>NC_060123.1:764520095-767020095 GCF_021461395.2 Schistocerca americana
TGTACTTAAGTCGGCATTGTGCCTTTTGTATTTAATTCCGATGCAATTTCTGTGTTTCATCGTCAATAAGAAGGTCCAAGGGATACAGTAAACCTGAAGTGAAGCAACGGAATCTATAACTAGTGCCACAGGAATGGTTCAAAACATAGTCAGTAAGATGAGTCAGTCTTCATGTACTTAAGTCGCCATTGTGCCTTTTGTACTTAATTCCGATGCAATATCTGTGTTTCATCGTCAATAAGAAGGTCAGAGGGATACAGTAAACCTGAAGTGAAGCATCGGAATCAATAACTAGTGTCATAGGAATGGTTCAAAACATAGACAGTAAGAAGAGTCAGTCTTCTTGTACTTGAGACGGCACTGTGCCTTTTGTATTCAATTGCGATGCAATTTCTGTGTTTCATCGTCAATACGAAGGTCCAAGGGATTCAGTAAACCTGGAGTGAAGCATAGGAATTTATAACTAGTGTCACAGGAATGGGTCATAACATAGTCAGTACGAAGTGTCCGTCTTCTTGTACTTGAGTCGGCATTGTGCCATTTGTATTTAATTCCGATGCAATTTCTGTGTTTCATCGTCAATAAGAAGGTCAGAGGGATACAGTAAACCTGAAGTGAAGCATCGGAATGTATAACTAGTGTCACAGGAATGGTTCAATACATAGTCAGTGAGAAGAGTCGGTCTTCATGTACTTATGTCGGCATTGTGCCTTTTGTATTTAATTCCGGTGCAATTTCTGTGTTTCAACGTCTATAAGAAAGTCAGAGGGATACAGTAAACCTGAAGTGAAGCATCGGAATCTATAACTAGTGTCACAGGAATGGTTCAAAGCATAGTCAGTAAGAAAAGTCAGTCTTCTTGTCCTTAAGTCGGCATTGTGCCTTTTGTATTTAATTCCGATGCAATTTCTGTGTTTCATCGTCAATAAGAAGGTCCAAGGGATACAGTAAACCTGAAGTGAAGCATCTGAATCTATAACTAGTGTAACAGGAATGGTTTAAAACATAGTCAGTGAGAAGTGTCAGTCTTCTTGTCCTTAAGTCGGCCTTGTGCCTTTTGTATTTAATTCCGATGCAATATCAGTGTTTCATCGCCCATAGGAAGGTCCCAGGGATACAGTAAACCTGGAGTGAAGCATCGGAATCTATAACTAGTGTAACAGGAAAGGTTCAAAACATAGTCAGTAAGAAGAGTCAGTCTTCTTGTCCTTAAGTCGGCCTTGTGCCTTTTGTATTTAATTCCGAAGCAATTTCTGTGTTTCATCGTCAATAAGAAGGTCCAAGGGATACAGTAAACCTGAAGTGAAGCATCGGAATCTATAACTAGTGTCACAGGAATGGTTCAAAACATAGTCAGTAAGAAGAGTCGGTCTTCATGCACTTATGTCGGCATTGTGCTTTTTGTATTTAATTCCGATGCAATTTCTGTGTTTCACCGTCAATAAGAAGGTCTAAGGGATAAAGTAAACCTGAAGTGAAGCATCCGAATCTATAACTAGTGTAACAGGAATGGTTCAAAACATAGTCAGTACGAAGAGTCAGTCTTCATGTACTTATGTCGGCATTGTGCCTTTTGTATTTATTTCGGATGCAATTTCTGTGTTTCATCGTCAATAAGAAGGTCCAAGGGTTACAGTAAACATGAAGTGAAGCATCGGGATCTATAACTAGTGTCACAGGAATGGTTGATAACATAGTCTGTAGGAAGAGTCAGTCTTCTTGTACTTAAGTTGGCATTTTCCCTAATCTATTTAATTCCGATGCATTTTCAGTGTTTCACCGTCAATAGGAAGGTCCAAATGATAATGTAAACCTGGAGTGAAGCATCGGAATCTATAACTAGTGTCAATGGAATGGTTCAAAACATAGACAGTAAGCAGAGTCAGTCTTCTTGTACTTAAGTCGGCATTGTGCCTTTTGTATTTAACTCCAGTGCAATTTCTGTGTTTCATAATCAACAAGAAGGCCAGAGGGATACATTAAACCTGAAGTGAAGCATCGGAATCCTTAACTAGTGCCACAGGAATGGTTCAAAACATAGACAGTAAGAAGATTCAGTCTTCTTGTACATAAGTCGGCATTGTGCCTTTTGTATTTAATTCCGATGCACTTTCTGTGTTCCATCGTCAATAAGAAGGTCCAAGGGATACAGTAAACCTGAAGTGAAGCATCGGAATCTACAACTAGTGTCACAGGAATGGTTCAAAACATAGTCAGTAAGAAGAGTCAGTCTTCTTGTCCTTAAGTCGGCATTGTGCCTTTTGTATTTAATTCCGATGCAATTTCTGTGTTTATCGTCAATAAGAAGGTCCAAGGGATACAGTAATCCTGGAGTGAAGCATCGGAATCTATAACTAGTGTCACAGGAATTGTTCAAATCATAGACATTAAGAAGATACGGTCTTGTTGTACTTAAGTTGGCATTGTGCCTCTTGTATTTAATTCCAATGCAATTTCTGTGTTTCATCGTCAATAAGAAGGTCCAAGCGATACAGTAAACCTGAAGTGAAGCAACGGAATCTATAACTAGTGTCACAGGAATGGTTCATAACATAGTCAGTAAGAAGAGTCAGTCTTCTTGTACTTACGTCGGCATTGTGCCTTTTGTATTTAATTCCGATGCAATTTCTGTGTTTCATCGTCAATAAGAAAGTCCACGGGATACACTAAACCTGAAATGAAGCATCGGAATCTTTAACTAGTGTCACAGGAATGGTTCAAAACATAGACAGTAGGAAGAGTCAGTCTTCTTGTACTTAAATCGGCATTGTGCCATTTGTATTTAATTCCGATGCAATTTCTGTGTTTCATCGTCAATAAGAAGTTCCAAGGGATACAGTAAACCTGAAGTGAAGCATCGGAATCTATAACTAGTGTCACAGGACTGGTAAAAACATAGACAGTAAGAAGAGTCAGTCTTCTTGTACTTAAGTCGTCATTGTGCCTTTTCAATTTAATTTCGATGCAATTTCTGTGTTTCATCGTCAATAAGAAGGTCAGAGGGATACAGTAAACCTGAAGTGAAGCATGGGAATCTATAACTAGTGTCACAGGAATGGTTCAAAACATAGACAGTAAGAAGAGTCAGTCTTCTTGTACTTAAGTCGGCATTGTGCCTTTTCTATTTAATACCGATGCAATTTCTGTGTTTCATCGTCAATAAGAAGGTCAGAGGGATACAGTAACCATGAAGTGAAGCATCTGAATTTATAACTAGTGTCACAGGAATGGTTCAAACATAGTCAGTAAGAAGGGTCGCCCTTCACGTATTTAAGTCGGCATTGTGCCCTTTGTATTTAATTCCGGTGCAATTTCTGTGTTTCATCGTCAATACGAATGTCAGAGGGATACAGTAAACCTGAAGTAAAGCATCGGAATCTATAACTAGTGTCACAGGAATGGCTAAAAACATAGTCAGTAAAAACAGTCAGTATTCCTATCCTTAAGTCGGCATTGTGCCTTTTGTATTTAATTCCTATGCAATTTCTGTGTTTCATCGTCAATAAGAAGGTCCAAGCGATACAGTAAACCTGAGTTGAAGCATCGGAATCTATAACTAGTGTAACAGGAATGGTTTAAAACATAGTCAGTAAGAAGAGTCAGTCTTCTTGTACTTGAGTCGGCATTGTTCCTTTTGTATTTAATTCCGATGCAATTTCTGTGATTCAACGTCAATAAGAAGGTCCAAGGGATACAGTAAACCTGAAGTGAAGCATCGGAATCTATAACTAGTGTAACAGGAATGGTTTAAAACATAGTCAGTAAGAAGAGTCAGTCTTCTTGTCCTTAAGTCGGCCTTGTGCCTTTTGTATTTAATTCCGATGCAATATCAGTGTTTCATCGTCAATAGGAAGGTCCCAGGGATACAGTAAACATGGAGTGAAGCATCGGAATCTATAACTAGTGTAACAGGAATGGTTCAAAACATAGTCAGTAAGAAGAGTCAGTCTTCTTGTCCTTAAGTCGGCCTTGTGCCTTTTGTATTTAATTCCGAAGCAATTTCTGTGTTTCATCGTCAATAAGAAGGTCCAAGGGATACAGTAAACCTGAAGTGAAGCATCGGAATCTATAACTAGTGTCACAGGAATGGTTCAAAACATAGTCAGTAAGAAGAGTCGGTCTTCATGCACTTATGTCGGCATTGTGCCTTTTGTATTTAATTCCGATGCAATTTCTGTGTTTCATCGTCAATAAGAAGGTCTAAGGGATAAAGTAAACCTGAAGTGAAGCATCCGAATCTATAACTAGTGTAACAGGAATATTTCAAAACATAGTACGAAGAGTCAGTCTTCATGTACTTATGTCGGCATTGTGCTTTTTGTATTTATTTCGGATGCAATTTCTGTGTTTCATCGTCATTATGAAGGTCCAAGGGTTACAGTAAACAAGAAGTGAAGCATCGGAATCTATAACTAGTGTCACAGGAATGGTTGATAACATAGTCTGTAGGAAGAGTCAGTCTTCTTGTACTTAAGTCGGCATTTTCCCTAATCTATTTAATTCCGATGCTTTTTCAGTGTTTCACCGTCAATAGGAAGGTCCAAATGATAATGTAAACCTGGAGTGAAGCATCGGAATCTATAACTAGTGTCAATGGAATGGTTCAAAACATAGACAGTAAGCAGAGTCAGTCTTCTTGTACTTAAGTCGGCATTGTGCCTTTTGTATTTAACTCCAGTGCAATTTCTGTGTTTCATAGTCAATAAGAAGGCCAGAGGGATACAGTAAACCTGAAGTGAAGCATCGGAATCCTTAACTAGTGCCACAGGAATGGTTCAAAACATAGACAGTAAGAAGATTCAGTCTTCTTGTACATAAGTCGGCATTGTGCCTTTTGTATTTAATTCCGATGCACTTTCTGTGTTCCATCGTCAATAAGAAGGTCCAAGGGATACAGTAAACCTGAAGTGAAGCATCGGAATCTATAACTAGTGTCACAGGAATGGTTCAAAACATAGTCAGTAAGAAGAGTCAGTCTTCTTGTCCTTAAGTCGGCATTGTGCCTTTTGTATTTAATTCCGATGCAATTTCTGTGTTTCATCGTCAATAAGGAGGAGCGAGGGGTACAGTAAACCTGAAGTGAAGCATCGGAATCTATAGCTAGTGTCACAGGAATGGTTCAAAATATAGTCAGTAAGAACAGTCGGTGCTCATGTACTTAAATCGGCATTGTGCCTTCTGTATTTAATTCCGATGCAATTTCTGTGTTTCATCGTCAATGAGAAGGTCCAAGGGATACACTAAACCTGAAATGAAGCATCGGAATCTATAACTAGTGTCACAGGAATGGGTCAAAACATAGACAGTAGGAAGAGTCAGTCTTCTTGTACTTAAATCGGCATTGTGCCATTTGTATTTTATTCCGATGCAATTTCTGTGTTTCATCGTCAACAAGAAGGTCCAAGGGATACAGTAAACCTGAAGTGAAGCATCGGAATCTATAACTAGAGTCACAGGAATGGTTCAAAACATAGACAGTAAGGAGAGTCAGTCTTCTTGTACTTAAGTCGGCATCGTGCCTTTTGTATTTCATTCCGGTGCAATTTCTGTGTTTCATCGTCAATACGAAGGTCAGAGGAATGCAGTAAACCTGAAGTGAGGCATCGGAATCTATAACTAGTGTCACAGGAATGGTTCAAAACATAGACAGGAAGAAGAGGCAGTCTTCTTGTACTTGAGTCGGCATTCTGCCTTTTGTATTAAATTCCGATGCAATTTCCGTGTTTCATCGTCAATAAGAAGGTCCTAGAAATACAGTAATCCTGAAGTCAAGCATCGGAAGCTATAACTAGTGTCACAGGAATGGTTCAAAACATAGACAATAAGAAGATTCAGTCTTTTTGTACTTAAGTCAGCATTGTGCCTTTTGTATTTAATTCCGATGTAGTTTCTGTGTTTCATCGTCAATAAAAAGGTCCAAATGATACAGTAAACCTGAAGTGAAGCATCGGAATCTATAACTAGTGTCAATGGAATAGTTCAAAACATAGACAGTAAGAAGAGTCAGTCTTCTTGTACTTAAGTCGGCATTGTGCCTTTTGTATTTAATTCCGATGCAATTTCTGTGTTTCATCGTCAATAAGAAGGTCCAAGGGATACAGTAAACCTGAAGTGAAGCATCGGAATCTATAACTAGTGTCCCAGGAATGGTTCAAAACATATTCAGAAAGGATAGTCAGTCTTCTTGTTCATAAGTCAACATTGTGCCTTTTGTATTTAACTCCGATGCAAATTCTGTGTGCATCGTCAATAAGAAGGTCCTAAGGATACAGTAGACCTGGAGTGAAGCATCGGAATCTATAACTAGTGTCACAGGAATTTTTCAAAACATAGTCAGTAAGAAGAATCAGACTTCATGTTCTTAAGACGGCATTGTGCCTTTTGTATTTAATTCCGATGCAATTTCTGTGTTTCATCGTCAATAAGAAGGTCCAAGGGATACAGTAAACCTGAAGTGAAGCATCGGAATCTATAACTAGTGTCAATGGAATGGTTCAAAACATAGACAGTAAGAAGAATCAGTCTTCTTGTACTTAAGTCGGCATTGTGCCTATTGTATTTAATTCCGGTGCAATTTCTGTGTTTCATCGTCAATAAGAAGGTCAGAGGGATACAATAAACCTTAAGTGAAGCATCGGAATCTGTAACTAGTGTAACAGGAATGGTTCAAAACATAGTCAGTAAGAAGAGTCAGTCTCCTTGTCCTTAAGTCGGCCTTGTGCCTTTTGTATTTAATTCCGAACCAATTTCTGTGTTTCATCGTCAATAAGAAGCTCCAAGGGTTACAGTAAACATGAAGTGAAGCATCGGAATCTATAACTAGTGTCACAGGAGTGGTTCAAACATAGTCTGTAGGAAGAGTCAGTCTTCTTGTACTTAAGTCGGCATTTCCCTAATCTATTTAATTCCGATGCAATTTCAGTGTCTCATCGTCAACAGGAAGGTCCAAATGACGCAGTGAACCTGGAGTGAAGCTTCGGAATCTATAACAAGTGTCAATTGAATGGTTCAAAACATAGACAGTAAGCAGAGTCAGTCTTCTTGTACTTAAGTCGGCATTGTGGCTTTTGTATTTAACTCCAGTGCAATTTCTGTGTTTCATAGTCAATAAGAAGGTAAGAGGGATACAGTAAATCTGAAGTGAAGCATCGGAATCTATAACTAGTGTGACAGGAAAGGTTCAAAACATAGACAGTAAGAAGATACAGTCTTCTTGTACATAAGTCGGCATTGTGCCTTTTGTATTTAATTCCGATGCACTTTCTGTGTTTCATCGTCAATAAGAAGGACCGAGGGATACAGTAAACCTCAAGTGAAGCATCGGAATCTATAACTAGTGTCACAGGAATGGTTCAAAATATAGTCAGTAAGAGCAGTCGGTCTTCATGTGCTTAAATCGGCATTGTGCCTTTTGTATTTAATTCCGATGCAATTTCTGTGTTTCATCGTCAATAAGAAGATCCAAGGGAAACAGTAAACCTGAAGTGAAGCATCGGAATCTATAACTAGTGTCATAGGAATGGTTCAAAACATAGACAGTAAGAAGAGTCGGTCTTCATGTACTTATGTCGGCATTGTGCATTTTGTATTTAATTCCGGTGCAATTTCTGTGTTTGAACGTCAATAAGAAGGTCCAAGGGATACAGTACACCTGGAGTGAAGCATCGGAATCAATAACTAGTGTCACAGGAACCGTTCAAAACATAGTCGGTAAGAAGAGTCGGTCTTCATGTACTTAAGTCGGCATTGTGCCTTTTGTATTTAATTCCGATGCAATTTCTGTGTTTCATCGTCAATAAGAAGGTCCAAGGGATACAGTAAACCTGAAGTGAAGCAACGGAATCTATAACTAGTGCCACAGGAATGGTTCAAAACATAGTCAGTAAGATGAGTCAGTCTTCATGTACTTAAGTCGCCATTGTGCCTTTTGTACTTAATTCCGATGCAATATCTGTGTTTCATCGTCAATAAGAAGGTCAGAGGGATACAGTAAACCTGAAGTGAAGCATCGGAATCAATAACTAGTGTCATAGGAATGGTTCAAAACATAGACAGTAAGAAGAGTCAGTCTTCTTGTACTTGAGACGGCACTGTGCCTTTTGTATTCAATTGCGATGCAATTTCTGTGTTTCATCGTCAATACGAAGGTCCAAGGGATTCAGTAAACCTGGAGTGAAGCATAGGAATTTATAACTAGTGTCACAGGAATGGGTCATAACATAGTCAGTACGAAGTGTCCGTCTTCTTGTACTTGAGTCGGCATTGTGCCATTTGTATTTAATTATGATGCAATTTCTGTGTTTCATCGTCAATAAGAAGGTCAGAGGGATACAGTAAACCTGAAGTGAAGCATCGGAATGTATAACTAGTGTCACAGGAATGGTTCAATACATAGTCAGTGAGAAGAGTCGGTCTTCATGTACTTATGTCGGCATTGTGCCTTTTGTATTTAATTCCGGTGCAATTTCTGTGTTTCAACGTCTATAAGAAAGTCAGAGGGATACAGTAAACCTGAAGTGAAGCATCGGAATCTATAACTAGTGTCACAGGAATGGTTCAAAGCATAGTCAGTAAGAAAAGTCAGTCTTCTTGTCCTTAAGTCGGCATTGTGCCTTTTGTATTTAATTCCGATGCAATTTCTGTGTTTCATCGTCAATAAGAAGGTCCAAGGGATACAGTAAACCTGAAGTGAAGCATCTGAATCTATAACTAGTGTAACAGGAATGGTTTAAAACATAGTCAGTGAGAAGTGTCAGTCTTCTTGTCCTTAAGTCGGCCTTGTGCCTTTTGTATTTAATTCCGATGCAATATCAGTGTTTCATCGTCCATAGGAAGGTCCCAGGGATACAGTAAACCTGGAGTGAAGCATCGGAATCTATAACTAGTGTAACAGGAAAGGTTCAAAACATAGTCAGTAAGAAGAGTCAGTCTTCTTGTCCTTAAGTCGGCCTTGTGCCTTTTGTATTTAATTCCGAAGCAATTTCTGTGTTTCATCGTCAATAAGAAGGTCCAAGGGATACAGTAAACCTGAAGTGAAGCATCGGAATCTATAACTAGTGTCACAGGAATGGTTCAAAACATAGTCAGTAAGAAGAGTCGGTCTTCATGCACTTATGTCGGCATTGTGCTTTTTGTATTTAATTCCGATGCAATTTCTGTGTTTCACCGTCAATAAGAAGGTCTAAGGGATAAAGTAAACCTGAAGTGAAGCATCCGAATCTATAACTAGTGTAACAGGAATGGTTCAAAACATAGTCAGTACGAAGA
Organism: Schistocerca americana; assembly: GCF_021461395.2. NCBI lineage: Eukaryota > Metazoa > Arthropoda > Insecta > Orthoptera > Acrididae > Schistocerca > Schistocerca americana. The sequence continues at coordinate 764,529,363 of NC_060123.1, forward strand.
GTCAGTCTTCATGTACTTATGTCGGCATTGTGCCTTTTGTAATTATTTCGGATGCAATTTCATTGTGTTTCATCGTCAATAAGAAGGTCCAAGGGTTACAGTAAACATGAAGTGAAGCATCGGGATCTATAACTAGTGTCACAGGAATGGTTGATAACATAGTCTGTAGGAAGAGTCAGTCTTCTTGTACTTAAGTTGGCATTTTCCCTAATCTATTTAATTCCGATGCATTTTCAGTGTTTCACCGTCAATAGGAAGGTCCAAATGATAATGTAAACCTGGAGTGAAGCATCGGAATCTATAACTAGTGTCAATGGAATGGTTCAAAACATAGACAGTAAGCAGAGTCAGTCTTCTTGTACTTAAGTCGGCATTGTGCCTTTTGTATTTAACTCCAGTGCAATTTCTGTGTTTCATAATCAACAAGAAGGCCAGAGGGATACATTAAACCTGAAGTGAAGCATCGGAATCCTTAACTAGTGCCACAGGAATGGTTCAAAACATAGACAGTAAGAAGATTCAGTCTTCTTGTACATAAGTCGGCATTGTGCCTTTTGTATTTAATTCCGATGCACTTTCTGTGTTCCATCGTCAATAAGAAGGTCCAAGGGATACAGTAAACCTGAAGTGAAGCATCGGAATCTACAACTAGTGTCACAGGAATGGTTCAAAACATAGTCAGTAAGAAGAGTCAGTCTTCTTGTCCTTAAGTCGGCATTGTGCCTTTTGTATTTAATTCCGATGCAATTTCTGTGTTCATCGTCAATAAGAAGGTCCAAGGGATACAGTAATCCTGGAGTGAAGCATCGGAATCTATAACTAGTGTCACAGGAATTGTTCAAATCATAGACATTAAGAAGATACGGTCTTGTTGTACTTAAGTTGGCATTGTGCCTCTTGTATTTAATTCCAATGCAATTTCTGTGTTTCATCGTCAATAAGAAGGTCCAAGCGATACAGTAAACCTGAAGTGAAGCAACGGAATCTATAACTAGTGTCACAGGAATGGTTCATAACATAGTCAGTAAGAAGAGTCAGTCTTCTTGTACTTACGTCGGCATTGTGCCTTTTGTATTTAATTCCGATGCAATTTCTGTGTTTCATCGTCAATAAGAAAGTCCACGGGATACACTAAACCTGAAATGAAGCATCGGAATCTTTAACTAGTGTCACAGGAATGGTTCAAAACATAGACAGTAGGAAGAGTCAGTCTTCTTGTACTTAAATCGGCATTGTGCCATTTGTATTTAATTCCGATGCAATTTCTGTGTTTCATCGTCAATAAGAAGTTCCAAGGGATACAGTAAACCTGAAGTGAAGCATCGGAATCTATAACTAGTGTCACAGGACTGGTAAAAACATAGACAGTAAGAAGAGTCAGTCTTCTTGTACTTAAGTCGTCATTGTGCCTTTTCAATTTAATTTCGATGCAATTTCTGTGTTTCATCGTCAATAAGAAGGTCAGAGGGATACAGTAAACCTGAAGTGAAGCATGGGAATCTATAACTAGTGTCACAGGAATGGTTCAAAACATAGACAGTAAGAAGAGTCAGTCTTCTTGTACTTAAGTCGGCATTGTGCCTTTTCTATTTAATACCGATGCAATTTCTGTGTTTCATCGTCAATAAGAAGGTCAGAGGGATACAGTAACCATGAAGTGAAGCATCTGAATTTATAACTAGTGTCACAGGAATGGTTCAAACATAGTCAGTAAGAAGGGTCGCCCTTCACGTATTTAAGTCGGCATTGTGCCCTTTGTATTTAATTCCGGTGCAATTTCTGTGTTTCATCGTCAATACGAATGTCAGAGGGATACAGTAAACCTGAAGTAAAGCATCGGAATCTATAACTAGTGTCACAGGAATGGCTAAAAACATAGTCAGTAAAAACAGTCAGTATTCCTATCCTTAAGTCGGCATTGTGCCTTTTGTATTTAATTCCTATGCAATTTCTGTGTTTCATCGTCAATAAGAAGGTCCAAGCGATACAGTAAACCTGAGTTGAAGCATCGGAATCTATAACTAGTGTCACAGGAATGGTTCAGAACATAGACAGTAAGAAGATACAGTCATCTTGTACTTAAGTTGGCATTGTGCATTTTGTATTTAATTCCGATGCAATTTCTGTGTTTCATCGTCAATAAGAAGGTCCAAGGGAAACAGTAAACCAGAAGTGAAGCATTGGAATCTATAACTAGTGTCACAGGATAGGCTCAAATCATAGACAGTATGAAGAGTCAGTCTTCGTGTACTTAAGTCGGCATTGTGCCTTTTCTATTTAATTCCGATGGAACTTCAGTGTTTCATCGTCAGTATGAAGGTCCAAGTGATTCAGTAAACCTGGAGTGAAGCATCGGAATCTATAACTAGTGACAATGGATTGGTTCAAAACATAGTCAGTAAGAACAGTCGGTCTTCATGTACTTAAGTCGGCATTGTGCCTTTTGTATTTAATTCCGATGCAACTTCTGTGTTTCATCGTCAATAAGAAGGTCAGAGGGATACAGTAAACCTGAAGTGAAGCATCGGAATGTATAACTAGTGTCAAGGGATGGTTCAAAACATAGTCAGTGAGAAGAGTCGGTCTTCATGTACTTATGTCGGCATTGTGCCTTTTGTATTTAATTCCGGTGCAATTTCTGTGTTTCAACGGCTATAAGAAAGTCAGAGGGATACAGTAAACCTGAAGTGAAGCATCGGAATCTATAACTAGTGTCACAGGAATGGTTCAAAGCATAGTCAGTAAGAACAGTCAGTCTTCTTGTCCTTAAGTCGGCATTGTGCCTTTTGTATTTAATTCCGATGCAATTTCTGTGTTTCATCGTCAATAAGAAGGTCCAAGGGATACAGTAAAGCTGAAGTGAAGCATCGGAATCTATAACTAGTGTCATAGGAATGGTTCATAACATAGACAGTAAGAAGAGTCAGTCTTCTTGTACTTGAGTCGGCATTGTTCCTTTTGTATTTAATTCCGATGCAATTTCTGTGATTCAACGTCAATAAGAAGGTCCAAGGGATACAGTAAACCTGAAGTGAAGCATCGGAATCTATAACTAGTGTAACAGGAATGGTTTAAAACATAGTCAGTAAAAAGAGTCAGTCTTCTTGTCCTTAAGTCGGCCTTGTGCCTTTTGTATTTAATTCCGATGCAATATCAGTGTTTCATCGTCAATAGGAAGGTCCCAGGGATACAGTAAACATGGAGTGAAGCATCGGAATCTATAACTAGTGTAACAGGAATGGTTCAAAACATAGTCAGTAAGAAGAGTCAGTCTTCTTGTCTTTAAGTCGGCCTTGTGCCTTTTGTATTTAATTCCGAAGCAATTTCTGTGTTTCATCGTCAATAAGAAGGTCCAAGGGATACAGTAAACCTGAAGTGAAGCATCGGAATCTATAACTAGTGTCACAGGAATGGTTCAAAACATAGTCAGTAAGAAGAGTCGGTCTTCATGCACTTATGTCGGCATTGTGCCTTTTGTATTTAATTCCGATGCAATTTCTGTGTTTCATCGTCAATAAGAAGGTCTAAGGGATAAAGTAAACCTGAAGTGAAGCATCCGAATCTATAACTAGTGTAACAGGAATGGTTCAAAACATAGTACGAAGAGTCAGTCTTCATGTACTTTTGTCGGCATTGTGCTTTTTGTATTTATTTCGGATGCAATTTCTGTGTTTCATCGTCATTATGAAGGTCCAAGGGTTACAGTAAACAAGAAGTGAAGCATCGGAATCTATAACTAGTGTCACAGGAATGGTTGATAACATAGTCTGTAGGAAGAGTCAGTCTTCTTGTACTTAAGTCGGCATTTTCCCTAATCTATTTAATTCCGATGCTTTTTCAGTGTTTCACCGTCAATAGGAAGGTCCAAATGATAATGTAAACCGGGAGTGAAGCATCGGAATCTATAACTAGTGTCAATGGAATGGTTCAAAACATAGACAGTAAGCAGAGTCAGTCTTCTTGTACTTAAGTCGGCATTGTGCCTTTTGTATTTAACTCCAGTGCAATTTCTGTGTTTCATAGTCAATAAGAAGGCCAGAGGGATACAGTAAACCTGAAGTGAAGCATCGGAATCCTTAACTAGTGCCACAGGAATGGTTCAAAACATAGACAGTAAGAAGATTCAGTCTTCTTGTACATAAGTCGGCATTGTGCCTTTTGTATTTAATTCCGATGCACTTTCTGTGTTCCATCGTCAATAAGAAGGTCCAAGGGATACAGTAAACCTGAAGTGAAGCATCGGAATCTATAACTAGTGTCACAGGAATGGTTCAAAACATAGTCAGTAAGAAGAGTCAGTCTTCTTGTCCTTAAGTCGGCATTGTGCCTTTTGTATTTAATTCCGATGCAATTTCTGTGTTTCATCGTCAATAAGGAGGAGCGAGGGGTACAGTAAACCTGAAGTGAAGCATCGGAATCTATAGCTAGTGTCACAGGAATGGTTCAAAATATAGTCAGTAAGAACAGTCGGTGCTCATGTACTTAAATCGGCATTGTGCCTTCTGTATTTAATTCCGATGCAATTTCTGTGTTTCATCGTCAATGAGAAGGTCCAAGGGATACACTAAACCTGAAATGAAGCATCGGAATCTATAACTAGTGTCACAGGAATGGGTCAAAACATAGACAGTAGGAAGAGTCAGTCTTCTTGTACTTAAATCGGCATTGTGCCATTTGTATTTTATTCCGATGCAATTTCTGTGTTTCATCGTCAACAAGAAGGTCCAAGGGATACAGTAAACCTGAAGTGAAGCATCGGAATCTATAACTAGAGTCACAGGAATGGTTCAAAACATAGACAGTAAGGAGAGTCAGTCTTCTTGTACTTAAGTCGGCATCGTGCCTTTTGTATTTCATTCCGGTGCAATTTCTGTGTTTCATCGTCAATACGAAGGTCAGAGGAATGCAGTAAACCTGAAGTGAGGCATCGGAATCTATAACTAGTGTCACAGGAATGGTTCAAAACATAGACAGGAAGAAGAGGCAGTCTTCTTGTACTTGAGTCGGCATTCTGCCTTTTGTATTAAATTCCGATGCAATTTCCGTGTTTCATCGTCAATAAGAAGGTCCTAGAAATACAGTAATCCTGAAGTCAAGCATCGGAAGCTATAACTAGTGTCACAGGAATGGTTCAAAACATAGACAATAAGAAGATTCAGTCTTTTTGTACTTAAGTCAGCATTGTGCCTTTTGTATTTAATTCCGATGTAGTTTCTGTGTTTCATCGTCAATAAAAAGGTCCAAATGATACAGTAAACCTGAAGTGAAACATCGGAATCTATAACTAGTGTCAATGGAATAGTTCAAAACATAGACAGTAAGAAGAGTCAGTCTTCTTGTACTTAAGTCGGCATTGTGCCTTTTGTATTTAATTCCGATGCAATTTCTGTGTTTCATCGTCAATAAGAAGGTCCAAGGGATACAGTAAACCTGAAGTGAAGCATCGGAATCTATAACTAGTGTCCCAGGAATGGTTCAAAACATATTCAGAAAGGATAGTCAGTCTTCTTGTTCATAAGTCAACATTGTGCCTTTTGTATTTAACTCCGATGCAAATTCTGTGTGCATCGTCAATAAGAAGGTCCTAAGGATACAGTAGACCTGGAGTGAAGCATCGGAATCTATAACTAGTGTCACAGGAATTTTTCAAAACATAGTCAGTAAGAAGAATCAGACTTCATGTTCTTAAGACGGCATTGTGCCTTTTGTATTTAATTCCGATGCAATTTCTGTGTTTCATCGTCAATAAGAAGGTCCAAGGGATACAGTAAACCTGAAGTGAAGCATCGGAATCTATAACTAGTGTCAATGGAATGGTTCAAAACATAGACAGTAAGAAGAATCAGTCTTCTTGTACTTAAGTCGGCATTGTGCCTATTGTATTTAATTCCGGTGCAATTTCTGTGTTTCATCGTCAATAAGAAGGTCAGAGGGATACAATAAACCTTAAGTGAAGCATCGGAATCTGTAACTAGTGTAACAGGAATGGTTCAAAACATAGTCAGTAAGAAGAGTCAGTCTCCTTGTCCTTAAGTCGGCCTTGTGCCTTTTGTATTTAATTCCGAACCAATTTCTGTGTTTCATCGTCAATAAGAAGCTCCAAGGGTTACAGTAAACATGAAGTGAAGCATCGGAATCTATAACTAGTGTCACAGGAGTGGTTCAAACATAGTCTGTAGGAAGAGTCAGTCTTCTTGTACTTAAGTCGGCATTTCCCTAATCTATTTAATTCCGATGCAATTTCAGTGTCTCATCGTCAACAGGAAGGTCCAAATGACGCAGTGAACCTGGAGTGAAGCTTCGGAATCTATAACAAGTGTCAATTGAATGGTTCAAAACATAGACAGTAAGCAGAGTCAGTCTTCTTGTACTTAAGTCGGCATTGTGGCTTTTGTATTTAACTCCAGTGCAATTTCTGTGTTTCATAGTCAATAAGAAGGTAAGAGGGATACAGTAAATCTGAAGTGAAGCATCGGAATCTATAACTAGTGTGACAGGAAAGGTTCAAAACATAGACAGTAAGAAGATACAGTCTTCTTGTACATAAGTCGGCATTGTGCCTTTTGTATTTAATTCCGATGCACTTTCTGTGTTTCATCGTCAATAAGAAGGACCGAGGGATACAGTAAACCTCAAGTGAAGCATCGGAATCTATAACTAGTGTCACAGGAATGGTTCAAAATATAGTCAGTAAGAACAGTCGGTCTTCATGTGCTTAAATCGGCATTGTGCCTTTTGTATTTAATTCCGATGCAATTTCTGTGTTTCATCGTCAATAAGAAGATCCAAGGGATACAGTAAACCTGAAGTGAAGCATCGGAATCTATAACTAGTGTCACAGGAATGGTAAAAACATAGACAGTAAGAAGAGTCAGTCTTCTTGTACTTAAGTCGTCATTGTGCCTTTTCAAATTAATTTCGATGCAATTTCTGTGTTTCATCGTCAATATGAAGGTCAGAGGGATACAGTAAACCTGAAGTGAAGCATGGGAATCTATAACTAGTGTCACAGGAATGGTTCAAAACATAGACAGTAAGAAGAGTCAGTCTTCTTGTTCTTAAGTCGGCATTGTGCCTTTTCTATTTAATTCCGATGCAATTTCTGTGTTTCATCGTCAATAAGAAGGTCAGAGGGATGCAGTAAACATGAAGTGAAGCATCTGAATCTATAACTAGTGTCACATCAATGGTTCAAACATAGTCAGTAAGAAGGGTCGCCCTTCACGTATTTAAGTCGGCATGGTGCCCTTTGTATTTAATTCCGGTCAAATTTCTGTGTTTCATCGTCAATACGAAAGTCAGAGGGATACAGTAAACCTGAAGTGAAGCATCGGAATCTATAACTAGTGTCACAGGAATGGTTAAAAACATAGTCAGTAAAAACAGTCAGTATTCCCATCCTTAAGTCGGCATTGTGCCTTTTGTATTTAATTCCTATGGAATTTCTGTGTTTCATCGTCAATAAGAAGGTCCAAGCGATACAGTAAACCTGAGTTGAAGCATCGGAATCTATAACTAGTGTCACAGGAATGGTTCAGAACATAGACAGTAAGAAGATACAGTCATCTTGTACTTAAGTTGGCATTGTGCCTTTTGTATTTAATTCCGATGCAATTTCTGTGTTTCATCGTCAATAAGAAGGTCCAAGGGATACAGTAAACCAAAAGTGAAGCATCGGAATCTATAACTAGTGTCACAGGAATGGCTCAAATCATAGACTGTATGAAGAGTCAGTCTTCGTGTACTTAAGTCGGCATTGTGCCTTTTCTATTTAATTCCGATGGATTTTCAGTGTTTCATCGTCAGTATGAAGGTCCAAGTGATTCAGTAAACCTGGAGTGAAGCATCGGAATCTATAACTAGTGACAATGGATTGGTTCAAAACATAGTCAGTAAGAACAGTCGGTCTTCATGTACTTAAGTCGGCATTGTGCCTTTTGTATTTAATTCCGATGCAACTTCTGTGATTCATCGTCAATAAGAAGGTCCAGGGGAAACAGTAAACCTGAAGTGAAGCATCGGAATCTATAACTAGTGTCATAGGAATGGTTCAAAACATAGACAGTAAGAAGAATCGGTCTTCATGTACTTATGTCGGCATTGTGCATTTTGTATTTAATTCCGGTGCAATTTCTGTGTTTCAACGTCAATAAGAAGGTCCAAGGGTTACAGTAAACATGAAGTGAAGCATCGGAATCTATAACTAGTGTCACAGGAATGGTTCAAACATAGTCTGTAGGAAGAGTCAGTCTTCTTGTACTTAAGTCGTCATTGTGCCTTTTCAATTTGATTTCGATGCAATTTCTGTGTTTCATCGTCAATAAGAAGGTCGGAGGGATACAGTAAACCTGAAGTGAAGCATGGGAATCTATAACTAGTGTCACAGGAATGGTTCAAAACATAGACAGTAAGAAGAGTCAGTCTTCTTGTACTTAAGTCGGCATTGTGCCTTTTCTATTTAATTCCGATGCAATTTCTGTGTTTCATCGCCAATAAGAAGGTCAGAGGGATGCAATAACCATGAAGTGAAGCATCTGAATCTATAACTAGTGTCACAGGAATGGTTCAAACATAGTCAGTAAGAAGGGTCGCCCTTCACGTATTTAAGTCGGCATTGTGCCCTTTGTATTTAATTCCGGTGCAATTTCTGTGTTTCATTGTCAATACGAAAGTCAGAGGGATACAGTAAACCTGAAGTGAAGCATCGGAATCTATAACTAGTGTCACAGGAATGGTTAAAAACATAGTCAGTAAAAACAGTCAGTATTCCTATCCTTAAGTCGGCATTGTGCCTTTTGTATTTAATTCCTATGCAATTTCTGTGTTTCATCGTCAATAAGAAGGTCCAAGCGATACAGTAAACCTGAGTTGAAGCATCGGAATCTATAACTAGTGTCACAGGAATGGTTCAGAACATAGACAGTAAGAAGATACAGTCATCTTGTACTTAAGTTGGCATTGTGCCTTTTGTATTTAATTCCGATGCAATTTCTGTGTTTCATCGTCAATAAGAAGGTCCAAGGGATACAGTAAACCATAAGTGAAGCATCGGAATCTATAACTAGTGTCACAGGAGTGGCTCAAATCATAGACAGTATGAAGAGTCAGTCCTCGTGTACTTAAGTCGGCATTGTGCCTTTTCTATTTAATTCCGATGGAACTTCAGTGTTTCATCGTCAGTATGAAGGTCCAAGTGATTCAGTAAACCTGGAGTGAAGCATCGGAATCTATAACTAGTGACAATGGATTGGTTCAAAACATAGTCAGTAAGAACAGTCGGTCTTCATGTACTTAAGTCGGCATTGTGCCTCTTGTATTTAATTCCGATGGAACTTCTGTGTTTCATCGTCAATAAGAAGGTCCAAGGGAAACAGTAAACCTGAAGTGAGGCATCGGAATCTATAACTAGTGTCATAGGAGTGGTTCAAAACATAGACAGTAAGAAGAGTCGGTCTTCATGAACTTATGTCGGCATTGTGCATTTTGTATTTAATTCCGGTGCAATTTCTGTGTTTCAACGTCAATAAGAAGGTCCAAGGGATACAGTACACCTGGAGTGAAGCATCGGAATCAATAACTAGTGTCACAAGAATCGTTCAAAACATAGTCAGTAAGAAGAGTCGGTCTTCATGCACTTAAGTCGGCATTGCGCCTTTTGTATTTAATTCCGATGCAATTTCTGTGTTTCATCGTCAATAAGAAGGTCCAAGGGATCCAGTAAACCTGAAGTGAAGCATCGGAATCTATAACTAGTGCCACAGGAATGGTTCAAAACATAGTCAGTAAGATGAGTCAGTCTTCATGTACTTATGTCGCCATTGTGCCTTTTGTACTTAAATCCGATGCAATATCTGTGTTTCATCGTCAATAAGAAGGTCCAAGGGATACAGTAAAGCTGAAGTGAAGCATCGGAATCTATAACTAGTGTCATAGGAATGGTTCAAAACGTAGACAGTAAGAAGAGTCAGTCTTCTTGTACTTGAGTCGGCATTGTTCCTTTTGTATTTAATTCCGATGCAATTTCTGTGATTAATCGTCAATAAGAAGGTCCAAGGGATACAGTAAACCTGAAGTGAAGCATCGGAATCTATAACTAGTGTAACAGGAATGGTTTAAAATATAGTCAGTAAGAAGAGTCAGTCTTCTTGTCCTTATGTCGGCCTTGTGCCTTTTGTATTTAATTCCGATGCAATATAAGTGTTTCATCGTCAATAGGAAGGTCCCAGGGATACAGTAAACCTGGAGTGAAGCATCGGAATCTATAACTAGTGTAACAGGAATGGTTCAAAACATAGTCAGTAAGAAGAGTCAGTCTTCCCTTCCTTATGTCGGCCTTGTGCCTTTTGTATTTAATTCCGAAGCAATTTCTGTGTTTCATCATCAATAAGAAGGTCCAAGGGATACAGTAAACCTGAAGTGTAGCATCAGAATCTATAACTAGTGTCACAGGAATGGTTCAAAACATAGTCAGTAAGAAGAGTCGGTCTTCTTGCACTTATGTCGGCATTGTGCCTTTTGTATTTAATTCCGATGCAATTTCTGTGTTTCATCGTCAATAAGAAGGTCTAAGGGATAAAGTAAACTTGAAGTGAAGCATCCGAATCTATAAGTAGTGTAACAGGAATGGTTCAAAACATAGACAGTAAGCAGAGTCAGTCTTCTTGTACTTAAGTCGGCATTGTGCCTTTTGTATTTAACTCCAGTGCAATTTCTGTGTTTCATAGTCAATAAGAAGGCCAGAGGGATACAGTAAACCTGAAGTGAAGCATCGGAATCCTTAACTAGTGCCACAGGAATGGTTCAAAACATAGACAGTAAGAAGATTCAGTCTTCTTGTACATAAGTCGGCATTGTGCCTTTTGTATTTAATTCCGATGCACTTTCTGTGTTCCATCGTCAATAAGAAGGTCCAAGGGATACAGTAAACCTGAAGTGAAGCATCGGAATCTATAACTAGTGTTACAGGAATGGTTCAAAACATAGTCAGTAAGAAGAGTCAGTCTTCTTGTCCTTAAGTCGGCATTGTGCCTTTTGTATTTAATTCCGATGCATTTTCTGTGTTCATCGTCAATAAGAAGGTCCAAGGGATACAGTAATCCTGGAGTGAAGCATCGGAATCTATAACTAGTGTCACAGGAATTGTTCAAATCATAGACATTAAGAAGATACGGTCTTGTTGTACTTAAGTCGGCATTGTGCCTTTTGTATTTAATTCCAATGCAATTTCTGTGTTTCATCGTCAATAAGAAGGTCCAAGCGATACAGTAAACCTGAAGTAAAGCAACGGAATCTATAACTAGTGTCACAGGAATGGTTCATAACATAGTCAGTAAGAAGAGTCAGTCTTCTTGTACTTACGTCGGCATTGTGCCTTTTGTATTTCATTCTGATGCAATTTCTGTGTTTCATCGTCAATATGAAGGTCAGAGGGATACAGTAACCCTTAACTGAAGCATCGGAATCTTTAACTAGTGTCACAGGAATAGTTCAAAGCATTGTCAGTAAGAAGAGTCGCTCTTCATGTACTTAAGTCGGCATTGTGCCTTTTGTATTTAATTCCGAAGCAATTTCTGTGTTTCATCGTCAATAAGGAGGAGCGAGGGGTACAGTAAACCTGAAGTGAAGCATCGGAATCTATAGCTAGTGTCACCGGAATGGTTCAAAATATAGTCAGTAAGAACAGTCGGTCCTCATGTACATAAATCGGCATTGTGCCTTTTGTATTTAATTCCGATGCAATTTCTGTGTTTCATCGTCAATAAGAAGGTCAGAGGGATACAGTAAACATGAAGTGAAGCATCTGATCAATAACTAGTGTCACAGGAATGGTTCAAAACATAGTCAGTAAGAAGAGTCGGCCTTCACGAATTTAAGTCGGCATTGTGCCCTTTGTATTTAATTCCGGTGCAATTTCTGTGTTTCATCGTCAATACGAAAGTCAGAGGGATACAGTAAACCTGAAGTGAAGCATCGGAATCTATAACTAGTGTCACAGGAATGGTTAAAAACATAGTCAGTAAGAACAGTCAGTATTCCTGACCATAAGTCGGCATTGTGCTTTTTGTATTTAATTCCTATGCAATTTCTGTGTTTCATCGTCAATAAGAAGATCCAAGCCATACAGTAAACCTGAAGTTAAGCATCGGTATCTATAACTAGTGTCACAGGAATGGTTCAGAACATAGACAGTAAGAAGATACAGTCATCTTGTACTTAAGTTGGCATTGTGATTTTTGTATTTAATTCCGATGCAATTTCTGTGGTTCATCGTCAATACGAAGGTCCAAGGGATACAGTAAACCAGAAGTGAAGCATCGGAATCTATAACTAGTGTCACAGGAATGGCTCACATCATAGACAGTATGAAGAGTCAGTCTTCGTGTACGTAAGTCGGCATTGTGCCTTTTATATTTCATTCCGATGGAACTTCAGTGTTTCATCGTCAGTATGAAGGTCCAAGTCATTCAGTAAACCTGGAGTGAAGCATCGGAATCTATGACTAGTGACAATGGAATGGTTTAAAACATAGTCAGTATGAAGAATCGGTCTTCATTTACTTAAGTCGGCATTGTGCCTTTTGTATTTAATTCCGATGCAATTTCTGTGTTTCATCGTCAATAAGAAGGTCATAGGAATACAGTAAATCTGAAGTGATGCAACGGCATCAATAACTAGTGTCATAGGAATGGTTCAAAACATAGACAGTAAGAAGAGTAAGTCTTCTTGTACTTGAGTCGGCATTGTGCCTTTTGTATTTAATTCCGATGCAACTTCTGTGTTTCATCGTCAATAAGAAGGTCCAAAGGAAACAGCAAACCTGGAGTGAAGCATCGGAATCAATAACTAGTGTCACAGGAATCGTTCAAAACATAGTCAGTAAGAAGAGTCGGTCTTCATGTACTTAAGTCGGCATTGTGCCTTTTGTATTTAATTCCGATGCAATTTCTGTGTTTCATCGTCAATAAGAAGGTCCAAGGGATACAGTAAACCTGAAGTAAGGCATCGGAATCTGTAACTAGTGTCATAGGAATGGTTCAAAACATAGACAGTAAGAAGAGTCAGTCTTCTTGTACTTGAGTCGGCATTGTTCCTTTTGTACTAAATTCCTATCCAATTTCTGTGTTTCATCGTCAATAAGAAGTTCCAAGGGATACAGTAAACCTGGAGTGAAGCATAGGATTTTATAACTAGTGTCACAGGAATGGGTCAAATCATAGTCAGTACTTAAGTCGGCATTGTGCCTTTTGTATTTAATTCCGATGCAACCTCTGTGTTTCATCGTCAATAAGAAGGTCCAAGGGAAACAGTAAACCTGAAGTGAAGAATCGGAATCTATAACTAGTGTCATAGGAATGGTTCAAAACATTGACAGTACGAAGAGTCCGTCTTCTTGTACTTGAGTCGGCATTGTGCCATTTGTATTTAATTCCGATGCAATTTCTGTGTTTCATCGTCAATAAGAAGGACAGAGGGATACAGTAAACCTGAAGTGAAGCATCGGAATCTATAACTAGTGTCACAGGAATGGTTCAAAACATAGTCAGTAAGAAGAGTCGGTCTTCATGTACTTACGTCGGCATTGTGCCTTTTGTATTTAATTCAGGTGCAATTTCTGTGTTTCAACGTCTATAAGAAAGTCAGAGGGATACAGTAAACCTGAAGTGAAGCATCGGAACCTATAACTAGTGTCACAGGAATGGTTCAAATCATAGTCAGTAAGAACGGTCAGTCTTCTTGTCCTTAAGTCGGCATTGTGCCTTTTGTATTTAATTCCGATGCAATTTCTGTGTTTCATCGTCAATAAGAAGGTCCAAGGGATACAGTAAACCTGAAGTGAAGCATTGGAATCTGTAACTAGTGTCATAGGAATGGTTCAAAACATAGACAGTAAGAAGAGTCAGTCTTCTTGTACTTGAGTCGGCATTGTTCCTTTTGTATTTAATTCCGATGCAATTTCTGTGTTTCATCGTCAATAAGAAGGTCCAAGGGATACAGTAAACCTGAAGTGAAGCATCGGAATCTATAACTAGTGTAACAGGAATGGTTCAAAACATAGTCAGTAAGAAGAGTCAGTCTTCTTGTCCTTTAGTCGGCCTTGTGCCTTTTGTATTTAATTCCGATGCAATATCAGTGTTTCATCATCAATAGGAAGGTCCCAGGGATACAGTAAACCTGGAGTGAAGCATCGGAATCTATAACTAGTGTAACAGGAATGGTTCAAAACATAGTCAGTAAGAAGAGTCAGTCTTCTTGTCCTTAAGTCGGCATTGTGCATTTTGTATTTAATTCCGCAGCAATTTCTGTGCTTCATCGTCAATAAGAAGGTCCAAGGGATACAGTAAACCTGAAATGAAGCATCGGAATCTATAACTAGTGTCATAGGAATGGTTCAAAACATAGTCAGTAAGAAGAGTCGATCTTCATGCACTTATGTCAGCATTGTGCCTTTTGTATTTAATTCCGATGCAATTTCTGTGTTTCATTGTCAATAACAAGGTCTAAGGGACAAAGTAAACCTGAAGTGAAGCATCGAAATCTATAACTAGTGTAACAGGAATGGTTCAAAACATAGTCAGTACGAAGAGTCAGTCTTCATGTACTTACGTCGGCATTGTGCCTTTTGTATTTATTTCTGATGCAATTTCTGTGTTTCATCGTCAATAAGAAGGTCTAAGGGTTACAGTAAACATGAAGTGAAGCATCGGAATCTATAACTAGTGTCACAGGAGTGGTTCAAACATAGTCTGTAGGAAGAGTCAGTCTTCTTGTACTTAAGTCGGCATTTCCCTAATCTATTTAATTCCGATGCAATTTCAGTGTCTCATCGTCAACAGGAAGGTCCAAATGACGCAGTGAACCTGGAGTGAAGCTTCGGAATCTATAACAAGTGTCAATTGAATGGTTCAAAACATAGACAGTAAGCAGAGTCAGTCTTCTTGTACTTAAGTCGGCATTGTGGCTTTTGTATTTAACTCCAGTGCAATTTCTGTGTTTCATAGTCAATAAGAAGGTAAGAGGGATACAGTAAATCTGAAGTGAAGCATCGGAATCTATAACTAGTGTGACAGGAAAGGTTCAAAACATAGACAGTAAGAAGATACAGTCTTCTTGTACATAAGTCGGCATTGTGCCTTTTGTATTTAATTCCGATGCACTTTCTGTGTTTCATCGTCAATAAGAAGGACCGAGGGATACAGTAAACCTGAAGTGAAGCATCGGAATCTATAACTAGTGTCACAGGAATGGTTCAAAATATAGTCAGTAAGAACAGTCGGTCTTCATGTGCTTAAATCGGCATTGTGCCTTTTGTATTTAATTCCGATTCAATTTCTGTGTTTCATCGTCAATAAGAAAGTCCACGGGATACACTAAACCTGAAATGAAGCATCGGAATCTATAACTAGTGTCACAGGAATGGTTCAAAACATAGACAGTAGGAAGAGTCAGTCTTCTTGTACTTAAATCGGCATTGTGCCATTTGTATTTAATTCCGATGCAATTTCTGTGTTTCATCGTCAATAAGAAGATCCAAGGGATACAGTAAACCTGAAGTGAAGCATCGGAATCTATAACTAGTGTCACAGGAATGGTAAAAACATAGACAGTAAGAAGAGTCAGTCTTCTTGTACTTAAGTCGTCATTGTGCCTTTTCAATTTAATTTCGATGCAATTTCTGTGTTTCATCGTCAATAAGAAGGTCAGAGGGATACAGTAAACCTGAAGTGAAGCATGGGAATCTATAACTAGTGTCACAGGAATGGTTCAAAACATAGACAGTAAGAAGAGTCAGTCTTCTTGTACTTAAGTCGGCATTGTGCCTTTTCTATTTAATTCCGATGCAATTTCTGTGTTTCATCGTCAATAAGAAGGTCAGAGGGATGCAGTAAACATGAAGTGAAGCATCTGAATCTATAACTAGTGTCACATCAATGGTTCAAACATAGTCAGTAAGAAGGGTCGCCCTTCACGTATTTAAGTCGGCATTGTGCCCTTTGTATTTAATTCCGGTGCAATTTCTGTGTTTCATCGTCAATACGAAAGTCAGAGGGATACAGTAAACCTGAAGTGAAGCATCGGAATCTATAACTAGTGTCACAGGAATGGCTCAAATCATAGACAGTATGAAGAGTCAGTCTTCGTGTACTTAAGTCGGCATTGTGCCTTTTCTATTTAATTCCGATGGATTTTCAGTGTTTCATCGTCAGTATGAAGGTCCAAGTGATTCAGTAAACCTGGAGTGAAGCATCGGAATCTATAACTAGTGACAATGGATTGGTTCAAAACATAGTCAGTAAGAACAGTCGGTCTTCATGTACTTAAGTCGGCATTGTGCCTTTTGTATTTAATTCCGATGCAACTTCTGTGTTTCATCGTCAATAAGAAGGTCCAAGGGAAACAGTAAACCTGAAGTGAAGCATCGGAATCTATAACTAGTGTCATAGGAATGGTTCAAAACATAGACAGTAAGAAGAATCGGTCTTCATGTACTTATGTCGGCATTGTGCATTTTGTATTTTATTCCGGTGCAATTTCTGTGTTTCAACGTCAATAAGAAGGTCCAAGGGTTACAGTAAACATGAAGTGAAGCATCGGAATCTATAACTAGTGTCACAGGAATGGTTCAAACATAGTCTGTAGGAAGAGTCAGTCTTCTTGTACTTAAGTCGGCATTTCCCTAATCTAATTAATTCCGATGCAATTTCAGTGTCTCATCGTCAACAGGAAGGTCCAAATGACGCAGTGAACCTGGAGTGAAGCTTCGGAATCTATAACAAGTGTCAATTGAATGGTTCAAAACATAGACAGTAAGCAGAGTCAGTCTTCTTGTACTTAAGTCGGCATTGTGCCTTTTGTATTTAACTCCAGTGCAATTTCTGTGTTTCATAGTCAATAAGAAGGTAAGAGGGATACAGTAAATCTGAAGTGAAGCATCGGAATCTATAACTAGTGTGACAGGAAAGGTTCAAAACATAGACAGTAAGAAGATACAGTCTTCTTGTACATAAGTCGGCATTGTGCCTTTTGTATTTAATTCCGATGCACTTTCTGTGTTTCATCGTCAATAAGAAGGACCGAGGGATACAGTAAACCTGAAGTGAAGCATCGGAATCTATAACTAGTGTCACAGGAATGGTTCAAAATATAGTCAGTAAGAACAGTCGGTCTTCATGTGCTTAAATCGGCATTGTGCCTTTTGTATTTAATTCCGATGCAATTTCTGTGTTTCATCGTCAATAAGAAAGTCCACGGGATACACTAAACCTGAAATGAAGCATCGGAATCTATAACTAGTGTCACAGGAATGGTTCAAAACATAGACAGTAGGAAGAGTCAGTCTTCTTGTACTTAAATCGGCATTGTGCCATTTGTATTTAATTCCGATGCAATTTCTGTGTTTCATCGTCAATAAGAAGGTCCAAGGGATACAGTAAATCTGAAGTGAAGCATCGGAATCTATAACTAGTGTCACAGGAATGGTAAAAACATAGACAGTAAGAAGAGTCAGTCTTCTTGTACTTAAGTCGTCATTGTGCCTTTTCAATTTAATTTCGATGCAATTTCTGTGTTTCATCGTCAATAAGAAGGTCAGAGGGATACAGTAAACCTGAAGTGAAGCATGGGAATCTATAACTAGTGTCACAGGAATGGTTCAAAACATAGACAGTAAGAAGAGTCAGTCTTCTTGTACTTAAGTCGGCATTGTGCCTTTTCTATTTAATTCCGATGCAATTTCTGTGTTTCATCGTCAATAAGAAGGTCAGAGGGATGCAGTAACCATGAAGTGAAGCATCTGAATCTATAACTAGTGTCACAGGAATGGTTCAAACATAGTCAGTAAGAAGGGTCGCCCTTCACGTATTTAAGTCGGCATTGTGCCCTTTGTATTTAATTCCGGTGCAATTTCTGTGTTTCATTGTCAATACGAAAGTCAGAGGGATACAGTAAACCTGAAGTGAAGCATCGGAATCTATAACTAGTGTCACAGGAATGGTTAAAAACATAGTCAGTAAAAACAGTCAGTATTCCTATCCTTAAGTCGGCATTGTGCCTTTTGTATTTAATTCCTATGCAATTTCTGTGTTTCATCGTCAATAAGAAGGTCCAAGCGATACAGTAAACCTGAGTTGAAGCATCGGAATCTATAACTAGTGTCACAGGAATGGTTCAGAACATAGACAGTAAGAAGATACAGTCATCTTGTACTTAAGTTGGCATTGTGCCTTTTGTATTTAATTCCGATGCAATTTCTGTGTTTCATCGTCAATAAGAAGGTCCAAGGGATGCAGTAAACCAGAAGTGAAGCATCGGAATCTATAACTAGTGTCACAGGAATGGCTCAAATCATAGACAGTATGAAGAGTCAGTCCTCGTGTACTTAAGTCGGCATTGTGCCTTTTCTATTTAATTCCGATGGAACTTCAGTGTTTCATCGTCAGTATGAAGGTCCAAGTGATTCAGTAAACCTGGAGTGAAGCATCGGAATCTATAACTAGTGACAATGGATTGGTTCAAAACATAGTCAGTAAGAACAGTCGGTCTTCATGTACTTAAGTCGGCATTGTGCCTCTTGTATTTAATTCCGATGCAACTTCTGTGTTTCATCGTCAATAAGAAGGTCCAAGGGAAACAGTAAACCTGAAGTGAAGCATCGGAATCTATAACTAGTGTCATAGGAATGGTTCAAAACATAGACAGTAAGAAGAGTCGGTCTTCATGAACTTATGTCGGCATTGTGCATTTTGTATTTAATTCCGGTGCAATTTCTGTGTTTCAACGTCAATAAGAAGGTCCAAGGGATACAGTACACCTGGAGTGAAGCATCGGAATCAATAACTAGTGTCACAAGAATCGTTCAAAACATAGTCAGTAAGAAGAGTCGGTCTTCATGCACTTAAGTCGGCATTGCGCCTTTTGTATTTAATTCCGATGCAATTTCTGTGTTTCATCGTCAATAAGAAGGTCCAAGGGATCCAGTAAACCTGAAGTGAAGCATCGGAATCTATAACTAGTGCCACAGGAATGGTTCGAAACATAGTCAGTTAGATGCGTCAGTCTTCATGTACTTAAGTCGCCATTGTGCCTTTTGTACTTAAATCCGATGCAATATCTGTGTTTCATCGTCAATAAGAAGGTCAGAGGGATACAGTAAACCTGAAGTGAAGCATCGGAATGTATAACTAGTGTCACAGGAATGGTTCAAAACATAGTCAGTGAGAAGAGTCGGTCTTCATGTACTTATGTCGGCATTGTGCCTTTTGTATTTAATTCCGGTGCAATTTCTGTGTTTCAACGTCTATAAGAAAGTCAGAGGGATACAGTGAACCTGAAGTGAAGCATCGGAATCTATAACTAGTGTCACAGGAATGGTTCAAAGCATAGTCAGTAAGAACAGTCAGTCTTCTTGTCCTTAAGTCGGCATTGTGCCTTTTGTATTTAATTCCGATGCAATTTCTGTGTTTCATCGTCAATAAGAAGGTCCAAGGGATACAGTAATGCTGAAGTGAAGCATCGGAATCTATAACTAGTGTCATACGAATGGTTCAAAACGTAGACAGTAAGAAGAGTCAGTCTTCTCGTACTTGAGTCGGCATTGTTCCTTTTGTATTTAATTCCGATGCAATTTCTGTGATTAATCGTCAATAAGAAGGTCCAAGGGATACAGTAAACCTGAAGTGAAGCATCGGAATCTATAACTAGTGTAACAGGAATGGTTTAAAATATAGTCAGTAAGAAGAGTCAGTCTTCTTGTCCTTAAGTCGGCCTTGTGCCTTTTGTATTTAATTCCGATGCAATATCAGTGTTTCATCGTCAATAGGAAGGTCCCAGGGATACAGTAAACCTGGAGTGAAGCATCGGAATCTATAACTAGTGTAACAGGAATGGTTCAAAACATAGTCAGTAAGAAGAGTCAGTCTTCCCTTCCTTATGTCGGCCTTGTGCCTTTTGTATTTAATTCCGAAGCAATTTCTGTGTTTCATCATCAATAAGAAGGTCCAAGGGATACAGTAAACCTGAAGTGTAGCATCGGAATCTATAACTAGTGTCACAGGAATGGTTCAAAACATAGTCAGTAAGAAGAGTCGGTCTTCTTGCACTTATGTCGGCATTGTGCCTTTTGTATTTAATTCCGATGCAATTTCTGTGTTTCATCGTCAATAAGAAGGTCTAAGGGATAAAGTAAACTTGAAGTGAAGCATCCGAATCTATAAGTGGTGTAACAGGAATGGTTCAAAACATAGTCAGTACGAAGAGTCAGTCTTCATGTACTAATGTCGGCATTGTGCCTTTTGTATTTATTTCGGATGCAATTTCTGTGTTTCATCGTCAATAAGAAGGTCCAAGGCTTACAGTAAACATGAAGTGAAGCATCGGAATCTATAACTAGTGTCATAGGAATGGTTGATAACATAGTCTGTAGGAAGAGTCAGTCTTCTTGTACTTAAGTCGGCATTTTCCCTAATCTATTTACTTCCGATGCATTTCCAGTGTTTCACCGTCAATAGGTAGGTCCAAATGATAATGTAAACCTGGAGTGAAGCATCGGAATCTATAACTAGTGTCAATGGAATGGTTCAAAACATAGACAGTAAGCAGAGTCAGTCTTCTTGTACTTAAGTCGGCATTGTGCCTTTTGTATTTAACTCCAGTGCAATTTCTGTGTTTCATAGTCAATAAGAAGGCCAGAGGGATACAGTAAACCTGAAGTGAAGCATCGGAATCCTTAACTAGTGCCACAGGAATGGTTCAAAACATAGACAGTAAGAAGATTCAGTCTTCTTGTACATAAGTCGGCATTGTGCCTTTTGTATTTAATTCCGATGCACTTTCTGTGTTCCATCGTCAATAAGAAGGTCCAAGGGATACAGTAAACCTGAAGTGAAGCATCGGAATCTATAACTAGTGTTACAGGAATGGTTCAAAACATAGTCAGTAAGAAGAGTCAGTCTTCTTGTCCTTAAGTCGGCATTGTGCCTTTTGTATTTAATTCCGATGCATTTTTTGTGTTCATCGTCAATAAGAAGGTCCAAGGGATACAGTAATCCTGGAGTGAAGCATCGGAATCTATAACTAGTGTCACAGGAATTGTTCAAATCATAGACATTAAGAAGATACGGTCTTGTTGTACTTAAGTCGGCATTGTGCCTTTTGTATTTAATTCCAATGCAATTTCTGTGTTTCATCGTCAATAAGAAGGTCCAAGCGATACAGTAAACCTGAAGTAAAGCAACGGAATCTATAACTAGTGTCACAGGAATGGTTCATAACATAGTCAGTAAGAAGAGTCAGTCTTCTTGTACTTACGTCGGCATTGTGCTTTTTGTATTTCATTCTGATGCAATTTCTGTGTTTCATCGTCAATAAGAAGGTCAGAGGGATACAGTAACCCTGAACTGAAGCATCGGAATCTTTAACTAGTGTCACAGGAATAGTTCAAAACATTGTCAGTAAGAAGAGTCGCTCTTCATGTACTTAAGTCGGCATTGTGCCTTTTGTATTTAATTACGATGCAATTTCTGTGTTTCATCGTCAATAAGGAGGAGCGAGGGGTACAGTAAACCTGAAGTGAAGCATCGGAATCTATAGCTAGTGTCACAGGAATGGTTCAAAATATAGTCAGTAAGAACAGCCGGTCCTCATGTACATAAATCGGCATTGTGCCTTTTGTATTTAATTCCGATGCAATTTCTGTGTTTCATCGTCAATGAGAAGGTCCAAGGGATACACTAAACCTGAAATGAAGCATCGGAATCTATAACTAGTGTCACAGGAATGGGTCAAAACATAGACAGTAGGAAGAGTCAGTCTTCTTGTACTTAAATCGGCATTGTGCCATTTGTATTTAATTCCGATGCAATTTCTGTGTTTCATCGTCAACACGAAGGTCCAAGGGATACAGTAAACCTGAAGTGAAGCATCGGAATCTATAACTAGAGTCACAGGAATGGTTCAAAACATAGACAGTAAGAAGAGTCAGTCTTCTTGTACTTAAGTCGGCATTTTGCCTTTTCTATTTAATTCCGATGCAATTTCTGTGTTTCATCGTCAATAAGAAGGTCAGAGGGATACAGTAAACATGAAGTGAAGCATCTGATCAATAACTAGTGTCACAGGAATGGTTCAAAACATAGTCAGTAAGAAGAGTCGGCCTTCACGAATTTAAGTCGGCATTGTGCCCTTTGTATTTAATTCCGGTGCAATTTCTGTGTTTCATCGTCAATACGAAAGTCAGAGGTATACACTAAACCTGAAGTGAAGCATCGGAATCTATAACTAGTGTCATAGGAATGGTTCAAAACATAGACAGTACGAAGAGTCCGTCTTCTTGTACTTGAGTCGGCATTGTGCCATTTGTATTTAATTCCGATGCAATTTCTGTGTTTCATCGTCAATAAGAAGGTCAGAGGGATACAGTAATCCTGAAGTGAAGCATCGGAATCTATAACTAGTGTCACAGGAATGGTTCAAAACATAGTCAGTAAGAAGAGTCGGTCTTCATGTACTTATGTCGGCATTGTGCCTTTTGTATTTAATTCCGGTGCAATTTCTGTGTTTCAACGTCTATAAGAAAGTCAGAGGGATACAGTAAACCTGAAGTGAAGCATCGGAACCTATAACTAGTGTCACAGGAATGGTTCAAAGCATAGTCAGTAAGAACGGTCAGTCTTCTTGTCCTTAAGTCGGCATTGTGCCTTTTGTATTTAATTCCGATGCAATTTCTGTGTTTCATCGTCAATAAGAAGGTCCAAGGGATACAGTAAACCTGAAGTGAAGCATCGGAATCTGTAACTAGTGTCATAGGAATGGTTCAAAACATAGACAGTAAGAAGAGTCAGTCTTCTTGTACTTGAGTCAGCATTGTTCCTTTTGTATTTAATTCCGATGCAATTTCTGTGTTTCATCGTCAATAAGAAGGTCTAAGGGTTACAGTAAACATGAAGTGAAGCATCGGAATCCATAACTAGTGGCACAGGAATGGTTGATAACATAGTCTGTAGGAAGAGTCAGTCTTCTTGTACTCAAGTCGGCAATTTCCCTAATCTATTTAATTCCGATGCATTGTCAGTGTTTCACCGTCAATAGGAAGGTCCAAATGATAATGTAAACATGGAGTGAAGCATCGGAATCTATAACTTGTGTCAATGGAATGGTTCAAAACATAGACAGTAAGCAGAGTCAGTCTTCTTGTACTTAAGTCGGCATTGTGCCTTTTGTATTTAACTCCAGTGCAATTTCTGTGTTTCATAGTCAAAAAGAAGCCCTGAGGGATACAGTAAACCTGAAGTGAAGCATCGGAATCTATGACTAGTGTCACAGGAATGGTTCAAAACATAGACAGTAAGAAGAAACAGTCTTCTTGTACATAAGTCGGCATTGTGGCTTTTGTATTTAATTCCGATGCACTTTCTGTGTTTTATCGTCAATAAGAAGGTCCAATGGATACAGTAAACCTGAAGTGAAGCATAGGAATCTATAACTAGTGTCACAGGAATGGTTCAAAACATAGTCAGTAACATGAGTCTGTCTTCATGTAATTAAATCAGCATTGGGCCTTTTGTATTTAATTCCGGTGCTATTTCTGTGTTTCATCGTCAATATGAAGGTCAGAGGGATACAGTAAACCTGAAGTGAAGCGTCGGAATCTATAACTAGTGTCACAGGAATGGTTCAAAACATAGTCAGTAAAAAGAGTCAGTCTTCTTGTCCTTAAGTCGACATTGTGCCTTTTGTATTTAATTCCGATGCAATTTCTGTTGTCATCGTCAATAAGAAGGTCCAAGGGATACAGTAATCCTGGAGTGAAGCATCGGAATCTATAACTAGTGTCACAGGAATGGTTCAAAACATAGACATTAAGAAGATACGGTCTTGTTGTACTTAAGTCGGCATTGTGCCTTTTGTATTTAATTCCGATGCTATTTCTGTGTTTCATCGTCAATAAGAAGGTCCAAGCGATACAGTAAACCTGAAGTGAAACAACGGAATCTATAACTAGTGTCACAGGAATGGTTCATAACATAGTCAGTAAGAAGAGTCAGTCTTTTTGTACTTACGTCGGCATTGTGCCTTTTGTATTTAATTCCGATGCAATTTCTGTGTTTCATCGTCAATAAGAAGGTCCAAGGGATACAGTAACCCTGAAGTGAAGCATCAGAATCTATAACTAGTGTCACAGGAATAGTTCAAAATATAGTCAGTAAGAACAGTCGGTCTTCATGTACTTAAATCGTCATTGTGCCTTTTGTATTTAATTCCGATGCAATTTCTGTGTTTCATCGTCAATAAGAAGGTCCAAGGGATACAGTAAACCAGAAGTGAAGCATCGGAATCTATAACTAGTGTCACAGGAATGGTTCAAAACATAGTCAGTAAGAAGAGTCGGCCTTCACGTATTTAAATCGGCATTGTGCCCTTTGTATTTATTTCCGGTGCAATTTCTGTGTTTCATCGTCAATACGAAAGTCAGAGGGATACAGTACACCTCAAGTGAAGCATCGGAATCTATAACTAGTGTCACAGGAATGGTTAAAAACATAGTCAGTAACAACAGTCAGTATTCCTGTCCGTAAGTCGGCATTGTGCCTTTTGTATTTAATTCCTATGCAATTTCTGTGTTTCATCGTCAATAGGAAGGTCGAAGCGACACAGTAAACCTGAAGTGAAGCATCGGTATCTATAACTAGTGTCACAGGAATGGTTCAGAACATAGATAGTAAGAAGATACAGTCATCTTGTACTTAAGTTGGCATTGTGATTTTTGTATTTAATTCCGATGCAATTTCTGTGTTTCATCGTCAATAAGAAGGTCCAAGGGATACAGTAAACCAGAAGTGAAGCATCGGAATCTATAACTAGTGTCACAGGAATGGCTCAAGTCATAGACAGAATGAAGAGTCAGTCGTCGTGTACTTAAGTCGGCATTGTGCCTGTTCTATTTAATTCCGATGGAACTTCAGTGTTTCATCGTCAGAATGAAGGTCCAAGTGATTCAGTAAACCTGGAGTGAAGCATCGGAATCTATGACTAGTGACAATGGAATGGTTCAAAACATAGTCAGTAAGAAGAGTCGGTCTTCATGTACTTAAGTCGGCATTGTGCCTTTTGTATTTAATTCCGATGCAATTTCTGTGTTTCATCGTCAATAAGAAGGTCAGATGAATACAGTAAAACTGAAGTGAAGCATCGGCATCAATAACTAGTGTCATAGGAATGGTTCAAAACATAGACAGTAAGAAGAGTAAGTCTTCTCGTACTTGAGTCGGCATTGTGCCTTTGGTATTTAATTCCGATGCAACTTCTGTGTTTCATCGTCAATAAGAAGGTCCAAAGGAAACAGCAAACCTGAAGTTAAGCATCGGAATCTATAACTAGTGTCATAGGAATGGTTCAAAACATAGACAGTAAGAAGAGTCAGTCTTCTTGTACTTGAGTCGGCATTGTGCCTTTTGTATTTAATTCCGATGCAATTTCTGTGTTTCATCGTCAATATGAAGGTCAGAGGGATACAGTAAACCTGAAGTGAAGGATCGGAATCTATAACTAGTGTCACAGGAATTGTTCCAAAGATAGTCAGTAAGAAGAGTCGGTCTTCATGTACTTATGTCGGCATTGTGCCTTTTGTGTTTAATTCCGGTGCAATTTCTGTGTTTCAACGTCAATAAGAAGGTCCAAGGGATACAGTACACCTGGAGTGAAGCATCGGAATCAATAACTAGTGTCACAGGAATCGTTCAAAACATAGTCAGTACGAAGAGTCGGTCTTCATGTACTTAAGTCGGCCTTGTGAATTTTGTACTTAATTCCGATGCAATTACTGTGTTTCATCGTCAATAAGAAGGTCAGAGGGATACAGTAAACCTGAAGTGAAGCATCGGAATCAATAACTAGTGTCATAGGAATGGTTCAAAACATAGACAGTAAGAAGAGTCAGTCTTCTTGTACTTGAGACGGCACTGTGCCTTTTGTATTAAATTCCGATGCAATTTCTGTGTTTCATCGTCAATAAGAAGGTCCAAGGGATACAGTAAACCTGGAGTGAAGCATAGGAATTTATAACTAGTGTCACAGGAATGGGTCAAAACATAGTCAGTACTTAAGTCGGCATAGTGCCTTTTGTATTTAATTCCGATGCAACTTCTGTGTTTCATCGTCAATAAGAGGGTTTAAGGGAAACAGTAAACCTGAAGTGAAGCATCGGAATCTAAAACTAGTGTCACAGGAATGGTTCAAAGCATAGTCAGTAAGAACAGTCAGTCTTCTTGCCCTTAAGTCGGCATTGTGCCTTTTGTATTTAATTCCGATGCAATTTCTGTGTTTCATCGTCAATAAGAAGGTCCAAGGGATACAGTAAACCTGAAGTGAAGCATCGGCATCTATAACTAGTGTCATAGGAATGGTTCAAAACATAGACAGTAAGAAGAGTCAGTCTTCTTGTACTTGAGTCGGCATTGTGCCTTTTGTATTTAATTCCGATGCAATTACTGTGCTTCATCGTCAATAAGAAGGTCCAAGGGATACAGTAAACCTGAAGTGAAGCATCGGAATCTATAACAAGTGTAACAGGAATGGTTCAAAACATAGTCAGTAAGAAGAGTCAGTCTTCTTGTCCTTAAGTCGGCCTTGTGCCTTTTGTATTTAATTCCGATGCAATATCAGTGTTTCATCGTCATTAGGAAGGTCCCAGGGATACAGTAAACCTGGAGTGAAGCATCGGAATCTATAACTAGTGTAACAGGAATGGTTCAAAACATAGTCAGTAAGA
Source organism: Schistocerca americana (assembly GCF_021461395.2). NCBI lineage: Eukaryota > Metazoa > Arthropoda > Insecta > Orthoptera > Acrididae > Schistocerca > Schistocerca americana. The sequence goes on from NC_060123.1 coordinate 764,556,124, forward strand.
AGAGTCAGTCTTCTTGTCCTTAAGTCGGCCTTGTGCCTTTTGTATTTAACTCCGATGCAATATCAGTGTTTCATCGTCAATAGGAAGGTCCCAGGGATACAGTAAACCTGGAGTGAAGCATCGGAATCTATAACTAGTGTTACAGGAATGGTTCAAAACATAGTCAGTAAGAAGAGTCAGTCTTCTTGTCCTTAAGTCGGCATTGTGCATTTTGTATTTAATTCCGAAGCAATTTCTGTGCTTCATCGTCAATAAGAAGGTCCAAGGGATACAGTAAACCTGAAGTGAAGCATCGGAATCTATAACTAGTGTCATAGGAATGGTTCAAAACATAGTCAGTAAGAAGAGTCGGTCTTCATGCACTTATGTCGGCATTGTGCCTTTTGTATTTAATTCCGATGCAATTTCTGTGTTTCATCGTCAATAAGAAGGTCTAAGGGATAAAGTAAACCTGAAGTGAAGCATCGGACTCTATAACTAGTGTAACAGGAATGGTTCAAAACATAGTCAGTACGAAGAGTCAGTCTTCATGTACTTACGTCGGCATTGTGCCTTTTGTATATATTTCGGATGCAATTTCTGTGATTCATCGTCAATAAGAAGGTCTAAGGGTTACAGTAAACATGAAGTGAAGCATCGGAATCTATAACTAGTGGCACAGGAATGGTTGATAACATAGTCTGTAGGAAGAGTCAGTCTTCTTGTACTAAGTCGGCAATTTCCCTAATCTATTTAATTCCGATGCATTTTCAGTGTTTCACCGTCAATGGGAAGGTCCAAATGATAATGTAAACCTGGAGTGAAGCATCGGAATCTATAACTTGTGTCAATGGAATGGTTCAAAACATAGACAGTAAGCAGAGTCAGTCTTCTTGTACTTAAGTCGGCATTGTGCCTTTTGTATTTAACTCCAGTGCAATTTCTATGTTTCATAGTCAAAAAGACGGCCAGAGGGATACAGTAAACCTGAAGTGAAGCATCGGAATCTATAACTAGTGTCACAGGAATGGTTCAAAACATAGACAGTAAGAAGAAACAGTCTTCTTGTACATAAGTCGGCATTGTGGCTTTTGTATTTAATTCCGATGCACTTTCTGTGTTTCATCGTCAATAAGAAGGTCCAAGGGATACAGTAATCCTGGAGTGAAGCATCGGAATCTATAACTAGTGTCACAGGAATTGTTCAAATCATAGACATTAAGAAGATACGGTCTTGTTGTACTTAAGTCGGCATTGTGCCTTTTATATTTAATTCCGATGGAATTTCAGTGTTTCATCGTCAGTATGAAGGTCCAAGTGATTCAGTAAACCTGGAGTGAAGCATCGGAATCTATGACTAGTGACAATGGAATGGTTTAAAACATAGTCAGTAAGAAGAGTCGGTCTTCATGTACTTAAGTCGGCATTGTGCCTTTTGTATTTAATTCCGATGCAATTTCTGTGTTTCATCGTCAATAAGAAGGTCAGAGGAACACAGTAAATCTGAAGTGAAGCAACGGCATCAATAACTAGTGTCATAGGAATGGTTCAAAACATAGACAGTAAGAAGAGTAAGTCTTCTTGTACTTGAGTCGGCATTGTGCCTTTTGTATTTAATTCCGATGCAACTTCTGTGTTTCATCGTCAATAAGAAGGTCCAAAGGAAACAGCAATCCTGAAGTGAAGCATCGGAATCTATAACTAGTGTCATAGGAATGGTTCAAAACATAGACAGTAAGAAGAGTCAGTCTTCTTGTACTTGAGTCGGCATTGTGCCTTTTGTATTTAATTCCGATGCAATTTCTGTGTTTCATCGTCAATAAGATGGTCAGAGGGATACAGTAAACCTGAAGTGAAGCATCGGAATCTATAACTAGTGTCACAGGAATGGTTCAAAAGATAGTCAGTAAGAAGAGTCGGTCTTCATGTACTTATGTCGGCATTGTGCCTTTTGTATTTAATTCCGGTGCAATTTCTGTGTTTCAACGTCAATAAGAAGGTCCAAGGGATACACTACACCTGGAGTGAAGCATCGGAATCAATAACTAGTGTCACAGGAATCGTTCAAAACATAATCAGTAAGAAGAGTCGGTCTTCATGTACTTAAGTCGGCATTGTGCCTTTTGTATTTAATTCCGATGCAATTTCTGTGTTTCATCTTCAATAAGAAGGTCCAAGGGATACAGTAAACCTGAAGTGAAGCATCGGAATCTATAACTAGTGCCACAGGAATGGTTCAAACCATAGTCAGTAAGATGAGTCAGTCTACATGTACTTAAGTCGCCATTGTGCCTTTTGTACTTATTTCCGGTGCCATTTCTGTGTTTCATCATCAATAAGAAGGTCAGAGGGATACAGTAAACCTGAAGTGAAGCATCGGAATCAATAACTAGTGTCATAGGAATGTTTCAAAACATAGACAGTAAGAAGAGTCAGTCTTCTTGTACTTGAGACGGCACTGTGCCTTTTGTATTAAATTCCTATGCAATTTCTGTGTTTCATCGTCAATAAGAAGTTCCAAGGGATACAGTAAACCTGGAGTGAAGCATAGGATTTTATAACTAGTGTCACAGGAATGGGTCAAATCATAGTCAGTACTTAAGTCGGCATTGTGCCTTTTGTATTTAATTCCGATGCAACTTCTGTGTTTCATCGTCAATAAGAAGGTCCAAGGGAAACAGTAAACCTGAAGTGAAGAATCGGAATCTATAACTAGTGTCATAGGAATGGTTCAAAACATAGACAGTACGAAGAGTCCGTCTTCTTGTACTTGAGTCGGCATTGTGCCATTTGTATTTAATTCCGATGCAATTTCTGTGTTTCATCGTCAATAAGAAGGTCAGAGGGATACAGTAAACCTGAAGTGAAGCATCGGAATCTATAACTAGTGTCATAGGAATGGTTCAAAACATAGACAGTAAGAAGAGTCAGTCTTCTTGTACTTGAGTCGGCATTGTGCCTTTTGTATTTAATTCCGATGCAATTTCTGTGTTTCATCGTCAATAAGATGGTCAGAGGGATACAGTAAACCTGAAGTGAAGCATCGGAATCTATAACTAGTGTCACAGGAATGGTTCAAAAGATAGTCAGTAAGAAGAGTCGGTCTTCATGTACTTATGTCGGCATTGTGCCTTTTGTATTTAATTCCGGTGCAATTTCTATGTTTCAACGTCAATAAGAAGGTCCAAGGGATACACTACACCTGGAGTGAAGCATCGGAATCAATAACTAGTGTCACAGGAATCGTTCAAAACATAATCAGTAAGAAGAGTCGGTCTTCATGTACTTAAGTCGGCATTGTGCCTTTTGTATTTAATTCCGATGCAATTTCTGTGTTTCATCTTCAATAAGAAGGTCCAAGGGATACAGTAAACCTGAAGTGAAGCATCGGAATCTATAACTAGTGCCACAGGAATGGTTCAAAACATAGTCAGTAAGATGAGTCAGTCTACATGTACTTAAGTCGCCATTGTGCCTTTTGTACTTATTTCCGGTGCCATTTCTGTGTTTCATCATCAATAAGAAGGTCAGAGGGATACAGTAAACCTGAAGTGAAGCATCGGAATCAATAACTAGTGTCATAGGAATGTTTCAAAACATAGACAGTAAGAAGAGTCAGTCTTCTTGTACTTGAGACGGCACTGTGCCTTTTGTATTAAATTCCTATGCAATTTCTGTGTTTCATCGTCAATAAGAAGTTCCAAGGGATACAGTAAACCTGGAGTGAAGCATAGGATTTTATAACTAGTGTCACAGGAATGGGTCAAATCATAGTCAGTACTTAAGTCGGCATTGTGCCTTTTGTATTTAATTCCGATGCAACTTCTGTGTTTCATCGTCAATAAGAAGGTCCAAGGGAAACAGTAAACCTGAAGTGAAGAATCGGAATCTATAACTAGTGTCATAGGAATGGTTCAAAACATAGACAGTACGAAGAGTCCGTCTTCTTGTACTTGAGTCGGCATTGTGCCATTTGTATTTAATTCCCATGCAATTTCTGTGTTTCATCGTCAATAAGAAGGTCAGAGGGATACAGTAAACCTGAAGTGAAGCATCGGAATCTATAACTAGTGTCACAGGAATGGTTCAAAACATAGTCAGTAAGAAGAGTCGGTCTTCATGTACTTATGTCGGCATTGTGCCTTTTGTATTTAATTCCGGTGCAATTTCTGTGTTTCAACGTCTATAAGAAAGTCAGAGGGATACAGTAAACCTGAAGTGAAGCATCGGAACCTATAACTAGTGTCACAGGAATGGTTCAAAGCATAGTCAGTAAGAACAGTCAGTCTTCTTGTCCTTAAGTCGGCATTGTGCCTTTTGTATTTAATTCCGATGCAATTTCTGTGTTTCATCGTCAATAAGAAGGTCCAAGGTATACAGTAAACCTGAAGTGAAGCATCGGAATCTGTAACTTGTGTCATAGGAATGGTTCAAAACATAGACAGTAAGAAGAGTCAGTCTTCTTGTACTTGAGTCGGCATTGTTCCTTTTGTATTTAATTCCGATGCAATTTCTGTGTTTCATCGTCAATAAGAAGGTCCAAGGGATACAGTAAACCTGAAGTGAAGCATCGGAATCTATAACTAGTGTAACAGGAATGGTTCAAAACACAGTCAGTAAGAAGAGTCAGTCTTCTTGTCCTTAAGTCGGCCTTGTGCCTTTTGTATTTAATTCCGATGCAATATCAGTGTTTCATCGTCAATAGGAAGGTCCCAGGGATACAGTAAACCTGGAGTGAAGCATCGGAATCTATAACTAGTGTAACAGGAATGGTTCAAAACATAGTCAGTAAGAAGAGTCAGACTTCTTGTCCTTAAGTCGGCATTGTGCATTTTGTATTTAATTCCGAAGCAATTTCTGTGCTTCATCGTCAATAAGACGGTAAAAGGGATACAGTAAACCTGAAGTGAAGCATCGGAATCTATAACTAGTGTCATAGGAATGGTTCAAAACATAGTCAGTAAGAAGAGTCGGTCTTCATGCACTTATGTCGGCATTGTGCCTTTTGTATTTATTTCGGATGCAATTTCTGTGTTTCATCGTCAATAAGAAGGTCTAAGGGTTACAGTAAACATGAAGTGAAGCATCGGAATCTATAACTAGTGGCACAGGAATGGTTGATAACATAGTCTGTAGGAAGAGTCAGTCTTCTTGTACTTAAGTCGGCAATTTCCCTAATCTATTTAATTCCGATGCATTTTCAGTGTTTCACCGTCAATAGGAAGGTCCAAATGATAATGTAAACCTGGAGTGAAGCATCGGAATCTATAACTTGTGTCAATGGAATGGTTCAAAACATAGACAGTAAGCAGAGTCAGTCTTCTTGTACTTAAGTCGGCATTGTGCCTTTTGTATTTAACTCCAGTGCAATTTCTGTGTTTCATAGTCAAAAAGAAGGCCAGAGGGATACAGTAAACCTGAAGTGAAGCATCGGAATCTATAACTAGTGTCACAGGAATGGTTCAAAACATAGACAGTAAGAAGAAACAGTCTTCTTGTACATAAGTCGGCATTGTGGCTTTTGTATTTAATTCCGATGCACTTTCTGTGTTTCATCGTCAATAAGAAGGTCCAATGGATACAGGAAACCTGAAGTGAAGCATAGGAATCTATAACTAGTGTCACAGGAATGGTTCAAAACATAGTCAGTAACATGAGTCTGTCTTCATGTAATTAAATCAGCATTGGGCCTTTTGTATTTAATTCCGGTGCTATTTCTGTGTTTCATCGTCAGTATGAAGGTCAGAGGGATACAGTAAACCTGAAGTGAAGCGTCGGAATCTATAACTAGTGTCACAGGAATGGTTCAAAACATAGTCAGTAAAAAGAGTCAGTCTTCTTGTCCTTAAGTCGGCATTGTGCCTTTTGTATTTAATTCCGATGCAATTTCTGTGTTCATCGTCAATAAGAAGGTCCAAGGGATACAGTAATCCTGGAGTGAAGCATCAGAATCTATAACTAGAGTCACAGGAATGGTTCAAAACATAGACATTAAGAAGATACGGTCTTGTTGTACTTAAGTCGGATTTGTGCCTTTTGTATTTAATTCCGATGCAATTTCTGTGTTTCATCGTCAATAAGAAGGTTCAAGCGATACAGTAAACCTGAAGTGAAGCAACGGAATCTATAACTAGTGTCACAGCAATGGTTCATATCATAGTCAGTAAGAAGAGTCAGTCTTCTTGTACTTACGCCGGCATTGTGCCTTTTGTATTTAATTCCGATGCAATTTCTGTGTTACATCGTCAATAAGAAGGTCAGAGGGATACAGTAACCCTGAAGTGAAGCATCGGAATCTTTAACTAGTATCACAGGAATAGTTCAAAACATTGTCAGTAAGAAGAGTCGCTCTTCATGTACTTAAGTCGGCATTGTGCCTTTTGTATTTAATTCCGATGCAATTTCTGTGTTTCATTGTCAATACGAAGGAGCGAGGGGTACAGTAAACTTGAAGTGAAGCATCAGAATCTGTAACTAGTGTCACAGGAATGGTTCAAAATATAGTCAGTAAGAACAGTCGGTCTTCATGTACTTAAATCAACTTTGTGCGTTTTGTATTTAATTCCGATGCAATTTCTGTGTTTCATCGTCAATAAGAAGGTCCAAGGGATACAGTAAACCAGAAGTGAAGCATCGGAATCTATAACTAGTGTCACAGGAATGGCTCAAATCATAGACAGTATGAAGAGTCAGTCTTCGTGTACTTAAGTCGGCATTGTGCCTTTTCTATTTAATTCCGATGGAACTTCAGTGTTTCATCATCAGTATTAAGGTCGAAGTGATTCAGTAAACCTGGAGTGAAGCATCGGAATCTATGACTACTGACAATGGAATGGTTCAAAACATAGTCAGTAAGAAGAGTCGGTCTTCATGTACTTAAATCGTCATTGTGCCTTTTGTATTTAATTCCGATGCAATTTCTGTGTTTCATCGTCAATAAGAAGGTCAGAGGGATACAGCAAACCTGAAGTGAAGCATCGGAATCTATAACTAGTGTCACAGGAATGGTTCAAAAGATAGTCAGTACGAGGAGTCTGTCTTCTTGTACTTGAGTCGGCATTGTGCCATTTGTATTTAATTCCGATGCAATTTCTGTGTTCATCGTCAATAAGAAGGTCCAAGGGATACAGTAATCCTGGAGTGAAGCATCGGAATCTATAACTAGTGTCACAGGAATGGTTCAAAACATAGACATTAAGAAGATACGGTCTTGTTGTACTTAAGTCGGCATTGTGCCTTTTGTATTTAATTCCGATGCAATCACTGTGTTTCATTGTCAATAAGAAGGAGCGAGGGGTACAGTAAACCTGAAGTGAAGCATCAGAATCTATAACTAGTGTCACAGGAATGGTTCAAAACATAGTCAGTAAGAAGAGTCAGTCTTCTTGTCCTTAAGTCGGCATTGTGCCTTTTGTATTTAATTCCGATGCAATTTCTGTGTTCATCGTCAATAAGAAGGTCAGAGGGATGCAGTAAACATAAAGTGAAGCATCTGAATCTATAACTAGTGTCACAGGAATGGTTCAAAACATAGTCAGTAAGAAGAGTCGGCCTTCACGTATTTAAATCGGCATTGTGCCCTTTGTATTTATTTCCGGTGCAATTTCTGTGTTTCATCGTCAATACGAAAGTCAGAGGGATACAGTACACCTCAAGTGAAGCATCGGAATCTATAACTAGTGTCACAGGAATGGTTAAAAACATAGTCAGTAACAACAGTCAGTATTCCTGTCCTTAAGTCGGCATTGTGCCTTTTGTATTTAATTCCTATGCAATTTCTGTGTTTCATCGTCAATAAGAAGGTCCAAGCGACACAGTAAGCCTGAAGTAAAGCATCGGTATCTATAACTAGTGTCACAGGAATGGTTCAGAACATAGATAGTAAGAAGATACAGTCATCTTGTACTTAAGTTGGCATTGTGATTTTTGTATTTAATTCCGATGCAATTTCTGTGTTTCATCGTCAATAAGAAGGTCCAAGGGATACAGTAAACCAGAAGTGAAGCATCGGAATCTATAACTAGTGTCACAGGAATGGCTCAAGTCATAGACAGTATGAAGAGTCAGTCGTCGTGCACTTAAGTCGGCATTGTGCCTGTTCTATTTAATTCCGATGGAACTTCAGTGTTTCATCGTCAGAATGAAGGTCCAAGTGATTCAGTAAACCTGAAGTGAAGCATCGGAATCTATGACTAGTGACAATGGAATGGTTCAAAACATAGTCAGTAAGAAGAGTCGGTCTTCATGTACTTAAGTCGGCATTGTGCCTTTTGTATTTAATTCCGATGCAATTTCTGTGTTTCATCGTCAATAAGAAGGTCAGAGGGATACAGTAAACCTGAAGTGAAGCATCGGAAACAATAACTAGTGTCATAGGAATGGTTCAAAACATAGACAGTAAGAAGAGTCAGTCTTCTTGTACTTGAGACGGCACTGTGCCTTTTGTATTAAATTCCGATGCAATTTCTGTGTTTCATCGTCAATAAGAAGGTCCAAGGGATACAGTAAACCTGGAGTGAAGCATAGGAATTTATAACTAGTGTCACAGGAATGGGTCAAAACATAGTCAGTACTTAAGTCGGCATAGTGCCTTTTGTATTTAATTCCGATGCAACTTCTGTGTTTCATCGTCAATAAGAAGGTTTAAGGGAAACAGTAAACCTGAAGTGAAGCATCGGAATCTATAACTAGTGTCACAGGAATGGTTCAAAGCATAGTCAGTAAGAACAGTCAGTCTTCTTGCCCTTAACTCGGCATTGTGCCTTTTGTATTTAATTCCGATGCAATTTCTGTGTTTCATCGTCAATAAGAAGGTCCAAGGGATACAGTAAACCTGAAGTGAAGCATCGGCATCTATAACTAGTGTCATAGGAATGGTTCAAAACATAGACAGTAAGAAGAGTCAGTCTTCTTGTACTTGAGTCGGCATTGTGCCTTTTGTATTTAATTCCGATGCAATTACTGTGCTACAACGTCAATAAGAAGGTCCAAGGGATACAGTAAACCTGAAGTGAAGCATCGGAATCTATAACAAGTGTAACAGGAATGGTTCAAAACATAGTCAGTAAGAAGAGTCAGTCTTCTTGTCCTTAAGTCGGCCTTGTGCCTTTTGTATTTAATTCCGATGCAGTATCAGTGTTTCATCGTCATTAGGAAGGTCCCAGGGATACAGTAAACCTGGAGTGAAGCATCGGAATCTATAACTAGTGTAACAGGAATGGTTCAAAACATAGTCAGTAAGAAGAGTCAGTCTTCTTGTCCTTAAGTCGGCCTTGTGCCTTTTTTATTTAACTCCGATGCAATATCAGTGTTTCATCGTCAATAGGAAGGTCCCAGGGATACAGTAAACCTGGAGTGAAGCATTGGAATCTATAACTAGTGTAACAGGAATGGTTCAAAACATAGTCAGTAAGAAGAGTCAGTCTTCTTGTCCTTAAGACGGCATTGTGCATTTTATATTTAATTCCGAAGCAATTTCTGTGCTTCATCGTCAATAAGAAGGTCCAAGGGATACAGTAAACCTGAAGTGAAGCATCGGAATCTATAACTAGTGTCATAGGAATGGTTCAAAACATAGTCAGTAAGAAGAGTCGGTCTTCATGCACTTATGTCGGCATTGTGCCTTTTGTATTTAATTCCGATGCAATTTCTGTGTTTCATCGTCAATAAGAAGGTCTAAGGGATAAAGTAAACCTGAAGTGAAGCATCGGACTCTATAACTAGTGTAACAGGAATGGTTCAAAACATAGTCAGTACGAAGAGTCAGTCTTCATGTACTTACGTCGGCATTGTGCCTTTTGTATTTATTTCGGATGCAATTTCTGTGATTCATCGTCAATAAGAAGGTCTAAGGGTTACAGTAAACATGAAGGGAAGCATCGGAATCTATAACTAGTGGCACAGGAATGGTTGATAACATAGTCTGTAGGAAGAGTCAGTCTTCTTGTACTAAGTCGGCAATTTCCCTAATCTATTTAATTCCGATGCATTTTCAGTGTTTCACCGTCAATGGGAAGGTCCAAATGATAATGTAAACCTGGAGTGAAGCATCGGAATCTATAACTTGTGTCAATGGAATGGTTCAAAACATAGACAGTAAGCAGAGTCAGTCTTCTTGTACTTAAGTCGGCATTGTGCCTTTTGTATTTAACTCCAGTGCAATTTCTATGTTTCATAGTCAAAAAGACGGCCAGAGGGATACAGTAAACCTGAAGTGAAGCATCGGAATCTATAACTAGTGTCACAGGAATGGTTCAAAACATAGACAGTAAGAAGAAACATTCTTGTACATAAGTCGGCATTGTGGCTTTTGTATTTAATTCCGATGCACTTTCTGTGTTTCATCGTCAATAAGAAGGTCAGAGGGATACAGTAAACCTGAAGTGAAGCATCGGAATCCTTAACTAGTGTCACAGGAATGGTTCAAAACATAGACAGTAAGAAGATTCAGTCTTCTTGTACATAAGTCGGCATTGTGCCTTTTGTATTTAATTCCGATGCACTTTCTGTGTTCCATCGTCAATAAGAAGGTCCAAGGGATACAGTAATCCTGGAGTGAAGCATCGGAATCTATAACTAGTGTCACAGGAATTGTTCAAATCATAGACATTAAGAAGATACGGTCTTGTTGTACTTAAGTCGGCATTGTGCCTTTTGTATTTAATTCCAATGCAATTTCTGTGTTTCATCGTCAATAAGAAGGTCCAAGCGATACAGTAAACCTGAAGTGAAGCATCGGAATCTATAACTAGTGTCACAGGAATGGCTCAAATCATAGACAGTATGAAGAGTCAGTCTTCGTGTACTTAAGTCGGCATTGTGCCTTTTATATTTAATTCCGATGGAATTTCAGTGTTTCATCGTCAGTATGAAGGTCCAAGTGATTCAGTAAACCTGGAGTGAAGCATCGGAATCTATGACTAGTGACAATGGAATGGTTTAAAACATAGTCAATAAGAAGAGTCGGTCTTCATGTACTTAAGTCGGCATTGTGCCTTTTGTATTTAATTCCGATGCAATTTCTGTGTTTCATCGTCAATAAGAAGGTCAGAGGAACACAGTAAATCTGAAGTGAAGCAACGGCATCAATAACTAGTGTCATAGGAATGGTTCAAAACATAGACAGTAAGAAGAGTAAGTTTTCTTGTACTTGAGTCGGCATTGTGCCTTTTGTATTTAATTCCGATGCAACTTCTGTGTTTCATCGTCAATAAGAAGGTCCAAAGGAAACAGCAAACCTGAAGTGAAGCATCGGAATCTATAACTAGTGTCATAGGAATGGTTCAAAACATAGACAGTAAGAAGAGTCAGTCTTCTTGTACTTGAGTCGGCATTGTGCCTTTTGTATTTAATTCCGATGCAATTTCTATGTTTCATCGTCAATAAGATGGTCAGAGGGATACAGTAAACCTGAAGTGAAGCATCGGAATCTATAACTAGTGTCACAGGAATGGTTCAAAAGATAGTCAGTAAGAAGAGTCGGTCTTCATGTACTTATGTCGGCATTGTGCCTTTTGTATTTAATTCCGGTGCAATTTCTGTGTTTCAACGTCAATAAGAAGGTCCAAGGGATACACTACACCTGGAGTGAAGCATCGGAATCAATAACTAGTGTCACAGGAATCGTTCAAAACATAGTCAGTAAGAAGAGTCGGTCTTCATGTACTTAAGTCGGCATTGTGCCTTTTGTATTAAATTCCGATGCAATTTCTGTGTTTCATCTTCAATAAGAAGGTCCAAGGGATACAGTAAACCTGAAGTGAAGCATCGGAATCTATAACTAGTGCCACAGGAATGGTTCAAAGCATAGTCAGTAAGATGAGTCAGTCTATATGTACTTAAGTCGCCATTGTGCCTTTTGTACTTATTTCCGGTGCCATTTCTGTGTTTCATCATCAATAAGAAGGTCAGAGGGATACAGTAAACCTGAAGTGAAGCATCGGAATCAATAACTAGTGTCATAGGAATGTTTCAAAACATAGACAGTAAGAAGAGTCAGTCTTCTTGTACTTGAGACGGCACTGTGCCTTTTGTATTAAATTCCTATGCAATTTCTGTGTTTCATCGTCAATAAGAAGTTCCAAGGGATACAGTAAACCTGGAGTGAAGCATAGGATTTTATAACTAGTGTCACAGGAATGGGTCAAATCATAGTCAGTACTTAAGTCGGCATTGTGCCTTTTGTATTTAATTCCGATGCAACTTCTGTGTTTCATCGTCAATAAGAAGGTCCAAGGGAAACAGTAAACCTGAAGTGAAGAATCGGAATCTATAACTAGTGTCATAGGAATGGTTCAAAACATAGACAGTACGAAGAGTCCGTCTTCTTGTACTTGAGTCGGCATTGTGCCATTTGTATTTAATTCCGATGCAATTTCTGTGTTTCATCGTCAATAAGAAGGCCAGAGGGATACAGTAAACCTGAAGTGAAGCATCGGAATCTATAACTAGTGTCACAGGAATGGTTCAAAACATAGTCAGTAAGAAGAGTCGGTCTTCATGTACTTATGTCGGCATTGTGCCTTTTGTACTTAATTCCGGTGCAATTTCTGTGTTTCAACGTCTATAAGAAAGTCAGAGGGATACAGTAAACCTGAAGTGAAGCATCGGAATCTGTAACTTGTGTCATAGGAATGGTTCAAAACATAGACAGTAAGAAGAGTCAGTCTTCTTGTACTTGAGTCGGCATTGTTCCTTTTGTATTTAATTCCGATGCAATTTCTGTGTTTCATCGTCAATAAGAAGGTCCAAGGGATACAGTAAACCTGAAGTGAAGCATCGGAATCTATAACTAGTGTAACAGGAATGGTTCAAAACACAGTCAGTAAGAAGAGTCAATCTTCTTGTCCTTAAGTCGGCCTTGTGCCTTTTGTATTTAATTCCGATGCAATATCAGTGTTTCATCGTCAATAGGAAGGTCCCAGGGATACAGTAAACCTGGAGTGAAGCATCGGAATCTATAACTAGTGTAACAGGAATGGTTCAAAACATAGTCAGTAAGAAGAGTCAGACTTCTTGTCCTTAAGTCGGCATTGTGCATTTAGTATTTAATTCCGAAGCAATTTCTGTGCTTCATCGTCAACAAGAAGGTCCAAGGGATACAGTAAACCTGAAGTGAAGCATCGGAATCTATAACTAGTGTCATAGGAATGGTTCAAAACATAGTCAGTAAGAAGAGTCGGTCGTCATGCACTTATGTCGGCATTGTGCCTTTTGTATTTAATTCCGATGCAATTTCTGTGTTTCGTCGTCAATAAGAAGGTCTAAGGGATAAAGTAAAACTGAAGTGAAGCATCGGAATCTATAACTAGTGTAACAGGAATGGTTCAAAACATAGTCAGTACGAAGAGTCAGTCTTCATGTACTTACGTCGGCATTGTGCATTTTGTATTTATTTCGGATGCAATTTCTGTGTTTCATCGTCAATAAGAAGGTCTAAGGGTTACAGTAAACATGAAGTGAAGCATCGGAATCTATAACTAGTGGCACAGGAATGGTTGATAACATAGTCTGTAGGAAGAGTCAGTCTTCTTGTACTTAAGTCGGCAATTTCCCTAATCTATTTAATTCCGATGCATTTTCAGTGTTTCACCGTCAATAGGAAGGTCCAAATGATAATGTAAACCTGGAGTGAAGCATCGGAATCTATAACTTGTGTCAATGGAATGGTTCAAAACATAGACAGTAAGCAGAGTCAGTCTTCTTGTACTTAAGTCAGCATTGTGCCTTTTGTATTTAACTCCAGTGCAATTTCTGTGTTTCATAGTCAAAAAGAAGGCCAGAGGGATACAGTAAACCAGAAGTGAAGCATCGGAATCTATAACTAGTGTCACAGGAATGGTTCAAAACATAGACAGTAAGAAGAAACAGTCTTCATGTACATAAGTCGGCATTGTGGCTTTTGTATTTAATTCCGATGCACTTTCTGTGTTTCATCGTCAATAAGAAGGTCCAATGGATACAGGAAACCTGAAGTGAAGCATAGGAATCTATAACTAGTGTCACAGGAATGGTTCAAAACATAGTCAGTAACATGAGTCTGTCTTCATGTAATTAAATCAGCATTGGGCCTTTTGTATTTAATTCCGGTGCTATTTCTGTGTTTCATCGTCAGTATGAAGGTCAGAGGGATACAGTAAACCTGAAGTGAAGCGTCGGAATCTATAACTAGTGTCACAGGAATGGTTCAAAACATAGTCAGTAAAAAGAGTCAGTCTTCTTGTCCTTAAGTCGGCATTGTGCCTTTTGTATTTCATTCCGATGCAATTTCTGTGTTCATCGTCAATAAGAAGGTCCAAGGGATACAGTAATCCTGGAGTGAAGCATCAGAATCTATAACTAGAGTCACAGGAATGGTTCAAAACATAGACATTAAGAAGATACGGTCTTGTTGTACTTAAGTCGGATTTGTGCCTTTTGTATTTAATTCCGATGCAATTTCTGTGTTTCATCGTCAATAAGAAGGTCCAAGCGATACAGTAAACCTGAAGTGAAGCAACGGAATCTATAACTAGTGTCACAGCAATGGTTCATAACATAGTCAGTAAGAAGAGTCAGTCTTCTTGTACTTACGCCGGCATTGTGCCTTTTGTATTTAATTCCGATGCAATTTCTGTGTTACATCGTCAATAAGAAGGTCAGAGGGATACAGTAACCCTGAAGTGAAGCATCGGAATCTTTAACTAGTGTCACAGGAATAGTTCAAAACATTGTCAGTAAGAAGAGACGCTCTTCATGTACTTAAATCGTCATTGTGTCTTTTGTATTTAATTCCGATGCAATTTCTGTGTTTCATCGTCAATAAGAAGGTCCAAGGGATACAGTAAACCAGAAGTGAAGCATCGGAATCTATAACTAGTGTCACAGGAATGGCTCAAATCATAGACAGTACGAAGAGTCAGTCTTCGTGTACTTAAGTCGGCATTGTGCCTTTTCTATTTAATTCCGATGGAACTTCAGTGTTTCATCATCAGCATTAAGGTCCAAGTGATTCAGTAAACCTGGAGTGAAGCATCGGAATCTATGACTAGTGGCAATGGAATGGTTCAAAACATAGTCAGTAAGAAGAGTCGGTCTTCATGTACTTAAGTGGGCATTGTGCCTTTTGTATTTAATTCCGATGCAATTTCTGTGTTTCATCGTCAATAAGAAGGTCAGAGGAATACAGTAAAACTGAAGTGAAGCATCGGCATCAATAACTAGTGTCATAGGAATGGTTCAAAACATAGACAGTAAGAAGAGTAAGTCTTCTTGTACTTGAGTCGGCATTGTGCCTTTTGTATTTAATTCCGATGCAATTTCTGTGTTTCATCGTCAATAAGAAGGTCAGAGGGATACAGTAAACCTGAAGTGAAGCATCGGAATCTATAACTAGTGTCACAGGAATGGTTCAAAACATAGTCAGTAAGAAGAGTCGGTCTTCATGTACTTATGTCGGCATTGTGCCTCTTGCATTTAATTCCGGTGCAATTTCTGTGTTTCAACGTCTATAAGAAAGTCAGAGGGATACAGTAAACCTGAAGTGAAGCATCGGAATCTATAACCAGTGTCACAGGAATGGTTCAAAGCATAGTCAGTAAGAACAGTCAGTCTTCTTGTCCTTAAGTCGGCAATGTGCCTTTTTTATTTAATTCCGATGCAATTTCTGTGTTACATCGTCAATAAGAAGGTCAGACGGATACAGTAACCCTGAAGTGAAGCATCGGAATCTTTAACTAGTGTCACAGGAATAGTTCAAAACATTGTCAGTAAGAAGAGTCGCTCTTCATGTACTTAAGTCGGCATTGTGCCTTTTGTATTTAATTCCGAGGCAATTTCTGTGTTTCATCGTCAATAAGGAGGAGCGAGGGGTACAGTAAACCTGAAGTGAAGCATCAGAATCTATAACTAGTGTCACAGGAACGGTTCAAAATATAGTCAGTAAGAACAGTCGGTCTTCATGTACTTAAATCGTCATTGTGCCTTTTGTATTTAATTCCGATGCAATTTCTGTGTTTCATCGTCAATAAGAGGGTCCAAGGGATACAGTAAACCAGAAGTGAAGCATCGGAATCTATAACTAGTGTCACAGGAATGGCTCAAATCATAGACAGTATGAAGAGTCAGTCTTCGTGTACTTAAGTCGGCATTGTGCCTTTTCTATTTAATTCCGATGGAACTTCAGTGTTTCATCATCAGTATTAAGGTCCAAGTGATTCAGTAAACCTGGAGTGAAGCATCGGAATCTATGACTAGTGACAATGGAATGGTTCAAAACATAGTCAGTAAGAAGAGTCGGGCTTCATGTACTTAAGTCGGCATTGTGCCTTTTGTATTTAATTCCGATGCAATTTCTGTGTTTCATCGTCAATAAGAAGGTCAGAGGAATACAGTAAAACTGAAGTGAAGCATCGGCATCAATAACTAGTGTCATAGGAATGGTTCAAATCATAGACAGTAAGAAGAGTAAGTCTTCTTGTACTTGAGTCGGCATTGTGCCTTTTGTATTTAATTCCGATGCAATTTCTGTGTTTCATCGTCTATAAGAAGGTCAGAGGGATACAGTGAACCTTAAGTGAAGCATCGGAATCTATAACTAGTGTCACAGGAATGGTTCAAAACATAGTCAGTAAGAAGAGTCGGTCTTCATGTACTTATGTCGGCATTGTGCCTCTTGTATTTAATTCCGGTGCAATTTCTGTGTTTCACCGTCTAGAAGAAAGTCAGAGGGATACAGTAAACCTGAAGTGAAGCATCGGAATCTATAACCAGTGTCACAGGAATGGTTCAAAGCATAGTCAGTAAGAACAGTCAGTCTTCTTGTCCTTAAGTCGGCATTGTGCCTTTTGTATTTAATTCCGATGCAATTTCTGTGTTTCATCGTCAATAAGAAGGTCCAAAGGATACAGTAAACCTGAAGTGAAGCATCGGAATCTATAACTAGTGTCATAGGAATGGTTCAAAACATAGTCAGTAAAAAGAGTCAGTCTTCTTGTCCTTAAGTCGGCATTGTGCCTTTTGTATTTAATTCCGATGCAATTTCTGTGTTCATCGTCAATAAGAAGGTCCAAGGGATACAGTAATCCTGGAGTGAAGCATCGGAATCTATAACTAGTGTCACAGGAATGGTTCAAAACATAGACATTAAGAAGATACGGTCTTGTTGTACTTAAGTCGGCATTGTGCCTTTTGTATTTAATTCCGATGCAATTTCTGTGTTCATCGTCAATAAGAAGGTCAGAGGGATACAGTAAACATAAAGTGAAGCATCTGAATCTATAACTAGTGTCACAGGAATGGTTCAAAACATAGTCAGTAAGAAGAGTCGGCCTTCACGTATTTAAGTCGGCATTGTGCCCTTTGTATTTAATTCCGGTGCAATTTCTGTGTTTCATCGTCAATACGAAAGTCAGAGGGATACAGTAAACCTGAAGTGAAGCATCGGAATCTATAACTAGTGTCACAGGAATGGTTAAAAACATAGTCAGTAAGAGCAGTCAGTATTCCTGTCCTTAAGTCGGCATTGTGCCTTTTGTATTTAATTCCTATGCAATTTCTGTGTTTCATCGTCAATAAGAAGGTCCAAGCGATACAGTAAACCTGAAGTGAAGCATCGGTATCTGTAACTAGTGTCACAGGAATGGTTCAGAACATAGACAGTAAGAAGATACAGTCATCTTGTACTTAAGTTGGCATTGTGATTTTTGTATTTAATTCCGATCCAATTTCTGTGTTTCATCGTCTATAAGAAGGTCCAAGGGATACAGTAAACCAGAAGTGAAGCATCGGAATCTATAACTAGTGTCACAGGAATGGCTCAAATCATAGACAGTATGAAGAGTCAGTCTTCGTGTACTTAAGTCGGCATTGTGCCTTTTCTATTTAATTCCGATGGAACTTCAGTGTTTCATCATCAGTATTAAGGTCCAAGTGATTCAGTAAACCTGGAGTGAAGCATCGGAATCTATGACTAGTGACAATGGAATGGTTCAAAACATAGTCAGTAAGAAGAGTCGGTCTTCATGTACTTAAGTCGGCATTGTGCCTTTTGTATTTAAATCCGATGCAATTTCTGTGTTTCATCGTCAATAAGAAGGTCAGAGGAATACAGTAAAACTGAAGTGAAGCATCGGCATCAATAACTAGTGTCATAGGAATGGTTCAAAACATAGACAGTAAGAAGAGTAAGTCTTCTTGTACTTGAGTCGGCATTGTGCCTTTTGTAATTAATTCCGATGCAACTTCTGTGTTTCATCGTCAATAAGAAGGTCCAAAGGAAACAGCAAACCTGCAGTGAAGCATCGGAATCTATAACTAGTGTCATAGGAATGGTTCAAAACATAGACAGTAAGAAGAGTCAGTCTTCTTGTACTTGAGTCGGCATTGTGCCTTTTGTATTTAATTCCGATGCAATTTCTGTGTTTCATCGTCAATAGGAAGGTCAGAGGGATACAGTAAACCTGAAGTGAAGGATCGGAATCTATAACTAGTGCCACAGGAATTGTTCCAAAGATAGTCAGTTAGAAGAGTCGGTCTTCATGTACTTATGTCGGCATTGTGCCTTTTGTGTTTAATTCCGGTGCAATTTCTGTGTTTCAACGTCAATAAGAAGGTCCAAGGGATACAGTACACCTGGGGTGAAGCATAGGAATCAATAACTAGTGTCACAGGAATCGTTCAAAACATAGTCAGTACGAAGAGTCGGTCTTCATGTACTTAAGTCGGCCTTGTGCCTTTTGTATTTAATTCCGATGCAATATCTGTGTTTCATCGTCAATAAGAAGGTCCAAGGGATACAGTAAACCTGAAGTGAGCATCGGAATCTATAACTAGTGCCACAGGAATGGTTCAAAACATAGTCAGTAATATGAGTCAGTCTTCAAGTACTTAAGTCGCCATTGTGCCTTTTGTACTTAATTCCGATGCAATTACTGTGTTTCATCGTCAATAAGAAGGTCAGAGGGATACAGTAAACCTGAAGTGAAGCATCGGAAACAATAACTAGTGTCACAGGAATGGTTCAAAACATAGACAGTAAGAAGAGTCAGTCTTCTTGTACTTGAGACGGCACTGTGCCTTTTGTATTAAATTCCGATGCAATTTCTGTGTTTCATCGTCAATAAGAAGGTCCAAGGGATACAGTAAACCTGGAGTGAAGCATAGGAATTTATAACTAGTGTCACAGGAATGGGTCAAAACATAGTCAGTACTTAAGTCGGCATTGTGCCTTTTGTATTTAATTCCGATGCAACTTCTGTGTTTCATCGTCAATAAGAAGGTTTAAGGGAAACAGTAAACCTGAAGTGAAGCATCGGAATCTATAACTAGTGTCACAGGAATGGTTCAAAGTATAGTGAGTAAGAACAGTCAGTCTTCTTGCCCTTAAGTCGGCATTGTGCCTTTTGTATTTAATTCCGATGCAATTTCTGTGTTTCATCGTCAATAAGAAGGTCCAAGGGATACAGTAAACCTGAAGTGAAGCATCGGAATCTATAACTAGTGTCACAGTAATGGTTCAAAACATAGTCAGTAAGAAGAGTCGGTCTTCATGCACTTATGTCGGCATTGTGCCTTTTGTATTTAATTCCGATGCAATTTCTGTGTTTCATCGTCAATAAGAAGGTCAAAGGGATAAAGTAAACCTGAAGTGAATCATCGGAATCTATAACTAGTGTCAATGGAATGGTTCAAAACATAGACAGTAAGTAGAGTCAGTCTTCTTGTACTTAAGTCGGCATTGTGCCTTTTGTATTTAACTCCAGTGCAATTTCTGTGTTTCATAGTCAATAAGAAGGCCAGAGGGATACAGTAAACCTGACGTGAAGCATCGGAATCTATAACTAGTGTCACAGGAATGGTTCAAAAGATAGACAGTAAGAAGATACAGTCTTCTTGTACATAAGTCGGCATTGTGCCTTTTGTATTTAATTCCGATGCACTTTCTGTGTTTCATCGTCAATAAGAAGGTCCAAGGGATACAGTAAACCTGAAGTGAAGCATCGGAATCTATAACTAGTGTCACAGGAATGGTTCAAAACATAGTCAGTAACAAGAGTCTGTCTTCATGTAATTAAATCTGCATTGGGCCTTTTGTATTTAATTCCGGTGCTATTTCTGTGTTTCATCGTCAATATGAAGGTCAGAGGGATACAGTAAACCTGAAGTGATGCGTCGGAATCTATAACTAGTGTCACAGGAATGGTTCAAAACATAGTCAGTAAGAAGAGTCAGTCTTCCTGTCCATAAGTCGGCATTGTGCCTTTTGTATTTAATTCCGATGCAATTTCTGTGTTCATCGTCAATAAGAAGGTCCAAGGGATACAGTAATCCTGGAGTGAAGCATCGGAATCTATAACTAGTGTCACAGGAATGGTTCAAATCATAGACATTAAGAAGATACGGTCTTGTTGTACTTAAGTCGGCATTGTGCCTTTTGTATTTAATTCCGATGCAATTTCTGTGTTTCATCGTCAATAAGTAGGTCCAAGCAATACAGTAAACCTGAGGTGAAGCAACGGAATCTATAACTAGTGTCACAGGAATGTTTCATAACATAGTCAGTAAGAAGAGGCAGTCTTCTTGTACTTACGTCGGCATTATGCCTTTTTTATTTAATTCCGATGCAATTTCTGTGTTTCATCGTCAATAAGAAGGTCAGAGGGATACAGGAACCCTGAAGTGAAGCATCGGAATCTTTAACTAGTGTCACAGGAATAGTTCAAAACATTGTCAGTAAGAAGAGTCGCTCTTCATGTACTTAAGTCGGCATTGTGCCTTTTGTATTTAATTCCGATGCAATTTCTGTGTTTCATCGTCAATAAGAAGGAGCGAGGGGTACAGTAAACCTGAAGTGAAGCATCGGATTCTATAACTAGTGTCACAGGAATGGTTCAAAATATAGTCAGTAAGAACAGTCGGTCTTCACGTATTTAAGTCTTCATTGTGCCTTTTGTTTTTAATTCCGGTGCAGTTTCTGTGTTTCGTCGTCAATAAGAAGATCAGTGGGATATAGTAAACATGAAGTGAAGCATCGGAATCTATAACTAGTGTCACAGAAATGGTTCAAACATAGTCAGTAAGAAGAGTCAGCCTTCTTGTCCTTAAGTCGGCCTTGTGCCTTTTGTATTTAATTCCGATGCAATTTCTGTGTTTCATCGTCAATAAGAAGGTCAGAGGGATACAGTAAACCTGAAGTGAAGCATCGGAATCAATAACTAGTGTCATAGGAATGGTTCAAAACATAGACAGTAAGAAGAGTCAGTCTTCTTGTACTTGAGTCGGCATTGTGCCTTTTGTATTAAATTCCGATGCAATTTCTGTGTTTCATCGTCAATAAGAAGGTCCAAGGGATTCAATAAACCTGAAGTGCAGCATAGGAATCTTATACTAGTGTCATAGGAATGGTTCAAAACATAGACAGTGAGAGGAGTCAGTCTTCTTGTACTTGAGCCGGCATTGTGCCTTTTGTATTTAATTCCGATGCAATTTCTGTGTTTCATCGTCAATAAGAAGGTCAGAGGGATACAGTAAACCTGAAGTGAAGCATCGCAATCAATAACTAGTGTCATAGGAATGATTCAAAACATAGACTGTAAGAAGAGTCAGTCTTCTTGTACTTGAGTCGGCATTGTGCCTTTTGTAGTAAATTCCGATGCAATTTATGTGTTTCATCGTCAATAAGAAGGTCCAAGGGATACAGTAAACCTGAAGTCAAGCATCGGAATCTATAACTAGTGTCACAGGAATGGTTCAAAACATAGTCAGTACTTAAGTCGGCATTGTGTATTTTGTATTTCATTCCGATGCAATTTCTGTGTTTCATCGTCAATAGGAGGGTCAGAGGGATACAGTAAACCTGAAGTGAAGCATCGGAATCTATAACTAGTGTCACAGGAATGGTTCCAAAGATAGTCAGTAAGAAGAGTCGGTCTTCATGTACTTATGTCGGCATTGTGCCTTTTGTGTTTAATTCCGGTGCAATTTCTGTGTTTCAACGTCAATAAGAAGGTCCAAGGGATACAGTACACCTGGAGTGAAGCATCCGAATCAATAACTAGTGTCACAGGAATCGTTCAAAACATAGTCAGTAAGAAGAGTCGGTCTTCGTGTACTTAAGTCGGCATTGTGCCTTTTGTATTTAATTCCGATGCAATTTCTGTGTTTCATCGTCAATAAGAAGGTCCAAGGGATACAGTAAACCTGAAGTGAAGCATCGGAATCTATAACTAGTGCCACAGGAATGGTTCAAAACATAGTCAGTAATATGAGTCAGTCTTCAAGTACTTACGTCGCCATTGTGCCTTTTGTACTTAATTCCGATGCAATTACTGTGTTTCATCGTCAATAAGAAGGTCACAGGGATACAGTAAACCTGAAGTGAAGCATCGGAATCAATAACTAGTGACATAGGAATGGTTCAAAACATAGACAGTAAGAAGAGTCAGTCTTCTTGTACTTGAGAGGGCACTGTGCCTTTTGTATTAAATTCCGATGCAATTTCTGTGTTTCATCGTCAATAAGAAGGTCCAAGGGATACAGTAAACCTGGAGTGAAGCATAGGAATTTATAACTAGTGTCACAGGAATGGGTCAAAACATAGTCAGTACTTAAGTCGGCATTGTGCCTTTTATATTTAATTCCGATGCAACTTCTGTGTTTCATCGTCAATAAGAAAGTCCAAGGGATACACTAAACCTGAAGTGAAGCATTGGAATCTATAACTAGTGTCATAGGAATGGTTCAAAACATAGACAGTAAGAAGAGTCAGTCTTCTTGTACTTGAGTCGGCATTGTGCCTTTTGTATTTAATTCCGATGCAATTTCTGTGTTTCATCGTCAATAAGAAGGTCCAAGGGATACAGTAAACCTGATGTGAAGCATCGGAATCTATAACTAGTGTAACAGGAATGGTTCAAAACATAGTCAGTAAGAAGAGTCAGTCTTCTTGTCCTTAAGTCGGCCTTGTGCCTTTTGTATTTAATTCCGATGCAATATCAGTGTTTCATCGTCAATAGGAAGGTCCCAGGGATACAGTAAACCTGGAGTGAAGCATCGGAATCTATAACTAGTGTAACAGGAATGGTTCAAAACATAGTCCGTAAGAAGAGTCAGTCTTCTTAACCTTAAGTCGGCCTTGTGCCTTTTGTATTTAATTCCGAAGCAATTTCTGTGTGTCATCGTCAATAAGAAGGTCCAAGGGATACAGTAAACCTGAAGTGAAGCATCGGAATCTATAACTAGTGTCACAGGAATGGCTCAAAACATAGTCAGTAAGGAGAGTCGGTCTTCATGCACTTATGTCGGCTTTGTGCCTTTTGTATTTAATTCCGATGCAATTTCTGTGTTTCATCGTCAATAAGAAGGTCAAAGGGATAAAGTAAACCTGAAGTGAAGCATCGGAATCTATAACTAGTGTAACAGGAATGGTTCAAAACGTAGTCAGTAAGAAGAGTCAGTCTTCATGTACTTATGTCGGCATTGTGCCTTTTGTATGTATTTCGGATGCAGTGTCTGTGTTTCATCGTCAATAAGAAGGTCCAAGGGTTACAGTAAACATGAAGTGAAGCATCGGAATCTATAACTAGTGTCACAGGAATGGTTGAAAACATAGTCTGTAGGAAGAGTCAGTCTTCTTGTACTTAAGTCGGCATTTTCCCTAATCTATTTAATTCCGATGCATTTTCAGTGTTTCATCGTCAATAGGAAGGTCCAAATGATAACGTAAACCTGGAGTGAAGCATCGGAATCTATAACTTGTGTCAATGGAATGGTTCAAAACATAGACAGTAAGCAGTGTCAGTCTTCTTGTACTTAAGTCGGCATTGTGCCTTTTGTATTTAACTCCAGTGCACTTTCTGTGTTTCATCGTCAATAAGAAGGTCCAAGGGATACAGTAAAACTGAAGTGAAGCATCGGAATCTATACTAGTGTCACAGGAATGGTTCAAAACATAGTCAGTAACAACAGTCTGTCTTCATGTAATTAAATCTGCATTGGGCCTTTTGTATTTAATTCCGGTGCTATTTCTGTGTTTCATCGTCAATATGAAGGTGAGAGGGATACAGTAAACCTGAAGTGAAGCGTCGGAATCTATAACTAGTGTCACAGGAATGGTTCAAAGCATAGTCAGTAAGAAGAGTCAGTCTTCTTGTCCTTAAGTCGGCATTGTGCCTTTTGTATTTAATTCCGATGCAATTTCTGTGTTCATCGTCAATAAGAAGGTCCAAGGGATACAGTAATCCTGGAGTGAAGCATCGGAATCTATAACTAGTGTCACAGGAATGGTTCAAACATAGTCAGTAAGAAGAGTCAGCCTTCTTGTCCTTAAGTCGGCCTTGTGCCTTTTGTATTTAATTCCGATGCAATTTCTGTTTTTCATCGTCAATAAGAAGGTCAGAGGGATTCAATAAACCTGGAGTGAAGCATAGGAATCTATAACTAGTGTCACAGGAATGGGTCAAAACATAGTCAGTACTTAAGTCGGCATTGTGCCTTTTGTATTTCATTCCGATGCAATTTCTGTGTTTCATCGTCAATAAGAAGGTCCAAGGGATACAGTAAACCTGAAGTGACGTATCGGAATTTATAAGTAGTGTCACAGTAATGGTTCAAAACATAGTCAGTAAGAAGAGTCAGTCTTGATGTACTTAAGTCGGCATTGTGCCTTTTGTATTTAATTCCGATGCAATTTCTGTGTTTCATCGTCAATAAGAAGGTCAGAGGGATACAGTAAAACTGAAGTGAAGCATCGGAATCAATAACTAGTGTCATAGGAATGGTTAAAAACATAGACAGTAAGAAGAGTAAGTCTTCTTGTACTTGAGTCGGCATTGTGCCTTTTGTATTTAATGACGATGCATCTTCTGTGTTTCATCGTCAATAAGAAGGTCCAAGGGTAACAGCAAACCTGAAGTAAAGCATCGGAATCTATAACTAGTGTCATAGGAATGGTTCAAAACATAGACAGTGAGAAGAGTCAGTCTTCTTGTACTTGAGCCGGCATTGTGCCTTTTGTATTTAATTCCGATGCAATTTCTGTGTTTCATCGTCAATAAGAAGGTCAGAGGGATACAGTAAACCTGAAGTGAAGCATCGGAATCTATAACTAGTGTCATAGGAATGGTTCAAAACATAGTCAGTAAGATGAGTCAGACTTCATGTACTTAGGTCGCCATTGTGCCTTTTGTATTTAATTCCGATGCAATTTCTGTGTTTCATCGTCAATAAGAAGGTCAGAGGGATACAGTAAACCTGAAGTGAAGCATCGCAATCAATAACTAGTGTCATAGGAATGATTCAAAACATAGACTGTAAGAAGAGTCAGTCTTCTTGTACTTGAGTCGGCATTGTGCCTTTTGTAGTAAATTCCGATTCAAATTTATGTGTTTCATCGTCAATAAGAAGGTCCAAGGGATACAGTAAACCTGAAGTCAAGCATCGGAATCTATAACTAGTGTCACAGGAATGGTTCAAAACATAGTCAGTACTTAAGTCGGCATTGTGTATTTTGTATTTCATTCCGATGCAATTTCTGTGTTTCATCGTCAATAAGAAGGTCAGAGGGATACAGTAAACCTGAAGTGAAGCATCGGAATCAATAACTAGTGTCATAGGAATGGTTCAAAACATAGACAGTAAGAAGAGTCAGTCTTCTTGTACTTGAGTCGGCATTGTGCCTTTTGTATTAAATTCCAATGCAATTTCTGTGTTTCATCGTCAATAAGAAGGTCCAAGGGATACAGTAAACCTGGAGTGAAGCATAGGAATCTATAACTAGTTTCACAGGAATGGGTGAAAACATAGTCAGTACTTAAGTCGGCATTGTGCCTTTTGTATTTCATTCCGATGCAATTTCTGTGTTTCATCGTCAATAAGAAGGTCCACGGGATACAGTAAACCTGAAGGGAAGTATCGGAATCTATAACTAGTGTCACAGTAATGGTTCAAAACATAGTCAGTAAGAAGAGTCAGTCTTGATGTACTTAAGTCGACATTGTGCCTTTTGTATTTAATTCCGATGCCATTTCTGTGTCTCATCGTCAATAAGAAGGTCAGAGGGACACAGTAAAACTGAAGTGAAGCATCGGAATCAATAACTAGTGTCATAGGAATAGTTAAAAACATAGGCAGTAAGAAGAGTAAGTCTTCTTGTACTTGAGTCGGCATTGTGCCTTTTGTATTTAATTCCGATGCAACTTCTGTGTTTCATCGTCAATAAGAAGGTCCAAGGGAAACAGCAAACCTGACGTGAAGCATCGGAATCTATAAATAGTGTCATAGGAATGGTTCAAAACATAGACAGTAAGAAGAGTCAGTCTTCTTGTACTTGAGTCGGCATTGTGCCTTTTGTGTTTAATTCCGATGCAATTTCTGTGTTTCATCGTCAATAAGAAGGTCCAAGGGATACAGTACACCTGGAGTGAAGCATCGGAATCAATAACTAGTGTCACAGGAATCGTTCAAATCATAGTCTGTAAGAAGAGTCGGTCTTCATGTACTTAAGTCGGCATTGTGCCTTTTGTATTTAATCCCGATGCAATTTCTGTGTTTCATCGTCAATAAGAAGGTCCAAGGGATACAGTAAACCTGAAGTGAAGCATCGGAATCTATAACTAGTGCCATAGGAAAGGTTCAAAACATAGACAGTAAGAAGAGTCAGTCTTCTTGTACTTGAGTCGGCATTGTGCCTTTTGTATTTAATTCCGATGCAATTTCTGTGTTTCATCGTCAATAAGAAGGTCCAAGGGATACATTTAACCTGAAGTGAAGCATCGGAATCTATAACTAGTGTCATAGGAATGGTTCAAAACATAGTCAGTAAGATGAGTCAGACTTCATGTACTTAGGTCGCCATTGTGCCTTTTGTATTTAATTCCGATGCAATTTCTGTGTTTCATCGTCAATAAGAAGGTCAGAGGGATACAGTAAACCTGAAGTGAAGCATCGCAATCAATAACTAGTGTCATAGGAATGATTCAAAACATAGACTGTAAGAAGAGTCAGTCTTCTTGTACTTGAGTCGGCATTGTGCCTTTTGTAGTAAATTCCGATGCAATTTATGTGTTTCATCGTCAATAAGAAGGTCCAAGGGATACAGTAAACCTGAAGTCAAGCATCGGAATCTATAACTAGTGTCACAGGAATGGTTCAAAACATAGTCAGTACTTAAGTCGGCATTGTGTATTTTGTATTTCATTCCGATGCAATTTCTGTGTTTCATCGTCAATAAGAAGGTCAGAGGGATACAGTAAACCTGAAGTGAAGCATCGGAATCAATAACTAGTGTCATAGGAATGGTTCAAAACATAGACAGTAAGAAGAGTCAGTCTTCTTGTACTTGAGTCGGCATTGTGCCTTTTGTATTAAATTCCGATGCAATTTCTGTGTTTCATCGTCAATAAGAAGGTCCAAGGGATACAGTAAACCTGGAGTGAAGCATAGGAATCTATAACTAGTTTCACAGGAATGGGTCAAAACATAGTCAGTACTTAAGTCGGCATTGTGCCTTTTGTATTTCATTCTGATTCAATTTCTGTGTTTCATCGTCAATAAGAAGGTCCACGGGATACAGTAAACCTGAAGGGAAGTATCGGAATCTATAACTAGTGTCACAGTAATGGTTCAAAACATAGTCAGTAAGAAGAGTCAGTCTTGATGTACTTAAGTCGACATTGTACCTTTTGTATTTAGTTCCGATGCAATTTCTGTGTCTCGTCGTCAATAAGAAGGTCAGAGGGACACAGTAAAACTGAAGTGAAGCATCGGAATCAATAACTAGTGTCATAGGAATAGTTAAAAACATAGACAGTAAGAAGAGTAAGTCTTCTTGTACTTGAATCGGCATTGTGCCTTTTGTATTTAATTCCGATGCAATTTCTGTGTTTCATCGTCAATAAGATGGTCCAAGGGATACATTTAACCTGAAGTGAAGCATCGGAATCTATAACTAGTGTCATAGGAATGATTCAAAACATAGTCAGTAAGATGAGTCAGACTTCATGTACTTAGGTCGCCATTGTGCCTTTTGTATTTAATTCCGACGCAATTTCTGTGTTTCATCGTCAATAAGAAGGTCAGAGGGATACAGTAAACCTGAAGTGAAGCATCGCAATCAATAACTAGTGTCATAGGAATGGTTCAAAACATAGACAGTAAGAAGAGTCAGTCTTCTTGTACTTGAGTCGGCATTGTGCCTTTTGTATTTAATTCCGATGCAATCTCTGTGTTTCATCGTCAATAAGAAGGTCCAAGGGATACAGTACACCTGGAGTGAAGCATCGGAATCAATAACTAGTGTCACAGGAATCGTTCAAATCATAGTCAGTAAGAAGAGTCGGTCTTCATGTACTTAAGTCGGCATTGTGCCTTTTGTATTTAATCCCGATGCAATTTCTGTGTTTCATCGTCAATAAGTAGGTCCAAGGGATACAGTAAACCTGAAGTGAAGCATCGGAATCTATAACTAGTGCCATAGGAATGGTTCAAAACATAGACAGTAAGAAGAGTCAGTCTTCTTGTACTTGAGTCGGCATTGTGCCTTTTGTATTTAATTCCGATGCAATTTCTGTGTTTCATCGTCAATACGAAGGTCCAAGGGATACATTTAACCTGAAGTGAAGCATCGGAATCTATAACTAGTGTCATAGGAATGGTTCAAAACATAGTCAGTAAGATGAGTCAGACTTCATGTACTTAGGTCGCCATTGTGCCTTTTGTATTTAATTCCGATGCAATTTCTGTGTTTCAGCGTCAATAAGAAGGTCAGAGGGATACAGTAAACCTGAAGTGAAGCATCGCAATCAATAACTAGTGTCATAGGAATGATTCAAAACATAGACTGTAAGAAGAGTCAGTCTTCTTGTACTTGAGTCGGCATTGTGCCTTTTGTAGTAAATTCCGATGCAATTTATGTGTTTCATCGTCAATAAGAAGGTCCAAGGGATACAGTAAACCTGAAGTCAAGCATCGGAATCTATAACTAGTGTCACAGGAATGGTTCAAAACATAGTCAGTACTTAAGTCGGCATTGTGTATTTTGTATTTCATTCCGATGCAATTTCTGTGTTTCATCGTCAATAAGAAGGTCAGAGGGATACAGTAAACCTGAAGTGAAGCATCGGAATCAATAACTAGTGTCATAGGAATGGTTCAAAACATAGACAGTAAGAAGAGTCAGTCTTCTTGTACTTGAGTCGGCATTGTGCCTTTTGTATTAAATTCCGATGCAATTTCTGTGTTTCATCGTCAATAAGAAGGTCCAAGGGATACAGTAAACTTGGAGTGAAGCATAGGAATCTATAACTAGTTTCACAGGAATGGGTCAAAACATAGTCAGTACTTAAGTCGGCATTGTGCCTTTTGTATTTCATTCCGATGCAATTTCTGTGTTTCATCGTCAATAAGAAGGTCCACGGGATACAGTAAACCTGAAGGGAAGTATCGGAATCTATAACTAGTGTCACAGTAATGGTTCAAAACATAGTCAGTAAGAAGAGTCAGTCTTGATGTACTTAAGTCGACATTGTGCCTTTTGTATTTAATTCCGATGCAATTTCTGTGTCTCATCGTCAATAAGAAGGTCAGAGGGACACAGTAAAACTGAAGTGAAGCATCGGAATCAATAACTAGTGTCATAGGAATAGTTAAAAACATAGACAGTAAGAAGAGTAAGTCTTCTTGTACTTGAGTCGGCATTGTGCCTTTTGTATTTAATTCCGATGCAACTTCTGTGTTTCATCGTCAATAAGAAAGTCCAAGGGAATCAGCAAACCTGACGTGAAGCATCGGAATCTATAAATAGTGTCATAGGAATGGTTCAAAACATAGACAGTAAGAAGAGTCAGTCTTCTTGTACTTGAGTCGGCATTGTGCCTTTTGTATTTAATTCCGATGCGATTTCTGTGTTTCATCGTCAATAAGAAGGTCCAAGGGATACAGTTCACCTGGAGTGAAGCATCGGAATCAATAACTAGTGTCACAGGAATCGTTCAAATCATAGTCAGTAAGAAGAGTCGGTCTTCATGTACTTAAGTCGGCATTGTGCCTTTTGTATTTAATTCCGATGCAATTTCTGTGTTCATCGTCAATAAGAAGGTCCAAGGGATACAGTAATCCTGGAGTGAAGCATCGGAATCTATAACTAGTGTCACAGGAATGGTTCAAACATAGTCAGTAAGAAGAGTCAGCCTTCTTGTCCTTAAGTCGGCCTTGTGCCTTTTGTATTTAATTCCGATGCAATTTCTGTTTTTCATCGTCAATAAGAAGGTCAGAGGGATTCAATAAACCTGGAGTGAAGCATAGGAATCTATAACTAGTGTCACAGGAATGGGTCAAAACATAGTCAGTACTTAAGTCGGCATTGTGCCTTTTGTATTTCATTCCGATGCAATTTCTGTGTTTCATCGTCAATAAGAAGGTCCAAGGGATACAGTAAACCTGAAGTGACGTATCGGAATCTATAAGTAGTGTCACAGTAATGGTTCAAAACATAGTCAGTAAGAAGAGTCAGTCTTGATGTACTTAAGTCGGCATTGTGCCTTTTGTATTTAATTCCGATGCAATTTCTGTGTTTCATCGTCAATAAGAAGGTCAGAGGGATACAGTAAAACTGAAGTGAAGCATCGGAATCAATAACTAGTGTCATAGGAATGGTTAAAAACATAGACAGTAAGAAGAGTAAGTCTTCTTGTACTTGAGTCGGCATTGTGCCTTTTGTATTTAATGACGATGCATCTTCTGTGTTTCATCGTCAATAAGAAGGTCCAAGGGAAACAGCAAACCTGAAGTAAAGCATCGGAATCTATAACTAGTGTCATAGGAATGGTTCAAAACATAGACAGTGAGAAGAGTCAGTCTTCTTGTACTTGAGCCGGCATTGTGCCTTTTGTATTTAATTCCGATGCAATTTCTGTGTTTCATCGTCAATAAGAAGGTCAGAGGGATACAGTAAACCTGAAGTGAAGCATCGGAATCTATAACTAGTGTCATAGGAATGGTTCAAAACATAGTCAGTAAGATGAGTCAGACTTCATGTACTTAGGTCGCCATTGTGCCTTTTGTATTTAATTCCGATGCAATTTCTGTGTTTCATCGTCAATAAGAAGGTCAGAGGGATACAGTAAACCTGAAGTGAAGCATCGCAATCAATAACTAGTGTCATAGGAATGATTCAAAACATAGACTGTAAGAAGAGTCAGTCTTCTTGTACTTGAGTCGGCATTGTGCCTTTTGTAGTAAATTCCGATTCAAATTTATGTGTTTCATCGTCAATAAGAAGGTCCAAGGGATACAGTAAACCTGAAGTCAAGCATCGGAATCTATAACTAGTGTCACAGGAATGGTTCAAAACATAGTCAGTACTTAAGTCGGCATTGTGTATTTTGTATTTCATTCCGATGCAATTTCTGTGTTTCATCGTCAATAAGAAGGTCAGAGGGATACAGTAAACCTGAAGTGAAGCATCGGAATCAATAACTAGTGTCATAGGAATGGTTCAAAACATAGACAGTAAGAAGAGTCAGTCTTCTTGTACTTGAGTCGGCATTGTGCCTTTTGTATTAAATTCCAATGCAATTTCTGTGTTTCATCGTCAATAAGAAGGTCCAAGGGATACAGTAAACCTGGAGTGAAGCATAGGAATCTATAACTAGTTTCACAGGAATGGGTCAAAACATAGTCAGTACTTAAGTCGGCATTGTGCCTTTTGTATTTCATTCCGATGCAATTTCTGTGTTTCATCGTCAATAAGAAGGTCCACGGGATACAGTAAACCTGAAGGGAAGTATCGGAATCTATAACTAGTGTCACAGTAATGGTTCAAAACATAGTCAGTAAGAAGAGTCAGTCTTGATGTACTTAAGTCGACATTGTGCCTTTTGTATTTAATTCCGATGCCATTTCTGTGTCTCATCGTCAATAAGAAGGTCAGAGGGACACAGTAAAACTGAAGTGAAGCATCGGAATCAATAACTAGTGTCATAGGAATAGTTAAAAACATAGGCAGTAAGAAGAGTAAGTCTTCTTGTACTTGAGTCGGCATTGTGCCTTTTGTATTTAATTCCGATGCAACTTCTGTGTTTCATCGTCAATAAGAAGGTCCAAGGGAAACAGCAAACCTGACGTGAAGCATCGGAATCTATAAATAGTGTCATAGGAATGGTTCAAAACATAGACAGTAAGAAGAGTCAGTCTTCTTGTACTTGAGTCGGCATTGTGCCTTTTGTATTTAATTCCGATGCAATTTCTGTGTTTCATCGTCAATAAGAAGGTCCAAGGGATACAGTACACCTGGAGTGAAGCATCGGAATCAATAACTAGTGTCACAGGAATCGTTCAAATCATAGTCAGTAAGAAGAGTCGGTCTTCATGTACTTAAGTCGGCATTGTGCCTTTTGTATTTAATCCCGATGCAATTTCTGTGTTTCATCGTCAATAAGAAGGTCCAAGGGATACAGTAAACCTGAAGTGAAGCATCGGAATCTATAACTAGTGCCATAGGAAAGGTTCAAAACATAGACAGTAAGAAGAGTCAGTCTTCTTGTACTTGAGTCGGCATTGTGCCTTTTGTATTTAATTCCGATGCAATTTCTGTGTTTCATCGTCAATAAGAAGGTCCAAGGGATACATTTAACCTGAAGTGAAGCATCGGAATCTATAACTAGTGTCATAGGAATGGTTCAAAACATAGTCAGTAAGATGAGTCAGACTTCATGTACTTAGGTCGCCATTGTGCCTTTTGTATTTAATTCCGATGCAATTTCTGTGTTTCATCGTCAATAAGAAGGTCAGAGGGATACAGTAAACCTGAAGTGAAGCATCGCAATCAATAACTAGTGTCATAGGAATGATTCAAAACATAGACTGTAAGAAGAGTCAGTCTTCTTGTACTTGAGTCGGCATTGTGCCTTTTGTAGTAAATTCCGATGCAATTTATGTGTTTCATCGTCAATAAGAAGGTCCAAGGGATACAGTAAACCTGAAGTCAAGCATCGGAATCTATAACTAGTGTCACAGGAATGGTTCAAAACATAGTCAGTACTTAAGTCGGCATTGTGTATTTTGTATTTCATTCCGATGCAATTTCTGTGTTTCATCGTCAATAAGAAGGTCAGAGGGATACAGTAAACCTGAAGTGAAGCATCGGAATCAATAACTAGTGTCATAGGAATGGTTCAAAACATAGACAGTAAGAAGAGTCAGTCTTCTTGTACTTGAGTCGGCATTGTGCCTTTTGTATTAAATTCCGATGCAATTTCTGTGTTTCATCGTCAATAAGAAGGTCCAAGGGATACAGTAAACCTGGAGTGAAGCATAGGAATCTATAACTAGTTTCACAGGAATGGGTCAAAACATAGTCAGTACTTAAGTCGGCATTGTGCCTTTTGTATTTCATTCTGATTCAATTTCTGTGTTTCATCGTCAATAAGAAGGTCCACGGGATACAGTAAACCTGAAGGGAAGTATCGGAATCTATAACTAGTGTCACAGTAATGGTTCAAAACATAGTCAGTAAGAAGAGTCAGTCTTGATGTACTTAAGTCGACATTGTACCTTTTGTATTTAATTCCGATGCAATTTCTGTGTCTCGTCGTCAATAAGAAGGTCAGAGGGACACAGTAAAACTGAAGTGAAGCATCGGAATCAATAACTAGTGTCATAGGAATAGTTAAAAACATAGACAGTAAGAAGAGTAAGTCTTCTTGTACTTGAATCGGCATTGTGCCTTTTGTATTTAATTCCGATGCAATTTCTGTGTTTCATCGTCAATAAGATGGTCCAAGGGATACATTTAACCTGAAGTGAAGCATCGGAATCTATAACTAGTGTCATAGGAATGATTCAAAACATAGTCAGTAAGATGAGTCAGACTTCATGTACTTAGGTCGCCATTGTGCCTTTTGTATTTAATTCCGACGCAATTTCTGTGTTTCATCGTCAATAAGAAGGTCAGAGGGATACAGTAAACCTGAAGTAAAGCATCGCAATCAATAACTAGTGTCATAGGAATGGTTCAAAACATAGACAGTAAGAAGAGTCAGTCTTCTTGTACTTGAGTCGGCATTGTGCCTTTTGTATTTAATTCCGATGCAATCTCTGTGTTTCATCGTCAATAAGAAGGTCCAAGGGATACAGTAAACTTGGAGTGAAGCATAGGAATCTATAACTAGTTTCACAGGAATGGGTCAAAACATAGTCAGTACTTAAGTCGGCATTGTGCCTTTTGTATTTCATTCCGATGCAATTTCTGTGTTTCATCGTCAATAAGAAGGTCCACGGGATACAGTAAACCTGAAGGGAAGTATCGGAATCTATAACTAGTGTCACAGTAATGGTTCAAAACATAGTCAGTAAGAAGAGTCAGTCTTGATGTACTTAAGTCGACATTGTGCCTTTTGTATTTAATTCCGATGCAATTTCTGTGTCTCATCGTCAATAAGAAGGTCAGAGGGACACAGTAAAACTGAAGTGAAGCATCGGAATCAATAACTAGTGTCATAGGAATAGTTAAAAACATAGACAGTAAGAAGAGTAAGTCTTCTTGTACTTGAGTCGGCATTGTGCCTTTTGTATTTAATTCCGATGCAACTTCTGTGTTTCATCGTCAATAAGAAAGTCCAAGGGAATCAGCAAACCTGACGTGAAGCATCGGAATCTATAAATAGTGTCATAGGAATGGTTCAAAACATAGACAGTAAGAAGAGTCAGTCTTCTTGTACTTGAGTCGGCATTGTGCCTTTTGTATTTAATTCCGATGCAATTTCTGTGTTTCATCGTCAATAAGAAGGTCCAAGGGATACAGTTCACCTGGAGTGAAGCATCGGAATCAATAACTAGTGTCACAGGAATCGTTCAAATCATAGTCAGTAAGAAGAGTCGGTCTTCATGTACTTAAGTCGGCATTGTGCCTTTTGTATTTAATTCCGATGCGATGTCTGTGTTTCATCGTCAGTAAGAACGTCCAAGGGATACAGTAAACCAGAAGTGAAGCATCGGAATCTATAACTGGTGCCACAGGAATGGTTCAAAACATAGACAGTAAGAAGAGTCAGTCTTCTTGTACTTGAGTCGCCATTGTGCCTTTTGTATTTAATTCCGTTGCAATTTCTGTGTTTCATCGCCCATAAGAGGGTCAGAGGGATACAGTAAAACTGAAGTGAAGCATCGGAATCAATAACTAGTGTCATAGGAATGGTTAAAAACATAGACAGTAAGAAGAGTAAGTCTTCTTGTACTTGAGTCGGCATTGTGCCTTTTATATTTAATTCCGATGCAACTTCTGTGTTTCATCATCAATAAGAAGGTCCAAGGGAAACAGTAAACCTGAAGTGAAGCATCGGAATCTGTAACTAGTGTCATAGGAATGGTTCAAAACATAGACAGTAAGAAGAGTCAGTCTTCTTCTACTTGAGTCGGCATTGTGCCTTTTGTATTCAATTCCGATGCAATTTCTGTGTTTCATCGTCAATAAGAAGGTCCAAGGGATACAGTAAACCTGAAGTGAAGCATCGGAATCTTTAACTAGTGTCACAGGAATGGTTCAAAACATAGTCAGTAAGAAGAGTCGGTCTTCATGTACTTAAGTCGGCATTGTGCCATTTGTATTTAATCCCGATGCAATTTCTGTGTTTCATCGTCAATAAGAAGGTCCAAGGGATACAGTAAACCTGAAGTGAAGCATCGGAATCTATAACTAGTGTCATAGGAATGGTTCAAAACATAGTCAGTAAGATGAGTCAGACTTCATGTACTTAGGTCGCCATTGTGCCTTTTGTATTTAATTCCGATGCAATTTCTGTGTTTCATCGTCAATAAGGTCAGAGGGATACAGTAAACCTGAAGTGAAGCATCGGAATCAATAACTAGTGTCATAGGAATGGTTCAAAACATAGACAGTAAGAAGAGTCAGTCTTCTTGTACTTGAGACGGCATTGTGCCTTTTGTATTAAATTCCGATGCAATTTCTGTGTTTCATCGTCAATAAGAAGGTCCAAGGGATACAGTAAACCTGATGTCAAGCATCGGAATCTATAACTAGTGTCACAGGGATGGTTGAAAACATAGTCAGTACTTAAGTCGGCATTGTGCCTTTTGTATTTCATTCCGATGCAATTTCTGTGTTTCATCGTCAATAAGAAGGTCCAAGAGATACAGTAAACCTGAAGTGAAGCATCGGAATCTATAACTAGTGTCACAGGAATGGTTCAAAACATAGTCAGTACTTAAGTCGGCATTGTGCTTTTTGTATTTCATTCCGATGCAATTTCTGTGTTTCATCGCCAATTAGAAGGTCCAAGGGATACAGTAAACCTGAACTGAAGCATCGGAATCTATAACTAGTGTCACAGGAATGGTTCAAAACATAGTCAGTAAGAAGAGTCGGTCTTCATGTACTTATGTCGGCATTGTGCTTTTGTATTTAATTCCGGCGCAATTTCTGTGTTTCAACGTCAATAAGAAAATCAGAGGGATACAGTAAACCTGAAGTGAAGCATCGGAATCTATAACTATTGTCACAGGAATGGTTCAAAGCATAGTCAGTAAGAACAGTCAGTCTTCTTGTCCTTAAGTCGGCATTGTGCCTTTTGTATTTAATTCCGATGCAATTTCTGTGTTTCATCGTCAATTAGAAGGTCCAAGGGATACAGTAAACCCGAAGTGAAGCATCGGAATCTATAACTAGTGTCATAGGAATGGTTCAAAACATAGACAGTAAGAAGAGTCAGTCTTCTTGTAATTGAGTCGGCATTGTGCCTTTTGTATTCAATTCCGATGCAATTTCTGTGTTTCATCGTCAATAAGAAGTTCCAAGGGATACAGTAAACCTGAAGTGAAGCATCGGAATCAATAACTCGTGTCATAGGAATGGTTCAAGGCATAGACAGTAAGAAGAGTCAGTCTTCTAGTACTTGAGCCGGCATTGTGCCTTTTGTATTAAATTCCGATGCAATTTCTATGTTTCATCGTCGATAAGAAGGTCCAAGAGATACAGTAAACCTGAAGTCAAGCATCGGAATCTATAACTAGTGTCAGAGGAATGGTTCAAAACATAGTCAGTACTTAAGTCCTCATTGTGCCTTTTGTATTTAATTCCGATGCAATTTCTGTGTTTCATCGTCAATAAGAAGGTCCAAGGGATACAGTAAACCTGAAGTGAAGCATCGGAATCTATAACTAGAGTCACTGGAATGGTTCAAAACATGACAGTAGGAAGAGTCAGTCTTCCTGTACTTAAGTCGGCATTGTGCCTTTTCTATTTTATTCCGATGCAATTTCTGTGTTTCATCGTCAATAAGAAGGTCCAAGGGATACAGTAAACCTGAAGTGAAGCATCGGAATCTATAACTAGTGTCACAGGAATGGTTCAAATCATAGTCAGTAAGAAGAGTCGGTCTTCATGTACTTAAGTCGGCATTGTGCCATTTGTATTTAATCCCGATGCAATTTCTGTGTTTCATCGTCAATAAGAAATTCCAAGGGATACAGTAAACCTGAAGTTAAGCATCGGAATCCATAACTAGTGTCACAAGAATGGTTCAATACATAGACAGTAAGAAGAGTCAGTCTTCTTGTACTTAAGTCTGCATTGTGCCTTTTGTACTTAATTCCGATGCAATTTCTGTGTACCTTCGTCAATAAGAAGGTCCAAGGGATACAGTAAACATATAGTGAAACATCGGAATCTAAAACTGGTCTCACAGGAAAGGTTCAAAACATAGCAAGTAAGAAGAGCCACTCATCTTGTATTTGAGTCAGCATTGTGCCTTTTGTATTTAATTCCGATGCAATTTCTGTGTTTCATCGTCAATAAGAAGGTCAGAGGGATATAGTAAACCTGAAGTGAAGCTTCGGAATCTATAACTTGTATCACAGGAATGGTTAAAACATAGACAGTAGGAAGAGTCAGTCTTCTTGTACTTAAGTCGGCATTGTGCCTTTTGTATTTAATTCCGATGCAATTTCTGTGTTTCATCGTCAATTAGAAGGTCCAAGGGATACAGTAAACCCGAAGTGAAGCATCGGAATCTATAACTAGTGTCATAGGAATGGTTCAAAACATAGACAGTAAGAAGAGTCAGTCTTCTTGTACTTGAGTCGGCACTGTGCCTTCTGTATTCAATTCCGATGCAATTTCTGTGTTTCATCGTCAATAAGAAGGTCCAAGGGATACAGAAAACCTGAAGTGAAGCATTTGAATCTATAACTAGTGTCACAGGAATGGTTCAGAACATAGTCAGTAAGAAGTGTCGGTCTTCATGTACTTAAGTCGGCATTGAGCCATTTGTATTTAATCCCGATGCAATTTCCGTGTTTCATCGTCAATAAGAAGGTCCAAGGGATACAGTAAACCTGAAGTGAAGCATCGGAATCTATAACTAGTGCCATAGGAATGGTTGAAAACATAGACAGTAAGAAGGGTCAGTCTTCTTGTACTTGAGTCGGCATTGTGCCTTTTGTATTTAATTCCGATGCAATTTCTGTGTTTCATCGTCAATAAGAAGGTCCAAGGGATACATTTAACCTGAAGTGAAGCATCGGAATCTATAATTAGTGTCATAGGAATGGTTCAAAACACAGTCAGTAAGATGAGTCAGACTTCATGTACTTAGGTCGCCATTGTGCCTTTTGTATTTAATTCCGATGCAATTTCTGTGTTTCATCGTCAATAAGAAGGTCAGAGGGATACAGTAAACCTGAAGTGAAGCATCGGAATCAATAACTAGTGTCATAGGAATGGTTCAAAACATAGACAGTAAGAAGAGTCAGTCTTCTTGTACTTGAGACGGCATTGTGCCTTTTGTATTAAATTCCGATGCAATTTCTGTGTTTCATCGTCAATAAGAAGGTCCAAGGGATACAGTAAACCTGAAGTGAAGCATCGGAATCCATAACTAGTGTCACAGGAATGGTTGAAAACATAGTCAGTACTTAAGTCGGCACTGTGACTTTTGTATTTCATTCCGATGCAATTTCTGTGTTTCATCGTCAATAAGAAGGTCCAAGAGATACAGTAAACCTGAAGTGAAGCATCGGAATCTATAACTAGTGTCACAGGAATGGTTCAAAACATAGTTAGTACTTAAGTCGGCATTGTGCCTTTTGTATTTCATTCCGATGCAATTTCTGTGTTTCATCGCCAATTAGAAGGTCCAAGGGATACAGTAAACCTGAACTGAGGCATCGGAATCTATAACTAGTGTCACAGGAATGGTTCAAAACATAGTCAGTAAGAAGAGTCGGTCTTCATATACTTATGTCGGCTTTGTACTTTTGTATTTAATTCCGGTGCAATTTCTGTGTTTCAACGTCAATAAGAAAATCAGAGGGATACAGTAAACCTGAAGTGAAGCATCGGAATCTATAACTAGTGTCACAGGAATGGTTCAAAGCATAGTCAGTAAGAACAGTCAGTCTTCTTGTCCTTAAGTCGGCATTGTGCCTTTTGTATTTAATTCCGATGCAATTTCTGTGTTTCATCGTCAATTAGAAGATCCAAGGGATACAGTAAACCCGAAGTGAAGCATCGGAATCTATAACTAGTGTCATAGGAATGGTTCAAATCATAGACAGTAAGAAGAGTCAGTCTTCTTGTACTTGAGTCGGCATTGTGCCTTTTGTATTCAATTCCGATGCAATTTCTGTGTTTCATCGTCAATACGAAGGTCCAAGGGATACAGTAAAACTGAAGTGAAGCATCGGAATCTATAACTAGTGTCACAGGAATGGTTCAAAGCATAGTCAGTAAGAAGAGTCGGTCTTCATGTACTTAAGTCGGCATTGTGCCATTTGTATTTAATCCCGATGCAATTTCTGTGTTTCATCGTCAATAAGAAGGTCCAAGGGATACAGTAAACCTGAAGTGAAGCATCGGAATCTATAACTAGTGCCATAGGAATGGTTCAAAACATAGACAGTAAGAAATGTCAGTCTTCTTGTACTTGAGTCGGCATTGTGCCTTTTGTATTTAATTCCGATGGGATTTCTGTGTTTCATCGTCAATAAGAAGGTCCAAGGGATACATTTAAGCTGAAGTGAAGCATCGGAATCTATAACTAGTGTCATAGGAAGGGTTAAAACATTGTCAGTAAGATGAGTCAGACTTCATGTACTTAGGTCGCCTTTGTGCCTTTTGTATTTAATTCCGATGCAATTTCTGTGTTTCATCGTCAATAAGAAGGTCAGAGGGATACAGTAAACCTGAAGTGAAGCATCGGAATCTATAACTAGTGCCATAGGAATGGTTCAAAACATAGACAGTAAGAAATGTCAGTCTTCTTGTACTTGAGTCGGCATTGTGCCTTTTGTATTTAATTCCGATGGGATTTCTGTGTTTCATCGTCAATAAGAAGGTCCAAGGGATACATTTAAGCTGAAGTGAAGCATCGGAATCTATAACTAGTGTCATAGGAAGGATTAAAACATTGTCAGTAAGATGAGTCAGACTTCATGTACTTAGGTCGCCTTTGTGCCTTTTGTATTTAATTCCGATGCAATTTCTGTGTTTCATCGTCAATAAGAAGGTCCAAGGGATACAGTAAACCTGAAGTCAAGCATCGGAATCTATAACTAGTGTCACAGGAATGGTTGAAAACATAGTCAGTACTTAAGTCGGCATTGTGCCTTTTGTATTTCATTCCGATGCAATTTCTGTGTTTCATCGTCAATAAGATGGTCCAAGAGATACAGTAAACCTGAAGTGAAGCATCGGAATCTATAACTAGTGTCACAGGAATGGTTCAAAACATAGACAGTAAGAAGAGTCGGTCTTCATGTACTTAAGTCGGCATTGTGCCTTTTGTATTTAATCCCGATGCAATTTCTGTGTTTCATCGTCAATAAGAAGGTCCAAGGGATACAGTAAACCTGAAGTGAAGCATCGGAATCTATAACTAGTGCCATAGGAATGGTTCAAAGCATAGACAGTAAGAAGAGTCAGTCTTCTTGTACTTGAGTCGGCATTGTGCCTTTTATATTTAATTCCGATGCAATTTCTGTGTTTCATCGTCAATAAGAAGGTCAGAGGGATACAGTAAACCTGAAGTGAAGCATCGCAATCAATAACTAGTGTCATAGGAATGGTTCAAAGCATAGACAGTAAGAAGAGTCAGTCTTCTTGTACTTGAGTCGGCATTGTGCCTTTTGTATTTAATTCCGATGCAATCTCTGTGTTTCATCGTCAATAAGAAGGTCCAAGGGATACAGTACACCTGGAGTGAAGCATCGGAATCAATAACTAGTGTCACAGGAATCGTTCAAATCATAGTCAGTAAGAAGAGTCGGTCTTCATGTACTTAAGTCGGCATTGTGCCTTTTGTATTTAATCCCGATGCAATTTCTGTGTTTCATCGTCAATAAGAAGGTCCAAGCGATACAGTAAACCTGAAGTGAAGCATCGGAATCTATAACTAGTGTCATAGGAATGGTTCAAAACATAGTCAGTAAGATGAGTCAGACTTCATGTACTTAGGTCGCCATTGTGCCTTTTGTATTTAATTCCGATGCAATTTCTGTGTTTCATCGTCAATAAGAAGGTCAGAGGAATACAGTAAACCTGAAGTGAAGCATCGGAATCAATAACTAGTGTCATAGGAATGGTTCAAAACATAGACAGTAAGAAGAGTCAGTCATCTTGTACTTGAATCGGCATTGTGCCTTTTGTATTAAATTCCGATGCAATTTCTGTGTTTCATCGTCAATAAGAAGGTCCAAGGGATACAGTAAACCTGAAGTGAAGCATCGGAATCTATAACTAGTGTCACAGGAATGGTTCAAAACATAGTCAGTACTTAAGTCGGCATTGTGCCTTTTGTATTTCATTCCGATGCAATTTCTGTGTTTCATCGCCAATTAGAAGGTCCAAGGGATACAGTAAACCCGAACTGAAGCATCGGAATCTATAACTAGTGTCACAGGAATGGTTCAAAACATAGTCAGTAAGATAAGTCAGTCTTCATGTACTTAAGTCGCCATTGTGCCTTTTGTATTTAATTCCGACGCAATTTCTGTGTTTCATCGTCAATAAGAAAATCAGAGGGATACAGTAAACCTGAAGTGAAGCATCGGAACCAATATCTAGTGTCATAGGAATGGTTCAAGGCATAGACAGTAAGAAGAGACAGTCTTCTAGTACTTGAGCCGGCATTGTGCCTTTTGTATTAAATTCCGATGCAATTTCTGTGTTTCATCGTCGATAAGAAGGTCCAAGGGATACAGTAAACCTGAAGTCAAGCATCGGAATCTATAACTAGTGTCACAGGAATGGCTCAAAACATAGTCAGTACTTAAGTCCTCATTGTGCCTTTTGTATTTAATTCCGATGCAATTTCTGTGTTTCATCGTCAATAAGAAGGTCCAAGGGATACAGTAAACCTTAAGTGAAGCATCGGAATCTATAACTAGAGTCACAGGGTGGTTCAAAACATGACAGTAGGAAGAGTCAGTCTTCCTGTACTTAAGTCGGCATTGTGCCTTTTCTATTTTATTCCGATGCAATTTCTGTGTTTCGTCGTCAATAAGAAGGTCAGAGGGATACAGTAATTCTGAAGTGAAGCATCGGAATCTATAACTAGTGTCACAGGATTGCTTCAAATCATACACAGCAAGAAGTGTCAGTCTTCTTATACTTAAGTCGGCATTGTGCCTTTTGCATTCCATTCCGATGCACTTTCTATGTTTCATGATCAATAAGAAGGTCCAAGGGATACAGTAAACATATAGTGAAGCATCGGAATCTAAAACTGGTCTCACAGGAAAGGTTCAAAAAATAGCAAATTAGAAGAGCCACTCATCTTGTATTTGAGTCAGCATTGTGCCTTTTGTATTTAATTCCGATGCAATTTCTGTGTTTCATCGTCAATAAGAAGGTCAGAGGGATATAGTAAACCTGAAGTGAAGCTTCGGAATTTATAACTTGTATCACAAGAATGGTTAAAACATAGACAGTAGGAAGAGTCAGTCTTCTTGTACTTAAGTCGGCATTGTGCCTTTTGTATTTAATCGCGATGCAATGTCTGTGTTTCGTCGTCAATTAGTAGGTCCAAGGGTTCAGTAAACCTGAAGTGAAGCATCGGAATCTATATCAAGTGTCACAGGAATGGTTCTAAACATAAACACGGAAGAGTCAGTCTTCTTGTACTTGAGTCACCATTCTGCCTTTTCTATTTATTTCCGATGCTATTTCTTTTTTTCGTCGTCAATAAGAAGGTCCAAGGGATACAGTAAACCTGAAGTGAAGCATCGGAATCTGTAACTAGTATCAGAGAAAAGGTTCAAAACACAGACAGTAGGAAGAGTCAGTCTTCCAGTACTTAAGTCGGCATTGTGCCTTTTCTATTTAATTACGATGCAATTTCTGTGTTTCGTCGTCAATAAGAAGGTCTGAGGGATACAGTAAACCTCAAGTGAAGCATCGGCATCTAAAACTAGTGTCACAGGAATGGTTCAAAACATACACAGCAAGAAGAGTCAATCTTGTTGTACTTAAGTCCGCATTGTGCCTTTTGTATTTAATTCCGTTGCAATTTCTGTGTTTCTTCGTCAATAAGAAGGGCCAAGGGATACAGTAAACATATAGTGAAGCATCGGATTCTAAAACTGGTCTCACAGGAAATGTCCAAATCAAAGTCAGTAAGAAGAGTCAGTCTTCTTATTCTTAAGTCGGCATTGTGCCTTTTGTATTTATTTCCGATGCACTTTCTGTGTTTCATCATCAATAAGAAGGTCCAAGGGATATAGCAAACATATAGTGAAGAATCGGAATCTAATACTGGTCTCATAGGAAATGTTCACAACATAGTCAGTGAGAAGAGTCAGTCTTCTTGTACTTAAGTCGGAACTGTGCCGTTTGTATTTAATTCCGATGTAATTTCTGTGTTTCATCGTCATTAAGAATGTCAGAGGGATACAATAAACCTGAAGGGAAGCATCGGAATCCATAACTAGTGTCACAGGAGTTGTTCAAAACATAGACAGTAGGAAGAGTCAGTCTTCTTGTACTTAAGTCGACATTGTGCCTTTTCTATTTATTTCCGATGAAGTTTCTGTGTTTCGTCGTCAATAAGAAGGTCCAAGGGCTACAGTAAACCTGAAGTGAAGCATCGGAATCTGTATCTAGTGTCACAGGAAAGGTTCAAAACATAGACAGTAAGAAGAGTCAGTCTTCTTGTACATGAGTCCGCATTGTGCATTTTGTATTTAATTCCGATGCCATTACTGTGTTTCATCGTCAATAAGAAGGTCAGACGAATACAGTAAACCTGAAGTGAAGCATCGGAGTCTATAACTAGTGTCACAGGAATGGTTCAAAACACACACAGCAAGAAGAGTCAGTCTTCTTGTACTTAAGGCTTCATTGTGCCTTTTGTATGTACTTCCGATGCAATTTCTGTGCTTCATCGTCAACAAGGAGGTCCAAGGGATACAGTAAACATATAGTGAAGCGTCGGAATCTAAAACTGGTCTCACAGGAAATGTTCAAATCATAGTCAGTAAGAAGAGTCAGTCTTCTTGTACTTATGTCGGCATTGTGCCTTTTATATTTAATTCCGATGCATTTTCTGTGTTTCGTCGTCAATAAGGAGATCCAAGGGATACAGTAATCCTGAACTGAAGCATCGGAATCTAAAACCGGACTCTCAGGAAAGGTTCAAAACATAGAGAGTAAGAAGAGCCAGTCATCTTGTATTTGAGTCGGCATTGTGCCTTTTGTATTTAATTGCGATGCTATTTCTGTGTTTCATCGTCGATAAGAAGGTCCAAAGGATACAGTAAACCTGAAGTGAACCATCGGATTCTATAACTAGTGTCAATGGAATTGCTCAAAACATAGACAGTAGGAAGAGTCAGTCCTCTTGTACTTAAGTTGGCATTGTACCCTTTGTATTTAATTCCCATGCAAATTCTGTGTTTCATCGTCAATAAGAAAGTCCAAAGGATACAGTAAACCTGAAGTGAAGCTTCGGAATCTATAACTAG
Organism: Schistocerca americana; assembly: GCF_021461395.2. Classification (NCBI taxonomy): domain Eukaryota; kingdom Metazoa; phylum Arthropoda; class Insecta; order Orthoptera; family Acrididae; genus Schistocerca; species Schistocerca americana. Next base: position 764,601,049 of record NC_060123.1, read on the forward strand.
TGTCACAGGAATGGTTCAAAACATATACAGTAAGAAGAATGAGTCTTCTTCTACTTAAGTCGGCATTGTACCCTTTGTATTTAATTCCGATGCAAATTCTGTGTTTCATCGTCTATAAAAGTGTCAGAGGGATACAGTAAACCTGAAGTGAAGCATCGGAATCTATAACTACTGTCACAGGAATGGTTCAAAACATAGACAGTTGGAGGAGTCAGTATTCTTGTACTTAAGTCGGCATTGTGCCTTTTGTATTTAATCCCGATGCAATTTCTGTGTTTCGCCGTCAATAAGAAGGTCCAAGGGAAACAGTAAACCTGAAGTGAAGCATCGGAATCTATATCAAGTGGCACAGGAATGGTTCTAAACATAGACACGGAAGAGTCAGTCTTCTTGTACTTAAGTCGGCATTGTGCCTTTTCTATTTAATTCCGATGCTATTTCTTTGTTTCGTCGTCAATAAGAAGGTCCAAGGGATACAGTAAACCTGAAGTGAAGCATCGGAATCTATAACTAGTGTCCATGGAATTGCTCAAAACATAGACAGTAGGAAGAGTCAGTCTTCTTGTACTTAAGTCGGCATTGTACTTTTTTGTATTTAATTCCGATGCAAATTCTGTGATTCATCGTCAATAAGAAGGTCCAAAGGATACAGTAAGCCTGAAGTGAAGCTTCGGAATCTATAACTAGTGTCACAGGAAAGGCTCAAAACATAGGCAGTAAGAAGAGTCTGTCTTCTTGAACATGAGTCGGCATTGTGCCTTTTGTATTTAATTCCGATGCAATTTCTGTGTTTCATCGTCAATAAGAGTGTCAGAGGGATACAGTAAACCTGAAGTGAAGCATCCGAATCTATAACTAGTGTCACGGGAATGGTTCAAAACATACACAGCAAGAAGAGTCAGTCTTCTTGTACTTAAGTCGGCATTGTGCCTTTTGTATTTCATTCCGATGCAATTTCTGTGTTTCATCGTCAATAAGAGTGTCAGAGGGATACAGTAAACCTGAAGTGAAGCATCCGAATCTATAAGTAGTGTCACAGGAATGGTTCAAAATATAGACAGTAGGAAGAGTCAGTCTTTTGTACTTAAGTCGGCATTGTGCCTTTTGTATTTAATTCCGATGCAATTTCTGTGCTTCATCGTCAATAAGAGTGTCAGAGGGATACAGTAAACCTGAAGTGAAGAATCGGAATCTATAACTAGTGTCTCAGGAATGGTTCAAAACATAGGCATTTGGAAGAGTCAGTTTTCTTCTACTTAAGTCGGCATTGTGCCTGTTGTATTTAATTCCGATGCAATTTCTGTGTTTCATCGTTAATAAGAGTGTCAGAGGGATACAGTAAACCTGAAGTGAAGCATCGGAATCTATAACTAGTGTCACGGGAATGGTTCAAAACATAGACACGGACGAGTCAGTCTTCTTGTACTTAAGTCGGCATTGTGCCTCTTCTATTTAATTCCGATGCAATTTCTGTGTTTCGTCGTCAATAAGATGGTCCAAAGGATACAGTAAACCTGAAGTGAAGCATCGGAATCTATAACTAGAGTCACAGGAATGGTTCAAAACATAGACAGTAGGAAGAGTCAGTCTTCTTGTACTTAAGTCAGCATTGTGCCTTTTGTATTTAATTCCGATGATATTTCTGTGTTTCATCGTCAATAAGAGTGTCCGAGGGATACAGTAAACCTGAAGTGAAGCATCGGAGTCTATAACTAGTGTCACAGAAATGGTTCAAAGCATAGACAGTAATAAGAGTCAGTCTTCTTGTACTTAAGACGGCATTGTGCCTCTTGTATTTATTTCCAATGCCATTTCTGTGTTTCATCGTCAATAAGAGTGACAGAGGGATACAGTAAACCTGAAGTGAAGCATCGGAATCTATAACTAGAGTCACAGGAATGGTTCAAAACATAGACAGTAGGAAGAGTCAGTCTTCTTGTACTTAAGTCAGCATTGTGCCTTTTGTATTTAATTCCGATGCAATTTCTGTGTTTCATCGTCAATTATAGTGTCCGAGGGATACAGTAAACCTGAAGTGATGCATCGGAATCTATAACTAGTGTCACAGGAATGGTTCAAAACATAGACAGTAGTAAGAGTCAGTCTTCTTGTACTTAAGTCGGCATTGTGCATTTTGTATTTAATTCCGATGCAATTTCTGTGTTTCATCGTCAATAACAAGGTCCAAGGGATACAGTAAACCTGAAGTGAAGCATCGGAATCTATAACTAGTGTCACAGGAATGGTTCAAAACATAGACAGTACGAGGAGTCAGTCTTCTTGTACTTAAGTCGGCATTGTGCCTTTTGTATTTAATTCCGATACAATTTCTGTGTTTCATCGTCAACAACAAGGTCCAAGGGATACAGTAAACATATAGTCAAGCATCGGAATCTAAAGCTGGACTCACAGGAAATGTTCAAATCACAGTCAGTAAGAAGAGACAGTCTTTTTATACTTAAGTCGGCTTTGTGCCTTTTGTATTTAATTCCGATGCAATTTCTGTGTTACATCGTCAATAAGAAGGTCCAAGGGATACAGTAAACATTTAGAGAAGCATCGGAATCTAAAACTGGTCTCACAGGAAATGTTTACAACATAGTCAGTAAGAAGAGTCAGTCTTCTTGTACTGAAGTCGGCACTGTGCCGTTTGTATTCATTTCCGATGCAATTTCTGTGTTTCATCGTCGATGAGAATGTCAGAGATATACAGTAAACCTGAAGTGAAGCATCGGAATCTATAACTAGTGTCACAGAAATGGTTCAAAACATAGACAGTAGGAAGAGTCAGTCTTCTTCTTTTTAAGTCGGCATTGTGCCTTTTCTATTTAATTCCGATGCAATTTCTGTGTTTCGTCTTCAATAAGAAGGTCCAAGGGATACAGTAAACCTGAAGTGAAGCATCGGAATCTATATCTAGTGTCAAAGGAGAGGTTCAAAACATAGACAGTTAGAAGAGTCAGTCTTCTTGTACATGAGTCGGCATTGTGCCTTTTGTATTTAATTCCGATGCAATTTCTGTGTTTCATCGTAAACATGAAGGTCCAAGGGATACAGTAAACATATAGTGAAGCGTCGGAATCTAAATATGGTCTCACAGGAAATGTTCAATTCATAGTCAGTAAGAAGAGTCAGTCTTCTTGTACTTAAGTCGGCACTGTGCCGTTTGTATTTAATTCCGATGCAATGTCTGTGTTTCATCGTTAATAAGAATGTCAGAGGGATACAGTAAAACCTGAAGTGAAGCATCGGAATCTATAACTAGTGTCACAGGAATGGTTCAAAACATAGACAGTAGGAAGAGTCAGTCTTCTTGTACTTATGTCTGCATTGTGCCCTTTCTATTTAATTCCGATGCAATTTCTGTGTTTTGTCGTCAATAAGAAGGTCCAAGGGATACAGTAAACCTGAAGTGAAGCATCGGAATCTATTTCTAGTGTCACAGGAAAGGTTCAAAACACAGACAGTAAGAAGAGACAGTCTTCTTGTACATGAGTCGACATTGTGCCTTTTGTATTTAATTCCGATGCAATTACTGTGTTTCATCGTCATTAAGAAGGTCAGAGGGATACAGTAAACCAGAAGTGAAGCATCGGAATCTATACCTAATGTCACAGGAATAGTTCAAAACATACACAGCAAACAGAATCAGTCTTCTTGTACTTAAGTCGGCATTGTGCCTTTTATATTTAATTCCAATGCGATTTCTGTGTTTCATCGTCACCAAGAAGGTCAAAGGGATACAGTAAACATATAGTGAAGCGTCGGAATGTAAAACTGGTCTCACAGGAAATGTTCAAATCATAGTCAGTAAGAAGAGTCAGTCTTCTTGTACTTATGTCGGCATTGTGCCTTTTCTATTTAATTCCGATGCATCTTCTGTGTTTCGTCGTCAATAAGAAGGTCCATGGGATACAGTGAACCTGAAGTGAAGCATCGGAATCTAAAACCCGTCTCACAGGATAAGTTCAAAACATAGAGAGTAAGAAGAGCCAGTCAATTTGTATTTGAGTCGGCATTGTGCCTTTTCTGTTTAATTCCGATGCAATTTCTGTGTTTCATCGTCAACAAGAAGGTCAGAGGGATACAGTAAACCTGTAGTGAAGCATCGGAATCTAAAACTAGTGTCACAGGAATGGTTAAAACATAGACAGTAGGAAGGGTCAGTCTTCTTGTACTTAAGTCGGAATTGTGCCTTTTGAATTTAATCCTGATTCAATTTCTGTTTTTTGGCGTCAATAAGACGGTCCAAGGGATACAGTAAACCCGAAGTGAAGCATCGGAATCTATATCTAGCGTCAAAGAAGAGGTTCAAAACATAGACAGTTAGAAGAGTCAGTCTTCTTGTACATGAGTCGGCATTGTGCCTTTTGTATTTAATTCCGATGCAATTTCTGTGTTTCATCGTAAACAAGAAGGTCCAAGCGATACAGTAAACATATAGTGAAGCATCGGAATCTAAATATGGTCTCACAGGAAATGTTCAATTCATAGTCAGTAAGAAGAGTCAGTCTTCTTGTACTTATGTCGGCATTGTGCCTTTTATATTTAATTCCGATGCAATTTCTGCGTTTCGTCGTCAATAAGAATGACCAAGGGATACAGTAAACCTGTAGTGAAGCATCGGAATCAAAAACCGGTCTGACAGGAAAGGTTCTAAACATAGAGAGTAAGAAGAGCCTGTCATTTTGTATTTGAATCGGCATTGTGCCTTTTGTATTTAATTCCGATGCAATTTCTGTGTTTCATCGTCAATAAGAAGGTCAGAGGGATACAGTAAACCGGAAGTGAAGCATCGGAATCTATAAGTAGTGTCACAGGATTTTTTAAAACATAGACAGTAGGAAGGGTCAGTCTTCTTGTACTTTAGTCGGTATTGTGCCTTTTGTATTTAATCCTGATTCAATTTCTGTGTTTCGTCGTCAATATGAAGGTCCAAGGAATACAGTAAACCTGAAGTGAAGCATCGGAATCTATAACTAGTGTCACAGGAATTGCTCAAAACATACACAGTAACAAGAGTCAGTCTTCTTGTACTTAAGTCGTCAGTGTGCTTTTTTGTATTTAATTCCGATGCAAATTCTGTGCTTCATCGTCAATAAGATGGTCCAAAGGATACAGTAAACCTGAAGTGTATCTTCGGAATCTATAACTAGTGTCACATTAATGGTTCAAAAATTAGACAGTAAGAAGAGTCAGTCTTCTTGTACCTATGTCGGCATTGTGCCTTTTGTATTTAATTCCGATGCAATTTCTGCGTTTCATCGTCAATAAGAAGGCAAGAGGGATACAGTAAACGTGAAGTGAAGCATCGGAATCTATAACTAGAGTCACAGGAATGGTTCAAAACATAGACAGTAGGAAGAGTCAGTCTTCTTGTACTTAAGTCGGCATTGTGCTTTTTCTATTTAATTCCGATGCAATTTCTGTCTTTCGTCGTCAATAAGAAGGTCAGAGGGATACAGTAAACCTGAAGTGAAGCATCGGAATCTATAACTAGTTTCACAGGAATGGTTCAAAACATACACAGCAAGAAGAGTCAGTCTTCTTGTACTTAAGTCGGCATTGCGCATTTTGTATTTTATTCCGGTGCAATCTCTGTGTTTCATCGTCAATAAGAAGGTCCAAGGGATACAGTAAACATATAGTGAAGCATCGGAATCTGAAAGTGGTCTCACAGGAAATGTTCACAACATAGTTAGTAAGAAGAGTCAGTCTTCTTGTACTTATGTCTGCATTGTGCCCTTTCTATTTAATTCCGATGCAATTTCTGTGTTTTGTCGTCAATAAGAAGGTCTAAGGGATACAGTAAACCTGAAGTGAATCATCGGAATCTATATCTATTGTCACAGGAAAGGTTCAAAACATAGACAGTAAGAAGAGACAGTCTTCTTGTACATGAGTCGGCATTGTGATTATTGTATTTAATTCCGATGCAATTACTGTGTTTCATCGTCAATAAGAAGGTCAGAGGGATACAGTAAACCTGAAGTAAAGCATCGGAATCTACAACTAATGTCACAGGAATAGTTCAAAACATACACAGCAAACAGAATCAGTCTTCTTGTACTTAAGTCGGCATTGTGCCTTTTATATTTAATTCCAATGCGATTTCTGTGTTTCATCGTCACCAAGAAGGTCAAAGGGATACAGTAAACATATAGTGAAGCGTCGGAATGTAAAACTGGTCTCACAGGAAATGTTCAAATCATAGTCAGTAAGAAGAGTCAGTCTTCTTGTACTTATGTCGGCATTGTGCCTTTTCTATTTAATTCCGATGCATCTTCTGTGTTTCGTCGTCAATAAGAAGGTCCATGGGATACAGTGAACCTGAAGTGAAGCATCGGAGTCTAAAACCCGTCTCACAGGATAAATTCAAAACATAGAGATTAAGAAGAGCCAGTCAATTTGTATTTGAGTCGGCATTGTGATTTTTCTGTTTAATTCCGATGCAATTTCTGTGTTTCATCGTCAACAAGAAGGTCAGAGGGATGCAGTAAACCTGTAGTGAGCATCGGAATCTATAACTAGTGTCACAGGAATGGTTAAAACTTAGACAGTAGGAAGGGTCAGTCTTCTTGTACTTAAGTCGGAATTGTGCCTTTTGTATTTAATCCTGATTCAATTTCTGTTTTTCGGCGTCAATAAGATGGTCCAAGGGATACAGTAAACCTGAAGTGAAGCATCGGAATCTATAACTAGTTTCACAGGAATGGTTCAAAACATACACAGCAAGAAGAGTCAGTCTTCTTGTACTTAATTCGGCATTGCGCATTTTGTATTTTATTCCGATGCAATCTCTGTGTTTCATCGTCAATAAGAAGGTCCAAGGGATACAGTAAACCTGAAGTGAAGCATCGGAATCTATAACTAGTGTCACAGGAATGGTTCAAAACATAGACAGTCGGAAGACTCAGTCTCCTTGTACTTAAGTCGGCATTGTGCCTTTTGTATTTAATTCCGATGCAAATTCTGTGTTTCATCGTCAATAAGAATGTCCAAGGGATACAGTAAACATATAGTGAAGCATCGGAATCTAAAACTGGTCTCACAGGAAATGTTCAAATCATACTCAGTAAGAAGAGTCAGTCTTCTTATACTTAAGTCGGCAATGTGCCTTTTCTACTTAATTCCGAAGCAATTTCTGTGTTTCGTCGTCAATAAGAAGGTCCACGAGTTGCAGTAAACCTGAAGTGAAACATCGGAATCTAAAAGCGGTCTCACAGGAAAGGTTCAAAACATAGAGAGTAAGAAGAGCCAGTCATCATGTATATGAGTCGGCATTGTGCCTTTTGTATTTAATTCCGATGCAATTTCTGTGTTTCATCGTCAATAACAAGGTCCAAGGGGTACAGTAAACCTGAAGTGATGCATCGGAAGCTATAACAAGTGTCACAGGAATGGTTCAAAACATAGGCAGTAAGAAGAGTCAGTCTTCTTGTACTTAAGTCGGCATTGTGCCTTTTGTATTTAATTCCGATGCAATTTCTGTGTTTCATCGTCAATAAGAAGGTCCAAGGGATACAGTAAACATATAGTGAATCTTCGGAATCTAAAACTGGTCTCACAGGAGATGTTCAAATCATAGTCAGTAAAAAGAGTCAGTCTTCTTATACTTAAGTCGGCTTTGTGCCTTTTGTATTTAATTCCGATGCAATTTCTGTGTTTCACCCACATTAAGAAGGTCCAAGGGATACAGTAAACATATAGTGAAGCATCGGAATCTAAAAGTGGTCTCACAGGAAATGTTCTCAACATAGTTAGTAAGAAGAGTCAGTCTTCTTGTACTTAAGTCGGCACTGTGCCGTTTGTATTTAATTCCGATGCAATGTCTGTGTTTCATCGTTAATAAGAATGTCAGAGGGATACAGTAAAACCTGAAGTGAAGCATCGGAATCTATAACTAGTGTCACAGGAATGGTTCAAAACATAGACAGTAGGAAGAGTCAGTCTTCTTGTACTTATGTCTGCATTGTGCCCTTTCTATTTAATTCCGATGCAATTTCTGTGTTTTGTCGTCAATAAGAAGGTCCAAGGGATACAGTAAACATGAAGTGAAGCATCGGAATCTATTTCTAGTGTCACAGGAAAGGTTCAAAACATAGACAGTAAGAAGAGACAGTCTTCTTGTACATGAGTCGACATTGTGCCTTTTGTATTTAATTCCGATGCAATTACTGTGTTTCATCGTCATTAAGAAGGTCAGAGGGATACAGTAAACCAGCAGTGAAGCATCGGAATCTATACCTAATGTCACAGGAATAGTTCAAAACATACACAGCAAACAGAATCAGTCTTCATGTACTTAAGTCGGCATTGTGCCTTTTATATTTAATTCCAATGCGATTTCTGTGTTTCATCGTCACCAAGAAGGTCAAAGGGATACAGTAAACATATAGTGAAGCGTCGGAATGTAAAACTGGTCTCACAGGAAATGTTCAAATCATAGTCAGTAAGAAGAGTCAGTCTTCTTGTACTTATGTCGGCATTGTGCCTTTTCTATTTAATTCCGATGCAATTTCTGTGTTTCATCGTAAACAAGAAGGTCCAAGGGATACAGTAAACATATAGTGAAGCATCGGAATCTAAATATGGTCTCACAGGAAATGTTCAATTCATAGTCAGTAAGAAGAGTCAGTCTTCTTGTACTTATGTCGGCATTGTGCCTTTTCTATTTAATTCCGATGCATCTTCTGTGTTTCGTCGTCAATAAGAAGGTCCATGGGATACAGTGAACCTGAAGTGAAGCATCGGAATCTAAAACCCGTCTCACAGGATAAGTTCAAAACATTGAGAGTAAGAAGAGCCAGTCAATTTGTATTTGAGTCGGCATTGTGCCTTTTCTGTTTAATTCCGATGCAATTTCTGTGTTTCATCGTCAACAAGAAGGTCAGAGGGATACAGTAAACCTGTAGTGAAGCATCGGAATCTAAAACTAGTGTCACAGGAATGGTTAAAACATAGACAGAAGCAGGGTCAGTCTTCTTGTACTTATGTCGGAATTGTGCCTTTTGAATTTAATCCTGATTCAATTTCTGTTTTTTGGCGTCAATAAGACGGTCCAAGGGATACAGTAAACCCGAAGTGAAGCATCGGAATCTATATCTAGCGTCAAAGAAGAGGTTCAAAACATAGACAGTTAGAAGAGTCAGTCTTCTTGTACATGAGTCGGCATTGTGCCTTTTGTATTTAATTCCGATGCAATTTCTGTGTTTCATCGTAAACAAGAAGGTCCAAGGGATACAGTAAACATATAGTGAAGCATCGGAATCTAAATATGGTCTCACAGGAAATGTTCAATTCATAGTCAGTAAGAAGAGTCAGTCTTCTTGTACTTATGTCGGCATTGTGCCTTTTATATTTAATTCCGATGCAATTTCTGCGTTTCGTCGTCAATAAGAATGACCAAGGGATACAGTAAACCTGTAGTGAAGCATCGGAATCAAAAACCGGTCTGACAGGAAAGGTTCTAAACATAGAGAGTAAGAAGAGCCTGTCATTTTGTATTTGAATCGGCATTGTGCCTTTTGTATTTAATTCCGATGCAATTTCTGTGTTTCATCGTCAATAAGAAGGTCAGAGGGATACAGTAAACCGGAAGTGAAGCATCGGAATCTATAAGTAGTGTCACAGGATTTTTTAAAACATAGACAGTAGGAAGGGTCAGTCTTCTTGTACTTTAGTCGGTATTGTGCCTTTTGTATTTAATCCTGATTCAATTTCTGTGTTTCGTCGTCAATATGAAGGTCCAAGGAATACAGTAAACCTGAAGTGAAGCATCGGAATCTATAACTAGTGTCACAGGAATTGCTCAAAACATACACAGTAACAAGAGTCAGTCTTCTTGTACTTAAGTCGTCAGTGTGCTTTTTTGTATTTAATTCCGATGCAAATTCTGTGCTTCATCGTCAATAAGATGGTCCAAAGGATACAGTAAACCTGAAGTGTATCTTCGGAATCTATAACTAGTGTCACATTAATGGTTCAAAAATTAGACAGTAAGAAGAGTCAGTCTTCTTGTACCTATGTCGGCATTGTGCCTTTTGTATTTAATTCCGATGCAATTTCTGCGTTTCATCGTCAATAAGAAGGTCAGAGGGATACAGTAAACGTCAAGTGAAGCATCGGAATCTATAACTAGAGTCACAGGAATGGTTCAAAACATAGACAGTAGGAAGAGTCAGTCTTCTTGTACTTAAGTCGGCATTGTGCTTTTTCTATTTAATTCCGATGCAATTTCTGTCTTTCGTCGTCAATAAGAAGGTCAGAGGGATACAGTAAACCTGAAGTGAAGCATCGGAATCTATAACTAGTTTCACAGGAATGGTTCAAAACATACACAGCAAGAAGAGTCAGTCTTCTTGTACTTAAGTCGGCATTGCGCATTTTGTATTTTATTCCGGTGCAATCTCTGTGTTTCATCGTCAATAAGAAGGTCCAAGGGATACAGTAAACATATAGTGAAGCATCGGAATCTGAAAGTCGTCTCACAGGAAATGTTCACAACATAGTTAGTAAGAAGAGTCAGTCTTCTTGTACTTATGTCTGCATTGTGCCCTTTCTATTTAATTCCGATGCAATTTCTGTGTTTTGTCGTCAATAAGAAGGTCCAAGGGATACAGTAAACCTGAAGTGAATCATCGGAATCTATATCTATTGTCACAGGAAAGGTTCAAAACATAGACAGTAAGAAGAGACAGTCTTCTTGTACATGAGTCGGCATTGTGATTATTGTATTTAATTCCGATGCAATTACTGTGTTTCATCGTCAATAAGAAGGTCAGAGGGATACAGTAAACCTGAAGTAAAGCATCGGAATCTACAACTAATGTCACAGGAATAGTTCAAAACATACACAGCAAACAGAATCAGTCTTCTTGTACTTAAGTCGGCATTGTGCCTTTTATATTTAATTCCAATGCGATTTCTGTGTTTCATCGTCACCAAGAAGGTCAAAGGGATACAGTAAACATATAGTGAAGCGTCGGAATGTAAAACTGGTCTCACAGGAAATGTTCAAATCATAGTCAGTAAGAAGAGTCAGTCTTCTTGTACTTATGTCGGCATTGTGCCTTTTCTATTTAATTCCGATGCATCTTCTGTGTTTCGTCGTCAATAAGAAGGTCCATGGGATACAGTGAACCTGAAGTGAAGCATCGGAGTCTAAAACCCGTCTCACAGGATAAATTCAAAACATAGAGATTAAGAAGAGCCAGTCAATTTGTATTTGAGTCGGCATTGTGATTTTTCTGTTTAATTCCGATGCAATTTCTGTGTTTCATCGTCAACAAGAAGGTCAGAGGGATGCAGTAAACCTGTAGTGAGCATCGGAATCTATAACTAGTGTCACAGGAATGGTTAAAACTTAGACAGTAGGAAGGGTCAGTCTTCTTGTACTTAAGTCGGAATTGTGCCTTTTGTATTTAATCCTGATTCAATTTCTGTTTTTCGGCGTCAATAAGATGGTCCAAGGGATACAGTAAACCTGAAGTGAAGCATCGGAATCTATAACTAGTTTCACAGGAATGGTTCAAAACATACACAGCAAGAAGAGTCAGTCTTCTTGTACTTAATTCGGCATTGCGCATTTTGTATTTTATTCCGATGCAATCTCTGTGTTTCATCGTCAATAAGAAGGTCCAAGGGATACAGTAAACCTGAAGTGAAGCATCGGAATCTATAACTAGTGTCACAGGAATGGTTCAAAACATAGACAGTCGGAAGACTCAGTCTCCTTGTACTTAAGTCGGCATTGTGCCTTTTGTATTTAATTCCGATGCAAATTCTGTGTTTCATCGTCAATAAGAATGTCCAAGGGATACAGTAAACATATAGTGAAGCATCGGAATCTAAAACTGGTCTCACAGGAAATGTTCAAATCATACTCAGTAAGAAGAGTCAGTCTTCTTATACTTAAGTCGGCAATGTGCCTTTTCTACTTAATTCCGAAGCAATTTCTGTGTTTCGTCGTCAATAAGAAGGTCCACGAGTTGCAGTAAACCTGAAGTGAAACATCGGAATCTAAAAGCGGTCTCACAGGAAAGGTTCAAAACATAGAGAGTAAGAAGAGCCAGTCATCATGTATATGAGTCGGCATTGTGCCTTTTGTATTTAATTCCGATGCAATTTCTGTGTTTCATCGTCAATAACAAGGTCCAAGGGGTACAGTAAACCTGAAGTGATGCATCGGAAGCTATAACAAGTGTCACAGGAATGGTTCAAAACATAGGCAGTAAGAAGAGTCAGTCTTCTTGTACTTAAGTCGGCATTGTGCCTTTTGTATTTAATTCCGATGCAATTTCTGTGTTTCATCGTCAATAAGAAGGTCCAAGGGATACAGTAAACATATAGTGAATCTTCGGAATCTAAAACTGGTCTCACAGGAGATGTTCAAATCATAGTCAGTAAAAAGAGTCAGTCTTCTTATACTTAAGTCGGCTTTGTGCCTTTTGTATTTAATTCCGATGCAATTTCTGTGTTTCACCCACATTAAGAAGGTCCAAGGGATACAGTAAACATATAGTGAAGCATCGGAATCTAAAAGTGGTCTCACAGGAAATGTTCTCAACATAGTTAGTAAGAAGAGTCAGTCTTCTTGTACTTAAGTCGGCACTGTGCCGTTTGTATTTAATTCCGATGCAATGTCTGTGTTTCATCGTTAATAAGAATGTCAGAGGGATACAGTAAAACCTGAAGTGAAGCATCGGAATCTATAACTAGTGTCACAGGAATGGTTCAAAACATAGACAGTAGGAAGAGTCAGTCTTCTTGTACTTATGTCTGCATTGTGCCCTTTCTATTTAATTCCGATGCAATTTCTGTGTTTTGTCGTCAATAAGAAGGTCCAAGGGATACAGTAAACCTGAAGTGAAGCATCGGAATCTATTTCTAGTGTCACAGGAAAGGTTCAAAACATAGACAGTAAGAAGAGACAGTCTTCTTGTACATGAGTCGACATTGTGCCTTTTGTATTTAATTCCGATGCAATTACTGTGTTTCATCGTCATTAAGAAGGTCAGAGGGATACAGTAAACCAGAAGTGAAGCATCGGAATCTATACCTAATGTCACAGGAATAGTTCAAAACATACACAGCAAACAGAATCAGTCTTCTTGTACTTAAGTCGGCATTGTGCCTTTTATATTTAATTCCAATGCGATTTCTGTGTTTCATCGTCACCAAGAAGGTCAAAGGGATACAGTAAACATATAGTGAAGCGTCGGAATGTAAAACTGGTCTCACAGGAAATGTTCAAATCATAGTCAGTAAGAAGAGTCAGTCTTCTTGTACTTATGTCGGCATTGTGCCTTTTCTATTTAATTCCGATGCAATTTCTGTGTTTCATCGTAAACAAGAAGGTCCAAGGGATACAGTAAACATATAGTGAAGCATCGGAATCTAAATATGGTCTCACAGGAAATGTTCAATTCATAGTCAGTAAGAAGAGTCAGTCTTCTTGTACTTATGTCGGCATTGTGCCTTTTCTATTTAATTCCGATGCATCTTCTGTGTTTCGTCGTCAATAAGAAGGTCCATGGGATACAGTGAACCTGAAGTGAAGCATCGGAATCTAAAACCCGTCTCACAGGATAAGTTCAAAACATAGAGAGTAAGAAGAGCCAGTCAATTTGTATTTGAGTCGGCATTGTGCCTTTTCTGTTTAATTCCGATGCAATTTCTGTGTTTCATCGTCAACAAGAAGGTCAGAGGGATACAGTAAACCTGTAGTGAAGCATCGGAATCTAAAACTAGTGTCACAGGAATGGTTAAAACATAGACAGTAGGAAGGGTCAGTCTTCTTGTACTTAAGTCGGAATTGTGCCTTTTGAATTTAATCCTGATTCAATTTCTGTTTTTTGGCGTCAATAAGACGGTCCAAGGGATACAGTAAACCCGAAGTGAAGCATCGGAATCTATATCTAGCGTCAAAGAAGAGGTTCAAAACATAGACAGTTAGAAGTGTCAGTCTTCTTGTACATGAGTCGGCATTGTGCCTTTTGTATTTAATTCCGATGCAATTTCTGTGTTTCATCGTAAACAAGAAGGTCCAAGGGATACAGTAAACATATAGTGAAGCATCGGAATCTAAATATGGTCTCACAGGAAATGTTCAATTCATAGTCAGTAAGAAGAGTCAGTCTTCTTGTACTTATGTCGGCATTGTGCCTTTTATATTTAATTCCGATGCAATTTCTGCGTTTCGTCGTCAATAAGAATGACCAAGGGATACAGTAAACCTGTAGTGAAGCATCGGAATCAAAAACCGGTCTGACAGGAAAGGTTCTAAACATAGAGAGTAAGAAGAGCCTGTCATTTTGTATTTGAATCGGCATTGTGCCTTTTGTATTTAATTCCGATGCAATTTCTGTGTTTCATCGTCAATAAGAAGGTCAGAGGGATACAGTAAACCGGAAGTGAAGCATCGGAATCTATAAGTAGTGTCACAGGATTTTTTAAGACATAGACAGTAGGAAGGGTCAGTCTTCTTGTACTTTAGTCGGTATTGTGCCTTTTGTATTTAATCCTGATTCAATTTCTGTGTTTCGTCGTCAATATGAAGGTCCAAGGAATACAGTAAACCTGAAGTGAAGCATCGGAATCTATAACTAGTGTCACAGGAATTGCTCAAAACATACACAGTAACAAGAGTTAGTCTTCTTGTACTTAAGTCGTCAGTGTGCTTTTTTGTATTTAATTCCGATGCAAATTCTGTGCTTCATCGTCAATAAGATGGTCCAAAGGATACAGTAAACCTGAAGTGTATCTTCGGAATCTATAACTAGTGTCACATTAATGGTTCAAAAATTAGACAGTAAGAAGAGTCAGTCTTCTTGTACCTATGTCGGCATTGTGCCTTTTGTATTTAATTCCGATGCAATTTCTGCGTTTCATCGTCAATAAGAAGGTCAGAGGGATACAGTAAACGTCAAGTGAAGCATCGGAATCTATAACTAGAGTCACAGGAATGGTTCAAAACATAGACAGTAGGAAGAGTCAGTCTTCTTGTACTTAAGTCGGCATTGTGCTTTTTCTATTTAATTCCGATGCAATTTCTGTCTTTCGTCGTCAATAAGAAGGTCAGAGGGATACAGTAAACCTGAAGTGAAGCATCGGAATCTATAACTAGTTTCACAGGAATGGTTCAAAACATACACAGCAAGAAGAGTCAGTCTTCTTGTACTTAAGTCGGCATTGCGCATTTTGTATTTTATTCCGGTGCAATCTCTGTGTTTCATCGTCAATAAGAAGGTCCAAGGGATACAGTAAACATATAGTGAAGCATCGGAATCTGAAAGTGGTCTCACAGGAAATGTTCACAACATAGTTAGTAAGAAGAGTCAGTCTTCTTGTACTTATGTCTGCATTGTGCCCTTTCTATTTAATTCCGATGCAATTTCTGTGTTTTGTCGTCAATAAGAAGGTCCAAGGGATACAGTAAACCTGAAGTGAATCATCGGAATCTATATCTATTGTCACAGGAAAGGTTCAAAACATAGACAGTAAGAAGAGACAGTCTTCTTGTACATGAGTCGGCATTGTGATTATTGTATTTAATTCCGATGCAATTACTGTGTTTCATCGTCAATAAGAAGGTCAGAGGGATACAGTAAACCTGAAGTAAAGCATCGGAATCTACAACTAATGTCACAGGAATAGTTCAAAACATACACAGCAAACAGAATCAGTCTTCTTGTACTTAAGTCGGCATTGTGCCTTTTATATTTAATTCCAATGCGATTTCTGTGTTTCATCGTCACCAAGAAGGTCAAAGGGATACAGTAAACATATAGTGAAGCGTCGGAATGTAAAACTGGTCTCACAGGAAATGTTCAAATCATAGTCAGTAAGAAGAGTCAGTCTTCTTGTACTTATGTCGGCATTGTGCCTTTTCTATTTAATTCCGATGCATCTTCTGTGTTTCGTCGTCAATAAGAAGGTCCATGGGATACAGTGAACCTGAAGTGAAGCATCGGAGTCTAAAACCCGTCTCACAGGATAAATTCAAAACATAGAGATTAAGAAGAGCCAGTCAATTTGTATTTGAGTCGGCATTGTGATTTTTCTGTTTAATTCCGATGCAATTTCTGTGTTTCATCGTCAACAAGAAGGTCAGAGGGATGCAGTAAACCTGTAGTGAGCATCGGAATCTATAACTAGTGTCACAGGAATGGTTAAAACTTAGACAGTAGGAAGGGTCAGTCTTCTTGTACTTAAGTCGGAATTGTGCCTTTTGTATTTAATCCTGATTCAATTTCTGTTTTTCGGCGTCAATAAGATGGTCCAAGGGATACAGTAAACCTGAAGTGAAGCATCGGAATCTATAACTAGTTTCACAGGAATGGTTCAAAACATACACAGCAAGAAGAGTCAGTCTTCTTGTACTTAATTCGGCATTGCGCATTTTGTATTTTATTCCGATGCAATCTCTGTGTTTCATCGTCAATAAGAAGGTCCAAGGGATACAGTAAACCTGAAGTGAAGCATCGGAATCTATAACTAGTGTCACAGGAATGGTTCAAAACATAGACAGTCGGAAGACTCAGTCTCCTTGTACTTAAGTCGGCATTGTGCCTTTTGTATTTAATTCCGATGCAAATTCTGTGTTTCATCGTCAATAAGAATGTCCAAGGGATACAGTAAACATATAGTGAAGCATCGGAATCTAAAACTGGTCTCACAGGAAATGTTCAAATCATACTCAGTAAGAAGAGTCAGTCTTCTTATACTTAAGTCGGCAATGTGCCTTTTCTACTTAATTCCGAAGCAATTTCTGTGTTTCGTCGTCAATAAGAAGGTCCACGAGTTGCAGTAAACCTGAAGTGAAACATCGGAATCTAAAAGCGGTCTCACAGGAAAGGTTCAAAACATAGAGAGTAAGAAGAGCCAGTCATCATGTATATGAGTCGGCATTGTGCCTTTTGTATTTAATTCCGATGCAATTTCTGTGTTTCATCGTCAATAACAAGGTCCAAGGGGTACAGTAAACCTGAAGTGATGCATCGGAAGCTATAACAAGTGTCACAGGAATGGTTCAAAACATAGGCAGTAAGAAGAGTCAGTCTTCTTGTACTTAAGTCGGCATTGTGCCTTTTGTATTTAATTCCGATGCAATTTCTGTGTTTCATCGTCAATAAGAAGGTCCAAGGGATACAGTAAACATATAGTGAATCTTCGGAATCTAAAACTGGTCTCACAGGAGATGTTCAAATCATAGTCAGTAAAAAGAGTCAGTCTTCTTATACTTAAGTCGGCTTTGTGCCTTTTGTATTTAATTCCGATGCAATTTCTGTGTTTCACCCACATTAAGAAGGTCCAAGGGATACAGTAAACATATAGTGAAGCATCGGAATCTAAAAGTGGTCTCACAGGAAATGTTCTCAACATAGTTAGTAAGAAGAGTCAGTCTTCTTGTACTTAAGTCGGCACTGTGCCGTTTGTATTTAATTCCGATGCAATGTCTGTGTTTCATCGTTAATAAGAATGTCAGAGGGATACAGTAAAACCTGAAGTGAAGCATCGGAATCTATAACTAGTGTCACAGGAATGGTTCAAAACATAGACAGTAGGAAGAGTCAGTCTTCTTGTACTTATGTCTGCATTGTGCCCTTTCTATTTAATTCCGATGCAATTTCTGTGTTTTGTCGTCAATAAGAAGGTCCAAGGGATACAGTAAACCTGAAGTGAAGCATCGGAATCTATTTCTAGTGTCACAGGAAAGGTTCAAAACATAGACAGTAAGAAGAGACAGTCTTCTTGTACATGAGTCGACATTGTGCCTTTTGTATTTAATTCCGATGCAATTACTGTGTTTCATCGTCATTAAGAAGGTCAGAGGGATACAGTAAACCAGAAGTGAAGCATCGGAATCTATACCTAATGTCACAGGAATAGTTCAAAACATACACAGCAAACAGAATCAGTCTTCTTGTACTTAAGTCGGCATTGTGCCTTTTATATTTAATTCCAATGCGATTTCTGTGTTTCATCGTCACCAAGAAGGTCAAAGGGATACAGTAAACATATAGTGAAGCGTCGGAATGTAAAACTGGTCTCACAGGAAATGTTCAAATCATAGTCAGTAAGAAGAGTCAGTCTTCTTGTACTTATGTCGGCATTGTGCCTTTTCTATTTAATTCCGATGCAATTTCTGTGTTTCATCGTAAACAAGAAGGTCCAAGGGATACAGTAAACATATAGTGAAGCATCGGAATCTAAATATGGTCTCACAGGAAATGTTCAATTCATAGTCAGTAAGAAGAGTCAGTCTTCTTGTACTTATGTCGGCATTGTGCCTTTTCTATTTAATTCCGATGCATCTTCTGTGTTTCGTCGCCAATAAGAAGGTCCATGGGATACAGTGAACCTGAAGTGAAGCATCGGAATCTAAAACCCGTCTCACAGGATAAGTTCAAAACATAGCGAGTAAGAAGAGCCAGTCAATTTGTATTTGAGTCGGCATTGTGCCTTTTCTGTTTAATTCCGATGCAATTTCTGTGTTTCATCGTCAACAAGAAGGTCAGAGGGATACAGTAAACCTGTAGTGAAGCATCGGAATCTATAACTAGTGTCACAGGAATGGTTAAAACATAGACAGTAGGAAGGGTCAGCCTTCTTGTACTTAAGTCGGAATTGTGCCTTTTGAATTTAATCCTGATTCAATTTCTGTTTTTCGGCGTCAATAAGATGGTCCAAGGGATACAGTAAACCTGAAGTGAAGCATCGGAATCTATATCTAGTGTCAAAGAAGAGGTTCAAAACATAGACAGTTAGAAGAGTCAGTCTTCTTGTACATGAGTCGGCATTGTGCCTTTTGTATTTAATTCCGATGCAATTTCTGTGTTTCATCGTCAATAACAAGGTCCAAGGGGTACAGTAAACCTGAAGTGATGCATCGGAAGCTATAACAAGTGTCACAGGAATGGTTCAAAACATAGGCAGTAAGAAGAGTCAGTCTTCTTGTACTTAAGTCGGCATTATGCCTTTTGTATTTAATTCCGATGCAATTTCTGTGTTTCATCGTCAATAAGAAGGTCCAAGGGATACAGTAAACATATAGTGAATCTTCGGAATCTAAAACTGGTCTCACAGGAGATGTTCAAATCATAGTCAGAAAAAGAGTCAGTCTTCTTATACTTAAGTCGGCTTTGTGCCTTTTGTATTTAATTCCGATGCAATTTCTGTGTTTCACCCACATTAAGAAGGTCCAAGGGATACAGTAAACATATAGTGAAGCATCGGAATCTAAAAGTGGTCTCACAGGAAATGTTCTCAACATAGTTAGTAAGAAGAGTCAGTCTTCTTGTACTTAAGTCGGCACTGTGCCGATTGTATTTAATTCCGATGCAATGTCTGTGTTTCATCGTTAATAAGAATGTCAGAGGGATACAGTAAAACCTGAAGTGAAGCATCGGAATCTATAACTAGTGTCACAGGAATGGTTCAAAACATAGACAGTAGGAAGAGTCAGTCTTCTTGTACTTATGTCTGCATTGTGCCCTTTCTATTTAATTCCGATGCAATTTCTGTGTTTTGTCGTCAATAAGAAGGTCCAAGGGATACAGTAAACCTGAAGTGAAGCATCGGAATCTATTTCTAGTGTCACAGGAAAGGTTCAAAACATAGACAGTAAGAAGAGACAGTCTTCTTGTACATGAGTCGACATTGTGCCTTTTGTATTTAATTCCGATGCAATTACTGTGTTTCATCGTCATTAAGAAGGTCAGAGGGATACAGTAAACCAGAAGTGAAGCATCGGAATCTATACCTAATGTCACAGGAATAGTTCAAAACATACACAGCAAACAGAATCAGTCTTCTTGTACTTAAGTCGGCATTGTGCCTTTTATATTTAATTCCAATGCGATTTCTGTGTTTCATCGTCACCAAGAAGGTCAAAGGGATACAGTAAACATATAGTGAAGCGTCGGAATGTAAAACTGGTCTCACAGGAAATGTTCAAATCATAGTCAGTAAGAAGAGTCAGTCTTCTTGTACTTATGTCGGCATTGTGCCTTTTCTATTTAATTCCGATGCAATTTCTGTGTTTCATCGTAAACAAGAAGGTCCAAGGGATACAGTAAACATATAGTGAAGCATCGGAATCTAAATATGGTCTCACAGGAAATGTTCAATTCATAGTCAGTAAGAAGAGTCAGTCTTCTTGTACTTATGTCGGCATTGTGCCTTTTCTATTTAATTCCGATGCATCTTCTGTGTTTCGTCGTCAATAAGAAGGTCCATGGGATACAGTGAACCTGAAGTGAAGCATCGGAATCTAAAACCCGTCTCACAGGATAAGTTCAAAACATAGCGAGTAAGAAGAGCCAGTCAATTTGTATTTGAGTCGGCATTGTGCCTTTTCTGTTTAATTCCGATGCAATTTCTGTGTTTCATCGTCAACAAGAAGGTCAGAGGGATACAGTAAACCTGTAGTGAAGCATCGGAATCTATAACTAGTGTCACAGGAATGGTTAAAACATAGACAGTAGGAAGGGTCAGTCTTCTTGTACTTAAGTCGGAATTGTGCCTTTTGAATTTAATCCTGATTCAATTTCTGTTTTTCGGCGTCAATAAGATGGTCCAAGGGATACAGTAAACCTGAAGTGAAGCATCGGAATCTATATCTAGTGTCAAAGAAGAGGTTCAAAACATAGACAGTTAGAAGAGTCAGTCTTCTTGTACATGAGTCGGCATTGTGCCCTTTGTATTTAATTCCGATGCAATTTCTGTGTTTCATCGTAAACAAGAAGGTCCAAGGGATACAGTAAACATATAGTGAAGCATCGGAATCTAAATATGGTCTCACAGGAAATGTTCAATTCATAGTCAGTAAGAAGAGTCAGTCTTCTTGTACTTATGTCGGCATTGTGCCTTTTATATTTAATTCCGATGCAATTTCTGCGTTTCGTCGTCAATAAGAATGACCAAGGGATACAGTAAACCTGTAGTGAAGCATCGGAATCAAAAACCGGTCTGACAGGAAAGGTTCTAAACATAGAGAGTAAGAAGAGCATGTCATTTTGTATTTGAATCGGCATTGTGCCTTTTGTATTTAATTCCGATGCAATTTCTGTGTTTCATCGTCCATAAGAAGGTCAGAGGGATACAGTAAACCGTAAGTGAAGCATCGGAATCTATAACTAGTGTCACAGGAATGGTTAAAACATAGACAGTAGGAAGGGTCAGTCTTCTTGTACTTTAGTCGGTATTGTGCCTTTTGTATTTAATCCTGATTCAATTTCTGTGTTTCGTCGTCAATATGAAGGTCCAAGGGATACAGAAAACATATAGTGAAGCATCGGAATCTAAAACTGGTCTCACAGGAAATGTTCAAATCATACTCAGTAAGAAGAGTCAGTCTTCTTGTACTTAAGTCGGCAATGTGCCTTTTCTACTTAATTCCGATGCAATTTCTGTGTTTCGTCGTCAATAAGAAGGTCCACGAGTTGCAGTAAACCTGAAGTGAAACATCGGAATCGAAAAGCGGTCTCACAGGAAAGGTTCAAAACATAGAGAGTAAGAAGAGCCAGTCATCATGTATATGAGTCGGCATTGTGCCTTTTGTATTTAATTCCGATGCAATTTCTGTGTTTCATCGTCAATAACAAGGTCCAAGGGGTACAGTAAACCTGAAGTGAAGCATCGGAAGCTATAACAAGTGTCACAGGAATGGTTCAAAACATAGACAGTAAGAAGAGTCAGTCTTCTTGTACTTAAGTCAGCATTGTGCCTTTTGTATTTAATTCCGATGCAATTTCTGTGTTTCATCGTCAATAAGAAGGTCCAAGGGATACAGTAAACATATAGTGAATCTTCGGAATCTAAAACTGGTCTCACAGGAGATGTTCAAATCATAGTCAGTCAGAAGAGTCAGTCTTCTTATACTTAAGTCGGCTTTGAGCCTTTTGTATTTAATTCCGATGCAATTTTTGTGTTTCATCCACATTAAGAAGGTCCAAGGGATACAGTAAACATATAGTGAAGCATCGGAATCTAAAAGTGGTCTCACAGGAAATGTTCACAACATAGTTAGTAAGAAGAGTCAGTCTTCTTGTACTTAAGTCGGCACTGTGCCGTTTGTATTTAATTCCGATGCAATGTCTGTGTTTCATCGTTAATAAGAATGTCAGAGGGATACAGTAAAACCTGAAGTGAAGCATCGGAATCTATAACTAGTGTCACAGGAATGGTTCAAAACATAGACAGTAGGAAGAGTCAGTCTTCTTGTACTTATGTCTGCATTGTGCCCTTTCTATTTAATTGCGATGCAATTTCTGTGTTTTGTCGTCAATACGAAGGTCCAAGGGATACAGTAAACCTGAAGTGAAGCATCGGAATCTATATCTAGTGTCACAGGAAAGGTTCAAAACATAGACAGTAAGAAGAGACAGTCTTCTTGTACATGAGTCGGCATTGTGCCTTTTGTATTTAATTCCGATGCAATTACTGTGTTTCATCGTCAATAAGAAGGTCAGAGGGATACAGTAAACCTGAAGTGAAGCATCGGAATCTATAACTAATGTCACAGGAATAGTTCAAAACATACACAGCAAACAGAATCAGTCTTCTTGTACTTAAGTCGGCATTGTGCCTTTTATATTTAATTCCAACGCGATTTCTGTGTTTCATCGTCACCAAGAAGGTCAAAGGGATACAGTAAACATATAGTGAAGCGTTGGAATGTAAAACTGGTCTCACAGGAAATGTTCAAATCATAGTCAATAAGAAGAGTCAGTCTTCTTGTACTTATGTAGGCATTGTGCCTTTTCTATTTAATTCCGATGCATCTTCTGTGTTTCGTCGTCAATAAGAAGGTCCATGGGATACAGTGAACCTGAAGTGAAGCATCGGAATCTAAAACCCGTCTCACAGGATTAGTTCAAAACATAGAGAGTAAGAAGAGCCAGTCAATTTGTATTTGAGTCGGCATTGTGCCTTTTCTGTTCAATTCCGATGCAATTTCTGTGTTTCATCGTCAACAAGAAGGTCAGAGGGATACAGTAAACCTGTAGTGAAGCATCGGAATCTATAACTAGTGTCACAGGAATGGTTAAAACATAGACAGTAGGAAGGGTCAGTCTTCTTGTACTTAAGTCGGAATTGTGCCTTTTGTATTTAATCCTGATTCAATTTCTGTTTTTCGGCGTCAATAAGATGGTCCAAGGGATACAGTAAACCTGAAGTGAAGCATCGGAATCTATATCTAGTGTCAAAGAAGAGGTTCAAAACATAGACAGTTAGAAGAGTCAGTCTTCTCGTACATGAGTCGGCATTGTGCCTTTTGTATTTAATTCCGATGCAATTTCTGTGTTTCACCGTAAACAAGAAGGTCCAAGGGATACAGTAAACATATAGTGAAGCATCGGAATCTAAATATGGTCTCACAGGAAATGTTCAATTCATAGTCAGTAAGAAGCGTCAGTCTTCTTGTACTTATGTCGGCATTGTGCCTTTTCTATTTAATTCCGATGCACCTTCTGTGTTTCGTCGTCAATAAGAAGGTCCATGGGATACAGTGAACCTGAAGTGAAGCATCGGATTCTAAAACCCGTCTCACAGGATAAGTTCAAAACATAGAGAGTAAGAAGAGCCAGTCAATTTGTATTTGAGTCGGCATTGTGCCTTTTCTGTTTAATTCCGATTCAAATTTCTGTGTTTCATCGTCAACAAGAAGGTCAGAGGGATACAGTAAACCTGTAGTGAAGCATCGGAATCTATAACTAGTGTCACAGGAATGGTTAAAACATAGACAGTAGGAAGGGTCAGTCTTCTTGTACTTAAGTCGGAATTGTGCCTTTTGAATTTAATCCTGATTAAATTTCTGTTTTTCGGCGTCAATAAGATGGTCCAAGGGATACAGTAAACCTGAAGTGAAGCATCGGAATCTATATCTAGTGTCAAAGAAGAGGTTCAAAACATAGACAGTTAGAAGAGTCAGTCTTCTTGTACATGAGTCGGCATTGTGCCTTTTGTATTTAATTCCGATGCAATTTCTGTGTTTCATCGTAAACAAGTAGGTCCAAGGGATACAGTAAACATATAGTGAAGCATCGGAATCTAAATATGGTCTCACAGGAAATGTTCAATTCATAGTCAGTAAGAAGAGTCAGTCTTCTTGTACTTATGTTGGCATTGTGCCTTTTATATTTCATTCCGATGCAATTTCTGCGTTTCGTCGTCAATAAGAATGACCAAGGGATACAGTAAACCTGTAGTGAAGCATCGGAATCAAAAACCGGTCTGACAGGAAAGGTTCTAAACATAGAGAGTAAGAAGAGCATGTCATTTTGTATTTGAATCGGCATTGTGCCTTTTGTATTTAATTCCGATGCAATTTCTGTGTTTCATCGTCCATAAGAAGGTCAGAGGGATACAGTAAACCGGAAGTGAAGCATCGGAATCTATAACTAGTGTCACAGGAATGGTTAAAACATAGACAGTAGGAAGGGTCAGTCTTCTCGTACTTTAGTCGGTATTGTGCCTTTTGTATTTAATCCTGATTCAATTTCTGTGTTTCGTCGTCAATATGAAGGTCCAAGGGATACAGAAAACATATAGTGATGCATCGGAATCTAAAACTGGTCTCACAGGAAATGTTCAATTCATACTCAGTAAGAAGAGTCAGTCTTCTTATACTTAAGTCGGCAATGTGCCTTTTCTACTTAATTCCGATGCAATTTCTGTGTTTCGTCGTCAATAAGAAGGTCCACGAGTTGCAGTAAACCTGAAGTGAAACATCGGAATCGAAAAGCGGTCTCACAGGAAAGGTTCAAAACATAGAGAGTAAGAAGAGCCAGTCATCATGTATATGAGTCGGCATTGTGCCTTTTGTATTTAATTCCGATGCAATTTCTGTGTTTCATCGTCAATAACAAGGTCCAAGGGGTACAGTATACCAGAAGTGAAGCATCGGAATCTATAACAAGTGTCACAGGAATGGTTCAAAACATAGACAGTAAGAAGAGTCAGTCTTCTTGTACTTAAGTCGGCATTGTGCCTTTTGTATTTAATTCCGATGCAATTTCTGTGTTTCATCGTCAATAAGAAGGTCCAAGGGATACAGTAAACATATAGTGAAACTTCGGAATCTAAAACTGGTCTCACAGGACATGTTCAAATCATAGTCAGTAAGAAGAGTCAGTCTTCTTATACTTAAGTCGGCTTTGTGCCTTTTGTATTTAATTCCGATGCAATTTCTGTGTTTCATCCACATTAAGAAGGTCCAAGGGATACAGTAAACATATAGTGAAGCATCGGAATCTAAAAGTGGTCTCACAGGAAATGTTCACAACATAGTTAGTAAGAAGAGTTAGTCTTCTTGTACTTAAGTCGGCACTGTGCCGTTCGTATTTAATTCCGATGCAATGTCTGTGTTTCATCGTTAATAAGAATGTCAGAGGGATACAGTAAAACCTGAAGTGAAGCATCGGAATCTATAACTAGTGTCACAGGAATGGTTCAAAACATAGACAGTAGGAAGAGTCAGTCTTCTTGTACTTATGTCTGCATTGTGATCTTTCTATTTAATTGCGATGCAATTTCTGTGTTTTGTCGTCAATAAGAAGGTCCAAGGGATACAGTAAACCTGAAGTGAAGCATCGGAATCTATATCTAGTGTCACAGGAAAGGTTCAAAACATAGACAGTAAGAAGAGACAGTCTTCTTGTACATGAGTCGGCATTGTGCCTTTTGTATTTAATTCCGGTGCAATTACTGTGTTTCATCGTCAATAAGTAGGTCAGAGGGATACAGTAAACCTGAAGTGAAGCATCGGAATCTATAACTAATGTCACAGGAATAGTTCAAAACATACACAGCAAACAGAATCAGTCTTCTTGTACTTAAGTCGGCATTGTGCCTTTTATATTTAATTCCAATGCGATTTCTGTGTTTCATCGTCAATAAGATGGTCCAAGGGATACAGTAAACCTGTAGTGAAGCATCGGAATCTATAACTAGTGTCACAGGAATGGTTAAAACATAGACAGTAGGAAGGGTCAGTCGTCTTGTACTTAAGTCGGCTTTGTGCCTTTTGTATTTAATTCCGATGCTATTTCTGTGTTTCATCGTCGATAAGAAGGTCCAAGGGATACAGTAAACCTGACGTGAAGCATCGGAATCTATAACTAGTGTCACAGGAATGGTTCAAAACATAGACAGTATGAAGAGTCAGTCCTCTTGTACTTAAGTCGGCTTTGTGCCTTTTGTATTTAATTCCGATGCTATTTCTGTGTTTCATCGTCGATAAGAAGGTCCAAGGGATACAGTAAACCTGAAGTGAAGCATCGGAATCTATATCTAGTGTCACAGGAAAGGTTCAAAACATAGACAGTAAGAAGAGTCAGTCTTCTTGTACTTAAGTCGGCATTGTGCCTTTTGTATTTAATTCCGATACAATTTCTGTGTTCCATCGTCAACAAAAAGGTCCCAGGGATACAGTAAACATATAGTGAAGCATCGGAATCTAAAACTGGTCTCACAGGAAATGTTCACAACATAGTCAGTAAGAAGAGTCAGTCTTCTTGTACTTAAGTCGGCACTGTGCCGTTTGTATTTAATTCCGATGCAATTTCTGTGTTTCGTCGTCAATAAGAATGACCAAGGGATACAGTAAACCTGTAGTGAAGCATCGGAATCAAAAACCGGTCTCACAGGAAAGGTTCTAAACATAGAGAGTAAGAAGAGCCTGTCATTTTGTATTTGAATCGGCATTGTGCCTTTTGTATTTAATTCCGATGCAATTTCTGTGTTTCATCGTCAATAAGAAGGTCAGAGGGATACAGTAAACCCTAAGTGAAGCATCGGAATCTATAACTAGTGTCACAGGAATGGTTAAAACATAGACAGTAGGAAGGGTCAGTCTTCTTGTACTTTAGTCGGTATTGTGCCTTTTGTATTAAATCCTGATTCAATTTCTGTGTTTCGTCGTCAATATGAAGGTCCAAGGAATACAGCAAACCTGAAGTGAAGCATCGGAATCTATAACTAGTGTCACAGGAATGGTTCAAAACATAGACAGTAAGAAAAGTCAGTCTTCTTGTACTTATGTCGGCATTGTGCCTTTTGTATTTAACTCTGATGCTGTTTCTGTGTTTCATCGTCGATCAGAAGGTCCAAGGTATACAGTAAACCTGAAGTGAAGCATCGGAATCTATAACTAGTGTCACAGGAATTGCTCAAAACATAGACAGTAACAAGAGTCAGTCTTCTTGTACTTAAGTAGTCATTGTGCCTTTTGTATTTAATTCCGATGCAAATTCTGTGCTCCATCGTCAATAAGATGGTCCAAAGGATACAGTAAACCTGAAGGGAATCTTCGGAATCTATAACTAGTGTCACAATAATTGTTCAAAAATTAGACAGTAAGAAGAGTCAGTCTTCTTGTACTTACGTCGGCATTGTGCCTTTTGTATTTAATTCCGATGCAATCTCTGTGTTTCATCGTCAATACGAGTGTCAGAGGGATACAGTAAACCTGAAGTGAAGCATCGGAAACTATAACTAGTATCACAGGAATGGTTCAAAACATAGACAGTTGGAAGAGTCAGTCTCCTTGTACTTAAGTCGGAACTGTGCCTTTTCTATTTAATTCCGATGCAATTTCTGAGTTTCGTCGTCAATAAAAAGGTCCAAAGGATACAGTAAACCTGAAGTGGAGCATCGGAATCTATATCTAGTGTCACAGGAATGGTTGAAAACGTAAACACGGAGGAGTCAGTCTTCTTGTACTTATGTCGGCATTGTGACTTTAGTATTTAATTCCGATGCAATTTCTGTGTTTCATCGTCAATAAGAAGGTCAGAGGGATACAGTAAACGTGAAGTGAAGCATCGGAATCTATAACTAGAGTCACAGGAATGGTACAAAACATAGACAGTAGGAAGAGTGAGTCTTCTTGTACTTAAGTCGGCATTGTGCTTTTTCTATTTAATTCCGATGCAATTTCTGTGTTTCGTCGTCAATAAGAAGGTCAGAGGGATACAGTAAACCTGAAGTGAAGCATCGGAATCTGTAACTAGTTTCACAGGAATGGTTCAAAACATACACAGCAAGAAGAGTCAGTCTTCTTGTACTTAAGTCGGCATTGTGCATTTTGTATTTAATTCCGATGCAATCTCTGTGACACTAGATATAGATTCCGACGCTTCACTTCAGGTTTACTGTATCCCTTGGGCCTTCTTATTGACGACGAAACACAGAAATTGCATCGGAATTAAATAGAAAGGGCACAATGCAGACTTATGTACAAGAAGACTGACTCTTCGTACTACGGTGTGTTGATGATTTTTCACTTATGGACCGTGTGACAGCAACTGAATAAAACACAACTTTAGTGCCAAAAAAAGCGTTCAGTGCTGTGGAATGCAGAAAAACAGCAAATTGGCGCTCATGGGAAGAAGAATAAGACCAAAAATGTAACAGGAGCGTAATATGTAAGAAACTGTCTACGCAACCTGCCACTGATGATGCCTTGCAGAAAATAAAGGCGAAACGCGTATGGCACTAAAATTGTGTTTTATTTAGTTGCTGTCAGACGGTCCATAAGTGAAAATCATCAACACACCGTAGTATTACGCGCAACTGAGGAGGACAGGACCAAAAAATTGAAGATGACTCTTCCTACTGTCTATGTTTTGAACCATTCCTGTGACACTAGTTATAGATTCCGATGCTTCACATCAGGTTTTAATGTATCCCTCTGACATTCTTGTTGACGATGAAACACAGACATTGCATCGGAATTAAATACAAACGGCACAGTGCCGACTTAAGTACAAGAAGACTGACTCTTCTTACTGACTATGTTGTGAACATTTCCTGTGAGACCACTATAACTAATGTCACAGGAATGGTTCAAAACATACACAGCAAACAGAATCAGTCTTCTTGTACTTAAGTCGGCATTGTGCCTTTTGTATTTAATTCCGATGCGATTTCTGTGTTTCATCGTCAACAAGAAGGTCAAAGGGATACAGTAAACATATAGTGAAGCGTCGGAGTGTAAAGCTGGTCGCACAGGAAATGTTCAAATGATAGTCAGTAGGAAGAGTCAGTCTTCTTGTACTTATGTCGGAATTGTGCCTTTTCTATTTAATTCCGATGCAATTTCTGTGTTTCGTCGTCAATAAGAAGGTCCATGGGATACAGTAAACCTGAAGTGAAGCATCGGAATCTAAAACCCGTCTCACAGGAAAAGTTCAAAACATAGAGAGTAAGAAGAGCCAGTCATTTTGTATTTGAGTCGGCATTGTGCCTTTTGTATTTAATTCCGATGCAATTTCTGTGTTTCATCGTCAACAAGAAGGTCAGAGGGATACAGTAAACCTGTGGTGAAGCATCGGAATCTATAACTAGTGTCACAGGAATGGTTAAAACATAGACAGTAGGAAGTGTCAGTCTTCTTGTACTTAAGTCGGAATTGTGCCTGTTGTATTTAATCCTGATTCAATTTCTGTGTTTCGTCGTCAATAAGATGGTCCAAGGGATACAGTAAACCTGAAGTGAAGCATCAGATTCTATAACTAGTGTCACAGGAATGGTTCAAAACATAGACAGTAGGAAGAGTCAGTCTTCTTGTACTTAAGTCGGCATTGTGCTTTTTCTATTTACTTCCGATGCAATTTCTGTGTTTCGTCGTCAATAAGAAGGTCAGAGGGATACAGTAAACCTGAAGTGAAGCATCGGAATCTATAACTAGTTTCACAGGAATGGTTCAAAACATAGACAGTAAGAAAAGTCAGTCTTCTTGTACTTATGTCGGCATTGTGCCTTTTGTATTTAACTCTGATGCTGTTTCTGTGTTTCATCGGCGATCAGAAGGTCCAAGGTATACAGTAAACCTGAAGTGAAGCATCGGAATCTATAACTAGTGTCACAGGAATTGCTCAAAACATAGACAGTAACAAGAGTCAGTCTTCTTGTACTTAAGTAGTCATTGTGCCTTTTGTATTTAATTCCGATGCAAATTCTGTGCTCCATCGTCAATAAGATGGTCCAAAGGATACAGTAAACCTGAAGGGAATCTTCGGAATCTATAACTAGTGTCACAATAATTGTTCAAAAATTAGACAGTAAGAAGAGTCAGTCTTCTTGTACTTACGTCGGCATTGTGCCTTTTGTATTTAATTCCGATGCAATGTCTGTGTTTCATCGTCAATAAGAGTGTCAGAGGGATACAGTAAACCTGAAGTGAAGCATCGGAAACTATAACTAGTATCACAGGAATGGTTCAAAACATAGACAGTTGGAAGAGTCAGTCTCCTTGTACTTAAGTCGGAACTGTGCCTTTTCTATTTAATTCCGATGCAATTTCTGAGTTTCGTCGTCAATAAAAAGGTCCAAAGGATACAGTAAACCTGAAGTGGAGCATCGGAATCTATATCTAGTGTCACAGGAATGGTTGAAAACGTAAACACGGAGGAGTCAGTCTTCTTGTACTTATGTCGGCATTGTGACTTTAGTATTTAATTCCGATGCAATTTCTGTGTTTCATCGTCAATAAGAAGGTCAGAGGGATACAGTAAACGTGAAGTGAAGCATCGGAATCTATAACTAGAGTCACAGGAATGGTACAAAACATAGACAGTAGGAAGAGTGAGTCTTCTTGTACTTAAGTCGGCATTGTGCTTTTTCTATTTAATTCCGATGCAATTTCTGTGTTTCGTCGTCAATAAGAAGGTCAGAGGGATACAGTAAACCTGAAGTGAAGCATCGGAATCTGTAACTAGTTTCACAGGAATGGTTCAAAACATACACAGCAAGAAGAGTCAGTCTTCTTGTACTTAAGTCGGCATTGTGCATTTTGTATTTAATTCCGATGTAATCTCTGTGTTTCATCGTCAATAAGAAGGTCCAAGGGATACAGTAAACCTGAAGTGAAGCATCGGAATCTATAACTAGTGTCACAGGAATGGTTCAAAACATAGACAGTCGGAAGGGTCAGTCTTCTTGTACTTAAGTCGGCATTGTGCCATTTGTATTTAATTCCGATGCAAATTCTGTGTTTCATCGTCAATAAGAAGGTCCAACGGATACAGTAAACATATAGTGAAGCATCGGAATCTAAAACTGGTCTCACAGGAAATGTTCAAATCATACTCAGTAAGAAGAGTCAGTCTTCTTATGCTTAAGTTGGCAATGTGCCTTTTCTACTTAATTCCGATGCAATTTCTGTGTTTCGTCGTCAATAAGAAGGTCCACGGGATGCAGTAAACCTGAAGTGAAGCATCGGAATCTAAAACCGGTCTCACAGGAAAGGTTCAAAACATAGAGAGTAAGAAGAGCCAGTCATCATGTATATGAGTCGGCATTGTGCCTTTTGTATTTAATTCCGATGCAATTTCTGTGTTTCATCGTCAATAACAAGGTCCAAGGGGTACAGTAAACCTGAAGTGAAGCATCGGAATCTATAACAAGTGTCACAGGAATGGTTCAAAACATAGACAGTAAGAAGAGTCAGTCTTCTTGTACTTAAGTCGGCATTGTGCCTTTTGTATTTAATTCCGATGCAATTTCTGTGTTTCATCGTCAATAAGAAGGTCCAAGGGATACAGTAAACATATAGTGAATCATCGGAATCTAAAACTGGTCTCACAGGAGATGTTCAAATCTCAGTCAGTAAGAAGAGTCAGTCTTCTTATACTTAAGTCGGCTTTGTGCCTTTTGTATTTAATTCCGATGCAATTTCTGTGTTTCATCGTCATTAAGAAGGTCCAAGGGATACAGTAAACATATAGTGAAGCATCGGAATCTAAAAGTGGTCTCACAGGAAATGTTCACAACATAGTCAATAAGAAGAGTAAGTCTTCTTGTACTTAAGTCGGCACTGTGCCGTTTGTATTTAATTCCGATGCAATGTCTGTGTTTCATCGTCAACAAGAATGTCAGAGGGATACAGTAAAACCTGATGTGAAGCATCGGAATCTATAACTAGTGTCACAGGAATGGTTCACAACATAGACAGTAGGAAGAGTCATCTTCAATTTTTCGGTCCTGTCCTCCTCAGTTGCGCGTAATACTACGGTGTGTTGATGATTTTCACTTATGGACCGTCTGACAGCAACTAAATAAAACACAATTTTAGTGCCATACGCGTTTCGCCTTTATTTTCTGCAAGGCATCATCAGTGGCAGGTTGCGTAGACAGTTTCTTACATATTACGCTCCTGTTACATTTTTGGTCTTATTCTTCTTCCCATGAGCGCCAATTTGCTGTTTTTCTGCATTCCACAGCACTATGCACTGAATGCTTTTTTTGGCACTAAAATTGTGTTTTATTCAGTTGCTGTCAGACGGTCCATAAGTGAAAAATCATCAACACACCGTAGTAGGAAGAGTCAGTCTTCTTGTACATAAGTCTGCATTGTGCCCTTTCTATTTAATTCCGATGCAATTTCTGTGTTTCGTCGTCAATAAGAAGGCCCAAGGGATACAGTAAACCTGAAGTGAAGCGTCGGAATCTATATCTAGTGTCACAGGAAAGGTTCAAAACATGGACAGTAAGAAGAGTCAGTCATATTGTACATGAATTGGCATTGTGCCTCTTGTATTTAATTCCGATGCAATTGCTGTGTTTCATCGTCAATAAGAAGGTCAGAGGCATACAGTAAACCTGAAGTGAAGCATCGGAATCTATAACTAATGTCACAGGAATGGTTCAAAACATACACAGCAAACAGAATCAGTCTTCTTGTACTTAAGTCGGCATTGTGCCTTTTGTATTTAATTCCGATGCGATTTCTGTGTTTCATCGTCAACAAGAAGGACAAAGGGATACAGTAAACATATAGTGAAGCGTCGGAATGTAAAGCTGGTCGCACAGGAAATGTTCAAATGATAGTCAGTAGGAAGAGTCAGTCTTCTTGTACTTATGTCGGAATTGTGCCTTTTCTATTTAATTCCGATGCAATTTCTGTGTTTCGTCGTCAATAAGAAGGTCCATGGGATACAGTAAACCTGAAGTGAAGCATCGGAATCTAAAACCCGTCTCACAGGAAAAGTTCAAAACATAGAGAGTAAGAAGAGCCAGTCATTTTGTATTTGAGTCGGCATTGTGCCTTTTGTATTTAATTCCGATGCAATTTCTGTGTTTCATCGTCAACAAGAAGGTCAGAGGGATACAGTACACCTGTGGTGAAGCATCGGAATCTATAACTAGTGTCACAGGAATGGTTAAAACATAGACAGTAGGAAGTGTCAGTCTTCTTGTACTTAAGTCGGAATTGTGCCTCTTGTATTTAATCCTGATTCAATTTCTGTGTTTCGTCGTCAATAAGATGGTCCAAGGGATACAGTAAACCTGAAGTGAAGCATCAGAATCTATAACTAGTTTCACAGGAATGGTTCAAAACATACACAGCAAGAAGAGTCAGTCTTCTTGTACTTAAGTCGGCATTGTGCTTTTTCTATTTACTTCCGATGCAATTTCTGTGTTTCGTCGTCAATAAGAAGGTCAGAGGGATACAGTAAACCTGAAGTGAAGCATCGGAATCTATAACTAGTTTCACAGGAATGGTTCAAAACATACACAGCAAGAAGAGTCAGTCTTCTTGTACTTAAGTCGGCATTGTGCATTTTGTATTTAATTCCGATGCAATCTCTGTGTTTCATCGTCAATAAGAAGGTCCAAGGGATACAGTAAACCTGAAGTGAAGCATCGGAATCTATAACTAGTGTCACAGGAATGGTTCAAAACATAGACAGTCGGAAGGGTCAGTCTTCTTGTACTTATGTCGGCATTGTTCCTTTTGTATTCAATTCCGATGCAAATTCTGCGTTTCATCGTCAATAAGAAGGTCCAAGGAATACAGTAAACATATAGTGAAGCATCGGAATCTAAAACTGGTCTCACAGGAAATGTTCAAATCATACTCAGTAAGAAGAGTCAGTCTTCTTATACTTAAGTCGGCAATGTGCCTTTTCTACTTAATTCCGATGCAATTTCTGTTTTTCGTCGTCAATAAGAAGGTCCACGAGATGTAGTAAACCTGAAGTGAAGCATCGGAATCTAAAACCGGTCTCACAGGAGAGGTTCAAAACATAGAGAGTAAGAAGAGCCAGTCATCATGTATATGAGTCGGCATTGTGCCTTTTCTATTTAATTCCGATGCAATTTCTGTGTTTCATCGTCAATAACAAGGTCCAAGGGGTACAGTAAACCTGAAGTGAAGCATCGGAATCTATAACAAGTGTCACAGGAATGGTTCAAAACATAGACAGTAAGAAGAGTCAGTCTTCTTGTACTTAAGTCGGCATTGTGCCTTTTGTATTTAATTCCGACGCAATTTCTGTGTTTCATTGTCAATAAGAAGGTCCAAGGGATACAGTAAACGTATAGTGAATCATCGGAATCTAAAACTGGTCTCACAGGAGATGTTCAAATCATAGTCAGTAAGAAGAGTCAGTCTTCTTATACTTAAGTCGGCTTTGTGCCTTTTGTATTTAATTCCGATGCAATTTCTGTGTTTTATCCTCATTAAGAAGGTCCAAGGGATACAGTAAACATATAGTGAAGAATCGGAATCGAAAAGTGGTCTCACAGGAAATGTTCACAACATAGTCAGTAAGAAGAGTCAGTCTTCATTTACTTAAGTCGGCACTGTGCCGTTTGTATTTAATTCCGATGCAATTTCTGTGTTTCATCGTCAATAAGAATGTCAGAGGGATACAGTAAAACCTGAAGTGAAGCATCGGAATCTATAACTAGTGTCACAGGAATGGTTCAAAACATAGACAGTAGGAAGAGTCAGTCTTCTTGTACATAAGTCGGCATTGTGCCCTTTCTATTTAATTCCGACGCAATTTCTGTGTTTCGTCGTCAATAAGAAGGTCCAAGGGATACAGTAAACCTGAAGTGAAGCATCGGAATCTATATCTAGTGTCACAGGAAAGGTTCAAACCATAGACAGTAAGAAGAGACAGTCTTCTTGTACATGAGTCGGAATTGTGCCTTTTGTATTTAATTCCGATGCAATTACTGTGTTTCATCGTCAATAAGAAGGTCAGAGGGATACAGTAAACCTGAAGTGAAGCATCGGAATCTATAACTAATGTCACAGGAATGGTTCAAAACATACACAGCAAACAGAATCAGTCGTCTTGTACTTAAGTCGGCGTTGTGCCTTTTGTATTTAATTCCGATGCGATTTCTGTGTTTCATCGTCAACAAGAACGTCAAAGGGATACAGTAAACATATAGTGAAGCGTCGGAATTTAAAACTGGTCTCACAGGAAATGTTCAAATCATAGTCAGTAAGAAGAGTCAGTCTTCTTGTACTTATGTCGGCATTGTGCCTTTTCTATTTAATTCCGATGCAATTTCTGTGTTTCGTCGTCAATAAGAAGGTCAGAGGGCTACAGTTAACCTGAAGTGAAGCATCGGAATCTAAAACCCGTCTCACAGGAAAAGTTCAAAACATAGAGAGTAAGAAGAGCCAGTCATTTTGTATTTGAGTCGGCATTGTGCCTTTTGTATTTAATTCCGATGCAATTTCTATGTTTCATCGTCAACAAGAGGGTCAGAGGGATACAGTAAACCTTTAGTGAAGCATCGGAATCTATAACTAGTGCCACAGGAATGGTTAAAACATAGACAGTAGGAAGGGTCAGTCTTCTTGTACTTATGTCGGAATTGTGCCTTTTGTATTTAATCCTGATTCAATTTCTGTGTTTCGTCGTCAATATGATGGTCCAAGGGATACAGTAAACCGGAAGTGAAGCATCGGAATCTATAACTACTGTCACAGGAATGGTTCAAAACATAGACAGTAAGAAGAGTCAGTCGTCTTGTACTTAAGTCGGCTTTGTGCCTTTTGTATTTAATTCCGATGCTATTTCTGTGTTTCATCGTCGATAAGAAGGTCCAAGGGATACAGTAAACCTGAAGTGAAGCATCGGAATCTACAACTAGTGTCACAGGAATTGCTCAAAGCATAGGCAGTAAGAAGAGTCAGTCTTCTTGTAATTAAGTCGACATTGTGCCTTTTGTATATAATTCCGATGCAAATTCTTCGTTTCATCGTCAATAAGAAGGTCCAAAGGATACAGTAAACCTGAAGTGAAGCTTCGGAATCTATAACTAGTGTCACAGGAATGGTTCAAACATAGACAGTAAGAAGAGTCAGTCTTCTTGTACTTAAGTCGGCATTGTGCCTTTTGAATTTAAATCTGATGCAATTTCTGTGTTTCAACGTCAATAAGAGTGTCAGAGGGATACAGTAAACCTGAAGTGAAGCATCGGAATCTATAATTAATGTCACAGGAATGGTTCAAAACATACACAGCAAACAGAATCAGTCGTCTTGTACTTAGGTCGGCATTGTGCCTTCTGTATTTAATTCCGATGCGATTTCTGTGTTTCATCGTCAACAAGAAGGTCAAAGGGATACAGTAAACATACAGTGAAGCGTCGGAATGTAAAACTGGTCTCACAGGAATTGTTCAAATCATAGTCAGTAAGAAGAGTCAGTCTTCTTGTACTTATGTCGGCATTGTGCCTTTTCTATTTAATTCCGATGCAATTTCTGTGTTTCGTCGTCAATAAGAAGGTCCATGGGATACAGTAAACCTGAAGTGAAGCATCGGAATCTAAAACCCGTCTCACAGGAAAAGTTCAAAACATAGAGAGTAAGAAGAGCCAGTCATTTTGTATTTGAGTCGGCATTGTGCCTTTTGTATTTAATTCCGATGCAATTTCTGTGTTTCATCGTCAACAAGAAGGTCAGAGGGATACAGTAAACCTTTAGTGAAGCATCGGAATCTATAACTAGTGCCACAGGAATGGTTAAAACATTGACAGTAGGAAGGGTCAGTCTTCTTGTACTTAAGTCGGAATTGTGCATTTTGTATTTAATCCTGATTCAATTTCTGTGTTTCGTCGTCAATAAGATGGTCCAAGGGATACAGTAAACCGGATGTGAAGCATCGGAATCTATAACTAGTGTCACAGGAATGGTTCAAAACATAGACAGTAAGAAGAGTTAGTCGTCTTGTACTTAAGTCGGCTTTGTGCCTTTTGTATTTAATTCCTATGCTATTTCTGTGTTTCATCGTCGATAAGAAGGTCCAAGGGATACAGTAAACCTGAAGTGAAGCTTCGGAATCTATAACTAGTGTCACAGGAATGGTTCAAAACATAGGCAGTAAGAAGAGTCAGTCTTCTTGTACTTAAGTCGGCATTGTGCCTTTTGTATTTAATTCTGATGCAATTTCTGTTTTTCATCGTCAGTAAGAAGGTCCAAGGGATACAGTAAACATATAGTGAAGCATCGGAATCTAAAACTGGGCTCACAGGAAATGTTCAAATCATAGTCAGTAAGAAGAGTCAGTCTTCTTGTACTTAAGTCGGCATTTTGCCTTTTGTATTTATTTCCGATGCAATTTCTGTGTTTCATCGTCAATAAGAAGGTCAGAGGGATACAGTAAACGTGAAGTGAAGCATCGGAATCTATAACTAGTGTCACAGGAATGGTTCAAAACATAGACAGTAAGAAGAGTCAGTCTTCTTGTACTTAAGTCGGCATTGTGCCTTTTGTATTTAATTCCGATGCAATTTCTGTTTTTCATCGTCAATAAGAAGGTCCAACTGATACAGTAAACCTGAAGTGAATCTTCGGAATCCATGACTAGTGTCACAGAATGGTTCAAAACATGGACAGTAAGAAGAGTCAGTCTTCTTGTACTTAAATCGGCATTGTGATTTTTGTATTTAATTCCGATGTAATTTCTGTGTTTCATAGTCAATAAGAGTGGCAGAGGGATACAGTAAACCTGAAGTGAAGCATCGGAATCCATAACTAGTGTCACACAATGGGTTCAAAACATAGACAGAAAGAAGAGTCAGTCTTCTTGTACTTAAGTCGGCATTTTGCCTTTTGTATTTATTTCCGATGCAATTTCTGTGTTTCATCGTCAATAAGAAGGTC
The DNA here is from genome assembly GCF_021461395.2 of Schistocerca americana. Classification (NCBI taxonomy): domain Eukaryota; kingdom Metazoa; phylum Arthropoda; class Insecta; order Orthoptera; family Acrididae; genus Schistocerca; species Schistocerca americana. The sequence goes on from NC_060123.1 coordinate 764,638,970, forward strand.
AGAGGGATACAGTAAACGTGAAGTGAAGCATCGGAATCTATAACTAGTGTCACAGGAATGGTTCAAATCATAGACAGTAAGAAGAGTCAGTCTTCTTGTACTTAAGTCGGCATTGTGCCTTTAGTATTTAATTCCGATGCAATTTCTGTGTTTAATCGTCAATAGAGGTGTCAGAGGGATACAGTAAACCTGAAGTGAAGCATCGGAATCTATAACTAGTGTCACAGGAATGGTTCAAAACATAGACAGTAAGAAGAGTCAGTCTTCTTGTACTTACGTCGGCATTGTGCATTTTGTATTTAATTCCGATGCAATTTCTGTGTTTCATCGTCAATAAGGTCAGAGCGATACAGTGAACCTGACGTGAAGCATCGGAATCTAAAACCGGTCTCACAGGAAAGTTTCAAAGCATAGAGAAAAAGAAGAGCCAGTCATCTTGTATTTGAGTCGGCATTTTGCCTTTTGTATTTAATTCCGATGCAATTTCTGTGTTTCATCGTCAATAGGAAGGTCAGAGGGATACAGTAAACGTGAAGTGAAGCATCGGAATCTATAACTAGTGTCACAGGAATGGTTAAATCATAGAGAGTATGAAGAGTCAGTCTTCTTGTACTTAAGTCGGCATTGTGCCTTTTCTATTTAATTCCGATGCAATTTCTGTGTTTCGTCGTCAATAAGAAGGTCCAAGGGATACAGTAAACCTGAAGTGGAGCATCGGAATCAACATATAGTGTCACAGGAATGGTTGAAAACATAAACACGGAAGAGTCAGTCTTCTTGTACTTATGTCGGCATTGTGCATTTTGTATTTAATTCAGATGCTATTTCTGTGTTTCATCGTCAATAACAAGGTCCAAGGGATACAGTAAACCTGAAGTGAAGCATCGGAATCTATAACTAGCGTCACAGGAATGGTTAAAACATAGACAGTAGGAAGAGTCAGTCTTCTTGTACTTAAGTCGGCATAGTGCCTTTTCTATTTAATTCCGATGCAATTTCTGTGTTTCATCGTCAATAAGAAGGTCAGAGGGATACAGTAAACGTGAAGTGTAGCATCGGAATCTACAACTAGTGTCACAGGAATGGTTCAAATCATAGACAGTAGAAAGAGTCAGTCTTCTTGTACTTAAGTCGGCATTGTGCATTTTGTATTTAATTCCGATGCAATTTCAGTGTTTCATCGTCAATAAGAAGGTCCAAGGGATTCAGTAAACCTAAAGTGATGCATCGTAATCTATAACTAGTGTCACAGGAATGGTTCAAAACATAGACAGTCGGAAGAGTCAGACTTCTTGTACTTAAGTCGGCATTGTGCCCGTTGTATTTAATCTCGATGCAATTTCTGTGTTTCATCGTCAATAACAAGGTCCAAGGGATACAGTAAACCTGAAGTGAAACATCGGAATCTATAACTAGTGTCACAGGAAAGGCTCAGAACGCAGACAGTAAGATGAGTCAGTCTTCTTGTACTTAAGTCGGCCTTGTGCCTTTTGTATTTAAATCCGATGCAAATTCTGTGCTTCGTCGTCAATAAGAAGGGCCAAGGGATGCAGTAAACATATAGTGAAGCATCGGAATCTAAAACTGGTCTCACAGGAAATGGTTAAATCATAGTCAGTAAGAAGAGTCAGTCTTCTTATACTTAAGTTGGCATTGTGCCTTTTCTACTTAATTCCAATGCAATTTCTGTCTTTCGTCGTCAATAAGAAGGTCCACGGGATACAGTAAACCTGAAGTGAGGCATCGGAATCTAAAACCGGTCTCACAGGAAAGATTCAAAACATAGAGAGTAAGAAGAGCCAGTCATCATGTATTTTAGTCGGCATTGTGCCTTTTGTATTTAATTCCGATGCAATTTCTGTGTTTCATCGTCAATAACAAGGTCCAAGGGATACAGTAAACCTGAAGTGAAGCATCGGAATCTATAACTAGTGTCACAGGAATGGTTAAAATCATAGACAGTAAGATGAGTCAGTCTTCTTGTACTTAAGTCGGCATCGTGCCTTTTGTATTTAATTCCGATGCAATTTCTGTGTTTCATCGTCAATAAGAACGTCCAAGGGATACAGTAAACATATAGTGAAGCATCGGAATCTAAAACTGGTCTCACAGGAAATGTTCAAATCATAGTCAGTAAGAAGAGTCAGTCTTCTTGTACTTATGTCTGCATTGTGCCTTTTCTATTTAATTCCGATGCAATTTCTGTGTTTCGTCGTCAATAAGAAGGTCCAAGAGATACAGTAAACCGAAAGTGAAGCATCGGAATCCATAACTAGTGTCACAGGAATGGTTCAAAACATAGACAGTCGGAAGGGTCAGTCTTCTTGTACTTATGTCGGCATTGTGCCTTTTGTATTGAATTCGGATGCAAATTCAGCGTTTCATCGTCAATAAGAAGGTCCAAGGGATACAGTAGACATAAAGTGAAGCATCGGAATCTAAAACCGGTCTCACAGGAAAGGTTCAAAACATAGAGAGTAAGAAGAGCCAGTCATCATGTATATGAGTCGGCATTGTGCCTTTTGTATTTAATTCCGATGCAATTTCTGTGTTTCATCGTCAATAACAAGGTCCAATTGGTACAGTGAACCTGAAGTGAAGCATCGGAATCTATAACAAGTGTCACAGGAATGGTTCAAAACATAGACAGTAAGAAGAGTCAGTCTTCTTGTACTTAAGTCGGCATTGTGCCTTTTGTATTTAATTCCGATGCAATTTCTGTGTTTCATCGTCAATAAGAAGGTCCAAGGGATACAGTAAACGTATAGTGAAACATCGGAATCTAAAACTGGTCTCACGGGAGATGTTCAAATCATAGTCAGTAAGAAGAGTCAGTCTTCTTATACTTAAGTCGGCTTTGTGCCTTTTGTATTTAATTCCGATGCAATTTCTGAGTTTTATCCTCGTTAAGAAGGTCCAAGGGATACAGTAAACATATAGTGAAGAATCGGAATCTAAAAGTGGTCTCACAGGAAATGTTCACAACATAGTCAGTAAGAAGAGTCAGTCTTCTTTTACTTAAGTCGGCACTGTGCCGTTTGTACTTAATTCCGATGCAATTTCTGTGTTTCATCGTCAATAAGAATGTCAGAGGGATACAGTAAAACCTGAAGTGAAGCATCGGAATCTATAACTAGTTTCACAGGAATGGTTCAAAGCATAGACAGTAGGAAGAGTCAGTCTTCTTGTACATAAGTCTGCATTGTGCCCTTTCTATTTAATTTCGATGCAATTTCTGTATTTCGTCGTCAATAAGAAGGTCCAAGGGATACAGTAAACCTGAAATGAAGCATCGGAATCTATATCTAGTGTCACAGGAAAGGTTCAAAACATAGACAGTAAGAAGAGACAGTCCTCTTGTACATGAGTCGGCATTGTGCCTTTTGTATTTAATTCCGATGCAATTACTGTGTTTCATCGTCAATAAGAAGGTCAGAGGGATACAGTAAACCTGAAGTGAAGCATCGGAATCTATAACTAATGTCACAGGAATAGTTCAAAACATACACAGCAAACAGAATCAGTCGTCTTGTACTTAAGTCGGCATTGTGCCTTTTTTATTTAATTCCGATGCGATTTCTGTGTTTCATCGTCAACAAGAAGGTCAAAGGGATACAGTAAACATATATTGACGCGTCGGTATGTAAAACTGGTCTCACAGAAAATGTTCAAATCATAGTCAGTAAGAAGAGTCAGTCTTCTTGTACTTATGTCGGCATTGTGCCTTTTCTATTTAATTCCGATGCAATTTCTGTGTTTCGTCGTCAATAAGAAGGTCAGAGGGCTACAGTAAACCTGAAGTGAAGCATCGGAATCTAAAACCCGTCTCACAGGAAAAGTTCAAAGCATAGAGAGTAAGAAGAGCCAGTCATTTTGTATTTGAGTCGGCATTGTGCCTTTTGTATTTAATTCCGATGCAATTTCTGTGTTTCATCGTCAACAAGAAGGTCAGAGGGATACAGTAAACCTTTAGTGAAGCATCGGAATCTATAACTAGTGCCACAGGAATGGTTAAAACATAGACAGTAGGAAGGGTCAGTCTTCTAGTACTTAAGTCGGAATTGGGCCTTTTGTATTTAATCCTGATTCAATTTCTGTGTTTCGTCGTCAATAAGATGGTCCAAGGGATACAGTAAACCGGAAGTGTAGCATCGGAATCTATAACTAGTGTCACAGGAATGGTTCAAAACATAGACAGTAAGAAGAGTCAGTCGTCTTGTACTTAAGTCGGCTTTGTGCCTTTTGTATTTAATTCCGATGCTATTTCTGTGTTTCATCGTCGATAAGAAGGTCCAAGGGATACAGTAAACCTGAAGTGAAGCATCGGAATCTACAACTAGTGTCACAGGCATTGCTCAAAACCTAGGCTGTAAGAAGAGTCAGTCTTCTTGTACTTAATTCGACATTGTGCCTTTTGTATATAATTCCGATGCAAATTCTTTGTTTCATCGTCAATAAGAAGGTCCAAAGGATACAGTAAACCTGAAGTGAAGCTTCGGAATCTATTACTAGTGTCACAGGAATGGTTCAAAACATAGACAGTAAGAAGAGTCAGTCTTCTTGTACTTAAGTCTGCATTGTGCCTTTTGTATTTAAATCCGATGCAATTTCTGTGTTTCATCGTCAATAAGAGTGTCAGAGGGATACAGTATACCTGAAGTGAAGCATCTTAATCTATAACTAGTGTCACAGGAATGGTTCAAATCATAGAATGTTGGAAGAGTCAGCCTTCTTGTACTTAAGTCAGCATTGTGCCTTTTCTATTTAATTCCGATGCAATTTCTGTGTTTCGTCGTCAATAAGAAGGTCCAAGGGATACAGTAAACCTGAAGTGAAACATCGGAATCGAAAACCGGTCTCACAGGAATGTTTCAAGACATAGGGAGTAAAAAGAGCCAGTAATCTTGTATTTGAGTCGGCATTGTGCCTTTTGTATTTAATTCCAGTGCAATTTCTGTATTTTATCGTCAATAAGGAGGTCAGAGGGAGACAGTAAACGTGAAGTGAGGCATCGGAATCTATAACTAGTGTCACAGGTTTGGTTAAAACATAGAGAGTACGGAGAGTCAGTCATCATGTATTTGAGTCGGTATTGTGCCTTTTGAATTTAAATCCGATGCAATTTCTGTGTTTCATCGTCAATAACAAGGTCTAAGGGATACAGAAACCTGAAGTGAAGCATCGGAATCTATAACTAGTGTCAGAGGAATGGTTCAAAACATAGACTGTAAGAAGAGTCAGTCTTCTTGTACTTAAGTCGACATTGTGCCTTTTGTATTTATTCCGATGCAATTTCTGTTTTTCATCGTCAATAGGAAGGTCCAAGGGATACAGTAAACATATAGTGAAACATCGGAATCTAAAACTGGTCTCACAGGATGTGTTCAAATCATAGTCAGTAAGAAGAGTCAGTCTTCTTGTACTTATGTCTGCATTGTGCCTTTTCTATTTAATTCCGATGCAATTTCTGTGTTTCGTCGTCAATAGGAAGGTCCAAGGGATACAGTAAACCGGAAGTGAAGCATCGGAATCTAAAACCCGTCTCGCAGGAAAAGTTCAAAGCATAGAGAGTAAGAAGAGCCAGTCATCTTGTATTTGAGTCGGCATTGTGCCTTTTGTATTTAATTCCGATGCAATTTCTGTGTTTCATCGTCAATAAGAAGGTCAGAGGGATACAGTAAACCTGAAGTGAAGCATCGGAATGTATAACTAGAGGTACAGGATGGTTCAAAACATAGACACTAGGAAGAGTCAGTCTTCTTGTACTTGAGTTGGCATTGTGCCTTTTGTATTTAATTCTGATGCAATTTCTGTTTTTCATCATCAATAAGAAAGTCCAACTGATACAGTAAACCTGAAGTGAAGCTTCGGAATCCATGACTAGTGTCACAGAATGGTTCAAAACATAGACAGTAAGAAGAGTCAGTCTTCTTGTACTTAAACCGGCATTGTGATTTTTGTATTTAATTCCGATGTAATTCCTATGTTTCATAGTCAATAAGAGTGGCAGAGGGATACAGTAAACCTGAAGTGAAGCATCGGAATCTATAACTAGTGTCACACAATAGGTTCAAAACATAGACAGAAAGAAGAGTCAGTCTTCTTGTACTTATGTTGGCATTTTGCCTTTTGTATTTATTTCCGATGCAATTTCTGTGTTTCATCGTCAATAAGAAGGTCTGAGGTATACAGTAAACGTGAAGTGAAGCATCGGAATCTATAACTAGTGTCACAGGAATGGTTCAAAACATAGACAGTAAGAAGAGTCAGTCTTGTTTTACTTAAGCCGGCATTGTGCCTTTAGTATTTAATTCCGATGCAATTTCTGTGTTTAATCGTCAATAAATTTGTCAGAGGGATACAGTAAACCTGACGTGAAGCATCGGAATCTATAACTAGTGTCACATTAATGGTTCAAAACATAGACAGTTGGAAGAGTCAGTCTTCTTGTACTTGAGTCAGCATTGTGCCTTTTCTAATTAATTCCGATGCAATTTCTGTGTTTCGTCGTCAATAAGAAGGTCCAAGGGATACAGTAAACCTGAAGTGAAGCATCGGAATCTAAAACCGGACTCACAGGAAAGATTCAAAGCATAGAGAGTAAGAAGAGCCAGTCATCATGTATTTGAGTCGGCATTGTGCATTTTGTATTTAATTCCGATGCAATTTCTGTGTTTCATCGTCAATAACAAGGTCCAAGGGATACAGTAAACCTGAAGTGAAGCATCGGAATCTATAACTAGTGTCACAGGAATGGTTCAAATCATAGACAGTAAGATGAGTCTGTCTTCTTGTACTTAAGTCGGCATTGTGCCTTTTGTATTTAATTCCGATGCAATTTCTGTGTTTCATCGTCAATAAGAACGTCCAAGGGATACAGTAAACATATAGTGAAGCATCGGAATCTAAAACTAGTCTCACAGGAAATGTTCAAATCATAGTCTGTAAGAAGAGTCAGTCTTCTTGTACTTATGTCTGTATTGTGCCTTTTCTATTTAATTCCGATGCAATTTCTGTGTTTCGTCGTCAATAAGAAGGTCCAAGGGATACAGTAAACCGAAAGTGAAGCATCGGAATCTAAAACCCGTCTCACAGGAAAAGTTCAAAGCAAAGAGAGTAAGAAGAGCCAGTCATCTTGTATTTGAGTCGGCATTGTGCCTTTTGTATTTAATTCCGATTCAATTTCTGTGTTTCATCGTGAATAAGAAGGTCCACGGGATACAGTAAACCTGATGTGAAGCATCGGAATCTAAAACCGGACTCACAGGAAAGATTCAAAGCATAGAGAGTAAGAAGAGCCAGTCATCATGTATTTGAGTCGGCATTGTGCATTTTGTATTTAATTCCGATGCAATTTCTGTGTTTCATCGTCAATAACAAGGTCCAAGGGATACAGTAAACCTGAAGTGAAGCATCGGAATCTATAACTAGTGTCACAGGAATGGTTCAAATCATAGACAGTAAGATGAGTCAGTCTTCTTGTACTTGAGTTGGCATTGTGCATTTTGTATTTAATTCTGATGCAATTTCTGTTTTTCATCATCAATAAGAAGGCCCAACTGATACAGTAAACCTGAAGTGAAGCTTCGGAATCCATGACTAGTGTCACACAATAGGTTCAAAACATAGACAGAAAGAAGAGTCAGTCTTCTTGTACTTAAGTCGGCATTTTGCCTTTTGTATTTATTTCCGATGCAATTTCTGTGTTTCATCGTCAATAAGAAGGTCAGAGGGATACAGTAAATTTGAAGTGAAGCATCGGAATCTACAACTATTGTTACAGGAATTTTTCAAAACATAGACTGTAAGAAGAGTCAGTCTTCTTGTACTTAATACGGCATTGTGCCTTTTCGATCTAATTCCGATGCAATTTCTGTGTTTCATCGACATTAAGAATGTCAGAGGGATACAGTAAACCCGAAGTGAAGCATCGGAATCTATAACTAGTGTCACAGGAACCTTTCAAAACATAGACACTAGAAAGAGTCAGTCTTCTTGTACTAATGTCGGCATTGTGCCTTTTCTTTTTGTTTCCGATGCAATTTCTGTGTTTCATCGTCAATAAGAAGGTCCAAAGGACACAGTAAACCTGAAGTGAAACTTCGGAATCTATAACTAGTGTCACAGGAATGGTTCAAACCATCGAGAGTAAGAGGAGTCAGTCTTCTTGTACTCAAGTCGGCACTGTGCCTTTTGTATTTAATTCCGATGCAATTTCTGTGTTTCATCGTCAGTAAGAGTGTCAGAGGGATACAGTAAACCTGAAGTGAAGCATCGGAATCTAAAACCGGTCTCACAGGAAAGGTTCAAAACATAGAGAGTAAGAAGAGCCAGTCATCTTGCATGTGAGTCGGCATTGTGCCTTTTGTATTTAATTCCGATGCAATTTCTGTGTTTCATCGTCAATAAGAAGGTCAGAGGGATACAGTAAACCTGAAGTGAAGCATCGGAATCTATAACTAGTATCACAGGAATGGTTCAAAACATAGACAGTTGGAAGAGTCAGTCTTCTTGTACTTAAGTCGGCATTGTGCCTTTTCTATTTAATTCCAATGCAATATCTGTGTTTCGTCGTCAATACGAAGAACCAAGGGATACAGTAAACCTCAAGTGAAGCATTGGAATCTATATCTAGTGTCACAGGAATGGTTGAAAACATAGACACGGAAGAGTCAGTCTTTTTGTGCTTAAGTCGGCATAGTGCATTTGTATTTAATTCCGATGCAATTTCTGTGTTTCGTCGTCAATATGAAGGTCAAGGGATACAGTAAACCTGAAGTGATGCATCGGAATCTATAACTAGTGTCACAGTAAAGGTTCAAAACATAGACAGTTAGAAGAGTCAGTCTTCTTGTACTTAAGTCGACATTGTGCCCTTTGTATTTAATTCCGATGCAATTTCTGTGTTTCATCGTCAATAAGAAGGTCAGAGGGATACAGTAAATCTGAAGTGATGCATCGGAATCTATAACTAGTGTCACAGGAATGGTTCAAAACATAGACAGTCGGAAGAGTCAGTCTTCTTGTACTTAAGTCGGCATTGTGCCTTTTGTATTTAATTCCGATGCAATTTCTGTGTTTCATCGACAATACCAAGGTCCAAGGGATACAGTAAACCTGAAGTAAAGCATCGGAATCTACAACTAGTGTCACAGGAATGGTTCAAAACATAGACAGTAAGAAGTGTCAGTCTTCTTGTACCTAAGTCGGCCTTGTGCCTTTTGTATTTAATTACGATGCAATTTCTGTGTTTCATCGTCAATAAGAAGGTCCAAGGGATACAGTAAACATATATTGATGCATCGGAATCTAAAACTGGTCTCACTGGAAATGTTCACAACATAGTCAGTAAGAAGAGTCAGTCTTCTTGTACTTAAGTCGGCACTGTGCCGTTTGCATTTAATTCCGATGCAATTTCTGTGTTTCATCGTCAATAAGAAGTCATAGGGATACAGTTAACCTGAAGTGAAGCATCGGAATCTATAACTAGTGTCACAGGAATGGTTCAAAACATAGACAGTAAGAAGAGTCAGTCTTCTTGTACTTAAGTCGGCATTGTGCCTTTTGTTTTTAATTCCGATGCTATTTCTGTGTTTCATCGTCGATAAGAAGGTCCATGGGATACAGTAAACCTGAAGTGTAGCATCGGAATCTATAACTAGTGTCACAGGAATTTTTCAAAACATAGACAGTTGGAAGAGTCAGTCTTCTTGTACTTAAGTTCGCATTTGGCCTTTTCTATTTAATTCCAATGCAATTTCTGTGTTTTGTCGTAAATAAGAAGGTCACAGGGATACAGTAAACCTGAAGTGAAGCATCGGAATCTATAACTAGTGTCACAGGAATGGTTCAAAACATACACAGCAAGAAGAGTCAGTCTTCTTGTACTTAAGTCGGAATTGTGCCTTTTGTATTCAATTCCGATGCAATTTCTGTGTTTCATCGTCAATACGAAGGTCCAAGGGATACAGTAAACCTGAAGTGATGCATCGGAATCTGTAACTAGTGTCACAGGAATGGTTCAAAACATAGACAGTCGGAAGAGTCACTCTTCTTGTACTTAAGTCGGCATTGTGCCTTTTGTATTTAATTCCGATGCAATGTCTGTGTTTCATCGTCAACAAGAATGTCAGAGGGATACAGTAAAACCTGATGTGAAGCATCGGAATCTATAACTAGTGTCACAGGAATGGTTCAAAACATAGACAGTAGGAAGAGTCATCTTCAATTTTTTGGTCCTGTCCTCCTCAGTTGCGCGTAATACTACGGTGTGTTGATGATTTTCACTTATGGACCGTCTGACAGCAACTAAATAAAACACAATTTTAGTGCCATACGCGTTTCGAATTAATTTTCTGCAAGGCATCATCAGTGGCAGGTTGCGTAGACAGTTTCTTACATATTACGCTCCTGTTACATTTTTGGTCTTATTCTTCTTCCCATGAGCTCCAATTTGCTGTTTTTCTGCATTCCACAGCACTATGCACTGAACGCTTTTTTTGGCACTAAAATTGTGTTTTATTCAGTTGCTGTCAGACGGTCCATAAGTGAAAAATCATCAACACACCGTAGTAGGAAGAGTCAGTCATCTTGTACATAAGTCTGCATTTTGCCCTTTCTATTTAATCCCGATGCAATTTCTGTGTTTCGTCGTCAATAAGAAGGCCCAAGGGATACAGTAAACCTGAAGTGAAGCGTCGGAATCTATATCTAGTGTCACAGGAAAGGTTCAAAACATAGACAGTAAGAAGAGTCAGTCATATTGTACATGAATTGGCATTGTGCCTTTTGTATTTAATTCCGATGCAATTACTGTGTTTCATCGTCAATAAGAAGGTCAGAGTGAAGCATCGGAATCTATAACTAATGTCACAGGAATGGTTCAAAACATACACAGCAAACAGAATCAGTCTTCTTGTACTTAAGTCGGCATTGTGCCTTTTGTATTTAATTCCGATGCGATTTCTGTGTTTCATCGTCAACAAGAAGGTCAAAGGGATACAGTAAACATATAGTGAAGCGTCGGAATGTAAAGCTGGTCGCACAGGAAATGTTCAAATCATAGTCAGTAGGAAGAGTGAGTCTTCTTTTTACTTATGTCGGAATTGTGCCTTTTCTATTTAATACCGATGCAATTTCTGTGTTTCGTCGTCAATAAGAAGGTCCATGGGATACAGTAAACCTGAAGTGAAGCATCGGAATCTTAAACCCGTCTCACAGGAAAAGTTCAAAACATAGAGAGTTAGGAGAGCCAGTCATTTTGTATTTGAGTCGGCATTGTGCCTTTTGTATTTAATTCCGATGCAATTTCTGTGTTTCATCGTCAACAAGAAGGTCAGAGGGATACAGTAAACCTGTGGTGAAGCATCGGAATCTATAACTAGTGTCACAGGAATGGTTAAAACATAGACAGTAGGAAGTGTCAGTCTTCTTGTACTTAAGTCGGAATTGTGCCTTTTGTATTTAATCCTGATTCAATTTCTGTGTTTCGTCGTCAATAAGATGGTCCAAGGGATACAGTAAACCTGAAGTGAAGCATCGGAATCTATAACTAGTGTCACAGGAATGGTTCAAAACATAGACAGTAGGAAGAGTCAGTCTTCTTGTACTTAAGTCGGCATTGTGCATTTTCTATTTACTTCCGATGCAATTTCTGTGTTTCGTCGTCAATAAGAAGGTCAGAGGGATACAGTAAACCTGAAGTGAAGCATCGGAATCCATAACTAGGATCACAGGAATGGTTCAAAACATACACAGCAAGAAGAGTCAGTCTTCTTGTACTTAAGTCGGCATTGTGCATTTTGTATTTAATTCCGATGCAATCTCTGTGTTTCATCGTCAATAAGAAGGTCCAAGGGATACAGTAAACCTGAAGTGAAGCATCGGAATCTATAACTAGTGTCACAGGAATGGTTCAAAACATAGACAGTCGGAAGGGTCAGTCTTCTTGTACTTATGTCGGCATTGTTCCTTTTGTATTGAATTCCGATGCAAATTCTGCGTTTCATCGTCAATAAGAAGGTCCAAGGGATACAGTAAACATATCGTGAAGCATCGGAATCTAAAACTGGTCTCACAGGAAATGTTCAAATCATACTCAGTAAGAAGAGTCAGTCTTCTTATACTTAAGTCGGCAATGTGCCTTTTCTACTTAATTCCGATGCAATTTCTGTGTTTCGTCGTCAATAAGAAGGTCCACGAGATGTAGTAAACCTGAAGTGAAGCATCGGAATCTAAAACCGGTCTCACAGGAAAGGTTCAAAACATAGAGAGTAAGAAGAGCCAGTCATCATGTATATGAGTCGGCATTGTGCCTTTTCTATTTAATTCCGATGCAATTTCTGTGTTTCATCGTCAATAACAAGGTCCAAGGGGTACAGTTAACCTGAAGTGAAGCATCGGAATCTATAACAAGTGTCACAGGACTGGTTCAAAACATAGACAGTAAGAAGAGTCAGTCTTCTTGTACTTAAGTCGGCATTGTGCCTTTTGTATTTAATTCCGATGCTATTTCTGTGTTTCATCGTCGATAAGAAGGTCCAAGGGATACAGTAAACCTGAAGTGAAGCATCGGAATCTAAAACCCGTCTCACAGGAAAAGTTCAAAACACAGAGAGTAAGAAGAGCCAGTCATTTTGTATTTGAGTCGGCATTGTGCCTTTTGTATTTAATTCCGATGCAATTTCTGTGTTTCATCGTCAACAAGAGGGTCAGAGGGATACAGTGAACCTTTAGTGAAGCATCGGAATCTATAACTAGTGCCACAGGAATGGTTAAAACATAGACAGTAGGAAGGGTCAGTCTTCCTGTACTTAAGTCGGAATTGTGCCTTTTGTATTTAATCCTGATTCTATTTCTGTGTTTCGTCGTCAATAAGATGGTCCAAGGGATACAGTAAACCGGAAGTGAAGCATCGGAATCTATAACTAGTGTCACAGGAATGGTTCAAAACATAGACAGTAAGAAGAGTCAGTCTTCTTGTACTTAAGTCGACATTGTGCCTTTTGTATATAATTCCGATGCAAATTCTTTGTTTCATCGTCAATAAGAAGGTCCAAAGGATACAGTAAACCTGAAGTGAAGCTTCGGAATCTATAACTAGTGTCACAGGAATGGTTCAAACATAGACAGTAAGAAGAGTCAGTCGTCTTGTACTTAAGTCGGCATTGTGCCTTTTGTATTTAAATCCGATGCAATTTCTGTGTTTCATCGTCAATATGAGTGTCAGAGGGATACAGTAAACCTGAAGTGAAGCATCGGAATCTATAATTAATGTCACAGGAATGGTTCAAAACATACACAGCAAACAGAATCAGTCGTCATGTACTTAGGTCGGCATTGTGTCTTCTGTATTTAATTCCGATGCGATTTCTGTGTTTCATCGTCAACAAGAAGGTCAAAGGGATACAGTAAACATACAGTGAAGCGTCGGAATGTAAAACTGGTCTCACAGGAATTGTTCAAATCATAGTCAGTAAGGAGAGTCAGTCTTCTTGTACTTATGTCGGCATTGTGCCTTTTCTATTTAATTCCGATGCAATTTCTGTGTTTCGTCGTCAATAAGAAGGTCAGAGGGCTACAGTTAACCTGAAGTGAAGCATCGGAATTTAAAACCCGTCTCACAGGAAAAGTTCAAAACATAGAGAGTAAGAAGAGCCAGTCATTTTGTATTTGAGTCGGCATTGTGCCTTTTGTATTTAATTCCGATGCAATTTCTGTGTTTCATCGTCAACAAGAAGGTCAGAGGGATACAGTAAACCTTTAGTGACGCATCGGTATCTATAACTAGAGCCACAGGAATGGTTAAAACATTGACAGTACGAAGGGTCTGTCTTCTTGTACTTAAGTCGGAATTGTGCCTTTTGTATTTAATCCTGATTCTATTTCTGTGTTTCGTCGTCAATACGATGGTCCAAGGGATACAGTAGACCGGAAGTGAAGCATCGGAATCTATAACTAGTGTCACAGGAATGGTTCAAAACATAGACAGTAAGAAGAGTCAGTCGTCTTGTACTTAAGTCGGCTTTGTGCCTTTTCTATGTAATTCCGATGCTATTTCTGTGTTTCATCGTCGATAAGAAGGTCCAACGGATACAGTAAACCTGAAGTGAAGCATCGGAATCTACAACTAGTGTCACAGGAATTGCTCAAAACATAGGCAGTAAGAAGAGTCAGTCTTCTTGTACTTAAGTCAACATTGTGCCTTTTGTATATAATTCCGATGCAAATTCTTTGTTTCATCGTCAATAAGAAGGTCCAAAGGATACAGTAAACCTGAAGTGAAGCTTCGGAATCTATAAGTAGTGTCACAGGAATGGTTCAAAACATAGACAGTAAGAAGAGTCAGTCTTCTTGTACTTAAGTCGGCATTGTGCCTTTTGTATTTAATTCCGATGCAATTTCTGTTTTTCATCGTCAATAAGAAGGTCCAAGGGATACAGTAAACATATAGTGAAGCATCGGAATCTAAAACTGGGCTCACAGGAAATGTTCAAATCATAGTCAGTAAGAAGAGTCAGTCTTCTTGTACTTAAGTCGGCATTTTGCCTTTTGTATTTATTCCCGATGCAATTTCTGTGTTTCATCGTCAATAAGGTCAGAGGGATACAGTAAACGTGAAGTGAAGCATCGGAATCTATAACTAGTGTCACAGGAATCGTTCAAAACATAGACAGTAAGAAGAGTCAGTCTTCTTGTACTTAAGTCGGCATTGTGCCTTTTGTATTTAATTCCGATGCAATTTCTGTTTTTCATCGTCAATAAGAAGGTCCAACTGATACAGTAAACCTGAAGTGAAGCTTCGGAATCCATGACTAGTGTCACAGAATGGTTCAAAACATAGACAGTAAGAAGAGTCAGTCTTCTTGTGCTTAAATCGGCATTGTGATTTTTGTACTTAATTCCGATGTAATTTCTGTGTTTCATAGTCAATAAGAGTGGCAGAGGGATACAGTAAACCTGAAGTGAAGCATCGGAATCTATAACTAGTGTCACACAATAGGTTCAAAACATAGGCAGAAAGAAGAGTCAGTCTTCTTGTACTTAAGTCGGCATTTTGCCTTTTGTATTTATTTCCGATGCAATTTCTGTGTTTCATCGTCAATAAGAAGGTCAGAGGGATACAGTAAAAGTGAAGTGAAGCATCGGAATCTATAACTAGTGTCACAGGAATGGTTCAAATCATAGACAGTAAGAAGAGTCAGTCTTCTTGTACTTAAGTCGGCATTGTGCCTTTAGTATTTAATTCCGATGCAATTTCTGTGTTTAATCGTCAATAAAGGCGTCAGAGGGATACAGTAAACATGAAGTGAAGCATCGGAATCTATAACTAGTGTCACATTAATGGTTCAAAACATAGACAGTTGGAAGAGTCAGTCTTCTTGTACTTAAGTCGGCATTGTGCATTTTGTATTTAATTCCGATGCAATTTCTGTGTTTCATCGTCAATAAGAAGGTCAGAGGGATACAGTAAACCTGACGTGAAGCATCGGAATCTAAAACCGGTCTCACAGGAAAGTTTCAAAACATAGAGAGTAAGAAGAGCCAGTCATCTTGTATTTGAGTCGGCATTGTGCCTTTTGTATTTAATTCCGATGCAATTTCTGTGTTTCATCGTCAATAAGAAGGTCAGAGGGATACAGTAAACGTGAAGTGAAGCATCGGAATCTATAACTAGTGTCACAGGAATGGTTAAAACATAGAGAGTATGAAGAGTCAGTCTTCTTGTACTTAATTCGGCATTGTGCCTTTTCTATTTAATTCCGATGCAATTTCTGTGTTTCGTCGTCAATAAGAAGGTCCAAGGGATACAGTAAACCTGAAGTGGAGCATCGGAATCAACATATAGTGTCACAGGAATGGTTGAAAACATAAACACGGAAGAGTCAGTCTTCTTGTACTTATGTCGGCATTGTGCATTTTGTATTTAATTCAGATGCTATTTCTGTGTTTCATCGTCAATAACAAGGTCCAAGGGATACAGTAAACCTGAAGTGAAGCATCGGAATCTATAACTAGTGTCACAGGAATGGTTAAAACATAGACAGTAGGAAGAGTCAGTCTTCTTGTACTTAAGTCGGCATAGTGCCTTTTGTATTTAATTCCGTTGCAATTTCTGTGTTTCGTCGTAAATAAGAAGGTCCAAAGGACACAGTAAACCTGAAGTGAAACTTCGGAATCTATAACTAGTGTCACAGGAATGGTTCAAACCATCGAGAGTAAGAAGGGTCAGTCTTCTTGTACTCAAGTCGGCACTGTGCCTTTTGTATTTAATTCCGATGCAATTTCTGTGTTTCATCGTCAATAAGAGTGTCAGAGGGATACAGTAAACCTGAAGTGAAGCATCGGAAACTATAACTAGTATCACAGGAATGGTTCAAAACATAGACAGTTGGAAGAGTCAGTCTCCTTGTACTTAAGTCGGAACTGTGCCTTTTCTATTTAATTCCGATGCAAATTCTGTGTTTCGTCGTCAATAAGAAGGTCCACGGGATGCAGTAAACCTGAAGTGAAGCATCGGAATCGAAAACCGATCTCACAGGAAAGGTTCAAAACATAGAGAGTAAGAAGAGCCAGTCATCATGTATATGAGTCGGCATTGTGCCTTTTGTATTTAATTCCGATGCAATTTCTGTGTTTCATCGTCAATAACAAGGTCCAAGGGGTACAGTAAACCTGAAGTGAAGCATCGGAATCTATAACAAGTGTCACAGGAATGGTTCAAAACATAGACAGTAAGAAGAGTCAGTCTTCTTGTACTTAAGTCGGCATTGTGCCTTTTGTATTTAATTCCGATGCAATTTCTGTGTTTCATCGTCAATAAGAAGGTCCAAGGGATACAGTAAACATATAGTGAATCATCGGAATCTAAAACTGGTCTCACAGGAGATGTTCAAATCATAGTCAGTAAGAGGAGTCAGTCTTCTTATACTTAAGTCGGCTTTGTGCCTTTTGTATTTAATTCCGATGCAATTTCTGTGTTTCATCGTCATTAAGAAGGTCCAAGGGATACAGTAAACATATAGTGAAGCATCGGAATCTAAAAGTGGTCTCACAGGAAATGTTCACAACATAGTCAGTAAGAAAAGTCAGTCTTCTTGTACTTAAGTCGGCACTGTGCCGTTTGTATTTAATTCCGATGCAATGTCTGTGTTTCATCGTCAACAAGAATGTCAGAGGGATACAGTAAAACCTGATGTGAAGCATCGGAATCTATAACTAGTGTCACAGGAATGGTTCAAAACATAGACAGTAGGAAGAGTCATCTTCAATTTTTTGGTCCTGTCCTCCTCAGTTGCGTGTAATACTACGGTGTGTTGATGATTTTCACTTATGGACCGTCTGACAGCAACTAAATAAAACACAATTTTAGTGCCATACGCGTTTCGCCTTTATTTTCTGCAAGGCATCATCAGTGGCAGGTTGCGTAGACAGTTTCTTACATATTACGCTCCTGTTACATTTTTGGTCTTATTCTTCTTCCCATGAGCGCCAATTTGCTGTTTTTCTGCATTCCACAGCACTATGCACTGAACGCTTTTTTTGGCACTAAAATTGTGTTTTATTCAGTTGCTGTCAGACGGTCCATAAGTGAAAAATCATCAACACACCGTAGTAGGAAGAGTCAGTCTTCTTGTACATAAGTCTGCATTGTGCGCTTTCTATTTAATTCCGATGCAATTTCTGTGTTTCGTCGTCAATAAGAAGGCCCAAGGGATACAGTAAACCTGAAGTGAAGCGTCGGAATCTATATCTAGTGTCACAGGAAAGGTTCAAAACATAGACAGTAAGAAGAGTCATTCATATTGTACATGAATTAGCATTGTGCCTTTTGTATTTAATTCCGATGCAATTACTGTGTTTCATCGTCAATAAGAAGGTCAGAGGCATACAGTAAACCTGAAGTGAAGCATCGGAATCTATAACTAATGTCACAGGAATGGTTCAAAACATACACAGCAAACAGAATCAGTCCTTTTGTACTTAAGTCGGCATTGTGCCTTTTGTATTTAATTCCGATGCGATTTCTGTGTTTCATCGTCAACAAGAAGGTCAGAGGGATACAGTAAACCTGTGGTGAAGCATTGGAATCTATAACTAGTGTCACAGGAATGGTTAAAACATAGACAGTAGGAAGTGTCAGTCTTCTTGTACTTAAGTCGGAATTGTGCCTTTTGTATTTAATCCTGATTCAATTTCTGTGTTTCGTCGTCAATAAGATGGTCCAAGGGATACAGTGAACCTGAAGTGAAGCATCGGAATCTATAACTAGTGTCACAGGAATGGTTCAAAACATAGACAGTAGGAAGAGTCAGTCTTCTTGTACATAAGTCGGCATTGTGCCCTTTCTATTTAATTCCGATGCAATTTCTGTGTTTCGTCGTCAATAAGAAGGTCCAAGGGATACAGTAAACCTGAAGTGAAGCATCGGAATCTATATCTAGTGTCACAGGAAAGGTTCAAACCATAGACAGTAAGAAGAGACAGTCTTCTTGTACATGAGTCGGCATTGTGCCTTTTGTATTTAATTCCGATGCAATTACTGTGTTTCATCGTCAATAAGAAGGTCAGAGGGATACAGTAAACCTGAAGTGAAGCATCGGAATCTATAACTAATGTCACAGGAATGGTTCAAAACATACACAGCAAACAGAATCAGTCGTCTTGTACTTAAGTCGGCGTTGTGCCTTTTGTATTTAATTCCGATGCGATTTCTGTGTTTCTTCGTCAACAAGAAGGTCAAAGGGTTACAGTAAACATATAGTGAAGCGTCGGAATTTAAAACTGGTCTCACAGGAAATGTTCAAATCATAGTCAGTAAGAAGAGTCAGTCTTCTTGTACTTATGTCGGCATTGTGCCTTTTCTATGTAATTCCGATGCAATTTCTGTGTTTCGTCGTCAATAAGGAGGTCAGAGGGCTACAGTTAACCTGAAGTGAAGCATCGGAATCTAAAACCCGTCTCACAGGAAAAGTTCAAAACATAGAGAGTAAGAAGAGCCAGTCATTTTGTATTTGAGTCGGCATTGTGCCTTTTGTATTTAATTCCGATGCAATTTCTGTGTTTCATCGTCAACAAGAGGGTCAGAGGGATACAGTAAACCTGAAGTGAAGCATCGGAATCTATAATTAATGTCACAGGAATGGTTCAAAACATACACAGCAAACAGAATCAGTCGTCTTGTACTTAGGTCGGCATTGTGCCTTCTGTATTTAATTCCGATGCGATTTCTGTGTTTCATCGTCAACAAGAAGGTCAAAGGGATACAGTAAACATACAGTGAAGCGTCGGAATGTAAAACTGGTCTCACAGGAATTGTTCAAATCATAGTCAGTAAGAAGAGTCAGTCTTCTTGTACTTATGTCGGAAATGTGCCTTTTCTATTTAATTCCGATGCAATTTCTGTGTTTCGTCGTCAATAAGAAGGTCAGAGGGCAACAGTTAACCTGAAGTGAAGCATCGGAATCTAAAACCCGTCTCACAGGAAAAGTTCAAAACATAGACAGTAAGAAGAGCCAGTCATTTGGTATTTGAGTCGGCATTGTGCCTTTTGTATTTAATTCCGATGCAATTTCTGTGTTTCATCGTCAACAAGAAGGTCAGAGGGATACAGTAAACCTTTAGTGAAGCATCGGAATCTATAACTAGTGCCACAGGAATGGTTAAAACATTGACAGTATGAAGGGTCATTCTTCTTGTACTTAAGTCGGAATTGCTCCTTTTGTATTTAATCCTGATTCAATTTCTGTGTTTCGTCGTCAATAAGATGGTCCAAGGGATACAGTAAACCGGAAGTGAAGCATCGGAATCTATAACTAGTGTCACAGGAATGGTTCAAAACATAGACAGTAAGAAGAGTCAGTCGTCTTGTACTTAAGTCGGCTTTGTGCCTTTTGTATTTAATTCCGATGCTATTTCTGTGTTTCATCGTCGATAAGAAGGTCCAAGGGATACAGTAAACCTGAAGTGAAGCATCGGAATCTACAACTAGTGTCACAGGAATTGCTCAAAACATAGGCAGTAAGAAGAGTCAGTCTTCTTGTACTTAAGTCAACATTGTGCCTTTTGTATATAATTCCGATGCAAATTCTTTGTTTCATCGTCAATAAGAAGGTCCAAAGGATACAGTAAACCTGAAGTGAAGCTTCGGAATCTATAACTAGTGTCACAGGAACGGTTCAAACATAGACAGTAAGAAGAGTCAGTCTTCTTGTACTTAAGTCGGCTTTGTGCCTTTTGTATTTAATTCCGATGCAATTTCTGTTTTTCATCGTCAATTAGAAGGTCCAACTGATACAGTAAACCTGAAGTGAAGCTTCGGAATCCATGGCTAGTGTCACAGAATGGTTCAAAACATAGACAGTAAGAAGAGTCAGTCTTCTTGTACTTAAATCGGCATTGTGATTTTTGTACTTAATTCCGATGTAATTTCTGTGTTTCATAGTCAATAAGAGTGGCAGAGGGATACAGTAAACCTGAAGTGAAGCATCGGAATCTATAACTAGTGTCACACAATAGGTTCAAAACATAGACAGAAAGAAGAGTCAGTCTTCTTGTACTTAAGTCGGCATTTTGCCTTTTGTATTTATTTCCGATGCAATTTCTGTGTTTCATCGTCAATAAGAAGGTCAGAGGGATACAGTAAACGTGAAGTGAAGCATCGGAATCTATAACTAGTGTCACAGGAATGGTTCAAATCATAGACAGTAAGAAGAGTCAGTCTTCTTGTACTTAAGTTGGCATTGTGCCTTTAGTATTTAATTCCGATGCAATTTCTGTGTTTAATCGTCAATAAAGGCGTCAGAGGGATACAGTAAACCTGAAGTGAAGCATCGGAATCTATAACTAGTGTCACATTAATGGTTCAAAACATAGACAGTTGGAAGAGTCAGTCTTCTTGTACTTAAGTCGGCATTGTGCATTTTGTATTTAATTCCGATGCAATTTCTGTGTTTCATCGTCAATAAGAAGGTCAGAGGGATACAGTAAACCTGACGTGAAGCATCGGAATCTAAAACCGGTCTCACAGGAAAGTTTCAAAACATAGAGAGTAAGAAGAGCCAGTCATCTTGTATTTGAGTCGGCATTGTGCCTTTTGTATTTAATTCCGATGCAATTTCTGTGTTTCATCGTCAATAAGAAGGTCAGAGGGATACAGTAAACGTGAAGTGAAGCATCGGAATCTATAACTAGTGTCACAGGAATGGTTAAAACATAGAGAGTATGAAGAGTCAGTCTTCTTGTACTTAAGTCGGCATTGTGCCTTTTGTATTTAATTCCGATGCAATTTCTGTTTTTCATCGTCAATTAGAAGGTCCAACTGATACAGTAAACCTGAAGTGAAGCTTCGGAATCCATGACTAGTGTCACAGAATGGTTCAAAACATAGCCAGTAAGAAGAGTCAGTCTTCTTGTACTTAAATCGGCATTGTGATTTTTGTACTTAATTCCGATGTAATTTCTGTGTTTCATAGTCAATAAGAGTGGCAGAGGGATACAGTAAACATGAAGTGAAGCATCGGAATCTATAACTAGTGTCACACAATAGGTTCAAAACATAGACAGAAAGAAGAGTCAGTCTTCTTGTACTTAAGTCGGCATTTTGCCTTTTGTATTTATTTCCGATGCAATTTCTGTGTTTCATCGTCAATAAGAAGGTCAGAGGGATACAGTAAACCTGACGTGAAGCATCGGAATCTAAAACCGGTCTCACAGGAATGGTTCAAATCATAGACAGTAAGAAGAGTCAGTCTTCTTGTACTTAAGTTGGCATTGTGCCTTTAGTATTTAATTCCGATGCAATTTCTGTGTTTAATCGTCAATAAAGGCGTCAGAGGGATACAGTAAACCTGAAGTGAAGCATCGGAATCTATAACTAGTGTCACATTAATGGTTCAAAACATAGACAGTTGGAAGAGTCAGTCTTCTTGTACTTAAGTCGGCATTGTGCATTTTGTATTTAATTCCGATGCAATTTCTGTGTTTCATCGTCAATAAGAAGGTCAGAGGGATACAGTAAACCTGACGTGAAGCATCGGAATCTAAAACCGGTCTCACAGGAAAGTTTCAAAACATAGAGAGTACGAAGAGCCAGTCATCTTGTATTTGAGTCGGCATTGTGCCTTTTGTATTTAATTCCGATGCAATTTCTGTGTTTCATCGTCAATAAGAAGGTCAGAGGGATACAGTAAACGTGAAGTGAAGCATCGGAATCTATAACTAGTGTCACAGGAATGGTTAAAACATAGAGAGTATGAAGAGTCAGTCTTCTTGTACTTAAGTCGGCATTGTGCCTTTTCTATTTAATTCCGATGCAATTTCTGTGTTTCGTCGTCAATAAGAAGGTCCAAGAGATACAGTAAACCTGAAGTGGAGCTTCGGAATCAACATATAGTGTCACAGGAATGGTTGAAAACATAAACACGGAAGAGTCAGTCTTCTTGTACTTATGTCGGCATTGTGCATTTTGTATTTAATTCCGATGCTATTTCTGTGTTTCATCGTCAATAACAAGGTCCAAGGGATACAGTAAACCTGAAGTGAAGCATCGGAATCTATAACTAGTGTCACAGGAATGGTTAAAACATAGACAGTAGGAAGAGTCAGTCTTCTTGTACTTAAGTCGGCATATTGCCTTTTGTATTTAATTCCGTTGCAATTTCTGTGTTTCGTCGTCAATAAGAAGGTCAGAGGGATACAGTAAACGTGAAGTGTAGCATCGGAATCTACAACTAGTGTCACAGGAATGGTTCAAAACATAGACAGTAGAAAGAGTCAGTCTTCTTGTACTTAAGTCGGCATTGTGCATTTTGTATTTAATTCCGATGCAATTTCTGTGTTTCATCGTCAATAAGAAGGTCCAAGTGATTCAGTAAACCTAAAGTGATGCATCGGAATCTATAACTAGTGTCACAGGAATGGTTAAAATCATAGACAGTAAGATGAGTCACTCTTCTTGTACTTATGTCGGCATTGTGCCTTTTGTATTTAATTCCGATGCAATTTCTGTGTTTCATCGTCAATAAGAACGTCCAAGGGATACAGTAAACATATAGTGAAGCATCGGAATCTGAAACTGGTCTCACAGGAAATGTTCAAATCATAGTCAGTAAGAAGAGTCAGTCTTCTTATACTTAAGTCGGCAATGTGCATTTCTACTTAATTCCGATGCAATTTCTGTGTTTCGTCGTCAATAAGAAGGTCCACGAGATGCAGTAAACCTGAAGTGAAGCATCGGAATCTAAAACCGGTCTCACAGGAAAGGTTCAAAACATAGAGAGTAAGAAGAGCCAGTCATCATGTATATGAGTCGGCATTGTGCCTTTTGTATTTAATTCCGATGCAATTTCTGTGCTTCATCGTCAATAACAAGGTCCAAGGGGTACAGTAAACCTGAAGGGAAGCATCGGAATCTATAACAAGTGTCACAGGAATGGTTCAAAACATAGACAGTAAGAAGAGTCAGTCTTCTTGTACTTAAGTCGGCATTGTGCCTTTTGTATTTAATTCCGATGCAATTTCTGTGTTTCATCGTCAATAAGAAGGTCCAAGGGATACAGTAAACGTATAGTGAAACATCGGAATCTAAAACTGGTCTCACAGGAGATGTTCAAATCATAGTCAGTAAGAAGAGTCAGTCTTCTTATACTTAAGTCGGCTTTGTGCCTTTTGTATTTAATTCCGATGCAATTTCTGTGTTTTATCCTCATTAAGAAGGTCCAAGGGATACAGTAAACATATAGTGAAGAATCGGAATCTAAAAGTGGTCTCACAGGAAATGTTCACAACATAGTCAGTAAGAAGAGTCAGTCTTCTTTTACTTAAGTCGGCACTGTGCCGTTTGTATTTAATTCCGATGCAATTTCTGTGTTTCATCGTCAATAAGAATGTCAGAGGGATACAGTAAAACCTGAAGTGAAGCATCGGAATCTATAACTAGTGTCACAGGAATGGTTCAAAACATAGACAGTAGGAAGAGTCAGTCTTCTTGTACATAAGTCTGCAATGTGCCCTTTCTATTTAATTTCGATGCAATTTCTGTGTTTCGTCGTCAATAAGAAGGTCCAAGGGATACAGTAAACCTGAAGTGAAGCATCGGAATCTATATCTAGTGTCACAGGAAAGGTTCAAAACATAGACAGTAAGAAGAGACAGTCTTCTTGTACATGAGTCGGCATTGTGCCTTTTGTACTTAATTCCGATGCAATTACTGTGTTTCATCGTCAATAAGAAGGTCAGAGGGATACAGTAAACCTGAAGTGAAGCATCGGAATCTGTAACTAATGTCACAGGAATGGTTCAAAACATACACAGCAAACAGAATCAGTCGTCTTGTACTTAAGTCGGCATTGTGCCTTTTGTATTTAATTCCGATGCGATTTCTGTGTTTCATCGTCAACAAGAAGGTCAAAGGGATACAGTAAACATATAGTGACGCGTCGGAATGTAAAACTGGTCTCACAGGAAATGTTCAAATCATAGTCAGTAAGAAGAGTCAGTCTTCTTGTACTTATGTCGGCATTGTGCCTTTTCTATTTAATTCCGATGCAATTTCTGTGTTTCGTCGTCAATAAGAAGGTCAGAGGGCTACAGTAAACCTGAAGTGAAGCATCGGAATCTAAAACCCGTCTCACAGGAAAAGTTCAAAGCATAGAGAGTAAGAAGAGCCAGTCATTTTGTATTTGAGTCGGCATTGTGCCTTTTGTATTTAATTCCGATGCAATTTCTGTGTTTCATCGTCAACAAGAAGGTCAGAGGGATACAGTAAACCTTTAGTGAAGCATCGGAATCTATAACTAGTGCCACAGGAATCGTTAAAACATAGACAGTAGGAAGGGTCAGTCTTCTTGTACTTAAGTCGGAATTGTGCCTTTAGTATTTAATCCTGATTCATTTTCTGTGTTTCGTCGTCAATAAGATGGTCCAAGGGATACAGTAAACCGGAAGTGTAGCATCGGAATCTATAACTAGTGTCACAGGAATGGTTCAAATCATATACAGTAAGAAGAGTCAGTCGTCTTGTACTTAAGTCGGCTTTGTGCCTTTTGTATTTAATTCCGATGTATTTCTGTGTTTCATCGTCGATAAGAAGGTCCAAGGGATACAGTAATCCTGAAGTGAAGCATCGGAATCTACAACTAGTGTCACAGGAATTGCTCAAAACCTAGGCAGTAAGAAGAGTCAGTCTTCTTGTACTTAATTCGACATTGTGCCTTTTGTATGTAATTCCGATGCAAATTCTTTGTTCCATCGTCAATAAGAAGGTCCAATGGATACAGTAAACCTGAAGTGAAGCTTCGGAATCTATAACTAATGTCACAGGAATGGTTCAAAACATAGACAGTAAGAAGAGTCAGTCTTCTTGTACTTAAGTCGGCATTGTGCCTTTTGTATTTAAATCCGATGCAATTTCTGTGTTTCATCGTCAATAAGACTGTCAGAGGGATACAGTAAACCTGAAGTGAAGCATCTTAATCTATAACTAGTGTCACAGGAATGGTTCAAATCATAGAATGTTGGAAGAGTCAGCGTTCTTGTACTTAAGTCAGCATTGTGCCTTTTCTATTTAATTCCGATGCAATTTCTGTGTTTCGTCGTCAATAAGAAGGTCCAAGGGATACAGTAAACCTGAAGTGAAGCATCGGAATCGAAAACCGGTCTCACAGGAATGTTTCAAGACATAGAGAGTAAAAAGAGCCAGTAATCTTGTATTTGAGTCGGCATTGTGCCTTTTGTATTTAATTCCAATGCAATTTCTGTATTTTATCGTCAAAAAGGAGGTCAGAGGGATACAGTAAACGTGAAGTGAGGCATCGGAAACTATAACTAGTGTCACAGGTTTGGTTAAAACATAGAGAGTACGGAGAGTCAGTCATCATGTATTTGAGTCGGCATTGTGCCTTTTGAATTTAAATCCGATGCAATTTCTGTGTTTCATCGTCAATAAGAAGGTCAGAAGGATACAGTAAACCTGAAGTGAAGCATCGGAATGTATAACTAGAGGCACAGGATGGTTCAAAACATAGACAGTAGGAAGAGTCAGTCTTCTTGTACTTGAGTTGGCATTGTGCCTTTTGTATTTAATTCTGATGCAATTTCTGTTTTTCATCATCAATAAGAAGGTCCAACTGATACAGTAAATCTGAAGTGAAGCTTCGGAATCCATGACTAGTGTCACAGAATGGTTCAAAACATAGACAGTAAGAAGAGTCAGTCTTCTTGTACTTAAATCGGCATTGTGATTTTTGTATTTAATTCCGATGTAATTTCTGTGTTTCATAGTCAATAAGAGTGCCAGAGGGATACAGTAAACCTGAAGTGAAGCATCGGAATCTGTAACTAGTGTCACACAATAGGTTCAAAACATAGACAGAAAGAGGAGTCAGTCTTCTTGTACTTAAGTCGACATTTTGCTTTTTTGTATTTATTTCCGATGCAATTTCTGTGTTTCATCGTCAATAAGAAGGTCAGAGGGATACAGTAAACGTGAAGTGAAGCATCGGAATCTATAACTAGTGTCACAGGAATGGTTAAAACATAGAGAGTATGAAGAGTCAGTCTTCTTGTACTTAAGTCGGCATTGTGCCTTTTCTATTTAATTCCGATGCAATTTCTGTGTTTCGTCGTCAATAAGAAGGTCCAAGGGATACAGTAAACCTTAAGTGGAGCATCGGGATCAACATATAGTGTCACAGGAATGGTTGAAAACATAAACACGGAAGAGTCAGTCTTCTTGTACTTATGTCGGCATTGTGCATTTTGTATTTAATTCAGGTGCAATTTCTGTGTTTCATCGTCAATAACAAGGTCCAAGGGATACAGTAAACCTGAAGTGAAACATCGGAGTCTATAACTAGTGTCACAGGAATGGCTCAGAACACAGACAGTAAGAAGAGTCAGTCTTCTTGCACTTAAGTCGGCCTTGTGCCTTTTGTATTTAATTCCGATGCAAATTCTGTGTTTCATCGTCAATAAGAAGGGCCAAGGGATACAGTAAACATATAGTGAAGCATCGGAATCTAAAACTGGTGTCACAGGAAATGTTTAAATCATAGTCAGTAAGAAGAGTCAGTCTTCTTAGACTTAAGTCGGCATTGTGCCTTTTCTACTTAATTCCGATGCAATTTCTGTGTTTCGTCGTCAATAAGAAGGTCCACGGGATACAGTAAACCTGAAGTGAAGCATCGGAATCTAAAACCGGACTCACAGGAAAGATTCAAAGCATAGAGAGTAAGAAGAGCCAGTCATCATATATTTGAGTCGGCATTGTGCCTTTTGTATTTCATTCCGATGCAATTTCTGTGTTTCATCGTCAATAACAAGGCCCAAGGGATACAGTAAACCTGAAGTGAAGCATCGGAATCTATAACTAGTGTCACAGGAATGGTTCAAATCATAGACAGTAAGATGAGTCTGTCTTCTTGTACTTAAGTCGGCATTGTGCCTTTTGTATTTAATTCCGATGCAATTTCTGTGTTTCATCGTCAATAAGAACGTCCAAGGGATACAGTAAACATATAGTGAAGCATCGGAATCTAAAACTGGTCTCACAGGAAATGTTCAAATCATAGTCAGTAAGAAGAGTCAGTCTTCTTGTACTTATGTCTGCATTGTGCCTCTTCTATTTAATTCCGATGCAATTTCTGTGTTTCGTCGTCAATAAGAAGGTCCAAGGGATACAGTAAACCGAAAGTGCAGCATCGGAATCTAAAACCCGTCTCACAGGAAAAATTCAAAGCATAGAGAGTAAGAAGAGCCAGTCATCTTGTATTTGAGTCGGCATTGTGCCTTTTGTATTTAATTCCGATTCAATTTCTGTGTTTCATCGTGAATAAGAAGGTCAGAGGGATACAGTAAACCTGAAGTGAAGCGTCGGAATGTATAACTAGAGTCACAGGATGGTTCAAAACATAGACAGTAGCAAGAGTCAGCCTTCTTGTACTTGAGTTGGCATTGTGCTTTTTGTATTTAATTCTTATGCAATTTCTGTTTTTCATCATCAATAAGAAGGTCCAACTGATACAGTAAACCTGAAGTGAAGCTTCGGAATCCATGACTAGTGTCACAGAATGGTTCAAAACATAGACAGTAAGAAGAGTCAGTCTTCTTGTACTCAAATCGGCATTGTGGTTTTTGTATTTAATTCCGATGTAATTTCTGTGTTTCATGGTCAATAAGAGTGGCAGAGGGATACAGTAATCCTGAAGTGAAGCATCGGAATCTATAACTAGTGTCACACAATAGGTTCAAAACATAGACAGAAAGAAGAGTCAGTCTTCTTGTACTTAAGTCGGCATTTTGCCTTTTGTATTTATTTCCGATGCAATTTCTGTGTTTCATCGTCAATAAGAAGGTCAGAGGGACACAGTAAACGTGAAGTGAAGCATCGGAATCTATAACTAGTGTCACAGGAATGGTTCAAAACATAGACAGTAAGAAGAGTCAGTCTTCTTGTACTTAAGCCGGCGTTGTGCCTTTAGTATTTAATTCCGATGCAATTTCTGTGTTTAATCTTAAATAAAGGTGTCAGAGGGATACAGTAAACCTGAAGTGAAGCATCGGAATCTATAACTAGTGTCACATTAATGGTTCAAAACATAGACAGTTGGAAGAGACAGTCTTCTTGTACTTGAGTCAGCATTATGCCTTTTCTAATTAATTCCGATGCAATTTCTGTGTTTCGTCGTCAATAAGAAGGTCCAAGGGATACAGTAAACCTGAAGTGAAGCATCGGAATCTAAAACCGGTCTTACAGGAAAGTTTCAAAACATAGAGAGTAAGAAGAGCCGGTCCACTTGTATTTGAGTCGGTATTGTGCCTTTTGTATTTAACTCCGATGCAATTTCTGTGTTTCATCGTCAATAAGAAGGTCAGAGGGATACAGTAAACGTGAAGTGAAGCATCGGAATCTATAACTAGTGTCACAGGAATGGTTAAAACATAGAGAGTATGAAGAGTCAGTCTTCTTGTACTTAAGTCAGCATTGTGCCATTTCTATTTAATTCCGATGCAATTTCTGTGTTTCATCGTCAATAAGAAGGTCCAAGGGATTCAGTAAACCTAAAGTGATGCATCGGAATCTATAACTAGTGTCACAGGAATGGTTCAAAGCATAGACAGTCGGAAGAGTCAGACTTCTTGTACTTAAGTCGGCATTGTGCCCGTTGTATTTAATTCCGATGCAATTTCTGTGTTTCATCGTCAATAACAATGTCCAAGGGATACAGTAAACCTGAAGTGAAACATCGGAATCTGTAACTAGTGTCACAGGAATGCTTAAAACATAGACAGTAGGGAGAGTCAGTCTTCTTGTACTTAAGTCGGCATAGTGCCCTTTGTATTAAATTCCGATGCAATTTCTGTGTTTCATCGTCAATAAGAAAGTTAGAGGGATACAGTAAACGTGAAGTGTAGCATCGGAATCTATAACTAGTGTCACACGAATGGTTCAAAACATAGACAGTAGAAAGAATCAGTCTTCTTGTACTTAAGACGGCATTGTGCCTTTTCTATTTAATTCCGTTGCAAATTCTGCGTTTCGAAGTCAATAAGAAGGTCAGAGGGATACAGTAAACCTGAAGTGAAGCATCGGAATCTATAACTAGTTTCACAGGAATGGTTAAAACATACAGAGCAAGAAGAGTCAGTCTTCTTGTACTTAAGTCGGCATTGTGCAATTTGTATTTAATTCCGATGCAATTTCTGTGTTTCATCGTCAATAAGAAGGTCCAAGGGATTCAGTAAACCTAAAGTGATGCATCGGAATCTATAACTAGTGTCACAGGAATGGTTCAAAGCATAGACAGTCGGAAGAGTCAGACTTCTTGTACTTAAGTCGGCATTGTACCCGTTGTATTTAATTCCGATGCAATTTCTGTGTTTCATCGTCAATAACAAGGTCCAAGGGATACAGTAAACCTGAAGTGAAACATCGGAAACTAAAACTAGTGTCACAGGAATGGCTCAGAACACAGACAGTAAGAAGAGTCAGTCTTCTTGTACTTAAGTCGGCCTTGTGCCTTTTGTATTTAAATCCGATGCAAATTCTGTGTTTCATCGTCAATCAGAAGGGCCAAGGGATACAGTAAACATATAGTGAAGCATCGGAATCTAAAACTGGTCTCACAGGAAATGTTTAAATCATAGTCAGTAAGAAGAGTCAGTCTTCTTATACTTAAGTCGGCATTGTGCCTTTTCTACTTAATTCCGATGCAATTTCTGTGTTTCGTCGTCAATAAGAAGGTCCACGGGATACAGTAAACCTGAAGTGAAGCATCAGAATCTAAAACCGGTCTCACAGGAAAGATTCAAAGCATAGAGAGTAAGAAGAGCCAGTCATCATGTATTTGAGTCGGCATTGTGCCTTTTGTATTTAATTCCGATGCAATTTCTGTGTTTCATCGTCAATAACAAGGTCCAAGTGATACAGTAAACCTGAAGTGAAGCATCGGAATGTATAACTAGAGTCACAGGATGGTTCAAAACATAGACAGTAAGATGAGTCAGTCTTCTTGTACTTAAGTCGGCATTGTGCCTTTTGTATTTAGTTCCGACGCAATTTCTGTGTTTCATCGTCAATAAGAACGTCCTAGGGATACAGTAAACATATAGTGAAGCATCGGAATCTAAAACTGGTCTCACAGGAAATGTTCAAATCATAGTCAGTAAGAAGAGTCAGTCTTCTTGTACTTATGTCTGCATTGTGCCTTTTCTATTTAATTACGATGCAAAAATCTGTGTTTCGTCGTCAATAAGAAGGTGCAAGGGATACAGTAAACCGAATGTGAAGCATCGGAATCTAAAACCCGTCTCACAGGAAAAGTTCAAAGCATAGAGAGTAAGAAGAGCCAGTCATCTTGTATTTGAGTCGGCATTGTGCCACTTGCATTTATTTCCGATGCAATTTCTGTGTTTCATCGTCAATAAGAAGGTCAGAGGGATACAGTAAACCTGTAGTGAAGCATCGGAATCTATAACTACTGTCACAGGAATGGTTAAAACATAGACAGTAGGAAGGGTCAGTCTTCTTGTACTTAAGTCGGCATTGTGCCTTTTGTATTTAATCCTGATTCAATTTCTGAGTTTAATCGTTAGTAAGATGGTCCAAGGGATACAGTAAACCTGAAGTGAAGCATCGGAATCTATAACTAGTGTCACAGGAATTGCTCAAAGCATAGACAGTAAGAAGAGTCAGCCTTCTTGTACTTAAGTCGGCATTGTGCATTTTGTATTTAATTCCGATTCAAATTTTTTGTTTCACCGTCAAAAAGAAGGTCCAAAGGATACAGTAAACCTGAAGTGAAGCTTCGGAATCTATAACTAGTGTCACAGGAATGGTTCAAAACAGAGACAGTAAGAACAGTCAGTCTTCTTGTACTTAAGTCGGCATTGTGCTTTTTGTATTTAATTCCGATGCAATTTCTGTGTTTCATAGTCAATAAGAGTGGCAGAGGGATACAGTAAACCTGAAGTGAAGCCTCGGAATCTATAACTAGTGTCACAGGAATGATTCAAAACATAGACAGTTGGAAGAGTCAGTCTTCTTGTACTTAATTCGGCATTGTGCATTTTCTATTTAATTCCGATGCAATTTCTGTGTTTCGTCGTCAATAAGAACGTCCAAGGGATACAGTAAACCTGAAGTGGAGCATTGTAATCTATATCTAGTGTCACAGGAATTGGTGAAAACATAAACACGGAAGAGTCAGTCTTCTTGTACTTATGTCGGCATTGTGCCTTTTGTATTTAATTCCGATGCAATTTCTGTGTTTCGTCGTCAATAAGAAGGTCCAAGGGATACAGGAAAACTGAAGAGAAGCATCGGAATCTATAACTAGTGTCACAGAATAGGTTCAAAACATAGACAGTAAGAAGGGTCAGTCTTCTTGTACTTATGTCGGCATTTTGCCTTTTGTATTTAATTCCGATGCAATTTCTGTGTTTTATCGTCAATAAGAATGTCAGAGGGATACAATAAACGTGAAGTGAAGCATCGGAATCTATAACTAGAGTCACAGGAATGGTTTAAAACATAGACAATGGGAAGAGTCAGTCTTCTTGTACTTAAGTTGGCATTGTGCCCTTTCTATTTAATTCAGATGCAGTTTCTGTATTTCGTCGTCAATAAGAAGGTCAGAGGGATACAGTAAGCCTGAAGTGAAGCATCGGAATCTATAACTAGTTTCATAGGAATGGTTCAAAACATACACAGCTAGAAGAGTCAGTCTTCTTGTACTAAAGTCGGCATTGTGCATTTTGTATTTAATTCCGATGCAATTTCTGTGTTTCATCGTCAATAAGAAGGTCCAAGGTATACAGTAAACCTGAAGTGATGCATCGGAATCTATAACTAGTGTCACAGGAATGGTTCAAAACATAGACAGTCGGAAGAGTCAGTCTTCTTGTACTTAAGTCGGCACTGTGCCTTTTGTAATTAATCCCGATGCAATTTCTGTGTTTCATCGTCAATAAAGAGGTCCAAGGGATACAGTAAACCTGAAATGAAGCATCGGAATCTATAACAAGTGTCGCAGGAATGGTTCAAAACATAGACAGTTAGAAGAGTCAGTCTTCTTGTACCTAAGTTGGCCTTGTGCCTTTTGTATTTAATTCCGATGCAATTTCTGTGTTTCATCGACAATAAGAAGGTCCAAGGGATACAGTAAACATATAGTGAAGCATCGGCATCTAAAACTGGTCTCACAGGAAATGTTCAAATCATAGTCAGTAAGAAGAGTCAGTCTTCTTATACTTAAGTCGGCTTTGAGCCTTTTCTACACAATTCCGATGTAATTTCTGTGTTTCGCCGTCAATAAGAAGGTCACAGGGATACAGTAAACCTGAAGTGAAGCATCGGAATCTATAACTAATTTCACAGGAATGGTTCAAATCATACACAGCAATAAGAGTCAGTCTTCTTGTACATAAGTCGGCATTGTGCATTTTTTATTTACTTCCGATGCAATTTCTGTGTTTCATCGTCAATAAGAAGGTCCATGGGATACAGTAAACATATAGTGAAGCATCGCAATCTAAAACTGGTCTCACAGGAAATGTTCAAATCTTAGTCAGTAAGAAGAGTCAGTTTTGTTATACTTGTCGGCTTTGTGCCTTTTGTATTTAATTCTGAAGCAATTTCTGTGTTTCATAATCAATAAGAAGGTCCAAAGGATACAGTAAACCTGAAGCGAAGCATCGGAATCTATAACTAGTGTCACAGAAATGGTTTAAAGCATAGAGTGTAAGAAGAGTCAGTCTTCTTTTACTTAACTCGGCATTGAGCCTTTTGTATTAAATTCCGATGCTATTTCTGTTTCATCGTCGATAAGAAGGTCCAAGGGATACAGTGAACCTGAAGTGAAGCAACGTAATCTATAACTAGTGTCACAGGAATTGCTCAAAACATAGACAGTAAGAAGAGTCATCCTTCTTGTACTTATGTCGGCATTGTGCCTTTTGTATTTAATTCCGATGCAATTTCTGTGTTTCATCGTCAATACGAGTGTCAGAGGGATACAGTAAACCTAAAGGGAAGCATCGGAATCTATAACTAGTATCACAGGAATGGATCAAAACATAGACAGTTGGAAGACTCACTCTTCTTGTACTTAAGTCGGCATTGTGCCTTTTGTATTTAATTCCGATGCAAAATCTGTTTTTCATCGTCAATAAGAAGGTCCAAAGGATACAGTAAACCTGAAGTAAAGCTTCGGAATCTGTAACTAGTGTCACAGGAATGGTTCAAATCATAGACAGTAAGAAGAGTCAGTCTTCTTGTACTTAAGTCGGCATTGTGCCTTTTGTATTTAATTCCGATGCAATTTCTGTGTTTCATCCTCAATAAGAAGGTCAGAGGGATACAGTAAACGTGAAGTGAAGCATCGGAATCTATAACTAGAGTCACAGGAATGGTTCAAACCATAGAAAATAGGAAGAGTCAGTCTTCTTGTACTTAAGTCGGCATTGTGCCTTTTCTATTTAATTCCGATGCAATTTCTGTGTTTCGTCGTCATTAAGAGGGTCAGAGGGATACAGTAAACCTGAAGTGAAGCATCGGAATCTATAACTAGTGTCACAGGAATGGTTCAAAACATACACAGCAGGAAGAGTCAGTCTTCTTGTATTTAAGTCGGCATTGTGCCATTTGTATTTAAATCCGATGCAATTTCTGTGTTTCATCGTCAATAACAAGGTCCAAGGAGTACAGTAAATCTGAAGTGAAGCATCGTAATCTATAACTAGTGTCACAGGAATGGTTCAAAACATAGGCAGCAAGAATAGTCAGTCTTCTTGTACTTCTGTCGGCCTTGTGCCTTTTGTATTTAATTCCGATGCATTTTCTGTGTTTCATCGTCAATAGGAACGTACAAGGGATACAGTACACTTATAGTGAAGCATCAGACTCTAAAACTGGTCTCACAGGAAATGTTCAAATCATAGTCAGTAAGAAGAGTCAGTTTTGTTATACTTAAGTCGGCTTTGTGCCTTTTGTATTTAATTCTGAAGCAATTTCTGTGTTTCATCGTCACAAAGAAGGTCCAAGGGATACAGTAAATTTGAAGTGAAGCATCGGAATCTAAAACTATTGTTACAGGAATTTTTCAAAACATAGACTGTAAGAAGAGTCAGTCTTCTTGTACTTAATACGGCATTGTGCCTTTTTTATCTAATTCCGTTGCAATTTCTGTGTTTCATCGACAATAAGAATGACAGAGGGATACAGTAAACCTAAAGTGAAGCATCGGAATCTATAACTAGTGTCACCGGAACGATTCAAAGCATAGACACTAGGAAGAGTCAGTCTTCTTGTACTTATATCGGCATTGTGCCTTTTCTTTTTGATTCCGATGCAATTTCTGTGTTTCATCGTCAATAAGAAGGTCCAAAGGACACAGTAAACCTGAAGTGAAACTTCTGAATCTATAACTAGTGTCACAGGAATGGTTCAAATCATCGAGAGTAAGAAGAGTCAGTCTTCGTGTACTTAAGTCGGCACTGTGCCTTTTGTATTTAATTCCGATGCAATTTCTGTGTTTCATCGTCAGTAAGAGTGTCAGAGGGATACAGTAAACCTGAAGTGAAGCATCGGAATCTAAAACCGGTCTCACAGGAAAGGTTCAAATCATAGAGAGTAAGAAGAGCCAGTCATCTTGCATGTGAGTCGGCATTGTGCCTTTTGTATTTAATTCCGATGCAATTTCTGTGTTTCATCGTCAATAAGAAGGTCAGAGGGATACAGTAAACCTGAAGTGAAGCATCGGAATCGAAAACCGGTCTCACAGGAATGTTTCAAGACATAGAGAGTAAAAAGAGCCAGTAATCTTGTATTTGAGTCGGCATTGTGCCTTTTGTATTTAATTCCAATGCAATTTCTGTATTTTATCGTCAATAAGGAGGTCAGAGGGATACAGTAAACGTGAAGTGAGGCATCGGAATCTATAACTAGTGTCACAGGTTTGGTTAAAACATAGAGAGTACGGAGAGTCAGTCATCATGTATTTGAGTCGGCATTGTGCCTTTCGAATTTAAATCCGATGCAATTTCTGTGTTTCATCGTCAATAAGAAGGTCAGAGGGATACAGTAAACCTGAAGTGAAGCATCGGAATGTATAACTAGAGGCACAGGATGGTTCAAAACATAGACAGTAGGAAGAGTCAGTCTTCTTGTACTTGAGTTGGCATTGTGCCTTTTGTATTTAATTCTGATGCAATTTCTGTTTTTCATCATCAATAAGAAGGTCCAACTGATACAGTAAATCTGAAGTGAAGCTTCGGAATCCATGACTAGTGTCACAGAATGGTTCAAAACATAGACAGTAAGAAGAGTCAGTCTTCTTGTACTTAAATCGGCATTGTGATTTTTGTATTTAATTCAGATGTAATTTCTGTGTTTCATAGTCAATAAGAGTGCCAGAGGGATACAGTAAACCTGAAGTGAAGCATCGGAATCTGTAACTAGTGTCACACAATAGGTTCAAAACATAGACAGAAAGAAGAGTCAGTCTTCTTGTACTTAAGTCGACATTTTGCCTTTTGTATTTATTTCCGATGCAATTTCTGTGTTTCATCGTCAATAAGAAGGTCAGAGGGATACAGTAAACGTGAAGTGAAGCATCGGAATCTATAACTAGTGTCACAGGAATGGTTAAAACATAGAGAGTATGAAGAGTCAGTCTTCTTGTACTTAAGTCGGCATTGTGCCTTTTCTATTTAATTCCGATGCAATTTCTGTGTTTCGTCGTCAATAAGAAGGTCCAAGGGATACAGTAAACCTTAAGTGGAGCATCGGGATCAACATATAGTGTCACAGGAATGGTTGAAAACATAAACACGGAAGAGTCAGTCTTCTTGTACTTATGTCGGCATTGTGCATTTTGTATTTAATTCAGGTGCAATTTCTGTGTTTCATCGTCAATAACAAGGTCCAAGGGATACAGTAAACCTGAAGTGAAACATCGGAGTCTATAACTAGTGTCACAGGAATGGCTCAGAACACAGACAGTAAGAAGAGTCAGTCTTCTTGCACTTAAGTCGGCCTTGTGCCTTTTGTATTTAAATCCGATGCAAATTCTGTGTTTCATCGTCAATAAGAAGGGCCAAGGGATACAGTAAACATATAGTGAAGCATCGGAATCTAAAACTGGTGTCACAGGAAATGTTTAAATCATAGTCAGTAAGAAGAGTCAGTCTTCTTAGACTTAAGTCGGCATTGTGCCTTTTCTACTTAATTCCGATGCAATTTCTGTGTTTCGTCGTCAATAAGAAGGTCCACGGGATACAGTAAACCTGAAGTGAAGCATCGGAATCTAAAACCGGACTCACAGGAAAGATTCAAAGCATAGAGAGTAAGAAGAGCCAGTCATCATGTATTTGAGTCGGCATTGTGCCTTTTGTATTTAATTCCGATGCAATTTCTGTGTTTCATCGTCAATAACAAGGTCCAAGGGATACAGTAAACCTGAAGTGAAGCATCGGAATCTATAACTAGTGTCACAGGAATGGTTCAAATCATAGACAGTAAGATGAGTCTGTCTTCTTGTACTTAAGTCGGCATTGTGCCTTTTGTATTTAATTCCGATGCAATTTCTGTGTTTCATCGTCAATAAGAACGTCCAAGGGATACAGTAAACATATAGTGAAGCATCGGAATCTAAAACTGGTCTCACAGGAAATGTTCAAATCATAGTCAGTAAGAAGAGTCAGTCTTCTTGTACTTATGTCTGCATTGTGCCTCTTCTATTTAATTCCGATGCAATTTCTGTGTTTCGTCGTCAATAAGAAGGTCCAAGGGATACAGTAAACCGAAAGTGCAGCATCGGAATCTAAAACCCGTCTCACAGGAAAAGTTCAAAGCATAGAGAGTAAGAAGAGCCAGTCATCTTGTATTTGAGTCGGCATTGTGCCTTTTGTATTTAATTCCGATTCAATTTCTGTGTTTCATCGTGAATAAGAAGGTCAGAGGGATACAGTAAACCTGAAGTGAAGCATCGGAATGTATAACTAGAGTCACAGGATGGTTCAAAACATAGACAGTAGGAAGAGTCAGCCTTCTTGTACTTGAGTTGGCATTGTGCTTTTTGTATTTAATTCTGATGCAATTTCTGTTTTTCATCATCAATAAGAAGGTCCAACTGATACAGTAAACCTGAAGTGAAGCTTCGGAATCCATGACTAGTGTCACAGAATGGTTCAAAACATAGACAGTAAGAAGAGTCAGTCTTCTTGTACTCAAATCGGCATTGTGATTTTTGTATTTAATTCCGATGTAATTTATGTGTTTCATGGTCAATAAGAGTGGCAGAGGGATACAGTAATCCTGAAGTGAAGCATCGGAATCTATAACTAGTGTCACACAATAGGTTCAAAACATAGACAGAAAGAAGAGTCAGTCTTCTTGTACTTAAGTCGGCATTTTGCCTTTTGTATTTATTTCCGATGCAATTTCTGTGTTTCATCGTCAATAAGAAGGTCAGAGGGACACAGTAAACGTGAAGTGAAGCATCGGAATCTATAACTAGTGTCACAGGAATGGTTCAAAACATAGACAGTAAGAAGAGTCAGTCTTCTTGTACTTAAGCCGGCGTTGTGCCTTTAGTATTTAATTCCGATGCAATTTCTGTGTTTAATCTTAAATAAAGGTGTCAGAGGGATACAGTAAACCTGAAGTGAAGCATCGGAATCTATAACTAGTGTCACATTAATGGTTCAAAACATAGACAGTTGGAAGAGACAGTCTTCTTGTACTTGAGTCAGCATTATGCCTTTTCTAATTAATTCCGATGCAATTTCTGTGTTTCGTCGTCAATAAGAAGGTCCAAGGGATACAGTAAACCTGAAGTGAAGCATCGGAAAGCTAAAACCGGTCTCACAGGAAAGTTTCAAAACATAGAGAGTAAGAAGAGCCGGTCAATTTGTATTTGAGTCGGTATTGTGCCTTTTGTATTTAATTCCGATGCAATTTCTGTGTTTCATCGTCAATAAGAAGGTCAGAGGGATACAGTAAACGTGAAGTGAAGCATCGGAGTCTATAACTAGTGTCACAGGAATGGTTAAAACATAGAGAGTATGAAGAGTCAGTCTTCTTGTACTTAAGTCAGCATTGTGCCATTTCTATTTAATTCCGATGCAATTTCTGTGTTTCATCGTCAATAAGAAGGTCCAAGGGATTCAGTAAACCTAAAGTGATGCATCGGAATCTATAACTAGTGTCACAGGAATGGTTCAAAGCATAGACAGTCGGAAGAGTCAGACTTCTTGTACTTAAGTCGGCATTGTGCCCGTTGTATTTAATTCCCATGCAATTTCTGTGTTTCATCGTCAATAACAATGTCCAAGGGATACAGTAAACCTGAAGTGAAACATCGGAATCTGTAACTAGTGTCACAGGAATGCTTAAAACATAGACAGTAGGAGGAGTCAGTCTTCTTGTACTTAAGTCGGCATAGTGCCCTTTGTACTAAATTCCGATGCAATTTCTGTGTTTCATCGTCAATAAGAAGGTCAGAGGGATACAGTAAACGTGAAGTGTAGCATCGGAATCTATAACTAGTGTCACACGAATGGTTCAAAACATAGACAGTAGAAAGAATCAGTCTTCTTGTACTTAAGTCGGCATTGTGCCTTTTCTATTTAATTCCGATGCAATTTCTGTGTTTCGAAGTCAATAAGAAGGTCAGAGGGATACAGTAAACCTGAAGTGAAGCATCGGAATCTATAACTAGTTTCACAGGAATGGTTAAAACATACAGAGCAAGTAGAGTCAGTCTTCTTGTACTTAAGTCGGCATTGTGCATTTTGTATTTAATTCCGATGCAATTTCTGTGTTTCATCGTCAATAAGAAGGTCCAAGGGATTCAGTAAACCTAAAGTGATGCATCGGAATCTATAACTAGTGTCACAGGAATGGTTCAAAGCATAGACAGTCGGAAGAGTCAGACTTCTTGTACTTAAGTCGGCATTGTACCCGTTGTATTTAATTCCGATGCAATTTCTGTGTTTCATCGTCAATAACAAGGTCCAAGGGATACAGTAAACCTGAAGTGAATCATCGGAATCTAAAACTAGTGTCACAGGAATGGCTCAGAACACAGACAGTAAGAAGAGTCAGTCTTCTTGTACTTAAGTCGGCCTTGTGCCTTTTGTATTTAAATCCGATGCAAATTCTGTGTTTCATCGTCAATAAGAAGGGCCAAGGGATACAGTAAACATATAGTGAAGCATCGGAATCTAAAACTGGTCTCACAGGAAATGTTTAAATCATAGTCAGTAAGAAGAGTCAGTCTTCTTATACTTAAGTCGGCATTGTGCCTTTTCTACTTAATTCCGAAGCAATTTCTGTGTTTCGTCGTCAATAAGAAGGTCCACGGGATACAGTAAACCTGAAGTGAAGCATCAGAATCTAAAACCGGTCTCACAGGAAAGATTCAAAGCATAGAGAGTAAGAAGAGCCAGTCATCATGTATTTGAGTCGGCATTGTGCCTTTTGTATTTAATTCCGATGCAATTTCTGTGTTTCATCGTCAATAACAAGGTCCAAGTGATACAGTAAACCTGAAGTGAAGCATCGGAATGTATAACTAGAGTCACAGGATGGTTCAAAACATAGACAGTAAGATGAGTCAGTCTTCTTGTACTTAAGTCGGCATTGTGCCTTTTGTATTTAGTTCCGATGCAATTTCTGTGTTTCATCGACAATAAGAACGTCCTAGGGATACAGTAAACATATAGTGAAGCATCGGAATCTAAAACTGGTCTCACAGGAAATGTTCAAATCATAGTCAGTAAGAAGAGTCAGTCTTCTTGTACTTATGTCTGCATTGTGCCTTTTCTATTTAATTCCGATGCAATTTCTGTGTTTCGTCGTCAATAAGAAGGTGCAAGGGATACAGTAAACCGAATGTGAAGCATCGGAATCTAAAACCCGTCTCACAGGAAAAGTTCAAAGCATAGAGAGTAAGAAGAGCCAGTCATCTTGTATTTGAGTCGGTATTGTGCCATTTGCATTTATTTCCGATGCAATTTCTGTGTTTCATCGTCAATAAGAAGGTCAGAGGGATACAGTAAACCTGTAGTGAAGCATCGGAATCTATAACTACTGTCACAGGAATGGTTACAACATAGACAGTAGGAAGGGCCAGTCTTCTTGTACTTAAGTCGGCATTGTGCCTTTTGTATTTAATCCTGATTCAATTTCTGAGTTTAATCGTCAGTACGATGGTCCAAGGGATACAGTAAACCTGAAGTGAAGCATCGGAATCTAGAACTAGTGTCACAGGAATTGCTCAAAGCATAGACAGTAAGAAGAGTCAGCCTTCTTGTACTTAAGTCGGCATTGTGCATTTCGTATTTAATTCCGATGCAAATTTTTTCTTTCATCGTCAAAAAGAAGGTCCAAAGGATACAGTAAACCTGAAGTGAAGCTTCGGAATCTATAACTAGTGTCACAGGAATGGTTCAAAACAGAGACAGTTGGAAGAGTCAGTCTTCTTGTACTTAATTCGGCATTGTGCA
Source organism: Schistocerca americana (assembly GCF_021461395.2). Classification (NCBI taxonomy): domain Eukaryota; kingdom Metazoa; phylum Arthropoda; class Insecta; order Orthoptera; family Acrididae; genus Schistocerca; species Schistocerca americana. The sequence continues at coordinate 764,679,977 of NC_060123.1, forward strand.
TTTTCTATTTAATTCCGATGCAATTTCTGTGTTTCGTCGTCAATAAGAACGTCCAAGGGATACAGTAAACCTGAAGTGGAGCATTGTAATCTATATCTAGTGTCACAGGAATTGGTGAAAACATAAACACGGAAGAGTCAGTCTTCTTGTACTTATGTCGGCATTGTGCCTTTTGTATTTAATTCCGATGCAATTTCTGTGTTTCGTCGTCAATAAGAAGGTCCAAGGGATACAGTAAACCTGAAGAGAAGCATCGGAATCTATAACTAGTGTCACAGAATAGGTTCAAAACATAGACAGTAAGAAGGGTCAGTCTTCTTGTACTTATGTCGGCATTTTGCCTTTTGTATTTAATTCCGATGCAATTTCTGTGTTTTATCGTCAATAAGAATGTCAGAGGGATACAATAAACGTGAAGTGAAGCATCGGAATCTATAACTAGAGTCACAGGAATGGTTTAAAACATAGACAATAGGAAGAGTCAGTCTTCTTGTACTTAAGTTGGCATTGTGCCCTTTCTATTTAATTCAGATGCAGTTTCTGTATTTCGTCGTCAATAAGAAGGTCAGAGGGATACAGTAAACTTGAAGTGAAGCATCGGAATTTATAACTAGTTTCACAGGAATGGTTCAAAACATACACAGCTAGAAGAGTCAGTCTTCTTGTACTAAAGTCGGCATTGTGCATTTTGTATTTAATTCCGATGCAATTTCTGTGTTTCATCGTCAATAAGAAGGTCCAAGGTATACAGTAAACCTGAAGTGATGCATCGGAATCTATAACTAGTGTCACAGGAATGGTTCAAAACATAGACAGTCGGAAGAGTCAGTCTTCTTGTACTTAAGTCGGCATTGTGCCTTTTGTAATTAATCCCGATGCAATTTCTGTGTTTCATCGTCAATAAAGAGGTCCAAGGGATACAGTAAACCTGAAATGAAGCATCGGAATCTATAACAAGTGTCGCAGGAATGGTTCAAAACATAGACAGTTAGAAGAGTCAGTCTTCTTGTACCTAAGTCGGCCTTGTGCCTTTTGTATTTAATTCCGATGCAATTTCTGTGTTTCATCGACAATAAGAAGGTCCAAGGGATACAGTAAACATATAGTGAAGCATCGGCATCTAAAACTGGTCTCACAGGAAATGTTCAAATCATAGTCAGTAAGAAGAGTCAGTCTTCTTATACTTAAGTCGGCTTTGAGCCTTTTCTACACAATTCCGATGTAATTTCTGTGTTTCGCCGTCAATAAGTAGGTCACAGGGATACAGTAAACCTGAAGTGAAGCATCGGAATCTATAACTAATTTCACTGGAATGGTTCAAATCATACACAGCAATAAGAGTCAGTCTTCTTGTACTTAAGTCGGCATTGTGCATTTTTTATTTACTTCCGATGCAATTTCTGTGTTTCGTCGTCAATAAGAAGGTCCATGGGATACAGTAAACATATAGTGAAGCATCGCAATCTAAAACTGGTCTCACAGGAAATGTTCAAATCTTAGTCAGTAAGAAGAGTCAGTTTTGTTATACTTAAGTCGGCTTTGTGCCTTTTGTATTTAATTCTGAAGCAATTTCTGTGTTTCATAATCAATAATAAGGTCCAAAGGATACAGTAAACCTGAAGCGAAGCATCGGAATCTATAACTAGTGTCACAGGAATGGTTCAAAACATAGAGAGTAAGAAGAGTCAGTCTTCTTTTACTTAACTCGGCATTGAGCCTTTTGTATTAAATTCCGATGCTATTTCTGTTTCATTGTCGATAAGAAGGTCCAAGGGATACAGTGAACCTGAAGTGAAGCAACGTAATCTATAACTAGTGTCACAGGAATTGCTCAAAACATAGACAGTAAGAAGAGTCATTCTTCTTGTACTTATGTCGGCATTGTGCCTTTTTTATACAATTCAGATGCAAATTCTGTGTTTCATCGTCAATAAGAAGGTCCAAAGGATACAGAAAACCTGAAGTGAAGCTTCGGAATCTATAACTAGTGTCACAGGAATGGTTCAAAACATAGACACTAAGAAGAGTCAGTCTTCTTGTACTTAAGTCGGCATTGTGCCTTTTGTATTTAATTCCGATGCAATTTCTGTGTTTCATCGTCAATACGAGTGTCAGAGGGATACAGTAAACCTAAAGGGAAGCATCGGAATCTATAACTAGTATCACAGGAATGGATCAAAACATAGACAGTTGGAAGACTCACTCTTCTTGTACTTAAGTCGGCATTGTGCCTTTTGTATTTAATTCCGATGCAATTTCTGTGTTTCATCGTCAATACGAGTGTCAGAGGGATACAGTAAACCTAAAGGGAAGCATCGGAATCTATAACTAGTATCACAGGAATGGATCAAAACATAGACAGTTGGAAGACTCACTCTTCTTGTACTTAAGTCGGCATTGTGCCTTTTGTATTTAATTCCGATGCAAAATATGTTTTTCATCGTCAATAAGAAGGTCCAAAGGATACAGTAAACCTGAAGTAAAGCTTCGGAATCTGTAACTAGTGTCACAGGAATGGTTCAAATCATAGACAGTAAGATGAGTCAGTCTTCTTGTACTTAAGTCGGCATTGTGCCTTTTGTATTTAATTCCGATGCAATTTCTGTGTTTCATCCTCAATAAGAAGGTCAGAGGGATACAGTAAACGTGAAGTGAAGCATCGGAATCTATAACTAGAGTCACAGGAATGGTTCAAACCATAGACAATAGGAAGAGTCAGTCTTCTTGTACTTAAGTCGGCATTGTGCTTTTTCTATTTAATTCCGATGCAATTTCTGTGTTTCGTCGTCATTAAGAGGGTCAGAGGGATACAGTAAACCTGAAGTGAAGCATCGGAATCTATAACTAGTGTCACAGGAGTGGTTCAAAACATACACAGCAGGAAGAGTCAGTCTTCTTGTATTTAAGTCGGCATTGTGCCATTTGTATTTAAATCCGATGCAATTTCTGTGTTTCATCGTCAATAACAAGGTCCAAGGAGTACAGTAAATCTGAAGTGAAGCATCGTAATCTATAACTAGTGTCACAGGAATGGTTCAAAACATAGACAGCAAGAATAGTCAGTCTTCTTGTACTTCTGTCGGCCTTGTGCCTTTTGTATTTAATTCCGATGCATTTTCTGTGTTTCATCGTCAATAGGAAGGTACAAGGGATACAGTACACTTATAGTGAAGCATCAGACTCTAAAACTGGTCTCACAGGAAATGTACAAATCATAGTCAGTAAGAAGAGTCAGTCTTGTTATACTTAAGTCGGCTTTGTGCCTTTTGTATTTAATTCTGAAGCAATTTCTGTGTTTCATCGTCACAAAGAAGGTCCAAGGGATACAGTAAATTTGAAGTGAAGCATCGGAATCTATAACTATTGTTACAGGAATTTTTCAAAACATAGACTGTAAGAAGAGTCAGTCTTCTTGTACTTAATACGGCATTGTGCCTTTTTTATCTAATTCCGTTGCAATTTCTGTGTTTCATCGACAATAAGAATGACAGAGGGATACAGTAAACCTAAAGTGAAGCATCGGAATCTATAACTAGTGTCACCGGAACGATTCAAAACATAGACACTAGGAAGAGTCAGACTTCTTGTACTTATGTCGGCATTGTGCCTTTTCTTTTTGATTCCGATGCAATTTCTGTGTTTCATCGTCAATAAGAAGGTCCAAAGGACACAGTAAACCTGAAGTGAAACTTCTGAATCTATAACTAGTGTCACAGGAATGGTTCAAATCATCGAGAGTAAGAAGAGTCAGTCTTCGTGTACTTAAGTCGGCACTGTGCCTTTTGTATTTAATTCCGATGCAATTTCTGTGTTTCATCGTCAGTAAGAGTGTCAGAGGGATACAGTAAACCTGAAGTGAAGCATCGGAATCTAAAACCGGTCTCACAGGAAAGGTTCAAAACATAGAGAGTAAGAAGAGCCAGTCATCTTGCATGTGAGTCGGCATTGTGCCTTTTGTATTTAATTCCGATGCAATTTCTGTGTTTCATCGTCAATAAGAAGGTCAGAGGGATACAGTAAACCTGAAGTGAAGCATCGGAATCTATAACTATTGTCACAGGAATGGTTAAAACATAGACAGTAGGAAGAGTCAGTCCTCTTGTACTTAAGTCCGCATTGTGCTTTTTGCATTTAATTCCGATGCAATTTCTGTGTTTCGTCAACAATAAGAAGGTCCAAGTGATACAGTAAACCTGAAATGAAGCATCGGAATCTATAACTAGTGTCACAGGAATGGTTCAAAACATAGAGAGTAAGAAGAGTCAGTCTTCTTGTACTTAAGTCGGCATTGTGCCTTTTGTATTTAATTCCGATGCAAATTCTGTGCTTCATCGTCAATAAGATGGTGCAAAGGATACAGAAAACCTGAAGTGAAGCTTCGGAATCTATAACTAGTGTCACAGGAATGGTTCAAAACATAGACAGTAAGAAGAGTCAGTCTTCTTGTCCTTAAGTCGGCATTGTGCCTTTTGTATTCCGATGCATTTTCTGTGTTTCATCGTCAATAAGAGTGTCAGAGGGATAAAGTAAACCTGAAGTGAAGCATCGGAATCTATAACTAGTATCACAGGAATGGTTCAGAACATAGACAGTTGGAAGAGTCAGTCTTCTTGTACTTAAGTCGGCATTGTGCCTTTTCTATTTAATTCCGATGCAATATCTGTGATTCGTCGTCAATACGAAGGTCCAAGGGATACAGTAAACCTCAAGTGAAGCATTGGAATCTATATCTAGTGTCACAGGAATGGTTGAAAACATAGACACGGAAGAGTCAGTCTTTTTGTGCTTTAGTCGGCATTGTGCATTTGTATTTAATTCCGATGCAATTTCTGTGTTTCGTCGTCAATATGAAGGTCCAAGGGATACAGTAAACCTGAAGTGAAGCATCGTAATCTATAACTAGTGTCACAGAAAAGGTTGCAAACGTAGACAGTAAGAAGAGTCAGTCTTCTTGTACTTAAGTCGGCATTGTGCCCTTTGTATTTAATTCCGATGACACTTCTGTGTTTCATCGTCATTAAGAAGGTCAGAGGGATACAGTAAATCTGAAGTGATTCATCGGAATCTATAACTAGTTTCACAGGAATGGTTCAAAACATAGACAGTCGGAAGAGTCAGTCTTCTTGTACTTAAGTCGGCATTGTGATTTTTGTGTTTAATTCCGATGCAATTTCTGTGTTTCATCGAGAATAACAAGGTCCAAGGGATACAGTAAACCTGAAGTAAAGCATTGGAATCTATTACTAGTGTCACAGGAATGGTTCAAAACATAGACAGTAAGAAGTGTCAGTCTTCTTGTACCTAAGTCGGCCTTGTGCCTTTTGTATTTAATTCCGATGCAATTTCTGTGTTTCATCGTCAATAAGAAGGTCCAAGGGATACAGTAAACATATAGTGAAGCATCGGAATCTAAAACTGGTCTCACAGGAAATGTTCAAATCATAGTCAGTAAAAAGGGTCAGTCTTCTTATACTTAAGTCGGCTTTGAGCCTTTTCTACATAATTCCGATGCAATTTCTGTGTTTCGTCGTCAATAGGAAGGTCAGAGGGATACAGTAATCCTGAAGTGAAGCATCGGAATCTATAACTAGTTTCACAGGAATGGTTCAAAACATACACAGCAATAAGAGTCAGTCTTCTTGTACTTAAGTCGGCATTGTACCTTTTGTATTCAATTCCGAAGCAATTTCTGTGCTTCATCGTCAATAAGAAGGTCCAAGGGATACAGTAAACGTATAGTGAAGCATCGGAATCTAAAACTGGTCTCACTGGAAATGTTCACAACATATTCAGTAAGAAGAGTCAGTCTTCTTGTACTTAAGTCGGCACTGTGCCGTTTTCATTTAATTTCGATGCAATTTCTGTGTTTCATCGTCAACAAGAAGGTCAGAGGGATACAGTAAACCTGAAGTGAAGCATCGGAATCTGTAACTAGTGTCACAGGAATGGTTCAAAACATAGACAGTAAGAAGAGTCAGTCTTCTTGTACTTAAGTCGGCATTGTGCCTTTTGTATTTAATTCCGATGCTATCTCTGTGTTTCATCGTCGATAAGAAGGTCCAAGGGATACAGTAAACCTGAAGTGTGGCATCGGAATCTATAACTAGTGTCACAGGAATTTTTCAAAACATAGACAGTTGGAAGAGTCAGTCTTCTTGTACTTAAGTCGGCATTTGGCCTTTTCTATTTAATTACAATGCAATTTCTGTGTTTCGTCGTAAATAAGAAGGTCACAGGGATACAGTAAACCTGAAGTGAAGCATCGGAATCTATAACTAGTGTCACAGGAATGGTTCAAAACATACACAGCAAGAAGAGTCAGTCTTCTTGTACTTAAGTCGGAATTGTGCCTTTTGTATTAAATTCCCACGCAATTTCTGTGTTTCATCGTCAATACGAAGGTCCAAGGGATCCAGTACACCTGACGTGATGCATCGGAATCTATAACTAGTGTCACAGGAATGGTTCAAAACATAGACAGTAAGAAGAGTTAGTCTTCTTGTACTTAAGTCGGCCTTGTGCCTTATGTATTTAATTCCGATGCAATTTCTGTGTTTCATCGTCAGTAAGAGTGTCAGAGGGATACAGTAAACCTGAAGTGAAGCATCGGAATCTAATACCGGTCTCACAGGAAAGTTTCAAAACATAGAGAGTAAGAAGAGCCAGTCATCTTGCATGTGAGTCGGCATTGTGCCTTTTGTATTTAATTCCGATGCAATTTCTGTGTTTCATCGTCAATAAGAAGGTCAGAGAGATACAGTAAACCTGAAGTGAAGCATCGGAATCTATAACTAGTATCACAGGAATGGTTCAAAACATAGACAGTTGGAAGAGTCAGTCTTCTTGTACTTAAGTCGTCATTGTGCCTTTTCTATTTAATTCCAATGCAATATCTGTGTCTCGTCGTCAATACGAAGAACCAAGGGATACAGTAAACCTCAAGTGAAGCATTTGAATCTATATCTAGTGTCACAGGAATTTTTAAAAGCATAGACACGAAAGAGTCAGTCTTCTTGTACTTAAGTCGGCGTTGTGCCTTTTGTATTTAATTCCGATGCAATTTCTGTGTTTCATCGACAATAACAAGGTCCAAGGGATACAGTAAATCTGAAGTAAAGCATCGGAATCTACAACTAGTGTCACAGGAATGGTTCAAAACATAGACAGTAAGAAGTGTCAGTCTTCTTGTACTTAAGTCGGCATTGTGCCTTTTGTATTTAATTACGATGCAATTTCTGTGTTTCATCGTCAATAAGAAGGTCCAAGGGATACAGTAAACATATAGTGAAGCATCGGAATCTAAAACTGGTCTCACTGGAAATGTTCACAACATAGTCAGTAAGAAGAGTCAGTCTTCTTGTACTTAAGTCGGCACTGTGCCGTTTGCATTTAATTCCGATGCAATATCTGTGTTTCATCGTCAATAGGAAGTCATAGGGATACAGTTAACCTGAAGTGAAGCATCGGAATCTATAACTAGTGTCACAGGAATGGTTCAAAACATACACAGCAAGAAGAGTCAGTCTTCTTGTACTTAAGTCGGAATTGTGCCTTTTGTATTAAATTCCCATGCAATTTCTGTGATTCATCGTCAATACGAAGGTCCAAGGGATCCAGTACACCTGACGTGATGCATCGGAATCTATAACTAGTGTCACAGGAATGGTTCAAAACATAGACAGTAAGAAGAGTTAGTCTTCTTGAACTTAAGTCGGCCTTGTGCCTTATGTATTTAATTCCGATGCAATTTCTGTGTTTCATCGTCAATAGGAAGGTACAAGGGATACAGTACACTTATAGTGATGCATTGGAATCTATAACTAGAGTCACAGGAATGGTTCAAAACATAGACAGTAAGAAGAGTCAGTCTTCTTGTACGTAAGTCGGCATTGTGCCTTTTGCATTTAATTCCGATGCTATTTCTGTGATTCATCGTTGATAAGAAGGTCCATGGGATACAGTAAACCTGAAGTGTACCATCGGAATCTATAACTAGTGTCACAGGAATTTTTCAAAACATAGACAGTTGGAAGAGTCAGTCTTCTTGTACTTAAGTTCGCATTTGGCCTTTTCTAATTAATTCCAATGCAATTTCTGTGTTTCGTCGTAAATAAGAAGGTCCAAGGGATACAGTACACCTCAAGTGAAGCATCGGAATCTAAAACTGATCTCACAGGAAAGATTCAAAACATAGAGAGTAAGAAGAGCCAGTCAACTTGTATATGAGTCGGCATTGTGCTTTTTGTATTTAATTCAGGAACCATTTCTGTGTTTCACCGTCAATAAGAAGGTCAGAGGGATACAGTAAACCTAAAGTAAAGAATCGGAATCTATAACTAGTGTCACAGGAATGGTTAAAACATAGACAGTAGGAAGAGTCAGTCTTCTTGTACTTAAGTCCGCATTGTACCTTTTGTATTTAATCCCGATGCAATTTCTGTGTTTGATCGTCAATAAGAAGGCCCAAGGGATAGAGTAAACGTATAGTGAAGCATCGGAATCTAAAACTGGTCTCACAGGAAATGTTCAAATCATAGTCAGTAAGAAGAGTCAGTCTTCTTGTACTTAAGTCGGCACTGTGCCGTTTGCATTTAATTCCGATGCAATTTCTGTGTTTCATCGTCAATAAGAATGTCAGAGAGATACAGTAAACCTGAAGTGAAGCATCGGAATCTATAGGTAGTGTCACAGGAATGGTTCAAAACATAGACTGTTGGAAGACTCACTCTTCTTGTACTTAAGTCTGCATTGTCCCTTTTGTATTTAATTCCGATGCAAATTCTGTGTTTCATCGTCAATAACAAGGCCCAAGGGATACAGTAAACCGGAAGTGAAGCATCGGAATCTATAACTAGAGTCACAGGAATGGTTCAAAACATAGACAGTAAGAAGAGGTAGTCTTCTTGTACGTAAGTCGGCATTGTGCCTTTTGCATTTAATTCCGGTGCAATTACTGTGTTTCATCGTCGATAAGAAGGTCCAAAGGATACAGGAAACCTGAACTGAAGCATCGGAATCTATAACTAGTGCCACAGGAATGGTTCAAAACATAGACAATAAGAAGAGTCAGTCTTCTTGTACTTAAGTCGGCATTGCTCAATTTGTATTATTCCGATGCAATTACTGTGTTTCATCGTCAATATGAAGGTCAGAGGGATACAGTAAATTTGAAGTGAAGCATCGGAATCTATAAGTATTATTACAGGAATTTTTCAAAACATAGACTGTACGAAGAGTCAGTCTTCTTGTACTTAATACGGCATTGTGCCTTTTCTATCTAATTCCGATGCAATTTCTGTGTTTCATCGACAATAAGAAGGTCCAAAGGATACGGTAAACCTGAAGTGAAGCCTCGGAATCTATAACTAGTATCACAGGAATGGTACATAACATAGACAGTAAGAAGAGTCAGTCTTCTTGTACTTAAGTCGGCATTGTGCCTTTTCTTTTTGTTTCCGATGCAATTTCTGTGTTTCATCGTCAATAAGAAGGTCCAAAGGACATAGTAAACCGGAAGTGAAACTTCGGAATCTATAACTAGTATCACAGGAATGGTTCAAAACATAGACAGTTGGAAGAGTAATTCTTCTTGTACTTAAGTCGGCATTGTGCCTTTTGTATTTAATTCCGATGCAATTTCTGTGTTTCATCGACAATAACAAGGTCCAAGGGATACAGTAAACCTGAAGTAAAGCATCGGAATCTATAACTAGTGTCACAGGAATGGTTCAAAACATAGACAGTAAGAAGTGTCAGTCTTCTTGTACCTAAGTCGGCCTTGTGCCTTTTGTATTTAATTCCGATGCAATTTCTGTGTTTCATCGTCAATAAGAAGGTCCAAGGGATACAGTAAACATATAGTGAAACATCGGAATCTATAACTAGTGCCACAGGAATGGTTCAAAACAAAGACAATAAGAAGAGTCAGTCTTCTTGTACTTAAGTTTTCACTGTGCCTTTTGTATTTAATTCCGATGCAATTTCTGTGTTTCATCGTCAGTAAGAGTGTCAGAGGGATACAGTAAACCTGAAGTGAAGCATCGGAATCTAAAACCGGTCTCACAGGAAAGGTTCAAAACATAGAGAGTAAGAAGAGCCAGTCATCTTGTATTTGAGTCGGCATTGTGCCTTTTGTATTTAATTCCAAAGCAATTTCTGTGTTTCATCGTCAATAAGAAGGTCAGAGGGATACAGTAAACCTGGAGTGAAGTATCGGAATCTATAACTAGTATCACAGGAATGGTTCAAAACATAGACAGTTGGAAGAGTCAGTCTTCTTGTACTTAAGTCGGCATTGTGCCTTTTCTATTTAATTCCAATGCAATAACTGTGTTTCGTCGTCAATACGAAGAACCAAGGGATACAGTAAACCTCAAGTGAAGCATTGGAATCTATAACTAGTGTCACAGCAATGGTTGAAAACATAGACACGGAAGAGTCAGTCTTTTTGTGCTTAAGTCGGCATTGTGCATTTGTATTTAATTCCGATGCAATTTCTGTGTTTCGTCGTCAATATGAAGGTCCAAGGGATACAGTAAACCTGAAGTGAAGCATTGGAATCTATAACTAGTGTCACAGAAAAGGTTCAAAACATAGACAGTTAGAAGAGTCAGTCTTCTTGTACTTAAGTCGGCATTGTGCCCTTTGTATTTAATTCCGATGCAATTTCTCTGTTTCATCGTCAATAAGAAGGTCAGAGGGATACAGTAAACCTGAAGTGATGCATCGGAATCTATAACTAGTGTCACAGGAATGGTTCAAAACATAGACAGTCGGAAGAGTCAGTCTTCTTGTACTTAAGTCGGCATTGTGCCTTTTGTATTTAATTCCGATGCAATTTCTGTGTTTCATCGACAATAACAAGGTCCAAGGGATACAGTGAACCTGAAGTAAAGCATCGGAACCTATAACTTGTGTCACAGGAATGGTTCAAAACATAGACGGTAAGAAGTGTCAGTCTTCTTGTACCTAAGTCGGCCTTGTGCCTTTTGTATTTAATTACGATGCATTTTCTGTGTTTCATCGTCAATAAGAAGGTCCAAGGGATACAGTAAACATATAGGGACGCATCGGAATCTAAAACTGGTCTCACAGGAAATGTTCAAATCATAGTCAGTAAGAAGAGTCAGTCTTCTTATACTTAAGTCGGCTTTGTGCCTTTTCTACATAATTCCGATGCAATTTCTGTGTTTCGGCGTCAATAAGAAGGTCAGATGGATACAGTAATCGTGAAGTGAAGCATCGGAATCTATAACTTGATTCACAGGAATGGTTCAAAACATACACAGCAATAAGAGTCAGTCTTCTTGTACTTAAGTCGGCATTGTGCCGTTTGTATTCAATTCCGAAGCAATTTCTGTGTTTCATCGTCAATAAGAAGGTCCAAGGAATACAGTAAACGTATAGTGAAGCATCGGAATCTAAAACAGGTCTCACTGGAAATGTTCACAACATAGTCAGTAAGAAGAGTCAGTCTTCTTGTACTTAAGTCGGCACTGTGCCATTTGCATTTAATTCCGATGCAATTTCTGTGTTTCATCATCAATAAGAAGTCAGAGGGATACAGTTAACCTGAAGTGAAGCATCGGAATCTATAACTAGCGTCACAGGAATGGTTCAAAACATAGACAGTAAGAAGAGTCAGTCTTCTTGTACTTAAGTCGGCATTGTGCCTTTTGTATTTAATTCCGATGCTATTTCTGTGTTTCATCGTCGATAAGAGGGTCCAAGGGATACAGTAAACCTGAAGTGTAGCATCGGAATCTATAACTAGTGTCACAGGAATTTTTCAAAACATAGGCAGTTGGAAGAGTCAGTCTTCTTGTACTTAAGTTCGCATTTGGCCTTTTCTATTTAATTCCAATGCAATTTCTTTGTTTCGTCGTAAATAAGAAGGTCACTGAGATACAGTAAACCTGAAGTGAAGCATTGGAATCAATAACTAGTGTCACAGGAATGGTTCAAAACATACACAGCAAGAGGAGTCAGGCTCCTTGTACTTAAGTCGGAATTGTGCCTTTTGTATTCAATTCCGATGCAATTTCTGTGTTTCATCGTCAATACGAAGGTCCAAGGGATACAGTAAACCTGAAGTGATGCATCGGAATCTGTAACTAGTGTCACAGGAATGGTTCAAAACATAGACAGTCGGAAGAGTCACTCTTCTTGTACTTAAGTCGGCATTGTGCCTTTTGTATTTAATTCCGATGTAATTTCTGTGTTTCATCGTCAATAACCAGGTCCAAGGGATACAGTAAATCTGAAGTGAAACATCGTAATCTATAACTCGTGACTCAGGAATGGTTCAAAACATAGACTGTAAGAAGAGTCAGTCTTCTTGTACTTAAGTCGGCCTTGTGCCTTATGTAATTAATTCCGATGCAATTTCTGTGTTTCATCGTCAATAGGAAGGTACAAGGGATACAGTACACTTATAGTGAAGCATCGGAATCTAAAACTGGTCTCACAGGAAATGTTCAAATCATAGTCAGTAAGAAGAGTTAGTATTTTGTATTTTGTATTTTGTATTTTGTATTTTGTATTTAAATCCGATGCAATTTCTGTGTTTCATCGTCGATAAGAAGGTCCAAGGGATACAGGAAACCTGAACTGAAGCGTCGGAATCTATAACTAGTGCAACAGGAATGGTTCAAAACATAGACAATAAGAAGAGTCAGTCTTCTTGTACTAATGTCGGCATTGTGCCTTTTATTTTTGTTTCCGATGCAATTTCTGTGTTTCATCGTCAATAAGACGGTCCAAAGGACACAGTAAACCTGAAGTGAAACTTCGGAATCTATAACTAGTGTCACAGGAATGATTCAAATCATCGAAAGTAAGAAGAGTCAGTCTTCTTGTACTTAAGACGGCACTGTGCCTTTTGTATTTAATTCCGATGCAATTTCTGTGTTTCATCGTCAGTAAGAGTGTCAGAGGGATACAGTAAACCTGAAGTGTAGCATCGGAATCTAAAACCGGTCTCACAGGAAAGGTTCAAAACATAGAGAGTAAGAAGAGCCAGTCATCTTGCATGTGAGTCGGCATTGTGCCTTTTGTATTTAATTCCGATGCAATTTCTGTGTTTCATCGTCAATAAGAAGGTCAGAGGGATACAGTAAACCTGAAGTGAAGCATCGGAATCTATAACTAGTATCACAGGAATGGTTCAAAACATAGACAGTTGGAAGAGTCAGTCTTCTTGTACTTAAGTCGGCATTGTGCCTTTTCTATTTAATTCCGACGCAATATCTGTGTTTCGTCGTCAATACGAAGGTCCAAGGGATACAGTAAACCTCAGGTGAAGCATTGGAATCTATATCTAGTGTCACAGGAATGGTTGAAATCATAGACACGGAAGAGTCAGTCCTTTTGTGCTTAAGTCGGCATTGTGCAATTTGTATTTAATTCCGATGCAATTTCTGTGTTCCGTCGTCAATATGAAGGTGCAAGGGATACAGTAAACCTGAAGTGAAGCATCGGAATCTATAACTAGGGTCACAGAAAAGGTTCAAAACATAGACAGTTAGAAGAGTCAGTCTTCTTGGACTTAAGTCGGCATTGTGCCCTTTGTATTTAATTCCGATGCAATTTCTGTGTTTCATCGTCAATGAGAAGGTCAGAGGGATACAGTAAACCTGAAGTGATGCATCGGAATCTATAACTAGTGTCACAGGAATGGTTCAAAACATAGACAGTCGGAAGAGTCAGTCTTCTTGTACTTAAGTCGGCATTGTGCCTTTTGTATTTAATTCCGATGCAATTTCTGTGTTTCATCGACAATAACAAGGTCCAAGGGATACACTAAACCTGAAGTAAAGCATCGGAATCTATAACTAGTGTCACAGGAATGGTTCAAAACATAGACAGTAAGAAGTGTCAGTCTTCTTGTACCTAAGTCGGCCTTGTGCCTTTTGTATTTAATTCCGATGCAATTTCTGTGTTCCGTCGTCAATATGAAGGTGCAAGGGATACAGTAAACCTGAAGTGAAGCATCGGAATCTATAACTAGGGTCACAGAAAAGGTTCAAAACATAGACAGTTAGAAGAGTCAGTCTTCTTGGACTTAAGTCGGCATTGTGCCCTTTGTATTTAATTCCGATGCAATTTCTGTGTTTCATCGTCGATAAGAAGGTCCAAGGGATACAGGAAACCTGAACTGAAGCGTCGGAATCTATAACTAGTGCAACAGGAATGGTTCAAAACATAGACAATAAGAAGAGTCAGTCTTCTTGTACTAATGTCGGCATTGTGCCTTTTATTTTTGTTTCCGATGCAATTTCTGTGTTTCATCGTCAATAAGACGGTCCAAAGGACACAGTAAACCTGAAGTGAAACTTCGGAATCTATAACTAGTGTCACAGGAATGATTCAAATCATCGAAAGTAAGAAGAGTCAGTCTTCTTGTACTTAAGACGGCACTGTGCCTTTTGTATTTAATTCCGATGCAATTTCTGTGTTTCATCGTCAGTAAGAGTGTCAGAGGGATACAGTAAACCTGAAGTGTAGCATCGGAATCTAAAACCGGTCTCACAGGAAAGGTTCAAAACATAGAGAGTAAGAAGAGCCAGTCATCTTGCATGTGAGTCGGCATTGTGCCTTTTGTATTTAATTCCGATGCAATTTCTGTGTTTCATCGTCAATAAGAAGGTCAGAGGGATACAGTAAACCTGAAGTGAAGCATCGGAATCTATAACTAGTATCACAGGAATGGTTCAAAACATAGACAGTTGGAAGAGTCAGTCTTCTTGTACTTAAGTCGGCATTGTGCCTTTTCTATTTAATTCCGACGCAATATCTGTGTTTCGTCGTCAATACGAAGGTCCAAGGGATACAGTAAACCTCAGGTGAAGCATTGGAATCTATATCTAGTGTCACAGGAATGGTTGAAATCATAGACACGGAAGAGTCAGTCCTTTTGTGCTTAAGTCGGCATTGTGCAATTTGTATTTAATTCCGATGCAATTTCTGTGTTCCGTCGTCAATATGAAGGTGCAAGGGATACAGTAAACCTGAAGTGAAGCATCGGAATCTATAACTAGGGTCACAGAAAAGGTTCTAAACATAGACAGTTAGAAGAGTCAGTCTTCTTGGACTTAAGTCGGCATTGTGCCCTTTGTATTTAATTCCGATGCAATTTCTGTGTTTCATCGTCAATGAGAAGGTCAGAGGGATACAGTAAACCTGAAGTGATGCATCGGAATCTATAACTAGTGTCACAGGAATGGTTCAAAACATAGACAGTCGGAAGAGTCAGTCTTCTTGTACTTAAGTCGGCATTGTGCCTTTTGTATTTAATTCCGATGCAATTTCTGTGTTTCATCGACAATAACAAGGTCCAAGGGATACACTAAACCTGAAGTAAAGCATCGGAATCTATAACTAGTGTCACAGGAATGGTTCAAAACATAGACAGTAAGAAGTGTCAGTCTTCTTGTACCTAAGTCGGCCTTGTGCCTTTTGTATTTAATTCCGATGCAATTTCTGTGTTTCATCGTCAATAAGAAGGTCCAAGGGATACAGTAAACATATAGTGAAGCATCGGAATCTAAAACTGGCCTCACAGGAAATGTTCAAATCATAGTCAGTAAGAAGAGTCAGTCTTCTTATACTTAAGTCGGCTTTGTGCATTTCCTACATGATTCCGATGCAATTCCTGTATTTCGTCGTCAATAAGAAGCACACAGGGATACAGTAATCCTCAAGTGAAGCATCGGAATCTATAACTAGATTCACAGGAATGGTTCAAATCATACACAGCAATAAGAGTCAGTCTTCTTGTACTTAAGTCGGCATTGTGCCTTTTGTATTCAATTCCGAAGCAATTTCTGTGTTTCATCGTCAATAAGAAGGTCCAAGGGATACAGTAAACGTATAGTGAAGCATCAGAATCTAAAACTGGTCTCACTGGAATTGTTCACAACATAGTCAGTAAGAAGAGTCAGTCTTCTTGTACTTAAGTCAGCACTGTGCCGCTTGCATTTAATTCCGATGCAATTTCTGTGTTTCATCGTCAATAAGAAGTCAGAGGGATACAGTTAACCAGAAGTGAAGCATCGGAATCTATAACTAGTGTCACAGGAATTTTTCAAAACATAGACAGTTGGAAGAATCAGTCTTCTTGTACTTAAGTCGGCATTTGGCCTTTTCAATTTAATTCCAATGCAGTGTCTGTGTTTCGTCGTAAATAAGAAGGTCACAGGGATACAGTAAACCTGAAGTGAAGCATCGGAATCTATAACTAGTGTCACAGGAATGGTTCAAAACATAGACAGTGGGAAGAGTCACTCTTCTTGTACTTAAGTCGGCATTGTGCCTTTTGCATTTAATTCCGATGCAATTTCTGTGTTTCATCGTCAATAACAAGGTCCAAGGGATACAGTAAATCTGAAGTGAAGCATCGTAATCTATAACTAGTGTCTCAGGAATGGTTCAAAACTTAGACTGTAAGAAGAGTCAGTCTTCTTGTACTTAAGTCAGCCTTGTGCCTTATGTATTTAATTCCGATGCAATTTCTGTGTTTCATCGTCAATAGGAAGATACAAGGGATACAGTACACTTATAGTGAAGCATCGGAATCTAAAACTGGTCTCACAGGAAATGTTCAAATCATAGTCAGTAAGAAGAGTTAGACTTCTTATACTTAAGTCGGCATTGTGCATTTTGTATGTAAGTCCGATGCAATTTCTGTGTTTCATCGTCATTAACAAGGCCCAAGGGATACAGTAAACCTGAAGGGAAGCATCGGAATCTATAACTAGTGTCATAGGAATGGTTCAAAACATAGACAGTAAGAAGAGTCAGTCTTCTTGTACTTAAGTCGGCATTGTGCCTTTTGCATTTAATTCCGATGCAATTTCTGTGTTTCATCGTCGATAAGAATGTCCAAGGGATACAGGAAACCTGAACTGAAGCATCGGAATCTGTAACTAGTGCCACAGGAATGGTTCAGAACATAGACAATAAGAAGAGTCAGTCTTCTTGTACTTAATACGGCATTGTGCCTTTTCTATCTAATTCCGATGCAATTTCTGTGTTTCATCGACATTAAGAATGTCAGAGGGGTACAGTAAACCCGAAGTAAAGCATCGGAATCTATAACTAGTGTCACAGGAACGGTTCAAATCATAGACCCTAGAAAGAGTCAGTCTTCTTGTACATATGTCGGCATTGTGCCTTTTCTTTTTGTTTCCGATGCAATTTCTGTGTTTCATCGTCAATAAGAAGGTCCAAAGGACACAGTAACCCTGAGGTGAAGCTTCGGAATCTATAACTAGGGTCACAGGAATGGTTCAAAACATAGGCGGTAAGATGAGTTAGTCTTCTTGTACTTAAGTCGTCACTGTGCCTTTTGTATTTAATTCCGATGCAATTTCTGTGTTTTGCCGTCAATAAGAAGGTCCAAGGAATACAGTAAACCTCAAGTGAAGCATCGGAATCTAAAACCGATCTCACAGGACAGATTCAAGACTTAGAGAGTTAGAAAAGCCAGTCATCTTGTATATGAGTCGGCATTGTGCCTTTTGTATTACATTCAGATGCAATTTCTGTGTTTCATCGTCAATAAGAAGGTCAGAGGGATACAGTAAACCTAAAGTGAAGAATCGGAATCTATAACTAGTGTCACAGGAATGGTTTAAACATAGACAGTAGGAAGAGTCAGTCTTCTTGTACTTAAGTCCGCATTGTGCCTTTTGTATTTAATCCCGATGCAATTTCTGTGTTTCGTCGTCAATAAGAAGGTCCAAGGGATACAGTAAACCTGAAGTGAAGCATCGGAATCTATAACTAGTGTCACATTAATGGTTCAAATCATAGTCAGTAAGAAGAGTCAGTCTTCTTATACTTAAGTCGGATTTGTGCCTTTTGTATTTAATTCCGAAGCAATTTCTGTGTTTCATCGTCAATAAGAAGGTCCAAGGGATAGAGTAAACGTATTGTGAAGCATCGGAATCTAAAACTGGTCTCACAGGAAATGTTCAAAACGTAGTCAGTAAGAAGAGTCAGTCTTCTTGTACTTAAGTCGGCACTGTGCCGCTTGCATTTAATTCCGATGCAATTTCTGTGTTTCATCGTCAATAAGAATGTCAGAGGGATACAGTTAACCAGAAGTGAAGCATCGGAATCTATAACTAGTGTCACAGGAATTTTTCAAAACATAGACAGTTGGAAGAATCAGTCTTCTTGTACTTAAGTCGGCATTTGGCCTTTTCAATTTAATTCCAATGCAATGTCTGTGTTTCGTCGTAAATAAGAAAGTCACAGGGATACAGTAAACCTAAAGTGAAGCATCGGAATCTATAACTAGTGTCACAGGAATGGTTCAAAACATAGACAGTCGGAAGAGTCACTCTTCTTGTACTTAAGTCGGCATTGTGCCTTTTGCATTTAATTCCGATGCAATTTCTGTGTTTCATCGTCAATAACAAGGTCCAAGGGAAACAGTAAATCTGAAGTGAAGCATCGTCATCTATAACTAGTGTCTCAGGAATGGTTCAAAACTTAGACTGTAAGAAGAGTCAGTCTTCTTGTACTTACGTCAGCCTTGTGCCTTATGTATTTAATTCCGATGCAATTTCTGTGTTTCATCGTCAATAGGAAGGTACAAGGGATACAGTACACTTATAGTGAAGCATCGGAATCTAAAACTGGTCTCACAGGAAATGTTCAAATCATAGTCAGTAAGAAGAGTTAGACTTCTTATACTTAAGTCGGCATTGTGCATTTTGTATTTAAGTCCGATGCAATTTCTGTGTTTCATCGTCAATAACAAGGCCAAGGGATACAGTAAACCTGAAGGGAAGCATCGGAATCTATAACTAGTGTCATAGGAATGGTTCAAAACATAGACAGTAAGAAGAGTCAGTCTTCTTGTACTTAAGTCGGCATTGTGCCTTTTGCATTTAATTCCGATGCAATTTCTGTGTTTCTTCGTCGATAAGAATGTCCAAGGGATACAGGAAACCTGAACTGAAGCATCGGAATCTGTAACTAGTGCCACAGGAATGGTTCAAAACATAGACAATAAGAAGAGTCAGTCTTCTTGTACTTAATACGGCATTGTGACTTTTCTATCTAATTCCGATGCAATTTCTGTGTTTCATCGACATTAAGAATGTCAGAGGGGTACAGTAAACCCGAAGTAAAGCATCGGAATCCATAACTAGTGTCACAGGAACGGTTCAAATCATGGACACTAGAAAGAGTCAGTCTTCTTGTACATATGTCGGCATTGTGCCTTTTCTTTTTGTTTCCGATGCAATTTCTGTGTTTCATCGTCAATAAGAAGGTCCAAAGGACACAGTAACCCTGAGGTGAAGCTTCGGAATCTATAACTAGTGTCACAGGAATGGTTCAAAACATAGGCGGTAAGATGAGTTAGTCTTCTTGTACTTAAGTCGTCACTGTGCCTTTTGTATTTAATTCCGTTGCAATTTCTGTGTTTTGTCGTCAATAAGATGGTCCAAGGGATACAGTAAACCTCAAGTGAAGCATCGGAATCTAAAACCGATCTCACAGGACAGATTCAAAACTTACAGAGTAAGAAAACCCAGTCATCTTGTATATGAGTCGGCATTGTGCCTTTTGTATTAAATTCAGATGCTATTTCTGTGTTTCATCGTCAATAAGAAGGTCAGAGGGATACAGTAAACCTAAAGTGAAGAATCGGAATCTATATCTAGTGTCACAGGAATGGTTTAAACATAGACAGTAGGAAGA
Organism: Schistocerca americana; assembly: GCF_021461395.2. Taxonomy (NCBI): domain Eukaryota; kingdom Metazoa; phylum Arthropoda; class Insecta; order Orthoptera; family Acrididae; genus Schistocerca; species Schistocerca americana. The sequence goes on from NC_060123.1 coordinate 764,699,693, forward strand.
GTCAGTCTTCATGTACTTAAGTCCGCATTGTGCCTTTTGTATTTAATCCCGATGCAATTTCTGTGTTTCGTCGTCAATAAGAAGGTCCAAGGGATACAGTAAACCTGAAGTGAAGCATCGGAATTTATAACTAGTGTCACATTAATGGTTCAAATCATAGTCAGTAAGAAGAGTCAGTCTTCTTATACTTAAGTCGGATTTGTGCCTTTTGTATTTAATTCCGAAGCAATTTCTGTGTTTCATCGTCAATAAGAAGGTCCAAGGGATAGAGTAAACGTATTGTGAAGCATCGGAATCTAAAACTGGTCTCACAGGAAATGTTCAAAACGTAGTCAGTAAGAAGAGTCAGTCTTCTTGTACTGAAGTCGGCACTGTGCCGCTTCCATTTAATTCCGATGCAATTTCTGTGTTTCATCGTCAATAAGAATGTCAGAGGGATACAGTTAACCAGAAGTGAAGCATCGGAATCTATAACTAGTGTCACAGGAATTTTTCAAAACATAGACAGTTGGAAGAATCAGTCTTCTTGTACTTAAGTCGGCATTTGGCCTTTTCAATTTAATTCCAATGCAATGTCTGTGTTTCGTCGTAAATAAGAAGGTCACAGGGATACAGTAAACCTGAAGTGAAGCATCGGAATCTATAACTAGTGTCACAGGAATGGTTCAAAACATAGACAGTCGGAAGAGTCACTCTTCTTGTACTTAAGTCGGCATTGTGCCTTTTGCATTTAATTCCGATGCAATTTCTGTGTTTCATCGTCAATAACCAGGTCCAAGGGATACAGTCAATCTGAAGTGAAGCATCGTAATCTATAACTAGTGTCTCAGGAATGGTTCAAAACTTAGACTGTAAGAAGAGTCAGTCTTCTTGTACTTAAGTCAGCCTTGTGCCTTATGTATTTAATTCCGATGCAATTTCTGTGTTTCATCGTCAATAGGAAGGTACAAGGGATACAGTACACTTATAGTGCAGCATCGGAATCCAAAACTGGTCTCACAGGAAATGTTCAAATCATAGTCAGTAAGAAGAGTTAGACTTCTTATACTTAAGTCGGCATTGTGCATTTTGTATTTAAGTCCGATGCAATTTTTGTGTTTCATCGTCAATAACAAGGCCCAAGGGATACAGTAAACCTGAAGGGAAGCATCGGAATCTATAACTAGTGTCATAGGAATGGTTCAAAACATAGACAGTAAGAAGAGTCAGTCTTCTTGTACTTAAGTCGGCATTGTGCCTTTTGCATTTAATTCCGATGCAATTTCTGTGTTTCATCGTCGATAAGAATGTCCAAGGGATACAGGAAACCTGAACTGAAGCATCGGAATCTGTAACTAGTGCCACAGGAATGGTTCAAAACATAGACAATAAGAAGAGTCAGTCTTCTTGTACTTAATACGGCATTGTGCCTTTTCTATCTAATTCCGATGCAATTTCTGTGTTTCATCGACATTAAGAATGTCAGAGGGGTACAGTAAACCCGAAGTAAAGCATCGGAATCTATAACTAGTGTCACAGGAACGGTTCAAATCGTAGTCACTAGAAAGAGTCAGTCTTCTTGTACATATGTCGGCATTGTGCCTTTTCTTTTTGTTTCCGATGCAATTTCTGTGTTTCATCGTCAATAAGAAGGTCCAAAGGACACAGTAACCCTGAGGTGAAGCTTCGGAATCTATAACTAGTGTCACAGGAATGGTTCAAAACATAGGCGGTAAGATGAGTTAGTCTTCTTGTACTTACGTCGTCACTGTGCCTTTTGTATTTAATTCCGATGCAATTTCTGTGTTTTGTCGTCAATAAGAAGGTCCAAGGGATACAGCAAACCTCAAGTGAAGCATCGGAATCTAAAACCGATCTCACAGGACAGATTCAGAACTTAGAGAGTAAGAAAAGCCAGTCATCTTGTATATGAGTCGGCATTGTGCCTTTTGTATTAAATTCAGATGCAATTTCTGTGTTTCATCGTCAATAAGAAGGTCAGAGGGATACAGTAAACCTAAAGTGAAGCATCGGAATCTATAACTAGTGTCACATTAATGGTTCAAATCATAGTCAGTAAGAAGAGTCAGTCTTCTAATACTTAAGTCGGATTTGTGCCTTTTGTATTTAATTCCGAAGCAATTTCTGTGTTTCATCGTCAATAAGAAGGTCAGAGGGATACAGTAAACCTGAAGTGAAGCATCGGAATCTATAACTAGTGTCACAGGAATGATTCAAAGCATACACAGCAAGAAGAATCTTTCTTCTTGTACTTATGTCGGCATTTTGCCTTTTGTATTTAATTCCAATTCGATTTCTGTGTTTCATCGTCAATACGAAGGTGCAAGGGATACAGTAAACCTGAAGTGATGCATCGGAATCTATAACTAGTGTCACAGGAATGGTTTAAATCATAGACAGTCGGAGGAGTCAGTCTACTTGTGCTTAAATCGGCATTGTGCCTTTTGTATTTAATTCCGATGCAATTACTGTGTTTCATCGTCAATACGCAGGTCAGAAGGATACAGTAAATTTGAAGTGAAGCATCGGAATCTATAACTATTGTTACAGGAATTTTTCAAAACATAGGCTGTAAGAAGAGTCAGTCGTCTTGTGCTTAATACGGCATTGTGCAATTTCTATTTATTTCCGTTGCAATTTCTGTGTTTCATCGACAATAAGAATGTCAGAGGGATACAGTAAACCTGGAGTGAAGCATCGGAATCTATAACTAGTGTCACAGGAACGGTTCAAACATAGACACTAGGAAGAGTCAGTCTTCTTGCACTTAAGTCGGCATTGTACCTTTTCCATTTAATTCCGATGCAATTTCTGTGTTTCATCGTCAATAAGAGTGTCAGAGGGATACAGTAAACCTGAAGTGAAGCATCAGAATCTATAACTAGTATCACAGGAATGGTTCAAAACATAGACAGTTGGAAGAGTCAGTCTTGTTGTACTTAAGTCGGCATTGTGTCTATTCTATTTAATTCCGATGGAATTTCTGTGTTTCGTCGTCAATAAGAATGTCCAAGGGATACAGTAAACCTGAAGTGAAGCATCGGAATCTATACCTAGTGTCACAGGAATGGTTGAAAACATAGACACGGAAGAGTCAGTCTTCTTGTACTTAAGTCGGCATTGGGCCTTTTGTATTTAATTCCGATGCAATTTCTGTGTTTCGTTGTCAATAAGAAGGTCCAAGGGATGCAGTAAACCTGAAGTGAAGCATCGGAATCTAAAACCGGTCTCACAGGAAAGGTTCAAGATATAGAGAGTAAGGAGGGCCAGCCATCTTGTAATAGAGTCGGCATTGTGCCTTTTGTATTTAATGCCGATGCAATTCCTGTGTTTCATCGTCAATAAGATGGTCAGAGGGATACAGTAAACCTGAAGTGAAGCATCGGAATCTATAACTAGTGTCACAGGAATGGTTCAAAACATAGACAGTAAGATAAGTCAGTCTTCATGTACTTAAGTCGGCATTGTGCATTTTGTATTTAATTCCGATGCTATTTCTGTGTTTCATCGTCGATAAGAAGTTCCAAGGGATACAGCAAACCTGAAGTGATGCATTGGAATCTATATCTAGTGTCACAGGAATGGTTGAAAACATAGACACGGAAGAGTCAGTCTTCTTGTGCTTAAGTTGGGATTGTGCATTTGTATTTAATTCCGATGCAATTTCTGTGTTTCGTCGTCAATATGAGGGTCCAAGGGATACAGTAAACCTGAAGTGAAGCATCGGAATCTATAACTAGTGTCACAGAAAAGGTTCAAAACATAGACAGTAGGAAGAGTCAGTCTTCTTGTACTTAACTCGGCATTGTGCTTTTGCTATTTAATTCCGATGCAATTTCTGTGTTTCGGCGATAAATAAGAAGGTCAGAGGGATACAGTAAACCTGAAGTGAAGCATCGGAATCTATAACTAGTGTCACAGGAATGATTCAAAACATACACAGCAAGAAGAGTCATTCTTCTTGTACTTAAGTCGGCATTTTGCAATTTGTATTTAATTCCAATGCGATTTCTGTGTTTCATCGTCAATACGAAGGTCCAAGGGATACAGTAAACCTGAAGTGATGCATCGGAATCTATAACTAGTGTCACAGGAATGGTTTAAAACATAGACAGTCGGAGGATCAGTCTTCTTGTACTTAAGTCGGCATTGTGCCTTTTGTAGTGAATTACGATGCAATTTCTGTGTTTCATCGTCAATAACAAGGTCCAAGGGATACAGTAAACCTGAAGTGAAGCATCGGAATCTATAACTAGTGTCACAGGAATGGTTCAAAACACAGAGCGTAAGAAGAGTCAGTCTTCTTGTACTTACGTCGGCCTTGTGCCTTTTGTATTTAATTCCGATGCAATTTCTGTGTTTCATCGTCAATAAGAAGGTCCAAGGGATACAGTAATCATATAGTGAAGCATTGGAATCTAAAACTGGTCTCACAGGAAATGTTCAAATCATAGTCAGTAAGAAGAGTCAGTCTTCTTATAATTAAGTCGATATTGTGCCTTTTCTACTTAATTCCGATGCAATTTCAGTGTTTCGTCGTCAATAAGAAGGTCCACGGGATACAGTAAACCTGAAGTGAAGCATCGGAACCTAAAACCGGTCTCACAGAAAGGTTCAAGACATAGAGAGTAAGTAGAGCCAGTCATCTTGTACTTAAGTCGGCATTGTGCATTTTCTATTTAATTCCGATGCAACTTCTGTGTTTCATCGTCAATAAGAAGGTCCAAAGGATACAGTAAACCTGAAGTGAAGCATCGGAATCTATAACTAGTGTCACAGGAATTTTTCAAATCATAGACAGTTGGATGAGTCAGTCTTCTTGTACTTAAGTCGGCATTGTGCCTTTTCTATTTACTTCCGATGCAATTTCTGTGTTTAGTCGTCATTAAGAAGGTCCAAGGGATACAGTAAACCTGAAGTGAAGCATCGGAATCTAAAAATGGTCTCACAGTAAAGGTTCAAAACATAGAGAGTAAGAAGAGCCTGTCATCTTGTATTTGAGTGGGAATTGTGCCTTTTTTATTTAATTCCGATGCAATTTCTGTGTTTCATCGTCAATAAGAAGGTCAGAGGGATACAGTAAAATTGAAGTGAAGCATCGGAATCTATAACTATTGTTACAGGAATTTTTCAAAGCATAGGCTGTAAGAAAAGTCAGTCGTCTTGTGCTTAATACGGCATTGCGCATTTTCTATTTATTTCCGATGCAATTTATGGGCTTCATCGACAATAAGAATGTCAGAGGGATACAGTAAACCTGGAGTGAAGCATCGGAATCTATAACTAGTGTCACAGGAACGGTTCAAACATAGACACTAGGAAGAGTCAGTCTTCTTGCACTTAAGTCGGCATTGTACCTTTTCCATTTAATTCCGATGCAATTTCTGTGTTTCATCGTCAACAAGAGTGTCAGAGGGATACAGTAAACCTGAAGTGAAGCATCGGAATCTATACCTAGTGTCACAGGAACGGTTGAAAACATAGACACGGAAGAGTCAGTCTTCTTGTACTTAAGTCGGCATTGGGCCTTTTGTATTTAATTCCGATGCAATTTCTGTGTTTCGTTGTCAATAAGGAGGTCCAAGGGATGCAGTAAACCTGAAGTGAAGCATCGGAATCTAAAACCGGTCTCACAGGAAAGGTTCAAAACATAGAGAGTAAGGAGAGCCAGCCATCTTGTAATAGTGTCGGCATTGTGCCTTTTGTATTTAATTCCGATGCAATTTCTGTGTTTCATCGTCAATAAGATGGTCATAGGGATACAGTAAACCTGAAGTGAAGCATCGGAATCTGTAACTAGTGTCACAGGAATGGTTCAAAACATAGACAGTGAGATAAGTCAGTCTTCTTGTACTTAAGTCGGCATTGTCCATTTTGTATTTCATTCCGATGCTATTTCTGTGTTTCATCGTCGATAAGAAGGTCCAAGGGATACAGTAAACCGGAAGTGAAGCATCGGAATCTATATCAAGCGTCACAGGAATTGCTCAAAACATAGACAGTAAGAAGAGTCAGTCTTCTTGTACTTAAGTCGGCATTGTGCCTTTTGTATTTAATTCCGATGCAAATTCTGTGTTTTATCGACAATACGAAGGTCCAAAGGATACAGTAAACCTGAAGTGATGCTTCGGAATCTATAAGTAGTGTCACAGGAATGGTTCAAAACACAGACAGTACGAAGAGTCAGTCTTCTTGTACTTTAGTCGGCATTGTGCCGTTTGTATTTAATACCGATGCAATTTCTGTGTTTCATCGTCAATAAGAGTGTCAGAGGGATACAGTAAACCTGAAGTGAAGCATCGGAATCTATAAGTAGTATCACAGGAATGGTTCAAAACATAGACAGTTGGAAGAGTCAGTCTTCTTGTACTTATGTCGGCATTGTGATTTTTCTATTTAATTCCGATGCAATTTCTGAGTTTCGTCGTCCATAAGAAGGTCCAAGGGATACAGTAAACCAGAAGTGAAGCATCGGAATCTATAACTAGTGTCACAGGAGTGGTTAAAAACACACACAGCAAGAAGAATCAATCTTCTTGTACTTAAGTCGGCCTTGTGCCTTTTGTATTTAATTCCGAAGCAATTTCTGTGTTTCATCGTCAATAAGAGAGTCCAAGGGATACAGTAAACATATAGTGAAGCATCGGAATCTAAAACTGGTCTCACTGGAAATGTTCAAATCATAGTCAGTAAGAAGAGTCAGTCTTCTTATACTTAAGTCGGCATTGTGCCTTTTCTACTTAATTCCGATGCAATTTCTATGTGTCGTCGTCAATAAGAAGGTCCACGGGATACAGTAAACCTGAAGTGAAGCATCGGAATCTAAAACCGGTCTCACAGGAAAGGTTCAAAACATAGGGAGTAAGAAGAGCCAGTCATCTTATATTTGGGTCGGCATTGTGCCTTTTGTATTTAATTCCGATGCAATTTCTGTGTTTCATCGTCAATAAGAAGGTCAGAGGGATACAATAAACCTGAAGTGAAGCATCGGAATTTATAACTAGTGTCACAAGAATGGTTCAAAACATAGACAATAGGAAGAGTCAGTCTTCTTGTACTTAAGTCGGCATTGTGCCTTTTGTATTTAATTCCGATGCAATTTCTGTGTTTCACCGTCAATAAGAAGGTCAGAGGGATACAGTAAACCTGACGTGAAGCATCGGAATCTATAACTAGAGTCACAGGTCCGGTTCAAAACATAGACAGCGGGAAGAGTCGGTCATCTTGTACTTAAGTTGGCATTGTGCCTTTTCTATTTACTTCCGATGCAATTTCTGTGTTTCGTCGTCAATACGAAGGTCCCAGGGACACAGTAAACCTGAAGTGAAGCATCGGAATCTATATCTAGTGTCACAGGAATGGTTCAAAACTTAGACAGTAAGATGAGTCATTCTTCTTGTACGTAAGTCGGCATTGTGCCTTTTGTATTTAATTCCGATGCAATTTCTGTGTTTCATCGTCAATATGAAGGTCATAGGGATACAGTAAAACTGAAGTGAAGCATCGGAATCTATAACTAGAGTCACGGGAATGGTTCAAAACATAGAGAGTAGGAAGGGTCAGTCTTCTTATACTTAAGTCGGCACTGTGCCTTTCTTATTTCATTCCGAAGAAATTTCTGTGTTTCATCTTCAGTAAGAAGGTCAGAGGGATACAGTAAACCTGAAGTGAAGCATCGGAATCTATAAGTAGTGTCACAGGAATGGTTCAAAACATAGTCAGTAAGAAGAGTCTGTCTTCTTGTACTGAAGTCGGCATTGTGCCTTTTTATTAAATCCCGATGAAATTTCTATGTTTCATCGTCAATAAGAAGGTCCAAGGGATGCAGTAAACCTGAAGTGAAGCATCGGAATACATAACTAGTGTCACAGGAATGCTTCAAACATAGTCAGTAAGAAGAGTGATTCTTCTTGTACTTAAGTCGGCATTGTGCCATTTCTATTTAATTCCGATGCAATTTCTGTGTTTCATCGTCAATACGAAGGTCAGAGGGATACAGTAAACCGGAGGTGAGGCATCGGAATGTATAACTAGGGTCACAGGAAAGGTTCAAAACACAGACAGTAGGAAGAGTCAGTCTTCTTGTACTTAAGTCGTCATTGTGCCTTTTGTATTTAATCCCGATGCAATTACTGTGTTTCATCGTCAATACGAAGGTCCAAGGAATACAGTACACCTGAAGTGAAGCATCGGAATCTGTAACTAGTGTCACAGGAATGGTTCAAATCATAGACAGTAAGAAGTGTCAGTCTTCTTGTACTTAAGTCGCCATTGTGCCTTTTCTATTTAGTTCCGATGCAATTTCTGTGTTTCGTCATCAATAAGAAGGTCAGAGGGATACAGTAAACCTGAAGTGAAGCATCGGAATCCATAACTAGTGTCACAGGAATGGTTCAAAACATACACAGCAAGAAGAGTCAGTCTTCTTGTACTTAAGTCGGCATTGTGCCTTTTGTATTTAATTCCGATGCAATTTCTGTGTTTCATCGTCAATAAGAAGGTCTAAGGGATACAGTGAAACTGAAGTGATGCATCGGAATGTATAACTAGGGTCACAGGAATGGTTCAAAACATAGACAGTAGGAAGAGTCAGTCTTCTTGTACTTAAGTCGGCATTGTGACTTTTGTATTTAATTCCGATGCAATTTCAGTGTTTCATCGTCAATAAGAAGGTCCAAGGGATATAGTAAACCTGAAGTGAGGCATCGGAATCTATAACTAGTGTCACAGGAATGGTTCAAAACATAGACAGTAAGAAGAGTCAGTCTTCCTGTACTTAAGTCGGCATTGTGTCTTTAGTATTTTATTTCGATGCAATTTCTGTATTTAATCGTCAATAAGAAGGTCCAAGGGATACAGTAAACACATAGTGAAGCATCGCAATCTTAAACTGGTATCACAGGAAGTGTTCAAATCATAGTCAGTAAGAAGAGTCAGTCTTCTTGTACTTAAGTCGCCATTGTGACTTTTCTATTTAATTTCGATGCAGTATCAGTGTTTCATCGTCAATAAGAAGGTCCAAGGGATACAGTAATCATATAGTGAAGCATCGGAATCTAAAACTGGTCTCACAGGAAATGTTCACAACATAGTCAGTAAGATGAGTCAGTCTTCTTGTACTTAAGTCGGCATTGTGCATTTTGTATTTAATTCAGGTGCAATTTCTGTGTTTCATCATCAATAAGAATGTCAGAGGGATACAGTAAACCTGAAGTGAAGCATCGGAATCTGTAACTAGTGTCACAGGAGCGGTTTAAACATAGTTAGTAAGAAGAGTCAGTCTTCTTGTACTTAAGTCGGCATTGTGCCTATTCTATTTAATTCCGATGCAATTTCTGTGTTTCATCGTCAATAAGAAGGTCAGAGGGATACAGTAAACCTGAAGTGAAGCATCAGAATGTATAACTAGTGTCACAGGAATGTTTCAAAACATAGACAGTAGAAAGAGTCAGTCTTCTTGTACTTAAGTCGGCATTGTGCCTTATGTATTTAATTCCAAAGCAATTTCTGTGTTTCATCGTCAATATGAAGGTCCAAGGGAGACAGTAAACCTGAAGTAAAGCATCGGAATGTACAACTAGTGTCACAGGAATGGTTCAAAGCATAGTTAATAAGAAGAGTCAGTCTTCTTGTACTTAAGTCGGCATTGTGCCTATTCTATTTAATTCCGATGCAATTTCTGTGTTTCATCGTCAATAAGAAGGTCAGAGGGATACAGTAAACCTGAAGTGAAGCATCGGAATCTCTAACTAGTGTCACAGGGATGGTTCAAAACATAGACAGTAGGAAGAGTCAGTCTTCTTATACTTAAGTCGGCATTGTGCCTTTTGTAACTAATTCCGATGCTATTTCTGTGTTTCATCGTCAATAACAAGGTCAGAGGGATACAGTAAACCTGAAGTGAAGCATCGGAATCTATAACTAGTGTCACAGGAATGGTCAAAGCATAGACAGTAGGAAGAGTCCGCCTTCTTGTACTTAAGTCGGCATTGTGCCTTTTCTATTTAATTCCGATGCAATTTCTGTGTTTCGTCATCAATAACAAGGTCAGAGGGATACAGTAAACCTGAAGTGAAGCTTCGGAATCCATATCTAGTGTCACAGGAATGGTTCACAACATACACAGCAAGAAGAGTCAGTCTTCTTGTACTTAAGTCGGCATTGTTCCTTTTGTATTTAATTCCGATGCAATTTCTGCGTTTCATCGTCAATAAGAAGGTGCAAGGGTTACAGGTAACCTGAAGTGATGCATCGGAATCTATAACTATGGTCACAGGAATGGTTCAAAACATAGACAGTAGGAAGAGTCAGTCTTCTTTTACTTAAGTCGACATTGTGCCTTATGTATTTAATTCCGATGCAATTTCTGTGTTTCATCGTCAATAAGAAGGTCAGAGGGATACAGTAAACCTGAAGTGAAGCATCGGAATCTATAACTAGTGTCACAGGAATGGTTCAAAACAGAGGCAGTAGGAAGAGTCAGTCTTCTGGTACTTAAGTCGGCATTGTGCCTTTTCTATTTAATTCCGATGCAAATTCTGTGTTTCGTCGTCAATATGAAGATCCAAGGGATACAATAAACCTGAAGTGAAGCATCGGAATCTATAACTAGTGTCACAGTAATGGTTCAAAACATAGACAGTAAGAAGAATCAGTCTTCATGTACTTAAGTCGGCATTGTGCCTTTTCTATTTGATTTCGATGCAATTTCTGTGTTTCATCGTCAATAAGAGGGTCAGAGGGATACAGTAAACCTGAAGTGAAGCATCGGAATCTATAACTAGTGTCACAGGAATCGTTCAAAACATAGACAGTAAGAAGAGTCAGTCTACTTGTACTTAAGTCGGCATTGTGCCTTTTGTATATAGTCCCGATCCAATTTTTGTGTTTCTTCGTCAATAAGAAGGTCCAAGGGATACAGTACACCTGAAGTGAAGCATCGGAAACTATAACTAGTATCACAGGAATGGTTCAAGTCATAGACAGTAAGAAGGGTCAGTCTTCTTGTACTTAAGTCGGCATTGTGCCTTTTCTATTTAATTCCGATGCAATTTCTGTGATTCATCATCAAGAAGTAGGTCAGAGGGATGCAGTAAACCTGAAGTGAAGCATCGGAATCTATAACTAGTGTCACAGGAATGGTTCAAAACATAGACAGTAAGAAAAGTCTGTCGTCTTGTACTAAAGTCGACATTGTGCCTTTTGTATTTAATTCCGATGCAATTTCTGTGTTTCATCGTCAATTAGAAGGTCTGAGGGATACAGTAAACCTGAAGTGAAGCATCGGAATCTATAACTAGTGTCACAGGAGTGGTGCAAAGCATAGACAGTAGGAAGAGTCAGTCTTCTTGTACTTAAGTCGGCATTTTGCCTTTTCAATTTAATTCCGATGCAGTTCCTGTGTTTCGTCGTCAATACGAAGGTGAGCGGGATACAGTAAACCTTAAGTTAAGCATCGGAATCTATAACTAGTGTCACAAGAATGGTTCAAAACATACACAGCAAGAAGACTCAGTCTTCTTGTACTTATGTCGTCATTGTGCCTTTTGTATTTATTTCCAATGCAATTTGTGTGTTTCATCATCAATAAGAAGGTCCAAGGGATACAGTAAACCTGAAGCGATGCATCGGAATCTGTAACTCGTGCCACAGGAATGGTTCAAAACATAGACAGGTGGAAGTGTCAGTCTTCTTGTACTTAAGTCAGCATTGTGCCTTTTGTATTTAATTACGATGCAATTTCTGTGTTTCATCGTCAATAAGAAAGCCCAAGGGATACAGTAAACCTCAAGTGATGCATCGGAATCAATAACTAGGGTCACAGGAATGGTTCAAAGCATAGACCGTAGGAAGAGTCAGTCTTCTTGTACTTAAGTCGGCATTGTGCCTTATGTATTTAATTCCGATGCAATTTCTGTGTTTCATCGTCAATAAGAAGGTCCAAGGGATACAGTAAACCTGAAGTGAGGCATCGGATTCTATAATTAGTGTCACAGGAATGGTTCAAAACATAGACAGTGAGAAGAGTCTGCCTTCCTGTACTTAAGACCGCATTGTGTCTTTCGTATTTAATTTCGATGCAATTTCTGAGTTTCATCGTCAATAAGAAGGTCTAAGGGATACAGTAAACACATAGTAAAGCATCGCAATCTAAAACTGGTCTCACAGGAAGTGTTCAAATCATAGTCAGTAAGAAGAGTGAGTCTTCTTGTACTTAAGTCGCCATTGTGCCTTTTCTGTTTAATTCCGATGCAATTTCAGTGTTTCGTCGTCAATAAGGCGGTCCAATTGATACAGAAAAACCTGAAGTGAAACACCGGAATCTAAAACCGGTCTCTCAGGAATTGTTCAAAATATAGAGAGTAAGAAGGGCCAGTCATCTTGTATTTGAGTCGGCATTGTGACTTTTGTATTTAATTCCGATGCAGTTTCTGTGTTTCATCGTCAATAAGAAGGTCCATGGGATACAGTAATCATATAGTGAAGCATCGGAATCTAAAACTGGTCCCACAGGAAATGTTCACAACATAGTCAGTAAGAAGAGTCAGTCTTCTTGTACTTAAGTCGGCATTGTGCATTTTGTATTTAATTCAGATGCAATTTCTGTGTTTCATCATCTATAAGAATGTCAGAGGGATACAGTAAACCTGAAGTGAACATCGGAATCTATAACTAGTGTCACAGGAGCGGTTCAAAACATAGTTAGTAAGAAGAGTCAGTCTTCTTGTACTTAAGTCGGCAGTGTGCCTATTCTATTTAATTCCGATGCAATTTCTGTGTTTCATCGTCAATATGAAGGTCAGAAGGATGCAGTAAACCTAAGGTGAAGCATCGGAATCTATAACTAGTGTCACAGGAATGGTGCAAAGCATAGACAGTAGGAAGAGTCAGTCTTCTTGTACTTAAGTCGGCATTGTGCCTTTTCTATTTAGTTCCGATGCAGTTTCTGTGTTTCGTCGTCAATACGAAGGTCAGAGGGATACAGTAAACCTTAAGTGAACCATCGGAATCTATAACTAGTGTCACAGGAATGGTTCATAGCATACACAGCAAGAAGAGTCAGTCATCTTGTACTTATGTCGTCATTGTGCCTTTTGTATTTATTTCCAATGCAATTTGTGTGTTTCATCATCAATAAGAAGGTCCAAGGGATACAGTAAACCTGAAGCGATGCATCGGAATCTATAACTAGTGCCACAGGAATGGTTCAATACATAGACAGGTGGAAGTGTCAGTCTTCTTGTACTTAAGTCGGCATTGTGCCTTTTGTATTTAATTACGATGCAGTTTCTGTGTTTCATCGTCAATAAGAAGGTCCAAGGGATACAGTAAACCTGAAGTGATGCATCGGAATCAATAATTAGGGTCACAGGAATGGTTCAAAACATAGACCATTGGAAGAGTCAGTCTTCTTGTACTTAAGTCGGCATTGTGCCTTATGTATTTAATTCCGATGCAATTTCTGTGTTTCATCGTCAATAAGAAGGTCCAAGGGATACAGTAAACCTGAAGTGAGGCATCGGAATCTGTAACTAGTCACAGGAATGGTTCAAAACATAGACAGTGAGAAGGGTCAGCCTTCATGTACTTAAGTCGGCATTGTGTCTTTCGTATATAATTTAGATGCAATTTCTGAGTTTCATCGTCAATAAGAAGGTCTAAGGGATACAGTAAACACATAGTAAAGCATTGCAATCTAAAACTGGTCTCACAGGAAGTGTTCAAATCATAGTCAGTAAGAAGATCGAGTCTTCTTGTACTTAAGTTGCCATTGTGCCTTTTCTGTTTAATTCCGATGCAATTTCAGTGTTTCGTCGTCAATAAGACGGTCCAAGGGATACAGTAATCATATAGTGAAGCATCGGATCTAAAACTGGTCCCACAGGATATGTTCACAACATAGTCAGTAAGAAGAGTCAGTCTTCTTGTACTTAAGTCGGCATTGTGCATTTTGTATTTAATTCAGATGCATTTTCTGTGTTTCATCATCAATAAGAATGTCAGAGGGATACAGCAAACCTGAACTGAAGCATCGGAATCTATAACTAGTGTCACAGGAGCGGTTCATAACATAGTTAGTAAGAAGAGTCAGTCTTCTTGTACTTAAGTCGGCAGTGTGCCTATTCTATTTAATTCCGATGCAATTTCTGTGTTTCATCGTCAATATGAAGGTCAGAAAGATACAGTAAACCTGAGGTGAAGCATCGGAATCTCTAACTAGTGTCACAGGGATGGTTCAAAACGTAGACAGTAGGAAGAGTCAGTCTTCTTGTACTTAAGTCGGCATTGTGCCTTTTGTATTTAATTCCGATGCAATTTCTGTGTTTCATCGTCAATAAGAAGATCAGAGGGATACAGTAAAACTGAAGTGAAGCATCAGAATCTATAACTAGTGTCACAGGAATGGTTCAAAACATAGACAGTAAGAAGAGTCAGTCTACTTGTACTTAAGTCGGCATTGTGATTTTTGTATATAGTCCCGATCCAATTTTTGTGTTTCTTCGTCAATAAGAAGGTCCAAGGGATACAGTACACCTGAAGTGAAGCATCGGAAACTATAACTAGTATCACAGGAATGGTTCAAGTCATAGACAGTAAGAAGGGTCAGTCTTCTTGTACTTAAGTCGGCATTGTGCCTTTTCTATTTAATTCCGATGCAATTTCTGTGATTCATCATCAAGAAGTAGGTCAGAGGGATGCAGTAAACCTGAAGTGAAGCATCGGAATCTATAACTAGTGTCACAGAAAAGGTTCAAAACATAGACAGTAAGAAGAGTTTGTCGTCTTGTGCTTAAGTCGACATTGTGCCTTTTGTATTTAATTCCGATGCAATTTCTGTGTTTCATCGTCAATAAGAAGGTCAGAGGGATACAGTAAACCTGAAGTGAAGCATCGGAATCTATAACTAGTGTCACAGGAATGGTTCAAAACAGAGGCAGTAGGAAGAGTCAGTCTTCTGGTACTTAAGTCGGCATTGTGCCTTTTCTATTTAATTCCGATGCAAATTCTGTGTTTCGTCGTCAATATGAAGATCCAAGGGATACAATAAACCTGAAGTGAAGCATCGGAATCTATAACTAGTGTCACAGTAATGGTTCAAAACATAGACAGTAAGAAGAATCAGTCTTCATGTACTTAAGTCGGCATTGTGCCTTTTCTATTTGATTTCGATGCAATTTCTGTGTTTCATCGTCAATAAGAGGGTCAGAGGGATACAGTAAACCTGAAGTGAAGCATCGGAATCTATAACTAGTGTCACAGGAATCGTTCAAAACATAGACAGTAAGAAGAGTCAGTCTACTTGTACTTAAGTCGGCATTGTGCCTTTTGTATATAGTCCCGATCCAATTTTTGTGTTTCTTCGTCAATAAGAAGGTCCAAGGGATACAGTACACCTGAAGTGAAGCATCGGAAACTATAACTAGTATCACAGGAATGGTTCAAGTCATAGACAGTAAGAAGGGTCAGTCTTCTTGTACTTAAGTCGGCATTGTGCCTTTTCTATTTAATTCCGACGCAATTTCTGTGATTCATCATCAAGAAGTAGGTCAGAGGGATGCAGTAAACCTGAAGTGAAGCATCGGAATCTATAACTAGTGTCACAGGAATGGTTCAAAACATAGACAGTAAGAAAAGTCTGTCGTCTTGTACTAAAGTCGACATTGTGCCTTTTGTATTTAATTCCGATGCAATTTCTGTGTTTCATCGTCAATTAGAAGGTCTGAGGGATACAGTAAACCTGAAGTGAAGCATCGGAATCTATAACTAGTGTCACAGGAGTGGTGCAAAGCATAGACAGTAGGAAGAGTCAGTCTTCTTGTACTTAAGTCGGCATTTTGCCTTTTCAATTTAATTCCGATGCAGTTCCTGTGTTTCGTCGTCAATACGAAGGTGAGCGGGATACAGTAAACCTTAAGTTAAGCATCGGAATCTATAACTAGTGTCACAAGAATGGTTCAAAACATACACAGCAAGAAGACTCAGTCTTCTTGTACTTATGTCGTCATTGTGCCTTTTGTATTTATTTCCAATGCAATTTGTGTGTTTCATCATCAATAAGAAGGTCCAAGGGATACAGTAAACCTGAAGCGATGCATCGGAATCTATAACTCGTGCCACAGGAATGGTTCAAAACATAGACAGGTGGAAGTGTCAGTCTTCTTGTACTTAAGTCGGCATTGTGCCTTTTGTATTTAATTACGATGCAATTTCTGTGTTTCATCGTCAATAAGAAAGCCCAAGGGATACAGTAAACCTCAAGTGATGCATCGGAATCAATAACTAGGGTCACAGGAATGGTTCAAAGCATAGACCGTAGGAAGAGTCAGTCTTCTTGTACTTAAGTCGGCATTGTGCCTTATGTATTTAATTCCGATGCAATTTCTGTGTTTCATCGTCAATAAGAAGGTCCAAGGGATACAGTAAACCTGAAGTGAGGCATCGGATTCTATAATTAGTGTCACAGGAATGGTTCAAAACATAGACAGTGAGAAGAGTCTGCCTTCCTGTACTTAAGACCGCATTGTGTCTTTCGTATTTAATTTCGATGCAATTTCTGAGTTTCATCGTCAATAAGAAGGTCTAAGGGATACAGTAAACACATAGTAAAGCATCGCAATCTAAAACTGGTCTCACAGGAAGTGTTCAAATCATAGTCAGTAAGAAGAGTGAGTCTTCTTGTACTTAAGTCGCCATTGTGCCTTTTCTGTTTAATTCCGATGCAATTTCAGTGTTTCGTCGTCAATAAGGCGGTCCAATTGATACAGAAAAACCTGAAGTGAAACACCGGAATCTAAAACCGGTCTCTCAGGAATTGTTCAAAATATAGAGAGTAAGAAGGGCCAGTCATCTTGTATTTGAGTCGGCATTGTGACTTTTGTATTTAATTCCGATGCAGTTTCTGTGTTTCATCGTCAATAAGAAGGTCCATGGGATACAGTAATCATATAGTGAAGCATCGGAATCTAAAACTGGTCCCACAGGAAATGTTCACAACATAGTCAGTAAGAAGAGTCAGTCTTCTTGTACTTAAGTCGGCATTGTGCATTTTGTATTTAATTCAGATGCAATTTCTGTGTTTCATCATCTATAAGAATGTCAGAGGGATACAGTAAACCTGAAGTGAACATCGGAATCTATAACTAGTGTCACAGGAGCGGTTCAAAACATAGTTAGTAAGAAGAGTCAGTCTTGTTGTACATAAGTCGGCAGTGTGCCTATTCTATTTAATTCCGATGCAATTTCTGTGTTTCATCGTCAATATGAAGGTCAGAAGGATGCAGTAAACCTAAGGTGAAGCATCGGAATCTCTAACTAGTGTCACAGGGATGGTTCAAAACATAGACAGTAAGAAGGGTCTGTCGTCTTGTACTTAAGTCGACATTGTGCCTTTTGTATTTAATTCCGATGCAATTTCTGTGTTTCATCGTCAATAAGAAGGTCAGAGGGATACAGTAAACCTGAAGTGAAGCATCGGAATCTATAACTAGTGTCACAGGAATGGTTCAAAACAGAGACATTAGGAAGAGTCAGTCTTCTTTTACTTAAGTCGGCATTGTGCCTTTTCTATTTAATTCCGATGCAAATTCTGTGTTTCGTCGTCAATAAGAAGATCCAAGGGATACAATAAACCTGAAGTGAAGCATCGGAATCTATAACTGGTGTCACAGTAATGGTTCAAAACATAGAGAGTAAGAAGAGTCAGTCTTCTTGTACTTAAGTCGGCTTTGTGCCTTTTCTATTTGATTTCGATGCAATTTCTGTGTTTCATCGTCAATAAGAGGGTCAGAGGGATACAGTAAATCTGAAGTGAAGCATCGGAATCTATAACTAGTGTCACAGGAAGCGTTCAAACCATAGCCAATAGGAAGGGTCAGTCTTCTTGTACTTAAGTCGGCATTGTGACTTTCCTATTTTATTCCGATGCAATTTCTGTGCTTCGTCGTCAATAAGAAGGTCAAAGGGATGCAGTAAACCTGAAGTGAAGCATCGGAATGTATAACTAGTGTCACAGGAATGGTTCATAAAATAGACAGTAAGAAAAGTCTGTCGTCTTGTACTAAAGTCGACATTGTGCCTTTTGTATTTAATTCCGATGCAATTTCTGTGTTTCATCGTCAATTAGAAGGTCTGAGGGATACAGTAAACCTGAAGTGAAGCATCGGAATCTATAACTAGTGTCACAGGAGTGGTGCAAAGCATAGACAGTAAGAAGAGTCAGTCTTCTTGTACTTAAGTCGGCATTGTGCCTTTTCAATTTAATTCCGATGCAGTTCCTGTGTTTCGTCGTCAATACGAGGGTGAGAGGGTTACAGTAAACCTTAAGTGAAGCATCGGAATCTATAACTAGTGTCACAGGAATGGTTCAAAACATACACAGCAAGAAGAGTCAGTCTACTTGTACTTAAGTCGGCATTGTGCCTGTTGTCTTTAATTTCAATGCAATTTCTGTGTTTCATCGTCAATAAGAAGGTCCAAGGGATACAGTAAACACATAATGAAGCATCGGAATCTAAAACTGGTCTCACAGGAAATGTTCAAATCATAGTAAGTAAGAGGAGTCAGTCTTCTTTTACTTAAGTCGGCATTGTGCCACTTCTATGTAATTTTGATGCAATTTCTGTGTTTCGTCGTCAATAAGAAGGTCCAACTGATACAGTGAACCAGAAGTGAAGCACCGGAATCTAAAACCGGTCTCTCAGGAAAGGGCAAAACATAGAGAGTAAGAAGAGCCAGTCATCTTGTATTTGAGTCGGCATTGTGCCTTTTGTATTTAATTCCGATGCAGGTTTTGTGTTTCATCGTCAATAAGACGGTCAGAGGGAATCAGTAAACCTGAAGTGAAGCATCGGAATCTATAACTAGTGTCACAGGAATGGTTAAAACATTGACAGTAGGAAGAGTCAGTGTTCTTGTACTTAAGTCGGCATTGTGCCTTTTCTATTTAATTCCGATGCAATGTATGTGTTTCATCGTCAATAAGAAGGTCCAAGGGATACAGTAAACATATAGTGAAGCATCGGAATCTAAAACTGGTCTCACAGGAAATGTTCACAACATAGTCAGTAAGAAGAGTCAGTCTTCTTGTACTTAAGTCAGCATTGTGCATTTTGTATTTAATTCCGATGCAATTTCTGTGTTTCATCATCAATAAGAAGGTCAGAGGGATACAGTAAACCTGAAGTGAAGTAACGGAATCTATAACTAGTGTCACAGGAATATTTCAAATCATAGACTGTAAGAAGAGTCAGTGTTCTTGTACTTAAGTCGGCATTGTGCCTTTTCTATTTAATTCCGATGCAATTTCTGTGTTTCGTCGTCAATAAGAAGGTCAAAAGGATACAGTAAACCTAAAATGAAGCATCGGAAACTATAACTAGTATCACAGGATTGGTTCAAAACATAGACTGTATGAAGAGTCAGTCTTCTTGTACTTATGTCGGCATTGTGCCTCTTGTATTTAATTCCGATGCAATTTCTGTGTTTCATCGTCGATAAGAAGGTCCAAGGGATACGGTAAACCTGAAGTGAAGATCGGAATCTATAACTAGTATCACAGGAATTGTTCAAAACATAGACAGTAAGAAGAGTCAGTCTTCTTGTACTTAATTCGGCATTGTGCCTTTTGTATTTAATTCCGATGCAATTTCTGTGTTTCATCGTCAATAAGAAGGTCCAAGTGATACAGTAAACCTGAAGTGAAGCATCGGAAACTATAACTAGTGTCACCGGAATGGTTCAAAACATAGACAGTAAGAAGTATCAGTCTTCTTGTACTTAAGTCGGCATTGTGCCTTTTGTATTTAATTCCGGTTCAATTTCTGTGTTTCATCGTAAATAAGAAGGTCAGAGGGAAACAGTAAACCTGAAATGAAGCATCGGAATCTATAACTAGTTTCACAGGAACGGTTCTAAACATAGACAGTAGGTAGAGTCAGTCTTCATGTACTTAAGTCGGCATTGTGCTTTTGTATTTAATTGCGATGCAATTTCTGTGTTTCATCGTCAATAAGAAGGCCCAAGGGATACAATAAACATATAGTGAAGCATCGTAATCTAAAACTGGTCTCACAGTAAATGTTCACAACACAGTCAGAAAGAAGAGACAGTCTTATTGTACTTAAGTGGGCATTGTGCCTTTTGTATTTAATTCCGATGCAATTTCTGTGTTTCATCGTCAATAAGAAGGTCAGAGGGATACAGGACACCTGAAGTGAAGCATCTGAAACTATAATTAGTGTCACCGGAATGGTTCAAAACATAGACAGTAAGAAGTGTCAGTCTTCTTGTACTTAAGTCGGCATTGTGCCTTTTGTATTTAATTCCGATTCAATTTCTGTGTTTCGTCGTCAATAAGAAGGTCCAAGGGATACAGTAAACCTGAAGAGAAGCTTCTGAATCTATAACTAGTGTCACAGGAATGGTTCAAAATATGGACAGTAAGATGAGTCAGTCTTCTTGTACGTAAGTCGGCATTGTGCTTTTTCTATTTAATTCCGATGCAAATTATGTTTTTCATCATCAAGAAGAAGGTCAGATGGATGCAGTAAACCTGAAGTAAAGCAACGGAATCTATAACTGGTGTCACAGAAAAGGTTCAAAACATAGAAAGTAAGAAAAGTCTGTCGTCTTGTACTAAAGTCGACATTGTGCCTTTTGTATTTAATTCTGATGCAATTTCTGTGTTTCATCGTCAATTAGAAGGTCTGAGGGATACAGTAAACCTGAAGTGAAGCATCGGAATCTATAACTAGTGTCACATTAAAGGTTCAAAACATACACAGCAAGAAGAGTCAGTCTACTTGTACTTAAGTCGGCATTGTGCCTTTTGTATTTAATCCCGATGCAATTTGTGTGTTTCATCGTCAATAAGAAGGTCCAAGGGATACAGTAAACCTGAAGTGATGCATCGGAATCTATAACTAGTGTCACAGGAATGGTTCAAAACATAGTCAGTAGGAAGTGTCAGTCTTCTTATACTTAAGTCGGCATTGTGCCTTTTGTATTTAATTCCGATGCAATTTCTGTGTTTCATCGTCAATAAGAAGGTCCAAGGGATTCAGTAAACCAGAAGTGAAACATCGGAATCTATAACTAGTGTCACAGGAGTGGTTTAAAACATAGACAGTAAGAAGAGTCAGTCTTCTTGTACTTACGTCGGCTTTGTGCCTGTTGTCTTTAATTTCGATGCAATTTCTGTGTTTCATCGTCAATAAGGAGGTCCAAGGGATACAGTAAACACATAGTGAAGCATCGGAATCTAAAACTGGTCTCAGAGGAAATGTTCAAATCATAGTAAGTAAGAGGAGTCAGTTTTCTTTTACTTAAGTCGGCATTGTGCCTCTTCTATGTAATTTTGATGAAATTTCTGTGTTTCGTCGTCTATAAGAAGGTCCAACTGATACAGTGAACCAGAAGTGAAGCACCGGAATCTAAAACCGGTCTCTCAGGAAAGGGCAAAACATAGAGAGTAAGAAGAGCCAGTCAT
Organism: Schistocerca americana; assembly: GCF_021461395.2. Classification (NCBI taxonomy): domain Eukaryota; kingdom Metazoa; phylum Arthropoda; class Insecta; order Orthoptera; family Acrididae; genus Schistocerca; species Schistocerca americana. Next base: position 764,721,180 of record NC_060123.1, read on the forward strand.
CTTGTACTTAAGTCAGCATTGTGCATTTTGTATTTAATTCCGATGCAATTTCTGTGTATCATCATCAATAAGAAGGTCAGAGGGATACAGTAAACCTGAAGTGAAATAACGGAATCTGTAACTAGTGTCACAGGATTGGTTCAAATCATAGACAGTAGGAAGAGTCAGTCTTCTTGTACTTAAGTCGGCATTGTGCCTTTTCTATTTAATTCCGATGCTATGTATGTGTTTCATCGTCAATAAGAAGGTCCAAGGGATACAGTAAACATATAGTGAAGCATCGGAATCTAAACCTGGTCTCACAGGAAATGTTCACAACATAGTCAGTAAGAAGAGTCAGTCTTCTTGTACTTAAGTCAGCATTGTGCATTTTGTATTTAATTCCGATGCAATTTCTGTGTATCATCATCAATAAGAAGGTCAGAGGGATACAGTAAACCTGAAGTGAAATAACGGAATCTGTAACTAGTGTCACAGGATTGGTTCAAATCATAGACAGTAGGAAGAGTCAGTCTTCTTGTACTTAAGTCGGCATTGTGCCTTTTCTATTTAATTCCGATGAAATTTCTGTGTTTCGTCGTCAATAAGAAGGTCAAAAGGATACAGTAAACCTAAAATGAAGTATCGGAATCTATAACTAGTGTCAAACTAATGGTTCAAAACATAGACTGTAAGAAGAGTCAGTCTTCTTGTACTTATGTCGGCATTGTGCCTCTTGTATTTAATTCCGATGCAATTTCTGTGTTTCATCGTCGATAAGAAGGTCCAAGGGATACAGTAAACCTGAAGTGAAGCATCGGAATCTATAACTAGTATCACAGGAATTGTTCAAAACATAGACAGCAAGAAGAGTCAGTCTTCTTGTACCTAATTCGGCATTGTGCCTTTTCTATTTAATTCCGATTAAATTTCTGTGTTTCGTCGTCAATAAGAAGGTCAAAAGGATACAGTAAACCTAAAATGAAGCATCGGAATCTATAACTAGTATCACAGGAATGGTTCAAAACAGAGACAGTAGGAAGAGTCAGTCTTTTTGTACTTAAGTCGGCATTGTGCCTTTTCTATTTAATTCCGATGCAAATTCTGTGTTTCGGCGTCAATAAGAAGATCCAAGGGATACAATAAACCTGAAGTGAAGCATCGGAATCTATAACTAGTGTCACAGTAATGGTTCAAAACATAGATAGTAAGAAGAGTCAGTCTTCTTGTACTTAAGTCGGCATTGTGCCTTTTCTATTTGATTTCGATGCAATTTCTGTGTTTCATCGTCAATACGAAGGGCCAAGGGATACAGTAAACACATAGTGAAGCATCGGAATCTGAGACTGGTCTCACAGGAAATTGATCAAGTCATAGTAAGTAAGAGGAGTCAGTCTTCTTTCACTTAAGTCGGCATTGTGCCTTTTCTATGTAATTTTGATGCAATTTCTGTGTTTCGTCGTCAATAAGAAAGTCCAAGGGATACAGTAAACCTGAAGTGAAGCATCGGAATCTATAACTAGTGTCACAGGAATGGTTCAAATGATAGAGATTAGAAAGAGTCAGTCTTCTTATACTTAAATCGGCACTGTGCCTTTTGTATTTAATTCCGATGCAATTTCTGTGTTTCATCGTCAATACGAAGGTCATAGGGATACAGTAAACCTTAAGTGAAGCATCGGATGTATAACTAGTGTCACAGGAATGGTTCAAAACATATTCAGTTGGAAGAGTCAGTCTTCTTGTACTTAAGTCGGCATTGTGCCTTTTCAATTTAATTCCGATGCAATTTCTGTGTTTCGTCGTCAATAAGAAGGTCAAAAGGATACAGTAAACCTAAAATGTAGCATCGGAATCTATAACTAGTGTCACAGGAATGGTTCAAAACATAGACAGTAAGAAGAGTCAGTCTTCTTGTACTTATGTCGGCATTGTGCCTCTTGTATTTAACTCCGATGCAATTTCTGTGTTTCATCGTCGATAAGAAGGTCCAAAAGATACAGTAAACCTGAAGTGAAGCATCGGAATCCATAACTAGTATCACAGGAATTGTTCAAAACATAGACAGTAAGAAGAGTCAGTCTTCTTGTATTTAAGTCGGCATTGTGCCTTTTGTATTTAATTCCGATGCAATTTCTGTGTTTCATCGTCAATAAGAAGGTCCAAGTGATACAGTAAACCTGAAGTGAAGCATCTGAAACTATAACTAGTGTCACCGGAATGGTTCAAAACATAGACAGTAAGAAGAATCAGTCTTCTTTTACTTAAGTCGGCATTGTGCCTTTTGTATTTGATTCCGATGCAATCTCTGTGTTTCATCGTCAATAAGAAGGTCCAAGTGATACAGTAAACCTGAAGTGAAGCATCGTAAACTGTAACTAGTGTCACCGGAATGGTTCAAAACATAGACAGTAAGAAGTGTCAGTCTTCTTGTACTTATGTCGGCATTGTGCCTTTTGTATTTAATTCCGATGCAATTTCTGTGTTTCATCGTCAACACGAGGGTCAGAGGGATAGTGTAAACCTGAAGTGAAGCATCGGAATCTATAACTGGTGTCACAGGAATCGTTCAAAACATAGACAATAGGAAGGGTCAGTCTTCTTGTACTTAAGTCGGCATTGTGCCTTTCCTATTTTATTCCGATGCAATTTCTGTGTTTCGTCGTCAATAAGAAGGTCAAAGGGATGCAGTAAACCTGAAGTGAAGCATCGGAATCTATAACTAGTGACACAGGAATGGTTCAAAGAATAGACAGTAAGATGAGTCAGTCTTCTTGTACGTAAGTCGGCAATGTGCCTTTTGTATTTAATTCCGATCCAATTTCTGTGTTTCATCGTCAATAAGGTCAGAGGGATACAGTAAACCTGAAGTGAAGCATCGGAATCTATAACTAGTGTCACAGGAGTGGTTCAAATCATAGAGATTAGAAAGAGTCAGTCTTCTTATACTTAAATCGGCACTGTGCCTTTTGTATTTAATTCCGATGTAATTTCTGTGTTTCATCGTCAATAAGAAGGTCATAGGGATACAGTAAACCTTAAGTGAAGCATCGGATTGTATAACTAATGTCACAGGAATGGTTCAAACATTGACAGTAGGAAGAGTCAGTCTTCTTGTACTTGAGTCGGCATTGTGTATTTTGTATTTATTTCCGATGCCATTTCTGTGTTTCATCGTCAATAAGAAGGTCAGAGGGATACAGTAAACCTGAAGTGAAATAACGGAAACTATAACTAGTGTCACAGGAATGGTTCAAAACATAGTCAGTAGGAAGTGTCAGTCTTCTTATACTTAAGTCGGCATTGTGCCTTTTGTATTTAATTCCGATGCAATTTCTGTGTTTCATCGTCAATAAGAAGGTCCAAGGGATACAGTAAACCAGAAGTGAAACATCGGAATCTATAACTAGTGTCACAGGAGTGGTTTAAAACATAGACAGTAAGAAGAGTCAGTCTTCTTGTACTTACGTCGGCTTTGTGCCTGTTGTCTTTAATTTCGATGCAATTTCTGTGTTTCATCGTCAATAAGGAGGTCCAAGGGATACAGTAAACACATAGTGAAGCATCGGAATCTAAAACTGGTCTCACAGGAAATGTTCAAATCATAGTAAGTAAGAAGAGTCAGTCTTCTTTTACTTAAGTCGGCATTGTGCCTCTTCTATGTAATTTTGATAAAATTTCTGTGTTTCGTCGTCTATAAGAAGGTCCAACTGATACAGTGAACCAGAAGTGAAGCACCGGAATCTAAAACCGGTCTCTCAGGAAAGGGCAAAACATAGAGAGTAAGAAGAGCCAGTCATCTTGTATTTGAGTCGGCATTGTGCCTTTTGTATTTAATTCCGATGCAGGTTCTGTGTTTCATCGTCAATAAGAAGGTCAGAGGGAATCAGTAAACCTGAAGTGAAGCATCGGAATCTATAACTAGTGTCACAGGAATGGTTAAAACATAGACAGTAGGAAGAGTCTGTGTTCTTGTACTTAAGTCGGCATTGTGCCTTTTCTATTTAATTCCGATGCAATGTATGTGTTTCATCGTCAATAAGAAGGTCCAAGGGATACAGTAAACATATAGTGAAGCATCGGAATCTAAAACTGGTCTCACAGGAAATGTTCACAACATAGTCAGTAAGAAGAGTCAGTCTTCTTGTACTTAAGTCAGCATTGTGCATTTTGTATTTAATTCCGATGCAATTTCTGTGTTTCATCATCAATAAGAAGGTCAGAGGGATACAGTAAACCTGAAGTGAAGCATCGGAATCTATAACTAGTATCACAGGAATTGTTCAAAACATAGACAGTAAGAAGAGTCAGCCTTCTTGTACTTAATTCGGCATTGTGCCTTTTATATTTAATTCCGATGCAATTTCTGTGTTTCATCGTAAATACGAAGGTCAGAGGGTTACAGTAAACCTGAAGTGAAGCATCTTAATCTATAACTAGTGTCACGGGAACGGTTCTAAACATAGACAGTAGGTAGAGTCAGTCTTCTTGTACTTAAGTCGGAATTGAGCTTTTGTATTTAATTGCGATGCAATTTCTGTGTTTCATCGTCAATAAGAAGGTCCAAGGGATACAATAAACATATAGTGAAGCATCGTAATCTAAAACTGGTCTCACAGGAAATGTTCACAACATAGTCAGAAAGAAGAGACAGTCTTATTGTACTTAAGTGGGCATTGTGCCTTTTGTACTTAATTCCGATGCAATTTCTGTGTTTCATCGTCAATAAGAAGGTCAGAGGCATACAGTAAACCTGAAGTGAAGCATCGGAATCTATAACTAGTGTCACAGGAATGGTTCAAAACAGAGACAGTAGGAAGAGTCAGTCTTTTTGTACTTAAGTCTTCATTGTGCCTTTTCCATTTAATTCCGATGCAAATTCTGTGTTTCGCCGTCAATAAGAAGATCCAAGGGATACAATAAACCTGAAGTGAAGCATCGGAATCTATAACTAGTGTCACAGTAATGGTTCAAAACATAGATAGTAAGAAGAGTCAGTCTTCTTGTACTTAAGTCGGCATTGTGCCTTTTCTATTTGATTTCGATGCAATTTCGGTGTTTCATCGTCAATACGAAGGGCCAAGGGATACAGTAAACACATAGTGAAGCATCGGAATCTGAGACTGGTCTCACAGGAAATTGATCAAATCATAGTAAGTAAGAGGAGTCAGTCGTCTTTCACTTAAGTCGGCATTGTGCCTTTTCTATGTAATTTTGATGCAATTTCTGTGTTTCGTCGTCAATAAGAAGGTCCAAGGGATACAGTAAACCTGAAGTGAAGCATCGGAATCTATAACTAGTGTCACAGGAATGGTTCAAATGATAGAGATTAGAAAGAGTCAGTCTTCTTATACTTAAATCGGCACTGTGCCTCTTGTATTTAATTCCGATGCAATTTCTGTGTTTCATCGTCAATACGAAGGTCATAGGGATACAGTAAACCTTAAGTGAAGCATCGGATGTATAACTAGTGTCACAGGAATGGTTCAAAACATATTCAGTTGGAAGAGTCAGTCTTCTTGTACTTAAGTCGGCATTGTGCCTTTTCAATTTAATTCCGATGCAATTTCTGTGTTTCGTCGTCAATAAGAAGGTCAAAAGGATACAGTAAACCTAAAATGAAGCATCGGAATCTATAACTAGTGTCACAGGAATGGTTCAAAACATAGACAGTAAGAAGAGTCAGTCTTCTTGTACTTATGTCGGCATTGTGCCTCTTGTATCTAATTCCGATGCAATTTCTGTGTTTCATCGTCGATAAGAAGGTCCAAGGGATACAGTAAACCTGAAGTGAAGCATCGGAATCCATAACTAGTATCACAGGAATTGTTCAAAACATAGACAGTAAGAAGAGTCAGTCTTCTTGTATTTAAGTCGGCATTGTGCCTTTTGTATTTAATTCCGATGCAATTTCTGTGTTTCATCGTCAATAAGAAGGTCCAAGTGATACAGTAAACCTGAAGTGAAGCATCTGAAACTATAACTAGTGTCACCGGAATGGTTCAAAACATAGACAGTAAGAAGTGTCAGTCTTCTTGTACTTATGTCGGCATTGTGCCTTTTGTATTTAATTCCGATGCAATTTCTGTGTTTCATCGTCAACACGAGGGTCAGAGGGATAGAGTAAACCTGAAGTGAAGCATCGGAATCTATAACTAGTGTCACAGGAATGGTTCAAAGTATAGACAGTAAGATGAGTCAGTCTTCTTGTACGTAAGTCGGCAATGTGCCTTTTGTATTTAATTCCGGTGCAATTTCTGTGTTTCATCGTCAGTAAGGTCAGAGGGATACAGTAAACCTGAAGTGAAGCATCGGAATCTATAACTAGTGTCACAGGAGTGGTTCAAATCATAGAGATTAGAAAGAGTCAGTCTTCTTATACTTAAATCGGCACTGTGCCTTTTGTATTTAATTCCGATGTAGTTTCTGTGTTTCATCGTCAATAAGAAGGTCATAGGGATACAGTAAACCTTAAGTGAAGCATCGGATTGTATAACTAATGTCACAGGAATGGTTCAAACATAGACAGTAGGAAGAGTCAGTCTTCTTGTACATGAGTCGGCATTGTGTATTTTGTATTTATTTCCGATGCCATTTCTGTGTTTCATCGTCAATAAGAAGGTCAGAGGGTTACAGTAAACCTGAAGTGAAGCATCGGAAACTATAACTAGTGTCACAGGAATGGTTCAAAACATAGACAGTAGGAAGAGTCATTCTTCTTGTACTTAAGTCGGCATAGTGCCTTTTCTATTTAATGCCGATGCAATTAATGTGTTTCATCATCAAAAAGTAGGTCAGAGCGATACTGTAAACCTGAAGTGAAGCATCAAAATGTATAACTAGTGTCACAGGAATGTTTCAAACATAGACAGTAGGAAGAGTCAGTCTTCTTGTACTTGTGTCGGCATTGTGCCATTTGTATTCAATTCCGATACAATTTCTGAGTTTCATCGTCAATAAGAAGGTCAGAGAAATGCAGTAAACCTAAAGTGAAGCATCGGAATCTATAACTAGTGTCACAGAAATGGTTCAAAACACAGACAGTAGGGAGAGTCAGTATTCTTGTACTTAAGTCGGCATTGTGCCTTTTGTATTTGATTCCGATGCAATTTCTGTGTTTTATCGTCAATAAGAAGGTCCAAGTGATACAGTAAACCAGAAGTGAAGCATCGGAAACTATAACTAGTGTCACCGGAATGGTTCAAAACATAGACAGTAAGAAGTGTCAGTCTTCTTGTACTTAAGTCGGCATTGTGCGTTTTCTATTTAATTCCGATGCAATTTCTGTGTTTCATCGTAAATAAGAAGGTCAGAGGGACACAGTAAACCTGAAGTGCAGCATCGGAATCTATAACTAGTGTCACAGGAATGGTTCTAAACTTAGACAGTAAGAAGAGTCAGTCTACTTCTACTAAAGTCGGCATTGTGCCCTTTGTATTTAATTCCAAAGCAATTTCTGTGTTTCATCGTCAATAAGAAAGTCCAAGGGCTACAATAAACATATAGTGAAGCATCGGAATGTAAAACTGGTCTCACAGGAAATGTTCACAACATATTCAGAAAGAAGAAACAGTCTTCTTGTACTTAAGTGGGCATTGTGCCTTTTGTATTTAATTCCGATGCAATTTCTGTGTTTCATCGTCAATAAGAAGGTCAGAGGGATACAGTAAACCTGAAGTGAAGCATCGGAATCTATAACTAGTGTCACAGGAATGGTTCAAAACAGAGTCAGTAGGAAGAGTCAGTCTTTTTGTACTTAAGTCGGCATTGTGCCTTTTCTATTTAATTCCGATGCAAATTCTGTGTTTCGTCGTCAATAAGAAGATCCAAGGGATACAATAAAACTGAAGTGGAGCATCGGAATCTATAACTAGTGTCACAGTAATGGTTCAAAACATAGACATTAAGAAGAGTCACTCGTCTTGTACTTAAGTCTGCATTGTGCTTTTTCTATTTGATTTCGATGCAATTTCTGTGTTTCATCGTCAATAAGAGGGTCAGAGAGATACAGTAAACATGAAGTGAAGCATCGGAATCTATAACTAGTGTCATAGGAATCGTTCAAAACATAGACAATAGGAAGGGTCAGTCTTCTTGTACTTAAGTCGGCATTGTGCCTTTCCTATTTTATTCCGATGCAATTTCTGTGTTTCGTCGTCAATAAGAAGGTCAAAGGGTTGCAGTAAACCTGAAGTGAAGCATCGGAATCAATAACTAGTGTCACAGGAATGGTTCAAAAAATAGACAGTAAGATGAGTCAGTCTTCTTGTACGTAAGTCGGCATTGTGCCTTTTGTATTTAATTCCGATGCAATTTCTGTGTTTCATCGTCAATAAGGTCAGAGGGATACAGTAAACCTGAAGTGAAGCATCGGAATCTATAACTAGTGTCACAGGAATGGTTCAAATCATAGAGATTAGGAAAAGTCAGTCTTCTTATACTTAAATCGGCACTGTGCCTTTTGTATTTAATTCCGATGCAATTTCAGTGTTTCATCGGCAATAAGAAGGTCATAGGGATACAGTAAACCTTAAGTGAAGCATCGGAATGTATAACTAGTGTCACCGGAATGGTTCAAAACATAGACAGTAAGAAGTGTCAGTCTTCTTGTACTTAAGTCGGCATTGTGCCCTTTGTATTTAATTCCGATGCAATTTCTGTGTTTCATCGTAAATAAGAAGGTCAGAGGGATACAGTAAACCTAAAGTGAAGCATCGGAACCTATAACTAGTGTCACAGGAACGGTCCTAAACATAGACAGTAAGTAGACTCAGTCTTCTTGTACTCAAGTCGGCATTGTGCTTTTGTATTTAATTGCGATGCATATTCTGTGTTTCGTCGTCAATAAGAAGATCCAAGGGATACAATAAACCTGAAGTGAAGCATCGGAATCTATAACTAGTGTCACAGTAATGGTTCAAAACATAGACAGTAAGAAGAGTCAGTCTTCTTGTACTTAAGTCGACATTGTGCTTTTCTATTTCATTTCGATGCAATTTCTGTGTTTCATCGTCAATAAGAGGGTCAGAGGGATACAGTAAACCTGAAGTGAAGCATCGGAATCTATAACTAGTGTCACAGGAATCGTTCAAAACGTAGACAATAGGAAGGGTCAGTCTTCTTGTACTTAAGTCGGCATTGTGCCTTTCCTATTTTATTCCGATGCAATTTCTGTGTTTCGTCGTCAGTAAGAAGGTCAAAGGGATGCAGTAAACCTTAAGTGAAGCATCGGAACTTATAACTAGTGTCACAGGAATGGTTCAAAAAATAGACAGTAAGATGTGTCAGTCTTCTTGTACGTATGTCGGCATTTTGCCTTTTGTATTTAATTCCGATGCAATTTCTGTGTTTCATCGTCAATAAGGTCAGAGGGAAACAGTAAACCTGAAGTGAAGCATCGGAATCTATAACTAGTGTCACAGGAATGGTTCAAATCATAGAGATTCGAAAGAGTCAGTCTTTTTATACTTAAATCGGCACTGTGCCTTTTGTATTTAATTCCGATGCAATTTCTGTGTTTCATCGTCAATACGAAGGTCATAGGGATACAGTAAACCTTAAGTGAAGCATCGGAATGTATAACTAGTGCCACAGGAATGGTTCAAAACATATTCAGTAGGAAGAGTCAGTCTTCTTGTACTTAAGTCGGCATTGTGCCTTTTCTATTTAATTCCGATGCAATTTCTGTGTTTCGTCGTCAATAAGAAGGTCAAAAGGATACAGTAAACCTAAAATGAAGCATCGGAATCTATAACTAGTGTCACAGGAATGGTTCAAATCATAGACAGTAAGAAGAGTCAGTCTTCTTGTACTTATGTCGGCATTGTGCCTCTTGTATTTAATTCCGATGCAATTTCTGTGTTTCATCGTCGATAAGAAGGTCCAAGTGATACAGTAAACCTGAAGTGAAGCATCGGAATCCATAACTAGTATCACAGGAATTGTTCAAAACATAGACAGTAAGAAGAGTCAGTCTTCTTGTATTTAAGTCGGCATTGTGCCTTTTGTATTTAATTCCGATGCAATTTCTGTTTTTCATCGTCAATAAGAAGGTCCAAGTGATACAGTAAACCTGAAGTGAAGCATCTGAAACTATAACTAGTGTCACCGGAATGGTTCAAAACATAGACAGTAAGAAGAGTCAGTCTTCTTGTACTTAAGTCGGCATTGTGCCTTTTGTATTTGATTCCGATGCAATTTCTGTGTTTCATCGTCAATAAGAAGGTCCAAGTGATACAGTAAACCTGAAGTGAAGCATCGTAAACTGTGACTAGTGTCACAGGAATGGTTCAAAACATACACAGTAAGAAGTGTCAATCTTCTAGTACTTATGTCGGCATTGTGCCTTTTGTATTTAATTCCGATGCAATTTCTGTGTTACATCGTCAACAAGAGGGTCCGAGGGATACAGTAAACCTGAAGTGAAGCATCGGAATCTATAACTAGTGTCACAGGAATCGTTCAAAACATAGACAATAGGAAGGGTCAGTCTTCTTGTACTTATGTCGGCACTGTGCCTTTCCTATTTTATTCCGATGCAATTTCTGTGTTTCGTCGTCAATAAGAAGGTCAAAGGGATGCAGTAAACCTGAAGTGAAGCATCGGAATCTATAACTAGTGTCACAGGAATGGTTCAAAGAATAGACAGTAAGATGAGTCAGTCTTCTTGTACGTAAGTCGGCATTGTGCCTTTTGTATTTAATTCCGATGCAATTTCTGTGTTTCATCGTCAATAAGGTCAGAGGGATACAGTAAACCTGAAGTGAAGCATCGGAATCTATAACTAGTGTCACAGGAATGGTTCAAAACATAGACAGTAGGAAGAGTCATTCTTCTTGTACTTAAGTCGGCATAGTGCCTTTTCTATTTAATTCCGATGCAATTTCTGTGTTTCATCATCAAGAAGAAGGTCAGAGCGATACTGTAAACCTGAAGTGAAGCATCGGAATGTATAACTAGTGTCACAGGAATGTTTCAAACATAGACAGTAGGAAGAGTCAGTCTTCTTGTACTTGTGTCGGCATTGTGCCCTTTGTATTTAATTCCGATGCAATTTCTGTGTTTCATCGTCAACAAGAAGGTCCAAGGGATACAATAAACATATAGTGAAGCATCGGAATGTAAAACTGGTCTCACAGGAAATGTTCACAACATAGTCAGAAAGAAGAAACAGTCTTCTTGAACTTTAGTCGGCATTGTGCCTTTACTATTTAATTCCGATGCAAATTCTGTGGTTCGTCGTCAATAAGAAGATCCAAGGGATACAATAAACCTGAAGTGAAGCATCGGAATCTATAACTAGTGTCACAGTAATGGTTCAAAACATAGACAGTAAGAAGAGTCAGTCGTCTTGTACTTAATTCTGCATTCTGCTTTTTCTACTTGATTTCGATGCAATTTCTGTGTTTCATCGTCAATAAGAGGGTCAGAGGGATACAGTAAACCTGAAGTGTAGCATCGGAATCTATAACTAGTGTCACAGGAATCGTTCAAAACATAGACAATAGGAAGGGTCAGTCTTCTTGTACTTAAGTCGGCATTGTGCCTTTCCTATTTTATTCCGATGCAATTTCTGTGTTTCGTCGTCAATAAGAAGGTCAAAGGGATGCAGTAAACCTGAAGTGAAGCATCGGAATCTATAACTAGTGTCACAGGAATGGTTCAAAAAATAGACAGTAAGATGAGTCAGTCTTCTTGTACGTAAGTCGGCATTGTGCCTTTTGTATTTAATTCCGATGCAATTTCTGTGTTTCATCGTCAATAAGGTCAGAGGGATACAGTAAACCTGAAGTGAAGCATCGGAATCTATAACTAGTGTCACAGGAAAGGTTCAAATCATAGAGATTAGAAAGAGTCAGTCTTCGTATACTTAAATCGGCACTGTGCCTTTTGTATTTAATTCCGATGCAATTTCAGTGTTTCATCGTCAATAAGAAGGTCATAGGGATACAGTAAACCTTAAGTGAAGCATCGGAATATATAACTAGTGTCACAGGAATGGTTCAAAACATATTCAGTAGGAAGAGTCAGTCTTCTTGTACTTAAGTCGGCATTGTGCCTTTTGTATTTAATTCCGATGCAATTTCTGTGTTTCATCGTCAATAAGAAGGTCCAAGTGATACAGTAAACCTGAAGTGAAGCATCTGAAACTATAACTAGTGCCACCGGAATGGTTCAAAACATAGACAGTAAGAAGAGTCAGTCTTCTTGTACTTAAGTCGGCATTGTGCCTTTTGTATTTGATTCCGATGCAATTTCTGTGTTTCATCGTTAATAAGAAGGTCCAAGTGATACAGTAAGATTGAAGTGAGGCATCGGAAACTATAACTAGTGTCACCGGAATGGTTCAAAACATAGACAGTAAGAAGTGTCAGTCTTCTTGTACTTAAGTTGGCATTGTGCCCTTTGTATTTAATTCCAATGCAATTTCTGTGTTTCATCGTAAATAAGAAGGTCAGAGGGATACAGCAAATCTAAAGTGTAGCATCGGAACCTATAACTAGTGTCACAGGAACGGCTCTAAACATAGACAGTAAGTAGAGTCAGTCTTCTTGTACTTAAGTCGGCATTGTGCCTTTTGTATTTAATTCCGATGCAATTTCTGTGTTTCATCGTCAATAAGGTCAGAGGGATACAGTAAACCAGAAGTGAAGCATCGGAATCTTTAACTAGTGTCACAGGAATGGTTCAAATCATAGAGGTTAGAAAGAGTCAGTCTTCTTATACTTAAATCGGCACTGTGCCTTTTGTATTTAATTCCGATGCAATTTCTGTGTTTCACCAACAAGAAGAAGGTCAGAGCGGTACTGTAAACCTGAAGTGAAGCATCGTAATGTATAACTAGTGTCACAGGAATGTTTCAAACATTGACAGTAGGAAGAGTCAGTCTTCTTGTACTTGTGTCGGCATTGTGCCATTTGTATTTAATTCCGATGCAATTTCTGGGTTTCATCGTCAACAAGAAGGTCAGAGGGATGCACTAAACCTGAAGTGAAGCATCGGAATCTATAACTAGTGTCACAGGAATGGTTCAAAACACAGACAGTAGGAAGAGTCAGTATTCTTGTACTTAAGTCGGCATTGTGCCTTTTGTGTTTGATTCCGATGCAATTTCTGTGTTTTATCGTCAATAAGAAGGTCCAAGTGATACAGTAAACCTGAAGTGAAGCATCGGAAAATATAACTAGTGTCACCGGAATGGTTCAAAACGTAGACAGTAAGAAGTGTCAGTCTTCTTTTACTTAAGTCGGCATTGTGCCTTTTCTATTTAATTCCGATGCAATTTCTGTGTTTCATCGTCAATAAGAAGGTCAGAGGGATACAGTAAACCTGAAGTGTAGCATCGGAATCTATAACTAGTCTCACATGAATGGTTCTAAACTTAGACAGTAAGTACAGTCAGTCTTCTTGTACTTAAGTCGGCATTGTGCTTTTGTATTTAATTGCGATGCAATTTCTGTGTTTCATCGTCAATAAGAAGGTCCAAGGGATACAATAAACATATAGTGAAGCATCGGAATCTAAAACAGGTCTCACAGGAAATTTTCACAACATAGTCAGACAGAAGAGACAGTCTTCTTGTACTTAAGTCGGCATTGTGCCTTTTGTATTTATTTCCGATGCAATTTCTGTGTTTCATCGTCAATAAGAAGGTCAGAGGGATACAGTAAACCTGAAGTGAAGCATCGGAATGTATAACTAGTGTCACAGGATGGTTCAAAACATAGACAGTAGGAAGAGTCAGTCTTCTTGTACTTGAGTCGGCATTGTGCATTTTGTATTTAATTCCGATGCAATTTCTGTTTTTCATCGTTAATAAGAAGGTCCAAGTGATACAGTAAACCTGAAGTGAAGCATCGGAAACTATAACTAGTGTCACCGGAATGGTTCAAAACATAGACAGTAAGAAGAGTCAGTCTTCTTGTACTTAAGTCGGCATTGTGCCTTTTCTATTTAATTCCGATGCAATTTCTGTGTTTCATCGTGAATAAGAATGTCAGAGGGATACAGTAAACCTGAAATGAAGCATCGGAATCTATAACTAGTGTCACAGGAATGGTTTTAATCATAGACAGTAAGAAGAGTCAGTCTTCTTGTACTTAAGTCGGCATAGTGCCTGTTCTATTTAATTCCGATGCAATTTCTGTGTTTCATCATCAAGAAGAAGGTCAGAGCGATACTGTAAACCTGAAAGTGAGCATCGGAAGGTATAACTACTGTCACAGGAATGCTTCAAACATAGACAGCAGGAAGAGTCAGTCTTTATGTACTTGTGTTGGCAATGTGCCATTTGTATTTAATTCCGATGCAATTTCTGAGTTTCATTGTCAATAAGAAGGTCAGAGGGATGCAGTAAACCTGAAGTGAAGCATCGGAATCTATAACTAGTGTCACAGGAATAGTTCAATACACAGACAGTAGGAAGAGTCAGTATTCTTGTACTTAAGTCGGCATTGTGCCTTTTGTATTTAATTCCGATGCAATTTCTCTGTTTCATCGTCAATAAGAAAGTCAGAGGGATACAGTAAACCTGAAGTGAAGCATCGGAATCTAAAACTGGTCTCACAGGAAAGGTTCAAAGCATAGAGAGTAAGAAGAGCCAGTCATCTATTATTTGAGTCGGCATTGTGCCTTTTGTATTTAATTCCGATGCAATTTCTAAGTTTCATCGTCAATAAGAAGGTCAGAGGTATACAGTAAACCTGAAGTGAAGCATCGGAATCTATAACTAGTGTCACAGGAATGGTTAAAAACATTGACAGTAAGAAGAGTCAGTCTTCTTGTACTTAAGTCGGCACTGTGCCTTTTGTATTTAATTCCGATGCAATTTCTGTGTTTCATCGTCAATAAAAAGTTCCAAGTGATACAGTAAACCCAAAGTGTAGCATCGGAATCTATAATTAGTGCCTCAGGAATAGTTCAAAACATAGTGAGTAAGAAGAGTCAGTCTGCTTGTACTTAAGTCAGCATTGTGCCTTTTCTATTTAATTCCGATGCAATTTCTCTGTTTCATCGTCAATAAGAAAGTCAGAGGGATACAGTAAACCTGAAGTGAAGCATCGGATTCTAAAACCGGTCTCACAGGAAAGGATCAAAGCATAGAGTGTAAGAAGAGCCAGTCATCTTGTATTTGAGTCGGCATTGTGCCTTTTGTATTTAATTCCGATGCAATTTCTGTGTTTCATCGCCAATAAGAAGGTCAGAGGGATACAGTAAACCTGAATTGAAGCATCGGAATGTATAACTAGTGTTACAGGAATAATTCAAAACATAGACAGTTGGAAGAGTCAGTGTTCTTGTACTTGAGTCGGCATTGTGCCTTTTCTATTTAATTCCGATGCAAATTCTGTGTTTCGTCGACAATAAGAAGGTCCAAGGGATACAGTAAACCTGAAGTGAAGAATCGGAATCTATAACTAGTGTCACAGGAATGGTTCAAAACATAGACAGTAAGAAGAGTCAGTCTTCTTGTACTTAAGTCGGCATTGTGCCTTTTGTATTTAATTCCGATGCAATTTCTGTGTTTCATCGTCAATTAGAAGGTCCAAGTGATACAGTACACCTGAAGTGAAGCATCTGAAACTATAACTAGTGTCACCGGAATGGTTCAAAACATAGACAGTAAGAAGAGTCAGTCTTCTTGTACTTAAGTCGGCATTGTGCCTTTTGTATTTGATTCCTATGCAATTTCTGTGTTTCATCGTCAATAAGAAGGTCCAAGTGATAAAGCAAACCTGAAGTGAAGCATCGGAAACTATAACTAGTGTCACCGGAGTGGTTCAAAACATAGCCAGTAGGAAGAGTCAGTCTTCATTTACTTGAGTCGGCATTGTGCCTTTTGTATTTAATTCCGATGCAATTTCTGTGTTTCATTGTCAATAAGAAGGTCAGAGGGATACAGTAAACATGAAGTGAAGCATCGGAATCTAAAACCGGTCTCACAGGAAAGGATCAAACCATAGAGTGTAAGAAGAGCCAGTCATCTTGTATTTGAGTCGGCATTGTGCCTTTTGTATTTAATTCCGATGCAATTTCTAAGTTTCATCGTCAATAGGAAGGTCAGAGGGATACAGTAAACCTGAAGTGAAGCATCGCAATCTATAACTCGTGTCACACGAATGGTTAATAACATTTACAGTAATAAGAGTCAGTCTTCTTGTACGTAAGTCGGCATTGTGCCTTTCGTATTTAATTCCGATGCAATTTCTGTGTTTCATCGTCAATAAGAAGGTGCAAGTGATACAGTAAACCTAAAGTGAAGAATCGGAATCTATAACTAGTGTCACAGGAATGGTTCAAAACATAGACAGTAAGAAGAGTCAGTCTTCTTGTACTTAAGTCGGCATTGTGCCTTTTGTATTTAATTCCGATGCAATTTCTGTGTTTCATCGTCAATTAGAAGGTCCAAGTGATACAGTACACCTGAAGTGAAGCATCTGAAACTATAACTAGTGTCACCGGAATGGTTCAAAACATAGACAGTAAGAAGAGTCAGTCTTCTTGTACTTAAGTCGGCATTGTGCCTTTTGTAATTGATTCCTATGCAATTTCTGTGTTTCATCGTCAATAAGAAGGTCCAAGTGATAAAGCAAACCTGAAGTGAAGCATCGGAAACTATAACTAGTGTCACCGGAGTGGTTCAAAACACAGACAGTAAGAAGTGTCAGTCTTCTTGTACTTAAGTCGGCATTGTGCCTTTTGTATTTAATTCCGATGCAATTTCTGTGTTTCATCGTACATAAGAAGGTCAGAGGGATACAGTAAACCTGAAGTGAAGCATCGGAATCTATAACTAGTGTCACAGGTTCGGTTCTAAACATAGACAGTAAGTAGAGTCAGTCTTCTTGTACTTAAGTCGGCATTGTGCTTTAATATTTAATTGCGATGCAATTTCTGTGTTTCATCGTCAATAAGAAGGTCCAAGGGATACAATGAACATATAGTGCAGCATCGGAATCTAAAACTGGCCTCACAGGAAATGTTCACAACATAGTCTTAAAGAAGAGACAGTCTTATTGTACTTAACTGGGCATTGTGCCTTTTGTATTTAATTCCGATGCAATTTCTGTGTTTCATCGTCAATAAGAAGGTCAGAGGGATACAGGAAACCTGAAGTGAAGCATCGGAATCTATAACTAGTGTCGCAGGAATGGTTCAAAACAGAGACAGTAGGAAGAGTCAGTCTTTTTGTACTTAAGTCGGCATTGTGCCTTTTCTATTTAATTACGATGCAAATTCTGTGTTTCGTCGTTAATAAGAAGATCCAAGGGATACAATAAACCTGAAGTGAAGCATCGGAATCTATAACTAGTGTCACAGTAATGGTTCAAAACATAGACAGTAAGAAGAGTCACTCTTCTTGTACTTAAGTCGGCATTGTGCTGTTTCTATTTGATTTCGATGCAATTTCTGTGTTTCATCGTCACCAAGAGGGTCAGAGAGATACAGTAAAACTGAAGTGAAGCATCGGAATCCATAACTAGTGTCACAGGAATCGTTCAAAACATAGACAATAGGAAGGGCCAGTCTTCTTGTACTTAAGTCGGCATTGTGCCTTTCCTATTTTATTCCGATGCAATTTCTGTGTTTCGTCGTCAATAAGAAGGTCAAAGGGATGCAGTAAACCTGAAGTGAAGCATCGGAATCTATAACTAGTGTCACAGGAATGGTTCAAAAAATAGACAGTAAGATGGGTCAGTCTTCTTGTACGTAAGTCGGCATTGTGCTTTTTGTATTTAATTCCGATGCAATTTCTGTGTTTCATCGTCAATAAGGTCAGAGGGATACAGTATACCTGAAGCGAAGCATCGGAATCTATAACTAGTGTCACAGGAATGGTTCAAATCATAGAGATTAGAAAGAGTCAGTCTTCTTATACTTAAATCGGCACTGTGCCTTTTGTATTTAATTCCGATGCAATTTCTGTGTTTCATCGTCAATAAGAAGGTCATAGGGATACGGTAAACCTTAAGTGAAGCATCGGAATGTATAACTAGTGTCACAAGAATGGTTCAAAACATAGACAGTAGGAAGAGTCAGTCTTCATGTACTTGAGTCGGCATTGTGTATTTTGTATTTATTTCCGATGCAATTTCTGTGTTTTATCGTCAATAAGAAGGTCCAAGTGATACAGTAAACCTGAAGTGAAGCATCGGAAACTATAACTAGTTTCACCGGAATGGTTCAAAACATAGACAGTAAGAAGTGTCAGTCTTCTTATACTTAAGTCGGCATTGTGCCTTTTCTATTTAATTCCGATGCAATTTCTGTGTTTCATCGTAAATAAGAAGGTCAGAGGGATACAGTAAACCTGAAGTGAAGAATCGGAATCTATAACTAGTGTCACAGGAATGGTTCTAAACTTAGACAGTAAGTAGAGTCAGTCTTCTTGTACTTAAATCGGCATTGTGCTTTTGTATTTAATTGCGATGCCATTTTTGTGATTCATCGTCAATAAGAAGGTCCAACGGATACAATAAACATATAGTGAAACATCGGAATCTAAAACTGGTCTCACACGAAATGTTCACAACATAGTCAGAAAGAAGAGACAGTCTTCTTGTACTTAAGACGGCATTGTGCCTTTGTATTTAATTCCGATGCAATTTCCGTGTTTCATCGTCAATAAGAAGGTCAGAGGGATACAGTAAACCTGAAGTGAAGCATCGGAATGTATAACTAGTGTCACAGGATGGTTCAAAACATAGACAGTAGGAAGAGTCAGTCTTCTTGTACTTGAGTCGGCATTTTGTATTTTGTATTTATTTCCGATGCAATTTCTGTGTTTCATCGTCAATAAGAAGGTCCAAGGGATACAATAAACATATAGTGAAGCATCGGAATGTAAAACTGGTCTCACAGGAAATGTTAACAACATAGTCAGAAAGATGAAACTGTCTTCTTGTACTTAGGTGGGCATTGAGCCTTTTGTATTTAATTCCGATGCAATTTCTGTGTTTCATCGTCAATAAGAAGGTCAGAGGGATACAGTAAACCTGGAGTGAAGCATCGGAATCTATAACTAGTGTCACAGGAATCGTTCAAATCATAGACAGTAAGGAGAGTCAGTCTTCTTGTACTTAAGTCGGCATTGTGCCTTTTCTATTTAATTCCGATGCAATTTCTGTGTTTGATCATCAAGAAGAAGGTCAGAGGGATACAGTAAACCTGAAGTGAAGCATCGGAATGTATAACTAGTGTCACAGGAATTGTTCAAAACATAGCCAGTAGGAAGAGTCAGTCTTCTTGTACTTGTGTCGGCATTGTGCCTTTTGTATTTAATTCCGATGCAATATCTGTGTTTCATCGTCAATAAGGTCAGAAGGATACAGTAAACATGAAGTGAAGTATCGGATTCTAAAACCGGTCTCACAGGAATGGATCAAAACATAGAGTGTAAGAAGAGCCACTCATCTTTTATTTGAGTCGGCATTGTGCCTTTTGTATTTAATTCCGATGCAAATTCTGTGTTCGTCGACAGTAAGAAGGTCCACGGGATACAGTAAACCTGAAGTGAAGAATCGGAATCTATAACTAGTGTCACAGGAATGGTTCAAAACATAGACAGTGGGAAGAGTCAGTCTCCTTGTACATAAGTCGGCATTGTGCCTTTTCTATTTAATTACGATGCAATTTCTGTGTTTCATCGTCAATAAGAAGGTCAGAGGGATACAGTGCACCTGAAGTGAAGCATCGGAATCTATAACTAGTGTCACAGGAATGGTTCAAAACATAGACAACAAGAAGAGTCAGTCTTCTTGTACTTAAGTCGGCATTGTGCATTTTCTATTTAGTTCCGATGCAATTTCTGTGTGTCATCGTCAATAATAAAGTCCAAGGGATATAGTAAACCTGAAGTGAAGAATCGGAATCTATAACTAGTGTCACAGGAATGGTTCAAAACATAGACAGTAGGAAGAGTCAGTCTTCTTGTACTTAAGTCGGCATTGTGCATTTTGTATTTAATTCCGATGCAACTTCTGTGTTTCATCGTCAAGAAGAAGGTCCAAGGGATACAGTACACCTGAAATGAAGCATCGGAATCTATAACTAGTGTCACAGGAATCGTTCAAATCATAGACAGTAAGGAGAGTCAGTCTTCTTGTACTTAAGTCGGCATTGTGCCTTTTCTATTTAATTCCGATGCAATTTCTGTGTTTGATCATCAAGAAGAAGGTCAGAGGGATACAGTAAACCTGAAGGGAAGCATCGGAATGTATAACTAGTGTCACAGGAATTGTTCAAAACATAGCCAGTAGGAAGAGTCAGTCTTCTTGTACTTGAGTCGGCATTGTGCCTTTGATATTTAATTCCGATGCAATTTCTGTGTTTCATCGTCAATAAGAAGGTCAGAGGGATACAGTAAACATGAAGTGAAGCATCGGAATCTAAAACCGGTCTCACAGGAAAGGATCAAAACATAGAGTGTAAGAAGAGGCAGTCATCTTGTATTTGAGTCGGCATTGTGCCTTTTGTATTTAATTCCGATGCAATTTCTAAGTTTCATCGTCAATAGGAAGGTCAGAGGGATACAGTAAACCTGAAGTGAAGCACAGGAATCTATAACTAGTGTCACAGGAATGGTTAAAAGCATTGACAATAAGTCGAGTCAGTCTTCTTGTACTTAAGTCGGCATTGTGCTTTTTGTATTTAATTCCGATGCAATTTCTGTGTTTCATCGTCAAGAAGATGGTCCAAGTGATACAGTAAACCCAAAGTGAAGCGTCGGAATCTATAACTAGTGTCACAGGAATGGTTCAAATCATAGACAGTAAGAAAAGTTAGTCTTCTTGTACTTAAGTCAGCATTGTGCCTTTCCTATTTCATTCCGGTGCAATTTCTGTGTTTCATCGTCAATAACAAGGTCAAAGGGATACAGTAAACCTGGAGTGAACCATCGGAATCTATAACT
The DNA here is from genome assembly GCF_021461395.2 of Schistocerca americana. NCBI lineage: Eukaryota > Metazoa > Arthropoda > Insecta > Orthoptera > Acrididae > Schistocerca > Schistocerca americana. The sequence goes on from NC_060123.1 coordinate 764,742,070, forward strand.
AGTGTCAATGGAATGGTTCAAATCATAGACAGTAAGAAGAGTCAGTTTTCTTGTACTTAAGTCAGCATTGTGCCTTTTGTATTTAATTCTGATGCAATTTCTGTGTTTCATCGTCAATAAGAAGGTCCAAGGGATACAGTAAACCTGAAGTGAAGCATAGGAATCTATAACAAGTGTCACAGGAATGGTTCAAAAAAAAAACAGTAGGAAGAGTCAGTCTTCTTGTACTTAAGTCAGCATAGTGCCTTTTGTATTTAATTCCGATGCAATTTCTGTGTTTCATCGTCAATAAGAAGGTCCAAGGGATACAGTAAACCAGAAGTGAGGCATCGGAATCTATAACTAGCGTCACAGGAATGCTTCAAATCGTAGACATTAGGAAGAGTCAGTCTTCTTGTACTTAAGTCGGCATTGTGAATTTTGTATTTAATTCCGATGCAATTTCTGTGTTTCATCATCAATAAGAAGGTCCAAGGGATACAGTAAACCTGAAGTAAGGCATCGGAATCTATAACTAGTGTCACAGGAATGGTTCAAAACATAGACAGTAAGAAGAGTCAGTCTTCTTGTACTTAAGTCGGCATTGTGCATTTTCTATTTAATTCCGATGCAATTTCCAAGTTTCATCGTCAATAAGAAGGTCAGAGGGATACAGTAAACCTGAAGTGAAGCATCGGAATCTATAACTCGTGTCACACGAATGGTTAATAACATTTACAGTAATAAGAATCAGTCTTCTTGTACGTAAGTCGGCATTGTGCCTTTTGTATTTAATTCCGATGCAATTTCTGTGTTTCATCGTCAATAAGAAGGTCCAAGTGATACAGTAAACCTAAAGTGAAGCATCGGAATCTATAACTAGTGTCACAGGAATGGTTCAAAACATAGACATTAAGAAGAGTCAGTCTTCTTGTACTTAAGTCGGCATTGTGCCTTTTGTATTTAATTCCGATGCAATTTCTGTGTTTCATCGTCAATAAGAAGGTCCAAGTGATACAGTAAACCTGAAGTGAAGCATCTGAAACAATAACTAGTGTCACCGGAATGGTTCAAAACATAGACAGTAAGAAGAATCAGTCTTCTTGTACTTAAGTCGGCATTGTGCCTTATGTATTTGATTCCGATGCAATTTCTGTGTTTCATCGTCAATAAGAAGGTCCAAGTGATACAGTAAACCTGAAGTGAAGCATCGGAAACTATAGCTAGTGTCACCGGAATGGTTCAAAACACAGACAGTAAGAAGTGTCAGTCTTCTTGTACTTAAGTCGGCATTGTGCCTTTTGAATTTAATTCCGATGCAATTTCTGTGTTTCATCGTAAATAAGAAGGTCAGAGGGATACAGTAAACCTGAAGTGAAGCATCGGAATCCATAACTAGTGTCACAGGAATCGTTCAAAACATAGACAATAGGAAGGGCCAGTCTTCTTGTACTTAAGTCGGCATTGTGCCTTTCCTATTTTATTCCGATGCAATTTCTGTGTTTCGTCGTCAATAAGAAGGTCAAAGGGATGCAGTAAACCTGAAGTGAAGCATCGGAATCTATAACTAGTGTCACAGGAATGGTTCAAAAAATAGACAGTAAGATGAGTCAGTCTTCTTGTACGTAAGTCGGCATTGTGCCTTTTGTATTTAATTCCGATGCAATTTCTGTGTTTCATCGTCAATAAGGTCAGAGGGATACAGTAAACCTGAAGTGAAGCATCGGAATCTATAACTAGTGTCACAGGAATGGTTCAAATCATAGAGATTAGAAAGAGTCAGTCATCTTATACTTAAATCGGCACTGTGCCTTTTGTATTTAATTCCGATGCAATTTCTGTGTTTCATCGTCAATAAGAAGGTCATAGGGATACAGTAAACCTTAAGTGAAGCATCGGAATGTATAACGAGTGTCACAAGAATGGTTCAAAACATAGACAGTAGGAAGAGTCAGTCTTCTTGTACTTGAGTCGGCATTGTGTATTTTATATTTATTTCCGATGCAATTTCTGTGTTTTATCGTCAATAAGAAGGTCCAAGTGATACAGTAAACCTGAAGTGAAGCATCGGAAACTATAACTAGTGTCACCGGAATGGTTCAAAACATAGACAGTAAGAAGTGTCAGTCTTCTTGTACTTAAGTCGGCATTGTGCCTTTTCTATTTAATTCCGATGCAATTTCTGTGTTTCATCGCAAATAAGGTCAGAGGAATACAGTAAACCTGAAGTGAAGAATCGGAATCTATAACTAGTGTCACAGGAATAGTTGTAAACTTAGACAGTAAGTAGAGTCAGTCTCCTTGTACTTAAATCGGCATTGTGCTTTTGTATTTAATTGCGATGCAATTTCTGTGATTCATCGTCAATAATAAGGTCCAAGGGATACAATAAACATATAGTGAAGCATCGGAATCTGAAACTTGTCTCACAGGAAAAGTTCACAACATAGTCAGAAAGAAGAGACAGTCCTCTTGTACTTAAGTCGGCATTGTGCCTTTTGTATTTAATTCCGATGCAATTTCCATGTTTCATCGTCAATAAGATGGTCAGAGGGATACAGTAAACCTGAAGTGAAGCATCGGAATGTATAACTGGTGTCACAGGATGGTTCAAAACATAGACAGTAGGAAGAGACAGTCTTCTTGTACTTGAGTCGGCATTGTGCATTTTGTATTTAATTCCGATGCAATTTCTGTTTTTCATCGTCAATAAGAAGGTCCAAGTGATACAGTAAACCTGAAGTGAAGCATCGGAAACTATAACTAGTGTCACCGGAATGGTTCAAAACATAGACAGTAAGAAGTGTCAGTCTTCTTGTACTTAAGTCGGCATTGTGCCTTTTCTGTTTACTTCCGATGCAATTTCTGTGTTTCATCGTCAATAATAATGTCAGAGGGATACAGTAAACCTGAAGTGAAGCATCGGAATCTATAACTAGTGTCACAGAATGGTTTTAATCATAGACAGTAAGAAGAGTCAGTCTACTTGTACTAAAGTCGGCATTGTGCCCTTTGTATTTAATTCCGATGCAATTTCTGTGTTTCATCGTCAATAAGAAGTTTAAAGGGATACAATAAACATATAGTGAAGCATCGGAATGTAAAACTGGTCTCACAGGAAATGTTAACAACATAGTCAGAAAGAAGAAACAGTCTTCTTGTACTTAGGTGGGCATTGAGCCTTTTGTATTTAATTCCGATGCAATTTCTGTGTTTCATCGTCAATAAGAAGGTCAGAGGGATACAGTAAACCTGAAGTGAAGCATCGGAATCTATAACTAGTGTCACAGGAATGGTTCAAAACAGAGACAGTAGGAAGAGTCAGTCTTCTTGTACTTAAGTCGGCATTGTGCCTTTTCTATTTAATTCCGATGCAAATTCTGTGTTTCATCGTCAATAAGAAGATCCAAGGGATACAATAAACCTGAAGTGAAGCATCGGAATCTATAACTAGTGACACAGTAACGGTCAAAACATAGACAGTAAGAAGAGCCAGTCTTCTTGAACTTAAGTCGGCATTGTGCCTTTTCTATTTAATTCCGAAGCAAATTCTGTGTTTCATCGTCAATAAGAAGGTCAAAGGGATACAGTAAATGTAACGTGAATCATCGGAATCTATAACTAGTGTCACAGGAGTGGTTCAAAACATAGACAGTAAGAAGAGTCAGCCTACCTGTACTTAAGTCGGCATTGTGCCTTTTGGATTTAATCCCGATGCAATTTCTGTGTTTCATCGTCAATAAGAAGGTCCTAGGGATACAGTACACCTGAAGTGAAGCATCGGAATCTATAACTAGTGTCACAAGAATGGTTCAGATCATAGACAGTAAGAAGAGTCAGTCTTCTTGTACTTAAGTCGGCATAGTGCCTTTTCTATTTAATTCCGTTGCAATTTCTGTGTTTCATCATCAAGGAGAAGGTCAGAGCGATACTGTAAACCTGAAGTGAAGCATCGGAATGTATAACTAGTGTCACAGAAATGTTTCAAACATAGACAGTAGGAAGAGTCAGTCTTCTTGCACTTGTGTCGGCATTGTGCCATTTGTATTTAATTCCGATGCAATTTCTGAGTTTCATCGTCAATAAGAAGGTCAGAGGGATGCAGTAAACCTGAAGTGAAGCATCGGAATCTATAACTAGTGTCACAGGAATGGTTCAAAACACAGACAGTAGGAAGAGTCAGTATTCTTGTACTTAAGTCGGCATTGTGCCTTTTGTATTTAATTCCGATGCAATTTCTAAGTTTCATCGTCAATAAGAAGGTCAGATGGATACAGTAAACCTGAAGTGAAGCATCGGATTCTATAACTAGTGTCACAGGAATGGTTAAAAACATTGATAGTAAGAAGAGTCAGTCTTCTTGTACTTAAGTCGGCACTGTGCCTTTTGTATTTAATGCCGATGTAATTTCTGTGTTTCGTCGTCAATAAGAAGTTCCAAGTGATACAGTAAACCCAAAGTGTAGCATCGGAATCAATAACTAGTGTCTCAGGATAATAGTTCAAAACATAGTGAGTAAGAAGAGTCAGTCTGCTTGTACTTAAGTCAGCATTGTGCCTTTTCTATTTAATTCCGATGCAATTTCTGTGTTTTAACGTCAATAAGAAGGTCAGAGGGATACAATAAACCTGAAGTGAAGCGTCGGAATCTATAACTAGTGTCACAGGCATGGTTCAAAACGTAGACAGTAGGAAGAGTCAGTCTTCATGTACTTGATTCGGCATTGTGCATTTTGTATTTAATTCCGATGCAATTTCTGTTTTTCATCGTCAATAAGAAGGTCCAAGTGATACAGTAAACCTGAAGTGAAGCATCGGAAACTATAACTAGTGTCACCGGAATGGTTCAAAACATAGACAGTAAGAAGAGTCAGTCTTCTTGTATTTAAGTCGGCATTGTGCCTTTTCTATTTAATTCCGATGCAATTTCTGTGTTTCATCGTGAATAAGAATGTCAGAGGGATACAGTAAACCTGAAGCGAAGCATCGGAATCTATAACTAGTGTCACAGGAATGGTTTTAATGATAGACAGTAAGAAGAGTCAGTCTACTTGTACTAAAGTCGGCATTGTGCCCTTTGTATTTAATTCCGATGCAATTTCTGTGTTTCATCGTCAATAAGAAGGTCCAAGGGATACAATAAACATATAGTGAAGCATCGGAATGTAAAACTGGTCTCACAGGAAATGTTCACAACATAGTCAGAAAGAAGAAACAGTCTTCTTGTACTTAGGTGGGCATTGAGCCTTTTGTATTTAATTCCGATGCAATTTCTGTGTTTCATCGTCAATAAGAAGGTCAGAGGGATACAGTAAACCTGAAGTGAAGCATCGGAATCTATAACTAGTGTCACAGGAATGGTTCAAAACAGAGACAGTAGGAGGAGTCAGTCTTCTTGTACTTAAGTCGGCATTGTGCCTTTTGTATTTAATTCCGATGCAATTTCTGTGTTTCGTCGTCAATAAGAAGTTCCAAGTGATACAGTAAACCCAAAGTGTAGCATCGGAATCTATAACTAGTGTCTCAGGAATAGTTCAAAACATAGTCAGTAAGAAGAGTCAGTCTGCTTGTACTTAAGTCAGCATTGTGCCTTTTCTATTTAATTCCGATGCAATTTCTGTGTTTTAACGTCAATAAGAAGGTCAGAGGGATACAATAAACCTGAAGTGAAGCGTCGGAATCTATAACTAGTGTCACAGGCATGGTTCAAAGCGTAGACAGTAAGAAGAGTCAGTCTTCTTGTACTTAAGTCGGCATTGTACGTTTTGTATTTAATTCCGATGCAATTTCTGTGTTTCATCGCCAATAAGAAGGTCAGAGGGATACAGTAAACCTGAATTGAAGCATCGGAATATATAACTAGTGTTACAGGAATGATTCAAATCATAGACAGTAGGAAGAGTCAGTGTTCTTGTACTTGAGTCGGCATTGTGACTTTTCTATTTAATTCCGATGCAAATTCTGTGTTTCGTCGACAATAAGAAGGTCCAAGGGATACAGTAAACCTGAAGTGAAGAATCGGAATCTGTAACTAGTGTCACAGGAATGGTTCAAAACATAGACAGTGGGAAGAGTCAACCTCCTTGTACATAAGTCGGCATTGTGCCTTTTCTATTTAATTACGATGCAATTTCTGTGTTTCATCGTCAATAATAAAGTCCAAGGGATATAGTAAACCTGAAGTGAAGAATCGGAATTTATAACTAGTGTCACAGGAATGGTTCAAAGCATAGACAGTAGGAAGAGTCAGTCTTCTTGTACTTATGTCCGCATTGTGCGTTTTGTATTTAATTCCGATGCAACTTCTGTGTTTCATCGTCAATAAGAAGGTCCAAGGGATACAGTACACCTGAAATGAAGCATCGGAATCTATAACTAGTGTCAAAGGAATCGTTCAATTCATAGACAGTAAGGAGAGTCAGTCTTCTTGTACTTAAGTCGGCATTGTGCCTTTTCTATTTAATTCCGATGCAATTTCTGTGTTTGATCATCAAGAAGAAGGTCAGAGGGATACAGTAAACCTGAAGTGAAGCATCGGAATGTATAACTAGTGTCACAGACATTGTTCAAAACATAGCCAGTAGGAAGAGTCAGTCTTCTTGTACTTGAGTCGGCATTGTGCCCTTTGTATTTAATTCTGATGCAATTTCTGTGTTTCATCGTCAATAAGAAGGTCCAAGGGATACAGTAAACCTAAAGTGATGCATAGGAATCTATAACAAGTGTCACAGGAATGGTTCAAAAAATAGACAGTAGGAAGAGTCAGTCTTGTTGTACTTAAGTCAGCATTGTGCCTTTTGTATTTAATTCCGATGCAATTTCCAAGTTTCATCGTCAATAAGAAGGTCAGAGGGATACAGTTAACCTGAAGTGAAGCATCGGAATCTATAACTCGTGTCACACGAATGGTTAATAACATTGACAGTAAGAAGAGTCAGTCTTCTTGTACGTAAGTCGGCATTGTGCCTTTTGCATTTAATTCTGATGCAATTTCTGTGTTTCATCGTCAATAAGAAGGTCCAAGTGATACAGTTAACCTAAAGTGAAGCATCGGAATCTATAACTAGTGTCACAGGAATGGTTCAAAACATAGACAGTAAGAAGAGTCAGTCTTCTTGTACTTAAGTCGGCATTGTGCCTTTCTTAAGTAATTCCGATTCAATTTCTGTGTTTCGTCGTCAATAAGAAGGTCCAAGGGATGCAGTAAACCTGAAGTGAAGCATCGGAATCCATATCTACTGTCACAAGAATGGTTCAAAACATAGACAGTAAGAAGAGTCAGTCTTCTTGTACTTAAGTCGGCATTGTGCATTTTCTATTTAATTCCGATGCAATTTCTGTGTGTCATCGTCAATAATAAAGTCCAAGGGATATAGTAAACCTGAAGTGAAGAATCGGAATCTATAACTAGTGTCACAGGAATGGTTCAAAACATAGACAGTAGGAAGAGTCAGTCTTCTTGTACTTAAGTCGGCATAGTGCCTTTTGTATTTAATTTCGATGCAAGTTCTGTGTTTCATCGTCAATTAGAAGATCAGAGGGATACAGTAAACCTGAAGTGAAGCATCGGAATGTATAACTAGTGTCACAGGAATGGTTCAAATCATAGACAGTAGGAAGAGTCGGATTTCTTGTACTTGAGTCGCCATTGTGCCTTTTGTATTTAATTCCGATGCAATTTCTGTGTTTCATCGTCAATAAGAAGTTCCAAGGGATACAATAAACATATAGTGAAGCATCGGAATGTAAAACTGGTCTCACAGGAAATGTTCACAACATAGTCAGAAAGAAGAAACAGTCTTCTTGTACTTAGGTGGGCATTGAGCCTTTTGTATTTAATTCCGATGCAATTTCTGTGTTTCATCGTCAATAAGAAGGGCAGAGGGATACAGTAAACCTGAAGTGAAGCATCGGAATCTATATCTACTGTCACAGGAATGGTTCAAAAAATAGACAGTAGGAAGAGTCAGTCTTCTTGTACTTAAGTCAGCATTGTGCCTTTTGTATTTAATTCCGATGCAATTTCCAAGTTTCATCGTCAATAAGAAGGTCAGAGGGATACAGTAAACCTGAAGTGAAGCATCGGAATCTATAACTAGTGTCACAGGAATGGTTCAAAACATAGACAGTAAGAAGAGTCAGTCTTCTTGTACTTTTGTCGGCATTGTGCCTTTCCTAAGTAATTCCGATGCAATTTCTGTGTTTCGTCGTCAATAAGAAGGTCCAAGGGATACAGTAAACCTGAAGTGAAGCATCGGAATCTATAACTAGTGTCACAGGAATGGTTCAAAACATAGACAGAAGGATGAGTCATTCTTCTTGTACGTAAGTCGGCATTGTGCCTTTTGTATTTAATTCCGATGCAATTTCTGTGTTTCATCGTCAATAAGAAGGTCCAAGTGATACAGTAAACCTAAAGTGAAGCATCGGAATCTATAACTAGTGTCACAGGAATGGTTCAAAACATAGACAGTAAGAAGAGTCAGTCTTCTTGTACTTAAGTCGGCATTGTGCCTTTTCTGTTTAATTCCGATGCAGTTTCTGTGTTTCGTCGTCAATGACAAGGTCCAAGGGATACAGTAAACCTGAAGTGAAGCATCGGAATCTATAACTAGTGTCACAGGAATGGTTCAAAACATAGACAGAAGGATGAGTCAGTCTTCTTGTACGTAAGTCGGCATTGTGCCTTTTGTATTTAATTCCGATGCAATTTCTGTGTTTCATCGTCAATAAGAAGGTCAGAGGGATACAGTAAACCTGAAGTGAAGCATCGGAATCTATAACAAGTGTCACAGGAATGGTTCAAAAAATAGACAGTAGGAAGAGTCAGTCTTCTTGTACTTAAGTCAGCATTGTGCCCTTTGTATTTAATTCCGATGCAATTTCTGTGTTTCATCGTCAATAAGAAGGTCCAAGGGATACAGTAAACCTGAAGTGAGGCATCGGAATCTATAACTAGCGTCACAGGAAAGCTTCAAAATATAGACAGTAGGAAGAGTCAGTCTTCTTGTACTTAAGTCGGCATTGTGCCTTTTGTATTTAATTCCGATGCAATTTCTGTGTTTCATCATCTATAAGAAGGTCCAAGGCATACCGTAAATTTGAAGTGAGGCATCGGAATCTATAACTAGTGTCACAGGAATGGTTCAAAACACAGTCAGTAAGAGGAGTCAGTCTTCTTGTACTTAAGTCGGCATGGTGCCTTTTGTATTAAATTCCGATGCAATTTCTGTGTTTCATCGTCAATAAGAAGGTCTAAGGGATACAGTAAACATATAGCGAAGCATCGGAATCTAAAACTGGTCTCACAGGAGAAGTTCAAAGCATAGTCAGTAAGAAGAGTCAGTCTACTTGTACTTAAGTCGGCATTGTGCTTTTTCTATTTAATTCCGATGCAATTTATAAGTTTCATCGTCAACAAGAAGGTCAGAGGGATACAGTAAACCTGAAGTGAAGCATCGGAATCTATAACTAGTGTCACACGAATGGTTAATAACATTGACAGTAAGAAGAGTCAGTCTTCTTGTACTTAAGTCGGCATTGTGCCTTTTGTATTTAATTGCGATGCAATTTCTGTGTTTCATCGGCAATAAGAAGGTCCAAGTGATACAGTAAACCTAAAGTGAAGCATCGGAATCTATAACTAGTGTCACAGGAATGGTTCGAAACATAGACAGTAAGAAGAGTCAGTCTTCTTGTACTTAAGTCGGCATTGTGCCTTTCCTAAGTAATTCCGATGCAATTTCTGTGTTTCGTCGTCAATAAGAAGGTCCAAGGGATACAGTAAACCTGAAGTGATGCATCGGAATCTACAACTAGTGTCACAGGAATGGTTCAAAACATAGACAGAAGGATGAGTCATTCTTCTTGTACGTAAGTCGGCATTGTGCCTTTTGTATTTAATTCCGATGCAATTTCTGTGTTTCATCGTCAATAAGAAGGTTCAAGTGATACAGTAAACCTAAAGTGAAGCATCGGAATCTATAACTAGTGTCACAGGAATGGTTCAAATCATAGACAGTAAGAAGAGTCAGTCTTCTTGTACTTAAGTCGGCATTGTGCCTTTTCTGTTTAATTCCGATGCAGTTTCTGTGTTTCGTCGTCAATGAGAAGGTCCAAGGGATACAGTAAACCTGAAGTGAAGCATCGGAATCTATAACTAGTGTCACAGGAATGGTTCAAAACATAGACAGAAGGATGAGTCAGTCTTCTTGTACGTAAGTCGGCATTGTGCCTTTTGTATTTAATTCCGATGCAATTTCTGTGTTTCATCGACAATAAGAAGGTCAGAGGGATACCGTAAACCTGAAGTGAAGCATCGGAATCTATAACTAGTGTCACGGGAATGGTTCAAAACATAGAGATTAGGAAGAGTCAGTCTTCTTATACTTAAGTCGGCACTGTGCCTTTTGTATTTAATTTCGATGCAAGTTCTGTGTTTCATCGTCAATTAGAAGATCAGAGGGATACAGTAAACCTGAAGTGAAGCATCGGAATGTATAACTAGTGTCACAGGAATGGTTCAAATCATAGACAGTAGGAAGAGTCAGATTTCTTGTACTTGAGTCGGCATTGTGCCTTTTGTATTTAATTCCGATGCAATTTCTGTGTTTCATCGTCAATAAGAAGGTCCAAGGGATACAGTAAACATATTGTGAAGCATCGGAATCTAAAACTGGTCTCACAGGAAATGTTCAAAACATAGCCACTAAGAAGAGCGAGTTCTCTTGTACTTAAGTCGGCATTGTGCCTTTTCTATTTAATTCCGATGCAATTTCGGTGTTTCATCGTCAATAACAAGGTCAAAGGAAAACAGTAAACCTGGAGTGAACCATCGGAATCTATAACTAGTGTCAATGGAATGGTTCAAATCATAGACAGTAAGAAGAGTCAGTCTTCTTGTACTTAAGTCGGCATTGTGCCTTTTGTATTTAATTCTGATGCAATTTCCGTGTTTCATCGTCAATAAGAAGGTCCAAGGGATACAGTAAACCTGAAGTGAAGCATCGGAATCTATAACAAGTGTCACAGGAATGGTTCAAAAAATAGACAGTAGGAAGAGTCAGTCTTCTTGTACTTAAGTCAGCATTGTGCCTTTTGTATTTAATTCCGATGCAATTTCTGTGTTTCATCGTCAATAAGAAGGTCCAAGGGATACAGTAAACCTGAAGTGAGGCATCGGAATCTATAACTAGCGTCACAGGAAAGCTTCAAAATATAGACAGTAGGAAGAGTCAGTCTTCTTGTACTTAAGTCGGCATTGTGCCTTTTGTATATAATTCCGATGCAATTTCTGTGTTTCATCATCTATAAGAAGGTCCAAGGCATACAGTAAATTTGAAGTGAGGCATCGGAATCTATAACTAGTTTCACAGGAATGGTTCAAAACACAGTCAGTAAGAGGAGTCAGTCTTCTTGTACTTAAGTCGGCATGGTGCCTTTTGTATTAAATTCCGATGCAATTTCTGTGTTTCATCGTCAATAAGAAGGTCTAAGGGATACAGTAAACATATAGCGAAGCATCGGAATCTAAAACTGGTCTCACAGGAAAAGTTCAAAGCATAGTCAGTAAGAAGAGTCAGTCTACTTGTACTTAAGTCGGCATTGTGCCTTTTCTATTTAATTCCGATGCAATTTATAAGTTTCATCGTCAACAAGAAGGTCAGAGGGATACAGTAAACCTGAAGTGAAGCATCGGAATCTATAACTAGTGTCACACGAATGGTTAATAACATTGACAGTAAGAAGAGTCAGTCTTCTTGTACTTAAGTCGGCATTGTGCCTTTTGTATTTAATTCCGATGCAATTTCTGTGTTTCATCGTCAATAAGAAGGTCCAAGTGATACAGTAAACCTAAAGTGAAGCATCGGAATCTATAACTGGTGTCACAGGAATGGTTCAAAACACAGACAGTAAGAAGAGTCAGTCTTCTTGTACTTAAGTCGGCATTGTGCCTTTCCTAAGTAATTCCGATGCAATTTCTGTGTTTCGTCGTCAATAAGGAGGTCCAAGGGATACAGTAAACCTGAAGTGAAGCATCGGAATCTATAACTAGTGTCACAGGAATATTTCAAAACATAGACAGAAGGATGAGTCATTCTTCTTGTACGTAAGTCGGCATTGTGCCTTTTGTATTTAATTCCGATGCAATTTCTGTGTTTCATCGTCAATAAGAAGGTCCAAGTGATACAGTAAACCTAAAGTGAAGCATCGGAATCTATAACTAGTGTCACAGGAATGGTTCAAAGCATAGACAGTAAGATGTGTCAGTCTTCTTGTACTTAAGTCGGCATTGTGCCTTTTCTGTTTAATTCCGATGCAGTTTCTGTGTTTCGTCGTCAATGAGAAGGTCCAAGGGATACAGTAAACCTGAAGTGAAGCATCGGAATCTATAACTAGTGTCAGAGGAATGGTTCAAAACATAGACAGAAGGATGAGTCAGTCTTCTTGTACGTAAGTCGGCATTGTGCCTTTTGTATTTAATTCCGATGCAATTTCTGTGTTTCATCGTCAATAAGAAGGTCAGAGGGATACCGTAAACCTGAAGTGAAGCATCGGAATCTATAACTAGTGTCACGGGAATGGTTCAAAACATAGAGATTAGGGAGAGTCAGTCTTCTTATACTTAAGTGTGCACTGTGCCTTTTGTATTTAATTTCGATGCAAGTTCTGTGTTTCATCGTCAATTAGAAGATCAGAGGGATACAGTAAACCTGAAGTGAAGCATCGGAATGTATAACTAGTGTCACAGGAATGGTTCAAATCATAGACAGTAGGAAGAGTCAGATTTCTTGTACTTGAGTCGGCATTGTGCCTTTTGTATTTAATTCCGATGCAATTTCTGTGTTTCATCGTCAATAAGAAGGTCCAAGGGATACAGTAAACATATTGTGAAGCATCGGAATCTAAAACTGGTCTCACAGGAAATGTTCAAAACATAGCCAGTAAGAAGAGCGAGTTCTCTTGTACTTATGTCGGCATTGTGCCTTTTCTTTTTAATTCCGATGCAATTTCTGTGTGTCATCGTCAATAATAAAGTCCAAGGGATATAGTTAACCTGAAGTGAAGAATCGGAATCTATAACTAGTGTCACAGGAATCGTTCAAATCATAGACAGTCAGGAGAGTCAGTCTTCTTGTACTTAAGTCGGCATTGTGACTTTTCTATTTAATTCCGATGCAATTTCTGTGTTTGATCATCACGAAGAAGGTCAGAGGGATACAGTAAACCTGAAGTGAAGCACAGGAAACATTAACTAATGTCACAGTAATGGTTAAAAACATTGACAATAAGATGAGTCAGTCTTCTTGTACTTAAGTCGGCATTGTGCCTTTTGTATTTAATTCCGATGCAATTTCTGTGTTTCATCGTCAAGAAGAAGGTCCAAGTGATACAGTAAACCTAAAGTGAAGCATCGGAATCTATAACTAGTGTCACAGGAATGGTTCAAAACATAGACAGTAAGAAGAGTCAGTCTTCTTGTACTTAAGTCGGCATTGTGCCCTTTGTATTTAATTCCGATGCAATTTCTGTGTTTCAACATCAATAAGAAGGTCAGAGGGATACCGTAAACCTGAAGTGAAGCATCGGAATCTAATACCGGTCTCACAGGAAAGGTTCATAGCATAGAGAGTAAGAAGAGCCAGTCATCTTGTATTTGAGTCGGCATTGTGCCTTTTGTATTAATTCCGATGCAATTTCTGTGTTTCATCGTCAATAAGAAGGTCAGAGGGCTACAGTAAACCTAAGTGAAGCTTCGGAATCTATAGCTAGTGTCACAGGAATGGTTCAAAACATAGTCAGTAAAAAGAGTCAGTCCTCTTGTACTTAAGTCGGCATTGCGCCTTTTGTATTTAAATCCGATGCAATTTCTGTGTTTCATCGACAATAAGAAGGTCAGAGGGATACAGTATACCTGAAGTGAAGCATTGGAATCTATAACTAATGTCACAGGAATGGTTCAAAACATAGAAATTTGGAACAGTCAGTCTTCTTGTACTTAAGTCGGCATTGTGCCTTTTCTATTTAATTCCGATGCAGTTTTTGTGTTTCGTCGTCAATGAGAAGGTCCAAGGGATACAGAAACCTGAAGTGAAGCATCGGAATCTATAACTAGTGTCACAGGAATGGTTCAAAACATAGACAGAAGTATGAGTCAGTCTTCTTGTACGTAAGACGGCATTGTGCCTTTTGTATTTAATTCCGATGCAATTTCTGTGTTTCATCGTCAATAAGAAGGTCAGAGGGATACAGTAAACCTGAAGTGAAGCATCGGAATCTATAACTAGTGTCACAGGAATGGTTCAAAACATAGACAGTTTGAAGAGCCAGTCTACTTGTACCTAAGTCGGCATTGTTCCTTTTCTATTTAATTCCGATGCAGTTTCTGTGTTTCGTCGCCAATGAGAAGGTCCAAGGGATACAGTAAACCTGAAGTGAAGCATCGGAATCTATAACTAGTGTCACAGGAATGGTTCAAAACATAGACAGAAGGATGAGTCAGTCTTATTGTTCTTAAGTCGGCACTGTGCCTTTTGTATTTAATTTCGATGCAATTTCTGTGTTTCATCGTCAATTAGAAGATCAGAGGGATACAGTAAACCTGAAGTGAAGCATCGGAATCTATAACTAGTGTCACAGGAATGGTTCAAATCATAGACAGTACGAAGAGTCAGATTTCTTGTACTTGAGTCAGCATTGTGCCTTTTGTATTTAATTCCGATGCTATTTCTGTGTTTCATCGTCAATAAGAAGTTCCAAGTGATACAGTAAACCTGAAGTGAAGCATCGGTAACTATAACTAGTGTCACCCGAATGGTTCAAAACATAGACAGTAAGAAGAGTCAGTCTTCTTGTACTTAAGTCGGCATTGTGCTTTTGTATTTATTTCCGATGCAATTTCTGTGTTTCATCGTCGATAAGAAGGTCCAAGGGATACAGTAAACCTGAAGTAGGGCATCGGAATCTATAAGTAGTGTCACAGGAATGGTTCAAAACATAGACAGTAGGATGAGTGTGTCTTCTTGTACTTAAGTCGGCATTGTGCCATTTGTATTTAATTCCGATGCAATTTCTGTGTTTCATCGTCAATAAGAAAGTCAGAGGGCTACTGTAAACCTAAGTGAAGCTTCGGAATCTATAACTAGTGTCACACGAATTTTTAATAACATTGACAGTAAGAAGAGTCAGTCGTCTTGTACTTAAGTCGGCATTGTGCCCTTTGTATTTCATTCCGATGCAAATTCTGTGTTTCGTCGTCAATAAGAAGGTCCAAGAGATACAGTAAACCTGAAGTGAGGCATCGGAATCTATAACTTGTGTCACAGGAATGGTTCAAAACATAGTCAGTAAGAGGAGTCAGTCATCTTCTACTTAAGTCGGCATGGTGCCTTTTGTATTTAATTCCGATGCAATTTCTGTGTTTCATCGTCAATAAGAAGGTCCAAGGGATACAGTAAACATATAGCGAAGCATCGGAATCTAAAACTGGTCTCACAGGAATAGTTCAAAGCATAGTCAGTAAGAAGAGTCAGTCTACTTGTACTTAAGTCGGCATTGTGCTTTTTCTATTTTATTCCGATGCAATTTCTAAGTTTCATCGTCAATAAGAAGGTCAGAGGGATACAGTAAACCTGAAGTGAAGCATCGGAATCTATAACTAGTGCCACACGAATGGTTAATAACATTGACAGTAAGAAGAGTCAGTCTTCTTCTACTTAAGTTGGCATTGTGCCTTTTGTTTTTAATTCCGATGCAATTTCTGTGTTTCATCGTCAATAAGAAGGTCCAAGTGATACAGTATACCTAAAGTGAGGCATCGGAATCTATAACTAGTGTCACAGGAATGGTTCAAAACATAGACAGTAAGAAGAGTCAGTCTTCTTGTACTTAAGTCGGCATTGTGCCTTTCCTAATTAATTCCGATGCAATTTCTGTGTTTCGTCGTCAATAAGAAGGTCCAAGGGATGCAGTAAACCTGAAGTGAAGCATCGGAATCTATAACTAGTGTCACAGGAATGGTTCACAACTTAGACAGTAAGAAGAGTCAGTCCTCTTGTACTTAAGTCGGCATTGTGCCTTTTGTATTTAATTCCGATGCAATTTCTGTGTTTCATCGACAATAAGAAGCGAGGAGGGATAAAGTAAACCTGAAGTGAAGCATCGGAATCTATAAGTAGTGTCACAGGAATGGTTCAAAACATAGACAGTTTGATGAGTCAGTCTTCTTGTACTTAAGTCGGCATTGTGCCTTTTCTATTTAATTCCGATGCAGTTTCTGTGTTTCGTCGTCAATGAGAAGGTCCAAGGGATACAGTAAACCTGAAGTGAAGCATCGGAATCTATAACTAGTGTCACAGTAATGGTTCAAAACATAGACAGAAGGATGAGTCAGTCTTCTTGTTCGTAAGTCGGCATTGTGCCCTTTGTATTTAATTCCGATGCAAATTCTGTGTTTCGTCGTCAATAAGAAGGTCCAAGGGATAGAGTAAACCTGAAATGAGGCATCGGAATCTATAAGTAGTGTCACAGGAATGGTTCAAAACTAAGACAGTAGGAAGAGCAAGTCTTCTTGTACTTAAGTAGGCATTGTGCCCTTTGCATTTAATTCCGATGCAATTTCTGTGTTTCATCGTCAATAAGAAGGTCAGAGGGATACAGTAAACCTGAAGTGAGGCATCGGAATCTATAACTAGTGTCACAGGAATGGTTCAAAACATAGTCAGTAATAAGAGTCAGTCTTCTTGTATTTAAGTCGGCATGGTGCCTTTTGTGTTTAATTCCGATGCAATTTCTGTGTTTCATCGTCAATAAGAAGGTCCAAGGGATACAGTAAACATATTGTGAAGCATCGGAATCTAAAACCGGTCACACAGGAAATGTTCAAAACATAGCAAGCAAGAAGAGTGAGTTCTCTTGTACTTAAGTCGGCATTGTGCCTTTTCTTTATAATTCCGATGCAATTTCTGTGTTTCATCGTCAATAAGAAGGTCCAAGGGATACAGTAAACCTGAAGTTAAGCATCCGAATCTATAAGTAGTGTCACAGGAATGGTTCAAAACATAGACAGTAGGAAGAGTAAGTCTTCTTGTACTTAAGTCGGCATTGTGCCCTTTGTATTTACTTCCGATGCAATTTCTGTGTTTCAACATCAATAAGATGGTCAGAGGGATACAGTAAACCTGAAGTGAAGCATCAGAATCTAATACCGGTCTCACAGGAAAGGTTCATAGCATAGAGAGTAAGATGAGCCAGTCATCTTGTATTTGAGTCGGCATTGTGCATTTTGTATTTAATTCCGATGCAATTTCTGTGTTTCATCGTCAATAAGAAGGTCAGAGGGCTACAGTAAACCTAAGTGAAGCTTCGGAATCTATAGCTAGTGTCACAGGAATGGTTCAAAACATAGTCAGTAAAAAGAGTCAGTCCTCTTGTACTTAAGTCGGCATTGCGCCTTTTGTATTTAAATCCGATGCAATTTCTGTGTTTCATCGACAATAAGAAGGTCAGAGGGATACAGTAAACCTGAAGTGAAGCATTGGAATCTATAACTAATGTCACTGGAATGGTTCAAAACATAGAAAGTTGGAAGAGTCAGTCTTCTTGTACTTATGTCGGCATTGTGCCTTTTCTATTTAATTCCGATACAGTTTTTGTGTTTCGTCGTCATTGAGAAGGTCCAAGGGATACAGAAACCAGAAGTGAAGCATCGGAATCTATAACTAGTGTCACAGGAATGGTTCAAAACATAGACAGAAAGATGAGTCAGTCTTCTTGTACGTAAGTCGGCATTAAGCCTTTTGTATTTAATTCCGATGCAATTTCTGTGTTTCATCGTCAATAAGAAGGTCAGAGGGATACAGTAAACCTGAAGTGAAGCATCGGAATGTATAACTAGTGTCACGGGATTGGTTCAAATCATAGACAGTAGGAAGAGTCAGATTTCTCGTACTTGAGTCGGCATTGTGCCTTTTCTATTTAATTCCGATGCAAATTCTGTGTTTCGTCGACAATAAGAAGCTCCAAGGGATACAGTAAACCTGAAGTGAAGAATCGGAATCTATAACTAGTGTCACAGGAATGGCTCGAAACGTAGACAGTGGGAAGAGTCAGTCTCCTTGTACATAAGTCGGCATTGTGCCTTTTCTATTTAATTACGATGCAATTTCTGTGTTTCATCGTCAATAAGGAGGTCAGAGGGATACAGTAAACCTTAAGTGAAGCATCGGAATGTATAACTAGTGACACAGGAATGGTTCAAAACATAGACAGTAGGAAGAGTCAGTTTTCTTGTACGTGTGTCGGCATTGTGCCTTTTGTATTTATTTCCGATGCCATTTCTGTGTTTCAACGTCAATAAGAAGGTCAGAGGGATACAGTAAACCTAAAGTGAAGCATCGGAATCTATAACTAGTGTCACAAGAATTGTTCAAAACATAGACAGTAGGAAGAGTCATTCTTCTTGTACTTAAATCGGCATTATGATTTTTCTATTTAATTCCGAAGCAAATTCTGTGTTTCATCGTCAATAAGAAGGTCAAAGGGATACGGTAAACGTAAAGTGAGTCATCGGAATCTATAACTAGTGTCACAAGAATGGTTCAAATCATAGACAGTAAGAAGAGTCAGTCTTCTTGTACTTAAGTCGGCATAATGCCTTTTCTATTTAATTCCGATGCAATTTCTGTGTTTCATCATCAAGAAGAAGGTCAGAGCGATACTGTAAACCTGAAGTGAAGCATCGGAATGTATAACTAGTGTCACAGGAATGTTTCAAACATAGACAGTAGGAAGAGCCAGTCTTCTTGTACTTGTGGCGGCATTGTGCCATTTGTATTTAATTCCGATGCAATTTCTGAGTTTCATCGTCAATAAGAAGGTCAGAGGGATGCAGTAAACCTGAAGTGAAGCATCGGAATCTATAACTAGTGTCACAGGAATGGTTCAAAACACGGACAGTAGGAAGAGTCAGTATTCTTGTACTTAAGTCGCCATTGTGCTTCTTGTATTTAATTCCGATGCAATTTCTCTGTTTCATCGTCAAAAAGAAAGTAAGAGGGATACAGTAAACCTGAAGTGAAGCATCGGAATCTAAAACTGGTCTCACAGGAAAGGTTCAAAGCATAGAGAGTTAGAAGAGCCAGTCATCTATTATTTGAGTCGGCATTGTGCCTTTTGTATTTAATTCCGATGCAATTTCTAAGTTTCATCGTCAATAAGAAGGTCAGAGGGATACAGTAAACCTGAAGTGAAGCATCGGAATCTATAACTAGTGTCACAGGAATAATTAAAAACATTGACAGTAAGAAGAGTCAGTCTTCTTGTACTTAAGTCGGCACTGTGCCTTTTGTATTTAATTCCGATGCAATTTCTGTGTTTCATCGTCAATAAGAAGTTCCAAGTGATACAGTAAACCCAAAGTGTAGCATCGGAATCTATAACTAGTGTCTCAGGAATAGTTCAAAACATAGTGAGTAAGAAGAATCAGTCTGCTTGTACTTAAGTCAGCATTGTGCCTTTTCCTTTTAATTCCGATGCAATTTCTGTGTTTTAACGTCAATAAGAAGGTCAGAGGGATACAATACACCTGAAGGGAAGCGTCGGAAACTATAACTAGTGTCACAGGGATGGTTCAAAACGTAGACAGTAGGAAGAGTCAGTCTTCTTGTACTTAAGTCGGCATTGTGCGTTTTGTATTTAATTCCGATGCAATTTCTGTGTTTCATCGTCAATAAGATGGTCAGAGGGATACAGTACACCTGAAGTGAAGCATCGGAATCTGTAACTAGTGTCACAGGAATGGTTCAAAACATAGACAGTAAGAAGAGTCAGTCTTTTTGTACTTAAGTCGGCATTGTGCATTTTCTATTTAATTCCGATGCAATTTCTGTGTGTCATCGTCAATAATAAAGTCCAAGGGATATAGTAAACCTGAAGTGAAGAATCGGAATCTATAACTAGTGTCACAGGAATTGTTCAAAACACAGCCAGTAGGAAGAGTCAGTCTTTTTGTACTTGAGTCGGCATTGTGCCTTTTGTATTTAATTCCGATGCAATTTCTGTGTTTCATCGTCAATAAGGAGGTCAGAGGGATACAGTAAACATGAAGTGAAGCATCGGAATCTAAAACCGGTCTCACAGGAAAGGATCAAAACATAGAGTGTAAGAAGAGCCAGTCATCTTGTATTCGAGTCAGCATTGTGCCTTTTGTATTTAATTCCGATGCAATTTCTAAGTTTCATCGTCAATAAGAAGGTCTGAGGGATACAGTAAACCTGAAGTGAAGCACAGGAATCTATAACTAGTGTCACAGGAATGGTTAAAAGCATTGACAGTAAGATGAGTCAGTCTTCTTGTACTTAAGTCGGCATTGTGCTTTTTGTATTCAATTCCGATGCAATTTCTGTGTTTCATCGTCAAGAAGAAGGTCCAAGTGATACAGTATACCTAAAGTGATGCATCGGAATCTATAACTAGTGTCACAGGAATGGTTCAAAACATAGACAATAAGAAGAGTCAGTCTTCTTGTACTTAAGTCGGCATTGTGCCTTTCCTATTTAATTCCGGTGCAATTTCTGTGTTTCGTCGTCAATAAGAAGGTCCAAGGGATGCAGTAAACCTGAAGTGAAGCATCGGAATCTATAACTAGTGTCACAGGAATGGTTCAAATCATTGACAGTAAGAAGAGTCAGTTTTCTTGTACTTAAGTCGGCATTGTGCCTTTTGTATTTAATTCTGATGCAATTTTTGTGTTTCATCGTCAATAAGAAGGTCCAAGGGATACAGTAAACCTGAAGTGAAGCATAGGAATCTATAACAAGTGTCACAGGAATGGTTCAAAAAATAGACAGTAGGAAGAGTCAGTCTTCTTGTACTTAAGTCAGCATTGTGCCTTTTGTATTTAATACCGATGCAATTTCTGTGTTTCATCGTCAATAAGAAGGTCCAAGGGATACAGTAAACCTGATGTGAGGCATCGGAATCTATAACTAGCGTCACAGGAATGCTTCAAAACATAGACAGTAGGCAGAGTCAGTCTTCTTGTACTTAAGTCGGCATTGTGCCTTTTGTATTTAATTCCGATGCAATTTCTGTGTTCCATCAACAATAAGAAGGTCCAAGGGATACAGTAAACCTGAAGTGAGGCATCGGAATCTATAACTAGTGTCACAGGAATGGTTCCAAACATAGACAGTAAGAAGAGTCAGTCTTCTTGTACTTAAGTAGGCATTGTGCATTTTCTATTTAATTCCGATGCAATTTCCAAGTTTCATCGTCAATACGAGGGTCAGAGGGATACAGTAAACCTGAAGTGAAGCATTGGAATCTATAACTAGTGTCACACGAATGGTTAACAACATTGACAGTAAAAAGAGTCAGTCTTCTTGTACTTAAGTCGGCATTGTGCCTTTTGTATTTAATTCCGATGCAATTTCTACGTTTCATCGTCAATAAGAAGGTCAGAGGGATACAGTAAACCTGAAGTGAAGCACAGGAATCTATAACTAGTGTCACAGAAATGGTTAAAAACATTGACAGTAAGATGAGTCAGTCTTCTTGTACTTAAGTCGGCATTGTGCCTTTTGTATTTAATTCCGATGCAATTTCTGTGTTTCATCGTCAAGAAGAAGGTCCAAGTGATACAGTAAATCTAAAGTGAAGCATCGGAATCTATAACTAGTGTCGCAGGAACGGTTCAAAACATAAACAATAAGAAGAGTCAGTCTTCTTGTACTTAAGTCGGCATTGTGCCTTTCCTATTTAATTCCGGTGCATTTTCTGTGTTTCGTCGTCAATAAGAAGGTCCAAGGGATGCAGTAAACCTGAAGTGAAGCATCGGAATCTATAACTAGTGTCACAGGAATGGTTCAAATCATTGATAGTAAGAAGAGTCAGTCTACTTGTACTTAAGTCGGCTTTGTTCCTTTTGTATTTAATCCCGATGCAATTTCTGTGTTTCATCATAAACAAGAAGGTCCAAGGGCTACAGTAAACCTGAAGTGAATCATCGGAATCAATAACTAGTGTCACAGGAGTGGTTCAAAACATAGTCAGTAAGAAGAGTCAGTCTTCTTGTACTTATGTCGACATTGTGCCTTTTCTATTTAATTCCGATGCAATTTCTGTGTTTCGTCGTCAATAACAAGGTCAAAGGGATACAGTAAACCTGGAGTGAACCATCGGAATCTATAACTAGTGTCAATGGAATGGTTCAAATCATAGACAGTAAGAAGGGACAGTCCTCTTGTACTTAAGTCGGCATTGTGCCTTTTGTATTTAATTCTGATGTAATTTCTGTGTTTCATCGTCAATGAGAAGGTCCAAGGGATACAGTAAACCTGAAGTGAAGCATCGGAATCTATAACAAGTGTCACAGGAATGGTTCAAAAAATAGACAGTAGGAAGAGTCAGTCTTCTTGTACTTAAGTCAGCATTGTGCCTTTTGTATTTAATTCCGATGCAATTTCTGTGTTTCATAGTCAATAAGAAAGTCCAAGGGATACAGTAAACCTGAAGTGAGGCATCGGAATCTATAACTAGCGTCACAGGAATGCTTCAAAACATAGACAGTAGGAAGAGTCAGTCTTCTTGTACTTAAGTCAGCATGGTGCCTTTTGTATTTAATTCCGATGCAATTTCTGTGTTTCATCGTCAATAAGAAGGTCCAAGGGATACAGTAAACATATAGCGAAGCATCGGAATCTTAAACTGGTCTCACAGGAAAAGTTCAAAGCAGAGTCAGTAAGAAGAGTCAGTCTACTTGTACTTAAGTCGGCATTGGGCCTTCTCTATTTAATTCCGATGCAATATAAAAGTTTCATCGTCAATAAGAAGGTCAGAGGGATACAGTAAACCTGAAGTGAAGCATCGGAATCTATAACTAGTGTCACACGAATGGTTAATACCATTGACAGCAAGAAGAGTCAGTCTTCCTGTACTTAAGTCGGCGTTGTGCCTTTTGTATTTAATTCCGATGCAATTTCTGTGTTTCATCGTCAATAAGAAGGTCCAAGTTATACAGTAAACCTAAAGTGAAGCATCGGAATCTATAACTAGTGTCACAGGAATAGTTCAAAACATAGACAGTAAGAAGAGTCAGTCTTCTTGTACTTAAGTCGGCATTGTGCCTTTCCTAAGTAATTCCGATTCAATTTATGTGTTTCGTCGTCAATAAGAAGGTCCAAGGGATGCAGTAAACCTGAAATGAAGCATCGGAATCTATAACTAGTGTCACAGGATTGGTTCAAAACATAGACAGTAAGAAGAGTCAGTCCTCTTGGACTTAACTCGGCATTGTGCCTTTTGTATTTAATTCCGATGCAATTTCTGTGTTTCATCGGCAATAAGAAGGGAGGAGGGATACAGTAAACCTGAAGTGAAGCATCGGAATCTATAACTAGTATCACAGGAATGGTTCAAAACATAGACAGTTTGAAGAGTCAGTCTTCTTGTACTTAAGTCGTCATTGTGCCTTTTCTATTTAATTCCGATGCAGTTTCTGTGTTTCGTCGTCAATGAGAAGGTCCAAGGATACAGTAAACATGAAGTGAAGCATCGGAATCTATAACTAGTGTCACAGGAATGGTTCAAAACATAGACAGAAGGATGAGTCAGTCTTCTTGTACGTAAGTCGGCATTGTGCCTTTTTTATTTAATTCCGATGCAATTTCTGTGTTTCATCGTCAATAAGAAGGTCCAAGGGATACAGTAAACATATTGTGAAGCATCGGAATCTTAAACTGGTCTCACAGGAAATGTTCGAAACATAGCCAGTAAGAAGAGTGAGTTCTCTTGTACTTAAGTCGGCATTGTGCCTTTTCTTTTTAATTCCGATGCAATTTCTGTGTTTCATCGTCAATAAGAAGGTCCAAGGGATGCAGTAAACCTGAAGTGAGGCATCGGAATCTATAAGTAGTGTCACAGGAATGGTTCAAAACATAGCCAGTAGGAAGAGTAAGTCTTCTTGTACTTAAGTAGGCATTGTGCCCTTTGTATTTAATTCCGATGCAATTTCTGTGTTTCAACATCAATAAGAAGGTCAGAGGGATACAGTAAACCTGAAGTGAAGCATCGGAATCTAATATCGGTCTCACAGGAAAGGTTCATAGCATAGAGAGTAAGAAGAGCCAATCATCTTGTATTTGAGTCGGCATTGTGCATTTTGTATTTAATTCCGATGCAATTTCTGTGTTTCATCGTCAATAAGAAGGTCGGAGGGCTACAGTAAACCTAAGTGAAGCTTCGGAATCTATAGCTAGTGTCACACGAATGGTTCAAAACATAGTCAGTAAAAAGAGTCAGTCGTCTTGTACTTAAGTCGGCATTGCGCCTTTTGTATTTAAATCCGATGCAATTTCTGTGTTTCATCGACAATAAGAAGGTCAGAGGGATACAGTAACACTGACGTGAAGCATCGGAATCTATAACTATAGTCACAGAAATGGTTCAAAACATAGAGAGTTTGAAGAGTCAGTCTTCTTGTACTTAAGTCGGCATTGTGCCTTTTCTATTTAATTCCGATGCAGTTTCTGTGTTTCGTCGCCATTGAGAAGGTCCAAGGGATACAGTAAACCTGAAGTGAAGCATCGGAATCTGTAACTAGTGTCACAGGAATGGTTCAAAACATAGACAGAAGGATGAGTCAGTCTTCCTTTACGTAAGTCGGCATTTTGCCTTTTGTATTTAATTCCGATGCAACTTCTGTGTTTCATCGTCAATAAGAAGGTCAGAGGGATACAGTAAACCTGAAGTGAAGCATCGGAATCTATAACTAGTGTCACACGAATGGTTAATCACATTGACAGTAAGAAGAGTCAGTCTTCTTGTACTTAAGTTGGCATTGTGCCTTTTGTATTTAATTCCGATGCAATTTCTGTGTTTCATCGTCAATAAGAAGGTCCAAGTGATACAGTAAACCTAAAGTGAAGCATCAGAATCTATAACTAGTGTCACAGGAATGGTTCAAAACATAGACAGTAAGAAGAGTCAGTCTTCTTGTACTTAAGTCGGCATTGTGCCTTTCCTAAGTAGTTCCGATGCAATTTCTGTGTT
Source organism: Schistocerca americana (assembly GCF_021461395.2). Lineage (NCBI taxonomy): Eukaryota > Metazoa > Arthropoda > Insecta > Orthoptera > Acrididae > Schistocerca > Schistocerca americana. The sequence continues at coordinate 764,767,098 of NC_060123.1, forward strand.
TCGTCGTCAATAAGAAGGTCCAAGGGATGCAGTAAACCTGAAGTGAAGCATCGGAATCTATAACTAGTGTCACAGGAATGGTTCAAAACATAGACAGTAAGAAGAGTCAGTCCTCTTGTACTTAAGTCGGCATTGTGCCTTTTGTATTTAATTCCGATGCAATTTCTGTGTTTCATCGACAATAAGAAGGGAGGAGGGATACAGTAAACCTGAAGTGAAGCATCGGAATCTATAACTAGTGTCACAGGAATGGTTCAAAACATAAACAGTTTGAAGAGTCAGTCTTCTTGTACTTAAGTCGGCATTGTGCCTTTTCTATTTAATTCCGATGCAGTTTCTGTGTTTCGTCGTCAATGAGAAGGTCCAAAGGATACAGTAAACCTGAAGTGAAGCATCGGAATCGATAACTAGTGTCACAGGAATGGTTCAAATATAGACAGAAGGATGAGTCAGTCTTCTTGTACGTAAGTCGGCATTGTGCCTTTTGTATTTAATTCCGATGCAATTTCTGTGTTTCATCGTCAATAAGAAGGTCAAAGGGATACAGTAAACCTGAAGTGAAGCATCGGAATCTATAACTAGTGTCACGGGAATGGTTCAAAACATAGAGATTAGGAAGAGTCAGTCTACTTATACTTAAGTCGGCACTGTGCCTTTTGTATTTAATTTCGATGCAATTTCTGTGTTTCATCGTCAATAAGAAGTTCCAAGTGATACAGTAAACCTAAAGTGAAGCATCGGAAACTATAACTAGTGTCACCGGAATGGTTCAAAACATAGACAATAAGAAGAGTCAGTCTTCCTGTACTTAAGTCGGCTTTGTGCCTTTTGTATTTAATTACGATGCAATTTCTGTGTTTCATCGTCAATAAGAAGGTCAGAGGGCTACAGTAAACCTGAAGTGAAGCATCGGAATCTATAGCTAGTGTCACAGGAATGGTCAAGACCGAGACAGTGGGAAGAGTCAGCCTTCTTGTACTTAAGTCGGCATTGTGCCTTTTCTATTTAATTCCGATGCAAATTCTGTGTTTCGTCGTCAATACGAAGGTCCAAGGGATACAGTAAACCTGAAGTGAGGCATCGGAATCTATAAGTAGTGTCACAGGAATGGTTCAAAACATAGACAGTAGGAAGAGTAAGTCTTCTTGTACTTAAGTCGACATTGTGCCTTTGTATTTAATTCCGATGCAATTTCTGTGTTTCAATATCAATAAGAAGGTCAGAGGGATACAGTAAACCTGAAGTGAAGCATCGGAATCTAATACCGGTCTCACAGGAAAGGTTCATAGCATTGAGAGTAAGAAGAGCCAATCATCTTGTATTTGAGTCGGCATTGTGCCTTTTGTATTTAATTCCGATGCAATTTCTGTGTTTCATCGTCAATAAGAAGGTCAGAGGGCTACAGTAAACTTAAGTGAAGCTTCGGAATCTATAGCTAGTGTCACACGAATGGTTCAAAACATAGTCAGTAAAAAGAGTCAGTCGTCTTGTACTTAAGTCGGCATTGCGCCTTTTGTATTTAAATCCGATGCAATTTCTGTGTTTCATCGACAATAAGAAGGTCAGAGGGATACAGTAAACCTGAGGTGAATCATCGGAATCTATAACTATTGTCACAGAAATGGTTCAAAACATAGAGAGTTTGAAGAGTCAGTCTTCTTGTACTTAAGTCGACATTGTGCCTTTTCTATTTAATTCCGATGCAGTTTCTGTGTTTCGTCGCCATTGAGAAGGTCCAAGGGATACAGTAAACTTGAAGTGAAGCATCGGAATCTATAACTAGTGTCACAGGAATGGTTCAAAACATAGACAGAAGGATGAGTCAGTCTTCTTGTACGTAAGTCGGCATTTTGCCTTTTGTATTTAATTCCGATGCAATTTCTGTGTTTCATCGTCAATAAGAAGGTCAGAGGGATACAGTAAACCTGAAGTGAAGCATCGGAGTCTATAACTAGTGTCACACGAATGGTTAATCTCATTGACAGTAAGAAGAGTCAGTCTTCTTGTACTTAAGTTGGCATTGTGCCTTTTGTATTTAATTCCGATGTAATTTCTGTGTTTCATCGTCAATAAGAAGGTCCAAGTGATACAGTAAACCTAAAGTGAAGCATCGGAATCTATAACTAGTGTCACAGGAATGGTTCAAAACATTGACAGTAAGAAGAGTCAGTCGTCTTGTACTTAAGTCGGCATTGTGCCTTTCCTAAGTAGTTCCGATGCAAATTCTGTGTTTCGTCGTCAATAAGAAGGTCCAAGGGATGCAGTAAACCTGAAGTGAAGCATCGGAATCTATAACTAGTGTCACAGGAATGGTTCAAATCATAGACAGTAAGAAGAGTCAGTCCTCTTGTACTTAAGTCGGCATTGTGCCTTTTGTATTTAATTCCGATGCAATTTCTGTGTTTCATCGACAATAAAAAGGGAGGAGGGATACAGTAAACCTGAAGTGAAGCATCGGAATCTATAACTAGTGTCACAGGAATGGTTCAAAACATAAACAGTTTGAAGAGTCAGTCTTCTTGTACTTAAGTCGGCATTGTGCCTTTTCTATTTAATTCCGATGCATATTCTGTGTTTCGTCGTCAATACGAAGGTCCAAGGGATACAGTAAACCTGAAGTGAGGCATCGGAATCTATAAGTAGTGTCACAGGAATGGTTCAAAACATAGACAGTAGGAAGAGTAAGTCTTCATGTACTTAAGTCGGCATTGTGCCCTTTGTATTTAATTCCGATGCTATTTTTGTGTTTCAACATCAATAAGAAGGTCAGAGGGATACAGTAAACCTGAAGTGAGGCATCGGAATCTATAACTAGTGTCACAGGAATGGTACAAAACATACTCAGTAAGAAGACTCAGTCTTCTTGTATTTCTGTCGGCATGGAGCCCTTTGTATTTAATTCCGATGCAATGTCTGTGTTTCATCGTCAATAAGAAGTTCCAAGGGATACAGTAAACATATTGTGAAGCATCGGAATCTAAAACTGGTCTCACAGGAAATGTTCAAAACATAGCCAGTAAGAAGAGTGATTTCTCTTGTACCTAAGCCGGCATTGTGCCTTTTCTTTTTAGTTCCGATGCACTTTCTGTGTTTCATCGTCAATAAGAAGGTCCAAGGGATACAGTAAACCTGAAGTTAGGCATCGGAATCTCTAAGTAGTGTCACACGAATGGTTCAAAACATAGTCAGTAAAAAGAGTCAGTCGTCTTGTACTTAAGTCGGCATTGCGCCTTTTGTATTTAAATCCGATGCAATTTCTGTGTTTCATCGTCTATAAGAAGGTCAGAGGGATACAGTAAACCTGAAGTGAAGCATCGGAATCTATAACTAGTGTCACACGAATGGTTAATCACATTGACAGTAAGAAGAGTCAGTCTTCTTGTACTTAAGTTGGCATTGTGCCTTTTGTATTTAATTCCGATGCAATTTCTGTGTTTCATCGTCAATAAGAAGGTCCAAGTGATACAGTAAACCTAAAGTGAAGCATCGGAATCTATGACTAGTGTCACAGGAATGGTTCAAAACATAGACAGTAAGAAGAGTCAGTCTTCTTGTACTTAAGTCGGCATTGTGTTTTTCCTAAGTAGTTCCGATGCAATTTCTGTGTTTCGTCGTCAATTAGAAGGTCCAAGGGATGCAGTAAACCTGAAGTGAAGCATCGGAATCTATAGCTAGTGTCACAGGAATGGTCAAGACCGAGACAGTGGGAAGAGTCAGCCTTCTTGTACTTAAGTCGGCATTGTGCCTTTTCTATTTAATTCCGATGCAAATTCTGTGTTTCGTCGTCAATACGAAGGTCCAAGGGATACAGTAAACCTGAAGTGAGGCATCGGAATCTATAAGTAGTGTCACAGGAATGGTTCAAAACATAGACAGTAGGAAGAGTAAGTCTTCATGTACTTAAGTCGGCATTGTGCCCTTTGTATTTAATTCCGATGCAATTTCTGTGTTTCAACATCAATAAGAAGGTCAGAGGGATACAGTAAACCTGAAGTGAGGCATCGGAATCTATAACTAGTGTCACAGGAATGGTACAAAACATAGTCAGTAAGAAGACTCAGTCTTCTTGTATTTCTGTCGGCATGGAGCCCTTTGTATTTAATTCCGATGCAATGTCTGTGTTTCATCGTCAATAAGAGGGTCCAAGGGATACAGTAAACATATTGTGAAGCATCGGAATCTATAACTGGTGTCACAGGAATGGTTCAAAACATAGACAGTAAGAAGAGTCAGTCTTCTTGTACTTAAGTCGGCATTGTGCCTTTCCTAAGTAATTCCGATGCAATTTCTGTGTTTCGTCGTCAATAAGAAGGTCCAAGGGATACAGTAAACCTGAAGTTAGGCATCGGAATCTCTAAGTAGTGTCACAGGAATGTTTCAAAACATAGTCAGTAAGAATAGTCAGTCTTCTTGTACTTAAGTCGACATTGTGCCTTTGTATTTAATTCCGATGCAATTTCTGTGTTTCAATATCAATAAGAAGGTCAGAGAGATACAGTAAACCTGAAGTGAAGCATCGGAATCTAATACCGGTCTCACAGGAAAGGTTCATAGCATAGAGAGTAAGAAGAGCCAGTCATCTTGTATTTGAGTCGGCATTGTGCCTTTTGTATTTAATTCCGATGCAATTTCTGTGTTTCATCGACAATAAGAAGGTCAGAGGGATACAGTAAACCTGAAGTGAAGCATCGGAATCTGCAACTAGTGTCACACGAATGGTTAATAACCTTGACAGTAAGAAGAGTCAGTCTTCTCGTACTTAAGTCGGCATTGTGCCTTTTGTATTTAATTCCGATGCAATTTCTGTGTTTCATCGTCAATAAGAAGGTCAGAGGGATACAGTAAACCTGAAGTGAAGCATCGGAATCTATAACTAGTGTCACGGAAATGGTTCAAAACATAGAGATTAGGAAGTGTCAGTCTTCTTATACTTAAGTCGGCACTGTGCCTTTTGTATTTAATTTCGAAGCAATTTCTGTGTTTCATCGTCAATTGGAAGATCAGAGGGATACAGTAAACCTGAAGTGAAGCATCGGAATGTATAACTAGTGTCACGGGAATGGTTCAAATCATAGACAGTAGGAAGAACCAGATTTCTTGTACTTGAGTCCGCATTGTGTCTTTTGTATTTAGTTCCGATGCAATTTCTGTGTTTCATCGTCAATAAGAAGGTCCAAGGGATACAGTAAACATATTGTGAAGCATCGGAATCTAAAACTGGTCTCACAGGATATGTTCAAAACATAGCCAGTAAGAAGAGTGAGTTCTCTTGTACTTAAGTCGGCATTGTGCCTTTTCTTTTTAATTCCGATGCAATTTCTGTGATTCATCGTCAATAAGAAGGTCCAAGGGATACAGTAAACCTGAAGTGAGGCATCGGAATCTATAAGTAGTGTCACAGAAATGGTTCAAAACATAGACAGTAGGAAGAGTAAGTCTTCTTGTACTTAAGTCGGCAATGTGCCCTTTGTATTTAATTCCGATGCAATTTCTGTGTTTCATCGTCAATAAGAAGGTCAGAGGGCTACAGTAAACCTAAGTGAAACTTCGGAATCTATAGCTAGTGTCACAGGAATGGTTCAAAACATAGTCAGTAAAAAGAGTCAGTCCTCTTGTACTTAAGTCGGCATTGCGCCTTTTGTATTTAAATCCGATGCAATTTCTGTGTTTCATCGTCAATAAGAAGGTCAGAGGGATACAGTGAACCTGAAGTGAAGCATCGGAATCTATAACTAGTGTCACAGGAATGGTTCAAAACATAGAGAGTTTGAAGAGTCAGTCTTCTTGTACTTAAGTCGGCATTGTGCCTTTTCTATTTAATTCCGATGCAGTTTCTGTGTTTCGTCGCCAATGAGAAGGTCCAAGGGATACAGTAAACCTGAAGTGAAGCATCGGAATCAATAACTAGTGTCACAGGAATGGTTCAAAACATAGACAGAAGGATGAGTCAGTCTTCTTGTACGTAAGTCGGCATTGTGCCTTTTGTATTTAATTCCGATGCAATTTCTGTGTTTCATCGTCAATAAGAAGGTCCAAGGGATACAGTAAACATATTGTGAAGCATCGGAATCTAAAACTGGTCTCACAGGATATGTTCAAAACATAGCCAGTAAGAAGAGTGAGTGCTCTTGTACTTAAGTCGGCATTGTGCCTTTTCTTTTTAATTCCGATGCAATTTCTGTGATTCATCGTCAATAAGAAGGTCCAAGTTATACAGTAAACCTGAAGTGAGGCATCGGAATCTATAAGTAGTTGTCACAGGAATGGTTCAAAACATAGACAGTAGGAAGAGTAAGTCTTCTTGTACTTAAGTCTTCCCTGTGCCCTTTGTATTTAATTCCGATGCAATTTCTGTGTTTCAACATCAATAAGAAGGTCAGAGGGATACAGAAAACCTGAAGTGAAGCATCGGAATCTAACACCGGTCTCACAGGAAAGGTTCATAGCATAGAGATTAAGAAGAGTCAGTCGTCTTGTACTTAAGTCGGCATTGCGCCTTTTGTATTTAAATCCGATGCAATTTCTGTGTTTCATCGACAATAAGAAGGTCAGAGGGATACAGTAAACCTGAAGTGAAGCTTCGGATTTTATAACTAGTGTCACAGGAATTGTTCAAAACATAGAGAGTTTGAAGAGTCAGTCTTCTTGTACTTAAGTCGGCATTGTGCCTTTTCTATCTAATTCCGATGCAGTTTCTGTGTTTCGTCGCCAATGAGAAGGTCCAAGGGATACAGTAAACCTGAAGTGAAGCATCGGAATCAATAACTAGTGTCACAGGAGTGGTTCAAAACATAGACAGAAGGAGGAGTCAGTCTTCTTGTACGTAAGTCGGCATTGTGCCTTTTGTATTTAATTCCGATGCAATTTCTGTGTTTCATCGTCAATAAGAAGGTCAGAGGGATACAGTAAACCTTAAGTGAAGCATCGGAATGTATAACTAGTGACACAGGAATGGTTCAAAACATAGACAGTAGGAAGAGTCAGTCTTCTTGTACTTGTGTCGGCATTGTGCCTTTTGTATTTATTTCCGATGCCATTTCTGTGTTTCATCGTCAATAACAAGGTCAGAGTGATACAGTAAACCTGAAGTAAAGCATCGGAATTTATAACTAGTGTCACAAGGATGGTTCAAAGCTTAGTCAGTAGGAAGAGTCAGTCTTGTTGTACTTAAGTCGGCATTGTGCGCTTTGTTTTTAATTCCGATGCTATTTCTGTGTTTCACCGTCAATGAGAAAGTCAGAGGGATACAGTGAGACTGATGTGAAGCATCAGAATCTATAACTGGTCTCACAGGAATGGTTCAAAACATAGACAGTAAGAAGAGTCAGTCTACCTGTACTTAAGTCGGCATTGTGCCTTTTGTATTTAATACCGATGCAATTTCTGTGTTTCATCGTCAATAAGAAGGTCCAAGGGATACAGTACACCTGAAGTGAAGCATCGGAATCTATAACTAGTGTCACAAGAATGGTGCAAATCATAGACAGTAAGAAGAGTCAGTCTTCTTGTACTTATGTCGGCATAGTGCATTTTCTATTTAATTCCGATGCAATTTCTGTGTTTCATCATCAAGAAGAAGGCCAGGGCGATACTGTAAACCTGAAGTGAAGCATCGGAATGTATAACTAGTGTCACAGGAATGTTTCAAACATAGACAGTGGGAAGAGTCAGTCTTCTTGTACTTGTGTCGGCATTGTGCCATTTGTATTTAATTCCGATGCAATTTCTGAGTTTCATCGTCAATAAGAAGGTCAGAGGGATGCAGTAAACCTGAAGTGAAGCATCGGAATCTATAACTAGTGTCACAGGAATGGTTCAAACCACAGACAGTAGGAAGAATCAAAATTCTTGTACTTAAGTCGGCATTGTGCCTTTTGTATTTAATTCCGATGCAATTTCTCTGTTACATCGTCAATAAGAAAGTCAGAGGGATACAGTAAACCTGAAGTGAAGCATCGGAATCTAAAACTGGTCTCACAGGAAAGGTTCAAAGCATAGACAGTAAGAAGAGCCAGTCATCTATTATTTGAGTCGGCATTGTGCCTTTTGTATTTAATTCCGATGCAATTTCTGTGTTTTAACGTCAATAAGAAGGTCAGAGGGATACAATAAACCTGAAGTGAAGCGTCGGAATCTATAACTAGTGACACAGGGATGGTTCAAAACGTAGACAGTAGGAAGAGTCAGTCTTCTAGCACTTAAGTCGGCATTGTGCGTTTTCTATTTAATTCCGATGCAATTTCTGTGTGTCATCGTCAATAATAAAGTCCAAGGGATATAGTAAACCTGAAGTGAAGAATCGGAATCTATAACTAGTGTCACAGGAATGGTTCAAAACATAGACAGTAGGAAGAGTCAGTCTTCTTGTACTTAAGTCGGCATTGTGCATTTTGTATTTAATTCCGATGCAACTTCTGTGTTTCATCGTCAATAAGAAGGTCAGAGGGATACAGTAAACGTAAAGTGAGTTATCGGAATCTATATCTAGTGTCACAAGAATGGTTCAATACACGGACAGTAGGAAGAGTCAGTATTCCTGTACTTAAGTCGGCATTGTTCTTCTTGTATTTAATTCCGATGCAATTTCTCTGTTTCATCGTCAATTAGAAAGTAAGAGGGATACAGTAAACCTGAAGTGAAGCCTCGGAATCTAAAACTGGTCTCACAGGAAAGGTTCAAAACATAGAGAGTAAGAAGATCCAGTCATCTATTATTTGAGTCGGCATTGTGCCTTTTGTATTTAATTCCGATGCAATTTCTAAGTTTCATCGTCAATAAGAAGGTCAGAGGGATACAGTAAACCTGAAGTGAAGCATCGGATTCTATAACTAGTGTCACAGGAATAATTAAAAACATTGACAGTAAGAAGAGTCAGTCTTCTTGTACTTAAGTCGGCACTGTGCCTTTTGTATTTAATTCCGATGCAATTTCTGTGTTTCATCGTCAATAAGAAGTTCCAAGTGATACAGTAAACAAAAAGTGTAGCATCGGAATCTATAACTAGTGTCAAAGGAATGGTTCAAAACATAGACAGTAAGAAGAGTCAGTGTTCTTGTACTTGAGTCGGCATTGTGCCTTTTCTATTTAATTCCGATGCAAATTCTGTGTTTCGTCGACAATAAGAAGGTCCAAGGGATACAGTAAACCTGAAGTGAAGAATCGGAATCTATAACTAGTGTCACAGGAATGGTTCAAAACATAGACAGTGGGAGGGGTCAGTCTCCTTGTACATAAGTCGGCATTGTGCCTTTTCTATTTAATTACGATGCAATTTCTGTGTTTCATCGACAATAAGAAGGTCAGAGGGATACAGTACACCTGAAGTGAAGCATCGGAATCTGTAACTAGTGTCTCAGGAATGGTTCAAAACATAGACAGTAAGAAGAGTCAGTCTTCTTGTACTTAAGTCGGCATCGTGCATTTTCTATTTAATTCCGATGCAATTTCTGTGTGTCATCGTCAATAATAAAGTCCAAGGGATATAGTTAATCTGAAATGAAGAAACGGAATCTATAACTAGTGTCACAGGAATGCTTCAAAACATAGACAGTAGGAAGAGTCAGTCTACTTCTACTTAAGTCGGCATTGTGCATTTTGTATTTAATTCCGCTGCAACATCTGTGTTACATCGTCAATAAGAAGGTATAAGGGATACAGTACACCTGAAATGAAGCATCAGAATCTATAACTAGTGTCACAGGAATCGTTCAAATCATAGACAGTAGGAGGAGTCAGTCTTCTTGTACTTAAGTCGGCATTGCGCCTTTTGTATTTAATTCCGATGCAATTTCTGTGTTTCATCGTCAATAAGTAGGTCAGAGGGATACAGTAAACATGAAGTGAAGCATCGGAATCTAAAACCGGTCGCACAGGAAAGGATCAAAACATAGAGTGTAAGAAGAGCCAGTCATCTTGTATTCGAGTCCGCATTGTGCCTTTTGTATTTAATTCCGATGCAATTTCTAAGTTTCATCGTCAATAAGAAGGTCAGAGGGATACAGAAAACCTGAAGTGAAGCACAGGAATCTATAACTAGTGTCAAAGAAATGGTTAAAGACATTGACAGTAAGATGAGTCAGTCTTCTTGTACTTAAGTCGGCATTGTGCCTTTCCTAAGTAATTCCGATGCAATTTCTGTGTTTCGTCGTCAATAAGAAGATCCAAGGGATGCAGTAAACCTGAAGTGAAGCATCGGAATTTATAACTAGTGTCACAGGAATGGTTCAAAACATAGACAGTAAGAAGAGTCAGTCTTCTTGTACTTAAGTCGGCATTGAGCATTTTCTATTTAATTCCGATGGAATTTCTGTGTGTCATCGTCAATAATTAAGTCCAAGGGATATAGTAAACCTGAAGTGAAGAATCGGAATATATAACTAGTGTCACAGGAATGGTTCAAAAAAAAGACAGTAGGAAGAGTCAGTCTTCTTGTACTTAAGTCGGCATTGTGCATTTTGTATTTAATTCCGATGCAACTTCTGTGTTTCATCGTCAATAGGAAGGTCCAAGGGATACCGTACACCTGAAATGAAGCATCGGAATCTATAACTAGTGTCACAGGAATCCTTCAAATCATAGACAGTAAGGAGAGTCAGTCTTCTTGTACTGAAGTCGGCGTTGTGCCTTTTCTATTTAATTCCGATGCAATTTCTGTGTTTGATCATCAAGAAGAAGGTCAGAGGGATACAGTAAACCTGAAGTGAAGCATCGGAATGTATAACTAATGTCAGAGGAATTGTTCAAAACATAGCCAGTAGGAAGAGTCAGTCTTCTTGTACTTGAGTCGGCATTGTGCCTTTTGTATTTAATTCCGATGCAATTTCTGTGTTTCATCGTCAATAAGAAGGTCAGAGGGATACAGTAAAAATGAAGTGAAGCATCGGAATCTAAAACCGGTCTCACAGGAAAAGATCAAAGCATAGAGTGTAAGAAGAGCCAGTCATCTTGTATTTGAGTCGGCATTGTGCCTTTTGTATTTAATTCCGATGCAATTTCTGTGTTTCATCGTCAAGAAGAAGGTCCAAGTGATACAGTAATCCTAAAGTGAAGCATCGGAATTTATAACTAGTGTCACAGGAATGGTTCAAAACATAGTCAGTAAGAAGAGTCAGTCTTCTTGTACTTATTTTGACATTGTGCCTTTTCTATTTAATTCCGATGCAATTTCTGTGTTTCATCGTCAATAAAAAGGTCAAACGGATAGAGTAAACCTGGAGTGAACCATCGGAATCTATAACTAGTGTCAATGGAATGGTTCAAATCACAGACAGTAAGAAGAGTCAGTCCTCTTGCACTTAAGTCGGCATTGTGCCTATCGTATTTAATTCTGATGTAATTTCTGTGTTTCATCGTCAATGAGAAGGTCCAAGGGATACAGTAAACCTGAAGTGAAGCATCGGAATCTATAACAAGTGTCACAGGAATGGTTCAAAAAGTAGACAGTAGGAAGAGTCAGTCTTCTTGAACTTAAGTCAGCATTGTGCCTTTTGTATTTATTTCCGATGGAATTTCTGTGTTTCATCGTCAATAAGAAGGTCCAAGGGATACAGTAAACCTGAAGTGAGGCATCGGAATCTATAACTAGCGTCACAGGAATGCTGCGAAACATAGACAGTAGGAGGAGTCAGTCTTCTTGTACTTAAGTCGGCATTGTGCCTTTTGTATGTAATTCCGATGCAATTCCTGTGTTTCTTCGTCAATAAGAAGATCCAAGGGATACAGTAAACATATAGCGAAGCATCGGAATCTAAAACTGGTCTCACAGGAAAAGTTCAAAGCATAGTCAGTAAGAAGAGTCAGTCTACTTGTACTTAAGTCAGCATTGTGCCTTCTCTATTTAATTCCGATGCAATATCTAAGTTTCAACATCAATAAGAAGGTCAGAGGGATACAGTAAACCTGAAGTGAAGCATCGGAATCTAATACCGGTCTCACAGGAAAGGTTCATAGCATAGAGAGTAAGAAGAGCCAGTCATCTTGTATTTGAGTCGGCATTGTGCCTTTTGTATTTAATTCCGATGCAATTTCTGTGTTTCATCGTCAATAAGGTCAGAGGGCTACAGTAAACCTAAGTGAAGCTTCGGAATCTGTAGCTAGTGTCACAGGATTGGTTCAAAACATAGTCAGTAAAAAGTGTCAGTCCTCTTGTACTTAAGTCGGCATTGCGCCTTTTGTATTTAAATCCGATGCAATTTCTGTGTTTCATCGACAATATGAAGGTCAGAGGGATACAGTATACCTGAGGTGAAGCATTGGAATCTATAACTAATGTCACAGGAATGGTTCAAAACATAGAAAGTTGGAACAGTCAGTCTTCTTGTACATAAGTCGGCATTGTGCCTTTTGTATTTAATTCCGATGCAATTTCTGTGTTTCATCGTCAATAAGAAGGTCCAAGTTATACAGTAAACCTAAAGTGAAGCATCGGAATCTATAACTAGTGTCACAGGAATGGTTCAAATCATAGACAGTAAGAAGAGTCAGTCTTCTTGTACTTAAGTCGGCATTGTGCCTTTCCTAAGTAATTCCGATGCAATTTCTGTGTTTCGTCGTGAATGAGAAGGTCCAAGGGATACAGTAAACCTGAAGTGAAGCATCGGAATCTATAACTAGTGTCACAGGAATGGTTCAAAACATAGACAGAAGGATGAGTCAGTCTTCTTGTACGTAAGTCGGCATTGTGCCTTTTGTATTTAATTCCGATGCAATTTCTGTGTTTCATCGTCAATAAGAAGGTCAGAGGGATACAGTAAACCTGAACTGAAGCATCGGAATCTATAACTAGTGTCACACGAATGGTTAATCAAATTGACAGTAAGAAGAGTCAGTCTTCTTGTAATTAAGTTGGCATTGTGCCTTTTGTATTTAATTCCGATGCAATTTCTGTGTTTCATCGTCAATAAGAAGGTCCAAGTGATACAGTAAACCTAAAGTGAAGCATCGGAATCTATAACTAGTGTCACAGGAATGGTTCAAAGCATAGACAGTAAGAAGAGTCAGTCTTCTTGTACTTAAGTCGGCATTGTGCCTTTCCTAAGTAATTCCGATGCAATTTCTGTGTTTCGTCGTCAATAAGAAGGTCCAAGGGATGCAGTAAACCTGAAGTTAAGCATCGGAATCTATACCTAGTGTCACAGGAATGGTTCAAAACATAGACAGTAAGAAGAGTCAGTCCTCTTGTTCTTAAGTCGGCATTGTGCCTTTTGTATTAAATTCCGATGCAATTTCTGTGTTTCATCGACAATAAGAAGGGAGGAGGGATACAGTAAACCTGAAGTGAAGCATTGGAATCTATAACTAGTGTCACAGGAATGGTTCAAAACATAAACAGTTTGAAGAGTCAGTCTTCTTGTACTTAAGTCGGCATTGTGCCTTTTCTATTTAATTCCGATGCAGTTTCTGTGTTTCGTCGTCAATGAGAAGGTCCAAGGGATACAGTAAACCTGAAGTGAAGCATCGGAATCTATAACTAGTGTCACAGGAATGGTTCAAATATAGACAGAAAGATGAGTCAGTCTTCTTGTACGTTAGTCGGCTTTGTGCCTTTTGTATTTAATTCCGATGCAATTTCTGTGTTTCATCGTCAATAAGAAGGTCAGAGGGATACAGTAAACCTGAAGTGAAGCATCGGAATCTATAACTAGTGTCACGGGAATGGTTCAAAACATAGAGATTAGGAAGAGTTAGTCTTCTTATACTTAAGTCGGCACTGTGCCTTTTGTATTTAATTCCGATGCAATATCTGTGTTTCATCGTCAATAAGAAGGTCAGAGGGCTACAGTAAACCTGAAGAGAAGCATCGGAATCCATAGCTAGTGTCACAGGAATGGTTCAAAACAGAGACAGTGGGAAGAGTCAGCCTTCTTGTACTTAAGTCGGCATTGTGCCTTTTCTATTTAATTCCGATGCAAATTCTGTGTTTCGTCATCAATAAGAAGGTCCAAGGGATACTGTAAACCTGAAGTGAGGCATCGGAATCTATAAGTAGTGTCACAGGAATGGTTCAGAACATAGACAGTAGAAAGAGTAAGTCTTCTTGTACTTAAGTCGGCATTGTGCCCTTTGTATTTAATTCCGATGCAATTTCTGTGTTTCTACATCAATAAGAAGGTCAGAGGGATACAGTAAACCTGAAGTGAGGCATCGGAATCTATAACTGATGTCACAGGAATGGTACAAAACATAGTCAACAAGAAGAGTCAGTCTTCTTGTATTTCAGTCGGCATGGAGCCTTTTGTATTTAATTCCGATGCAATTTCTGTGTTTCATCGTCAATAAGAAGATCCAAGGGATACAGTAAACATATTGTGAAGCATCGGAATCTAAAACTGGTCTCACAGGAAATGTTCAAAACATAGCCAGTAAGAAGAGTGATTTCTGTTGTACCTAAGTCGGCATTGTGCCTTTTCTTTTTAATTCCGATGCAATTTCTGTGTTTCATCGTCAATAAGAAGGTCCAAGGGATACAGTAAACCTGAAGTTAGGCATCGGAATCTATAAGTAGTGTCACAGGAATGGTTCAAAACATAGACAGTAGGAAGAGTAAGTCTTCTTGTGCTTAAGTCGGCATTGTGCCCTTTGTATTTAATTCCGATGCAATTTCTGTGTTTCAACATCAATAAGAAGGTCAGAGGGATACAGTAAACCTGAAGTTAAGGCTCGGAATCTAATACCGGTCTCACAGGAAAGGTTCATAGTATAGAGAGTAAGAAGAGCCAGTCATCTTGTATTTGAGTCGGCATTGTGCCTTTTGTATTTAATTCCGATGCAATTTCTGTGTTTCATCGACAATAAGAAGGTCAGAGGGATACAGTAAACCAGAAGTGAAGCATTGGAATCTATAACTAGTGTCACACGAATGGTTAATAACCTTGACAGTAAGAAGAGTCAGTCTTCTTGTACTTAAGTCGGCATTGTGCCTTTTGTATTTAATTCCGATGCAATTTCTGTGTTTCATCGTCAATAAGAAGGTCCAAGTTATACAGTAAACCTAATGTGAAGCATCGGAATCTATAACTAGTGTCACAGGAATGGTTCAAATCATAGACAGTAAGAAGTGGCAGTCTTCTTGTACTTAAGTCGGCATTCTGCCTTTCCTAAGTAATTCCGATGCAATTTCTGTGTTTCGTCGTCAATAAGAAGGTCCAAGGGATGCAGTAAACCTGAAATGAAGCATCGGAATCTATAGCTAGTGTCACAGGAATGGTTCAAAACATAGACAGTAAGAAGAGTCAGTCCTCTTGTACTTAAGTCGGCATTGTGCCTTTTGTATTTAATTCCGATGCAATTTCTGTCTTTCATCGACAATAAGAAGGGAGGAGGGATACAGTAAACCTGAGGTGAAGCATCGGAATCTATAACTAGTATCACAGGAATGGTTCAAAACATAGACAGTTTGAAGAGTCAGTCTTCCTGTACTTATGTCGGCATTGTGCCTTTTCTATTTAATTCCGATGCAGTTTCTGTGTTTCGTCGTCAATGAGAAGGTCCAAGGGATACAGTAAACCTGAAGTGAAGCATCGGAATCTATAACTAGTGTCACAGGAATGGTTCAAAACATAGACAGAAGGATGAGTCAGTCTTCTTGTACGTAAGTCGGCATTGTGCCTTTTCTATTTAATTCCGATGCAATTTCTGTGTTTCATCGTCAATAAGAAGGTCAGAGGGATACAGTAAACCTGAAGTGAAGCATCGGAATCTATAACTAGTGTCACGGGAATGGTTCAAAACATAGAGATTAGGAAGAGTCAGTCTTCTTATACTTAAGTCGGCACTGTGCCTTTGGTATTTAATTTCGAAGCAATTTCTGTGTTTCATCGTCAATTAGAAGATCAGAGGGATACCGTAAACCTGAAGTGAAGCATCGGAATTTATAACTAGTGTCACAGGAATGGTTCAAATCGTAGACAGTAGGAAGAACCAGATTTCTTGTACTTGAGTCGGCATTGTGCCTTTTGTATTTAATTCCGATGCAATTTCTGTGTTTCATCGTCAATAAGAAGTTCCAAGTGATACAGTAAACCTAAAGTGAAGCATCGGAAACTATAACTAGTGTCACCGGAATGGTTCAAAACATAGACAGTAAGAAGAGTCAGTCTTCTTGTACTTAAGTCGGCATTGTGCCTCTTGTATTTAATTCGGATGCAATTTCTGTGATTCAACATCAATAAGAAGGTCAGAGGGATACAGTAAACCTGAAGTGAGGTATCGGAATCTATAACTAGTGTCACAGGAATGATTCAAAATATAGTCAGTAAGAAGAGTCAGTCTTCTTGCATTTAAGTCGGCATGGTGCCTTTTGTATTTAATTCCGAAGCAATTTCTGTGTTTCATCGTCAATAAGAAGGTCCAAGGGATACAGTAAACATATTGTGAAGCATCGTAATCTAAAACTGGTCTCACAGGAAATGTTAAAAACACAGCCAGTTAGAAGAGTGAGTTCTCTTGTACTTAAGTCGGCATTGTGCCTTTTCTTTTTAATTCCGATGCAATTTCTGTGTTTCAACATCAATAAGAAGGTCAGAGGGATACAGTAAACCTGAAGTGAAGCATCGGAATCTATTACCGGTCTCACAGGAAAGGTTCATAGCATAGAGAGTAAGAAGAGCCAGTCTTCTTGTATTTGAGTCGGCATTGTGTCTTTTGTATATAATTCCGATGCAATTTCTGTGTTTCATCGTCAATAAGAAGGTCAGAGGGCTACAGTAAACCCAAGTGAAGCTTCTTAATCTATAGCTAGTGTCACAGGAATGGTTCAAAACGTAGTCAGTAAAAAGAGTCAGTCCTCTTGTAATTATGTCGGCATTGTGCCTTTTCTATTTAATTCCGATGCAGTTTTTGTGTTTCGTCGTCAATGAGAACGTCCAAGGGATACAGAAACCTGAAGTGAAGCATCGGAATCTATTACTAGTGTCACAGGAATGGTTCAAAACATGGACAGAAGGATGAGTCAGTCTTCTTGTACGTAAGTCGGCATTGTGCCTTTTGTATTTAATTCCGATGCAATTTCTGTGTTTCATCGTCAATAAGAAGGTCAGAGGGATACAGTAAACCTGAAGTGAAGCATCGGAATCTATAACTAGTTTCACAGGAATGGTTCAAAACATAGAGAGTTTGAAGAGTCAGTCTTCATGTACTTAAGTCGGCATTGTGCCTTTTCTATTTAATTCCGATGCAGTTTCTGTGTTTCGTCGCCAATGAGAAGGTCCAAGGGATACAGTAAACCTGAAGTGAAGCATCGGAATCTATAACTAGTGTCACAGGAATGGTTCAAAACATAGACAGAAGGATGAGTCAGTCTTCTTGTACGTAAGTCGGCATTGTGTCTTTTGTATTTAATTCCGATGCAATTTCTGTGTTTCATCGTCATTAAGAAGGTCAGAGGGATACAGTAAACCTGAAGTGAAGCATCGGAATCTATAACTAGTGTCACGGGAATGGTTCAAAACATAGAGATTAGGAAGAGTCAGTCTTCTTATACTTAAGTCGGCACTGTGCCTTTTGTATTTAATTTCGATGCAATTTCTGTGTTTCATCGTCAGTCAGAAGATCAGAGGGATACAGCAAACCTGAAGTGAAGCATCGGAATGTATAACTAGTGTCACAGGAATGGTTCAAATCATAGACAGTAGGAAGAGTCAGATTTCTTGTACTTGAGTCGGCATTGTGAATTTTGTATTTAATTCCGATGCAATTTCTGTGTGTCATCGTCAATATGAAGTTCGAAGTGATACAGTAAACCTAAAGTGAAGCATCGGAAACTATAACTAGTGTCACCGGAATGGTTCAAAACATAGACAGTAAGAAGAGTCAGTCTTCCTGTACTTAAGTCGGCATTGTGACTTTTGTATTTAATTCCAATGCAATTTCTGTGTTTCATCGTCAATAAGAAGGTCAGAGGGATACAGTAAACCTGAAGTGAAGCATCGGAATCTATAACTAGTGTCACAAGAATGGTTCAAATCATAGACCGTAGGAAGAGTAAGTCTTCTTGTACTTAAGTCGGCATTGTGCCCTTTCCATTTAATTCCGATGCAATTTCTGTGTTTCAGCATCAATAAGAAGGTTAGAGGGATACAGTAAACCTGAAGTGAGTCATAGGAATCTATAACTAGTGTCACAGGAATGGTATAAAACATAGTCAGCAAGAAGAGGCAGTCTTCTTGTATTTAAGTCGGCATGGTGCCTTTTGTATTTAATTCCGATGCGATTTCTGTGTTTCATCGTCAATAAGAAGGTCAGAGGGATACAGTAAACCTGAAGTGAAGCATCGGAATCTATAACTAGTTTCACAGGAATGGTTCAAAACATAGAGAGTTTGTAGAGTCAGTCTTCATGTACTTAAGTCGGCATTGTGCCTTTTCTATTTAATTCCGATGCAGTTTCTGTGTTTCGTCGCCAATGAGAAGGTCCAAGGGATACAGTAAACCTGAAGTGAAGCATCGGAATCTATAACTAGTGTCACAGGAATGGTTCAAAACATAGACAGAAGGATGAGTCAGTCTTCTTGTACGTAAGTCGGCATTGTGTCTTTTGTATTTAATTCCGATGCAATTTCTGTGTTTCATCGTCAATAAGAAGGTCAGAGGGATACAGTAAACCTGAAGTGAAGCATCGGAATCTATAACTAGTGTCACGGGAATGGTTCAAAACATAGAGATTAGGAAGAGTCAGTCTTCTTATACTTAAGTCGGCACTGTGCCTTTTGTATTTAATTTCGATGCAATTTCTGTGTTTCATCGTCAGTCAGAAGATCAGAGGGATACAGCAAACCTGAAGTGAAGCATCGGAATGTATAACTAGTGTCACAGGAATGGTTCAAATCATAGACAGTAGGAAGAGTCAGATTTCTTGTACTTGAGTCGGCATTGTGAATTTTGTATTTAATTCCGATGCAATTTCTGTGTTTCATCGTCAATATGAAGTTCGAAGTGATACAGTAAACCTAAAGTGAAGCATCGGAAACTATAACTAGTGTCACCGGAATGGTTCAAAACATAGACAGTAAGAAGAGTCAGTCTTCCTGTACTTAAGTCGGCATTGTGACTTTTGTATTTAATTCCAATGCAATTTCTGTGTTTCATCGTCAATAAGAAGGTCAGAGAGATACAGTAAACCTGAAGTGAAGCATCGGAATCTATAACTAGTGTCACAAGAATGGTTCAAATCATAGACCGTAGGAAGAGTAAGTCTTCTTGTACTTAAGTCGGCATTGTGCCCTTTCCATTTAATTCCGATGCAATTTCTGTGTTTCAACATCAATAAGAAGGTTAGAGGGATACAGTAAACCTGAAGTGAGGCATAGGAATCTATAACTAGTGTCACAGGAATGGTACAAAACATAGTCAGCAAGAAGAGGCAGTCTTCTTGTATTTAAGTCGGCATGGTGCCTTTTGTATTTAATTCCGATGCGATTTCTGTGTTTCATCGTCAATAAGAAGGTCCAAGGGATACAGTAAACATATTGTGAAGCATCGGAATCTAAAACTGGTCTCACAGGAAATGTTCAAAACATAGCCAGTAAGAAGAGTGAGTTCTCTTGTACTTAAGTCGGCATTGTGTATTTTCTTTTTAATTCCGATGCAAATTCTGTGTTTCATCGTCAATAATAAGGTCCAAGGGATACAGTAAACCGGAAGTTAGGCATCGGAATCTATAAGTAGTGTCACAGGAATGGTTCAAAACATAGACAGTAGGAAGAGGAAGTCTTCTTGTACTTAAGTCGGCATTGTGCCCTTTGTATTTAATTCCGATGCAATTTCTGTGTTTCAACATCAATAAGAAGGTCAGAGGGATACAGTAAACCTGAAGTGAAGCATCGGAATCTAATACCGGTCTCACAGGAAAGGTTCATAGCATAGAGAGTAAGAAGAGCCTGTCATCTTGTATTTGTGTCGGCATTGTGCTTTTTGTAATCAATTCCGATGCAATTTCTGTGTTTCATCGTCAATAAGAAGGTCAGAGGGCCACAGTAAACCTAAGTGAAGCTTCAGAATCTATAGCTAGTGTCACAGGAATGGTTCAAAACATAGTCAGTAAAAAGAGTCAGTCTTCTTGTACTTAAGTCGGCATTGCGTCTTTTGTATTTAAATCCGATGCAATTTCTGTGTTTCATCGACAATAAGAAGGTCAGAGGGAAACAGTAAACCTGAAGTGAAGCATTGGAATGTATAACTAATGTCACAGGAATGGTTCAAAACATAGAAAGTTGGAACAGACAGTCTTCTTGTACTTAAGTCGGCATTGTGCCTTTTCTATCTAATTCCGATCCAGTTTTTGTGTTTCGTCGTCAATGAGAAGGTCCAAGGGATACAGAAACCTGAAGTGAGGCATCGGAATCTATTACTAGTGTCACCGGAATGGTTCAAAACATAGACAGAAGGATGAGTCAGTCTTCTTGTACGTAAGTCGGCATTGTGCCTTTTGTATTAGTTCCGATGCAATTTCTGTGTTTCATCGTCAATAAGAAGGTCAGAGGGATACAGTAAACCCGAAGTGAAGCATCAGACTCTATAACTAGTATCACGGAAATGGTTCAAAACATAGAGATTAGGAAGAGTCAATCTTCTGATACTTAAGTCGGCACTGTGCCTTTTGTATTTAATTCCGATGCAACTTCTGTGTTTCATCGTCAATTAGAAGGTCCAAGGGATACAGTACACCTGAAGTGAAGCATCGGAATCTATAACTAGTGTCACAAGAATGGTTCAATTCATAGACAGTAAGAAGAGTCAGTCTTCTTGTACTTAAGTCGGCATAGTGCCTTTTCTATTTAATTCCGATGCAATTTCTGTGTTTCATCATCAAGAAGAAGGTCAGAGGGATGCAGTAAACCTGAAGTGCAGCATCGGAATCAAAAACTGGGCTCACAGGAAATGTTCAAAGCATAGAGAGTAAGAAGACCCAGTCATCTATTATTTGAATCGGCATTGTGCCTTTTGTATTTAATTCCGATGCAATTTCTAAGTTTCATCGTCAACAAGAAGGTCAGGGGGATACAGTAAACCTGAAGTGAAGCATCGGAATCTATAACTAGTGTCACAGGGATGGTTAAAACATTGACAGTAAGAAGGGTCAGTCTTCTTGTACTTAAGTCGGCACTGTGCCTTTTGTATTTAATTCCGATGCAATTTCTGTGTTTCATCGTCATTAAGAAGTTCCAAGTGATACAGTAAACCCAAAGTGTAGCATCGGAATCTATAACTAGTGTCTCAGGAATAGTTCAAAACATAGTGAGTAAGAAGAGTCAGTCTGCTTGTACTTAAGTCAGCATTGTGCCTTTTCTATTTCATTCCGATGCAATTTCTGTGTTTTAACGTCAATAAGAAGGTCAGAGGGATACAATAAACCTGAAGTGAAGCGTCGGAATCTATAACTAGTATCACAGGGATGGTTCAAAACGTGGACAGTAGGAAGAGTCAGTCTTCTTGTACTTAAGTCGGCATTGTGCGTTTTGTATTTAATTCCGATGCAATTTCTGTGTTTCATTGCCAACAAGAAGGTCAGAGGGATACAGTAAACCTGAATTGAAGCATCGGAATGTATAACTAGTGTTACAGGAATAATTCAAACAATAGACAGTAGGAAGAGTCAGTGTTCTTGTACTTGAGTCGGCATTGTGCCTTTTCTATTTAATTCCGATGCAAATTCTGTGTTTCGTCGACAATAAGAAGGTCCAAGGGTACAGTCAACCTGAAGTGAAGAATCGGAATCTATTACTAGTGTCACAGGAATGGTTCAAAACATAGACAGTGGGAAGAGTCAGTCTCCTTGTACATAAGTCGGCATTGTGCCTTTTCTATTTCATTACGATGCAAATTCTGTGTTTCATCGTCAATAAGAAGGTCAGAGGGATACAGTACACCTACAGTGAAGCATCGGAATCTATAACTAGTGTCACAATAATGGTTCAAAACATAGACAGTAAGATGAGTCAGTCTTCTTGTACTTAAGTCGGCATTGTGCATTTTCTATTTAATTCCGATGCAATTTCTGTGTGTCATCGTCAATAATAAAGTCCAAGGGATATATTAAACCTGAAGTGAAGAATCGGAATCTATAACTTGTGTCACAGGAATGGTTCAAATCATAGACAGTAGGGAGAGTCAGTCTTCTTGTACTTAAGTCGCATTGTGCATTTTGTATTTAATTCCGAAGCAACTTCTGTGTTTCATCGTCAATAAGAAGGTCAGAGGGATACAGTAAACATTAAGTGAAGCATCGGAATGTATAACTAGTGACACAGGAATGGTTCAAAACATAGACAGTAGGAAGAGTCAGTCCTCTTGTACTTAAGTCGTCATTGTGCCTTTTGTATTTAATTCCGATGCAATTTCTGTGTTGCATCGTCAACAAGAAGGTCCAAGGGATACAGTAAACCTGAAGTAAAGCATCGGAATCTATAACTAGAGTCACAGGGATGGTTTTAGCATAGTCAGTAGGAAGAGTCAGTCTTGTTGTACTTAAGTCGGCATTGTGCATTTTCTACTTATTTCCGATGGAATTTCTGTGTGTCATCGTCAATAATAAAGTCCAAGGGATATAGTAAACCTGAAGTGAAGAATCGGAATCTATAACTAGTGTCACAGGAATAGTTCAAAACATAGACAGAAGGATGAGTCGGTCTTCTTGTACGTAAGTCGGCATTGTGCCTTTTGTATTTAATTCCGATGTAATTTCTGTGTTTCATCGTCAATAAGAAGGTCAGAGGGCTACAGTAAACCTGAAGTGAAGCATCGTAATCTATAGCTAGTGTCACAGGAATGGTTCAAAACGGAGACAGTAGGAAGAGTGGTCATCTTGTACTTAAGTCGGCATTATGCCTTTTGTATTTAATTCCGATGCAACTTCTGTGTTTCACCGTCAATAAGAAGGTCCAAGGGATACAGTAAACCTGAAGTGAGGCATCGGAATCTATAAGTAGTGGCACAGGAATGGTTCCAAACATAGACAGTAAGAAGCGTCAGTTTCCTTGTACTTAAGTTGGCATTGTGCCTTTTCTGTTTAATTCCGATGCAATTTCTGTCTTTCATTCTCAATAAGAAGGTCCAAGGGATACAATAAACCTGAAGTGAAGCATCGGAATCTATAACTGCTGTCACAGGAATTGTTCAAAACATAGACAGTAAGAAGAGACAGTCTTCTTGTACTTAAGTCGGCATTGTGCCTTTTGTATTTTTATTCCGATGCGATTTCTGTGTTTCATCGTCAATAAGAAGTTCCAAGTGATACAGTAAACCTAAGGTGAAGCATCGGAAACTATAACTAGTGTCACCGGAATGGTTCAAAACATAGACAGTAAGAAGAGTCAGTCTTCTTGTACTTAAGTCGGCATTGTGCCTTTTGTATTTAATTCCGATGCAATATCTGTGATTCATCTTCAATAAGTAGGCCCAAGGGATACAATAAACATATTGTGAAGCATCGGAATCTAAAACTGCACTCACAGGAAATGTTCACAACATAGTCAGAAAGAAGAGACAGTCTTCTTGTACTTAAGTCGGCATTGTGCCTTTTGTATTTAATTCCGATGCAATTTCTGTGTTTCGTCGTCAATAAGAAGGTCAGAGGGCTACAGGAAACCTGAAGTGAAGCATCAGAATCTATAGCTAGTGTCACAGGAATGGTTCAAAGCAGAGACAGTAGGAAGAGTCAGTCTTCTTGTACTTAAGTCGGCATTGTGCCTTTTCTATTTAATTCCGATGCAAATTCTGTGTTTCATCGTCAATAAGAAGGTCCAAGGGATACAGTAAGCCTGAAGTTGAGCATCGGAATCTATAACTAGTGTCACAGCAATGGTTCAAAACATAGACAGTAAGAAAAGTCAGTCTTCCTGTACTTAAGTCGGCATTGTGCCTTTTCTATTTAATTCCGATGCAATTTCTGTGTTTCATCATCTAGAAGGAGGTCAGAGAGAAACAGAAAACCTGAAGTGAAGCATCGGAATCTATAACAAGTGTCACAGGAATGGTTCAAAAAGTAGACAGTGGGAAGAGTCAGTCTTCTTGTGCTTAAGTCGGCATTGTGCCTTTTGTATTTAATTCCGATGCAATTTCTGTGTTTCATCGTCAATAAGAAGGTCCAAGGGATACTGTAAACCTGAAGTGAGGCATCGGAATCTATAAGTAGTGTCACAGGAATGGTTCAAATCATAGACAGTAGGAAGAGTAAGTCTTCTTGTACTTAAGTCGGCATTGTGCCTTTTGTATTTAATTCCGTTGCAATTTCTGTGTTTCAACATCAATAAGAAGGTCAGAGGGAAACAGTAAACCTGAAGTGAGGCATCGGAATCTATAACTAGTGTCACAGGAATGGTTCAAAACATAGTCAGTAAGAAGAGTCAGTCTTCTTGTACTCAAGTCGGCATGGTGCCTTTTGTATTTAATTCCGATGCAATTTATGTGTTTCATCGTCAATAAGAAGGTCCAAGGGATACAGTAAACATATTGTGAAGCATCGGAATCTAAAACTGGTCACACAGGAAATGTTCAAAACATAGCCGGTAAGAAGAGTCAGTTCTCTTGTACTTAAGTCGGCATTGTGGCTTTTCTTTTTAATTCCGATGCAATTTCTGTGTTTCGTCGTCAATAAGAATGTCCAAGGGATACAGTAAACCTGAAGTGAAGCATCGGAATCTATAACTAGTGTCACAGGAATGGTTTAAAACATAGAGAGTTGGAAGAGTCAGTCTTCTTGTACTTAAGTCGGCATTGTGCCTTTTCTATTTAATTCCGATGCAGTTTCTGTGTTTCGTCGTCTATGAGAAGGTGCAAGGGATACAGTAAACCTGAAGTGAAGCATCGGAATCTATAACTAGTGTCACGGGAATGGTTCAAAACATAAACAGAAGGTTGAGTCAGTCTTCTTGTACGCAAGTCGGCATTGTGCCTTTTGTATTTAATTCCGATGCACTTTCTGTGTTTCATCGTCAATAAGAATGTCAGAGGGATACAGTAAACCTGAAGTGTAGCATCGGAATCTATAACTAGTATCACGGGAATGGTTCAAAACATAGAGATTAGGAAGAGTCAGTCCTCTTATACTTTAGTCGGCGTTGTGCATTTTCTATTTAATTCCGATGCAGTTTCTGTGTTTCGTCGTCAATGAGAAGGTGCAAGGGATACAGTAAACCTGAAGTGAAGCATCGGAATGTATAACTAGTGTCACAGGAATGGTTCATATCATAGACAGTAGGAAGTGTTAGATTTCTAGTACTTGAATCGTTATTGTGCATTTTGTATTTAATTCCGATGCAATGTCTGTGTTTCATCGTCAATAAGAAGGTCCAAGTGATACAGTAAACCTAAAGTGAAGCATCGGAAAGTATAACTAGTGTCACCGGAATGGTTCAAAACATAGGCAGTAAGAAGAGTCAGTCTTCTTGTACTTAAGTCGGCATTGTGACTTTTGTATTTAATTCCGATGCAATATCTGTCTTTCATCGTCAATAAGAAGGTCCAAGGGATACAATAAACATATTGTGAAGCACCGGAATCTAAAACTGGACTCACAGGAAATGTTCACAACATAGTCAGAAAGAAGAGACAGTCTTCTTGTACTTAAGACGGCATTGTGCCTTTTGTATTTATTTCCGATGCAATTTCTGTGTTTCGTCGTCAATAAGAAGGTCAGAGGGCTACAGTAAACCTGAACTGAAGCATCGGAATCTATAGCTAGTGTCACAGGAATGGTTCAAAACAGAGACAGTAGGAAGAGTCAGTCTTCTTGTACTTAAGTCGGCATTGTGCCTTTTCTATTTAATTCCGATGCAAATTCTGTGTTTCGTCGTCAATAAGAAGGTCAGAGGGCTACAGTAAACCTGAACTGAAGCATCGGAATCTATAACTAGTGTCACAGGAATGGTTCAAAACATAGACAGTAAGAAAAGTCAGTCTTCCTGTACTTAAGTCGGCATTGTGCCTTTTCTATTTAATTCCGATGCAATTTCTGTGTTTCATCATCTAGAAGAAGGTCAGAGAGAAACAGAAAACCTGAAGTGAAGCATCGGAATCTATAACAAGTGTCACAGGAATGGTTCAAAAAGTAGACAGTGGGAAGAGTCAGCCTTCTTGTACTAAAGTCGGCATTGTGCCTTTTGTATTTAATTCCGATGCAATTTCTGTGTTTCATCGTCAATAAGAAGGTCCAAGGGATACAATAAACATATTGTGAAGCATCGGAATCTAAAACTGGTCTCACAGGAAAGGTTCATAGCATAGAGAGTGAGAAGACCCAGTCATCTTGTATTTGAGAGGCATTGTGCCTTTTGTATTTAAATCCTATGCAATTTCTGTGTTTCGTCGACAATAAGATGGTCAGAGGGCTACAGTAAACCTGAAGTGAAGCATTGGAATCTATAGCTAGTGTCACAGGAATGGTTCAAAATGTAGACAGTGGGAAGAGTCAGTCTTCTTGTACTTAAGTCGGCATTGTGATTTTGTATTTAATTCCGATGCAATATCTGTGTTTCATCGTCAATACGAAGGTCCAAGGGATACAGTAAACCTGAAGTGAGGCATCGGAATCTATAACTAGCGTCACAGGAATGCTTCAAAACATAGACAGTAGGAAGAGTCAGTTTTCTTGTACTTCAGTCAGCATGGTGCCTTTTGTATTTAATTCCGATGCAATTTCTGTGTTTCATCGTCAATAAGAAGGTCCAAGGGATACAGTAAACATATAGCGAAGCATCGGAATCTTAAACTGGTCTCACAGGAAATGTTCGAAACATAGCCAGTAAGAAGAGTGAGTTCTCTTGTACTTAAGTCGGCATTGTGCCTTTTCTTTTTAATTCCGATGCAATTTCTGTGTTTCATCGTCAATAAGAAGGTCCAAGGGATACAGTAAACCTGAAGTGAGGCATCGGAATCTATAAGTAGTGTCACAGGAATGGTTCAAAACATAGACAGTAGGAAGAGTAAGTCTTCTTGTACTTAAGTCGGCATTGTGCCCTTTGTATTTAATTCCGATGCAATTTCTGTGTTTCAACATCAATAAGAAGGTCAGAGGGATACAGTAAACCTGAAGTGAAGCATCGGAATCTAATATCGGTCTCACAGGAAAGGTTCATAGCATAGAGAGTAAGAAGAGCCAATCATCTTGTATTTGAGTCGGCATTGTGCATTTTGTATTTAATTCCGATGCAATTTCTGTGTTTCATCGTCAATAAGAAGGTCAGAGGGCTACAGTAAACCTAAGTGAAGCTTCGGAATCTATAGCTAGTGTCACACGAATGGTTCAAAACATAGTCAGTAAAAAGAGTCAGTCGTCTTGTACTTAAGTCGGCATTGCGCCTTTTGTATTTAAATCCGATGCAATTTCTGTGTTTCATCGACAATAAGAAGGTCAGAGGGATACAGTAACACTGAAGTGAAGCATCGGAATCTATAACTATTGTCACAGAAATGGTTCAAAACATAGAGAGTTTGGAGAGTCAGTCTTCTTGTACTAAAGGCGGCATTGTGCCTTTTCTATTTAATTCCGATGCAGTTTCTGTGTTTCGTCGCCATTGAGAAGGTCCAAGGGATACAGTAAACCTGAAGTGAAGCATCGGAATCTATAACTAGTGTCACAGGAATGGTTCAAAACATAGACAGAAGGATGAGTCAGTCTTCTTGTACGTAAGTCGGCATTTTGCCTTTTGTATTTAATTCCGATGCAATTTCTGTGTTTCATCGTCAATAAGAAGGTCAGAGGGATACAGTAAACCTGAAGTGAAGCATCGGAATCTATAACTAGTGTCACACGAATGGTTAATCACATTGACAGTAAGAAGAGTCAGTCTTCTTGTACTTAAGTTGGCATTGTGCCTTTTGTATTTAATTCCGATGCAATTTCTGTGTTTCATCATCAATAAGAAGGTCCAAGTGATACAGTAAACCTAAAGTGAAGCATCGGAATCTATAACTAGTGTCACAGGAATGGTTCAAAACATAGACAGTAAGAAGAGTCAGTCTTCTTGTACTTAAGTTGGCATTGTGCCTTTCCTAAGTAGTTCCGATGCAATTTCTGTGTTTCGTCGTCAATAAGAAGGTCCAAGGGATGCAGTAAACCTGAAGTGAAGCATCGGAATCTATAACTAGTGTCACAGGAATGGTTCAAAACATAGACAGTAAGAAGAGTCAGTCCTCTTGTACTTAAGTCGGCATTGTGCCTTTTGTATTTAATTCCGATGCAATTTCTGTGTTTCATCGACAATAAGAAGGGAGGAGGGATACAGTAAACCTGAAGTGAAGCATCGGAATCTATAACTAGTGTCACAGGAATGGTTCAAAACATAAACAGTTTGAAGAGTCAGTCTTCTTGTACTTAAGTCGGCATTGTGCCTTTTCTATTTAATTCCGATGCAGTTTCTGTGTTTCGTCGTCAATGAGAAGGTCCAAAGGATACAGTAAACCTGAAGTGAAGCATCGGAATCTATAACTAGTGTCACAGGAATGGTTCAAATATAGACAGAAGGATGAGTCAGTCTTCTTGTACGTAAGTCGGCATTGTGCCTTTTGTATTTAATTCCGATGCAATTTCTGTGTTTCATCGTCAATAAGAAGGTCAGAGGGATACAGTAAACCTGAAGTGAAGCATCGGAATCTATAACTAGTGTCACGGGAATGGTTCAAAACATAGAGATTAGGAAGAGTCAGTCTACTTATACTTAAGTCGGCACTGTGCCTTTTGTATTTAATTTCGATGCAATTTCTGTGTTTCATCGTCAATAAGAAGTTCCAAGTGATACAGTAAACCTAAAGTGAAGCATCGGAAGCTATAACTAGTGTCACCGGAATGGTTCAAGACATAGACAATAAGAAGAGTCAGTCTTCCTGTACTTAAGTCGGCTTTGTGCCTTTTGTATTTAATTACGATGCAATTTCTGTGTTTCATCGTCAATAAGAAGGTCAGAGGGCTACAGTAACCTGAAGTGAAGCATCGGAATCTATAGCTAGTGTCACAGGAATGGTCAAGACCGAGACAGTGGGAAGAGTCAGCCTTCTTGTACTTAAGTCGGCATTGTGCCTTTTCTATTTAATTCCGATGCAAATTCTGTGTTTCGTCGTCAATACGAAGGTCCAAGGGATACAGTAAACCTGAAGTGAGGCATCGGAATCTATAAGTAGTGTCACAGGAATGGTTCAAAACACAGACAGTAGGATGAGTAAGTCTTTATGTACTTAAGTCGGCATTGTGCCCTTTGTATTTAATTCCGATGCAATTTCTGTGTTTCAACATCAATAAGAAGGTCAGAGGGATACAGTAAACCTGAAGTGAGGCATCGGAATCTATAACTAGTGTCACAGGAATGGTACAAAACATAGTCAGTAAGAAGACTCAGTCTTCTTGTATTTCTGTCGGCATGGAGCCCTTTGTATTTAATTCCGATGCAATGTCTGTGTTTCATCGTCAATAAGAAGGTCCAAGGGATACAGGAAACATATTGTGAAGCATCGGAATCTAAAACTGGTCTCACAGGAAATGTTCAAAACATAGCCAGTAAGAAGTGTGATTTCTCTTGTACCTAAGCCGGCATTGTGCCTTTTCTTTTTAATTCCGATGCACTTTCTGTGTTTCATCGTCAATAAGAATAACCAAGGGATACAGTAAACCTGAAGTTAGGCATCGGAATCTCTAAGTAGTGTCACAGGAATGGTTCAAAACATAGACAGTAGGAAGAGTAAGTCTTCTTGTACTTAAGTCGACATTGTGCCTTTGTATTTAATTCCGATGCAATTTCTGTGTTTCAATATCAATAAGAAGGTCAGAGGGATACAGTAAACCTGAAGTGAAGCATCGGAATCTAATACCGGTCTCACAGGAAAGGTTCATAGCATAGAGAGTAAGAAGAGCCAATCATCTTGTATTTGAGTCGGCATTGTGCCTTTTGTATTTAATTCCGATGCAATTTCTGTGTTTCATCGTCAATAAGAAGGTCAGAGGGCTACAGTAAACCTAAGTGAAGCTTCGGAATCTATAGCTAGTGTCACACGAATGGTTCAAAACATAGTCAGTAAAAAGAGATAGTCGTCTTGTACTCAAGTCGGCATTGCGCCTTTTGTATTTAAATCCGATGCAATTTCTGTGTTTCATCGACAATAAGAAGGTCAGAGGGATACAGTAAACCTGAAGTGAATCATCGGAATCTATAACTATTGTCACAGAAATGGTTCAAAACATAGAGAGTTTGAAAAGTCAGTCTTCTTGTACTTAAGTCAGCATTGTGATTTTTCTATTTAATTCCGATGCAGTTTCTGTGTTTCGTCGCCATTGAGAAGGTCCAAGGGATACAGTAAACCTGAAGTGAAGCATCGGAATCTATAACTAGTGTCACAGGAATGGTTCAAAACATAGACAGAAGGATGAGACAGTCTTCTTGTACGTAAGTCGGCATTTTGCCTTTTGTATTTAATTCCGATGCAATTTCTGTGTTTCATCGTCAATAAGAAGGTCAGAGGGATACAGTAAACCTGAAGTGAAGCATCGGAATCTATAACTAGTGTCACACGAATGGTTAATCTCATTGACAGTAAGAAGAGTCAGTCTTCTTGTACTTAAGTTGGCATTGTGCCTTTTGTATTTAATTCCGATGCAATTTCTGTGTTTCATCGTCAATAAGAAGGTCCAAGTGATACAGTAAACCTAAAGTGAAGCATCGGAATTTATAACTAGTGTCACAGGAATGGTTCAAATCATAGACAGTAAGAAGAGTCAGTCGTCTTGTACTAAAGTCGGCATTGTGCCGTTCCTAAGTAGTTCCGATGCAAATTCTGTGTTTCGTCGTCAATAAGATGGTCCAAGGGATGCAGTAAACCTGAAGTGAAGCATCGGAATCTATAACTAGTGTCACAGGAATGGTTCAAAACATAGACAGTAAGAAGAGTCAGTCCTCTTGTACTCAAGTCGGCATTGTGCTTTTTGTATTTAATTCCGATGCAATTTCTGTGTTTCATCGACAATAAAAAGGGAGGAGGGATACAGTAAACCTGAAGTGAAGCATCGGAATCTATAACTAGTGTCACAGGAATGGTTCAAAACATAAACAGTTTGAAGAGTCAGTCTTCTTGTACTTAAGTCGGCATTGTGCCTTTTCTATTTAATTCCGATGCAGTTTCTGTGTTTCGTCGTCAATGAGAAGGTCCAAAGGATACAGTAAACCTGAAGTGAAGCATCGGAATCTATAACTAGTGTCACAGGAATGGTTCAAATATAGACAGAAAGATGAGTCAGTCTTCTTGTACGTAAGTCGGCATTGTGCCTTTTGTATTTAATTCCGATGCAATTTCGTTGTTTCATCGTCAATAAGAAGGTCAGAGGGATTCAGTAAACCTGAAGTGAAGCATCGGAATCTATAACTTGTGTCACGGGAATGGTTCAAAACATAGAGATTAGGAAGAGTCAGTCTACTTATACTTAAGTCGGCACTGTGCCTTTTGTATTTAATTTCGATGCAATTTCTGTGTTTCATCGTCAATAAGAAGTTCCAAGTGATACAGTAAACCTAAAGTGAAGCATCGGAAACTATAACTAGTGTCACCGGAATGGTTCAAAACATAGACAGTAAGAAGAGTCAGTCTTCCTGTACTTAAGTCGGCTTTGTGCCTTTTGTATTTAATTACGATGCAATTTCTGTGTTTCATCGTCAATAAGAAGGTCAGAGGGCTACAGTAAACCTGAAGTGAAGCATCGGAATCTATAGCTAGTGTCACAGGAATGGTCAAGACCGAGACAGTGGGAAGAGTCAGCCTTCTTGTACTTAAGTCGGCATTGTGCCTTTTCTATTTAATTCCGATGCATATTCTGTGTTTCGTCGTCAATACGAAGGTCCAAGGGATACAGTAAACCTGAAGTGAGGCATCGGAATCAATAAGTAGTGTCACAGGAATGGTTCAAAACATAGACAGTAGGAAGAGTAAGTCTTCATGTACTTAAGTCGGCATTGTGCCCTTTGTATTTAATTCCGATGCTATTTTTGTGTTTCAACATCAATAAGAAGGTCAGAGGGATACAGTAAACCTGAAGTGAGGCATCGGAATCTATAACTAGTGTCACAGGAATGGTACAAAACATACTCAGTAAGAAGACTCAGTCTTCTTGTATTTCTGTCGGCATGGAGCCCTTTGTATTTAATTCCGATGCAATGTCTGTGTTTCATCGTCAATAAGAAGGTCCAAGGGATACAGTAAACATATTGTGAAGCATCGGAATCTAAAACTGGTCTCACAGGAAATGTTCAAAACATAGCCAGTAAGAAGAGTGATTTCTCTTGTACCTAAGCCGGCATTGTGCCTTTTCTTTTTAATTCCGATGCACTTTCTGTGTTTCATCGTCAATAAGAAGGTCCAAGGGATACAGTAAACCTGAAGTTAGGCATCGGAATCTCTAAGTAGTGTCACACGAATGGTTCAAAACATAGTCAGTAAAAAGAGTCAGTCGTCTTGTACTTAAGTCGGCATTGCGCCTTTTGTATTTAAATCCGATGCAATTTCTGTGTTTCATCGACAATAAGAAGGTCAGAGGGATACAGTAAACCTGAAGTGAAGCATCGGAATCTATAACTATTGTCACAGAAATGGTTCAAAACATAGAGAGTTTGAAGAGTCAGTCTTCTTGTACTTAAGTCGGCATTGTGCCTTTTCTATTTAATTCCGAAGCAGTTTCTGTGTTTCGTCGCCATTGAGAAGGTCCAAGGGATACAGTAAACCTGAAGTGAAGCATCGGAATCTATAACTAGTGTCACAGGAATGGTTCAAAACATAGACAGAAGGATGAGTCAGTCTTCTTGTACGTAAGTCGGCATTTTGCCTTTTGTATTTAATTCCGATGCAATTTCTGTGTTTCATCGTCAATAAGAAGGTCAGAGGGATACAGTAAACCTGAAGTGAAGCATCGGAATCTATAACTAGTGTCACACGAATGGTTAATCACATTGACAGTAAGAAGAGTCAGTCTTCTTGTACTTAAGTTGGCATTGTGCCTTTTGTATTTAATTCCGATGCAATTTCTGTGTTTCATCGTCAATAAGAAGGTCCAAGTGATACAGTAAACCTAAAGTGAAGCATCGGAATCTATAACTAGTGTCACAGGAATGGTTCAAAACATAGACAGTAAGAAGAGTCAGTCTTCTTGTACTTAAGTCGGCATTGTGTTTTTCCTAAGTAGTTCCGATGCAATTTCTGTGTTTCGTCGTCAATTAGAAGGTCCAAGGGATGCAGTAAACCTGAAGTGAAGCATCGGAATCTATAGCTAGTGTCACAGGAATGGTCAAGAGCGAGACAGTGGGAAGAGTCAGCCTTCTTGTACTTAAGTCGGCATTGTGCCTTTTCTATTTAATTCCGATGCAAATTCTGTGTTTCGTCGTCAATACGAAGGTCCAAGGGATACAGTGAACCTGAAGTGAGGCATCGGAATCTATAAGTAGTGTCACAGGAATGGTTCAAAACATAGACAGTAGGAAGAGTAAGTCTTCATGTACTTAAGTCGGCATTGTGCCCTTTGTATTTAATTCCGATGCAATTTCTGTGTTTCAACATCAATAAGAAGGTCAGAGGGATACAGTAAACCTGAAGTGAGGCATCGGAATCTATAACTAGTGTCACAGGAATGGTACAAAACATAGTCAGTAAGAAGACTCAGTCTTCTTGTATTTCTGTCGGCATGGAGCCCTTTGTATTTAATTCCGATGCAATGTCTGTGTTTCATCGTCAATAAGAAGGTCCAAGGGATACAGCAAACATATTGTGAAGCATCGGAATCTAAAACTGGTCTCACAGGAAATGTTCAAAACATAGCCAGTAAGAAGAGTGATTTCTCTTGTACCTAAGCCGGCATTGTGCCTTTTCTTTTTAATTCCGATGCACTTTCTGTGTTTCATCGTCAATAAGAAGGTCCAAGGGATACAGTAAACCTGAAGTTAGGCATCGGAATCTCTAAGTAGTGTCACAGGAATGTTTCAAAACATAGTCAGTAAGAATAGTCAGTCTTCTTGTACTTAAGTCGACATTGTGCCTTTGTATTTAATTCCGATGCAATTTCTGTGTTTCAATATCAATAAGAAGGTCAGAGAGATACAGTAAACCTGAAGTGAAGCATCGGAATCTAATACCGGTCTCACAGGAAAGGTTCATAGCATAGAGAGTAAGAAGAGCCAGTCATCTTGTATTTGAGTCGGCATTGTGCCATTTGTATTTAATTCCGATGCAATTTCTGTGTTTCATCGACAATAAGAAGGTCAGAGGGATACAGTAAACCTGAAGTGAAGCATCGGAATCTGCAACTAGTGTCACACGAATGGTTAATAACCTTGACAGTAAGAAGAGTCAGTCTTCTTGTACTTAAGTCGGCATTGTGCCTTTTGTATTTAATTCCGATGCAATTTCTGTGTTTCATCGTCAATAAGAAGGTCAGAGGGATACAGTAAACCTGAAGTGAAGCATCGGAATCTATAACTAGTGTCACGGGAATGGTTCAAAACATAGAGATTAGGAAGTGTCAGTCTTCTTATACTTAAGTCGGCACTGTGCCTTTTGTATTTAATTTCGAAGCAATTTCTGTGTTGCATCGTCAATTAGAAGATCAGAGGGATACAGTAAACCTGAAGTGAAGCATCGGAATGTATAACTAGTGTCACAGGAATGGTTCAAATCATAGACAGTAGGAAGAACCAGATTTCTTGCACTTGAGTCGGCATTGTGCCTTTTGTATTTAATTCCGATGCAATTTCTGTGTTTCATCGTCAATAAGAAGGTCCAAGGGATACAGTAAACCTAAAGTGAAGCATCGGAATCTAAAACTGGTCTCACAGGATATGTTCAAAACATAGCCAGTAAGAAGAGTGAGTTCTCTTGTACTTAAGTCGGCATTGTGCCTTTTCTTTTTAATTCCGATGCAATTTCTGTGATTCATCGTCAATAAGAAGGTCCAAGGGATACAGTAAACCTGAAGTGAGGCATCGGAATCTATAAGTAGTGTCACAGAAATGGTTCAAAACATAGACAGTAGGAAGAGTAAGTCTTCTTGTACTTAAGTCGGCATTGTGCCCTTTGTATTTAATTCCGATGCAATTTCTGTGTTTCATCGTCAATAAGAAGGTCAGAGGGCTACAGTAAACCTAAGTGAAACTTCGGAATCTATAGCTAGTGTCACATGAATGGTTCAAAACATAGTCAGTAAAAAGAGTCAGTCCTCTTGTACTTAAGTCGGCATTGCGCCTTTTGTATTTAAATCCGATGCAATTTCTGTGTTTCATCGTCAATAAGAAGGTCAGAGGGATACAGTGAACCTGAAGTGAAGCATCGGAATCTATAACTAGTGTCACAGGAATGGTTCAAAACATAGAGAGTTTGAAGAGTCAGTCTTCTTGTACTTAAGTCGGCATTGTGCCTTTTCTATTTAATTCCGATGCAGTTTCTGTGTTTCGTCGCCAATGAGAAGGTCCAAGGGATACAGTAAACCTGAAGTGAAGCATCGGAATCAATAACTAGTGTCACAGGAATGGTTCAAAACATAGACAGAAGGATGAGTCAGTCTTCTTGTACGTAAGTCGGCATTGTGCCTTTTGTATTTAATTCCGATGCAATTTCTGTGTTTCATCGTCAATAAGAAGGTCAGAGGGATACAGTAAACCTGAAGCGAAGCATCGGAATCTATAACTAGCGTCACACGAATGGTTAATCACATTGACAGTAAGAAGATTCAGTCTTCTTGTACTTAAGTTGGCATTGTGCTTTTGTATTTAATTCCGATGCAATTTCTGTGTTTCATCGTCAATAAGAAGGTCAGAGGGCTACAGTAAACCTAAGTGAAGCTTCGGAATCTATAGCTAGTGTCACAGGAATGGTTCAAAACATAGTCAGTAAAAAGAGTCAGTCGTCTTGTACTTAAGTCGGCATTGCGCCTTTTGTATTTAAATCCGATGCAATTTCTGTGTTTCATCGACAATAAGAAGGTCAGAGGGATACAGTAAACCTGAAGTGAAGCTTCGGATTTTATAACTAGTGTCACAGGAATTGTTCAAAACATAGAGAGTTTGAAGAGTCAGTCTTCTTGTACTTAAGTCGGCATTGTGCCTTTTCTATCTAATTCCGATGCAGTTTCTGTGTTTCGTCGCCAATGAGAAGGTCCAAGGGATACAGTAAACCTGAAGTGAAGCATCGGAATCAATAACCAGTGTCACAGGAGTGGTTCAAAACATAGACAGAAGGAGGAGTCAGTCTTCTTGTACGTAAGTCGGCATTGTGCCTTTTGTATTTAATTCCGATGCAATTTCTGTGTTTCATCGTCAATAAGAAGGTCAGAGGGATACAGTAAACCTTAAGTGAAGCATCGGAATGTATTACTAGTGACACAGGAATGGTTCAAAACATAGACAGTAGGAAGAGTCAGTCTTCTTGTACTTGTGTCGGCATTGTGCCTTTTGTATTTATTTCCGATGCCATTTCTGTGTTTCATCGTCAATAACAAGGTCAGAGTGATACAGTAAACCTGAAGTAAAGCATCGGAATTTATAACTAGTGTCACAAGGATGGTTCAAAGCTTAGTCAGTAGGAAGAGTCAGTCTTGTTGTACTTAAGTCGGCATTGTGCGCTTTGTATTTAATTCCGATGCTATTTCTGTGTTTCATCGTCAATGAGAAGGTCAGAGGGATACAGTGAGACTGATGTGAAGCATCAGAATCTATAACTGGTCTCACAGGAATGGTTCAAAACATAGACAGTAAGAAGAGTCAGTCTACCTGTACTTAAGTCGGCATTGTGCCTTTTGTATTTAATCCCGATGCAATTTCTGTGTTTCATCGTCAATAAGAAGGTCCAAGGGATACAGTACACCTGAAGTGAAGCATCGGAATCTATAACTAGTGTCACAAGAATGGTGCAAATCATAGACAGTAAGAAGAGTCAGTCTTCTTGTACTTAAGTCGGCATAGTGCCTTTTCTATTTAATTCCGATGCAATTTCTGTGTTTCATCATCAAGAAGAAGGCCAGGGCGATACTGTAAACCTGAAGTGAAGCATCGGAATGTATAACTAGTGTCACAGGAATGTTTCAAACATAGACCGTGGGAAGAGTCAGTCTTCTTGTACTTGTGTCGGCATTTTGCCATTTGTATTTAATTCCGATGCAATTTCTGAGTTTCATGGTCAATAAGAAGGTCAGAGGGATGCAGTAAACCTGAAGTGAAGCATCGGAATCTATAACTAGTGTCACAGGAATGGTTCAAACCACAGACAGTAGGAAGAATCAGTATTCTTGTACTTAAGTCGGCATTGTGCCTTTTGTATTTAATTCCGATGCAATTTCCCTGTTACATCGTCAATAAGAAAGTCAGAGGGATACAGTAAACCTGAAGTGAAGCATCGGAATCTAAAACTGGTCTCACAGGAAAGATTCAAAGCATAGACAGTAAGAAGAGCCAGTCATCTATTATTTGAGTCGGCATTGTGCCTTTTGTATTTAATTCCGATGCAATTTCTGTGTTTTAACGTCAATAAGAAGGTCAGAGGGATACAATAAACCTGAAGTGAAGCGTCGGAATCTATAACTAGTGACACAGGGATGGTTCAAAACGTAGACAGTAGGAAGAGTCAGTCTTCTTGCACTTAAGTCGGCATTGTGCGTTTTCTATTTAATTCCGATGCAATTTCTGTGTGTCATCGTCAATAATAAAGTCCAAGGGATATAGTAAACCTGAAGTGAAGAATCGGAATCTATAACTAGTGTCACAGGAATGGTTCAAAACATAGACAGTAGGAAGAGTCAGTATTCTTGTACTTAAGTCGGCATTGTTCTTGTTGTATTTAATTCCGATGCAATTTCTCTGTTTCATCGTCAATTAGAAAGTAAGAGGGATACAGTAAACCTGAAGTGAAGCATCGGAATCTAAAACTGGTCTCACTGGAA
Organism: Schistocerca americana; assembly: GCF_021461395.2. Lineage (NCBI taxonomy): Eukaryota > Metazoa > Arthropoda > Insecta > Orthoptera > Acrididae > Schistocerca > Schistocerca americana. Next base: position 764,804,979 of record NC_060123.1, read on the forward strand.
AGGTTCAAAACATAGAGAGTAAGAAGATCCAGTCATCTATTATTTGAGTCGGCATTGTGCCTTTTGTATTTAATTCCGATGCAATTTCTGTGTGTCATCGTCAATAATAAAGTCCAAGGGATATAGTTAATCTGAAATGAAGAAACGGAATCTATAACTAGTGTCACAGGAATGCTTCAAAACATAGACAGTAGGAAGAGTCAGTCTACTTCTACTTAAGTAGGCATTGTGCATTTTGTATTTAATTCCGCTGCAACATCTGTGTTACATCGTCAATAAGAAGGTATAAGGGATACAGTACACCTGAAATGAAGCATCAGAATCTATAACTAGTGTCACAGGAATCGTTCAAATCATAGACATTAAGAGGAGTCAGTCTTCTTGTACTTAAGTCGGCATTGTGCCTTTTGTATTTAATTCCGATGCAATTTCTGTGTTTCATCGTCAATAAGTAGGTCAGAGGGATACAGTAAACATGAAGTGAAGCATCGGAATCTAAAACCGGTCGCACAGGAAAGGATCAAAACATAGAGTGTAAGAAGAGCCAGTCATCTTGTATTCGAGTCGGCATTGTGCCTTTTGTATTTAATTCCGATGCAATTTCTAAGTTTCATCGTCAATAAGAAGGTCAGAGGGATACAGAAAACCTGAAGTGAAGCACAGGAATCTATAACTAGTGTCAAAGAAATGGTTAAAGACATTGACAGTAAGATGAGTCAGTCTTCTTGTACTTAAGTCGGCATTGTGCCTTTCCTAAGTAATTCCGATGCAATTTCTGTGTTTCGTCGTCAATAAGAAGGTCCAAGGGATGCAGTAAACCTGAAGTGAAGCATCGGAATTTATAACTAGTGTCACAGGAATGGTTCAAAACATAGACAGTAAGAAGAGTCAGTCTTCTTGTACTTAAGTCGGCATTGAGCATTTTCTATTTAATTCCGATGCAATTTCTGTGTGTCATCGTCAGTAATTAAGTCCAAGGGATATAGTAAACCTGAAGTGAAGAATCGGAATATATAACTAGTGTCACAGGAATGGTTCAAAAAAAAGACAGTAGGAAGTGTCAGTCTTCTTGTACTTAAGTCGGCATTGTGCATTTTGTATTTAATTCCGATGCAACTTCTGTGTTTCATCGTCAATAGGAAGGTCCAAGGGATACCGTACACCCGAAATGAAGCATCGGAATCTATAACTAGTGTCACAGGAATCCTTCAAATCATAGACAGTAAGGAGAGTCAGTCTTCTTGTACTGAAGTCGGCGTTGTGCCTTTTCTATTTAATTCCGATGCAATTTCTGTGTTTGATCATCAAGAAGAAGGTCAGAGGGATACAGTAAACCTGAAGTGAAGCATCGGAATGTATAACTAGTGTCACAGGAATTGTTCAAAACATAGCCAGTAGGAAGAGTCAGTCTTCTTGTACTTGAGTCGGCATTGTGCCTTTTGTATTTAATTCCGATGCAATTTCTGTGTTTCATCGTCAATAAGAAGGTCAGAGGGATACAGTAAAAATGAAGTGAAGCATCGGAATCTAAAACCGGTCTCACAGGAAAAGATCAAAACATAGAGTGTAAGAAGAGCCAGTCATCTTGTATTTGAGTCGGCATTGTGCCTTTTGTATTTAATTCCGATGCAATTTCTGTGTTTCATCGTCAAGAAGAAGGTCCAAGTGATACAGTAAACCTAAAGTGAAGCATCGGAATTTGTAACTAGTGTCACAGGAATGGTTCAAAACATAGTCAGTAGGAAGAGTCAGTCTTCTTGTACTTATTTTGACATTGTGCCTTTTCTATTTAATTCCGATGCAATTTCTGTGTTTCATCGTCAATAAAAAGGTCAAAGGGATACAGTAAACCTGGAGTGAACCATCGGAATCTATAACTAGTGTCAATGGAATGGTTCAAATCACAGACAGTAAGAAGAGTCAGTCCTCTTGCACTTAAGTCGGCATTGTGCCTTTCGTATTTAATTCTGATGTAATTTCTGTGTTTCATCGTCAATGAGAAGGTCCAAGGGATACAGTAAACCTGAAGTGAAGCATCGGAATCTATAACAAGTGTCACAGGAATGGTTCAAAAAGTAGACAGTAGGAAGAGTCAGTCTTCTTGTACTTAAGTCAGCATTGTGCCTTTTGTATTTATTTCCGATGGAATTTCTGTGTTTCATCGTCAATAAGAAGGTCCAAGGGATACAGTAAACCTGAAGTGAGGCATCGGAATCTATAACTAGCGTCACAGGAATGCTGCGAAACATAGACAGTAGGAGGAGTCAGTCTTCTTGTACTTAAGTCGGCATTGTGCCTTTTGTATTTAATTCCGATGCAATTTCTGTGCTTTATCATTAATAAGAAGGTCCAAGGGATAAAGTAAACCTGAAGTGAGGCATCGGAATCTATAACTAGTGTCACAGGAATGGTTCAAAACATAGTCAGTAAGCGGAGTCATTCTTCTTGTACTTAAGACGGCATGGTGCCTTTTGTATTTAATTCCGATGCAATTCCTGTGTTTCATCGTCAATAAGAAGATCCAAGGGATACAGTAAACATATAGCGAAGCATCGGAATCTAAAACTGGTCTCACAGGAAAAGTTCAAAGCATAGTCAGTAAGAAGAGTCAGTCTACTTGTACTTAAGTCAGCATTGTGCCTTCTCTATTTAATTCCGATGCAATATCTAAGTTTCAACATCAATAAGAAGGTCAGAGGGATACAGTAAACCTGAAGTGAAGCATCGGAATCTAATACCGGTCTCACAGGAAGGGTTCATAGCATAGAGAGTAAGAAGAGCCAGTCATCTTGTATTTGAGTCGGCATTGTGCCTTTTGTATTTAATTCCGATGCAATTTCTGTGTTTCATCGTCAATAAGGTCAGAGGGCTACAGTAAACCTAAGTGAAGCTTCGGAATCTATAGCTAGTGTCACAGGATTGGTTCAAAACATAGTCAGTAAAAAGTGTCAGTCCTCTTGTACTTAAGTCGGCATTGCGCCTTTTGTATTTAAATCCGATGCAATTTCTGTGTTTCATCGACAATATGAAGGTCAGAGGGATACAGTATACCTGAGGTGAAGCATTGGAATCTATAACTAATGTCACAGGAATGGTTCAAAACATAGAAAGTTGGAACAGTCAGTCTTCTTGTACATAAGTCGGCATTGTGCCTTTTGTATTTAATTCCGATGCAATTTCTGTGTTTCATCGTCAACAAGAAGGTACAAGTTATACAGTAAACCTAAAGTGAAGCATCGGAATCTATAACTAGTGTCACAGGAATGGTTCAAATCATAGACAGTAAGAAGAGTCAGTCTTCTTGTACTTAAGTCGGCATTGTGCCTTTCCTAAGTAATTCTGATGCAATTTCTGTGTTTCGTCATCAATAAGAAGGTCCAAGGGATGCAGTAAACCTGAAATGAAGAATCGGAATCTATAACTAGTGTCACAGGAATGGTTCAAAACAAAGACAGTAAGAAGAGTCAGTCCTCTTGTACTTAAGTCGGCATTGTGCCTTTTGTATTTAATTCCGATGCAATTTCTGTGTTTCATCGACAATAAGAAGGGAGGAGGGATACAGTAAACCTGAAGTGAAGCATCGGAATCTATAACTAGTATCACAGGAATGGTTCAAAACATAGACAGTTTGAAGAGTCAGTCTTCCTGTACTTAAGTCGGCATTGTGCCTTTCCTATTTAATTCCGATGCAGTTTCTGTGTTTCGTCGTCAATGAGAAGGTCCAAGGGATACAGTAAACCTGAAGTGAAGCATCGGAATCTATAACTAGTGTCACAGGAATGGTTCAAAACATAGACAGAAGGATGAGTCAGTCTTCTTGTACGTAAGTCGGCATTGTGCCTTTTGTATTTAATTCCGATGCAATTTCTGTGTTTCATCGTCAATAAGAAGGTCAGAGGGATACAGTAAACCTGAACTGAAGCATCGGAATCTATAACTAGTGTCACACGAATGGTTAATCACATTGACAGTAAGAAGAGTCAGTCTTCTTGTAATTAAGTTGGCATTGTGCCTTTTGTATTTAATTCCGATGCAATTTCTGTGTTTCATCGTCAATAAGAAGGTCCAAGTGATACAGTAAACCTAAAGTGAAGCATCGGAATCTATAACTAGTGTCACAGGAATGGTTCAAAGCATAGACAGTAAGAAGAGTCAGTCTTCTTGTACTTAAGTCGGCATTGTGCCTTTCCTAAGTAATTCCGATGCAATTTCTGTGTTTCGTCGTCAATAAGAAGGTCCAAGGGATGCAGTAAACCTGAAGTTAAGCATCGGAATCTATACCTAGTGTCACAGGAATGGTTCAAAACATAGACAGTAAGAAGAGTCAGTCCTCTTGTTCTTAAGTCGGCATTGTGCCTTTTGTATTTAATTCCGATGCAATTTCTGTGTTTCATCGACAATAAGAAGGGAGGAGGGATACAGTAAACCAGAAGTGAAGCATTGGAATCTATAACTAGTGTCACAGGAATGGTTCAAAACATAAACAGTTTGAAGAGTCAGTCTTCTTGTACTTAAGTCGGCATTGTGCCTTTTCTATTTAATTCCGATGCAGTTTCTGTGTTTCGTCGTCAATGAGAAGGTCCAAGGGATACAGTAAACCTGAAGTGAAGCATCGGAATCTATAACTAGTGTCACAGGAATAGTTCAAATATAGACAGAATGATGAGTCAGTCTTCTTGTACGTTAGTCGGCTTTGTGCCTTTTGTATTTAATTCCGATGCAATTTCTGTGTTTCATCGTCAATAAGAAGGTCAGAGTGATACAGTAAACCTGAAGTGAAGCATCGGAATCTATAACTAGTGTCACGGGAATGGTTCAAAACATAGAGATTAGGAAGAGTCAGTCTTCTTATACTTAAGTCGGCACTGTGCCTTTTGTATTTAATTCCGATGCAATATCTGTGTTTCATCGTCAATAAGAAGGTCAGAGGGCTACAGTAAACCTGAAGTGAAGCATCGGAATCCATAGCTAGTGTCACAGGAATGGTTCAAAACAGAGACAGTGGGAAGAGTCAGCCTTCTTGTACTTAAGTCGGCATTGTGCCTTTTCTATTTAATTCCGATGCAAATTCTGTGTTTCGTCATCAATAAGAAGGTCCAAGGGATACTGTAAACCTGAAGTGAGGCATCGGAATCTATAAGTAGTGTCACAGGAATGGTTCAGAACATAGACAGTAGAAAGAGTAAGTCTTCTTGTACTTAAGTCGGCATTGTGCCCTTTGTATTTAATTCCGATGCAATTTCTGTGTTTCAACATCAATAAGAAGGTCAGAGGGATACAGTAAACCTTAAGTGAGGCATCGGAATCTATAACTAGTGTCACAGGAATGGTACAAAACATAGTCAACAAGAAGAGTCAGTCTTCTTGTATTTCAGTCGGCATGGAGCCTTTTGTATTTAATTCCGATGCAATTTCTGTGTTTCATCGTCAATAAGAAGGTCCAAGGGATACAGTAAACATATTGTGAAGCATCGGAATCTAAAACTGGTCTCACAGGAAATGTTCAAAACATAGCCAGTAAGAAGAGTGATTTCTGTTGTACCTAAGTCGGCATTGTGCCTTTTCTTTTTAATTCCGATGCAATTTCTGTGTTTCATCGTCAATAAGAAGGTCCAAGGGATACAGTAAACCTGAAGTTAGGCATCGGAATCTATAAGTAGTGTCACAGGAATGGTTCAAAACATAGACAGTAGGAAGAGTAAGTCTTCTTGTGCTTAAGTCGGCATTGTGCCCTTTGTATTTAATTCCGATGCAATTTCTGTGTTTCAACATCAATAAGAAGGTCAGAGGGATACAGTAAACCTGAAGTTAAGGCTCGGAATCTAATACCGGTCTCACAGGAAAGGTTCATAGTATAGAGAGTAAGAAGAGCCAGTCATCTTGTATTTGAGTCGGCATTGTGCCTTTTGTATTTAATTCCGATGCAATTTCTGTGTTTCATCGACAATAAGAAGGTCAGAGGGATACAGTAAACCAGAAGTGAAGCATTGGAATCTATAACTAGTGTCACACGAATGGTTAATAACCTTGACAGTAAGAAGAGTCAGTCTTCTTGTACTTATGTCGGCATTGTGCCTTTTGTATTTAATTCCGATGCAATTTCTGTGTTTCATCGTCAATAAGAAGGTCCAAGTTATACAGTAAACCTAATGTGAAGCATCGGAATCTATAACTAGTGTCACAGGAATGGTTCAAATCATAGACAGTAAGAAGTGGCAGTCTTCTTGTACTTAAGTCGGCATTCTGCCTTTCCTAAGTAATTCCGATGCAATTTCTGTGTTTCGTCGTCAATAAGAAGGTCCAAGGGATGCAGTAAACCTGAAATGAAGCATCGGAATCTATAGCTAGTGTCACAGGAATGGTTCAAAACATAGACAGTAAGAAGAGTCAGTCCTCTTGTACTTAAGTCGGCATTGTGCCTTTTGTATTTAATTCCGATGCAATTTCTGTCTTTCATCGACAATAAGAAGGGAGGAGGGATACAGTAAACCTGAAGTGAAGCATCGGAATCTATAACTAGTGTCACAGGAATGGTTCAAAACATAGACAGAAGGATGAGTCAGTCTTCTTGTACGTAAGTCGGCATTGTGCCTTTTCTATTTAATTCCGATGCAATTTCTGTGTTTCATCGTCAATAAGAAGGTCAGAGGGATACAGTAAACCTGAAGTGAAGCATCGGAGTCTATAACTAGTGTCACGGGAATGGTTCAAAACATAGAGATTAGGAAGAGTCAGTCTTCTTATACTTAAGTCGGCACTGTGCCTTTGGTATTTAATTTCGAAGCAATTTCTGTGTTTCATCGTCAATTAGAAGATCAGAGGGATACAGTAAACCTGAAGTGAAGCATCGGAATTTATAACTAGTGTCACAGGAATGGTTCAAATCGTAGACAGTAGGAAGAACCAGATTTCTTGTACTTGAGTCGGCATTGTGCCTTTTGTATTTAATTCCGATGCAATTTCTGTGTTTCATCGTCAATAAGAAGTTCCAAGTGATACAGTAAACCTAAAGTGAAGCATCGGAAACTATAACTAGTGTCACCGGAATGGTTCAAAACATAGACAGTAAGAAGAGTCAGTCTTCCTGTACTTAAGTCGGCATTGTGACTTTTGTATTTAATTCCAATGCAATTTCTGTGTTTCATCGTCAATAAGAAGGTCAGAGGGATACAGTAAACCTGAAGTGAAGCATCGGAATCTATAACTAGTGTCACAAGAATGGTTCAAATCATAGACCGTAGGAAGAGTAAGTCTTCTTGTACTTAAGTCGGCATTGTGCCCTTTCCATTTAATTCCGATGCAATTTCTGTGTTTCAACATCAATAAGAAGGTTAGAGGGATACAGTAAACCTGAAGTGAGGCATAGGAATCTATAACTAGTGTCACAGGAATGGTACAAAACATAGTCAGCAAGAAGAGGCAGTCTTCTTGTATTTAAGTCGGCATGGTGCCTTTTGTATTTAATTCCGATGCGATTTCTGTGTTTCATCGTCAATAAGAAGGTCCAAGGGATACTGTAAACATATTGTGAAGCATCGGAATCTAAAACTGGTCTCACAGGAAATGTTCAAAACATAGCCAGTAAGAAGAGTGAGTTCTCTTGTACTTAAGTCGGCATTGTGCATTTTCTTTTCAATTCCGATGCAAATTCTGTGTTTCATCGTCAATAATAAGGTCCAAGGGATACAGTAAACCGGAAGTTAGGCATCGGAATCTATAAGTAGTGTCACAGGAATGGTTCAAAGCATAGACAGTAGGAAGAGGAAGTCTTCTTGTACTTAAGTCGGCATTGTGCCCTTTGTATTTCATTCCGATGCAATTTCTGTGTTTCAACATCAATAAGAAGATCAGAGGGATACAGTAAACCTGTAGTGAAGCATCGGAATCTAATACCGGTCTCACAGGAAAGGTTCATAGCATAGAGAGTAAGAAGAGCCAGTCATCTTGTATTTCTGTCGGCATTGTGCCTTTTGTAATCAATTCCGATGCAACTTCTGTGTTTCATCGTCAATAAGAAGGTCAGAGGGCCACAGTAAACCTAAGTGAAGCTTCAAAATCTATAGCTAGTGTCACAGGAATGGTTCAAAACATAGTCAGTAAAAAGAGTCAGTCCTCTTGTACTTAAGTCGGCATTGCGTCTTTCGTATTTAAATCCGATGCAATTTCTGTGTTTCATCGAGAATAAGAAGGTCAGAGGGAAACAGTAAACCTGAAGTGAAGCATTGGAATGTATAACTAATGTCACAGGAATGGTTCAAAACATAGAAAGTTGGAACAGACAGTCTTCTTGTACTTAAGTCGGCATTGTGCCTTTTCTATCTAACTCCGATGCAGTTTTTGTGTTTCGTCGTCAATGAGAAGGTCCAAGGGATACAGAAACCTGAAGTGAGGCATCGGAATCTATTACTAGTGTCACCGGAATGGTTCAAAACATAGACAGAAGGATGAGTCAGTCTTCTTGTACGTAAGTCGGCATTGTGCCTTTTGTATTTAATTCCGATGCAATTTCTGTGTTTCATCGTCAATAAGAAGGTCAGAGGGATACAGTAAACCTGAAGTGAAGCATCAGACTCTATAACTAGTATCACGGAAATGGTTCAAAACATAGAGATTAGGAAGAGTCAATCTTCTGATACTTAAGTCGGCACTGTGCCTTTTGTATTTAATTCCGATGCAACTTCTGTGTTTCATCGTCAATTAGAAGGTCCAAGGGATACAGTACACCTGAAGTGAAGCATCGGAATCTATAACTAGTGTCACAAGAATGGTTCAATTCATAGACAGTAAGAAGAGTCAGTCTTCTTGTACTTATGTCGGCATAGTGCCTTTTCTATTTAATTCCGATGCAATTTCTGTGTTTCATCATCAAGAAGAAGGTCAGAGGGATGCAGTAAACCTGAAGTGCAGCATCGGAATCAAAAACTGGGCTCACAGGAAATGTTCAAAGCATAGAGAGTAAGAAGACCCAGTCATCTATTATTTGAATCGGCATTGTGCCTTTTGTATTTAATTCCGATGCAATTTCTAAATTTCATCGTCAACAAGAAGGTCAGAGGGATACAGTAAACCTGAAGTGAAGCATCGGAATCTATAACTAGTGTCACAGGGATGGTTAAAACATTGACAGTGAGAAGGGTCAGTCTTCTTGTACTTAAGTCGGCACTGTGCCTTTTGTATTTAATTCCGATGCAATTTCTGTGTTTCATCGTCAATAAGAAGTTCCAAGTGATACAGTAAACCCAAAGTGTAGCATCGGAATCTATAACTAGTGTCTCAGGAATAGTTCAAAACATAGTGAGTAAGAAGAGTCAGTCTGCTTGTACTTAAGTCAGCATTGTGCCTTTTCTATTTAATTCCGATGCAATTTCTGTGTTTTAACGTCAATAAGAAGGTCAGAGGGATACAATAAACCTGAAGTGAAGCGTCGGAATCTATAACTAGTATCACAGGGATGGTTCAAAACGTGGACAGTAGGAAGAGTCAGTCTTCTTGTACTTAAGTCGGCATTGTGCGTTTTGTATTTAATTCCGATGCAATTTCTGTGTTTCATTGCCAACAAGAAGGTCAGAGGGATACAGTAAACCTGAATTGAAGCATCGGAATGTATAACTAGTGTTACAGGAATGATTCAAACAATAGACAGTAGGAAGAGTCAGTGTTCTTGTACTTGAGTCGGCATTGTGCCTTTTCTATTTAATTCCGATGAAAATTCTGTGTTTCGTCGACAATAAGAAGGTCCAAGGGATACAGTCAACCTGAAGTGAAGAATCGGAATCTATTACTAGTGTCACAGGAATGGTTCAAAACATAGACAGTAAGATGAGTCAGTCTTCTTGTACTTAAGTCGGCATTGTGCATTTTCTATTTAATTCCGATGCAATTTCTGTGTGTCATCGTCAATAATAAAGTCCAAGGGATATAGTAAACCTGAAGTGAAGAATCTGAATCTATAACTTGTGTCACAGGAATGGTTCAAATCATAGACAGTAGGGAGAGTCAGTCTTCTTGTACTTAAGTCGCATTGTGCATTTTGTATTTAATTCCGATGCAACTTCTGTGTTTCATCGTCAATAAGAAGGTCAGAGGGATACAGTAAACATTAAGTGAAGCATCGGAATGTATAACTAGTGACACAGGAATGGTTCAAAACATAGACAGTAGGAAGAGTCAGGCCTCTTGTACTTAAGTCGTCATTGTGCATTTTGTATTTAATTCCGATGCAATTTCTGTGTTGCATCGTCAACAAGAAGGTGCAAGGGATACAGTAAACCTGAAGTAAAGCATCGGAATCTATAACTAGAGTCACAGGGATGGTTCAAAGCATAGTCAGTAGGAAGAGTCAGTCTTGTTGTACTTAAGTCGGCATTGTGCGTTTTGTATTTAATTCCGATGCTATTTCTGTGTTTCATCGTCAATGAGAAGGTCAGAGGGATACAGTGAGACTGATGTGAAGCATCAGAATCTATAACTATTGTCACAGGAATGGTTCAAAACATAGACAGTAAGAAGAGTCACTTTTACCTGTACTTAAGTCGGCATTGTGCCTGTTGTATTTAATCCCGATGCAATTTCTGTGTTTCATCGTCAATAAGAAGGTCCACTGATACAGTACACCTGAAGTGATGCATCGGAATCTATAACTAGTGTCACAAGAATGGTTCAAATCATAGACAGTAAGAAGAGTCAGTCTTCTTGTACTTAAGTCGGCATAGTGCCTTTTCTATTTAATTCCGATGCAATTTTTGTGTTTCATTATCAAGAAGAAGGTCAGAGCGATACTGCAAACCTGAAGTGAAGCATCAGAATGTATAACAAGTGTCACAGGAATGTTTCAAACATAGACAGTAGGAAGAGTCAGTCTTCTTGTACTTGTGTCGGCATTGTGCCATTTGTATTTAATTCCGATGCAATTTCTGAGTTTCATCGTCAATAAGAATGTCAGAGGGATACAGTAAACCTGAAGTGAAGCATCGGAATCTATAACTAGCGTCACAGGAATGGTTCAAAACACAGACAGTAGGAAGAGTCAGTATTCTTGTACTTAAGTCGGCATTGTGCCTTTTGTATTTAATTCCGATGCAATTTCTCTGTTTCATCGTAAATAAGAAAGTCAGAGGGATACAGTAAACCTGAAGGGAAGCATCGGAATCTAAAACTGGTCTCACAGGAAAGGCTCAAAGCATAGAGAGTAAGAAGAGCCAGTCATCTATTATTTGAGTCGGCATTGTGCCTTTTGTATTTAATTCCGATGCAATTTCTAAGTTTCATCGTCAATTACAAGGTCAGACGGATACAGTAAACCTGAAGTGAAGCATCGGAATCTGTAACTAGTGTCACAGGAATGGTTAAAAACATTGACAGTAAGAAGAGTCAGTCTTCTTGTACTTAAGTCGGCACTGTGCCTTTTGTATTTAATTCCGATGCAATTTCTGTGTTTCATCGCCAATAAGAAGTTCCAAGTGATACAGTAATCCCAAAGTGTAGCATCGGAATCTATAACTAGTGTCTCGGGAATAGTTCAAAACATTGTGAGTAAGATGAGTCAGTCTGCTTGTACTTAAGTCAGCATTGTGCCTTTTCTATTTAATTCCGATGCAATTTCTGTTTTTTAACGTCAATAAGAAGGTCCAAGGGATGCAGTAAACCTGAAGTGAAGCATCGGAATCTGTAACTAGTGTCACAGGAATGGTTAAAAACATTGACAGTAAGAAGAGTCAGTCTTCTTGTACTTATGTCGACATTGTGCCTTTTGTATTTAATTCTGATGCAATTTCTGTGTTTCATCGTCAATAAGAAGGTCCAAGGGATACAGTAAACCTGAGGTGAAGCATAGGAATCTATAACAAGAGTCATAGGAATGGTTCAAAAAATAGACAGTAGGAAGTGTCAGTCTTCTTCTACTTTATTCAGCATTGTGCCTTTTGTATTTAATTCCGATGCAATTTCTGTGTTTCATCGTCAATAAGAAGGTCAGAGGGCTAAAGTAAACCTGAAGTGAAGCATCGTAATCTATAGCTAGTGTCACAGGAATGGTTCAAAACGGAGACAGTAGGAAGAGTGGTCATCTTGTACTTAAGTCGGCATTATGCCTTTTGTATTTAATTCCGATGCAACTTCTGTGTTTCACCGTCAATAAGAAGGTCCAAGGGATACAGTAAACCTGAAGTGAGGCATCGGAATCTATAACTAGTGTCACAGGAATGGTTCCAAACATAGACAGTAAGAAGAGTCAGTTTTCTTGTACTTAAGTTGGCATTGTGCCTTTTCTGTTTAATTCCGATGCAATTTCTGTCTTTCATTCTCAATAAGAAGGTCCAAGGGATACAATAAACCTGAAGTGAAGCATCGGAATCTATAACTACTGTCACAGGAATTGTTCAAAACATAGACAGTAAGAAGAGACAGTCTTCTTGTACTTAAGTCGGCATTGTGCCTTTTGTATTTTTATTCCGATGCGATTTCTGTGTTTCATCGTCAATAAGAAGTTCCAAGTGATACAGTAAACCTAAGGTGAAGCATTGGAAACTATAACTAGTGTCACCGGAATGGTTCAAAACATAGACAGTAAGAAGAGTCAGTCTTCTTGTACTTAAGTCGGCATTGTGCCTTTTGTATTTAATTCCGATGCAATATCTGTGATTCATCGTCAATAAGTAGGTCCAAGGGATACAATAAACATATTGTGAAGCATCGGAATCTAAAACTGCACTCACAGGAAATGTTCACAACATAGTCAGAAAGAAGAGACAGTCTTCTTGTACTTAAGTCGGCATTGTGCCTTTTGTATTTAATTCCGATGCAATTTCTGTGTTTCGTCGTCAATAAGAAGGTCAGAGGGCTACAGTAAACCTGAAGTGAAGCATCAGAATCTATAGCTAGTGTCACAGGAATGGTTCAAAGCAGAGACAGTAGGAAGAGTCAGTCTTCTTGTACTTAAGTCGGCATTGTGCCTTTTCTATTTAATTCCGATGCAAATTCTGTGTTTCATCGTCAATAAGAAGGTCCAAGGGATACAGTAAGCCTGAAGTTGAGCATCGGAATCTATAACTAGTGTCACAGCAATGGTTCAAAACATAGACAGTAAGAAAAGTCAGTCTTCCTGTACTTAAGTCGGCATTGTGCCTTTTCTATTTAATTCCGATGCAATTTCTGTGTTTCATCATCTAGAAGGAGGTCAGAGAGAAACAGAAAACCTGAAGTGAAGCATCGGAATCTATAACAAGTGTCACAGGAATGGTTCAAAAAGTAGACAGTGGGAAGAGTCAGTCTTCTTGTGCTTAAGTCGGCATTGTGCCTTTTGTATTTAATTCCGATGCAATTTCTGTGTTTCATCGTCAATAAGAAGGTCCAAGGGATACTGTAAACCTGAAGTGAGGCATCGGAATCTATAAGTAGTGTCACAGGAATGGTTCAAATCATAGACAGTAGGAAGAGTAAGTCTTCTTGTACTTAAGTCGGCATTGTGCCTTTTGTATTTAATTCCGTTGCAATTTCTGTGTTTCAACATCAATAAGAAGGTCAGAGGGAAACAGTAAACCTGAAGTGAGGCATCGGAATCTATAACTAGTGTCACAGGAATGGTTCAAAACATAGTCAGTAAGAAGAGTCAGTCTTCTTGTACTCAAGTCGGCATGGTGCCTTTTGTATTTAATTCCGATGCAATTTATGTGTTTCATCGTCAATAAGAAGGTCCAAGGGATACAGTAAACATATTGTGAAGCATCGGAATCTAAAACTGGTCACACAGGAAATGTTCAAAACATAGCCGGTAAGAAGAGTCAGTACTCTTGTACTTAAGTCGGCATTGTGGCTTTTCTTTTTAATTCCGATGCAATTTCTGTGTTTCGTCGTCAATAAGAATGTCCAAGGGATACAGTAAACCTGAAGTGAAGCATCGGAATCTATAACTAGTGTCACAGGAATGGTTTAAAACATAGAGAGTTGGAAGAGTCAGTCTTCTTGTACTTAAGTCGGCATTGTGCCTTTTCTATTTAATTCCGATGCAATTTCTGTGTTTCGTCGTCTATGAGAAGGTGCAAGGGATACAGTAAACCTGAAGTGAAGCATCGGAATCTATAACTAGTGTCACGGGAATGGTTCAAAACATAAACAGAAGGTTGAGTCAGTCTTCTTGTACGCAAGTCGGCATTGTGCCTTTTGTATTTAATTCCGATGCACTTTCTGTGTTTCATCGTCAATAAGAATGTCAGAGGGATACAGTAAACCTGAAGTGTAGCATCGGAATCTATAACTAGTATCACGGGAATGGTTTAAAACGTAGAGATTAGGAAGAGTCAGTCCTCTTATACTTTAGTCGGCGTTGTGCATTTTCTATTTAATTCCGATGCAGTTTCTGTGTTTCGTCGTCAATGAGAAGGTGCAAGGGATACAGTAAACCTGAAGTGAAGCATCGGAATGTATAACTAGTGTCACAGGAATGGTTCATATCATAGAGAGTAGGAAGTGTTAGATTTCTAGTACTTGAATCGTTATTGTGCCTTTTGTATTTAATTCCGATGCAATGTCTGTGTTTCATCGTCAATAAGAAGGTCCAAGTGATACAGTAAACCTAAAGTGAAGCATCGGAAAGTATAACTAGTGTCACCGGAATGGTTCAAAACATAGACAGTAAGAAGAGTCAGTCTTCTTGTACTTAAGTCGTCATTGTGCCTTTTGTATTTAATTCCGATGCAATTTCTGTGTTTCATCGTAACTAAGAATGTCAGAGGGATACAGTAAACCTGAAGTGAAGCATCGGAATCTGTAACTAGTGTCACAGGAATGGTTCTAAACATAGGCAGTAAGAAGAGTCAGTCTTCTTGTACTTAAGTCGGCATTGTGACTTTTGTATTTAATTCCGATGCAATATCTGTCTTTCATCGTCAATAAGAAGGTCCAAGGGATACAATAAACATATTGTGAAGCATCGGAATCTAAAACTGGACTCACAGGAAATGTTCACAACATAGTCAGAAAGAAGAGACAGTCTTCTTGTACTTAAGACGGCATTGTGCCTTTTGTATTTAATTCCGATGCAATTTCTGTGTTTCGTCGTCAATAAGAAGGTCAGAGGGCTACAGTAAACCTGAACGGAAGCATCGGAATCTATAGCTAGTGTCACAGGAATGGTTCAAAACAGAGACAGTAGGAAGAGTCAGTCTTCTTGTACTTAAGTCGGCATTGTGCCTTTTCTATTTAATTCCGATGCAAATTCTGTGTTTCGTCGTCAATAAGAAGGTCAGAGGGCTACAGTAAACCTGAACTGAAGCATCGGTTCTATAACTAGTGTCACAGGAATGGTTCAAAACATAGACTGTAAGAAAAGTCAGTCTTCCTGTACTTAAGTCGGCATTGTGCCTTTTCTATTTAATTCCGATGCAATTTCTGTGTTTCATTATCTAGAAGAAGGTCAGAGAGAAACAGAAAACCTGAAGTGAAGCATCGGAATCTATAACAAGTGTCACAGGAGTGGTTCAAAAAGTAGACAGTGGGAAGAGTCAGTCTTCTTGTACTAAAGTCGGCATTGTGCCTTTTGTATTTAATTCCGATGCAATTTCTGTGTTTCATCGTCAATAAGAAGGTCCAAGGGATACAATAAACATATTGTGAAGCATCGGAATCTAAAACTGGTCTCACAGTAAAGGTTCATAGCATAGAGAGTGAGAAGACACAGTCATCTTGTATTTGAGAGGCATTGTGCCTTTTGTATTTAAATCCTATGCAATTTCTGTGTTTCGTCGACAATAAGATGGTCAGAGGGCTACAGTAAACCTGAAGTGAAGCATTGGAATCTATAGCTAGTGTCACAGGAATGGTTCAAAAAGTAGACAGTGGGAAGAGTCAGTCTTCTTGTACTTAAGTCGGCATTGTGACTATTGTATTTAATTCCGATGCAATATCTGTGTTTCATCGTCAATAAGAAGGTCCAAGGGATACAATAAACATATTGTGAAGCTTCGGAATCTAAAACTGGACTCACAGGAAATGTTCACAACATAGTCAGAAAGAAGAGACAGTCTTCTTGTACTTAAGACGGCATTGTGCCTTTTGTATTTAATTCCGATGCAATTTCTGTGTTTCGTCGTCAATAAGAAGGTCAGAGGGCTACAGTAAACCTGAAGTGAAGCATCGGAATCTATAGCTAGTGTCACAGGAATGGTTCAAAACAGAGACAGTAGGAAAAGTAAGTCTTCTTGTACTTAAGTCGGCATTGTGCCTTTTCTATTTATTCCGATGCAAATTCTGTGTTTCGTCGTCAATAAGAAGGTCCAAGGGATACAGTAAACCTGAAGTGAAGCATCGGAATCTATAACTAGTGTCACAGGAATGGTTCAAAACATAGACAGTAAGAAAAGTCAGTCTTCTTGTACTTAAGTCGGTATTGTGCCGTTTCTATTTAATTCCGATGCTATTTCTGTGTTTCATCATCAAGAATAAGGTCAGAGGGATACAGTAAACCTGAAGTGAAGCATCGGAATGTATAACTAGTGTCACAGGAATGGTTCAAAACGTAGACAGTAGGAAGAGTCAGTTCTCTTGTACTTGAGTCGGCATTGTGCCTTTTGTATTTAATTCCGGTGCAATTTCTGTGTTTCATCGTCAATAAAAAGGTCAGAGGGATACGGTAACCCTGAAGTGAAGCATCGGAATCTATAACAAGTGTCACAGGAGTGGTTAAAAAAATAGACAGTAGGAAGAGTCAGTCTTCTTGTACTAAAGGCGACATTGTGAATTTTGTATTTCATTGCGATGCAATTTCTGTGTTTCATCGTCAATAAGAAGGTCCAAGGGATACAGTAAACCTGAAGTGAGGCATCGGAATCTACAACTAGTGTCACAGGAATTGTTCAAAACATAGACAGTAGGAAGAGTAAGTCTTCTAGTACTTAAGTCGGCATTGTGCTTTTGTATTTAATTCCGATGCAATTTCTGTGTTTCATCATCAATAAGAAGGTCGAAGGGATACAGTAAACCTGAAGTGAGGCATCGGAATCTATAACTAGTGTCACAGGAATGGTTCAAAGCATAGTCAGTACGAAGAGTCAGTCTTCTTGTACTTAAGTCGGCATGGTGCCTTCTGTATTTAATTCCGATGCAATTTTTGTGTTTCATCGTCAATAAGAAGGTCAGAGGGCTAAAGTAAACCTGAAGTGAAGCATCGGAATCTATAGCTAGTGTCACAGGAATGGTTCAAAACAGAGACAGTAGGAAGAGTCAGTCTTCTTGTACTTAAGTCGGCATTGTGCCTTTTCTATTTAATTCCGATGCTATTTCTGTGTTTCATCGTCAATAAGATGGTCAGAGGGATACGGTAAACCTGAAGTGAAGCATCGGAATCTATAACAAGTGTCACAGGAATGGTTAAAAAAATAGACAGTAGGAAGAGTCAGTCTTCTTGTACTAAAGGCGGCATTGTGCCTTTTGTATTTAATTGCGATGCAATTTCTGTGTTTCATCGTCAAAAAGAAGGTCCAAGGGATACAGTAAACCTGAAGTGAGGCATCGGAATCAATAACTAGTGTCACAGGAATTGTTCAAAACATAGACAGTAGGAAGAGTAAGTCTTCTAGTACTTAAGTCGGCATTGTGCTTTTGTATTTAATTCTGATGCAATTTCTGTGTTTCATCATCAATACGAAGGTCCAAGGAATACAGTAAACCTGAAGTGAGGCATCGGAATCTGTAACTAGTGTCACAGGAATGGTTCAAATCATAGACAGTAAGAAGAGTCAGATTTCTAGTACTTGAGTCGTTATTGTGCCTTTTGTATTTAATTCCGATGCAATGTCTGTGTTTCATCGTCAATAAGAAGGTCCAAGTGATACAGTAAACCTAAAGTGAAGCATCGGAAACTATAGCTAGTGTCACCAGAATGGTTCAAATCATAGACAGTAAGAAGAGTCAGTCTTCTTGTACTTAAGTCTTCATTGTGCCTTTTGTATTTAATTCCGATGCAATTTCTGTGTTTCATCGTAACTAAGAAGGTCAGAGGGATACAGTAAACCTGAAGTGAAGCATCGGAATCTGTAACTAGTGCCTCAGGAATGGTTCTAAACATAGGCAGTAAGAAGAGTCAGTCTTCTTGTACTTAAGTCGGCATTGTGACTTTTGTATTCAATTCCGATGCAATATCTGTGTTTCATCGTCAATAAGAAGGTCCAAGGGATACAATAAACATATTGTGAAGCATCGGAATCTAAAACTGGACTCACGGGAAATGTTCACTACATAGTCAGAAAGAAGAGACATTCTTCTTGTACTTAAGACGGCATTGTGCCTTTTGTATTTAATTCCGATGCAATTTCTGTGTTTCGTCGTCAATAAGAAGGTCAGAGGGCTACAGTAAACCTGAAGTTAAGCATCGGAATCTATAGCTAGTGTCACAGGAATGGTTCAAAACAGAGACAGTAGGAAGAGTCAGTCTTCTTGTACTTAAGTCGGCATTGTGCCTTTTCTATTTATTCCGATGCAAATTCTGTGTTTCGTCGTCAATAAGAGGGTCCAAGGGATACAGTAAACCTGAAGTGAAGCATCGGAATCTATAACTAGTGTCACAGGAATGGTTCAAAACATAGACAGTAAGAAAAGTCAGTCTTCTTGTACTTAAGTCGGCATTGTGCCTTTTCTATTTAATTCCGATGCTATTTCTGTGTTTCATCATCAAGAATAAGGTCAGAGGGATACAGTAAACCTGAAGTGAAGCATCGGAATGTATAACTAGTGTCACAGGAATGGTTCAAAACTTAGACAGTAGGAAGAGTCAGTTCTCTTGTACTTGAGTCGGCATTGTGCCTTTTGTATTTAATTCCGATGCAATTTCTGTGTTTCATCGTCAATAATAAGGTCAGAGGGATACGGTAACCCTGAAGTGAAGCATCGGAATCTATAACAAGTGTCACAGGAATGGTTAAAAAAATAGACAGTAGGAAGAGTCAGTCTTCTTGTACTAAAGGCAGCATTGTGAATTTTGTATTTCATTGCGATGCAATTTCTGTGTTTCATCGTCAATAAGAAGGTCCAAGGGATACAGTAAACCTGAAGTGAGGCATCGGAATCTACAACTAGTGTCACAGGAATTGTTCAAAACATAGACAGTAGGAAGAGTAAGTCTTCTAGTACTTAAGTCGGCATTGTGCTTTTGTATTTAATTCCGATGCAATTTCTGTGTTTCATCATCAATAAGAAGGTCGAAGGGATACAGTAAACCTGAAGTGAGGCATCGGAATCTATAACTAGTATCACAGGAATGGTTCAAATCATAGTCAGTAAGAAGAGTCAGTCTTCTTGTACTTAAGTCGGCATGGTGCCTTCTGTATTTAATTGCGATGCAATTTCTGTGTTTCATCGTCAATAAGAATTTCCAAGGGATACAGTAAACATATTATGAAGCATCGGAATCTAAAACTGGTCTCACAGGAAAGGTTCATAGCATAGAGAGTGAGAAGAGCCAGTCATCTTGTAATTGAGTGGCATTGTGCCTTTTGTATTTAAATCCTATGCAATTTCTGTGTTTCGACGACAATAAGAAGGTCAGAGGGCTACAGTAAACCTGAAGTGAAGCATCGGAATCTATAGCTAGTGTCACAGGAATGGTTCAAAACAGAGACAGTGGGAAGAGTCAGTCTTCTTGTACTTAAGTCGGCATTGTGCCTTTTCTATTTAATTCCGATGCAAATTCTGTGTTTCGTCGTCAATCAGAAGGTCCAAGGGATACTGTAAACCTGAACTGAAGCATCGGAATCTATAACTAGTGTCACAGGAATGGTTCAAAACATAGACAGTAAGAAAAGTCAGTCTTCCTGTACTTTAGTCGGCATTGTGACTTTTCAATTTAATTCCGATGCAATTTCTGTCTTTCATCGTCAATAAGAAGGTCCAAGGGATACAGTAAACCTGAAGTGAGGCATCGGAATCTATAACTAGTGTCACAGGAATTGTTCAAAACATAGACAGTAGGAAGAGTAAGTCTTCTAGTACTTAAGTCGGCATTGTGCTTTTGTATTTAATTCTGATGCAATTTCTGTGTTTCATCATCAATACGAAGGTCCAAGGAATACAGTAAACCTGAAGTGAGGCATCGGAATCTGTAACTAGTGTCACAGGAATGGTTCAAATCATAGACAGTAAGAAGAGTCAGTCTTCTTGTACTTAAGTCGGCATTGTGCCTTTTGTATTTACTTCCGATGAAATTTCTGTGTTTCATGGTAACTAAGAAGGTCAGAGGGATACAGTAAACCTGAAGTGAAGCATCGGAATCTGTAACTAGTGTCACAGGAATGGTTCTAAACATAGAGATTAGGAAGGGTCAGTCCTCTTATTCTTTAGTCGGCGTTGTGGCTTTTCTATTTAATTCCGATGCAGTTTCTGTGTTTCGTCGTCAATGAGAAGGTGCAAGGGATACAGTAAACATATTGTGAAGCATCGGAATCTAAAACTGGTCTCACAGGAAAGGTTCATAGCATAGAGAGTGAGAAGAGCCAGTCATCTTGTATTTGAGTGGCATTGTGCCTTTTGTATTTAAATACTATGCAATTTCTGTGTTTCGTCGACAATAAGAAGGTCAGAGGGCTACAGTAAACCTGAAGTGAAGCATCGGAATCTATAGCTAGTGTCACGGGAATGGTTCAAAACATAGACAGAAGGTTAAGTCAGTCTTCTTGTACGCAAGTCGGCATTGTGCCTTTTGTATTTAATTCCGATGCAATTTCTGTGTTTCATCGTCAATAAGAATGTCAGAGGGACACAGTAAACCTGAAGTGTAGCATCGGAATCTATAACTAGTATCACGGGAATGGTTCAAAACATAGAGATTAGGAAGAGTCAGTCCTTTTATACTTTAGTCGGCGTTGTGCCTTTTCTATTTAATTCCGATGCAGTTTCTGTGTTCCGTCGTCAATGAGAAGGTGCAAGGGATACAGTAAACCTGAAGTGAAGCATCGGAATGTATAACTAGTGTCACAGGAATGGTTCATATCATAGACAGTAGGAAGTGTCAGATTTCTAGTACTTGAGTCGTTATTGTGCCTTTTGTATTTAATTCCGATGCAATGTCTGTGTTTCATCGTCAATAAGAAGGTCCAAGTGATACAGTAAACCTAAAGTGAAGCATCGGAAACTATAACTAGTGTCACCGGAATGGTTCAAATCATAGACAGTAAGAAGAGTCAGTATTATTGTACTTAAGTCTTCATTGTGCCTTTTGTTTTTAATTCCGATGCAATTTCTGTGTTTCATCGTAACTAAGAAGGTCAGAGGGATACAGTAAACCTGAAGTGAAGCATCGGAATCTGTAACTAGTGTCTCTGGAATGGTTCTAAACATAGGCAGTAAGAAGAGTCAGTCTTCTTGTACTTAAGTCAGCATTGTGACTTTTGTATTCAATTCCGATGCAATATCTGTGTTTCATCGTCAATAAGAAGGTCCAAGGGATACAATAAACATATTGTGAAGCATCGGAATCTAAAACTGGACTCACGGGAAATGTTCACTACATAGTCAGAAAGAAGAGACATTCTTCTTGTACTTAAGACGGCATTGTGCCTTTTGTATTTAATTCCGATGCAATTTCTGTGTTTCGTCGTCAATAAGAAGGTCAGAGGGCTACAGTAAACCTGAAGTTAAGCATCGGAATCTATAGCTAGTGTCACAGGAATGGTTCAAAACAGAGACAGTAGGAAGAGTCAGTCTTCTTGTACTTAAGTCGGCATTGTGCCTTTTCTATTTATTCCGATGCAAATTCTGTGTTTCGTCGTCAATAAGAAGGTCCAAGGGATACAGTAAACCTGAAGTGAAGCATCGGAATCTATAACTAGTGTCACAGGAATGGTTCAAAACATAGACAGTAAGAAAAGTCAGTCTTCTTGTACTTAAGTCGGCATTGTGCCTTTTCTATTTAATTCCGATGCTATTTCTGTGTTTCATCATCAAGAATAAGGTCAGAGGGATACAGTAAACCTGAAGTGAAGCATCGGAATGTATAACTAGTGTCACAGGAATGGTTCAAAACGTAGACAGTAGGAAGAGTCAGTTCTCTTGTACTTGAGTCGGCATTGTGCCTTTTGTATTTAATTCCGATGCAATTTCTGTGTTTCATCGTCAACAATAAGGTCAGAGGGATACGGTAACCCTGAAGTGAAGCATCGGAATCTATAACAAGTGTCACAGGAATGGTTAAAAAAATAAACAGTAGGAAGAGTCAGTCTTCTTGTACTAAAGGCGGCATTGTGAATTTTGTATTTCATTGCGATGCAATTTCTGTGTTTCATCGTCAATAAGAAGGTCCAAGGGATACAGTAAACCTGAAGTGAGGCATCGGAATCTACAACTAGTGTCACAGGAATTGTTCAAAACATAGACACTAGGAAGAGTAAGTCTTCTAGTACTTAGGTCGGCATTGTGCTTTTGTATTTAATTCCGATGCAATTTCTGTGTTTCATCATCAATAAGAAGGTCGAAGGGATACAGTAAACCTGAAGTGAGGCATCGGAATCTATAACTAGTGTCACAGGAATGGTTCAAATCAGAGTCAGTAAGAAGAGTCAGTCTTCTTGTACTTAAGTCGGCATGGTGCCTTCTGTATTTAATTGCGATGCAATTTCTGTGTTTCATCGTCAATAAGAATTTCCAAGGGATACAGTAAACATATTATGAAGCATCGGAATCTAAAACTGGTCTCACAGGAAAGGTTCATAGCATAGAGAGTGAGAAGAGCCAGTCATCTTGTATTTGAGTGGCATTGTGCCTTTTGTATTTAAATCCTATGCAATTTCTGTGTTTCGACGACAATAAGAAGGTCAGAGGGCTACAGTAAACCTGAAGTGAAGCATCGGAATCTATAGCTAGTGTCACAGGAATGGTTCAAAACAGAGACAGTAGGAAGAGTCAGTCTTCTTGTACTTAAGTCGGCATTGTGCCTTTTCTATTTAATTCCGATGCAAATTCTGTGTTTCGTCGTCAATAAGAAGGTCCAAGGGATACAGTAAACCTGAACTGAAGCATCGGAATCTATAACTAGTGTCACAGGAATGGTTCAAAACATAGACAGTAAGAAAAGTCAGTCTTCCTGTACTTTAGTCGGCATTGTGACTTTTCAATTTAATTCCGATGCAATTTCTGTGTTTCATCGTCAATAAGAAGGTCCAAGGGATACAGTAAACCTGAAGTGAGGCATCGGAATCTATAACTAGTGTCACAGGAATTGTTCAAAACATAGACAGTAGGAAGAGTAAGTCTTCTAGTACTTAAGTCGGCATTGAGCCTTTTGTATTTAATTCCGATGAAATTTCTGTGTTTCATGGTAACTAAGAAGGTCAGAGGGATACAGTAAACCTGAAGTGAAGCATCGGAATCTGTAACTAGTGTCACAGGAATGGTTCTAAACATAGACATTAGGAAGGGTCAGTCCTCTTATTCTTTAGTCGGCGTTGTGCCTTTTCTATTTAATTCCGATGCAGTTTCTGTGTTTCGTCGTCAATGAGAAGGTGCTAGGGATACAGTAAACATATTGTGAAGCATCGGAGTCTAAAACTGGTCTCACAGGAAAGGTTCATAGCATAGAGAGTGAGAAGAGCCAGTCATCTTGTATTTTAGTGGCATTGTGCCTTTTGTATTTAAATACTATGCAATTTCTGTGTTTCGTCGACAATAAGAAGGTCAGAGGGCTACAGTAAACCTGAAGTGAAGCATCGGAATCTATAGCTAGTGTCACGGGAATGGTTCAAAACATAGACAGAAAGTTGAGTCAGTCTTCTTGTACGCAAGTCGGCATTGTGCCTTTTGTATTTAATTCCGATGCAATTTCTGTGTTTCATCGTCAATAAGAATGTCAGAGGGATACAGTAAACCTGAAGTGTAGCATCGGAATCTTTAACTAGTATCACGGGAATGGTTCAAAACATAGAGATTAGGAAGAGTCAGTCCTCTTATACTTTAGTCGGCGTTGTGCCTTTTCTATTTAATTCCGATGCAGTTTCTGTGTTTCGTCGTCAATGAGAAGGTGCAAGGGATACAGTAAACCTGAAGTGAAGCATCGGAATGTATAACTAGTGTCACAGGAATGGTTCATATCATAGACAGTAGGAAGTGTCAGATTTCTAGTACTTGAGTCGTTATTGTGCCTTTTGTATTTAATTCCGATGCAATGTCTGTGTTTCATCGTCAATAAGAAGGTCCAAGTGATACAGTAAACCTAAAGTGAAACATCGGAAACTATAACTAGTGTCACCGGAATGGTTCAAATCATAGACAGTAAGAAGAGTCAGTCTTCTTGTACTTAAGTCGGCATTGTGCCTTTTGTATTTAATTGCTATGCAATTTCTGTGTTTCATCGTAACTAAGAAGGTCAGAGGGATACAGTAAACCTGAATTGAAGCATCGGAATCTGTAACTAGTGTCTCAGGAATGGCTCTAAACATAGGCAGTAAGAAGAGTCAGTCTTCTTGTACTTAAGTCGGCATTGTGACTTTTGTATTTAATTCCGATGCAATATCTGTGTTTCATCGTCAATAAGAAGGTCCAAGGGATACAGTAAACCTGAAGTGAGGCTTCGGAATCTATAACTAGTGTCACAGGAATTGTTCAAAACATGGACAGTAGGAAGAGTAAGTCTTCTAGTACTTAAGTCGGCATTGTGCTTTTGTATTTAATTCTGATGCAATTTCTGTGTTTCATCATCAATACGAAGGTCCAAGGAATACAGTAAACCTGAAGTGAGGCATCGGACACTATAACTAGTGTCACCGGAATGGTTCAAATCATAGACAGTAAGAAGAGTCAGTCTTCTTGTACTTAAGTCGGCATTGTGCCTTTTCTATTTATTCCGATGCAAATTCTGTGTTTCGTCGTCAATAAGAAGGTCCAAGGGATACAGTAAACCTGAAGTGAAGCATCGGAATCTATAACTAGTGTCACAGGAATGGTTCAAAACATAGACAGTAAGAAAAGTCAGTCTTCTTGTACTTAAGTCGGCATTGTGCCTTTTCTATTTAATTCCGATGCTATTTCTGTGTTTCATCACCAAGAATAAGGTCAGAGGGATACAGTAAACCTGAAGTGAAGCATCGGAATGTATAACTAGTGTCACAGGAATGGTTCAAAACGTAGACAGTAGGAAGAGTCAGTTCTCTTGTACTTGAGTCGGCATTGTGCCTTTTGTATTTAATTCCGATGCAATTTCTGTGTTTCATCGTCAATAATAAGGTCAGAGGGATACGGTAACCCTGAAGTGAAGCATCGGAATCTATAACAAGTGTCGCAGGAATGGTTAAAAAATAGACAGTAGGAAGAGTCAGTCTTCTTGTACTAAAGGCGGCATTGTGAATTTTGTATTTCATTGCGATGCAATTTCTGTGTTTCATCGTCAATAAGAAGGTCCAAGGGATACAGTAAACCTGAAGTGAGGCATCGGAATCTACAACTAGTGTCACAGGAATTGTTCAAAACATAGACAGTAGGAAGAGTAAGTCTTCTAGTACTTAAGTCGGCATTTTGCTTTTGTATTTAATTCCGATGCAATTTCTGTGTTTCATCATCAATAAGAAGGTCGAAGGGATACAGTAAACGTGAAGTGAGGCATCGGAATCTATAACTAGTGACACAGGAATGGTTCAAAGCATAGTCAGTAAGAAGAGTCAGTCTCCTTGTACTTAAGTCGGCATGGTGCCTTCTGTATTTAATTCCGATGCAATTTCTGTGTTTCATCGTCAACAAGAAGGTCCAAGGGATACAGTAAACATATTGTGAAGCATCGGAGACTGAAACTGGTCTCACAGGAAATGTTCAAAACATAGCCACTAGGAAGAGTCAGTCCTCTTGTACTTAAGTCGGCATTGTGCTTTTTCTATTTAATTATGATGCAATTTCTGTGTTTCGTCGTCAATAAGAAGGTCCAAGGGATACAGTAAACCTGAAGTGAAGCATCGGAATCTAATACCGGTCTCACAGGAAAGGTTCATTGCATAGAGAGTAAGAAGAGCCAGTCATCTTGTATTTGAGTCGACATTGTGCCTTTTGAATTTAATTCCGATGCAATTTTTGTGTTTCATCGTCAATAAGAAGGTCAGAGGGCTAAAGTAAACCTGAAGTGAAGAATCGGAATCTATAGCTAGTGTCACAGGAATGGTTCAAAACAGAGACAGTAGGAAGAGTCAGTCTTCTTGTACTAAAGGCGGCATTGTGCCTCTTGTATTTAATTGCGATGCAATTTCTGTGTTTCATCGTCAATAAGAAGGTCCAAGGGATACCGTACACCTGAAGTGAGGCATCGGAATCCATAACTAGTGTCACAGGAATTGTTCAAAACATAGACAGTAG
Source organism: Schistocerca americana (assembly GCF_021461395.2). Taxonomy (NCBI): domain Eukaryota; kingdom Metazoa; phylum Arthropoda; class Insecta; order Orthoptera; family Acrididae; genus Schistocerca; species Schistocerca americana. The sequence goes on from NC_060123.1 coordinate 764,831,289, forward strand.
GAAGAGTAAGTCTTCTAGTACTTAAGTCGGCATTGTGCTTTTGTATTTAATTCTCATGCAATTTCTGTGTTTCATCATCAATCCGAAGGTCCAAGGGATACAGTAAACCTGAAGTGAGGCATCGGAATCTGTAACTAGTGTCACAGGAATGGTTCAAAACATAGTCAGTAAGAAGAGTCAGTCTTCTTGTACTTAAGTCGGCATGGTGCCTTCTGTATTTAATTGCGATGCAATTTCTGTGTTTCATCGTCAATAAGAATTCCAAGGGATACAGTAAACATATTGTGAAGCATCGGAATCTAAAACTGGTCTCACAGGAAAGGTTCATAGCATAGCGAGTGAGAAGAGCCAGTCATCTTGTATTTGAGTGGCATTGTGCCTTTTGTATTTAAATCCTATGCAATTTCTGTGTTTCGTCGACAATAAGAAGGTCAGAGGGCTACAGTAAACCTGAAGTGAAGCATCGGAATCTATAGCTAGTGTCACAGGATTGGTTCAAAACAGAGACAGTAGGAAGAGTCAGTCTTCTTGTACTTAAGTCGGCATTGTGCCTTTTCTATTTAATTCCGATGCAAATTCTGTGTTTCGTCGTCAATAAGAAGGTCCAAGGGATACAGTAAACCTGAACTGAAGCATCGGAATCTATAACTAGTGTCACAGGAATGGTTCAAAACAAAGACAGTATGAAAAGTCAGTCTTCCTGTACTTTAGTCGGCATTGTGACTTTTCTATTTAATTCCGATGCAATTTCTGTGTTTCATCATCAAGAAGAAGGTCAGAGATACAGAAAACCTGAAGTGAAGCATCGGAATCTATAACAAGTGTCACAGGAATGGTTCAAATAATAGACAGTAGGAAGAGTCAGTCTTCTTGTACTTAAGTCGGCATTGTGCCTTTTGTATTTAATTCCGATGCAATATCTGTGTTTCATCGTCAATAAGAAGGTCAGAGGGATACAGTAAACCTGAAGTGAGGCATCGGAATCTATAACTAGTGTCACAGGAAAGGTTCAAAACATAGTCAGTAAGAAGAGTCAGTCTTTTTGTACTTAAGTCGGCATTATGCCTTTTGTATTTAATTCCGATGCAATTTCTGTGTTTCATCGTCAATAAGAAGGTCCAAGGGATACAGTAAACATATTGTGAAGCATCGGAATCTAAAACTGGTCTCATAGGAAATGTTCAAAACATAGCAAGTAAGAATAGTCAGTTCTGTTGTACTTAAAACGGCATTGTGGCTTTTGTTTTTAATTCCGATATAATTTCTGTGTTTCGTCGTCAATAAGAAGGTCCAAGGGATACAGTAAACCTGAAGAGAAGCATCGGAATCTAATACCGGTCTCACAGGTAAGGTTCATAGCATAGAGAGTAAGAAGAGCCAGTCATCTTGTATTTGAGTCAGCATTGTGCCTTTTGTATTTAATTCCGCGCGATTTCTGAGTTTCATCGTCAATAAGAAGGTCAGAGGGCTACAGTAAACCTGAAGTTAAGCTTCGAAATCCATAGCTAGTGTCACAGGAATGGTTCAAAACATAGTCAGTAAGAAGAGTCAGTCCTCTTGTACTTAAGTCGGCATTGCGCCTCTTGTATTTAAATCCGATGCAATTTCTGTGTTTCATCGACAATAAGAAGGGCAGAGGGATACAGTAAACCTGAAGTGAAGCATCGGAATCTATAACTAGTATCACGGGAATGGTTCAAAACATAGAGATTAGGAAGAGTCAGTCTTCTTATACTTAAGTGGGCACTGTGCCTCTTGTATTTAATACCGATGCAATTTCTGTGTTTCATCGTCAATTAGAAGGTCAGAGGGATACAGTAAACCTGAAGTGAAGCATCGGAATGTATGACTAGTGTCACAGGAATGGTTCAAATCATAGACAGTAGGAAGTGTCAGATTTCCAGTACTTGAGTCGTTATTGTGCCTTTTGTATTTAATTCCGATGCAATGTCTGTGTTTCATCGTCAATAAGAAGGTCCAAGTGATACAGTAAACCTAAAGTGAAGCATCGGAAACTATAACTAGTGTCACCGGAGTGGTTCAAAACATAGACAGTAGAAGAGTCAGTCTTCTTGTACTTAAGTCGGCATTGTGCCTTTTGTATTTAATTCCGATGCAATTTCTGTGTTTCATCGTAAATAAGAAGGTCAGAGGGATACCGTAAACCTGATGTGAAGCATCGGAATCTGTAACTTGTGTCACAGGAATGGTTCTAATCATAGGCAGTAAGAAGTGTCAGTCTTCTTGTACTTAAGTCGGCATTGTGCCTTTTGTATTAAATTCCGATGCAATATCTGTGTTTCATCGTCAATAAGAAGGTCCAAGGGATACAATAAACATATTGTGAAACATCGGAATCTAAAACTGGACTCACAGGAAATGTTCACAACATAGTCAGAAAGAAGAGACAGTCTTCTTGTACTTAAGACGGCATGGTGCCTTTTGTATTTAATTCCGATGCAATTTCTGTGTTTCGTCGTAAATAAGAAGGTCAGAGGGCTACAGTAAACCTGAAGTGAAGCATCGGAATCTATAGCTAGTGTCACAGGAATGGTTCAAAACAGAGACAGTAGGAAGAGTCAGTCTTCTTGTACTTAAGTCGGCATTGTGCCTTTTCTATTTCATTCCGATGCAAATTCTGTGTTTCGTCGTCAATAAGAAGGTCCAAGGGATACAGTAAACCTGAATTGAGGCATCGGAATCTATAACTAGTGCAACAGGAAAGGTTCAAAACATAAACAGTAAGAAAAGTCAGTTTACTTGTAATTGAGTCGGCATTGTGCCTTTTGTATTTAATTCCGATGCAATTTCTGTGTTTCTTCGTCAATAAGAAGGTCAGAGGGATACAGTACACCTGAAGTGAAGCATCGGAATCTATAACAAGTGTTGCAGGAATGGTTCATAAAATAGACAGTAGGAAGAGTCAGTCTTCTTGTACTTAAGTAGGGATTGTGCCTTTTGTATTTAATTCCGATGCAATTTCTATGTTTCATCGTCAATAAGAAGGTCCAAGGGATACAGTAAACCTGAAGTGTGGCATCGGAATCTATAAGTAGTGTCACAGGAATGGTTCAAAACATAGACAGTAGGAAGAGTAAGTCTTCTTGTACTTAAGTCGGCATTGTGCCTTTTGTATTTAATTCCGATGCAATTTCTGTGTTTCATCATCAATAAGAAGGTCAGAGGGATACAGTAAACCTGAAGTGAGGCATCGGAATCTATAACTAGTGTCACAGGAATGGTTGAAAACATAGTCAGTAAGAAGGGTCAGTCTTCTTGTACTTAAGTCGGCATGGTACCTTATGTATTTAATTCCGATGCAATTTCTGTGTTTCATCGTCAATAAGAAGGTCCAAGGGATACAGTAAACATATTGTGAAGCATCGGAATCTAAAACTGGCCTCACAGGAAATGTTCAAAACATAGCCAGTAAGAAGAGTCAGTCCTCTTGTACTTAAGTCGACATTGTGCCTTTTCTATTTAATTCCGATGCAATTTCAGTGTTTCGTCGTCAATAAGAAGGTCCAAGGGATACAGTAAAGCTGAAGTGAAGCATCGGAATCTAATACCGGTCTCACAGGAAAGGTTCATAGCATAGAGAGTAAGAAGAGCCAGTCATCTTGTATTTGAGTCGGCATTGTGCCTTTTGTATTTTATTCCGATGCAATTTCTGCGTTTCATCGTCAATAAGAAGGTCAGAGGGCTAAAGTAAACCTGAAGTGAAGCATCGGAATCTATAGCTAGTGTCACAGGAATGGTTCAAAACAGAGAGAGTAGGGAGAGTCAGTCTTCTTGTACTTAAGTCGGCATAGTGCCTTTTCTATTTATTCCGATGCAAATTCTGTGTTTCGTCGTCAATAAGAAGGTCCAAGGGATACAGTAAACCTGAAGTGAAGCATCGGAATCTATAACTAGTGTCACAGGAATGGTTCAAAGCATAGACAGTAAGAAAAGTCAGTCTTCTTGTACTTATGTCGGCATTGTGCCTTTTCTATTTAATTCCGATGCTATTTCTGTGTTTCATCATCAAGAATAAGGTCAGAGGGATACAGAAAACCTGAAGTAAAGCATCGGAATGTATAACTAGTGTCACAGGAATGGTTCAAAACGTAGACAGTAGGAAGAGTCAGTTCTCTTGTACTTGAGTCGGCATTGTGCCTTTTGTATTTAATTCCGATGCAATTTCTGTGTTTCATCGTCAATTAAAAGGTCAGAGGGATACGGTAAACCTGAAGTGAAGCATCGGAATCTATAACAAGTGTCACAGGAATGGTTAAAAAAATAGGCAGTAGGAAGAGTCCGTCTTCTTGTACTAAAGGCGGCATTGTGCTTTTGTATTTAATTCCGATGCAATTTCTGTGTTTCATCATCAATAAGAAGGTCCAAGGGATACAGTAAACCTGAAGTGAGTCATCGGAATCTATAACTAGTGTCAAAGGGATGGTTCAAAGCATAGTCAGTAAGAAGAGTCAGTCTTCTTGTACTTAAGCCGGCATGGTGCCTTCTGTATTATATTGCGATGCAATTTCTGTGTTTCATCGTCAATAAGAAGGTCCAAGGGATACAGTAAACCTGAAGTGAAGCATTGGAATCTAAAACTGGTCTCACAGGAAATGTTCAAAACATAGTCAGTAGGAAGAGTCAGTCCTCTTGTACTTAAGTCGGCATTGGGCCTTATCTATTTAATTCCGATGCAATTTCTGTGTTTCGTCGTCAATACGAAGGTCCAAGGGATACAGTAAACCTGAAGTGAAGCATCGGAATCAAATACCGGTCTCACAGGAAAGGTTCATAGCATACAGAGTAAGAAGAGCCAGTCATCTTGTATTTGAGTCGGCATTGTGCCTTTTGTATTTTATTCCGATGCAATTTCTGCGTTTCATCGTCAATAAGAAGGTCAGAGGGCTAAAGTAAACCTGAAGTGAAGCATCGGAATCTATAGCTAGTGTCACAGGAATGGTTCAAAACGTAGACAGTAGGAAGAGTCAGTTCTCTTGTACTTGAGTCGGCATTGTGCCTTTTCTATTTAATTCCGACGCATATTCTGTGTTTCGTCGTCAATACGAAGGTCCAAGGCATACAGTAAACCTGAACTGAAGCATCGGAATCTATAACTAGTGACACAGGAATGGTTCAAATCATAGACAGTAAGAAGAGTCAGTCTTCTTGTACTTAGGTCTGCATTGTGCCATTTCGATTTAATTCCGATGCAATTTCTGTGTTTTATCATCAAGAAGAAGGTCAGAGGGATACAGTAAACCTGAAGTGAATCATCGGAAGCTATCACTAGTGTCACAGGAATGGTTTTTAAAACATAGTCAGTAAGAAGAGTCAATCTTGTTGTACTTAAGTCGGCATTGTGCCTTTTGTATTTAACTCCGATGCAATTTCTGTGTTTCATCGTCAATAAGAAGGTCCAAGGGATACAGTAAGCCTGAAGTGAAGCATCGCAATCTATAACTAGTGTCCCAGGAATGGTTCAAAACATAGTCAGTAAGAAGAGCCAGTCTTCTTGTTTTTGAGTCGGCTTTGTGCCTTTTCTGTTTAATTCCGATGCAATTTCTGTGGTTCATCGTCAATAACAAGAAGAGAGGTATACAGTAAACCTGAAGTGAAGCATCGGAATCTGTAACTAGTGTCACAGGAATAGTTAAAAACATTGACAGTAAGAAGAGTCTGTCTTCTTGTACTTAAGTCGACATTGTGCCTTTTGTATTTAACTCCGATGCAATTTCTGTGTTTCATCGTCAATAAGAAGGTCCAAGGGATACAGTAAGCCTGAAGTGAAGCATCGCAATCTATAACTAGTGTCCCAGGAATGGTTCAAAACATAGTCAGTAAGAAGAGCCAGTCTTCTTGTTTTTGAGTCGGCTTTGTGCCTTTTCTGTTTAATTCCGATGCAATTTCTGTGTTTCATCGTCAATAAGAGAGTCCAAGGGATACAGTAAACATATAGTGACGCATCTGAATCTAAAACTGGTCTCACAGGAAATGTTCAAAACATAGTCAGTCAGAAGAGTCAGTCTTCTTGTGTATGAGTCGGCATTGTGCCTTTTGTGTTTAATTCCGATGCAATTTCTAAGATTCATCGTCAATAAGAAGAAGAGAGGTATACAGTAAACCTGAAGTGAAGCATCGGAATCTGTAACTAGTGTCACAGGAATAGTTAAAAACATTGACAGTAAGAAGAGTCTGTCTTCTTGTACTTAAGTCGACATTGTGCCTTTTGTATTTTATTCCGATGCAATTTCTGTGGTTCATCGTCAATAAGAAGGTCCAAGGGATACAGTAAACTTGAAGTGAGGCATCGGAATCTATACGTAGTGTCACAGGAATGGTTCAAAACATAGACAGTAAGAAGAGTCAGTCTTCTTGTACTTAAGTCAGCATTGTGCCTTTTCTGTTTAATTCCGATGCAATTTCTGTGTTTCATCGTCAATAGGAGAGTCCAAGGGATACAGTAAACATATAGTGACGCATCTGAATCTAAAACTGGTCTCACAGGAAATGTTCAAAACATAGTCAGTAAGAAGAGTCAGTCTTCTTGTACTTAAGTCGGCATTGTGCCCTTTCTATTTAATTCCGATGCCATTTCTGCGTTTCGTCGTCAATAAGAAGGTCCAAGGGATACAGTACACCTGAAGTGAGGTATCGGAATCTATAAGTAGTGTCACAGGAATGGTTCAAACCATAGAGAGTAGGAAGAGTAAGTCTTCTTGTGCTTAAGTCGGCTTTGTGCTTTTGTATTTAATTCCGATGCAATTTCTGTGTTTCATCATCATTAAAAGGGTCAGAGGGATGCAGTAAACCTGAAGTGAGGCATCGGAATCTATAACTAGTGTCACAGGAATGGTTCAAAACATAGTCAGTAAGAAGAATCAGTCTTCTTGTACTTATATCGGCATGGTGTCTTTTGTATTTAATTCCGATGCAATTTCTGTGTTTCATCGTCAATAAGAAGGTCCAAGGGATACAGTAAACAAATTTTGAACATCGGAATCTAAAACTGGTCCAACAGGAAATGTTCAAAACGTAGCCAGTAAGAAGAGCCAGTCCTCTTGTACTTAAGTCGGCATTGAGCCTTTTCTATTTAATTCCGATGCAATTTCTGTGTTTCATCATCAAGAAGAAGGTCAGAGGGATACAGTAAACCTGAAGTGAAGCATCGGAATGTATAACTAGTGTCACAGGAACGGTTCAAAACATAGACAGTAGGATGAGTCAGTTTTCTTGTACTTGAGTCGGCATTGTGCCTTTTGCATTTAATTTTGATGCAATTTCTGTGTTTCATCGTCAATAAGAAGGTCAGAGGGATACAGTAAACCTGAAGTGAAGCATCGGAATCTATAACAAGTGTCACAGGAATGGTTCAAAAAATAGACAGTACAAAGAGTCAGTCTTCTTGTACTTAAGTCGGCATTGTGCCTTTTGGATTTAATTCCGATGCAATTAATGTGTTTCATCGTCAATAAGAAGGTCCAAGGGATACAGTAAACCTGAAGTGAGGCATCGGAATCTATAAGTAGTGTCACAGGAATGGTTCAAAACATAGAGAGTAGGAAGAGTAAGTCTTCGTGTACTTAAGTCGGCATTGTGCCTTTTGTATTTAATTCCGATGCAATTTCTGGGTTTCATCATCATTAAAAGGGTCAGAGGGATGCAGTGAACCTGAAGTGAGGCATCGGAATCTATAACTAGTGTCACAGGAATGGTTCAAAACATAGTCAGTAAGAAGACTCAGTCTTCTTGTACTTAAGTCGGCTTGGTGTCTTTTGTATTTAATTCCGATGCAACTTAGGTGTTTCATCGTTAATAAGAAGGTCCAAGGGATACAGTAAACATATTTTGAAGCATCGGAATCTAAAACTGGTCTCACAGGAAATGTTCAAAACATAGCCAGTAAGAAGAGCCAGTCCTCTTGTACTTAAGTCGGTGTAGAGCCTTTTCTATTTAATTCCGATGCAATTTCTGTGTTTCGTCGTCAATAAGAAGGTCAAGGGGATACAGTAAACCTGAAGTGAAGCATTGGAATCTAATACCGGTCACACAGGAATGGTTCAAAAAATTGACAGTAGGAAGAGTCAATTTTCTTGTACTTGAGTCAGCATTGTGCCTTTTGTATTTAATTCCGACGCAATTTCTGTGTTTCATCGTCAATAAGAAGGTCAGAGGGATACAGTAAACCTGAAGTGAAGCATCGGAATCTATAACAAGTGTCACAGGAATGGTTAAAATCATTGACAGTAAAAAGAGTCAGTCATCTTGTACTTAAGTCGGCATTGTGCTTTTTGTATTTAATTCCGATGCAAATACTGTGTTTCATCATCAATAAGAAGGTCCAAGGGATACAGTAAACCTGAAGATAGGCATCGGAATCTATAACTAGTGTCACAGGAATGGTTCAAAACATAGTGAGTAAGAAGAGTCAGTCTTCTTGTACATAAGTCGGCATGGTGCCTTTTGTATTTAATTCCGATGCAATTTCTGTGTTTCGTCGTCAATAAGAAGATCCAAGGGAAACAGTGAACCTGAAGTGAAGCATCGGAATCTAATACCGATCTCACAGGAAAGGTTCATAGCATAGAGAGTAAGAAGAGCCAGTCATCTTGTATTTGAGTCGGCATTGTGCCTTTTGTATTTAACTCCGATGCAATTTCTAAGTTTCATCGTCAATAAGAAGGTCAGAGGGATACAGTGAGACTGAAGTGAAGCATCGGAATCTATAACTAGTGTCACAGGAATGGTTAAAATCATTGACAGTAAAAAGAGTCAGTCATCTTGTACTTAAGTCGGCATTGTGCCTTTTGTATTTAATTCCTATGCAATTTCTGTGTTTCATCGTCAATAAGAAGATCCAAGTGATACAGTAAACCTAAAGTGAAGCATCGGAATCTATCACTAGTGTCACAGGAATGGTTTTTTGAAACATAGTCAGTAAGAAGAGTTAATCTTCTTGTACTTAAGTCAGCATTGTGCCTTTTCTATTTAATTCCGATGTAATTTCTGTGTTTTATCGTCAATAAGAAGGTCAGAGGGATACAGTAAACCTGAAGTGAAGCATCGGAATCTATAACTAGTGTCACAGGGATGGTTCAAAACGTAGACAGTAGGAAGAGTCAGTATTCTTGTCCTTAAGTCGGCATTGTGCCTTTTGTATTTACTTCCGATGCAATTTCTGTGTTTCCTCGTCAATAAGAGGGTCAGAGGGATACAGTAAACCTGAAGTGAGGCATCAGAATCTATAACTAGTGACACAGGAATGGTTCAAATCATAGACAGTAAGAAGAGTCAGTCTTCTTGTACTTAGGTCGGCATTGTGCCATTTCGATTTAATTCCGATGCAATTTCTGTGTTTTATCATCAAGAAGAAGGTAAGAGGGATACAGTAAACCTGAAGTGAATCATCGGAAGCTATCACTAGTGTCACAGGAATGGTTTTTAAAACATAGTCAGTAAGAAGAGTCAATCTTGTTGTACTTAAGTCAGCATTGTGCCTTTTGTATTTAACTCCTATGCAATTTCTGTGTTTCATCGTCAATAAGAAGGTCCAAGGGATACAGTAAGCCTGAAGTGAAGCATCGCAATCTATAACTAGTGTCCCAGGAATGGTTCAAAACATAGTCAGTAAGAAGAGCCAGTCTTCTTGTTTTTGAGTCGGCTTTGCGCCTTTTCTGTTTAATTCCGATGCAATTTCTGTGTTTCATCGTCAATAAGAGAGTCCAAGGGATACAGTAAACATATAGTGACGCATCTGAATCTAAAACTGGTCTCACAGGAAATGTTCAAAACAAAGTCAGTCAGAAGAGTCAGTCTTCTTGTACTTAAGTCGGCATTGTGCCTTTTGTATTTAATTCCGATGCAATTTCTGTGTTTCATCATCATTAAAAGGGTCAGAGGGATGCAGTAAACCTGAAGTGAGGCATCGGAATCTATAACTAGTGTCACAGGAATGGTTCAAAACATAGTCAGTAAGAAGACTCAGTCTTCTTGTACTTAAGTCGGCATGGTGTCTTTTGTATTTAATTCCGATGCAATTTCTGTGTTTCATCGTCAATAAGAAGGTCCAAGGGATACAGTAAACACATTTTGAGCATCGGAATCTAAAACTGGTCTCACAGGAAATGTTCAAAACATAGCCAGTAAGAAGAGCCAGTCCTCTTGTACTTAAGTCGGCATTGAGCCTTTTCTATTTAATTCCGATGCAATTTCTGTGTTTTATCATCAAGAAGAAGGTCAGAGGGATACAGCACACCTGAAGTGAAGAATCGGAATCTATAACTAGTGACACAGGAATGGTTCAAATCATAGACAGTACGAAGAGTCAGTCTTCTTGTACTTAGGTTGGCATTGTGCCTTTTCGATTTAATTCCGATGCAATTTCTGTGTTTTATCATCAAGAAGAAGGTCAGAGGGATACAGTAAACCTGAAGTGAGGCATCGGAATCTATCACTAGTGTCACAGGAATGGTTTTTAAAACATAGTCAATAAGAAGAGTCAATTTTCCTGTACTTAAGTCAGCATTGTGCTTTTTGTATTTAACTCCGATGCAATTTCTGTGTTTCATCGTCAATAAGAAGTTCCAAGGGATACAGTAAGCCTGAAGTGAAGCATCGCAATCAATAACTAGTGTCACAGGAATGGTTCAAAACATAGTCAGTAAGAAGAGCCAGTCTTCTTGTATTTGAGTCGGCATTGTGCCTTTTGTGTTTAATTCCGATGCAATTTCTAAGATTCATCGTCAATAAGAAGAAGAGAGGTATACAGTAAACCTGAAGTGAAGCATCGGAATCTGTAACTAGTGTCACAGGAATAGTTAAAAACATTGACAGTAAGAAGAGTCTGTCTTCTTGTACTTAAGTCGACATTGTGCCTTTTGTATTTTATTCCGATGCAATTTCTGTGGTTCATAGTCAATAAGAAGGTCCAAGGGATACAGTAAACTTGAAGTGAGGCATCGGAATCTATACGTAGTGTCACAGGAATGGTTCAAAACATAGACAGTAAGAAGAGTCAGTCTTCTTGTACTTAAGTCAGCATTGTGCCTTTTCTGTTTAATTCCGATGCAATTTCTGTGTTTCATCGTCAATAGGAGAGTCCAAGGGATACAGTAAACATATAGTGACGCATCTGAATCTAAAACTGGTCTCACAGGAAATGTTCAAAACATAGTCAGTAAGAAGAGTCAGTCTTCTTGTACTTAAGTCGGCATGGTGTCTTTTGTATTTAATTCCGATGCAATTTCTGTGTTTCATCGTCAATAAGAAGGTCCAAGGGATACAGTAAACATATTTTGAACATCGGAATCTAAAACTGGTCCAACAGGAAATGTTCAAAACGTAGCCAGTAAGAAGAGCCAGTCCTCTTGTACTTAAGTCGGCATTGAGCCTTTTCTATTTAATTCCGATGCAAATTCTGTGTTTCGTCGTCAATAAGAAGGTCAAGGGGATACAGTAAACCTGAAGTGAAGCATCGGAATCTAATACCAGTCTCACAGGAATGGTTCAAAGCATTGACAGTAGGAAGAGTCAGTTTTCTTGTAGTTGAGTCAGCATTGTGCCTTTTGTATTTAATTCTGACGCAATTTCTGTGTTTCATCGTCAATAAGAAGGTCAGAGGGATACAGTAAACCTGAAGTGAAGCATCGGAATCTATAACAAGTGTCACAGGAATGGTTCAAAAAATAGACAGAAGGAAGAGTCAGTCTTCTTGTACTAAAGTCGGCATTGTGCCTTTTGTATTTAATTCCGATGCATTTTCTGTGTTTCATCGTCAATAAGAAGCTCCAATTGATACAGTAAACCTGAAGTGAGGCATCGGAATCTATAAGTAGTGTTCACAGGAATATTTCAAAACATAGTCAGTAGGAAGAGTAAGTCTTCTAGTACTTAAGTCGGCATTGTGCCTTTTGTATTTAATTCCGATGCAAATACTGTGTTTCATCATCAATAAGAAGGTCCAAGTGATACAGTAAACCTAAAGTGAAGCATCGGAATCTATCACTAGTGTCACAGGAATAATTTTTTTAAACATAGTCAGTAAGAAGAGTCAATCTTCTTGTACTTAAGTCAGCATTGTGCCTTTTCTATTTAATTCCGATGCAATTTCTGTGTTTTATCGTCAATAAGAAGGTCAGAGGGATACAGTAAACCTGAAGTGAAGCAACGGAATCTATAACTAGTGTCACAGGGATGGTTCAAAACGTAGACAGTAGGAAGAGTCAGTATTCTTGTCCTTAAGTCGGCATTATGCATTTTGTATTTACTTCCGATGCAATTTCTGAGTTTCATCGTCGATAAGAGGGTCAGAGGGATACAGTAATCCTGAAGTGAGGTATCAGAATCTATAACTAGTGCCACAGGAATGGTTCAAAACATAGACAGTCAGAAGAGTCAGCCTACTTGTACTTAAGTCGGCATTGTGCCTTTTGTATTTAATTCCGATGCAATTTCTGTGTTTCATCGTCAATAAGAAGGTCTAAGGGATACAGCACACCTGAAGTGAAGAATCGGAATCTATAACTAGTAACACAGGAATGGTTCAAATCATAGACAGTAAGAAGAGTCAGTCTTCTTGTACTTAGGTCGGCATTGTGCCTTTTCGATTTAATTCCGATGCAATTTCTGTGTTTTATCATCAAGAAGAAGGTCAGAGGGATACAGTAAACCTGAAGTGAAGCATCGGAATCTATCACTAGTGTCACAGGAATAGTTTTTAAAACATAGTCAGTAAGAAGAGTCAATCTTCTTGTACTTAAGTCAGCATTGTGCCTTTTGTATTTAACTCCGATGCAATTTCTGTGTTTCATCGTCAATAAGAAGGTCCAAGGGATACAGTAAGCCTGAAGTGAAGCATCGCAATCTATAACTAGTGTCCCAGGAATGGTTCAAATCATAGACAGTAAGAAGAGTCAGTCTTCTTGTACTTAGGTCGGCATTGTGCCTTTTCTATTTAATTCCGATGCAATTTCTGTGTTTTATCGTCAATAAGAAGGTCAGAGGGATACAGTAAACCTGAAGTGAAGCAACGGAATCTATAACTAGTGTCACAGGGATGGTTCAAAACGTAGACAGTAGGAAGAGTCAGTATTCTTGTCCTTAAGTCGGCATTATGAATTTTGTATTTACTTCCGATGCAATTTCTGTGTTTCATCGTCAATAAGCGAGTCCAAGGGATACAGTAAACATATAGTGACGCATCTGAATCTAAAACTGGTCTCACAGGAAGTGTTCAAAACATAGTCAGTAAGAAGAGTCAGTCTTCTTGTACTTAAGTCGGCATTGTGCCTTTTCTATTTAATTCCGATGCCATTTCTGTGTTTCGTCGTCAATAAGAAGGTCCAAGGGATACAGTAAACCTGAAGTGAAGCATCGCAATCTAAAACTCGTCTCATAGGAAAGGCTCAAAACATAGAGAGTAAGAAGAGCCAGTCATCTTCTATTTGAGTCGGCATTGTGCCTTTTGTATTTAATTCCAATGTAATTTCTGTGTTTTATCGTTAATAAGAAGGTCCAAGTGATACAGTAAACCTAAAGTGAAGCATCGGAATCTATAACTAGTGTCACAGGAGTGGTTCAAAACATAGTCAGTAAGAAGAGTCAGTCTTCTTGTACTTTAGTCATCCTTGTGCCTTTTCTATTTAATTCCGATGCAATTTCTGTGTTTCATCGTCAATAAGAAGGGCCGAGGGATAGAGTAAACATATAGTGAAGCATCGGAATCTAAAACTGGTCTCACAGGAAATGTTCAAAAGATAGTCAGTAAGAAGAGTCAGTCTTCTTGTACTTAAGTCGGTATTGTGCCATTTCTATTTAATTCCGATGCAATTTCTGTGTGTCGTCGTCAATAAGAGGGTCCACGGGATACAGTAAACCTGAAGTAAAACATCGGAATCTAAAAATGGTCTCACAGGAAAGGTTCAAAACATAGAGAGTTAGAAGAGCCAGTCATCTAGTATTTGAGTCGGCATTGTGCCTTTTGGATTTAATTCCGATGCAATTTCTGTGTTTCACCGTCAATAAGAAGGTCCAAGGGATACAGTAAACCTGTAGTGAGGCATCGGAATCTATAAGTAGTGTCACAGGAATGGTTCAAACCATAGAGAGTAGGAAGAGTAAGTCTTCTTGTAATTAAGTCGGCATTGTGCCTTTTGTATTTAATTCCGATGCAATTTCTGTGTTTCATCATCATTAAAAGGGTCAGAGGGATGCAGTAAACCTGAAGTGAGGCATCGGAATCTATAACTAGTGTCACAGGAATGGTTCAAAACATAGTCAGTAAGAAGACTCAGTCTTCTTGTACTTAAGTCGGCATGGTGTCTTTTGTATTTAATTCCGATGCAATTTCTGTGTTTCATCGTCAATAAGAAGGTCCAAGGGATACAGTAAACATATTTTGAAGCATCGGAATCTAAAACTGGTCTCACGGGAAATGTTCAAAACATAGCCAGTAAGAAGAGCCAGTCCTCTTGTACTTAAGTCGGCATTGAGCCTTTTCTATTTAATTCCGATGCAATTTCTGTGTTTCGTCGTCAATAAGAAGGTCAAGGGGATACAGTAAACCTGAAGTAAAGCATCGGAATCTAATACCGGTCTCACAGGAATGGTTCAAAACATTGACAGTAGGAAGAGTCAGTTTTCTTGTACTTGAGTCAGCATTGTGCCTTTTGTATTTAATTCCAACGCAATTTCTGTGTTTCATCGTCAATAAGAAGGTCAGAGGGATACAGTAAACCTGAAGTGAAGCATCGGAATCTATAACAAGTGTCACAGGAATGGTTCAAAAATAGACAGTAGGAAGAGTCAGTCTTCTAGTACTTAAGTCGGCATTGTGCCTTTTGTATTTAATTCCGATGCAAATTCTGTGTTTCATCATCAATAAGAAGGTCCAAGGGATACAGTAAACCTGAAGTTAGGCATCGGAATCTATAACTAGTGTCACAGGAATGGTTCAAACCATAGTCAGTAAGAAGAGTCAGTCTTCTTGTACATAAGTCGGCATGGTGCCTTTTGTATTTAATTCCGATGCAATTTCTAAGTTTCATCGTCAATAAGAAGGTCAGAGGAATACAGTGAAACTGAAGTGAAGCATCGGAATGTATAACTAGTGTCACAGGAATGGTTAAAATCATTGACAGTAAAAAGAGTCAGTCTTCTTGTACTTAAGTCGGCATTGTGCCTTTTGTATTTAATTCCGATGCAATTTCTGTGTTTCCTCGTCAATAAGTGGGTCAGAGGGATACAGTAAACCTGACGTGAGGCATCACAATCTATAACTAGTGCCACAGGAATGGTTCAAAACATAGACAGTCAGAAGAGTCAGTCTACTTGTACTTAAGTCAGCATTGTGCCTTTTGTATTTAATTCCGATGCAATTTCTGTGTTTCATCGTCAATAAGAAGGTCTAAGGGATACAGCACACCTGAAGTGAAGAACCGGAATCTATAACTAGTGACACAGGAATGGTTCAAATCATAGACAGTAAGAAGAAACAGTCTTCTTGTACTTAGGTCGGCATTGTACCTTTTCGATTTGATTCCGATGCAATTTCTGTGTTTTATCATCAAGAAGAAGGTCAGAGGGATACAGTAAACCTTAAGTGAAACATCGGAATCTATCACTAGTGTCACAGGAATGGTTTTTAAAACATAGTCAGTAAGAAGAGTCAATCTTCTTGTACTTAAGTCAGCATTGTGCCATTTGTATTTAACTCCGATGCAATTTCTGTGTTTCATCGTCAATAAGAAGGTCCAAGGGATACAATAAGCCTGAAGTGAAGCATCGCAATCTATAAGTAGTGTCCCAGGAATGGTTCAAAACATAGTCAGTAAGAAGAGCCAGTCTTCTTGTATCTGAGTCAGCATTGTGCCTTTTGTATTTAATTCCGATGCAATTTCTAAGTTTCATCGTCAATAAGAAGAAGAGAGGTATACAGTAAACCTGAAGTGAAGCATCGGAATCTATAACTAGTGTCACAGGAATTGTTAAAAACATTGACAGTAAGAAGAGTCTGTCTTCTTGTACTTAAGTCGGCATTGTGCCTTTTGTATTTTATTCCGATGCAATTTCTGTGTTTCATCGTCAATAAGAAGGTCCAAGGGATACAGTAAACCTGAAGTGAGGCATCGAAATCCATAAGTAGTGTCACAGGAATGGTTCAAAACATAGACAGTAAGAAGAGTCAGTCTTCTTGTACTTAAGTCAGCATTGTGCCTTTTCTGTTTAATTCCGATGCAATTTCTGTGTTTCATCGTGAATAAGAGAGTCCAAGGGATACAGTAATCATATAGTGACGCATCTGAATCTAAAACTGGTCTCACAGGAAATGTTCAAAACATAGTCAGTAAGAAGAGTCAGTCTTCTTGTACTTAAGTCGGCATTGTGCCTTTTCTATTTAATTCCGATGCAATTTCTGTGTGTCGTCGTCAATAAGAGGGTCCACGGGATTCAGTAAACCTGAAGTGAAGCATCGGAATCTAAAAATGGTCTCACAGGAAAGGTTCAAAACATAGGGTGTAAGAAGAGCCAGTCATCCTATATTTGAGTCGGCATTGTGCCTTTTGTATTTAATTCCGATGCAATTTCTAAGTTTCATCGTCAATATGAAGGTCAGAAGGATACAGTAAACCTGAAGTGAAGCATCGGAAACCATAACTAGTGTCACAGGTATGGTTAAAAACATTGACAGCAAGAACAGTCAGTCTTCTTGTACTTAAGTCGGCATTGTGCCTTTTGTATTTAATTCCGATGCAATTTCTGTGTTTCATCGTCAATAAGAAGGTCCAAGTGATAGAGTAAACCTAAAGCGAAGCATCGGAATCTATAACTAGTGTCACAGGAATGGTTCAAAACATAGTCAGTAAGAAGAGTCAGTCTTCTTGCACTTTAGTCATCATTGTGCCTTTTTATTTAATTCCGATGCAATTTCTGTGTTTTATCGTCATTAAGAAGGTCAGAGGGATACAGTAAACTCGAAGTGAAGCATCGGAATCAGTAACTAGTGTCACAGGGATGGTTCAAAACGTAGACAGTAGGAAGAATCTGTCATCTTGTACTTATGTCGGCATTGTGATTTTTACATTTAATTCCGATGCAATTTCTGTGTTTCATCGTCAATAAGAGGGTCCGAGGGTTACAGTGAACCTGAAGTGAGGCATCAGAATCTATAAATAGTGTCACAGGAATGCTTCAAAACATAGACAGTAGGAAGAGTCAGTCTTCTTGTACTTAAGTCGGCATTGTGCTTTTTCTATTTAATTCCGATGCCATTTCTGTGTTTCATCGTCAATAAGAAGGTCCAATTGATACAGTAAACCTAAAGGGAAGCATCGGAATCTATAACTAGTGTCACAGGAATGGTTCAAACATAGTCAGTAAGAAGAGTCAGTCTTCTTGTACTTAAGTCATCATTGTGCCTTTTCTATTTAATTCCGATGCTATTTCTGTGTTTTATCGTCAATAAGAAGGTCAGAGGGATACAGTAAACTCGAAGTGAAGCATCGGAATCAATAACTAGTGTCACAGGGATGGTTCAAAACGTAGACAGTAGGAAGAGTCAATCTTCTTGTACTTAAGTCGGCATTGTGATTTTTGTATTTAATTCTGATGCAATTTCTGTGTTTCATCGTCAATAAGAGGGTCAGAGGGATACAGTAAACCTGAAGTGAGGCATCAGAATCTGTAGCTAGTGTCACAGGAATGGTGCAAAGCATAGACAGTAGGAAGAGTTAGTCTTCTTGTACTTAAGTCGCCATTGTGCCTTTTGTATTTAATTCCGATGCAACTTCTGTGTTTCATCGTCAATAAGTAGGTCTAAGGGATACAGTAAACATGAAGTGAGGCATCGGAATCTATAACTAGTGACACAGGAGTGGTTCAAAACATAGACAGTAAGAAGAGTCAGTCTTCTTGTACTTAAGTCAGCATTGTGCCTTTTCTAATTAATTCCGATGCAATTTCTCTGTTTCATTGTCAATAACAATGTCAGAGGGATAGAGTAAACCTGAAGTGAAGCATCGGAATCTATAACAAGTGTCACAGGAATGGTTCAAAACATAGTCAGTAAGATGAGTCAGCCTTCTTGTACTTAAGTCGGCATGGTGCCTTTTGTATTTAATTCCCATGCAATTTCTGTGTCTCATCGTCAATAAGAAGGTCCAAGGGATACATTAAATATATAGTGAAGCATCGGAATCTAAAACTGGTCTCACAGGAAATGTTCAAAACATAGTCAGTAAGAAGAGTCAGTCTCTTTGTATTTAAGTCGGCATTGTGCCTTTTCTATTTAATTCCGATGCAATTTCTGTGTTTCGTCGTCAATAAGAAGGTCCAAGGGATACAGTAAACCTGAAGTGAAGCATCGGAATCTGAAACCGATCTCACAGGAACGGTTCAAAACATTGAGATTAAGAAGAGACAGTCATCTTGTATTTGAGTCGGCATTGTCCCTCTTGTATTTAATTCCGATGCAATTTCTAAGATTCATCGTCAATAAGACGGTCAGAGGTATACAGCAAACCTGAAGTGTTGCATCGGAATCTATAACTAGTGTCACAGGAATGGTTAAAAACATTGACAGTAAGAAGAGTCAGTCGTCTTGTACTTAAGTCGGCATTGTGCCTTTTGTATTTAATTCCGATCCAATTTCTGTGTTTCATCGTCAATAAGAAGGTCCATGTGATACAGTAAACCAAAAGTGATGCATCGGAATGTATAACTAGTGTCACAGGAATGGTTAAAACATAGACAGTAGGAAGAGTCAGTCTTCTTGTATTTGAGTCGGCATTGTGCATTTTGTACTTAATTTCGATGCAATTTCTGTGTTTCGTCATCAATAAGAAGGTCCAAGGGATACAGTAAACCTGAAGTGAAGCAACGGAATCTAAAACGGGTCTCACTGGAAAGGTTCAAAGCATAGAGAGTAAGAAGAGCCAGTGTTCTTGTACTTAAGTCAGAATTGTGCCTTTTGTATTTAATTCCGATGCAATTTCTAAGTTTCATCGTCAATAAGAAGGTCAGTGGGATACAGTAAACCTGAAGTGAAGCATCGGAATCTATAACTAGTGTCACAGGAATGGTTACAAACTTTGACAGTAAGAAGAGTCAGTCTTCTTGCACCTAAGTCATCATTGTGACTTTTCTATTTAATTCCGATGCAATTTCTGTGTCTCATCGTCAATAAGAAGGTCCAAGTGATACAGTAAACCAAAAGTGAAGCATCGGAATCTATAACTAGTGTCACAGGAATGGTTCAAAACATAGTCAGTAAGAAGAGTCAGTCTTCTTGTTCTTAAGTCAGCATTGTGCCTTTTCTATTTAATTCCGATGCAATTTCTTTGTTTTATCGTCAATAAGAAGGTCAGAGGGATACAGAAAACTTGAAGTGAAGCATCGGAATCTATAACTAGTGTCACAGGGATGGTTCAAATCATCGACAGTAAGAGGAGACAGTCTTCTTGTACTTAAGTCGGCATTGCGCCTTTTCTATTTAATTCCGATGCAATTTCTGTGTTTCATCATCAAGAAGAATGTCAGAGGGATACAGTAAACCTGAAGTGAAGCATCGGAATGTATAACTTGTGTCACAGGAATGGTTCAAAACATAGACAGTAGGAAGAGTCAGTCTTCTTGTACTAGAGTCGGCATTGTGCCTTTTGTATTTAATTCCGATGCAGTTTCTGTGTTTCATCGTCAATGAGAGGGTCAGAGGGATACAGTAAACCTGAAGTGAGGCATCAGAATCTGTAACTAGTGTCACAGGAATGGTGCAAAGCATAGACAGTAAGAAGAGTTAGTCTTCTTGTACTTAAGTCGCCATTGTGCCTTTTGTATTTAATTCCGATGCAACTTCTGTGTTTCATCGTCAATAAGTATGTCCAAAGGATACAGTAAACCTGAAGTGAGGCATCGGAATCTATAACTAGTGACACAGGAGTGGTTCAAAACGTAGACAGTAAGAAGAGTCAGTCTTCTTGTACTTAAGTCAGAATTGTGCCTTTTCTAATTAATTCCGATGCAATTTCTCTGTTTCATTGTCAATAAGAATGTCAGAGGGATAGAGTAAACCTGAAGTGAAGCATCGGAATCTATAACAAGTGTCACAGAAATGGTTCAAAACATAGTCAGTAAGATGAGTCAGCCTTCTTGTACTTAAGTCGGCATGGTGCCTTTTGTATTTAATTCCGATGCAATTTCTGTGTCTCATCGTCAATAAGAAGGTCCAAGGGATACATTAAATATATAGTGAAGCATCGGAATCTAAAACTGGTCTCACAGGAAATGTTCAAAACATAGTCAGTAAGAAGAGTCAGTCTTTTTGTACTTAAGTCGGCATTGTGCCCTTTCTATTTAATTCCGATGCAAATTCTGTGTTTCGTCGTCAATAAGAAGGTCCAAGGGATACAGTAAACCTGAAGTGAAGCATCGGAATCTGAAACCGGTCTCACAGGAACGGTTCAAAACATAGAGATTAAGAAGAGCCAGTCATCTTGTATTTGAGTCGGCATTCTCCCTCTTGTATTTAATTCCGATGCAATTTCTAAGATTCATCGTCAATAAGACGGTCAGAGGTATACAGCAAACCTGAAGTGTTGCATCGGAATCTATAACTAGTGTCACAGGAATGGTTAAAAACATTGACAGTAGGAAGAGTCAGTCTTCTTGTATTTGAGTCGGCATTGTGCATTTTGTACTTAATTTCGATGCAATTTCTGTGTTTCGTCATCAATAAGAAGGTCCAAGGGATACAGTAAACCTGAAGTTAAGCAACGGAATCTAAAACCGGTCTCACTGGAAAGGTTCAAAACATAGAGAGTAGGAAGAGCCAGTGTTCTTGTACTTAAGTCGGAATTGTGCCTTTTGTATTTATTTCCGATGCAATTTCTAAGTTTCATCGTCAATACGAAGGTCAGTGGGATACAGTAAACCTGAAGTGAAGCATCGGAATCTATAACTAGTGTCACAGGAATGGTTACAAACTTTGACAGTAAGAAGAGTCAGTCTTCTTGCACCTAAGTCGGCATTGTGACTTTTCTATTTAATTCCGATGCAATTTCTGTGTCTCATCGTCAATAAGAAGGTCCAAGTGATACAGTAAACCTAAAGTGAAGCATCGGAATCTATAACTAGTGTCACAGGAATGGTTCAAAACATAGTCAGTAAGAAGAGTCAGTCTTCTTGTTCTTAAGTCAGCATTGTGCATTTTCTATTTAATTCCGATGCAATTTCTTTGTTTTATCGTCAATAAGAAGGTCAGAGGGATACAGTAAACTTGAAGTGAAGCATCGGAATCTATAACTAGTGTCACAGGGATGGTTCAAATCATCGACAGTAGGAGGAGACAGTCTTCTTGTACTTAAGTCGGCATTGCGCCTTTTCTATTTAATTCCGATGCAATTTCTGTTTTTCATCATCAAGAAGAAGGTCAGAGGGATACAGTAAACCTGAAGTGAAGCATCGGAATGTATAACTAGTGTCACAGGAATGGTTCAAAACATAGACAGTAGAAAGAGTCAGTCTTCTTGTACTAGAGTCGGCATTGTGCCTTTTGTATTTAATTCCGATGCAATTTCTGTACTTCATCGTCAATAAGACGGTCAGAGGGATACAGTAAACCTGAAGTGAAGCATCGGAATCTATAACAAGTGTCACAGGAATGGTTCAAATAATAGACAGTAGGAGGAGTCAGTCTTCTTGTACTTAAGTCGGCATTGTGCCTTCTGTATTTAATTCCGATGCAATTTCTGTGTTTCATCGTCAATAAGAAGGTCCAAGGGATACAGTAAACGTGAAGTGAGGCATCGGAATCTATAACTAGTGTCACAGGAATGGTTGAAAACATAGACAGTAGGAAGAGTCAGTCTTCTTGTACTTAAGTCGGAATTGTGCCTTTTGTATTTAATTCCGATGCAATTTCTGTGTTTCATCATCAATGCGAAGGTCCAAGGCATACAGTAAACCTGAAGTGAAGCATCGGAATCTATAACAAGTTTCACAGGAATGGTTAAAAACATAGACAGTAAGAAGAGTCAGTCTTCTTGTACTCATGTCGGGATGGTGCCTTTTGTATTTAATTCCGATGCAATTTCTGTGTTTCATCGTCTATAAGAAGGTCCAAGGGATACAGTAAACATACAGTATAGCATCGGAATCGTAAACTGGTCCCACAGGAAATGTTCAAAACATAGTAAGTAAGAAGAGTCAGTCTTCTAGTACCTAAGTCGGCAATGTGCCTTTTCTATTTAATTCCGATGCAATTTCCGTGTTTCGTCATCAATAAGAAGGTCCAAAGGATACAGTAAACCTGAAGTGAAGCATCGGAATCTAAAACCGGTCTCACTGGAAAGGTTCAAAACATAGAGAGTAAGAAGAGCCAGTGTTCTTGTACTTAAGTCAGCATTGTGCCTTTTCTATGTAATTCCGATGCAATTTCTGTTTTTTATCGTTAATAAGAAGGTCAGAGGAATACAGTAAACTTGAAGTGAATCATCGGAATCTATAACTAGTGTCACAGGAATGGTTCAAACATTGACAGTAGGAAGAGTCAGTCTTCTTGTACTTAAGTCGGCATTGTGCCTTTTGTATTTAATTCCGATGCAATTTCTAAGTTTCATCGTCAATAAGAAGGTCAGTGGGATACAGTAAACCTGAAGTGAAGCATCGGAATCTATAACTATTGTCACAGGAATGGTTGAAAACTTTGACAGTAAGAAGAGTCAGTCTTCTTGCACCTAAGTCGGCATTGTGACTTTTCTATTTAATTCCGATGCAATTTCTGTGTCTCATCGTCAATAAGAAGGTCCAAGTGATACATTTAACATAAAGTGAAGCATCGGAATCTATAACTAGTGTCACAGGAATGGTTCAAAACATAGTCAGTAAGAAGAGTCAGTCTTCTTGTACTTAAGTCAGCATTGTGCCTTTTCTATTTAATTCCGATGCAATATCGTTGTTTTATCGTCAATAAGAAGGTCAGAGGGATACGTTAAACTTGAGGTGAAGCATCGGAATCTATAACTTGTGTCACAGGGATGGTTCAAATCATAGACAGTTAGAGGAGTCAGTCTTCTTGTACTTAAGTCGGCATTGTGCCTTTACTATTTAATTCCGATGCAATTTCTGTGTTACATCATCAAGAAGAAGGTCAGAGGGACACAGTAAACCTGAAGTGAAGCATCGGAATGTATAACTAGTGTCACAGGAATGGTTCAAAACATAGACAGTAGGAAGAGTCAGTCTTCTTGTACTTGAGTCGGCATTGTGCCTTTTGTATTTAATTCCGATGCAATTTCTGTGTTTCATCGTCAATAAGAAGGTCACAGGGATACAGTTAACCTGAAGTGCAGCATCGGAATCTATAACAAGTGTCACAGGAATGGTTCAAAACATAGACAGTAGGAAGAGTCAGTCTTCTTGTACGTAAGCCGGAATTGTGCCTTTTGTATTTAATTCCGATGCAATTTCTGTGTTTCATCATCAATACGAAGGTCCAAGGGATACAGTACAAATGAAGCGAAGCATCGGAATCTATAACAAGTGTCACAGGAACGGTTCAAAACATAGTCAGTAAGAAGAGTCAGTCTTCTTGTACTTAAGTCGGCATGGTGCCTTTTGTATTTAATTCCGATGCAATTTCTGTGTTTCATCGTCTATAAGAAGGTCCAAGGGATACAGTAAACATACAGTATAGCATCGGAATCGTAAACTGGTCTCCCAGGAAATGTTCGAAACATAGTAAGTAAGAAGAGTCAGTCTTCTTGTACTTATGTCGGCAATGTGCCTTTTCTATTTAATTCCGATGCAATTTCTGTGTTTCGTCATCAATAAGAAGGTCCAAGGGATACAGTAAACCTGAAGTGAAGCATCCAAATCGAAAACCGGTCTCACTGGAAAGGTTCAAATCATAGAGAGTAAGAAGAGCCAATCTTCTTGTACTTAAGTCAGCATTGTGCCTTTTCTATTTAATTCCGATGCAATTTCTGTTTTTATCGTCAATATGAAGGTCAGAGGGATACAGTAAACTTGAAGTGAAGCATCGGAATATATAACTAGTGTCACAATAATGGTTCAAAACATTGACAGTAGGAAGAATCAGTCTTCTTGTACTTAAGTCGGCTTTGTGCCTTTTGTATTTAATTCCGATGCAATTACTAAGTTTCATCGTCAATAAGAAGGTCAGTGGGATACAGTAAACCTAAAGCGAAGCATCGGAATCTATAACTAGTGTCACAGGAATGGTTCAAGACATAGTCAGTAAGAAGAGTCAGTCTTCTTGTACTTTATTCATCATTGTGCTTTTCTATTTAATTCCGATGCAATTTCTGTGTTTTATCGTCATTAAGAAGTTCAGAGGGATACAGTAAACTTGAAGTGAGGCATCGGAATCAATAACTAGTGTCACAGGGATGGTTCAAAACGTAGACAGTAGGAAGAATCTGTCATTTTGTACTTATGTCGGCATTGTGATTTTTGTATTTAATTCCGATGCAATTTCTGTGTTTCATCGTCAATAAGAGGGTCAGAGGGTTACAGTGAACCTGAAGTGAGGCATCAGAATCTATAACTAGTGTCACAGGAATGGTTCAAAACATAAGCAGTAGGAAGAGTCAGTCTTCTTGTACTTAAGTCGGCATTGTGCCTTTTCTATTTAATTCCGATGCCATTTCTGTGTTTCATCGTCAATAAGAAGGACCAAATGATACAGTAAACTTAAAGTGAAGCATCGGAATCTATAACTAGTGTCACAGGAATGGTTCAAAACATAGACAGTAAGAAGAGTCAGTCTTCTTGTACTTAAGTCAGCATTGTGCCTTTTCTATTTAATTCCGATGCTATTTCTGTGTTTTATCGTCAATAAGATGGTCAGAGGGATACAGTAAACTTGAAGCGAAGCATCTGAATCTATAACTAGTGTCACAGGGATGGTTCAAAACGTAGACAGTAGGAAGAGTCAATCTTCTTGTACTTAAGTAGGCATTGTGATTTTTGTATTTAATTCTGATGCAATTTCTGTGTTTCATCGTCAATAAGAGGGTCAGAGGGATACAGTAAACCTGAAGTGAGGCATCAGAATCTATAACTAGTGTCACAGGAATGGTTCAAAACATAGACAGTAGGAAGAGTTAGTCTTCTTGTACTTAAGTCGCCATTGTGCCTTTTGTATTTAATTCCGATGCAACTTTTGTGTTTCATCGTCAATAAGTAGGTCCAAGGGATACAGTAAACCTGATGTGAGGCATCGGAATCTATAACTAGTGACACAGGAATGGTTCAAAACATAGACAGTAAGATGAGTCAGCCTTCTTGTACTTAAGTCGGCATGGTGCCTTTTGTATTTAATTCCGATGCAATTTCTGTGTTTCATAGTCAATAATTAAGTCCAAGGGATACAGTTAATATATAGTGAAGCATCGGAATTTAAAACTGGTCTCACAGGAAATGTTCAAAACATAGTCAGTAAGAAGAGTCAGTCTTCTTGTACTTAAGTCGGCATTGTTCCTTTTCTATTTAATTCCGATGCAATTTCTGTGTTTCGTCGTCAATAGGAAGGTCCTAGGGATACAGTAAACCTGAAGTGAAGCATCGGAATCCAAATCTGGTCTTACTGGACCGGTTCATAACATAGAGATTAAGAAGAGCCAGTCATCTTGTATTTCAGTCGGCATTGTCCCTCTTGTATATAATTCCGATGCAACGTCTAAGATTCATCGTCAATAAGACGGTCAGAGGTATACAGCAAACCTGAAGTGACGCATCGGAATCTATAACTAGTGTCACAGGAATGGTTAAAAACATTGACAGTAAGAAGAGTCAGACGTCTTGTACTTAAGTCGGTATTGTGCCTTTTGTATTTAATTCCGATGCAATTTCTGTGTTTCATCGTCAATAAGAAGGTCCATGTGATACAGTAAACCTAAAGTGAAGCATCGGAATGTATAACTAGTGTCACAGGAATGGTTCAAAGCGTAGACAGTAGGAAGAGTCAGTCTACTTGTACTTGAATCGGCATTGTGCATTTTGTATTTAATTCCGATGCAATTTCTGTGTTTCGTAATCAATAAGAAGGTCCAAGGGATACAGTAAACCTGAAGTGAAGCATCGGAATCTAAAACCGGTCTCACTGGAAAGGTTCGAAAACATAGAGAGTAAAAAGAGCCAGTGTTCTTGTACTTAAGTCAGCATTGTGCCTTTTCTATTTAATTCCGATGTAATTTCTGTTTTTTATAGTCAATAAGAAGGTCAATGGGATACAGTAAACTTGTAGTGAATCATCGGAATCTATAACTAGTGTCACAGGAATGGTTCAAAACATTGACAGTAGGAAGAGTCAGTCTTCTTGTACTTAAGTCGGCATTGTGCCTTTTGTATTTAATTCCGATGCAATTTCTAAGTTTCTTCGTCAATAAGAAGGTCAGTGGGATACAGTAAACCTGAAGTGAAACATCGGAATCTATAACTAGTGTCACAGGAATGGTTCAAAACATAGTCAGTAAGAAGAGTCAGTCTCCTTGTACTTAAGTCAGCATTGTGCCTCTTCTATTTAATTCCGATGCAATTTCTTTGTTTTATCGTCAATAAGAAGGTCAGAGGGATACAGTAAACTTGAAGTGAAGCATCGGAATGTATAACCAGTGTCACAGGAATGGTTCAAAACATAGACAGTAGGAAGAGTCAGTCTTCTTGTACTTGAGTCGGCTTTGTGTCTTTTGTATTTAATTCCGATGCAATTTCTGTGTTTCATCGTCAATAAGAAGGTCAGAGGGATACAGTAAACCTGAAGTGAAGCATCGGAATCTATAACAAGTGTCACAGGAATGGTTCAAAAAAAAGACAGTAGGAGGAGTCAGTCTTCTTGTACTTAAGTCGGCATTGTGCCTTTTGTATTTAATTCCGATGCAATTTCTGTGTTTCATCGTCAATAAGAAGGTCCAAGGGATACAGTAAACCTGAAGTGAGACATCAGAATCTATAACTAGTGTCACACGAATGGTTCAAAACATAGACAGTAGGAAGAGTCAGTCTTCTTGTACTTAAGTCGGAATTGTGCCTTTTGTATTTAATTCCGATGCAATTTCTGTGTTTCATCATCAATACGAAGGTCCAAGGGATACAGTAAACCTGAAGTGAAGCATCGGAATCTATAACAAGTGTCACAGGAATGGTTCAAAACATAGTCAGTAAGAAGAGTCAGTCTTCTTGTACTTAAGTCATCATGGTGCCTTTTGTATTTAATTCCGATGCAATTTCTGTGTTTCATCGTCTATAAGAAGGTCCAAGGGATACAGTAAACGTACAGTATAGCATCGGAATCGTCAACTGGTCTCACACGAAATGTTCAAAACATAGTAAGTAAGAGGAGTCAGTCTTCTTGTACTTAAGTCGGCAATGCGCCTTTTCTATTTAATTCCGATGCAATTTCTTTGTTTTATCGTCAATAAGAAGGTCCAAGTGATACAGTAAACCTAAAGTGAAGCATCGGAATCTATAACTAGTGTCACAGGAATGGTTCAAAACATAGTCAGTAAGAAGAGTCAGTCTTCTTGTATTTAAGTCAGCATTGTGCCTTTTCTATTTAATTCCGATGCAATTTCTTTGTTTTATCGTCAATAAGAAGGTCAGAGGGATACAGTAAACTTGAAGTGAAGCATCGGATTCTATAACTAGTGTCACGGGGATGATTCAAACCATAGACAGTAAGAGGAGTCAGTCTTCTTGTACTCAAGTCGGCATTGTGCCTTTTCTATTTAATTCCGATGCAATTTCTGTGTTTCATCATCAAGAAGAAGGTCAGAGGGATACAGTAAACCTGAAGTGAAGCATCGGAATCAATAACTAGTTTCACAGGAATGATTACAAACATTGACAGTAAAGAGATACAGTCTTCTTGTACTTAAGTCGGAATTGTGCCTTTTGTATTTAATTCCAATGCAATTTCTGTGTTTCATCCTCAATAAGAGGGACAGAGGGATACAGTAAACCTGAAGTGAGGCATCAGAATCTATAACTAGTCTCACAGGAATGGTTCAAAACATAGACAGTAAGAAGAGTCAGTCTACTTGTACTTAATTCGGCATTGTGCCTTTTCTAATTAATTCCGATGCAATTTCTATGTTTCATCGTCAATAAGAAGGTCAGAGGGTTACAGTAAACCTGAAGTGAAGCATCGGAATCCATAACTAGTGTCACAGGAATGGTTCGAAGCATAACCGGTAGGAAGAGTCAGTCTTCTTGTACTTAAATCGGCATTGTGCCTTTTGTATTTAATTAGGATGCAACTTCTGTCTTTCATCGTCAATAAGAAGGTCCAAGGGATACAGTAAACCTGAAGTGAGGCATTGGAATCTATAACTAGTGTCACAGGAATGGTTCAAAACATAGACAGTAAGAAGAGTGAGTTTTCTTGTACTTAAGTCGGCATTGTGCCTTTTCTGTTTAATTCCGATGCAATTTCTGTCTTTCATCGTCAATAAGAAGGTCCAAGGGATACAGTAAACCTGAAGTGAGGCATCGGAATCTACAACTAGTGTCGCAGGAATGGTTCAAAACATAGACAGTAGGAAGAGACAGTCTTCTTGTACTTAAGTCGGCATTGTGCCTTTTGTATTTAATTTCGATGCAATTTCTGTGTTTCATCGTCAATAAGACGGTCAGAGGGATACAGTCAAACTGAAGTGAAACATCAGAATCTATAACGAGTGTCACAGGAATGGTTCAAAACATGGACAGTAAGAAGAGTAAGTCTACTTGTACTTACGTCGGCATTGTGCCTTTTGTATTTAATCCCGATGCAATATCTGTGTCTCATCGTCAATAAGAAGGTCCAAGGGATACAGTACACCTGAAGTGAAGCATCGGAATCTATTACTAGTCTCACAGGAATGGTTCAAATCATAGACAGTAAGAAGAGTGAGTCTTCTTGTACTTAAGTCGGCATTGTGCCTTTTCTACTTAATTCCGATGCAATTTCTGGGTTCCATCATCAAGAAGAAGGTCAGAGGGATACTGTAAACCTGAAGTGAAGCATCGGAATGTATAACTAGTCTCACAGGAATGGTTCAAAACATAGACAGTAGGAAGAGTCATTCTTCTTGTACTTCAGTTGGCATTGTGCCTTTTGTATTTAATTCCGATGCTATTTCTGTGTTTCATCGTCAATAAGAAGGTCAGAGGGATACAGTGAACCTGAAGTGAAGCATCGGAATCTATAACTACTGTCACAGGAATGTTTCAAAACATTGACAGTAGGAAGAGACAGTCTTCTTGTACTTAAGTCGGCATTGTGCCTTATCTATTTAATTCCGATGCAATTTCTGTGTTTCGTCAACAATAAGAAGGTCCAAGGGATACAGTAAACATGAAGTGAAGCATCTGAATCTATAACAAGTGTCACAGGAATGGTTCAAAACATAGTCAGTAAGAAGAGTCAGTCTTCTTGTACTTAAGTCGGCATGGTGCCTTTTGTATTTAATTCCGATGCAATTTCTGTGTTTCATCGTCAATAAGAAGATCCAAGGGATACAGTAAACACACAGTGAAGCATCGGAATCTAAAACTGGTCTCACAGCAAATGTTCAAAACATAGTAAGTAAGAAGAGTCAGTCTTCTTGTACTTAAGTCGGCAATGTGCCTTTTCTATTTAATTCCGATGCAATTTCTGTGTTTCGTCATCAATAAGAAGGTCCAAGGGATACATTAAACCTGAAGTGAAGCATCGGAATCTAAAACCGGTCTCACTGGAAAGTTTCAAAACATAGAGAGTAAGAAGAGCCAGTCTTCTTGTACTTAAGTCAGCATTGTGCCTTTTCTATTTAATTCCGATGCAATTTCTGTGTTTTATCGTCAATAAGAAGGTCCAAGTGATACAGTAAACCTAAAGTGAAGCATCGGAATCTATAACTAGTGTCACAGGAATGGTTCAAAACATAGTCAGTAAGAAGAGTCAGTCTTCTTGTACTTAAGTCAGCACTGTGCCTTTTCTATTTAATTCCGATGCAATTTCTTTGTTTTATAGTCAATAAGAAGGTCCAAGTGATACAGTAAACCTAAAGTGAAACATCGGAATCTATAACTAGTGTCACAGGAATGGTTCAAAAGATAGTCAGTAAGAAGAGTCAGTCTTCTTGTACTGAAGTCAGCATTGTGCCTTTTCTATTTAATTCCGATGCAATTTCTTTGTGTTATCGTCAATAAGAAGGTCAGAGGGATACAGTAAACTTGAAGTGAAGCATCTGAATCTATAACAAGTGTCACAGGAATCGTTCAAAACATAGTCAGTACGAAGAGTCAGTCTTCTTGTACTTAAGTCAGCATTGTGCCTTTTCTATTTAATTCCGATGCAATTTCTGTGATTTATCGTCAATAAGAAGGTCGGAGGCATACAGTAAACCTGAAGTGAAGCATCGGAATCTATAACTAGTGTCACAGGGATGTTTCAAAACGTAGACAGTATGAAGAGTCAGTCCTCTTGTACTTATGTCGACATTGTGCCTTTTGTATTTAATACCAATGCAATTTCTGTGTATCATCCTCAATAAGAGGGACAGAGGGATACAGTAAACCTGAAGTGAGGCATCAGAATCTATAACTAGTCTCACAGGAATGGTTCAAAACATAGACAGTAAGAAGAGTCAGTCTACTTGTACTTAATTCGGCATTGTGTCTTTTCTATTTAATTCCGATGCATTTTCTATGTTTCATCGTCAATAAGAAGGTCAGAGGGATACAGTAAACCTGAAGTGAAGCATCGGAATCTATAACTAGTGTCACAGGAATGGTTCGAAGCATAGGCGGTAGGAAGAGTCAGTCTTCTTGTACTTAAATCGGCATTGTGCCTTTTGTATTTAATTAGGATGCAACTTCTGTCTTTCATCGTCAATAAGAAGGTCCAAGGGATACAGTAAACCTGAAGTGAGGCATCGGAATCTACAACTAGTGTCACAGGAATGGTTCAAAACATAGACAGTAGGAAGAGACAGTCTTCTTGTACTTAAGTCGGCATTGTGCCTTTTGTATTTAATTTCGATGCAATTTCTGTGTTTCATCGTCAATAAGACGGTCAGAGGGATACAGTAAAACTGAAGTGAAACATCAGAATCTATAACGAGTGTCACAGGAATGGTTCAAAACATAGACAGTAAGAAGAGTCAGTCTACTTGTACTTAAGTCGGCATTGTGCCTTTCGTATTTAATCCCGATGCAATATCTGTGTTTCATCGTCAATAAGAAGGTCCAAGGGATACAGTACACCTGAAGTGAAGCATCGGAATGTATAACTAGTCTCACAGGAATGGTTCAAAACACAGACAGTAGGAAGAGTCAGTCTTCTTGTACTTGAGTTGGCATTGTGCCTTTTGTATTTAATTCCGATGCAATTTCTATGTTTTATCGTCAATAAGAAGGTCAGAGGGATACAGTAAACCTGAAGTGAAGCATCGGAATCTGTAACTACTGTCACAGGAATGTTTCAAAACATTGACAGTAGGAAGAGACAGTCTTCTTGTACTTAAGTCGGCATTGTGCCTTATCTATTTAATTCCGATGCAATTTCTCTGTTTCAACGTCAATAAGAAAGTCAGAGGGATACAGTAAACCTGAAGTGAAGCATCGGAATCTATAACTAGTGTGACAGGAATTGTTCAAATCATAGACAGTAAGAAGAGTCAGTCTTCTTGTACTTATGTCGGCATTGTGCCTTTTCTATTTAATTCCGATGCAATTTCTGTGTTTCATCGTCAATAAGAAGGTTAGAGGGATACAGTATACATGAAGTGAATCATCGGAATCTATAATTAGTGTCACAGGAATGGTTCTAAACATAGACAGTAGGAAGAGTCAGTCATCTTGCACTTGAGTCGGCATTGTGCCTTTTGTATTTACTTCCGATGCAATTTCTGTTTTTCATCGTCAATACGAAGGTCAGAGGGATACAGTAAACCTGAAGTGAGGCATCGGAATCTATTACTACTGTCACAGGAATGGTTCAAAACATAGGCAGTAAGAAGAGTCAGTCTTCTTGTACATAAGTCAGCATAGTGCCTTTTCTATTAATTTCCGATGCAATTTCTGTGTTTCATCGTCAATAAGAGGGTCAGAGGGATACAGTAAACCTGAAGTGAAGCATCGGAATCAATAACTAGTGTCACAGGAATGTTTCAAAACATTGACAGTAGGAAGAGACAGTCTTCTTGTACTTAAGTCGGCATTGTGCCTTATCTATTTAACTCCGATGCATTTTCTGTGTTTCGTCATCAATAAGAAGGTCCAAGGGATACAGTAAACCTGAAGTGAAGCATCGGAATCTATAACAAGTGTCACAGGAATGGTTCAAAACATAGTCAGTAAGAAGAGTCAGTCTTCTTGTACTTAAGTCGGCAATGTGCCTTTTCTATTTAATTCCGATGCAATTTCTGTGTTTCGTCATCAATACGAAGGTCCAAGGGATACAGTAAACCTGAAGTGAAGCATCGGAATCTATAACCGGTATCACTGGAAAGTTTCAAAGCATAGAGTGTAAGAAGAGCCAGTCTTCTTGTACTTAAGTCAGCATTGTGCCTTTTCTATTTAATTCCGATGCAATTTCTGTGTTTTATCGTCAATAAGAAGGTCAGAGGGTACAGTAAACTTGAAGTGAAGCATCGGAATCTATAACTAGTGTCACAGGAATATTTCAAAACATAGTCAGTAAGAAGAGTCAGTCTTCTTGTACTTAAGTCGGCATTGTGCCTTTTCTATTTAAATCCGATGCAATTTCTGTTTTTCATCGTCAGTAAGAAGGTCAGAGGGATACAGTAAACCTGACGTGAATCATCGGAATCTATA
The DNA here is from genome assembly GCF_021461395.2 of Schistocerca americana. Classification (NCBI taxonomy): domain Eukaryota; kingdom Metazoa; phylum Arthropoda; class Insecta; order Orthoptera; family Acrididae; genus Schistocerca; species Schistocerca americana. Next base: position 764,864,100 of record NC_060123.1, read on the forward strand.
ACTAGTGTCACAGGATTGGTTCTAAACATAGACAGTAGGAAGAGTCAGTCTTCTTGTACTTGAGTCGGCATTGTGATTTTTGTATTTAATTCCGATACAATTTCTATGTTTCATCGTCAATAAGAGGGACCGAGGGATACAGTTATCCTGAAGTGAGGCATCAGAATCTATAACTAGTGTCACAGGAATGGTTCAAAGCATAGACAGTAGGAAGAGTCAGTCATCTTGTACTTAAGTCGGCATTGTGCCTTTTGTATTTAATTCCGATGCAACGTCTGTGTTTCATCTTCAATAAGAAGGTCCAAGGGATACAGTAAACCTGAAGTGAGGCATCGGAATCTATAACTAGTGTCACAGGAATAGTTCAAAACATAGACTGTAAGAAGAGTCTGTCTTCTTGTACTTAAATCAGGATTGTGCTTTTTCTATTTAATTCCGATGCAATTTCTGTGTTTCATCGTCAATAAGAAGGTCAGAGGGATACAGTAAACCTGAAGTGAAGCATCGGAATCTATAACTAGTGCCACAGGGATGGTTCAAAACGTAGACAGTGGGAAGAGTCAGTCTTCTTGTACTGAAGTCGGCATTGTGCCTTTTGTATTTAATCCCGATGCAATTTCTGTGTTTCATCGTCAATACGAAGGTCCAAGGGATACAGTACACCTGAAGTGAAGCATCGCAATCTATAACTAGTGTCACAGGAATGGTTCAAATCATAGACGGTAAGAAGAGTCAGTCTTCTTGTACTTAAGTCGGCATTGTGCCTTTTCTATTTAATTCCGATGCAATTTCCGTGTTTCATCATCAAGAAGAAGGTCAGAGGGATACAGTAAACTTGAAGTGAAGCATCGGAATGTATAACTAGTGTCACAGAAATGGTTCAAAACATTGACAGTAGTTAGAGTCAGTCTTCTTGTACTTGAGTCGTCATTGTGCATTTTGTATTTAAAACCGATGCAATTTCTGTGTTTCATCGTCAATAAGAAGGTCAGAGGGATACAGTAAACCTGAAGTGAAGCATCGGAATCTATAACAAGTGTTACAGGAATGGTTCAAAAAATAGACAGTAGGAGGAGTCATTCTTCTTGTACTTAAGTCGGCATGGTGCCTTTTGTATTTAATTCCGATGCAATTTCTGTGTTTCATCGTCAATAAGAAGGTCCAAGATATACAGTAAACATATAGTGAAGCATCGGAATCTAAAACTGGTCTCACAGGAAATGCTCAAAGCATAGTCAGTAAGAAGAATCAGTCTTCTTGTACTTAAGTCGGCAATGTGCCTTTTCTATTTAATTCCGATGCATATTCTGTGTTTCGTCGTCAATAAGAAGGTCCAAGGGATACAGTAAACGTGAAGTGAAGCATCGGAATCTAAAACCTGTCTCACAGGAAAGGTTCAAAGCATAGAGAGTTAGAAGAGCCAGTCTTCTTGTACTTAAGTCAGCATTGTGCCTTTTCTATTTAATTCCGATGCAATTTCTGTGTTTTATCGTCAATAAGAAGGTCAGAGGGATACAGTAAACTTGAAGTGATGCATCGGAATCTATAACTAGTGTCACAGGAATGGTTCAAAACATTGACAGTAGGAAGCGTCAATCTTCTTGTACTTAAGTCGGCATTGTGCCTTTTGTATTTAATTCCCATGTAATTTCTAAGTTTCATCGTCAATAAGAAGGTCAGTGGGATACAGTAAAGCTGAAGTGAAGCATCGGAATCTATAACTAGTGTCACAGGAATGGTTAAAAGCATTGACAGTAAGAAGAGTCAGTCTTCTTGTACCTAAGTCGGCATTGTGCCTTTTCTATTTAATTCAGATGCAATTTCTGTGTTTCATCGTCAATAAGAAGGTCCAAGTGATACAGTAAACCTAAAGTGAAGCATCGGAATCTACAACTAGTGTCACAGGAATAGTTCAAAACATAGGCAGTAAGAAGAGTCAGTCTTCTTGTACTTAAGTCAGCATTGTGCCTTTTCTATTTATTTCCGATGCAATTTCTGTGTTTTATCGTCAATAAGAAGGTCAGAGGGATACAGTAAACTTGAAGTGAAGCATCGGAATCTATAACTAGTGTCACAGGGATGGTTCAAACCGTAGACAGTAAAAAGAGTCAGTCTTCTTGTACTTAAGTTGGCATTGTGATTTTTGTAATTATTTCCGATGCAATTTCTGTGTTTCATCGTCAATTAGAGGGTCTAAGAGATACAGTAAACCTAAAGTGAAGCATCGGAATCTATAACTAGTGTCACAGGGATGGTTCAAAACGTAGACAGTAGGAAGAGTCGTCTTCTTGTACTGAAGTCAGCATTGTGCCTTTTCTATTTAATTCCGATGCAATTTCTGTGTTTCATCGTCAATAAGAACGTCCATGGGATACGGTAAACCTGAAGTGAGGCATCGGAATCTATAACTAGTGTCACAGGCATGGTTCAAACCGTAGACAGTAGGAAGAGTCAGTCTTCTTGTACTTAAGTTGGCATTGTGATTTTAGTATATATTTCCGATGCAATTTCTGTGTTTCATCGTCAATTAGAGGGTCAGAGAGATACAGTAAACCTAAAGTGAAGCATCGGAATCTATAACTAGTGTCACAGGAATGGTACAAATCATAGACAGTAGGAAGAGTCAGTCTTCTTGTACTTAAGCCGGCATTGTGCCATTTGTATTTAATACCGATGCAACTTCTGTGTTTCATCGTCAATAAGAACGTCCAAGGGATACAGTAAACCTGAAGTGAGGCAATGGAATCTGTTACTACTCTCACAGGAATGGTTCAAAACATAGACAGTAAGAAGAGTCAGTCTTCTTGTACATGATTCAGCAGTGTGCCTTTTGTATTTAATTCCGATGCAACTTCTGTGTTTCATCTTCAATTAGAAGGTCCAAGGGATACAGTAAACCTGAAGTGAGGCATCGGAATCTATAACTAGTGTCACAGGAATGGTTCAAAACATAGACAGTAAGAAGAGTCAGTGTTCTTGTACTTAAGTCAGCATTGTGCCTTTTCTATTTCATTCCGATGCAATTTCTGTGTTTCATCGTCAATAAGAAGGTCAGAGGGATACAGTAAACCTGAAGTGAAGCATCGGAATCTATAACTAGTGTCACAGGGATGGTTCAAAACGTAGACAGTAGGAAGAGTCGTCTTCTTGTACTGAAGTCGGCATTGTGCCTTTTCTATTTAATTCCGATGCAATTTCTGTGTTTCATCGTCAATAAGAACGTCCATGGGATACGGTAAACCTGAAGTGAGGCATCGGAATCTATAACTAGTGTCACAGGAATGGTTCAAACATAGACAGTATTAAGAGACAGTCTTCTTGTACTTAAGTCGGCATTTCGCCTATTGTATTTTATTCCGATGCAATTTCTGTGTTTCATCGTCAATAAGAAGGTCAGAGGTATACAGTAAAACTGAAGTGAAGCATCAGAATCTATAACTAGTGTCACTGGAATGGTTCAAAACGTAGACAGTAAGAAGAGTCAGTCTACTTGTACTTAAGTCGGCATTGTGCCTTTTGTATTTAATCCCGATGCAATTTCTGTGTTTCATAGTCAATACGAAGGTCCAAGGGATACAGTACACCTGAAGTGAAGCATCGGAATCTATAACTAGTGTCACAGGAATGGTTCAAATCATAGACAGTAAGAAGAGTCGGTCTTCTTGTACTTAAGTCGGCATTGTGCCTTTTCTATTTCATTCCGATGCAATTTCTGTGTTTCATCATCAAGAAGAAGGTCACAGGGATACAGTAAACCTGAAGTGAAGCATCGGAATGTATAACTAGTGTCACAAGAATGGTTCATAACATAGACAGTAGGAAGAGTCAGTCTTCTTGTACTTGAGTCGGCAATGTGCCTTTTGTATTTAATTCCGATGCAATTTCTGTGTTTTATTGTCAATAAGAAGGTCCAAAGGATACAGCAAACCTGAAGTGAGGCATCGGAATCTATAACTAGTGTCACAGGAATGGTTCAAAGCATAGACAGTAACAAGAGTCAGTCTTCTTGTACTTAAGTCGGCATTGTGCCTTTTGTATTTAATTCCGATGCAATTTCTGTGTTTCATCATCAATACGAAGGTCCGTGGGATACAGTAAACCTGAAGTGAGGCATCGGAATCTATAACTAGTGTCACAGGAATGGTTCAAAACACAGTCAGTAAGAAGAGTCAGTCTTCTTGTACTTAAGTCGGCAAGGTGCCTTTTGTATTTAATTCCGATGCAATTTCTGTGTTTCATCGTCAATAAGAAGGTACAAGATATACAGTAAACATATAGTGAAGCATCGGAATCTAAATCTGGTATCACAGGAAATGTTCAAAAGCATAGTCAGTAAGAAGAGTCAGTCTTCTTGTACGTAAGTCGGCATTGTGCCTTTTCTATTTAATTCCGATGAAATTTCTGTGTTTCGTCGTCAATAAGAAGGTCCAAGGGTTACAGTAAACCAGAAGTGAAGCATCGGAATCTAATACCGGTATCACAGGAAAGGTTCAAAGCATAGTGAGTAAGAAGAGCCAGTCATCTTGTATTTGATTCGGAATTGTGCCTTTTGTATTTAATTCCGATGCAATTTCTAAGTTTCATCGCCAATGAGAAGGTCAGGGGGATACAGTAAACCTGAAGTGAAGCATCGGAATCTATAACTAGTGTCACAGGAATGGTTCAATACATAGACAGTAGGAAGATACAATCTTCTTGTACTAAAGTCGGCAATGTGCCTTTTGTATTTAATTCCGATGCAATTTATGTGTTTCATCGTCAATAAGAAGGTCCAAGGGATACAGTAAACATACAGTGAAGCATCGGAATCTAAAACTGGCCTCACAGGAAATGTTCAAAGCATAGTAAATAAAAAGAGTCAGTCTTCTTGTACTTAAGTCGGCAATGTGCCTTTTCTATTTAATTCCGGTGCAATATCTGTGTTTCGTCGTCAATAATAAGGTCCAAGGGATACAGTGAACCTGAAGTGAAGCATCGGAATCTAAAACCGGTCTCACAGGAAAGGTTCAAAACATAGAGAGTAAGAAGAGCCAGTCTTCTTGTACTTAAGTCAGCATTGTGCCATTTCTATTTAATTCCGATGCAATTTCTGTGTTTTATCGTCAATAAGAAGGTCAGAAGGATACAGTAAACTTGAAGTGAAGCATCGGAATCTATAACTAGTGTCACAGGAATGGTTCAAATCATAGACAGTAAGAAAAGTCAGTCTTCTTTTACCTATGTCGGCATTGTGCCTTTTCAATTTAATTCCGACGCAATTTCTGTGTTTCATCGTCAATAAGAAGGTTAGAGGGATACAGTAATCATGAGGTGAATCATCGGAAACTATAATTAGTGTCACAGGAATGGTTCTAAACATAGACAGTAGGAAGAGTCAGTCTTCTCGTACTTAATTCGACATTGTGCCTTTTCTAATTAATTCCGATGCAATTTCTATGTTTCATCGTCAATAAGAAGGTCAGAGGGATACAGCAAACCTGATGTGAAGCATCGGAATGTATAACTAGTGTCACATGAATGTTTCAAACATAGACAGTAGGAAGAGTCAGTCTTCTTGTACTTGTGTCGGCATTGTGCCATTTGTATTTAATTTCGATGCAATTTCTGTGTTTCATCGTCAATAAGAGGGTCAGAGGGATACAGTAAACCTGAAGTGAGGCATCGGAATCTATAACTACTGTCACAGGAATGGTTCAAAACATAGACAGTAAGAAGTTTCAGTCTACGTGTACGTAAGTCGGCATTGTGCCTTTTGTATTTAATTCCGATGCAATTTTTGTGTTCCATCGTCAATAAGAAGGTCCAAGGGATACAGCACACCTGAAGTGAAGAATCGGAATCTATAACTAGTGTCACAGGAATGGTTTAAATCATAGACAGTGAGAAGAGTCAGTCTTCTTGTACTTATGTCGGCATTGTGCCTTTTATATTTAAACCTGATTCAATTTCTGTGTTTCATCGTCAATAAGAAGGTCAGAGGGATACAGAAAACCGGCCGTGAATCATCGGAATCTATAACTAGTGTCACAGGATTGGTTCAAAACATAGACAGTAGGAAGAGTCAGTCTTCTTGTACTTGAGTCGGCATTGTGACTTTTGTATTTAATTCCGATGCAATTTCTGTGTTTCATCGTCAATAAGAGGGTCAGAGGGATACAGTAAACCTGATGTGAAGCATCGGAATCTATAACTCGTGTCACAGGAATGGTTCAAAACGTAGACAGTAGGAAGAGTCAGTCTTCTTGTACTTAAGCCGGAATTGTGCCTTTTGTATTCAATTCCGATGCAACTTCTGTAATTCATCGTCAATAAGAAGGTCCAAGGGATACAGTAAACCTGAAGTGAGGCATCGGAATCTGTTACTACTGTCACAGGAATGGTTCAAAACATAGACAGTAAGAAGAGTCAGTCTTCTTGTACATAAGTCAGCATTGTGCCTATTCTATTAATTTCCGATGCAATTTCTGTGTTTCATCGTCATTAATATGGTCAGAGGGATACAGTAAACCTGAAGTGAGGCATCGGAATCTATAACTAGTGTCACAGGAATGGTTCAAAACATAGACAGTAAGAAGAGTCAGTCTACTTGTACTTTAGTCGGCATTATGCCTTTTGTATTTAATTCCGAAGCAATTTTTTGTGTTTCATCGTCAATAAGAAGGTCCAAGGGATACAGCACACCTGAAGTGAAGAATCGGAATCTATAACTAGTGTCACAGGAATGGTTCAAATCATAGACAGTAAGAAGAGTCAGTCTTCTTGTACTTATGTCGGCATTGTGCCTTTTCTATTTAAATCCGATTCAATTTCTTTGTTTCATCGTCAATAAGAAGGTCAGAGGGATACAGAAAACCGGCCGTGAATCATCGGAATCTATAACTAGTGTCACATAATTGGTTCAAAACATAGACAGTAAGAAGAGTCAGTCTTCTTGTACATAAGTCAGCATTGTGCCTTTTCTATTAATTTCCGATGCAATTTCTGTGTTTCATTGTCAATAAGAGGGTCAGATTGATACAGTAAACCTGAAGTGAGGCATCGGAATCTATAACTAGTGTCACAGGAATGGTTCAAAACATAGACAGTAAGAAGAGTCAGTCTACTTGTACTTAAGTCGGCATTGTGCCTTTTGTATTAAATTCCGATGCAATTTCTGTGTTTCATCGTCAATAAGAAGGTCAGAGGGATACAGTAAACCTGAAGTGAAGCATCGGAATCTATTACTAGTGTCACAGGGATGGTTCAAAACGTATACAGTAGGAAGAGTCAGTCTTCTTGTACTTAAGTCGGCATTGTGCCTTTTTTATTTAATTCCGATGCAATTTCTGTCTTTCATCGTCAATAAGAAGGTCCAAGGGATACAGTATACCTGAACTGAGGCATCGAAATCTATAACTAGTGTCACAGGAATGGTTCAAAACATGGACAGTAGGAAGAGACAGTCTTCTTGTACTTAAGTCGGCATTGTGCCTTTTGTATTTTATTCCGATGCAATTTCTGTGTTTCATCGTCAATAAGAAGGTCAGAGGGATACAGTAAAAGTGAAGTGAAGCATCAGAATCTATAACTAGTGTCACAGGAATGGTTCAAAGGATAGACAGTAAGAAGAGTCAGTCTACTTGTACTTAAGTCGGCATTGTGCCTTTTGTATTTAATCCCGATGCAATTTCTGTGATTCATAGTCAATACGAAGGTCCAAGGGATACAGTACACCTGAAGTGAAGCATCGGAATGTATAACTAGTGTCACAGGAATGGTTCAAAGCATAGACAGTAGGAAGTGTCAGTCTTCTTGTACTTGAGTCGGCATTGTGCCTTTTGTATTTAATTCCGATGCAATTTCTGTGTTTCATCGTCAATAAGAAGGTCAGAGGGATACAGTAAACCAGAAGTGAAGCATCGGAATCTACAACAAGTGTCACAGGAATGGTTCAAAAAATAGAGAGTAGAAGGAGTCATTCTTCTTGTACTTAAGTCGGCATTGTGCCTTTTGTAATTAATTCCGATGCAATTTCTGTGTTTCATCGTCAATAAGAAGGTCCAAAGGATACAGTAAACCTGAAGTGAGGAATCGGAATCTATAACTAGTGTCACAGGAATGGTTCAAAAGCATAGACAGTAAGAAGAGTCAGTCTTCTTGTACTTAAGTCGGCATTGTGCCTTCTTTATTTAATTCCGATGCAATTTCAGTGTTTCATCATCAATACGAAGGTCCATGGGGTACAGTAAACCTGAAGTGAGGCATCGGAAACTATAACTAGTGTCACAGGAATGGTTCAAAACATAGTCAGTAAGAAGAGTCAGTCTTCTTGTACTTAAGTCGGCATGGTGACTTTTGTATTTAATTCCGATGCAATTTCTGTGTTTCATCGTCAATAAGAAGGTCCAAGATATACAGTAAACATATAGTGAAGCATCGGAATCTAAATCTGGTCTCACAGGAAATGTTCAAATCATAGTCAGTAAGAAGAGTCAGTCATCTTGTACGTAAGTCGGCATTGTGCCTTTTCTATTTAATTCCGATGAAATTTCTGTGTTTCGTCGTCAATAAGAAGGTCCAAGGGATACGGTAAACCTGAAGTGAAGCATCGGAATCTAATACCGGTCTCACAGGAAAGGTTCAAAGCATAGTGAGTAAGAAGAGCCAGTCATCTTGTATTTGAGACGGCATTGTGCCTTTTGTATTTAATTCCGATGCAATTTCTGTGTTTCATCGTCAATACGAAGGTCAGAGGCATGCAGTAAAACTGAAGTGAAGCATCAGAATCTATAAGTAGTGTCACAGGAATGGTTCAAAACATAGACAGTAAGAAGAGTCAGTCTACTTGTACTTAAGTCGGCATTGTGCCATTTGTATTAAATCCCTATGCAATTTCTGTGTTTCATCGTCAATACGAAGGTCCAAGGGATACAGTACACCTGAAGTGAAGCATCGGAATCTATAACTAGTGTCGCAGGAATGGTTCAAATCATAGACAGTAAGAAGAGTCAGTCTTCTTGTACTTAAGTCGGCGTTGTGCCTTTTATATTTAATTCCCATGCAATTTCTGGGTTTCATCATCAAGAAGAAGGTCAGAGGGATACAGTAAACCTGAAGAGAAGCATCGGAATGTATAACTAGTCTCACAGGAATGATTCAAATATAGACAGTAGGAAGAGTCAGTCTTCTTGTACTTAAGACAGCATTGTGCCTTTTCTATTTAATTCCGATGCAATTTCTGTGTTTCATCGTCAATAAGAGGGTCAGAGGGATACAGTAAACCTGAAGTGAGGCATCAGAATCTATAACTAGTGTCACAGGAATGGTTCAAAACATAGTCAGTAAGAAGAGTCAGTCTTCTTGTACTTAAGACAGCATTGTGCCTTTTCTATTTAATTCCGATGCAATTTCTGTGTTTCATCGTCAATAAGAAGGTCAGAGGGATACAGTAAACCCAAAGTGAAGCATCGGAATCTATAACTAGTGTCACAGGGATGGTTCAAAACGTATACAGTAGGAAGAGTCAGTCTTCTCTTACTGAAGTCGGCATTGTGCCTTTTCTATTTAATTCCGATGCAATTTCTGTCTTTCATCGTCAATAAGAAGGTCCAAGGGATACAGTAAACCTGAACTGAGGCATCGGAAACTATAACTAGTGTCACAGGAATGGTTCAAAACATAGACAGTAGGAAGAGACAGTCTTCTTGTACTTAAGTCGGCATTGTGCCTTTTGTATATTATTCCGATGCAATTTCTGTGTTTCATCGTCAATAAGAAGGTCAGAGAGATACAGTAAAACTGAAGTGAAGCATCAGAATCTATAACTAGTGTCACAGGAATGGTTCAAAGCATAGTCAGTAAGAAGAGTCAGTCTTCTTGTACCTAAGTCGGCATGGTGCCTTTTGTATTTAATTCCGATGCAATTTCTGTGTTTCATCGTCAATAAGAGGGTCCAATTGATACAGTAAACATACAGTGAAGCATCGGAATCTAAAACTGGTCTCACAGGAAATGTTCAAAGCATAGTAAGTAAGAAGAGTCAGTCTTCTTGTACTTAAGCCGGCATTGTTCCTTTTGTATTTAATTCCGATGCAACTTCTGTGTTTCATCGTCAATAGGAAGGACCAGCGGATACAGTGAACCTGAAGTGAGGCATCGGAATCTGTTACTACTGTCACAGGAATGGTTCAAAACATAGACAGTAAGAAGAGTCAGTCTACTTGTACTTAAGTCGGCATTGTGCCTTTTGTATTTAATCCCTATGCAATTTCTGTGTTTCATCGTCAATACGAAGGTCCAAGGGATACAGTACACCTGAAGTGAAGCATCGGAATCTATAACTAGTGTCACAGGAATGGTTCAAATCATAGACAGTAAGAAGAGTCAGTCTTCTTGTACTTAAGTCGGCATTGTGCCTTTTCTATTTAATTCCGATGCAATTTCTGGGTTTCATCATCAAGAAGAAGGTCAGAGGGATACAGTAAACCTGAAGAGAAACATCGGAATGTATAACTAGTCTCACAGGAATGGTTCAAATCTCAGACAGTAGGAAGAGTCAGTCTTCTTGTACTTTAGTCGGCATTGTGCTTTTTGTATTTCATTCCGATGCAATTTCTGTCTTTCATCGTCAATAAGAAGGTCCAAGGGATACCGTAAACCTGAACTAAGGCATCGGAATCAACAACTAGTGTCACAGGAATGGTTCAAAACATAGACAGTAGGAAGAGACAGTCTTCTTGTACTTAAGTCGGCATTGTGCCTTTTGTATTTTATTCCGATGCAATTTCTGTGTTTCATCGTCAATAAGAAGGTCAGAGGGATACAGTAAAACTGAAGTGAAGCATCAGAATCTATAACTAGTGTCACAGGAATGGTTCAAAACATAGTCAGTAGGAAGAGTCAGTCTTCTTGTACCTAAGTCGGCATGGTGCCTTTTGTATTTAATTCCGATGCAATTTCTGTGTTTCATCGTCAATAAGAAGGTCCAAGGGATACAATAAACATACAGTGAAGCATCGGAATCTAAAACTGGTCTCACAGGAAATGTTCAAAGCATAGTAAGTAAGAAGAGTCAGTCTTCTTGTACTTAAGCCGGCATTGTGCCTTTTGTATTTAATTCCGATGCAACTTCTGTGTTTCATCGTCAATAGGAAGGACCAGCGGATACAGTGAACCTGAAGTGAGGCATCGGAATCTGTTACTACTGTCACAGGAATGGTTCAAAACATAGACAGTAAGATGAATCAGTCCTCTTATACATAAGTCAGCATTGTGACTTTTCTATTAATTTCCGATGCAATTTCTGTTTTTCATCGTCAATAAGAGGGTCAGAGGGATACAGTAAACCTGAAGCGAGGCATCGGAATCTATAACTAGTATCACAGGAATGGTTCAAAACATAGACAGTAAGAAGAGTCAGTCTTCTTGTACTTAAGGCGGCATTGTGACTTTTCTATTTAATTCCGATGCAATTTCTGGGTTTCATCATCAAGAAGAAGGTCAGAGGGATACAGTAAACCTAAAGAGAAACATCGGAATGTATAACTAGTGTCACAGGAATGGTTCAAAACATAGACAGTAGGAAGTGTCAGTCTTCTTGTACTTGAGTCGGCATTGTGCCTGCTGTATTTAATTCCGATGCAATTTCTGTGTTTCATCGTCAATAAGAAGGTCAGAGGGATACAGTAAACCTGAAGTGAAGCATCGGAATCTATTACAAGTGTCACAGGAATGGTTCAAAAAATAGACAGTAGGAGGAGTCATTCTTCTTGTACTTAAGTCGGCATTGTGCCTTTTGTATTTAATTCCGATGCAATTTCTGTGTTTCAACGTCAATAAGAAGGTCCAAGATATACAGTAAACATATCGTGAAGCATCGGAATCTAAATCTGGTCTCACAGGAAATGTTCAAAGCATAGTCAGTAAGAAGAGTCAGTCCTCTTGTACTTAAGTCGGCATTGTGCCTTTTCCATTTAATTATAATGCAATATCTCTGTTTCATCGTCAATAAGAAAGTTAGAGGGATACAGTAAAGCTTAAGTGAAGCATCGGAATCTATAACAAGTGTCACAGGAATGGTTCAAAACATAGTCAGTAAGAAGAGTCAGTCATCCTGTACCTAAGTCGGCATGGTGCCTTTTCTATTTAATTCCAAAGCAATTTCTGTGTTTCATCGTCAATAAGAAGGTCAGAGGGATACAGTAAACCCAAAGTGAAGCATCGGAATGTATAACTAGTGTCACATGAATGTTTCAAACATAGACAGTAGGAAGAGTCAGTCTTCTTGTACTTGTGTCGGCATTGTGCCATTTGTATTTAATTTCGATGCAATTTCTGTGTTTCATCGTCAATAAGAGGGTCAGAGGGATACAGTAAACCTGAAGTGAGGCATCGGAATCTGTAACTACTGTCACAGGAATGGTTCAAAACATAGACAGTAAGAAGTTTCAGTCTACGTGTACGTAAGTCGGCATTGTGCCTTTTGTATTTAATTCCGATGCAATTTTTGTGTTCCATCGTCAATAAGAAGGTCCAAGGGATACAGCACACCTGAAGTGAAGAATCGGAATCTATAACTAGTGTCACAGGAATGGTTTAAATCATAGACAGTGAGAAGAGTCAGTCTTCTTGTACTTATGTCGGCATTGTGCCTTTTATATTTAAACCTGATTCAATTTCTGTGTTTCATCGTCAATAAGAAGGTCAGAGGGATACAGAAAACCGGCCGTGAATCATCGGAATCTATAACTAGTGTCACAGGATTGGTTCAAAACATAGACAGTAGGAAGAGTCAGTCTTCTTGTACTTGAGTCGGCATTGTGACTTTTGTATTTAATTCCGATGCAATTTCTGTGTTTCATCGTCAATAAGAGGGTCAGAGGGATACAGTAAACCTGATGTGAAGCATCGGAATCTATAACTCGTGTCACAGGAATGGTTCAAAACGTAGACAGTAGGAAGAGTCAGTCTTCTTGTACTTAAGCCGGAATTGTGCCTTTTGTATTCAATTCCGATGCAACTTCTGTAATTCATCGTCAATAAGAAGGTCCAAGGGATACAGTAAACCTGAAGTGAGGCATCGGAATCTGTTACTACTGTCACAGGAATGGTTCAAAACATAGACAGTAAGAAGAGTCAGTCTTCTTGTACATAAGTCAGCATTGTGCCTATTCTATTAATTTCCGATGCAATTTCTGTGTTTCATCGTCATTAATAGGGTCAGAGGGATACAGTAAACCTGAAGTGAGGCATCGGAATCTATAACTAGTGTCACAGGAATGGTTCAAAACATAGACAGTAAGAAGAGTCAGTCTACTTGTACTTTAGTCGGCATTATGCCTTTTGTATTTAATTCCGAAGCAATTTTTTGTGTTTCATCGTCAATAAGAAGGTCCAAGGGATACAGCACACCTGAAGTGAAGAATCGGAATCTATAACTAGTGTCACAGGAATGGTTCAAATCATAGACAGTGAGAAGAGTCAGTCTTCTTGTACTTATGTCGGCATTGTGCCTTTTCTATTTAAATCCGATTCAATTTCTTTGTTTCATCGTCAATAAGAAGGTCAGAGGGATACAGAAAACCGGCCGTGAATCATCGGAATCTATAACTAGTGTCACATAATTGGTTCAAAACATAGACAGTAAGAAGAGTCAGTCTTCTTGTACATAAGTCAGCATTGTGCCTTTTCTATTAATTTCCGATGCAATTTCTGTGTTTCATTGTCAATAAGAGGGTCAGATTGATACAGTAAACCTGAAGTGAGGCATCGGAATCTATAACTAGTGTCACAGGAATGGTTCAAAACATAGACAGTAAGAAGAGTCAGTCTACTTGTACTTAAGTCGGCATTGTGCCTTTTGTATTAAATTCCGATGCAATTTCTGTGTTTCATCGTCAATAAGAAGGTCAGAGGGATACAGTAAACCTGAAGTGAAGCATCGGAATCTATTACTAGTGTCACAGGGATGGTTCAAAACGTATACAGTAGGAAGAGTCAGTCTTCTTGTACTTAAGTCGGCATTGTGCCTTTTTTATTTAATTCCGATGCAATTTCTGTCTTTCATCGTCAATAAGAAGGTCCAAGGGATACAGTATACCTGAACTGAGGCATCGAAATCTATAACTAGTGTCACAGAAATGGTTCAAAACATGGACAGTAGGAAGAGACAGTCTTCTTGTACTTAAGTCGGCATTGTGCCTTTTGTATTTTATTCCGATGCAATTTCTGTGTTTCATCGTCAATAAGAAGGTCAGAGGGATACAGTAAAAGTGAAGTGAAGCATCAGAATCTATAACTAGTGTCACAGGAATGGTTCAAAGGATAGACAGTAAGAAGAGTCAGTCTACTTGTACTTAAGTCGGCATTGTGCCTTTTGTATTTAATCCCGATGCAATTTCTGTGATTCATAGTCAATACGAAGGTCCAAGGGATACACTACACCTGAAGTGAAGCATCGGAATGTATAACTAGTGTCACAGGAATGGTTCAAAGCATAGACAGTAGGAAGTGTCAGTCTTCTTGTACTTGAGTCGGCATTGTGCCTTTTGTATTTAATTCCGATGCAATTTCTGTGTTTCATCGTCAATAAGAAGGTCAGAGGGATACAGTAAACCTGAAGTGAAGCATCGGAATCTACAACAAGTGTCACAGGAATGGTTCAAAAAATAGACAGTAGAAGGAGTCATTCTTCTTGTACTTAAGTCGGCATTGTGCCTTTTGTAATTAATTCCGATGCAATTTCTGTGTTTCATCGTCAATAAGAAGGTCCAAAGGATACAGTAAACCTGAAGTGAGGCATCGGAATCTATAACTAGTGTCACAGGAATGGTTCAAAAGCATAGACAGTAAGAAGAGTCAGTCTTCTTGTACTTAAGTCGGCATTGTGCCTTTTTTATTTAATTCCGATGCAATTTCAGTGTTTCATCATCAATACGAAGGTCCATGGGGTACAGTAAACCTGAAGTGAGGCATCGGAAACTATAACTAGTGTCACAGGAATGGTTCAAAACATAGTCAGTAAGAAGAGTCAGTCTTCTTGTACTTAAGTCGGCATGGTGACTTTTGTATTTAATTCCGATGCAATTTCTGTGTTTCATCGTCAATAAGAAGGTCCAAGATATACAGTAAACATATAGTGAAGCATCGGAATCTAAATCTGGTCTCACAGGAAATGTTCAAATCATAGTCAGTAAGAAGAGTCAGTCATCTTGTACGTAAGTCGGCATTGTGCCTTTTCTATTTAATTCCGATGAAATTTCTGTGTTTCGTCGTCAATAAGAAGGTCCAAGGGATACGGTAAACCTGAAGTGAAGCATCGGAATCTAATACCGGTCTCACAGGAAAGGTTCAAAGCATAGTGAGTAAGAAGAGCCAGTCATCTTGTATTTGAGACGGCATTGTGCCTTTTGTATTTAATTCCGATGCAATTTCTGTGTTTCATCGTCAATACGAAGGTCAGAGGCATGCAGTAAAACTGAAGTGAAGCATCAGAATCTATAAGTAGTGTCACAGGAATGGTTCAAAACATAGACAGCAAGAAGAGTCAGTCTACTTGTACTTAAGTCGGCATTGTGCCATTTGTATTAAATCCCTATGCAATTTCTGTGTTTCATCGTCAATACGAAGGTCCAAGGGATACAGTACACCTGATGTGAAGCATCGGAATCTATAACTAGTGTCGCAGGAATGGTTCAAATCATAGACAGTAAGAAGAGTCAGTCTTCTTGTACTTAAGTCGGCGTTGTGCCTTTTATATTTAATTCCGATGCAATTTCTGGGTTTCATCATCAAGAAGAAGGTCAGAGGGATACAGTAAACCTGAAGAGAAGCATCGGAATGTATAACTAGTCTCACAGGAATGATTCAAATATAGACAGTAGGAAGAGTCAGTCTTCTTGTACTTAAGACAGCATTGTGCCTTTTCTATTTAATTCCGATGCAATTTCTGTGTTTCATCGTCAATAAGAGGGTCAGAGGGATACAGTAAACCTGAAGTGAGGCATCAGAATCTATAACTAGTGTCACAGGAATGGTTCAAAACATAGTCAGTAAGAAGAGTCAGTCTTCTTGTACTTAAGACAGCATTGTGCCTTTTCTATTTAATTCCGATGCAATTTCTGTGTTTCATCGTCAATAAGAAGGTCAGAGGGATACAGTAAACCCAAAGTGAAGCATCGGAATCTATAACTAGTGTCACAGGGATGGTTCAAAACGTATACAGTAGGAAGAGTCAGTCTTCTCTTACTGAAGTCGGCATTGTGCCTTTTCTATTTAATTCCGATGCAATTTCTGTCTTTCATCGTCAATAAGAAGGTCCAAGGGATACAGTAAACCTGAACTGAGGCATCGGAAACTATAACTAGTGTCACAGGAATGGTTCAAAACATAGACAGTAGGAAGAGACAGTCTTCTTGTACTTAAGTCGGCATTGTGCCTTTTGTATATTATTCCGATGCAATTTCTGTGTTTCATCGTCAATAAGAAGGTCAGAGAGATACAGTAAAACTGAAGTGAAGCATCAGAATCTATAACTAGTGTCACAGGAATGGTTCAAAGCATAGTCAGTAAGAAGAGTCAGTCTTCTTGTACCTAAGTCGGCATGGTGCCTTTTGTATTTAATTCCGATGCAATTTCTGTGTTTCATCGTCAATAAGAAGGTCCAAGGGATACAGTAAACATACAGTGAAGCATCGGAATCTAAAACTGGTCTCACAGGAAATGTTCAAAGCATAGTAAGTAAGAAGAGTCAGTCTTCTTGTACTTAAGCCGGCATTGTGCCTTTTGTATTTAATTCCGATGCAACTTCTGTGTTTCATCGTCAATAGGAAGGACCAGCGGATACAGTGAACCTGAAGTGAGGCATCGGAATCTGTTACTACTGTCACAGGAATGGTTCAAAACATAGACAGTAAGAAGAGTCAGTCTACTTGTACTTAAGTCGGCATTGTGCCTTTTGTATTTAATCCCTATGCAATTTCTGTGTTTCATCGTCAATACGAAGGTCCAAGGGATACAGTACACCTGAAGTGAAGCATCGGAATCTATAACTAGTGTCACAGGAATGGTTCAAATCATAGACAGTAAGAAGATTCAGTCTTCTTGTACTTAAGTCGGCATTGTGCCTTTTCTATTTAATTCCGATGCAATTTCTGGGTATCATCATCAAGAAGAAGGTCAGAGGGATACAGTAAACCTGAAGAGAAACATCGGAATGTATAACTAGTCTCACAGGAATGGTTCAAATCACAGACAGTAGGAAGAGTCAGTCTTCTTGTACTTTAGTCGGCATTGTGCTTTTTGTATTTCATTCCGATGCAATTTCTGTCTTTCATCGTCAATAAGAAGGTCCAAGGGATACCGTAAACCTGAACTAAGGCATCGGAATCAACAACTAGTGTCACAGGAATGGTTCAAAACATAGACAGTAGGAAGAGACAGTCTTCTTGTACTTAAGTCGGCATTGTGCCTTTTGTATTTTATTCCGATGCAATTTCTGTGTTTCATCGTCAATAAGAAGGTCAGAGGGATACAGTAAAACTGAAGTGAAGCATCAGAATCTATAACTAGTGTCACAGGAATGGTTCAAAACATAGTCAGTAGGAAGAGTCAGTCTTCTTGTACCTAAGTCGGCATGGTGCCTTTTGTATTTAATTCCGATGCAATTTCTGTGTTTCATCGTCAATAAGAAGGTCCAAGGGATACAGTAAACATACAGTGAAGCATCGGAATCTAAAACTGGTCTCACAGGAAATGTTCAAAGCATAGTAAGTAAGAAGAGTCAGTCTTCTTGTACTTAAGCCGGCATTGTGCCTTTTGTATTTAATTCCGATGCAACTTCTGTGTTTCATCGTCAATAGGAAGGACCAGCGGATACAGTGAACCTGAAGTGAGGCATCGGAATCTGTTACTACTGTCACAGGAATGGTTCAAAACATAGACAGTAAGATGAATCAGTCCTCTTATACATAGGTCAGCATTGTGACTTTTCTATTAATTTCCGATGCAATTTCTGTTTTTCATCGTCAATAAGAGGGTCAGAGGGATACAGTAAACCTGAAGCGAGGCATCGGAATCTATAACTAGTATCACAGGAATGGTTCAAAACATAGACAGTAAGAAGAGTCAGTCTTCTTGTACTTAAGGCGGCATTGTGACTTTTCTATTTAATTCCGATGCAATTTCTGGGTTTCATCATCAAGAAGAAGGTCAGAGGGATACAGTAAACCTAAAGAGAAACATCGGAATGTATAACTAGTGTCACAGGAATGGTTCAAAACATAGACAGTAGGAAGTGTCAGTCTTCTTGTACTTGAGTCGGCATTGTGCCTGCTGTATTTAATTCCGATGCAATTTCTGTGTTTCATCGTCAATAAGAAGGTCAGAGGGATACAGTAAACCTGAAGTGAAGCATCGGAATCTATTACAAGTGTCACAGGAATGGTTCAAAAAATAGACAGTAGGAGGAGTCATTCTTCTTGTACTTAAGTCGGCATTGTGCCTTTTGTATTTAATTCCGATGCAATTTCTGTGTTTCAACGTCAATAAGAAGGTCCAAGATATACAGTAAACATATCGTGAAGCATCGGAATCTAAATCTGGTCTCACAGGAAATGTTCAAAGCATAGTCAGTAAGAAGAGTCAGTCCTCTTGTACTTAAGTCGGCATTGTGCCTTTTCCATTTAATTATAATGCAATATCTCTGTTTCATCGTCAATAAGAAAGTTAGAGGGATACAGTAAAGCTTAAGTGAAGCATCGGAATCTATAACAAGTGTCACAGGAATGGTTCAAAACATAGTCAGTAAGAAGAGTCAGTCATCCTGTACCTAAGTCGGCATGGTGCCTTTTCTATTTAATTCCAAAGCAATTTCTGTGTTTCATCGTCAATAAGAAGGTCAGAGGGATACAGTAAACCCAAAGTGAAGCATCGGAATGTATAACTAGTGTCACATGAATGTTTCAAACATAGACAGTAGGAAGAGTCAGTCTTCTTGTACTTGTGTCGGCATTGTGCCATTTGTATTTAATTTCGATGCAATTTCTGTGTTTCATCGTCAATAAGAGGGTCAGAGGGATACAGTAAACCTGAAGTGAGGCATCGGAATCTATAACTACTGTCACAGGAATGGTTCAAAACATAGACAGTAAGAAGTTTCAGTCTACGTGTACGTAAGTCGGCATTGTGCCTTTTGTATTTAATTCCGATGCAATTTTTGTGTTCCATCGTCAATAAGAAGGTCCAAGGGATACAGCACACCTGAAGTGAAGAATCGGAATCTATAACTAGTGTCACAGGAATGGTTTAAATCATAGACAGTGAGAAGAGTCAGTCTTCTTGTACTTATGTCGGCATTGTGCCTTTTATATTTAAACCTGATTCAATTTCTGTGTTTCATCGTCAATAAGAAGGTCAGAGGGATACAGAAAACCGGCCGTGAATCATCGGAATCTATAACTAGTGTCACAGGATTGGTTCAAAACATAGACAGTAGGAAGAGTCAGTCTTCTTGTACTTGAGTCGGCATTGTGACTTTTGTATTTAATTCCGATGCAATTTCTGTGTTTCATCGTCAATAAGAGGGTCAGAGGGATACAGTAAACCTGATGTGAAGCATCGGAATCTATAACTCGTGTCACAGGAATGGTTCAAAACGTAGACAGTAGGAAGAGTCAGTCTTCTTGTACTTAAGCCGGAATTGTGCCTTTTGTATTCAATTCCGATGCAACTTCTGTAATTCATCGTCAATAAGAAGGTCCAAGGGATACAGTAAACCTGAAGTGAGGCATCGGAATCTGTTACTACTGTCACAGGAATGGTTCAAAACATAGACAGTAAGAAGAGTCAGTCTTCTTGTACATAAGTCAGCATTGTGCCAATTCTATTAATTTCCGATGCAATTTCTGTGTTTCATCGTCATTAATAGGGTCAGAGGGATACAGTAAACCTGAAGTGAGGCATCGGAATCTATAACTAGTGTCACAGGAATGGTTCAAAACATAGACAGTAAGAAGAGTCAGTCTACTTGTACTTTAGTCGGCATTGTGCCTTTTGTATTTAATTCCGAAGCAATTTTTTGTGTTTCATCGTCAATAAGAAGGTCCAAGGGATACAGCACACCTGAAGTGAAGAATCGGAATCTATAACTAGTGTCACAGGAATGGTTCAAATCATAGACAGTGAGAAGAGTCAGTCTTCTTGTACTTATGTCGGCATTGTGCCTTTTCTATTTAAATCCGATTCAATTTCTTTGTTTCATCGTCAATAAGAAGGTCAGAGGGATACAGAAAACCGGCCGTGAATCATCGGAATCTATAACTAGTGTCACATAATTGGTTCAAAACATAGACAGTAAGAAGAGTCAGTCTTCTTGTACATAAGTCAGCATTGTGCCTTTTCTATTAATTTCCGATGCAATTTCTGTGTTTCATTGTCAATAAGAGGGTCAGATTGATACAGTAAACCTGAAGTGAGGCATCGGAATCTATAACTAGTGTCACAGGAATGGTTCAAAACATAGACAGTAAGAAGAGTCAGTCTACTTGTACTTAAGTCGGCATTGTGCCTTTTGTATTAAATTCCGATGCAATTTCTGTGTTTCATCGTCAATAAGAAGGTCAGAGGGATACAGTAAACCTGAAGTGAAGCATCGGAATCTATTACTAGTGTCACAGGGATGGTTCAAAACGTATACAGTAGGAAGAGTCAGTCTTCTTGTACTTAAGTCGGCATTGTGCCTTTTTTATTTAATTCCGATGCAATTTCTGTCTTTCATCGTCAATAAGAAGGTCCAAGGGATACAGTATACCTGAACTGAGGCATCGAAATCTATAACTAGTGTCACAGGAATGGTTCAAAACATGGACAGTAGGAAGAGACAGTCTTCTTGTACTTAAGTCGGCATTGTGCCTTTTGTATTTTATTCCGATGCAATTTCTGTGTTTCATCGTCAATAAGAAGGTCAGAGGGATACAGTAAAAGTGAAGTGAAGCATCAGAATCTATAACTAGTGTCACAGGAATGGTTCAAAGGATAGACAGTAAGAAGAGTCAGTCTACTTGTACTTAAGTCGGCATTGTGCCTTTTGTATTTAATCCCGATGCAATTTCTGTGATTCATAGTCAATACGAAGGTCCAAGGGATACAGTACACCTGAAGTGAAGCATCGGAATGTATAACTAGTGTCACAGGAATGGTTCAAAGCATAGATAGTAGGAAGTATCAGTCTTCTTGTACTTGAGTCGGCATTGTGCCTTTTGTATTTAATTCCGATGCAATTTCTGTATTTCATCGTCAATAAGAAGGTCAGAGGGATACAGTAAACCTGAAGTGAAGCATCGGAATCTACAACAAGTGTCACAGGAATGGTTCAAAAAATAGACAGTAGAAGGAGTCATTCTTCTTGTACTTAAGTCGGCATTGTGCCTTTTGTAATTAATTCCGATGCAATTTCTGTGTTTCATCGTCAATAAGAAGGTCCAAAGGATACAGTAAACCTGAAGTGAGGCATCGGAATCTATAACTAGTGTCACAGGAATGGTTCAAAAGCATAGACAGTAAGAAGAGTCAGTCTTCTTGTACTTAAGTCGGCATTGTGCCTTTTTTATTTAATTCCGATGCAATTTCAGTGTTTCATCATCAATACGAAGGTCCATGGGGTACAGTAAACCTGAAGTGAGGCATCGGAAACTATAACTAGTGTCACAGGAATGGTTCAAAACATAGTCAGTAAGAAGAGTCAGTCTTCTTGTACTTAAGTCGGCATGGTGACTTTTGTATTTAATTCCGATGCAATTTCTGTGTTTCATCGTCAATAAGAAGGTCCAAGATATACAGTAAACATATAGTGAAGCATCGGAATCTAAATCTGGTCTCACAGGAAATGTTCAAATCATAGTCAGTAAGAAGAGTCAGTCATCTTGTACGTAAGTCGGCATTGTGCCTTTTCTATTTAATTCCGATGAAATTTCTGTGTTTCGTCGTCAATAAGAAGGTCCAAGGGATACAGTAAACCTGAAGTGAAGCATCGGAATCTAATACCGGTCTCACAGGAAAGGTTCAAAGCATAGTGAGTAAGAAGAGCCAGTCATCTTGTATTTGAGACGGCATTGTGCCTTTTGTATTTAATTCCGATGCAATTTCTGTGTTTCATCGTCAATACGAAGGTCAGAGGCATGCAGTAAAACTGAAGTGAAGCATCAGAATCTATAAGTAGTGTCACAGGAATGGTTCAAAACATAGACAGTAAGAAGAGTCAGTCTACTTGTACTTAAGTCGGCATTGTGCCATTTGTATTAAATCCCTATGCAATTTCTGTGTTTCATCGTCAATACGAAGGTCCAAGGGATACAGTACACCTGAAGTGAAGCATCGGAAACTATAACTAGTGTCGCAGGAATGGTTCAAATCATAGACAGTAAGAAGAGTCAGTCTTCTTGTACTTAAGTCGGCGTTGTGCCTTTTATATTTAATTCCGATGCAATTTCTGGGTTTCATCATCAAGAAGAAGGTCAGAGGGATACAGTAAACCTGAAGAGAAGCATCGGAATGTATAACTAGTCTCACAGGAATGATTCAAATATAGACAGTAGGAAGAGTCAGTCTTCTTGTACTTAAGACAGCATTGTGCCTTTTCTATTTAATTCCGATGCAATTTCTGTGTTTCATCGTCAATAAGAGGGTCAGAGGGATACAGTAAACCTGAAGTGAGGCATCAGAATCTATAACTAGTGTCACAGGAATGGTTCAAAACATAGTCAGTAAGAAGAGTCAGTCTTCTTGTACTTAAGACAGCATTGTGCCTTTTCTATTTAATTCCGATGCAATTTCTGTGTTTCATCGTCAATAAGAAGGTCAGAGGGATACAGTAAACCCAAAGTGAAGCATCGGAATCTATAACTAGTGTCACAGGGATGGTTCAAAACGTATACAGTAAGAAGAGTCAGTCTTCTCTTACTGAAGTCGGCATTGTGCCTTTTCTATTTAATTCCGATGCAATTTCTGTCTTTCATCGTCAATAAGAAGGTCCAAGGGATACAGTAAACCTGAACTCAGGCATCGGAAACTATAACTAGTGTCACAGGAATGGTTCAAAACATAGACAGTAGGAAGAGACAGTCTTCTTGTACTTAAGTCGGCATTGTGCCTTTTGTATTTTATTCCGATGCAATTTCTGTGTTTCATCGTCAATAAGAAGGTCAGAGAGATACAGTAAAACTGAAGTGAAGCATCAGAATCTATAACTAGTGTCACAGGAATGGTTCAAAGCATAGTCAGTAAGAAGAGTCAGTCTTCTTGTACCTAAGTCGGCATGGTGCCTTTTGTATTTAATTCCGATGCAATTTCTGTGTTTCATCGTCAATAAGAAGGTCCAAGGGATACAGTAAACATACAGTGAAGCATCGGAATCTAAAACTGGTCTCACAGGAAATGTTCAAAGCATAGTAAGTAAGAAGAGTCAGTCTTCCTGTACTTAAGCCGGCATTGTGCCTTTTGTATTTAATTCCGATGCAACTTCTGTGTTTCATCGTCAATAGGAAGGACCAGCGGATACAGTGAACCTGAAGTGAGGCATCGGAATCTGTTACTACTGTCACAGGAATGGTTCAAAACATAGACAGTAAGAAGAGTCAGTCTACTTGTACTTAAGTCGGCATTGTGCCTTTTGTATTTAATCCCTATGCAATTTCTGTGTTTCATCGTCAATACGAAGGTCCAAGGGATACAGTACACCTGAAGTGAAGCATCGGAATCTATAAATAGTGTCACAGGAATGGTTCAAATCATAGACAGTAAGAAGAGTCAGTCTTCTTGTACTTAAGTCGGCATTGTGCCTTTTCTATTTAATTCCGATGCAATTTCTGGGTTTCATCATCAAGAAGAAGGTCAGAGGGATACAGTAAACCTGAAGAGAAACATCGGAATGTATAACTA
Organism: Schistocerca americana; assembly: GCF_021461395.2. Classification (NCBI taxonomy): domain Eukaryota; kingdom Metazoa; phylum Arthropoda; class Insecta; order Orthoptera; family Acrididae; genus Schistocerca; species Schistocerca americana. The sequence goes on from NC_060123.1 coordinate 764,888,010, forward strand.
GTCTCACAGGAATGGTTCAAATCACAGACAGTAGGAAGAGTCAGTCTTCTTGTACTTTATTCGGCATTGTGCTTTTTGTATTTCATTCCGATGCAATTTCTGTCTTTCATCGTCAATAAGAAGGTCCAAGGGATACCGTAAACCTAAAGAGAAACATCGGAATGTATAACTAGTGTCACAGGAATGGTTCAAAACATAGACAGTAGGAAGTGTCAGTCTTCTTGTACTTGAGTCGGCATTGTGCCTGCTGTATTTAATTCCGATGCAATTTCTGTGTTTCATCGTCAATAAGAAGGTCAGAGGGATACAGTAAACCTGAAGTGAAGCATCGGAATCTATTACAAGTGTCACAGGAATGGTTCAAAAAATAGACAGTAGGAGGAGTCATTCTTCTTGTACTTAAGTCGGCATTGTGCCTTTTGTATTTAATTCCGATGCAATTTCTGTGTTTCAACGTCAATAAGAAGGTCCAAGATATACAGTAAACATATCGTGAAGCATCGGAATCTAAATCTGGTCTCACAGGAAATGTTCAAAGCATAGTCAGTAAGAAGAGTCAGTCCTCTTGTACTTAAGTCGGCATTGTGCCTTTTCCATTTAATTATAATGCAATATCTCTGTTTCATCGTCAATAAGAAAGTTAGAGGGATACAGTAAAGCTTAAGTGAAGAATCGGAATCTATAACAAGTGTCACAGGAATGGTTCAAAACATAGTCAGTAAGAAGAGTCAGTCATCCTGTACCTAAGTCGGCATGGTGCCTTTTCTATTTAATTCCAAAGCAATTTCTGTGCTTCATCGTCAATAAGAAGGTCCTAGGGATACAGTAAACATACAGTGAAGCATCGGAATCTAAAACTGGTCTCACTGCAAATGTTCAATGCATAGCAAGTAAGAAGAGTCAGTCTTATTGTACTTAAGCCGGTATTGTGCCTTTTGTATTTAATTCCGATGCAACTTCTGTGTTTCATCGTCAATAGGAAGGTCCAGGGGATACAGTAAACCTGAAGTGAGGCATCGGAATCCTTTACTACTGTCACAGGAATGGTTCAAAACATAAACAGTAAGAAGAGTCAGTCTTCTTGTACATAAGTCAGCATTGTGCCTTTTCTATTAATTTCCGATGCAATTTCTGTGTTTCATCGTCAATAAGAGGGTAAGAGGGATACAGTAAACCTGAAGTGAGGCATCGGAATCTATAACTAGTGTCACAGGAATGGCTCAAAACATAGACAGTAAGAAGAGTCAGTCTACTTGTACTTCAGTCGGCATTGTGCCTTTTGTATTTAATTCCGATGCAATTTCTGTGTTTCATCGTCAATAAGAAGATCCAAGGGATACAGCACACCTGAAGTGAAGAATCGGAATCTATAACTACTGTCACAGGAATGGTTCAAATCATATACAGTGAGAAGAGTCAGTGTTGTTGTACTTATGTCGGCATTGTGCCTTTTCTATTTAAATCCGATGCAATTTCTGTGTTTCATCGTCAATAAGAAGGTCAGAGGGATACAGAAAACCTGACGTGAAATATCGGAATCTATAACTAGTGTCACAGGATTGGTTCAAAACATAGACAGTAGGAAGAGTCAGTCTTCTTGTACTTGAGTCGGCATTGTGATTTTTGTATTTAATTCCGATGCAATTTCTGTGTTTCATCGTCAATAAGAGGGTCGGAGGGATACAGTGAACCTGTAGTGAGGCATCAGAATCAATAACTAGTGTCACAGGAATGGTTCAAAGGATAGACAGTAGGAAGAGTCAGTCTTCTTGTACTTAAGTCGGCATTGTGCCTTTTGTATTTAATTCCGATGCAACTTCTGTGTTTCATCTTCAATAAGAAGGTCCAAGGGATACAGTAGACCTGAAGTGAGGCATCGGAATCTATAACTAGTGTCACAGGGATGGTTCAAAACGTAGACAGTAGAAAGAGTCAGTCTTCTTGTACTTAAGTCGGCATGGTGACTTTTGTATTTAATTCCGATGCAATTTCTGTGTTTCATCGTCAATAAGAAGGTCCAAGATATACAGTAAACATATAGTGAAGCATCGGAATCTAAATCTGGTCTCACAGGAAATGTTCAAATCATAGTCAGTAAGAAGAGTCAGTCATCTTGTACGTAAGTCGGCATTGTGCCTTTTCTATTTAATTCCGATGAAATTTCTGTGTTTCGTCGTCAATAAGAAGGTCCAAGGGATACAGTAAACCTGAAGTGAAGCATCGGAATCTAATACCGGTCTCACAGGAAAGGTTCAAAGCATAGTGAGTAAGAAGAGCCAGTCATCTTGTATTTGAGACGGCATTGTGCCTTTTGTATTTAATTCCGATGCAATTTCTGTGTTTCATCGTCAATACGAAGGTCAGAGGCATGCAGTAAAACTGAAGTGAAGCATCAGAATCTATAAGTAGTGTCACAGGAATGGTTCAAAACATAGACAGTAAGAAGAGTCAGTCTACTTGTACTTAAGTCGGCATTGTGCCATTTGTATTAAATCCCTATGCAATTTCTGTGTTTCATCGTCAATACGAAGGTCCAAGGGATACAGTACACCTGAAGTGAAGCATCGGAAACTATAACTAGTGTCGCAGGAATGGTTCAAATCATAGACAGTAAGAAGAGTCAGTCTTCTTGTACTTAAGTCGGCGTTGTGCCTTTTATATTTAATTCCGATGCAATTTCTGGGTTTCATCATCAAGAAGAAGGTCAGAGGGATACAGTAAACCTGAAGAGAAGCATCGGAATGTATAACTAGTCTCACAGGAATGATTCAAATATAGACAGTAGGAAGAGTCAGTCTTCTTGTACTTAAGACAGCATTGTGCCTTTTCTATTTAATTCCGATGCAATTTCTGTGTTTCATCGTCAATAAGAGGGTCAGAGGGATACAGTAAACCTGAAGTGAGGCATCAGAATCTATAACTAGTGTCACAGGAATGGTTCAAAACATAGTCAGTAAGAAGAGTCAGTCTTCTTGTACTTAAGACAGCATTGTGCCTTTTCTATTTAATTCCGATGCAATTTCTGTGTTTCATCGTCAATAAGAAGGTCAGAGGGATACAGTAAACCCAAAGTGAAGCATCGGAATCTATAACTAGTGTCACAGGGATGGTTCAAAACGTATACAGTAAGAAGAGTCAGTCTTCTCTTACTGAAGTCGACATTGTGCCTTTTCTATTTAATTCCGATGCAATTTCTGTCTTTCATCGTCAATAAGAAGGTCCAAGGGATACAGTAAACCTGAACTGAGGCATCGGAAACTATAACTAGTGTCACAGGAATGGTTCAAAACATAGACAGTAGGAAGAGACAGTCTTCTTGTACTTAAGTCGGCATTGTGCCTTTTGTATTTTATTCCGATGCAATTTCTGTGTTTCATCGTCAATAAGAAGGTCAGAGAGATACAGTAAAACTGAAGTGAAGCATCAGAATCTATAACTAGTGTCACAGGAATGGTTCAAAGCATAGTCAGTAAGAAGAGTCAGTCTTCTTGTACCTAAGTCGGCATGGTGCCTTTTGTATTTAATTCCGATGCAATTTCTGTGTTTCATCGTCAATAAGAAGGTCCAAGGGATACAGTAAACATACAGTGAAGCATCGGAATCTAAAACTGGTCTCACAGGAAATGTTCAAAGCATAGTAAGTAAGAAGAGTCAGTCTTCTTGTACTTAAGCCGGCATTGTGCCTTTTGTATTTAATTCCGATGCAACTTCTGTGTTTCATCGTCAATAGGAAGGACCAGCGGATACAGTGAACCTGAAGTGAGGCATCGGAATCTGTTACTACTGTCACAGGAATGGTTCAAAACATAGACAGTAAGAAGAGTCAGTCTACTTGTACTTAAGTCGGCATTGTGCCTTTTGTATTTAATCCCTATGCAATTTCTGTGTTTCATCGTCAATACGAAGGTCCAAGGGATACAGTACACCTGAAGTGAAGCATCGGAATCTATAAATAGTGTCACAGGAATGGTTCAAATCATAGACAGTAAGAAGAGTCAGTCTTCTTGTACTTAAGTCGGCATTGTGCCTTTTCTATTTAATTCCGATGCAATTTCTGGGTTTCATCATCAAGAAGAAGGTCAGAGGGATACAGTAAACCTGAAGAGAAACATCGGAATGTATAACTAGTCTCACAGGAATGGTTCAAATCACAGACAGTAGGAAGAGTCAGTCTTCTTGTACTTTATTCGGCATTGTGCTTTTTGTATTTCATTCCGATGCAATTTCTGTCTTTCATCGTCAATAAGAAGGTCCAAGGGATACCGTAAACCTAAAGAGAAACATCGGAATGTATAACTAGTGTCACAGGAATGGTTCAAAACATAGACAGTAGGAAGTGTCAGTCTTCTTGTACTTGAGTCGGCATTGTGCCTGCTGTATTTAATTCCGATGCAATTTCTGTGTTTCATCGTCAATAAGAAGGTCAGAGGGATACAGTAAACCTGAAGTGAAGCATCGGAATCTATTACAAGTGTCACAGGAATGGTTCAAAAAATAGACAGTAGGAGGAGTCATTCTTCTTGTACTTAAGTCGGCATTGTGCCTTTTGTATTTAATTCCGATGCAATTTCTGTGTTTCAACGTCAATAAGAAGGTCCAAGATATACAGTAAACATATCGTGAAGCATCGGAATCTAAATCTGGTCTCACAGGAAATGTTCAAAGCATAGTCAGTAAGAAGAGTCAGTCCTCTTGTACTTAAGTCGGCATTGTGCCTTTTCCATTTAATTATAATGCAATATCTCTGTTTCATCGTCAATAAGAAAGTTAGAGGGATACAGTAAAGCTTAAGTGAAGCATCGGAATCTATAACAAGTGTCACAGGAATGGTTCAAAACATAGTCAGTAAGAAGAGTCAGTCATCCTGTACCTAAGTCGGCATGGTGCCTTTTCTATTTAATTCCAAAGCAATTTCTGTGCTTCATCGTCAATAAGAAGGTCCTAGGGATACAGTAAACATACAGTGAAGCATCGGAATCTAAAACTGGTCTCACTGCAAATGTTCAATGCATAGCAAGTAAGAAGAGTCAGTCTTATTGTACTTAAGCCGGTATTGTGCCTTTTGTATTTAATTCCGATGCAACTTCTGTGTTTCATCGTCAATAGGAAGGTCCAGGGGATACAGTAAACCTGAAGTGAGGCATCGGAATCCTTTACTACTGTCACAGGAATGGTTCAAAACATAAACAGTAAGAAGAGTCAGTCTTCTTGTACATAAGTCAGCATTGTGCCTTTTCTATTAATTTCCGATGCAATTTCTGTGTTTCATCGTCAATAAGAGGGTAAGAGGGATACAGTAAACCTGAAGTGAGGCATCGGAATCTATAACTAGTGTCACAGGAATGGCTCAAAACATAGACAGTAAGAAGAGTCAGTCTACTTGTACTTCAGTCGGCATTGTGCCTTTTGTATTTAATTCCGATGCAATTTCTGTGTTTCATCGTCAATAAGAAGATCCAAGGGATACAGCACACCTGAAGTGAAGAATCGGAATCTATAACTACTGTCACAGGAATGGTTCAAATCATATACAGTGAGAAGAGTCAGTGTTGTTGTACTTATGTCGGCATTGTGCCTTTTCTATTTAAATCCGATGCAATTTCTGTGTTTCATCGTCAATAAGAAGGTCAGAGGGATACAGAAAACCTGACGTGAAATATCGGAATCTATAACTAGTGTCACAGGATTGGTTCAAAACATAGACAGTAGGAAGAGTCAGTCTTCTTGTACTTGAGTCGGCATTGTGATTTTTGTATTTAATTCCGATGCAATTTCTGTGTTTCATCGTCAATAAGAGGGTCGGAGGGATACAGTGAACCTGTAGTGAGGCATCAGAATCAATAACTAGTGTCACAGGAATGGTTCAAAGGATAGACAGTAGGAAGAGTCAGTCTTCTTGTACTTAAGTCGGCATTGTGCCTTTTGTATTTAATTCCGATGCAACTTCTGTGTTTCATCTTCAATAAGAAGGTCCAAGGGATACAGTAGACCTGAAGTGAGGCATCGGAATCTATAACTAGTGTCACAGGGATGGTTCAAAACGTAGACAGTAGAAAGAGTCAGTCTTCTTGTACTGAAGTCGGCATTGTGCCTTTTCTATTTAATTCCGATGCAATTTCTGTCTTTCATCGTCAACAAGAAGGTCCAAGGGATACAGTAAACCTGAAGTGAGGCATCGGAATCTATAACTAGTGTCACAGGAATGGTTCAAAACATAGACATTAGGAAGAGTCAGTCTTCTTGTACTTGAGTCGCCATTGTGCCTTTTGTATTTAATTCCGATGCAATTTCTGTGTTTCATCGTCAATAAGAAGGTCGGAGGGATACAGTAAACCTGAAGTGAAGCATCGGGATCTATAACAAGTGTCACAGGATGGTTCAAAAAATAGACAGTAGGAGGAGTCATTCTTCTTGTACTTAAGTCGGCATTGTGCCTTTTGTATTTAATTCCGATGCAATTTCTGTGTTTCATCGTCAATAAGAAGGTCGGAGGGATACAGTAAACCTGAAGTGAAGCATCGGAATCTATATCTAGTGTCACAGGAATGGTTCAATACATAGAGAGTAGGAAGAGACAGTCTTCTTGTACTTAAGTCGGCATTGTGCCTTTTGTATTTAATTCCGATGCAATTTCTGTGTATCATCGTCAATAAGAAGGTCAGAGGCAAACAGTAAAACTGAAGTGAAGCATCAGAATCTATAACTAGTGTCACAGGAATGGTTCAAAACATGGACAGTAAGAAGAGTCAGTCTACTTGTACTTAAGTCGGCATTGTGCCTTTTGTATTTAATCCCTATGCAATTTCTGTGTTTCATCGTCAATAAGAAGGTCCAAGGGATACAGTACACCTGAAGTGAAGCATCGGAATCTATAACTAGTGTCACAGGAATGGTTCAAATCATAGACAGTAAGAAGAGTCAGTCTTCTTGTACATAAGTCGGCATTGTGCCCTTTCTATTTAATTCCGATGCAATTTCTGGGTTTCATCATCAAGAAGAAGGTCTGAGGGATACAGTAAACCTGAAGTGAAGCATCGGAATGTATAACTAGTCTCACAGGAATGGCTCAAAACATAGACAGTAGGAAGAGTCAGTCTTCATGTACTTTAGTCGGCATTGTGCCTTTTGTATTTAATTCCGATGCAATTTCAGTGTTTCATCGTCAGTAAGAAGGTCAGAGGGATACAGTAAACCTGAAGTGAACCATCGGAATCTATAACTAGTGTCACAGGTATGGTTCAAAACATTGACAGTAGGAAGAGTCAGTCTTCTTGTACTTAAGTCGGCATTGTGCCTTTTCTATTTAATTCCGATGCAATATCTCTGTTTCATCGTCAATAAGAAAGCCAGAGGGATACAGTAAACCCGAAGTGAAGCATCGGAATCTATAACAAGTGTCACAGGAATGGTTCAAAACATAGTCGGTAAGAAGAGTCAGTCTTCTTGTACCTAAGTCGGCATGGTGCCTTTTGTATTTAATTCCGATGTAATTTCTGTGTTTCATCGTCAATAAGAAGGTCCAAGGGATACAGTAAACATACAGTGAAGCATCGGAATCTAAAACTGGTCTCACAGGAAATGTTCAAAGCATAGTAAGTAAGAAGAGTCAGTCTTCTTGTACTTAAGTCGGCAATGTGCCTTTTCTATTTAATTCCGATGCAATATCTGTGTTTCGTCGTCAATAAGAAGGTCCAAGGGATACAGTAAACCTGAAGTGAAGCATCGGAATTTAAAACCGGTCTCACAGGAAAGGTTCAAAACATAGAGAGTAAGAAGAGCCAGTCTTCTTGTACTTAAGTCAGCATTGTGCCTTTTCTATTTAATTCCGATGCAATTTCTGTGTTTTATCATCAATACGAAGGTCAGAGGGATACAGTAAACTTGAAGTGAAGCATCGGAATCTCTAACTAGTGTCACAGGAATGGTTCAAAACATTGACAGTAGGAAGAGTCAGTCTTCCTGTACTTAAGTCAGCATTGTGCCTTTTCTATTTAATTCCGATGCAATTTCTGTGTTTTATCGTCAGTAAGAGGTTCGGAGGGATACAGTAAACTTGAAGTGAAGCATCGGAATCTATAACTAGTGTCACAGGGATGGTTCAAAACGAAGACAGTAGGAAGAGTCAGTCTCCCTGTACTTAAGTCAGCATTGTGCCTTTTCTATTTAATTCCGTTGCAATTTCTGTGTTTCATCGTCAATAAGAAGGTTAGAGGGATACAGTAATCATGAAGTGAATCATCGGAATCTATAATTAATTTCACAGGAATGGTTCTAAACATAGACTGTAGGAAGAGTCAGTCTTCTTGTACTTGAGTCGGCATTGTGCCTTTTGTATTTACTTCCGATGCAATTTCTGTTTTTCATCGTCAATAAGAAGGTCAGTGGGATACAGTAAACCTGAAGTGAAGCATCGGAATCTATAACTAGTGTCACAGGAATTGTTCAAAACATAGACACTAGGAAGAGTCAGTCTTCTTGTACTTAATTCGGCATTGTGCATTTTCTATTTAATTCCGATGCAATTTCTATGTTTCATCGTCAATAAGAAGGTCAGAGGGATACAGTAAACCTGATGTTAAGCATCGGAATCTAAAACCTGTCTCACAGGAAATGTTCAAAACATAGAGAGTAAGAAGAGCCAGTCAACTTGTATTTGAGTGGCATTGTGCCTTTTGAATTTAATTCCGATGCAATTTATGTGTTTCATCGTCAATAAGAGGGCCAGAGGGATACAGTAAACCTGAAGTGAGGCATCAGAATCCATAACTAGTGTCACAGGAATGGTTCAAAACATAGACAGTAAGAAGAGTCAGTCTACTAGTACTTAAGTCGGCATTGTGCCTGTTGTATTTAATTCCGATGCAATTTCTGTTTTTCATCGTCAATAAGAAGGTCCAAGAGATACAGCACACCTCAAGTGAAGAATCGGAATCTATAACTAGTGTCACAGGAGTGGTTCAAATCATAGACAGCGAGAAGAGTCAGTCTTCTTGTACTTATGTCGGCATTGTGCCTTTTCTATTTAAATCCAATGCAATTTCTGTGTTTCATCGTCAATAAGAAGGTCAGAGGGATACAGTAAACCTGAAGTGAATCATCGGAATCTATAACTAGTGTCACAAGATTGGTTCAAAACATAGACAGTAGGAAGAGTCAGTCTTCTTGTACTTGAGTCGGCATTGTGCCTTTTGTATTTAATTCCGACGCAATTGCTGTTTTTCATCGTCAATAAGAAGGTCAGAGGGATAGAGTAAACCTGAAGTGAAGCATCGGAATCTATAACTAGTGTCACAGGAATTCTTCAAATCATAGACAGTAGGAAGAGTCAGTCTTCTTGTACTTAAGTCGGCATTGTGCCTTTTGAATTTAATTCCGATGCAATTTCTGTGTTTCATCGTCAATAAGAAGGTCAGAGGGATACAGTAAACATGAAGTGAAGCATCGGAATCTAAAACCGGTCGCACAGGAAAGGATCAAAACATAGAGTGTAAGAAGAGCCAGTCATCTTGTATTCGAGTCGGCATTGTGCCTTTTGTATTTAATTCCGATGCAATTTCTAAGTTTCATCGTCAATAAGATGGTCAGAGGGATACAGTAAACCTGAAGTGAAGCACACGAATCTATAACTAGTGTCACAGGAATGGTTCAAAACATAGACAGTAATAAGAGTCAGTTTCCTTGTACTTAAGTCGGCATTGTGCCTTTTCTGTTTAATTCCGATGCAATTTCTGTCTTTCATCGCCAATATGAAGGTCCAAGGGATACAGTAAACCTGAAGTGTGGCATCGGAATCTATAACTAGTGTCACAGGAATGGTTCAAAACATAGACAGTAGGAAAAGACAGTCTTCTTGTACTTAAGTCGGCATTGTGCCTTTTGTATTTAATTCCGATGCAATTTCTGCGTTTCATCGTCAATAAGAAGGTCAGAGGGATACAGTAAAACTGAAGTGAAGCATCAGAATCTATAACTAATGTCACAGGAATGGTTAAAAACATAGACAGTAAGAAGAGTCAGTCTGCTTGTACTTAAGTCGGCATTGTGCCTTTTGTATTGATTCCTGACGCAATTTCTGTGTTTCATCGTCAATAAGAATGTCCAAGGTATACAGTACACCCGAAGTGAAGCATCGGAATCTATTACTAGTGTCACAGGAGTGGTTCAAATCATAGGCAGCGAGAAGAGTCAGTCTTCTTGTACTTATATCGGCATTGTGCCTTTTCTATTTAAACCCGATTCAATTTCTGTGTTTCATCGTCTATAAGAAGGTCAGAGGTATACAGTAAACCTGAAGTGAATCATCGGAATCTATAACTACTGTCCCAGGATTGGTTCAAAACATAGACAATAGGAAGAGTCAGTCTTCTTGTACTTGAGTCAGCATTGTGCCTTTTGTATTTAATTCCGACGCAATTGCTGTTTTTCATCGTCAATAAGAAGGTCAGAGGGATACAGTAAACCTGAACTGAAGCATCGGAATCTATAACTAGTGTCACAGGAATTGTTCAAATCATAGACAGTAGGAGGAGTCAGTCTTCTTGTACTTACTTCGGCATTGTGCCTTTTCTATTTTATTTCGATGCAATTTCTATGTTTCATCGTCAATACGAAGGTCAGAGGGTTACAGTAAACCTGAAGTGAAGCATCGGTAACTATAACTAGTGTCACAGGAATGGTTCAAAACATAGACAGTAATAAGAGTCAGTTTTCTTGTACTTAAGTCGGCATTGTGCCTTTTCTGTGTAATTCCGATGCAATTTCTGTCTTTCATCGCCAATATGAAGGTCCAAGGGATACAGTAAACCTGAAGTGTGGCATCGCAATCTATAACTAGTGTCACAGGAATGGTTCAAAACATAGACAGTAGGAAAAGACAGTCTTCTTGTACTTAAGTCGGCATTGTGCCTTTTGTATTTAGTTCCGATGCAATTTCTGTGTTTCATCGTCAATAAGAAGGTCAGAGGGATACAGTACACCTGAAGTGAAGCATCATAATCTATAACTAGTGACACGGGAATGGTTCAAATCATAGACAGTAAGATGAGTCAGTCTTCTTGTACTTAAGTCGGCATTGTGCCGTTTCTATTTAATTCCGATGCAATTTCTAGGTTTCATCATCAAGAAGTAGGTCAGAGGGATAAAGTAAACCTGAATTGAAGCATCAGAATGCATAACTAGTGTAACAGGAATGGTTCAAAACATTGACAGTAGGAAGAGTCAGTCTTCATGTACTTGAGTCGGCATTGTGCCTTTTGTATTTAAATCCGATGCAATTTCCGTGTTTCATCGTCAATAAGAAGGTCAGAGGGATACAGTAAACCTGAAGTGAGGCATCGGAATCAATAACTAGTGTCACAGCAATGGTTCAAAAAATAGACAGTAGGAAGAGTCAGTCTTCTTGTACTTAAGTCGGCATTGTGCCTTTTGTATTTAATTCCGATGCAATTTCTGTGTTTCATCGTCAATAAGAAGGTCCAAGGGATGCAGTAAACCTGAAGTGAGGCATCGGAATCAATAACTAGTGTCACAGGAATGGTTCAAAACATAGACAGTAGGAAGAGTCAGTGTTCTTGTACATAAGTCGTCATTGTGCCTTTCCTATTTAATTCCGATGCAATTTCTCTGTTTCATCGTCAATAATAAAGTCAGAGGGATACAGTAAACCTGAGGTGAAGCATCGGAATCTATAACAAGTGTCACAGGAATGGTTCAAAAAATAGGCAGTAGGAGGACTCAGTCTTCTTGTACTTAAGTCGGCATTGTGCCTTTTGTATTTAATTCCGATGCAATTTCTGTGTTTCATCGTCTATAAGAAGGTCCAAGGGATACAGTAAACCTGAACTGAGGCATCGGAATCTATAATTAGTGTCACAGGAATGGTTCAAAACATAGACAGTAGGTAGAGTCAGTCTTCTTGTACTTAAGTCGGCATTGTGCCTTTTGTATTTAATTCCGATGCAATTTCTGTGTTTCATCGTCAATAAGAAGGTCCAAGGGATACAGTAAACCTGAAGTGAAGCATCGGAATCTAAAACCGGTCTCACAGGAAAGGTTCAAAACATAGAGAGTAAGAAGAGCCGTTCATCTTGTATTTGAGTCGGCATTGTGCCTGTTGTATTTAATTCCGATGCAATTTCTAGGTCTCATCGTCAAAAAGAAGCTCAGAGGGATACAGAAAAAGTGAAACGGAGCATCGAAATCTATAACTAGTGTCACAGGAATGGTTAAAAGCATAGACAGTAAGAAGAGTCAGTCTTTTTGTTCTTAAGTCGGCATTGTGCCATTTGTATTTAATTCCGATGCATTTTCTGTGTTTCATCGTCAATATGATCGTACAAGGGATACAGCAAACCTAAAGTAAAGCATCGGGACCTAAAACTAGTGTCACAGGAATGGTTCAAAGCATAAGCAGTAAGAAAAGACAGTCTTGTTGTACTGATGTCGGCATTGTGCCCTTTCTATTTAATTCCGATGCAATTTCTGTGTTTTATCGTCAATAACAAGGTCAGAGGGATACAGTAAACCTGAAGTGAAGCATCGGAATCTATAACTAGTGTCACAGGAGTTGTTCAAAACATAGACAGTAATAAGAGTCGGTCTTCTTGTACTTAAGTCGGCATTGTGCCTTTTGTATTTAATTCCGATGCAATTTCTGTGTTTCATCGTCAATAAGAAGGTCCAACGGATACACTAAACCTGAAGTGAGGCATCGGAATCTAAAACTAGTGTCACAATAATGGTTCAAAGCATAGACAGTAAGAAGAGTCAGTTTTCTTGTACTTAAGTCGGCATTGTTCCCTTTCTATTTATTTCCGATGCAATTGCTGTGTTTCATTGTCCATAAGAAGGTCTGAGGGATACAGTAAACCTGAAGTGAAGCATCGGAATCTATAAGTGGTCTCACAGGAATGGTTCAAAACATACTCAGTAAGAAGAGTCAGTCTTCTTGTACTTAAGTCGGCATTGTGCCTTTAGTATTTATTTCCGATGCAATTTCTGTGTTTCATTGTCAATAAGAAGGTCCAAGAGATACTGTAATCATATAGTGAAGCAACGGATTCTAAATCTGGTATCACAGAAATGTTCAAAACATAGTCAGTAAGAAGAGTCAGTCTCCTTGTACTTAAGTCGGCATTGTGCCTTTTGTATTTAATGCCGATGCAATTTCCGTGTTACATCGTCAATAAGAAGGTCCAAGAGATACAGCACACCTGAAGTGAAGAATCGGAATCTATAACTAGTGTCACAGGAGTGGTTCAAATCATAGACAGCGAGAAGAGTCAGTCTTCTTGTACTTATATCGGCATTGTGCCTTTTCTATTTAAACCCGATTCAATTTCTGTGTTTCATCGTCTATAAGAAGGTCAGAGGTATACAGTAAACCTGAAGTGAATCATCGGAATCTATAACTACTGTCACAGGATTGGTTCAAAACATAGACAGTAGGAAGAGTCAGTCTTCTTGTACTTGAGTCGGCATTGTGCCTTTTGTATTTAATTCCGACGCAATTGCTGTTTTTCATCGTCAATAAGAAGGTCAGATGGATACAGTAAACCTGAACTGAAGCATCGGAATCTATAACTAGTGTCACAGGAATTGTTCAAATCATAGACAGTAGGAGGAGTCAGTCTTCTTGTACTTACTTCGGCATTGTGCCTTTTCTATTTTATTTCGATGCAATTTCTATGTTTCATCGTCAATACGAAGGTCAGAGGGTTACAGTAAACCTGAAGTGAAGCATCGGTAACTATAACTAGTGTCACAGGAATGGTTCAAAACATAGACAGTAATAAGAGTCAGTTTTCTTGTACTTAAGTCGGCATTGTGCCTTTTCTGTTTAATTCCGATGCAATTTCTGTCTTTCATCGCCAATATGAAGGTCCAAGGGATACAGTAAACCTGAAGTGTGGCATCGCAATCTATAACTAGTGTCACAGGAATGGTTCAAAACATAGACAGTAGGAAAAGACAGTCTTCTTGTACTTAAGTCGGCATTGTGCCTTTTGTATTTAATTCCGATGCAATTTCTGTGTTTCATCGTCAATAAGAAGGTCAGAGGGATACAGTACACCTGAAGTGAAGCATCATAATCTATAACTAGTGACACGGGAATGGTTCAAATCATAGACAGTAAGATGAGTCAGTCTTCTTGTACTTAAGTCGGCATTGTGCCGTTTCTATTTAATTCCGATGCAATTTCTGTGTTTCATCGTCAATAAGAAGGTCCAAGGGATGCAGTAAACCTGAAGTGAGGCATCGGAATCAATAACTAGTGTCACAGGAATGGTTCAAAACATAGACAGTAGGAAGAGTCAGTGTTCTTGTACATAAGTCGTCATTGTGCCTTTCCTATTTAATTCCGATGCAATTTCTCTGTTTCATCGTCAATAATAAAGTCAGAGGGATACAGTAAACCTGAGGTGAAGCATCGGAATCTATAACAAGTGTCACAGGAATGGTTCAAAAAATAGGCAGTAGGAGGACTCAGTCTTCTTGTACTTAAGTCGGCATTGTGCCTTTTGTATTTAATTCCGATGCAATTTCTGTGTTTCATCGTCTATAAGAAGGTCCAAGGGATACAGTAAGCCTGAACTGAGGCATCGGAATCTATAATTAGTGTCACAGGAATGGTTCAAAACATAGACAGTAGGTAGAGTCAGTCTTCTTGTACTTAAGTCGGCATTGTGCCTTTTGTATTTAATTCCGATGCAATTTCTGTGTTTCATCGTCAATAAGAAGGTCCAAGGGATACAGTAAACCTGAAGTGAAGCATCGGAATCTAAAACCGGTCTCACAGGAAAGGTTCAAATCATAGAGAGTAAGAAGAGCCGTTCATCTTGTATTTGAGTCGGCATTGTGCCTTTTGTATTTAATTCCGATGCAATTTCTAGGTCTCATCGTCAAAAAGAAGCTCAGAGGGATACAGAAAAAGTGAAACGGAGCATCGAAATCTATAACTAGTGTCACAGGAATGGTTAAAACATAGACAGTAAGAAGAGTCAGTCTTCTTGTTCTTAAGTCGGCATTGTGCCATTTGTATTTAATTCCGAAGCATTTTCTGTGTTTCATCGTCAATATGAACGTACAAGGGATACAGCAAACCTAAAGTAAAGCATCAGAACCTAAAACTAGTGTCACAGGAATGGTACAAAACATAAGCAGTAAGAAAAGACAGTCTTGTTGTACTGATGTCGGCATTGTGCCCTTTCTATTTAATTCCGATGCAATTTCTGTGTTTTATCGTCAATAAGAAGGTCAGAGGGATACAGTAAACCTGAAGTGAAGCATCGGAATCTATAACTAGTGTCACAGGAGTTGTTCAAAACATTGACAGTAGGGGGAGTCAGTCTTCTTGTACTTAAGTCGGCATTGTGCCTTTTCTATTTAATTCCGATGCAATTTCTATGTTTCATCGTCAATAAGGAGGTCAGAGGGATACAGTAAACCTGTTGTGAAGCATCGGAATCTATAATTAGTGTCACAGGAATGGTTCAAAACATAGACAGTAATAAGAGTCGGTCTTCTTGTACTTAAGTCGGCATTGTGCCTTTTGTATTTAATTCCGATGCAATTTCTGTGTTTCATCGTCAATAAGAAGGTCCAAGGGATACACTAAACCTGAAGTGAGGCATCGGAATCTAAAACTAGTGTCACAGGAATGGTTCAAAACATAGACAGTAAGAAGAGTCAGTTTTCTTGTACTTAAGTCGGCATTGTTCCTTTTCTATTTATTTCCGATGCAATTGCTGTGTTTCATTGTCCATAAGAAGGTCTGAGGGATACAGTAAACCTGAAGTGAAGCATCGGAATCTATAAGTGGTCTCACAGGAATGGTTCAAAACATACTCAGTAAGAAGAGTCAGTCTTCTTGTACTTAAGTCGGCATTGTGCCTTTAGTATTTATTTCCGATGCAATTTCTGTGTTTCATTGTCAATAAGAAGGTCCAAGAGATACTGTAATCATATAGTGAAGCAACGGATTCTAAATCTGGTATCACAGAAATGTTCAAAACATAGTCAGTAAGAAGAGTCAGTCTCCTTGTACTAAGTCGGCATTGTGCCTTTTGTATTTAATGCCGATGCAATTTATGTGTTTCATCGTCAATAAGAAGGTCAGAGGGATACAGTACACCTGAAGTGAAGCATCGGAATTTATAACTAGTGTCACAGGGATGTTTCAAAACGTATACAGTAGGAAGAGTCAATCTTCTTGTACTTAAGTCGGCATTGTGCCTTTTGTATTTCATTTGGATGCAATTTCTGTGTTTCATCGTCTATAAGAGGGTCAGAGGAATGCAGTAAACCTGAAGTGAAGCATCAGAATCTATAACTAGTGTCACAGGAATGGTTCAAAACATAGACCGTAAGAAGAGTCAGTCTACTTGTACTAAAGTCGGAATTGTGCCTTTTGTATTTAATTCCGATGCAATTTCTGTGCTTCATCGTCAATAAGAAGGTCCAAGGGATACAGTACACATGAAGTGAAGCATCGGAATCTATAACTAGTGTCTCAGGAATGGTTCAAATCATAGACTGTAAGAAGAGTCAGTCTTCTTCTATTTAAGTCGGCATTGTGCCTTTCGTATTTAATTCCGATGCAATTTCGGTCTTTCATCGTCAATAAGAAGGTCCAATGGATACAGTAAACCAGAAGTGAAGCATCGGAATCTATAACTAGTGTCACAGGTTCG
Organism: Schistocerca americana; assembly: GCF_021461395.2. Lineage (NCBI taxonomy): Eukaryota > Metazoa > Arthropoda > Insecta > Orthoptera > Acrididae > Schistocerca > Schistocerca americana. The sequence goes on from NC_060123.1 coordinate 764,904,701, forward strand.
GTTCAATACATAGACAGTAAGAAGAGTCTGTCTTCTTCTACTTAAGTCGGCATTGTGCCTTTTCTATTTAATTCCGAAGCAATTTCTGTGTTTCATCATCAATAAGAATGTCAGAGTGATACAGTAAACCTGAAGTGAAGCGTCGGAGTCAAATTCTAGTGTCACAGTAATGGTTCAAAACATTGTCAGTAAGATGAGTCAGTCTTCTTGTACTTAAGTCGGCATTGTGCCTTTTCTATTTAATTCCGATGTAATTTCTGTGTTTCATCGTCAATAAGAGGGTCAGAGGGATACAGGAAACCTGAAGTTAATCATCATAATCTATAACTAGAGTCACAGGAATGGTTCAAATCATAGACAGTAAGAAGAGTCAGTCTTCTTGTACTTATGTCGGCATTGTGCCTTTTCTATTTAATTCCGACGCAATTTCTCTGTTTCATCGACAATATGAAGTTCAGAGGGATACAGTAAACCTGAAGTGAAGCATCGGAATCTATAACTAGTGTCGCAGGAATGGTTCAAATCATAGACAGTAAGAAGAGTCAGTCTTCTTGTACTTATGTCGGCTATGTGCCTTTTCTATTTAATTCCGACGCAATTTCTGTGTTTCATCGACAATATGAAGGTCAGAGGGATACAGTAAACCTGAAGTGAAGCATCGGAATCTATAACTAGTGTCACAGGAATGGTTCAGAGTATAGACAGAAGAAAGAGTGAGTCTTCTTGTACTTGAACCGGCATTGTGCGTTTTGTTTTTAATTCCGATGCTATTTCTGTTTTTCATCGTCAATAAGAAAGTCAGAGGGATACAGTAAACCTGAAGTGAAGCATCGCAATCTATAACTAGTGTCACAGGAATTGTTCAAAACATAGACAGTAGGAACAGTCAGTCTTTTTGTACTTAAGTCGGCATTGTGCCTTTTCTATTTAATTCCGATGCAATTTCTATGTTTCATCGTCAATAAGAAGGACAGAGGGATACAGTAAACCTGAAGTGAAGCATCGGAATCTATAACTAGTGTCACAGGAATGGTTCAAAAAATAGACAGTAGAGAGGGTCAGTCTTCTTGTACTTAAGTCGGCATTGTGCCTTTGGTATTTAATTCCGATGCAATTTCTGTGTTTCATCGTCAATATGAAGGTCCAAGGAATACAGTAAACCTGAAGTGAGGCATCGGAATCTATAACTAGTGTCACAGGAATGGTTCAAAATATAGACCGTAAGAAGAGTCAGTCTTCTTGTACTTAAGTCGGCATTGTGTCTTTTCTGTTTAATTCCGATGCAATTTCTGTGTTTCATCGTCAATAAGAAGGGCAGAGGGATACAGTAAACCTGAAGTGAGGCATCGAAATCTATAAGTAGTGTCACAGGAATGGTTCAAAACATAGTCAGTAAGAAGAGTCAGTCTTCTTGTACTTAAGTCGGCATTGTGCCTTTTCTATTTAATTCCGATGCTATTTCTGTGTTTCATCGTCAATAAGAAGGTCGGAGGGATACAGTAAACCTGAAGTGAAGCATCGGAATCTATAAGTTGTGTCACAGGAATGGTTCAAAACATAGTCAGTAAGAAGAGTCAGTTTTCTTGTACTTAGGTCGGCATTGTGCCTTTTCTATTTAATTCCGATTCAGTTTCTGTGTTTCGTCGTCAATAAGATGGTCCAAGGGATACAGTAAACCTGAAGTGAAGCATCGGAATCTATAACTAGTGTCACAGGAATGGTTTATAGCATAGAGAGTAGGAAGAGTCTGTCTTCTTGTACTTAAGTCGGCATTGTGCCTTTTGTATTTTATTCCGATGCAATTTCTATGTTTCATAGTCAATAAGAATGTCAGAGGGATACAGTAAACCTGAAGTGAAGCATCGGAATCTATAACTAGTGTCACAGGAATGGTTCAAATCACAGTCAGTAAGAAGGATCAGTCTTCTTGTACTTAATTCGGCATTGTGCCTTTTTATTTAATTCCGATGCAATTCCTGTGTTTCATCGTCAATAAGAAGTTCAAAGGGATACAGTAATCCTGAAGCATCGGAACCTATAACTAGTGTCACAGAAATGGTTCAAAACATAGTCAGCAAGAAGAGTCAGTCTTCTTGTACTTAGGTCGCCATTGTGCCTTTTCTATTTACTTCCGATGCAATTTCTGTGTTTCATCGTCAATACGAAAGTCAGAGGGATACAGTAAACCTGAAGTGAAGCAACGGAAACTATAACTAGTGTCACAGGAATGGTTCAAATCTTAGACAGTAGGAAGAGTCAGTCTACATGTACTTAAGTCGGCATTGTGCATTTTGTATTTAATTCCAACGCAATTTTTGTGTTTCATCGTCAATAAGAAGGTCCAAGGGATACAGTAAAACTGAAGTGAAGAATCGGAATCTATACCTAGTGTCACAGGAATGGTTAAAAACATAGTCAGTATGAGGAGTCAGTCTTGTTGTACTTAAGTCAGCATTGTGGCTTTTCTATTTAATTCCGATGCAATTTCTGTGTTTCATCGTCAATAAGAAGGACAGAGGGATACAGTAAACCTGAAGTGAAGCATCGGAATCTATAACTAGTGTCACAGGAATGGTTCAAAAAATAGACAGTAGAGAGAGTCAGTCTTCTTGTACTTAAGTCGGCATTGTGCCTTTGGTATTTAATTCCGATGCAATTTCTGTGTTTCATCGTCAATAAGAAGGTCCAAGGGATACAGTAAACCTGAAGTGAGGCATGGGAATCTATAACTATTGTCACAGGAATGGTTCAAAACATAGTCGGTAAAAAGAGTCAGTCTTCTTGTACTTAAGTCGGCATTGTGCCTTTTCTATTTAATTCCGATGCAATTTCTGTGTCTCATCGTCAATAAGACGGTCAGAGGGATACAGTAAATCTGAAGTGAAGCATCGGAATGTATAACTAGTGTCCATGGAATGGTTCATAACATAGACAGTAGGAAGAGTCAGTCTCCTTGTACTTGAGTCGGCATTGTGCCTTTTGTATTTATTTCCGATGCAATTTCTGTGTTTTATCATCAATAAGAAGGTCAGAGGGATACAGTAAACCTAAAGTGAATCATCGGAATCTATAACTAGTGTCACAGGAATGGTTCAAAACATAGACAGTAGGAAGAGTCAGTCTACATGTACTTAAGTCTGCATTGTGCCTTTTGTATTTAATTACGATGCAATTTTTGTGTTTCATCGTCAACAGGAAGGTCCAAGGGATACAGTAAACCTGAAGTGAAGCAACGGAATCTATAACTAGTGTCACAGGAATGGTTCAAAACATAGACAGTAGGAAGAGTCAGTCTTCTCGTACTTAAGTCTGCATTGTGCCTTTTCTTTTCAATTCCGATGCAATTTCTGTGTTTCATCGTCAACAAGAAGGTCAGAGGGATACAGTAAACCTGAAGTGAAGCATCGGAATCCATAACTAGTGTCACACGATTGGTTCAAAACAAAGACAGCAGGAAGAGTCAGTCTTCTTGTTCTTAAGTCGACATTGTGCCTTTTGTATTTAATTCCGATGCAATTTCTGTGTTTTATCGTCAATAAGAAGGTCCAAGGAATACAGTAAACCTGAAGTGAGGCATCGGAATCTATAACTAGTGTCACAGGAATGGTTCAAAACATAGTCAGTAGGAAGAGTCAATCTTCTTGTACTTAGGTCGGCATTGTGACTTTTCTATTTAACTCCGATGCAATTTCTGTATGTTATCGACAATGCGAAGGTCCAAGGGATGCAGTACACCTGAAGTGCAGAATCGGAATCTATAACTAGTGTCACAGGAATGGTTCAAAACATAGTCAGTAAGAAGAGTCAGTCTTCTTGTACTTAGGTCGCCATTGTGCCTTTTCTATTTAATTCCGATGCAATTTGTGTGTTTCATCGCCAATAAGAAGGTCAGAGGGTTACAGTAAACCTGAAGTGAAGCATCGGAATCTATAACTAGTGTCACAGGAATGGTTCAAACATAGACTGTAGGGAGAGTCAGTCTTTTTGTACTTAAGTAGTCATTGTGCCATTTGTATTTAATTCCGATGCAATTTCTGTGTTTCATCGTCAACAAGAAGGGCAGAGGGATACAGTAAACGTCATGCGAGGCATCGGAATCTATAACTAGTCTTACAGGAATGACTCAAAACGTAGACAGTAGGAAGAGTCAGTCTTCTTGTTCTTAAGTCGGCATTGTGCCTTTTCTATTTAATTCCGATGCAATTTCTGTGTTTCATCGTCCATAAGAAGGTCAGAGGGATACAGTAAACCTGAAGTGAAGCAACGGAATCTATAACTAGTGTCACAGGAATGGTTCAAAACAATGACAGTAGGAAGAGTCAGTCTTCTTGTACTTAAGTCTGAATTGTGCCTTTTGTATTTAATTCCTATGCAATTTTTGTGTTTCATCGTCAATAGGAAGGTCCAAGGGATACAGTAAACCTGAAGTGAAGAATCGGAATCTATAACTAGTGTCACAGGAATGGTTCAAAACATAGTCAGCATGAAGAGTCAGTCTGCTAGTACTTAAGTCGGCATTGTGCATTTTCTATTTACTTCCGATGCAATTTCTGTGTTTCATCGTCAATATGAAAGTCAGAGGGATACAGTAAACCTGAAGTGAAGCAACGGAATCTATAACTAATGTCACAGGAATGTTTCAAAACATAGACAGTAGGAAGAGTCAGTCTTCTTGTTCTTATGTCGACATTGTGCCTTTTGTATTTAATTCCGATGCAATTTCTGTGTTTTATCGTCAATAAGAAGGTCCAAGGAATACAGTAAACCTGAAGTGAGGCATCAGAATCTATAACTAGTGTCACAGGAATGGTTCAAACATAGTCAGTAAGAAGAGTCAATCTTCTTGTACTTAAGTCGGCATTTTGACTTTTCTATTTAATTCCAATGCAATTTCTGTATTTTATAGACAATACGAAGGTCCAAGGGATGCAGTACACCTGAAGTGCAGAATCGGAATCTATAACTAGTGTCACAGGAATGGTTCAAAACATAGTCAGTAAGAGGAGTCAGTCTTCTTGTACTTAGGTCGCCATTGTGTCTTTTCTATTTATTTCCGATGCAATTTCTGTGTTTCATCGTCCATAAGAAGGTCAGAGGGATACAGTAAACCTGAAGTGAAGCAACGGAATCTATAACTAGTGTCACAGGAATGGTTCAAAACAATGACAGTAGGAAGAGTCAGTCTTCTCGTACTTAAGTCGGCATTGTGCCTATTGTATTTAATTCCGATGCAATTTCTGTGTTTCATCGTCAATAAGAAGGTTAGAGGGATACAGCAAACCTGAAGTGAAGCATCGGAATGTATAACTAGCGTCACAGGAATCGTTCAAAGCATAGACAGTAGGAAGAGTCAGTCTTCTTCTACTTGATTCGGCATTGTGCCTTTTGTATTTATTTCCGATGCAATTCCTGTGATTCATCGTCAAAAAGAAGGTCAGAGGGATACAGTAAACCTGAAGTGAAGCATCGGAATGTATAACTAGTGTCACAGGAATGATTCAAAACATAGACAGTTGGAAGAATCAGTCTTCATGTACTTAAGTCGGCATTGTGCATTTTCTATTTATGTCACTGGAATGATTCAAAACATAGACTGTAGGAAGAATCAGTCTTCTTGTACTTAAGTCCGCATTGTGCCTTTTCTATTTAATTCCGATGCAATTTCTGTGCTTCATCGTCAACAAGAAGGTCAGAGGGATACAGTAAACCTGAAGTGAAGCATCGGAATCCATAACTAGTGTCACACGATTGGTTCAAAACATAGACAGTAGGAAGAGTCAGTCTTCTTGTTCGTAAGTCGGCATTGTGCCTTTTGTATTTAATTCCGATGCAATTTCTGTGTTTTATCGTCAATAATAAGGTCCAAGGAATACAGTAAACCTGAAGTGAGGCATCGGAATCTATAACTAGTGTCACAGGAATGGTTCAAAACGTAGTCAGTAAGAAGAGTCAGTTTTCTTGTACTTAAGTCGCCATTGTGCCTTTTCTATTTATTTCCGATGCAATTTTTGTGTTTCATCGTCAATAAGAGGGTCAGAGGGATACAGTAAAACTGAAGTGAAGCAACGGAATCTATAACTAGTGTCACTGGAATGGTTCAAAACATAGACAGTAGGAGGAGTCAGTCTTCTTGTTCTGAAGTCGGCATTGTTACTTTTCTATTTAGTTCCGATGCCATTTCTGTGTTTCATCGTCAATACGAAGGCCAGAGGGATACAGTAAACCTGACGTGAGGCATCGGAATGTATAACTAGTGTCACAGGAATCGTTCAAAGCATAGACAGTAGGAAGAGTCAGTCTTCTTCTACTTGATTCGGCATTGTGCCTTTTGTATTTATTTCCGATGCAATTCCTGTGTTTCATCGTCAAAAAGAAGGTCAGAGGGATACAGTAAACCTGAAGTGAAGCATCGGAATGTATAACTAGTGTCACAGGAATGATTCAAAACATAGACAGTTGGAAGAATCAGTCTTCATGTACTTAAGTCGGCATTGTGCATTTTCTATTTAATTCCGATGCAATTTCTGTGTTTCATCCTCAATAAGAAGGTCAGAGGGATACAGTAAACCTGAAGTGAATCATCGGAATTCATAACTAGTGTCACAGGATTGGTTCAAAGCATAGACAGTAGGAAGAGTCAGTCTTCTTGTACTTAAGTCGGCATTGTGCCTTTTGTATTTAATTCCGATGCAATTTCTGTGTTTCATCGTCAATAAGAAGGTCAGAGGGATACAGTAAACCTGAAGTGAAGCATCGGAATCTATAACTAGTGTCACAGGAATGGTTCAAAACATAGACAGTAGGGAGAGTCAGTCTTTTTGTACTTAAGTAGTCATTGTGCCTTTTGTATTTAATTCCGATGCAACTTCTGTGTTTCATCGTCAAGAAGAAGGTCAGAGAGATACAGTAAACGTGATGCGACGCATCGGAATCTATAACTAGTGTTACAGGAATGACTCAAAACGTAGACTGTAGGAAGAGTCAGTCTTCTTGTATTTAAGTCGGCATTGTGCCTTTTCTATTTAATTCCGATGCAATTTCTGTGTTTCATCGTCAATAAGAAGGTCAGATGGATACAGTAAACCTGAGGCGAAGCATCGGAATCTATAACTAGTGTCACAGGAATGGTTCAAATGATTGACAGTAGGAAGAGTCAGTCTTCTTGTACTTAAGTCGGCATTGTGCCTTTTGTATTTAATTCCGATGCAATTTCTGCGTTTCATCGTCAATAAGACGGTCAGAGGGATACAGTAAACCTGAAGTGAAGCATCGGAATGTATAACTAGTGTCACAGGAATCGCTCAAAGCATAGACAGTAGGTAGAGTCAGTCTTCTTATACTTGATTCGGCATTGTGCCTTTTGTATTTATTTCCGATGCAATTTCTGTGTTTCATCGTCAATAAGAAGCTCAGAGGGATACAGTAAACATGAAATGAAGCATCGTAATCTATAACTAGTGTCACAGGAATGGTTCAAAACATAGACAGTAAGAAGAGTCAGTCTTCTTGTACCTAAGTCGGCATTGTGCCTTTTCTATTTAATTCCGACGCAATCTCTGTGTTTCATCGTCAATAAGAAGGTCAGAGGGATACAGTAAACCTGAAGTGAAGCATCGGACTCTATAAGTGGTGTCACAGGAATGGTTCAAACATAGTCAGTAAGAAGAGTCAGTCTTCTTGTACTTAAGTCGGCATTGTGCCTTTTCTATTTAATTCCGATGCAAATTCGGTGTTTCATCGTCAATAAGAAGGTCAGAGGGATACAGTAAATCTGAAGTGAAGCATCGGAATGTATAACTAGTGTCCGTGGAATGGTTCAAAACATACATCTACATCTACATCTACATTGATACTCCGCAAGCCACCCAACGGTGTGTGGCGGAGGGCACTTTACGTGCCACTGTCATTACCTCCCTTTCCTGTTCCAGTCGCGTATGGTTCGCGGGAAGAACGACTGTCTGAAAGCCTCCGTGCGCGCTCTAATCTCTCTAATTTTACATTCGTGATCTCCTCGGGAAGTATAAGTAGGGGAAAGCAATATATTCGATACCTCATCCAGAAACGCACCCTCTCGAAACCTGGCGAGCATGCTACACCGCGATGCAGAGCGCCTCTCTTGCAGAGTCTGCCACTTGAGTTTGTTAAACATCTCCGTAACGCTATCACGGTTACCAAATAACCCTGTGACGAAACGCGCCGCTCTTCTTTGGATCTTCTCTATCTCCTCCGTCAACCCGACCTGGTACGGATCCCACACTGATGAGCAATACTCAAGTATAGGGCGAACGAGTGTTTTGTAAGCCACCTCCTTTGTTGATGGACTACATTTTCTAAGCACTCTCCCAATGAATCTCAACCTGGTACCCACCTTACCAACAATTAATTTTATATGATCATTCCACTTCAAATCGTTCCGTACGCATACTCCCAGATATTTTACAGAAGTAACTGCTACCAGTGTTTGTTCCGCTATCATATAATCATACAATAAAGGATCCTTCTTTCTATGTATTCGCAATACATTACATTTGTCTATGTTAAGGGTCAGTTGCCACTCCCTGCACCAAGTGCCTATCCGCTGCAGATCTTCCTGTATTTCGCTACAATTTTCTAATGCAGCAACTTCTCTGTATACTACAGCATCATCCGCGAAAAGCCGCATGGAACTTCCGACACTATCTACTAAGTCATTTATATATATTGTGAAAAGCAATGGTCCCATAACACTCCCCTGTGGCACGCCAGAGGTTACTTTAACGTCTGTAGACGTCTCTCCATTGATAACAACATGCTGTGTTCTGTTTGCTAAAAACTCTTCAATCCAGCCACACAGCTGGTCTGATATTCCGTAGGCTCTTACTTTGTTTATCAGGCGACAGTGCGGAACCGTATCGAACGCCTTCCGGAAGTCAAGAAAAATAGCATCTACCTGGGAGCCTGTATCTAATATTTTCTGGGTCTCATGAACAAATAAGGCGAGTTGGGTCTCACACGATCGCTGTTTCCGGAATCCATGTTGATTCCTACATAGTAGATTCTGGGTTTCCAGAAATGACATGATACGCGAGCAAAAAACATGTTCTAAAATTCTACAAGAGATCGACGTAAGAGATATAGGTCTATAGTTTTGCGCATCTGCTCGACGACCCTTCTTGAAGACTGGGACTATCTGTGCTCTTTTCCAATCATTTGGAACCCTCCGTTCCTCTAGAGACTTGCGGTACACGGCTGTTAGAAGGGGGGCAAGTTCTTTCGCGTACTCTGTGTAGAATCGAATTGGTATCCCGTCAGGTCCAGTGGACTTTCCTCTATTGAGTGATTCCAGTTGCTTTTCTATTCCTTGGACACTTATTTCGATGTCAGCCATTTTTTCGTTTGTGCGAGGATTTAGAGAAGGAACTGCAGTGCGGTCTTCCTCTGTGAAACAGCTTTGGAAAAAGGTGTTTAGTATTTCAGCTTTACGCGTGTCATCCTCTGTTTCAATGCCATCATCATCCCGTAGTGTCTGGATATGCTGTTTCGAGCCACTTACTGATTTAACGTAAGACCAGAACTTCCTAGGATTTTCTGTCAAGTCGGTACATAGAATTTTACTTTCGAATTCAATGAACGCTTCACGCATAGCCCTCCTTACGCTAACTTTGACATCGTTTAGCTTCTGTTTGTCTGAGAGGTTTTGGCTGCGTTTAAACTTGGAGTGGAGCTCTCTTTGCTTTCGCAGTAGTTTCCTAACTTTGTTGTTGTGCCACGGTGGGTTTTTCCCGTCCCTCACAGTATTACTCGGCACGTACCTGTCTAAAACGCATTTTACGATTGCCTTGAACTTTTTCCATAAACACTCAACATTGTCAGTGTCGGAACAGAAATTTTCGTTTTGATCTGTTAGGTAGTCTGAAATCTGCCTTCTATTACTCTTGCTAAACAGATAAACCGTCCTCCCTTTTTTTATATTCCTATTAACTTCCATATTCAGGGATGCTGCAACGGCCTTATGATCACTGATTCCCTGTTCTGTACATACAGATTCGAAAAGTTCGGGTCTGTTTGTTATCAGTAGGTCCAATATGTTATCTCCACGAGTCGGTTCTCTGTTTAATTGCTCGAGGTAATTTTCGGATAGTGCACTCAGTATAATGTCACTCGATGCTCTGTCCCTACCACCCGTCCTAAACATCTGAGTGTCCCAGTCTATATCTGGTAAATTGAAATCTCCACCTAAGACTATAACATGCTGAGAAAATTTATGTGAAATGTATTCCAAATTTTCTCTCAGTTGTTCTGCCACTAATGCTGCTGAGTCGGGAGGTCGGTAAAAGGAGCCAATTATTAACCTAGTTCGGTTGTTTAGTGTAACCTCCACCCATAATAATTCACAGGAACTATCCACTTCTACTTCACTACAGGATAAACTACTACTAACAGCGATGAGCACTCCACCACCGGTTGCATGCAATCTATCCTTTCTAAACACCGTCTGTACCTTTGTAAAAATTTCGGCAGAATTTATCTCTGGCTTAAGCCAGCTTTCTGTACCTATAACGATTTCAGCTTCGGTGCCTTCTATCAGCGCTTGAAGTTCCGGTACTTTACCAACGCAGCTTCGACAGTTGACAATTACAATACCGATTGCTGCTTGGTCCCCGCATGTCCTGACTTTGCCCCGCACCCGTTGAGGCTGTTGCCCTTTCTGTACTTGCCCAAGGCCATCTAACCTAAAAAACCGCCCAGCCCACGCCACACAACCCCTGCTACCCGTGTAGCCGCTTGTTGCGTGTAGTGGACTCCTGACCTATCCAGCGGAACCAGAAACCCCACCACCCTATGGCGCAAGTCGAGGAATCTGCAGCCCACACGGTCGCAGAACCGTCTCAGCCTCTGATTCAGACCCTCCACTCGGCTCTGTACCAAAGGTCCGCAGTCAGTCCTGTCGACGATGCTGCAGATGGTGAGCTCTGCTTTCATCCCGCTAGCGAGACTGGCAGTCTTCACCAAATCAGATAGCCGCCGGAAGCCAGAGAGGATTTCCTCCGATCCATAGCGACACACATCATTGGTGCCGACATGAGCGACCACCTGCAGATGGGTGCACCCTGTACCCTTCATTGCATCCGGAAGGACCCTTTCCACATCTGGAATGACTCCCCCCGGTATGCACACGGAGTGCACATTGGTTTTCTTCCCCTCTCTTGCTGCCATTTCCCAAAGGGGCCCCATTACGCGCCATAGACAGTAGGAAGAGTCAGTCTCCTTGTACTTGAGTCGGCATTGTGCATTTTGTATTTGTTTCCGATGCAATCTCTGTGTTTCATCATCAATAAGATGGTCAGAGGTATACAGTAAACCTGAAGTGAAGCATCAGATTCTATAACTAGTCTCACAGGAATGGTTCAAAACATAGACAGCAGGAAGAGTCTTTCTTCTTGTACTTTAGTCGGCATTGTGCTTTTTCTATTTAATTCCGATGCAATTTCTGTGTTTCATCATCAATAAGAAGGTCAGAGGGATACAGTAAACCTAAAGTGAATCATCGGAATCTATAACTAGTGTCACAGGAATAGTTCAAAACATAGGGAGTAGGAAGAGTCAGTCTACATGTACTTAAATCTGCATTGTGCCTTTTGTATTTAATTCCGATGCAATTTTTGTGTTTCATCGTCAATAGGAAGGTCCAAGGGATACAGTAAACCTGAAGTGAAGAATCGGAATCTATAACTAGTGTCACAGGAATGGTTCAAAACATAGTCAGCAAGAAGAGTCAGTCTTCTTGTACTTAAGTCGGCATTGTGCCTTTTCTATTTTCTTCCGATGCAATTTCTGTGTTTCATCGTCAATAAGAAAGTCAGAGGGATACAGTAAACCTGAAGTGAAGCAACGGAATCTATAACTAGTGTCACAGGAATGGTTCAAAACATAGACAGTAGGAAGAGTCAGTCTTCTTGTTCTTAAGTCGACATTGTGCCTTTTGTATTTAATTCCGATGCAATTTCTGTGTTTCATCGTCAATAAGAAGGTCCAAGGAATACAGTAAACCTGAAGTGAGGCATCGGAATCTATAACTAGTGTCACAGGAATGGTTCAAAACATAGTCAGTAAGAAGAGTCAATCTTCTTGTACTTAAGTCGGCATTGTGACTATTCTATTAAAATCCGATGCAATTTCTGTATTTTATCGACAATACGAAGGTCCAAGGGATGCAGTACACCTGAAGTGCAGAATCGGAATCTATAACTACTGTCACAGGAATGGTTCAAAGCAATGACAGTAGGAAGAGTCAGTCTTCTCGTACTTAAGTCGGCATTGTGCCTATTGTATTTAATTCCGATGCAATTTCTGTGTTTCATCGTCAATAAGAAGGTCAGACGGATACAGCAAACCTGAAGTGAAGCATCGGAATGTATAACTAGCGTCACAGGAATGATTCAAAACATAGACTGTAGGAAGAATCAGTCTTCTTGTACTTAAGTCTGCATTGTGCCTTTTCTATTTCATTCCGATGCAATTTCTGTGCTTCATCGTCAACAAGAAGGTCAGAGGGATACAGAATAACCTGAAGTGAAGCATCGGAATCCATAACTAGTGTCACACGATTGGTTCAAAACACAGACAGTAGGAAGAGTCAGTCTTCTTGTTCGTAAGTCGGCATTGTGCCTTTTGTATTTAATTCCGATGCAATTTCTGTGTTTTATCGTCAATAATAAGGTCCAAGGAATACAGTAAACCTGAAGTGAGGCATCGTAATCTATAACTAGTGTCACAGGAATGGTTCAAAACGTAGTCAAAAAGAAGAGTCAGTCTTCTTCTACTTAAGTCGCCATTGTGCCTTTTCTATTTATTTCCCATGCCATTTCTGAGTTTCATCGTCAATACGAAGGCCAGAGGGATACAGTAAACCTGAAGTGAGGCATCGGAATGTATAACTAGTGTCACAGGAATCGTTCAAAGCATATACAGTAGGAAGAGTCAGTCTTCTTCTACTTGATTCGGCATTGTGCCTTTTGTATTTATTTCCGATGCAAGTTCTGTGTTTCATCGTCAATAAGAAGGTCATAGGGATACAGTAAACCTGAAGTGAAGCATCGGAATTCATACCTAGTGTCACAGGATTGGTTCAAAGCATAGACAGTAGGAAGAGTCAGTCTTCTTGTACTTAAGTCGGCATTGTGCCTTTTGTATTTAATTCCGATGCAATTTCTGTGTTTTATCGGCAATAAGAAGGTCCAAGGGATGCAGTACACCTGAAGTGAAGCATCGGAATCTATAACCAGTGTCACAGGAATGGTTCATAACATAAACAGTAAGAAGAGTCAGTCTCCTTGTACTTAAGTCGGCATTGTGCCTTTTCTATTTAATTCCGACGCAATCTCTGAGTTTCATCGTCAATAAGAAGGTCAGAGGGATACAGTAAACCTGAAGTGAAGCATCGGAATCCATAACTAGTGTCACACGATTGGTTCAAATCATAGACAGTAGGAAGAGTCAGTCTTCTTGTTCGTAAGTCGGCATTGTGCTGTTTGTATTTAATTCCGATGCAATTTATGTGTTTTATCGACAATAATAAGGTCCAAGGAATACAGTAAACCTGAAGTGAGGCATCGGAATCTATAACTAGTGTCACAGGAATGGTTCAAAACGTAGTCAGTAAGAAGAGTCAGTCTTCTTGTACTTAAGTCGCCATTGTGCCTTTTCTATTTATTTCCGATGCAATTTCTGTGTTTCATCGTCAATAAGAAGGTGAGAGGGATACAGTAAACCTGAAGTGAAACAACGGAATCTATAACTAGTGTCACTGGAATGGTTCAAAACATAGACAGTAGGAAGAGTCAGTCTTCTTGTTCTTAAGTCGGCATTGTGACTTTCCTATTTAATTCCGATGCCATTTCTGTGTTTCATCGTCAATACGAGGGCCAGAGGGATACAGTAAACCTCAAGTGAGGCATCGGAATGTATAACTAGTGTCACAGGAATCGTTCAAAGCATAGACAGTAGGAAGAGTCAGTCTTCTTCTACTTGATTCGGCATTGTGCCTTTTGTATTGAATTCCGATGCAATTCCTGTGTTTCATCGTCAAAAAGAAGGTCAGAGGGATACAGTAAACCTGAAGTGAAGCATCGGAATGTATAACTAGTGTCACAGGAATGATTCAAAACATAGACAGTTGGAAGAATCAGTCTTCATGTACTTAAGTCGGCATTGTGCATTTTCTATTTAATTCCGATGCAATTTCTGTGTTTCAGCGTCAATAAGAAGGTCAGAGGGATACAGTAAACCTGAAGTGAAGCATCGGAATTCATAACTAGTGTCACAGGGTTGGTTCAAAGCATAGACAGTAGGAAGAGTCAGTCTTCTTGTACTTAAGTCGGCATTGTGCCTTTTGTATTTAATTCCGATGCAATTTCTGTGTTTTATCGGCAATAAGAAGATCCAAGGGATGCAGTACACCTGAAGTGAAACATCGGAATCTATAAGTGGTGTCATAGGAACGGTTCAAACATAGTCAGTAAGAAGAGTCAGTCTTCTTGTACTTAAGTCGGCACTGTGTCTTTCGTATTTAATTCCGATGAAATTTCGGTGTTTCATCGTCAATAAGAAGGTCCAAGGGATACAATAAATATGAAGTGAAGCATCGGAATCTATAACTAGTGTCACAGGAATGGTTCAAACATAGTCAGTAAGAAGAGTCAGTCTTCTTGTACTTAAGTCGGCATTGTGACTTTTCTATTTAATTCCGATGCAATTTCTGTGTTTCATCGTCAATAAGAAGGTCAGAGGGATACAGTAAGTCTAAAGTGAAGCATCGGAATGTATAACTAGTGTCAAAGGAATGGTTCAAAACATAGACAGTAGGAAGAGTCAGTCTCCTTGTACTTGAGTCGGCATTGTGCCTTTTGTATTTATTGCCGATGCAATTTCGGTGTTTCATCTTCAATAAGAAAGTCAGAGGGACACAGTACACCTGAAGTGACTCATCGGAATCTATAACTAGTATCACTGGAATGGTTCAAAACATAGACAGTAGGATGAGTCAGTCTTCTTGTTCTTATGTCGGCATTGTGACTTTTCTATTTAGTTCCGATGCAATTTCTGTGTTTCATCGTCAATAAGAAGGTCAGAGGGATTCAGTAAACCCGAAGTGAAGCAACGGAATCTATAACTAGTGTCACTGGAGTGGTTCAAAACATAGACAGTAGGAAGAGTCAGTCTTCTTGTACTTAAGTTGGCATTGTGCCTTTTGTATTTAATTCCGTTGCAATTTCTGTGTTTCATCGTCAATCAGAAGGTCCAAGGAATACAGTAAACCTGAAGTGAGGCATTGGAATCTATAACTAGTGTCACAGGAATGGTTCAAAACATAGCCACTAGGAAGAGTCAGTCTTCTTGTACTTAAGTCGGCATTGTGCCTTTTCTATTTAATTCCGATGCAATCTCTGTGTTTTATTGGCAATAAGAAGGTGCAAGTGATGCAGTACACCTGAAGTGAGGCATCGGAATCTATAACTAGTGTCACAGGAATGGTTCATAACATACACAGTAACAAGAGTCAGTCTTCTTGTACTTAAGTCGGCATTGTGCCTTTTCTATTTAATTCCGACGCAATCTCTGTGTTTCATCGTCAATAAGAAGGTCAGAGGGATACAGTAAACCTGAAGTGAAGCATCGGAATCTATAAGTGGGGACACAGGAATGGTTCAAACATAGTCAGTAAGAAGAGTCAGTCTTCTTGTACTTAAGTCACCATTGTGTTTCGTATTTGATTCCGATGAAATTTCGGTGTTTCATCGTCAATAAGAAGGTCCAAGGGATACAATAAACCTGAAGTGAATCATCGGAATCTATAACTAGTGTCACAAGAATGGTTCACGACATACACAGTAGGAAGTGTCAGTCTACATGTACTTAAGTCGGCACTGTGCCTTTTGAATTTAATTCCGATCCAATTTTTGTGTTTCATCGTCAATAAGAAGGTCCAAGGGATACAGTAAACCTGAAGTGAAGAATCGGAATCTATAACTAGTGTCACAGGAATGGTTCAAAACATAGTCAGTAAGAAGAGTCAGTCCTCTTGTACTTAAGTCGGCATTGTGCCTTTTCTATTTACTTCCGATGCAAATTTCAGTGTTTCATCGTCAATAAGAAGGTCGCAGGGATACAGTAAACCTGAAGTGTAGCATCGGAATCTATAACTAGTGTCACAGGAATGGTTCAAAACATAGACAGTAGAAAGAGTCAGTCTTCCTGTACTTAAGTCGGCATTGTGCCTTTAGTATTTAATTCCGATGCAATTACTGTGTTTCATCGTCAATAAGAAGGTCCAAGGGATACAGTAAACCTGAAGTGAGGCATCGGAATCTATAACTAGTGTCACAGGAATGGTTCAAAACATAGTATGAAGAGTCAGTCTTCCTGTACTTAAGTCGGCATTGTGCCTTTAGTATTTAATTCCGATGCAATTACTGTGTTTCATCGTCAATAAGAAGGTCCAAGGGATACAGTAAACCTGAAGTGAGGCATCGGAATCTATAACTAGTGTCACAGGAATGGTTCAAATCATAGTCAGTTAGAAGAATCAGTCTTCTTGTACTTAAGTCTGCATTGTGCCTTTTGTATTTAATTCCGAAGCAATTTAAGTGTTTTTGATCGTCAATAAGAAGGTCCAAGGGATGCAGTACACCCGAAGTGAAGCATCGGAATCTATAACCAGTGTCACAGGAATGGTTCAAATTATAGACAGTAAGAAGAGTCAGTCTTCTTGTACTTAAGCGGGCATTGTGCCTTTTCTATTCAATTCCGATGCAATTTCTGTGTTTCATCGTCAATAAGAAGAACAGAGGGATACAGTATACCTGAAGTGAAGCATCGGAATCTATAAGTGGTGTCACAGGAATGGTTCAAAACATAGTCAGTAAGAAGAGTCAGTCTTCTTGTAGTTAAGTCGTAATTGTGGCTTTCGTATTTAATTCCGATGCAATTTCGTTGTTTCATCGTCAATAAGAAGGTCCAAGGGATACAGAAAACCTGAAGTGAAGCATCGGAATCAAAAACTAGTGTCACAGGAATGGTTCAAAACATAGCCAGAAGGTAGAGTCAGTCTTCTTGTACTTAAGTCGGCATTGTGGCTTTTTCTATTTCATTCTGATGCAATTTCTGTGTTTCATCATCAATAATAACGTCAGGGGGATACAGTAAACCTGAAGTGAAGCATTGGAATCTAAAACTAGTGTCACGGGAATGGTTCAAAACGTAGGCGGTAGGAAGAGTCAGTCTTCTTGTACTTATGTCGGCATTGTGCCTTTTGTATTTAATTCCGATGCAATTTCTGTGTTTCATCGTCAATAAGAAGGTCCAAGGGATACAGTAAACATATAGCGAAGCATCGGAATCTAAAACTTGTCTCACAGGAAATGTTCAAACATAGTCATTAAGAAGAGTCAGTCTTCTTGTACTTAAGTCGGCATTGTGCCTTTTCTATTTAATTCCGATGTAATTTCTGTGTTTCGTTGTCAATAGGAAGGTACAAGTAATACAGTGAACCTGAAGTGAAGCATCGGAATCTAAAACAGGTCTCACAGGAAAGGTTCAAAGCATTGAGAGTAAAAAGAGCCAGTCATCCTGTATTTGAGTCGGCATTGTGCCTTTTGTATTTAATTCCGATGCAATTTATGTGTCTCATCATCAATAAGAAGGTCGGAGGGATACAGCAAACCTAAAGTGTAGCATCGGAGGCTATAACTAGTGTCACAGGAATGGTTCAAAACATAGACAGCAAGAAGAGCCAGTCTTCCTGTACTTAAGTCGGCATTGTGCCTTTTCTATTTAATTCCGATGCAATTTCTGTGTTTCGTCGTCAATAAGAAGGTCAGAGGGATACGGTAAACCTAAAGTGAAGCATCGGAATCAATAAGTGGTGCCACAGGAATGGTTCAAAGCATAGTCAGTAAGAAGAATCAGTCTTCTTGTACTTAAGTCGGCATGGTGCATTTCGTATTCAATTCCGATGCAATTTCGGTGTTTTATCGTCAATAAGAAGGTCCAAGGGATACAGTAAACCTGACGTGAAGCATCGGAATCTATAACTAGTGTCACAGGAATGGTTCAAATCATAGACAGTAAGAAGAGTCAGTCTTCTTGTACTTAAGTCGGCATTGTGCCTTTTCTAATTAATTCCGATGCAATTTCTGTGTTTCATCATCAATAAGAAGGTCGGAGGGATACAGTAAACCTGAAGTGTAGCATCGGAGGCTATAACTAGTGTCACGGGAATGGTTCAAGGCATAGTCAGCAAGAAGAGTCAGTCTTCTTGTCCTTAAGTCGGCACTGTGCCTATTGTATTTAATTCCGATGCAATTTCTGTGTTTCATCGTCAATAAGAAGGTCCAAGGGATACAGTAAACCTGAAGTGAGGCATCCGAATCTATAACTACTGTCACAGGAATGTTTCAAAACATAGTCAGTAAGAATAGTCAGTCTTCTTGTACTTATGTCTTCATTGTGCCTTATGTATTTAATTCCGATGCAATTTATGTGTTTTATCGTCAATAAGAAGGTCAGAGGGATACAGTAAACCTGAAGTGAAGCATCGGAATCTATAACTAGTGTCACAGGCATGGTTCAAAACATAGAGAGTAAGAAGAGTCAGTCTTCTTCTACGTAAGTCGGCATTGTGCCTTTTGTATTTAATTCCGATGCAATTTCTGTTTTTCATCATCAATAAGATAGTCCAAGGGATACAGTAAACCTGAAGTGAGGCACCGGAATCTATAACTAGTGTCACAGGAATGGTTCAAAACAGAGACAGCAAGAAGAGCCAGTCTTCCTGTACTTAAGTCGGCATTGTGCCTTTTGTATTTAATTCCGATGCAATTTCTGTGTTTCGTCGTCAATAAGAAGGTCCAAGGGATACAGTAAACATATAGCGAAGCATCGGAATCTAAAACTTGTCTCACAGGAAATGTTCAAACATAGTCATTAAGAGGAGTCAGTCTTCTTGTACTTAAGTCGGCATTGTGCCTTTTCTATTTAATTCCGATGTAATTTCTGTGTTTCGTCGTCAATAGGAAGGTACAAGTAATACAGTGAACCTGAAGTGAAGCATCGGAATCTAAAACAGGTCTCACAGGAAAAGTTTAAAACATTGAGAGTAACAAGAGCCAGTCATCTTGTATTTGAGTCGGCATTGTGCCTTTTGTATTTAATTCCGATGCAATTTATGTGTTTCATCGTCAATAAGAAGGTCAGAGGGATACAGTAAAACTCAAGTGAGGCTTCGGAATCTATAACTAGTGTCACAGGAATGGTTCAAAAAAGAGCAGTAAGAAGAGTCAGTCTTCTTGTACTTAAGTCGGCATTGTGCCCTTTCTATTTAATTCCGATGCAATTTCTGTGTTTCATCATCAATAAGAAGGTCGGAGGGATACAGCAAACCTAAAGTGTAGCATCGGAGGCTATAACTACTGTCACAGGAATGGTTCAAAGCATAGTCAGTAAGAAGAGTCAGTCTTCTTGTACTTAAGTCGGCATTGTGCCTTTTCTATTTAATTTCGATGCAATTTCTGTGTTTCATCGTCAATAGGAAGGTCAGAGGGATACAGTAAACCTGAAGTGAAGCATCGGAATCAATATGTGGTGTCACAAGAATGGTTCAAAACATAGTCAGTAAGAAGAGTCAGTCTTCTTGTACTTAAGTCGGCATTGTGCCTTTTCTATTTAATTCCGATGCAATTTCAGTGTTTCATCGTCAATAAGAAAGTCCAAGGGATACAGTAAACCTGAAGTGAGGCCCCGGAATCCATAACTAGTGTCACAGGAATGGTTCAAAACAGAGACAGCAAGAAGAGCCAGTCTTCCTGTACTTAAGTCGGCATTGTGCCTTTTCTATTTAATTCCGATGCAATTTATGTGTTTCATCGTCAATAAGAAGGTCAGAGGGATACAGTAAACCTAAAGTGAAGCATCGGAATCAATAAGTGGTGCCACAGGAATGGTTCAAAGCATAGTCAGTAAGAAGAGTCAGTCTTCTTGTACTTAAGTCGGCATTGTGCCTTTTCTATTTAATTTCGATGCAATTTCTGTGTTTCATCGTCAATAAGAAGGTCAGAGGGATACAGTAAACCTGAAGTGAAGCATCGGAATCTATAACTAGTGTCACAGGAATGGTTCAAATCATAGACAGTAAGAAGAGTCAGTCTTCTTGTACTTAAGTCGGCATTGTGCCTTTTCTATTTAATTCCGATGGAATTTCTGTGTTTCATCATCAATAAGAAGGTCGGAGGGATACAGTAAACCTGAAGTGTAGCATCGGAGGCTATAACTAGTGTCACAGGAATGGTTCAAAGCATAGTCAGCAAGAAGAGTCAGTCTTCTTGTCCTTAAGTCGGCATTGTGCTTTTTCTATTTAATTCCGATGCAATTTCTGTGTTTCATCGTCAATAAGAAGGTCCAAGGGATACAGTAAACCTGAAGTGAGGAATCGGAATCTATAACTAGTGTCACAGGAATGGTTCAAAACATAGTCAGTGAGAAGAGTCAGTCTTCTTGTACTTAAGTCGGCATTGTGCCTTTTTTATTTAATTCCGATGCAATTTCTGTGTTTCGTCGCGAATAAGAAGGTCAGAGGGATACAGTAAACCTAAAGTGAAGCATCGTAATCTATAACTAGTGTCACAGGAATGGTTAAAATATAGACAGTAAGAAGAGTCAGTCTTCTTGTACTTAAATCGGCATTGTGCCTTTTCTATTTAATTCCGATGCAATTTCGATGTTTCATCGTCAATAAGAAGGTCCAAGAGATACAGTAAACCTGAAGTGAAGCATCGGAATCTATAACTAGGGTCACAGGAATGGTTCAAAACATAGACAGTAAGAAGAGTCAGTCTTCTTGTACTTAGAACAGCATTTTGCCTTTTGTATTTAATTCCGATGCAATTTTTGTGTTTCATCGTCAATAAGAAGGTCAGAGGGATACAGTAAACCTGAAGTGAAGCATCGGAATCTATAACTAGTGTCACAGGAATGGTTCAAAACATAGTAAGTAAGATGGGTCAGTCTTCTTGTACATAATTCGGCATTGTGCCTCTTCTATTTAATTCCGATGTAGTTTCTGTGATTCATCGTCAATAAGAAGGTCCAAGGGATACAGTAAACCTGAAGTGAAGCATCGGAATCTATAACTAGTGTCACAGGAATGGTTCAAAATATATACAGTAAGAAGAGTCAGTCTTCTTGTACTTAAGTCGGCATTGTGCATTTTCTACTTAATTCCGATGCAATATCTGTGTTTCATCTGCAATAGGAAGGTCAGAGGGATACAGTCAACCTGAGGTGAAGCATCGGAATCTATAACTAGTGTTACAGAAATGGTTCAAAACATAGACAGTAACAAGAGTCAGTCTTCTTGTACTTAAGACGGCATTGTGCCTTTCCTATTTAATTCCGACGCAATTTCTGTGTTTCATCGTCAATAGGAAGGTCAGAGGGATACAGTTAACCTGAAGTGAAGCATCGGAATCTATAACTAGTGTCACAGGAATGGTTCAAATCATAGGCAATAGGAAGGGTCAGACTTCTTGAACTTAAGTCGGCATTGTGCCTTTTCTATCTAATTCCGATGCAATTTCTGTGTTTCATCGTCGATAAGAAGGTCCATGGGATACAGTAAACCTGAAGTGAAGCATCGGAATCTATAACCAGTGTCACAGGAATGTTTCAAAACATAGACAGCAAGAAGAGTCAGTCCTCTTGTACCTAAGTCGGCATTGTGCTTTTTGTATCTAATTCCGATGCTATTTCTGTGTATCATCGTCAATAAGACGGTCAGAGGGATACAGTAAACCTGAAGTGTAGCATCGGAATCTATAACTAGTGTCACGGGAATGGTTCAAATTATAGACAGTAAGAAGAGTCAGTCTTCTTGTACTTAAGTCTGCATTGTGCCTTTTGTATTTAATTCCGATTCAATTTCTGTGTTTCATCGAAATAAGAAGGTCCAAGGGAGACAGTAAACATATAGTGAAGCATCGGAATCTAAAACTTGTCTCACAGGAAATGTTCAAAACATAGTCATTAAGAAGAGTCAGTCTTCTTGTACTTAAGTCGGCATTGTGCCTTTTCTATTTAATTCCGATGTAATTTCTGTGTTTCGTCGTCAATAGGAAGGTACAAGTAATACAGTGAACCTGAAGTGAAGCATCGGAATCTAAAACAGGTCTCACAGGAAAGGTTCAAAACATAGAGAGTAACAAGAGCCAGGCATCTTGTATTTGAGTCGGCATTGTGCCTTTTGTATTTAATTCCGATGCAATTTATGTGTTTCATCGTCAATAAGAAGGTCAGAGGGATATAGTAAAACTGAAGTGAGGCATCGGAATCTATAACTAGTGTCACAGGAATGGTTCAAAACAGGGACAGTATGAAGAGTCAGTCTTCTTGTACTTAAGTCGGCATTGTGCCCTTTCTATTTAATTCCGTTGCAATTTCTGCGTTTCATCATCAATAGGAAGGTCGGAGGGATACAGCAAACCTGAAGTGTAGCATCGGAGGCTATAACTAGTGTCAAAGGAATGGTTCAAAGCATAGTCAGTAAGAAGAGTCAGTCTTCTTGTACTTAATTCGGCATTGTGCCTTTTGTATTTAATTCCGATGCAATTTCCGTGTTTCATTGTCAATAAGAAAGTCCAAGGGATACAGTAAACATATAGTGAAGCATCAGAATCTAAAACTTGTCTCACAGGAAATGTTCAAAACATAGTCATTAAGAAGAGTCAGTCTTCTTGTACTTAAATCGGCATTGTGCCTTTTCTATTTAATTCCGATGCAATTTCTGTGTTTCGTCGTCAATGGGAAGGTACAAGTAATACAGTAAACCTGAAGTCAAGCATCGGAATCTAAAACCGGTCACACAGGAAAGGTTCAAAACATAGAGAGTAACAAGAGCCAGTCATCTCGTATTTGAGTCGGCATTGTGCCTTTTGTATTTAATTCCGATGCAACTTAGTGTTTCATCTTCAATAAGAACGTCAGAGGGATACAGTTAACCTGAAGTGAAGCATCGGAATCTATAACTAGTGTCACAGGAATGGTTAAAAAATAGACAGTAAGAAGGGTCAGTCTTCTTGAACTTAAGTCGGCATTGTGCCTTTTGTATTTAATTCCTATGCAATTTCTGTGATTTATCGTCAATAAGAAGGTCAGAGGGATACAGTAAACCTGAAGTGAAGCATCGGAATCTATAACTAGTGTCACAGGGATGGTTCAAAACATAGAGAGTAAGAAGAGTCAGTCTTCTTCTACGTAAGTCGGCATTGTGCCTTTTGTATTTAATTCCGATGCAATTTCTGTTTTTCATCGTCAATAAGAAAGTCCAAGGGATACAGTAAACCTGAAGTGAGGCATCGGAATCTATAACTAGTGTCACAGGAATGGTTCAAAACAGAGACAGCAAGAAGATCCAGTCTTCCTGTACTTAAGTCGGCTTTGTGCCTTTTCTATTTAATTCCGATGCAATTTCTGTGTTTCATCGTCAATAAGAAGGTCAGAGGGATACAGTAAACCTAAAGTGAAGCATCGGAATCAATAAGTGGTGCCACAGGAATGGTTCAAAGCATAGTCAGTAAGAAGAATCAGTCTTCTTGTACTTAAGTCGGCATGGTGCATTTCGTATTCAATTCCGATGCAATTAAGGTGTTTCATCGTCAATAAGAAGGTCCAAGGGATACAGTAAACCTGAAGTGAAGCATCGGAATCTATAACTAGTGTCACATAAGTGGTTCAAATCATAGACAGTAAGAAGAGTCAGTCTTCTTGTACTTAAGTCGGCATTGTGCCTTTTCTATTTAATTCCGATGCAATTTCTGTGTTTCATCATCAATAAGAAGGTCGGAGGGATACAGTAAACCTGTAGTGTAGCATCGGAGGCTATAACTAGTGTCACAGGAATGGTTCAAAGCATAGTCAGCAAGAAGAGTCAGTCTTCTTGTCCTTAAGTCGGCATTGTGCTTTTTCTATTTAATTCCGATGCAATTTCTGTGTTTCATCGTCAATAAGAAGGTCCAAGGGATACAGTAAACCTGAAGTGAGGCATCAGAATCTATAACTAGTGTCACAGGAATGGTTCAAAACATAGTCAGTAAGAAGAGTAAGTCTTCTCGTACTTAAGTCGGCATTGTGCCTTTTCAATTTAATTCCGATGCAATTTCTGTGTTTCGTCGACAATTGGAAGGTACAAGTAATACAGTAAACCTGAAGTGAAGCATCGGAATCTAAAACCGGTCCCACAGGAAAGGTTCAAAACATAGAGAGTAACAAGAACCAGTCATCTTGTATTTGAGTCGGCATTCTGCCTTTTGTATTTAATTCCGATGCAATTTATGTGTTTCATCGTCAATAAGAAGGTCAGAGGGATACAGTAAACCTGAAGTGAAGCATCGGAATCTATAACAAGTGTCACAGGAATGGTTAAAAAATAGACAGTAAGAAGAGTCAGTCTTCTTGTACTTAACTCGGCATTGTGCCTTTTCTATTTAATTCCGATGCAATTTCGGGGTTTCATCGTCAATAAGATGGTCCAAGCGATACAGTAAACCTGAAGTGAAGCATCGGAATCGATAACTAGGGTCACAGGAATGGTTCAAAACATAGACAGTAAGAAGAGTCAGTCTTCTTGTACTTAAAACGGCATTTTGCCTTTTGTATTTAATTCCGATGCAATTTTTGTGTTTCATCGTCAATAAGAAGGTCAGAGGGATACAGTAAACCTGAAGTGAAGCATCGAAATCTATAACTAGTGTCACAAGAATGGTTCAAAACATAGTAAGTAAAATCAGTCAGTCTTCTTGCACATAATTCGGCATTGTGTCTCTTCTACTTAATTCCGATGTAATTTCTGTGATTCATCGTCAATAAGAAGGTCCAAGGGATACAGTAAACCTGAAGTGAAGCAACGGAAACTATAACTAGTGTCACAGGAATGGTTCAAAATATAGACAGTAAGAAGAGTCAGTCTTCTTGTACTTAAGTCGGCATTGTGGATTTTCTACCTAATTCCGATGCAATCTCTGTGTTTCATCTTCAATAGGAAGGTCAGAGGGATACAGTAAACCTGAGGTGAAGCATCGGAATCTATAACTAGTGTCACAGGAATGGTTCAAAACATAGACAGGACAAGAGTCAGTGTTCTTGTACTTAAGACGGCATTGTGCCTTTCCTATTTAATTCCGACGCAATTTCTGTGTTTCATCGTCAATAGGAAGGTCAGAGGGATACAGTTAACCACAAGTGAAGCATCGGAATCTATAACTAGTGTCACAGGAATGGTTCAAATCACAGACAATAGGAAGGGTCAGACTTCTTGAACTTAAGTCGGCATTGTGCCTTTTCTATTTAATTCCGATGCAATATCTGTGTTTCATCGTCGATAAGAAGGTCCAAGGGATACAGTAAACCTGAAGTGAAGCATCGGAATCTATAACTAGTGTCACAGGAATGGTTCAAAATATATACAGTAAGAAGAGTCAGTCTTCTTGTACTTAAGTCGGCATTGTGCATTTTCTACTTAATTCCGATGCAATATCTGTGTTTCATCTGCAATAGGAAGGTCAGAGGGATACAGTCAACCTGAGGTGAAGCATCGGAATCTATAACTAGTGTTACAGAAATGGTTCAAAACATAGACAGTAACAAGAGTCAGTCTTCTTGTACTTAAGACGGCATTGTGCCTTTCCTATTTAATTCCGACGCAATTTCTGTGTTTCATCGTCAATAGGAAGGTCAGAGGGATACAGTTAACCTGAAGTGAAGCATCGGAATCTATAACTAGTGTCACAGGAATGGTTCAAATCATAGGCAATAGGAAGGGTCAGACTTCTTGAACTTAAGTCGGCATTGTGCCTTTTCTATCTAATTCCGATGCAATTTCTGTGTTTCATCGTCGATAAGAAGGTCCATGGGATACAGTAAACCTGAAGTGAAGCATCGGAATCTATAACCAGTGTCACAGGAATGTTTCAAAACATAGACAGCAAGAAGAGTCAGTCCTCTTGTACCTAAGTCGGCATTGTGCTTTTTGTATCTAATTCCGATGCTATTTCTGTGTATCATCGTCAATAAGACGGTCAGAGGGATACAGTAAACCTGAAGTGTAGCATCGGAATCTATAACTAGTGTCACGGGAATGGTTCAAATTATAGACAGTAAGAAGAGTCAGTCTTCTTGTACTTAAGTCTGCATTGTGCCTTTTGTATTTAATTCCGATTCAATTTCTGTGTTTCATCGTCAATAAGAAGGTCCAAGGGAGACAGTAAACATATAGTGAAGCATCGGAATCTAAAACTTGTCTCACAGGAAATGTTCAAAACATAGTCATTAAGAAGAGTCAGTCTTCTTGTACTTAAGTCGGCATTGTGCCTTTTCTATTTAATTCCGATGTAATTTCTGTGTTTCGTCGTCAATAGGAAGGTACAAGTAATACAGTGAACCTGAAGTGAAGCATCGGAATCTAAAACAGGTCTCACAGGAAAGGTTCAAAACATAGAGAGTAACAAGAGCCAGGCATCTTGTATTTGAGTCGGCATTGTGCCTTTTGTATTTAATTCCGATGCAATTTATGTGTTTCATCGTCAATAAGAAGGTCAGAGGGATATAGTAAAACTGAAGTGAGGCATCGGAATCTATAACTAGTGTCACAGGAATGGTTCAAAACAGGGACAGTATGAAGAGTCAGTCTTCTTGTACTTAAGTCGGCATTGTGCCCTTTCTATTTAATTCCGTTGCAATTTCTGCGTTTCATCATCAATAGGAAGGTCGGAGGGATACAGCAAACCTGAAGTGTAGCATCGGAGGCTATAACTAGTGTCAAAGGAATGGTTCAAAGCATAGTCAGTAAGAAGAGTCAGTCTTCTTGTACTTAAGTCGGCATTGTGCCTTTTCTATTTAATTTCGATGCAATTTCTGTGTTTCATTGTCAATAAGAAGGTCAGAGGGACACAGTGAACCTGAAGTGAAGCATCGGAATCAATATGTGGTGTCACAAGAATGGTTCAAGACATAGTCAGTAAGAAGAGTCAGTCTTCTTGTTCTTAGGTCGGCATTGTGCAGTTCGTGTTCAATTCCGATGCAATTTCGGTGTTTCATCGTCAATAAGAAGGTCCAAGTGATACAGTAATTCTGAAGCAAAGCATCGGATTCTATAACTAGTGTCACAGGAATGGTACAAAACATAGACAGTAAGAAGAGTCAGTCTTCTTGAACTTAAGTCGGCATTGTGCCTTTTCTATTTAATTCCGATGCAATTTCAGTGTTTCAACATCAATAACAACGCCTGAGGGATACAGTAAACCTGAAGTGTAGCATCGGAGGCTATAACTAGTGTCACAGGAATGCTTCAAAGCATTGACAGTAAGAAGAGTCAGTCTTCTTGTACTTAAGTCGGCATTGTGCTTTATCCATTTAATTCCGATGCAATATCTGTGTTTCATCGTCAATAAGAACGTCAGAGGGATACAGTAAACCTGAAGTGAAGCATCGGAATCTATAACTAGTGTCACAGGAATGGTTCAAAACATAGATAGTAGGAAGAGTCAGTCTTCTTGTACTTAAGTCGGCATTGTGCTTATTGTATTTAATTCCGATGCAATTTCTGTGTTTCATCGTCAATAAGAAGGTCCAAGGGATACAGTAAACCTGAAGTGAGGCATCAGAATCTATAACTAGTGTCACAGGAAAGTTTCAAAACATAGTCAGTAAGAAGAGTCAGTCTTCTTGTACTTAAGTCGGCATTGTGCCTTTTGTATTTAATTCCGATGCAATTTCCGTGTTTCATTGTCAATAAGAAAGTCCAAGGGATACAGTAAACATATAGTGAAGCATCGGAATCTAAAACTTGTCTCACAGGAAATGTTCAAAACATAGTCATTAAGAAGAGTCAGTCTTCTTGTACTTAAATCGGCATTGTGCCTTTTCTATTTATTTCCGATGCAATTTCTGTGTTTCGTCGTCAATGGGAAGGTACAAGTAATACAGTAAACCTGAAGTCAAGCATCGGAATCTAAAACCGGTCACACAGGAAAGGTTCAAAACATAGAGAGTAACAAGAGCCAGTCATCTTGTATTTGAGTCGGCATTGTGCCTTTTGTATTTAATTCCGATGCAATTTAGTGTTTCATCTTCAATAAGAACGTCAGAGGGATACAGTTAACCTGAAGTGAAGCATCGGAATCTATAACTAGTGTCACAGGAATGGTTAAAAAATAGACAGTAAGAAGGGTCAGTCTTCTTGAACTTAAGTCGGCATTGTGCCTTTTGTATTTAATTCCTATGCAATTTCTGTGATTTATCGTCAATAAGAAGGTCAGAGGGATACAGTAAACCTGAAGTGAAGCATCGGAATCTATAACTAGTGTCACAGGGATAGTTCAAAACATAGAGAGTAAGAAGAGTCAGTCTTCTTCTACGTAAGTCGGCATTGTGCCTTTTGTATTTAATTCCGATGCAATTTCTGTTTTTCATCGTCAATAAGAAAGTCCAAGGGATACAGTAAACCTGAAGTGAGGCATCGGAATCTATAACTAGTGTCACAGGAA
This sequence comes from Schistocerca americana, assembly GCF_021461395.2. Taxonomy (NCBI): domain Eukaryota; kingdom Metazoa; phylum Arthropoda; class Insecta; order Orthoptera; family Acrididae; genus Schistocerca; species Schistocerca americana. Next base: position 764,933,269 of record NC_060123.1, read on the forward strand.
TGGTTCAAAACAGAGACAGCAAGAAGAGCCAGTCTTCCTGTACTTAAGTCGGCTTTGTGCCTTTTCTATTTAATTCCGATGCAATTTCTGTGTTTCATCGTCAATAAGAAGGTCAGAGGGATACAGTAAACCTAAAGTGAAGCATCGGAATCAATAAGTGGTGCCACAGGAATGGTTCAAAGCATAGTCAGTAAGAAGAATCAGTCTTCTTGTACTTAAGTCGGCATGGTGCATTTCGTATTCAATTCCGATGCAATTAAGGTGTTTCATCGTCAATAAGAAGGTCCAAGGGATACAGTAAACCTGAAGTGAAGCATCGGAATCTATAACTAGTGTCACAGGAATGGTTCAAATCATAGACAGTAAGAAGAGTCAGTCTTCTTGTACTTAAGTCGGCATTGTGCCTTTTCTATTTAATTCCGATGCAATTTCTGTGTTTCATCATCAATAAGAAGGTCGGAGGGATACAGTAAACCTGAAGTGTAGCATCGGAGGCTATAACTAGTGTCACAGGAATGGTTCAAAGCATAGTCAGCAAGAAGAGTCAGTCTTCTTGTCCTTAAGTCGGCATTGTGCTTTTTCTATTTAATTCCGATGCAATTTCTGTGTTTCATCGTCAATAAGAAGGTCCAAGGGATACAGTAAACCTGAAGTGAGGCATCAGAATCTATAACTAGTGTCACAGGAATGGTTCAAAACATAGTCAGTAAGAAGAGTAAGTCTTCTCGTACTTAAGTCGGCATTGTGCCTTTTCAATTTAATTCCGATGCAATTTCTGTGTTTCGTCGACAATTGGAAGGTACAAGTAATACAGTAAACCTGAAGTGAAGCATCGGAATCTAAAACCGGTCCCACAGGAAAGGTTCAAAACATAGAGAGTAACAAGAACCAGTCATCTTGTATTTGAGTCGGCATTCTGCCTTTTGTATTTAATTCCGATGCAATTTATGTGTTTCATCGTCAATAAGAAGGTCAGAGGGATACAGTAAACCTGAAGTGAAGCATCGGAATCTATAACAAGTGTCACAGGAATGGTTAAAAAATAGACAGTAAGAAGAGTCAGTCTTCTTGTACTTAACTCGGCATTGTGCCTTTTCTATTTAATTCCGATGAAATTTCGGGGTTTCATCGTCAATAAGATGGTCCAAGCGATACAGTAAACCTGAAGTGAAGCATCGGAATCGATAACTAGGGTCACAGGAATGGTTCAAAACATAGACAGTAAGAAGAGTCAGTCTTCTTGTACTTAAAACGGCATTTTGCCTTTTGTATTTAATTCCGATGCAATTTTTGTGTTTCGTCGTCAATAAGAAGGTCAGAGGGATACAGTAAACCTGAAGTGAAGCATCGAAATCTATAACTAGTGTCACAAGAATGGTTCAAAACATAGTAAGTAAAATCAGTCAGTCTTCTTGTACATAATTCGGCATTGTGTCTCTTCTACTTAATTCCGATGTAATTTCTGTGATTCATCGTCAATAAGAAGGTCCAAGGGATACAGTAAACCTGAAGTGAAGCAACGGAAACTATAACTAGTGTCACAGGAATGGTTCAAAATATAGACAGTAAGAAGAGTCAGTCTTCTTGTACTTAAGTCGGCATTGTGGATATTCTACCTAATTCCGATGCAATCTCTGTGTTTCATCTTCAATAGGAAGGTCAGAGGGATACAGTAAACCTGAGGTGAAGCATCGGAATCTATAACTAGTGTCACAGGAATGGTTCAAAACATAGACAGGACAAGAGTCAGTCTTCTTGTACTTAAGACGGCATTGTGCCTTTCCTATTTAATTCCGACGCAATTTCTGTGTTTCATCGTCAATAGGAAGGTCAGAGGGATACAGTTAACCTCAAGTGAAGCATCGGAATCTATAACTAGTGTCACAGGAATGGTTCAAATCACAGACAATAGGAAGGGTCAGACTTCTTGAACTTAAGTCGGCATTGTGCCTTTTCTATTTAATTCCGATGCAATATCTGTGTTTCATCGTCGATAAGAAGGTCCAAGGGATACAGTAAACCTGAAGTGAAGCATCGGAATCTATAACCAGTTTCACAGGAATGTTTCAAAACATAGACAGCAAGAAGAGTCAGGCCTCTTGTACTTAAGTCGGCATTGTGCTTTTTGTATCTAATTCCGATGCTATTTCTGTGTATGATCGTCAATAAGAAGGTCAGAGGGATACAGTAAACCTGAAGTGAAGCATCGGAATCTATAACTAGTGTCACAGGAATGGTTCAAAACATAGACAGTAGGAAGAGGCATTCTTCTTGTACTTAAGTCGGCATTGTGCCTTTTCTATTTAATTCCGATGCAATTTCTGTGTTTCATCGTCAATATGAAGGTCAGAGGGATACAGTAAATCCTGAAGTGAAGCATCAGAATCTATAACTAATGTCACAGAAATGGTTCAAAACATAGACAGTACGAAGAGTCAGTCTACTTGTACTTAAGTCGGCATTGTGCCTTTTCTATTTAATTCCAATGCAATTTTGGTGTTTCATCGTCAATAGGAAGGTCCACGGGATACAGTACCCCTGAAGTGAAGCATCGGAATCTATAACTAGTGTCTCAGGAATGGTTCAAATCATAGACAGTAAGAAGAGTCAGTCTTCTTGTATTTAAGTCAGCGTTGTGCCTTTTCTATTTACATCCCATGCAATTTCAGTGTTTCATCATCAATAAGAAGGTCACAGGGATACAGTAAACCTGAAGTGTAGCATCGGAATCTATAACTAGTGTCACAGGAATGGTTCAAAGCATAGACAGTAAGAAGAGTCAGTCTACTTGTACTTAAGTCGGCATTGTGCCTCTTGTATTTAATTCCGATGCAATTTTTGTGTTTCATCGTCAGTAAGAAGTTCCAAGGGATATAGTACACCTGAAGTGAAGCATCGGAATCTATAACTAGTGTCACAGGAATGGTTCAAATCATAGATATTAAGAAGAGTCAGTCTTCTTGTAATTAAGTCAGCATTGTGCCTTTTCTATTTAATTCCGATGCAATTTCTGTGTTTCATCGTCGATAAGAACGTCCAAGGGATACAGTAAACCTGTAGTGAAGCATCGGAATCTATAACTAGTGTCACAGGAATTGTTGAAGCATAGACAGTAAGAAGAGTCAGTCTACTTGTACTTAAGTCGGCATTGTGCCTTTTCTATTTAATTCCGATGCAATTTCTGTGTTTCATCGCCAATAAGAAGGTCAGAGGGATACAGTCAACCTGAAGTGAGTCATCGGTATCTAAAACTAGTGTCACAGGAATGGTTCAAAACATAGACAGTAGGAAGAGTCAGTCTACATGTACCTAAGTCGGCATTGTGCCTTTTGTATTTAATTCCGATGCAATTTCTGTTTTTAATCGTCAATAAGAAGGTCAGAGGGATACAGTAAACTTGAAGTGAAGCATCAGAATCTATAACTAGTGTCACAGGAGTGGTTCAAAACATAGACAGTAAGAAGAGGCAGACTACTTGTACATAAGTCGGCATTGTGCCTTTGGTATTTAATTCCGATGCAATTTCTGTGTTTCAACGTCAATAAGAAGGTCCAAGGGATACAGTACACCTGAAGTGAAGCAGCGGATTCTATAACTAGTGTCACAGGAATGGTTCAAACCTTAGACAGTAAGAAGAGTCAGTCTTCTTGTACTTAAGTCAGCATTGTGCCTTTCTATTTCATTCCGATGCAATTTCTGTGTTTCATCGCCAATAAGAAGGTCAGAGGGATACAGTAAACATATAGTGAAGCATCGGAATCTAAAACTGGTCTCACAGAAAATGTTCACAACATAGTCAGTAAGAAGAGTCAGTCTTCTTGTACTTAAGTCGGCATTGTGCCTTTTGTATTTAATTCCCATGCAATTTCTGTGTTTTATCGTCAATAAAAAGGTCAGAGGGATACAGTAAACCTGAAGTGAAGCATCGGAATCTATAACTAGTGTCACACGAAACGTTTAAAACATAGACAGCAGGAAGAGTCAGTCTTCTTCTACTTGAGTCGGCATTGTGCCTCTTGTATTTATATCCGATGCAATTTCTGTGTATCATCTTCAAAAAGAAGGTCAGAGAAATACAGTAAACCTGAAGTGAAGCATCGGAATCTATAACTAGTGTCACAGGAATGGTTCAAAACATAGACAATACGAAGGGTCAGTCTTCTTATACTTAAGTCGGCTTTGTGCCTTTTCTATTTAATTCCGATGAAATTTCTTAATTTCATCGTTAATAAGAAGGTCCAAGGGATACAGTAAACCTGAAGTGAAGCATCGGAATCTATAACTAGTGTCACAGGAAAGGTTCAAAACATAGACAGTAGGAAGAGTAACTCTTCTTGTACCTAAGTCGGCATTGTGCCTTTTGTATTTAATTCCGATGCAATTTCTGTGTTTCATCATCGATACGAACGCCATAGGGATACAGTAAACCAGAAGTGAATCATCGGAATCTATAACTAGTGTCACAGGAATGGTTAAAAACATAGACAGTAGGAAGAGTCACTCTTCTTGTACTTGAGTCGGCATTGTGACTTTTGTATTTATTTCCGTTGCAATTTCTGTGTTTCATCGTCAATAAGAATGTCAGAGAGATACAGAAACCTGAATTGAAGCATCGGAATCTATAACTAGTGTCACAGGAATGGTTCAAAACATAGACAGTAGGAAGAGTCATTCTTCTTGTACATAAGTCGGCATTGTGCCTTTTCTATTTAATTCCGATGCAATTTCTGTGTTTCATCGTCAACAAGAAGGACAGAGGGATACAGTAAACCTGAAGTGAAGCATCGGAATCTATAACTAGTGTCACAGGAATGGTTCAAAACATAGACAGTAGGAAGAGTCACTCTTCTTGTGCTTGAGTCGGCATTGCGCCTTTTGTGTTTATTTCCGTTGCAATTTCTGTGTTTCATCGTCAATAAGAATGTCAGAGTGATACAGAAACCTGAATTGAAGCATCGGAATCTATAACTAGTGTCACAGGAATGGTTCAAAACACAGACAGTAGGAAGAGTCATTCTTCTTGTACTTAAGTCGGCATTGTGCCTTTTCTATTTAATTCCGATGCAATTTCTGTGTTTCATCGTCAATATGAAGGCAGAGGGATACAGTCAACCTGAAGTGAGTCATCGGAATCTATAACGAGAGTCACAGGAATGGTTCAAAACATAGACAGTAGGAAGAGTCAGTCTATATGTACTTAAGTCGGCATTGTGCCTTTTGTATTTAATTCCGATGCAATTTCTGTGTTTCATCGTCGATAAGAAGGTCCAAGGGATACAGTAAGCCTGAAGTGAAGCATCGGAATCTATAACCAGTGTCACAGGAATGTTTCAAAACATAGACAGCAAGAAGAGTCAGGCCTCTTGTACTTAAGTCGGCATTGTGCTTTTTGTATCTAATTCCGATGCTATTTCTGTAGATCATCGTCAATAAGAAGGTCAGAGGGATACAGTAAACCTGAAGTGAAGCATCGGAATCTATAACTAGTGTCACAGGAATGGTTCAAAACATAGACAGTAGGAAGAGGCATTCTTCTTGTACTTAAATCGGCATTGTGCCTTTTCTATTTAACTCCGATGCAATTTCTGTGTTTCATCGTCAATATGAAGGCAGAGGGATACAGTCAACCTGAAGTGAGTCATCGGAATCTATAACTAAAGTCACAGGATTGGTTCAAAACATAGACAGTAGGAAGAGTCAGTCTATATGTACTTAAGTCGGCATTGTGCCTTTTGTATTTAATTCCGATGCAATTCCTGTGTTTCATCGTCAATAAGAAGGTCAGTAGGATACAGTAAATCCTGAAGTGAAGCATCAGAATCTATAACTAGTGTCACAGAAATGGTTCAAAACATAGACAGTACGAAGAGTCAGTCTACTTGTACTTAAGTCGGCATTGTGCCTTTTCTATTTAATTCCAATGCAATTTCTGTGTTTCATCGTCAATAGGAAGGTCCACGGGATACAGTACACTTGAAGTGAAGCATCGGAATCTATAACTAGTGTCTCAGGAATGGTTCAAATCATAGACAGTAAGAAGAGTCAGTCTTCTTGTATTTAAGTCAGCATTGTGCCTTTTCTATTTACATCCCATGCAATTTCAGTGTTTCATCGTTAATAAGAAGGTCACAGGGATACAGTAAACCTGAAGTGTAGCATCGGAATCTATAACTAGTGTCACAGGAATGGTTCAAAGCATAGACAGTAAGAAGAGTCAGTCTACTTGTACTTAAGTCGGCATTGTGCCTTTTGTATTTAATTCCGATGCAATTTTTGTGTTTCATCGTCAGTAAGAAGTTCCAAGGGATATAGTACACCTGAAGTGAAGCATCGGAATCTATAACTAGTGTCACAGGAATGGTTCAAATCATAGATATTAAGAAGAGTCAGTCTTCTTGTAATTAAGTCAGCATTGTGCCTTTTCTATTTAGTTCCGATGCAATTTCTGTGTTTCATCGTCGATGAGAACGTCCAAGGGATACAGTAAACCTGTAGTGAAGCATCGGAATCTATAACTAGTGTCACTGGAATGGTTCAAAACATAGACAGTAAGAAGAGTCAGTCTACTTGTACTTAAGTAGGCATTGTGCCTTTTGTATTTAATTCCGATGCAATTTCACTGTTTCATCGTCAATAAGAAGGTCCAAGGGATACAGTACACCTGAAGTTAAGCATCGGAATCTATAACTAGTGTCACAGGAATGGTTCAAAACTTAGACATTAGGTAGAGTCAGACTTCTTGTACTTAAGTCGGCATTGTGCCATTTGTACTTAATTCCGATGCAATTTCTGTTTTTAATCGTCAATAAGAAGGTCAGAGGTATACAGTAAACCTGAAGTGAAGCATCAGAATCTATAACTAGTGTCACAGGAGTGGTTCAAAACATAGACAGTAAGAAGAGTCAGACTACTTGTACTTAAGTCGGCATTGTGCCTTTGGTATTTAATTCCGATGCAATTTCTGTGTTTCATCGCCAATAAGAAGGTCCAAGGGATACAGTACACCTGAAGTGAAGCACTGGATTCTATAACTAGTGTCACAGGAATTGTTCAAATCTTAGACAGTAAGAAGAGTCAGTCTTCTTGTACTTAAGTCAGCATTGTGCCTTTTCTATTTAATTCCGATGCAATTTCTGTGTTTCATCGCCAACAAGAAGGTCAGAGGGATACAGTAAACATATAGTGAAGCATCGGAATCTAAAACTGGTCTCACAGAAAATGTTCACAACATAGTCAGTAAGAAGAGTCAGTCTTCTTGTACTTAAGTCGGCATTGTGCCTTTTGTATTTAATTCCCATGCAATTTCTGTGTTTCATCGTCAATAAAAAGGTCAGAGGGATACAGTAAACCTGAAGTGAAGCATCGGAATCTATAACTAGTGTCACAGGAATCGTTCAAAACATAGACAGTAGGAAGAGTCAGTCTTCTTTTACTTGAGTTGGCATTGTGCCTCTTGTATTTATATCCGATGCAATTTCTGTGTATCATCGTCAAAAAGAAGGTCACAGGGATACAGTAAACCTGAAGTGAAGCATCGGAATCTATAACTAGTGTCACAGGAATGGTTCAAAACATAGACAATACGAAGGGTCAGTCTTCTTGTACTTAAGTCGGCTTTGTGCCTTTTCTATTTAATTCCGATGCAATTTCTGTGTTTCGTCGTCAATAAGAAGGTTCAAGGGATACAGTAAACTTGAAGTGAAGCATCGGAATCTATAACTAGTGTCACAGGAATTGTTCAAACATAGACAGTAAGAAGAGTCAGTCTTCTTGTACTTAAGTCGGCATTGTGCCTTTTGTATTTAATTCCGATGAAATTTCTTAATTTCATCGTCAATAAGAAGGTCCAAGGGATACAGTAAACTAGAAGTGAAGCATCGGAATCTATAACTAGTGTCACAGGAAAGGTTCAAAACATAGACAGTATGAAGAGTAACTCTTCTTGTACCTATGTCGGCATTGTGCCTTTTGTATTTAATTCCGATGCAATTTCTGTGTTTCATCATCGATACGAACGCCATAGGGATACAGTAAACCAGAAGTGAAGCATCGGAATCTATAACTAGTGTCACAGGAATGGTTAAAAACATAGACAGTAAGATGAGTCAGTCTTCTTGTACATAAGTCGGCATTGTGCCTTCTCTATTTAATTCCGATGCAATTTCTGTGATTCATCGTAAATAAGATGGTCCAAGGGATACAGCAAACCTGAAGTGAAGTATCGGAATCTATAACTTATGTCACAGGAATGGTTCAAAACATAGACAGTAAGAAGAGTCAGTCTTCTTGTACTTAAGTCGGCATTGTGCCTTTTCTACTTAATTCCGATGTAATTTCTGTGTTTCACCTTCAATAGGAAGGTCAGAGGGATACAGTAAACCTCAAGTGAAGCATCGGAATCTTTAACTAGTGTCACAGGAATGGTTCAAAACATAGACAGTAAAAAGAATCAGTCTTCTCGTACATAAGTCGGCATTGTGCCTTTTCTATTTAATTCCGATGCAATTTCTGTGTTTCATCGTCAACAAGAAGGTCAGAGGGATACAGTAAACCTTAAGTGAAGCATCGGAATCTATAACTTGTGTCACAGTAATGGTTCAAAACATAGACAATACGAAGGGTCAGTCTTCTTGTACTTAAGTCGGCTTTGTGCCTTTTCTATATAATTCCGATGCAATTTCTGTGTTTCGTCGTCAATAAGAAGGTTCAAGGGATACAGTAAACCTGAAGTGAAGCATCGGAATCTATAACTAGTGTCACAGGAATTGTTCAAACATAAACAGTAAGAAGAGTCAGTCTTCTTGTACTTAAGTCGGCATTGTGCCTTTTGTATTTAATTCCGATGAAATTTCTTTGTTTCATCGTCAATAAGAAGGTCCAAGGGATACAGTAAACCTGAAGTGAAGCATCGGAATCTATAACTAGTGTCACAGAAATGGTTCAAAACATAGACAGTAAGAAGAGTAACTCTTCTTGTACCTAAGTCGGCATTGTGCCTTTTGTATTTAATTCCGATGCAATTTCTGTGTTTCATCATCGATACGAAGGCCATAGGGATACAGTAAACCAGAAGTGAAGCATCGGAATCTATAACTAGTGTCACAGAAATGGTTCAAAACATAGACAGTAAGATGAGTCAGTCTTCTTGTACATAAGTCGGCATTGTGCCTTTTCTATTTAATTCCGATGCAATTTCTGTGATTCATCGTAAATAAGAAGGTCCAAGGGATACAGCAAACCTGAAGTGAAGCATCGGAATCTATAACTAATGTCACAGGAATGGTTCAAAACATAGACAGTAAGAAGAGTCAGTCTTCTTGCACTTAAGTCGGCATTGTGCCTTTTCTATTTAATTCCGATGTAATTTCTGTGTTTCACCTTCAATAGGAAGGTCAGAGGGTTACACTAAACCTGAAGTGAAGCATCGGAATCTTTAACTAGTGTCACAGGAATGGTTCAAAACATAGACAGTAAAAAGAATCAGTCTTCTTGTACATAAGTCGGCATTGTGCCTTTTCTATTTAATTCCGATGCAATTTCTGTGTTTCATCGTCAACAAGAAGGTCAGAGGGATACAGTAGACCTGAAGTGAAGCATCGGAATCTATAACCAGTGTCACAGGAATGGTTCAAAACATAGACAGTAGGAAGAGTCACTCCTCTTGTACTTGAGTCGGCATTGTGCCTTTTGTATTTATTTCCGTTGCAATTTCTGTGTTTCATCGTCAATAAGAATGTCAGAGAGATACAGAAACCTGAATTGAAGCATCGGAATCTATAACTAGTGTCACAGGAATGGTTCAAAACATAGACAGTAGGAAGAGTCATTCTTCTTGTACATAAGTCGGCATTGTGCCTTTTCTATTTCATTCCGATGCAATTTCTGTGTTTCATCGTCAACAAGAAGGTCAGAGGGATACAGTAAACCTGAGGTGAAGTATCGGAATCTATAACTAGTGTCACAGGAATGGTTCAAAACATAGACAGTAGGAAGAGTCACTCTTCTTGTACTTGAGTCGGCATTGTGCCTTTTGTATTTATTTCCGTTGCAATTTCTGTGTTTCATCGTCAATAAGAATGTCAGAGAGATACAGAAACCTGAATTGAAGCATCGGAATCTACAACTAGTGTCACAGGAATGGTTCAAAACATAGACAGTAGGAAGAGTCAGTCTACATGTACTTAAGTCGGCATTGTGCCTTTTGTATTTAATTCCGATGCAATTTCTGTGTTTCATCGTCAATACGAAGGTCAGAGGGATACAGTAAACCTGAAGTGAAGCATCAGAATCTATAACTAGTGTCACAGGAATGGTTCAAAACATAGACAGTAAGACGAGTCAGTCTACTTGTACTTAAGTCGGCATTGTGCCTTTTGTATTTAATTCCGATGCAATTTCTGTGTTTCATCGTCAATAAGAAGGTCCAAGGGATACAGTTCACCTGATGTGAAGCATCGAAATCTATAACTAGTGTCACAGGAATGGTTCAAATCATAGACAGTAAGAAGAGTCAGTCTTCTTGTAATTAAGTCAGCATTGTGCCTTTTCTATTTAATTCCGATGCAATTTCTGTGTTTCATCGTCAATAAGAAGGTCAGAGGGAAACAGTAAACCTGAAGTGAAGCATCGGAATCTATAACTAGTGTCACAGGAATGGTTCAAAACATAGACAAGAGGAAGGGTCAGTCTTCTCGTACTTAAGTCGGCATTGTGCCTTTTCTATTTAATTCCGATGCAATTTCTGTGTTTCATCGCCAGTAAGCAGGTCAGAGGGATACAGTCAACCGGAAGTGAGTCATCGGAATATATAACTAGTGTCACAGGAATGGTTCAAAACATAGACAGTAGGAAGAGGCAGTCTACATGTACCTAAGTCGGCATTGTGCCTTTTGTATTTAATTCCGATGCAATTTCTGTTTTTAATCGTCAATAAGAAGGTCAGAGGGATACAGTAAACCTGAAGTGAAGCATCAGAATCTATAACTAGTGTCACAGGAGTGGTTCAAAACATAGACAGTAAGAAGAGTCAGACTACTTGTACTTAAGTCGGCATTGTGCCTTTGGTATTTAATTCCGATGAAATTTCTGTGTTTCATCGTCAATAAGAAGGTCCAAGGGATACAGTACACCTGAAGTGAAGCACCGGATTCTATAACTAGTGTCACAGGAATGGTTCAAATCTTAGACAGTAAGAAGAGTCAGTCTTCTTGTACTTAAGTCAGCATTGTGCCTTTTCTATTTAATTCCGATGCAATTTCTGTGTTTCATCGCCAATAAGAAGGTCAGAGGGATACAGTAAACATATAGTGAAGCATCGGAATCTAAAACTGGTCTCACAGAAAATGTTCACAACGTAGTCAGTAAGAAGAGTCAGTCTTCTTGTACTTAAGTCGGCATTGTGCCTTTTGTATTTAATTCCCATGCAATTTCTGTGTTTCATCGTCAATAAAATCGTCAGAGGGATACAGTAAACCTGAAGTGAAGCATCGGAATCTATAACTAGTGTCACAGGAATCGATCAAAACATAGACAGTAGGAAGAGTCAGTCTTCTTCTACTTGAGTCGGCATTGTGCCTCTTGTATTTATATCCGATGCAATTTCTGTGTATCATCGTCAAAAAGAAGGTCAGAGGGATACAGTAAACCTGAAGTGTAGCATCGGAATCTATAACTAGTGTCACAGGAATGGTTCAAAACGTAGACAATACGAAGGGTCAGTCTTCTTGTACTTAAGTCGGCTATGTGCCTTTTCTATTTAATTCCGATGCAATTTCTGTGTTTCGTCGTCAATAAGAAGGTTCAAGGGATACAGTAAGCCTGAAGTGAAGCATCGGAATCTATAACTAGTGTCACAGGAATTGTTCAAACATAGACAGTAAGAAGAGTCAGTCTTCTTGTACTTAAGTCGTCATTGTGCCTTTTGTATTTAATTCCGATGAAATTTCTTTGTTTCATCGACAATAAGAAGGTCCAAGGGATACAGTAAACCTGAAGTGAAGCATCGGAATCTATAACTAGTGTCACAGGAAAGGTTCAAAACGTAGACAGTAAGAAGAGTAACTCTTCTTGTACCTAAGTCGGCATTGTGCCTTTTGTATTTAATTCCGATGCAACTTCTGTGTTTCATCATCGATACGAAGGCCATAGGGATACAGTAAACCAGAAGTGAAGCAACGGAATCTATATCTAGTGTCACAGGAATGGTTCAAAACATAGACAGTAAAAAGAATCAGTCTTCTTGTACATAAGTCGAGATTGTGCCTTTTCTATTTATTTCCGATGCAATTTCTGTGTTTCATCGTCAACAAGAAGGTCAGAGGGATACAGGAAACCTGAAGTGAAGCATCGGAATCTATAACTAGTGTCACAGGAATGGTTCAAAACATAGACAGTAGGAAGAGTCATTCTTCTTGTACTTAAGTCGGCATTGTGCCTTTTCTATTTAATTCCGATGCCATTTCTGTGTTTCATCGTCAATAAGAAGGTCAGAGGGAGACAGAGAAACCTGAAGTGAATCATCGGAACCTCCAACTAATGTCACAGGAATGGTTCAAAACATAGACAGTAGGAAGAGTCAGTCTACATGTACTTAAGTCGGCATTGTGCCTTTTGTATTTAATTCCGATGCATTTTCTGTGTTTCATCGTCAATACGAAGGTCAGAGGGATACAGTAAACCTGAAGTGAAGCATCAGAATCTATAACTAGTGTCACAGGAATGGTTCAAATCATAGACAGTAAGAAGAGTCAGTCCTCTTGTACTTCAGTCGGCATTGTGCCTTTTCTATTTAATTCCGATGTAATTTCTGTGTTTCACCTTCAATAGGAAGGTCAGAGGATTACAGTAAAACTGAAGTGAAGCATCGGAATCTTTAACTAAAGTCACAGGAATGGTTGAAAACATAGACAGTAAAAAGAATCAGTCTTCTTGTACATAAGTCGGCATTGTGCCTTTTCTATTTAATTCCGATGCAATTTCTGTGTTTCATCGTCAACAAGAAGGTCAGAGGGATACAGTAAACCTGAAGTGAAGCATCGGAATCTATAACTAGTGTCACAGGAATGGTTCAAAACATAGACAGTAGGAAGAGTCACTCTTCTTGTACTTGAGTCGGCATTGTGCCTTTTGTATTTATTTCCGTTGCAATTTCTGTGTTTCATCGTCAATAAGAATGTCAGAGAGATACAGAAACCTGAATTGAAGCATCATAATCTATAACTAGTCTCACAGGAATGGTTCAAAACATAGACAGTAGGAAGAGTCATTCTTCTTGTACTTAAGTCGGCATTGTGCCTTTTCTATTTAATTCCGATGCCATTTCTGTGTTTCATCGTCAATAAGAAGGTCAGAGGGAGACAGAAAAACCTGAAGTGAATCATCGGAATCTACAACTAGTGTCACAGGAATGGTTCAAAACATAGACAGTAAGACGAGTCAGTCTACTTGTGCTTAAGTCGGCATTGTGCCTTTTGTATTTAATTCCGATGCAATTTCTGTGTTTCATCGCCAATAAGAAGGTTAGAGGGATACAGTAAACATATAGTGAAGCATCGGAATCTAAAACTGGTCTCACAGAAAATGTTCACAACATAGTCAGTAAGAAGAGTCAGTCTTCTTGTACTTAAGTCGGCATTGTGCCTTTTGTATTTAATCCCCATGCGATTTCTGTTTTTAATCGTCAATAGGAAGGTCAGAGGGATACAGTAAACCTGAAGTGAAGCATCGGAATCTATAACTAGTGTCACAGGAATCGTTCAAAACATAGACAGTAGGAAGAGTCAGTCTTCTTCTACTTGAGTCGGCATTGTGCCTCTTGTATTTATATCCGATGCAATTTCTGTGTATCATCGTCAAAAAGAAGGTCAGAGGGATACAGTAAACCTGAAGTGAAGCATCGGAATCTATAACTAGTGTCACAGGAATGGTTCAAAACATAGACAATACGAAGGGTCAGTCTTCTTGTACTTAAGTCGGCTTTGTGCCTTTTCTATTTAATTCCGATGCAATTTCTGTGTTTCGTCGTCAATAAGAAGGTTCAAGGGATACAGTAAACCTGAAGTGAAGCATCGGCATCTATAACTAGTGTCACAAGAATTGTTCAAACGTAGACAGTAAGAAGAGTCAGTCTTCTTGTACTTAAGTCGGCATTGTGCCTTTTGTATTTAATTCCGATGAAATTTCTTTATCGTCAATAAGAAGGTCCAAGGGATACAGTAAAACTGAAGTGAAGCATCGGAATCTATAACTAGTGTCACAGGAAAGGTTCAAAACATAGACAGTAGGAAGAGTAACTCTTCTTGTACCTAAGTCGGCATTGTGCCTTTTGTATTTAATTCCGATGCAATTTCTGTGTTTCATCATCGATACGAAGGCCATAGGGATACAGTAAACCAGAAGTGAAGCATCGGAATCTATAACTAGTGTCACAGGAATGGTTCAAAACATAGACAGTAAGATAAGTCAGTCTTCTTGTACATAAGTCGGCATTGTGCCATTTCTATTTAATTCCGATGCAATTTCTGTGATTCATCGTAAATAAGAAGGTCCAAGGGATACAGCAAACCTGAAGTGAAGCATCGGAATCTATAACTTGTGACACAGGAATGGTTCAAAACATAGACAGTAAGAAGAGTCAGTCTTCTTGTACTTCAGTCGGCATTGTGCCTTTTCTATTTAATTCCGAAGTAATTTCTGTGTTTCACCTTCAATAGGAAGGTCAGAGGGTTACAGTAAACCTGAAGTGAAGCATCGGAATCTTTAACTAGTGTCACAGGAATGGTTCAAAACATAGACAGTAAAAAGAATCAGTCTTCTTGTACATAAGTCGGCATTGTGCTTTTCTATTTAATTCCAATGCAATTTCTGTGTTTCATCGTCAATAAGAAGGTCCAAGGGATACAGTTCACCTGAAGTGAAGCACCGGATTCTATAACTAGTGTCACAGGAATGGTTCAAATCTTAGACAGTAAGAAGAGTCAGTCTTCTTGTACTTAAGTCAGCATTGTGCCTTTTCTATTTAATTCCGATGCAATTTCTGTGTTTCATCGCCAATAAGAAGGTCAGAGGGATACAGTAAACATATAGTGAAGCATCGGAATCTAAAACTGGTCTCACAGAAAATGTTCACAACATAGTCAGTAAGAAGAGTCAGTCTTCTTGTACTTATGTCGGCATTGTGCCTTTTGTATTTAATTCCCATGCAATTTCTGTGTTTCATCGTCAATAAAATGGTCAGAGGGATACAGTAAACCTGAAGTGAAGCATCGGAATCTATAACTACTCTCACAGGAATCGTTCAAAACATAGACAGTAGGAAGAGTCAGTCTTCTTCTACTTGAGTCGGCATTGTGCCTCTTGTATTTATATCCGATGCAATTTCTGTGTATCATCGTCAAAAAGAAGGTCAGAGGGATACAGTATACCTGAAGTGAAGCATCGGAATCTATAACTAGTGTCACAGGAATGGTTCAAAACATAGATAATACGAAGGGTCAGTCTTCTTGTACTTAAGCCGGTTTGTGCCTTTTCTATTTAATTCCGATGCAATTTCTGTGTTTCGTCGTCAATAAGAAGGTTCAAGGGATACAGTACACCTGAAGTGAAGCATCGGAATCTATAACTAGTGTCACAGGAATTGTTCAAACATAGACAGTAAGAAGAGTCAGTCTTCTTGTACTTAAGTCGTCATTGTGCCTTTTGTATTTAATTCCGATGAAATTTCTTTGTTTCATCGACAATAAGAAGGTCCAAGGGATACAGTAAACCTGAAGTGAAGCATCGGAATCTATAACTAGTGTCACAGGAAAGGTTCAAAACGTAGACAGTAAGAAGAGTAACTCTTCTTGTACCTAAGTCGGCATTGTGCCTTTTGTATTTAATTCCGATGCAATTTCTGTGTTTCATCGTCAATAAGAAGGTCCAAGGGATACAGTTCACCTGAAGTGAAGCATCGAAATCTATAACTAGTGTCACAGGAATGGTTCAAATCATAGACAGTAAGAAGAGTCAGTCTTCATGTAATTAAGTCAGCATTGTGCCTTTTCTATTTAATTCCGATGCAATTTTGTGTTTCATCGTCAATAAGAAGGTCAGAGGGATACAGTAAACATATAGTGAAGCATCGGAATCTAAAACTGGTCTCACAGAAAATGTTCGCAACATAGTCAGTAAGAAGAGTCAGTCTTCTTGTACTTAAGTCGGCATTGTGCCTTCTGTATTTAATTCCCATGCAATTTCTGTGTTTCATCGTCAATAAAAAGGTCAGAGGGAGACAGTAAACCTGAAGTGAAGCATCGGAATCTATAACTAGTGTCACAGGAATCGTTCAAAACATAGACAGTAGGAAGAGTCATTCTTCTTGTACTTAAGTCGGCATTGTGCATTTTCTATTTAATTCCGATGCCATTTCTGTGTTTCATCGTCAATAAGAAGGTCAGAGGGAGACAGAGAAACCTGAAGTGAATCATCGGAACCTACAACTAATGTCACAGGAATGGTTCAAAACATAGACAGTAGGAAGAGTCAGTCTACATGTACATAAGTCGGCATTGTGCCTTTTGTATTTAATTCCGATGCATTTTCTGTGTCTCATCGTCAATACGAAGGTCAGAGGGATACAGTAAACCTGAAGTGAAGCATCGGAATCTATAACTAGTGTCACAGGAATGGTTCAAAACATAGACAGTAGGAAGAGTCACTCTTCTTGTACTTGAGTCGGCATTGTGCCTTTTGTATTTAATTCCGATGTAATTTCTGTGTTTCACCTTCAATAGGAAGGTCAGAGGATTACAGTAAAACTGAAGTGAAGCATCGGAATCTTTAACTAAAGTCACAGGAATGGTTCAAAACATAGACAGTAAAAAGAATCAGTCTCCTTGTACATAAGTCGGCATTGTGCCTTTTCTATTTAATTCCGATGCAATTTCTGTGTTTCATCGTCAACAAGAAGGTCAGAGGGATACAGTAAACCAGAAGTGAAGCATCGGAATCTATAACTAGTGTCACAGGAATGGTTCAAAACATAGACAGTAGGAAGAGTCACTCTTCTTGTACTTGAGTCGGCATTGTGCCTTTTGTATTTATTTCCGTTGCAATTTCTGTGTTTCATCGTCAATAAGAATGTCAGATAGATACAGAAACCTGAATTGAAGCATCATAATCTATAACTAGTCTCACAGGAATGGTTCAAAACATAGACAGTAGGAAGAGTCATTCTTCTTGTACTTAAGTCGGCATTGTGCCTTTTCTATTTAATTCCGATGCCATTTCTGTGTTTCATCGTCAATAAGAAGGTCAGAGGGAGACAGAAAAACCTGAAGTGAATCATCGGAATCTACAACTAGTGTCACAGGAATGGTTCAAATCATAGACAGTAGGAAGAGTCAGTCTACATGTACATAAGTCGGCATTGTGCCTTTTGTATTTAATTCCGATGCAATTTCTTTGTTTCATCGTCAATACGAAGGTCAGAGGGATACAGTAAACCTGAAGTGAAGCATCAGAATCTATAACTAGTGTCACAGGAATGGTTCAAAACATAGACAGCAAGACGAGTCAGTCTACTTGTGCTTAAGTCGGCATTGTGCCTTTTGTATTTAATTCCGATGCAATTTCTGTGTTTCATCGCCAATAAGAAGGTTAGAGGGATACAGTAAACATATAGTGAAGCATCGGAATCTAAAACTGGTCTCACAGAAAATGTTCACAACATAGTCAGTAAGAAGAGTCAGTCTTCTTGTACTTAAGTCGGCATTGTGCCTTTTGTATTTAATCCCCATGCGATTTCTGTTTTTAATCGTCAATAGGAAGGTCAGAGGGATACAGTAAACCTGAAGTGAAGCATCGGAATCTATAACTAGTGTCACAGGAATCGTTCAAAACATAGACAGTAGGAAGAGTCAGTCTTCTTCTACTTGAGTCGGCATTGTGCCTCTTGTATTTATATCCGATGCAATTTCTGTGTATCATCGTCAAAAAGAAGGTCGGAGGGATACAGTAAACCTGAAGTGAAGCATCGGAATCCATAACTAGTGTCACAGGAATGGTTCAAAACATAGACAATACGAAGGGTCAGTCTTCTTGTACTTAAGTCGGCTTTGTGCCATTTCTATTTAATTCCGATGCAATTTCTGTGTTTCGTCGTCAATAAGAAGGTTCAAGGGATACAGTAAACCTGAAGTGAAGCATCGGAATCTATAACTAGTGTCACAGGAATTGTTCAAACGTAGACAGTAAGAAGAGTCAGTCTTCTTGTACTTAAGTCGGCATTGTGCCTCTTGTATTTAATTCCGATGAAATTTCTGTGTTTCATCGTCAACAAGAAGGTCAGAGGGATACAGTAAACCAGAAGTGAAGCATCGGAATCTATAACTAGTGTCACAGGAATGGTTCAAAACATAGACAGTAGGAAGAGTCACTCTTCTTGTACTTGAGTCGGCATTGTGCCTTTTGTATTTATTTCCGTTGCAATTTCTGTGTTTCATCGTCAATAAGAATGTCAGATAGATACAGAAACCTGAATTGAAGCATCGTAATCTATAACTAGTCTCACAGGAATGGTTCAAAACATAGACAGTAGGAAGAGTCATTCTTCTTGTACTTAAGTCGGCATTGTGCCTTTTCTATTTAATTCCGATGCCATTTCTGTGTTTCATCGTCAATAAGAAGGTCAGAGGGAGACAGAAAAACCTGAAGTGAATCATCGGAATCTACAACTAGTGTCACAGGAATGGTTCAAATCATAGACAGTAGGAAGAGTCAGTCTACATGTACATAAGTCGGCATTGTGCCTTTTGTATTTAATTCCGATGCAATTTCTTTGTTTCATCGTCAATACGAAGGTCAGAGGGATACAGTAAACCTGAAGTGAAGCATCAGAATCTATAACTAGTGTCACAGGAATGGTTCAAAACATAGACAGCAAGACGAGTCAGTCTACTTGTGCTTAAGTCGGCATTGTGCCTTTTGTATTTAATTCCGATGCAATTTCTGTGTTTCATCGCCAATAAGAAGGTTAGAGGGATACAGTAAACATATAGTGAAGCATCGGAATCTAAAACTGGTCTCACAGAAAATGTTCACAACATAGTCAGTAAGAAGAGTCAGTCTTCTTGTACTTAAGTCGGCATTGTGCCTTTTGTATTTAATCCCCATGCGATTTCTGTTTTTAATCGTCAATAGGAAGGTCAGAGGGATACAGTAAACCTGAAGTGAAGCATCGGAATCTATAACTAGTGTCACAGGAATCGTTCAAAACATAGACAGTAGGAAGAGTCAGTCTTCTTCTACTTGAGTCGGCATTGTGCCTCTTGTATTTATATCCGATGCAATTTCTGTGTATCATCGTCAAAAAGAAGGTCGGAGGGATACAGTAAACCTGAAGTGAAGCATCGGAATCCATAACTAGTGTCACAGGAATGGTTCAAAACATAGACAATACGAAGGGTCAGTCTTCTTGTACTTAAGTCGGCTTTGTGCCATTTCTATTTAATTCCGATGCAATTTCTGTGTTTCGTCGTCAATAAGAAGGTTCAAGGGATACAGTAAACCTGAAGTGAAGCATCGGAATCTATAACTAGTGTCACAGGAATTGTTCAAACGTAGACAGTAAGAAGAGTCAGTCTTCTTGTACTTAAGTCGGCATTGTGCCTCTTGTATTTAATTCCGATGAAATTTCTTTATCGTCAATAAGAAGGTCCAAGGGATACAGTAAAACTGAAGTGAAGCATCGGAATCTATAACTAGTGTCACAGGAAAGGTTCAAAACATAGACAGTAAGAAGAGTAACTCTTCTTGTACCTAAGTCGGCATTGTGCCTTTTGTATTTAATTCCGATGCAATTTCTGTGTTTCATCATCGATACGAAGGCCATAGGGATACAGTAAACCAGAAGTGAAGCATCGGAATCTATAACTAGTGTCACAGGAATGGTTCAAAACATAGACAGTAAGATGAGTCAGTCTTCTTGTACATAAGTCGGCATTGTGCCATTTCTATTTAATTCCGATGCAATTTCTGTGATTCATCGTAAATAAGAAGGTCCAAGGGATACAGCAAACCTGAAGTGAAGCATCGGAATCTATAACTTGTGTCACAGGAATGGTTCAAAACATAGACAGTAAGAAGAGTCAGTCTTCTTGTACTTCAGTCGGCATTGTGCCTTTTCTATTTAATTCCGAAGTAATTTCTGTGTTTCACCTTCAATAGGAAGGTCAGAGGGTTACAGTAAACCTGAAGTGAAGCATCGGAATCTTCAACTAGTGTCACAGGAATGGTTCAAAACATAGACAGTAAAAAGAATCAGTCTTCTTGTACATAAGTCGGCATTGTGCCTTTTATATTAAATTCCAATGCAATTTCTGTGTTTCATCGTCAATAAGAAGGTCCAAGGGATACAGTTCACCTGAAGTGAAGCACCGGATTCTATAACTAGTGTCACAGGAATGGTTCAAATCTTAGACAGTAAGAAGAGTCAGTCTTCTTGTACTTAAGTCAGCATTGTGCCTTTTCTATTTAATTCCGATGCAATTTCTGTGTTTCATCGCCAATAAGAAGGTCAGAGGGATACAGTAAACACATAGTGAAGCATCGGAATCTAAAACTGGTCTCACAGAAAATGTTCACAACATAGTCAGTAAGAAGAGTCAGTCTTCTTGTACTTATGTCGGCATTGTGCCTTTTGTATTTAATTCCCATGCAATTTCTGTGTTTCATCGTCAATAAAATGGTCAGAGGGATACAGTAAACCTGAAATGAAGCATCGGAATCTATAACTACTGTCACAGGAATCGTTCAAAACATAGACATTAGGAAGAGTCAGTCTTCTTCTACTTGAGTCGGCATTGTGCCTCTTGTATTTATATCCGATGCAATTTCTGTGTATCATCGTCAAAAAGAAGGTCAGAGGGATACAGTAAACCTGAAGTGAAGCATCGGAATCTATAACTAGTGTCACAGGAATGGTTCAAAACATAGATAATACGAAGGGTCAGTCTTCTTGTACTTAAGTCGGCTTTGTGCCTTTTCTATTTAATTCCGATGCAATTTCTGTGTTTCGTCGTCAATAAGAAGGTTCAAGGGATACAGTACACCTGAAGTGAAGCATCGGAATCTATAACTAGTGTCACAGGAATTGTTCAAACATAGACAGTAAGAAGAGTCAGTCTTCTTGTACTTAAGTCGGCATTGTGCCTTTTGTATTTAATTCCGATGAAATTTCTTTGTTTCATCGTCAATAAGAAGGTCCAAGGGATTCAGTAAACCTGAAGTGAAGCATCGGAATCTATAACTTGTGTCACAGGAAAGGTTCAAAACATAGACAGTAAGAAGAGCAACTCTTCTTGTACCTAAGTCGGCATTGTGCCTTTTGTATTTAATTCCGATGCAATTTCTGTGTTTCATCATCGATACGAAGGCCATAGGGATACAGTAAACCAGAAGTGAAGCATCGGAATCTATAACTAGTGTCACAGGAATGGTTCAAAACATAGACAGTAAGATGAGTCAGTCTTCTTGTACATAAGTCGGCATTGTGCCTTTTCTATTTAATTCCGATGCAATTTCTGTGATTCATCGTAAATAAGAAGGTCCAAGGGATACAGCAAACCTGAAGTGAAGCATCGGAATCTATAACTTGTGTCACAGGAATGGTTCAAAACATAGACAGTAAGAAGAGTCAGTCTTCTTGTACTTCAGTCGGCATTGTGCCTTTTCTATTTAATTCCGATGTAATTTCTGTGTTTCACCTTCAATAGGAAGGTCAGAGGGTTACAGTAAACCTGAAGTGAAGCATCGGAATCTTTAACTAGTGTCACAGGAATGGTTCAAAACATAGACAGTAAAATGAATCAGTCTTCTTGTACATAAGTCGGCATTGTGCCTTTTCTATTTATTTCCGATGCAATTTCTGTGTTTCATCGTCAACAAGAAGGTCAGAGGGATACAGTAAACCTGAAGTGAAGCATCGGAATCTATAACTAGTGTCACAGGAATGGTTCAAAACATAGACAATAGGAAGAGTCACTCTTCTTGTACTTGAGTCGGCATTGTGCCTTTTGTATTTATTTCCGTTGCAATTTCTGTGTTTCATCGTCAATAAGAATGTCAGAGAGATACAGAAACCTGAATTGAAGCATCGGAATCTATAACTAGTGTCACAGGAATGGTTCAAAACATAGACAGTAGGAAGAGTCATTCTTCTTGTACTTAAGTCGGCATTGTGCCTTTTCTATTTAATTCCGATGCCATTTCTGTGTTTCATCGTCAATAAGAAGGTCAGAGGGAGACACAAAAACCTGAAGTGAATCATCGGAATCTACAACAAGTGTCACAGGAATGGTTCAAAACATAGACAGTAGGAAGAGTCAGTCTACATGTACTTAAGTCGGCATTGTGCCTTTTGTATTTAATTCCGATGCAATTTCTGTGTTTCATCGTCAATACGAAGGTCAGAGGGATACAGTAAACCTGGAGTGAAGCATCAGAATCTATAACTAGTGTCACAGGAATGGTTCAAAACATAGACAGTAAGAAGAGTCAGTCTTCTTGTACTTCAGTCGGCATTGTGCCTTTTCTATTTAATTCCGATGTAATTTCTGTGTTTCACCTTCAATAGGAAGGTCAGAGGATTACACTAAAACTGAAGTGAAGCATCGGAATCTTTAACTAGTGTCACAGGAATGGTTCAAAACATAGACAGTAGGAAGAGTCACTCTTCTTGTACTTGAGTCGGCATTGTGCCTTTTGTATTTATTTCCGTTGCAATTTCTGTGTTTCATCGTCAATAAGAATGTCAGAGAGATACAGAAACCTGTATTGAAGCATCGGAATCTATAACTAGTGTCACAGGAATGGTTCAAAACATAGACAGTAGGAAGAGTCATTCTTCTTGTACTTAAGTCGGCATTGTGCCTTTTCTATTTAATTCCGATGCCATTTCTGTGTTTCATCGTCAATACGAAGGTCAGAGGGAGACAGAAAAACCTGAAGTGAATCATCGGAATCTACAACTAGTGTCACAGGAATGGTTCAAAACATAGACAGTAGGAAGAGTCAGTCTACATGTACTTAAGTCGGCATTGTGCCTTTTGTATGTAATTCCGATGCAGTTTCTGTGTTTCATCGTCAATACGAAGGTCAGAGGGATACAGTAAACCTGAAGTGAAGCATCAGAATCTATAACTAGTGTCACAGGAATGGTTCAAAACATAGACAGTAAGACGAGTCAGTCTACTTGTACTTAAGTCGGCATTGTGCCTTCTGTATTTAATTCCGATGCAATTTCTGTGTTTCATCGCCAATAAGAAGGTCAGAGGGATACAGTAAACATATAGTGAAGCATCGGAATCAAAAACTGGTCTCACAGAAAATGTTCACAACATAGTCAGTAAGAAGAGTCAGTCTTCTTGTAATTTAGTCGGCATTGTGCATTTTGTATTTAATTCCCATGCAATTTCTGTTTTTAATCGTCAATAAGAAGGTCAGAGGGATACAGTAAACCTGAAGTGAAGCATCGGAATCTATAACTAGTGTCACAGGAATGGTTCAAAACATAGACAATACGAAGGGTCAGTCTTCTTGTACTTAAGTCGGCTTTGTGCCTTTTCTATTTAATTCCGATGCAATTTCTGTGTTTCGTCGTCAATAAGAAGGTTCAAGGGATACAGTACACCTGAAGTGAAGCATCGGAATCTATAACTAGTGTCACAGGAATTGTTCAAACATAGACAGTAAGAAGAGTCAGTCTTCTTGTACTTAAGTCGGCATTGTGCCTTTTGTATTTAATTCCGATGAAATTTCTTTGTTTCATCGTCAATAAGAAGGTCCAAGGGATACAGTAAACCTGAAGTGAAGCATCGGAATCTATAACTAGTGTCACAGGAAAGGTTCAAAACATAGACAGTAAGAAGAGTAACTCTTCTTGTACCTAAGTCAGCATTGTGCCTTTTGTATTTAATTCCGATGCAATTTCTGTGTTTCATCATCGATACGAAGGCCATAGGGATACAGTAAACCAGAAGTGAAGCATCGGAATCTATAACTAGTGTCACAGGAATGGTTCAAGACATAGACAGTAAGATGAGTCAGTCTTCTTGTACATAAGTTGGCATTGTGCCATTTCTATTTAATTCCGATGCAATTTCTGTGATTCATCGTAAATAAGAAGGTCCAAGGGATACAGCAAACCTGAAGTGAAGCATCGGAATCTATAACTTGTGTCACAGGAATGGTTCAAAACAGAGACAGTAGGAAGAGTCATTCTTCTTGTACTTGATTCGGCATTGTGCCTTTTGTATTTATTTCCTTTGCAATTTCTGTGTTTCATCGTCAATAAGAATGTCAGAGAGATACAGAAACCTGAATTGAAGCATCGGAATCTATAACTAGTGTCACAGGAATGGTTCAAAACAGAGACAGTAGGAAGAGTCATTCTTCTTGTACTTATGTCGGCATTGTGCCTTTTCTATTTAATTCCGATGCCATTTCTGTGTTTCATCGTCAATAAGAAGGTCAGAGGGAGACAGAAAAACCTGAAGTGAATCATCGGAATCTACAACTAGTGTCACAGGAATGGTTCAAAACATAGACAGTAGGAAGAGTCAGTCTACATGTACTTAAGTCGGCATTGTGCCTTTTGTATTTAATTCCGATGCAATTTCTATGTTTCATCGTCAATACGAAGGTCAGAGGGATACAGTAAACCTGAAGTGAAGCATCAGAATCTATAACTAGTGTCACAGGAATGGTTCAAAACATAGACAGTAAGAAGAGTCAGTCTTCTTGTACTTCAGTCGGCATTGTGCCTTTTCTATTTAATTCCGATGTAATTTCTGTGTTTCACCTTCAATAGGAAGGTCAGAGGATTACAGTAAAACTGAAGTGAAGCATCGGAATCTTTAACTAGTGTCACAGGAATGGTTCAAAACATAGACAGTAAAAAGAATCAGTCTTATTGTACATAAGTCGGCATTGTGCCTTTTCTATTTAATTCCGATGCAATTTCTGTGTTTCATCGTCAACAAGAAGGTCAGAGGGATACAGTAAACCTGAAGTGAAGCATCGGAATCTATAACTAGTGTCACAGGAATGGTTCAAAACATAGACAGTAGGAAGAGTCACTCTTCTTGTACTTGAGTCGGCATTGTGCCTTTTGTATTTATTTCCGTTGCAATTTCTGTGTTTCATCGTCAATAATAATGTCAGAGAGATACAGAAACCTGAATTGAAGCATCGGAATCTATAACTAGTTTCACAGGAATGGTTCAAAACATAGACAGTAATAAGAGTCATTCTTCTTGTACTTAAGTCGGCATTGTGCCTTTTCTATTTAATTCCGATGCCATTTCTGTGTTTCATCGTCAATAAGAAGGTCAGAGGGAGACAGAAAAACCTGAAGTGAATCATCGGAATCTACAACTAGTGTCACAGGAATGGTTCAAAACATAGACAGTAGGAAGAGTCAGTCTACATGTACTTAAGTCGGCATTGTGCCTTTTGTATTTAATTCCGATGCAATTTCTGTGTTTCATCGTCAATACGAAGGTCAGAGGGATACAGTAAACCTGAAGTGAAGCATCAGAATCTATAACTAGTGTCACAGGAATGGTTCAAAACATAGACAGTAAGACGAGTCAGTCTACTTGTACTTAAGTCGGCATTGTGCCTTTTGTATTTAATTCCGATGCAATTTCTGTGTTTCATCGCCAATAAGAAGGTCAGAGGGATACAGTAAACATATAGTGAAGCATCGGAATCTAAAACTGGTCTCACAGAAAATGTTCACAACATAGTCAGTAAGAAGAGTCAGTCTTCTTGTACTTAAGTCGGCATTGTGCCTTTTGTATTTAATTCCCATGCAATTTCTGTTTTTAATCGTCAATAAGAACGTCAGAGGGATACAGTAAACCTGAAGTGAAGCATCAGAATCTATAACTAGTGTCACAGGAGTGGTTCAAAACATAGACAGTAAGAAGAGTCAGACTACTTGTACTTAAGTCGGCATTGTGCCTTTGGTATTTAATTCCGATGAAATTTCTGTGTTTCATCGTCAATAAGAAGGTCCAAGGGATACAGTACACCTGAAGTGAAGCACCGGATTCTATAACTAGTGTCACAGGAATGGTTCAAATCTTAGACAGTAAGAAGAGTCAGTCTTCTTGTACTTAAGTCAGCATTGTGCCTTTTCTATTTAATTCCGATGCAATTTCTGTGTTTCATCGCCAATAAGAAGGTCAGAGGGATACAGTAAACATATAGTGAAGCATCGGAATCTAAAACTGGTCTCACAGAAAATGTTCACAACATAGACAGTAAGAAGAGTCAGTCTTCTTGTACTTAAGTCGGCATTGTGCCTTTTGTATTTAATTCCCATGCAATTTCTGTGTTTCATCGTCAATAAAAAGGTCAGAGGGATACAGTAAACCTGAAGTGAAGCATCGGAATCTATAACTAGTGTCACAGGAATCGTTCAAAACATAGACAGTAGGAAGAGTCAGTCTTCTTCTACTTGAGTCGGCATTGTGCCTCTTGTATTTATATCCGATGCAATTTCTGTGTATCATCGTCAAAAAGAAGGTCAGAGGGATACAGTAAACCTGAAGTGAAGCATCGGAATCTATAACTAGTGTCACAGGAATGGTTCAAAACATAGACAATACGAAGGGTCAGTCTTCTTGTACTTAAGTCGGCTTTGTGCTTTTTCTATTTAATTCCGATGCTATTTCTGTGTTTCGTCGTCAATAAGAAGGTTCAAGGGATACAGTAAACCTGAAGTGAAGCATCGGAATCTATAACTATGGTCACAGGAATTGTTCAAACGTAGACAGTAAGAAGAGTCAGTCTTCTTGTACTTAAGTCGGCATTGTGGCTTTTGTATATAATTCCAATGAAATTTCTTTGTTTCATCGTCAATAAGAAAGTCCAAGGGATACAGTAAACCTGAAGTGAAGCATCGGAATCTATAACTAGTGTCACAGGAAAGGTTCAAAACATAGACAGTAAGAAGAGTAACTCCTCTTCTACCTAAGTCGGCATTGTGCCTTTTGTATTTAATTCCGATGCAATTTCTGTGTTTCATCATCGATACGAAGGCCATAGGGATACAGTAAACCAGAAGTGAAGCATCGGAATCTATAACTAGTTTTACAGGAATGGTTCAAAACATAGACAGTAAGATGAGTCAGTCTTCTTGTACATAAGTCGGCATTGTGCCTTTTCTATTTAATTCCGATGCAATTTCTGTGATTCATCGTAAATAAGAAGGTCCAAGTGATACAGCAAACCTGAAGTGAAGCATCGGAATCTATAACTTGTGTCACAGGAATGGTTCAAAACATAGACAGTAAGAAGAGTCAGTCTTCTTGTACTTCAGTCGGCATTGTGCCTTTTCTATTTAATTCCGATGTAATTTCTGTGTTTCACCTTCAATAGGAAGGTCAGAGGGTTACAGTAAACCTGAAGTGAAGCATCGGAATCTTTAACTAGTGTCACAGGAATGGTTCAAAACATAGACAGTAAAAAGAATCAGTCTTCTTGTACATAAGTCGGCATTGTGCCTTTTCTATTTAATTCCGATGCAATTTCTGTGTTTCATCGTCAACAAGAAGGTCAGAGGGATACAGTAAACCTGAAGTGAAGCATCGGAATCTATAACTAGTGTCACAGGAATGGTTCAAAACATAGACAGTAGGAAGAGTCACTCTTCTTGTACTTGAGTCGGCATTGTGCCTTTTGTATTTAATTCCGTTGCAATTTCTGTGTTTCATCGTCAATAAGAATGTCAGAGAGATACAGAAACCTGAATTGAAGCATCGGAATCTATAACTAGTGTCACAGGAATGGTTCAAAACATAGACAGTAGGAAGAGTCATTCTACTTGTACTTAAGTCGGCATTGTGCCTTTTGTATTTAATTCCGATGCAATTTCTGTGTTTCATCGTCAATACGAAGGTCAGAGGGATACAGTGAAACTGAAGTGAAGCATCAGAATCTATAACTAGTGTCACAGGAATGGTTCAAAACATAGACAGTAAGACGAGTCAGTCTACTTGTACTTAAGTCGGCATTGTGCCTTTTGTATTTAATTCCGATGCAATTTCTGTGTTTCATCGTCAATAAGAAGGTCCAAGGGATACTATTCGCCTGAAGTGAAGCACCGGATTCTATAACTAGTGTCACAGGAATGGTTCAAATCTTAGACAGTAAGAAGAGTCAGTCTTCTTGTACTTAAGTCAGCATTGTGCCTTTTATATTTAATTCCGATGCAATTTCTGTGTTTCATCGCCAATAAGAAGGTCAGACGGATACAGTAAACATATAGTGAAGCATCGGAATCTAAAACTGGTCTCACAGAAAATGTTCACAACATAGTCAGTAAGAAGAGTCAGTCTTCTTGTCGGCTTTGTGCCTTTTGAATTTAATTCCCATGCAATTTCTGTGTTTCATCGTCAATAAAGTGGTCAGAGGGTTACAGTAAACCTGAAGTGAAGCATCGGAATCTATAACTAGTGTCACAGGAATCGTTCAAAACATAGACAGAGTACGCGAAAGAACTTGCCCCCCTTCTAACAGCCGTGTACCGCAAGTCTCTAGAGGAACGGAGGGTTCCAAATGATTGGAAAAGAGCACAGATAGTCCCAGTCTTCAAGAAGGGTCGTCGAGCAGATGCGCAAAACTATAGACCTATATCTCTTACGTCGATCTCTTGTAGAATTTTAGAACATGTTTTTTGCTCGCGTATCATGTCATTTCTGGAAACCCAGAATCTACTATGTAGGAATCAACATGGATTCCGGAAACAGCGATCGTGTGAGACCCAACTCGCCTTATTTGTTCATGAGACCCAGAAAATATTAGATACAGGCTCCCAGGTAGATGCTATTTTTCTTGACTTCCGGAAGGCGTTCGATACAGTTCCGCACTGTCGCCTGATAAACAAAGTAAGAGCCTACGGAATATCAGACCAGCTGTGTGGCTGGATTGAAGAGTTTTTAGCAAATAGAACACAGCATGTTGTTATCAATGGAGAGACGTCTACAGACGTTAAAGTAACCTCTGGCGTGCCACAGGGGAGTGTTATGGGACCATTGCTTTTCACAATATATATAAATGACTTAGTAGATAGTGTCGGAAGTTCCATACGGCTTTTCGCGGATGATGCTGTAGTATACAGAGAAGTTGCTGCATTAGAAAATTGTAGCGAAATACAGGAAGATCTGCAGCGGATAGGCACTTGGTGCAGGGAGTGGCAACTGACCCTTAACATAGACAAATGTAATGTATTGCGAATACATAGAAAGAAGGATCCTTTATTGTATGATTATATGATAGCGGAACAAACACTGGTAGCAGTTACTTCTGTAAAATATCTTGGAGTATGCGTACGGAACGATTTGAAGTGGAATGATCATACAAAACTAATTGTTGGTAAGGCGGGTACCAGGTTGAGATTCATTGGGAGAGTGCTTAGAAAATGTAGTCCATCAACAAAGGACGTGGCTTACAAAACACTCGTTCGACCTATACTTGAGTATTGCTCATCAGTGTGGGATCCGTACCAGGTCGGGTTGACGGAGGAGATAGAGAAGATCCAAAGAAGAGCGGCGCGTTTCGTCACTGGGTTATTTGGTAACCGTGATAGCGTTACGGAGATGTTTAATAAACTCAAGTGGCAGACTCTGCAAGAGAGGCGCTCTGCATCGCGGTGTAGCTTGCTCGCCAGGTTTCGAGAGGGTGCGTTTCTGGATGAGGTATCGAATATATTGCTTCCCCCTACTTATACTTCCCGAGGAGATCACGAATGTAAAATTAGAGAGATTAGAGCGCGCACGGAGGATTTCAGACAGTCGTTCTTCCCGCGAACCATACGCGACTGGAACAGGAAAGGGAGGTAATGACAGTGGCACGTAAAGTGCCCTCCGCCACACACCGTTGGGTGGCTTGCGGAGTATCAATGTAGATGTAGATGTAGACAGTAGGAAGAGTCAGTCTTCTTCTACTTGAGTCGGCATTGTGCCTCTTGTATTTATATCCGATGCAATTTCTGTGTATCATCGTCAAAAAGAAGGTCAGAGGGATACAGTAAACCTGAAGTGAAGCATCGGAATCTATAACTAGTGTCACGAGAATGATTCAAAACATAGACAATACGAAGGGTCAGTCTTCTTGTACTTAAGTCGGCTTTGTGCCTTTTCTATTTAATTCCGATGCAATTTCTGTGTTTCGTCGTCATAAGAAGGTTCAAGGGATACAGTAAACCTGAAGTGAAGCATCGGAATCTATAACTAGTGTCACAGGAATTGTTCAAACATAGACACTAAGAAGAGTCAGTCTTCTTGTACTTAAGTCGGCATTGTGCCTTTTGTATTTAATTCCGATGAAATTTCCTTGTTTCATCGTCAATAAGAAGGTCCAAGGGATACAGTAAACCTGAAGTGAAGCATCGGAATCTTTAACTAGTGTCACAGGAATGGTTCAAAACATAGACAGTAAAAAGAATCAGTCTTCTCGTACATAAGTCGGCATTGTGCCTTTTCTATTTAATTCCGATGCAATTTCTGTGTTTCATCGTCAACAAGAAGGTCAGAGGGATACAGTAAACCTGAAGTGAAGCATTGATATCAATAACTAGTGTCACAGGAGTGGTTCAAAACATAGACAGTAGGAAGAGTCATTCTTCTTGTACTTAAGTCGGCATTGTGCCTTTTCTATTTAATTCCGATGCCATTTCTGTGTTTCATCGTCAATAAGAAGGTCAGAGGGAGACAGAAAAACCTGAAGTGAATCATCGGAATCTACAACTAGTGTCACAGGAATGGTTCAAAACATAGACAGTAGGAAGAGTCAGTCTACATGTACTTAAGTCGGCATTGTGCCTTTTGTATTTAATTCCGATGCAATTTCTGTGTTTCATCGTCAATACGAAGGTCAGAGGGATACAGTAAACCTGAAGTGAAGCATCAGAATCTATAACTAGTGTCACAGGAATGGTTCAAAGCATAGACAGTAAGACGAGTCAGTCTACTTGTACTTAAGTCGGCATTGTGCCTTTTGTATTTAATTCCGATGCAATTTCTGTGTTTCATCGCCAATAAGAAGGTCAGAGGGATACAGTAAACATATAGTGAAGCATCGGAATCTAAAACTGGTCTCACAGAAAATGTTCACAACATAGTCAGTAAGAAGAGTCAGTCTTCTTGTACATAAGTTGGCATTGTGCCGTTTGTATTTAGTTCCCATGCAATTTCTGTTTTTAATCGTCAATAAGAAGGTCAGAGGGTTACAGTAAACCTGAAGTTAAGCATCGGAATCTTTAACTAGTGTCACAGGAATGGTTCAAAACATAGACAGTAAAAAGAATCAGTCTTCTTGTACATAAGTCGGCATTGTGCCTTTTCTATTTAATTCCGATGCAATTTCTGTGTTTCATCGTCAACAAGAAGGTCAGAGGGATCCAGTAAACCTGAAGTGAAGCATCGGAATCTATAACTAGTGTCACAGGAATGGTTCAAAACATAGACAGTAGGAAGAGTCAATCTTCTTGTACTTGAGTCGGCATTGTGCCTTTTGTATTTATTTCCGTTGCAATTTCTGTGTTTCATCGTCAATAAGAATGTCAGAGAGATACAGAAACCTGAATTGAAGCATCGGAATCTATAACTAGTGTCACAGGAATGGTTCAAAACATAGACAGTAGGAAGAGTCATTCTTCTTGTACTTAAGTCGGCATTGTGCCTTTTCTATTTAATTCCGATGCCATTTCTGTGTTTCATCGCCAATAAGAAGGTCAGAGGGAGACAAAAAAACCTGAAGTGAATCATCGGAATCTACAACTAGTGTCACAGGAATGGTTCAAAACATAGACAGTAGGAAGAGTCAGTCTACATGTACTTAAGTCGGCATTGTGCCTTATGTATTTATTTCCGATGCAATTTCTGTGTTTCATCGTCAATACGAAGGTCAGAGGGATACAGTAAACCTGAAGTGAAGCATCAGAATCTATAACTAGTGTCACAGGAATGGTCCAAAACATAGACTGTAAGACGAATCAGTCTACTTGTACTTAAGTCGGCATTGTGCCTTTTGTATTTAATTCCGATGCAATTTCTGTGTTTCATCGCCAATAAGAAGGTCAGAGGGATACAGTAAACATATAGTGAAGCATCGGAATCTAAAACTAATCTCACAGAAAATGTTCACAACATAGTCAGTAAGAAGAGTCAGTCTTCTTGTACTTAAGTCGGCATTGTGCCTTTTGTATTTAATTCCCATGCAATTTCTGTGTTTCATCGTCAATAAAAAGGTCAGAGGGATACAGTAAACCTGAAGTGAAGCATCAGAATCTATAACTAGTGTCACAGGAATCCTTCAAAACATAGACAGTAGGAAGAGTCAGTCTTCGTCTACTTGAGTCGGCATTGTGCCTCTTGTATTTATATCCGATGCAATTTCTGTGTATCATCGTCAAAAAGAAGGTCAGAGGGATACAGTAAACCTGAAGTGAAGCATCGGAATCTATAACTAGTGTCACAGGAATGGTTCAAAACATAGACAATACGAAGGGTCAGTCTTCTTGTACTTAAGTCGGCTTTGTGCCTTTTCTATTTAATTCCGATGCAATTTCTGTGTTTCGTCGTCAATAAGACGGTTCCAGGGATACAGTAAACCTGAAGTGAAGCATCGGAATCTATAACTAGTGTCACAGGAATTGTTCAAACGTAGACAGTAAGAAGAGTCAGTCTTCTTGTACTTAAGTCGGCATTGTGCCTTTTGTATTTAATTCCGATGAAATTTCTTTGTTTCATCGTCAATAAGAAGGTCCAAGGGATACAGTAAACCTGAAGTGAAGCATCGGAATCTATAACTAGTGTCACAGGAAAGGTTCAAAACATAGACAGTAAGAAGTGTAACTCTTCTTGTACCTAAGTCGGCATTGTGTCTTTTGTATTTAATTCTGATGCAATTTCTGTGTTTCATCATCGATACGAAGGCCATAGGGATACAGTAAACCAGAAGTGAAGCATCGGAATCTACAACTAGTGTCACAGGAATGGTTCAAAACATAGACAGTAAGATGAGTCAGTCTTCTTGTACATAAGTCGGCATTGTGCCTTTTCTATTTAATTCCGATGCAATTTCTGTGATTCATCGTAAATAAGAAGGTCCAATGGATACAGCAAACCTGAAGTGAAGCATCGGAATCTATAACTTGTGTCACAGGAATGGTTCAAAACATAGACAGTAAGAAGAGTCAGTCTTCTTGTACTTCAGTCGGCATTGTGCCTTTTCTATTCAATTCCGATGTAATTTCTGTGTTTCACCTTCAATAGGAAGGTCAGAGGGTTACAGTAAACCTGAAGTGAAGCATCGGAATCTTTAACTAGTGTCACAGGAATGGTTCAAAGCATAGACAGTAAAAAGAATCAGTCTTCTTGTACATAAGTCGGCATTGTGCCTTTTCTATTTAATTCCGATGCAATTTCTGTGTTTCATCATCAACAAGAAGGTCAGAGGGATACAGTAAACCTGAAGTGAAGCATCGGAATCTATAACTAGTGTCACAGGCATGGTTCAAAACATAGACAGTAGGAAGAGTCACTCTTCTTGTACTTGAGTCGGCATTGTGCCTTTTGTATTTATTTCCGTTGCAATTTCTGTGTTTCATCGTCAATAAGAATGTCAGAGAGATACAGAAACCTGAATTGAAGCATCGGAATCTATAACTAGTGTCAAAGGAATGGTTCAAAACATAGACAGTAGGAAGAGTCATTCTTCTTGTACTTAAGTCGGCATTGTGTCTTTTCTATTTAATTCCGATGCCATTTCTGTGTTTCATCGTCAATAAGAATGTCAGAGGGAGACTGAAAAACCTGAAGTGAATCATCGGAATCTACAACTAGTGTCACAGGAATGGTTCAAAACATAGACAGTAGGAAGAGTCAGTCTACATGTACTGAAGTCGGCATTGTGCCTTTTGTATTTAATTCCGATGCAATTTCATTGTTTCATTGTCAATACGAAGGTCAGAGGGATACAGTGAACCTGAAGTGAAGCATCAGAATCTATAAGTAGTGTCACAGGAATGGTTCAAAACATAGACAGTAAGACGAGTCAGTCTACTTGTACTTAAGTCGGCATTGTGCCTTTTGTATTTAATTCCGATGCAATTTCTGTGTTTCATCGTCAACAAGAAGGTCCAAGGGATACAGTTCACCTGAAGTGAAGCATCGTAATCTATAACTAGTGTCACAGGAATGGTTCAAATCATAGACAGTAAGAAGAGTCAGTCTTCTTGTAATTAAGTCAGCATTGTGCCCTTTCTATTTAATTCCGATGAAATGTCTGTGTTTCATCGTCAATAAGAAGGTCAGAGGGATACATTAAAACTGAAGTGAAGCATCGGAATCTATAACTAGTGTCACAGGAATGGTTCAAAACATAGACAATAGGAAGGGTCAGTCTTCTCGTACTTAAGTCGTCATTGTGCCTTTTCTATTTAATTCCGATGCAATTTCTGTGTTTCATCGCCAATAACAAGGTCAGAGGGATACAGTCAACCTGAAGTGAGTCATCGGAATTTATAACTAGTGTCACAGGAATGGTTCAAAACATAGACAGTAGGAAGAGTCAGTCTACAAGTACACAGGAGTGGTTCAAAACATAGACAGTAAGAAGAGTCAGACTACTTGTACTTAAGTCGGCATTGTGCCTTTGGTATTTAATTCCGATGAAATTTCTGTGTTTCATCGTCAATAAGAAGGTCCAACGGATACAGTACACCTGAAGTGAAGCACCGGATTCTATAACTAGTGTCACAGAAAATGTTCTCAACATAGTCAGTAAGAACAGTCAGTCTTCTTGTACTTAAGTCGGCATTGTGCCTTTTGTATTTAATTCCCATGCAATTTCTGTGTTTCATCGTCAATAAAAAGGTCAGAGGGATACAGTAAACCTGAAGTGAAGCATCGGAAACTATAACTAGTGTCACAGGAATCGTTCAGAACATAGACAGTAAAAAGAGTAACTCTTCTTGTACCTAAGTCGGCATTGTGCCTTTTGTATTTAATTCCGATGCAATTTCTGTGTTTCATCATCGATACGAAGGCCATAGGGATACAGTAAACCAGAAGTGAAGCATCGGAATCTATAACTAGTGTCACAGGATTGGTTCAAATCATAGATATTAAGAAGAGTCAGTCTTCTTGTAATTAAGTCAGCATTGTGCCTTTTCTATTTAATTCCGATGCAATTTCTGTGTTTCATCGTCGATAAGAACGTCCAAGGGATACAGTAAACCTGTAGTGAAGCATCGGAATCTATAACTAGTGTCACAGGAATTGTTGAAACATAGACAGTAAGAAGAGTCAGTCTACTTGTACTTAAGTAGGCATTGTGCCTTTTGTATTTAATTCCGATGCAATTTCACTGTTTCATCGTCAATAAGAAGGTCCAAGGGATACAGTACACCTGAAGTTAAGCATCGGAATCTATAACTAGTGTCACAGGAATGGTTCAAAACATAGACATTAGGTAGAGTCAGACTTCTTGTACTTAAGTCGGCATTGTGCCTTTTCTATTTAATTCCGATGCAATTTCTGTGTTTCATCGTCAATAAAAAGGTCCAAGGGATACAGTACACCTGAAGTGAAGCACCGGATTCTATAACTAGTGTCACAGGAATGGTTCAAATCTTAGACAGTAAGAAGAGTCAGTCTTCTTGTACTTAAGTCAGCATTGTGCCTTTTCTATTTAATTCCGATGCAATTTCTGTGTTTCATCGCCAACAAGAAGGTCAGAGGGATACAGTAAACATATAGTGAAGCATCGGAATCTAAAACTGATCTCACAGAAAATGTTCACAACATAGTCAGTAAGAAGAGTCAGTCTTCTTGTACTTAAGTCGGCATTGTGCCTTTTGTATTTAATTCCCATGCAATTTCTGTGTTTCATCGTCAATAAAAAGGTCAGAGGGATACAGTAAACCTGAAGTGAAGCATCGGAATCTATAACTAGTGTCACAGGAATCGTTCAAAACATAGACAGTAGGAAGAGTCAGTCTTCTTCTACTTGAGTCGGCATTGTGCCTCTTGTATTTATATCCGATGCAATTTCTGTGTATCATCGTCAAAAAGAAGGTCAGAGGGATACAGTAAACCTGAAGTGCAGCATCGGAATCTATAACTAGTGTCACAGGAATGGTTCAAAACATAGACAATACGAAGGGTCAGTCTTTTTGTACTTAAGTCGGCTTTGTGCCTTTTCTATTTAATTCCGATGCAATTTCTGTGTTTCGTCGTCAATAAGAAGGTTCAAGGGATACAGTAAAAGTGAAGTGAAGCATCGGAATCTATAACTAGTGTCACAGGAATTGTTCAAAAATAGACAGTAAGAAGAGTCAGTCTTCTTGTACTTAAGTCGGCATTGTGCCTTTTGTATTTAATTCCGATAAAATTTCTTTGTTTCATCGTCAATAAGAAGGTCCAAGGGATACAGCAAACCTGAAGTGAAGCCTCGGAATCTATAACTTGTGTCACAGGAATGGTTCAAAACATAGACAGTAGGAAGAGTCACTCTTCTTGTACTTGAGTCGGCATTGTGCCCTTTGTATTTATTTCCGTTGCAATTTCTGTGTTTCATCGTCAATAAGAATGTCAGAGAGATACAGAAACTTGAATTGAAGCATCGGAATCTATAACTAGTGTCACAGGAATGGTTCAAAACATAGACAGTAGGAAGAGTCATTCTTCTTGTACTTAAGTCGGCATTGTGCCTTTTCTATTTAATTCCGATGCCATTTCTGTGTTTCATCGTAAATAAGAAGGTCAGAGGGAGACAGAAAAACCTGAAGTGAATCATCGGAATCTACAACTAGTGTCACAGGAATGGTTCAAAACATAGACAGTAGGAAGAGTCAGTCTACATGTACTTAAGTCGGCATTGTGCCTTTTGTATTTAATTCCGATGCAATTTCTGTGTTTCATCGTCAATACGAAGGTCAGAGGGATACAGTAAACCTGAAGTGAAGCATCAGAATCTATAACTAGTGTCACAGGAATGGTTCAAAGCATAGACAGTAAGACGAGTCAGTCTACTTGTACTTAAGTCGGCATTGTGCCTTTTGTATTTAATTCCGATGCAATTTCTGTGTTTCATCGTCAATAAGAAGGTCCAAGGGATACAGTTCACCTGAAGTGAAGCATCGAAATCTATAACTAGTGTCACAGGAATGGTTCAAATCATAGACAGTAAGAAGAGTCAGTCTTCTTGTAATTAAGTCAGCATTGTGCCTTTTCTATTTAATTCCGATGCAATTTCTGTGTTTCATCGTCAATAAGAAGGTCAGAGGGATACAGTAAACATATAGTGAAGCATCGGAATCTAAAACTGGTCTCACAGAAAATGTTCGCAACATAGTCAGTAAGAAGAGTCAGTCTTCTTGTACTTAAGTCGGCATTGTGCCTTCTGTATTTAATTCCCATGCAATTTCTGTGTTTCATCGTCAATAAAAAGGTCAGAGGGAGACAGTAAACCTGAAGTGAAGCATCGGAATCTATAACTAGTGTCACAGGAATCGTTCAAAACATAGACAGTAGGAAAAGTCAGTCTTCTTCTACTTGAGTCGGCATTGTGCCTCTTGTATTTATATCCGATGCAATTTCTGTGTATCATCGTCAAAAAGAAGGTCAGAGGGATACAGTAAACCTGAAGCGAAGCATCAGAATCTATAACTAGTGTCACAGGAATTGTTCAAACATAGACAGTAAGAAGAGTCAGTCTTCTTGTACTTAAGTCGGCATTGTGCCTTTTGTATTTAATTCAGACGAAATTTCTTTGTTTCATCGTCAATAAGAAGGTCCGAGGGATACAGTAAACCTGAAGTGATGCATCGGAATCTATAACTAGTGTCACAGGAATTGTTCAAACATAGACAGTAAGAAGAGTCAGTCTTCTTGTACTTAAGTCGGCATTGTGCCTTTTCTATTTAATTCCGATGTAATTTCTGTGTTTCACCTTCAATAGGAAAGTCAGAGGGTTACAGTAAACCTGAAGTGAAGCATCGGAATCTTTAACTAGTGTCACAGGAATGGTTCAAAACATAGACAGTAAAAAGAATCAGTCTTCTTGTACATAAGTCGGCATTGTGCCTTTTCTATTTAATTCCAATGCAATTTCTGTGTTCCATCGTCAACAAGAAGGTCAGAGGGATACAGTAAACCTGAAGTGAAGCATCGGAATCTATAACTAGTGTCACAGGAATGGTTCAAAACATAGACAGTAGGAAGAGTCACTCTTCTCGTACTTGAGTCGGCATTGTGCCCTTTGTATTTATTTCCGTTGCAATTTCTGTGTTTCATCGTCAATAAGAATGTCAGAGAGATACAGAAACCTGAATTGAAGCATCGGAATCTATAACTAGTGTCACAGGAATGGTTCAAAACATAGACAGTAGGAAGAGTCATTCTTCTATTACTTAAGTCGGCATTGTGCCTTTTCTATTTAATTCCGATGCCATTTCTGTGTTTCATCGTAAATAAGAAGGTCAGAGGGAGACAGAAAAACCTGAAGTGAATCATCGGAATCTACAACTAGTGTCACAGGAACGGTTCAAAACATAGACAGTAGGAAGAGTCAGTCTACATGTACTTAAGTCGGCATTGTGCCTTTTGTATTTAATTCCGATGCAATTTCTGTGTTTCATCGTCAATACGAAGGACAGAGGGATACAGTAAACCTGAAGTGAAGCATCAGAATCTATAACTAGTGTCACAGGAATGGTTCAAAACATAGACAGTAAGACGAGTCAGTCTACTTGTACTTAAGTCGGCATTGTGCCTTTTGTATTTAATTCCGATGCAATTTCTGTGTTTCATCGTCAATAAGAAGGTCCAAGGGATACAGTTCACCTGAAGTGAAGCATCGAAATCTATAACTAGTGTCACAGGAATGGTTCAAATCATAGACAGTAAGAAGAGTCAGTCTTCTTGTAATTAAGTCAGCATTGTGCCTTTTCTATTTAATTCCGATGCAATTTCTGTGTTTCATCGTCAATAAGAAGGTCAGAGGGATACAGTAAACATATAGTGAAGCATCGGAATCTAAAACTGGTCTCACAGAAAATGTTCGCAACATAGTCAGTAAGAAGAGTCAGTCTTCTTGTACTTAAGTCGGCATTGTGCCTTCTGTATTTAATTCCCATGCATTTCTGTGTTTCATCGTCATTATAAAGGTCAGAGGGAGACAGTAAACCTGAAGTGAAGCATCGGAATCTATAACTAGTGTCACAGGAATCGTTCAAAACATAGACAGTAGGAAAAGTCAGTCTTCTTCTACTTGAGTCGGCATTGTGCCTCTTGTATTTATATCCGATGCAATTTCTGTGTATCATCGTCAAAAAGAAGGTCAGAGGGATACAGTAAACCTGAAGCGAAGCATCGGAATCTATAACTAGTGTCACAGGAATGGTTCAAAACATAGACAATACGAAGGGTCAGTCTTCTTGTACTTAAGTCGGCTTTGTGCCTTTTCTATTTAATTCCGATGCAATTTCTGTGTTTCGTCGTCAATAAGAAGGTTCAAGGGATACAGTAAACCTGAAGTGATGCATCGGAATCTATAACTAGTGTCACAGGAATTGTTCAAACATAGACAGTAAGAAGAGTCAGTCTTCTTGTACTTAAGTCGGCATTGTGCCTTTTGTATTTAATTCAGATGAAATTTCTTTGTTTCATCGTCAATAAGAAGGTCCAAGGGATACAGTAAACCTGAAGTGAAGCATCGGAATCTATAACTAGTGTCACAGGAAAGCTTCAAAACATAGACAGTAAGAAGAGTAACTCTTCTTGTACCTGAGTCGGCATTGTGCCTTTTGTATTTAATTCCGATGCAATTTCTGTGTTTCATCATCGGTAAAAAGGTCAGAGGGAGACAGTAAACCTGAAGTGAAGCATCGGAATCTATAACTAGTGTCACAGGAATCGTTCAAAACATAGACAGTAGGAAAAGTCAGTCTTCTTCTACTTGAGTCGGCATTGTGCCTCTTGTATTTATATCCGATGCAATTTCTGTGTATCATCGTCAAAAAGAAGGTCAGAGGGATACAGTAAACCTGAAGCGAAGCATCGGAATCTATAACTGGTGTCACAGGAATGGTTCAAAACATAGACAATACGAAGGGTCAGTCTTCTTGTACTTAAGTCGGCTTTGTGCCTTTTCTATTTAATTCCGATGCAATTTCTGTGTTTCGTCGTCAATAAGAAGGTTCAAGGGATACAGTAAACCTGAAGTGATGCATCGGAATCTATAACTAGTGTCACAGGAATTGTTCAAACATAGACAGTAAGAAGAGTCAGTCTTCTTGTACTTAAGTCGGCATTGTGCCTTTTGTATTTAATTCAGATGAAATTTCTTTGTTTCATCGTCAATAAGAAGGTCCAAGGGATACAGTAAACCAGAAGTGAAGCATCGGAATCTATAACTAGTGTCACAGGAATGGTTCAAAACATAGACAGTAAGATGAGGCAGTCTTCTTGTACATAAGTCGGCATTGTGCCTTTTCTATTTAATTCCGATGCCATTTCTGTGTTTCATCGTAAATAAGAAGGTCAGAGGGAGACAGAAAAACCTGAAGTGAATCATCGGAATCTACAACTAGTGTCACAGGAATGGTTCAAAACATAGACAGTAAGACGAGTCAGTCTACTTGTACTTAAGTCGGCATTGTGCCTTTTGTATTTGATTCCGATGCAATTTCTGTGTTTCATCGTCAATAAGAAGGTCCAAGGGATACAGTTCACCTGAAGTGAAGCATCGAAATCTATAACTAGTGTCACAGGAATGGTTCAAATCATAGACAGTAAGAAGAGTCAGTCTTCTTGTAATTAAGCCAGCATTGTGCCTTTTCTATTTAATTCCGATGCAATTTCTGTGTTTCATCGTCAATAAGAAGGTCAGAGGGATACAGTAAACATATAGTGAAGCATCAGAATCTAAAACTGGTCTCACAGAAAATGTTCGCAACATAGTCAGTAAGAAGAGTCAGTCTTCTTGTACTTAAGTCGGCATTGTGCCTTTTGTATTTAATTCAAATGCAATTTCTGTGTTTCATCGTCAACAAAAAGGTCAGAGGGAGACAGTAAACCTGAAGTGAAGCATCGGAATCTATAACTAGTGTCACAGGAATCGTTCAAAACATAGACAGTGGGAAAAGTCAGTCTTCTTCTACTTGAGTCGGCATTGTGCCTCTTGTATTTATATCCGATGCAATTTCTGTGTATCATCGTCAAAAAGAAGGTCAGAGGGATACAGTAAACCTGAAGTGAAGCGTCGGAATCTATAACTAGTGTCACTGGAATGGTTCAAAACATAGACAATACGAAGGGTCAGTCTTCTTGTACTTAAGTCGGCTTTGTGCCTTTTCTATTTAATTCCGATGCAATTTCTGTGTTTCGTCGTCAATAAGAAGGTTCAAGGGATACACTAAACCTGAAGTGAAGCATCGGAATCTATAACTAGTGTCACCGGAATGGTTCAAAACATAGACAGTAAGAAGAGTCAGTCTTCTTGTACTTAAGTCGGCATTGTGCCTTTTGTATTTAATTCCGATGCAATTTCTGTGTTTCATCGTCAATAAGAAGGACCGAGGGATACAGTAACCCTGAAGTGAAGCATCGGAATCTATAACTGGCGTCACAGGAATGGTTCAAAACAAAGACAGTAATAAGAGTCAGTCTTCTTGTACTTAAGTCGGCATTGTGCCTTTTGTATTCAATTCCGATGCAATTTCTGTGTTTCATCGTCAATAGGAAGGTAAGAGGGATACAGAAAACCTGAAGTGAAGCATCGGAGTCTATAACTAGTGTCACAGGAATGGTTCAAATCATAGAGAGTAGGAAGAGTCAGTCTTCTTGTACTTAAGTCAGCATTGTGCCTTTTGTATTTAATTCCGATGCAATTTGTTTCATCATCAATAAGAAGGACAGAGGGATACAGTAAACCTGAAGTCATGCATCGGAATCTATAACTAGTGTCACAGGAATGGATGAAAACATAGTCAGTAAGAAGAGTCAGTTTACTTGTACTTAATTCGGCATTGTGCCTTTTTATTTAATTCCGATGCAATATCTGTGTTTCATCGTCAATAAGAAGGTCCAAGGGATACAGTAAACCTGAAGTGAAGCTTCGGAATCTATAACTAGTGTCACAGAAATGATTCATAACATAGTCAGCAAGGAGAATCAGTCTTCTTGTACTTAAGTCGGCATTGTGCCATTTCTATTTAATTCCGATGCAATTTCTGTGTTTCATCGTCAATAAGAAGGTCAGAGGGATGCAGTAAACCTTAAGTGAAGCATCGGAATGTATAAGTAGTGTCACAGGAATGGTTCAAAACATAAACAGTAGGAAGAGTCACTCTTCTTGTACTTGAGTCGCATTGTGCCTTTTGTATTTATTTCCGTTGCAATTTCTGTGTTTCATCGTCAATAAGAATGTCAGAGAGATACAGAAACCTGAATTGAAGCATCGGAATCTATAACCAGTGTCACAGGAATAGTTCAAAACATAGACAGTAGAAAGAGTCAATCTTCTTGTACTTAAGTCGGCATTGTGCCTTTTCTATTTAATTCCGATGCCATTTCTGTGTTTCATCGTCGATAAGAAGGTCAGAGGGAGACAGAAAAACCTGAAGTGAATCATCGGAATCTACAACGAGTGTCACAGGAATGGTTCAAAACATAGACAGTAGGAAGAGTTAGTCTACATGTACTTAAGTCGGCATTGTGCCTTTTGTATTTAATTCCGATGCAATTTCTGTGTTTCATCGTCAATACGAATGTCAGAGGGATACAGTAAACCTGAAGTGAAGCATCAGAATCTATACCTAGTGTCACAGGAATGGTTCAAAACATAGACAGTAGGAAGAGTCAGTCTACATGTACTTAAGTCGGCATTGTGCCTTTTGTATTTAATTCCGATGCAATTTCTGTGTTTCATCGTCAATACGAAGGTCAGAGGGATACAGTAAACCTGAAGTGAAGCATCAGAATCTATAACTAGTGTCACAGGAATGGTTCAAAACATAGACTGTAAGATGAGTCAGTCTACTTGTACTTAAGTCGGCATTGTGCCATTTGTATTTAATTCCGATGCAATTTCTGTGTTTCATCGTCAATAAGAAGGTCCAAGGGATACAGTTCACCTGAAGTGAAGCATCGAAATCTATAACTAGTGTCACAGGAATGGTTCAAATCATAGACAGTAAGAAGAGTCAGTCTTCTTGTACTTAATTCGGCATTGTGCATTTTTATTTAATTCCGATGCTATCTCTGTGTTTCATCGTCAATAAGGAGATCAGAGGTATACTGTAAACCTGAAGTGAAGCATCGGAATCTATAACTAGTGTCACAGGAATGGTTCAAAGCATACACAGTGGGAAGAGTCTGTCTTCTTGTACTTAAGTCGACATTGTGACTTTTGTATTTAATTCCGATGCAATTTCTGTGTTTCATCGTCAATAAAAAAGTTCAAGGGATACAGTACACCTGAAATGAAGCATCGGAATCTAAAACTAGTGTCACAGGAATGGTTCAAATCATAGACAGTAAGAAGAGTCAGTCTTCTTGTACTTAAGTCGGCATTGTGCCTTTTGTATTTAATTCCGATGCAATTTCTGTGTTTCTTCGTCAATAACGAGGACCAAGGGATACAGTAAACATATTGTGAATCATCGGAATTTAAAACTCGTCTCACAGGAAATGTTCACAACATAGTCAGTAAGAAGAGTCAGTCTTCTTGTACTTAAGTCGGCATTGTGCCTTTTGTATTTAATTCCGATGCAATATCTGTGTTTCATCGTCAATAAGAAGGTCAGAGGGATACAGTAAACCTGAAGTGAAGCATCGGAATCTATAACGAGTGTCACAGGAAAGGTTCAAAACATAGACTGTAAGAAGCGTCGGTCTTCTTGTACTTAAGTCGGCATTGTGCATTTTGTATTTAATTCCGATGAAATTTCTGTGTTTTATCGTCAATATTAAGGTCCAGGGGATACATGAAACCTAAAATGGAGCATCGGAATCTAAAACTGTTCTCACAGGAGAGGTTCAAAATGTAGACCGTAAGAAAAGTCAGTCTTCTTGTACTTGAGTCGGCATTGTGCCATTTTTATATAATTCCGATGCAATATCTGTGTTTCATCGTCATTATGAAGGTCCAAGGGATACAGTAAACCTGAATTGAAGCATCGGAATCTAGAACTGGTCTCATAGGAAAGGTTCAAATCAATGAAAGTAAGAAGAGTCAGTCCTCTTGTACTTAAGTCGGCATTGTGCTTATTGTATTTAATTCCGATGCAATTTTCGGGTTTTATCATCAATAAGAATGTCCAAGGGATACAGTAAACCTGAAGTGAAGCATCTGAATCTAAAACTGGTCTCAAAGGACAGGTTCTAAACATAGACAGTAAAACGAGTCAGTCTTCTTGCTTTTAAGTGGGCGTTGTGCCTTTTGTATGTAATTCCGACGCAATCTCTGTGTTTCATCGTCAATAAGAAAGTCCAAGGGAGACAGTAAACCTGAAGTGAAACATCGGAATCTAAAACTGGTCTCACAGGAAACTTTTAAAGCATATATAGTATGAAGAGTCGGTCTTCCTGTACTTAAATCGGCATTGTGCTTTTGTATTAAATTCCGATGCAATATCTGTGTTTTATCTTCAAAAAAAGGGTCCAAGGCGTGCAGTAAACTTGAAGTAGAGCTTCGAAATCTAAAATTGGTCTCACAGGAAAGGTTCAAAACATAGACAGTAAGAAGAGTCAGTCTTCTTGTACTTCACTCGGCATTGTGC
Source organism: Schistocerca americana (assembly GCF_021461395.2). NCBI lineage: Eukaryota > Metazoa > Arthropoda > Insecta > Orthoptera > Acrididae > Schistocerca > Schistocerca americana. Next base: position 764,978,105 of record NC_060123.1, read on the forward strand.
ATTTTGTATTTACTTCCGATGTAACTTCTGTGTTTCTTCGTCAATACGATGGTCCAAGGGATACAGCTAACCTGAAGTGAAGCATCAGGATCAAAACTGGTCTCACATGAAAGGTTCAAAACATAGACAGTAAGAAGAGTCAGTCTTCTTGTACTTAAGTCGGCAGTGCGCCTTTTGCATTAAATTCCGATGCAATTTATGTGTTCCATCGTTAATAAGACGGTCCAAGGGATACAGTAACCCTTAGGTGAAGCATCGGAAACTAAAACTGGTCTCACAGGAAAGGTTCAAAACATAGACAGTAAGAAGGGTCAACCTTCTTGTAATTAAGTCGGCATTGTGCCTTTTGTATTTAATTCAGACACAATTTCTGTGTTTCATCGCCAATAAGATAGTCCAACGGATACGGTAAACCTAAAGTGAAGCATCGGAATCAAAACTGGTCTCACAGGAATGGTTCAAAACATAGACAGTAAGAAGAGTCAGTCTTCTTGTACTAAAGTCGGCATTGTGCCTTTTGTATTTTATTCCGATGCAATTTCTGTGTTTCATCGTCAATAAGAAGGTCCAAGGGATACAGTAAACCTGATATGAAGCATAGGAATCTAAAACTGGTCTCACACTAAAGGTTCAAATCATAGATAGTAAGAAGACTCAGTCTTCTTGTACGTAAGTCGGCATTGTGCCTTTTGTATTTCATTCCGATGCATTTTCTGTGTTTCATTGTCAATAAGAAGGTCCTAGGGATACAGTAAACCTGAAGTAAAACATCGGAATCTAAAACTGGTCACACAGGAAAGGTTCAAAACATAGACGGTAAGAAGAGTCAGTCTTCTTGTTTTTAAGTGGGCATTGTGCCTTTTCTATTTAATTCCGACACAATTTCTGTGTTTCATCGCCAATAAGATAGTACAAGGGATACGGTAAACCTGAAGTGAAGCATCGGAATCAAAACTGGTCTGACAGGAATGGTTCAAAACATAGACAGTAAGAAGAGTCAGTCTTGTTGTACTAAAGTCGGCATTGTGCCTTTTGTATTTCATTCCGATCCAATTTCTGTGTTTCATCGTCAATAAGAAGGTCCAAGGGATACAGTAAAGCTGAAGTGACGCATCGTAATCTAAAACTGGTCTCACAGGACAGGTTCAAATCATAGAATGTAAGAAGAGTCAGTCCTCTTTTACTTAAGTTGGCATTGTGCCTTTTGTATTTAATTCCGATGCAATTTCTGTGTTTCATCGTCAATAAGAAGGTCCAAGGGATACAGTAACCCTAAAGTGAAGCATCGGTATCTAAAACTGGTCTCACAGGAAACTTTCAAATCATAGACAGCAAGAAGACTCAGTCCTCTTGTTCTTAAGTCGGCATTGTGCCTTTTGTATTTAATTCCGATGCAATTTCTGTGTTTCATCGACAATAAGCAGGTCCAAGGGATACAGTAAACGTGAAGTGAAGCATCGGAATCTAAAACTGGTCTCACAGGAAAGGTTCAAATCATAGAATGTAAGAAGAGTCAGTCCTCTTGTAATTAAGTCGGCATTGTGCCTTTTGTATGTAATTCCGATACAATTTCTATTTTTTATCGTCAATAAGAAGGTCCAAGGGATACAGTAAACCTGAAGTAAGGCATTGGAATCTAAAACTGGTCACACAGGAAAGGTTCAAAACATAGACGGTAAGAAGAGTCAGTCTTCTTGTTTTTAAGTGGGCATTGTGCCTTTTGTGTCTAATTCCGACACAAATTCTGTGTTTCATCGTCAATAAGAAAGTCCAAGGGATACGGTAAACCTGAAGTGAAGCATCGGAATCAAAACTGGTCTCACAGGAATGGTTCAAAACATAGACTGTAAGAAGAGTCAGTCTTCTTGTACTAAAGTCGGCATTGTGCCTTTTGTATTTTACTCCGATGCAATTTTTGTGTTTCATCGTCAAAAAGAAGGTCCAAGGGATACAGTAAACCGGAAGTGAAGCTACGATTTCCAAATCAGGTCTCACATGAAAGGTTCATGACATAGACAGTATAAGAAGTCAGTCTTCTTGTACCTAAGAGGGCATTGTGCCTTTTGTATTTAATTCCGATGCAATTTCTGTGTTTCATCGTCAATAAGAAGGTCCAAGGGATACAGTAAACCTGAAGTAAAGCACCGGAATCTAAAACTGGTCTCTCAGGTAAGGTTCAAAACATAGACAGTAAGAAGAGTCATTCTTCTTGCTTTTAAGTGGTCATTGTGCCATTTGCATTTAATTCCGACGCAATTTCTGTGTTTCATCGTTAATAAGAAAGTCCAAGTTATACAGTAAACCTGAAGTGAAGTATCGCAATCTAAAACTCGTCTCACAGGATACTTTCAAAGCATAGCCAGTAAGAAGAGGCAGTCTTCTTGTACTTAAGTCGGCATTGAGCGTTTTATATTTAATTCCGATGTAATTTCTGTGTTTCATCGACAATAAGAAGGTCCAAGGGATACAGTAAACCAGGAATTAAGCATCTCACAGGAAAGGTTCAAATCATAGACAGTAAGAAGAGTCAGTCGTCTTGTACTTAAGTCGGCAGTGTGCCTTTTGTATTTAATTCCGATGCAATTTCTGTGTTTCATCGTCAATAATCAGATCCAAGGGATACAGTAATCCTGAAGTGAAGCATCGGAATCTAAAATTGGTCTCACAGGAAAGGTTCAAATCATAGAACGTAAGAAGAGTCAGGCCTCTTGTACTGAAGTCGGCATTGTGCCTTTTGTATTTAATTCCGATGCAATTTCTGGGTTTTATCGTCAATAAGAAGGTCCAAGGGAAACAGTAAACCTAAAGTATAGAATCGGAATCTAAAACTAGTCACACAGGAAAGGTTCAAAACATAGATTGTAAGAAGAGTCAGTTTTCTTGTTTTTAAGTGGGCATTGTGCCTTTTGTATTTAATTCCGCCGCAATTTCTGTGTTTCATCATCAATAAGAAAGTCCAAGGGATACGGTAAACCTGACGTGAAGCATCGGAATCAAAACTGGACTCACAGGAATGGTTCAAAACATAGGCAGTAAGAAGAGTCATTCTTCTTGTACTAAAGTCGACTTTGTGCCTTTTGATTTTATTATGATGCAATTTCTGTGTTTCATCGTCAATAAGCAGGTCCAAGGGATACAGTAAACCTGAAGTGAAGCATTGGAATCAAAACTGGTCTCACAGGATAGGTACAAATCATAGAATGTAAGAAGAGTCAGTCCTCTTGTATTTAAGTTGGCATTGTCCCTTTGGTATTTAATTCCGATGCCATTTCTGTGTTTCATCGTCAATAACAAGGTCCAAGAGATACTTTAAACCTGAAATGAAGAATCGGTCTCTAAAACTGGTCTCACAGGAGAGGTTCAAAACATAGACCGTAAGAAGAGTCTGTCTTCTTGCACTTAAGTCGGCATTATGCCTTTTGAGTATAATTCCGACGCAATTTCTGTGTTTCATCGTCAATATGAAGGTCCAAGGGATACAGTAAACCTGAAGTAAAACTTCGGAATCTAAAACTGGTCTCACAGGAAAGGTTCAAGATATAGACAGTAAGAAGAGTCAGTCTTCTTGTACTTAAGTCGGCATTTAGATTTTGTATTTAATTCCAAAGCAATTTCTGTGCCTCATCGTCAATAAGAAGGTCCAAGGGATACAGTAAAACTGAAGTAAACCATCGGAATCTGAAACTGGTCTCACAGGAAAGGTTCAAAGCATGGGCAGTAAGAAGAGTCAGTCTTCATGTACTTAAACCGGCATTGTGCCTTTTGTATTTAATTCCGGTGCAATTTCTGTGTTTCTTCGTCAATAAGAAGGTCCAATGGATACAGTAAACCGGAAATGAAGCATAGGAATCTGAAACTGGTCTCACAGGAAAGGTTCAAATCATAGACAGTAAGAAGTGTCAGTCTCCTTGTACTTCAGTCGGCATTGTGCCTTTTGTCTTTAATTCCGATGTACTTTCTGTGTTTCATCGTCAATAAGAAGGTCCAAGGGATACAGTAAACCAGTAATGAAGCATCGGAAACTAAAACTGGTCTCACAGGAATGGTTCAAAACATAGACAGCAAGAAGAGTCAGTCTTCTTGTTTTTAAGTGGGCATTGTGCCTTTTGTATTTAATTCCGACGCAATTTCTGTATTTCATCGTCAATAAGGAAGTCCAAGAGATACGTTAAACCTGAAGTGAAGCATCGGAATCAAAACTGGTCTCACAGGAATGGTTCAAAACATAGACAGTAAGAAGAGTCAGTCTTCTTGTACTAAAGTCGGCATTGTGCCTATTGTATTTAATTCCGATGCAATTTCTGTGTTTCATCGTCAATATGAAGAATCAAGGGACACAGTAAACCTGAAGTGGAGCATCATAATGAAAACTGCTCTCAGAGGATAGGTTCAAATCATACAATGTAAGAAGAGTCAGTCCTCGTGTACTTAAGCCGGTATTGTGCCTTTTGTATTTAATTACGACGCAATTTCTGTGTTTCATCGTCAATAACAAGGTCCACGGGATACATTAAACCTGAAATGAGGAATCGGAATCTGAAACTGGTCTCACAGGAAAGGTTCAAAACATAGACCGTAAGAAGAGTCAGTCTTCTTGTACTTAAGTCCGCATTGTGCCTTTTTGTATTTAATTCCGATGCAACATCGGTGTTTCATCGTCAATAAGAAGGTCCAAGGCATACAGTAAACCTGAAGTAAAGCATCGGAATATAAAAACTGGTCTCACAGTAGAGATTCAAAACATAGGCAGTAAGAAGAGTCAGTCTTCTTGTACTTAAGTCGGAATTGTGGCTTTTGTATTTAATCCCGATGCAATATCTGTGGTTCATCGTCAATAAGAAGGTCCTAGGGATACAGTAAACCTGAAGTGAAGCATCGGAAACAAAAACTGGTCTCAAAGTAAAGGTTCAAAGCATAGACAGTATGAAGGGTCTGTCTTCTTGTACTTAAGTCGGCATTGTGCTTTTTGTACTTAATTCTGATCCAATTTCTGTGTTTCATGGTCAATAAGTAAGTCTGAGCGATACAGTAAACCTAAAGTGAAGCATCAGAATCAAAACTGGTCTCACAGGAAAGGTTCAAATTATAGACAGTAAGAAGAGTCAGTCTTCTTAGACGTAAGTCGGCATTGTGCCTTTTGCATTTAATTCCAATGCAATTTCTGTGTTTCATCGTCAATAAAGTGGTCCAAGGGATACAGTAAACCTGAAGTAAAGCATCGAAATCTAAAACTGGTCTCACTGAAAAGGATCAAACAATAGTCAGCAAAAAGAGTCAGTCTTCTTGTATTTAAAACGGCATTGTGCCTTTTGTATTTATTACCATTGCAATTTCTGTGTTTCATCGTCAATAAGAAGGTCCAAGGGATACAGTAAACCTGAAGTGAAGCCTCGGAATCAAAAATCGTCTCACAGCTAAGGTTCAAAACATAGACAGGAAGAAGAGTCAGTCTTCTTGTACTTAAGTTGGCATTGTGCCTTTTGTATTTAATTCCGATGCAATTTCTGTGTTTCATCGTCAATAAGCAACAGGGGATACAATAAACCTGAAGTGAAGCATCGGAATCTAAAACTGGTCAAATAGGAAAGGTTCAAATCAAAGAATGTAAGAAGAGTCAGTCCTCTTGTACTTAAGTCGGCATTGTGCTTATTGTGTTTAATTCCGATGCAATTTCTGGGTTTTATCGTCAATAACAAAGTCCAAGGGATACAGTAAACCTGAAGTGAAGCATCGGAATCTAAAACTGGTCAAATAGGAAAGGTTCAAATCAAAGAATGTAAGAAGAGTTAGTCTTCTTGTACTTAAGTCGGCATTGTGCCATTTGTATTTAATTCCGATGCAAATTCTGTGTTTCATCGTTAATTTGAAGGGCCAAGGGATACAGTAAACCTGAAGTGAAGCATCGGAATCTAAAACTGGTCTCAGAGGAAACGTTCTAAATATAGACCGTAAGAAGAGTCAGTCCTCTTGTATTTAAGTCGGCATTGTGCCTTTTGTATTTAATTCCGATGCAATTTCTGTGTTTCATCGTCAATTAGAAGGTATAAGGGATACAGTAAAACTGAAGTGAAGCTTCGATTTATAAAACTGGTCTCACAGGAAAGGTTCATAACATAGACAGTAAGAAGAGTCAGTCTTCTTGTACTTAAGTTGGCATTGTGCCTTTTGTATTTAATTCCGATGCAATTTCTGTGTTTCATCGTCAATAAGCAGGTACAAGGGATACAGTAAACCTGAAGTGAAGCATCGGAATCTAAAACTGGTCCTATAGGAAAGGTTCAAATCAAAGAATGTAAGAAGAGTCAGTCCTCTTGTACTTAAGTCGGCATTGTGCTTATTGTGTTTAATTCCGATGCAATTTCTGGGTTTTATCGTCTATAAGAAGGTCCAAGGGATACAGTAAACCTGAAGTAAATCAGCGGAATCTAAAACTGGAGTCACAGGAAAGGTTCAAAACATAGACAGTAAGAAGAGTCAGTCATCTTGTACTTAAGTCGGCATCGTGCTTTTGTATTTAATTCCCATGCAATTTCTGTGTTTCATCGTCAATAAGCAGATCCAAAGGATACAGTAATCCTGAAGTGAATAATCGGAATCTAAAACTGGTCTCGCAGGAAAGGTTCAAATCATAGAATGTAAGAAGCGTCGTTCCTCTTGTACTTAAGTCGGCATTGCGCTTTTTGTATTTAATTCCGATGTAATTTCTGTGTTTTATCGTCAGTAAGAAGGACCAAGGGATACAGTAAACCTGAAGTGGAGCATCGGTATCAAAACTGGTCTCACAGGATAGGTTCAAATCATAGAATGTAAGAAGAGTCAGTCCTCTTGTACTTAAGTCGGCATTGTGCTTTTGTATATAATTCCGATGCAATTTCTGTGTTTCATCGTCAATATGAGGGTCCAACGGATACAGTAAACCTAAGGTAAATCATCGGAATCTATAACTGGTCTCAGAGGAAATGTTCAAAGTATAGACAGTAAGAAGAGACAGTCGTCTTGTACTTATGTCGGCATTTTGATTTTGTATTTAATTCCGACCAATTTCTTTGTTTCATCGTCAAAAAGAAGGTCCAAGGGATACAGTAAACCTGAAGTGAAGCATCGGAATCTAAAACTGGTCCCACAGGAAAGGTTCAAAGCATAGACAGTAAGAAGAGTCCGTCTTCTTGTACTTAAGTCGGAATTGTCCCTTTTGTGTTTAATTCCGATGCAATTTCTGTGATTCATCGTCAATGAGAAGGTCCGGGATACAGTAAATCTGAAGTGAAGCATCGGAATCTAAAACTGATCTCACAGGAAAGGTTCAAGTCATAGAATGTAAGAAGAGTCAGTCTTCTTGTTTTTAAATCGGCATTGTGCCTTTTGTATTTAATTCAGATGCAATTTCTGGGTTTTATTGTCAATAAGAAGGTCCAAATGACACAGTAAACCTGAAGTAAAGCATCGGAATCTAAAACTGGTCACACAGGAAAGGTTCAAAATATAGACAGTAAGAAGAGTGAGTCTTCTTGTTTTTAAGCGGGCATTGTGCCTTTTGTATTTAATTCCGACGCAAATTCTGTGTTTCATCGTCAACAAGAAAGTCCAAGGGATACGGTAAACCTGAAGTGAAGCATCGGAATCAAAACTGGTCTCACAGGAATGGTTCAAAACATAGACAGTAAGAAGAGTCAGTCTTCTTGTACTAAAGTCGGCATTGTGCCTTTTGTAATTAATTCCGATGCAATTTCTGTGTTTCATCGTCAATAAGAAGGTCCAAGGGATACAGTAAACCTGAAGGAAAGCATCGGAAACTAACACTGGTCTCACAGGAAAGGTTCAAAGCATAGACAATTAGAAGAGTCTGTCTTCTTGTACTTAAGTCGGCATTGTGGTTTTTTTATTTAATTCCGATGCAATTTCTGTGTTTCATCGTCAATATGAAGGTCCAAGGCATACAGTAAACCTGAAGTAAAGCATCGGAATCTAAAACTGGTCTCACACTAGAGATTCAGAACATAGACAGTAAGAAGAGTCAGTCTTCTTGTACTTAAGTCGGAATTGTGCCTTTTGTATTTAATCCCGATGCAATATCTGTGGTTCATCGTCAATAAGAAGGCCCTAGGGATTCAGTAAACCTGAAGTGAAGCATCGGAAACTAAAACTGGTCTCAAAGTAAAGGTTCAAAGCATAGACAGTATGAAGAGTCTGTCTTCTTGTACTTAAGTCGGCATTGTGCCTTTTGTACTTAATTCCGATCCAATTTCTGCGTTTCATGGTCAATAAGTAAGTCTGAGGGATACAGTAAACCTAAAGTGAAGCATCGGAATCAAAACTGGTCTCACATGAAAGGTTCAAATTATAGACAGTAAGAAGAGTCAGTCTTCCTAGACGTAAGTCGGCATTGTGCCTTTTGCATTTAATTCCAATGCAATTTCTGTGTTTCATCGTCAATAAGGTGGTCCAAGGGATACAGTGAACCTGAAGTAAACCATCGGGATCTAAAACTGGTCTCACTTAAAAGGATCAGACCATAGTCAGCAAGAAGAGTCAGTCTTCTTGTATTTAAATCGGCATTGTGCCTTTTGTATTTAATTCCAATGCAATTTCTGTGTTTCATCGTCAACAAGAAGGTCCAATGGATACAGTAAACCTGAAGTGAAGCTTCGGAATCAAAACTGGTCTCACAGCTAAGGTTCAAAACATAGACAGTAAGAAGAGTCGGTCTTCTTGTACTTAAGTCGGCATTGTGCTTTTGTATTTAATTCCGATGCAATTTCTGTATTTCATCGTCAATAAGAAGGTCCAAGGGATACAGTAACCCTGAATTTAAGCATTGGAATATGAGACTGGTCTCACAGGGAAGGTTCAAAACATAGACAGCAAGAAGAGTCAGTCTTCTTGTATTTACATTGTCATTGTGCCTTTTGTATTTAATTCCATTGCAATTTCTGTGATTCATCGTCAATAAGAAGGTCCAAGGGATACAGTAAACCTGAAGTGATGCCTCGGAATCAAAAATCGTCTCACAGCTAAGGTTCAAAACATAGACAGGAAGAAGAGTCAGTGTCCTTGTACTTAAGTAGGCATTTAGATTTTGTATTTAATCCCGATGCAATTTCTGTGTTTCATCGTCAATAAGAAGGTCCAAGGGATACAGTAAACCTGAATTCAAGCATAGGAATCTAAAACTGGTCAAACAGGGATGGTTCAAAACATAGACAGTAAGAAGAGTCAGTCTTCTTGTACTTAAGTTGGCATTGTGCTTTTTGTATTTAATTCCGATGCAATTTCTGTGTTTCATCGTCAATAAGCAACAAGGGATACAGAAAACCTGAAGTGAAGCATCGGAATCTAAAACTGGTCAAATAGGAAAGGGTCAAATAAAAGAATGTAAGAAGAGTCAGTCCTCTTGTACTTAAGTCGGCATTGTGCTTATTGTGTTTAATTCCGATGCAATTTCTGGGTTTTATCGTCAATAACAAAGTCCAAGGGATACAGTAAACCTGAAGTGAAGCATCGGAATCTAAAACTGGTCAAATAGGAAAGGTTCAATTCAAAGGATGTCAGAAGAGTCAGTCTTCTTGTACTTAAGTCGGCATTGTGCCTTTTGTATTTAATTCCGATGCAAATTCTGTGTTTCATCGTTAATTTGAAGGGCCAAGGGATACAGTATACCTGAAGTGAAGCATCGGAATCTAAAACTGGTCTCAGAGGAAACGTTCTAAATATAGACCATAAGAAGAGTCAGTCCTCTTGTATTTAAGTCGGCATTGTGCCTTTTGTATTTAATTCCGATGCAATTTCTGTGTTTCATCGTCAATTAGAAGCTATAAGGGATACAGTAAAACTGAAGTGAAGCTTCGATTTATAAAACTGGTCTCACAGGAAAGGTTCATAACATAGACAGTAAGAAGAGTCAGTCTTCTTGTACTTAAGTAGGCATTGTGCCTTTTGTATTTAATTCCGATGAAATTTCTGTGTTTCATCGTCAATAAGCAGGTACAAGGGATACAGTAAACCTGAAGTGAAGAATCGGAATCTAAAACTGATCCTATAGGAAAGGTTCAAATGAAAGAATGTAAGAAGAGTCAGTCCTCTTGTACTTAAGTCGGCATTGTGCTTATTGTGCTTAATTCCGATGCTACTTCTGGGTTTTATCGTCAATAAGAGGGTCCAAGGGATACAGTAAACCTGAAGTAAATCAGCGGAATCTAAAACTGGAGTCACAGGAAAGGTTCAAAACATAGACAGTAAGAAGAGTCAGTCAATTTTTACTTAAGTCGGCATTGCGCTTTTTGTATTTAATTCCGTTGCAATTTCTGTGTCTAATCGTCAGTAAGAAGGAACAAGGGATACAGTAAACCTGAAGTGGAGCATCGGTATCAAAACTGGTCTCACAGGATAGGTTCAAATCATAGAATGTAAGAAGAGTCAGTCCTCTTGTACTTAAGTCGGCATTGTGCTTTTGTATATAATTCCGATGCAATTTCTGTGTTTCATCGTCAATATGAGGGTCCAACGGATACAGTAAACCTAAAGTAAAGCTTCGGAATCTACAACTGGTCTCAGAGGAAATGTTCAAAGTATAGACAGTAAGAAGAGTCAGTCGTCTTGTACTTATGTCGGCATTTTGATATTGTATTTAATTCCGACGCAATTTCTGTGTTTCATCGTCAAAAAGAAGGTCCAAGGGATACAGTAAACCTGAAGTAAGGCATCGGAATCTAAACCTGGTCTCACAGTAAAGGTTCAAAACATAGACAGTAAGAAGAGTCAGTCTTCTTGTACTTAAGTTGGCATTGTGCCTTTTGTATTTAATTCCGATGCAATTTCTGTGTTTCATCGTCAATAAGCAGGTACAAGGGATACAGTAAACCTGAAGTGAAGCATCGGAATCTAAAACTGGTCCTATAGGAAAGGTTCAAATCAAAGAATGTAAGAAGAGTCAGTCCTCTTGTACCTAAGTGGGCATTGTGCTTATTGTGTTTAATTCCGATGCAATTTCTGTGTCATCGTCAATATGAAGGTCCAAGGGATACAGTAAACCTGAAGTGAAGCATCGGAATGTAAAACTGGTCTCACAGTAAAGATTCAAACCATAGACAGTAAGAAGAGTCAGTCTTCTTGTACTTAAGTCGGCATTGTAACTTTTGAATTTAATTCCGATGCAATTTCTGTGTTTCATCGTCAATAACAAAGTCCAAGGGATACAGTAAACCTGAAGTGAAACATCGGAATCTAAAACTGGTCTCACAGGAAAGGTTCGAGTCATAGAATGTAAGAAGCGTCAGTCCTCTTGTACTTAAGTCGGCATTGTGTCTTTTGTAATTAATTCCGATGCAATTTCTGTGTTTCATCGTCAATAAGATGGTCCAAGGCATACAGTAAACCTAAAGTAAAGCATCGGAATCTAAAACTGGTCTCACAGTAAATATTCAAATCACAGACAGTAAGAACAGACCGTCTTCTTGTACTGAAATCGGCATTGTGCCTTTTGTATTTAATTCAGATGCAATTTCTGGATTTTATCGTCAATAAGAAGGTCCAAATGACACAGTAAACCTGAAGTAAAGCATCGGAATCTAAAACTGGTCACACAGGAAGGGTTCAAAACATAGACAGTAAGAAGAGTGAGTCTTCTTGTTTTTAAGCGGGCATTGTGCCTTTTGTATTTAATTCCGACGCAAATCCTATATTTCATCGTCAATAAGAAAGTCCAAGGGATACGGTAAACCTGAAGTGAAGCATCGGAATCAAAACTGGTCTCACAGGAATGGTTCAAAACATAGACAGTAAGAAGAGTCAGTCTTCTTGTACTAAAGTCGGCATTGTGCCTTTTGTATTTAATTCCGATGCAATTTCTGTGTTTCATCGTCAATAAGAAGGTCCAAGGGATACAGTAAACCTGAAGGTAAGCATCGGAACTTAACACTGGTCTCACAGGAAAGGTTCAAAACATAGACAATTAGAAGAGTCGGTCTTCTTGTACTTAAGTCGGCATTGTGCTTTTGTATTTAATTCCGATGCAATTTCTGTATTTCATCGTCAATAAGAAGGTCCAAGGGATACAGTAACCCTGAATTTAAGCATTGGAATCTGAGACTGGTCTCACAGGGAAGGTTCAAAACATAGACAGCAAGAAGAGTCAGTCTTCTTGTATTTACATAGTCATTGTGCCTTTTGTATTTCATTCCATTGCAATTTCTATGTTTCATCGTCAATAAGAAGGTCCAAGGGATACAGTAAACCTGAAGTGAAGCCTCGGAATCAAAAATCGTCTCACAGCTAAGGTTCAAAACATAGACAGGAAGAAGAGTCAGTGTCCTTGTACTTAAGTAGGCATTTAGATTTTGTATTTAATCCCGATGCAATTTCTATGTTTCATCGTCAATAAGAAGGTCCAAGGGATACAGTAAACCTGAATTCAAGCATAGGAATCTAAAACTGGTCTCACAGGGATGGTTCAAAACATAGACAGTAAGAAGAGTCAGTCTTCCTGTACTTTAGTTGGCATTGTGCCTTTTGTATTTAATTCCGATGCAATTTCTGTGTTTCATCGTCAATAAGCAACAAGGGATACAGTAAACCTGAAGTGAAGCATCGGAATCTAAAACTGGTCAAATAGGAAAGGTTCAAATCAAAGAATGTAAGAAGAGTCAGTATTCTTGTACTTAAGTCGGCATTGTGCTTATTGTGTTTAATTCCGATGCAATTTCTGGGTTTTATCGTCAATAACAAAGTCCAAGGGATATAGTAAACCTGAAGTGAAGCATCGGAATCTAAAACTGGTCAAATAGGAAAGGTTCAAATCAAAAATGTAAGAAGAGTCAGACTTCTTGTTCTTAAGTCGGCATTGTGCCTTTTGTATTTAATTCCGATGCAAATTCTGTGTTTCATCGTTAATTTGAAGGGCCAAGGGATACAGTATACCTGAAGTGAAGCATCGGAATCTAAAACTGGTCTCAGAGGAAAAGTTCTAAATATAGACTTTAAGAAGAGTCAGTCCTCTTGTATTTAAGTCGGCATTGTGCCTTTTGTATTTAATTCCGATGCAATTTCTGTGTTTCATCGTCAATTAGAAGGTATATGGGATACAGTAAAACTGAAGTGAAGCTTCGATTTATAAAACTAGTCTCACAGGAAACGTTCATAACATAGACAGTAAGAAGAGTCAGTCTTCTTGTACTTAAGTTGGCATTGTGCCTTTTGTATTTAATTCCGATGCAATTTCTGTGTTTCATCGTCAATAAGCAGGTACAAGGGATACAGTAAACCTGAAGTGAAGCATCGGAATCTAAAACTGGTCCTATAGGAAAGGTTCAAATCAAAGAATGTAAGAAGAGTCAGTCCTCTTGTACCTAAGTCGGCATTGTGCTTATTGTGTTTAATTCCGATGCAATTTCTGTGTCATCGTCAATATGAAGGTCCAAGGGATACAGTAAACCTGAAGTGAAGCATCGGAATCTAAAACTGGTCTCACAGTAAAGATTCAAACCATAGACAGTAAGAAGAGTCAGTCTTCTTGTACTTAAGTCGGCATTGTAACTTTTGAATTTAATTCCGATGCAATTTCTGTGTTTCATCGTCAATAACAAAGTCCAAGGGATACAGTAAACCTGAAGTGAAACATCGGAATCTAAAACTGGTCTTACAGGAAAGGTTCGAGTCATAGAATGTAAGAAGCGTCAGTCCTCTTGTACTTAAGTCGGCATTGTGTCTTTTGTAATTAATTCCGATGCAATTTCTGTGTTTCATCGTCAAAAAGATGGTCCAAGGCATACAGTAAACCTAAAGTAAAGCATCGGAATCTAAAACTGGTCTCACAGTAAATATTCAAATCATAGACAGTAAGAACAGACCGTCTTCTTGTACTTAAGTCGGCATTGTGCCTATTGTATTTAATTCCGATGCAATTTCTGTGTTTCATCGTCAATAAGAAGGTCCAAGGGATACAGTAACACTGAAATGAAGCATAGGAATCTAAAACTGGTCTCACAGAGAAGGTTTAAACATAGACAGTAAGAAGATTCAGTCTTCTTGTACTTAAGTCGGCATTGTGACATTTGATTTTAATTCCGATGCAATTTCTGTGTTGCATCGCCAATATGAAGGTCCAAGGGATACATTAAACCTGAAGTGAAGCATCGGAATCTAAAACTGGTCTCACTGGAAAGGTATAAATCATAGAATGTAAGAAGAGTCAGTCCTCTTGTACTTGAATCGGCATTGTGCCTTTTGTATTTTATTCCGACGCAATTTCTGTGTTTCATCGTCAATACGCAGGTCCAAAGGATACAGTAAACCTGAAGCGAAGCATCGGAATCCAAACTGGTCTGACAGGAATGGTTCAAAACATAGACAGTAAGAAGAGTCAGTCTTCTTGTACTTAAGTCGGCATTGTGCCTTTTGTATTTAATTCCGATGCAATTTCTGTGTTTCATCGTCAATAAGAAGGTCCAAGGGATACAGTAAACCTGAATTGAAACATAGGAATCTGAAACTGCACTCACAGGAAAGGTTCAAATCATAGACAGTAAGAAGAGTCAGTCTTCTTGTACTGAAGTTGGCATTATGCCTTTTGTATTTAATTCCGATGCAATTTCTGTGTTTCATCGTCAATGTGAAGATCCAAGAGATACAGTAAACCTGATGTGAAGCATCGGAATCAGAACTGGTCTCTCACGAAAGGTAAAAATCGCAGAATGTAACAAGGGTTAGTCCTCTTGTACTTAAGTCGGCATTGTGCCTATTGTATTTAATTCCGATGCAATTTCTGTGTTTTATCGTCTGTAAGAAGGTCCAAGGGATACAGTAATGCTGAAGTGAAGCATCGGAAACTAAAACTGGTCTCACAGGAAAGGTTCACAACATAGACAGTAAGAAGAGTCTGTCGTCTTGCACTTAAGCTGCCATTGTGCCTTTTGTATTTAATTCAGATGTAATATCGGTGTTTCATCGACAATAAGAAGGTCCAAGGGATACAGTAAACAGGAAATGAAGCACAGGTACCTGAAACTGGTCTCACAGGGAAGGTTCAAAACATAGACAGTAAGAAAAGTCAGTCATCTTGTACTTAAGTCGGCATTGTGCCTTTTGTATTTAATTCCGATGCAATTTCTGTGTTTCATCGTACAAAAGAAGGTCCTAGGGTTTCAGTAAACCTGAAATGAAGCATAGGAATCTAAAACTGGTCTCACAGGAGAGGTTCAAATCATAGCCAGTAAGTAAACTCAGTCATCTTGTACTTAATTCGGCATTATGCTTGTTGTATTTAATTCCGATGCAATTTCTGTGTTTTATGGTCAATAAGAAGGTCCAAGGGATACAGTATACCTGAAGTGAAGCATCGGAAACTAAGACTGGTCTCACAGGAAATGTTCAAAACATAGACAGTAAGAAGAGTCAGTCTTCTTGTACTTAAGTAGGCATTGTGCCTTTTGTATTTACTTCCGATGCAATTTCTGTGTTTCATTATCAAATAGAAGATCCAAGGCATACATTAAACCTGATATGAAGCATCGGAATCTAAAACTGGTCTCACAGGAAAGATTCAAAACATAGACCGTAGTAAGAGTCAGTCTTCTTGTACTTAAGTCGGCATTGTGCATTTTGTATATTATTACGATGCAATTTCTGTTTTTCATCGTCAATAAAAAGGTCCAAGGGATACAGTAAACAGGAAATGAAGCACAGGAACCTAAAACTGGTCTCACAGGGAAGGTTCAAAACATAGACAGTAAGAAGAGTCAGTCATCTTGTACTTAAGTCGGCATTGTGTCTTTTGTATTTAATTCCGATGCAAATTCTGTGTTTCATCGTCAAATTGAAGGTCCAAGGTATACAGTATACCGAAAGTGAAGCATCGGAATCAAAAACTGGTCTCACAGGAAAGGTTCAAACCATAGACCGTAAGAAGAGTCAGTCTTCTTGTACATAAGTCGGCATTGTGCCCTTTGTATTTAATTCCGATGCAATTTCTGTGTTTCATCGTCAATTAGATGGTCCAAGGGATACAGTAAACCCGACGTAAAGCATCGGAATCCAAAACTGGTCTCACAGGAAAGGTTCAAAACATAGACAGTAAGAAGAGTCGGTCTTCTTGTCTTTAAGTCGGCATTGTGGCTTTTGTATTTAATTCCGATGCAATTTCTGTGTTTCATCGTCAATAAAGAACTCTGCGGGATACAGTAAACCTGATGAAAAGCATCGGAATCTAAAACTGGTCTCACAGGAAAGGTTCAAATCATAGACAGTAAGAAGAGTCAGACTTCTTGTACTTAAGACGGCATTATACGTTTTGTATTAAATTCCGATGCAATTTCTGTGTTTCATCGTCAATAAGAAGGTCCAAGGGATACAGTAACCCCGAAGGGAAGCATCGGAAACCAAAACTGGTCTCACAGGAATGGTTCACAACATAGACAGTAAGAAGAGTCTGTCGTCTTGCACTTAAGTCGCCATTGTGCCTTTTGTATTTAATTCCGATGTAATATCGGTGTTTCATCGACAATAAGAAGGTCCAAGGGATTCGGTAAACCTGATGTGAAGCACCCGAATCAAAACTGGTCTCACAGGAAACGTTTAAAACATAGACTGTAAGAGGAGTTAGTCTTATTGTACTTAAGTCGGCATTGTGCCTTTTGTATTTTCTTCCGATGCAATTTCTGTGTTTCATTGTCAAATAGAACGTCCAAGGCATACATTAAACCTGATATGCAGCATCGGAATCTAAAACTTGTCTCACAGAAAAGATTTAAAACATAGACCGTAGTAAGAGTCAGTTGTCTTGTACTTAAGTCGGCATTGTGCCTTTTGTATATAATTACGATGCAATTTCTGTGTTTCATCGTACAAAAGAAGGTCCAAGGGTTACAGTAAATCTGAAATGAAGCTAAGGAATCTAAAACTGGTCTCACAGGAAAGGTTCAAATCATAGACAGTAAGTAGACTCAGTCATCATGTACTTAAGTCGGCATTATGATTTTTGTATTTAATTCCGATGCAATTTCTGTGTTTCATGGTCAATATGAAAGTCCAAGGATACAGTAAACCTGAAGTGAAGCATCGGAATATAAAACTGGTCTCACAGGAAAGGTTCAAATTATAGACAGTAAGATGAGTCAGTCTTCTTGTACATTAGCCGGCATTGTGCCTTTTGTATTTAATTCCGATGCAATTTCTGTGTTCCAACGACAATATGAAAGTCCAAGGGATACAGCATACCTGAAGTGAAGCATCGGAAACTAAGACTGGTCTCACAGGTAAGGTTCAAAGCATAGACAGTAAGAAGAGTCAGTCTTCTTGTACTTAAGTCGGCATTGTGCCTTTTTTAATTAATTCCGACGCAATTTCTGTGTCTCATCGTCAATAAGAAAGTGCAAGGGATACAGTAAACCTGAAGTGAAGCATCGGACTCTGCAACTGGTCTCACACGAAAGGTTCAAATCATAGAATGTAAGAATAGTCAGTCCTCTTGTACTTAAGTCGGCATTGTGCCTTTTGTATTCGATTCCGATGCACTTTCTGTCTTTCATCGTCAATAAGAAGGTCCAAGGGATACAGTAAACCTGAAGAGAACCATAGGAATCTAAAACTGGTCTCACAGGAAAGGATCAAAACATAGACAGTAAGAAGAGTCGGTCTTCTTGCACTTAAGTCGGCTTTGTGCCTTTTGTATTTAATTCCGATGCTAATTCTGTGTTTCATCGTCAATATGAAGGTCCAAGGGATACAGTAAACCCGAAGTGAGGCATCGGAAACTAAACTGGTCTCACAGGAAAGGTTCACAACATAGACAGAAGAAGATTCAGCCTTCTTGTACTTAAGACGGCATTGTGCCTTTTGTATTCAATTGCAATGCAATATGTGTGTTTCATCGTCAATTAGAAGGTCCAAGGGATACAGTAAACCTGAAGTGAAGCATCGGAATCTAAAACTTGTCTCACAGGAAAGGTTCAAATCATAGACAGTAAGAAGAGTCAGTCTTTTTGTACTTAAGTCGGCTTTGTGCCTTTTGTATTTAATTCCGATGCTAATTCTGTTTTTCATCGTCAATAAGACGGTCCAAGGGATACAGTAAACCCGAAGTGAAGCATCGGAAACTAAAACTGGTCTCACAGGAATGGTTCACAACGTAGACAGTTAGAAGAGTCAGTCTTCTTGTACTTAAATCGGCATTGTGCCTTTTGTATTTAGTTCCGATGCAATATCTGTGTTTCATCGTCAATAAGAAGGTCCAAGGGATACAGTAATCCTGAAGTGAAGCAGCGGAATCTAAAAATAGTCTCACGGGAAAGGTTCAAATCATAGAATGTTAGAAGAGTCAGTCCTCTTGTACTTATGTCGGCATTGTGCCATTTGTATTTAATTCCGATGCAATGTCTGTGTTCCATCGTCAATAAGAAGGTCCAAGGGATACAGTAAACCGGAAGTAAAGCATCGGAATCTAAAGCCGGTCTCACAGGAAAGGTTCAAATCATAGATAGTAAGTAGAGTCAGTCTTCTTGTTTTTAAGTTGGCATTGTGCCTTTTGTATTTCATTCCGACGCAATTTCTGTGTTTAATCATTAATAAGAAGGTCCATGTTATACAGTAAACCTGAAAGGAAACACAGGAATCTGAAACTGGTCTCACAGGAAAGGTTCAAATCATAGACAATAAAAAGAGTCAGTCTTCTTGTACTTAAATCGGCATTGTGCCTTTTGTATATAATTCCGATGCTATTTCTGTGTTTCATCGTCAATAAGAATACAGTAAACCTGAAGTTAAGCATCGGAAACTAAAACTGGTCTCACAGGAAAGGATCACAACATAGGCAGTAAGAAGTGTCAGTCTTCTTGTCTTTAAGCGGACATTGTGCCTTTTGTATTTAATTCCGACGCAAATTCTGTGTTTCATCGTCAACAAGAAAGTCCTAGGGATACAGTAAGCCCGAAGTAAAGCATCGGATTCAAAACTAATCTCACAGGAATGGTTAAAACATAGACACTAAGAATGAGTCAGTCTTCTTGTTCTTAAGGTGGCATTGTGCATTTTGCATTTAATTCCGATGCAATTTCTGTGTTTCATCGTCAATTAGAAGGACCAAGGGAGACAGTAAACCGGAAATAAAGCATAGGAATCTAACACTGGTCTCACTGGAAAGGTTCAAATCATAGACAGTAAGAAGACTCAGTCTTCTTGTACTTAAGTCGGCATTGTGCCTTTTATATTTAATTCCGAGCAATTTCTGTGTTTCTTCGTCAATATGAAGATCCAAAGGATACAGTAAACCTGAAGTGAAGCATCGGAATCAAAACTGGTCTCACAGGAAAAGTTCAAATCGTAGACAGTAAGAAGAGTCAGCCTTCTTGTACTTAAGTCGTCATCGTGCGTTTTGTATTTACTTCCGATGCAATTTCTGTGTATCATCTTCAATAAGAAGGTCCAAGGGATACAGTAAACCTGAAGTGACGCATCGATATCTAAAACTGGTGCCGCAGCAAAGGCTCTAATCATAGACAGTAAGAAGAGTCAGACTTATTGTACTTATGTCAGCATTGTGCCTTTTGTATTTAATTCCCATGCAATTTCTGTGTTTCATCGTCAATTAGAAGGACCAAGGGAGACAGTAAACCGGAAATAAAGCATCGTAATCTAAAACTGGTCTCACAGGAAAGGTTCAAATGATAGAATGTACGAAGGGTCCGTCCTCTTTTACTTAAGTCGGCCTTGTGCCTTTAGAATTTCATTCCGATGCAATTTCTGTGTTTCATCGTCAATAAGAAGGTCCAAGGGATACAGCAAACCTGAATTGAAGCATCGGAAACTAAAACTTGTGTCACAGGAACGGTTCAAAACATAGACTGTAAGAAGAGTCGGTCTTCTTGTACTTAAGTCGGCATTGTGCATTTTGTATTTAATTCCGATGAAATTTCTGTGTTTTATCGTCAATATTAAGGTCCAGGGGATACATGAAACCTGAAATGGAGCATCGGAATCTAAAACTGGTCTCACAGGAGAGGTTCAAAATGTAGACCGAAAGAAAAGTCAGTCTTCTTGTACTTAAGTCGGCATTGTACCATTTTTATATAATTCCGATGCAATATCTGTGTTTCATCGTCATTGTGAAGGTCCAAGGGATACAGTAAACCTGAATTGAAGCATCGGAATCTAGAACTGGTCTCATAGGAAAGGTTCAAATCAATGAAAGTAACAAGAGTCAGTCCTCTTGTACTTAAATCGGCATTGTGCTTTTGTATTAAATTCCGATGCAATATCTGTGTTTTATCTTCAAAAAAAAGGTCCAAGGCGTGCAGTAAACTTGAAGTAGAGCTTCGAAATCTAAAATTGGTCTCACAGGAAAGGTTCAAAACAAAGACAGTAAGAAGAGTCAGTCTTCTTGTACTTCACTCGGAATTGTGCATTTTGTATTTACTTCCGCTGTAATTTCTGTGTTTCTTCGTCATTACGATGGTCCAAGGGATACAGCTAACCTGAAGTGAAGCATCGGGATCAAAACTGGCCTCACAGGAAAGGTTCAAAACATAGACAGTAATAAGAGTCAGTCTTCTTGTACTTAAGTCGGCTGTGCGCCTTTTGTATTAAATTCCGATGCAATTTATGTGTTCCATCGTTAATAAGACGGTCCAAGGGATACAGTAAGCCTTAGGTGAAGCATCGGAAACTAAAACTGGTCTCACATGAAAGGTTCAAAACATAGACAGTAAGAAGGGTCAACCTTCTTGTAATTAAGTCGGCATTGTGCCTTTTGTATTTCATTCCGATGCATTTTCTGTGTTTCATTGTCAAGAAGAAGGTCCAAAAGATACAGTAAACCGGAAGTGAAGCTACGATTTCCAAATCAGGTCTCACATGAAAGGTTCATGACATAGACAGTACAAAAAGTCAGTCTTCTTGTACCTAAGAGGGCATTGTGCCTTTTGTATTTAATTCCGATGCAATTTCTGTGCTTCATCGTCAATAAGCGGGTCCAAGGGATACAGTAAACCGGAAGTGAAGTATCGGAATCTAAAACTGGTCCCACAGGAAACGTACAAATCAAAGAATGTCAGAAGAGTCAGTCCTCTTGTACATAAGTAGGCATTGTGCTTATTGTATTTAATTCCGATGCAATTTCTCGGTTTTATCGTCAATAAGAAGGTCCAAGGGATACAGTAAACCTGAAGTAAAGCATCGGAAACTAAAACTGGTCTCTCAGGTAAGGTTCAAAACATAGACAGTAAGAAGAGTCATTCTTCTTGCTTTTAAGTGGTCATTGTGCCTTTTGCATTTAATTCCGACGCAATTTCTGTGTTTCATCGTTAATAAGAAAGTCCAAGGGATACAGTAAACCTGAAGTGAAGTATCGCAATCTAAAACTGGTCTCACAGGATACTTTCAAAGCATAGCCAGTAAGAAGAGGCAGTCTTCTTGTACTTAAGTCGGCATTGTGCGTTTTGTATCTAATTCCGATGTAATTTCTGTGTTTCATCGACAATAAGAAGGTCCAAGGGATACAGTAAACCAGGAATTAAGCATCAGAAACTAAAACCGGTCTCACAGGAAAGGTTCAAATCATAGACAGTAAGAAGAGTCAGTCGTCTTGTACTTAAGTCGGCAGTGTGCCTTTTGTATTTAATTCCGATGCAATTTCTGTGTTTCATCGTCAATTATCAGATCCAAGGGATACAGTAATCCTGAAGTGAAGCATCGGAATCTAAAATTGGTCTCACAGGAAAGGTTCAAATCGTAGAACGTAAGAAGAGTCAGGCCTCTTGTACTGAAGTCGGCATTGTGCCTTTTGTATTTAATTCCGATGCAATTTCTGGGTTTTATCGTCAATAAGAAGGTCCAAGGGAAACTGTAAACCTAAAGTAAAGAATCGGAATCTAAAACTAGTCACACAGGAAAGGTTCAAAACATAGATTGTAAGAAGAGTCAGTCTTCTTGTTTTTAAGTGGGCATTGTGCCTTTTGTATTTAATTCCGCCGCAATTTCTATGTTTCATCATCAATAAGAAAGTCCAAGGGATACGGTAAACCTGACGTGAAGCATCGGAATCAAAACTGGACTCACAGGAATGGTTCAAAACATAGGCAGTAAGAAGAGTCATTCTTCTTGTACTAAAGTCGACTTTGTGCCTTTTGATTTTATTATGATGCAATTTCTGTGTTTCATCGTCAATAAGCAGGTCCAAGGGATACAGTAAACCTGAAGTGAAGCATTGGAATCAAAACTGGACTCACAGGATAGGTACAAATCATAGAATATAAGAAGAGTCAGTCCTCTTGTATTTAAGTTGGCATTGTCCCTTTGGTATTTAATTCCGATGCCATTTCTGTGTTTCATCGTCAATAACAAGGTCCAAGAGATACATTAAACCTGAAATGAAGAATCGGAATCTAAAACTGGTCTCACAGGAGAGGTTCAAAACATAGACCGTAAGAAGAGTCTGTCTTCTTGCACTTAAGTCGGCATTATGCCTTTTGAGTATAATTCCGACGCAATTTCTGTGTTTCATCGTCAATATAAAGGTCCAAGGGATACAGTAAACCTGAAGTAAAACATCGGAATCTAAAACTGGTCTCACAGGAAAGGTTCAAGATATAGACAGTAAGAAGAGTCAGTCTTCTTGTACTTAAGTCGGCATTGTGCATTTTGTATTTAATTCCAATGCAATTTCTGTGTTTCATCGTCAATAAGAAGGTCCAAAGGATACAGTAAACCAGAAATGAAGCATCGGAAACTAAAACTGGTCTCACAGGAAAGGTTCAAATCATAGAGAGTAAGAAGACTCAGTCTTCTTGTACTTAAGTCGGGAGTGTGCCTTTTGTATTTAATTCCGATGCAATTTATGCGTTTCATCGTTGATAAGAAGGTCCAAGGGGTACAGTAAACCTTAGGTGAAGCATCGGAAACTAAAACTGGTCTCACAGGTAAGGTTCAAAACATAGACAGTAAGAAGAGTCAGTCTTCTTGTACTTAAGTCGCCATTGTGCATTTTGTATTTAATTCCGATACAATTTCTGGGTTTTATCGTCAATAAGAAAGTCCAAGGGATACGGTAAACCTGATGTGAAGCATCGGAATCAAGACTGGTCTCACAGGAAAGGTTCAAAACTTAGATAGTAAGAAGAGTCAGTCTTCTTGTACTAAAGTCGGCATTGTGCATTTTGTATTTTATTCTGATGCAAGTTCTGTGTTTCATCGTCAATAAGAAGGTCCAAGGGATACAGTAAACCTGAAATGAAGCATACGAATCTGAAACTGGTCTCACAGGAAAGGTTCAAATCATAGACAGTATGAAGAGTCAGTCTTCTCGTACTTAAATCGGCATTGTGCCTTTTGTACATAATTCCGATGTAATTTCTGTGCTTCATCGTCAATAAGAAGTTCCGACAGATACAGCAAACCTGAAGTGAAGCATCGGAATCTAACTGGTCTTACAGGAAAGGTTCAAAACGTGGACAGTAAGGAGAGTCAGTCTTCTTGTACTTAAGTTGGCATTGTGCATTTTGTATTTCATTCCGATGCAATTTCTGTGTTTCATCGCCAATAATAAGGTCCAAAGGATACAGTAAAGCAAAAATGAAGCATCGGAAACCAAAACTGGTCTCACAGGAAAGGTTCAGACCATAGACAGTACGAAGAGTCAGTCTTCTTGTACCTAAGTTGGCATTGTGCCTTTTGTATTTAATTCCGATGCAAATTTCTGTGTTTCATCGTCAATAAGCAGGTCCAAGGGATACAGTAAACCTGAAGTGAAGCATCGGAATCTAAAACTGGCCTCACAGGAAAGGTACAAATCAAAGAATGTAAGAAGTGGCAGTCCTCTTGTACTTAAGTCGGCATTGTGCTTATTGTATTTAAATTCCGATGCAATTTCTAGGTTTTATCGTCAATAAGAAGGTCCAAGGGATACAGTAAACCTGAAGTAAAGCATCGGAATCTAAAACTTTTCTCCCAGGTAAGGTACCAATCATAGACAGTAAGAAGAGTCAGTCTTCATGTGCTTAAGTCGGCATTGTGCGTATTGTGTTTAATTCCGAGGAAATTTCTGTGTTTCATCGTCAATAAGATGGTCCAAGGAATACACTAAACCTGAAATGAAGCATCGGAGTCTAAAACTGGTCTAACAGGAAAGGTTCAAATCTTAGAATGTAAGAAGAGTCAGTCCTCTTGTACTTAAGTTGGCATTGTGCCTTTTGCATTTAGTTCCGATGCAATTTCTGTGTTTCATCGTCAGTAAGAAGGTCCAAGGGATACAGTAAACCTGAAGTAAACCATCGGAATCTGAAACTGGTCTCACAGGAAGGGTTCAAATCATAGACAGTAAGAAGTGTCAGTCTTCTTGTACTTAAGTCGGCATTGTGTTTTTTGCATTTAATTCCGATGTAATTTCTGTGTTTCATCGTCAATAAGAATGTCCAAGGGATACAGTAAATCTGAAGTGAAGCATCGGAATCAAAACTGGTCTCTCAGGAAAGGTTCAAAGCATAGACTGTAAGAAGAGTCAGTCTTCTTTTACTTAAGTCGGCATTTTTCATTTTGTATTTAATTCCGATGCAATTTCTGTGTTTCATCGTCAATACGAATGTCCAAGGGATACCGTAAACCAGAAATGAAGCATCGGGAACTAAAACTGGTCTCACAGGAAAGGTTCAAAACATAGACAGTAAGAAGAGTCAATCTTCTTGTACTTCAGTCGGCATTGTGCCTTTTGTCTTTAATTCCGATGTAATTTCTGTGTTTCATCGTCAATAAGAAGGTCCAAGGGATACAGTAAACCAGAAATGAAGCATCGGAAACTAAAACTGGTCTCACAGGAAAGGTTCAAAACATAGACAGTAAGAAGAGTCAATCTTCTTGTACTAAAGTCGGCATTGTGCCTTTTGTATTTAATTCCATTGCAATTTCTGTGTTTCATCGTCAATAAGAAGGTCCAAGTAATACAGTAAACCTGAAGTGAAGCTTCGGAATCAAAAATGGTCTCACAGCTAAGGTTCAAAACATAGACACGAAGAAGAGTCAGTCTCCTTGTACTTAAGTAGGCATTTAGATTTTGTATTTAATTCCAAAGCAATTTCTGTGCCTCATCGTCAATAAGAAGGTCCAAGGGATACAGTAAATCTGAAGTAAACCATCGGAATCTGAAACTGGTCTCACAGGAAAGGTTCAAAGCATGGGCAGTAAGAAGAGTCAGTCTTCATGTACTTAAACCGGCATTGTGCCTTTTGTATTTAATTCCGGTGCAATTTCTGTGTTTCTTCGTCAATAAGAAGGTCCAATGGATACAGTAAACCGGAAATGAAGCATAGGAATCTGAAACTGGTCTCACAGGAAAGGTTCAAATCATAGACAGTAAGAAGTGTCAGTCTCCTTGTACTTCAGTCGGCATTGTGCCTTTTGTCTTTAATTCCGATGTAATTTCTGTGTTTCATCGTCAATAAGAAGGTCCAAGGGATACAGTAAACCAGAAATGAAGCATCGGAAACTAAAACTGGTCTCACAGGAAAGGTTCAAAACATAGACAGTAAGAAGAGTCAATCTTCTTGTACTAAAGTCGGCATTGTGCCTTTTGTATTTAATTTCGATGCAATTCCTGTGTTTCATCGTCAATAAGATTGTCCAAGGGATACAGTAAACTAGAAATGAAGCATAGGAATCTAAATCTGGTCACACAGGAAAGGTTCAAAACATAGACAGCAAGAAGAGTCAGTCTTCTTGTTTTTAAGTTGGCATTGTGCCTTTTGTATTTAATTCCGACGCAATTTCTGTGTTTCATCGTCAATAAGAAAGTCCAAGAGATACGTTAAACCTGAAGTGAAGCATCGGAATCAAAACTGGTCTCACAGGAATGGTTCAAAACATAGACAGTAAGAAGAGTCAGTCTTCTTGTACTAAAGTCGGCATCGTGCCTTTTGTATTTAATTCCGATGCAATTTCTGTGTTTCATCGTCAATATGAAGAATCAAGGGACACAGTAAACCTGAAGTGGAGCATCATAATGAAAACTGCTCTCAGAGGATAGGTTCAAATCATAGAATGTAAGAAGAGTCAGTCCTCGTGTACTTAAGCCGGCAATGTGACTTTTGTATTTAATTACGACGCAATTTCTGTGTTTCATCGTCAATAACAAGGTCCACGGGATACATTAAACCTGAAATGAGGAATCGGAATCTGAAACTGGTCTCACAGGAAAGGTTCAAAACATAGACCGTAAGAAGAGTCAGTCTTCTTGTACTTAAGTCCGCATTGTGCCTTTTTGTACTTAATTCTGATCCAATTTCTGTGTTTCATGGTCAATAAGTAAGTCTGAGCGATACAGTAAACCTAAAGTGAAGCATCGGAATCAAAACTGGTCTCACAGGAAAGGTTCAAATTATAGACAGTAAGAAGAGTCAGTCTTCTTAGACGTAAGTCGGCATTGTGCCTTTTGCATTTAATTCCAATGCAATTTCTGTGTTTCATCGTCAATAAAGTGGTCCAAGGGATACAGTAAACCTGAAGTAAAGCATCGAAATCTAAAACTGGTCTCACTGAAAAGGATCAAACAATAGTCAGCAAGAAGAGTCAGTCTTCTTGTATTTAAAACGGCATTGTGCCTTTTGTATTTATTTCCATTGCAATTTCTGTGTTTCATCGTCAATAAGAAAGTCCAAGGGATACAGTAAACCTGAAGTGAAGCCTCGGAATCAAAAATCGTCTCACAGCTAAGGTTCAAAACATAGACAGGAAGAAGAGTCAGTCTTCTTGTACTTAAGTTGGCTTTGTGCTTTTGTATTTAATTCCGATGCAATTTCTGTGTTTCATCGTCAATAAGCAGGTACAAGGGATACAGTAAACCTGAAGTGAAGCATCGGAATCTAAAACTGGTCCTATAGGAAAGGTTCAAATCAAAGAATGTAAGAAGAGTCAGTCCTCTTGTACTTAAGTCGGCATTGTGCTTATTGTGTTTAATTCCGATGCAATTTCTGGGTTTTATCGTCTATAAGAAGGTCCAAGGGATACAGTAAACCTGAAGTAAATCAGCGGAATCTAAAACTGGAGTCACAGAAAAGGTTTAAAACATAGACAGTAAGAAGAGTCAGTCATCTTGTACTTAAGTCGGCACCGTGCTTTTGTATTTAATTCCGATGCAATTTCTGTGTTTCATCGTCAATAAGCAGATCCAAAGGATACAGTAATCCTGAAGTGAATAATCGGAATCTAAAACTGGTCTCGCAGGAAAGGTTCAAATCATAGAATGTAAGAAGAGTCAGTCCTCTTGTACTTAAGTCGGCATTGTGCTTTTGTATATAATTCCGATGCAATTTCTGTGTTTCATCGTCAATATGAGGGTCCAACGGATACAGTAAACCTAAGGTAAATCATCGGAATCTATAACTGGTCTCAGAGGAAATGTTCAAAGTATAGACAGTAAGAAGAGTCAGTCGTCTTGTACTTATGTTGGCATTTTGATTTTGTATTTAATTCCGACCAATTTCTTTGTTTCATCGTCAAAACGAAGGTCCAAGGGATACAGTAAACCTGAAGTGAAGCATCGGAATCTAAAACTGGTCCCACAGGAAAGGTTCAAAGCATAGACAGTAAGAAGAGTCCGTCTTCTTGTACTTATGTCGGAATTGTCCCTTTTGTGTTTAATTCCGATGCAATTTCTGTGATTCATCGTCAATGAGAAGGTCCGGGATACAGTAAATCTGAAGTGAAGCATCGGAATCTAAAACTGATCTCACAGGAAAGGTTCAAGTCATAGAATGTCAGAAGAGTCAGTCTTCTTGTTTTTAAATCGGCATTGTGCCTTTTGTATTTAATTCCAATGCAATTTCTGTGTTTCATCGTCAATAAGAAGGTCCAAGGGATACAGTAAACCTGAAGTGAAGCATCGGAATCTAAACCTGGTCTCACAGTAAAGGTTCAAAACATAGATAGTAAGAAGAGTATGTCTCTTGTACTTAAGGCGGCATTGTGAATTTTGTATTTAATTCCAATGCAATTTCTGTGTTTCATCGTCAATAACAAGGTCCAAGGGATACAGTAAACCTGAAGTGAAGCATCGGAATCAAAACTGGTCTCACAGGAATGGTTCAAAACATAGACAGTAAGAAGAGTCAGTCTTCTTGTACTAAAGTCGGCATTGTGCCTTTTGTATTTAATTTCGATGCAATTTCTGTGTTTCATCGTCAATACGAATGTCCAAGGGATACAGTAAACTAGAAATGAAGCATAGGAATCTAAATCTGGTCTCACAGGAAAGGTTCAAATCTTAGAATGTAAGAAGAGTCAGTCCTCTTGTACTGAAATCGGCATTGTGCCTTTTGTATTTAATTCAAATGCAATTTCTGGGTTTTATCGTCAATAAGAAGGTCCAAATGACACAGTAAACCTGAAGTAAAGCATCGGAATCTAAAACTGGTCACACAGGAAAGGTTCAAAACATAGACAGTAAGAAGAGTGAGTCTTCTTGTTTTTAAGCGGGCATTGTGCCTTTTGTATTTAATTCCGACGCAAATTCTGTGTTTCATCGTCAACAAGAAAGTCCAAGGGATACGGTAAACCTGAAGTGAAGCATCGGAATCAAAACTGGTCTCACAGGAATGGTTCAAAACATAGACAGTAAGAAGAGTCAGTCTTCTTGTACTAAAGTCGGCATTGTGCCTTTTGTAATTAATTCCGATGCAATTTCTGTGTTTCATCGTCAATAAGAAGGTCCAAGGGATACAGTAAACCTGAAGGTAAGCATCGGAAACTAACACTGGTCTCACAGGAAAGGTTCAAAGCATAGACAATTAGAAGAGTCTGTCTTCTTGTACTTAAGCCGGCATTTTGACTTTTGTATTTAATTCCGATGCAATTTCTGTGTTTCATCGTCAATATGAAGGTCCAAGGCACACAGTAAACCTGAAGTAAAGCATCGGAATCTAAAACTGGTCTCACACTAGAGATTCAGAACATAGACAGTAAGAAGAGTCAGTCTTCTTGTACTTAAGTCGGAATTGTGCCTTTTGTATTTAATCCCGATGCAATATCTGTGGTTCATCGTCAATAAGAAGGCCCTAGGGATTCAGTAAACCTGAAGTGAAGCATCGGAAACTAAAACTGGTCTCAAAGTAAAGGTTCAAAGCATAGACAGTATGAAGAGTCTGTCTTCTTGTACTTAAGCCGGCATTGTGCCTTTTGTACTTAATTCCGATCCAATTTCTGCGTTTCATGGTCAATAAGTAAGTCTGAGGGATACAGTAAACCTAAAGTGAAGCATCGGAATCAAAACTGGTCTCACAGGAAAGGTTCAAATTATAGACAGTAAGAAGAGTCAGTCTTCCTAGACGTAAGTCGGCATTGTGCCTTTTGCATTTAATTCCAATGCAATTTCTGTGTTTCATCGTCAATAAGGTGGTCCAAGGGATACAGTGAACCTGAAGTAAACCATCAGGATCTAAAACTGGTCTCACTTAAAAGGATCAGACCATAGTCAGCAAGAAGAGTCAGTCTTCTTGTATTTAAATCGGCACTGTGCCTTTTGTATTTAATTCCAATGCAATTTCTGTGTTTCATCGTCAACAAGAAGGTCCAATGGATACAGTAAACCTGAAGTGAAGCTTCGGAATCAAAACTGGTCTCACAGCTAAGGTTCAAAACATAGACAGTAAGAAGAGTCGGTCTTCTTGTACTTAAGTCGGCATTGTGCTTTTGTATTTAATTCCGATGCAATTTCTGTATTTCATCGTCAATAAGAAGGTCCAAGGGATACAGTAACCCTGAATTTAAGCATTGGAATATGAGACTGGTCTCACAGGGAAGGTTCAAAACATAGACAGCAAGAAGAGTCAGTCTTCTTGTATTTACATTGTCATTGTGCCTTTTGTATTTAATTCCATTGCAATTT
Source organism: Schistocerca americana (assembly GCF_021461395.2). Lineage (NCBI taxonomy): Eukaryota > Metazoa > Arthropoda > Insecta > Orthoptera > Acrididae > Schistocerca > Schistocerca americana. Next base: position 765,007,953 of record NC_060123.1, read on the forward strand.
CTGTGCTTCATCGTCAATAAGAAGGTCCAAGGGATACAGTAAACCTGAAGTGAAGCCTCGGAATCAAAAATCGTCTCACAGCTAAGGTTCAAAACATAGACAGGAAGAAGAGTCAGTGTCCTTGTACTTAAGTAGGCATTTAGATTTTGTATTTAATCCCGATGCAATTTCTGTGTTTCATCGTCAAAAAGAAGGTCCAAGGGATACAGTAAACCTGAATTCAAGCATAGGAATCTAAAACTGGTCTCACAGGGATGGTTCAAAACATAGACAGTAAGAAGAGTCAGTCTTCTTGTACTTAAGTTGGCATTGTGCCTTTTGTATTTAATTCCGATGCAATTTCTGTGTTTCATCGTCAATAAGCAACAAGGGATACAGAAAACCTGAAGTGAAGCATCGGAATCTAAAACTGGTCAAATAGGAAAGGTTCAAATAAAAGAATGTAAGAAGAGTCAGTCCTCTTGTACTTAAGTCGGCATTGTGCTTATTGTGTTTAATTCCGATGCAATTTCTGGGTTTTATCGTCAATAACAAAGTCCAAGGGATACAGTAAACCTGAAGTGAAGCATCGGAATCTAAAACTGGACAAATAGGAAAGGTTCAATTCAAAGAATGTCAGAAGAGTCAGTCTTCTTGTACTTAAGTCGGCATTGTGCTTATTGTGTTTAATTCCGATGCAATTTCTGGGTTTTATCGTCAATAACAAAGTCCAAGGGATACAGTAAACCTGAAGTGAAGCATCGGAATCTAAAACTGGTCAAATAGGAAAGGTTCAAATCAAAGAACGTAAGAAGAGTCAGACTTCTTGTTCTTAAGTCGGCATTGTGCCTTTTGTATTTAATTCCGATGCAAATTCTGTGTTTCATCGTTAATTTGAAGGGCCAAGAGATACAGTATACCTGAAGTGAAGCATCGGAATCTAAAACTGGTCTCAGAGGAAACGTTCTAAATATAGACTTTAAGAAGAGTCAGTCCTCTTGTATTTAAGTCGGCATTGTGCCTTTTGTATTTAATTCCGATGCAATTTCTGTGTTTCATCGACAATTAGAAGGTATAAGGGATACAGTAAAACTGAAGTGAAGCTTCGATTTATTAAACTGGTCTCACAGGAAACGTTCATAACATAGACAGTAAGAAGAGTCAGTCTTCTTGTACTTAAGTTGGCATTGTGCCTTTTGTATTTAATTCCGATGCAATTTCTGTGTTTCATCGTCAATAAGCAGGTACAAGGGATACAGTAAACCTGAAGTGAAGCATCGGAATCTAAAACTGGTCCTATAGGAAAGGTTCAAATCAAAGAATGTAAGAAGAGTCAGTCCTCTTGTACCTAAGTCGGCATTGTGCTTATTGTGTTTAATTCCGATGCAATTTCTGTGTCATCGTCAATATGAAGGTCCAAGGGATACAGTAAACCTGAAGTGAAGCATCGGAGACTAAAACTGGTCTCACAGGAGAGATCCCAAACTTAGCCAGTAAGAAGAGTCAGTCATCTTGGACTTAAGTCGGCATTGTGCTTTTTGTATTTAATTCCGATGCGTTTCTGTGTTTTATCGTCATCAAGTAAGTCAGACGGATACAGTAAACCTGAAGTGAAGCATCGGAATCAAAACTAGTCTCACAGGAAAGGTTCGAAACGTAGACTTTAAGAAGAGTCAGTCTTCTTGTACCTAAGTCGACATAGTGCCTTTTGTATTTAATTCCGATGTAATTTGCTATGTTCCACCGTCAATATGGAAGTCCAAGGGATACAGCAAACCTGAAGTGACGCATCGGAATCTAAAACTGGTCTCACAGGAAAAGTTCAAATCATAGACAGTAAGAAGAGTCGGTCTTCTTGTACTTAAGACGGCATTTTGACTTTTGAATTTAATTCCGATGCAATATCTGTGTTTCATCGTCAATAACAAGGTCAAAGGGATACAGTAAACATGAAGTGAAGCATCGGATCCTAAAACTGGTCTCACAGGAAAGGTTCAAATCATAGAATGTAAGAAGAGAAAGTCCTCTTGTACTTAAGTCGGTATTGTGCCTTTTGTATTTCCTTCGGTCGAATTTCTGTGTTTCATCGTCAATAAGAAGGTCCAAGGGATACAGTTAATTTGAAGTAAAGCATCGGAATCTATAACTGGTCTCACAGGAAGGGTTCAAAATATAGACAGTAAGAGGAGTCAGTCTTCTTGTACTTAAGTCGGCATCGTGCCTTTTGTATTTAATTCCGATGCAATTTCTGTGTTTCATCGTCAATAAGAAGGTCCAAGGGATACAGTAACACTGAAATGAACCATAGGAATCTAAAACTGGTCTCACAGAGAAGGTTTAAACATAGACAGTAAGAAGATTCAGTCTTCTTGTACTTAAGTCGGCATTGTGACATTTGATTTTAATTCCGATGCAATTTCTGTGTTGCATCGCCAATATGAAGGTCCAAGGGATACATTAAACCTGAAGTGAAGCATCGTAATCTAAAACTGGTCTCACTGGAAAGGTATAAATCATAGAATGTAAGAAGAGTCAGTCCTCTTGTACTTGAATCGGCATTGTGCCTTTTGTATTTTATTCCGACGCAATTTCTGTGTTTCATCGTCAATACGCAGGTCCAAAGGATACAGTAAACCTGAAGCGAAGCATCGGAATCCAAACTGGTCTGACAGGAATGGTTCAAAACATAGACAGTAAGAAGAGTTAGTCTTCTTGTACTTAAGTCGGCATTGTGCCTTTTGTATTTAATTCCGATGCAATTTCTGTGTTTCATCGTCAATAAGAAGGTCCAAGGGATACAGTAAACCTGAATTGAAACATAGGAATCTGAAACTGCACTCACAGGAAAGTTTCAAATCATAGACAGTAAGAAGAGTCAGTCTTCTTGTACTGAAGATGGCATTATGCCTTTTGTATTTAATTCCGATGCAATTTCTGTGTTTCATCGTCAATGTGAAGATCCAAGAGATACAGTAAACCTGATGTGAAGCATCGGAATCAGAACTGGTCTCACACGAAAGGTACAAATCGCAGAATGTAACAAGGGTTAGTCCTCTTGTACTTAAGTCGGCATTGTGCCTATTGTATTTAATTCCGATGCAAATTCTGTGTTTTATGGTCAATAAGAAGGTCCAAGGGATACAGTATACCTGAAGTGAAGCATCGGAAACTAAGACTGGTCTCACAGGAAAGGTTCAAAACATAGAGAGTAAGAAGAGTCAGTCTTCTTGTACTTAAGTAGGCATTGTGCCTTTTGTATTTACTTCCGATGCAATTTCTGTGTTTCATTATCAAATAGAAGATCCAAGGCATACATTAAACCTGATATGAAGCATCGGAATCTAAAACTGGTCTCACGGGAAAGATTCTAAACATAGACCGTAGTAAGAGTCAGTCTTCTTGTACTTAAGTCGGCATTGTGCATTTTGTATATTATTACGATGCAATTTCTGTGTTTCATCGTCAATAAAAAGGTCCAAGGGATACAGTAAACAGGAAATGAAACACAGGAACCTAAAACTGGTCTCACAGGGAAGGTTCAAAACATAGACAGTAAGAAGAGTCAGTCATCTTGTACTTAAGTCGGCATTGTGTCTTTTGTATTTAATTCCGATGCAAATTCTGTGTCTCATCGTCAATATGAAGGTCCAAGGTATACAGTATACCGAAAGTGAAGCATCGGAATCAAAAACTGGTCTCACAGGAAAGGTTCAAACCATAGACCGTAAGAAGAGTCAGTCTTCTTGTACTTAAGTCGGCATTGTGCCCTTTGTATTTAATTCCGATGCAATTTCTGTGTTTCATCGTCAATTAGATGGTCCAAGGGATACAGTAAACCCGACGTAAAGCATCGGAATCCAAAACTGGTCTCACAGGAAAGGTTCAAAACATAGACAGTAAGAAGAGTCGGTCTTCTTGTCTTTAAGTCGGCATTGTGGCTTTTGTATTTAATTCCGATGCAATTTCTGTGTTTCATCGTCAATAAGTAACTCTGCGGGATACAGTAAACCTGCAGTGAAGCATCGGAATCAAAACTAGTCTCACAAGAAAGGTTTAAAACGTAAACAGTAAGAGAAGTCAGTCTTCTTGAACTCAAGTCGGCACTGTGCTTTTCGTAATTAATTCCGATGCAAATTTTGTGTTTCATCGTTAATACGTACGTCTGTGGGATACAGTAAACCTGATGAAAAGCATCGGAATCTAAAACTGGTCTCACAGGAAAGGTTCAAATCATAGACAGTAAGAAGAGTCAGACTTCTTGTACTTAAGACGGCATTATACGTTTTGTATTTAATTCCGATGCAATTTCTGTGTTTCATCGTCAATAAGAAGGTCCAAGGGATACAGTAACCCCGATGGGAAGCATCGGAAACCAAAACTGGTCTCACAGGAATGGTTCACAACATAGACAGTAAGAAGAGTCTGTCGTCTTGCACTTAAGTCGCCATTGTGCCTTTTGTATCTAATTCCGATGTAATATCGGTGTTTCATCGACAATAAGAAGGTCCAAGGGATTCGGTAAACCTGATGTGAAGCACCCGAATCAAAACTGGTCTCAGAGGAAACGTTTAAAACATAGACTGTAAGAGGAGTTAGTCTTATTGTACTTAAGTCGGCATTGTGCCTTTTGTATTTCCTTCCGATGCAATTTCTGTGTTTCATTGTCAAATAGAACGTCCAAGGCATACATTAAACCTGATATGCAGCATCGGAATCTAAAACTTGTCTCACAGAAAAGATTTAAAACATAGACCGTAGTAAGAGTCAGTCTTCTTGTACTTAAGTCGGCATTGTGCCTTTTGTATATAATTACGATGCAATTTCTGTGTTTCATCGTCAATAAGAAGGTCCAAGGGATACAGTAAACCTGAAGTGATGCATCGGAATATAAAACTGGTCTCACAGGAAAGGTTCAAATTATAGACAGTAAGATGAGTCAGTCTTCTTGTACATTAGCCGGCATTGTGCCTTTTGTATTTAATTCCGATGCAATTTCTGTGTTCCAACGTCAATAAGAAGGTCCAAGGGATACAGTATACCTGAAGTGAAGCATCGGAAACTAAGACTGGTCTCACAGGTAAGGTTCAAAACATAGACAGTAAGAAGAGTCAGTCTTCTTGTACTTAAGTCGGCATTGTGCCTTTTTTAATTAATTCCGACGCAATTTCTGTGTCTCATCGTCAATAAGAAAGTGCAAGGGATACAGTAAACCTGAAGTGAAGCATCGGACTCTGCAACTGGTCTCACACGAAAGGTTCAAATCATAGAATGTAAGAATAGTCAGTCCTCTTGTACTTAAGTCGGCATTGTGCCTTTTGTATTCGATTCCGATGCACTTTCTGTCTTTCATCGTCAATAAGAAGGTCCAAGGGATACAGTAAACCTGAAGAGAACCATAGGAATCTAAAACTGGTCTCACAGGAAAGGTTCAAATCATAGACAGTAAGAAGAGTCAGTCTTTTTGTACTTAAGTCGGCTTTGTGCCTTTTGTATTTAATTCCGATGCTAATTCTGTGTTTCATCGTCAATATGAAGGTCCAAGGGATACAGTAAACCCGAAGTGAGGCATCGGAAACTAAACTGGTCTCACAGGAAAGGTTCACAACATAGCCAGAAGAAGATTCAGGCCTCTTGTACTTAAGACGGCATTGTGCCTTTTGTATTCAATTGCAATGCAATATGTGTGTTTCATCGTCAATTACAAGGTCCAAGGGATACAGTAAACCTGAAGTGAAGCATCGGAATCTAAAACTTGTCTCACAGGAAAGGTTCAAATCATAGACAGTAAGAAGAGTCAGTCTTTTTGTACTTAAGTCGGCTTTGTGCCTTTTGTATTTAATTCCGATGCTAATTCTGTTTTCCATCGTCAATAAGACGGTCCAAGGGATACAGTAAACCCGAAGTGAAGCATCGGAAACTAAAACTGGTCTCACAGGAATGGTTCACAACGTAGACAGTTAGAAGAGTCAGTCTTCTTGTACTTAAATCGGCATTGTGCCTTTTGTATTTAATTCCGATGCAATATCTGTGTTTCATCGTCAATACGAAGGTCCAAGGGATACAGTAATCCTGAAGTGAAGCATCGGAATCTAAAAATAGTCTCACGGGAAAGATTCAAATCATAGAATGTTAGAAGAGTCAGTCCTCTTGAACTTAAGTCGGCATTGTGCCTTTTGTATTTAATTCCGATGCAATGTCTGTGTTCCATCGTCAATAAGAAGGTCCAAGGGATACAGTAAATCGGAAGTGTAGCATCGGAATCAAAACTGGTCTCACAGGAAAGCTGTAAAACATAGACAGTAACAAGACTCAGTCTTCTTGAACTTAAGATGGCATTGTGCCTTTTGTATGTAATTCCGATGCAATTTCTGTGTTTCATCGTCAATAAGCAGGTCCAAGGGATACAGCAAACCTGAAGTGAAGCATTGGAATCTAAAACTGGTCTCACAGGAAAGGTTCATATCATGGAATGTAAGAAGAGTCAGCCCTCTTGTACTTATGTCTGCATTGTGCCTTTTGTATTTAATTCCGATGCAATGTCTGTGTTTCATCGTCAACAAGAAGGTCCAAGGGATACAGTGAAGCTGAAGTGAAGCATCGGAATTAACACTGGTCTCACAGGAAAGCTTCAAAACATAGACAGTAAGAAAAGTCAGTTTTCTCGTACATATGTCGGCATTATGCCTTTTGTATTTAATTCCGATGCAATTTCTGTGTTTCATCGTCAATAAGAAGGTCCAAGAGATACAGTAAACCTGAAATGAAGCATAGGAATCTACAACTGGTCTCACAGGGAAGATTGAAAACATAGACTGAGAGAAGAGTCAGTCTTCTTGTACTTAAGACGGCATTGTGCCTTTTGTATTTAATTCCGATGCAAATTCTGTGCTTCATCGTCAATTAGAAGGTCCAAGGGATACAGTAAACCTGATTAGAACCATCGGAATCTAAAACTGGTCTCATGGGAAAGGTCCAAAACATAGACAGTAAGAAGAGTCCGTGTACTTGTACTTAAGTCAGCATTTTGAGTTTTGTATTTAATTCCGATGCTATTTCTGTGTTTCATCGTCAATAAGAAGGTACAAGGGATACAGTAAACCAGAAGTATAGCTTTGTAATGTAAAACTGGTCTCACAGGAGAGGTTCAAAGCATAGACAGTAAGAAGAGTCAGTCTTCTTGTACATAAGTCGGCATTGTGCTTTTTTGTATTTAATTCCGATGCAATTTTTGTGCTTCACGTCAATAAGAAGGTCCAAGGGACACTGTAAACCTGATGTGAAGCACCGGAATCTAAAACTGGTCTCTCAGGAAAGGTTCAAATCATAGACAGTAAGAAGAGTCAGTCTTCTTGTACTTAAGTCAGCATTGTGCCTTTTGTATTTAATTCCGATGTAATTTCTGTGTTTCATCGTCAATAAGTAGGTCCAAGGGATACAGCAAACGTGAAGTGACGGATCGGAATCAAAACTGATCTCACAGGAAAGCTTCAAAACATAGACAGTAACAAGAGTCAGTCTTCTTGTTCTTAGGTCGGCATTGAGCCTTCTGTATTTAATTCCGATGCAATTTCTGTGTTTCATCGTCAATAAGCAGGTCCAAGGGATACAGGGAAATTGAAGTGAAGCATTGGAATCCAAAACTGGTCTCACAGGATAGGTTCATATCATGGAATGTAAGAAGAGTCAGTCCTCTTGTAATTACGTCGGCATTGTGCCTTTTGTATTTAATTCCGATGAATTTCTATGTTTCATCGTCAATAAGGTCCAAGGGATACAGTAAACCTGAAGTGAAGCATCGGAATCAACACTGGTTTCACAGGAAAGCTTCAAAACATAGACAGTAAGAAGAGTCAATCTTCTCGTACTTATGTCGGAATTATGCCTTTTGTATTTAATTCCAATGCAATTTCTCTGTTTCATCGTGAATAAGAAGGTCCGAGGGATACAGTTAACCTGATGTGAAGCACTGTAATCTAAAACTGGTTTCACAGGAAAGGTTCAATTTGTAGAATGTAATAGGAGTCAGTCCTCTTGTACTAAAGTCGGCATTGTGCCTTTTGCATTAAATTCCGATGCAATTTCTGTGTTTCATCGTCAATAAAAAGGTCCAAGAGATACAGTAAACCTGAAGTAAAGCATCGGAATCTAAAACTTGTCACACAGGAAAGGTTCAAAACATAGGCAGTAAGAAGAGTCAGTCTTCATGTACTTAAGTCGGAATTGTGCATTTTGTACTTAATTCCGATGCAATTTCTGTGTTTCATCGTCAATAAGTAGGTCCAAGAGATACAGTAAACCTGAAGTGAGGCATCGGAAATTAAAACTTTTCTCACAGGAAAGGTTCAAAACATAGACAATAAGATGAGTTAGTCTTCTTGTAATTAAGTCGGCATTGTGCCTTTTGTTTTTAATTCCGATGGAATTTCTGTGATTCATCTTCAATATGATGGTCCAAGGGATACAGTAAACCTGAAGTCCCTCACCGGAATGAAAACTGGTCTCACAGGAAAGCTTCAAAACATAGACAGTAAGAAGAGTCAGTCTTCTTGTACTTAAGTCGGAATTGTGCATTTTGTACTTAATTCTGATGCAATTTCTGTGTTTCATCGTCAATAAGAAGGTCCAAGGGATACAGTAAACCTGAAATGAAGCATCGGAATCTGAAACCTGTCTCACAGGAAAGGTTCAAAACATAGACAATAAAAAGAGTCAGTCATCTTGTACTTAAGTCGGCATTGTGCCTTTTGTATTTAATTCCGATGCAGTTTCTGTGTTTCATCGTCAATAAGCAGGTCCAAGGGATACAGTAAACCGGAAGTGAAGCATCGGAATCGAAAACTGGTCTCACAGGAAAGGTTCAAATCATGGAATGTAAGAAGAGTCAGTCCTCTTGTACTTAAGTCGGCATTGTGCCTTTTGTATTTAATTCCGATGCAATTTCTGTGTTTCATTGTCAATAAGAAGGTCCAAGGGATACAGTAAACCTGAAGTAAAACATAGGAATCTAAAACTGGTCTCACAGGTAAGGTTCAAAACATAGACAGTAAGAAGAGTCAGTCTTTTTGTCTTTATGTGGGCATTGTGTCTTTTGTATTTAATTCCGACGCAATTTCTGTGTTTCACCGTTAATAAGAAAGTCCATGGGATACAGTCAACCTGAAGTGAAGCATCAGAAGCTAATACTGGTCACACAGGGAAGGTTCAAAACATTGACAGTAAGAAGAGTCAGTCTTCTTGTTTTTAAGTGGGCATTGTGCCTTTTGTATTTAATTCCGACGCAATTTCTGTGTTTCACCGTCAACAAGAAAGTCCAAGGGATACAGTAAACCTGAAGTGAAGCATCGGAATCTAAAACTGGTCTCACAGGAAAGGTTCAAATTATTGACAGTAAGAAGAGTCAGTCTTCTTGTACTTAAGTCGGCATTTTGACTTTTGTATTTAATTCCGATCCAATTTTTGTGTTTCATCGTCAATAAGTAGGTCCAAGGGATACAGTAAACCTGAAATGAAGCATCGGAATCTGAAACTGGTCTCACAGGAAAGGTTCAAATCATAGACAGTAAGAGGACTCAGTCATCTTGTACTTAAGTCGGCATTGTACCTTTTGTATTTAATTCCGATAGAATTTCTGTGTTTCGTCGTCAATATGAAGGTCCAAAGGGATACAGTAAACCTGAAGTGAAGCATGAGAATCTAAAACTGGTCTCAAAGGAAAGGTTCAAAATATAGACAGTAAGAAGAGTCAGTCTTCTTGTACTTAAGTCAGAATTGTGCATTTTGTACTTAATTCCGATGCAATTTCTGTGTTTCATCGTCAATAAGTAGGTCCAAGGGACACAGTAAATCTGAATTGAAGCATCGGAATCTGAAACTGGTCTCACAGGAAAGGTTCAAATCATAGACAGTAAGAAGAGTCAGTCATCTTGTACTTAAGTTGGCATTGTGCCTTTTGTATTTGATACCGATCCAGTTTCTGTGTTTCATCGACAATAAGAAGGTCCAAGGGATACAGTAAACCTGAAGTAAAGCATCGGAATCTAAAACTGGTCACACAGGAAAGTTCAAAACATAGACAGTAAGAAGAGTCAGTCTTCATGTACTGATGTCGGCATTGTGACTTTTGTATTTAATTCCGATGCAATTTCTGTGTTTCATCGTCAATAAGAAGGTCCAAGGGATACAGTAAACCTGAAGTGAAGCTTCGGAATCTAAAACTGGTCTCAAAGGAAACGTAAAATTCATAGAATGTAATAAGAGTCAGTCCTCTTGTACTTAAGTCGGCATTGTGACTTTTGTATTTAATTCCGATGCCATTTCTGTGTTTCATCGTGAATAAGAAGGTCCAAGGGATACAGTAAACCAGAAGTATAGCTTCGTAATGTAAAACTGGTCTCACAGGAAAGGTTCAAAGCATAGACAGTATGAAGAGTCAGTCTTCTTGTACTTAAGTCGGCATTGTGCTTTTTTGTATTTAATTCCGATGCAATTTTTGTGCTTCACGTCAATAAGGAGGACCAAGGGACACAGTAAACCTGATGTGAAGCACCGGAATCTAAAACTGGTCTCACAGGAAAGGTTCAAATCATAGACAGTAAGAAGAGTCAGTCTTCTTGTACTTAAGTCAGCATTGTGCCTTTTGTATTTAATTCCGATGTAATTTCTGTGTTTCATCGTAAAGAAGTTGGTCCAAGGGATACAGCAAACCTGAAGTGACGGATCGGAATCAAAACTGGTCCCACAGGAAAGCTTCAAAACATAGACAGTAACAAGAGTCAGTCTTCTTGTACTTAGGACGGCATTGAGCCTTTTGTATTTATTTCCGATGCAATTTCTGTGTTTCATCGTCAATAAGCAAGTCCAAGGGATACAGTAAAATTGAAGTGAAGCATTGGAATCCAAAACTGGTCTCACAGGATAGGTTCATATCATGGAATGTAAGAAGAGTCAGTCCTCCTGTACTTACGTCGGCATTGTGCCTTTTGTATTTAATTCCGATGCATATCTGTGTTTCATCGTCAATAAGGTCCAAGGAATACAGTAAACCTGAAGTGAAGCATCGGAATCACCACTGGTCTCACAGGAAAGCTTCTAAACATAGACAGTAAGCAGAGTCAGTCTTCTCGTACTTATGTCGGCATTATGCCTTTTGTATTTAATTCCAATGCAATTTCTGTGTTTCATCGTGAATAAGAAGGTCCGAGGGATACAGTTAACCTGATGTGAAGCACTGTAATCTAAAACTGGTTTCACAGGAAAGGTTCAATTTGTAGAATGTAATAGGAGTCAGTCCTCTTGTACTAAAGTCGGCATTGTGCCTTTTGCATTAAATTCCGATGCAATTTCTGTGTTTCATCGTCAATAAAAAGGTCCAAGAGATACAGTAAACCTGAAGTAAAACATCGGAATCTAAAACTGGTCACACAGGAAAGGTTCAAAACATAGGCAGTAAGAAGAGTCAGTCTTCATGTACTTAAGTCGGAATTGTGCATTTTGTACTTAATTCCGATGCAATTTCTGTGTTTCATCGTCAATAAGTAGGTCCAAGAGATACAGTAAACCTGAAGTGAGGCATCGGAAATTAAAACTGGTCTCACAGGAAAGGTTCAAAACATAGACAATAAGATGAGTTAGTCTTCTTGTAATTAAGTCGGCATTGTGCCTTTTGTATTTAATTCCGATGGAATTTCTGTGATTCATCTTCAATATGATGGTCCAAGGGATACAGTAAACCTGAAGTCCCTCACCGGAATGAAAACTGGTCTCACAGGAAAGCTTCAAAACATAGACAGTAAGAAGAGTCAGTCTTCTTGTACTTAAGTCGGAATTGTGCATTTTGTACTTAATTCTGATGCAATTTCTGTGTTTCATCGTCAATAAGAAGGTCCAAGGGATACAGTAAACCTGAAATGAAGAATCGGAATCTGAAACCTGTCTCACAGGAAAGGTTCAAAACATAGACAATAAAAAGAGTCAGTCATCTTGTACTTAAGTCGGCATTGTGCCTTTTGTATTTAATTCCGATGCAGTTTCTGTGTTTCATCGTCAATAAGCAGGTCCAAGGGATACAGTAAACCGGAAGTGAAGCATCGGAATCGAAAACTGGTCTCACAGGAAAGGTTCAAATCATGGAATGTAAGAAGAGTCAGTCCTCTTGTACTTAAGTCGGCATTGTGCCTTTTGTATTTAATTCCGATGCAATTTCTGTGTTTCATTGTCAATAAGAAGGTCCAAGGGATACAGTAAACATGAAGTAAAACATAGGAATCTAAAACTGGTCTCACAGGAAAGGTTCAAAACATAGACAGTAAGAAGAGTCAGTCTTTTTGTCTTTATGTGGGCATTGTGCCTTTTGTATTTAATTCCGACGCAATTTCTGTGTTTCACCGTTAATAAGAAAGTCCAAGGGATACAGTAAACCTGAAGGGAAGCATCAGAAGCTAAAACTGGTCACACAGGAAAGGTTCAAAACATTGACAGTAAGAAGTGTCAGTCTTCTTGTTTTTAAGTGGGCATTGTGCCTTTTGTATTTAATTCCGACGCAATTTCTGTGTTTCACCGTCAATAAGAAAGTCCAAGGGATACAGTAAACCTGAAGTGAAGCATCGGAATCTAAAACTGGTCTCACAGGAAAGGTTCAAATTATAGACAGTAAGAAGAGTCAGTCTTCTTGTACTTAAGTCGGCATTTTGACTTTTGTATTTAATTCCGATGCAATTTCTGTGTTTCATCGTCAATAAGTAGGTCCAAGGGATACAGTAAACCTGAAATGAAGCATCGGAATCTGAAACTGGTCTCACAGGAAAGGTTCAAATCATAGACAGTAAGAGGACTCAGTCATCTTGTACTTAAGTCGGCATTGTACCTTTTGTATTTAATTCCGATAGAATTTCTGTGTTTCGTCGTCAATATGAAGGTCCAAAGGGATACAGTACCTGAAGTGAAGCATGAGAATCTAAAACTGGTCTCAAAGGAAAGGTTCAAAATATAGACAGTAAGAAGAGTCAGTCTTCTTGTACTTAAGTCAGAATTGTGCATTTTGTACTTAATTCCGATGCAATTTCTGTGTTTCATCGTCAATAAGTAGGTCCAAGGGACACAGTAAACCTGAATTGAAGCATCGGAATCTGAAACTGGTCTCACAGGAAAGGTTCAAATCATAGACAGTAAGAAGAGTTAGTCATCTTGTACTTAAGTTGGCATTGTGCCTTTTGTATTTGATACCGATGCAGTTTCTGTGTTTCATCGACAATAAGAAGGTCCAAGGGATACAGTAAACCTGAAGTAAAGCATCGGAATCTAAAACTGGTCACACAGGAAAGGTTCAAAGCATAGACAGTAAGAAGAGTCAGTCTTCATGTACTGATGTCGGCATTGTGACTTTTGTATTTAATTCCGATGCAATTTCTGTGTTTCATCGTCAACAAGAAGGTCCAAGGGATACAGTAAACCTGAAGTGAAGCTTCGGAATCTAAAACTGGTCTCAAAGGAAACGTAAAATTCATAGAATGTAAGAAGAGTCAGTCCTCTTGTACTTAAGTCGGCATTGTGACTTTTGTATTTAATTCCGATGCCATTTCTGTGTTTCATCGTGAATAAGAAGGTCCAAGGGATACAGTAAACCAGAAGTATAGCTTCGTAATGTAAAACTGGTCTCACAGGAAAGGTTCAAAGCATAGACAGTATGAAGAGTCAGTCTTCTTGTACTTAAGTCGGCATTGTGCTTTTTTGTATTTAATTCCGATGCAATTTTTGTGCTTCACGTCAATAAGAAGGACCAAGGGACACAGTAAACCTGACGTGAAGCACCGGAATCTAAAACTGGTCTCACAGGAAAGGTTCAAATCATAGACAGTAAGAAGAGTCAGTCTTCTTGTACTTAAGTTAGCATTGTGCCTTTTGTATTTAATTCCGATGTAATTTCTGTGTTTCATCGTCAAGAAGTTGGTCCAAGGGATACAGCAAACCTGAAGTGACGGATCGGAATCAAAACTGGTCCCACAGGAAAGCTTCAAAACATAGACAGTAACAAGAGTCAGTCTTCTTGTACTTAGGTCGGCATTGAGCCTTTTGTATTTATTTCCGATGCAATTTCTGTGTTTCATCGTCAATAAGCAAGTCCAAGGGATACAGTAAAATTGAAGTGAAGCATTGGAATCTAAAACTGGTCTCACAGGATAGGTTCATATCATGGAATGTAAGAAGAGTCAGTCCTCTTGTACTTACGTCGGCATTGCGCCTTTTGTATTTAATTCCGATGCATATCTGTGTTTCATCGTCAATAAGGTCCAAGGGATACAGTAAACCTGAAGTGAAGCATCGGAATCACCACTGGTCTCACAGGAAAGCTTCTAAACATAGACAGTAAGCAGAGTCAGTCTTCTCGTACTTATGTCGGCATTATGCCTTTTGTATTTAATTCCAATGCAATTTCTGTGTTTCATCGTGAATAAGAAGGTCCGAGGGATACAGTTAACCTGATGTGAAGCACTGTAATCTAAAACTGGTTTCACAGGAAAGGTTCAATTTGTAGAATGTAATAGGAGTCAGTCCTCTTGTACTAAAGTCGGCATTGTGCCTTTTGCATTAAATTCCGATGCAATTTCTGTGTTTCATCGTCAATAAAAAGGTCCAAGAGATACAGTAAACCTGAAGTAAAGCATCGGAATCTAAAACTTGTCACACAGGAAAGGTTCAAAACATAGGCAGTAAGAAGAGTCAGTCTTCATGTACTTAAGTCGGAATTGTGCATTTTGTACTTAATTCCGATGCAATTTCTGTGTTTCATCGTCAATAAGTAGGTCCAAGAGATACAGTAAACCTGAAGTGAGGCATCGGAAATTAAAACTGGTCTCACAGGAAAGGTTCAAAACATAGACAATAAGATGAGTTAGTCTTCTTGTAATTAAGTCGGCATTGTGCCTTCTGTATTTAATTCCGATGGAATTTCTGTGATTCATCTTCAATATGATGGTCCAAGGGATACAGTAAACCTGAAGTCAATCACCGGAATGAAAACTGGTCTCACAGGAAAGCTTCAAAACATAGACAGTAAGAAGAGTCAGTCTTCTTGTTCTTAAGTCGGAATTGTGCATTTTGTACTTAATTCTGATGGAATTTCTGTGTTTCATCGTCAATAAGAAGGTCCAAGGGATACAGTAAACCGGAAGTGAAGCATCGGAATCGAAAACTGGTCTCACAGGAAAGGTTCAAATCATGGAATGTAAGAAGAGTCAGTCCTCTTGTACTTACGTCGGCATTGTGCCTTTTGTATTTAATACCGATGCATATCTGTGTTTCAACGTCAATAAGGTCCAAGGGATACAGTAAACCTGAAGTGAAGCATCGGAATCTCCACTGGTCTCACAGGAAAGCTTCTAAACATAGACAGTAGGAAGAGTCAGTCTTTTTGTCTTTATGTGGGCATTGTGCCTTTTGTATTTAATTCCGACGCAATTTCTGTGTTTCACCGTTAATAAGAAAGTCCAAGGGATACAGTAAACCTGAAGGGAAGCATCAGAAGCTAAACCTGGTCACACAGGAAAGGGTCAAAACATTGACAGTAAGAAGAGTCAGTCTTCTTGTTTTTAAGTGGGCATTGTGCCTTTTGTATTTAATTCCGACGCAATTTCTGTGTTTCACCGTCAATAAGAAAGTCCAAGGGATACAGTAAACCTGAAGTGAAGCATCGGAATCTAAAACTGGTCTCACAGGAAAGGTTCAAATTATAGACAGTAAGAAGAGTCAGTCTTCTTTACATAAGTCGGCATTTTGACTTTTGTATTTAATTCCGATGCAATTTCTGTGATTCATCGTCAATAAGTAGGTCCAAGGGATACAGTAAACCTGAAATGAAGCATCGGAATCTGAAACTGGTCTCACAGGAAAGGTTCAAATCATAGACAGTAAGAGGACTCAGTCATCTTGTACCTAAGTCGGCATTGTACCTTTTGTATTTAATTCCGATAGAATTTCTGTGTTTCGTCGTCAATATGAAGGTCCAAAGGGATACAGTAAACCTGAAGTGAAGCATGAGAATCTAAAACTGGTCTCAAAGGAAAGGTTCAAAATATAGACAGTAAGAAGAGTCAGTCTTCTTGTACTTATGTCAGAATTGTGCATTTTGTACTTAATTCCGATGCAATTTCTGTGTTTCATCGTCAATAAGTAGGTCCAAGGGACACGGTAAACCTGAATTGAAGCATCGGAATCTGAAACTGGTCTCACAGGAAAGGTTCAAATCATAGACAGTAAGAAGAGTCAGTCATCTTGTACTTAAGTTGGCATTGTGCCTTTTGTATTTGATACCGATGCAGTTTCTGTGTTTCATCGACAATAAGAAGGTCCAAGGGATACAGTAAACCTGAAGTAAAGCATCGGAATCTAAAACTGGTCACACAGGAAAGGTTCAAAACATAGACAGTAAGAAGAGTCAGTCTTCATGTACTGATGTCGGCATTGTGACTTTTGTATTTAATTCCGATGCAATTTCTGTGTTTCATCGTCAATAAGAAGGTCCAAGGGATACAGTAAACCTGAAGTGAAGCTTCGGAATCTAAAACTGGTCTCAAAGGAAACGTAAAATTCATAGAATGTAAGAAGAGTCAGTCCTCTTGTACTTAAGTCGGCATTGTGACTTTTGTATTTAATTCCGATGCCATTTCTGTGTTTCATCGTGAATAAGAAGGTCCAAGGGATACAGTAAACCAGAAGTATAGCTTCGTAATGTAAAACTGGTCTCACAGGAAAGGTTCAGAGCATAGACAGTATGAAGAGTCAGTCTTCTTGTACTTAAGTCGGCATTGTGCTTTTTTGTATTTAATTCCGATGCAATTTTTGTGCTTCACGTCAATAAGAAGGACCAAGGGACACAGTAAACCTGATGTGAAGCACCGGAATCTAAAACTGGTCTCACAGGAAAGGTTCAAATCATAGACAGTAAGAAGAGTCAGTCTTCTTGTACTTAAGTCAGCATTGTGCCTTTTGTATTTAATTCCGATGTAATTTCTGTGTTTCATCGTCAAGAAGTTGGTCCAAGGGATACAGCAAACCTGAAGTGACGGATCAGAATCAAAACTGGTCCCACAGGAAAGCTTCAAAACATAGACAGTAACAAGAGTCAGTCTTCTTGTACTTAGGTCGGCATTGAGCCTTTTGTATTTAATTCCGATGCATATCTGTGTTTCATCGTCAATAAGGTCCAAGGGATACAGTAAACCTGAAGTGAAGCATCGGAATCACCACTGGTCTCACAGGAAAGCTTCTAAACATAGACAGTAAGCAGAGTCAGTCTTCTCGTACTTATGTCGGCATTATGCCTTTTGTATTTAATTCCAATGCAATTTCTGTGTTTCATCGTGAATAAGAAGGTCCGAGGGATACAGTTAACCTGATGTGAAGCACTGTAATCTAAAACTAGTCTCACAGGAAAGGTTCAAATCGTAGAATGTAATAGGAGTCAGTCCTCTTGTACTAAAGTCGGCATTGTGCCTTGTGCATTAAATTCCGATGCAATTTCTGTGTTTCATCGTCAATAAGAAGGTCCAAGGGATACAGTAAACCTGAAGTAAAGCATCGGAATCTGAAACTGGTCACACAGGATATGTTAAAAACATAGGCAGTAAGAAGAGTCAGTCTTCATGTACTGATGTCGGCATTGTGCCTTTTGTATTTGATTTTCATGCAATTTCTGTGTTTCATCGTCAATAAGTAGGTCCAAGAGATACAGTAAACTTGAAGAGAGGCATCGGAAATTAAAACTGGTCTCACAGGAAAGGTTCAGAACATAGACAATAAGAAGAGTTAGTCTTCTTGTAATTAAGTCGGCATTGTGCCTTTTGTATTTAATTCCGACGGAATTTCTGTGATTCATCTTGAATATGATGGTCCAAGGGATACAGTAAACCTGAAGTGAATCACCGGATGAAAACTGGCCTCACAGGAAAGGTTCAAAACATAGACAATAAGAAGAGTCAGTCATCTTGTACTTAAGTCGGCATTGTGCCTTTTGTATTTAATTCCGATGCAGTTTCTGTGTTCCATCGTCAATAAGCAGGACCAAGGGATACAGTAAACCTGAAGTGAAGCATCGGAATCAAAAACTGGTCTCACAGGAAAGGTTCAAATTATAGACTTTAAAAAGAGTCAGTCTTCTTGTACTTAAGCCGGCATTTTGACTTTTGTATTTAATTCCGATGCAATTTCTGTGTTTCATCTTTAATAAGAATTTCCAAGGGATACAGTAAACGTGATGTGAGGCACCGGAATCTAAAACTGGTCTCACAGGAGAGGTTCAAATCATAAAATGTAATAGGAGTCAGTCCTCTTGTACTAAAGTCGGCATTGTGCCTTTTGCATTAAATTCCGATGCAATTTCTGTGTTTCATCGTCAATAAGGTAGTCCAAGGGATACAGTAAACCTGATGTGAGACACCGGAATCGAAACTGGTCTCACTGGAAAGCCTCAAAACATAGACAGTAAGAAGATTCAGTCTTCTTGTACTTAAGTCGGAATTTGCATTTTGTATTTAATTCCGACGCAATTTCTATGTTTCATCGTCAATAAGTAGGTCCAAGGGATACAGTAAACCTGAAATGAAGCATCGGAATCTGAAGCTGGTCTCACAGGAAAGGTTCAAATCATAGACAGTAAGAGGACTCAGTCATCTTGTACTTAAGTTGGCATTGTACCTTTTGTATTTAATTCCGATAGAATTTCTGTGTTTCGTCGTCAATATGAAGGTCCAAGGGATACAATTAACCTGAAGTGAAGCATCAGAATCTAAAACTGGTCTCAAAGGAAAGTTTCAAAATATAGACAGTAAGAAGAGTCAGTCTTCTTGTACTTAAGTCGGCATTGTGCATTTTGTATTATATTTTGATGCATTTTCAATGTTTCATCGTCAATAAGTAGGTACAAGAGATATGGTAAACCTGAAGTGAAGCATCGGAAATTAAAACTGGTCTCACAGGAGAGGTTCAAAACATAGACAATAAGAAGAGTCAGTCTTCTTGTACTTAAGTCGGCATTGTGCTTTTTGTATTTAATTCCGATGTAGTTTCTGTGTTTCATCTTCAATAAGATGGTCCAAGGGATACAGTATACCTGAAGTGAAACACCGGAATCAAAACTGGTCTCACAGGAAAGCTTCAAAACATAGACAGTAAGAAGAGTCAGTCTTCTTGTACTTAAGTCGGAATTGTGCATTTTGTACTTAATTCAGATGCAATTTCTGTGTTTTATCGTCAATAAGTAGGTCCAAGGGACACAGTGAACCTGAAATGAAGCTTCGGAATCTGAAATTGGTCTCACAGGAAAGGTTCAAATCATAGACAGTAAGAAGTGTCAGTCATCTTGTACTTAAGTTGGCATTGTGCCTTTTGTATTTGATACCGATGCAGTTTCTGTGTTTCATCGCCAATAAGCAGGTCCAAGGGATACAGTAAACCTGAAGTGAAGCATCCGAATCTAAAACTGGTCTCACAGGAAAGGTTCAAAACATAGACAGTAAGAAGAGTCAGTCTTCTTGTTTTTACGTGGGCATTGTGCCTTGTGGCTTTTGTATTTAATTCCGTCGCAATTTCTGTGTTTCATCGTCAATAAGAAGGTCCAAGGGATACAGCATACCTGAAATGAAGCATAAGAATCTAAAACTGGTCTCACAGGAAAGGTTCAAATCATAGACAGTAAGGAGACTCAGTCATCTAGTACTTAAGTCGGCATTGTGCCATTTGTATTTAGTTCCGATACAATTTGTGTGTTTCATCGTCAACATGAAGGACCAAGGGATGCAGTAAACCTGAAGTGAATCATCGGAATCTAAAACTGGACTCACAGGAAAGCTTCAAAATATTGACAGCAAGAAGAGTCAGTCTTCTTGTTCTGAAGTCATCATAGTGCCTTTTGTATTTAATTCCGATGCAATATCTGTGTTTCATCGTCAATAAGAAGGTCCAAGGGATACGGTATACCTGAAATGAGGCATCGGAATCTAAAACTGGTCTCACATGAATGGTTCAAATCATAGAATGTAAGAAGACTCAGTCGTCTTGTACGAAAGTCGGCATTGTGCCTTTTGCATTTAATTCCGATGCAATTTCTGTGTCTCATCGTAAATAAGGAGGTCCAAGGGATACAGTAAACCTGAAACAAAGCATCGGAATCTAAAACTGGTCTCACAGGAAAGGTTCAAAACATAGACAGTAAAAAGAGTCAGTCTTCATGTACTGATGTCGGCATTGTGCCTTTTGTATTTATTTCCGATGCAATATCTGTGTGTCATCGTCTATAAGAAGGTCCAAGGGATACAGTAAACCTGAAGTGAAGCTTCGGAATCTAAAACTGGTCTCAAAGGAAACGTAAAATTCATAGAATGTAAGAAGAGTCAGTCCTCTTGTACTTAAGTCGGCATTGTGACTTTTGTATTTAATTCCGATGCCATTTCTGTGTTTCATCGTGAATAAGAAGGTCCAAGGGATACAGTAAACCAGAAGTATAGCTTCGTAATGTAAAACTGGACTCACAGGAAAGGTTCAAAGCATAGACAGTATGAAGAGTCAGTCTTCTTGTACTTAAATCAGCATTGTGCATTTTGTATTTAATTCCGATGTAATTTCTGTGTTTCATCGTCAAGAAGTTGGTCCAAGGGATACAGCAAACCTGAAGTGACGGATCGGAATCAAAACTGGTCCCACAGGAAAGCTTCAAAACATAGACAGTAACAAGAGTCAGTCTTCTTGTACTTAGGTCGGCATTGAGCCTTTTGTATTTATTTCCGATGCAATTTCTGTGTTTCATCGTCAATAAGCAAGTCCAAGGGATACAGTAAAATTGAAGTGAAGCATTGGAATCCAAAACTGGTCTCACAGGATAGGTTCATATCATGGAATGTAAGAAGAGTCAGTCTTCTTGTACTTAAGTCAGCATTGTGCATTTTGTATTTAATTCCGATGTAATTTCTGTGTTTCATCGTCAAGAAGTTGGTCCAAGGGATACAGCAAACCTGAAGTGACGGATCGGAATCAAAACTGGTCCCACAGGAAAGCTTCAAAACATAGACAGTAACAAGAGTCAGTCTTCTTGTACTTAGGTCGGCATTGAGCCTTTTGTATTTATTTCCGATGCAATTTCTGTGTTTCATCGTCAATAAGCAAGTCCAAGGGATACAGTAAAATTGAAGTGAAGCATTGGAAATCAAAACTGGTCTCACAGGATAGGTTCATATCATGGAATGTAAGAAGAGTCAGTCCTCTTGTACTTACGTCGGCATTGTGCCTTTTGTATTTAATTCCGATACATATCTGTGTTTCATCGTCAATAAGGTCCAAGGGATACAGTAAACCTGAAGTGAAGCATCGGAATCACCACTGGTCTCACAGGAAAGCTTCTAAACATAGACAGTAAGCAGAGTCAGTCTTCTCGTACTTATGTCGGCATTATGCCTTTTGTATTTAATTCCAATGCAATTTCTGTGTTTCATCGTGAATAAGAAGGTCCGAGGGATACAGTTAACCTGATGTGAAGCACTGTAATCTAAAACTGGTCTCACAGGAAAGGTTCAAATCGTAGAATGTAATAGGAGTCAGTCCTCTTGTACTAAAGTCGGCATTGTGCCTTTTGCATTAAATTCCGATGCAATTTCTGTGTTTCATCGTCAATAAGAAGGTCCAAGTGATACAGTAAACCTGAAATGAAGCATCGGAATCTGAAACCTGTCTCACAGGAAAGGTTCAAAACATAGACAATTAGAAGAGTCAGTCTTCTTGTACTTAAGTCAGCATTGTGCATTTTGTATTTAATTCCGATGTAATTTCTGTGTTTCATCGTCAAGAAGTTGGTCCAAGGGATACAGCAAACCTGAAGTGACGGATCGGAATCAAAACTGGTCCCACAGGAAAGCTTCAAAACATAGACAGTAACAAGAGTCAGTCTTCTTGTACTTAGGTCGGCATTGAGCCTTTTGTATTTATTTCCGATGCAATTTCTGTGTTTCATCGTCAATAAGCAAGTCCAAGGGATACAGTAAAATTGAAGTGAAGCATTGGAATCCAAAACTGGTCTCACAGGATAGGTTCATATCATGGAATGTAAGAAGAGTCAGTCCTCTTGTACTTACGTCGGCATTGTGCCTTTTGTATTTAATTCCGATACATATCTGTGTTTCATCGTCAATAAGGTCCAAGGGATACAGTAAACCTGAAGTGAAGCATCGGAATCACCACTGGTCTCACAGGAAAGCTTCTAAACATAGACAGTAAGCAGAGTCAGTCTTCACGTACTTATGTCGGCATTATGCCTTTTGTATTTAATTCCAATGCAATTTCTGTGTTTCATCGTGAATAAGAAGGTCCGAGGGATACAGTTAACCTGATGTGAAGCACTGTAATCTAAAACTGGTCTCACAGGAAAGGTTCAAATCGTAGAATGTAATAGGAGTCAGTCCTCTTGTACTAAAGTCGGCATTGTGCCTTTTGCATTAAATTCCGATGCAATTTCTGTGTTTCATCGTCAATAAGAAGGTCCAAGTGATACAGTAAACCTGAAATGAAGCATCGGAATCTGAAACTGGTCTCACAGGAAAGGTTCAAATCATAGACAGTAAGAAGAGTCAGTCATCTTGTACTTAAGTTGGCATTGTGCCTTTTGTATTTGATACCGATGCAGTTTCTGTGTTTCATCGACAATAAGAAGGTCCAAGGGATACAGTAAACCTGAAGTAAAGCATCGGAATCTAAAACTGGTCACACAGGAAAGGTTCAAAACATAGACAGTAAGAAGAGTCAGTCTTCATGTACTGATGTCGGCATTGTGACTTTTGTATTTAATTCCGATGCAATTTCTGTGTTTCATCGTCAATAAGAAGGTCCAAGGGATACAGTAAACCTGAAGTGAAGCTTCGGAATCTAAAACTGGTCTCAAAGGAAACGTAAAATTCA
The DNA here is from genome assembly GCF_021461395.2 of Schistocerca americana. Lineage (NCBI taxonomy): Eukaryota > Metazoa > Arthropoda > Insecta > Orthoptera > Acrididae > Schistocerca > Schistocerca americana. Next base: position 765,030,864 of record NC_060123.1, read on the forward strand.
TAGAATGTAAGAAGAGTCAGTCCTCTTGTACTTAAGTCGGCATTGTGACTTTTGTATTTAATTCCGATGCCATTTCTGTGTTTCATCGTGAATAAGAAGGTCCAAGGGATACAGTAAACCAGAAGTATAGCTTCGTAATGTAAAACTGGTCTCACAGGAAAGGTTCAGAGCATAGACAGTATGAAGAGTCAGTCTTCTTGTACTTAAGTCGGCATTGTGCTTTTTTGTATTTAATTCCGATGCAATTTTTGTGCTTCACGTCAATAAGAAGGACCAAGGGACACAGTAAACCTGATGTGAAGCACCGGAATCTAAAACTGGTCTCACAGGAAAGGTTCAAATCATAGACAGTAAGAAGAGTCAGTCTTCTTGTACTTAAGTCAGCATTGTGCCTTTTGTATTTAATTCCGATGTAATTTCTGTGTTTCATCGTCAAGAAGTTGGTCCAAGGGATACAGCAAACCTGAAGTGACGGATCAGAATCAAAACTGGTCCCACAGGAAAGCTTCAAAACATAGACAGTAACAAGAGTCAGTCTTCTTGTACTTAGGTCGGCATTGAGCCTTTTGTATTTAATTCCGATGCATATCTGTGTTTCATCGTCAATAAGGTCCAAGGGATACAGTAAACCTGAAGTGAAGCATCGGAATCACCACTGGTCTCACAGGAAAGCTTCTAAACATAGACAGTAAGCAGAGTCAGTCTTCTCGTACTTATGTCGGCATTATGCCTTTTGTATTTAATTCCAATGCAATTTCTGTGTTTCATCGTGAATAAGAAGGTCCGAGGGATACAGTTAACCTGATGTGAAGCACTGTAATCTAAAACTAGTCTCACAGGAAAGGTTCAAATCGTAGAATGTAATAGGAGTCAGTCCTCTTGTACTAAAGTCGGCATTGTGCCTTGTGCATTAAATTCCGATGCAATTTCTGTGTTTCATCGTCAATAAGAAGGTCCAAGGGATACAGTAAACCTGAAGTAAAGCATCGGAATCTGAAACTGGTCACACAGGATATGTTAAAAACATAGGCAGTAAGAAGAGTCAGTCTTCATGTACTGATGTCGGCATTGTGCCTTTTGTATTTGATTTTCATGCAATTTCTGTGTTTCATCGTCAATAAGTAGGTCCAAGAGATACAGTAAACTTGAAGAGAGGCATCGGAAATTAAAACTGGTCTCACAGGAAAGGTTCAAAACATAGACAATAAGAAGAGTTAGTCTTCTTGTAATTAAGTCGGCATTGTGCCTTTTGTATTTAATTCCGACGGAATTTCTGTGATTCATCTTGAATATGATGGTCCAAGGGATACAGTAAACCTGAAGTGAATCACCGGATGAAAACTGGCCTCACAGGAAAGCTTCAAAACATAGACAGTAAGAAGAGTCAGTCTTCTTGTACTTAAGTCGGAATTGTGCATTTTGTACTTAATTCCGATGCAATTTCTGTATGTCATCGTTAATAAGAAGGTCCAAGTGATACAGTAAACCTGAAATGAAGCATCGGAATCTGAAACCTGTCTCACAGGAAAGGTTCAAAACATAGACAATAAGAAGAGTCAGTCATCTTGTACTTAAGTCGGCATTGTGCCTTTTGTATTTAATTCCGATGCAGTTTCTGTGTTCCATCGTCAATAAGCAGGACCAAGGGATACAGTAAACCTGAAGTGAAGCATCGGAATCAAAAACTGGTCTCACAGGAAAGGTTCAAATTATAGACTTTAAAAAGAGTCAGTCTTCTTGTACTTAAGCCGGCATTTTGACTTTTGTATTTAATTCCGATGCAATTTCTGTGTTTCATCTTTAATAAGAATTTCCAAGGGATACAGTAAACGTGATGTGAGGCACCGGAATCTAAAACTGGTCTCACAGGAAAGGTTCAAATCATAAAATGTAATAGGAGTCAGTCCTCTTGTACTAAAGTCGGCATTGTGCCTTTTGCATTAAATTCCGATGCAATTTCTGTGTTTCATCGTCAATAAGGTGGTCCAAGGGATACAGTAAACCTGATGTGAGACACCGGAATCAAAACTGGTCTCACTGGAAAGCCTCAAAACATAGACAGTAAGAAGATTCAGTCTTCTTGTACTTAAGTCGGAATTTGCATTTTGTATTTAATTCCGACGCAATTTCTATGTTTCATCGTCAATAAGTAGGTCCAAGGGATACAGTAAACCTGAAATGAAGCATCGGAATCTGAAGCTGGTCTCACAGGAAAGGTTCAAATCATAGACAGTAAGAGGACTCAGTCATCTTGTACTTAAGTTGGCATTGTACCTTTTGTATTTAATTCCGATAGAATTTCTGTGTTTCGTCGTCAATATGAAGGTCCAAGGGATACAATTAACCTGAAGTGAAGCATCAGAATCTAAAACTGGTCTCAAAGGAAAGTTTCAAAATATAGACAGTAAGAAGAGTCAGTCTTCTTGTACTTAAGTCGGCATTGTGCATTTTGTATTATATTTTGATGCATTTTCAATGTTTCATCGTCAATAAGTAGGTACAAGAGATATGGTAAACCTGAAGTGAAGCATCGGAAATTAAAACTGGTCTCACAGGAGAGGTTCAAAACATAGACAATAAGAAGAGTCAGTCTTCTTGTACTTAAGTCGGCATTGTGCTTTTTGTATTTAATTCCGATGTAGTTTCTGTGTTTCATCTTCAATAAGATGGTCCAAGGGATACAGTATACCTGAAGTGAAACACCGGAATCAAAACTGGTCTCACAGGAAAGCTTCAAAACATAGACAGTAAGAAGAGTCAGTCTTCTTGTACTTAAGTCGGAATTGTGCATTTTGTACTTAATTCAGATGCAATTTCTGTGTTTTATCGTCAATAAGTAGGTCCAAGGGACACAGTGAACCTGAAATGAAGCTTCGGAATCTGAAATTGGTCTCACAGGAAAGGTTCAAATCATAGACAGTAAGAAGTGTCAGTCATCTTGTACTTAAGTTGGCATTGTGCCTTTTGTATTTGATACCGATGCAGTTTCTGTGTTTCATCGCCAATAAGCAGGTCCAAGGGATACAGTAAACCTGAAGTGAAGCATCCGAATCTAAAACTGGTCTCACAGGAAAGGTTCAAAACATAGACAGTAAGAAGAGTCAGTCTTCTTGTTTTTACGTGGGCATTGTGCCTTGTGGCTTTTGTATTTAATTCCGTCGCAATTTCTGTGTTTCATCGTCAATAAGAAGGTCCAAGGGATACAGCATACCTGAAATGAAGCATAAGAATCGAAAACTGGTCTCACAGGAAAGGTTCAAATCATAGACAGTAAGGAGACTCAGTCATCTAGTACTTAAGTCGGCATTGTGCCATTTGTATTTAGTTCCGATACAATTTGTGTGTTTCATCGTCAACATGAAGGACCAAGGGATGCAGTAAACCTGAAGTGAATCATCGGAATCTAAAACTGGACTCACAGGAAAGCTTCAAAATATTGACAGCAAGAAGAGTCAGTCTTCTTGTTCTGAAGTCATCATAGTGCCTTTTGTATTTAATTCCGATGCAATATCTGTGTTTCATCGTCAATAAGAAGGTCCAAGGGATACGGTATACCTGAAATGAGGCATCGGAATCTAAAACTGGTCTCACATGAATGGTTCAAATCATAGAATGTAAGAAGACTCAGTCGTCTTGTACGAAAGTCGGCATTGTGCCTTTTGCATTTAATTCCGATGCAATTTCTGTGTCTCATCGTAAATAAGGAGGTCCAAGGGATACAGTAAACCTGAAACAAAGCATCGGAATCTAAAACTGGTCTCACAGGAAAGGTTCAAAACATAGACAGTAAAAAGAGTCAGTCTTCATGTACTGATGTCGGCATTGTGCCTTTTGTATTTATTTCCGATGCAATATCTTGTGTCATCGTCTATAAGAAGGTCCAAGGGATACAGTAAACCTGAAGTGAAGCTTCGGAATCTAAAACTGGTCTCAAAGGAAACGTAAAATTCATAGAATGTAAGAAGAGTCAGTCCTCTTGTACTTAAGTCGGCATTGTGACTTTTGTATTTAATTCCGATGCCATTTCTGTGTTTCATCGTGAATAAGAAGGTCCAAGGGATACAGTAAACCAGAAGTATAGCTTCGTAATGTAAAACTGGACTCACAGGAAAGGTTAAAAGCATAGACAGTATGAAGAGTCAGTCTTCTTGTACTTAAGTCAGCATTGTGCATTTTGTATTTAATTCCGATGTAATTTCTGTGTTTCATCGTCAAGAAGTTGGTTCAAGGGATACAGCAAACCTGAAGTGACGGATCGGAATCAAAACTGGTCCCACAGGAAAGCTTCAAAACATAGACAGTAACAAGAGTCAGTCTTCTTGTACTTAGGTCGGCATTGAGCCTTTTGTATTTATTTCCGATGCAATTTCTGTGTTTCATCGTCAATAAGCAAGTCCAAGGGATACAGTAAAATTGAAGTGAAGCATTGGAATCCAAAACTGGTCTCACAGGATAGGTTCATATCATGGAATGTAAGAAGAGTCAGTCTTCTTGTACTTAAGTCAGCATTGTGCATTTTGTATTTAATTCCGATGTAATTTCTGTGTTTCATCGTCAAGAAGTTGGTCCAAGGGATACAGCAAACCTGAAGTGACGGATCGGAATCAAAACTGGTCCCACAGGAAAGCTTCAAAACATAGACAGTAACAAGAGTCAGTCTTCTTGTACTTAGGTCGGCATTGAGCCTTTTGTATTTATTTCCGATGCAATTTCTGTGTTTCATCGTCAATAAGCAAGTCCAAGGGATACAGTAAAATTGAAGTGAAGCATTGGAATCCAAAACTGGTCTCACAGGATAGGTTCATATCATGGAATGTAAGAAGAGTCAGTCCTCTTGTACTTACGTCGGCATTGTGCCTTTTGTATTTAATTCCGATACATATCTGTGTTTCATCGTCAATAAGGTCCAAGTGATACAGTAAACCTGAAGTGAAGCATCGGAATCACCACTGGTCTCACAGGAAAGCTTCTAAACATAGACAGTAAGCAGAGTCAGTCTTCTCGTACTTATGTCGGCATTATGCCTTTTGTATTTAATTCCAATGCAATTTCTGTGTTTCATCGTGAATAAGAAGGTCCGAGGGATACAGTTAACCTGATGTGAAGCACTGTAATCTAAAACTGGTCTCACAGGAAAGGTTCAAATCGTAGAATGTAATAGGAGTCAGTCTTCTTGTACTAAAGTCGGCATTGTGAATTTTGCATTAAATTCCGATGCAATTTCTGTGTTTCATCGTCAATAAGAAGGTCCAAGTGATACAGTAAACCTGAAATGAAGCATCGGAATCTGAAACCTGTCTCACAGGAAAGGTTCAAAACATAGACAATTAGAAGAGTCAGTCTTCTTGTACTTAAGTCAGCATTGTGCATTTTGTATTTAATTCCGATGTAATTTCTGTGTTTCATCGTCAAGAAGTTGGTCCAAGGGATACAGCAAACCTGAAGTGACGGATCGGAATCAAAACTGGTCCCACAGGAAAGCTTCAAAACATAGACAGTAACAAGAGTCAGTCTTCTTGTACTTAGGTCGGCATTGAGCCTTTTGTATTTATTTCCGATGCAATTTCTGTGTTTCATCGTCAATAAGCAAGTCCAAGGGATACAGTAAAATTGAAGTGAAGCATTGGAATCCAAAACTGGTCTCACAGGATAGGTTCATATCATGGAATGTAAGAAGAGTCAGTCCTCTTGTACTTACGTCGGCATTGTGCCTTTTGTATTTAATTCCGATACATATCTGTGTTTCATCGTCAATAAGGTCCAAGGGATACAGTAAACCTGAAGTGAAGCATCGGAATCACCACTGGTCTCACAGGAAAGCTTCTAAACATAGACAGTAAGCAGAGTCAGTCTTCACGTACTTATGTCGGCATTATGCCTTTTGTATTTAATTCCAATGCAATTTCTGTGTTTCATCGTGAATAAGAAGGTCCGAGGGATACAGTTAACCTGATGTGAAGCACTGTAATCTAAAACTGGTCTCACAGGAAAGGTTCAAATCGTAGAATGTAATAGGAGTCAGTCCTCTTGTACTAAAGTCGGCATTGTGCCTTTTGCATTAAATTCCGATGCAATTTCTGTGTTTCATCGTCAATAAGAAGGTCCAAGTGATACAGTAAACCTGAAATGAAGCATCGGAATCTGAAACCTGTCTCACAGGAAAGGTTCAAAACATAGACAATTAGAAGAGTCAGTCATCTTGTACTTAAGTCGGCATTGTGCCTTTTGTATTTAATTCCGATGCAGTTTCTGTGTTCCATCGTCAATAAGCATGTCCAAGGGATACAGTAAACCTGAAGTGAAGCATCGGAATCAAAAACTGGTCTCACAGGAAAGGTTCAAATTATAGACTTTAAAAAGAGTCAGTCTTCTTGTACTTAAGTCGGCATTTTGACTTTTGTATTTAATTCCGATGCAATTTCTGTGTTTCATCGTCAATAAGAATTTCCAAGGGATACAGTAAACGTGATTTGAGGCACCGGAATCTAAAACTGGTCTCACAGGCAAGGTTCAAATCATAAAAAGTAATAGGAGTCAGTCCTCTTGTACTAAAGTCGGCATTGTGCCTTTTGCATTAAATTCCGATGCAATTTCTGTGTTTCATCGTCAATAAGGTGGTCCAAGGGATACAGTAAACCTGATGTGAAACACCGGAATCGAAACTGGTCTCACAGGAAAGCCTCAAAACATAGACAGTAAGAAGATTCAGTCTTCTTGTACTTAAGTCGGAATTTGCATTTTGTATTTAATTCCGATGCAATTTCTGTGTTTCATCGTCAATAAGTAGGTCCAAGGGATACAGTAAACCTGAAATGAAGCATCGGAATCTGAAGCTGGTCTCACAGGAAAGGTTCAAATCATAGACAGTAAGAGGACTCAGTCATCTTGTACTTAAGTTGGCATTGTACCTTTTGTATTTAATTCCGATAGAATTTCTGTGTTTCGTCGTCAATATGAAGGTCCAAGGGATACAATTAACCTGAAGTGAAGCATCAGAATCTAAAACTGGTCTCAAAGGAAAGTTTCAAAATATAGACAGTAAGAAGAGTCAGTCTTCTTGTACTTAAGTCGGCATTGTGCATTTTGTATTTTATTTTGATGCATTTTCTGTGTTTCATCGTCAATAAGTAGGTCCAAGAGATATGGTAAACCTGAAGTGAAGCATCGGAAATTAAAACTGGTCTCACAGGAGAGGTTCAAAACATAGACAATAAGAAGAGTCAGTCTTCTTGTACTTAAGTCGGCATTGTGCTTTTTGTATTTAATTCCGATGTAGTTTCTGTGTTTCATCTTCAATAAGATGGTCCAAGGGATACAGTATACCTGAAGTGAAACACCGGAATCAAAACTGGTCTCACAGGAAATCTTCAAAACATAGACAGTAAGAGGAGTCAGTCTTCTTGTACTTAAGTCGGAATTGTGCATTTTGTACTTAATTCAGATGCAATTTCTGTGTTTTATCGTCAATAAGTAGGTCCAAGGGACACAGTAAACCTGAAATGAAATTTCGGAATCTGAAATTGGTCTCACAGGAAAGGTTCAAATCATAGACAGTAAGAAGAGTCAGTCATCTTGTACTTAAGTTGGCATTGTGCCTTTTGTATTTGATACCGATGCACTTTCTGTGTTTCATCGCCTATAAGCAGGTCCAAGGGATACAGTAAACCTGAAGTGAAGCATCCGAATCTAAAACTGGTCTCACAGGAAAGGTTCAAAACATAGATAGTAAGAAGAGTCAGTCTTCTTGTTTTTATGTGGGCATTGTGCCTTGTGGCTTTTGTATTTAATTCCGTCGCAATTTCTGTGTTTCATCGTCAATAAGAAGGTCCAAGGGATACAGCATACCTGAAAGGAAGCATAAGAATCTAAAACTGGTCTCACAGGAAAGGTTCAAATCATAGACAGTAAGGAGACTCAGTCATCTAGTACTTAAGTCGGCATTGTGCCATTTGTATTTAGTTCCGATACAATTTGTGTGTTTCATCGTCAACATGAAGGACCAAGGGATGCAGTAAACCTTAAGTGAATCATCGGAATCTAAAACTGGACTCACAGGAAAGCTTCAAAATATTGACAGCAAGAAGAGTCAGTCTTCTTGTTCTGAAGTCATCATAGTGCCTTTTGTATTTAATTCCGATGCAATATCTGTGTTTCATCGTCAATAAGAAGGTCCAAGGGATACGGTATACCTGAAATGAGGCATCGGAATCTAAAACTGGTCTCACATGAATGGTTGTAATCATAGAATGTAAGAAGACTCAGTCGTCTTGTACGAAGGTCGGCATTGTGCCTTTTGCATTTAATTCCGATGCAATTTCTGTGTCTCATCGTAAATAAGGAGGTCCAAGGGATACAGTAAACCTGAAACAAAGCATCGGAATCTAAAACTGGTCTCACAGGAAAGGTTCAAAACATAGACAGTAAAAAGAGTCAGTCTTCATGTACTGATGTCGGCATTGTGCCTTTTGTATTTATTTCCGATGCAATATCTGTGTTTCATCGTCTATAAGAAGGTCCAAGGGATACAGTAAACCTGAAAGGGAACATAGAAATCTGAAACTGGTCTCACAGGAATGGTTCAAATCATAGACAGTAAGAAGAGTCAGTCTTCTTGTACTTAAGTCGTCATTGTGCCTTTTGTATTTTAATCCGATGTAATTTCTGTGTTTCATCGTCAATAAGAAGGTCCAAGGGATATAGTAAACCTGAAGTGAAGCACCGGAATAAAAACTAGTCTCACAGGAAAGCTTCAAAACATAGACAGTAAGAAGAGTCAGCCTTCTTGTACTTAAGTCGGCATTTTTCATTTAGTATTTAATTCCGACGCAATTTTTGTGTTTCATCGTCAATAAGAAGGTCCAAGATATACAGTAAACCTGAAGTAAAGCATCGGAATCTGAAACTGGTCTCAAAGGAAACGTTCAAAGAATAGACAGTAAGAAGAGTCAGTCTTCATGTCCTTAAGTCGGCATTGTGCCTTTTGTATTCCATTCCGATGCAATATCTGTGTTTCATCGTCAATAAGAAGGTCCAAAGGATACAGTAAACCTGAAAGGAAACCTAGGAATCTGAGGCTGATCTCACAGGAAAGGTTCAAATCATAGACAGTAAGAAGAGCCAGTCTCCTTGTACTTAAGTCGGCAATGTGGCGTTTGTATTTAATACCGATGAATTTTTTGTGCCTCACGTCAATAAGATGGTCCAAGGGATACAGCAAACCTGACGTGAAGCATCGGAATCAAAACTGGTCTCACAGGATAGCTTCAAAACATAGACAGTAAGAAGAGTCAGTCTTCTTGAACTTAAGTCGGCATTGAGCATTTTGTAATTAATTCCGATGCAATTTCTGTGTTTCATCGTCAATAAGAAGGTCCAAGGGAAACAGTAAACCTGAAGTGAAGCATCGGAATCTAAAACTTGTCTCACAGGAATGGTTCAAAACATTGACAGTAAGGAGAGTCAGTCTTCTTGTACTTAAGTCGGCATTGTGCCTTTTGTATTTAATTCGGATGCAATTACTGTGTTTCATCGTCAATAAGAAGGTCCAAGGGATACAATAAACCAGAAGTGAAGCTTCGGAATCTAAAACTGGTCTCACAGGAAAGGTTCAATTCATACAATGTAAGAAGAGTCAGTCCTCTTGTATTTAAGTCGGCATTTTGCCTTTTGTATTTAATTCCGTTGCCATTTCTGTGTTTCATCGTGAATAGAAACTTCCAAGGGATACAGTAAACCTGAAGTAAAGCATCGGAATGTAAAACTGGTCTCACAGGAAAGGTTCAAAACATAGACAGTAAGAAGAGTCAGTTTTCTTGTACTTAAGTCGGCATTGTGCCTTTTGTAATTAATTCCGATGCAATTTCTGTGTTTCATCGTCAATAAAAAGGTCCAAGGGATACAGTAAACCTGAAATGAAGCATCGGAATCTGAAGCTGGCCTCACAGGAAAGGTTCAAATCATAGACAGTAAGAGGACTCAGTCATCTTGTACTTAAGTTGGCATTGTACCTTTTGTATTTAATGCCGATAGAATTTCTGTGTTTCGTCGTCAATATGAAGGTCCAAGGGATACAATTAACCTGAAGTGAAGCATCAGAATCTAAAACTGGTCTCAAAGGAAAGTTTCAAAATATAGACAGTAAGAAGAGTCAGTCTTCTTGTACTTAAGTCGGCATTGTGCATTTTGTGTTTTATTTTGATGCATTTTCTGTGTTTCATCGTCAATAAGTAGGTCCAAGAGATATGGTAAACCTGAAGTGAATCATCGGAAATTAAAACTGGTCTCACAGGAGAGGTTCAAAACATAGACAATAAGAAGAGTCAGTCTTCTTGTACTTAAGTCGGCGTTGTGCTTTTTGTATTTAATTCCGATGTAGTTTCTGTGTTTCATCTTCAATAAGATGGTCCAAGGGATACAGTATACCTGAAGTGAAACACCGGAATCAAAACTGGTCTCACAGGAAAGCTTCAAAACATAGACAGTAAGAAGAGTCAGTCTTCCTGTACTTAAGTCGGAATTGTGCATTTTGTACATAATTCAGATGCAATTTCTGTGTTTTATCGTCAATAAGTAGGTCCAAGGGACACAGTAAACCTGAAATGAAGCTTCGGAATCTGAAATTGGTCTCTCAGGAAAGGTTCAAATCATAGACAGTAAGAAGAGTCAGTCTTCTTGTACTTAAGTCGTCATTGTGCCTTTTGTATTTTAATCCGATGTAATTTCTGTGTTTCATCGTCAATAAGAAGGTCCAAGGGATATAGTAAACCTGAAGTGAAGCACAGGAATAAAAACTGGTCTCACAGGAAAGCTTCAAAACATAGACAGTAAGAAGAGTCAGCCTTCTTGTACTTAAGTCGGCATTTTTCATTTAGTATTTAATTCCGATGCAATTTTTGTGTTTCATCGTCAATAAGAAGGTCCAAGATATACAGTAAACCTGAAGTGAAGCATCGGAATCTGAAACTGGTCTCAAAGGAAACGTTCAAAGCATAGACAGTAAGAAGAGTCAGTCTTCATGTCCTTATGTCGGCATTGTGCCTTTTGTATTCCATTCCGATGCAATATCTGTGTTTCATCGTCAATAAGAAGGTCCAAAGGATACAGTAAACCTGAAAGGAAACCTAGGAATCTGAGGCTGATCTCACAGGAAAGGTTCAAATCATAGACTGTAAGAACAGCCAGTCTCCTTGTACTTAAGTCGGCAATGTGGCGTTTGTATTTAATTCCGATGAATTTTTTGTGCCTCACGTCAATAAGATGGTCCAAGGGATACAGCAAACCTGACGTGAAGCATCGGAATCAAAACTGGTCTCACAGGATAACTTCAAAACACAGACAGTAAGAAGAGTCAGTCTTCTTGAACTTAAGTCGGCATTGTGCATTTTGTAATTAATTCCGATGCAATTTCTGTGTTTCATCGTCAATAAGAAGGTCCAAGGGATACAGTAAACTTGACGTGAAGCTTCGGAGTCTAAAACAGGTTTCACAGGAAAGGTTCAATTCATAGAATGTAAGAAGAGTCAGTCCTCTTGTACTTAAGTCGGCATAATTCCGATGCAATTTCTGTGTTTCATCGTCAATAAGAAGGTCCAAGGGATACAGTACACCTGAAGTAAAGCATCGGAATCTAAGACTGGTCTCAGAGGGAAGGTTCAAAATATAGACAGTAAGAAAAGTCAGTCTTCTAGTACCTAGGTCGTCATTGCGCCTTTTGTATTTAATTCCGATGTGATTTCTGTGTTTCATCGTCAATACGAAGGTCCAAGGGATACAGTAAACCTGAAGTGAAGCACCGGAATCAAAACTGGTATCACAGGAATGCTTCAAAACATAGACAGTAAGAAGAGTCAGTCTTCATGTACTTAAGTCGGCATTGTTCATGTAGTATTTAATTCCGATGCAATTTTCGTGTTTCATCGTCAATAAGAAGGTCCAAGATAAATAGTAAACCTGAAGTAAAGCATCGGAATCTAAAACTGGTCTCAAAGGAAACGTTCAAAACATAGACAGTAAGAAGAGTCAGTCTTCATGTACTTAAGTCGGCATTGTGCCTTTTGTATTTCATTCCGATGCAATATCTGTGTTTCACCGTCAATAAGAAGGTCCATGGGATACAGTAAACCTGAAAAGAAACCTCGGAATCTGAGGCTGATCTCACAGGAAAGGTTCAAATCATATTCAGTAAGAAGAGCCAGTCTCCTTGTACTTAAGTCGGCAATGTGGCGTTTGTAATTAATTCCGATGTAATATTTGTGTTTCACGTCAATAAGATGGTCCAAGGGATACAGTAAACCTGACGTGAAGGGTCGGAATCAAAACTGGTCTCACAGGATAGCTTCAAAACATAGTAAGTAAGAAGAGTCAGTCTTCTTGTACTTAAGTCGACATTGTGCATTTTGTATTTAATTCCGATGCGATTTCTGTGTTTCATCGTCAATAATAAGGTCCAAGGGATACAGTAAACCTGAAGTAAAGCATCGGAATCTAAAACTGGTCTCACAGGAAAGGTTCAATTCATAGAATGTAAGAAGAGTCATGCCTCTTGTACTTAAGTCGGCATTTTGCCTTTTGAATTTAATTCCGTTTCCATTTCTGTGTTTCATCGTGAATAAAAAGGTCCAAGGGATACAGTAAACCTGAAGTAAAGCATCGGAATGTAAAACTGGTCTCACAGGAAAGGTTCAAACATAGACAGTAAGAAGAGTCAGTCTTCTTGTACTTAAGTCGGCATTGTGCCTTTTGTATTTAATTCCGATGCAATTTCTGTGTTTCATCTTCAATAAAAAGGTCCAAGGGACATTGCAAACCTGAAGTGAAGCTTCGGAATCTAGAACTGGTCTCACAGGAAAGGTTCAAAACATAGAAAGTAGGAGGAGTCAGTCCTCTTGTACTGAATTCGGCATTGTGCCTTTTGCATTTAATTCCGATGCAATTTCTGTGTTTCATCGTCAATAAAAAGGTCCAAGGGATACAGTAAACCTGAAGTAAAGCATCGGAATCTAAGACTGGTCTCAGAGGAAAGGTACAAAACATGGAGAGTAAGAATAGTCAGTCCTCTTGTACTTGAGTCGGCATTGTGCCTTTTGCATTTAGTTCCGATGTAATATCTGTGTTTCATCGTCAATAAGAAGGTCCAGGGGATACAGTAAACCTGAAATGAAGCATAGGAATCTAAAACTGGTCCCACATGAAAGGTTCAAATCATAGAATGTAAGAAGAGTCAGTCGTCTTGTACGAAATTCGGCATTGTGCCTTTTGCATTCAATTTCGATGCAATTTCTGTGTCTCATCGTAAATAAGAAGGCCCAAGGGATATAGTAAACCTGAAGTGAAGCATCGGAATCTAAAACTGAACTCACAGGAAAGGTTCAAAACCTAGACAGTAAGAAGAGTCAGTCTTCTTGTACCTAGGTCGTCATTGCGCCTTTTGTATTTAATTCCAATGTGATTTCTGTGTTTCATAGTCAATACGAAGGTCCAAGGGATACAGTAAACCTGAAGTGAAGCACCGGAATCAAAACTGGTCTCACAGGAATGCTTCAAAACATAGACAGTAAGAGGACTCAGTCTTCTTGTACTTAAGTCGGAATTGTTCATTTAGTATTTAATTCCGATGTAATTTTTGTTCTTCATCGACAATAAGAAGGTCAAAGATATACAGTAAACCTGAAGCAAAGCATCGAAATCTAAACCTGGTCTCACAGGAAACGTTCAAAACATAGACAGTAAGGAGTGTCCGTCTTCATGTACTTAAGTCGGCATTATGCCTTTTGTATTACATTCCGCTGCATTATCTGTGTTTCATCGTTAATACGAAGATCCAAGGGATACAGTAAACATGAAATGAAGCATCGGAATCTAAAACTGGTCTCAAATGAAAGGTTCAAATCATAGAATGTAAGAAGAGACAGTCGTCTTGTACGAAAGTCGGCATTGTGCCTTATGTATTTAATTGCGATGAAATTTCTGTGTTTCATCGTCAATAAGGAGGTCCAAGGGATAGAGTAAACCTGAAAGGAACCATAGGAATCTGAAACTGGTCTCGCAGGAATGGTTCTAGTCATAGACAGTAAGAAGAGTCAGTCTTCTTGTACTTAAGTCGTCATTGTGCCTTTTGTATTTTAATCCGATGTAATCTCTGTGTTTCATCGTCAATAAGAAGGTCCAAGGGATATAGTAAACCTGAAGTGAAGCACCGGAATAAAAACTGGTCTCACAGGAAAGCTTCAAAACATAGACAGTAAGAAGAGTCAGCCTTCTTGTACTTAAGTCGGCATTTTTCATTTAGTATTTAATTCCGATGCAATTTTTGTGTTTCATCGTCAATAAGAAGGTCCAAGATATACAGTAAACCTGAAGTAAAGCATCGGAATCTGAAACTGGTCTCAATGGAAACGTTCAAAGCTTAGACAGTAAGAAGAGTCAGTCTTCATGTCCTTAAGTCGGCATTGTGCCTTTTGTATTCAATTCCGATGCAATATCTGTGTTTCATCGTCAATAAGAAGTTCCAAAGGATACAGTAAACCTGAAAGGAAACCTAGGAATCTGAGGCTGATCTCACAGGAAAGGTTCAAATCATAGACAGTAAGAAGAGCCAGTCTCCTTGTACTTAAGTCGGCAATGTGGCGTTTGTATTTAATTCCGGTGAATTTTTTGTGCCTCACGTCAATAAGATGGTCCAAGGGATACAGCAAACCTGACGTGAAGCATCGGAATCAAAACTGGTCTCACAGGATAGCTTCAAAACATAGACAGTAAGTAGAGTCAGTCTTCTTGAACTTAAGTCGGCATTGTGCATTTTGTAATTAATTCCGATGCAATTTCTGTGTTTCATCGTCAATAAGAAGGTCCAAGGGAAACAGTAAACCTGAAGTAAAGCATCGGAATCTAAAACTTGTCTCACAGGAATGGTTCAAAACATTGACAGTAAGGAGAGTCAGTCTTCTTGTACTTAAGTCGGCATTGTGCCTTTTGTATTTAATTCGGATGCAATTACTGTGTTTCATCGTCAATAAGAAGGTCCAAGGGATACAATAAACCAGAAGTGAAGCTTCGGAATCTAAAACTGGTCTCACAGGAAAGGTTCAATTCATACAATGTAAAAAGAGTCAGTCTTCTTGTACTTAAGTCGGCATTGTGCCTTTTGTATTTAATTCCGATGCAATTTCTGTGTTTCATCGTCAATAAAAAGGACCAAGGGATACAGTAAACCTGAAATGAAGCATCGGAATCTAAAACTGGTCTCACAAGAAAGGTTCAAATCATAGAATGTAAGAGGAGTCAGTCCTCTTGTACTGAAGTCGGCATTGTGCCTTTTGCATTTAATTCCGATGCAATTTCTGTGTTTCATCGTCAATAAGAAGGTCCAAGGGATACAGTAAACCTGAAGTAAAGCATCGGAATCTAAGACTGGTCTCAGAGGGACGGTTCAAAATATAGACAGTAAGAAGAGTCAGTCTTCTGGTACTTAAGTCGTCATTGCGACTTTTGTAATTAATTCCGATATAAATTCTGTGTTTCATCGTCAATAAGAAGGTCCAAGGGATACAGTAAACCTGAAGTGAAGCACCGGAATCAAAACTGGTCTCACAATAAAGCTTCAAAACATAGGCAGTAAGAAGAGTCAGTCTTCTTGTACTTAAGTCGGCACTGTTCATATAGTATTTAATTCCGATGCAATTCTTGTTCTCCATCGTCAATAAGAAGGTCCAAGATATACAGCAAACCTGGAGTAAAGCATCGGAACGAAAAACTGGTCTCACTGGAAACGTTCAAAACATAGACAGTAAGAAGAGTCAGTCTTCATGTACGTAAGTCGGAATTGTGCCTTTTGTAATTCATTCCGATGCAATATCTGTGATTCATCGTCACTAAGAAGGTCCAAGGGATACAGTAAACCTGAAAGAAAACCTACGAATCTGAGGCTGTCTAACAGGAATGGTTCAAATCATAGACAGTAAGAGGAGTCAGTCTCCTTGTACTTTTGTCGGCATTGTGGCGTTTGTATTTAATTCCGATCTCATTTTTGTGCTTCACGTCAATAAGAAGGTCCAAGGGATACAGTAAACCTGAAGTGAAGCACCGGAATCAAAACTGGTCTCACAATAAAGCTTCAAAACATAGGCAGTAAGAAGAGTCAGTCTTCTTGTACTTAAGTCGGCACTGTTCATATAGTATTTAATTCCGATGCAATTCTTGTTCTCCATCGTCAATAAGAAGGTCCAAGATATACAGCAAACCTGGAGTAAAGCATCGGAACGTAAAACTGGTCTCACTGGAAACGTTCAAAACATAGACAGTAAGTAGAGTCAGTCTTCTTGAACTTAAGTCGGCATTGTGCATTTTGTAATTAATTCCGATGCAATTTCTGTGTTTCATCGTCAATAACAAGGTCCAATGGATACAGTAAACCTGAAGTAAAGCATCGGAATCTAAAACTGGTCTCACAGGAATGGTTCATAACATTGACAGTAAGAGGAGTCAGTCTTCTTGTACTTAAGTCGGCATTGTGCTTTTTGTATTTAATTCGGATGCAATTACTGTGTTTCATCGTCAATAAGCAGGTCCAAGGGATACAGTAAATTTGACGTGAAGATTCGGAGTCTAAAACAGGTTTCACAGGAAAGGTTCAATTCATAGAATGTAAGAAGAGTCAGTCCTCTTGTACTTTGTCGGCATAATTCCGATGCAATTTCTGTGTTTCATCGTCAATAAGAAGGTCCAAGGGATACAGTACACCTGAAGTAAAGCATCGGAATCTAAGACTGGTCTCAGAGGGAAGGTTCAAAATATAGACAGTAAGAAAAGTCAGTCTTCTAGTACTTAAGTCGGCATTGTACCTTTTGTATTTAACTCCGATGCAATATCTGTGTTTCATTGTCAATAAGAAGGTCCCAGGGATACAGTAAACCTGAAACGAGACATAGAAAACTTAAAGTGGTCTCACAGGAATGGTTCAAATCATAGACAGTAAGAAGAATCAGTCTTCATGTACTTAAGTCGGCATTGTGCCATTTGTATTTCATTCCGATGCAATATCTGTGTTTCATCGTCAATAAGAAGGTCCATGGGATACAGTAAACCTGAAAAGAAACCTCGGAATCTGAGGCTGATCTCACAGGAAAGGTTCAAATCATATTCAGTAAGAAGAGCCAGTCTCCTTGTACTTAAGTCGGCAATGTGGCGTTTGTAATTAATTCCGATGTAATATTTGTGTTTCACGCCAATAAGATGGTCCAAGGGTTACAGTAAACCTGACGTGAAGGGTCGGAATCAAAACTGGTCTCACAGGATAGCTTCAAAACATAGTAAGTAAGAAGAGTCAGTCTTCTTGTACTTAAGTCGACATTGTGCATTTTGTATTTAATTCCGATGCGATTTCTGTGTTTCATCGTCAATAATAAGGTCCAAGGGATACAGTAAACCTGAAGTAAAGCATCGGAATCTAAAACTGGTCTCACAGGAATGGTTCAAAATATTGACAGTAAGAAGAGTCAGTCTTCTTGTACTTAAGTCGGCATTGTACCTTTTGTATTTAATTCGGATGCAATTACTGTGTTCCATCGTCAATAAGAAGGTCCAAGGGATACAGTAAGACTGAATTGAAGCTTCGGAATCTAAAACTGGTCTCACAGGAAAGGTTCAATTCATAGAATGTAAGAAGAGTCATGCCTCTTGTACTTAAGTCGGCATTTTGCCTTTTGAATTTAATTCCGTTTCCATTTCTGTGTTTCATCGTGAATAAAAAGGTCCAAGGGATACAGTAAACCTGAAGTAAAGCATCGGAATGTAAAACTGGTCTCACAGGAAAGGTTCAAACATAGACAGTAAGAAGAGTCAGACTTCTTGTACTTAAGTCGGCATTGTGCCTTTTGTATTTAATTCCGATGCAATTTCTGTGTTTCATCTTCAATAAAAAGGTCCAAGGGACATTGCAAACCTGAAGTGAAGCTTCGGAATCTAGAACTGGTCTCACAGGAAAGGTTCAAAACATAGAAAGTAGGAGGAGTCAGTCCTCTTGTACTGAAGTCGGCATTGTGCCTTTTGCATTTAATTCCGATGCAATTTCTGTGTTTCATCGTCAATAAGAAGGTCCAAGGGATACAGTAAACCTGAAGTAAAGCATCGGAATCTAAGACTGGTCTCAGAGGAAAGGTACAAAACATAGAGAGTAAGAATAGTCAGTCCTCTTGTACTTGAGTCCGCATTGTGCCTTTTGTATATAGTTCCGATGTAATATCTGTGTTTCATCGTCAATAAGAAGGTCCAAGGGATACAGTAAACCTGAAATGAAGCATAGGAATCTAAAACTGGTCCCACATGAAAGGTTCAAATCATAGAATGTAAGAAGAGTCAGTCGTCTTGTACGAAATTCGGCATTGTGCCTTTTGCATTCAATTTCGATGCAATTTCTGTGTCTCATCGTAAATAAGAAGGTCCAAGGGATATAGTAAACCTGAAGTAAAGCATCAGAATCTAAAACTGGTCTCACAGGAAAGGTTCAAAACCTAGACAGTAAGAAGAGTCAGTCTTCTTGTACCTAGGTCGTCATTGCGCCTTTTGTATTTAATTCCGATGTGATTTCTGTGTTTCATCGTCAATACGAAGGTCCAAGGGATACAGTAAACCTGAAGTGAAGCACCGGAATCAAAACTGGTATCACAGGAATGCTTCAAAACATAGACAGTAAGAGGACTCAGTCTTCTTGTACTTAAGTCGGCATTGTTCATTTAGTATTTAATTCCAATGTAATTTTTGTTCTTCATCGTCAATAAGAAGGTCAAAGATATACAGTAAACCTGTAGTAAAGCATCGAAATCTAAACCTGGTCTCACAGGAAACGTTCAAAACATAGACAGTAAGAAGTGTCCGTCTTCATGTACTTAAGTCGGCATTGTGCCTTTTGTATTACATTCCGCTGCATTATCTGTGTTTCATCGTTGATAAGAAGATCCAAGGGATACAGTAAACATGAAATGAAGCATCGGAATCTAAAACTGGTCTCAAATGAAAGGTTCAAATCATAGAATGTAAGAAGAGACAGTCGTCTTGTACGAAAGTCGGCATTGTGCCTTATGTATTTAATTGCGATGCAATTTCTGTGTTTCATCGTCAATAAGGAGGTCCAAGGGATAAAGTAAACCTGAAAGGAACCATAGGAATCTGAAACTGGTCTCACAGGAATGGTTCTAGTCATAGACAGTAAGAAGAGTCAGTCTTCTTGTACTTAAGTCGTCATTGCGCCTTTTGTATTTAATTCCGATGTAATTTCTGTGTTTCATCGTCAATAAGAAGGTCCAAGGGATAGAGTAAACCTGAAGTAAAGCATCGGAATGTAAAACTGGTCTCACAGGAAATGTTCAAAGCATAGACAGTAAAAAGAGTCAGTCTTCTTGTACTTAAGTCGGCATTGTGCCTTTTGTATTTAATTCCGATGCAATTTCTGTGTTTCATCGTCAATAAGAAGGTCCAAGGGATACAGTAAACCTGAAATGAAGCATCGGAATCTAAAACTGGTCTCACAGGAAAAGGTTCAAATCATAGCATGTAAGAGGAGTCGGTCCTCTTGTACTAAAGTCGGCATTGTGCCTTGCGCATTGCATTCCGTTGCAATTTCTGTGTTTCATCGTCAGTAAGAAGGTCCAAGGGATACAGTACACCTGAAGTAAAGCATCGGAATGTAAAACTGATCTCACAGGAATGGTTCAAAGCATAGGCAGTAAGAAGAGTCAGTCTTCTTGTACTTAAGACGGCATTGTGCCTTTTGTATTTAATTCCGATGCAAATTCTGTGTTTCATCGTCAATAAGAAGGTCCAAGGAATACAGTAAACCTGAAATGAAGCATCGGAATCTAAAACTCTTCCCACAGGAAAGGTTCAAATCATAGAATGTAAGAGGAGTCAGTCCTCTTGTACTTAAGTCGGCATTATGCATTTTGTATTTAATTGCGATGCAATTTCTGTGTTTCATCGTCAATAAGGAGGTCCAAGGGATACATTAAACCTGAAATGAAGCATCGGAATTTATAACTGGCCTCACAGGAAAGGTTCAAACCATAGACAATAAGAAGTGTCAGTCTTCTTGTACTTAAGTCAGCAATGTGCCTTTTGTATTTAATTCCGGTGCAATTTCTGTGTTTCATCGTCAATAAGCAGGTCCAAGGAATACAGTAAATCTGAAGTGAAGCATTGGAATCTAAAACTGGTCTCACAGGAAAGGTTCAATTCATAGAATGTAAGAAGAGTCATGCCTCTTGTACTTAAGTCGGCATTTTGCCTTTTGAATTTAATTCCGTTTCCATTTCTGTGTTTCATCGTGAATAAAAAGGTCCAAGGGATACAGTAAACCTGAAGTAAAGCATCGGAATGTAAAACTGGTCTCACAGGAAAGGTTCAAAGCATAGACAGTAAGAAGAGTCAGTCTTCTTGTACTTAAGTCGGCATTGTGCCTTTTGTATTTAATTCCGATGCAATTTCTGTGTTTCATCTTCAATAAAAAGGTCCAAGGGACATTGCAAACCTGAAGTGAAGCTTCGGAATCTAGAACTGGTCTCACAGGAAAGGTTCAAAACATAGAAAGTAGGAGGAGTCTGTCCTCTTGTACTGAAGTCGGCATTGTGCCTTTTGCATTTAATTCCGATGCAATTTCTGTGTTTCATCGTCAATAACAAGGCCCAAGGGATACAGTAAACCTGAAGTAAAGCATCGGAATCTAAGACTGGTCTCAGAGGAAAGGTTCAAAACATAGAGAGTAAGAATAGTCAGTCCTCTTGTACTTGAGTCGGCATTGTGCCTTTTGTATTTAGTTCCGATGTAATATCTGTGTTTCATCGTCAATAAGAAGGTCCAAGGGATACAGTAAACCTGAAATGAAGCATAGGAATCTAAAACCGGTCCCACATAAAAGGTTCAAATCATAGAATGTAAGAAGAGTCAGTCGTCTTGTACGAAAGTCGGCATTGTGCCTTTTGCATTCAATTTCGATGCAATTTCTGTGTGTCATCGTAAGTAAGAAGGTCCAAGGGATATAGTAAACCTGAAATCAAGCATCGGAATCTAAAACTGGTCTCACAGGAAAGGTTCAAAACCTAGACAGTAAGAAGAGTCAGTCTTCTTGTACTTAGGTCGTCATTGCGCCTTTCGTATTTAATTCAGATGTGATTTCTGTGTTTCATCGTCAATAAGAAGGTCCAAGGGATACAGTAAACCTGAAGTGAAGCACCGGAATCAAAACTGGTCTCACAGGAATGCTTCAAAACATAGACAGTAAGAGGACTCAGTCTTCTTGTACCTATGTAGGCAATGTTCATTTAGTATTTAATTCCGATGTAATTTTTGTTCTTCATCGTCAAAAAGAAGGTCAAAGATATACAGTAAACCTGAAGTAAAGCATCGGAATCTAAAACTGGTCTCAAATGAAAGGTTCAAATCATAGAATGTAAGAAGAGACAGTCGTCTCGCACGAATGTCGGCATTGTGCCTTATGTATTTAATTCCGATGCAATTTCTGTGTTTCATCGTCAATAAGAAGGTCCAAGGGATAAGGTAAACCCGAAAGGAACCATAGGAATCTGAAACTGATCTCACAGGAATGGTTCTAGTCATAGACAGTAAGAAGAGTCAGTCTTCTTGTACTTAAGTCGTCATTGCGCCTTTTGTACTTAATTCCGATGTAATTTCTGTGTTTCATCGTCAGCAAGAAGGTCCAAGGGATACAGTACACCTGAAGTAAAGCATCGGAATGTAAAACTGATCTCACAGGAATGGTTCAAAGCATAGGCAGTAAGAAGAGTCAGTCTTCGTGTACTTAAGTCGGCATTGTGCCTTTTGTATTTAATTCCGATGCAAATTCTGTGTTTCATCGTCAATAAGAAGGTCCAAGGAATATAGTAAACCTGAAATGAAGCATCGGAATCTAAAAGTCTTCCCACTGGAAAGGTTCAAATCATAGAATGTAAGAGGAGTCAGTCCTCTTGTACTAAAGTCGGCATTGTGCCATTTGCATTTAATTCCGATGCAATTTCTGTGTTTCATCGTCAATAAGAAGGTCAAAGGGATACAGGAAACCTGAAGTAAAGCAACGGAATCTAAAACTGGTTACACGGGGAAGGTTCAAAACATAGACAGTAAGAAGAGTCAGTCTTCATGTACTGAAGTCGGCATTGTGCCTTTTGTATTTAATTCCGATGCCATATCTGTGTTTTATCGTCAATAAGAAGGTCCAAGCGATACAGTAAACCTGAAGGGTAACATAGGAATCTGATACTGGTCTCACAGGAATAGTTCAAATCATAGACAGTAAGAAGATTCAGTCTTCTTGTACTTAAGTCGTCATTGTGCCTTTTGCATTTAATTCCGATGCAATTTCTTTTTTCATCGTCAATAAGAAGGTCCAAGGGATACAGTAAACCTGAAATGAAGCATAGGAATCTAAAAATGGTCTCACAGGAAAGGTTCAAATCATAGACAGTAAGAAGAATCAGTCATCTTGTACTTAAGTCGGCATTGTGCCTTTTGTATTTAATTCCGATTGAATTTCTGTGTTTCATCGTCAATATGAAGGTGCAAGGGATACACTAAACCTGAAGTGAGGCACCGGAATCAAAACTGGTCTCACAGCAAAGCTTCAAAACATAGACAGTAAGAAGAGTCAGTCTTCTTGTACTTAAGTCAACATTGTTCATTTACTATTTATTTCCGATGCGATTTCTGTGTTTGATTGTCAATAAGAACGTCCAAGGGATACAGTAAACCTGAAGTAAAGCATCGGAATCTAAAACAGGTCTCACAGGACACGTTCAAAATATAGACAGTAAGAAGAGTCAGTCTTCTTGTACTTAAGTCGGCATTGTGCCTTTTGTATTTCATTCCGATGCAATATCTGTGTTTCATCGTCAATGAGAAGGTCCAACGGATACAGTAAACCTGAAATGGAGCATCGGAATTTATAACTGGTCTCACAGGAAAGATTCAAACCACAGACAGTAAGAAGTCTCAGTCTTCTTGTACTTAAGTCGGCAATGTGCCTCTTGTAATTAATTCCGGTGCAATTTCTGTGTTTCATCGTCAATAAGCAGGTCCAAGGAATACAGTAAACCTGAAGTGAAGCATCGGAATCTAAAACTGGTCTCACAGGAAAGGTTCAAATCACGGAATGTAAGAAGAGTCAGTCTTCTTGTACTTAATTCCGCATTGTGCCCTTTGTAATTAATTCCGATGCAATTTCTGTGTTTCATCGTCAATAAGAACGTCCAAGGGATACAGTAAACCTGAAGTAAAGCATCGGAATCTTAAACTGAGATCACAGGAAAGGTTCAAAACACAGACAGTACGAAGAGTCAGTCTTTTTGTTTTTAAGTAGGCATTGTGCCGTATGTATTTAATTCCGGCCAAATTTCCGTGTTTCATCGTCAATAAGAAAGTCCAAGGGATACCGTCAACCTGAAGTGAAGCATCGGAATCAAATGGGGTCTCACAGGAATGGTTCAAAACATAGACAGTAAGATTAGTCAGTCTTCTTGTACTTAAGACGGCATTGTGCCATTAGTATTTAATTCCGATGCAATTTCTTTGTTTCATCGTCAATAAGAAGGTCCAAGGGATACAGTAAACCTGAAATGAAGCATAGGAATCTAAAAATGGTCTCACAGGAAAGGTTCAATTCATAGACAGTAAGAAGACTCAGTCATCTTGTACTTAAGTCGGCAATGTGCCTTTTGTATTTAATTCCGATAGAATTTCTGTGTTTCATCGTCAATATGAAGGTCCAAGGGATACACTAAACCCGAAGTGAAGCACCGGAATCTAAAACTGGTCTCACGGGAAAGGTTTAAATTATAGACAGTATGAAGAGTCAGTCTTCTTGTACTTAAATCGGTATTTTGACTTTTGTACTTAATTCCGATGTAATTTCTGTGTTTCATCGTCATTATGAAAGTCCAAGGGATACAGTAAACCTGAAGTGAAGCATCGGAATCTATGACTGGTCTCACAGGAAAGGTTCAAAATATAGACACTAAGAAGAGTCAGTCTTCTTGTACTTAAGTCGGCATTGTGCCTTTTGCATTTGTTTATGATGCAATTTCTGTGTTTCATCTTCAATAAGAAGGTACAAGGGATACAGTAAACCTGAAGTGAAACACCGGAATCAAAACTGGTCTCACAGCAACCATTCAAAACAAAGACAGTAAGAAGAGGCAGACTTCTTGTACTTACGTCGGTATTGTGCTTTTTGTACTTAATTCCGATGCAATTTCTGTGTTTCATCGTCAATAAGGAGGTCCAAGGGATAAGGTAAACCGGAAATGAAGCATCGGAATCTGAAACTGGTCTCACAAGAAAGGTTCAAAACATAGACTGTAAGAAGAGTCAGTCATCTTGTACTTACGTCGGCATAGTGCTTTTTGTATTAAATTCCGATGCTGTTTCTGTGTTTCATCGTCAATAAGCAATTCCAAGGGATACAGTAAACCTGAAGTGAAGCATCGGAATCTTAAAACTGGTCTCACAGGAAAGGTTCAAATCATAGAATGTAAGATGAGTCAGTCCTCTTGTACTTAAGTCAGCATTGTGCCTTTTGTATTTAATTCCGATGCTATTTCTGTGTTTCATCGTCAATAAGAAGATCCAAGGGATGCAGTATACCTGAAATGAAGCATAAGAATCTAAAACTGGTCTCACAGGAAAGGTTAAAAGCACAGACAGTAAGAAGAAACAGTCTACTTGTACTGAAGTCGGCATTTTGAATTTTGTATTTAATTCCGGTGCAATTTCTGCGTTTCATCGTCAATAAGAAGGTCCAAAGGATACAGTAAACCTGAAATGAAGCATCGGAATCTAAAACTGGTCTCACATGAAAGGTTCAAATCATAGAATGTAAGATGAGTCAGTCGTCTTGTACGAAAGTCAACATTGTGCCTTTTGCATTTACTTCCGATGCAATTTCTGTGTCTCATCGTAATTAAGAAGGTCCAAGGGATATAGTAAACCTGAAGTAAATCATCGGAATCTAAAACTGGCCTCACAGGAAAGGTTCAAATCATAGACAGTAAGAAGAGTCAGTCTTCTTGTACTCAGGTCGTCATTGCGCCTTTTGTATTTAATTCCGATGTAATTTCTGTGTTTCATCGTCAATAAGAATGTCCAAGGGGTACAGTAAACCTGAAGTGAAGCACCGGAATCAAAACTGGTCTCACAGGAATGCTTCAAAATATAGACAGTAAGAAGATTCAGTCTTCTTGTACTTAAGTCGGCATTCTTCATTCAGTATTTATTCCAATGCAATTTTTGTTCTTCATCGTCAATAAGAAGGTCCAAGATATACAGTAAACCTGAAGTAAAGCATCGGAATCTAAAACTGGTCTCACAGGAAACGTTCAAAACATAGACAGTAAGAAGAGACAGTCTTCATGTACTTAAGTCGGAATTGTGCCTTTTGTATTTCATTCCGATGCAATATCTGTGTTTCATCGTCAATAAGAAGGTCCAAGGGATACAGTAAGCCTGAAAAGAAAACCTACGAATCTGAGGCTGATCTAACAGGAATGGTTCAAATCATAGACAGTAAGAAGAGTCAGACTCATTGTACTTATGTCGGCATTGTGGCGTTTGTATTTAATTCCGATGTAATTTTTGTGTTTCACGTCAATTAGAAGGTCCAAGGGATACAGCAAACCTGACGTGAAGCACCGGAATCAAAACTGGTCTCACAGGAAAGCGTCAAAACATAGACAGTAAAAAGAGTATGCCTTCTTGTACTTAAGTCGGCATTGTGCATTTTGTATTTAATTCCGATGCAATTTCTGTGTTTCATCATCAATAAGAAGGTCCAAGGGATACAGTAAACCTGAAGTAAAGCATCGGAATCTAAAACAGGTCTCACAGGACACGTTCAAAATATAGACAGTAAGAAGAGTCAGTCTTCTTGTACTTAAGTCGGCATTGTGCCTTTTGTATTTCATTCCGATGCAATATCTGTGTTTCATCGTCAATAAGAAGGTCCAAAGGATACAGTAAACTTGAAGTGAAACTTCGGAATCTAAAACAGGTCTCACAGGAAAGGTTCAATTCATAGAATGTAAGAAGAGTCAGTCCTCTTGTACTCAAGTCGGCATTGTGCCTTTTGTATTTAATTCCGATGCCATTTCTGTGTTTCATCGTGAATAAGAAGGTCCAAGGGATAGAGTAAAAATGAAATACAGCATCGTAATGTAAAACTGGTCTGACAGGAAAGGTTCAAAGCATAGACAGTAAGAAGAGTCAGTCTTCTAGTACTTAAGTCGGCATCGTGCCTTTTGTATTTAATTCCGATGCAATTTCTGTGCTTCATCGTCAATAAGAAGGTCCAAGGGATACAGTAATTCTGAAGTAAAGCATCGGAATCTAAAACAGGTCTCACAGGACACGTTCAAAATATAGACAGTAAGAAGAGTCAGTCTTCTTGTACTTAAGTCGGCATTGTGGGTTTTGTATTTAATTGCGATGCAATTTCTGTGTTTCATCGTCAATAAGGAGGTCCAAGGGATACATTAAACCTGAAATGAAGCATCGGAATTTATAACTGGTCTCACAGGAAAGATTCATACCACAGACAGTAAGAAGTGCCAGTCTTCTTGTACTTAAGTCGGCAATGTGCCTTTTGTAATTAATTCCGGTGCAATTTCTGTGTTTCATCGTCAATAAGCAGGTCCAAGGAATACAGTAAACCTGAAGTGAAGCATCGGAATCTAAAACTGGTCTCACAGGAAAGGTTCAAATCACGGAATGTAAGAAGAGTCAGTCTTCTTGTACTTAATTCCGCATTGTGCCCTTTGTAATTAATTCCGATGCAATTTCTGTGTTTCATCGTCAATAAGAACGTCCAAGGGATACAGTAAACCTGAAGTAAAGCATCGGAATCTTAAACTGAGATCACGGGAAAGGTTCAAAACACAGACAGTACGAAGAGTCAGTCTTTTTGTTTTTAAGTGGGCATTGTGCCGTATGTATTTAATTCCGGCCAAATTTCTGTGTTTCATCGTCAATAAGAAAGTCCAAGGGATACCGTCAACCTGAAGTGAAGCATCGGAATCAAATGGGGTCTCACAGGAATGGTTCAAAACATAGACAGTAAGATTAGTCAGTCTTCTTGTTCTTAAGACGGCATTGTGCCATTAGTATTTAATTCCGATGCAATTTCTTTGTTTCATCGTCAATAAGAAGGTCCAAGGGATACAGTAAACCTGAAATGAAGCATAGGAATCTAAAAATGGTCTCACAGGAAAGGTTCAATTCATAGACAGTAAGAAGACTCAGTCATCTTGTACTTAAGTCGGCAATGTGCCTTTTGTATTTAATTCCGATAGAATTTCTGTGTTTCATCGTCAATATGAAGGTCCAAGGGATACACTAAACCTGAAGTGAAGCACCGGAATCTAAAACTGGTCTCACGGGAAAGGTTTAAATTATAGACAGTATGAAGAGTCAGTCTTCTTGTACTTAAATCGGCATTTTGACTTTTGTATTTAATTCCGATGTAATTTCTGTGTTTCATCGTCATTATGAAAGTCCAAGGGATACAGTAAACCTGAAGTGAAGCATCGGAATCTATAACTGGTCTCACAGGAAAGGTTCAAAATATAGACACTAAGAAGAGTCAGTCTTCTTGTACTTAAGTCGGCATTGTGCCTTTTGCATTTGTTTATGATGCAATTTCTGTGTTTCATCTTCAATAAGAAGGTACAAGGGATACAGTAAACCTGAAGTGAAACACCGGAATCAAAACTGGTCTCACAGCAACCATTCAAAACAAAGACAGTAAGAAGAGGCAGACTTCTTGTACTTACGTCGGAATTGTGCGTTTTGTACCTAATTCCGATGCAATTTCTGTGTTTCATCGTCAATAAGAAGGTCCAAGGGATAAGGTAAACCAGAAATGAAGCATCGGAATCTGAAACTGGTCTCACAAGAAACGTTCAAAACATAGACTGTAAGAAGAGTCAGTCATCTTGTACTTACGTCGGCATAGTGCTTTTTGTATTAAATTCCGATGCTGTTTCTGTGTTTCATCGTCAATAAGCAATTCCAAGGGATACAGTAAACCTGAAGTGAAGCATCGGAATCTTAAAACTGGTCTCACAGGAAAGGTTCAAATCATAGAATGTAAGATGAGTCAGTCCTCTTGTACTTAAGTCAGCATTGTGCCTTTTGTATTTAATTCCGATGCTATTTCTGTGTTTCATCGTCAATAAGAAGATCCAAGGGATACAGAATACCTGAAATGAAGCATAAGAATCTAAAACTGGTCTCAGAGGAAAGCTTCAAATCATAGACAGTAGGAAGACTCAGTCATCTTGTACTTAAGTCGGCATTGTGCCTTTTGTATTTAGTTCCGATGCAATATGTGTATTTCATCGTCAACATGAAGGTCCAAGGGATACAGTAAACCTGAAGTGAAGCATCGGAATCTAAAACTTGTCTCACAAGAAAAGTTCAAATTATAGACAGTGAGAAGAGTGAGTCTTCTTGTTCTGGGTCGGCATAGTCCCATTTTTATTTAATTCCAAATCAATTTCTGTGTTTCAACGTCAACAAGAAGGTCCAAGGGATACAGTAAACCTGATGTGAAGCATCGGAATCTTAAAACTGGTCTCACAGGAAAGGTTCAAATCATAGAATGTAAGATGAGTCAGTCCTCTTGTACTTAAGTCAGCATTGTGAATTTTGTATTTAATTCCGATGCTATTTCTGTGTTTCATCGTCAATAAGAAGATCCAAGGGATACAGTATACCTGAAATGAAGCATAAGAATCTAAAACTGGTCTCACAGGAAAGGTTAAAAGCACAGACAGTAAGAAAAAACAGTCTACTTGTACTGAAGTCGGCATTTTGAATTTTGTATTTAATTCCGGTGCAATTTCTGCGTTTCATCGTCAATAAGAAGGTCCAAAGGATACAGTAAACCTAAAATGAAGCATCGGAATCTAAAACTGGTCTCACATGAAAGGTTCAAATCATAGAATGTAAGATGACTCAGTCGTCTTGTACGAAAGGCAACATTGTGCCTTTTGCATTTAATTCCGATGCAATTTCTGTGTCTCATCGTAAATAAGAAGGTCCAAGGGATATATTAAACCTGAAGTAAATCATCGGAATCTAAAACTGGTCTCACAGGAAAGGTTCAAATCATAGACAGTAAGAAGAGTCAGTCTTCTTGTACTCAGGTCGTCATTGCGCCTTTTGTATTTAATTCCGATGTAATTTCTGTGTTTCATCGTCAATAAGAATGTCCAAGGGGTACAGTAAACCTGAAGTGAAGCACCGGAATCAAAACTGGTCTCACAGGAATGCTTCAAAATATAGACAGTAAGAAGATTCAGTCTTCTTGTACTTAAGTCGGCATTCTTCATTCAGTATTTATTCCAATGCAATTTTTGTTCTTCATCGTCAATAAGAAGGTCCGAGATATACAGTAAACCTGAAGTAAAGCATCGGAATCCAAAACTGGTCTCACAGGAAACGTTCAAAACATAGACAGTAAGAAGAGACAGTCTTCTTGTACTTAAGTCGGAATTGTGCCTTTTGTATTTCATTCCGATGCAATATCTGTGTTTCATCGTCAATAAGAAGGTCCAAGGGATACAGTAAACCTGAAAAGAAAACCTACGAATCTGAGGCTGATCTAACAGGAATGGTTCAAATCATAGACAGTAAGAAGAGTCAGACTCATTGTAGTTATGTCGGCATTGTGGCGTTTGTATTTAATTCCGATGTAATTTTTGTGTTTCACGTCAATAAGAAGGTCCAAGGGATACAGCAAACCTGACGTGAAGCACCGGAATCAAAACTGGTCTCACAGGAAAGCGTCAAAACATAGACAGTAAAAAGAGTATGCCTTCTTGTACTTAAGCCGGCATTGTGCATTTTGTATTTAATTCCGATGCAATTTCTGTGTTTCATCATCAATAAGAAGGTCCAAGGGATACAGTAAACCTGAAGTAAAGCATCGGAATCAAAAACTTGTCTCACAGGAATGGTGCAAAACATTGACAGAAAGAAGAGTCAGTCTTCTTGTACTTAAGTCGGCATTGTGCCTTTTGTATTTAATTCGGATGCAATTACTGTGTTTCATCGTCAATACGAAGGTCCAAAGGATACAGTAAACTTGAAGTGAAACTTCGGAATCTAAAACAGGTCTCACAGGAAAGGTTCAATTCATAGAATGTAAGAAGAGTCAGTCCTCTTGTACTTAAGTCGGCATTGTGCCTTTTGTATTTAATTCCGATGCCATTTCTGTTTTTCGTCGTGAATAAGAAGGTCCAAGGGATAGAGTAAAAATGAAATACAGCATCGGAATGTAAAACTGGTCTGACAGGAAAGGTTCAAAGCATAGACAGTAAGAAGAGACAGTCTTCTAGTACTTAAGTGGGCATCGTGCCTTTTGTATTTAATTCCGATGCCATTTCTGTGCTTCATCGTCAATAAGAAGGCCCAAGGGATACAGTAAACCTGAAATGAAGCATAGGAATCTAAAAATGGTCTCACAGGAAACGTTCAAATTATAGACAGTAAGAAGACTCAGTCATCTTGTACTTAAGTCGGCATTGTGCCTTTTGTATTTAATTCCGATCGAATTTCTGTGTTTCATCGTCATTATGAAAGTCCAAGGGATACAGTAAACCTGAAGTGAAGCATCGGAATCTATAACTGGTCTCACAGGAAAGGTTCAAAATATAGACACAAAGAAGAGTCAGTCTAGTTGTACTTAAGTCGGCATTGTGCCTTTTGTATATAATTTTGATGCAATTTCTGTGTTCCATCTTCAATAAGAATGTCCAAGGGATACAGTAAACCTGAAGTGAAACACCGGAATCAAAACTGGTCTCACAGGAAACCTTCAAAACATAGACAGTAAGAGGAGTCAGTCTTCTTGTACTTAAGTCGGAATTGTGCGTTTTGTACTTAATTCCGATGAAATTTCTGTGTTTCATCGTCAATAAGCAATTCTAAGGGATACAGTAAACCTGAGGTGAAGCATCGGAAAGTTAAAACTGGTCTCATAGGAAAGGTTCAAATCATGGAATGTAAGAAGAGTCAACCCTCTTGTACTTAAGT
This sequence comes from Schistocerca americana, assembly GCF_021461395.2. NCBI lineage: Eukaryota > Metazoa > Arthropoda > Insecta > Orthoptera > Acrididae > Schistocerca > Schistocerca americana. Next base: position 765,061,953 of record NC_060123.1, read on the forward strand.
CCGCATTGTGCCTTTTGTATTTTAATCCGATGCAATTTCTGTGTTTCATCGTCAATAAGAAGGTCCAAGGGATACAGTAAACCTGAAGTAAAGCAACCGAATCTAAAACTGGTCTCACAGGAAAGGTTCAAAACATAGACAGTAAGAAGAGTCAGTCTTCTTGTTTTTAAGTGGGCATTGTGACTTTTGTATTTAATTCCGACAAATTTCTGTGTTTCATCGTCAATAAGAAAGTCCAAGGGATACAGTAAACCTAAAGTGAGGCATCGGAATCTAAAACTGGTCTCACAGGAAAGGTTCAAATTATAGACAGTAAGAAGAGTCAGTCTACTCGTACTTAAGTCGGCATTTTGACTTTTGTATTTAATTCCGATGCAATTTCGGTGTTTCATCTTCAATAAGATGGTCCAAGGGATACAGTAAACCTGAAGTGAGACCCCGGAATCAAAACTGGTCTCACCGGATTGGTTCAAAACATAGACAGTAAGAGGAGTCAGTCTTCTTGTACTTAAGTCAGCATTGTGCCTTTTGTATTAAATTCCTATGCTATTTCTGTGTTTCATCGTCAATAAGAAGGTCCAAGGGATACAGCAAACCTGAAGTGAAGCATCGGAATCTATAACTGGTCGAACAGGAAAGGTTCAAATCGTAGACAGTAAGAAGACCCAGTCATCTCGTACTTAAGTCGGCATTGTGCCTTTTGTATTTAGTTCCGATGCAATTTGTGTGTTTCATCGTCAACATGAAAGTCTAAGGGATACAGTAAACCTGAAGTGAAGCATCGGAATCTAAAAGTGGTCTCACAGGAAAAGTTCAAATTATAGACAGTGAGAAGAGTCAGTCTTCTTGTACTTATGTCGGCATTTTTACTTTTGTATTTAATTCCGATGCAATTTCTGTGTTTCATCGTCAATATGAAGGTCCAAGGGATACAGCAAACCTGAAGTGAAGCATCGGAATCTATAACTGGTCGAACAGGAAAGGTTCAAAATATAGACAGCAAGAAGAGTCAGTCTTCTTGTTCTGAAGTCGGCATAGTGCCATTTGTATTTAATTCCAATTCAATTTCTGTGCTTCATCGTCAAGAAGAAGGTCCAAGGGATACAGTAAACCTAAAGTGAAGCATCGTAATCTAAAAATGGTCTCACAGGAAAGGTCCAAAACATAGTCAGTAAGAAGAGTCAATCTTCTTGTACTTAAGTCGGCATTGTGCCTTTTCTATTTAATTCGGATGCAATTACTGTGTTTCATCATCAATAAGAAGGTCCAAGAGATACAGTAAACCTGAAGAGAAGCTTCGGAATCTAAAACTGGTCTCACAGGAAAGGTTCAAATCATAGACAGTAAGAAGAGTCAGTCTTCTTGTACTTGAGTCGGCATTGTGCCTTTTGTATTTAATTCTGATGCAATTTCTGTGTTTCATCGTCAATAAGAAGGTCCAAGGGATACAGTAAACCGGAAATGAAGCATCTGAATCTAAAACTGGTCTCACATGAAAGGTTCAAATCATAGAATGTAAGAAGAGTCAGTCGTCTTGAACGAAAGCCGGCATTGTGCCTTTTGCATTTAATTCCGATGCAATCTCTGTGTTTCATCTTCAATAAGAAGGTCCAAGGGATACAGTAAATCTGAAACTAAACATAGGAATCTGAAACTCGTCTCACAGGAATCGTTGAAATCGTCGACAGTAAGAAGAGTCAGTCTTCTTGTACTTAAGTCGGTATTGTTCATTTATTATTTAATTCCGATGCAATGTTTTTGTTTGATCGTCAATAAGAAGGTCCAAGGGATACAGCAAACCTGAAGTGAAGCATCGGAATCTATAACTGGTCTCACAGGAAAGGTTTTTAAAAATGGACAGCAAGAAGAGTCAGTCTTCTTGTTCTGAAGCCGGCATAGTGCCTTTTGTATTTAATTCCGATGCAATATCTGTGTTTCATCGTCGATACGAAGGTCCAAGGGATACAGTAAACCTGAAATGAAGCATCGGAATCTAAACCTGGTCTCACATGAAAGGTTCAAATCATAGAATGTAAGATGAGTTAGTCGTCTTGTACGAAAGTCGGCATTGTGCCTTTTGCATTTAATTCCGATGCAATTTCTGTGTCTCATCGCAAATAAGAAGGTCCATTAGATACAGTAAACCTGAAGTAAAGCATCGGAATCTAAAACTGGTCTCACAGGAAAGGTTCAAAACATAGACATTAAGAAGTGTCAGTCTTCATGTACTGAAGTCGGCATTGTGCCTTTTGTATTTAATTTCGATGCAATATCTGTGTTTCATCGTCATTAAGAAGGTCCATGGGATATAGTAAACCTGAAGTGAAGCTTCGGAATCTAGAACTGGTCTCACAGCAAAGGTTCAAATCATAGAATGTAAAAAGAGTCAGTCCTATTGTACTTAAGTCGGCATTGTGACTTTTGTATTTGATTCCGATGCCATTTCTGTGTTTCATCGTGAATAAAAAGGTCCAAGGGATACAGTAAACCTGAAGTAAAGCATCGGAATGTAAAACTGCTCTCACAGGAAAGGTTCAACGCATAGACAGTAAGAAGAGTCAGTCTTCTTGTAGTTGAGTCGGCATTGTGCTTTTTGTATTTAATTCCGATTCAATATCTGTGTTTCATCGACAATAAGAAGGTCCAAGGGATACAGTAAACCTGAAATAAATCATCGGAATCTAGAACTGGTCTCACATGAAAGGTTCAAATCATAGAATGTAAGGAGAGTCAGTCGTCTTGTACGAAAGTCGGCATTGTGCCTTTTGCATTTAATTCCGATGCAATTTCTGTGTCTCATCGTAAATAAGAAGGTCCAAGGGATACAGTAAGCCTGAAGTAAGGCATCGGAATCTAAAACTCGTCTCACAGGAAAGGTTCAAATCATAGACAGTAAGAAGACAGAGTCATCTTGTCCTTAAGTCGGCATTGTGCCTTTTGTATTTAATTCCGATGTAATTTTTGTGTTTCATCGTCAATAAGTAGGTCCAAGGGATACTGTAAACCTGAAGTGAAGCATCGGAAATTAAAACTGGTCTCACAGGCAAGGTTCAAAACATAGACAGTAAGGAGTGTCAGTCTTCTTGTACTTAAGTCGGCATTGTGCTTTTTGTATTTAATTCCGATGCAATTTCTGTGTTTCATCGTCAATAATAAGGTCCAAGGGACACAGTAAACCTGAAATGGAACATCAGAATGTAAAACTGGTTTCACAGGAAAGGTTCAAATCATAGACAGTAAGAAGAGTCAGTCATCTTGTACTTAAGTCGGCATTGTGCCTTTTGTATTTAATTCCGATGCAATTTTGTGTTTCATCGTCAATAAGAAGGTCCAAGGGATACAGTAAACCTGAAGTAAAGCATCTGAATCTAAAACTGGTCTCATGGGAAAGGTTCAAACCATAGACATTAAGAAGAGTCAGTCGTCTTGTTTTTATGTTGTCATTGTGCCTTTTGTATTTAATTCCGATGCAATTTCTGTGTTTCATCGTCAATAAGAAGGTCCAAGGGACACAGTAAACCTGAAATGAAACATCTGAATGTACAACTGGTCTCACAGGAAAGGTTCAAAACATAGACAGTAAGAAGAGTCAGTCATCTTGTACTTAAGTCGGCATTGTGCCTTTTGTATTTAACTCCGACGCTATATCTGTGTTTCATCGTCAATAAGAAGGTCCAAGGGATACAGTATACCTGAAATGAAGCATAAGAATCTAAAACTGGTCTCACAGGAAAGGTTCAAATCATAGACAGTAAGAAGATTTAGTCATCTTGTACTTAAGTCGGCATTGTGCCTTTTGTATTTAGTTCCGATGCAATTTGTGTGGTGTCACCGCCAGACACCACACTTGCTAGTTGGTAGCTTAAATCGGCCGCGGTCCTTTTAGTACATGTCGGACCCGCGTGTCGCCACTGTGTCATCGCAGACCTAGCGCCACCTCAAGGCAGGTCCCGATATACGATAGAGCACTCGCCCCAGTTGTACGACGACATTGCTAGCGACAATACGGACGAGGCCTTCCTCTCATTCGCCGAGAGACAGTTAGAATAGCCTTCTGCTAAGTCCATGGCTACGACCTAGCAAGGCGCCAATTGTAACAGTGCATGTATCTTACGAGTCGCATTAGTATAGTCGAGAGAGATGTATCACCAGGAGTGAATAAAGTTAAGTATATTCCAGCTACGTGCTTTTCTTGCTACCATTCAATAGTCATCCTGTTCCAGACTTCACGCCCGTCTGCGATAGATAGCGTGCCCATCGGCCCCCTCAAAATAACACTGTGTCGGCACTTCTGTCGACACATCAATTTGTGTGTTTCATCGTCAACATGAAGGTCCAAGGGATACAGTAAACCTGAAGTAAAGCATCGGAAGCTAAAACTGGTCTCACAGGAGAGGTTCAACTTATTGACAGTAAGAAGAGTTTGTCTTCTTGTACTTAAGTCGGCATTTTGCTTTTGTATTTAATTCCGATGCAATTTCTGTGTTTCATCGTCAATAGGAAGGTCCAAGGGATACAGTAAACCTGAAAGGAAACCTAGGAATCTGAGGCTGGTCTCACAGGAAAGGTTAAAATAATTGACAGTAAGAAGAGTCAGACTCCTTGCACTTAAGTCGGCATTGTGGCTTTTGTATTTAATTCCGATGTAATGTTTGTGTTTCACGTCAATAAGAAGGTCCAAGGGATACAGTAAACTTGACGTGAAGCACCGGAATCGAAACTGGTCTCACAGGAAATCTTCAAAACATAGACAGTAAGAGGAGTCAGTCTTCTTGTACTTAAGTCGGAATTGTGCATTTTGTATTTAATTCCGATGCTATTTCTGTGTTTCAACGTCAATAAAAAGGTCCAAGGGATACAGTAAACCTGAAGTGAAGCATCGGAATCTAAAACTGGTCTCACTTAAAGATTCAAAACATAGACAGTAAGAAGAGTCAGTCTTCTTGTACTTAAGTCGGCTTTTTGACTTTTGTATTTAATTCCGATGCAATTTCTGTGTTTCATCGTCAATAAGAAGGTCCAAGGGATACAGTAAACCTGAAGTGAAGCATCGAAAACTAAAACTGGTCTCACAGGAAAGGGTCAAAACATAGACAGTAAGAAGAGACAGTCTTCTTGTACTAAAGTCGGCATTGTGCCTTTTGAATTTAATTCCGACACAATTTCTGTGTTTCATCGTCAATGAGAAGGTCCAAGGGATACACTAAACCTGAACTGAAACATCGGAATCTAAAACTGGTGTCACAGGAAAGGTTCAAATCATGGAATGTAAGAAGAGTCAGTCCTCTTGTACTGAAGTCGGCATTGTGCCATTTGTATTTAATTCCGATGCACTCTCTGTGTTTTATCGTCAATAAATTGGTCCAAGGCATACAGTAAACCTGAAGTAAAGGATCTTAATTTAAAACTGTTCACACAGGAAAGGTTCATAACATAGACAGTAAGGAGAGTCGGTCTTCTTGTCTTTAAGTCGGCATTGTGCCTTTTGTATTTAATTTCGATGCAAATTCTGTGTTTCATCGTCAATAAGTAAGTCTGTGGGATTCAGTAAACCTGAAGTGAAGCATCGCAATCAAAAATGGTTTCACAGGAAAGTTCAAATCACAGACAGTAAGAACAGTCAGTATTCTTGTTTTTATGTTTTCATTGTGCCTTTTGTATTTCATTCCGACGCAATTTCTGTGTTTCATCGTCACTAAGAAGGTCCAAGGGGTACAGTAAACCTGAAGTGATGCACCGGAATCAAAACTGGTCTCACTGGAAAGCTTCAAAACATAGACAGTAAGAAGAGTCAGTCTTCTGGTTTTTAAGTCGGCATTTTGACTTTTGTATTTAATTCCGATGCTATTTCTGTGTTTCATCGTCAGTAAGAGGGTCGGAGGGATACAGTAACCCTGACGTGAAGCATCGGAAACTAAAACGGGTCTCACAGTAAAGATTCAAAACATAGACGGTAAGAAGAGTCAGTGTTCTTGTCTTTAAGTCGGCATTGTGCCTTTTGTATTTATTTCCGATGCATTTCTGTGTTTCATCGCCAATTAGAAGGTGCAAGGGATACAGTAAACCTGAAGTGAACCATAGGAATCTAAAACCGGTCTCACGGGAAAGGATCAAAACATAGACAGTAAGAAGAGTCGGTATTAATGTCTTTAAGTCGGCATTTTCACTTTTGTATTTAATTCCGATGCAATTTCTGTGTTTCATCGTCAATAAGAAAGTCCAACGGATACAGTAAACCTGTAGTGAAGCATCGGAATCTAAAACTGGTCTCACAGTAAAGGTTCAAAACATAGACGGTAAGAAGCGTCAGTCTTCTTGTACTTAAGTCGGCATTGTGCCTTTTTTTTTAATTCCGATGCAATTTCTATGTTTCATCGTCAATACGAAAGTCCAAGGGATACAGTAAACCTTAAATGAAGCATAGGAATCTAAAACAGGTCTCATAGGGAAGGTTCAAAACATAGACAGTAAGATGAGTCAGACATCATGTACTTAATTCGGCATGGTGCCTTTTGTATTTAGTTCCGATCGAAATTCTTTGTTTCATCGTCAATATGAAGCTCCAATGGATACAGTATACCTGAAGTGAAGCATCGGATTCTTAAATTGGTCTCAGAGGAACGGTTCAAAGTATAGACCGTAAGAAGAGTCAGTCCTCTTGTACTTAAGTAGGCATTGTGCGTTCAGTAATTAATTCCGATGCAATTTCTGTGTTTCATCGTCAATAAGAAGGTCCAACGGACACAGTAAACTTGAAGTGAAGCATCGGAATCTAAAACTGATCTCACAGGAAAGGTTCAAAACATAGACAGTAAGTGGAGTCAGTCTTCTTGTTTTTGAGTCAGCATTGTGCATTTTGTATTTAATACCGACGCAATTTCTGTGTTTCATCGTCATTAAGAAGGTCTAAGGGATACAGTAAACCTGAAGTGAGGCATCAGAAACTAAACTGGTCTCACAAGAAATGTTCAAAATATAGACAGTAAGAAGAGTCAGTCTTCTCGTAATTAAATCGGCATTGTGCCTTTTGTATTTAATTCCGATGCAATTACTGTGTTTCACCGTCAATAAGAAGGTCTAAGGCATACATTAAACCTGAAATGAAACATCGGAATCTAAAACTGGTCTCACAGGAAAGGTTCAAACATAGACCGTAAGAAGAGTCAGTCTTCTTGTACTTATGTCGGCATTGTGCCTTTTGTATATAATTTTGATGCAATTTCTGTGTTCCATCTTCAATAAGAAGGTCCAAGGGATACAGTAAACCTGAAGTGAAACACCGGAATCAAAACTGGTCTCACAGGAAACCTTCAAAACATAGACAGTAAGAAGAGTCAGTCTTCTTGTACTTAAGTCGGAATTGTGCGTTTTGTACTTAATTCCGATGAAATTTCTGTGTTTCATCGTCAATAAGCAATTCCAAGGGATACAGTAAACCTGAAGTAAAGCAACCGAATCTAAAACCGGTCTCACAGCAAAGGTTCAAAACATAGACAGTAAGAAGAGTCAGTGTTCTTGTACTTAAATCGGCATTGTGCCTCTTGTATTTAATTCCGATGCAATTTCTGTGTATCATAGTCAATAAGAAGGTCCAAGAGATACAGTAAACCTGAAATGAAGCATAGGAATCTAAAACTTGTCTCACAGCAAAGGTTCAAAACATAGACAGTAAGAAGAGTCAGTCTTCTTGTACTTAAATCGGCATTGTGCGTATTGTATTTATGTCCGATGCAATTTCTGTGTATCATCGTCAATAAACAGGTCTAAGGGATACAGTAAACCTGAAGTGATGCATCGGAATCTAAAACTGGTCTCACAGGAAAGGTTCATATCATGGAATGTAAGAAGAGTCAGTCCTCTTGTACTTAAGTCGGCATTGTGCCTTTTGTATTTAATTCCGATGCAATTTCTGTGTTTCATCGTCAATAAGAAGGTCCAAGGGATACAGTAAACCTGAAATGAAGCATAGGATTCTCAAACTGGGCTCACAGGAAAGGTTTCCATCATAGACAGTAAGAAGACTCAGTCTTCTTGTATTTAGGTCGGCAATGTGCCTTTTGTATTTAATTCCGATGCAATATATGTGTTTCATCGTCAATAAGGAGGTCCAAGGCATACAGTAAACCTGAAGTGAAGCATCGGAATCTAAAACTGGGATCACAGGAAAGGTTCAAAACATAGACAGTAAGAGGAGTCGGTCCTCTTGTACTTATGTCGGCATTGTGCCTTTTGTATTTAATTCCGATGCAATTTCTGTGTTTCATCGTCAATAAGAAGCTCCAAGGGATACAGTAAACCTGAAGTAAAGCATTGGAAGCTAAAACTGGTCTCACGGGTGAGGTGCAAAGTATAGACAGTAAGAGGAGTCGGTCTTCTTGTTTTTATGTCGTCACTGTGCCTTTTGTATTTAATTCCGAAGCAATTTCTGTGTCTCATTGTAAATAAGAGAGTCTGAGGGATACAGTAAACCTGAAGTGAAGCATCAGAATCAAACCTGGTCTCACAGGAAGGGTTCAAAACATAGACAGTAAGAAGAGTCAGTCTTCTTGTACTTGAGTCGGCATTGTGCGTATTGTATTTAATTCCTATGCAATTTCTGTGTTTCATCGACAATAAGAAGGTCCAAAGGATACAGTAAATCTGAAGTGAAGCATCGGATCAAAACTGGTCTCACAGGAAAGGTTTAAAACATAGTCAGTAAGAGGAGTCAGTCTTCTTGTACTCAAGTCGGCATTGTGCCTCTTGTATTTAATTCCGATGCAATTTCTGTGTATCATCGTCAATTCGAAGGTACAAGGGATACAGTAAACCTGAAATGAAGCATAGGAATCTAAAACTGGTCTCACAAAAAAGGTTCAAAACATAGACTGTAAGAAGAGTCAGTCTTCTTGTACTTAAGTCGGCATTGTGCGTTTTGTATTACGTCCGATGCTATTTCTGTGTATCATCGTCAACAAGCAGGTCTAAGCGATACAGTAAACGTGAAGTGAAGCATCGGAATCTAAAACTGGTCTCACACGAAAGGTTCGAAGCATAGACAGTAAGAAGAACCAGTCTTCTTGTTTTTAAGTCGGCATTGTGCCTTTTGTATTTAATTCCGATGCAATATCTGTGTTTCATCGACAATAAGAAGGTCCAAGGGATACAGTAAACCTGAAATAAAGCATCGGAATCTAGAACTGGTCTCACATGAAAGGTTCAAATCATAGAATGTAAGGAGAGTCAGTCGTCTTGTACGAAAGTCGGCATTGTGCCTTTTGCATTTAATTCCGATGCAATTTCTGTGTCTCATCGTAAATAAGAAGGTCCAAGGGATACAGTAAGCCTGAAGTAAGGCATCGGAATCTAAAACTCGTCTCACAGGAAAGGTTCAAATCATAGACAGTAAGAAGACAGAGTCATCTTGTTCTTAAGTCGGCATTGTGCCTTTTGTATTTAATTCCGATGTAATTTTTGTGTTTCATCGTCAATAAGTAGGTCCAAGGGATACTGTAAACCTGAAGTGAAGCATCGGAAATTAAAACTGGTCTCACAGGCAAGGTTCAAAACATAGACAGTAAGGAGTGTCAGTCTTCTTGTACTTAAGTCGGCATTGTGCTTTTTGTATTTAATTCCGATGCAATTTCTGTGTTTCATCGTCAATAATAAGGTCCAAGGGACACAGTAAACCTGAAATGGAACATCGGAATGTAAAACTGGTTTCACAGGAAAAGTTCAAATCATAGACAGTAAGAAGAATCAGTCATCTTGTACTTAAGTCGGCATTGTGCCTTTTGTATTTAATTCCGATGCAATTTTGTGTTTCATCGTCAATAAGCAGATCCAAGGGATACAGTAAACCTGAAGTAAAGCATCGGAATCTAAAACTGGTCTCACAGGAAAGGTTCAAAACATAGACAGTAAGAAGAGTCAGACATCTTGTACTTAAGTCGGCATTGTGCCTTTTGTATTTAACTCCGACGCTATATCTGTGTTTCATCGTCAATAAGAAGGTCCAAGGGATACAGTATACCTGAAATGAAGCATAAGAATCTAAAACTGGTCTCACAGGAAAGGTTCAAATCATAGACAGTAAGAAGATTTAGTCATCTTGTACTTAAGTCGGCATTGTGCCTTTTGTATTTAGTTCCGATGCAATTTGTGTGGTGTCACCGCCAGACACCACACTTGCTAGGTGGTAGCTTAAATCGGCCGCGGTCCTTTTAGTACATGTCGGACCCGCGTGTCGCCAGTGTGTGATCGCAGACCTAGCGCCACCACAAGGCAGGTCTCGATATACGATAGAGCACTCGCCCCAGTTATACGACGACATTGCTAGCGACAATACGGTCGAGGCCTTCCTCTCATTTGCCGAGAGACAGTTAGAATAGCCTTCTGCTAAGTCCATGGCTACGACCTAGCAAGGCGCCAATTGTAACAGTGCATGTATCTTACGAGTCGCATTAGTATAGTCGAGAGAGATGTATCACCAGGAGTGAATAAAGTTAAGTATATTCCAGCTACGTACTTTTCTTGCTACCATTCAATAGTCATCCTGTTCCAGACTTCACGCCCGTCTGCGTTAGATAGCGTTCCCATCGGCCCCCTCAAAATAACACTGTGTCGGCACTTCTGTCGACACATCAATTTGTGTGTTTCATCGTCAACATGAAGGTCCAAGGGATACAGTAAACCTGAAGTGGAGCATCGGAAGCTAAAACTGGTCTCACAGGAGAGGTTCAACTTATTGACAGTAAGAAGAGTTTGTCTTCTTGTACTTAAGTCGGCATTTTGCTTTTGTATTTAATTCCGATGCAATTTCTGTGTTTCATCGTCAATAAGAAGGTCCAAGGGATACAGTAAACCTGAAGTGAAGCATCGTAATCTAAAACTGGTCTCACAGGAAAAGTTCAAATCATAGTCAGTAAGAAGAAACAATCTCGTTGTACATAAGTCGGCATTTGTGCCTTTTGAACTTAATTCGGATGCAATTACTGTGTTTCATCGTCAAAAAGAAGGTCCAAGGGATACAGTAAACCTGAAGTGAAGCTTCGGAAACTAGAACTGGTCTCACAGGAAAGGTTCAAAACATAGACAGTAAGAAGAGTCAGTCTTCATGTACTGAAGTCGGCATTCTGAATTTTGTATGTAATTCCGATGCAAAATCTGTGTTTCATCGCCAATAAGAAGGTCCAAGGGATACAGTAAACCTGAAAGGAAACCTAGGAATCTGAGGCTGGTCTCACAGGAAAGGTTAAAATAATTGACAGTAAGAAGAGTCAGTCTCCTTGTACTTAAGTCGGCATTGTGGCTTTTGTATTTAATTCCGATGTAATGTTTGTGTTTCACGTCAATAAGAAGGTCCAAGGGATACAGTAAACTTGACGTGAAGCACCGGAATCGAAACTGGTCTCACAGGAAATCTTCAAAACATAGACAGTAAGAGGAGTCAGTCTTCTTGTACTTAAGTCGGAATTGTGCATTTTGTATTTAATTCCGATGCTATTTCTGTGTTTCAACGTCAATAAAAAGGTCCAAGGGATACAGTAAACCTGAAGTGAAGCATCGGAATCTAAAACTGGTCTCACTTAAAGATTCAAAACATAGACAGTAAGAAGAGTCAGTCTTCTTGTACTTAAGTCGGCTTTTTGACTTTTGTATTTAATTCCGATGCAATTTCTGTGTTTCATCGTCAATAAGAAGGTCCAAGGGATACAGTAAACCTGAAGTGAAGCATCGAAAACTAAAACTGGTCTCACAGGAAAGGGTCAAAACATAGACAGTAAGAAGAGACAGTCTTCTTGTACTAAAGTCGGCATTGTGCCATTTGTAATTAATTCCGATGCACTCTCTGTGTTTTATCGTCAATAAGTTGGTCCAAGGCATACAGTGAACCTGAAGTAAAGCATCGGAATTTAAAACTGTTCACACAGGAAAGGTTCATAACATAGACAGTAAGGAGAGTCGGTCTTCTTGTCTTTAAGTCGGCATTGTGCCTTTTGTATTTAATTTCGATGCAATTTCTGTGTTTCATCGTCAATAAGTAAGTCTGTGGGATTCAGTAAACCTGAAGTGAAGCATCGCAATCAAAAATGGTTTCACAGGAAAGTTCAAATCACAGACAGTAAGAACAGTCAGTATTCTTGTTTTTATGTTTTCATTGTGCCTTTTGTATTTCATTCCGACGCAATTTCTGTGTTTCATCGTCACTAAGAAGGTCCAAGGGGTACAGTAAACCTGAAGTGAAGCACCGGAATCAAAACTGGTCTCACTGGAAAGCTTCAAAACATAGACAGTAAGAAGAGTCAGTCTTCTGGTTTTTAAGTCGGCATTTTGACTTTTGTATTTAATTCCGATGCTATTTCTGTGTTTCATCGTCAGTAAGAGGGTCCAAGGGATACAGTAAACCTGAAGTAAAGCAACCGAATCTAAAACTGGTCTCACAGGAAAGGTTCAAAACATAGACAGTAAGAAGAGTAAGTGTTCTTGTACTTAAATCGGCATTGTGCCTCTTGTATTTAATTCCGATGCAATTCCTGTGTATCATAGTCAATAAGAAGGTCCAAGAGATACAGTAAACCTGAAATGAAGCATAGGAATCTAAAACTTGTCTCACAGGAAAGGTTCAAAACATAGACAGTAAGAAGAGTCAGTCTTCTTGTACTTAAGTCGGCATTGTGCGTATTGTATTTATGTCCGATGCAATTTCTGTGTATCATCGTCAATAAACAGGTCTAAGGGATACAGTAAACCTGAAGTGATGCATCGGAATCTAAAACTGGTCTCACAGGAAAGGTTCAAATCATGGAATGTAAGAAGAGTCAGTCCTCTTGTACTTAAGTCGGCATTGTGCCTTTTGTATTTAATTCCGATGCAATTTCTGTGTTTCATCGACAATAAGAAGGTACAAGGCATACAGTAAACCTGAAATGAAGCATAGGATTCTAAAACTGGGCTCACAGGAAAGGTTTCCATCATAGACAGTAAGAAGACTCAGTCTTCTTGTATTTAGGTCGGCAATGTGCCTTTTGTATTTAATTCCGATGCAATATATGTGTTTCATCGTCAATAAGAAGCTCCAAGGGATACAGTAAACCTGAAGTAAAGCATTGGAAGCTAAAACTGGTCTCACGGTTGAGGTGCAAAATATAGACAGTAAGAGGAGTCGGTCTTCTTGTTTTTATGTCGCCACTGTGCCTTTTGTATTTAATTCCGAAGCAATTTCTGTGTCTCATCGTCAATAAGAGAGTCTGAGGGATACAGTAAACCTGAAGTGAAGCATCGGAATCAAACCTGGTCTCACAGGAAGGGTTCAAAACATAGACAGTAAGAAGAGTCAGTCTTCTTGTACTTAAGTCGGCATTGTGCGTATTGTATTTAATTCCTATGCAATTTCTGTGTTTCATCGTCAATAAGAAGGTCCAAAGGATACAGTAAATCTGAAGTGAAGCATCGGATCAAAACTGGTCTCACAGGAAAGGTTTAAAACATAGTCAGTAAGAGGAGTCAGTCTTCTTGTACTCAAGTCGGCATCGTGCCTCTTGTATTTAATTCCGATGCAATTTCTGTGTATCATCGTCAATTCGAAGGTACAAGGGATACAGTAAACCTGAAATGATGCATAGGAATCTAAAACTGGTCTCACAAAAAAGGTTCAAAACATAGACTGTAAGAAGAGTCAGTCTTCTTGTACTTATGTCGGCATTGTGCGTTTTGTATTACGTCCGATGCAATTTCTGTGTATCATCGTCAACAAGCAGGTCTAAGCGATACAGTAAACGTGAAGTGAAGCATCGGAATCTAAAACTGGTCTCACACGAAAGGTTCGAAGCATAGACAGTAAGAAGACTCAGTCCTCTTGTACTTAAGTGGCTCTGTGCCTTTTGTATTTAATTCCGATGCAGTTTATGTGTTTCATCGTCAATAAGCAGGTCCAAGGGATACAGTAAACCTGAAGTGAAGCATCGGAATCTAAAACTGGTCTAACAGGAAAGGTTCAAAACATAGACAGTAGGAAGGGTCAGTCTTCTTGTTTTTAAGTGGGCATTGTGCCAGTTGTATTTTATTCCGACGCAATTTCTGTGTTTCATCGTCAATAAGAAAGTCCAAGGGATCCAGTAAACCTGCAGTGAAGCATCGGAATCTAAACTGGTCTCACAGGAATGGTTCAAAACAGAGACAGTAAGAGGAGTTAGTCATCTTGCACTTAAGTCGGCATTGTGCCTTTTGTATTTAATTCCGATGCAATTTCTGTGTTTCATCGCCATTAAGAAGGTCCTAGGCATACAGTAAACCTGAAGTAAAGCATCGGAATCTGAAACTAGTCTAACAGGAAAGGTTCCAAGCATAGACAGTAAGAAGAGTCAGTCTTCTTGTACTTAAGTCGGCATTGTGCCTTTTGTATGTAATTCCGATGCAATTTCTGTGTATCATCGTCAATAAGCAGGTCCAAGGGATACAGTGAACCTGAAGTGAAGCATCGCAATCTAAAACTGGTCTCACAGGAAAGGTTTAAATCATGGTATGTAAGAAGAGTCAGTCCTCTTGTACTTAAGTCGGCATTGTGCCTTTTGTAATTAATTCCGATGCAATTTCTGTGTTCCATCGTCTATAAGAAGGTCCAAGGGATACAGCAAAACCTGAAATGAAACATCAGATTCTAAAACTGGTCTCACAGGAAAGGTTTAAATCATAGACAGTAAGAAGAATCAGTCCTCTTGTACTTAGGTCGCAATGTGCATTTGTATTTAATTCCGATGCAATTTCTGTGTTTCATCGTCAATAAGAAGGTCCAAGGGATACAGTAAACCTGAAATGAAACATCGGATTCTAAAACTGGTCACACAATAAAGGTTTAAATCATAGACAGTAAGAAAAATCAGTCCTCTTGTACTTAGGTCGCAATGTGCATTTTATATTTAATTCCGATGCAATTTCTGTGTTTCATCGTCAATAAGAAGGTCCACGGGATACAGTAAACCTGAAATGAAACATCCGATTCTAAAACTGGTCACACAGGAAAGGTTTAAAACATACACAGTAAGAAGAGTCAGTGTTCTTGTACTTAAGTCGGCATTCTGCCATTTGTATTTATTTCCGATGCAATTTCTGTGTTTCATCGTCAATAAGAAGGTACAAGGGATACAGTAAACCTGAAATGAAACATCGGATTCTAAAACTGGTCACACATGAAAGGTTTAAAACATACACAGTAAGAAGAGTCAGTGTTCTTGTACTTAAGTCGGCATTCTGCCTTTTGTATTTAATTCCGATGCAATTTCTGTGTTTCATCGTCAATAAGAAGGTACAAGGGATACAGTAAACCTGAAATGAAGCATAGGATTCTGAAACTGGTCTCACAGGAAAGGTTTAAATCATAGACAGTAAGAAGACTTAGTCTCCTTGTACATAAGTCGGCATTGTGCCTTTTGTATGTAATTCCGATGCAATTTCTGTGTTTCATCGACAATATGAAGATCCAAGGGATACAGTAAACCAAAGTGAAGCATCGGAATCTAAAACGGGTCTCACAGGAAAGGATCAAAATAAAGACAGTAGGATCGGTCAGTCTTCTTGTAATTAAGTTGCCATTTTGGCTTCTGTATTCAATTCCGATGCAATTTCTGTGTTTCATCGTCAATAAGAAGGGCCAAGGGATACAGTAAACCTTACGTGAGGCATCGGAAACTAAAACTGGTCTCACAGGAAACTTCAAGTCATAGAATGTAAGAAGATGCAGTCCTCTTGTACTTAAGTCGGCATTGTGCATTTTGTATTTAAATCCGATGCAATTTCTGTTTTTCACCGTCAATAAGAATGTCCAAGGGATACAGTAAACCTGAACTAAAGCATCGGAATCTAAAACTGATCACACAGGAAAGATTCAAACATAGACAGTAAGAGGAGTCAGTCTTCATGTTTTTAAGTCGACATTGTGCCTTTTGTATTTAATACCGACGCAATATCTGTGTTTCATCGTCAATATGAAGATCCAAGGGATACAGTAAACCTGAAGTGAAGCATCGGAATCAAAACTGGTCTCACAGGAAAGGTTCAAATCGTAGAAAATAAGAAGAGTCAGTCCTCTTGTACTTAAGTCGGCATTGTGCCTTTTGAATTTAATTCCGATGCAATTTCTGTGTTTCATCGTCAATAAGAAGGTCCGAGGGATACAGTAAACCTGAAGTAAAGCATCGGCATCTAAAACTGGTCTCACGGGCGAGGATCAAATCATAGACAGTAAGAAAAGTCGGTGTTCTTGTTTTTAATTGGGCACTGTGCCTTTTGTATTTAATTCCGATGCAATTTCTGTGTTTCACCGTCAATAAGAAAGTCTGATGGATACAGTAAACCTGAAGTGAAGCATCGGAATCAAAACTGGTCTCACAGGAAGGGTTTCGAAACAAAGACAGTAAACTGAGTCAGTCTTCTTGTACTTAAGTCGGCATTGTGCACATTGTGTTTAATTCCGATGCAATTTCTGTGTTTCACCGTCAATAAGTAAGTCTGATGGATACAGTAAACCTGAAGTGAAGCATCGGAATCAAAACTGGTCTCACAGGGAAGGTTCAAAACATAGACAGTAAGAGGAATCTGTCTTCTTGTACTTAAGTCGGCATTGTGCCTCTTGTATTTAATTCCGATCCAATTTCTGTGTTTCATTGCCAACAGGAAGGTACAAGGGATACAGTAAACCTGAAATGAAGCATAGGAATCTAAAACTAGTCTCACAGGAAAGGTTCAAAACATAGACAGTAAAAAGAGTCAGTCTTCTTGTACTTAAGTCGGCATTGTGCCTTTTGTATTTTATTCCGATGATGTTTCTGTGTTTCATTGACAATATAAAGGTCCAAGGGATACAGTAAACCAAAGTGACGCATCGGCATCTAAAACTGGTCTCACAGGAAAGGTTCAAAATATAGACAGTAAGATGAGTCAATCTTCCTGTACTTAAGTCGGCATTTTGATTTTTGTATGTAATTCCGTTGCAATTTCCGTGTTTCATCGACAATAAGAAGGTCCAAGGGATACAGTAAACCTGAAGTGAGGCATCGGAATCTAAAACGGGTCTCACAGTAAAGATTCAAATATAGACATTAAGAAGAGTCAGTCTTCTTGTACTCAAGTCGGCATTGTTCCTTTTGTATTTAATTCCAATGCAACTTCTGTGATTCATCGTCAGTCAGAAGGTCCAAGGGATA
This sequence comes from Schistocerca americana, assembly GCF_021461395.2. Classification (NCBI taxonomy): domain Eukaryota; kingdom Metazoa; phylum Arthropoda; class Insecta; order Orthoptera; family Acrididae; genus Schistocerca; species Schistocerca americana. Next base: position 765,079,133 of record NC_060123.1, read on the forward strand.
CAGTAAACCTGAAGTGAAGCATCGGAAACTAAAACTGGTCTCACAGGAAGGTTCAAATCATAGAATGTAAGAAGAGGCAGTCCTCTTGTACTTAAATCGGCATTGTGCCTTATGTATTTAAATCCGATGCAATTTCTTGTTTCATCGTCAATAAGAAGGTCCAAGGGATACAGTAAACCTGAACTAAAGCATCGGAATCTAAAAATGATCACACAGGAAAGGTTCAAAACATAGACAGTAAGAGGAGTCAGTCTTCATGTTTTTAAGTCGACATTGTGCCTTTTGTATTTAATACCGACGCAATTTCTGTGTTTCATCGTCAATAAAAAGGTCCAAGGGATACAGTAAACCTGAAGTTAAGCATCGGTATCTAAACTGGTCTCACAGGGATGGTTCAAAACATAGACAGTAAGAAGAACAGTCTTCTTGTTCTTAAGTCGGCATTGTGCCTTTTGTATTTAATTCCGATGCAATTTCTGTGTTTCAACGTGTATATGAGGGTCCAAGGGATACAGTAAACCAAAGTGAAGCATCGGAATCTAAAACTGGTCTCACGGGAGAGTTTCAAAGTATAGACAGTAAGAAGAGTCAGTCTTCTTGTTTTTAAGTCGGCATTGTGGCTTTTGTATTTAATTCCCATGCAATTTCTGTGTTTCATCGTCAATAAGAAGGTCCTAGGCATACGGTAAACCTGAAGTAAAGCATCGGAATCTAAAACTGGTCTAACAGGAAAGGTTCCAAGCATAGACAGTAAGAAGAGTCAGTCCTCTTGTACTTAAGTTGCTTTGTGCCTTTTGTATTTAATTCCGATGCAGTTTATGTGTTTCATCGTCAATTAGCAGATCCAAGGGATACAGTAAACCTGAAGTGAAGCATCGGAATCTAAAACTGGTCTAACAGGAAAGGTTAAAAACATAGACAGTAAGAAGAGTCAGTCTTCTTGTTTTTAAGTGGGCATTGTGCCAGTTGTATTTTATTCCGACGCAATTTCTGTGTTTCATCGTCAATAAGAAAGTCCAAGGGATCCAGTAAACCTGCAGTGAAGCATCGGAATCTAAACTGGTCTCACAGGAATGGTTCAAAACAGAGACAGTAAGAGGAGTTAGTCATCTTGCACTTAAGTCGGCATTGTGCCTTTTGTATTTAATTCCGATGCAATTTCTGTGTTTCATCGTCATTAAGAAGGTCCTAGGCATACAGTAAACCTGAAGTAAAGCATCGGAATCAAAAACTAGTCTAACAGGAAAGGTTCCAAGCATAGACAGTAAGAAGAGTCAGTCTTCTTGTACTTAAGTCGGCATTGTGCCTTTTGTAATTAATTCCGATGCAATTTCTGTGTTCCATCGTCTATAAGAAGGTCCAAGGGATACAGCAAAACCTGAAATGAAACATCGGATTCTAAAACTGGTCTCACAGGAAAGGTTTAAATCATAGACAGTAAGAAGAATCAGTCCTCTTGTACTTAGGTCGCAATGTGCATTTGTATTTAATTCCGATGCAATTTCTGTGTTTCATCGTCAATAAGAAGGTCCAAGGGATACAGTAAACCTGAAATGAAACATCGGATTCTAAAACTGGTCACACTATAAAGGTTTAAATCATAGACAGTAAGAAGAATCAGTCCTCTTGTACTTAGGTCGCAATGTGCATTTTATATTTAATTCCGATGCAATTTCTGTGTTTCATCGTCAATAAGAAGGTCCACGGGATACAGTAAACTTGAAATGAAACATCCGATTCTAAAACTGGTCACACAGGAAAGGTTTAAAACATACACAGTAAGAAGAGTCAGTGTTCTTGTACTTAAGTCGGCATTCTACCATTTGTATTTATTTCCGATGCAATATCTGTGTTTCATCGTCAATAAGAAGGTACAAGGGATACAGTAAACCTGAAATGAAACATCGGATTCTAAAACTGGTCACACAGAAAAGGTTTAAAACATACACAGTAAGAAGAGTCAGTGTTCTTGTACTTAAGTCGGCATTCTGCCTTTTGTATTTAATTCCGATGCAATTTCTGTGTTTCATCGTCAATAAGAAGGTACAAGGGATACTGTAAACCTGAAGTGAAGCAACGGAATCAAAACTGGTCTCACAGGAAGGGTTCAAAACAAAGACAGTAAACTGAGTCAGTCTTCTTGTACTTAAGTCGGCATTGTGCATATTGTGGTTAATTCCGGTGCAATTTCTGTGTTTCATCGTCAATAAGAAGGTCCAAGGGATACAGTAAACCTGAAGTGAAGAGTCGGAATCAAAACTGGTCTCACAGGAAAGGTTCAAATCATGCAATGTAAGAAGAGTCAGTCCTCTTGTACTTAAGTCGGCATTGTGCATTTTGTATTTAAATCCGATGCAATTTCATTTTTTCATCGTCAATAAGAATGTCCAAGGGATACAGTAAACCTGAACTAAAGCATCGGAATCTAAAACTGATCACACAGGAAAGATTCAAACATAGACAGTAAGAGGAGTCAGTCTTCATGTTTTTAAGTCGACATTGTGCCTTTTGTATTTAATACCGACGCAATATCTGTGTTTCATCGTCAATATGAAGATCCAAGGATTACAGTAAACCTGAAGTGAAGCATCGGAATCAAAACTGGTCTCACAGGAAAGGTTCAAATCGTAGAAAATAAGAAGAGTCAGTCCTCTTGTACTTAAGACGGCATTGTGCCTTTTGAATTTAATTCCGATGCAATTTCTGTGTTTCATCGTCAATAAGAAGGTCCAAGGGATACAGTAAACCTGAAGTAAAGCATCGGCATCTAAAACTGGTCTCACGGGCGAGGATCAAAACATAGACAGTAAGAAGAGTCGGTCTTCTTGTTTTTAAGTGGGCACTGTGCCTTTTGTATTTAATTCCGATGCAATTTCTGTGTTTCACCGTCAATAAGAAAGTCTGATGGATACAGTAAACCTGAAGTGAAGCATCGGAATCAAAACTGGTCTCACAGGAAGGGTTCAAAACAAAGACAGTAAACTGAGTCAGTCTTCTTGTACTTAAGTCGGCATTGTGCATATTGTGTTTAATTCCGATGCAATTTCTGTGTTTCATCGTCAATAAGAAGGTCCGAGGGATACCGTAAACCTGAAGTGAAGAATCGGAATCAAAACTGGTCTCACAGGGAAGGTTCAAAACATAGACAGTAAGAGGAATCTGTCTTCTTGTACTTAAGTCGGCATTGTGCCTCTTGTATTTAATTCCGATCCAATTTCTGTGTTTCATTGCCAACAGGAAGGTACAAGGGATACAGTAAACCTGAAATGAAGCATAGGAATCTAAAACTTGTCTCACAGGAATGGTTCAAAACATAGACAGTAAAAAGAGTCAGTCTTCTTGTACTTAAGTCGGCATTGTGCCTTTTGTATTTTATTCCGATGATGTTTCTGTGTTTCATTGACAATATAAAGGTCCAAGGGATACAGTAAACCAAAGTGACGCATCGGAATCTAAAACTGGTCTCACAGGAAAGGTTCAAAATATAGACAGTAAGATGAGTCACTCTTCCTGTACTTAAGTCGGCATTTTGATTTTTGTATGTAATTCCGTTGCAATATCCGTGTTTCATCGACAATAAGAAGGTCCAAGGGATACAGTAAACCTGAAGTGAAGCATCGGAATCTAAAACTGGTCTCACAGTAAAGATTCAAATATAGGCATTAAGAAGAGTCAGTCTTCTTGTACACAAGTCGGCATTGTTCCTTTTGTATTTAATTCCAATGCAACTTCTGTGATTCATCGTCAGTCAGAAGGTCCAAGGGATACAGTAAACCTGAAGTGAAGCATCGGAAAACAAAACTGGTCTCACAGGAAGGTTCAAATCATAGAATGTAAGAAGAGGCAGTCCTCTTGTACTTAAATCGGCATTGTGCCTTATGTATTTAAATCCGATGCAATTTCTTGTTTCATCGTCGATAAGAAGGTCCAAGGGATACAGTAAACCTGAACTAAAGCATCGGAATCTAAAACTGATCACACAGGAAAAGTTCAAAACATAGACCGTAAGAGGAGTCAGTCTTCATGTTTTTAAGTCGACATTGTGCCTTTTGTATTTAATACCGATGCAATTTCTGTGTTTCATCGTCAAGAAGAAGGTCCAATTGATACAGTAAACTTGAACTAAAGCATCGGAATCTAAAACTGGTCTCACGGGAGAGGTTCAAAACATAGACAGTAAGAAGAGTCGGTCTTCTTGTTTTTGAGTCGGCACTGTGCCTTTTGTATTTAATTCCAATGCAATTTCTGTGTTTTATTGTCAATAAGAAAGTCTGAGGGATACAGTAAACCTGAAGTGAAGCATCGGAATCAAAACTGGTCTCACAGGAAGGGTTCAAAACATAGACAGTAATAAGAGTCAATTTTTATGTACTTAAGTCGGCATTGTGCCTATTGTATTTAATTCCGATGCAATTTATGTGTTTCATCGTCAATAAGAAGGTCCAAGGGATATAGTAAACCTGAAGTGAAGCATCGGAGTCTAAAACAGGTCTCACAGTAAAAATTCAAATATAGACATTAAGAAGAGTCAGTCTTCTCGTACTCAAGTCGGCATTGTTCCTTTTGTATTTAATTCCAATGCAACTTCTGTGGTTCATCGTCAATAAGAAGGTGCAAGGAATACAGTAAACCTGAACTAAAGCATCGGAATCTAAAAATGATCACACAGGAAAGGTTCAAAACATAGACAGTAAGAGGAGTCAGTCTTCATGTTTTTAAGTGGACATTGTGCCTTTTGTATTTAATACCGACGCATTTCTGTGTTTCATCGTCAATAAAAAGGTCCAAGGGATACAGTAAGCCTGAAGTTAAGCATCGGTATCTAAACTGGTCTCACAGGAATGGTTCAAAACATAGACAGTAAGAAGAACAGTCTTCTTGTTCTTAAGTCGGCATTGTGCCTTTTGTATTTAATTCCGATGCAATTTCTGTGTTTCATCGTCTATATGAAGATCCAAGGGATGCAGTAAACCTGAAGTGAAGCATCGGAATCAAAACTGGTCTCACAGGAAAGGTTCAAATCGTAGAAAGTATGAAGAGTCAGTCCTCTTGTACTTAAGTCGGCATTGTGCCTTTTGTATTTAATTCCAATGCAGTTTCTGTGTTTCACCGTCTATAAGAAAGTCTGAGGGATACAGTAAACCTGAAGTGAAGCATCGGAATCTAAAACTGGTCACACTGGAAAGGTTCAAAGCATAGAGAGTAGCAAGAGTCAGTCTTCTTGTTTTTAAGTGGGCATTGTGCCTTTTGTATTTAATTCCGACGCAATTTCTGTGTTTCATCCTCAACATGAAAGGCCAATTGATACAGTAAACCTAAGTGAAGCATCGGAATCAAAACTGGTCCCACAGGAATGGTTCATAACATACATAGTAACACGAGTCAGTCTTCTTGTACTTAAGTCGGCATTGTGCCTTTTGTATGTAATTCCGATGCAATTTCTGTGTTTCATCGTCAATATGAGGGTCCAAGGGATACAGTAAACCAAAGTGAAGCATCGGAATCTAAAACTGGTCTCACGGGAGAGGTTCAAAATATAGGCAGTAAGATGAGTCAGTCTTCTTGTATTTAAGTTGGTATTTTGATTTTTGTATTTAATTCCGTTGCAATTTCTGTGTTTCCTCGTTAATAAGAAGGTCCAAGGGATACAGTAAACCTGAAGTGAAGCATCTGAATCTAAAACTGGTTTCACAGTAAAGATTCAAAACATAGACAGTAAGAAGAGTCAGTCTTCTTGCACTTAAGTCGGAATTGTACCTTTTGTATTTTATTCCAATGCAACTTCTGTGGTTCATCGTCAGTCAGGAGGTCCATGGGATACAGTAAACCTGAAGCGAAGCATCGTAATTTAAATCAGTTCTCGCAGGAAAGGTTCAAAACATAGACAGTAAGAGGAGTCAGTCTTCTTGTACTAAACTCGGCATTGTGCCTCTTGTATTTAATTCCGATGCAATTTCTGTGTTTTATCGTCAATAAGAAGGTACAAGGGATACAGTAAACCTGAAATGAAGCATAGGAATAAAAACTGGTCTCACAGGAAAGGTCAAAACATAGACAGTAAGAGGAGTCAGTCTTCTTGTACTAAACTCGGCATTGTGCCTCTTGTATTTAATTCCGATGCAATTTCTGTGTTTCATCGTCAATAAGAACGTACAAGGGATACAATAAACCTGAAATGAAGCATAGGAATCCAAAACTGGTCTCACAGGGAAGTTTCAAATCATAGACAGTAAGAAGACTCAGTATTCTTGTACATAAGTCGGCATTGTGATTTTTGTATTTACTGCCGATGCAATTTCTTTGTTTCATCGTCAATAAAAAGGTCCAAGGGATACAGTAAACCTGAAGTGAAGCATCGGAATCTAAAACTGGTCTCACAGTATAGGTTCAATTCACAGATTGTAAGAAGAGTCAGTCCTCTTGTACTTAAGTCGGCATTGTGCCTTTTGTATTTACTTCCGATACAGTTTCTGTGCTTCATCGTCAATATGAAGATCTAAGGGATACAGTAAACCTGAAGTGAAGCATCGGAATCAAAACTGGTCTCACAGGAAAGGTTCAAATCGTAGAATGTAAGAAGAGTCAGTCTTCTGGTACTTAAGTCGGCATTGTGCCTTTTGTATTTAACTTCGATGCAATTTCTGTGTTTCATTGTCAATAAGAAGGTCCAAGGGATACAGTAAACCTGAAGTAAAGCATCGGAATCTATAACTGGTCTCACAGGAGAGGTTCAAAACATAGTCAGTAAGAAGAGTCAGTCTTCTTGTTTTTATGTCGGCATTGTGCCTTTTGTATTTAATTCCGACGCAATTTCTGTGTTTCATCGTCAACAAGAAGGTCCAAGGGATACAGTAAACCTGAAGTAAACCATCGGCATCTAAAACTGGTCTCATAGGAAAGGTTCAAATCATAGACAGTGAGAAGAGTCAGTCTTCTTGTTTCTAAGTGGGCATTACGAAATTTGTATTTAATTCCGACGCAATTTCTGTGTTTCATCGTCAATAAGAAGGTCCGAGGGATACATTAACCCTGAAGTGAAGCATCGGAATCTAAAACTGGTCTCACAGTAAAGGCTCAATTCATAGAATGTAAGAAGAGTCAGTCCTCTTGTACTTAAGTCGGCGTTGTACCTTTTGTATTTAATTCCGATGCAATTTCTGTGATTCATCGTCAATATGAAGATCCAAGGGATACAGTAAACCTGAAGTGAAACATCGGAATCAAAACTGGTCTCACAGGAAAGGTTCAAATCGTAAAACGTAAGAAGAGTCTCTTGTACTTAAGTCGGCATTGTGCCTTTTATATTTTTTTCCGATGCAGTTTCTGTGTTTCATCGTCAATATAAAGGTCCAAGGGATACAGTAAACCTGAAAATATGCATACGAATCTAAAACTGGTCTCACAGGAAGGGATTAAATCATAGACAGTAAGAAGACTCAGTCTTCTTGTACTTATGTCGGCATTGTGCCTTTTGTATTTAATTCCGATGCAATTTCTGTGTTTCATCGTCAATATGAAGGTCCAAGGGATACAGTAAACCAAAGTGAAGCATCAGAATATAAAACGGGTCTCACAGGAAAGGTTCAAAATAAAGACAGTAAGATGAGCCAGCCTTCTTGTACTTAAGTCGCCATTTTGACTTTTCTATTTAATTCCGATGCAATATCTGTGTTTCATCGTCAATAAGAAGGTCCAAGGGATACAGTAAACCTGAAGTGAAGCATCGGAATCTAAAACTGGTCTCACAGTAAAGATTCAAAACATAGAACGTAAGAAGAGTCAGTCTTCCTGTACTTAAGTCGACATTGTGCCTTTTGTATTTAATTCCAATGCAACTCCTCTGGTTCATCGTCAGTCAAAAGGTCCAAGGGATACAGCAAACCTGGAGTGCATCATCGTAATCTAAAAGAGGTCTCGCAGGAAAGGTTCAAAACATAGACAGTAAGAAGAGTCAGTCTTCTTGTACTTAAGTCGGCATTGTGCCTTTTGTATTAACTCCGAAGCAATTTCTGTGTTTCATCGTCAATAAGATGGTCCAAGGGATACAGTAAACCTGAAGTGAAGCACCGTAATCTAAAATAGGTCTCACAATAAAGGATCAAAATATAGTCAGTAAGAAGAGTCAGTCTTCTTGTACTTAAGTCGGCATTGTAACTTTTGTATTTAATTCCGATGCAATTTCTGTGTATCATCGTCAATAAGCGGGTCCAAGGGATACAGTAAACCTGAAGTGAGGCATCGGAATCTAAAACTGATCTCACAGGAAAGGTTCAAATCATGGAATGTAAGAAGAGACAGTCCTCTTGTACTTAAGTCGGCATTGTGCCTTTTGTATTTAATTCCGATGCAATTTCTGTGTTCCATCGTCAATAAGAAGGTCCAAGGGATACAGTAAACCTGAAATGAAGCATAGGAATCTAAAACTGGTTTCACAGGAAAGGTTTAAATCATAGACAGTAAGAAGACTCAGTCTTCTTGTACTTAGGTCGGCAATGTTCCTTTTGTATTTATTTCCGATGCAATTTCTGTGTTTCATCATCAATATGAATGTGCAAGGGATACAGTAAACCAAAGTGAAGCATCGGAATCTAAAACTGGTCTCACAGGAAAGGTTCAAAGGATAGACTGTAAGAAGAGTAAGTCTTCTTGTAGTTAGGTCTGCATTTTGGCTTTTGTATTTAATTCCGATGCAATTTCTGTGTTTCATAGTCAATAAGAAGGTCCAAGGGATACATTAACACTGAAGTGAAGCATCGGAATCTAAAACTGGTCTCACAGTAAAGGTTCAAAAGCATAGACATCATGAAGAGTCAGTCTTCTTGTACTTAAGTCGGCACTGTGCCTTTTGTATTTAATACCAATTCAATTTCTGTGTTTCATCGTCAATAAGAAGGTTCAAGGGATACAGTAAACCTGAAGTGAAGCACCATAATCTTAAACAGGTCTCACAGGAAAGGTTCAAATCATAGACAGTAAGAAGAGTCAGTCTTCTTGACTTAAACCGGCATTGTTCATTTTGTATTTAATGCCGATGCAATTTCTGTGTTTCTTCGTCAATAAGAAGGTCCAAGGGATACAGTAAACCTGAAGTGAAGCATCGTAATCAAAACTGGTCCCACAGGAAAGGTTCAAAACATAGAGAGTAAGACGAGTCAGTCGTCTTGTACTTAGGTCGGCATTGTGACTTTTATATTAATTTCCAATAAAATTTCTGTGTTTCATCGTCAATAAGAAGTTCCAAGGGATACAGTAAACCTGAAATGAAGCATAGGAATCTAAAATTGGTCTCACAGGAAAGGTTCAAAATATAGACAGTAAGAAGAGTCAGTCTTCTTGTACCTATGTCGGCATTGTGCGTCTTGTATTTAATTCCGATGCAATTTCTGTGTATCATCGTCAATAAGCAGGTCCAAGGGATACAGTGAGCCTGAATTGAAGCATCGGAATCTAAAACTGATCTCACACGAATGGTTCAATTCATGGAATGTAAGAAGAGTCAGTCCTCTTGTACTTAAGTCGGCATTGTGATTTTTGTATTCAATCCCGATGCTATTTCTGTGTTTCATGGTCAATGTGAAGGTCGAAGGAATACAGTAAACCCTCACTGGTGCATCAGAATCTAATACTGGTCTCCCAGGAGCAGCTCAATGGACAAACTCTTAGAAGTTTAACTCTTCTGGTCCTTAAGTCGGCATTGTGCCTTTTGCATTCAATCCCAATGCGATTTCTGTGTTTCATGGTCATTGCGAAGATCCAAGGGATACATTAAACCTGCCTGGTGGATCGGAATCTAATATTGGTCTCCCAGGAGCCGCACAAAGCACAAATTCTTAGAAGATTCTTTCTTCTAGTACTAAAGTCAGCATTGTGCCTTTGGTATTCAATCCCGATGCAGTTTTTGAATTTAATGGTAATTGTGAAGGTCCAAGAGATACAGGAAACCTGCACTGGTGTATTGGAATCTAATACTGGACTCTCAGTAGCCGCTGTAAGCACAAATTCTTCGAAGATTCACTCTTCTTGTACTTAAGGCGGCATTGTGCCTTTTGTATTCAATCCCAATGCAATTTCTGTGTCTCATTGTCAATGTGAGTGTCCAAGGGATTTACTAAACCTGTACTGGTGCATCGGAATCTAATACTGGTCTCCCAGGAGCCGGTCAAAGCACAAGCTCTTAGAAGATTCACTCTTCTTGTACTTAAGTTGGCATTGTCCCTTTTGTATTCAATCCCGATGGAATTTCTGTGTTTCATGGTCAATGTTAAGGTCCAAGGGATACAGTAAACCTGTACTGGTGCATCGGAATTTAATACTGGTTTCACAGGAGCCGCCCAAAGCAGAAACTCTTAGATGATTCTTTCTTCTTGTACTTAAGTCGGCATTGTGCCTTTTGTATTCAATCACAATGCAATTTCTGTGTTTCATGGTCAATGTGAAAGTCCATGGGATACAGTAAACCTGCACTGGTGCATCGATATCTAATACTGGTCTCCCAGGTGCCGCTGAAATCAGAAACTCTTAGAACATTCGTTCTTCTTGTACTTAATTAATTAATTTATTTATTTATTGATTTATTTAACCTGGCAAGATTAGGGCCATCAGGCCCTCTCTTACATCTAACCAGGCATCCTACTTATTTTACATTCATATGTTTAAGTAGGCATGTTAAACTACATTTCTACAAAAAGTGAAATAAACAATTAGAAAGGTACACCTGGAAAAATATATACATATAGAGTTTATATTCGTAGATCATAAGTACTCTTATAATTAGACATTATTGAAGAGACAAATTTTAGATAGGAGTGCTGGCAGCAGGGAGTATGAGGGACACTCATTGTGAACGGAGGAGAAGAATACACATGATGAAACATAATTAAGGAAATATAAAGGAAAAGAAGATTGCCTGGCTAATAGAGATAGATGAATGGGAAGGCATCTCAGGAGCAAGATGGGAGACGCTAGCTTTGCTATTTGACAGATGAGAGGATTGGCCTGGTACATTAATTTTGTGGAGAACTTTATGAGGATGATAGTACGAAATGCTTCAACTTCTTCTTAAAAGCAGCAGGAGATTGAATTTTGCGCAAGGTAAGGGGCAGTTTGTTCCGGATGCTGACAGCGGCAACTGAGAAGGAGTTTGCAAAAGTTTTTTTTTTGTGAGAGGGCACAGTTAGGATACCAAATAAGAGTGACCTCGTGTTTCGATTATGATGGCACGACAGGTTTTTAATCTCTGAAGCAAGGTACTGGGGTGCTTGCGCGACGAAGAGTTTGTGAAGTAGACATAGAGTGTGGTAGTCACGCAATTTGTCCGGCCGCAGCCACTTTAGCTCGGAGTATGAAGCACTAACATGATCATATCGGCGAATGTTGCAGGTGTAATGCACACAGGCATTCATGGTTATCTCTAGCCGTATTTTCTTTTCACTACCCGTGCCTTGTTGAATCACATCACAATAGTGGAGGTTCGGTAGAAAGAGTGCTTGCACGAGCTGGCGTTTCAAGTCCAGTGGAAATATGTTCTGAAACTTTTTGAGAGCATAGAGACAAGCAGACGTCTTTCGCCACACTGCGACTGTATTCTCCGCCCAGTTGAGATGCTCATCCAAAGTTACACCCAATTTTTCACTGTTTTCTGATATGGTATTGGAGTACCATCGAGCAGAATAGAAGGTAGCCATTCGCGGAGATCTGAACTTATTAATTTCTGATGGGCTATTAAGATTACTTGCGTCTTCTTTGCATTTAGTTTAAGCCCCAGGCTTTTCGCCCATGTCACTACCGAAGACAGATCATCATTCATCTGAGCGTTTGCAGTGTTTACGTCTTCAGGTCTGACGCTTAGGTAGAGCTGGAGGTCGTCGGAATAGAAATGATATTTACAGGACAGAACCGACGAAATATAGTTGACATATAAAGAAAACAAAAGTGGTCCTAAGACTGATCCTTGTGGCAGTCCCGAGGAAAGATGTTTCCAGGAAGATTTTTCATTTACGCAGACAACACATTGCTGTCTGTCTTTTAAGTAGCTTTCAAACCATCTCACTGCACTAACAGAGAAATTAAGCTGTCGCATTTTTTTGAGCAATATGTCAAAGTTACCAGAGTCAAAAGCTTTGCTGAAGTCCAGTAGCGTCAATATTGCTGCCTTTAGATTGTCAATGGCACATTTCAGGTCATCTAATACTTTAATTAGAGCAGTGTTGGTGCTGTGATGTTTACGGAAACCGGATTGAAATTTGTGATATAGGCTGAATTCGTGCAAGTGTTCAGTGATTTGGTCATGAACAATATATTCGAGTGCTTTGGAAACAGCAGGCAGTATGCTAATTGGTTGGTGCCTTTTGTATCCAATCCCGATGCAATTTCTGTGTTTCATGGTCAATGGGAAGGTCCATGGGATACAGTAAACTTGCACTGCTGCATCGGACTCTAATACTGGTGACCCAGGAGCCGCTCAAATTACGAACTCTTATAAAATTCACTCTTCTTGTACTTAAGTCGGCATTGTGCCTTTTGTATTCAACCGCAGTGCAATTTCTGTGTTTCATGGTCACTATGAAGGTCAAAAGGATACAGTAAACCTGAACTGGTGCATCGGAATCTAATACTGGTCTCCCAGGAGCCGCTCAAAGCAGAAACTTTTAGAAGTTTCACTCTTCTTGTACTTAAGTCGGCATTGTGCCTTTTACATTCAATCCCGATGCATTTTCTGTGTTTCATGGTCAATATCAAAGTCCAAGCGATACAGTAAATCTGCACTGGTGCATTGGAAACTAATACTGGTCTCCCAGGAGCCGCTCAAAACACAAATTCTTAGAAGATTCACTCTTGTTGTACTTAAGTCGGCATTGTGCATGTTGTATTCAATCCCGATGCATTTTTAGTGCTTCATGGTCAATGTGAAGGTCCAAGGTATACAGTAACCTGCACTGGTGCATCGGAATCTAATACTTGACCCACAGGGGCCGCTCAAAGCACAAACTCTTAGAAGATTAACTCTAATTGCAGTTATGTAGGCATTGTGCCTTTGGTATTCAATCGCGATGCAATTTCTGTGTTTCATGCACAATGTGAAGGTCCGAGGGATACAGTAACCCTGCACTGGTGCATCGGAATCTAATACTGGTCTCCCAGGAGCCGCTCTAAGCACAACCTCTTAGGAGATTCACTCCTCTTGTACTTCAGTCGGCATTCTGTCTTTTGTATTCAATCCCGATGAAATTTCTGTGTTTCATGGTCAATGTTAAGGTCCAAGGGATACAGTAAAACTGCACTGGTGCATCGGAATCCAATACTGGTCACCCAGGAGCCGCTCAAAGATCAAATTCTTAGATGATTCACTATTCTTGTACTTAGGTCGGCATTGTGCCTTTTGTATTCAATCCCGGTGCATTTTCTGTGTTTCATGGTCAATGTGAAAGTCCATGGGATACAGTAAACCTGCACTGGTGCATCGATATCTAATACTGGTCTCCCAGGTGCCGCTGAAATCAGAAACTCTTAGAAGATTCACTCTTCTTGTATTTAATTTATTTATTTATTTATTTATTAAACCTTGCAAGATTAGGGCCATCAGGCCCTCTCTTACATCTAACCAGGCATCCCACTTATATTACATTCATATGTTTAAGTAGGCATGTTAAACTACATTTCTACAAAAAGTGAAATAAACAATTAAAAAGGTACACCTGGAAAAATATATACATATAGAGTTTATATTCGTAGATCATAGGTACTGTTATAATTAGACATTATTGAAGAGACAAATTTTAGATAGGAGTGCTGGCAGCAGGGAGTATGAGGGACACTCATTGTGAACGGAGGAGAAGAATACACATGATGAAACATAATTAAGGAAATATAAAGGAAAAGAAGATTGCCTGGCTAATAGAGATAGATGAATGGGAAGGCATCTCAGGAGCAAGATGGGAGACGCTAGCTTTGCTATTTGACAGATGAGAGGATTGGCCTGGTACATTAATTTTGTGGAGAACTTTATGAGGATGATAGAACGAAATGCTTCAACTTCTTCTTAAAAGCAGCAGGAGATTGAATTTTGCGCAAGGTAAGGGGCAGTTTGTTCCGGATGCTGACAGCGGCAACTGAGAAGGAGTTTGCAAAAGTTTTTGTTTTGTGAGAGGGCACAGTTAGGATACCAAATAAGAGTGACCTCGTGTTTCGATTATGATGGCACGACAGGTTTTTAATCTCTGAAGCAAGGTACTGGGGTGCTTGCGCGACGAAGAGTTTGTGAAGTAGACATAGAGTGTGGTAGTCACGCAATTTGTCCGGCCGCAGCCACTTTAGCTTGGAGTATGAAGCACTAACATGATCATATCGGCGAATGTTGCAGGTGTAATGCACACAGGCATTCATGGTTATCTCTAGCCGTATTTTCTTTTCACTACCCGTGCCTTGTTGAATCACATCACAATAGTGGAGGTTCGGTAGAAAGAGTGCTTGCACGAGCTGGCGTTTCAAGTCCAGTGGAAATATGTTCTGAAACTTTTTGAGAGCATAGAGACAAGCAGACGTCTTTCGCCACACTGCGACTGTATTCTCCGCCCAGTTGAGATGCTCATCCAAAGTTACACCCAATTTTTCACTGTTTTCTGATATGGTATTGGAGTACCATCGAGCAGAATAGAAGGTAGCCATTCGCGGAGATCTGAACTTATTAATTTCTGATGGGCTATTAAGATTACTTGCGTCTTCTTTGCATTTAGTTTAAGCCCCAGGCTTTTCGCCCATGTCACTACCGAAGACAGATCATCATTCATCTGAGCGTTTGCAGTGTTTACGTCTTCAGGTCTGACGCTTAGGTAGAGCTGGAGGTCGTCGGAATAGAAATGATATTTACAGGACAGAACCGACGAAATATAGTTGACATATAAAGAAAACAAAAGTGGTCCTAAGACTGATCCTTGTGGCAGTCCCGAGGAAAGATGTTTCCAGGAAGATTTTTCATTTACGCAGACAACACATTGCTGTCTGTCTTTTAAGTAGCTTTCAAACCATCTCACTGCACTAACAGAGAAATTAAGCTGTTGCATTTTTTTGAGCAATATGTCAAAATTACCAGTGTCAAAAGCTTTGCTGAAGTCCAGTAGCGTCAATATTGCTGCCTTTCGATTGTCGATGGCACATTTCAGGTCATCTAAAACTTTAATTAGAGCAGTGTTTGTGCTGTGATGTTTACGGAAACCAGATTGAAATTTGTGATATAGGCTGAATTCATGCAAGTGTTCAGTGATTTGGTCATGAACAATATATTCGAGTGCTTTGGAAACAACAGGCAGTATGCTAATTGGTTGGTGCCTTTTGTATCCAATCCCGATGCAATTTCTGTGTTTCATGGTCAATGGGAAGGTCCATGGGATACAGTAAACTTGCACTGCTGCATCGGACTCTAATACTGGTGACCCAGGAGCCGCTCAAATTACGAACTCTTATAAAATTCACTCTTCTTGCACTTAAGTCGGCATTCTGCCTTTTGTATTCAGCCGCGGTACAATTTCTATGTTTCATGGTCAATATGAAGGTCAAAGGGATACAGTAAACCTGAACTGGTGCATCGGAATCTAATACTGGTCTCCCAGGAGCCGCTCAAAGCAGAAACTTTTAGAAGTTTCACTCTTCTTGTACTTAAGTCGGCACTGTGCCTTTTACATTCAATCCCGATGCATTTTCTGTGTTTCATGGTCAATATGAAAGTCCAAGCGATACAGTAAATCTGCACTGGTGCATTGGAATCTAATACTGGTCACCCAGGAGCCGATCAAAACACAAATTCTTAGAACATTCACTCTTGTTGTACTTAAGTCGGCATTGTGCATTTTGTATTCAATCCCGATGCATTTTCAGTGCTTCATGGTCAATGTGAAGGTCCAAGGTATATAGTAACCTGCACTGGTGCATCGGAATCTAATACTTGACCCACAGGGGCCGCTCAAAGCACAAACTCTTAGAAGATTAACTCTAATTGCAGTTATGTAGGCATTGTGCCTTTGGTATTCAATCGCGATGCAATTTCTGTGTTTCATGCACAATGTGAAGGTCTGAGGGATACAGTAACCCTGCACTGGTGCATCGGAATCTAATACTGGTCTCCCAGGAGCCGCTATAAGCACAACCTCTTAGGAGATTCACTCCTCTTGTACTTCAGTCGGCATTCTGTCTTTTGTATTCTATCCCGATGAAATTTCTGTGTTTCATGGTCAATGTTAAGGTCCAAGGGATACAGTAAAACTGCACTGGTGCATCGGAATCCAATACTGGTCACCCAGGAGCCGCTCAAAGCTCAAATTCTTAGATGATTCACTATTCTTGTACTTATGTCGGCATAGTGCAATTTGTTTTCAATCGCGAAGCAATTTGTGTGTTTCATGGACAATGTGAAGGTCCAAGGGATACATTAAAGCTGGAATAGTGCATCAGAATCTAATACTGGTCTCCCAGGAGCTTCACAAAGCGGGCACTCTTAGAAGATTCACTCTTCTTGTACATAAGTCGGCATTGTGCCTTTTGTATTCAATCCCGTGGAAATTTCTGTAGTTCATGGTCAATGTGAAAGTCGAAGGTATACAGTAAACCTGCACTGAAGCATCGGAATCTAATACTGGTCTCCCAGGAGTCGCTCAAAGCAGAAACTCTTAGAAGATTCACTCTTCTTGTACTTAAGTCGGCATTGTGCAATTTGTATTCAATCCCGATGTAATTTCTGTGTCTCATGCTCAATGTGAAGGTCCAAGGGATACAGTAAAGCTGGAATAGTGAATCGGAATCAAATACTCTTCCCCTAGGAGACGCTCAAAGCACAAACTCTTAGAAGATTCGCTCTTCTTGTACTTAAGTCGGCATTGTGCCATTTGTATTCAATCCCGATGCATTATCTGCACTTCATGGACAATGTGAAGGTCCAAGGTATACCGTATACCTGTACTGGTGCATCGGACTCTAATACTTTACCCATCAGGAGTCACTAAAAGCACAAAATCTTAGAAGATTCACTCTTCTTGTACATAAGTCGGCGTTGTGCGTTTTGTTTTGATTCCCGATGCAATTTCTGTGTTCCATGGTCTATGTGAAGGTCCAACGGATACAGTAAAGCTGGAATAGTGAATCGGAATCAAATACTCTTTCCCTAGGAGACGCTCAAATCACAAACTCTTAGAAGATTCGCTCTTCTTGTACTTAAGTCGGCATTGTGTCTTTTGTATTCAATCACGGTGCAATTTCTGTGTTTCATGGTCAATGTGAAAGTCCAAGGGATACAGTAAGCCTGCATTGGTGCATTGGAATCTAATACTGGTCTCCCAGCAGCCGTACATGGCAGAAAGTCTTTGAAGATTCACTCGTCTTGTACTTAAATCATTGAGCCTCTTGTATTCAATCCCGATGCATTTTCTGTGCATCATGGTCAATGTGAGGGTCCAAGGGATTCAGTAACCCTGCACTGGTGTATGGGAATCTAAAACTGGTCTCCCAGGAGCCACTCAAAACACATACAATTGGAAGATTCACACTTCTTGAACTTAAGTCGGCATTGTGCTTTATCTATTCAATCCCAATGCAATTTATGTGTTTCATGGTAAACGCGAAAGTCGAAGGGATACAGTAAACCAGCACTGGTGCATCGAAATCTAATACTGGTCACCAAGGAGGCGCTCAAAGCACAAACTCTTAGAAGATTCACTATTCTTGTATTTAAGTCGGCTTTGTGACTTTTGTATTCGATCCCGATGCATTTTCAATGTTTCATGGTCAATGTTAGGGTCCAAGGGATTCACTAAACCTGCACTGGTGCATCGGAATCTAGTACTGGACCCCAGGAGCCGCTCAAAGCACAAACTCTTAGAAGATTCACTCTTCTTGTACTTAAGTCGGCATTGAGCCTTTTGTATTCAATCCTGATGCAATTTCGGTGCATCATGGGCAATGTGAAGGTCCAAGGGATTCAGTAAACCTGCACTGATGCATGGGAATCAAATACAGGTCTGCCAGAAGTGTCTCAAAGAAGAAACACTTGGAAGATTCACACTACTTGGACTTAAGTCGGCATTGTGCCTTATGTATTCAATCCCGATACAATTTCTGTGTTTCATGGTCAACGCGAAAGTCGAATGGATACAGTAAACCAGCACTGGTGCATCGAAATCTAATACTGGTCTGCCAGGAGCCGCTCAAAGCAGAAACTTTTAGAAGTTTCAATCTTCTTGTACTTAAATCGGCTTTGTGCCTTTTGTTTTCAATCCCAATGCATTTTCTGTGTTTCATGGGCACTGTGAAGGTCCAAGGGATACAGTAAATCTGCACTGGTGCATTGGAATCTAATACTGGTCTGCAAGGAGCCGCTCAAAGCACAAACTCTTAGAAGATTCACACTTCTTGTACTTAAGTCGGCATTGTGCATATTGTATTCAATCCCGATTCAATTTCTGTGTTTCATGGTCAATGTGAATGTCCAACGAATGCTTTAAACCAGCACTTGTGCTTCGGAATTTAGATCGGGTCTCCCAGTAGCAGCTCAAACCACAAACTCTGAGAAGATTCACTCTTCTTGTACTTAAGTCGGCATTGTGCCTTTTGTATTCAATCCCGATGCATTTTCAGTGCTTCATGGTTAATGTGAAGGTCCAAGGTATACAGTAACATGCACTGGTGAATTGGAATCTAATACTTGCCCCCCAGGGGCCGCTCAAAGCACAAACACTTAGAAGATTAACTACAATTGTAGATAAGTCGGCATTGTGCCATTGGTATTCAATCGCGATGCAATTTCTGTGTTTCATGCCCAATGTGAAGGTCCAAGACATTCAGTAATCCTGCACTGGTGCATCGGAATCTAATACTGGTCTACCAGGACAAACTCAAAGCACAAACTCTTAGACAATTCACTCTTCATGTACTTAAGTCGGCATTGTGCCTTTTGTATTCAATCCTGATACATTTTCTGTGTTTCATGGTCAATGTGAAGGTCCAAGGTGTACTGTATAGCTGCACAGGTGCATCGGAATCTAATACTTTACCCATCAGGAATCGCTCAAAGCACAAATTCTTAGAAGATTCACTCATCTTGTACACAAGGCGGCATAGAGCCTATTGTATTCAATCCCGATGAAATTTCTGTGTTTCATGGTCAATGTGAAAGTCAAAGGGATACAGTAAACCTGCACTGGTGCATCGGAATTTAATACTGGTCTCCCAGGAGTCGCTTAAAGTAGAAACTCTTTCAAGATTCACTCTTCTTGTACATAAGTCGGCATTGTGCATTTTGTATTCAATCCCGATGTAGTTTCTGTGTTTCATGGTCAATGTGAAGGTCCAAGGGATTCAGTAAACCTGCACTGGTGCATCGGAATCTAATCCTGGTCTCCCAGGAGACGCTCAAAGCACAAACTCATAGCAGATTCACTCTTCTTGTACTTAAGTCGGCATTGTGCCTTTGTATGCAATCCCGATTCAATTTCTGTGTTTCATGGTCATTGTGAAGGTCCAAAGGATACAGTAAACCTACACTGGTGCATCGGAATGTAATACTGGTATCCCAGGAGCCGCACAAAGCAGAAACTCTTAGAAGCTTCACACTTCTTGTACTTGAGTCGGCATTGTGCCTTTTGTTTTCAATCCCGATGTAATTTATGTCTCTCAAGGTCAATGTCAAGGTCCCAGGGATTCAGTAAACCTGCACTGGTGCATCGGAATCTAATACTGGTCTCCCAGCAGCCACTCAAATCACAAACTCTTAGAAGATTCACTCTTATTGTAATTAATGCGGCATTGTGCCTTTTGTATTCAATCGCGGTGCAATTTCTGTGTTTCATGGTCAATGTGAAAGTCCAAGGGATTCAGTAAGCCTGCATTGGTGCATCGGAATCTAATACTGGTCTCCCAGTAGCTGAACATGGCAGAAACTCTTAGAAGATTCACTATTCTTGTACTTAAGTCGGCATTGAGCCTTCTGTATTAAACGCGAAACTCGAAGGGATACAGTAAACCAGCACTGGTACATCGGCATCTAACACTGGTCACCAAGGAGCAGCTCAAAGCACAAACTCTTAGAAGATTCACTCTTCTTGTACTTAAGTCGGCATTGTGCCATTTGTATTCAATCCCGAAGCAAATTCTATGTTTCATGGTCAATGTGAAAGTCCAAGGGATAAAGTAAACCAGCACTGATGCATCGGAAACTAATACTGGTCTCTCAGGAGCCGCACAAAGCACAAACTCTTGAAACATTCACTCTTCTTGCACTTAAGTCGGCATTTTGCCTTTGGATTTCAATCTCGATGCAATTTCTGTGTTTCATGATCAATGTGAAGTTCCAAGGTATACAGTAACCCTCGATTGGTGCATTGGAATCTAATACTGGTCTCCCAGGAGCCGCTCAAAGCACAAACTCTTAGAAGATTCACTCTTCTTGTACTTAAGTCGGCATTGTGCCTTTGTATGCAATCCCGATTCAATTTCTGTGTTTCATGGTCAATGTGAGGGTCCAACGGATTCAGTAAACCTGCACTGGTGCATCGGAATCTAATACTGGTCTCCCAGGAGCCGCTCAAATCAGATACTCTTAGAAGATTAACTGTTATTGTAATTAATGCGGCATTGTGTCTTTTGTATTCAATCGCGGTGCAATTTCTGTGTTTCATGGTCAATGTGAAGGTCCAGGGGAGACAGTAAGCCTGCATTGGTGCATCGGAATCTAATACTGGTCTCTCAGCAGCCGTACATGGCAGACACTCTTACAAGATTCACTCTACTCCTACTTAAATCATTGAGCGTTTTGTATTCAATCCCGATGCATTTTCTGTGCATCACGGTCAATGTGAAGGTCCAAGGGATTCAGTAACCCTGCAACGGTGCATGGGAATCTAAAACTGGTCTCCCAGGAGCCACTCAAAGCACATACACTTGGAAGATTCACACTTCTTGTACTTAAGTCGGCATTGTGCCTTATGTATTCAATCCCGATGCAATTTCTGTGTTTCATGGTAAACGCAAAAGTCGAAGGGATACAGTAAACCAGCACTGGTGCATAGGAATCTAATACTGGTCACCAAGGAGCCGCTCAAAGCACAAACTCTTAGAAGATTCACTATACTTGTATTTAAGTCGTCATTGTGACTTTTGTATTCAATCCCGATGCATTTGCAGTGTTTCATGGTCAATGTTAGGGTCCAAGGGATTCACCAAACCTGCACTGGTGCATCGGAATCTAATACTGGACCAAAGGAGATGCTCAAAGCACAAACTCTTAGAAGATTCACTCTCCTTGTACTTAAGTCGGCATTGTGCCTTTTGTTTTCAATCCCGACGCAATTTCTGTGTTTCATGTTCAATTTGAAGGTCCAAGGAGTTCAATAAACCTGCACTGGTGCATCGGAATCTAATACTGGTCTCCCAGCAGCTGCTCAAAGCACAAACTCGTAGAAGATTCTCTCTTCTTGTATTTAAGTCGGCATTCTGCATTTTGTATTCAATCCCGATGCACTATCTGTGTTTCATGCTCAATGTGAAAGTCCAAGGGATTTAGTTAACCCACACTGGTGCATCAGAATCTAATACTGGTCTCCCACGAGCCGCTCAAAGCAGGTACTCTTAGAAGTTTCAGTATTCTTGTAGTTAAGTCAGCATTGTGCCTTTTGTATTCAATCCTGATCCAATTTCTGTGTTTTTTGGTCAATGTGAAGGTCCAAGGTATACAGAAACATGCACTGGTGCATAGGAATCTAATACTTGACCCCCAGGGGCCGCTCAAAGCACAAACTCTTATATGATTAACTCTAATTGTACTTAAAGCGGAATTATGCCTTTGGTATTCAATCGCGATGCATTATCTGTGTTTCATGCACAATGTGACCATCCGAGGGATACAGTAAACCTGCACTGGTGCATCGGAAACTAATACTGGTCTGCCAGGAGCAGCTCAAAGCACAAGCTCTTAGAAGATTCACTCTTCTTGTACTTAAGTCGGCATTGAGCCTTTTGTATTCCATCCCGATGAAATTTCTGTGCATCATGGTCAATGTGAAGGTCCAAGGGATTCAGTAAACCTGCACTGGTATATGGGAACCTAATACAGGTCTCCCAGGAGCCACTCAAACCACAAACACTTGGAAGATTCACACTTCTTGTACTTAAATCGGCAGTGTGCCTTTTGTTTTCAATCCCAATGAATTTTCTGTGTTTCATGGGCACTGTGAAAGTCCAAGGGATACAGTAAATCTGCACTGGTGCATTGGAATCTAATACTGGTCTCCAAGGAGCCGCTCAAAGCACAAACTCTTAGAAGATTCACTCTTCATGTACTTAAGTCGGCTTTGTGCCTTTTGTATTCAATCCTGATGCATTTTCTGTGCTTCATGGTCAATTTGAAGGTCCAAGGTATACAGTAACATGCACTGGTGCATTGGAATCTAATACTTGCCCTACAGGGACCGCTCAAAGCACAAACACTTAGAAGATTAACTACAATTGTAGGTAAGTAGGCATTGTGCCATTGGCATTCAATCGCGATGCAATTTTTGTGTTTCATGCCCAATGTGAAGGTCCAAGACATTCAGTAAACCTGAACTGGTGCATCGGAATCTAATACTGGTATACCAGGACATATTCAAAGCACAATTTCTTAGACGATTCACTCTTCATGTACATAAGTCCGAATAGGCCTTTTGTATTCAATCCTGATGCATTTTCTGTGTTTCATGGTCAATGTGAATGTTTAAGCGCTACAGTAAAACAGCACTGGTGCAATGGAATCTAATACTCGTCTCCCAGGAGGCGCTCAAAGCACAACCTCTTAGAAGATTCACTATTCTTGTAGTTAAGTCGGCATTGTGCCTTTTGTATTCAATCCTGATCCAATTTCTGTGTTCCTCGGTCAATGTGAAGGTCCAAGGGATACAGTAAACCTGTATTGGTGCATCTAAATCTAATACTGGTCTCCCAGGAGCCGCTCAAAGCACAAACACTTAGAAGATTCACTCTTCTTGTACTTAAGTCGGCATTGTGCCTATTGTATTCAATCCCGATTCAATTCCTGTGTTTCATGGTCAATGAGAATGTCCAAGGAATGCTGCAAACCTGCACTTGTGCAACGGAATTTAATTCTGGTCTCCCTGGAGCAGCTCAAAACACAAACCCTGAGAAGATTCACTCTTCTTGTACTTAAGTGGGCATTGTGCATTTTGTATTCAATCCCGATGCATTTTCAGTGTCTCATGGTCAATGCGAAGGTCCAAGGTATACAGTAACCTGCACTGGTGCATCGGAATCTAATACTTGACCCCCAGGGTCCGCTCAAACACAAACTCTTAGAAGATTAACTCTAATTGTACTAAAGTCGGCATTGTGCCTTTGGTATTCAATCGCGATGCAATTTCTGTGTTTCATGCACAATCTGAAGGTCCGAGGGATACACTAAACCTGCATTGGTGCATCGGAATCAATAACTGGTCTCCCAGGAGCCGCTCAAACCACAAACGCTTAGAAGATTCACTGTTCTTGTACTTAAGTCGGCATTGTGCCTACTGTATTTCATCGCGATGCAATTTCAGCGTTTCATGGTCAATAGGAAGCTCCAAAGTATACAGTAAACCTGAACTGGTGCTTCGGAATCTTATACTGGTCTCGCAGGAGTTGCCCATAGCACAAATTCTTAGAAGATTCACTCTTCTTGTACTTAGGTCGGCATTAAGGATTTGGTATTCAATCCCCATGCGATTTCTGTTTTTCATGGTCACTGTGACAGTCGAAGGGATACAGTAAATCTGCACTGGTGCATCGGAAACTAATACTGGTCTCCCAGGAGCAGCTCAAAACACATGCTCTTAGCAGATTCACTCTTCTTGTACTTGAGTCGGCATTGTGCCTTTTGTATTCAATCCCGATGCATTTTCTGTGTTTCATGGTCAATGTGAAGGTCCAAGGTATACTGTAAACCTGCACTGGTGCACTGGAATCTAACACTGGTCTCCCAGGAGTCGCTTAAAGCAGAAACTCTTAGAAGATTCACTCTTCTTGTACTTAAGTCGGCATTGTGCATTTTGTATTGAATCCCGATGCATTTTCAGTGTCTCATGGTCAATGAGAAGGTCCAAGGAATGCTGCAAACCTGCACTTGTGCATCGGAATTTAATTCTTGTCTCCCAGGAGCAGCTCAAAACACAAGTTCTTGGAAGATTCACTCTTCTTGTACCTAAGTCTGCATTGTGCCTTTTGTATTCAATCCCGATGTTTTTCTGTGTTTCATGGTCAACGTGAAGGTCCAAGGTGTACCGTAAACCTGCACTGGCGCATTGGAATCTGACACTGGTCTCCCAAGAGTCGCTTAAAGCAGAAACTCTTAGAAGATTCACTTTTCTTGTACTTAAGTCTGCATTGTGATTTTTGTATTCAATGCCGATGTAGTTTCTGTCTCTCATGGTCAATGTGAAGGTCTAAGGGATTCATTAAACCTGCACTGGTGCATCGGAATCTAATACTGGTCTCCCAGGAGCCGCTCAAATCACCAACTCGTAGAAGATTCACTCTTCTTGTACTTAATACGGCATTGTGTCTTTTGTATCAAATCGCGGTGCAATTTCTGTGTTTTATGGTCAATATGAAGGTCCAAAAGATACTGTAAAGCTAGAATAGTGCATCGGATTCTAATACTGGTCTCCAGGGAGCCGCTCAAAGCACAAAGTCGTAAAAGATTCACTCTTCTTGTACTTAAGTCGGCATTGTGCATTTAGTATTCAATCCCAATGCAATTTCTGTGCTTCATAGTCAATGTGAGAGTCGGAGGGATACAGCAAACCTGCAGTGGTGCATTGGAATATAATACTGCTCTCCCAGGGAGCGCTCAAACCACAAACTCTTAGAAGATTCACTCTTCTTTTACTTAAGTCGGCATTGTGCCTTTTGTATTCAATCCCGATGTAATTTACGTCTCTCAAGGTCAATGTGAAGGTCCAAGGGATAAAGTAAACCAGCACTGATGCATC
Source organism: Schistocerca americana (assembly GCF_021461395.2). Lineage (NCBI taxonomy): Eukaryota > Metazoa > Arthropoda > Insecta > Orthoptera > Acrididae > Schistocerca > Schistocerca americana. The sequence continues at coordinate 765,104,128 of NC_060123.1, forward strand.
GGAAACTAATACTGGTCTCCCAGGAGCCGCACAAAGCACAAACTCTTAAACCATTCTTTCTTCTTGCACTTAAGTCGGCATTTTGCCTCTTGAATTCAATCTCGATGCAATTTCTGTGATTCATGATCAATGTGAAGTTCCAAGGGATACAGATAACCTCAATTGGTGCATTGGAATCTAATACTGGTCACCCAGGAGCCTTTCAAAGCACATACACTTGGAAGATTCACACTTCTTGTACTTAAGTCGGCATTGTGCCTTATGTATTCAATCCCGATGCAATTTCTGTGTTTCATGGTAAACGCGAAAGTCGAAGGGATACAGTAAACCATCACCGGTGCATAGGAATCTACTACTGTTCACCAAGGAGCCGTTCAAAGCACAAACTATTAGAAGATTCACTATTCTTGTACTTAAATCGGCATTGTGACTTTTGTATTCAATACCGATGCATTTTCAGTGTTTCATGGTCAATGTTAGGGTCCAAGGGATTCACTAAACCTGCACTGGTACATCGGAATCTAATACAGGACTCCAGGAGATTCTCAAAGCACAAACTCTTAGAAGATTATCTCTCCTTGTACTTAATTCGGCATTGTGCCTTTTGTTCTCAATCCCGACGCAATTTCTGTGTTTCATGTTCGATTTGAAGGTCCAAGGGATTCAATAAACCTGCACTGGTGCATCGGAATCTAATACTGGTCTCCCAGCAGCCGCTCAAAGCACAAGCTCTTAGATGATTCACTCTTCTTGTATTTAAGTCGGCATTCTGCCTTTTGTATTCAATACCGATGCACTATCTGTGTTTCATGCTCAATTTGAAAGTCCAAGGGATGTAGTTAACCAGCACTGGTGCATCAGAATCTAATACTGGTCTCCCACGAGCCGCTCAAAGCAGAAACTCTTAGAAGCTTCACTCTTCTTGTACTAAAGTCGGCATTTTGCATTTTGTATTCAACCCCGATGCAATTTCTGTGCCTCATGGTCAATGCGAAGGTCCAAGGGATACAGTAAACCTGCATTGGTGCATCGGAATCTAATACTGGTCTCCCAGGAGCCGCTCATGCACAATCTCTTAGAAGATTCACTCTTCTTGCAATTTAGCCGGTATTGTGCCTTTTGTATTCAATCGCGATGCCATTTGCTCAAATTCATGATCAATGTGAGTGTTCAAGGGATACAGTTACCCTGAACTGGTGCATCGGAATCTAATACTGGTCTACCAGTTGACGCTCAAAGCTCAAACTCTTAGATGATTCACTCTTCTTGTACTTAAGTCGGCATTGTGCCTTTTGTATTCAATTCCGATGCAATTTCTGTGTCTCATGGTCAATGTGAAGGTACAAGGGATACAGTAAACCTGCATTGGTGCATCGGAATCTAATACTGGTCCCCAAGGAGCCGCTCATACACAAAATCTTAGAAGAATCACTCTTCTTGTACTTATGTCGGCATTGTGTGTTTTGTATTCAATCCCGATGTAATTTCTATGTCTCATGATCAATGTGAAAGTCCAAGGGAATCGATAAACCTGCACTGGTGCTACGGAATCTAATACTGGTCCCCCAGGAGCCGCTCAAATCACAAACTCTTAGAAGATTCACTCTTCTAGTACTTAAGTCGTCATTGTTCCATTTGAATTCAATCCCGATGCAATTTCTGTGTTTCATGGTCAATGTGAAAGTCGAAGGGATACAGTAAACCTGCATTGATGCATTGGAATCTAATTCTGGTCTGCCAGGAGCCGCTCAAAACTCAAATTCTTAGATGATTCACTCTTCTTGTACTTAAGAGGCATTAAGCCGTTTGTATTCAATCCCGATCCAATTTCTGTGTTACATGGTCAATGTGACAGTCCAGGGGATAGAGTAAACCTGCATTGGTGCAGCGGAATCTAATACTGGTCTCGCAGGAGACGCTTTAAGCACAACCTCTTAGGAGATTTACTCCTCTTGTACTTAAGTCGGCATTCGGTGTTTTGTATTCAATTATGATGCAATTTCTGTGTTTCATGGTCAATGTTAAGGTCCAAGGGACACAGTAAAACTGCACTGGTGCATCGGGATCCAATACTGGTCTCCCAGTAGTCGCTCAAAACTCATATTCTTAGATGATTCACTCTTCTTGTACTTAGGTCGGCATTAAGCCGTTTGTATTCAATCCCGATCCAATTTCTGTGTTACATGGTCAATGTGACAGTCCAAGGGATAGAGTAAACCTGCATTGGTGCAGCGGAATCTAATACTGGTCTCCCAGGAGACGCTCTAAGCACAACCACTTAGGAGATTCACTCCTCATGTACTTAAGTCGGCATTGGGTGTTTTGTATTCAATCCCGATGCAATTTCTGTGCATCCTGGCCATGTGAAGGTCCAAAGGATTCAGTAAACCTGCACTGGTGCATGGGAATCTAATACACGTATTACAGGAGCCACTCAAAGCACAAACATTTGGAAGATTCACTCCTCTTGTACTTAAGTCAGCATTGTGCCTTTTGTATTCAATCCTGATGCAATATCTGTGTTTCATGCACATTGTGAAGGTCCAAGACATTCAGTAAACCTGCACTGGTGCATCGGAATCTAATACTGGTCTCCCAGGAGCCGTTCAAAGTTCAAAATCTTAGAAGATTCAGTCTTCTTGTACCTAAGTCGGCATTGTGCCTTTTGTATTCAATCCCGATCCAATTTCTGTGTGTCACGGTCAATGAGAAGGTCCAAGGGATACAGGAAACCTGCACTGCTGCATCGGAATCTAATACTGGTCTCCCAGGAGCCGCTCAAAGAACAAACTCTCAGAAGATTCACTCCTCTTGTACTTAAATCGGCATTGTGCCTTTTGTATTCAATCCCGATGCAATTTCTGTGTTTCATGATCAATGTGAGGGTCCAAAGGATTCAGTAAACCTGCACTGGTGAATCGGAGTCTATTACTGGTCTCCCGGGAGACACTCAAACTACAAACTCATAGACGTTTCACTGTTTCTGTACTTAAGTCGTAAATGTGCCATTAGTATTCAATCCCAATGCAATTTCTGTGTTACACGGTCACTGTGAAAGTCCAAGGGATACAGTAATCCTGCACTGGTGCATTGGAATATAATACTGGTCTGCCACGAGCAGCTCAAAACACAAACTCTTAGAAGTTTCACTCTTCTTGTACTTAAGTCGTCATAGTGCCTATTCTATTCAATCCCGATCCAATTTTTGTGTTTCATGGTCAAAGTGAAGGTACAAGGCATACAGTAAACATGCACTGGTGCAACGGAATCTAATACTTTACCCCCAGGAGTCGCTCAAAGCACAAATTCTTAGAAGATTCACTCTTCTTGTACATAAGTCGGATTAGAGCCAATTGTATTCAATCACGATGGAATTTCGGAGTTTCATGGTCAATGTGAACGTCCAAGGGATTCTGCAGACCTGCACTGGTGCACCGCAATCTAATACTGGTCTTCCATAATCTGTACAAAGCAGAAACTCTTAGAAGATTCACTCTTCTTGTACTTATGCCGGCATTGTGCCTTTTGTATTCAATCCTGATGCATTTCTGTTTCTCATGGTCAATGTGAAGGTCCAAGGGATTCAGCAAACCTGCACTGGTGAAACGGAATCTAATACTGGTCTCCCAGGAACCGCTCAAAGCACAAACTCTTAGAAGATTCACTCTTCTTGTATTTAAGTCGGCATTCTGCCTTTTGTATTCAGCCCCGATGCAATTTATGTGTTCCATGTCAATCTGAAAGTCCAATGGATACAGTAAACCTGCACTGGTGTGTCTGAATCTAATACTGGTCTCCCAGGAGCCACTCAAAGCACAAAATCTTAGAAGATTCACTCTTCTTGTACTTAAGTCGTCATAGTGCCTATTCTATTCAATCCCGATCCAATTTCTGTGTTTCATGGTCAATGTGAAGGTACAAGGGATACAGTAAACCTGCACTGGTTCGTCGGAATCTAATACTGGTCTCCCAGGAGCCGCTCAAAGCACAAATTCTTAGAAGATTCACTCGTCCTGTACTTAAGTTGGCATTGTGCCTTTTGTATTCAATCCCGATGCAATTTCTATGTATCATGGTCAATGTGAAGGTCCAACGGATTCAGTAAACCTACACTGGTGCATCGGATTCTAATCCTGGTCTCCCAGGAGCCGCTCAAAACACAAACTCTTAGAAGATTCACTCTTCTTGTACTTAAGTTGGCATTGTGTTATTTGTATTCAATCCCCACGCAGTTTGTGTGTTTCATGGTCAATGTTACGGTCCAAGGGATACAGTAAACCTGCACTGGTGCATCGGAATCTATTACTGGTCTCCCAGGAGCCGCTCAAATCACAAAGTCTTAGAAGATTCACTCTTCTTGTACTTAAGTCGGCATTGTGCCATTTTTATTCAATCACGATGCAATTTCTGTGTTTCATGGTCAATATGAAAGTCCAAGGAATACAGTAAACCTGCACTGGTGCATCGGAATCTAATACTGGTCTACCAGTTGACGCCCACATCACAAACTCTTAGATGATTCACTCTTCTTGTACTTAAGTCTGCATTGTGCCAATTGTATTCAATCCCGATGCAATTTCTGTGTTTCGTGGTCAATGTGAAAGACCAAGGGATACAGTAAACCTTCATTGGTGCATCGGAGTCTAATACTGGTCTCCCAGGAGAAACTCAAAGCACAAACTCTTAGAAGATTCACTCCTAATGTACTTAAGACGGCATTGTGCATTTTGTATTCAGTCCCGATCGAATTTCTGTGTTTCATGGTCAATGTGAAGGTATAAAGGATACAGTAAACCTGCACTGGTGCATCGGAATCTAATACTGGTCTCCCAGGAGCCGCTGGAAGCACAAACTCTTAGAAGATTCACTCTTCTTGTGCTTAACTTGGCATTGTGTGTTTTGTATTCAATCCCGATGCAATCTCTGTTTTTCACAGTCAATGTCCTGCAAAGTAGTGTTCCACGGCCTGCACAATCTAGAGAACATACTTGTCCGCCACTAATCCTGTGAGTGACCCAGGTGCAAGACCTGTCCCACAAATCCACCCACCACCTCCTACAGCAGTCCAGTCGCAGGCATCTCCCACCATATAAAAGGCACGATCATGTGCAAAAGCAACCTGTTAAAAATCAGCTATGCTGCAATTACCATACAATTTTCCATGTAGGGATGACAAGTAACCAACTGTTCACTCGCAGTAATGTCTAGCATCAAACTGTGGAAACCACAGACTTGACATTGCAGTTGCCAAGAGGCTGTACACCACTTCAACAACTGCTTCACTAGACATACCATTTGGATATTCCCTTCCAGTGCAAGTTTCTCTGAACTACACAGGTGGAAATTGTCTCTCCAGCACATCTAGTGCCATCCACCTGACCTAAACCTCTGCTAATTTGTTTCCCACTGTATCACTTTACCTTTTCCCTTCTCTCTTCTGTACCCACCAATCTTTTCCCATTCAGACCATGTACTGTCTTCTCCAATCACTCTGCCCCCCCACCCCTAGCAGCTACTGCGGGTGTGTACATTTGGCTGTCTGTGTGGTTTCCAAACTAAACCATGTGCATTTTAGATATGTTAGATCCATATACTTTACCTGAAACTAATTCTCTGAGGTACTGAGACTACTGCTTCCTGGCTCAGGGTTTCTATTTTCAGCTAACACAGTAGTATTGTCTACAAACAAAAGTGTATGGGACAGGATATTTACCAGTGAATCATTCACACTGGACACCAAAAAGACTGTGGTGGGGCATGTAGACAACCCCTGAGATGGTGCACCAAGGCTGTGTGACTGCAGGAGCAGACAGCAAAAACTCTACACAAAAGATGGTCCAGCACGTCTCAGAGCTTACAGTCAAACATTATCAGGCAAGGTGTCCATATTATGCAAATTAATGTAGGATTAACAAGTGACAAATGCAGTTACCAAAGCAAATTAAATGATGAGCATGCCATCAGTATTATAGCTCTAAAGGAAATGCATTTAGGTGATAATTCAGCAGCTACATGCAAGATTACGCAATATAAAGCAATATCAATACTCCTCTCAATTGTTAGGTGCATCCACAATAAATGAAAAAAGAAACGGCTCTTGGATTATGCTGGCTTAAGCTGTCAGAAAATTAGTGATGTAGAAGTAATTAGGATAAAACTCAAAGGCCTGGTTATTACATCAGTCCACAAATCACCTAACGGAAAGTGTCTGACACTAGTCTTACACACAGCAACTAGACAGCACGTATATGTTTAAGATTTTAATTCCAAAACACAACCTGGAGATACATAAATAGAGACAAAAATAGAGAACCATTGTTCGAATGGATCAACACACAAGAAATTATCTAAGTTTGATGCCAAGGAATTTAAAAAGTTTTGGGCAGGCAGATGGAAACTGATACAAAACCTGACCCATCCATCTTTTCCACTGATGAGAACAAATTACCACTGAATCACTCAATAGTAGTACCTAAACATTTTTCAAGGAGTGTACATTGGCTCACAAAAGTTATCATTGGTGCTGAAATATCAGTTACAAAATACATTGATAAACCCTCATGGAAATTTGAAAAAGCTAACTCGATACAATACACCCAGGAAGTGGCGAGCAACCCACACTGGACACCTCAAAAGTCAGAACATTGGGAATTATTGTAGATGTAGCTAAATGGAATATCTGAAGGGAAGTAACAAAATAATGTGTACTAGGATGGGACAAACCTGCCCAAGTCCTCTACAAAGGATACCAAGTGTCTAAATAATGTTTTGATAACATTTTGTATTTAAAAATATGTGTGTGTATAAATTGTTCATGTTGATGTATATTTGACAATTTAAGAAATGGTCATGCTTAGGAACAATGTAAGAAATAGGTGTTATGTAAAAACCAGTGTGCTTTTGTTTGAAACGAAAATGGCTGTGGCGCACGGAAGAGGTGCGAAAGGCGAACTGGCGTGCTACCTTGAGCAAGTTCGGGAAGTAAGTCACACAGTCTGAAGGCAGCAGTGATTGAGGTAACTCCTTTGTGGAGCAGAAGCTTTGCCTGCAAATTTTCATAAAAATGCCTCGGTTGAAGACTGCAAACAGCTTACAGCATAGCTGCGAGTTGTTGAGCTACTGTATGTAAAACTGAATGAAGCCAAGAAGAGAAATTGAGCCCATACAGCAAGAAACTTGCAGGCCGTAGTGTGGGTAGTGTAGCCATCATAACTGTTCACCACACTCAAGCCTACAGCCACCAGATAAGATTTTTTTCTATTTTTACCTTTGTACAGCATGAACCATTAATTTAAAATGTGTTTTAATAATCATTCTTGAACTTTACGGAAACTGGCTCACCCTGTTATTTCATCCTAATCATACATCTGTATAGGGTTCCTTCCTGGTGTTTGATTAATCCGAGTGTCCTGTTTTACAGACTTATGAAGTGCCAAGTTAATATAAAGAGGCACCATTTAAATTGCTTTAGTGTAAATAATAAAAATGTTTTCTTAACTATTGTAAAGTGTTATGGTTTGCTTACATAAAATTCAATCAGAGTGAAGCCAAGTTACTAGAACCTGTTAGATGGCTACACAGAATTATTTCAAAGAATAATAGCTTTTGAATGTAAATTCCACCAAGAAAGAGGTTTTCTTTAAGTGAAATGTTCAGTTAAAAAGTGCGTGCTTTAGTGTCTAAGTATTTAAGTTTCTTGATTATGGAAAGTGCTTTTCTAAAGGTAGTCCCCCCCACCCCGGCTAATTTTTTTTACCTTCCTTGAAGTTATCTACTGGGCTTTTTCTTTTTTAAAAACATAATGTATAAAGATGTAGCCCAAAATTGTTTAAGTGGGGTAATTTATTTGAAGAGCCAAACTAAACAGTAGCAAGAAAGTAGGCAAAATTCACATTTCTGCTTCTCCAATACTTCACTATTTCATTGCCAGGATAGGTTGGTGACCATTAAGTACATGTTTTAAACCACTAAATGAACTTGGAAATGAGTTTTCCTAGCTTCAGTATATTATTATTCATACTGTGTTCCTATCTAGCCACTGGGTAAGATCTTAGGAAAAGAAGTGAATAGTCCAATTTACTTATCCATTAGACGCAACACACGGTAAATCCTGTAAGAAGGATAACTCTATTGATTATCTTTTCCTGTAAACAGGACTATCCTTCGATAGTGTATTTTATTTTAAAACTAAACTAAATTTTAGTAAGAGGGTTATACGTGGCAACATAGAGACAGGGTTTCTGTTATTTACGTAAAAGCATACTAATATCATAATGGTAGTGTTATAAGGTCCTATTAATGTGTGGTCATGACATTTGTTAAATGTCTCACCACATTCCTATTGAAACTATTTACTCTTCTTGTAAATAACACCTATGACAATTTTATACAAATGTCCACTAAGACTTTGCTCGTCAACTTTCATTTAGGTAACAGCGATCTTTTAGATGTATTTAAATCAGTACTGTTAAGAAATACTGACTAGCTTTATTTTCAAGAATCTCAAGTTTAAGTTATACATACTGTTATCCTCCAATAAGAATCATTGGCCGATTCTTCATCTTTGACAGGTTCATCATGCCTGCAATGCAAAACATTATCTTTTGTATTAACAGATGAAATCCAACTTTTTAAATTTAATAAATGCTTATACAAACATAAAGTTTCTTCAAAAAATGTATTTATGACAACTTCCTGTCACAGATAATTTTCACTGAATGTTGCAACCCAGTTATAATGCTGATGAGAAGCAAATGTTGTTCTTTTCCCTCTCTTCCTTCACCATCTCCTGTTTTGTTCACCTTGACATATTTCTACCAAACAGACTACCCCAATGGATCCACTGCTTATATTTAACACACAGTAAATTCAGTGCAAATATTTCCTTAACACAGGATGTGCATTGACGAGCTTGAATTAATCAGAAAAATATAAACAGATACTAACCGTTCCACAGCTCTTACAAAATACTTGTATTAAGTAATCATCAAAGCTACTTTTTGTACAGCAAGAGGACTAAAAGTCAAAATGGTGCTACATGCTACAGGCAGTGCAATACAATTTATTTTACTCATTGCTACAGCAATAAATGTACTTATAAAAATATTCAGACTTAGACTATAATCAAATACAGAGAGAGAAAATATTCTAACTAAAGAGATATAGCAGCCATAGGCAGAAACAAATAAAAAAACTGATACTAATCTTAGCTTTGAGGACCAAAAGTTTCTTCATCTGGAAAACACAAAAAGAGAAATGAGACTGTTCAAGAATTAAGGATGAAAATTCAGGATCTTGAGTCAAGGAAGATGGACATGATGAAATTCAGTTGCGAAAGAGCAGCAGATGATGTAATTTTAAATGCTGAGAAATAAGATCTCTTCAAGAGGAGCCACCAAAAGGTCAAATAAGTGAAGAACAAGCTGAAAATACCGGTAAATGGGCTAAAATGGCGGCAAATAGATAAAGGAAACAGAAAGAAAGTGCTGAAGAACAGGCAACCAAACAACAACAACAACAACAACAACAACAATAACAGCACATTGTAGCAATATATAATAGCAGTCCCACAACATCTGGAGGAAGATTTTCCACTAACAGAGCAATAAATTCATGAAGCCATCAAATCTTCCAAAACTTCAAAGCAACAAATGAAGACTCCACTACAGCAAAATTATTGAAATAGTCAGAACACACAAATGATCTACAACTGCTGTTTGAGAACATTTGGAAAGCTGAAGAGATTATGGAAAGCATTAATCCACAGCTATGAAAAAAAGGGGACACTCAAAATGTCAACGATGGCAGAGATGCCTCACTTCTGCCAGTGGTATACAAAATATTATCAAAAATTCTCTGGACAGAGTTGTAGAAACTTTAGACAAATAACTGGGAGAATCTCGAGGAGCTCTAGAAAGGGAAGACCCTGCACAGAGCAGATGTTTATTAGAAAATCGATAATCCTCCACAGACTGCTAATCACCAAACCTATAATAGTATCATGTATTTGTTTCAAGAAAACTTTTGATTTGGTAGGCAGAGAAATTATAGGTAAAATCATCAAAGAATTTTGTATTAAAGCAAACATAATCTTCAAAACACTAGCAAATAGGATGACTGAAGCTAAATTTATGGGAGAAGTATCTCAACCATTTGAAATAAAAACTGGTGTTAGACAAGGGGACAGTTTATCACCTTTACTGTAACACTGCATTCTAGAAAAAATAGAAAGTATCTGGAATTTGGAGAAAAAAAAATTACAAAATTGAACCAATAATTTTAGGACGAATAACAAATGGAATTAAGGTAAACTGCCTGGCTTCTGCAGATGATTCTGATATACTTTCAAAAAAATCTGACAGACAGTTATTGAAAGAAATCTTTTGGAAGAAATAGCAAAGAGAGCTGGTCCCAAAATTTCAGCCGAAAAAACAACATTGATGACAATTTCAAACAATGCATCAACATTCTTAGAAAAACAAAAATGTAAAATAGCATTAGTAAGTAAATTTAAATATATTGGACAAACTGTACAACAAAATGGACTAGAAGAATTAACAGTAGATGCAAGAGTCAGCAAACTGGAGAGAGCAAATCGTTTTACAAAGGATATTTACAACAAGAAATGTACAACTAAAAAAACAAAACTAAAACACTATCCCACAGTGGTATGACCAGGATGTTTATATGGATGAGGATGCCTAATGATGAACTATAAGCTGGACAGAACAGAGGTTCCTCAAAGGAGCATTATTAGAAAATAATGGTTGCAATACAAGCTACAGATGGCTGGAAAATGAGAAGTAATGAGGAGATCTACAAAAATTTTGAGAAAATATCAGAAGTAATGGCTAAAAGAAGATTAATCTTTTTTTAGAGACCTCTACTGAATGAGTAGTACTGGAAGAAGGACTCAATGATAGCATGGATTACAGAAATAAGAAAGAAACAACATCAAACAATCAGAAATAATAGAAAGAAACCTTTTTACAGATAAAATACTGAATTTAAAAGGATCATCACCTCTCCAAGATCAAAATTAATTTCATCCCTCTCGATAAGACCGTGAAAACCGGAAATAAAATTCATAAATATGATATTGCGAAGATCAAAATCAATCAAAACATATTGGAACAATGCCACCAGTAACTGACAGTTGAATCCCATAAATGGGCAGACATTGCCTCCGTGATCCAACAAGCAGCTAATACTACAATCCTGACAGCTAAAAAGAGGAATCATACATGGTGGAATGAGGTTTGTGGTGAGGTGGTGGCCCAAACAGCAAGTGCATGGAAAAAGTGGAATTCTACCAGGAGTCCTGATGATTTTGATGTATTCCATGAAGTTCGAAAATATGCAGCCAGAACTCTATGAAGGTCTAAGCAATTGCATGAGAAACAGCAGTTAGAATAGATCGATCAGCGTTTCCAGATAAACAATGTCAGAGACTTCTATCAGACGATCAAATCGAACTTGAAAGGATACCAAGCCCCTAGTTTTTGTTTTAGAGACGAAAATGGAAAGCTCAGTGTTGTGTACATAGTTCCGCATATTCAGCGCGTACACAAATTTCCCACTAGAGTGCGCCCCGCTAAGCAAAACAGCGCAGGCGCAGCGCTCGTCCATCTCCGCACTATGAGATGGCGCTGCCATAGAGACGGACCAAATTCTGCTTCCGCCGATCCGCGTATTAATACACTCCTGGAAATTGAAATAAGAACACCGTGAATTCATTGTCCCAGGAAGGGGAAACTTTATTGACACATTCCTAGGGTCAGATACATCACATGATCACACTGACAGAACCACAGGCACATAGACACAGGCAACAGAGCGTGCACAATGTCGGCACTAGTACAGTGTATATCCACCTTTCGCAGCAATGCAGGCTGCTATTCTCCCATGGAGACGATCGTAGAGATGCTGGATGTAGTCCTGTGGAACGGCTTGCCATGCCATTTCCACCTGGCGCCTCAGTTGGACCAGCGTTCGTGCTGGACGTGCAGACCGCGTGAGACGACGCTTCATCCAGTCCCAAACATGCTCAATGGGGGACAGATCCGGAGATCTTGCTGGCCAGGGTAGTTGACTTACACCTTCTAGAGCACGTTGGGTGGCACGGGATACATGCGGACTTGCATTGTCCTGTTGGAACAGCAAGTTCCCTTGCCGGTCTAGGAATGGTAGAACGATGGGTTCGATGACGGTTTGGATGTACCGTGCACTATTCAGTGTCCCCTCGACGATCACCAGTGGTGTACGGCCAGTGTAGGAGATCGCTCCCCACACCATGATGCCGGGTGTTGGCCCTGTGTGCCTCGGTCGTATGCAGTCCTGATTGTGGTGCTCACCTGCATGGCGCCAAACACGCATACGACCATCATTGGCACCAAGGCAGAAGCGACTCTCATCGCTGAAGATGACACGTCTCCATTCGTCCATCCATTCACGCCTGTCGCGATACCACTGGAGGCGGGCTGCACGATGTTGGGGCGTGAGCGGAAGACGGCCTAACAGTGTGCGGGACCGTAGCCCAGCTTCATGGAGACGGTTGCGAATGGTCCTCGCCGATACCCCAGGAGCAACAGTGTCCCTAATTTGCTGGGAAGTGGCGGTGCGGTCCCCTACGGCACTGCGTAGGATCCTACGGTCTTGGCGTGCATCCGTGCGTCGCTGCGGTCCGGTCCCAGGTCGACGGGCACGTGCTCCTTCCGCCGACCACTGGCGACAACATCGATGTACTGTGGAGACCTCACGCCCCACGTGTTGAGCAATTCGGCGGTACGTCCACCCGGCCTCCCGCGTGCCCACTATACGCCCTCGCTCAAAGTCCGTCAACTGCACATACGGTTCACGTCCACGCTGTCGCGACATGCTACCAGTGTTAAAGACTGCGATGGAGCTCCGTATGCCACGGCAAACTGGCTGACACTGACGGCGGCGGTGCACAAATGCTGCGCAGCTAGCGCCATTCGACGGCCAACACCGCGGTTCCTGGTGTGTCCGCTGTGCTGTGCATGTGATCATTGCTTGTACAGCCCTCTCGCAGTGTCCGGAGCAAGTCTGGTGGAACTGACACACCGGTGTCAATGTGTTCTTTTTTCCATTTCCAGGAGTGTATGTAACGCAGCCAATGAGATTGCTGCTAACATAGAACATTTTCTCCTCGCGCATCACACTCGCGCAGTGATACATGAACGTGCGAGGTATTATAACGAGTGTAAAGACCTTCAATCAGTCAGTCTGCATTTGTCTGCACCAGTCTGTATGAGTCTGCATTAGTCTGTACCAGTCTGCATTAGTCTGTACCAGTCCGTCGAGTTCTACAATTGTCTGTACCAGTCCATAGTCAAGATTCAGTCTGCGCCTGATAAGATTACCATATTCCTGTACATAGCCATGAAGATAAATGTATAGACACTTTTGTCAAGTATCTGAGATATATGTGAGAATAAGATTAACGTACCAATCCCAAAGAACTTCAGATTGTCAACTGTAAATAGCATCCAGAACCAAGTTAAGTAATTTTTATATTTGTTATTATTTTAGTAAATGTGTGTGAAAATTAATCAAATTCTGTTTAAAGTTGGTCACCGTCAATCTGCTACTCTAAGCATGCAAGTGGCATTTCTATCATCTGACCGAATGGCAGAAGATAAACACACCATGATAAGACCACGAGACATATTGCTGACACTCGCTTACTTCGTTAGAGCAACAAGTCAAATAATCTGATGGTGTGTGTACTGAAGGTCTTACAGTATGCACACCACACTCGGCCTGACCAACAAAGAAAACTGCAAGATCATGTCTCGTTACTTTGAAAACCTACTTAATTGTGATGAACCGAAAGAAAGATTCCCTGCATGTGCCCCAATCCACAAACTACCCCTAATCTCCATCTAGTAAAGAGGAGACCAAAGAGATCATCAACAACTTTAAGAATAATAAGGCAACTGGAGAGGATTCAATAGTGGTGGAACTACTGAAGCTGGCAAATAATGAAACTCTAGATATACTAGTCCAACTTTTTGAGGAGATCTGGAGAGCTGGGATGATACCAACTGAACGGCAGTCAGCTTTAATCCATCGTCTACACAAAAAAGGTGATAAATAGAATGTCAATAACTATAGGGGTACCTCATTAGTATCTGTTCCATATAAGATTCTCTCCAAAGTGATACAGAATAGAATAGAAGGTCATTGTAACCAACTGATTGGGGACTATCAAGCTGGTTTCCGAAAGGGCGATTCTTGCGCAGAACAGATCTTTAGCCTGAAGAACATCATCAGGTCCAAAAAACTGGAAGAAATAACTATGTGGTCATGTTTGTTGATTTTCAAAAAGTATATGACTCCATCGACTGACAGGCATTAATGAATATTTTGGAAAAGTTTGGGATGGATAATACCTCAAGAAAGCTGATCAAATAAACTCTTACTAACACAGCGTCAAAAATTAAATTTATGGGTGAGGTATCTAAACCCTTTACAATCAGAACGGACATAAGACGAGGAGATGGACTATCCCTCTCCTTTTCAATTGTGTCTTGGAAAAGGTCACTCGAGAGTGGAGAAAGTTATTAGCCCAAGAAGAAACAAATGAAGAGTGGTTCAGACTTGGTCCTAAGAACAAAGGGGTGTGCATTGACTGCTTAGATTTTGCGGCTGACCTGGCCATTTTTGCTAACAACATAGAGTCAGCAGTCAACAAGATAAATAGGCTGTCAGAAATTGCTGAAAAAAGTTAGACTCCAGATCTCTATTCAAAAGACAAAATATATGACGAACATCTGTAACGGACCTGAATGGATGATAACCAACCTGGGAAAAAATCGGACGAATTAAGAATTTCAGGTATCTCGGTGAAGTCATCCACCAGGAGAATGGATTAAAAGAAGAAGCAATTGCCAGGATGAGGAAGTTAGACCAAGCATACCAACTGACAAAGAATACTTATAACAAAAAGTCTATGAGTATGTGGGCCAAGTTCCAACATTATAATACAGTTGTAAAACCTGAGGGCTTATAAGCATCCAAAACTTTGACCACGAATAGACAAGGTCAAGCTGAGCGGCTGGAAAAGCGTGAGTGTAGGATATTAAGGAAAATCCTAAGGTAATAGATGGGTCGATGGACAATGGCGAATGAGAGCAAATGAGGAATCGTGCAGCAAGACAGAACCTATCACAGCATCCATTACAAAGAAATGATTGTTATTTTATGGTCATCTCATGAAAATGGACGGTGATCGACTATCAAAAAGAATACAGAGTTTCATCCTATCTAAGAAAACGAGGCCGAGATGGTTCAAAGAATGTGAAAAAGATCTTAAGCAGATTGGTATCTCAGAGAGAAATTCCTGAAAGGAACAAATTTAGAAGATTGGTGACCAACTACCAAGGTTTTAACATGGCATCAACATCCGAAAGACAGTGAGGACCCTTATCTGAAGGGCATAAAAAGGTACTTCTTGGAGGGGCTCAGAAGATACTGGCAGGAAGTCAAAGCTGGAGCAAGAACAAGACATGGACACTACAGTGAAGTCGGTTGTTACCACGCAGTCCATAAAGACTCACCTCGATAAAAAAAAAAAAAAATAAAAATAAAAGGCTTTCGATGCAGAAGAAATAGGGGATTGAGAACAACACGAATAGAATAAAGGGGGAAAAACATGAGGAGGAGATGGATGAGTACTGGAAAAACAGGAGACGACAAGGGAAGAAGAAGAAGTGAAGTTATTACATGGTGAGAGATGGTGATTGCATTTGATTTGATTCAGTTTTCGTTACATACACCGAAAAAATGAGATGATTCTCAAGGGTGTGGAACATGTCAGAATGTATAACACAAAACATTTTAATATAATGAATACTACCCTGATCATTTGTCACGAGATTGTCAAAATAGGTGAATACAATACAGTAAACTGGAGAAGCTAATATTTACAGAATTAATACGCTGTCAGAATGAAATATTGTTGTTGTTGTTGTTGTTGTGGTCTTCAGTCCTGAGACTGGTTTGATGCAGCTCTCCATGCTACTCTATCCTGTGCAAGCTTTTTCATCTCCCAGTACCTACTGCAACCTACATCCTTCTGAATCTGCTTAGTGTATTCATCTCTTGGTCTCCCTCTACGATTTTTACCCTCCACGCTGCCCTCCAATACTAAATTGGTGATCCCTTGATGCCTCAGAACATGTCCTACCAACCGATCCCTTCTTCTGGTCAAGTTGTGCCACAAACTTCTCTTCTCCCCAATCCTATTCAATACTTCCTCATTAGTTATGTGATCTACCCATCTAATCTTCAGCATTCTTCTGTAGCACCACATTTCGAAAGCTTCTATTCTCTTCTTGTCCAAACTATTTATTGTCCATGTTTCACTTCCATACATGGCTACACTCCATACGAATACTTTCAGAAATGACTTCCTGACACTTAAATCTATACTGGATGTTAACAAATTTCTCTTCTTCAGAAACGCTTTCCTTGCCATTGCCAGCCTACATTTTATATCCTCTCTACTTCGACCATCATCAGTTATTTTGCTCCCCAAATAGCAAAACTCCTTTACTACTTTAAGTGCCTCATTTCCTAATCTAATTCCCTCAGCATCACCCGACTTAATTAGACTACATTCCATTATCCTTGTTTTGCTTTTGTTGATGTTCATCTTATATCCTCCTTTCAAGACACTGTCCATTCCATTCAACTGCTCTTCCAAGTCCTTTGCTGTCTCTGACAGAATTACAATGTCATCGGTGAACCTCAAAGTTTTTATTTCTTCTCCATGAATTTTAATACCTACCCCGAATTTTTCTTTTGTTTCCTTTACTGCTTGCTCAATATACAGATTGAACAACATCGGGGAGAGGCTACAACCCTGTCTTACTCCCTTCCCAACCACTGTTTCCCTTTCATGTCCCTTGACTCTTATAACTGCCATCTGGTTTCTGTACAAATTGTAAATAGCCTTTCGCTCCCTGTATTTTACCCCTGACACCTTTAGAATTTGAAAGAGAGTATTCCAGTCAACATTGTCAAAAGCTTTCTCTAAGTCTACAAATGCTAGAAACATAGGTTTGCCTTTCCTTAATCTTTCTTCTAAGATAAGTCGTAAGGTCAGTATTGCCTCACGTGTTCCAGTGTTTCTACGGAATCCAAACTGATCTTCCCCGAGGTTGGCTTCTACTAGTTTTTCCATTCGTCTGTAAAGAATTCATGTTAGTATTTTGCAGCTGTGACTTATTAAGCTGATAGTTCGGTAATTTTCACATCTGTCAACACCTGCTTTCTTTGGGATTGGAATTATTATATTCTTCTTGAAGTCTGAGGGTATTTCGCCTGTTTCATACATCTTGCTCACCAGATGGTAGAGTTTTGTCAGGACTGGCTCTCCCACGGCCGTCAGTAGTTCCAATGGAATATTGTCTACTCCGGGGGCCTTGTTTCGACTCAGGTCTTTCAGTGCTGTGTCAAACTCTTCACGCAGTATCATATCTCCCATTTCATCTTCATCTACATCCTCTTCCATTTCCATAATATTGTCCTCAAGTACATCACCCTTGTATAGACCCTCTATATACTCCTTCCACCTTTCTGCTTTCCCTTCTTTGCTTAGAACTGGGTTTCCATCTGAGGTCTTGATATTCATACAAGTCGTTCTCTTGTCTCCAAAGGTCTCTTTAATTTTCCTGTAGGCGGTATCTATCTTACCCCTAGTGAGATAGGCCTCTACATCTTTACATTTGTCCTCTAGCCATCCCTGCTTAGCCATTTTGCACTTCCTGTCGATCTCATTTTTGAGACGTTTGTATTCCTTTTTGCCTGTTTCACTTACTGCATTTTTATATTTTCTCCTTTCATCAATTAAATTCAATATTTCTTCTGTTACCCAAGGATTTCTACTACCTCTCGTCTTTTTACCTACTTGATCCTCTGCTGCCTTCACTACTTCATCCCTCAAAGCTACCCATTCTTCTTCTACTGTATTTATTTCCCCCATTCCTGTCAATTGCTCCCTTATGCTCTCCCTGAATCTCTGTACAACCTCTGGTTCTTTTAGTTTATCCAGGTCCCATCTCCTTAAATTCCCACCTTTTTGCAGTTTCTTCAGTTTTAATCTACAGGCCATAACCAATAGATTGTGGTCAGAGTCCACATCTGCCCCTGGAAATGTCTTACAATTTAAAACCTGGTTCCTAAATCTCTGTCTTACCATTAAATAATCTATCTGATACCTTTTAGTATCGCCAGGGTTCTTCCATGTATACAACCTTCTTTCATGATTCTTAAACCAAGTGTTAGTTATGATTATGTTGTGCTCTGTGCAAAATTCGACCAGGCGGCTTCCTCTTTCATTTCTGTCCCCCAGTCCATATTCACCTACTATGTTTCCTTCTCTCCCTTTTCCTACACTCGAATTCCAGTCACCCATGACTATTAAATTTTTGTCTCCCTTCACAATCTGAATAATTTCTTTTATTTCATCATACATTTCTTCAGTTTCTTCGTCATCTGCAGAGCTAGTTGGCATATAAACTTGTACTACTGTAGTAGGCGTGGGCTTCGTATCTATCTTGGCCACAATAATGCGTTCACTATGCTGTTTGTAGTAGCTTACCCGCATTCCTATTATCCTATTCATTATTAAACCTACTCCTGCATTACCCCTATTTGATTTTGTGTTTAGAACCCTGTAGTCACCTGACCAGAAGTCTTGTTCCTCCTGCCACCGAACTTCACTAATTCCCACTATATCTAACTTCAACCTATCCATTTCCCTTTTTAAATTTTCTAACCTACCTGCCCGATTAAGGGATCTGATATTCCACGCTCCGATCCGTAGAACACCAGTTTTCTTTCTCCTGATAACGACATCCTCTTGCGTAGTCCCCGCCCGGAGATCCGAATGGGGGACTATTTTACCTCCGGAATATTTTACCCAAGAGGACGCCATCATCATGTAATCATACAGTAAAGCTGCATGCCCTCGGGAAAAATTACGGCTGTAGTTTCCCCTTGCTTTCAGCCGTTCGCAGTACCAGCACAGCAAGGCCGTTTTGGTTATTGTTACAAGGCCAGATCAGTCAATCATCCAGACTGTTGCCCTTGCAACTACTGAAAAGGCTGCTGCCCCTCTTCAGGAACCACACGTTTGTCTGGCCTCTCAACAGATACCCCTCCATTGTGGTTGCACCTACGGTACGGCTATCTGTATCGCTGAGGCACGCAAGCCTCCCCACCAACGGCAAGGTCCATGGTTCATGGGGGGGGGGGGGGGGGGGGGGGGGGGGAACATTGTTATGCACTATTAATAAATTTATGTTATGCACTATTAATAAATTTAGCATACACAAAATACCTAATATTGACTGTTGCAACCAAGTACTGTCAAAACTTAAATCTAACATATTTTTACTTACGCTGGCCTAACAGTCTCTGTTAGGATATTCATCTGTAGAGTAGAAGGCATTGCCTATCAAAAAGTCATTCAAACTCTGTTTAAACTGTGCTTTATCTGAAACCAAGTTTTTAATGGTTGCTGGTAATTTATTGAAAATGTGTGTTCCTGAATATTGGGCCCCCTTTTGGACCAACATAAGTGATTTTAGGTCTTTATGTAGATTGTTCTTATTCCTAGTATTGATAATATGTATTGAGCTATTTGTTGGAAATATAGATATATAACTTGCATCAAATTTCATTATGGAGTAAGTATACTGAGAAGCAATGGTTGGAATTCAAAGTTCCTCGTATAGGTTCTGCACGATGTTCTTCAAAGACTGGTCCCAGATACTCCATTGCACCATTCACCAAACCTGATAACCCCGAGCCGTCAGTAACAAAAATTAAGTCTTGCTTAAGAGATTTACAGCACTACATGCACTTGTTACCAAAGTCTCATTTACTTTTAGAGCTATCGGTTCCACTTCCTTTTTGGCCCCACTTCTCTCTGTCTTCACTATATCCCATACAGTTCTTATTTTGTTGCCCGATACAATTATCTTTTTCTCTTAATAAAGCTACTTCGATTTCTGGATTACTTGATTCAATATTTTGCAGTATTCTTTGCAATGCATTACAATTCTAATATCAGAAATGTTCCTAGATAGTAGATACAGTCTCCTTTTTGCCCCACATGATATCTTTATTCCTTGTGTAATCCATGGTTTATCTTTTGACTTCTGTGTGATCTGAGTTACCTTTAGGGGAAAACAATTTTCAAAAGAGGAGGTAACTTTATTAATAAATGCTTTGTATTTTCCATTTGAGTCAGGTAAACATCTCTCCAGTTCATGTCTTTGAGCAATTTCCTGAATTCCTCAATTTCTGGCTTATTTATTATCCTCCTGTACTCAGATTTAATATTTTTTTATCCTGACAAGTTTCAACATTTAACACAAGATGCTGCACGTCGTGATCAGATAGTCCATTTACTATTGGTTTTGTGATATGACTTTTTTCCCCCAGATTTGTTCATAAAGATATTATCAATAGCAGTCTCAGAGCATTTACATATCCTAGCTGCAAAGTTCACAGTAGGAACTAAATTGAATGATAGTGTTAAAAACACCAGCAACCACTATTTCCTCTTCTTTTTTTTTTACACAAGCTATTCCTTTCGCTTTGTGAAATGAAGCACTGCCTAGTTCCA
This sequence comes from Schistocerca americana, assembly GCF_021461395.2. Lineage (NCBI taxonomy): Eukaryota > Metazoa > Arthropoda > Insecta > Orthoptera > Acrididae > Schistocerca > Schistocerca americana. Next base: position 765,124,790 of record NC_060123.1, read on the forward strand.
AAACACAGGACTACTATGACAAGGTGAAATGTTCTCAGAGTGCTACATGTATGATAGTAAATGTAATCCGCACTATAGTTGTTTTCTGAGTAGTTATGCTGTGTGTGTTTCATTCAATCAGATGAAATGGAATAAAATCATCAATTTATTTATTTTGGCTCTTTATCACCAAGATACATTCAATGTTGGTTGAGGTTTATCTTTTGAATTCACTCCAGTGTAGATTGTCAAAATTTTATCAGTTGTCAAAGTACTTGTAACACAGTTTCTGAATTTACTGCCATCCAGGAAAGTCTCCCACTCAAATTATTCTCAGAGACTGAGAGCTGGCTGAAACCCAGAGTAGAAAGCTCTCACATATTTAGTGATTAATGGAATATATATCGGAAAGGCAGGTTAGACACTGTAGGAGAGGAAGTGTCCATTGTCTCTATTGAGGTCAAAGCTGATTGTGACAGTGAAGTTACCTGGTTGCCTATAACAAGTCTATGTGAAATCACGTTAATTAATGGATGTTTTAATCATCCACCCGGTTCTGCTATGACAGTTTTGGAGCCATTCAAAGAAAGTCTACAGACAGTAGCACGTAAATACCTAGATCATGCAATGCTAGTTGGAGGTTAATTTAGCCTACTGAGTATAGATGGTAGCCTATGGCTTTATTTCAGGGGGTGCAGTCAATCTTGTGAAGCACTTTTGAATGTGGTTTTCGAAAATTGTCTTGAGCACCTAGTTTGTCATGCCACATGCAATGGAAATATCTTAGACCTTGTAGTTACAAACAGTCCAGATATCATCAATGACTTCAGCATAGAGATGGGGATTAATAATCATGATAACATCATAACAACAAAGATTACAAAAATTAATAAATCAGTCAAGAAGGCTAGGAAAATGTTCATGCCAGAAAGAGCAGATAAGCAGATGTTAGCATCTCACTTAGACAGAACTGACATCACTTAGTTCCCACTTAGTTCCATTAAGATGGACATAGAGAGATTATGGTCAAAGCTTAAATAGATCGTGAATTGCACTCTCAACAAGTCTGTACCTAGTAAACGAATTATGGATGCAAAAGAGCCACTGTGGTTTAACAATGAAATTCAGAAAATACTGAGGAAGGAAAAGCTACTGCACTCTTAGTTCAAACGAGAATGCCAAATGCCAACAAGGAAAGGTTACTACCACTGTCATACCTCAGCAAAAGATCTGGCTGAGAAGCAGGGGAAATTATTGTCCTATGTAAAATCACTAAGTGAGTCAAAGTTTTCCATCAAGTCACTTGACCAGTCTGGTGTGGCAGTAGGAGATAAATGTTTTAAATTTTGCATTCAAGAAATCATTCATGCAAGAGAATCATATAAACATACCGTCATTTGACAATAGCACAAAGACACCTAACAACAATCACCACAAGAGGCCAGCGCTAGCACAAGTTGTTCACATGATATTCGTTGGACTGTTGCCTGTAAACACATGCCATGTCAGTGCTCTTGGAAGAGAGCTGTGGCAGTGACACGGCTCTGTTGTTGTTCCTTTGTAGTGATCTGCAATGACGGGACGGTACAGGGGGGGGGTCAAGATTCAAGCAGTAATTAAGAACTTCATAAAGAAAGGTATGAAAGCGAAGGACATTCATGCCGATTTCCAGAATACACCAGGGGACTCTGCTCCTTTGTCTTCAACTGTTGCCAAGTGGATAAATGAATTTAAATTTGGTCAGGAGAGCTTAGATGATGATCATCCATGAATAGGTCAGCCAAGATGTGTCACTACTCTAGAAATCATTGCAAAAGTGCGCATAATGATCAAGGAGGATCACCAATTTAGAGGGCATGAAATTGCTCACGCTTGCCAGATGTATCTGAAAGGTATTCACAAGATGGGTGCCGCGACTCTTGACGCTGGGTCAAAAACGCATGAGAATGGACATATCACAACAATGTTTGGCCTGTTTTAGGAGAAACAAACAAGATCTTTTGTGCTGGTTTGTGACCACGAAGAAACTTTGTTTTACTACTATACCCCAGAGACAAAGCAACAATCAAAGAAGTGAAAACATGCTGAATCTCCGCCGCCAAACTCCTTCAGCGGGGAAGGACTTGGCGTCAGTGTTCTGGGATGCGCCACCAAATTCCTTCAGCGGGGAAGATCATGGCATCAGTGTTCTGGGATGAGAAGGGGATTCTGTTTGTACATTATCTCCCCACTGGGCAAACAATTACTGGAGAATACTATGCTAACCTTCTGGACAAATTATAACAAAAGGTATGCGAAAAAGGCCAGGTTTAATAAGGAAGAAAGTCATCTAGCATCAAGCCAATGCACGCTCACACGCGTGTGCCATCGCCATGGTAAAATTACACAAACTAAGGTATGAATTGGTGCCACACGTGCCTCTTCCCTAAACTGAAAATTTTTCTTTGTGGATGAAGATTCACTTAAATGAAGAATTGGTAGCCTGAGTTGACAACTATTTTGTAGGCCTGGAGGAAAATCATTGTCGAGATGGGATCAAGGTATTGGAACACTGTTGGACCAAGTGAATTAATCTACAAGCAGGGTACATTGAAAAACAAAAAAGTTTCAGTGACATAAGTACTTTTTTTCTATTCTGTTTCAAGAACTTTTCAAACCACCCTCGTAAGCATCCCTGACACCTGAAATAATTAAAAACAAATAAGTCGCCAGTTGCAGATGGAATCTCAATTTGGTTTTACAAAGAGTGCTATATGACACTGGACCCTTACTTAGCTTGTATTTATTGTGAATCTCTCACCCAGCAGAAAGACCTAAGCAACTGGGGAAAAAAATACAGAGGCGTCTCCTGTAAATACGAAGGGCGAAAGAACAGACCTACGAAATTACAGACCAATCCGTAACATCAGTTTGCTGCAGAATTCTTGTACATATTCTGGGTTTGAATCTAATCAGTTTCATAGTGACCAATAAGTTTATGTCCACAAATCAGTACAAAGCATCACTCATGGGCAACTCAGCATGCTCTTTTGTCATACGACGTCTGTTCAAAAAATTCCAGAACTTTGTCCACAAAATTTTCTATGCTTATCTTTTAGTTACTATGGATTGTCTCCTTCGAAATACTCTCCTCCACAATTGATACACTGCTCCCAATATCATTTCCACTTCCAGGAGCAGTCTTGACACACCTCTTGCTGGGTCGCATAAAGTGCTGTCTGCGAATTTTCTTTTATCTCATCTACCATTGCAAAACTTCATCCTTTTCAACTTTGGAAATAAAAAGAAGTCTGCAGGGGTCATACTATTCTCACATGGAACATCTCATTCTCTTTTGTGAGATCCAAAAAGTTTTTTTGGTTTTGACTCATGAGCCGTGGAATGAACTTGGCGGCAACACAATGCATTCCAAGATGCTGTGTCATTTCATAACATGATCCAATTGAAATGTTACATTCTTCTACAATCTCTCGGACAGTGAATCTTCGACTGGCACACACAATTTCGTTGACGTTCCTGACACAAGCGTCATCAGGGGACATCTAAGAGCGTCCTGAACAAGGATCATTTTTGACTTTTGTAAAGCCATTTTTAAAACGTGTGAATAATACGTAACACCGAGTATGGCTTAAGCACTCATCGCTATAGGCTCCCTGCATCATTTGGTGTGTCTCTGTAAAGGTTTTCTTGAGTTTCACGCAAAATTTAACGCAGATGCATTGCTCCTCTAACTTTGCCATCAAAAATTCACAAACCCAGATTCCATAGTTCTTGATTTCCGAGAAGCATTTGACATAGTGCCTCACTGCAGACTTTTAACAAAGGTACAAGCACATGGAATAGGTTCCCAGACATGTGAGTGGCTCAAAGACTTCTGAAGTAATAGAACCCACTACATTATCCCGACGGTGAGTGTCCATCAGTGACTAGGGTATCATTAGGATCGTTCCAGGGATGTGTACTAGGAGCGCTATTACTCATATTTTCTATGTGCATAACTGATCTGATGGACAAAGTGGACAGTAATCTATGGTTGTTTGCTGATGATGATGTGGTGTATGGAAGGTGTCATTGTTGAGTGATTTAGGAGGATAAAAGATGACTTGGACAAAGTTCCCAGTTGGTGCAATAAGTGACAGCTAACCCTAAATGTAGAAAAGTATAAGTTACTGCAAATGAGTTGGAAAAACAAATCCATAATGCCAGAATCCTGCATTAGTAGTGTCATGAATGAAGAAGTCATATTGTTTCAATATCTGGACATAACTTTGCAATGTGATATGAAATGGAACGAACTTGTGAGGGTCATGGTAGGGAAGGTGAATAATCATCTTTCGTTTGTTGGGTGGATTTTACTAGTGTGGCTCAGCTGTGATGGACATCACATATAGGGTGCTAGTGTGATCTCTTCTTGAGTACAGTTTGAGTGTCTGGGATCCGCAAGGGGTCAAATTAAAGCAGACATTGAGGTATTTCAGAGGCAGGATACTAGATTTGTTAACAGTAGGTTGAAACAACAACATACAAGTATTATGGAGATGTTTCTGGAACTCAAATGGGAATCCCTGGAGGGATTTTGAGGAACACTGTGCTGACTGCAGAACAATTCTGCTTGCACCAACATACATTACGCATAGGGACCACGAAGATAAGAGATGACAAATTAGGACTCATAGAGAGGCATATAGACATTCACTTTTTCCCCACTCGATTGGCAGATGGAACGGGAAAGGAACTGACTACAGTCGAATTAAAATTACTTGATAGTTGGCACTTCAAACGCCAATAAGAGTTGTCAGCGTCACACTTGAACTGTCTGCTGTTGCCAAACTCCACCAAAATTGGCCAGTCACTTCCAATTCCTGGTACAGCATTCTTTCTTCATGTATTTGTATCCCGAATTATGAGCCCGACACTTTTATTATGTATTTCATGACACATGATAACTACACCAAAAACAACACACATTAACAATGCTAATGAAAGACACATATTTCATTCATAGCACTAACCAAACACTACTGAATAAATCAGCACAAGGTGTAATTCAGTATCATACTTATAGTTATCATATTCACAGAGATCATCTTACATTAGATAAGCTTTTCACTACACTGCGTGAAACTGAAATTTTTAAGGTTGCAATTCATAGTTGGAACTGGGTCACTACATTCACATATATAAATACTTCATGCAGTGCTGTGGCATAGCACAATGGTTGGCAGATTAATCTAATGTGTAGCATGTCGTAGGTTTGAATCTCATCAATGTAGCAAAATTTTTAATTCTAAATCTAACCAAATGAGTGTGATTATTATTTTCATTCAATTAATTGGTTTAAATGTATTTTTTTATTTTTAATACTTCGCTGCATCATTTTTCATCATTGTTTTGACTGTTCTATTTGGTCTTATTTTTCATCTTGTCATTATTTCTTCATTTGGAATCTGTCTCAGTCATCTATAATCCACGACTAAGGGCCCACACGGACTGTTCACTGGTTTCAAACATGGCAGCATGTGCAGCTAGTTTAAGGATAGTTACAGGTAACAAATGTCACGGAGAAATTTCAATTTGCTTTCAGCCCTGAAATTGAGTTTTTGTTGTCTTGAGTTTACCCTTAAGGGTTAGCTTTAATCGCCATGAACAAAGCGATAATGATATTAGTACTGCTGCAGACTGTTGACCACAATTTTCTCAGCTGGGTTAGGACACAAGTTTACAGTCAGGGATACAAAACGCGTTGTCTGCCCCAGTTCAGTCACTGGTCACTTTAAATCAATAGTCAACAGAGTATCCAACATTTCTGACATACCTTGCACCAGCCACTAGAAAAATTGCTCTGTGTTAAACATTTAACATAATTTGTGAAGTGAGCTGCTTGTTTGTTGTTACCTGTAACCAAACGGTAGCTGGTAGCCAATGTGGCAACATTGTTGCAGCAAGTGATTGATGTCAACTATCAAGTAATTTTATTCAGACTATTGTAGTGAGACAGGGTACCTTCAGCCATGCACCATATGATGGCTAGTGGAGTATGTATGTAGATGTGGAATCAGTCTTTCCTTCTCATCCCATCTGGAAAGTCTCCCCTGATCTGCAGTTCTGGGTAACTTTCTCAAAATCTAACCTTTTTCCTAGACCTATCCTTCACCCCTCTTCCTTCCACTTCAACCCTTCTGCCTGAAGAATGAGCTACTGGCTCTGAAAGCTCGCCTAATTATAATCTTCTTTTATGTGTGTGTTCTGCCGCCACTTAGCGAGTAGATTGTTTATCTATCCAATTCAATTATCATGTAATCAAAAGCTGCATTTAACACGCCAAGTCTCTTTTACCAATCATTTTTAATATGTCCTACAGAATGTGCTGTCTATCCTGTCCTTTTTTGAGATTACTGTTTTGCTGTACTTTTCTACAGGCATCATCTTACTTATTAGGAGTCAGTTCATTCATGTTGTTGTTGTTGTGGTCTTCAGTCCTGAGACTGGTTTGATGCAGCTCTCCATGCTACTCTATCCTGTGCGAGCTTCTTCATCTCCCAGTACCTCCTGCAACCTACATCCTTCTGAATCTGCTTAGTGTATTCATCTCTTGGTCTCCCTCTACGATTTTTACCCTCCACGCTGCCTTCCAATGCTAAATTTGTGATGCCTTGATGCCTCAAAACGTGTCCTACCAACCGATCTCTTCTTCTAGTCTAGTTGTAGAGCTGCATGTCCTCGGGAAAAATTATGGCTGTAGTTTCCCCTTGCTTTCAGCCGTTCGCAGTACCAGCACAGCAAGGCCATTTTGGTTAATGTTACAAAGCCAGATCAGTCAATCATCCAGACTGTTGCCCCTGCAACTACTGAAAAGGCTGCTGCCCCTCTTCAGGAACCACATGTTTGTCTGGCCTCTCAACGGATACCCCTCCATTGTGGTTGCACCTACAGTACGGCCATCTGTATCGCTGAGGCACGCAAACCTCCCCACCAACGGTAAGGTCCATGGTTCATGAGGGGAGTTCCTTCATAGTCAACAGTTAAGGAATGGGTGGCTGAATTCATATGTGGCATATGTCTGTAAGATGACTCATGAACAATTTCCTAGAATTACAATCAAATATGAAAATGCTGAGAAAGAACACAGTGTGATATTGCAAGATCAGTAATTAAAAAGATGTGCAAAACAGTTGATGCCGTGGCTGTACCAGAAAGTGAGTGGCATATCTGTTGAAGCCTCACTACAACCTAATGTGAAAAACAATTTGGGACAATCTGACACACAACTGATTCTATGCACCAATCTGTTCCCGTGGATGAGAGATGACCGAAATGAAACAGCAGTTGCACAAAAATAGCTAAGGTGACTTCATCGGAGAGAAAGAGTGGTCATTGTTTTCTAGGATGCAAAAGGGATTTGTATTTTAGATTAGCTTGCAAGACTGAAACAATACCTCACAAATACTATGCAAGTATTCTGACTCAACTGGATGAAAAAATATGGAGCCAAGACCCAGGGGGAAAAAAAAAGTTTATCGTCAGTGAAATGCATATGGTCACAAAGGCACTTTCACAATAGGAAAACTGGGAGTTTCAAGTGTGAAGTCTTCAAATATCTATTCCATTCTCCAATTTTTTCACATTCTGACTTTAGCTTCTTCTTCTTTTCTTTTTGTATGAATGATTCACTTAACACCATATGCGTCACAGCTCAAAACCATTTTGTGAGTCAACAACTGGATATGTTTTCACTGCTCTGTCTCTTGTAACTCTGTTGGACATGGAGGTAGCAAATGAGGATATAGGATGTCCATGACATACTGCTGTGCTGTCAGAGTGACCTGAAGTCATATCCGATGCTGCCCCACACGCCCTCTCCCTATGTCGTTGTCATACTGACTGACAACTGCAATCGTGGGTCTTGCAGAATGTGACTCACTGCTGATCACATGACAGGTGCAGGTGTGAAAGGGTTACAATGTGCTCGGTGTACATTACAGCGATTCTCCCATGGGCTCGTCAGACACGGTCAACTGGAAGCTTGCTGACAAGCACGCTGCCCTTACGTTCCCAAGCAGTCCAACATGGGGCCACTACCACATCTGAATGTCTCACAAATCTGCATATTGCATAATTCAATCAGCCTGGCAAATGGAGACACACAATTAGGCCCCTTCAAATCTTGTTACGTGCTGATAATGCTGACTCACAGAAGTACAGGTCATCTGTGTCCTTCACAGGGATCACTCAACATCTTACACTCTTCACATCTCTTATAGCTCCTACCATTCATGGTAACAATCCGAGACACAAACAAAGCTAATGCAATCTGGTGGCCTTTGTATCCATTTCAGAGAGTTGCGACTCTCATAATTTACCACTGGTATGCACACTCGTGAAACTACGTTGCTTCAGGGAGCTTCCCTTTTTTTTCTTCAAGCAGTTTAGTTCTTTGAATCCATTTTTCTTGTAGCTCAGAATAATTATTTTATTGTGTAGCAAACTTAGAGACTAGCATTCTGCTCTGAGCTGTCGGAGTTGGCGGTCATGTGTGTGTGAGGTGTGCTTGCTTGTGTGAATGAATGGTGTGTATTTCTATTTCTTTTTCTGATGAAGGTTGTGGCCAAAAGCTTATGTGTAAGTGTCTTAACTGCGCCTGTCTGCATTTTAACGTGCTATCTTTATGGTAATTAGCACTCTATCTTTTCCTACACTGCTGATATTCCAACCTGGAGTTTCCATTGTTTGAACTTACGGTCTACTGTTTTATTTTGCAGTGCACTTCTACAAGTGTAATACACAAATGTTGCCTTAGGAAAGAGTCACAATAACATCCATGTCTACCGTTTGCTATTTTTTACTAAATAGCATGTCACACTCGAAATTTAACTTAGCCAATGAAATAAGTTTGAAGATTTATTGTGTGTAAAAGGCACTATGGCCCACTGTGTGGGAAATGTGGGAAGTTCTGTGCAGAGACGGAGTTATCCACAGACGTGGTAAGTCTGGGGAGCTATACGGGTGTTAAAACATCGCCACCTGCTGGGATGAGGGGCCACTTACTCTGTGGTGGCGCTGTGCCAGCAACGAGCTCGACCCATTGATTAGCACCACACATGACAATGACCAACCAGCTGCTTCTCTGTGCAAAGATATAAAATTTATCGATTTTGGACGTCGGGTGACAATCTGTCACATGGAGAACAATGTTTACTCTGGCAATTTTAACACTAATCTAGTGTTCTACTACATATTAATGTGAAATGTTGTCTATGATGTTGAAGCGTGTAAGTTAAACTGATATCTGAGAATTTGTTGTTTTTGTGGCACTATCTGGAAAATGACCTCTCTTGCAGCTCCAAGCATAAATGTCAAGTGAAGAAGAATAATTAGCACAGCACACTGGAACCGAGTAGGGATCCGGTTTACTGCTCGGCCACTAAATTAGCATATTGTGAGTACACCAGAATAGACGCTGTACACACTTGCATATACTACATACACAAGTACAAGCATCGATCAAGCTACTGTGAAACTGCACTCTGTGTGACTCATCACTACATCAGAATACTGTAAATGTAGTGATTCCAATTTCTTAAGGTCTCTTCCTGTTTGTTTTTATCAGTTGGATCTTATTTTTCAAGTATGTGGGAATCCAATGAGCTGCCTGTTTGGACACATTCTTTCTGTATGTCCCACAAGTTGGATTCTTTGGAGACACATTGTAACAAGAGTTTTTAGGAATTTGATGGAGATTTCACGCTGGGTTCTGTGTGATGTGTTCCATCTTTTATTCTTGGGCCTAAGATTTTTACTACAATTTTACATTCTTCTAATTCAGTTTGCTGTTTTCATGTCTTGTGTTGGACAAAGAGTCTCTAATTCTAATTTGATCACTGTTGTACAATGTTAGATTTTAAAGTTCCAGGAAAAATACTTTTAGTTAACTGAGAGACAGTTTGTATTTTCTGAAGTCTGGATTCTATGGCCTTCTTTTCATTATGATGTTCAGTGGTCTTTTTCACCTAATTATTTAAACTCTTTAACACCAAATACTATGTTGTTGCCTATATAAGTTCAACTAGTGCCATTTTGGTATCAGCCAAGAATTTTTTCTCCAGGTGAAATTAGTAGTCCAATTTTCCTAGCTTGCTCCCTTAATATTTCAAATTGCTTTAGCACATCAGTAATGTTTTTGTCAATTAGTATTATGTCATCGGTATAGGTTACACAATATAATTCTATCTTTAAGTTTACGTTCTAGTCAGTGTAATAGTGCACCTGCTCTTCTCCATTACCTTACCATTTTCTTAGGGGCATAGTTGAATAGCAATGTGATATGCCATCCCATTTTCATATTCTTATGTCTGTCTTAAATTACACTGCTTGAAAAAAAGTGAGACACTCAGAAGGTGGGGAGAAAACAAATTGAAACATAGCAAATTTAGAGGATATGTGATGTTATTTCAGTGATAACAAAACAGAGTCAAATTTACACAGAACTTATCAGTTTGAGCCCACTTATCAATACAGCAATGCACCCTGTCTGGCCTGGACAGTGCGGGAGGATGTCGTAAAGCTGCTGCATACCCTCCTGAGAAAGGTGATCCACAACTGTTGTAACTGGACATTGCAATCATGGATACAGGCAGTGGGACGGAGTTGACGTCCATGTTGGTCCCATAATGTTCTATCGGGGACAGATATGGGGATTTTGCTGGCCACAGGAGTATATCAACATCACACAGACAATTTAAAGAGACACATACTACATGTGGACAAGCACTGGCCTGTTGAAAAATAGCACCACAATACTATTACACACTGCTGTACCATCAGAGTTCCCTCGGCCATTACAAGCCGTGACTTGAAGTCATACCCAATGGCTCCCCACACCATGGGACTCCTTTGTGACCCCCCCCCCCCCCCCCAAAAATGTGGAAGAATGGGACCTCTCCCAATCTCCCCGGGTCACTGTCAAACTTCTCCACGATAGTCATTTGGAGCAGTGCAGGACTGGGACTCATTAGTGAACATAATGTGACACCATTCATTAGCAGTCCATACTTCTCGATCATGGCACCACTTCGCATGCAGTCATTTGCTTGAGTGTTAATGGCAGCCTATGCGCAGGATGGCAATGCCATAGTCTGGCTGCTCCTAGCTGTATGACACAGCATGTTGCAAGGAGTCTATTACAGTGAACTCCTGTTTATCCGAAATGATCAGGACGGTGGCCGGTTCCGATAACGAAAATTTCAGATAAATCAAAGTCCCCCTGTTTTCACATGTGAACACTCCAAATTGTGTCAATATTGCGAAATACAATCGTAAAACGTGCGTAGGGTATGTAAAACGTTTCTGATACGGTTGCAAATAACCCTGTACTTTTTTACTGAAAAAATTGTGTTGACATGTTAAAAAGGCACCAAACTATGATTGAAAACTCAAAGTTTTTAAATGCTGTATAACAAAGCTCGTTTATTTTGCATTCTTACAGAAAAAAATCTCCCTTATTTGGCAGCAGGAAAAAACAGGAGTTTTAATTTTATTACCTGCTCTTTTGAATAAAAAATAAACTACTGATCAAAATTGTGAAACAAATCTAGAGATTACTCAAAGGAACGAAAAGTCTGTCTAGAGGAACTTTCAAGAAAATTAAAAAAAAGAAACCTTTTAAGTTATCGACATAGAAGTTCTAGGATGCTTCATTAGAGTTTATTTTTTGGTAACGAAGTCACGAATGTCTTTTTTTTTTTTTTTGTTTTTTTGCTTGAGGAACTATTGCTGCAACAATACATCTCCAACATTGAAATCAAACTATTTCAGGATAAATCGTCTCCTCCTGTTGGCTGATGTACTCCAGGGCAGTTTGGATCACTTCGTAACAGAATGTGTGAGGAATATTTTTCTCTGATTCATCATCAGAAACATAGTCTTCTAACGCTTTATGATCGGTCACAATTTGGACGATTTCATCCTCAGTCACATGAAAAAATGCCATTTTCCATCCACTCTTCAATGTCTTCGAAGTGTGTGTCTTTACAACCAGCTTCTCCAGTAAATTCACCAAAATTATGTCAGCTTGAGTTTTGGTGTTGCCTCCTCCTTCCCACCACTTAGGTTGCCTTACGATCTAAGAGTTTTTTCCAAGACCTAACAAGAGGAACTGGAGGAATTAGATTCCAAGCTTCAGCAATCAATGAATGACACTTAAAACATCGATTTTTTTAAGAGCTTCCACAAAATCATCTGCAGCATCAATCACACCTATTAAGTATTCCAGCATCTTGCGTCTGTAATGTTTTTCTATCGCCTCAAGAATACCTTGGTCCATCGGTTGACATAGAGATGTGACATTTTGTGGGAGAAATACAACTTTGATATCCCCATCTTGCAGATCACCTGGGTGATAAGGAGCATTATCCACAAGAAGTAGCGCTTTTCAAGGAAGTCCTTTTCCTTCCATGTAATTTACTACAGCTGGAACAAACTCTGCCTGGAACCACTCTCTGAAGATGGCACTGTTCATACATGCCTTAAGACTGATTCGTGTACCTCAGTGGCAAAGCTGGTTGGTTGGTGTCTAAATGCTCTTGGTGTTTTGGATTTGCCAATTAAAGTAAGGCACAGTTTATGATTGCCAGTGGCATTACTGCAAGTGAGGACAGTAAATCTTTCTTTGATTTTTTTGTATCCGGAAGCCATTTCTTCTTCTTTAGAGGCAAGGGTTTTCGTTGGCAGCATTTTGTAATTCAACTCAGTCTCATCACATTTGTAAAGTTGATTGCCAGTATAACCTCCTTTGTCAATGATTGTGTGCAATTTCTTCTTAAAATCAGCGTAGCAGCTTCATCCCCAGATAATGATTTGGCACTGACGGCAATTTCATGAATGCCATGCCGCTTCTTGAAACAATCCTGCCGGCCATTACTTCCGAGGAATTCTTGCTTCTTTCCTTCAATCAGCTCATCAGCTCATTTTGACAAAGTAGAGGACGTGAAACTGACACATCTTTGGCTCTTATTTATTCGTGCCATAAAAATAATGCCTCTTCTAACTGAGGATGTGCACCTTTTCTCATTGTTTTTCAAGATTTCACTGCGCTGCCCAATGCTTGGATGGAACAAAATTTTTCAATTCCTGATCGATTTGTCTTCCGATCAGTAATTGTACTCCTACTCTGCAGCAACTTTTGTGGGTGGCTCACCAGCATCAATTATCTGCAAAGTGTGAAGCTCTTTTTCCAACAAGATCACATTCGTTTTATGTTTTGTGCCCGTAGTCACGTTCAGTGTTCTTTTTACAGACACTCGACTGAGTCCTTTATGGTTTTTGGCCCCTTTTATCTCTGGACACTTTAAGGCACATAGTGGGAGCACAAAACCTCAAATCAGAAACACACAGATGCAAAACTTGACAACACTCGAGATGCACTAGACAAACTTTTGATTTTTGAAACCAGGCTGTGGCAGCCATCAAATGAAAGCATTCGATACATCTATGCCATTTCCTCTGTTCTACCCAAGCCCACGTGGCAACACAACAGGGTGTTGTACGTTCACTGTTAAACACTCAGCTTTGGTGTACCGACAACAAGTGGAAAGTGTTAGGCGGCGCACTCTAATTGTCGGTTTCGACAGGGCTACGTTGCGCTGCATAGAACAATACTGTATGTACTGTACTTCCAAGGAGTTCCAATAGATGGCAGTGGCATACGAATAAGAAACACACTAGAGCTTCAACCAACACACGCACGAATTGATGATACTTGGACTTTTGACACGCACCAGTGCACTGATTAGCAGTAGATTGCCAAAAAACACCAGCAAATGCTTGGCTCCAGGTGCATGCAAATTGAAACTTGTCAAGCGTCAATCTAGCTAGCCAAAAGTGTAGCTGCACGAGAGTTTACTGTACTTGTTCTCAGATGGCAGTCACAGACATGAACAGATTACAATGTACTCAGTACACTACACAGTGATGCTCCCTTGTAGCGGCCTGATGTAGTCAACTGGAAGATTGATGATGAGTATGCCCTTACTTTCCAACATCAGGCCACTGTCAGATCCAAATACTCCAAAAATACAGATGTTGCAAGGTTTAACCAGGCGACCAAATGGACATCCACAATGAGGTTTCTTTCAAACTCTCATCAGATAATGCTGTCTCACACCAATATGCAGCACCTTCATATCCTCCAGAGTGATGATTCAACATCTGACGCTATTCACATCCCTTATATACCACACGATGCTTGCTAAACAGCAATAAAAACAAAGAACACTAATGAATAATGAAGGAAAAGACAGACTGTTACTTACCATAAAGAAGATACCTTAGGCTGCAGATGGGCAGAATTAAAAGACACTTACACAAAGCTTTCAGCCACAGCCTTCATCAGTAAGTAGTAATCTGTCTTTTCCAACATTGTTGGTATTCCTACTGGAGTTTCCATTGTTTCAAGGACACTGATGCTTTTCTGTGAGTGTTTCCTTTATGATGTTTTCTGCATTTTAGCTATTTTAAAAAAAAAAGAAAAAAAAAGAAAGAAAGAAAAAAAAAAGATTTGTTGCTGGAAAACTTCTGAAGTCCAATAAAGGAGTTACAACAGCCATATATGGTTATCTGGTGGACCTTGCAGAACCAAATTCTAGGGCTGAAATGTACTGTTGACCAATGGGCATTAATCAGAATGAATACTAAATAAAAAATTAAATCCAATTTTACACAAAAAACTCAGGTTCTATCACTGTTGTTTTTCGTTCTGTTTTGCTCTTATGTTTGCTATGACTTGTTAAACAGAAATTTTCTTTCTATCTATAGAGTTACATTTGCTGTAATGTATCTTACCTGCATGTTGTTTCTTCTTTCTTCTCACTGCTGCCCCAATCATGGCAAGCAAGTCATCCTCACTGCATTTGCTTCGTATTGCATCTCTGAAACAACAGTTAAAACACCCGTTAAACAGTACCAGGCCAACACCACACAGTGAAATGTTGGTACACTAAAAAGGAAGAAAAACTTTGCAGAAATCTTCAACAGTAATCTTGTAGTCTGCAGTAGGCAACAGCAGGATAACAAACCCACTGGACAAAAATGGGAAAGTCATGATAGAAGTTACTTTTATTTTTATAAATAAACAGGTATCTTACACAAATGCTCAAGAGTATACATAGGATCTCGGGCTGAAGAGGTGGAGCAGAAACTGACATTAGTTTTGTTGAAGAGGGAGTAGTGGAACACAGCACAATTTCTTGCAAAATGAAGCCAAATTTATTGATAAACTGTTAATTAATTGCGAAGCTCACTAATGTGACCATTTTACAACAGATACTTACTGCTTGGAGTATATGTGACTTTTCAGGCTTGCCTGATAGATCTGTTGCAAAAACACTTTGGGTTCCCCACCAGATAACATTATGCAAGTCCCTCCCTCAATATTTCAGTGACACAACGTTTTGGCATCTTCAGGTGATGGTGATTTCCACCATCACTGCTGCAAGATGGAACTGGCAATTTCCACATGACAGCTTTGAAATTTATCATGTGGATGACTATGACCATCATATTTAGAATTCAGAGGATTTCATAGAATACCTGAAAATGCTTAAACTAGAACTTTCAGATCTTTTAGTTAGCTCAAATGTTATATCATTACTTACAAAAGTGCCCTGCAGCCCTCATTAGAGGTTATTAGCAGCAAGTTTGAGAAAGAAATTGTGGTGCTGTTTAAAAATGTGCATACCTCATCCTATTTCTTATGTAACACCAACTACTTTAATCAAGTGGACAGTGTTCCCATGGGAGATCCTCTATTTCCCTTAGTAAATATCAAACATTCCTCCTTCTGGCAGAATGCTGAAGAGACATTTGTGGTGTGGCCCACATAATACAGACACTACCTATGTTCCTGCAGCATTTGCACTCGGTCCATCTAAATATTCAGTTCACTGTGGAAGTACAAAAAGATAGCAGCTTACCATTCCTGGATGTCACGGTTAGAAGAAAAGCTGACAGAACATTGGGGCTTAGTCTCTACTGCAAACTGATACACGCAGAGTTATATTTGCGGTCCAAAAGTTGCCGTCACCCTGCACAATGTGGTGGTGTCTTACACTCCCTGGCACATAGAGCACACGTGATCTCAGATACCGACAGTCTGCCTGGTGAACTGTAACACCTAAGAACAGTGTTCCAGCAGAATGTTTATTCTTGTAAACAGATTTGCAATGTGTTCTGAGCAAAGCAAGTTCAGTGTAGGGATGTAAATGAAGTTACTTAGACAAGCACTGCAAATGGCTTTCCTACCATATTTCAGCGGCATGTTTTCAAAAATAGAAAGAATCACTAAGAGAAACAGAATCAAGTGTGTTTTTTGTCTACCAGCAAAACTAAGGAATTGTTTGTGTTCAGTTAAAGACAATCTTGACCTTAGAAAACACAGATCATATATAAGATCTGATGCCATTATGGGAAATCTTATATAGGGCAGACACCTCACATTGTGCAAGAACACTGTGTTCAACAGAGCTGACAAAAATCCCACCCAGTAAATTAGTGGTAGCAGAGCACTGCCTGAATACAGGGCACCACATGTTTCCCAAGAGGACTGAAATTTTATTCTCAGGATCATCACTCTAGGATTGTGTTTTTAAGAATGAGGCATGTATCCATACGGTGGGCAATCTTACCAACAGGAATATGGAATTTTGACTAAGCACTGCCCAGAATCCAGCACTGACTGCCATGAAATTAAAACAGTAGAAACCAGATCCTCCGATGTATGACCTGATGCAGCACCTTGCAGAGAGTTAATTCAGCGTTTAACCACACGAGTGTCCAGAAGTGCAGTCATTGCCCACAACACATAAGCAGAAGGCTACTATGAATGGCATTTCCATCCAACTGGGAGTGCCTTCGTACTCCTGCTTCTAGCCTGACAAATTTCAATTCTGCTGTGCAGATATCACCAGTCACATCTTGCAGCAGTGATGACAGGACCCACCACTACCTGAAGATGACGAACAGTTGTGTTGGTGAAATATTGTGAGGCTTGCACAAAGTTATTCAGTGGAAAATCTGAGAAGATTCGTATACATTATTTTTCTGTGACGCAGGTAATGTGCAGCCAAATGTGATAATTTTCTGCATTTGCCTTTTTGTACATTTCAAAATACCCCAAAAATTGGCGAGAAACACTGAACATATGACATAACCAGATGACATACCCCACAGCATGTGCAGCAGTCGGGCTTGAGTGTAAAGGAATGATTGAGCAGTGCAATACTTTCATTTGAGCAAACAGAGCAAATTTCGAAAACATTTTGTAAATATGATCTGTTGTAAATGTAGATGTTACAAAATTATTGTCCCTGCTGTAATCAAGCAAAAGCAGTTCTGATTTTGTGTTTTTTGCTTCTGTCCTCTTTTTGTTTACAGACATTAGTTAGTAAAGAAAACATGGGTCATTTAATGGCAATGATGCTATTCTGAAGTTTATACTCATCTACTTTTTATGCAATACGGTAGGTTTTGATTTGTACTGTACTTTGCAAGAAATCAAGGAAACTGCAAGATCGGTAAATAAAATAATAAACTTCAATATAAATACATAATTGTTAAACACAATGAAAAAATACTGCCTGCCAGATGCAAGACTCAAATCCTGAACGCCATCACTAAAGTCGCACATGTGTGTCCGTAGCCACAATGATATGAATACTTGACTTGGGTTGGGATGATCAAGTGTGACAGACCGAGAGGCTCTACCACTGCAAGCATGACAAGGTACATCATCTGGTGACATTTATCATTCACTTTTGACACATTTCCCAACATTTGTATCATATCCAACATTTGTGATCCCATGTGTCTTGTATTAAATTACTTGTCTTAGGGTCATCTACAGTGCTTTGGAGGTTTTTAAATGTTAATACGCATCACCCTGTCTGTCTGTGTGTGTGTGTGTGTGTGTGTGTGTGTGTGTGTGTGTGTGTGTGTGTGTGTGTGTGTGTGTGTGTTTATATATATGAAACAAATACTAACAAAGAGATAGAGGGCCTGGCCAGTACTTACCTCAGCTCAGTACAGCCGATACATACACAAAACAGAACAGAAAATTGACGTATCCTAGCTTTCGGAACTTCGTTCCTTCATCAGGGAGGAGAGAGGGGAAAAAAGGGGAAGAAGGGAAAGTGGATTCAGGTTTTGCATCGGGGTCGGTTACAGGGGTAGGAACCGCTGGGTAGAGAAGGTGGTCTGGGAATATTGTAGGGTTTGACAAGGATGATACGGAGGTTAGGGGGTTGGCAAAAGGCAACTCTGGGTGGTGTGGGGAGAATATTGTCAAGGGATGATCTCATTTCAGGGCTTGACTTGAGAAAGTCATATCCCTGGCGGAGTAATTAGTTGATGTATTCGAGGCCAGGATAATACTGGGTGACAAGGGGGATGCTTCTGTGTGGTCTGGGGGTAGTACCATTGTTGTTGGGTGGGGAGGAATGTATTGCTTGGGAGATCTGTTTGTGGACAAGGTCTGCAGGATAGTTGTGGGAGAGGAAAGCACTGATATATAATATAATACAGGGAAACATTCCAAATGGGAAAAATATATCTAAAAACAAAGATGATGTAACTTACCAAACGAAAGCATTGGTATGTTGATAGACACACAAACAAACACACACACAAAATTCAAGCTTTCGCAACCCACAGTTGCTTCATCAGCAAAGAGGGAAGGAGAGGGAAAGACGAAAGGATGTGGGTTTTAAGGGAGAGGGTAAGGAGTCATTCCAATCCTGGGAGTGGAAGGACTTACCTTAGGGGGCAAAAAGGACAGGTATACACTCGCACACACACACACATATATCCATCCGCACATATACAGACACAAGCAGGGTATATGTGTGGATGGATATATGTGTGTGTGTGTGTGTGTGTGTGTGTGTGTGTGTGTGTGTGTGTGTGTGTGTGTGTGTGTGTGTGTGTGTGGCATACTGATCTGATCTGAACTATGCAGCCTTAAAATGGAAGTTTTTTGATCACTCCTTATTTTGCTCCCTGCCACCTTGGCAATATGTACCGCAAATCATCAGACAGACGACCTTCCTGCATGCTTCATGTTGTGTCTAGACAAGACAGCCTAGACACAATGAGAGGAAGCCGAAAGGCATGCTCTAAGTTAAAAAAGGAGGGCGTGAGGTCTGAAACAGGATACGTAATGAATGCTATAAAGAAAAGTACGTAGCTTCTGGAATACTTGACTTTAATCCATCCTTTTGGTACATCTGGAGATTGTGGTGATACAAGTGAGACTCTTTATATACATGCAATGTTACTAATGGCGCCTTGCTAGGTCGTAGCCATTGACTTAGCTGAAGGCTATTCTAACTATCGGCTCAGCTAATGAGCAATGCTTCGTCCATGTAGTCGCTAGCAAAGTCGTCCGTACAACTGGGGTGAGTGCTAGTCCGTATCTCGAGACCTGCCTTGTGGTGGCGCTCGGTCTGCAATCACACAGTGGCGACACGCGGGTCCGACATGTACTAATGGACCCTGGCCAATTTAAAGCTACCACCTAGCAAGTGTGGTGTCTGGCGGTGACACCACATTCCTCCCCTGCAAATCGGCGAATAGTCGTGTTATAAGGCTTCCGCCCGCCATGGGGAGAACCCCATGTTGACGTATGCGATGAGGTGGGGAGCCTAACAACAGGCGAGGCTGTGCCACCCGCACGCGGCCATTCGGTCCAAGGGGAGCTAGGAAACACCTGAAAACCTAGTCCAGGGTGCACGTCAACATGCGGTGTATGTGCCCGTAAAGAGACAGGAGGGGCCGAAGGGTCGACCTCCATTGCGTCGGGGTACCCGACGCGCGAAGACGCCATGTGGTCCGGAGCGGGCAAGAGTTCCATGGCGGAGGACAGCTGGTCACGGGAAGCGATCGGCGGTGTGTGACCCAGGGAGGCGCTTGGTGGCTGCAGCGAAGCGTCCACTGCGGGCGGCACCAGCTGGACAGGCGGCGGCGGCGGAGGCGGCAGCGGCGCGTCGCCATGGGGCAAAATGGAAGGCATTGTTGGTAACACCTGGGGATGAGGCGAGCCAGTAGATGGGTCCCCAGGGCGCTGACCGGATGGCACCGTCGCTGAAAGCAGACGGGGAGCGGCAGAACCCGTGCGACGACAGAGGCGCAGCTGATTGAGATGCCGACGCACCTCACCAGAGGCCCCCAAAACCAAATACATCACGCGGCCGAGGCAGCGAAGAATGTGCACTGCGAGCCAACGCCGTGAACCTCGATAGTTGCGATAAAATACAACGTCGCCTGGAGCAAAAGCAGAAGTCTGCCGCTGCACAGGAACCTGATGCGGCGGGTGCAGCAAAGACATCAAGGTTCGATGAGGACGACTGTGGAGCAACTCAGCTGGCGAGCGACCATCTCGGGGCTGAGAGCGATACAAAGACAAAAAGAGCAACAACGCGTCCTCCCGAGAATGCGACTCTTTCAACTTCAACATCTGTGACTTGAAAGTCCGGACCAATCGTTCAGCGGCACCGTTTGACTGAGGCGAAAACGGCGCGGATGTCAGATGTTGAATACCATTGGCCTGGCAGAATGACTGAAATTCTGCGGACATGAATTGTGGGCCATTGTCGGAAACAATAGTCTGCGGAAGACCTTCAATGCAAAAGATGCAGACAACGCTTGGATGGTGGCAGTTGATGTCGTGGAAGACATCCGGACAACAAAAGGAAAATTACTGAAGGCATCTACCAGAACAAACCACCGAGCATACCAGAATGGACCAGCAAAATCGATGTGCAAGCGTTGCCAAGGGGAAGTGGCTTTTGGCCATGCAAAGACTTTCCGCGGCAGTGCGGATTGTTCTTTGGCACACGCCATGCAAGAAGAACACATATTCGTAATCGCAGCATCGATTCCGAACCAAGTACAGTGCTGACGAGGAAGTTGTTTCGTTTGCACTATACCCCAATGTCCTTGGTGAAGTAGCCGTAAAACAGAGGACTGTAACGAACGTGGGACCACGATTCTGGACTGATCATTATCAGAACGCAACAACAAAACACCGCGTCGAACAAAAAGTCTCTCCTTGTGAGCAAAAAATCAGCAAACCAACGGATCCTCGATCCGAGACTTTGACAAAGGCCATTGCGTAGCAACAAAATGCAAAACGGTAGCAAGGACCGGGTCAGCAGCTGTGGCTGTAGCTACACGACGAAAATCAATCGGAAACGAGTCGACCACGTCATCGGTTTCCGAATCAATGAACATGCAAGCAAGTTCAGAAGAATCGAATGCTTTATCCTCAGCAACAGGCAAACGGGACAACGCATCGGCGTTTCCGTGCTTAGCAGTGGACCGATACAAGATATCGTAGCGGTACTGCGAGAGGAAAATAGACCAGCGAATGAATTTCTGCGCTGTACGCGGAGGTACAGGCTTGTTCGGATGAAAAAGCGACATCAAAGGTTTGTGGTGTGTGATGATGGTAAAGTGACGACCATACAAGAAATCATGGAACTTAGTAACACCAAACACGAGAGCCAAAGCTTCTTTCTCTATCTGTGAATAATTTCTTTGCGCAGACGAGAGCAATTTGGATGCAAAGGCAATAGGGCGATCATGCGACCCATCTTTGTGCGCAAGCACAGCACCGATCCCGAAATCCGATGCATCTACCATCAACAAAAGGGGTTTCTGGGGATTGAATGGCGTAAGGCAAGTATTAGAAAGCAACGCCGATCTCAACTGGCGAAAGGCGCGTTCGCATTCCGTCGTCCAGACGAACAGAACACCCTTACGGCGTAAGCTATGAATCGTAGCTGAAATGGAAGAGGCATTGCGCAGAAAGCGATGATAATAGTTAATTTTACCCAACACACTCTGTAGCTGCTTCAAATTCTGCGGCGAAGGCAAGTCTTGTATGGCACGGAGGTGCTCTGGACTCGGATGTATGCCTTGGGCATTGATGACATGTCCCAGGTATGGTAAGTCACGAGCAAAAAACACACATTTGTCCTTCTGCAAGCGAAGACCATTTTGTCGCAATACCTGAAATAATGTTCGTAGGTGTGCTAAATGCTCGTCTGCTGTCTTTCCGGAGATCACAATATCGTCCAGATAGTTCGCAGCAGTTGGGACTGATGCACAAACAGTTTGTAAATATTGCTGAAACAATGCAGGGGCGGATGCACACCCGAATGGCAGTCTTTTGAATCGGTACAAACCAAGATGCGTGTTAACCACCAAGACGCGCTGGGATTCTTCGTCCACTGGTATTTGGAAGTACGCATCTGTGACGTCCAACTTTGAAAAATATTTACCCGGGCACAGTTTGTCAAAAAGATCTTCCAGGCGGGGTAATGGAAAAGTTGCAAACACTAGTTGTGGATTCACAGTGGCCTTGAAGTCCACACAAAGTCTCAGTTTTCCGGAAGGTTTGGGCAAAATTACTAATGGTGAGGCCCAGAGAGAAGCCTGCACACGTTCAATTACACCTTGTGATTCTAAATCGTGTAATGTTCTTGCAACCTCATCACGCAATGCGTGAGGAACATTGCACGCTCTGAAAAATTTCGGTTGCCCGTTGACTTTCAGTTCCAAATGTGCTTCATAGTTTTTAGCGCAACCTAAGCCCGGCGCAAAAATGTCTGCAAATTCTTCACACAGACGAGAAACACTGTCTGAAGGCACAGTCTGATTCACTGATAGGACCTGATTTACTATAGACATGTTAAACAACTGAAATAAATCGAAACCAAACAAGTTCACTGCAGTAGAAGAACGAAGAACGTAAAATGAGACAAGTTTTGTTTGTCCCTTGTATGTTGCAAGAAGGCTGCACTGTCCTAACACAGGGGATATTCTGACCTGAATAACTATTTAACTTAACATTTGCGGCACGCAACGGAGGTTTGCCCAGTTGTTTGTACGTGTCGTGATTGAGCAACGAAACTGCAGCTCCGGTATTGAGCTGGAATGGTATGACCATTCCATTAAAATCCAAATCTACGAAAAGTTTATTGTCCTGCTGACGACAAGAGCAACTGTCTCGTGCAATTTGAACTGATACAGGTACAGCATCACTTGCTAATTGACGTGATTTCCGGCGACATCGACGCACGCTTTGTGTGGGACGAACACTGTCACTGTTTGAGAAAGTGGCACTGGACAGGGTGGAATTCACTACATGAATGTCCATGGGCGAAGGTCCATGAGCCTGAGTGTCCTTGGTTCGATTCCGGCGCGAAGCAAAAGGCCTGGAATGGTTGTGATCGTCTGATCTGAGCTTTTTCTGGCAAACACTTTGAACATGTCCTTTCTTATTACAGAAAAAGCAAATAGCTTGGCGTGACGGGCGATTTTCACGCGAATGTCTAGTAGCACACCGTGGGCATGATTTTACTGCAGTTGTATGCTGTCGCGGCACACCTGGTTTAGAGCATAGTGGCAGCTGCGTGGACGTGCGCGAGGGCAGTTTACCGGGCCGTGCAGCGCGCCCGGCGGGCTGGTTAATGTTACACACGGCTGGCGAAGTTGCAAATGATTCCTGAGCAAAGTGAAGTGTGTCTTGTCTATCTAATATGTCTATCACTTGCTGAAGGGAGGGATTAACTAGTTTCAAAATCTGTTCCCATATACGAACATCAGAAACGTTCTGTGCAATTGCATCACGGACCATTGTATCTGAATAAGGGAGTCCACATTCACACTCAAAAGCACAATCCCTTGTAAGGCCTTGCAATGTTGCAACCCACTCATTATTAGTTTGACCGGCCGTACGTTTTGTACGAAAGAACGTATACCTTTTTGCAACTACATTAACTGTTTCCTTGAAATAGGCATCTAAAGCAGACAAAAGTTCTTCGTAGGACAGAGTTGCTACGTCGCATTGGGGAAATAATTTCACTATCACACGGTACGTTTGCTGCCGCTCGTTACCTTGAATTCTGTAGGCGGCGAGATGAAATCCAAACTGGCGTGACCACTCCGTCCATGTTTCCTTAGCTGGGTCAAACGGCCTAAAAGGCGGTGCAACTGCGAGTTGTGGCTGCGGTAGTAGTAGAGCGGTGGCTGCCGCATCGTTGTGCAGTTCACGTTGACCCTGGACGAGCCGTCCAAGGGCATCCAATAACGCCTGCGTCTGCTGATTCTGCAAGTGATAAAATTCGGACAGTACATCTGGCGAAGCCATGACACAAGTAAATGTAAGCAATTTGAAAGAACAAGACCCTTTCCATTGACTTGTCGCCAAAAATTGTTGTGTCTAGACAAGACAGCCTAGACACAATGAGAGGAAGCCGAAAGGCACGCGCTAAGTTAAAAAAGGAGGGCGTGAGGTCTGAAACAGGATACGTAATGATTGCTTGTGTGTTGTGCCTGGTGCAACTTTGTTTTCTTTATGGTAAATAGTGATCTATCTTTCCCTGCACACACACAGAGAAAAAAAACTGCCAAGTCCAGCAGCTAGGGGCAAGCTGCTGGAGTTGGCAGTCATATGTGTGTGACATGTGCTTGCCTGTGTGTATGAATGTGTGTGTTTCTCTGTATCTCTTTTGCTGATGAAGGCTGTGGCTGAAAGCTTTGTGTAAGTGCCTTTTTAATTGTGCCTGTCTACAATGTAACATGTCTCCTTTACAGTAAGCAGCAATCTATGTTTTCCTGTATTTTTCATTTACACAGATGTAATTAACAAATCAGAGTCTATTTATTCCAGAGAAGTGACAGTTTGTTCATGACAGTTCAGCACAAATCTGATTTTTTATATACAGCAAGGCTACCTATAAATTATTCTGTGTGCCAGTGTTCATGCTGACTATAGGGATTCACACTGATCATGTGTAATTTGACACCTGGTCCTGTAAAGTTACTTCTGCTCAACGTGAAAAATTCTCCAATTCACATTTTGTAATTAACCTTAACATATCAAATAATGCACCCTTCGATATAACTGCTTATTGTCCACTTCCCATCACTCTATTCCCAATGTCAACCCAGCTGACCTCTACTTCTAATCCAAAAACCATGGTTGACTCAATGTTTGCTATTGCAAGCTATTGCTATTGCAACACAAAAGTGCCAGAGGCACCAGTAATGATATACAATTAAAAATACTAGAAAGTAAGGCACACCGGTTAGTACATGCTAAGACAAACACTACAAGTGTCTAAGACACTGCGCTCTCACACAACAAGTACGAGGTCTGAATAAATTCCAGTTATGATACACTAAACTGTTTCATTCACAGTGGCTATATACATACTCTCTCCCCAATAAACAGAATAGTTATAACTCAATTGTTCACAAGTGTATATTATGACTCTTGCCACAGCCACGCAGTCAGTATGCCACAGGCGTGCCATAGAAAGCGATCAGGTTCAATTCCTTGTAGAGCCGGGAAATTCTGCTCGGTGGACAGACTGGAATAGGGTACACTCTGCTTGTAGTTCCAGCTGAGGAGATACTCAAGTGAGAAGTAGTGTCTTCAACTTCTGGAAGTTGATAACAGCCTGGAGAGTTGTATACTGACCCCCTAACTCTCCATAGATTTATAGTAGAGGACATCTCTCGAAGAGCATTGCGTGGTCTTCTGGGCCCAATGCAGAGTTCCATTATCTATGTATATTGTATATCACCACTTGTACACACTCATCAGCACAGTATCATATTGTCTCTTCACGTGGCAAATTTTTATTCCCTTGTTTCCAGATCAAGACTTTTCCTCTTCCTCTTCTTTTTTTTTTTTTTTTTTTTTTTTTTTTTTTTTTACTTGTACCACACATATTCCACACGGTTTATGCTCACTCCTTCAATGATACTTCCCATCCTCTAGTGTGCGAGTTGTCCCTGCTTTCCTGCGTGTTTCTTGGTTTAAACACCCTTGTTTCAAAAGAAAGTGACAGCTTAGATACAGTCTTGTCAACATTTTGTAATTTTATTTAGCAATTATTGTTTGAGCCTTATAGGCGAATGTCACAAGATATTGTCAACCACTGGATTCACTAGATTGGAATGGGGTTCATGGTAACATATCAATTCATTTTTTAAGTTGCTGTTATCTTTTTCATCCTATCTTGGACTAGCTTTTCCATACTCCCACTCTATTTTACGTAGCCAAACAGTTATCTGCCCTTGCAAACTTGCTCCTTTACTACCAAGTTAACTAATACTGGGCAGCCTAACAGAAGTTCCAATATCCAGTCTTTCACCACAATTCACCTACACACACTTTTCACTCATTGATTTTCTTTTTTCAATGTCATAAATATTTTGCTTTCACAGACTGCTGTGCTTTGAACATAAAATTGTAGGAACATCTGCCTCACATGTCACTTTTTTTTTTTTTTTTTTATTAAAGAATATGTTCCTTGCTTATTCCTATTTGCTTCTGATACATTTCCATTCTCACTTTTATTTTGTTTTGATCCATTTCTTTTTTCTTTGATAGACAAGTCAAACAACAATGGCAATATGTTGCAGCCCCCTGTGTTTCACCCTACTTACTACGAACTTACTTTTCTTAGCTTCCAATTTTATTAGTCATTTGGTTTTTAAGATACTTAAATTAATTGTTTGACCCTGTATTTTTATATCTTATTTTACCTTCGGTTGATAAAGGATTTCTGGTATGCTCACAAAGAGAGAGCTGATTTTCCCACCCCTCACCCCCCTTACCTTGTCCGGAAACAAACTTTTCGCCAAGTATCTTGCAGTTTTTTTCCTATTATTAATCTCTTAGTCTAGTCATCAAGTTAAAAGTGTCAGTTGTTGGTCCCATTGTCTAATAATTTGTACATTTATACACATGAAGTTCCAATTTTTATTTGGAACATATAGACTCTGATAATCATG
This sequence comes from Schistocerca americana, assembly GCF_021461395.2. Classification (NCBI taxonomy): domain Eukaryota; kingdom Metazoa; phylum Arthropoda; class Insecta; order Orthoptera; family Acrididae; genus Schistocerca; species Schistocerca americana. The sequence goes on from NC_060123.1 coordinate 765,151,625, forward strand.
AATCACAGTTCAAATGGCTCTGGGCACTATGGGACTTAACATTTGAGCCAAGGCAGGATTCAAACCTGCGACCGTAGCAGTCGCGCAGTTCTGGACTGAAGCGCCTAGAACCGCTCGGCAACGGTGGCTGGCGAATCATAGTTACCATCACACAGACAGAAATACTGTGTTAACTTTAATACAACATAGGGACATAGCTAAAAATGTCTTTACATAATTTCCAGTTCTGATTACTTTCCTTTAATTTAATCTAACAAATAGGTTAGTGTAACATGATGTTGACAGAGGCAAATTATATATACTCACAAATTATTTAGCTAGAGGTATCTGGTTTGTATGTCTGGGAGGGAGGAGGGTGCAAGCTGAAAACTTCAAGAAAAGATTACTCATTTCATACCTGCTGGATTTAACTGCAGTTTATCTCTTCCATATACCAACCACATACCTAATGTGCATGGCAAACAGTTTGAAAGTATTATTCTATACTCAGCATTTGGAACTATCAGTTCCTTCATGAGAGAGGAAAGAGGGATAAGTTTCTGAAGGTCTGAAAGGTCACTCGGACTCCACAACTAATGTGAGGACAAGAGGAACAAATGTGTCTATAAGAAGTTTTGGAATTTCACCTCCTGAAGGTAAAATACTGATCAGTCTGTCAGTCTTCTAGTAATTTTGTGGTTTCCTCACATGAATTTTCACTTGGACATGATTATTCTATGTTTCATCACTCACCTGAGAGATATCTCTGAATTCCCAAAGAGACACACCTTCAAATTGCCATCAGCTGTTATCGGTAAACGGTTGCACGTGCCACAGAAGTGTTCACTCATTGAGGTAATAAATCCCACACGTCCCTTGAAGCCCGGGACATGGTATGCCTGCAAAAAGAAATTGTAAGAAAATAGGTACTGCTGTTGTGAAAATACTATAAATGTGTTGCTCACCAAGTGGAGGAAGGAGAAAATGTGCATTAAGGGGAGTTTGAACGCCCTATCCTGACAATGTTACATTTAGTGACTTAACTTCCCCGTACTTCAGGAACAACTGTAGCCATTGACAAGAAACTTTTACAGGACATTAAACTATATGTTCTGAGTCTTACAATAATTGCATTTCAGCCACTGCTTTTGGAAATACAATTTTTTAATTACACAGTTAAAATTTTGTGTACCTTTTTGTATGTTATTCTAAATAATTTTATTTATACATAACATTATGTTTTTCTTTTAGTTCAGAAGACTCAGGATACATATGTCATTACTCCCTGAAAATTTGAATTCGCTACTTGCCGTAGTTTCTGAGATTTAGGGAAAAATGCAAGAGAAAATGTAAATTTTCAGGAAGAGTTTTTAAAGTTTCAATAGACTGTAACTCAATATATGCTTAACATTTTATTTTTAGTCACTCAGAAGCACCCTGCACCATACTGTATATCATCCTCTTGATCTTTTTTAAGTTTTTTTTTGTTTTCTTCTTTCTGGACTCCGTAGTGGCCAACTGTGCTGCATACTCTGCTTTACCAGTGCAAACCTTGTCCATCCCTTCAAATTCTCTGATGCAGTTTGCTCCAGAATTAATTCCCATATGTTGTAGCACTTTCACGCTACCAATGTTGCCATCATTAAAAGCAATAACAGCATGACTGACCCCCACTTTAGTGTCTTCATTACAAGAAAAACATTTTTTGGTCTACATCTACATCTACATCCATACTCCTCAAGCCACCTGATGGTGTAGGCTACCTTGAGTACCTCTATTGGTTCTCCCTTCTATTCCAGTCTCGTATTGTTCGTGGAAAGAAGGATTGTCGGTATGCCTCTGTGCGGGCTCTAATCTCTCTCATTTTATCCTCATGGTCTCTTCGTGAGATATACGTAGGAGGGAGAAATATACTGCTTGACTCCTCAGTGAAGGTATGTTCTCGAAACTTCAACAAAAGCCCATACCGAGCTACTGAGCGTCTCTCCCGCAGAGTCTTCCACTGGAGTTTATCTAACATCTCCGTAATGCTTTCATGATTACTAAATGATCCTATAACGAAGCATGCTGCTCTCTGTTGGATCTTCTCTATCTCTTCTATCAACCCTATCTGGTACAGATCCCACACTGCTGAGCAGTATTCAAACATTGGGGGAACAAGTGTACTGTAACCTAATTCCTTTGTTTTTGGATTGCATTTCCTTAGGATTCTTCCAATGAATCTCAGTCTGGCATCTGATTTACCGATGATCAACTTTATATGATCATTCCATTTTAAATCACTCCTAATGCATACTCCCAGATAATTTATGGAATTAACTGCTTCCAATTGCTGACCTGCTATATTGTAGCTAAATGATATGGGATCTTTCTTTCTATGTATTCGCAGCACATTACACTTGTCTACATTGAGATTCAATTGCCATTCCCTGCACCATGCATCAATTCGCTGCAGATCATCCTGCATTTCAGTGCAATTTTCCATTGTTGCAACCTCTCGATATACCACAGCATCATCCGCAAAAAGCCTCAGTGAACTTCTGATGTCATTCACAAGGTCATTTATGTGTATTGTGAATAGCAACGGTCCTACGACACTCCCCTGCAGCACACCTGAAATCACTCTTACTTCGGAAGACTTCTCTCCATTGAGAATGACAGGCTGCGTTCTGTTATCTAGCAACTCTTCAATCCAATCACATAATTGGTCTAATAGCCCATATGCTCTCACTTTGTTCATTAAATGATTGCGGGGAACTGTATCGAACACCTTGCGGAAGTCAAGAAACACAGCATCTACCTGGGAACCCGTGTCTATGGCCCTCTGAGTCTCGTGGACGAATAGTGCGAGCTGGGTTTCACACGATCGTCTTTTTCGAAACCCATGCTGATTCCTACAGAGTAGATTTCTAGTTTACAGAAAAATCATAATACTCGAACATAATACATGTTCTAAAATTCTACAACTGATCGACATTAGAGATATAGGTCTATAGTTCTGCACATCTGTTCGACGTCCCTTCTTGAAAATGGGGATGACCTGTGCCCTTTTCCAATTCTTTGGAACGCTACGCTCTTGTAGAGACCTACGGTACACTGCTGCAAGAAGGGGGGTAAGTTCCTTCGCATACTCTGTGTAAAATTGAACTGGTATCCCATCAGGTCAGCGGCCTTCCCTCTTTTGAGTGATTTTAATTGTTTCTCTATCCCTCTGTCATCTATTTCAATATCTACCATTTTGTCATCTGTGCGACAATCTAGAGAAGGAACTACAGTGCAATCTTCCTCTGTGAAACAGCTTTGGAAAAAGACATTTAGTATTTCGGCCTTCAGTCCATCAGCCTCTGTTTCAGTACCTTTTTGGTCACAGAGTGTCTGGACATTTTGTTTTGATCCACCTACCGCTTTGACATAAGAGCAAAATTTCTTAGGATTTTCTGCCAAGTCAGTACATAGAACTTTACTTTCGAATTCATTTAACGCCTCTCGCATGGCCCTCCTCACATTACATTTCACTTCACGTAATTTTTGTTTGTCTGCAAGGTGTTGGCTACGTTTATGTTTGCTGTGAAGTTCCCTTTGCTTCCACAGCAGTTTTCTAACTCGGTTGTTGTACCACGCTGGCTCTTTTCCATCTCTTACGATCTTGCTTGGCACATACTCATCTAACGCATATTGTACGATGGTTTTGAACTTTGTCCACTGATCCTCAACACTATCTGTACTTAAAACAAAACTTTTGTGTTGAGGCGTTAGGTACTCTGATATCTGATTTTTGTCACTTTTGCTAACCAGAAAAATCTTCGTACCTTTTTTTAATATTTCTATTTACGGCTGAAATCATTGCTGCAGTAACCGCTTTATGATCGCTGATTCCCTGTTCTGCGTTAATTGTTTCAAATAGTTCGGGTCTGTTTGTCACTAGAAGGTCTAATACGTTATCGCCACGAGTCAGTTCTCTGTTTAACTGCTCAAGGTAGTTTTCAGATAAAGCTCTTAAAAAATTTCACTGGATTCTTTGTCCCTGCCACCCATTATGAAAGTTTGAGTCTCCCAGTCTATATCCGGCAAATTAAAATCTCCACCCAGAACTATAACTTGGTGGGCAAATCTACTCGAAATATTTTCCAAATTATCCTTCAGGTGCTCAGCCACAACAGCTGCTGAGCCAGGGGGCCTATAGAGACATCCAATTACCATGTCTGAGCCTGCTTTAACCGTGACCTTCACCCAAATTATTTCACATTTCGGATCTCCATCAATTTCCTTCGATACTATTGCACTTCTTATCGCATTAAACATGCCTCCCCCTTCACTGTCCAGCCTGTCTCTGCGGTATACATTCCAATCTGAGTATAGAATTTCATTACTGTTTACATCTGGTTTCAGCCTACTTTCTGTCCCTAGTACTATGTGGGCATTGTGACCATTTATTAATGAGAGCAGTTCTGGGACCTTTCTATAGACGCTCCTGCAGTTTACTATTAGCACATTAATATTGTTATTCCCTGCTGCATTTTGTCTACTCCTACCTTGCCGCATCTCAGGAGGTGTCTTGTCGGGCCTAGGGAGGGAGTTCTCTAACTTAAAAAACCCACATGTGCACTCCACACATACTCCGCTACCCTTGTAGCCGCTTCCTGCATGTAGTGCACGCGTGACCTATTCAGGGGGACCCTACATTTCTGCACCCGATAGCGGAGGTCGAGAAATTTGCACCCCAGATCTCCGCAGAATCGTCTGAGCCCCTGGTTTAAGCCTTCCACTCGGCTCCAAACCAGAGGACCACTATCAGTTCTGGGAACGATACAACAAGTAGCTAGCTCAGATTCCACCCCGCGAGGCGTTCCGCCTACACCAACTCCGCTAACTGCCTGTACGAACTGAGGATGACCTCTGAACCCATACGGCAGGAGTCATTGGTGCCGACATGAGCAACAGTTTGCAGTCGGGTGCACCCAGTGCTCTCTATCACTGCCAGCACGGCCTCCTCCACATCTCAGATGAGACCCCCGGCAAGCAGACAGAGTGAACACTGACCTTCTTCCCCGACCTTTCCGCTATTTCCCTAAGGGGCTCCATCACCCGCCTAACGTTGGAGCTCCCAATAACTAATATACCCCTCCCCCCATGTGCCTGCTCGGACCTGAGTGGCCACATGTCCACTCACAGGCAGAACGGGCGATGCCACACGGCCAGCCTCCACACTGACCCTCCGCCTCATGCACCGCGAATGCCGCTGAACCCGCCACTCCCCTTGGGAAGAGGGTGGCCCAACCGTGCCCGGTAGCCGCAAAGATGTCTTGACAGCAGGGTCAGTGGGTGAAGCATGTAATGTAACACCTGGGGTGTACCATGCAACGCACCAGACTCCCCACTGCCGCTACACTCTGAGGCAGCAGCCTGAAGATGGCTAACCGCGGCTTCAACACATTCAGCTGTTTGCGAACAGTGGCCAGCTCCTCCTGTGTCCGTACACAGCAGTCACACATCCTATCCATCATAAGAAATCAATTTACTGTAGAGAGTTAATCAACTTATAACTAGACTGCTAATTCACTAAAGGCGGCTGATAGTTGACTAAACTGTGGTTACTAGACACTTCCTGTAGAAAACAATGAAAATAGCACTACCTGTCTCTGGACTGTATTGAAAACAAACACTAGCACTACTGGCACTATGGCTGACTAAACGGACTCTCTCTGACTGTATTCAAAACAAACACGAAATCTATGGAACACTATTACTAGCACCCGACAATTAAAGCTTCCTAAAAGCAAAAACACACGGAAAAGGAAGTGACAAGTAAGAAAAATAGAGTTAATACTTCAATTAGCATAGCTCGCTGCACAGCAGACGTGACGCAGATGGCAGTTACAACGACACTGACACAATAAGATTATTGAACGACTCACTGGGATTTTGAGTCTGACAATGCAGACACTTCCTCAATAATTCAGGATTGCCAGGTCTCTGTAAACAGGTTTTATGATATCCACAACTGCTGCTGGGATAGAATGTTTATGGCTGTATGACCTGTTTGAGTACTGGGCATTGCGGTAATTGCACCATGAACCAGATCTAGGAGGGCAAAGATGGTGTACTGGTTTATCATCAGCTGACAGTCTCTGGAAGAAGGTAGCCCATACTGCCTGCTTCATTTTCAACAAATCCTCAGTATTATTTCTAATGGCAATCTCATAATACTGTTGTAGTTCATCAATCATGTTGTCTGTCAGCCTGCTTCTTATGGTCTTACCACCTGAAAGTTTCTTGTCTCTCAAACTTTGTTTCAACTTCCTCAATCTGGTATCCATCCTCTTCTGGACATGAGCAACACATTCCAGTTCTGTGATAAGCTTCTCACCATAAGGCTGAGTGGCTACTACACTGTTATATGCATTTGAGTCTGCATAACCTAAGAACTTAGTGTAACACACTCCCCTTTAGTTTACAGATCGATTATAAATTTCAACAGCTGCACAGGCCTCCGTACGACTAGTTGTCCTTCATAATTTCTGTCACAGATATGCCCTTCTTCATTCCCTGATTTATACTTATAACAATGTTTGGTTAAAATCTGGAAATCTATTAGCTTTCCAGTATCAACACTGGTCACTGTAGCAACAGAATTCTTAGAACTGCAGCTGCGCTTCTACCAAGTGCCCCAAAAGCTACTGATATGACAATCATACCATCGATTATTTCAGCAGCTTCATTTGTAGCACCCTTAATTGACTCACATGCAGTGGATTTCACAGCAGCTCCAATAAATCCTGCATACTTGTCCATTTTACAAAGTGGGCGTGGCATATACATCACGACACACATTGTTTCTGCTGCAGTGTGTCCTTTGCCAATAGCTCTCAATCCATAAAACCACCTAACATTTATGTCAAAATAATTATCTTTACACTTATCAGAATTCCAAAATGAATGAGTGTATTTACAAATGGCAGAATTAATGGTAAGTTTCCTGGCTAGTCCATTTGATACCTCAATGTCTTCATGTAAACTAACTGGCCCTCCACATACATACAGCACACACATTCACATAACACCCCTGTTAGGATGTGTAAATGTATCAGAATATAACCTAACCTACCGTTTACATGAGTTTTGTTTTGAGATAACTGTGTTATCACTATGTTTTATTTTAATCTTCGAAGCACTAATGGGTGTTTCGCTAGATACTCATGAGTTTGCCAGTATTTCATTGTCTGCAACTTCACACACCACATGCTGAACACAATGTTTCTCTTTATTCAAAAATTTATTACCATGAAACCCACATTTCTTAAAAACACTTCATTTTGGAGTCATACTTTTTGAGAGATTTACCAGTCTATTCATCACTTCTCCTTGGAAAAACGTTAGCACTTTGATATACAAAGCATGTTTATACTATGAAAAGATACGATACTATTTTTGACAGTGCTACCAATGCAAACACATAATTTAACCTTTATAACACAGCAATCCACAGCTTTCTACAGGGTAGTCCATTGATAGTGACCGGGCCAAATATCTCACGAAATAAGCATGAAATGAAAAAACTACAAAGAACGAAATTCGTCTAGCTTGAAGGGAGAAACCAGATGGCGCTATGGTTGGCCTGCTAAATGGCACTGCCATAGGTCAAACTCATATCAACTGCATTTTTTAAAAAATAGGAGCCCCCATTTTTTATTAAATATTCATGTAGTACGTAAAGAAATGTGAATGTTTTAGCTGGACCACTTTTTCACTTTGGGATAGATGAAGCTGTAATAGTCAAAAATGGTTCAAATGGCTCTGAGCACTATGGGACTTAACTTCTGAGGTCATCAGTCCCCTAGAACTTAAAAGTACTTAAACCCAACTAACCTAAGGACATTACACACATCCATGCCCAAGGCAGGATTCGAACCTGCGACCGTAGCGGTCGTGCGTTTCCAGACTGTAGCGCCTAGCACCGCTCGGCCACTTTGGCCAGCTGCTGTAATAGTCACAAACATATAAGTATGTAGTATCACATAACTTTCCGCCAGTGCGGACGGTATTTGCTTCGTGATACATTACCCGTGTTAAAATGGACCATTTACCAATTGCGGAAAAGGTCGGTATCGTGTTGATGTATGGCTATTGTGATCAAAATGCCCAAGGGGCGTGTGCTATGTATGCTGCTCGGTATCCTGGACAACATCATTGAAGTGTCGGGACCATTCGCCGGATAGTTACATCATTTAAGGAAACAGGAAGTGTCCAGTCACATGTGAAACATCAACCATGACCTGCAACAAATGATGATGCCCTAGTAGGTGTTTCAGCTGCTGGGGCAGCTAATCCACACATCAGTAGCAGACAAATTGCGCGAGAATTGGGAATCTCAAAAACGTCGGTGTTGAGAATGCTACATCAACATTGATTGCTCCCGTACCATATTTCAATGCACCAGGAATTGCATGCCAATGACTTTGAATGTCATGAACAGTTCTGCCACTGGGCACAAGAGAAATTACGAGACGATGAAAGATTTTTTGCATGTGTTCTATTTAGCGATGAAGCATCATTCACCAACAGCGGTAACCTAAACCGCCATAATATGCACTATTGGACAACGGAAAATCTACGATGGCAGCGACAAGTGGAACAGCAGCGACCTTGGCAAGTTAATGTATGGTGTGGCATTAAGGGAGGAAGGTTAATTGGCCCCCATTTTATCCATGGCAATCTAAATGGTGCAATGTATGCTGATTTCCTGCGTAATGTTCTACCAATGTTACTACAAGATGTTTCACTGCATGACAGAATGGCGATGTACTTCCAACATGATGGATGTCCGGCACATAGTTTGCGTGCGGTTGAAGCAGTATTGAATAGCACATTTCATGACAGGTGGATTGGTCATCAAAGCACCATACCATGGCCCGCACGTTCACCGGATCTGACGTCCCCGGATTTCTTTCTGTGGGGAAAGTTGAAGGATATTTGCTATCGTGATCCACCGACAATGCCTGACAACATGCGTCAGTACATTATCAATGCATGTGCGAACATTACGGAAGGCAAACTACTCAGTGTTGAGAGGAATGTCATTACACGTATTGCCAAAGGCATTGAGGTTGACAGACATCATTTTGATCATTTATTGCATTAATGTGGTATTCACAGGTAATCACGCCGTAACAGCATGCGTTCTCAGAAATGATAAGTTCACAAAGGTACATGTATCACATTGGAACAACCGAAATAAAATGTTCAAATGTACCTAGGTTCTGTATTTTAATTTAAAAAACCTACCTGTTACCAACTGTTCGTCTAAAATTATGAGACATATGTTTGTGACTATTACAGTGCCATCTATCACAAACTGAAAAAAGTGGTCCAACTAAAACATTCATATTTCTTTATGTATTACACGAATATGTAATAAAAAATGGGGTTCCTATTTTAAAAAACACAGTTGATATCAGTTTGAGCTATGGCAGCGCCTTATAGCAGGCCAACCATTGCGCCAGCTGGTTTCCCCCTTCGAGCTAGACAAATTTCGTTCTTTGTAGTTTTTTCGTTTGACACTTATTTCGTGAGATATTTGGCCCGGTCACGATCAATGGACTACCCTGTATATAAAAAATTACCGATTTTATTAGGTCTTGAAGTAATGCATGTAAAAATTTTAACATTTTCAACTGGTGTAGATTATATTTTAGAAAATAAAATAAAATACTTCTCACGCAAGTTTATAAGTAATATACATATCATTTTATTTGGAAAATGGCAAATTTTATAATCAGCTAAAAACCCAAAAAAGTGAAAAAGAATGTTTTCCCCTTCTAACTTCCCTTAAAGTTATGGAAATGTGTAAGCTTTCGGAGCCAGTGGCTTCTTCTTCTGGCAGAAACAATAAGGGGAAGGAAAAGGGAAGAAAGAAAAGGATTGTCAAGGTTTAGGAAATGGGGAGAGTTGCAGAAAAGCTGCAGAGAAACCCAGGCCAGGACAGACTTACTGAATGGGATGAGAAATATGTAACTAAACCAGTCCATCTCTCATACCACCAGCAGATGTGAAGTATTCTTGTGATTGGTAGTAAGTCATAAACATTAAATTATTTTCAATGTATGTTCATACGTAATACTGCACGTACCTTTGAGGTATCATTGGGCCCATTGGGAAGAGGATCAAAATTAGGTCACTGCTTTCTAATTATTTGGAGCATTTCACAAAATGAGACCATCTTCCCATCATTCCATTTGTTGCCACTGAAAGGCATGTACTCGATAAATCTTACATCAACATTTTTCTCTTTTGTTAACTCCACAAAACTGCACACTTCATTTTCATTAAAACCTCGCATTACAACACAATTTATCTGTGGAAGAAAGACACCATTAAAAACTTGGTATCAGATAAAGCATGGTTTAAACAGAGTTTGAAAGACTTTTTGATAGATAACTCATCCTACTCTATAGATGAATATCTTAACAGTGGCTGTTAGGCCAGCTTAAATAAGAATGTCTGTTAGATTTCAGTTCTGAGAGCACTTTGCCATAACAGTCAAGATTATGTACTTTTTGTTTGATAAATTTATTAATAGTGCATAACGATGTTTCAGTCTGACAGCGTATCAATTCTGAAAATATTAGCTGTTCCAGTTTGTATTGTATTCACCTAGTTTGACAATCTCCTGACAAATGATCAGGGTATTCAAATGTTTTATATTTTTTATGTTATACTTTCTGGCATGTTACTCACCCATGAGAATCGTCTCATGTTTTGGGTCTTGGAACAAAAGCTGAATCTAATCTAATCTAACCTACAAAATAATGGTTCTACAAGTCTGTTGTTATATTTGTATACCTCACTGATTCTGTTAAATTAATCTTTTTCTCTCTTTTTAGAGAATGTCTGAATTTATCTTAGCATGCCAAGCTGTTAACCTTCTTAACAATTTATGAAAATTAAACTACATACATCTCCAATCTTTTTCCCCACTCCAACGCACACATCTTTTGCTGAAGGTATTATTTTAACTATTACATGAAACTGTGCTGCCATTTGTGAAACAAAGTTGAAAGTGTTCTCAAGATAAAAGGTCTTCACAAAAGGAGCATTTAGTATCTGTGCAGGTGGTAATACTGACAGCCATCATATAAACAAGCCCAAATGGTAGAACATCCTGCTTTACACATACACGCAATGGCAGAAAAAAGGAAAAGAGCACACCTTTCATTCAAGCATTGAATATATAAACTGATGAGACAAAACACTATGACCTCCTGTTTGATAATGTGTTTGTCCACTGTTGGAACACAATACAGCAGTGATTTTGTGTGGGACAAGTTCAACAAATTTCAGGTATGTTCCCAGCATTATGTGAGGTATGTTCCCAGCATTATGCAGCACCGCATGTCTAAGCACAGGTCATGTAATTCCCATAAATTGCAGATCAGTGGTTTCTGGGTGCAGAACTGGTATCTGATAGCATTGCAGATGTATTCCATCAGATTCAGAAGGGGTGAATTTGATTCTGGCCTCGTGACACTGAAAGTCATATTGTTGAAACATGTCACCTTCATTAGGGACAGGGTGCGGACAGTGCACAATAATGTTCACACAGAACAAAGCTGTTATGGAGCCTTCAGTTACTACCACAGGACCCATAGAAGACCAGGTGAATGTCCTCCATAGCATAATATTGCTCCCACTGGCCTAAGTCTGTAGCAAAGTGCACCTTTCAAGCACCAATTCACTCTGTTGACAGTGTATGTGCACAAAACTGTCACGCAGGTGTAATGCGAAACTCGAATGATTCAACCAGATGACACATTTCTATTGATTCACTGCCCAATCTCAATGCTCCTGAGCCACAGAAATTGTAATTCAACTGTGTTGTCAACATGGGAACATACAGGGGTTGTCTGCAGCAGAGCCCTATGTTTAACAATGTGCAATGGATGGTGTGCTCTGAAATACTCGTGCTTCCACCAGCACTGTGTAGCTTCCTCAGCTGAATGTCATCTTTTTCAAAGGAACCATCCCAGAATTTGTCTTAAATCATTTAGGGAAATCAAGGAAAACCCAAATTTTGGTGGCCCGATGGGACTCGGGTCCGTTGTCCTCTCGAAGGCAAGTCCACTGTTTGACCACTGTGGTGGCATGACCTAGTCTTAATTAAGCCAGAAAATCTTGGGAAATGCTGACAGATTTAAGATATAACAATTTAAAGCAATCCTTTCATGAATTTCACTACAATTTTCTGCTCTTTTGAAAAACAATTTCTTTTGACTGTTTTGATGTTGTTTAGTATGTTTAAATAATGATGGCAGTCTCTATAAAAGGGCAGTTCGGCTTTTAAGTTTAGTTATACTGTTTTAAACTACATCCTTCATCTATTTGTCCACCCAGAAGTGCTATAGGATGTAACTTGAAGACTATGGTGAGGTGGTGGGGGACAGTCATGTGTTGAGGAGGAGGTGCTGCCAGAAATGAAGTGTGTGAGGTGACGATATTGACACTGCATACAGGGAGAATAAAAATACTCTATTCCTTATTCATTCACAATCTACGTCTGCCCCCATATGGTTTTACTTTTCTCCAATAAGAAAAAAGAAATTGTCAGTAACTGTCTCTATAAGGTCTTAAAAGGAAACAAACAATAGAAAATCTAGGCTGGAATAATGACCATATTATAAAAAAGATACATTGCTATTCACTGTACACAGGAAATGTTAGGTCACAGACAAGCACAACAAAAAGACTACTAAACACGTAAGCATTCGATCAGAAAGTCTTCTTCGTAAGTGGACAAAACACACACACACACACACACACACACACACACACACACACACACACACACACACACATATGACTGTTGTTTCTCCCATGATGCGCAGTTGCTCCCAGTCTGGCCCTAGCAGCCAGAGACCGTGGTCATGTATGTGTGATCTGCATTTGCGCGCATGTGTGTGTGTGTGTGTGTGTGTGTGTGTGTGTGTGTGTGTGTGTGTGTGTGTGTGTGTGTGTGCGTGTGTGTGTGGGAAGGGGGGGGGGGAGGTTTGCACCAAAAGCTTACGTGTTTAATGGGTGGTGTATTTTTTTTTTTTTTTTTCCCCCTGCCTGCAACACAACATCTACACTATACAGTGAGTGCCAATCTATCCTTTTCATAATACTGTCGTTACCACCTTGCCAAGAGGCATATTGTGGAGTAATCCGAAGGGCTCTACTAATTTGTACAAGAGGAAGGAGAGCACAATCTCAATGTAAGTTTTTAGAAAACTGGTATGTGCATTACTTCTGCAAACCTTTCAGAAAGGACACAGTATGCACTTCATCCAGCAAGATGAGTAATAAACAATATTAGCAATACTGCATCAAACTTGTTCACTTTCATCTTTGGATTAAACATTCGATTTCAGAGAGTACAGAATTTGGCAGAATCAAATTTTGGGGATATGTGGAACTGGGACAACGGCATATTTTTTACCCATTCACAAACTAAGCACTGCTGATTGCTACTTTTATTGTGTCTGCTGCTGCAATGCATATATGAAACTGTAAGTGCAGCATCTATGATGGAATAAAATGTTATACAAATGAAACAAACAGGCACAGTGAAATAGAGTAGTATGGCTCATCATTTCGGTCTCACAGATTAGCAGGTGTTGACTTGAAAGATAATACTTAAGAAGTTGAATCCAAAGGAGAGGATGTACCGTATTTACTCAAATGTAAGCCGCATTTTTTCTGGTTTTTGTAATCCAAAAAACCGCCTGCAGCTTAGAATCGAGTGCAAAGCAAGTGGAAGTTCTGAAAAATGTCGGTAGGTGCTGCCACAACTAACTTTTGCCGTCGAATATATGTAGCGCTACACAGGCATGCTTCGTAGGCACAAAGATAAATACTTGCGCCAAAACCTCTGCGTCAGTAAATAAATTAAAAAAAAAAGGTGGAAGACGATTTTCATACATTATCCAACGAAGTAAATATAAATTCCGTATTGTTCATCTTCGAATGTAGCAGAACTTCAATGTATTACGAAAATCCGACTGGCAAGACTGTTTCGGATGTTTGTCAATATGGCCAACTCTACGTTCTGAATTTTTTCCTACCTGTGAGAAGAGATGGTTGCTTATAGGAACCTGATGAAATGTGAATCACATGCAGTATTCTCTTCATCATAAGAGTAATACGAATATAAACATGTTGCCACGTATTCTTTCGTGTTTGCTGCTATCTTATTTAAATCCTGTCTGCCTAATAAACTACGAAACTGGAGTGAGACAACAGCAAATGTGGAAGAATATACGTATCGTGTCATGTTTATATTCGTATTATTCTTATGCCTAATAGTGATACAGTCAGAACTGAAGCACGGCAACTGACTAGATTTTTAAATCTAAGATGACTCTAATTTCTGTGCAGAATTTGATGTACTAAAGAAGCGGCCGCAAAGATTTTCAAACGGAGATAAATTTTCGCCTAACTCTCGTTCAGAACATGTTCTATCATACACAGTCTATTATTTGGTTCTTGTTGATCATTATCAAAGAAAGCAGCAGTGTAAGTAACAACAAATAGTCTCTTGCCATTGTTTCGCTAATGAGATGATTTCCCTCTCTTTTTTTTTTTTTTTTTTTTTTTTTTTTTTAATTGTAGGCGGTGGTAGCGTGCATAAAAGCAAGACATGCTGCGAGCGACGACAGGCCGCAAACACGCACTATCAGAATGCGACAAACAATGCATGACACAGTACAGTAATGTATTTTCAGCTTAGAGTGACATAAACGCCTATAACAAGGAAAACGGCACTTATCAGATCAAAGCAAAATAAGCAATTGATTCAAACCAGACGAAGCACGTGAAAAAGGAAGGGTACCAGTATAAATACGGACGGAGGGCCTGACGCATAGCAAAGGCTACCTGGTAAAGCTTAAGTGCTAAGCTTACGACTCAAACCAAACTACTGTAGCTGTATCGTCATTCATTCGACCTAAATTGTGTCTCATATTACAATGGACCGACTTTGTTTCGATTTGGAGGTGCAGCCTAAAACTTTTCTCTGCCCTTGAACTTCGAGTCTCAAATTTCAGGTGCGGCTTAGATTCGGGAATTTTTTTTTTTTTTTCCTTTCTTTATTTCGAGTCTCATTTTTCAGGTTTGAGTGCAGCTTAGATTTGAGTAAATACGGTAGGTGGTATTTCACCTAATTCTGACTATGAAATAAAACAAAGTATGGCAGGGAGCTCTGACGAATCAAAGAGCAGCGATGAAGATTCTGATGAATAGTAAAGTATGAGTTAAGAAATAAGATGCTACTGAGATCGTAAATTTTTGTTGTGTTGATGAATCTGTTAACAAACATATTCAAAAATGCACTGAAACATTGGCACATGTAGTGTTGGGAGGTGATAAACTGTCATTACGGTTAGAGGAGCTACGTATTTCTTGCTGTTCTACTCCTACATGACACTGTATCTGAAGGTACAGAATGAATCTTCACTGGCTAGAGAAATGGGTAACACAATTTTACAAGTCTCTGCTGTCATGTAATCTCTTCAGGGAAATCATGACTGTACTAAGATTCGGTTTGTGGTTGACAAGGTCAGAGTCATTAAGAAATGCAAGGCAGCTACCATGTCAGTCCTAGAAGAGAGAGACGTAGCAAACTGTCAAAGCATGTACATTCCCGGTCCATATGTTTGTGGTGATGTAATAACCAAGTAATACTGAAGTGTGATCCAAGTCACACAAATATGGCTTTAATAATAACCTCCGAACAATATGCCTCTAAGGACTCAACAAGGCACAGAACACTGATGTGCACATTACAAACTAGAATCACACAGAGAATCAGTCAGCACTGTTCCACACTAATATATGTGCGAGTCACCAGCAGATGGCATGGCAGCGACCGCGCCACACGCTTGGCTCCCAGAGACAGAATCCAGCAGCCAGCCTGCAATGATCAGTGGGTGACCAATTTAAAGACGCATGTACGGCAACACCACTCTCGGTGCACTCACACTGACATGTACTAGTAGCACGATACAGCAGTGATGAGCAGTAGTACCCCTCCTGTCTTGCGCGCCTTTTATCTGGCTCTACAATTTACTTTCCTAGACCCACACAAATGCCTGATCCTCCTAATTCAATTTGCTCTGCAGACTATTTAAAATTCACAAAGAAAAAGGAGCCAAAATTGCACTTTGTGTGCCAGTTACTTTCCAATACATTGCCACCAGCTGATCTTATTTAAGAATACTCAACTTTCGTAGCCATACTTACAGCACATCCTTTGCTTCCTGGCCTAAATCCAAGTTAACTACCAGCCCCCCTGCCCCCCCCCCCCCACACACACACACGCCCCTGCCCCACCCCTCCCCCCCCCTCTCCCCCCTTCCCAATCAGCTAGTTGTGTGCTGTTATCTCACGTCACACCCTAGTCTATGAGTGCCCAGCTGTCTGTCGCCTGACCCCTCTACCTGCACCCCTAGATAGCCCACAGATGGCTCCCCACTCTCCCACGAGCCACTAAATGCTGCCCTCCAAACCCCTCCCATCTCTCTCCATCCCTCACATTGCCTCAACCCACCCCATCCTACCCCACTCTAAAGCCCCACCTCACTCCAGAACACTCACCATGGGCCAGTAAAGAGCTGGCAGTTGAGCGACCACAACATAAGGAGACATGCATGTGCATGTGAGTGAGTGTGTGTGTGTGTGTGTGTGTGTGTGTGTGTGTGTGTGTGTGTGCACGCGCGCGCATGTTTTCCCTACAGCTAGAAAAAGAAAGTGCATTCTGGAAGCTCGCCAAGCAACGTACCTTTTAGCTTGGAAGGTAGAAGATGAGGTACTGGTGGAAGTAAAGCTGTGAGTACGGGTCATGAGTCATGCATGGATAGCTCAGATGGTAGAGCACTTGCCCACAAAAGGCAAAGGTCCCAAGTTTGACTCTTAGTCCGGCACACACTTTTAATCTGCCACGAAGTTTCATATCAGTGCACACTCCACTGCACAGTGAAAATCTCATTCTACAAACCTTTTGTTTGTGTGCCTATCAATGAGACAGTGCTTCTGCCTTTTGGTGAGCCATCTGCTTTATTCCTAAATAATTCGTAATTTTCAACAGAAACTTTCCGTACGTTATTATTGCATCCTACATTACAATATGCAATTTCCACAATATGTGGTCATCTGTGAATATAATGGGGGTAACAACTGTAGGAGACCAAAAACTGACTGCAGTAAGCAAGTTCAAGTTATTGTACGCTGTAGTAGTTACGCAGAGGTGAAGAGGGTCACACAGGATAGGCTAGCATGGGCAACTCCATGAAACCAATCTTCAGATGGAAGATCACAACAATAAAAACATTTGATTCAGCATACACCAGACTCCAAACAGCGTACACAACCTGTATGCTCAGAAACACAGAAAATCATATTGGTTCCATCAGCAGGAAACTTCAACCCGTAATTGTTATGGAACACTGCGGCGATTTTGTTCATTAATAAAACCCAAAACTGGGGAGTAATACGAAAGTATTGTTGTAACTTCTTATCAACCTCATTACCAAAATACATATTAAGAAGACTGGTAAATTTTTATTTTAAAGGGGTCACTCCAAAGCGCCACGAAAGTATTTGAGCAATGTATAAAATTAGAGAATCGGTGCACAATATTGAAAGCCTATCTACATTATCTATATCTGCATGACTAGTCTGTAATTCACAATT
Source organism: Schistocerca americana (assembly GCF_021461395.2). NCBI lineage: Eukaryota > Metazoa > Arthropoda > Insecta > Orthoptera > Acrididae > Schistocerca > Schistocerca americana. The sequence continues at coordinate 765,169,325 of NC_060123.1, forward strand.
GAATGCTGGCAGAGGGTTCAGAGAACCACCCTCAACCTATTTATCTACCATTCCACTCCCCTACAGCATTTGAGGAAAAACAAACACTTCAATACTTCCGTACAAGCTCTGATTTCTCTTATTTCATTACAATGATCATTTCTCCCTATGTAAGAGGGCTCTAACAAAATATTTTCACATTCGGAGGAGAAAGTTGATGATTGAAATTTTAAGAACCTGCTCCAGCAAAATGCTTTTGCTTTAATGACTGCCACCCCAATTCACATGTGATATCTGTGGCATGCACTTTCCTGTTTCCCAATAATACAAAATGAGCTGCCTTTCTTTGAACTTTTAAATGATGTCCTCTGTCAGTCCTATCTGGTAAGGATCCCACACCATGCAGAATACTCCAAAAGAGGACAGACAAGTATAGTTGTAGATAGTCTCTTTAGTAATCCTAATCTTCTAAATGTTTTACTATTAAATCACAGTCTTTTGTTTGCTTTGCCACCGCATTATCTATGCGAGCATTCCAATTTAAGTTATTTGTAAATGTAATTCCTAAGTATTCAGTAGACTTCACAGCCTTTAGATCTGTGTGAATTATCATGTAAACAAAATTTAGTAGATGCCTTTTACTACTCGTGCAGATGACATAAAAATTTTTATTATTTAAGGTCAGTTACCACTTTTTGCATCATATGGATAGGTAGCCTAAATCATTTTGCAGTTCATTTTGATCATCTGATCACTTTACAAGACAGTAAATGATTTGCGAGACTGTAAATGATAGCATCATCTAAGAGGACTGCTCAGATTCTCTCTTAAATTGTTAATGTAGATCGGCAACAGCAGGTGGTCTATAACACTTCCTTGAGGAATGTCAGATATCACTTCTGTTTTACTTGACGATTTTCCATCAATAGCTATGAACTGTGACCTTTCTGACAGGAAACCACACATCCAGTTGTACAACTCAGACAATACTCCATAGGCACACAATATGATTAGAAAATGCTTGTGAGGAACTGTTTCAAAAAGTCTTCTGGAAATCTACAAATATGGAATCAATTTGAGATCCCCAGTCGACAGCACTTATTACTTTGTGTGACTAAAGAGCTAGCTGTGTTTTAAAAGGTCGATATTTCTGAATCTATCTTAGCTATTTATCAATGAATCATTACCTTTGAGATAATTCAAAATATTCAAACACAATATATGTTCCAAAATCCTAATGCAAATCAACTTTAGTGATATGAGTCTGTTATTTAGTAGATTACTCCTGTTTTCTTTCTTGAGCATTGGTGTGACCTGAGCAACTTTTCAGTCTCTAGGTATGGATCTTTATCAAATGAGCGGCTATATATGATTTCTAATGGAGCTATTGTATCAACATTCTCTGAAAGAAACATAAATGGTTTATGACACTGAGGAGAGCTACTACTAAGTTACTCACAGTTGCAGTTGTTCTTGATTTGAATACTGCAATATTTACTTTGTTGTCTTTGGTGAAGAAATTTCAGAAATCCGTGTTTAGTAACTCTGCTTTAGTAGCACTGTCATCAGTAACATTACCACAGCTATTGCGCAGTGAAGGTATTGGTTGTGTCTTGCCATTGGTGTACTATACATTCAACCAGAACCTCTTTGGATTTTCTTCCAGATTTCAAAACGAAGTTTCACTATGGGAATTATTAAACACATCTTCCACTGAAACCCACCCTAAGTTTCGAGCTTCAGTAAAACATCGCTAATCTTGGAGATTTTGCATTCTTTTAAATTTTGACATGCTTTTTTTCATTGCTTGTGCAGCTGAGTTTTGACATATTTTGTGCACCACCCTTTTAATTTATTTGGTATCCATTCAATTTATTTGGTATATATCTCTTAATTGATGTCGATACTATTTCTCTGAATTTAAACCATCTCTGGTCTACACTTACATAGTCAGACTTGAAGGAGTAGAGACTTAGTAGAGACCGTCACCTTGGAAGGCATCAAGTTAATTTTTATCTGCTTTCTCATTAAATGCCCTATTGTGTACGGCTGAAAATTAATAGAGATAAGGCAAACAGAATGTGCAAAGTAAGTGGAAATTACTCGTCTCTTCCCCGATTACAGTGCAATAGAAGATACTACAAGATGTTGACAGATTGCCATATCTCGGTAGCATTATATGTAATAATGAGGTCACAGATGCAGAAATCACCAGCAGAACTGGAAAATCAGTCCATATGGCAATTAGGTCTGTAATATGTCAACAAAGCTTTGCCTGTACTCCTTTATTGTTTATATTTGTGAGACTTGGAAAATGTCATTAAAATCAGCACACAGTCTCCATATTTTTCACCAACAATGCTAGAGATGAATTCTGAAGATGTTAACCCGACCAAGTTACAAACGATGTAGTGCTGAGAATACGAGGTCTACACAGCCTGCACAAAATTATTGTTGAAAGAAGACTGAAGATTGCAGGTTATGTTCTACACATGTAAGGTGGAAGAATCCCAAAATCAACACTGTTGTGGAAATCAATGGACTGATACAGATGTACAGGAAGACCTTTTAACACCTGGAACTTTTGCAATGAATCTTCAATGCATGGACACAAACTTGGAGGAAGGTGAGAACTTGGCAGCTGATCGAGTGAACTAGTGGAAACCAGTTCCTTGTATGGTACACAGCAAATCTGAGTAAGTTAGTAAGTAAGTAAGTAAAGTAAGTACAACTGGGGATTTTGCAAAACTGTTGGATGATCGATATTATTGTCTAGATTTGACACTGTTGGACTTCTACCTTTTCCTTGATGTGTATTCTTCAAATTGTGAGTTTTATGAGAAAGCTGATAGGTACTTACCAATCAACCTTCCCTCACATGAACTGACATTGTCTCTTTATAAATTCTACTGTGCTAACAATTATCTACTGAGAATCCTCGACTAGGTCTCCACAGCTCAAATGAGCCAGTTCCTTTAAATTTCTGTCTTTGGCTATAATTGTCTTCCAAGTATGGTGACACAACATCCTGTCATGAAACTTTTGCCTTTACATTTGTTTACTTTTCTGGACACTGCCTTTTTCTGCACTGTGCACCAAATACACTATGTGAGTAACGCCCAAGCTCCAACAACCAATTGTGAACTGTAAACAGTTGTACACTCTACCAGGGCACATAACAAACAATTAACATTTGTTTTTTAGTGTTCTAAGCTGTGAGGTCATCAGCGGACAAATAATTTAGTACCTATTCCTAGGCAGCCGGAGTGGCCATGCGGTTCTAGGCGCTACAGTCTGGAACCGAGTGACCGCTACGTTCGCAGGTTCGAATCCTGCCTCGGGCATGGATGTGTGTGATGTCTTTAGGTTAGTTAGGTTTAATTAGTTCTAAGTTCTAGGCGACTGATGACCTCAGAAGTTAAGTTGCATAGTGCTCAGAGCCATTTGAACCTATTCCTGACGTGCAGTTGTTTGGAACAACGACTGACATGATCCAAAATATTACTTTCTTTTATTATAGCTTCACTTTTATTTTGTCTAATGATTACTAATTTCAGTATCAAATTCCATCATCAAGCCACTATATGATCAGAAAGCATAGTGTATCATTAAAATATTGTTTAATAAACAGATTACCATTATATCATCATTCCTTAAAGTAATGTCCAAACTGGAAGGACAGATGATTAATTTTGAGTATATACAAAAGTCAGAGTACTGAACCGGATATGAAAGAAGGAAAACCAGAAGGGCAGTGAGAGACGGGTGCCTTCTATCACCTTACTTCCTTAATATGTTCATCAAGGAAGTAATAACAACAACAAAGAAAAGATGACAAGAATCAAAAGGTAATTTCTGGAATACTCCAAGGAAATGTGATAGGGCCATTACATTTACAATGTATATAAATGATCCAGTAGAAAGTGTCAGAGGCTCCTTAATATTGTTCACAGGTATTACACTTGTCCATAAGAAAGTGTCAACAACAGAAGACAGTATCAATTTGCACAATGACCTGCAAAGGATTGGTGAATGATGCAGGCTCTGGCAGTTGATCCTGCACATAAATAAATGTAACATATCACACACACACACACACACACACACACACACACACACACACACACACAGGAAAAGAAATCCAATACTGTACAACTACACTATTAATGACAAATTGCTGGAAACAGAATCTACCATAAAATATCTAGAAGTAACTATTCAGAGCAACCTTAAAGTGGAATGATCACACAAAACAGCAATAGAAAAGCAGATGCCAGACTAACATCCACAGGAAGAATCTTAAGTGAATGTAAATTACCCCTGTGTCCTTACCCAGTACGACTGACAGAAGAGAGAAAGAAGATCCAATGAAGTGCGGAGTGTTTTGTCACAGAATCATTTAGTCACTGTGAGATCATTACAGAGATGCTCAGCAACTCCAGCGGTAGATGCCATAAGAGAGCAGTTGTGCATCACGGAAAGATTTACTACCCATGTTTCGAGAGAGTAGTTTCCGAGAAGAGTCTGACAACATAATAGTTTCTCTCATATACAATTCACGAAATGATCACGAGAAGAAAATTTGAGAAGTTAGAGATAATACAGAAGCGTACTGACAGTCATTCTTCCCAAACACTGTTCACAAGTGGAACAAGGCAGAGGGGGTCAGTTGGTGGCATGAGACGTACCCCCTGTCACACACAGTTAGGTGGTTTTTGGAGCATGATGTCGATATGGAAATTTAATTGCATGCATATACACTGCAGATTGACGACATCACAATAGTAAATCAGAGTAGGAACTAAATAAAATGTTTCAGGCCTTAAATCAAGAAATGGTAAAACTAAAGCTAAAAATGAATACAAAGAAGACAAAAGTTATGGCTACAAACAAGAAAGGAGGTGGAGGCAGGACTGACGCAAGAACAGGCAATGAGCAACTCAAGAAAGGAACTGAAATTCACTATCTCAGTAGCATTTTGCAAGAAAACAATCAATATTTCAAGGCATTCAAGAAAAGAATAGCACAGGTGAAGAGCTCCTTCCAAAATAAGAAGAAGCTGCAACTGAATAAACATATCAGCTCCCACATTAAGAAAATATTTGTAAAGATCTTTGTGTGGAGTGTTCTGACACACAGATGCAAAATCTGTACATTAGAAAAGCCAAAGGAAGCTCACCTCAAACCTGCTGAAATGTGGTTCTGGAGGAGAAGTACAAGAACTAGCTGCATTGACAGAAAAATTAAAGGAAATAGGAGAGAAGAAGGAACCACTGAAAGTTATAGGCCAGAGCAAAGCAAAATACACTGGACACTTAACTGGAGATGATAATCTTTTAAAAAACATTTCTGAAGGCAAGATCATAGGTAAGAAAACAAGGGGATGACTGAGAACATCCTACTTAAACAATATGATCAATGAATGGGATTTTCTTCACACATGGAGATGAAAACAACTGCTGAAGAGAGGAAGCTGTGGCTGCAGAGACAAGGTTTAACCTTTTGGAAGAGTAAGGACAAACTAATACAAAATATGATTCTGCATGGCAGCTACATATGGAATAAATGACAACTTCTTGTGTGCATTCATCAAGTCACTTACCCCAGTAGGTGTCTTATCTACTAAAAGTAAAGGTCACTGTTGTGCTTTCAATAGATGTGAACTGCACCCTGAAAATGGTATGTCTAGTTTGCAGTTGTACAGAAGCTTTTTATTTTGCAAAATGGTTCAAATGGCTGTAAGCACTATGGGACTTAACATCTGAGGTCATCAGTCCCCCAGACTTAGAAGTACTTAAACCTAACTATCCTAAGGACATCCCTGCCTGAGGCAGGATTCGAACCTGCGACCGTAGCAGCAGCATGGTTCCGGACTGAAGTGCCTAGAACCGCTCGGCCACAGTGGTCAGCTTTTATTTTGCAAAGAAATTTTTGATAATAAGATGAACTGATGCTGGTACTCGCTACTGAAACCAGTAGTACTTAGACACAACAAAAGTGTGACTACAGAATTAAGAATAATTTTTCCAAACAACTGAGTATTTTTTTCAAAACAACACCACAATAGAGGAAACTTATTTTAAACTAAAGACACAAAAGAAAAAAAGAGAAACTGTAAAGATCTTGAGTCTCATAAGACTCTCTTGGGAGGAAAATATAAGATATTTAATTGGTAAACTTGCAAGGCATACTTTTTTATGTTGTATAAACTACGAAACTGTTAGCATCTTCAGCTAAAATTTACTTCTTCTGTCTTAATATACCTTCCTTCACTTTCAGCTGCAGTGTGGAGACAGGGGTGAGGGTGGGAGCGGGGATGGAGTCGAGGGCGAGGGCGTACTGCTTTAAAATGGTGATTCTTGTATTGATATTCTTAACAACAGATTTATATCTCTTGCTTATGAAAGTCTGCATGCGATGACAGCTGCACTAGTAATACCTTCACAGGGTCGTATTCAAGTTGCAAGGCTAGATCTATGCCAGCCATGGCACGCTCCCAGCCTTTCCTCCTCGTGATCTGGTTGTAGCATTGGGACTGCAGGGTGTCTAAGCAGATGTTCAGACCGTCAAGCCCTGCCCTCTGTAAGGCAACCAGCTGTCTTGTCAATATGAGGCCATCGGTTGTCATTAAGACACTTTCGCGATCTTTTATTTTTTTCAGGGCACCTGTGAAACAGCAAATTATTCTAAACAAACTGAAACAAATAATTTGTAACATTTCTGCTGCATATGAAACAAAACTCCAGTTGATAAATTGAAAATACAAATTCCTTAAAAGTTAACTGTACATTTGCCCTAATACAAAGAGATAAGAAGGGTTAATAAACTGAATTGAAGAATGCAAGTTAAGATAGCAATGAAAAAATAATTAGAGGCATAAGATCACCTACTGAAACAGAGAAATGGGAATCAATATGAACCATTACCACTACTGTCAACTGATTCCATGTCTCCATGCACACTGTATAAACCACTGTGGGTTTGTCCGACAAAGTACATTGTTGTACCACACATTATGGTTTTTCCCCATTCAGTGCTCATGTGGAGTGTGGGAAGAATGATTCTTTAAATGGTTCTGTGCATGCTGTAATTAATCTTGCCTTCATGGCCCCTATAGGAGTGATACATATGCGGTTATTGTATAATCCCTAAATACCTCGCTTAATACATGTTCCTGAAATTTCATAAGTTGGGTTTTGTCATATATTTGGCGTCTATCTTCACTTGTCTGGCATTTCCAATTTTTAGTAGCTTCTTGATGCTCTCCCATGCATCAAATAAATCTATGATCATTCATGCTACACTATTTTGTATACATTCAATGTCTGCCATTACCCTTATTTGTTATGGGTCATACTTAAGCAATATTCTAGAATGGGCCACACAAGTATTTTGTAAGCAATGTCCTCTATCGACTGATTGCATTTTCCAGTATCTTACCAACGAATTGAAGTCTGCATTCTGCTTTGCCTACAAGTGAGTCTATGTCACCATTTCATTTCATCCAGATATTTGTATGAGTTGACCAATTAAAACTGTGATTATTTGATAATGTAGTCATACAATACTGTCTTTTATTTGTTTTGTGATGTGCTCCAATTTACATTTCTGAAAACTTAAACTCAGTTGCCCATCTTTGGACCAATTTGAAATGTTATGATCTGACTCAAATTTGTACAGATCTTTTTCAGGCAATAATTCATTATAGACAACTCTATCATCCAGGAAAAGTATGAGGTTCCTTATAATATCATCTTCCAGAACATTAAGGTACAACATTAATGTAATGGTATAAATTACTATAACTGTATAAATAAGTTTATAAGTGTGTAAAATACATTGAACTATTTGTTACAACAAAACATTGTACTGGTATACTCAGCAAGATGTTAAATCAGCAGATAGCTATATTTTATGTTCAACATTTTGTGTACAGCATATATGCTGGAAAGGATTTATACCCAAATAAAATAAATCTGAAGAAATGGTAGTGTGTCTCTGGAAAAAAAATCCATAAAAACTCATACAGTCCAATTTGCTATTATGTCACTGTTACTGAAATATAATACAAAGTAACTGAATTCGATGAACATTCTCAGAGTGCAATATGCCTCAGAGTGAAATGCACAGTAATGTCAACATTATTTTTCAAGGCTATGTTTGTGAAAATGGATGACAGCAAACCGCACATTTTGTTCTCAATCTGAGGAAGCATTATGCACTGTAAAACACTGTACTGCTGTTCTACATAAAAGCTGTCGCATTGCCAACATCTTTCCCCTGCTGGCTGTTCTACACTTCTCATCACTGATTCAACATGTTGTAAGGTATTTTATGCTGTATGACACCACAGTCCAATCTGGTAAGGATAGCATAAAAATAATATATGAATTTCAGTATTGAAACTGGAACAGCAGAACAGCTCTCATCACATTGGATATCAAATCGAGGTTGGATTACAGCCATGGGTACATTAATTCATGCTACTCAACTGTATGTCATATGTCAGAGTTCATCAACTGTAGTGGTTGGCGACTGGTGGCTGGCGACTGGTGGCATACCCATCTCTTGGCATCCTGTGAACAGATGTTCTCCACAGGTGACAGGTTTGAAGAAAATGCTGGATATGGCAACAGTGGAACACTCTCTGTATCGAGGTAGCTCAGTACAGCTCAGGTGATGTGTAGTCTTGCATTATCTTGTTAAAAGATAACATCATGGAGCCCTTGAAAATGCGGCACAGCGATAGGCCTTAACAAAACACAAATGCAATGGCTGCTGTCCAAATTACTGGCTATGTGAACCAGAGGTTGTGACATGTATCCAGTTGCACCCCATACCATCACATCACATGCTGGACCCGCATGGGAATGACAGGTACAATCTGGCCAGGTCTGTTGGCATCAGAGCCTCCACACACAAGTACATCAATTGTGACGATGTTACAGAACCGAGACTCATCTGATACGATGACACAGTGCCATTCCTGTGTCTGGCATTGTTGTTAGTTGCACCACTGTCAGTTCACCTCTCTCTAGAGCTGCATTAAGGGCTTGACAGTCTGTGCTGCTCCAGATGCCATCACATTGTCTGTGTGGATACTTGTCTCACTGTATACAAGCCCACTTCCTGACTAAATGTACACAACTTCACTGCAGGATCACGTACGCATGAGCAAACACTTGTCTGCCCTCTCAGGTGCTAGTTGGGTGGCACTACTGAGGCCCTGCAAGGCATTTAGCATGGCCCTCCTGAACCTACCAATTCTATGTTCGCACAAAATGAGATTCTGAGCAATGCAAGCAGCAATATAGTGAAACAATAAACCAGAGTCTCAGCAGACCATGAGCCTGCCACTGCCAAATCTGGAATGCTGATAAACATTTCTCCTTCTTCCATTATGCTTAACACGGTCTTCGTGTAAACAATCAACACCGAAATAGAATTTCTGAATGAGAAACCTGCTCCATAAGCTTATCTTGCATACAGAATATGCATGGGAGTGCTGAAAAGTAATGCCTCTGAATTTTTTATTCTGTTCTCAATATCGGTCGAGGTATGACACGTCACACATATTACTTGGTCAGCTTTCCCACTTCACTGACTCGTGGCACACCCCCCTCCCGCAAACAGATGGAGTCACAATAGGCAGCCCACTCTGACCAGAGATTGTGAATATATTTACGGTGCACTTCGAGGAAGAGGCCCTGATGTCATCCAAATGGAAATCCTTCTTCTTCTTCCTCTTCTTCTTCTTCTGTTATGTGGATAACACACTTGTCATCTGGCCTCATGGAAGAGACAAACTTCTTGACTTCTTTGTACATCTGAACTCCACACGCCACAAAATCAAATTCACTATGGAGACCAAAGAAGAAGGAAGACTACCATTCCTGCACATCATAGTCAGGAGAATAACGGACAGCACCCTGCACCACAGCGTGTATCTGACTCTACAAAACACATAAACTCAGTTCTCCCTATGGCACTGTGAATAATTTCAATAACAAAAAGTGTGATGAATGTTGCAGCGTACATTTAATTTCCACTTAGGCTTTGCATTCAAGATCAGTCTTACCTGAGAGTGCAACATTACATCTTTGGTTAATTTAATTATATGTTCATTAGATTTTGGTTATAAGGCACGTTTTGCTGCCTAATGTTTCATCTCCAAATGCTGGAAACAATCCATGGAGGAAGAGGAGTATGTAAGACATTGGTGGACCAGGTTGGAAGAATCTGTGAATTTCAATACTCTGTAGAAGAGCTCAATCATTTGAAAATAACTTTCAGACCTTGTGGCTATTCTAACAGATATACATAAGGCACTACATTCTAAAATATTTGCATCTTTCACTGAAAAACAAGCAACTAGAGGAAAAGTTCTCTTGCCATTTGTAAAAACAGTCGCAGATCGCGACCTCCGAGTGCTATGAAGAGAAGGTATTGACGCAGTGCTTAAACCAAACTGAAGACCACAACAGCAGCCATACTCAAGTAAATTGCTATGCAGTAGTTTCAGTGAATTTGACAATGATGTGGCTGCTTTCATGGTGGCCCAGTCATGTTGTGGGGATAGGGAATGCCAGTGACAGGGCTGGAATTGTAGGTGACAGATTGATTTTTGGCAAAGCCTTGTATCAATACCTCCTTAATTATTGAGCTGAAAAACTGTAAAAAACATTCATACAGTAAAATCACACAAAAAAATTTCCTATTTCTGCAGGTATTGTGCCTTCTGTTTCCTTTTCATTACAAAAACATATTGATTCAAATTTATAAAGTCACAACTATGTCGCTGTGATTTGTGTAACACACATTCTGGAACATGTTCCAGGAATGTCATGAAACAGACAGCTTTAAATACTTACTCTAGCTCATCTTTCAAGACTTGCATGCCAACAACAACACCATCTATCCAATCTGTTTTTATTTCTCTTTCATGTAAAGATTTCTCCACAAAGGGTATCATCTGCCATGTAGGCAGTGCAAGAGGAAATTCCACACTCACATTTGGGTAATCAAGTAGAGTCTGTGTCTTGTCAGAACCAAGTACAATCAACCCAATTTCATCTTTCCCACTGGTAAATATCTGGAAACATATTAAATGGTAAAAATAAGTTTTGTTTATAACAAGTTGTATACCAATAAAAACATCACACACAGACACTCTTTATAAAATTATTTAATTGGATAGATAAAAAATCTACTCGCCAAGCAGTGGCAGAACACACACATAAAAGACTGTTGTGATAGGCAAGCGTTTGGAGCCAGTGACTCCTCCTTCAGGCTAAAGGGTTGCAGGGGAAGCAAGAAGGGTGAAGGAAAAGGACTGGAGAGGTCTAAGAAAAGGGGTAGATTTTGGGAAAGTTACCCAGAACCGTGGGTCATGGGTGACTTACCGTACAGGATGAGAAGGAAAGACTAATTGTTGGGGACTGCATCGGGCAAGATTCGGAAACCTGAGAGCTTAAAGGTGGAAGACAGGGTAATATGCAAGACAGAGATTACTACTAAAACTGTACATGAGTTAATAAGAGTGAGAAGCTAAGCGTATTGTATACAACAGCTGCGGAAGGGGGTAGTGAAAATAGACGGGAAAGACAATGAAAGATGTAGAAAGCTAAAACGGAGTGAAGCAAAGAGTAATTGCAGTGAAGAAAGGCTGAGACAGCAGAAATTAACGTAAATTAAAGTGAGGTGGGTGGTGAGAACCAAGGACACGTTGTAGTGCTAGTTCCCACCTGCGGAGTTCTGAGAAACTGGTGTCTGGCGGAAGAATCCAGGTGGCATGTGTGGTGAAACAAGTGTCGAGGTCACGTATGCCATGTTGTAGAGCATGCCCTGCAACAGGATATTGTGAGTTTCCAGTATATACACTATGCCTATGCCCATTTATTGTAACTAATAATTTGGTGGTAGTCATGCAGATGTAGAAAGCTGAACAGTGTTTACATAATAGCTGGTATATGACATGTGTCGTTTCTATTTTTCGCCTGATCTGCAGTTCTGGGTGACTTTCCCAAAATCTACACCTTTTCCTGGAACTCTCCAGGCCTTTTCCTTTACCCTTCTTTCTTCCCCTTCAATGCTTCTGTCTGGAGGAACCACTGGCTCCGAAAGCTTGCCAATCATAACAGTCTTTTATGTGTATGTTCTGCTGCCACTTGGTGAGTAGATTTTTTATCTATTCAATTAAATAATTTTATAAATAATATATTGTTTTTGTTGTTATAGTCACTCTTTATAACCTACTTAAAATACATCACGTACCCTCCTCTCCACAATTCTTCGAACACATAGTTTTGCCTTTTGTAAAAAATCACTGCGTTTCTGTATAACATACTTGGAATCAACGTGTCCAACATCTATTACAATCATAAACAGAAGAAAGAAAGTCATTGTATTTATTGGCAGTATTACCCAATCAAATATTTTGAAAGAGTTCCAGTGGTATAAATTTACAAAATCTTATAAATAAATATATACGTTTATTCTTTAAATCAATTCTTAGCAATAACATAATAGTATAAATTGCAGAATCGATATAGCCAATTTTAATGTAATGACTGCAATACAAATACAAAATAACAGCGGTAAGTTATAACAAATGAGAGAGAGAGAGAGAGAGAGAGAGAGAGAGAGAGAGAGAGAGAGAGAGAGAGAGAGAGAGGCATTTAGACAATGTTTCATTACAGTGTGAAACTTATTAGAATTAAAATGAAGCCATAGTGAATTATTACATTCCAAAAATAATAATTATTGTGCTCTTTCACCCCAAAATACTACCTTCATTAGGTAATATATACTTTTAATTTCAGAAATTTTTACAACAGCTCTGGACTTCACTGCCTCGATGAATTTATTACATGTGTCAATGAATGAGGGTTGATAACACTGCTTTAGTCATTCAATTGTTCATCATGTGATATTCACAATGTTCTTAATAACTTCTTATGTAAAGTTCTATCATGAAAAAGATAATCTACGTAAGTTTTAAAAGTCGCGAATCTTTAAACAACAACTTGATAATGGGTATATCAGTATTTTGTATACATTCTAGCATTGCTAGATTTACTTTTAAATTTTAAAGTATATGAGCAGATTGGCAACTTTCCATCCAGAAAATTTGCTGTTGGCAAGACCTCACTATAAAGAAAAATGGTCTTTCCAGAGTCAAATGCTAAAGAATTCATAAATACCAGCAGTGTAAGTGATACAAACAGGTATTAAGCAACGGTCATAAATATCGTTCTGCTAGACGAGAAAAAAAGTAGGTAGATGAAAGAGTAAATTGGGTGCAAGGATTGAACATAAACTCACCCAAATTACAAAGGATCTTTCTTTTTTTTTTAAAAAAAAAAAAAAAAAAGAGTGTCACTGCTCAAGAATTGAGAACTGCCCCCACCCCCCTTTCTTTTACAGGCTTGCTTTCACTTCTCAGATGAGACCATGCCCCCCATATAAGAAGAAAATAGCCAATATGTAAAGGGAATTACAGTTGAAGAGTTTTCTAGAATGAGACTTTCACTCTGCAGCATAGCGTGCACTGATATGAAACTTCCTGGCAGATTAAAACTGTGTGCTGGACCAAGGCTCAAACTTGGTGATCGTAACCCCAGACCTGTGTTGCCGTTTTCGGAGGTAAATCTCGTATCTGGAAAGAGGAGATGACAGTTAGGGTACTATGGGCGAGCAGCTGCCATCAATTTTTGATGGTGCAGAACCCACAATAGTGGAACTGCTGCCTAGTCCAAAGGCACCTGTTACCGGTCTTACCCCGCAATAGTGTATCGAATCCAGGCGTAATGTCGTAGCTGATAAAAAGTCATATGAGAGATTCCTGTAATCTAGGTGTGACTGCACCAATGCTGCATTCGGCCATACCAAACTAGAGTGGACCACACCGCGGTCGGTGTCGCTGAGGCATAGAAGAGCATTCAGGTGCGACCTACATGTCTGCTTTAGTTGACAAAGACGGGGAAGCCAGGTCAACTAGGCATAAAAGACCGGTCCTAAAAAACACAATGGCAGAAATGCATAACGTAGGTCATGGCAGCCAAAAAATGGATGCTATGAGTGAAAGCGCAGGATTGTGCTTAGTGTATTGCTCCCTGCATTCTGCCTCCAGCAATAGCCGTCGCGGACGAACAAAAAGATGGGGACACCATATGTCATGCAGCTGCCGCCAGATCATTGATAGCCACATAAAGGAGAGCGGCACTCAAAACAGAACCTTGTGCAAGCCCCTTCTAATGCAGACGGGGATGCTACAGGAGGCACCAACCTGTACCCAAAAAGTGTGACATGGAAGAAAGTTCTGGATAAAAATCATGAGTGGACCATGGAGGCCCCACTCCTTTAAGGTGGCAAGGACGTTATGGCACCATGTGGTATCATAAGATATATATGCAGATCAATGAAAACTGCAACAAGGAACTGATGCTGAGCAAAAGCTGTTCAGATAACACACTTCAAGTGGACTAAATTATCTTCAGTAGAGCGCCCTTGGCGAAAAGCACACTGGATAGAAGCCAAAAGACCCGGGGATTCAAGGACACAATACAGCCTTCGACTAACCATATGTTCAAGTAACTTGCAGGACACTGAGTAAACAATCTGGATGACAGCTGTCCGTTTGAAGAGGCAATTTATCTGATTTCAAAATTGGAATAACAGCATTTTCTCGCTACTGGGAAGAAAATTCTGCATTGCACCAGGGATGGTTAAAGAAAGGCCAGGTACACTGACGGAAAAATTTGCAACACCAAAAAATAATTAATGTAGAGTAATGAAATACCAGGAATATATTTGTTGAGACAACATATGTAAAGTGATTAATGTTGCAGGATCAGGGATCAATGTAAGTGTGAGATAAGCCACAGCAAATGTAAATGTAAATTCTGGTACACTGTAGTACACGTGTCATGTGTCAGTTTGTGGAATGGAGTTCCATGCCTGTTGCACTTTGTTGGCCAATATAAGGACAGTTAATGATGTTTGTGGATGCGCTGAAGCTGTCATCAGATGATGTCCAATATGTGCTCGATTGGAGGTAGAGCTGGTTATCGAGCAAGCCAAGGCAATATGTTGACACACTATAGCATGTTGGCTTACAACAGCAGTATGTGAGCAAGTGTTATCCTGTAGGAAAACACCTCCAGGAATGCTGTTTGCGAATGGCAGCACAACAGGTCAAATAACCAGACGGACATACAAATTTGCAGTCAGCGTTCGTGGGATTCATACAGACAGTTTTGTCAGTGGAAAAGTGAAAGCCATTGTCGATGCTCCAGGAGTAAAGACAATCAAGGCATTGCTGAAGATGCCACTAAGTGAGACAGGTTCACAGAGAACTGCAATAGAAGGCAAAATCATCAAAAAAAAGGGAGCTGGAGATGCCCAGTGGGAGACATGCCATTATAGGGTTAATGGCGATAGCAAAGAGAATGACACTCAGAATGGAAACCTGAGACACACCATTTTCCTGGATAAAGGTGTCCAACAAGGCAGACCCTTCATGCACCTCGAAAACTCGGTCTTTTAAAAATGTCTGAAGGAAACAGGTTAGGTGGTCACGGAAGCCCCACATGTGAAGAGTATGGAGGGTACTAGCTCTCTAGCAGGTGTCATAGGCCTTCTCCAAATCGAAAAACACGGCGACAGTCTGGGATTTCTGCAGAAAACCATTCATGACATGGGTGGGCAAAATAATGAGACGGTCAACTGCAGTATGCCGTGTTGAAAGCCACACTGTGCATTCATCAAAAATTGTGAGACTCGAGCCACCATATCATCCGGGCATGAATCATATGTCCCATCACCTTGCGAACACACTGGTAAGAGAGATAGAGTGGTAGCTAGAAGGAAGAGTGTGTGTGTGTGTGTGTGTGTGTGTGTGTGTGTGTGTGTGTGTGTGTGTGTCAGAGAGAGAGAGAGAGAGAGAGAGAGAGAGAGAGAGAGAGAGAGAGCTAATTTCGGCAAGAGCTGGATTTCCATCAATAAACTGAGTTGAAGTCTGCTGTTGTGGTCTTCATCCAACTACTACTTTGGTGCATCTCACCAGCCTTTGTAAGCCTCTTCATCTCTGCATAGTATTTCAACCTAAATCCACTTAGAATGGTGAACCACCATTCAGAGAATAACTTTTTAACAACACAGTTTGACTTCTGTAAAGGCTTCTATACTGAGAATCCAACATAATATCTCACAAATTCAATTCCAGTAGAATTAAATAGTGGAAATTATCCCCTCTGTCATCTTGCCAAAGCCTTTGACTGTTTAGATTAAATACACTCCTGGAAATGGAAAAAAGAACACATTGACACCGGTGTGTCACACCCACCATACTTGCTCCGGACACTGCGAGAGGGCTGTACAAGCAATGATCACACGCACGGCACAGCGGACACACCAGGAACCGCGGTGTTGGCCGTCGAATGGCGCTAGCTGCGCAGCATTTGTGCACCGCCGCCGTCAGTGTCAGCCAGTTTGCCGTGGCATACGGAGCTCCATCGCAGTCTTTAACACTGGTAGCATGCCGTGACAGCATGGACGTGAACCGTATGTGCAGTTGACGGACTTTGAGCGAGGGCGTATAGTGGGCATGCGGGAGGCCGGGTGGACGTACCGCCGAATTGCTCAACACGTGGGGCGTGAGGTCTCCACAGTACATCGATGTTGTCGCCAGTGGTAGGCGGAAGGTGCACGTGCCCGTCGACCTGGGACCGGACCGCAGCGATGCACAGATGCACGCCAAGACCGTAGGATCCTACGCAGTGCCGTAGGGGACTGCACCGCCACTTCCCAGCAAATTAGGGACACTGTTGCTCCTGGGGTATCGGCGAGGACCATTCGCAACCGTCTCCATGAAGCTGGGCTACGGTCCCACACACCGTTAGGCCGTCTTCCGCTCACGCCCCAACATCGTGCAGCCCGCCTCCAGTGGTGTCGCGACAGGCGTGAATGGAGGGACGAATGGAGACGCGTCGTCTTCAGCGATGAGAGTCGCTTCTGCCTTGGTGCCAATGATGGTCGTATGCGTGTTTGGCGCCGTGCAGGTGAGCGCCACAATCAGGACTGCATACGACCGAGGCACACAGGGCCAACACCCAGCATCATGGTGTGGGGAGTGATATCCTACACTGGCCGTACACCACTGGTGATCATCGAGGGGACACTGAATAGTGCACGGTACATCCAAACCGCCATCGAACCCATCGTTCTACCATTCCTAGACCGGCAAGGGAACTTGCTGTTCCAACAGGACAATGCACGTCCGCATGTATCCCGTGCCACCCAACGTGCTCTAGAAGGTGTAAGTCAACTACCCTGGCCAGCAAGATCTCCGGATCTGTCCCCCATTGAGCATGTTTGGGACTGGATGAAGCGTCGTCTCACGCGGTCTGCACGTCCAGCACGAACGCTGATCCAACTGAGGCGCCAGGTGGAAATGGCATGGCAAGCCGTTCCACAGGACTACATCCAGCATCTCTACGATCGTCTCCATGGGAGAATAGCAGCCTGCATTGCTGCGAAAGGTGGATATACACTGTACTAGTGCCGACATTGTGCATGCTCTGTTGCCTGTGTCTATGTGTCTGTGGTTCTGTCAGTGTGATCATGTGATGTATCTGACCCCAGGAATGTGTCAATAAAGTTTCCCCTTCCTGGGACAATGAATTCATGGTGTTCTTATTTCAATTTCCAGGAGTGTAATTTTGTGAGGGGAAGCTAAAATAGTATGGCATTAAAAGTCTTCCCCTTGCATGGATTGAGTTGTACTTTAACTACAGAAAATGGAAGGTCACATTAACAAATGATAAGACAGGAATAAGATTAAACTCAAAAAGGGAGAACATAAAATATGGTGTGGCACACAGTGTTTGCTGCCAATTCCACAAAAATGATTTACTTGGGGCACTGGAGGGCTTTGGAAAAACTCTAATGTTTTGCACTGTCACAAACTTATTGATGCAAGATCAAAACTCATCCATACCAGAAACATCCAGGAGAATAACAGAACAGGCTTGTACTGATCCACAGGTACCAGCTTAATGCCTAAAAACTTGTATTGTGCAGTTCTAAAGAAATAAAAGCGACTTACAGATATGAATATCAAAAGTAGGGATAAATGGGCAATTAGGCTCCCGTGTTCTAAGTTCCTGGGTATGCAGATACCACTCACGTGTGAGACCAACATGTGGGTCAGTTAACCGAGGAGCTAGTTCCGCCCATTTTGTGCTTAGAAATCTCTTACTGTATGAAACTGGACAAAGGATTGCTAACACACTTTCACTCAGTTTACTCATATGGCATAATCTTCTGAGGTACTTCAGCTAAGCAGAAAAAAATATTTATTCTACATCTTGAAAAAGCTTCTTCAGGGACCCATGGATTCTCACACTTACATGCCTGTAGAAGTTATATTCCCTAATGGTATTTGTGATTAATAACAAGAGTTAGTTTAAGATGAACTCAGCAATTCAGAACTGCAATACTAGAAGCAAAAATAATTTCCATATATAAAAACCTGAAATCAGGGTTGCCGCAAGTTTCTCCAAGTGAAATTCCCTGATATTTCTCTGATTCCACAGACACATTTTAGAATTTTTCCCCGACAAATTTTGAGGTCTCAAGGGGAGGTAAGGACATAAGTTGACAAAAGAATGTAAGAGCTTTGTATTTCTCCCCCATTTTGTTTTAGGGCACAAAAACAACTAGGGTCATATGTGTCCATGCCAAAACTGTGAAACACAAAGATAAAGAGAGGAGTTAAAAATGATTACATGTCAACGTTTAATGACAGAAGAGAGGACAGCTATAAACAGGGACGTGGAGAAAGGTCTACGAACTACGCAATAGGGAAATTGAGGCCCAGAACTAAAAATTAAATGGCCTTCACCATATTGCTACAACTGATAAAAAGTAAAACACGGTCGACAGCCCACGCATTGTTCACTAAAACGGCCAATAACTCAGGTGGCAAACCCAAACGGGAATGTAAACGGTAAAAAAAAAGGGCATTCCCTCAGGAAACGGCAGACAGTTAAAAGTTGGGTGCAATGTGCACAAAGTAGTGGGGGAGCACCACTTAACAAATGGTGATGGCTAAAAAGGCAGTGCCCAATATGCAACCTAGTTAAAATGACCTCCTCGCCGCAGGAGGACTGAGAGGAGGTTGTCCAAGCCACTGGGAGAGGCTTAATAACCAAGAGCTTATTCCTATGAATGGAGGACCAGTGGCGATGCCAAAGTGACACCACCTCCTGACAGAAAGCTACAAGAGATCATCAGAGGGAATGCAAGAATTATTGGGCTGAAGTACGAGGAATGCAGCTTTGGCAGCAGTGTCACCGATATGACCTGGAACCCACATAAACATCACAGTGGCTCCATAAAAAGTGAGCAAGTGGAAGCTTTCCTGGAACCGGTGCATTAAGGGATGGACAGTCTACAGTGCACAGAGGCTTTGAAGGGTGCTGAGAGAGTCTGAGCAGTGACACAGTTGAAAAGAGTATGTCACCAGATGTACTCCATGATCTGATACAGGGTGAAGAGCTCTGCTGTAAATACTGAGCAATGTGCCAGAAGTCAGTACCAAAAAATGTTGGTTGACGTTGAAGGCACACCCGACCCCACGGTCAGTCAAAGAGCCATCAGTGTACACAAAGATACTATTGCAAAATTCCATGCATAGGTCGTGAAACTGAAGGCAATAGACCTAGCCTGGTGCAGTGTCTTTAGAAAGTGAATGAAGGTCAAGGTGAAGATGGACTGCCGCACGAAGCCAAGATGGTGAATGGTTCACACCCATCGAAAAAGCTGCAGGGAGCATGAAGTGGGAGGACCAAGATAGTTTTGTATAAAGCAGGAGCCTCAGGAATTTTGTAGTTTCAATGAATGGAAGAGCAACAGGCCCAAGATGTAGAAATGGTGGGAGAAACCAGCTGTGCTGCCAGAAATTCATACAAATGTTTTTGTAAGTAGAAAAACGAAAGCCACTGTCGATGCTCCGTGAGTAAAGATGATCGAGACATTGCTGAAGACACCACTCAATGAGACAGGTTCATGGAGAGCAGCAGTAGATAGCAAAATTATCAACAAAAAGAGAGCCGGAGATGCCCAGCAGGAGACAGGCCATTGTAGTGTTAATGGCGACAGCAAAGACGACGACACTCAGGACAGAACCATGAGGTACACCATTTTCCTTGATAAAGGTGTCCGAGGAGGCAGACCCCATACGTACTTCGAAAACTCGTCTTTTAAAAGTTCCTCAAGGAGATGGGGCAGTTGGTCCCATGTGTAGAGAGTACAAACAATACTAGTCCTCCAACAAATGTCATAGGCTTTCTCCAAATTGAAAAACACAGCCAGTCTGGGATTTCCACAGAAAACCATTCATGACATGGGTAAACAAATTGGGTGATAGCCAGAAGGACGTTGTTTGTCCTTACCGGGCTTAGGTGTGGGTATGACAGTTGCTTCACGACAGTGGCTGGAAAACATGCCCTCTACCCAGGTCCGGTTGTACGTATTAAGCAAAAAGTGCTTGCCCACAAGAGAAAGGTGCTGCAACATTTGAAAGTTAACAGTGTCTGGTCCAGGGCGGAGGATTGAGATGAAGTGAGAGCGTGATCTAGCTTCCTCATAGTAAAGGCAGCACAGTAACACTCACGATTCTGAGAAGAGAAGGGTATTGCCCGAGTCTTCTCTGCTCATTTCCAATAGAGGTAGGCAGGACGATAGTGGGAGGAGCTCAAAATTTCTGCAAAATGGCGACCCAAGGTGTTGGAGATAGCAATAGGGTACACGATGATATTGTCTGCTACTGTCAGGCCGAAAATTGGGGAATGGATCTTGTTTCCAGAGAACCGTCGGAGGTTGGTGCACACGATGGTAGAAGGGGGGTGAAACTGTTAAAAGAACTAGTGAATGAAGTTCAGCTACCTTTTTGGTTATCCCGAAGAATGCGAATTGCATCGCTGCAGGCTTCAGTCCACCAAAGGACTGGGACACAGCATGGTAAAGAGGAAGTGTGAGGAATGGAATGTTCTGCGATGGTAAGGATAATGTTTGTAAGAAATTCCACCTGGTCATGACAACTGCGGAAATCGTGTTCGTTGAAGGTCGCCAGGGAGGAGTAAAGTCTCCAGTCAGCCTTAGTGTGCTGCCATTTCGATGTGCACGGAGGTGGGGTAGGAGTCAGCAAATGGATAGCACACAGGAAATGGTCGCTCGAGTAGGTGTCAGAAAGAACGGACCGTTCAAGATGATGTGCAGGACGGGCAGTGAAGAAGGAAAGGTCCAAATGGGAATAGGTGTGTGACGAGTCTGAAAGCAACATGGGTGCTTCTGTGTTAAAGAAGAAAAGGTTAAGTTGATTAAGAATGGCAGCAAAGAGGGCACCTCTCGGATAGGTTCTGGAAGAGCCCCAAATGGGATGGTGTGCATTAAAGTCCCCAAGCAGCAGAAATCGGCGAGGAAGCTGTCCAATAAGCTGGAGGAAATCGAACCTGGTGACATCGAATGACGGTGGGATGTAAATGGTAGAAAGGGAAAAACTCAAGTGAGGAAGGAAAAGACAAACTGCAACAGCTTGATGACTGGTAGTCAGGGAGATGGATGGGTTGACTATGAATGTCATCCCATATGAGCAGCATGACTTCCCCATGAGACAGAATGCCAACCTCGAACAGAAGGTCAAAACAGACCAGGAAGAAATGCGAAAGCTCAAAGCAGTCGTGAGGATGCAATTTTGTTTCCTGAAGGCAGAGTACAAGTAGAAGCTGCGATTCTAAAAGCAGTTATAAATCCTCTTTGTTGGATCAAAGGCTGCAAAAGTTGCATTGGAGGACAGTCACGATGAGGACAATACAAAGGGGTGTCACCTTGGCAGCTGCCGAGTGCCAGTCTGCAAAAACTCGCTGCTACAGGGCACAGAGGCAAGAGGATCCTGCTCCATGAGGTCCTACAGAAGTGTCGGCTTTCTTCTGCTGTCAACAAGAGGAATCCAGGGCATGTTGTCTGTAGTTCAACAATGTCTAGATGATCAATACTGCAGTTCGATTGCATCTGCACACACACACACACACACACACACACACACACACACACACACACACACACACACACACTCTTCCTTCTAGCTACCACTCCATCTCTCTTACCAGTGTGTTCGCAAGGTGTTGGGACATATGATTCATGCCCGGATGATATGGTGGCTCAAGTCTCACAATTTTTGATGAATGCACGGTGTGGCTTTCAACACGGCATACTGCAGTTGACCATCTCATTATTTTGCCCACCCATGTCATGAATGGTTTTCTGCAGAAATCCCAGACTGTCGCCGTGTTTTTCGATTTGGAGAAGGCCTATGACACCTGCTAGAGAGCTAGTACCCTCCATACTCTTCACATGTGGGGCTTCCGTGGCCACCTACCCTGTTTCCTTCAGACATTTTTAAAAGACCGAGTTTTCGAGGTGCATGAAGGGTCTGCCTTGTCGGACACCTTTATCCAGGAAAATGGTGTGTCTCAGGGTTCCATTCTGAGTGTCATTCTCTTTGCTATCACCATAAACCCTATAATGGCCTGTCTCCCACTGGGCATCTCCAGCTCCCTTTTTTTTGACGATTTTGCCTTCTATTGCAGTTCTCTATGAACCTGTCTCACTTAGTGGCATCTTCAGCAATGTCTTTATTGTCTTTACTCCTGGAGCATCGACAATGGCTTTCACTTTTCCACTGACAAAACTGTCTGTATGAATCCCACGAACGCTGACTGCAAATTTGTATGTCCGTCTGGTTATTTGACCTGTTGTGCTGCCATTCACAAACAGCATTCCAGGAGGTGTTTTCCTACAGGATAACACTTGCTCACATACTGCTGTTGTAAGCCAACATGCTATAGTGTGTCAACATATTGCCTTGGCTTGCTTGATAACCAGCTCTACCTCCAATCGAGCACATATTGGACATTATCTGATGACAGCTTCAACCCATCCACAAACATCATTAACTGTCCTTTTATTGGTCAACCAAGTGCAACAGGCATGGAACTCCATCCCATAAACTGACACATGACACGTGTACATCAGTGTACCAGCATTTACTTTTACATTTGCTGTGGCTTATCTCACACTTACATTGTTTTCTGATCCTGCAACATTAATCACTTTACATACGTTGTCTCAACAAATATATTCCTGGTATTTCATTACTCTACATTAATTATTTTTTGGTGTTGCAAATTTTTCCGTCAGTGTACCTGGCCTTTCTTTAACCATCCCTGGTGCAATGCAGAATTCTCTTCCCAGTAGCGAGAAAATGCCATTATTCCAATTTTGAAATCTGATAAATTGCTTCTTCAAATGGACAGCTGTCGTCCAGACTGTTTACTCAGTGTCCTGCAAGTTACTTGAACATATGGTTAGTCGAAAGCTGTATTGTGTCCTTGAATCCCCGGATCTTTTGGCTTCGATCCAGGGTGCTTTTCGCCAAGGGCGCTCTACTGAAGATAATTTAGTCCACTTGAAGTGTGCTATCTGAGCAGCTTTTGCTCAGCATCAGTTCCTTGTTGCAGTTTTCATTGATCTGCGTATATATCCTATGATACCACATGGTGCCATAACGTCCTTGCCACCTTAAAGGAGTGGGGCCTCCATGGCCCACTCCTGATTTTTATCCAGAACTTTCTTCCATGTCTCACTTTTTGGGTACAGGTTGGTGCCTCCTGTAGCATCCCCGTCTGCAGGAGAAGGGGCTTGCACAAGGTTCTGTTTTGAGTGTCGCTCTCCTTTTTGTGGCTAGCAATGATCTGGCGGCAGCTGCATGACATATGGTGTCCCCATCTTTTCTGTTCGTCCGCGACGGCTATTGCTGGAGGCAGAATGCAGGGAGCAATACACCAAGCACAATCCTGGGCTTTCACTCATAGCATCCATTTTTTGGCTGCCATGACTTACGTTATGCATTTCTGTCATTGTGTTTTTTAGGACCGGTCTTTGATGCCTAGTTGACATGGCTTCCCCGTCTTTGTCAACTAAAGCAGACATGTAGGTCGCACCTGAATGCTCTTCTATGCCTCAGCGACACCGACCGCGGTGTGGTCCACTCTAGTTTGGTATGGCTGTATGCAGCATTGGTGCAGTCACACCTAGATTACAGGAATCTCTCATATGACTTTTTATCAGCTACGACATTACGCCTGGATTCGATACACTATTGCGGGGTAAGACTGGTAACAGGTGCCTTTGGACTAGGCAGCAGTTCCACTATTGTGGGTTCTGCACCATCAAAAATTGATGGCAGCTGCTCGCCCATAGTACCCTAACTGTCATCTCCTCTTTCCAGATACGAGATTTACCTCCAAAAACGGCAACACAGGTCTGGGGTTACGATCACCAAGTTTGAGCCTTGGTCCAGCACACAGTTTTAATCTGCCAGGAAGTTTCATATCAGTGCACGCTATGCTGCAGAGTGAAAGTCTCATTCTAGAAAACTCTTTAAGTGTAATTCTCTTTACATATTGGCTATTTTCTTCACATATGGGGGACATGGTCTCATCTGAAAAGTGAAAGCAAGCCTGTAAAAGAAAGGGGGGGGGGGGGGGGGGGGGGCAGTTCTCAATTCTTGAGCAGTGACCCTCTTGTTTTTTTTTTGTTTTCTTTAACCTTTACAATTTGGGTGAGTTTATGTTCAATCCTTGCACCCAATTTACTCTTTCATCTACCTACTTTTTTTCTCGTCTAGCAGAACGATATTTATGACCGTTGCTTAATACCTGTTTGTATCACTTACACTGCTGGTATTTATGAATTCTTTAGCATTTGACTCCGGAAAGACCATTTTTCTTTGTAGTGAGGTCTTGCCAACAGCAAATTTTCTGGATGGAAAGTTGCCAATCTGCTCATACACTTTAAAATTTAAAAGTAAATCTAGCAATGCTAGAATGTATACAAAATACTGATATACCCATTATCAAGTTGTTGTTTAAAGATTCGCGACTTTTAAAACTTACGTAGATTATCTTTTTCATGATAGAACTTTACATAAGAAGTTATTAAGAACATTGTGAATATCACATGATGAACAATTGAATGACTAAAGCAGTGTTATCAACCCTCATTCATTGACACATGTAATAAATTCATCGAGGCAGTGATGTCCAGAGCTGTTGTAAAAATTTCTGAAATTAATAGTATATATTACCTAATGAAGGTAGTATTTTGGGGTGAAAGAGCACAATAATTATTATTTTTGGAATGTAATAATTCACTATGGCTTCATTTTAATTCTAATAAGTTTCACACTGTAATGAAACATTGTCTAAATGCCTCTCTCTCTCTCTCTCTCTCTCTCTCTCTCTCTCTCTCTCTCTCTCTCTCATTTGTTATAACTTACCGCTGTTATTTTGTATTTGTATTGCAGTCATTACATTAAAATTGGCTATATTGATTCTGCAATTTATACTATTATGTTATTGCTAAGAATTGATTTAAAGAATAAACGTATATATTTATTTGTAAGATTTTGTAAATTTATACCACTGGAACTCTTTCAAAATATTTGATTGGGTAATACTGCCAATAAATACAATGACTTTCTTTCTTCTGTTTATGATTGTAATAGATGTTGGACACTTTGATTCCAAGTATGTTATACAGAAACGCAGTGATTTTTTACAAAAGGCAAAACTATGTGTTCGAAGAATTGTGGAGAGGAGGGTACATGATGTATTTTAAGTAGGTTATAAAGAGTAACTATAACAACAAAAGCAATAAATTATTGATAAAATTATTTAATTGAATAGATAAAAAATCTACTCACCAAGTGGCAGCAGAACATACACATAAAAGACTGTTGTTATTGGCAAGCTTTCGGAGCCAGTGGCTCCTCCAGACAGAAGCATTGAAGGGGAAGAAAGAAGGGTAAAGGAAAAGGCCTGGAGAGTTCCAGGAAAAGGTGTAGATTTTGGGAAAGTCACCCAGAACTGCGGATCAGGCGAAAAATAGAAACGACACATGTCATATACCAGCTATTATGTAAACACTGTTCAGCTTTCTACATCTGCATGACTACCACCAAATTATCAGTTACGATAAATGGGCATAGGCATAGTGTATATACTGGAAACTCACAATATCCTGTTGCAGGGCATGCTCTACAACATAGCATACGTGACCCCGACACTTGTTTCACCACACATGCCACCTGGATTCTTCCGCCAGACACCAGTTTCTCAGAACTCCGCAGGTGGGAACTAGCACTACGTGTCCTTGGTTCTCACCACCCACCTTGCCTTAATTTACGTTAATTTCTCCTGTTTCAGCTTTTCTTCACTGTAATTACTCTTTGCTTCACTCCATTTTAGCTTTCTACATCTTTCATTGTCTTTCCTGTCTATTTTCACTGCCCCCACCAACAGCTGTTGCATACAATACACTTAGCTTCTCACTCTTATTAACTCATGTACAGTTTTAGTAGTAATCTCTGTCTTGCATATTACCCTGTCTTCCACCTTTAAGCTCTCAGGTTTCCGAATCTTGCCCGATGCAGTCCCCAACAATTAGTCTTTCCTTCTCATCCTGTACTGTAAGTCATCCATGACCCACGGTTCTGGGTAACTTTCCCAAAATCTACCCCTTTTCTTAGACCTCTCCAAGTCCTTTTCCTTCACCCTTCTTGCTTCCCCTGCAACCCTTCAGCCTGAAGAAGGAGTCACTGGGTCCAAACGCTTGCCTATCACAACAGTCTTTTATGTGTGTGCTCTGCCACTGCTTGGTGAGTAGATTTTTTATCTATCCAATTAAATAATTTTATAAAGAGTATCTGTGTGTGATGTTTTTATTGGTATACAACTTGTTATAAACAAAACGTATTTCTACCCCACAATATGACTGGGCCACAATGAAAGCAGCCACATCATTGTCAAATTCACTGAAACTACTGCATAGCAGTTTACTTGGGTATGGCTGCTGTTTTGGTCTTCAGTTTGGTTTAAGCACTGCGTCAATACCTTCTCTTCATAGCACTCGGAGGTCGCGATCTGCAACTGTTTTTACAAATGGCAAGAGAACTTTACCTCTAGTTGCTTGCTTTTCAGTGAAAGATGCAAATATTTTAGAATGTAGTGCCTTATGTATATCTGTTAGAATAGCCACAAACTGTTTGTTGTAGCAATTTTTATGCATCTGGTACAGTGTACTATCACAAGATACCAGGTACATCTACAGATGGTAATATATATTCCCAAAAGCTTTGTAAAACCACTAAGTGATTGGCAAGTATGCTTCCCAAGATTCACAAAAGACATAATTGAGTAATACCGTATTTACTCGGATCTAAGCTGCACTTTTTTCCGGTTTTTGTAATCCAAAACACCGCCTGCGGCTTAGAATCAAGTGCAAAGTAAGCGGCAGTTCTGAAAAATGTTGGTAGGTGCTGCCACAACTAACTTCTGCCATTGAATATATGTAGCACTACACAGGCATGCTTTGCAGGCACAAAGATAAATACTGGCGCCAAAACCTCTGCGTCAGTAAACAAATGAAAAGAAAACGGGGGTGGGGGGTGGAAGATGAGCTTTTTTCTCTGCCCCAAGTTTCGACCACTGCATTTTCATACTTTATCCAACGAAGTAAATACAAATTCCGTATTCTTCATCTCCGAATGTTGCAGCCTTTCAATGTACTACGAAAATCCAACTGGAAGAGTGTTTGGGATGTTTGTCAATATGGCCAAGTCTACGTTCTGAATTTTTGTCCCACCTGTGACAAGAGACGGTTGTTAATAGCAATTTTTATGAATTGTGAATCACATGCAGTATTCTCTTCACCATAAGAATAATTCGAATGTAAACATTTTGCCATGTATTCCTACGTGTTTCCTGCTATCTCATTTAAATCCTGTCTTCCTAATAAACTACAAAACTAGAGAGAGACAACAGCAAACGCGGAAGAATATATATATCATGTCATGTTTATATTCGTATTATTCCTATGCTGAATAGTGATACAGTCAGAAATGAAGCACAGCAACTGACTAGATTTTTAAACCTAAGATGGCTCTAATTTCTGTGCAGAATGTAATGCACTAAAGAGGCGTCTGCAAAAATTTTCAAACGGAGAAAATTTTTCGCTAAACTTTTGTTTGGAACATCTATCATATGCAGTCTATTATATGGTTCTTGTTGATCATTATCAAAGAAAGCGGCAGTGTAAGTAACAACAAATAGTGGTCTCTTGCCATTGTTTCGCTGATGAGACGATTCCTCTCTCTTTCTTTTTAAAAATTGTAAGCGGTGGTAGCGTGCGCAAAAGCAAGCCATCCCATGAGCGGCGACAGGCCGTAAACACGCATAATCAGAATGTGACAAACAATGCATGGCACAGTACGATAATGCATTTTGAGCTTAGAGTGACGGAAACACCTATAACAAAGAGAACGGCACTTATCAGATCAAAGAAAAGTAAGCAATCAATTCCAACCAGACGAAGCATATGAGAAAGGCTCTCTAGTATAAATACGGATGGAGAGCCTGACGCATAGCAATGACTACGTGGTAAAGCTTAACTGCTAAGTTTACCACACGCACCAAACTACTGTAGCTGTATCGTCATTCATTCGACCTAAATTGTCTCATATTACAATGGACCAACTTTGTTTCGGTTTGGAGATGTGGTCTAAAACGTTTCTCCCCCTTGAATTTCGAGTCACAAATTTCAAGTGCGGCTTAGATTCAAGAAAATTTTTTTTTTCCTTGATTTCGAGTCTCATTTATCAGGTGCGGCTTACATTCGAGTGCAGCTTAGATTCGGGTAAATACAGTAAGTGTACTTCCCAAACCATTTTGAGAAACTATTTTGATGGAAAGCATATTTTCCAAGAGCGATTAAAACACTGCTATTTGGTGGGCTGTATACTTCTCACAGCCCTAAAAGCTATATTTCATAACAAAAAGGAAGTAAACTGGTGCAGCGGACTATCACTGGATGCCAGGAGCATGCAGAAGTGGTTCAATGTATTCCCATAAATGCAGTAAAGAAACACAGCTATTGCTAAGTATATCTCTTATGACCAGTAAAAGCCTTAAGTGCCTCTTTGCAGCAGGTCGACAGACTGTACAGCCCACGTGAGTCACACTGTCCCATTAACGAATGGAGACACAGTGCACTCTGCTAAAGTAAATGAGAGTGCAGGTTTGCTTTCACCTACATTACACAGTCAGTTGTACTTAGTGATTTCTGGTAGACAAAAGAATATTGAGAAAGGAGAAATGAAGGAAGATAAGTGTTTAATGTCCCATAAACATTGAGGTCTTTAGTGTCTGAGCACAAACTCTGATTGTTTCAAGGATGGGAAGGCTATTTATAGTGCCCTTTCAGAGAAACCATCTCGGCATTTGCCTATACTGATTTAGAGAAAGCTCAGAAAACCCAAGTCTGGGTGGACTAGATGGAGCTGTAGAGAGCAAAAACTGTAGAGGAAAACAGAGATTGGAATACATCCAGCAGATAATTGAGGCTGTAGGTTGAAAGGGCTACTCTGAGATGAACAGGTTGCCTCAGGAGAGTAATGCATGGACTTTAACTGTTAGTCGCCCTGAATGTGAGTCCAGTGAGCTCACCACTGTGCCACCTCGCTCGATATATTGTGAGAGAAGTTCCTGATTTAACCATTTCACAGTATGTGGGAAGTGTACTTACCATCAACTGTATTTCTTTACTGTATTCCTGAGAACACATCATACGAGCTCTGTATGCACGTGGCACCTGATGTTAGTTTGCTGCACCAGCTGAACTTTCTGTCTGTTATGAAATGTAGCTTTTAATTGTCATTAAATGTCACTTGTTCCTTTCAGAAGCAGTTGCAACTATATGTGCCACCAAATAATGTTGTTTTGAAGGCCACTGGGAAGTATGCTTACTACCAAAGTAATTTTTCCATGATACAAAGGGAATATACTTACCACAAAATTAATTTCTTTTTTTGGACTGCAGAAAGGATACTTACCACCAACTGACCATACTTACCACTAATTTAGTTGTTTTACTATGCTCTTGGGAAAATGTTTTACCTCCTCTGGATGTGGTTCACTTTTTGTGATAATATGCTAAACAACTGGTGTCTGTTTGTCATGACATCAGTGCTGTTGTCACTTGTTACAACAGAACACATTGTTTCATTCTGCAATATATGCTATTGTGACTTGTCTCAGCTCGTTTCTTTATGTAGTGTTAAATGAAGTTTCTAGGATTGTAAAATAGATAGTCAAATAAAAACAGAAAATTCCTTTTTTCACATCTAGTAGTAACTCATAACAGCTTACTAAAGACAGTAGCTTTTTGCTCCTAAACCACAAAAATAAAATAATCAAAAATTAAATGTAGTTGACACTTCTAAAAGGATACCAAAACAATTAACTTTACAGGGCTGCTACAAAAAATGTGCCCACAAATGGGTTAAAAACAAAGTATGCAAGCTGTGGGGGCAGTGTGAAACTTTTTTAAGCACTGTATTTGAAAAATATTATTCATTTTGTTCCACTTCCAGAACGTTAGGTTTTGTGGATTTTTGCCTGTACATTAATGGGTGTGGATGCGTTCAGTGGAGGCAAGTGTGTCGTGTATGATTTTTCTCAGTAAATATGTCCTACTGACGTTGCAGTATATCTCCAATGTTCTGGATGCATCAAATGAAGTTTAAAAGGCAGCTAACTGCTACTGCTGGTATGCCTCTTCATGTAAATGTCAGAGTTACTATTATTATTCAATACAGAAAGGAAGATTACCAGCTTAGCAATTTGCTGAAAATGAGTTCATTAAAGGGAGTATTACAATTAACATCCTGTTAACGACAAATTAATTAGAGATGCGAAGCAGCCCCAGATTGGGGAAGGAAATTGGACGGATAGCTGACTCCATAAAAATTAATACATTTCATACTGTGCTCGAGCACAGGCAATAAAAAACAGTGAGCAAACATGATGTGTGTACTTGTTGCCTCAGGGTCTCCTGCGAAACTGAGGTGCTTGAGTAAACTACATCACACTGCTTTGTTGTGTGCTTGTTGTCAAGCCAGTTTATGAAGTCCACATCCCTCTTCATTTTTATATAACTTTGTTTTGAATGCACTGTACAAGAATACTGAATACCTTGAAAATTATCGAGTTCAGCCATTCATTCACATGTAATATTCCAACAGCTCCAACACCGATGAGAGCCTTCAGGGGCATAAAACGAGTAAGTGAGAAGTGCCACTGAACTACTAACAACCATTTTCATCTACTACTAATCTGCTCACATTAATCATTATTCAAGGGGATCAGTTCTACATCATTTTATTTTTATAAATATACAGAGAAGCAACTACTTAAAAAAAGCCAATGCTCTGCTACTTAAACTGCTCTGCCACTATTTTGATTTAATACTTCATGCTAAATGGGCATTTAATTTTACACAGGACACTGTCATCTAAACTTATTCTGATAAATTCATATACTTCCTTCCTGTGCAATGCCCTTTATGCTGTCAACGCCACGTTGGGACCGGTACAGTAGTTTCTGTTCCGTGGAGAACCAACCGTACCTGCACATAGGCTATTATTATGATGGAATCACCACTTCAAAAGGCATTCCAAAGCTGCTGCCAGCTTCCCTCTGTGGAGTAAACCATCTACCATTCCTGTCTGCTCCTAGAGAATATGTTGCATTGCTAAATATGGTCTTCTGTTAGAAAGTGTTTGTGCGTTGTGTATCTGAGGTGGGACAGGTAGGTAAATTCACATATCCAGGTAAATTATTGGTGGACTGGCTAATAAAACATTTTTTGCTTTAATTTTGAATATTTGGGGATTTCCAGATTGCTCCTAATGTTGGCTGGCAGATGTTAAAAGGGTGCTGCACCTGAATATAAAACAGTTTTCTTAATCCTAAGCTTCAATGCATATTCTCTATGGAAATTATTTATATTGTGATTGTTATGGTTGCAAGCTTTGCAATTAATGCTAAATTCTCTCTTGTCCATTTGAGCAGCTCAGAGGTTAGCATATCTTGCTGCTATGTGGAGGACCCAGGTCCAATTCGTGGTAATGCCTTTTTTTTAAAGGGCGAAGCTACTCCACACCCACACTGACATAGTGACCATCACCAAAGTTCTACCATCACCTCCGTTTGCTTCGTTACAATTGAGAAGTGCACAGGATGTGGGGTCATGATGTTGTCCGTAGGATTACCCACTAATACAGGCACTTTGAGGCGATAGAAGTGGTCGAGAAGTGAGCAGAAGGTAGCAGTTTTAAGGGCAGAGGGAGAAAAGTGCTGAGGCAAGCACCAAAACTTCTGCAATAGTCTGGACAGATAGTAAGAGCAGTAGCAGTTTCTTTCTGTCTGCAAGGGTGAGGTTATCGTTAGTTTTGGGTATCGTGCGATGCTCGATACCATTGTCGCAGCTTAAAACACTCTTTACGAGTGTCAGTCCTATTGAGGAGGGGTACTCCTGGGCTGTGCTCCTGAGTGTCTCCTGGGCCACCTGCAGCATCTGTACTTGTAACATGCCAAGGTCGTTATACGAGTGGTCAATTGGCCATAAAGAGGTTTGGTTGGATATGTTTATGTTTAGTGTGCAATACTGCTTTCCCGTATTGACAGTTGGTCAGCTAGATATTTGCAGCTGGCAATGCCATTTAGTTTTGCTGTAATGCAGGGATTCACCAGTGTTTATTTTGTCTGTGAGCTTGTGCTGTCCACAAGTGATTAATTGTCCCTAGATAGAAGTGTTTTTCAGCAGTTGTGTTTTCATCCGTGGTTGTGGTCATAGTTTCCCAGGTTAAGAATGAAGTGATTGTCAGAGTGTCTCAAGTTCCTGTACAGTCATGTGGTGAGTTTTTTGAATATCTGTGTGTGAGTCTCAAGGCAGTATTCTCTGTGAAGGTCGACAGTGTGTGTGGACTGTGGTGCACTTTGTTCTGTATCACCTGTAGGCGGCACAGCCGGTCAGAGCCACGTAACCCCAGACTGCAGCTGCATGCATCATCATGGGTCTAATCAGTATCATGTACACTGACCTCGATACAATCCTATTCAGTGTGCTTTACCTGTTGAGCTTAGAGTAACACTGTTTGAGCCTTGCATTTGCTTAGTTGGCCTGTCACTGAAGTATTTGACTTTCACACTGAAACGTATTGGGCGTGTGTGTAGTGTTATTTGTCTGCAGTCTTAATGTGGGGTCCTGCCCACTAATCTCGTATAGGGTGCCTAAAGGATGCTGCATTCTCAAAATGCTATACAACAATTCAAGCAAACAACATTAATAGTTTTTATTACAAATAAGAAGCTTGACAATGCTTAACCTGGAATTTACAATGGTGTCGCAAGCAATAGGCGACATGCAGTATAAATCCGAGTCCTTTGCTATATACAATGTTCGTGCAAGTTTGACACACAGCTTGTGGATCACTAATAACTGTTATTGTAGCATTCTGCGCTAGGCCTGTCCGTATACTGTCCTAATCCTGTCCAAATACTGAGTGGCCGAGGCTGGCAGGAGCGGCACTTATATTCTCTTTGTCTAGGGGCCTGCTCCCGTCGTGGTGTTTTTTTTTTTTTTTTTTTTTGTGGTTTTAGGGCGCACAACTTCAATGGTCATTAGCGCCCTGACTACTCTAAGAATGCACCGCGAGGCACAAGTTCACCACAACAACTAAAAGGGAAAACACGATAAAAGACAGACTGACAGGCATAGGATTAAAAAACAGCATCATCAAATGTCCTTAGCGAGGTGTGTCAAATTGATAAAACGAAGAACACGAGCAGCTGCTCGTGGGTCATCCGCTAAAATGGCATCGAAAGTATTTGGCAGGTTAAGATCGAGGCGCAGTGTGTTAAGATCTGGACAGGACATTAAAATGTGTGTAACCGTCAGCAAGTGCCCACATGGGCAGAACGGCGCCGGCGCAGCCGTCAGCAGATGGCAATGGCTGAACCGGCAGTGTCCAATTCTTAACCGGGCTAAAACGACCTCCTCCCGCCGAGAAGGGCGTGAGGAGGACGTCCAAGCCACGGGAAGAGGTTTTAAGGCCCGAAGCTTGTCGTCGGTAAGTGCAGCCCAATCGGTATGCCACAGAGATAAGATGCGCCGACAAATCACCCTGCTAAAATCGGACGAAGGGACGCAACAAGAAGCTGTCCGAGGCTGGAGGACCGCAGCCTTGGCCGCGGCATCTGCAGCTTCGTACCCAGGGATACCGACATGGCCAGGAACCCACATAAAGCTAACTGGAGAACCGACGTCCACCAGCTGCTGAAGAGAGCGTTGGATCCGGTGTACGAAGGGGTGAACCGGGTACGGATCACTGAGGCTCTGGATGGCGCTCAGGGAATCTGAGCAGATGACATAAGCAGAATGTCGGTGGCGGCAGATGTAAAGAACAGCCTGGTAGAGGGCAAAGAGCTCAGCTGTGAAGACCGAACAATGGCCATGGAGCCGGTATTTGAAACTTTGTGCCTCGACAATAAAGGAACACCCGACCCCGTCATTGGTCTTAGAGCCATCTGTATAAATGAAAGTCATGTCGATGAACTTCGAACGAAGTTCCAAAAAACGGGAGTGGTAGACCGAACCGGGGGTGACCTCTTTTGGGAGCGAGCTGAGGTCAAGGTGAACGCGGACCTGAGCCTGGAGCCAAGGTGGCGTGCGGCTCTCGCCCACTCGAAAGGTTGCAGGGAGTGAAAAATTAAGGTGTTGAAGGAGGCGACGAAAGCGAACTCCAGGGGGTAGCAGGGCAGAGACATACAACCCGTATTGACGGTCAAGAGAGTCGTCAAAAAAGGAACGATAAGACGGATGGTCGGGCATTGACAGTAGCCGACAGGCATACCGACAAAGCAGTATATCGCGCCGGTAGGTGAGTGGCAATTCGCCAGCGTCAGCATGAAGACTCTCTACGGGACTGGTATAAAATGCTCCGATCGCAAGTCATAAACCCCGATGTTGTATGGAGTTGAGGCGGCGTAAGATGGATGGCCGTGCAGAGGAGTATACGAAGCTCCCATAATCCAGCTTGGAGCGGACGATCGACCGATATAGACGAAGTAGGACGGTTCGATCCGCTCCCCACGACAGACCACTGAGAACACGGAGGACATTTAAAGAACGGGTACAACGGGCGGCCAAATATGACACATGTGGAGACCAGCTAAGTTTCCTGTCAAATGTAAGGCCTAAAAATTTGGTTGTCTCCACGATTGGGAGAGCAACGGGACCGAGCCGTAAGGACGGTGGGAGAAACTCTTTGTAGCGCCAGAAGTTAATACAGACCGTCTTCTCGGCAGAAAAACGGAAGCCATTGGCGACACTCCAGGAGTAAAGACGGTCAAGAGAACGCTGAAGACAGCACTCCAGGACACGTGTACACTGCGCGCTGCAATAGATGGTAAAATCGTCCACGAAAAGGGAGCCTGATACATCAGCTGGGAGGCAATCCATTATTGGATTGATCGCGATGGCGAAGAGAGCGACGCTCAAAACTGAGCCCTGTGGCACCCCATTCTCCTGGCGAAAGGTGTCGGACAGGACAGAACCCACACGTACCCTGAACTGTCGATCCATTAAAAAGGAACGAATAAAAAGAGGGAGGCGACCGCGAAGGCCCCATGTATGCATGGTGCGGAGAATGCCCGCCTTCCAACAGGTGTCGTAAGCCTTCTCCAAATCAAAGAACACAGCCGCGGTCGGGCGCTTCCGCAAGAAGTTATTCATAATGAAGGTCGACAAGGTAACCAGATGGTCAACAGCAGAGCGGCGCCTACGAAATCCACATTGTACATTGGTAAGTAGGCGTCGAGACTCGAGCAGCCAAACCAATCGAGAGTTAACCATTCGCTCCATCACTTTACAGACACAGCTGGTAAGCGAGATAGGTCGATAACTGGAAGGCAAGTGCTTGTCCTTCCCCGGCTTAGGAATCGGGACAACAATAGACTCGCGCCAGCATGCGGGAACATGTCCCTCAATCCAGATGCGATTGTATGTACGAAGAAGAAAACCTTTACCCGCAGGAGAAAGGTTCTTCAGCATCTGAATATGAATAGAATCTGGCCCTGGAGCAGAGGACCGTGATCGGCCAAGTGCGTTTTCGAGTTCCCGCATGGTGAATGGGGCATTATAACTTTCACAATTCGAGGAGCGGAAGTTAGGTGGCCTAGCCTCCTCTGCCTGTTTGCGGGGGAGGAAGGCAGGGTGGTAATGAGCGGAGCTCGAAACCTCTGCGAAAAAGCGGCCGAAGGCATTGGAGACAGCCTCAGGGGCCACAAGGACGTCATTCGCGACCTTCAAGCCAGAAACTGGTGAGTGGACCTTAGTGCCAGATAGCCGGCGCAGGCTACCCCAGACAACAGAAGAAGGAGTAAAACTGTTGAAGGTGCTTGTGAAAGCAGCCCAGCTGGCTTTCTTGCTTTCTTTGATAATACGACGACACTGAGCACGTAATCGTTTATAATTGATACAATTCGCCACTGTAGGGTGGCGTTTAAATGTGCGTAAAGCACGTCGACGAGCACGTAAAGCGTCTCTACATGCTGCGGTCCACCAGGGGACCGGTACGCGACGTGGAGAAGAAGGAGGGTGAGGGATGGAATATTCAGCAGCAGCGAGAATGACTTCCGTGAGGTGTGCGACCTGACGATCACAGCTTGTAAAGGTTTGATCCTGAAAGGTCGCCCTGGAAGAGAAGAGCCCCCAGTCTGCCTTGGAGATGGTCCAATTAGAGAAGCACGGAGAGCGGGTATGCTGCAGGAGATGGATAACACACGGGAAGTGGTCGCTCGAATATGTATCAGAAAGTGCATACCACTCAAACCGGCGTGCAAGTTGGGGAGTACATATAGAGAGGTCTAAATGGGAATAGGTGTGAGATGTGTCCGAAAGAAAAGTAGGGGCGCCAGTATTGAGGCAGACAAGATCGAGCTGGTTGAAAAGGTCTGCTAACAAGGAGCCCCTCGGGCACGATGCTGGAGAGCCCCAAAGGGGATGGTGGGCATTAAAGTCTCCAGTTAACAAAAATGGTGCAGGTAGCTGAGCAATAAGTTGCATCACGTCTGCCCTGGTAACGGCAGATGACGATGGAGTGTAAACGGTACAAAAGGAAAACGTCCGCCGTCGTGGTGTGGTCCTTGCCAGTGGGCTATTGGCTGACGGTGTGTTCACTGCCTTCTTTGCTCTTGTGATCTTAATTTTCATTCCAGAGCTTGTGGGTATGCCAGAACACGTAATGTTTGTGCAGTTGTTATGGTTGTCAGTGAACAGAACTGCTTCACACTTGTCAGCATTTGCTTTAACACACTGTCGTTCCAGCTAGGCAGTTTTGTTTGCCGTTGCGAACTATGCCTGATGGTTTCCAGTCTTGCACTAGGATGGTAGTGTCATCTGCGTAGATGGTTGCCATTGTGTTTTGTTCAGTTGGAAAGTCATTGACGTAGAGATTAAACAAGAGGGGCCCTTGGATGCTGCCTTGGGTAACTCCCACTTGTATACTGTGTTGTGTTGACAGTTTGCCCTGAACGTCGGTGTTGAAGCTTCTGTGGGTGAGATATGAGTGTGTAAGATGTATGAGCTAGTCGGAGAGACTAGCAGTGCAGAGTTTGCGAATGAGACGATTGTGCCGTAGATGACTGAAGACCAGGAACAGCGCTCCTGTAGCTTTGTTGGTGTTGGGGGTGTGTGTAATATGTTCTACTACACGGAGGAGTTGTTGTGTTGTGGAGTGGTGATTGCTGAATTCAAATTGCTCCAGTCTCAGCGAGTCATTGGTGATGCAGTGCATAGTAAGATGTCTGAGAATCATCTTCTCAACAATCTTATTCAGGGAGCTCAGCAAGCTAACGGCTCTGTAATTTTGTGGTAGAGAGTGGTATTTCCCTGGCTTCCTGAACATCAGGACAGGGAAGTGTTGATGTTGTAGAATGGTATTCGTCATATGTGTGAGATGCTCTATAGCGTTATTCGTGAACTCCTGGGTGACACGGTTTTGAAAGTGATTGGGACCAGGAGCTTTTCTAGCTGTTTTGTGCTTAATAACCTGTGTAATTTCATGTGTAGCAGTATGTATTGTTACATTGCACTTGGGCTGGGTTACAAGCCATGTAACCTCCTGGTCCATTTCAAGTAGCAGTGCTGGATTGGAAGGAGCCAGATTCAGTGTGAATGATGTTGCTAGTGTTCTGGTCATCGGCTCATGCTTCTCCTCCATGGAGTATGCTGGTCTGTAAGGTATTTGTAAGCTTGGTGTGTAGTATTTCTTCTTCGTGGAGTGGACAGCTATTTGCCACACTCCAGGTCATGTGGTGTGCAGCCCTGCGAGTGTATTGTCCCAGTTTGTGGTTTTAAAAGTTTTAATTTAGCCTGTATGATCCCCTGGAGCCTGCTAATATGCTGTTTGTACAGTCAGTATCTCCCGAGATGATCTCTCATTGACATCGGCCCCTGTATTTCTGGGAACAGGGCCATTGAGCATTCTTGTGGTATAAGTACTGTAATGGTAAATGCTATTGCATCCTGAACTGCGGTGGTAAGGGCTTCGACAGCTTCAACAAGTTTCCTGCTTTGTGTAATTTTGGGAATTTGTGGGATACGACTTTTCAAGCATTTCCTTGAACAATGCCC
This sequence comes from Schistocerca americana, assembly GCF_021461395.2. NCBI lineage: Eukaryota > Metazoa > Arthropoda > Insecta > Orthoptera > Acrididae > Schistocerca > Schistocerca americana. The sequence continues at coordinate 765,207,962 of NC_060123.1, forward strand.
AATTCACACGCTTGTTGGTCAGTATCCTGTGAGATTCATCATACTGGTGTGTTTCTTCCGAGTAAAGTATTACAGGTGTTTGGTGAGGCCAAATCATGTATAATTTCAATGTTGATTGTGACTATAATGCCTATCACATCTAGTCTCTGTTCCCTGTTTTAAGTGTCACCTCAGCTGGCACTAGTGTAATGTAGTTTGGGCGCAGTGCATGTTCGCATAGTTTTTTTGCTATTGGTGTTTGATCTTTGTTAGTTCCAAGCAGAGTGTTTAGCATTAAGATCACCAGTGGCTATTGGTCACTATGCAATGTTGAGTATTGTGCTGATATCGCTTGTTATGATGTTACCACATCAATTGTATATCGATATCAATGTAGTGTTCACTCAGTTGACTTGACCCTAACAGCTGTGGCTTCTAGTCTTTCAGGTTCAGGGATCTTAATATTTGTGTATTCTTTGTCTCAATATATGATGATTGCTGTTCCACCCACAGTTGTGCCTTCAGGTGGTCAGTACAGTAGATGTAATATCTTGGGAAGAGTAGTTGTTTGTGTGACTGGAGCTCAGCTTCGTTCAGAGCAATCCAGATTCCCTTCTCCTCCATAAATGCAGCTAGCTCTGCCCTTTTGTTGCCAATCCCATCTGCATTCCAGAATAGCATCTGGGTCAAAGTATTGTTGTTTGTGTTTTGTGGTGTATTATCTATGGAAGAGTGTGGGCAGTGTGGTGATAGCAGTTTGTATAGCAGCCATGCACTGGCTGGGTGTAGCCGTCATGAGTTTGTGCATGTGTTACGATGAAGAGCCTCAAGAGGATCTTAAGCCACGTGAGTGGGGAATAGTGTCTCTGATTGTGGTGAGAATGTTTGTTATGTCAGCCAAAGTGTTGGCGGTGGTGTTGGTGGCTGGTGGTCCTTATGTTGGTGTACTGGATGGGCTGGCTTGTGTGTTATTCATGGTTCGTATTTCATCTGGGGTCACCTGTGTTATTGCTGTGGTGAGGGGGGCAAGAGTGTGAGTTACAGTTACATTGTTCCTTTGAATGTGTTCCTATGTTTGTCTGGTCTGTTGTTGGTGTATTTGTTGTGGTGTGATAGTGTCCCCTCTTTTGTTTTTTGGGTACCTCCGTTTCATTTCGTGTGTTTGTGGTTGCCCTAGTTTGGGTGTGTCTTCTGTGATATCACGAGTGTCACAATCTGGCCCAGACAGAGTTGACTTGGTGTTGTCTGGGACCGGCAGTGTTGTCAGTATAGGGGCAGTTTCTAGCATTGCATGTGTGGGTTGTGGTTCTGTTGTTGTGGGAGTGTGCCATGAGTTTGTGGAGCTCTGTGCATCCTCAGTTCATCCACTTCCACTGACAATGCCAGTAAAAGAGATTCCACACCTTACTGGTTGGGGGGTGGGGAGTGTCTTGGAGCTGTTCTGGTTACCACTTGTCTGTCTTTGGCACTTTTGCACCTTAGAGCTTCTTTGTATGCTGCACACCATCTGTAGTTTGCACATGGACCCCTCCACATTTGGTACATTTGATAGTTGTACCAAGTTTAAAGTGTCGTGCTACACGGTTACCAGTGCATTTGCGGCACCGTGTGCAAGATCACATCGGGTGCCGCATGGCCAAACTGCTGGCAGTGGTGGCACTGTTGGGGGACACACGGAGGTGTGTATATTTCTACTACAACCATGTGAAGCAGGAGCATCTGCGTCAGAAAGTTGCAGGAGTAAGCTGCGTTGTCCAACTCCACTAAATAGTTTGGCTGCAATCTGTGTGTCACGAATCCCAGAATTCATCTCATGCTCTCACAGTCCCAGCTGAGAGCTGTGATTATACCATGAAGAATGTCATTGAGGGTTGTTTTGTCAACTCCTTTCACGATGTACATTCGAGTTTTTTCCCCTTGGGTGCTATATTTATGATACTCAATTCCCCCAGCTTTGACGAATTTCAGGAGATTTGTGCAATCTGTTTTGTTGCATACATACCGTGATACATGGTCCCTTGTGAGTTTTGTGTTTGGTATATGGTGGGGAGTGACATTCTACAAATGTATTGTTTAGCTTGCCGAGGCAAGTGTAATTGTGTACTTTGACCAGTGGGAAGCCAGTCGGTGTAGTGTTCTGTGTAGCGGCTGGGGTAGTGTTGTGTAGTTGAGGTGCTGCAGAATTGTTTGTATGGTCCCTCATATTACCGATGCTCGGAACTGGTGTTGGTAAAAGCACGCTGCATTTGCCGTGTGAGTCAGTAGGCTCAGTTGTTCGTGTATGTTGCTGCTGATTGCATTTTGGACCCACCAGCTTCCAAGGTCCATCTTTGTTCCACGGAGCTCTCACTTCCAGCTCGAGGACTACTGCGGTGATATTGAGGGCCTCTCTAGTATATTCACTGGTGGTGTGACTGGTGTTGGTGTTGCTGTTGCTGTTGTGTTGCTTCCACCCGTCAGTTGGACAATGAGCTCATGCTGTCTCCGAGCCATTGCTTCTTGATTTGTGGCAGCAAAGTCCGGATTTAGCTGGTTCATCACTTACTGATAGGTGGCAAAGCAAGACAGAAACGTCGAAGGGAACAGATGGCACTCCTGCCTCTTGTGCTGCAGTCTTGCTACGGGTCGTCGGGTGGGATCTGCTTGGTGGATCTGCCGTCTCCCAGACATAAGGATACTTTTAAGGATAGAATGTGGATATGAGACAATTTTACTTTTTCGTCTGAAAAGACAATTTTACTTTTTTAGTGTACATAAAGAAGAGGGGAGTCCTTATGACTCACTTGTGCAAGATGCAATGCACACTGCAAGAGAGCACGGGTGGAAGACAGCAGCCTGTACTGGACAGTGTTGTCCAATGTGAACGTGACCCGGACACTGAAATACCCTATTAAAGAATGGGAGAGTCACACTGGGGAAGCTCCAACCACATTTGTAGGAACTTTGAACCAGAACTCTTGGCCACCTAGCACTGTCAAGTGTGTAGCAGTGTGTGCTTGTTAGTGACACTCCAAAGAGTGTCCTGTGGCATCTACGCCAGTTTTAGCGTATGTGTAACACAAATTTCCTCTCGCTCGCAGCTACTGCAGGTACAGGGGGAAGGCAGCTGCTCAGCTGCGACTCACCCGTAGTACTGCCTGTGGTTTTCCTTGGTGGGAGGACTGGAACGAGGTGCACCAAGCCTTGTGATGCCTATTGAGGAACTGTTGGACTGAGGCGTAGTGACTCTGAGGTCAAGAAAGCTGGCAGTGACCAGAACAGGGTGTGGTAACCCCCCCCCCCCTCCCCCCCCGCCTTCTGCTTTCTGTGATGCCATTGCAGAGGATTACACTGTGGTTGGTCATCTGGTTTTGATGTGGGCCAGAACATGAAGCTTTCCTTTGCTTTTTTTTTTTGCTAAATTGACTCTTACTTCTGGACACAAACACCTATACAGAGCAAATGTATTGGCATCCAGGGTTTGGTTATTTTGGGGGGGGAGTGACGATTTGTTATTGTTTCCACCCTCCCTCGCCCAGCTTCCCTCAAAAATGCAACTCGCTAGCAACCTCGCTGTTAGCATACAACAGACATCTACAATTTTAATAACAATAATAAACACACAAAAATATATTAAATTATTCAATATAATAGTAACAATACAAATAGGTGGATCAAAGATGGAAGAAAACATAGAACAAACAAAAGAACTTCAGAAAGTGTACAAACTGACATGGACACACTATAATAAAAGAAACATTTCAGTACAAGGCAAACACATGCACTACAATACAGTTATAGTATCAGAAGCACTCTTCGCATCAGAAATGACCACAATCTGAGGACCAGGCACCACAAAGCAGAAAGAATACAATGCAAAATCCTCAGAAAATTTTTAGGAGCAGTGCACAGAGATGGTATATGAATGAAGAGATCAACCAGAGAATTATATGAACACAGAGGCAGACTCAGTCACAATCAGAAAACACCGACTAACATTCTGTGGACACATACACACAATGAATAGCGACAGATTCACAAAGGGATTTAGGATGTAGTAAATGCCTTAATCAAAAAAACCAGTTGGTTTCAAGAAATAGAAGAAGGCTACAAACAAGCAGGAATCAGAATGGAAATGATGAATGAAAGAGACAAATTCAGAAACAAAATTATGAACATAAAACTTGAAGTAAAGGAAAGGAAGAAAACAGAGAAAATATGTACATATCAAAGGAAACAAGAACACAGTCAAAGAATGAAAAGATTTTGGGAAGAGAAAAGGGAGGAGGAAAGAAGGAAAAAGCTGAACAATCACGTAACAACCAAGTTGAACTCTGTCAAAGTGTGTGCTCACCATCATTATTTCAATAAACATTATGACTGAACAGAGGTCTGCAAACACATGTGAATGAGGGGAATACTGTTTCTATCAGTGATTTCCAACTGTGTTCGGGAAGTCATTCTTTCTGTTGTTGTTGTATCGGATCTGTTGTTGACAGCTGGTATGTTCAACCCAGTGGTGTGCAGCTTTACCCAGCTGGAATGTTGTCAATCAGACCAAAAGCATGTCCTTGTGGGCAGACCCTAGCACGAGCAACTGAAAAGTGTCCTTTATTACATGTAGCTTGTCATTGCTGGAAGAACTTGGCATTTTTGACACACTTCTGTTTCCACGCTACCTCCTTCTCCAAAAGTTATGTGTGCATTTGGAAATTGGTGAAGTAAAAAATATAAAGACATCGTGTCATTCTGTCACATCTGTCTGTAGTGTGCATTTTGCAGTGCGTGTACGATACAAGGCATTTAGGTATGGTGAGGTTACTTAGCCATTAGTGTTCACAATGGCTGGCATAAAGGAAACATGACAAGTATTACATTAGAAAGCAACAGCGATAGCTTTCCGACTGCATAAATTCTACTAGGCAGAGTCAGAAGCAGACACAGTGGCCTGTGCCAGATACGAGGGTTGGAAGTGGCTGAAATGTGAGTTGTGGGACAGAGAGAAAGAGAGAGAGAGAGAGAGAGAGAGAGAGAGAGAGAGAACACACAGACAGCACCATAAAACATTCCCCATCTCTTTCTGCACGGAATGCACCACACTGCTGCCTTCTTAAGGGCACCCCAGTATAATATGTTGTTTGGGAAGTGTTTGGTAGTTATCATCATTGCTATGACCTCCACTTGTATCCACTCCTGCAAGATTGTCAAATCTACAGCCACTGAGGAGATTTATGTGAGATGTTCCTATCAACTTTATGTAATATTCATATTGCACACTTCTGCAGACAAAACAGATTTTCGACCTTAGCTTAGGAAAGAAAAGAATCATCACAGATCATTAAGGTTCAAAGAACTTGTCTTGAACACTGTAAGGGATCCGTGATCCCACAAACATAGATGCTAGTATCCGACGCCCAGGTCGATAGCGGACAGGAGTCGATTGTCGAGCGCTGCAGTAGGCAGTGAGACTAGTGCTGAGTGCGCAGTAGTATGGTAGAGTGTCGAGTGAGAAGTAGAGTGGGAAAGACGGGCAAGAATGGTGGTCGAGTGAGTTGTAAACGGTAAAATTCACTGGAGTATGACGAGTGAGCACGTCCCCCTGATCGTCGTGGGGTTGACTCTCACTAATGCCGATTCGCGAGTGATAAGAAACAGAAAGTGACAAGTGCCGAATTACGTGTTTCACGTCAACCGCGTCGGCCAGCAACAACCATGGATTGCAGTGAGGATTGTTGTGAATGTTAACCATCAGCATTGCGTGTGACAAAGTACTGAAAATCAGCAATCAGTAAAAAGAGATAACCGCAATTAGACGTGTAAGGCAAAGGTAGCAACTGCCTCAGAATTTGTGTGTTAGTAGGAAATATATATCAGTTGTACATCGCAACCTTTGTGATACTTAATAATAGACAAACTTTCAATCATTAGCTATTCTGTCTCAGAACAGCCGCATTCGCAGAACAACCAATAGCCTTTCATCCATTAAGCACACGGTCATATATCATAATAATTAACTGTTTGGTGGCTTCGGTAAATTACCCAAAATCCAGTAAAGGAATTAATCGGGGGTGTTTCAACACAAATGCTTAAAAATTCTTTTGTAGTTAACCTATTTTCAGATTATGAAGAGTTCTTTGTTACAGCTTGTATTTTTGTTCCAGGTGGCACTGAACTTGATGGCTGTAGTGATGTCGTGAAGGCACAGAGTTGGAAGTTGTTAAACCTTCAGAAACAAGATTTTCAAAAGTACTTCTTCTCAGACACCAACATTTCGCCCCTGTTTGTGTTGGATACACAGATGTCTCAGTTGTTGTCACATAATTTGAGTGTAGTGACTGAATCTAGAAAACAGTTTCTTTTGCTTCCCTGTACCCCAAGCATTATGTGCAATACAGGACTCCTAACAAGACAAACACACAGAGCACAGCCCTCTGTCTTCTCTTGCCGTTTCTGCAGTTTGGGAGCACAGTCTGGAAGTCTGACTCATGTTGACCGGACCGGCAGGGCGAAAATGGTCGACATGGGTTCGAAGCTGGTGACAGAACGGACTGCTACAGCATGAGCAAAGGTTTTTGTGGGACCCGAACTGATGAAACTCGTACGAGAAAATGGCCTGAAGAAAGGTGACGTACTTAGCGTTGCTCGCCTGGCGGGAATTGTGGGGTCCAAGCAGACGTCCAGTTTTATCCCTCTGTGTCATAATATATCTTTCTCCTCTGTGGCTGTGGACATTGAACTGGACTCTGCTCTCAACTGTGTGATTATAACTGGCACGGCAAAGTGTAGAGGGCAGACGGGAGTGGAGATGGAAGCTCTCACTGCTGTATCGGTGTCTGCCTTAGCAGTGTACGATATGTGCAAAGCTGTGAGTCATGACATTGTGATATCTGAAATAATGCTTCTGACCAAAAGTGGGGGAACTAGAGGAGACTTCCACCGGACATGAGCATCTGTGTGGGTCAGTGAAATAAGTTAAGTATACCTGGTGTGACGTAGGCAAATTTCAAAGTCTGTTCGTAGTTATCATAAATTATATACACATCGAATTGGCCTGAATATAAGTTGCACCTTTAATTTCGAAAAAGAGAGAAACTTAATTAAAAATAATTTGTCAAGTTGCCCATTTACAAAAGCTTTTCAAAATGTGATTTACCCTTAACCACTTTTTTTTGTAGTACACTGTAGATAAATTACACACCAAAACAAAGCTTTCAGTTGCAGTTTTCATGTAAGACACTCTTAACTTCACTAACATTCATTGTTTTGTCACTGTCAGTATTTTTGTCACTCTCCTCCCAAAGTACAGTGGCGTCGCTACATCCCGGGCATTGCATGTGCAGCATTTCTTGAACCGTACCTTTAAAAAGCACATCTGTTAGATGAATAACTGTGAGTTTGAAATTTGCAACGTAACTGTATGGAATTCCAAAATTTTCTCTCAATGTTGTGCTTCATTGGTGAAGAATAAATTATATTCTTTAGTTAGAGAAAAACTGTGCCTGTCCCATTGTCTAAAATAGTGAAACTGTGAGAATGGTAATACAGAGGGGTCCAGAAAAATGTAGACTCTCTTTGATAGTCAATATTGATGGAACAAAATGGCATAGTGTCAAAATTCTTGCATGGGAGGAAGATCATTTTGTGTGTTCAAAGTGACACCTGTTAGCAGCCAAGCAACATCAATGTTGCTGAATTGTTGACTGAAGTACAGCTGTCAGTGTTGCCAGTGTGGTAGCTGCACAGAATGTCTTGATGGTTTCTCATATCTCATTCAGTGTAGCTGGGTTCTGTTGGTAAACTTTGTTTGTCGAGGTCCCCCATTGGTAGAAGTCGAGAATTGTAAGGTCCCGTGACCTTGGTGGGCACTTGACAGCTCCTCTTCGACTTATCCGTCGTCCAGGTAGATTTTCATCTAAGTAGAATCTGATATCTCTGTGGTGGTGAGGCGGAGTACAGTCTTGTAGGTAAAAATCTTTTGTTTCCAAACACCTCTTGGATGGCTAATAAAATCAATGTTTGCAGCATATGATACACCTCACCAGTTATGTACCTTCAAAGAATAATGGGTCAGAGAAACAATACTATGACGGACCGCACCACACATTAACACCATGTGAAGTAACATGTTTGTCCATGTGAACATGAGGATTTTCAGCAGCCCAATACATGCAGCTATGACAGTTTACATTACCATTCAGGTTGAATTGTGCCTCATTAGGCCAGATAACCTTCCCTGCAAACCATCATCTTCGTGAAGCATGCCTTCAGACCACTCGTAGTGCTCCATCCTTCGATTCGGGTTGTCCTCATTCATAGTGTGAAATAATCTTGGAATGTACACTTTCCACTTTGCAGTCTTCAGAATTTATCATGCACTTGATCAGCTTACCCCACTTCCCCATACATCCTGCTTCATAGATTTTTGAGATGATCTAGAAAAATGTTGCAATACAGCAGTGCTGGAACCTGGAGGTTGATGTTCTTGTTCGGAGGACCTTTCCTTGTGCACATTTTAAACAGTATTGTCTGCTTAAAATTTATACCAAATACAATAAATTGTTGTTTCAGTACAGCCTTGCATTGCTCAAACAATAGTTGTATTTCATTCAGTGCTGCATTGTCATCTGCTGGAAACCCACACGACAAGATCTGTTGGGAAAACAGTGGTTTATGCTACCACTCAAAATTGCAGCCATATAACACTTTGTTCCAAAGGTAATAACAATCAGAAAATGTCTACACTTCTCTGGATCCCTCTGTAGTCACTACCTAAATGAGATAGCAACAAAGAGAATGTTTGCATTGCTACCTCATACACAACAATTGATTTACAAACTGTAGTGATATTTTTGTTTCATTTCAAACTTAAGAAAAAGCACTACAGTTGAGGTTTCTATGATTCATAAAAGTCCCAGTTTTTATGGGAGATTTTTTGTAGAAATGGTGTATCTTATATTCAGGCCAGTATGGTACCCGTTTCCATCCTGTTTTAAGTCTTAATTCAAAATATTTATCTTTCTTTTTCCAATACCTGATCAGTTTGAGAGAGATATTTAAAACAAAAAATAAGCACTAGCAAGTACGTTAATTTGCTATTGTTAAAACTTTTTCTCGTGCATGTTCTCTACAATTTTGATATGACACCACCTGCACTCTTATCTTGTTGCCAGTAAAAAGTGAGTAAGTAGGTCATTAAACTCTCTCTCTCTCTCTGTGCCCTCCCCCAGCTGTGTGGTAGTGTCCTCTGTGTTGCTCTATTGTTTCAATTTTTGATAGTCCCGTGCTGTGAAAAGTTGAGGTGAAGTGTTCATTCTTAAATAAATAGTGTGTATCAGCTCTTTTCTCCTAGGATCAGGTTGTCATTGTTGTAAAATGACACTTTTTTAACAGTTCCTAAAAGGTGCACCACTTCATTGACATTTTTGCTCAGGTGTAGAGCATATTGGCCAGACCAATTTACATGTTTCAGCTTTACACTGTATGGTATCCTCTTTTTTAAAGGCCTATTATCTTTCTTGTGTGTGACTTGTCCAGAGATTGAAAATGTTTTATTTTGTAAGTTACCAATCCAGAACAGGTTTCTGTCAATTTAATTCTTCAGGTTTTTCCAGAAGTTTGCTGAAATTCCTGAGTTGTCCTTTGCACAGTCGGACATCATTGTCTTCCTCGCATATTTCGGTGACATTAGTTGTTGCTTTTACAAAGTGCTACTTGAGACTGACCGTCAGATGGAGCAGGTCTGTAATTCGTTCCCTCTGCCTTCGTGCTTCATCTGCAATCTGCTCTGACAGACACCATCCTCGGGTATCCGTGTTGCGTGATATTCCGAGTGTCATCTACACTCACGGGCACGATTCTTGTGTGTTATGTTTTCAGTCCAAGCTAGTTGGTAGAATTCTGTTTGCGGGCTGTCCCCGTTTGGGGACAAGGATCGGCAGGGCATGAAACCCTAATCTTTCATCTTTCAGTTAACTCAAATGTCGAGTGTCACTTTTTTCATGTACTGTGGTTACAAATATAAGAAAATACAAAATGAAAATTTCTCAACATAGTCATGTTTCTTTTCAGTAAGTTTCTCAGATCAGTACACTGCAATGTAAATATTCCATTAAAAGAATATATTTTTGATTGTTTCTTCAGTCAAAGATGCATTGCCTTTTTGACTTAACAATCAATGTCAAATCATTGTCCCTCAAACAATCCTGCAGGGGTTTGACAACGTGAGACCATGGCTTTATGGAGCATCACCTAGAATTAGCTGCCGTCTTTTCTGACATCATTTTAAATCAATGCTATCATCACTGTTTCTTTTGCTTAGGGTTTTGAGTCTAGGAATGATGCAAACAATCAGCAGTTTATTTCTTTCTTACGTGATCTTGTTTTCTCCTCCCTACCCCCCTTTCTTCTTTCATTTGGTAGCCTCGAGCAAATTGAATATTCCTGCTTTTGTTTGTATTTATTAATCTGTCTGTGCCCCTAATTCTTAAAAGACTTCATTATGACACTAATACTCTGAAGCAGCAAATTTGGGGAAAAAGAGCTGCATTCATTTATGCTGTTGTAAAATGGAGGAATTGGTTGTAGTTGGAAAAAAAATCTGCCTTTTACAGCTGCTGATTTTTGTCCTACATACGAGTCCTCCAAGCTACTGATGATCTGACCAATGTACGACATGCCAAAATGCTACGGCTGCATGGGGAGATACAATTAAATCCCATCCCCCCCCCCTCTCTCTCTCTCTCTCTCTCTCTCTCTCTCTCTCTCTCTCTCTCTCTCTCTCTCTCAAAGATCGGCAGGTTCAGGAATCTAACACAGAAAGAATTTAATCACGGTTTCTTTTTCATCTCTATCATACAATGTAGTCCAATTTTTTGCTAATACAGAAATAACATTTTGTGATTTATGTTGTGTACTCTTCAAAAGATCTAATGATGTCCTCATTCCTTTCTTATAAACAAAACAAGAAAAAACTGACAATAATTGTCGTTAAAATAAAACACAGAACAGTGTCTCCATAGCATCAATGAGCACATCCTTTCAGCACCTTTGACCCAGGCAGTGAACACAGCAGCGGTCAGTCTATGACTTGCAGCAGGTGAATCCCCGTCAGCTGCATTGTTCATGCACCCCACATAAATAATAATAAACAAAATCTAACAATACACATAACCAAGGCTTGATTTGTGACAGTATACCGCTGATGACGAAAAAAATTGGACCCAAAGATTTTGAGATGTGGTACAATAGAACTTTTGCTCTAGTTGAAGCGGTAAGATGCAAATGTTGTATTCACACTTTTAAAAAGCTCAGAAAAGTGTTATAACTTTTTCAGAAGTCTAAATCAAACTACGGAAACTCTCGGTAGGAACTTAGAAATATAGGAAATGATAGAGTGCTACTTACCATAAATACATGTTAAGAAGTCTATTTTTTTTCTTTTAACAAATCTAGCACTGCATATTACTGCCAAATTACCTGTGATTGCCCCAGTGGCAGACGTATGTATAATAATGTCAAAACGTTTGTGACACTACACACTAGGAGAAGCTCAAGTTTCAGATACACATTGATTGCGTTCTTGATGATGCTATCCACATGTTCATCCACACTCTGCAAACCACTATGAAGAGTATGACAGAGGGTACATCTCACTGTACCAGATATTAAAGCTTGTTCATGTTTCAAGACCATTTAAATCTTTCTCTGCATGCTGTAATTAATCTAATATTGTCCTCATGGTTCCTATGGGAGCAATAGTTACAAGGTTGTAGCATATTCCTAGAGTCGTCTTTTGGTAAGCATACTTTCTTAGGATAGTGTACATCTTATCCTGAAGCGTCTGCCAATTCAGTTATTTCAGCATCTCTGTGACACTCTCCCTTGGGTCAAACAAACCTGTGACCATTTGATCTGCCCTTCTCTGCATGCGTTCAATTCCCCATTAATCCATTTTGATACAGGTCCCACACATTTGAGCAATATTCTAGGATGGATCATACAAACGATTTGTAGAATGACTGCATTTCTATGGTATTCTACAAAAAAAAATCTCACTCTTTCGCCTGCCTTACCCCTGAGTAGGCCCATATGACTGTTCATTTCATATCCCTACAAAGTGCTTCACCCAGGTAATTGTACAAATAGACTTAATCCAAGCAAGACACCCTGATACTGTAGTCATACCACACTGCGTTTTCTTCACTTTGCAAAATGCACGATTTTACATGTCTGAACATTTAAAAGAAAGTTTGAAATTATAAAGATCTGACGAATGTTTGTACAATTTCTTTCAGACTGCACTTTATTCTAGATAAATGCACTATCTGTGAAGAGAGTGCTTTACTATTAATATTGTCTGCAAAGTCATTAATGTACATGAACATGAACAGCAATGGTCACAACATACCTCTCTATGACACATCTGAGGTTACTTCTACATCAGATGATGACTCCCCAGCCAAGATAACATGTAAGTCATTCCTACCAAAATATCCTCAATTACAGTGACAAATTTCACTCGATACCCCTCACGGTAGCAATTTTGATAATAAGCATCAATCTGGCACTAAGTCAAAAGCTGTTCAGAAATCGAGAAATACTGCCTGCACCTGTCGAGTCAGGAAGATGAAAGTTTGAAGGTCAGGTTGACAAAACAGATTTTTAATACTCTTGGAAAGAACCCTAAAGTTTCTGACATAGTTCAGGGGAATGACAAAGGGATCTTTGACAGGCTGGATTAAATCTAGGCGGCGTCTCAGACCGACCAGAGTTACAACTTTAAAGGCTTCTACGCTGAGCAAATACAACGGGCTGTTGGAGGAAGAATGCAAAGGCAGCTTCTAGTAATGTGCAATTGCTATTCTGCGTGGTCTTTAATGGCCATTATCAAATTTTAAAAAATTAAGAATAACAATAACACAGTACACAACAGGAAGGGTACAGCGGACTTTCCCTGATTGTTCCTTACATTACCTTTCCTTGATTTTTTTTAATGATAATGTTTCTAAGTCTTTCCTGGTTTCCATTGAAAGGTTTGGATTGTTTCAAAGATTAATTTACACATTTTTTAATATTTTAATGTATTCTAGGACAGGAACTCAAAGAGCACAAGTATAAAAAAACTGCATGTAGGACATTCATGTAAAGCTTCCCATTTTTAACTGCAAGGTAATGGCAGTCTATTTTGTTACAAGAAAATGAATCGGGACTTAGTTCTCCAGAGCTGATACTATTATAAGGAGTTGTGATGGAAGAACATGAGTTCCAAACAATGGATGCCTTGGATCTGTTTGCTGCTGCTTCTTTTTAATCTCTGCTGCTAATCCCATGAGTGAAAGATCTCTACCAATGAAAAAGTAGATTTGAATGACATCAAGTTTCTTCTCTTGTCAATAGTTGTTTCTACTGAAGAGAAATGAGTCTGGTCATCTTTGTCCATTTGCAGTAATTCAAAGGTGTCGTGGCACCTGACATGTATGCTTGAAAATAACAAACGATCAATATTGTAATTAACAAAAGTATTGACAGCAGTAAGCTGTATTTATCACATCCAAAAAGTTTGTAAAAGCTGTGGACCCTTGTTTTATCATGTCAATCCATTTGTGCCAATGGCTAACAGAGTACCATTCACCATCATGTCAAGTGGCAATAACAGTTTGCTTGCATCATAAATATTGAGTGTCAAAAGTTAATTCCAACAATATGAAATAGGACAGATTGCTACTCACCAGTTAGAGCAGGCAATGGGCAGCAGACAAGCATACTGAAAAAAAAAACTGTCAGATACTATATACTCAAAAAAAACACTTAGGTACTGAAGGAATTATCCAAATACCAAATAGGGCTGAAATCAGTAAATGTGACATACATGTGAAGACAGAAAAATAATTACAGTTTCAGAAAAAACTGGATGATTTATTCAAGAGAAAGAGCATCACAAATTGGATGAGATGGTCCACCTCTGGCCCTTATACAAGCTTGGCTCTGGCTGATAGAGTTGTTGGATGTCCAACAGAGGGACATCATGCCAAATTCTATTCAAATGTCACGGTAGATAGTCAAAATCCCGAGGTGGTCTAATGGCCCTGCCCATAATGCTCCTTACATTCTCAATTGGGGAGAGATCCAGCAACTTTGCTGGCCAAGCTAGGGTTTGGCAAGCAGGAGGACAAGCTGTGTGCGGACAGGCATTATCTTGCTGAAATGTAAGCAATGTATGGCTTGCCAAGAAGGGAAACAAAATAGGATGTACAGTATTGTCAACAGACGACTATGCTGTAGGGGGGGCATCCATGCCACCCCTACAGCATAGTCGTCTGTTGACCAAAAGGGATCTGTTAGGAAAAGAAATCGCACCCCAGATCATCAGTCCTGGTAGTTGGACCGTATGGTGGCATCCCACCGTCTGGGGCGTCTTCAGACACATCTGTGCTGATCATTGGGGCTCAGTTCATAGTGGGATTCATCACTGAAGCCAATTATATTCCAGTCAATGCAATTCCAGACCAGGGACGTGCCTGGGGGCACACCAGATAGCAGTGCGATGCCAACCTGGCTGCTGGCTGCCATACAGCCAAACGAGGACTGATGGTCTACTGTGCCATTTCTTTTCATAACAGGACCCCTTTGGTTGTCATCTGTGTCACCATTACAACACAGACATCTGTTGACGATATTATAAACCCCATTTTGTTTCTTTTCATGACAAGCCATCATTTGCTTACATTTCAGCAAGATAATGCCTGCCCACACACAATTCGTCTTCATACTTGCCACACCTTATCTTTGCCAGCAAGGTCACGGGATCTCTCCCCAACTGAGTATGTCTGGGGCATTATGGGCAGGGCCACCCAACCAGCTCATGATTTAGACAATACAATGCGCCACTTGGATAGAATTTGGCTTGATGTCACTCAGTAGGACATCCAACAAATCTATCAATGCCAAGCTTGCTCAAGAGTCAGAGGTGAACCAACTTGCTCAATTTGTGAAGCTCTTTATCTTGAATTAATCAATCAATTTTTCTGACATTGTATTTTTTTTTTTTTTTTTTTTTTTTGTGTGTGCACGTACATCACATCTACATATTTCCATCCCACACAGATAATTCTTTCATGCTGCATAATGTTTATTTTTATCTTACGAGTGTAATCGAATGGACAGAGCCCACCTCAGCATAGGGAGTCTCTGCTGGTTGGGAGTGTGGAGGTGGACAAACAGAGAGAAGTGTACTAGGGGGACAGTAACAGTGTGTGAGATTGGAATGGGAGCAGGGGAGGGCATTGAGGTGTGGGGCCACAGGAACGAAACCTAGAAACTTTAGCTGCGGCATATTCTTCACTCCTGTAAACCCCGTTACCTAAACCTTTGCTAGTCTCTCTGTCTCACATATCTAGGCCTTTACCTGCTCCCACCCCAGCCTCACACCACCACACCTGCTTGATGAGGGCTGTCCCATACTTTCTAATATCTAAAAATCTTCCTTGAATGTGCCAGTCTGCCACTCAGTGTCTTCTCTAGGTGGGGAGCAGAAAGCTATCCTATTTCATATTATTGTTATTCCATCCCAGATTTCCCAATGTTTAAAAATTAATTTTACGCTTGCCGTAAAGTATTACACAAACACTAAGTGGTGAGTGAAAATCTCATTCTGGAAACTAAGTGGTTATTTTTTCTGATATTCAAATTATATTTTACTCTCATTTTTGTCCCTTTACCTAATCAACTTTGCAGTGTGACATTTCTGACGAAAGTACGAGTTATTCAGAAAGTAGGTAAAAAGTAGTGAATTCTTCCTTTGAATCACTCTCACTTTGTCTCAGGCGCGATCAAATGTGTGTACCCGTATATGCATTTAGCTGTATCAAATTATCTTCCCCAACACACAAAATGGGGGTCATTATTCAATTTATCTTGAAAGTATGTGTGAAACGCACTTTCCACAAAAAGGCTCAGATGCATAACTCTCAAAATATGTGTTTGCACAATAGGTCTGGAATTTTTAAAGACAAGGCGAAGAAACCATTGGATTGTATAATTTTTTTATTAATCACAAAGAACCAACATGATTCAAAGACATCAACAACAGCAATGGACGTTCAAGTAAAAATGGAAGTGTCGTGTGGCTAGGGCCTCCCGTCGGGTAGACCGTTCGCCTGGTGCAGGTCTTTCGATTTGACGCCACTTCGGTGACCTGCGCGTCGAGACGTTCAAGTGAATTGTCTGCCTCCAATTCTGATCACAGAGAAACACTCCAATAGGAAAGAGGGCACAACATCCTGCTCCATTTTCAAAAGCTGCAATGTCAAATATTACAACCTGTAACAAAAAAAGGTCATGTGATAATTATTGTTTACATACCGATTACAGTAACAGAGGCATATATGATCTAATAGGAAGGGGGAACAGAAGGGCAGGACATGGGGAACAATGAACAGATGAGATGTGAAACCATGGTAAGTTAATAGTGGCGATAATGCCAGTTAATTACATGTGTGGGAAAAGCAACCACTCTTTCAACTCAGAGCTACTCTTGTTTCTGCAACTGATCTTCCGTTCTTTCACTGTTCCTATTTTTCTCATATTAATAATTCTAGTTATAGAAGGTTTTCTAACTAAAAGCTTATTAGCATTTTGTAATGAAACCGATAAACAATACAGTCTCATTCTCTAATGGAAGAACACAGTACATCGCGTTCGTAAATAACTTGATCCAACAAAACTTTTTATATGAGTATCTGGACATTCATTACATGACATTTAATTTTAAGTATCAATACAAACACTTACATAAAACATTATTTACACTCAAAACCCATTATTCAAAACTGATGTCCATATGTGTAACTGTTTACAGCAGCAATTATTAATATAGTTACTATTGCTAGCTTTAATATGGATTGTTAAAAAGTTTAGAAATGTTAACTTAAAAATGAACTGTAAGCAAAATCTTTTCTGTTAAAAAGTTAATGTTGAAACCACTGGAGAAACATTATAATGTATTATTGTAGTCATCATGTACACTGCAAAAAAAAAAAAAATTTGCAACACCAAAAAGTAATTAACGTAGAGTAATGAAATTTCAGGAACATATATGTCTAAGTAACTTATTTAAGTGATTAATGTTGCAAGATCACAGGATAATATAAGTGCGAGATACACCATTGCAAATGTGATACACTAATACATTGAAATCCAGTGTAACTGCCCAAATGTAAGCATGCAAACATGCATGCATTGTGCTGGATATGAGTTTGTGGGATGAAGTTCCATGCCTGTTTCACATTGTCATCAAAACAGGGATGGTTAATGCTGTTTTTGGGAGACACTGGAGTTGTTCGATGATGTCCCGTGTGCACTAAATTGGAGCCAGACCTGGTTATCAAACAGGTCAAGGCAACATGTTGACATACTGTAGAGTATACACCCATGCCTCCATCTTTGCTACCCTTCCTGTTTACCTCTACCCTGTTGCTTCATAACCTGGGTTGTGAGTAACTGAATCCACTTTCTCTTCTTCCCCTTCTTTCCCCTCTCTCCTCCCTGATGAAGGAACAAAGTTCCAAAAGCTAGGATACGTAAATTTTCTGTTATGTTTTGTGTATCTATTGGCTGTACTGGCCAGCCCCTCTATCTCTTTGTTAGTATTTGTTTCACGTCTTTATATGAGACTTTCCATCATCACAATAATGTTAGTTTATAATTTATGGACAGCCTAATCCATTATTTCCTGTCAAGGTTTGAAACTTTAGTAAATCATAATTTTTGTCTTGGTAAAATAAAGGTGATTAGATGTTTCCCTCATGCACATGTAAGAGACTGTCAGTTCACATCTACATTTGTAATCTGCAATCCACCAGGAGGTGCATGGTACAGGGTAAGTCCCATTATACCAGTTATCAGGGTTTCTTGCTGTTTCATTCATGTATGGAGCGTGGAAGAATGATTGTCTGAATTTGTCTGAATGCCTCTGTGTGAGCAGTAATCATCCTAATCTTATCTTCACGACCCCTGTGAGAGCAATATGTGTGGGGGGGGGGGGGGGGGGGGGGGTTGTGGTATATCCCTAGAGTAATCATTTAAAGACAGTTCTTGAAACTTTGCTAATACACTTTCTTGGGATAGTTTACACCTGTCTTCAACAGTCTGCCATTTCAGTTCCTTCAGTATCTCTGTGACACTCTCCCATGGATTAAGCAAACCTGTGACCATGCTGCCTTTCTTTGTATACATTCAATGTCTCCTGCTAGTCTCATCTGGTACAAGTCCCACACACTTTAGCAACAGTCTAGGGGGGGTGGGAGGGGGGGGGGGTCACACGAATGACTTGTAAGCATCTCTTTAGTAGACTGATTGCACTTCCCCATTATTATACCAATACACCAAGGTCTACAACCTGCTTTACCCACAACTGAACCTATGTGATCATGCCATTTCATATTCCTACAAAGTGTTACACACAGGTATTTGTACGAGTTGGCAGATTCCGACAGTGACTCACCAATATTATAGTCACAGGGTACTAAGTTTATACATTTCTAAACATTCAGAGCAAGTTGCCAATCACTGCACTATGTTGAAATCTCATCAAGATCTGACTGAATATTTATGCAGCTTCTCTGAAATAGCACTTCATTACAGATAACTGCATCATCTGCAAAAATCCTGATTTACAGCAAGGTCATTAATGGACAAGAACTGCAAGGGCCCCAACACACTTCCCTGGGGCACACCTGAAGTTACTTCTACATCTGATGATGACTCTCCATCCAAGGTAACATGCTGTGTCCTTCCTATCAAAAAGTCCTCAGTCCAGTTATGAATTTCACTTGATACCCCATATGATCATACTTTTCACAGTCAGTGTAGGTGTGGAACAGAGTCAAATACTGTTAGGAAATCAAAAAACACTATCTACCTGTTGCCTTGATCCAATGCTTTCAGCAAGTTATGTGAGAAAAGTGAGAGTTGGATTTCATATCATCTATGTTTTTGAAAACCATGCTGGTTGATATTGAGAAGGTAGTTCCGTTCGAGATACCTCATTATGTTTGAGCTCAAAATATTTTCTAAGAATCTACAACAAATTGATGTCATGGCTACTGGATGGTAGTTTTGTCACTCCTACAACCCTTCTTGTAGACGGGTGTGATCTGTAACTTTTTCCAAAAACTAGGTAAGGTTTTCTGGATAGATTACAGTGAGAAGAGAGGATAACTCAGCCACAAATTCAATATAGAATCTGACTGTGATTCCATCGGGGTCTGGAGCTTTGTTTAATGATTTCAACTGTTTCTCAACACAACTGACACTAATACCTATTTCGTTCATTTTTTCAGTGTACGAGGATTGAATTGGGGCAGTTCTCCTGGGTTTTTATTTGCAAAGGAACATTTGAAAATCGAGTTCAGAATTTCAGCTTTTACTTTGCTACCCTCAATTTCAGTTCCTGTCTCACTTGCTAGGGACTGGACACTAACTTTTGTGCCACTAACAGCCCTTACATACGACCAGAATTTATTTGGATTTTGTGAAATGTAATTTGACAATATTCTGCTACAGTAGCCATTGAAGGCTTCATGCATTGCTCTCTTGACAGCCAAACATGTTTCATCCAGCGTCTCTCAATCTATAATCCTACACTTTGTTTTACACCTATTATGCAGTAATCTCTCTTCCTTTAGACGTTTTCTTTACAGTGACTGTATACCACGGAGGTTCCATCCCATTATGAACTGTTCTACTAGGAACCTATCTACTCAGTGTGTGGTCAACTGTTCTTTTCAAGTAGAGGAAGAGCACCTCTACATGCTCCTGACCTGTCCTGAAAGTTTCAAGTTCCTCACTGAGATAAGATATTACTAATTTCTACTTAGTTAACTGAACGCATAATAAGAGGATCCTCACGACACAGTAAATAACTGTGCGTCAGTCGGGTGTAGCCAATGTGGAGCCGACAAACGACGACTGAGTCCCTGCGGGTGGCTCGCAGGGATGACCGCCAAACAGTCGTCATCTCCTTGATATGACGGAGTTTGTTTGGCACGGGCAGGTTGCGCCATTCAGTGTCCCAGAATTCGAAAACTTTGCGGCGTAATAGTGCCCGCGAATCAGTCGCCGGGAGGCCAATCTCCAGAGGTGGTTTACTGATGGCCTCTTTCACCAGGCGGTCAACATTCTCATTGCTGGGGATCCCAACATGGCCTGGGGTCCACACAAAGACCACAGAGCGGCCGTTACGTGCAAGAGTATGCAGGGACTCATGGACAGCCATCACCAGACGAGAACGAAGGAAATACTGGTCGAGAGCTCGTAAACTGCTCAGGGAATTGCTACAGATAACAAAGGACTCACCTGAGCAGAAGCGGATATACTCTAGGGCACAAAAGATGGCGACCAGCTCAGCTGTGTAAACGCTGCAGCCATCCAGCAAGGAACGTTGTTCAGAATGGTCCCCTAGAGTAAGCGCATATCCGACACGACCAGCAACCATTGAACCGTCAGTGTATACAATGCCAGAGCCCTGATACGTGGCCAAGATGGAATAAAAACGGCAGCGGAAGGCCTCTGGAGGGACGGAGTCCTTCGGGCCCTGTGCCAAGTCGAGCCGAAGGCAAGGGTGAGGAACACACAATGGGGGTGTCCGCAAAGTGGCCCGGAAAGGAGGTGGAACTGTAAAAACCCTAAGCCCAGAGAGAAGCTCTTTGACGCGGACCGCGATCGTACAACCTGACCGGGGCCGACGTTCAGGAAGATGGACGACCGATTGTGGGAACAGGAGACGATAGTTTGGATGCCCAGGCAAGCTATAAACATGGGCAGCATAAGCGGCCAGTAAATGTTGGTGCCTCAATCGCAGTGGAGGTACACCTGCCTCCACAAGTATGCTGTCCACAGGGCTGGTGCAGAATGCTCCTGTCACCTGTCGAACCCCACAGTGGTGAACGGGGTGCAGCAGTTGCAATGCTGAGGGCGACGCTGAGCCATACGCCACACTCCCATAATCAAGCCGGGACAGCACAAGGGCTTTGTAGAGCTGCAGCAGCGTATTACGATTGGCACCCCAAGTTGTGTTGCTGAGGCAGCGAAGGGCATTCAGATGCTGCCAGCACTGACGCGTGAGCTGATGAATATGTCGAAGCCAAGTAAGCCGGGCATCGAACAGCAATCCCAGAAAACGGTAAGTGTCAACAACCCTGAGAATGGCATCCTGAAGATAGAGCTCAGGGTGGGGATGGACAGTTCGGCACTGACAAAAATGCATAAAAAAAAGTCTTTGCAGGAGAAAATTGAAACCCATGAGATAGGGCCCATGCCTGCGCCTTGCGTATGGCTCCCTGCAACCCACGTTCTGCAACACTAATGGTGGAGGAGCTGAACAAGATGCAGAAATCATCAGCATATAACGTGGGTGAGACAGACGACCCAACTGCTGCTGCAAGGCCATTTATGGCCACAAGGAAAAGGGGCACACTCAATACTGAGCCCTGTGGAACGCCATTCTCCTGGATATGAAGTGAACTATGGGATGTGCCAATTAAAACGCGGAATGTCCGAACAGATAAAAAATTCTGAATAAAAATGGGGAGAGAGCCCCGGGGACCCCATCCGTGCAACGTGGCGAGTATATGGTGCCACCACGTCGTGTCATATGCTCTGGAGAGGTCGAAAAAGAGGGAGACAAGGTGTTGGCGCCTGGAAAAAGCAGTGCGGATTGCAGACTCAAGAAAGACCAAAGTATAGGCGGTGGAACGGCCCTGACGGAAGCCGCTCTGGCACTGAGCCAGAAGACCCCGAGACTCGAGCAGCCAACACAGCCGTCGACTCACCATACGTTCCAGTAGCTTGCACAGAGTATTTGTCAAGCTGATGGGTCGATAGCTATCCACAGTAAGCGGGTCCTTACCAGGCTTCAGCACCGGAATGATGGTACTTTCTCGCCACTGCGACGGAAAGACACCATCGCCCCATATGCGGTTGAAGATGGCAAGAACACATCGCTGACAGACCGGGGACAGGTGTTTGAGCATCTGATTGTTGATGCCATCTGGCCCAGAGGCCATATCGGGGCACTGTGCCAGGGCGCTTTGGAGCTCCCACAAACTAAATGGGGCGTTATACGTCTCAGGGTGGCGAGAAGCAAAAGAAAGCCGTTTGCCTTCCTCCTGGCGTTTAAGCGCGCGAATCGCAGGCGGGTAATTCCCCGACGCAGAGGCCCGAACATACTGCTGTGCGAAATGCTCGGCGATTGCATCAGCATCGGTGGATACCGCCCCGTTGATGGTAAGCCCTGGGACACCTGTAGAGTGCTGCACTCCAAAGATGCGCCGAATCTTCATCCACACCTGGGAGGGTGAAGTACGGGAACCAATGGTGGAAACGAACCTCTCCCAGCGCTCCTGTTTCCGCCTCTTGATGAGCCGCCGTGCCTGAGCACGGAGACATTTGAAGAAAATGAGGTTCTCCAAAGACGGGTGCCACTTATGTCGCTGAAGAGCCCGCCGACGTTCTTTAATGGATTCAGCGAACTCCGGAGACCACCAAGGCACTGCCTTTTGCCGGGGGCACCCTAACGAACGAGGAATGGTACGTTCTGCAGCGGAAACAATCGCTGCAGTCAGTGTCTCAACCGCCACATCGATGGTACTGTGGGGGAGAGATGCAACAGTGGCAGCAGAGGAGAATGTTTCCCAGTTTGCCTTGCTAAATGCCCACCTAGGCAGGCGTTCATGGGATCGACGCTGGGGTAGTGAAAGGAAGATGGGAAAATGGTCACTACCACACAAGTCATCATGGACTCTCCAGTGGACCGATGGTAAAAGCCCTGGGCTGCACAACAACAGATCTATGGCCGAGAACGTGCCATGCGCCACACTGAAATGCGTGGCAGCGCCAGTGTTTAAGAGGCAGAGATCAAGTTGGGAGATGAGATTCTCGCCATCTCTGCCTTGGCCAGTAATCTTCGATCCACCCCACAGGGGATTGTGGGCGTTAAAATCCCCAAGGAGAAGAAAAGGCGTGGCAAGTTGGGCGACAAGTGCAGCCAATTCGGTCAGGGAGACTGTACCACCTGGAGGGAGATAGACACTGCAGACGTTTATGTCCTGGGTAGTCCTTACGCGGACAGCCACAGCTTCCAAAGATGTTTGAAGGGGCACAGGAGCACTATATACAGAGGTAAGGACATACACGCAGGCTCCACCTGACACACTATTGTAAGTGCTTTGGTTGCAGTAAAAACCCCTGTATCCACGGAGGACAGGGGTCCGCATTGCCGGGAACCAGGTTTCCTGGAGAGCAATGCATAAAGCAGGTGTCAAGCTTACAAGCTGACGCAGCTCAGGTAGATGGCTAAAATAACCGCCACAATTCCACTGGAGGATTGTACAAAGCGTGTCCTGTAGAGGCATTCAGGCACTGAAAAGGCAAATTACTGGGCAGGGTCACATGCTGCCACCGACTGAGTGACGGACGTCGCTACGGCCATCGTTTCTGAGGAGACGGCGAGATCCAGGTCATCAGGGGACGCAAAGAGCTCGACCTCATCCTCAGAGGCTGAGCTGACAGGAAGTGTTGGTGCGGGAACCACTGGGTCCTTATCCTTCTTGGAGAGCTTCCTCTTCTCTCTCTTGTCTTTCGGAGGAGGGTTGGCATGCTGGGAGGGCTTTCCTGACGCATTATCAGGAACAGAGGAAGAGCGTGAAGCCCTTCGACCAGCAGCTGGTGGCTTCTTCAGCCACTGGCTAGTGTCTTGTGAGACACTGGGGAAGTCCTTGGAAGGGACTCCCCCAAGGGATCCCTTCCGAACAAGTGAGGCCAGAGGAGGCTGTTGCGTCTCCGGCTGAGCAGCCGGAGAGAGCTGTCGCTTCCCCGGCTGAGAAGCCGGAGAGGGCTGTCGCCGCTCCGGCTGAGAGGTGGGGACCGACGTCCTCGGTTGCTTGGGGCGCACTGCTCCCGAACTGTGTGTTTTGGGAGCAGTGGAAGAGAGAGTGGCCCCCACCAGTGGTGGGGCAGGCGAAACATGACTGTTCGGTGGGCCAACTGTCAAAGGAGTCTTTGCAGGAACTGGTGGCTGCAGTGTTACAGCAGCATAACTCCTCAACATAGGTGTGGGGTTGAGCCATTCTAATTTCTTCCTCGCCTCTTGGTAAGTTAAACGGTCCAGGGTCTTAATTACTTGTATCTTCCGCTCTCGTTGGTAGACTGCACAATCTGGCGAGCAGGGAGAATGATGCTCCCCACAGTTAACGCAGGTGGGAGGTGGAGCACACGGAGCATTTGGATGCGAAGGTCGTCCACAATCGCGACATGTGGGGCTGGCAGTGCATCTGGAGGACACGTGCCCGAATTTCCAGCACTGGAAGCATCGCATAGGGGGCGGGACATAGGGCTTGAAATCGCACCGGTAGATCATGACCTTGACCTTCTCAGGCAAGCAGTTGCCCTCAAAGGCCAGGATGAAAGCACCGGAAGCGATCCTATTATCCTTGGGTCCCCTAAAGACACGACGAACGAAGTGTGCACCTCGTCGTGCCAGGTTCTCCCGTAGCTCGTCATCAGATGGTAGCAGAAGATCTTTATGAAAGATAATCCCCTGGACCAAATTTAGTGACTTATGGGGAGTGATGTTAACAGGCATGTCACCAAGCTTCTCACAGGCGAGCAACGCCCTTGACTGTGCAGAGGAAGGTGCTTGTATCAAAATGGCCCCGCTCCGCATTTTGGAAAGAGGGGCCACTTTCCCGAACTTATATTCAAGATGGGTCACAAAGAACAGAGGCTTAGTCCCCAAAAATGAATCCCCATCAGTTCTGCTGCACACAAGATATCGCGGTGAATATGGCTCCTGTCTGTCCGCAGCCCTGCGTCCCTCCCAGGGCGTGGCTAGGGAAGGGGACGATTTGGGGTTATATGCCACAGCGTTAAAGTCTACTTTATTGCGCTTAGAGACGTTGGTGGTCGTGCGACCACCGGATTGAGATTGTACCCATTTCATTGCGGGGTATCCGCCCCGATGCCACCCACTCCGACCAGGGGCTCTCCCCACGGGTGGCACCCAGCCACAGCAAAGGCCACCTAGCAGGATGGCCGTTGCCGGGAGTCCTGATGCCCCGGAGAGACGGGCATCTACTCCTAGGCTTACGTGGGGAGGCGGCAGTTCAGGCATCGGCAGTACGATCCCTGTGTTGTCAGGGGGCTACAACCTAGAGGGTACATGACGACCCCACCACAACGGGCTGGCTACCGTGCTGGATTTTGGGTGCCATGGGTAGTCCATAGTGATCGTGGGTGCAGATGATGATGCACTAAGGGCGTAACTTACACAATCCATCAGGTGTGTATGCCCAAAATGAGGGATGGAGGGTGCAGTTACGACACCCAGACGATAAAGAGTGCCAAGGTCTTAGGGCACAGAGGACTGATGGTGCACCATGTAAGGGGTCCTTCCCCAAAAGGCTCTTACTTCTGTTGAATTTGGAAAAATGGAGGTCAAACCCTAATGGGGACCATCACATTAAAGGCCGAAACAGTTGAGACTCCTATTAGTCGCCTCTTACGACAGGCAGGAATACCGCGGGCCTATTCTAACCCCCGAACCCGCAGGGGGGAAATGGACACAGGCAGACAGTGTTTGTTGGTAATGAGGATCACCCTGTGGCTAAACTTGCCTTGGTGCACGGCCAGCACATCTTGGCACAGTGTTACACCGTCCGGGTTATCTGGATACTTCCCACTAACACCAACCTGTCAGAACTCCAGAGATGGGAACTTGCCCTTCAGTATATCCTCTCTTCTCGTTATCCGCCAGGCCTCAACCTCCGCTAATTTCAAGTTGCCGCCACTCGTACCTCACCTGTCTTTCAACATCATTTTTGCCTCTGTACTTCTGCCTTGACTGACATCTCTGCCGAATCTCTTTGCCTTTACAAATGTCTGCTTGTGTCTGTGTATGTGTGGTTGGATATGGGTGTGTGTGCAAGTGTAAACCTGTTCTTTTTTCCCCCTAAGGTAAGTCTTTCCGCTCCGGGGATTGGAATGACTCCTTACCCTCTCCCTTAAAACGCACATCCTTTCGTGTGTGTGTGTGTGTGTGTGTGTGTGTGTGTGTGTGTGTGTGT
Organism: Schistocerca americana; assembly: GCF_021461395.2. Lineage (NCBI taxonomy): Eukaryota > Metazoa > Arthropoda > Insecta > Orthoptera > Acrididae > Schistocerca > Schistocerca americana. Next base: position 765,234,037 of record NC_060123.1, read on the forward strand.
GTGTGTGTGTGTGTATATACAAAAAAATATCATTTATTGTTGATGTGCCCTATTCTTGTATACACATAATATACAGAGAAGAATTGCATTTTATGTTCTTTATATCTGCTTTTTTCATATTCTATTCGAATTTTACGATTCCAACAGGACAAAAACATGCCACGTGAACTTACATTTGAAGAAATTCTAGCAGAACTAGAGAACCATCAAGAGAGTGACGATGAAGATGATATACAGAATTGGCAATTATTCCACCCAATGCAGATGTAATAACAGATGAAGAAGACACTGACGAAAATGTACTGTTGTACAAGATGACGCCGGTACTTTAGAGCTCACAACCAGCTGAGATGAAGTTAATGCTACAGTTGTACATCCAGAAGCCAAAAGAAGGAAAGCGTTGGGAGGTGGAGGAGAAAGTGGTATGTTATCTACAAAAAAATATATATGTAAGTGGTATAAATGTCAACCAACGTACACAAACAATAGTGAACCAGGGAAGAGCAACAAACATTATGATGCAGAATGTCTAGCAAATAACACAGTGCCCCAGGTGTTTGAGGATTTTTTTTTCTAAGAAACTAATGGATACTATTATTGAACAAAGCGAAATTTATGCTTGCCAACATAACAGAATAAATTTTCTGCTAACCAAAGAAGAACTAAAATTATTTATTGGCGTACTACTTCTGAGTGGTTATCATAAGCTTCCCCACAAGAATAAGTACTGGGAACAGGCTCCTGACGTCGGTGTTCCTTTAGTCTTCAACTCCGTGTCAAGAAATAGGTTTTGGGAAATAAAGAGATTCATTCATCTCAATGACAACTCCAAAATAGACAGAAACGACAAGATGTACAAACTGAGGTTATAATTTGAAATGCTGAAATAGGAATTTGGTAAATTTGGCGTATTTCATTCAGAACTCTCAACTGATGAAATAATGGTACATTATTATGGCAAACATTCAGCTAAAATGTTTCTGAGGGAAAAGCCTATCAAATTTGGATATAAAATTTGGTGTCTTACAAGTTCCAATGGCTTTCTTTACAATTTTTCACCATACTGTAGCAAGACTGACAACAAACAGGAGCCTTTAGGTGCAAGGGTAATAAATGAACTAACCACCATGATTCCAGAATCAGAGTATCCGAATTATAAGCTTTTCTTTGACAACTTTTTCACCAGTGTTGACACACTGATCACACTCGGAAAGAGTAAAATGAAAGCTGCAGGAACAATAACAGAGATCCGAACTAATGCATGTCCTTTGATTGACTCGAAAAGAATGGCAAAAGGAAGGAACGAGGATTCTATGACTACATATTTGACAAAGAGAATGAAGTTCTGGTTGTGAAATGGAGTGACAACAAACCAGTATGTGTAGTGACAAATAACAGTACTATTATTCCTTGAGTTCTACTAAAATATATTCACGGGCAAAAAAAAGGAAATATCTGTTACACTGCCACATATCATTGAAGAATACAATGCCCACATGGGTGCCATATATCTACTGGACAAGCAGATATCACTTTATAGGACGAGGATAAGGTCAAAGAAATGGTGGTGGCCATTATTCACACAGATGATATATATCTGCATAGTAAACACATGGCGTGCATACCAAATTGCTAACTCTAATGAGAAGCTCTTACTTTTGGATGTCCGACAGAGAATAGTGATGTTTTTTCTATCAAAGGAAAAAGGATCAGTACCAAAACAAAGAGGAGCACAAGGAAGCAAATTGATGGGAGGACGGGTGAGCACAGATGTACGACTAGATCCAGGAAATCATTTCTTTGTGCCAAGTAAAACACAGAAGAAATGTGCTTACTGCAAGAAAAAAACAACAAAAATTTGTGATAGGTGCAATGTTGGTGGACATGACAAGTGTTTTGCTTCATTTCATACTGAATATTGTAATGTAATTAACTGTCAGAGATAAAGTTTATCTCATGCGAAAAGTACGATGCCCACAGTAGAGAGTTAAGGTAACTTCATTATGTTGCCATACAATGTGTTTAATTTATTTATTTATGAATATTTTCTTTTATGATAAATAATGGATTTGTTTGAGATGATAAATGTGGTATATTTATAGGTATTTATTTATATGTGTCTTTGGAGTGTATTAAGGTCAGAAGACCACAGAATCTGGAATGCAGGAATGTCTGCAACTTCCGGGCACATGTTGGCTTGCACGCCACTTCTTTGTCGGTATTGGAGGGAGATGGACGTGTTTAAGTGACCAGTACAGTATAATGCATTTTTAGGGTATCAATGTTCGAAGTGAAAATATTGTAGTTACTAAACAAAGAGTACGAATAAATATTATTTTTAGCCGAAAGTAATTCGAACCCGGTAATGTTTATTTCAAACAAGAAGAAAACCCAGGCCAGGCTTGTTAGAGTAATGTTTTGCAGACAAAACCCCTAGACAAACGAGATCTGCAGTGTGTAATCTTTCGGCAGCTACTAATAAATAAGCCTTGCTGAAATTGTGCTGGAACTACTCGTATTATTATCAATTACAAACACGTTGTGCGAAAGTGGTCCTACCACAATATACCGCGTAAGATTCCACATCATTCAGTTATCAAGAAACGAGATAGGTAACAACCAGTACAATATGGTGGCGTCGTCCGGGATTATTGAAAATGTTACCGAAATGAACTACCACCGAGATTGCGAAGAAAACGACAGAATTCGTACATCCTGGCTGAAAATGTTAAAGGAAGTCAAATGCTGATACCTTCAAGACAAAGGAAGTCGAATGCTGATACCTTCAAGACAACAGGATGCAGTTACTGGAGCAAGAATAACGGCGCAATAAGTCACGAAAGAAGAAAAAAGTGTAAAGTGTTGTGCAACCAAAAAAGCAATATTCATACAAGTGTAGTGTTTCAGTGTTGTGAATTCCATCACACACCAATCAACAAAGAAGACCTTATAAGAAAATAAGTAAACTGTGAGTAAAATAGTTTAGTATCCTTTAGAAAAGATAAATTTGTTGTGTTTTGTTTATTCCTGTGTAAAAAGATCACTATTGTAAAAGACGAAGGTATTGACGACGGTGTCGCCAACGCTAGTACAGATGTGAATTTATCATACGAAAGTGAATGCAACAGTAATAGTCCGAATCCTGTAGACAAAGTTGAAACTCATACGGAAAGACAGAATGAAGTTAAAGACATGCTATCAAAAATAATGAATTATATGGAGGGAAAATTTAAGGCAATTGATGACACTAACAGACAAAACGGACAGTGGTTAGGAAATATTAAAGACAGACTCGATGCTAATGAGATTCGTTTGGATCAAATGGAGAACTCATACGGAAAGACAGAATGAAGTTAAAGACATGCTATCAAAAATAATGAATTATATGGAGGGAAAATTTAAGGCAATTGATGACACTAACAGACAAAACGGACAGTGGTTAGGAAATATTAAAGACAGACTCGATGCTAATGAGATTCGTTTGGATCAAATGGAGCAAAACAACGCTGCTCAGTTAGACCAGACTCTCAAGCTCATGAGTGATAAATTTGAAAAACAATTCAAAGAATATGAAAAGAAAAATGACAATCACTTTCAAAAAGTAGAAGCAAAAATTTCCAGTTTGAGTCGTAATATGGTTAAGATCACGGGTAAGGTCAATTATGTCGGGAGAAAAGTTAAAAATGTAGATGCAAAAGTAAAAAATCTGAAAACTGAAGCAAGTACAGGTAGAGAGAAAATCCATAATGCGTTTAAAGTTGTGCATTCAGATATCAAACATGTAGAAGAAACAGTATCTGAGCGTATTTCTCTTGTAGACGATAAAATTGTTAAAGTAGAAAGCAAATTTGAACAAAAGATAGGAATTATTACTGAAAAAATAGATGTAAATAATCAGATAAACAAAAATGAAGTCAAGAGTTTAGAAAGTAGTATTAATGACATCACTAAGAAACTTGAAAGTGTTAGTAGCAATATGGTCAGCAATAGTTTGCCGAACAATATTGGCACTTTGTGGTACAATATTCCAGTACAAAACTTTTCAGATGAGAGCAGTATGCATCCGGTAGATTTCCTGCAGCATTGCAAGGATAACTTTTTTCCAAATATGAATGATAATTTGAAAATTAAATTTGTGAAAAGATTTCTAGAAGGTGAAGCATTGTCATGGACTAATCATTATTGTACTGAGGGAATGTCTTTTGCAGAGTTCGAGGAGAGGTTCTTAAGTAAATTCTGGTCAGAGACAGAACAGGCAAGAATAAAAAGCGAATTCTTGAATGGACCTGTTTATAAACATGAATTTCGTAGCATGAAGCAATTTTGCAGAAATCAGTTAAGGAAACTCACTCGCCTAAGCAAACCTTTTGATGAACTCACTCAAATTGATGCACTCAAAAGGAGGCTACCATGTGAACTACAGGGGGAGTTAGCTTATGGTCCAGATGACACAATAGATCAGTTTTTGAAATATGTTGACAAACTAGACAGAATTATTGAGAAAACGGGTAAACCACCACACCATAGTCAAAACCATTTTCAAAGGACAGGGCATACAATTTGGGGAAACACACAACATGATAAAAAGGAAACACACAATTTTGGAAGTAGTGATTCTCATAAGAGAAATCACCAGTACAACTTCAAGGGATCACAAGGACACAATTTCCATTACAAAGGTCAGTATGGAAATAATCATAACCAATCTGGTAACAGACACTTTGGAAATAAACCAAAGGAGTGGAATAGTCATAATGGTATGGGGAGAACTGAACAGGAGTTAAAAAACTGAATGAGGCTCCATTGGCGGTCCGCAAGGTAGGAGCTACTTATACACAAATGGAAAGGGCCAACCCAAACTGTCTAACTAAACAGAAAGTTACCTGTGACATAATGAGTAATTATTTCAAAGAGGAGTGTTATCCCATTAATGTAGTATCTGTTACAAATAATATATGACATACAAATAAACCAGAAACAAAAGGTAAGTTATTTAAAGACACTGATTGCTTAGAAAACTGTGAAGACTTAAACTTAGATTCATTCTATGAGTGGGCTGAGAGGAGCACCTTGCTGGAAAATAGTTGTTCAAATGATCAAAGTGTATTAGGAATTAGAGAACTTATGGAAGAGTCTGGTGGGCTAGGAATGAAAAGAGCACCTAGTAAGGATGATTTAAATGTGTATCTGCATACTGAAGGTAAGAGTGCAGAGGATAAAGATGATAATTTTTGTGATGTTGATTGGGAAGAAAAGGAAATTGAGGATAGTAGTGAAGATAGATGTTTTATTGGTGTAAGTGAGGAGTTGGAAGCTTTAGGGATTACTAATATAAAAGAGGATAGTAATGAAATTAGCGAGGTACACATGAACACAGTTGACAATTTCAATGATAAGGATGCCAGAATTTCAGCCAATGAGTTATTTGATCTTAATACATGGAAGAAAAATGAGAAGGAATTGACAGCAGGTAATCTTAACAGCATTAGGGGAGTAGATGATGAAATGTCAGATAGTGAGCAATTTTTGTTTAACTTATGGGTTAACAGTAGTGCCATTAAGGATGATGAAAATTTCAGAAAGGTAACACTTGATATATGTGAAACTTTGTATCCAGACTGGTGGCATAGAATTAAGTATCACATTGCACAAATGTTAAGACAGAAATATAAAGGAGAGACACACAATAGCACAAATGAATGTAGTTGGCTTAATGAAATATTCAGAAATAGTAATCAGGCCAAAGAAAATGCAATTAGGGTAATAACAGCATATAACTCTGGTAGTAATGATACAGGTAAGGATACTGGAAAGGGATATGGATTCAGTGAAATTGAAGATGACTTATTACATGAGAATATTAACAAAAAATTTGACTTTGATGTAAGCAGTCCGTTTATTGATGTGCAGATAGGATCATGGAAAGGAAAGTGTTTAGTAGACACAGGAAGTCAAGTATCTGGGATATCAGAATCATTAAGTAAAAAACTGAAAACTAATAAGGATTATGTCGAGTTACCTGTGGTAGGAATTAAAATAAGAGGTGCTACCGGGAAGCACAGTAAATCAATAAGGAGTCAGGCTTTTATTACTTTTGAAATTGAAGGAGTATCATGGTCACATGGGTGTCTCGTCATTCCTGATCTCACAGAGGATTTTATCCTAGGCATGTCTTGGATAACAAAAGTAAGTGCAGCATTTGATTGGGCAGGGCAGAAATTAATGATGACTCTACCAAGTGGTGAAGTCATCACTACGAAACTTCTTCAATCAAATGTGTTTTGTATGAATAAGACTGTGAACAGTATTGAATTTACAAAAGAAGGTGAGTACATTGAAAGCCATGTCACAGATTTCGATACAGATGAGATAGAGTTTGAAAAGTTAGTAAATGAAAAAGTAGTCGAGGCTAGAGAACTAACTGAGAACCAGAAACAAGATTTGAAATTATTTTTGTGAGAATATAGTGATGTATTTAGCAATATACCAGGTAAAGTAATTTGATACCAATGTACTTTACAGTTGAAGCCACATGAACCTTTCTTTACAAAACCATACAGTATTCCAATCTCGAAAAGGGTAGAAGTGGAGAAAGAATTGCAAAAGATGGAAGTGTGTGAAATCATTGAGAGGAGTATAAGCCCTTATAATAATCCCTTAGTCACTGTAAATAAACCTAATGGACAAGTCAGATTAGTACTAGATTCCAGACAGTTAAACAAATGTTTATACAGAGAAACTGACCACCCAGAGAACATCGATGAGTTGTTATATAAATTTAAAAATATCCAAATTATGTCAAGCCTTGACCTAACTTCAGGTTTTCATCAAGTACCTCTTGCAATTAGTTCTAGAAAGTACACTGCTTTCTTATACAATGGGAGATGTTACCAGTATTGTGTAGTGCCTTTCGGATTAAACTCATCAGTCGCCGAATTTATAAGGGCACTAGACTATGTACTTGGCCAAGAAGTTGTGTCAGAATTAACAATTTATGTAGACGATATATTAGTTTCAAATCAAAGTTGGGAGGATCATTTGAAGTTATTGAAGAAGGTGTGTGAGAAACTCAGAAGAGGTGGTATGACATTAAAACTGGAAAAATGTAAATTTGGTGTGTCAGAACTAAAATTTTTAGGTCATGTCATTACTAAGGAAGGGATAAGTGCAGATCCGGAGAAAATAAAATCTATCGTAAACTTTCCATCTCCTAGAAACCGGAAACAATTAAAGTCTTTCTACGGACTCTGTGGATTCTATCGAAAATATGTAAATGGACAATGCCTTAATGTAACATGTTTAAGCAACTTACTTAGAAAAAATACTCCATGGAATTGGTCTGAAGAGTGCCAGAAAGCATTTGATAAAATTAAGAATGAACTTTGTAAGAACAGTCTTTTATACAGACCAGATTTTAGTTTGCCATTTTGTCTTCACACTGACAGTAGTGATTATGGACTAGGAGCAGAACTATTTCAGGAGAAAATTGTGAATGAAAAAAATCTTCATTGTACAATTGCATTTGCCAGCAGAATGTTACTTAAACATGAGAGAACGTACACTGTCACAGAAAAAGAATTACTCGCAGTACACTGGGCGTTTACAAAATTTAAAACATACCTGTTAGGACACAAGATAAAAGTCTATTCAGACCACAAAGCTTTAAGTTACTTGCAGGAGTGTAGACTATATCACAGTAGATTAACCAGGTGGGCAATGTTCATGCAACAGTTTGATTACGAAATTGTGTATATTAAGGGATCAGAAAACGTAGTAGCTGATGCTTTATCCAGGTTACCAGTAGGAGGAGATCAGGAAATGTTTGATCAAGAGGAAGAAAAGGAATTTAAAATAAGATACATGAAGGGAATCCAGGATGAAAAGCTCATAAAGACACTTTGCAATAACATCAGGAGGGGACAGAATAACGATCCTAATTGGAAATTGGTTAAGGACTGTTTAGGCAAAAGAGGGTATGATAAACTTGACAAGTACTATAAGGTCTTTAAGGGAACACTCTTTAGAAGAACAGATGTGGACTCTGACAATTGGAAGCTATGTTGGCCAGAGTGTGAGGCAGACAAATTAATGAAGTACACCCATGAGAGTTATGGTCACTGTGGAATACAGAAATGTGTAAAAAAAGTTACAAGAAAATATCTACTTTTATAACATGGTAAAGAAGGTGAGAAACGAAATATCAACATGTGACAAATGTCAAAGAGTAAAAGTAAGCAACAGAACATGTCAGGGAGAAATGCAGAACATCATTCCAGATAAACCATTAGATTTAGTAGCTGTAGACTTTTATGGACCTTTACCTAAAAGCAAAGGTGGCCATTGTTTTATATTCGTCATGGTTGATGTATTTTCCAAACTAATTAAACTTTATTCTGTGCGAAAAGCTACAAGTAAACAGATCATTGCAAAAATTGAGAGAGATTACTTCAAGAGTGTAGGGAAACCTAAAGCTATACTATCTGATAATGGTTCACAATTTGTTTCAAAAAACTGGAAAGCATTCATGGAAAAAAACTAACACAAAACATATCTTGATATCCATGTACAACCCATCTTCAAACCCAGCAGAAAGGTACATGAGAGAAATAGGGAGACTTTGTAGGACATATTGTAGTCACAAACATCCTAGTTGGTCCGACCATGTAAACAACTTCGAGGATATCATGAACAGCTTGCAGCATAGCTCTACTGGGTTTTCACCATATGAAATTATGTTTCACCTCAGACCAGCAAATCTTATTTCTGAATTAATAGACTTTCCACAATGTAGCTTAATATCAATGAAAGAACGTGAAGAGATTGTAAAGAAAACCATGAAGAAACTAGGTGAAGCTAGGAAAAGCAGACATAATAGGAAAATAAAGGCTACCACATTCAGAGTAGGTGACCATGTCTTAGTGAAATCCCACGAACGATCAAAGTTACTAACAGCAGAACTCAAGAAGTTCTTTGACATTTACATTGGGCCATTTGAGATTATTGAGAACCCCATCCAAATGCGTACCGATTAGTATATCCCAAGTCGAGAAAGCTGTTTGGTCTTAGGAATGTTGTTTCTTTGAAGCCGTATATTGAGAAAAGAGCAAACTGAGCCTAAAAACATGCCTTTATCTGGAAAGAATTTTACTGGAAGTAAAGAAAGAAAGAAAAAAAATGCAGTCACCATACTATGCCATGTAACACATCTCATGCAAAACGATGTTGTATCTAGACTGATTGTCACGTAATTATATTATAAGATTAGATTTCATGATTCCTATGTGTTTTTTAAAGTAATTTTACAGTATTTAATGAATTGCAAAATATGTAAACTTGATAAATAAGGGATTTTATTTTATTGATGATGCTAGGAGACAAGACATGTCACCCACCCTCACAGTTTGAGAATAGCAAATCTCATAAATTTTGAAATTTGTTCATTCACTTAAATAGACCATAATGCTAAAAAATATATATATATATATATATATATATATATATATATATATATATATATATATATATATATATATATATATATATATAAAATAATTGTATAGTTAATAGAATATATTTTCTTGTATATGCAAGTGTGCCTTTGTTTTACATCATGCTCACCATAACTGGTTTTATTCAGCTCTGTTTATAACCCCATAAAGATACTTTGTTGGCTTATTTTGCCTCTTAATTTTGATATAACATAATTCACAAGGCTCATGAGAGAATAGTGTTGTTGAATTGAAATACTTTTGCAAACTCACTGATGATATAGGAGTTAGTACTATGTTTGTTCTAATATGAGAAAATGTTTTAACTTTAGTATTATTTTATAGTAAATTTCTGGGCAACAAATCGACATATGTATTTATGTTGTGAGACAAAGGAAGAAGTCAATGGTCGATGAAAGAATAAACAGTTTACTACAGTTGTGATAAAAAGTTGTATACAAGCCAAGACAATGATGCAATTTCTGTATCAGACTGACAAGTGGACCAAGGTACACTTGCAAGTCCTGGTGGGCTATTGTAATGTAATTAACTGTCAGAGATAAAGTTTATCTCATGCGAAAAGTACGATGCCCACAGTAGAGAGTTAAGGTAACTTCATTATGTTGCCATACAATGTGTTTAATTTATTTATTTATGAATATTTTCTTTTATGATAAATAATGGATTTGTTTGAGATGATAAATGTGGTATATTTATATGTATTTATTTATATGTGTCTTTGGAGTGTATTAAGGTCAGAAGACCAAAGAATCTGGAATGCAGGAATGTCTGCAACTTCCGGGCACATGTTGGCTTGCACGCCAATTCTTTGTCGGTATTGGAGGGAGATGGACGTGTTTAAGTGACCAGTACAGTATAATGCATTTTTAGGGTATCAATGTTCGAAGTGAAAATATTGTAGTTACTAAACAAAGAGTACGAATAAATATTATTTTTAGCCGAAAGTAATTCGAACCCGGTAGTGTTTATTTCAAACAAGAAGAAAACCCAGGCCAGGCTTGTTAGAGTAATGTTTTGCAGACAAAACCCCTAGACAAACGAGATCTGCAGTGTGTAATCTTTCAGCAGCTACTAATAAATAAGCCTTGCTGAAATTGTGCTGGAACTACTCATATTATTATCAATTACAAACACGTGGTGCGAATGTGGTCCTACCACAATATACCGCGTAAGATTCCACATCATTCAGTTATCAAGAAACGAGATAGGTAACAACCAGTACAATATACATTCCATAACATTACAATATTCTTTATTTAATGTTTGTGTTGCTTCTTACAATATTATGCATGGAGAATAAGATTGTGAATTTGGATAGCGCATTTGGCCAATGTCCCAAAAATGAGGACTTCTGTAGTTTTTGTTCTAATAAACTGAAACTTTTCAAAACAACTTTTTATTCAATTTATCACTCAATGTAACATATTTATGTATAAAAGTTTGCAAAAAAAAGATCCAATAGAGTTTTGGCCAGCAAAGGGTTAAGGGAAAACCAGATGTAACACAAAATGTCTGGCAGAAAATCTGCTACAGGAACTACATCACAAACCCCGACTGCTCACAGATTATGCACAGGACAATGGTAACTTCCGAAAATTCTCAAAAATACACATTTATTTGCATCGATATACAATGAAATTCAGGGGTGATGTATACTTTGGCTGAGCTGTGAACCACAAAGCATTGATTTGCTACGTAAATTACGTATACAAAACACTGGTAGCACTAACTTACAAAGTATAGTTTTGCAGGCATCTCAAAATTCTGAAACTAAACTATTTCTCACATAGTTGGACAACAAAATAAGAGACAGACTATTTTGAATGAGGATGATAGGCATACTGTTCTAAAAATTTTTGAAAGAACACAGTTTAGTTTAAGCCTACAATTGACGGTAATAGTACTGGTTTATCACGGGATTCCCAAATGTTTGAAATTTCACAACATATCAGAATTCAAACAAGTATCGATACAATCAATGAAAAATTACGCAGAAGTGACATGAACAGCAAAATATACAAATATAGAACTTCAAACAGACACATTATCTAGTACAAACAGTCCCCACATAAGGGAAAATTCCTAAGTCAGCTTTATTTAAATGGGCAAATAAAATAAATAACAAAACTGGAAATTGTCCCTCCTCTTGCAATGAATTGCTACTGGACAACTGCTTTTGTACATTAAATGGAGAGTACAGTACACATCTAATTAACACCAATGGATTTCTGTTCACAGAATAACAATCTTTGGATACTGTACTGCATAGTGTGGGAATTCTGAGACATTCTGGGTTGCTGCAGAGTGATTCATTTTTTAAAATAGACAATGTGTAGTGGTGTACACTGTTAACACACTAGGCATATTACAAGGGCCACTTGTTCACTCCTTTTGTACACACATCAGTTAGACTGAGGTAGCAATGGAGTTTAAAAGCAAACATTCATACATGGCACTGAATTTAAGATAGAAGTGAATTTAAAGCAGTATTTGGAATCTCTTCATGCAATAAACCAACAGTCTGCTGCTGATTTAATGATTTCTGAGACACACTCTTGAAGACTGAAGTCAATAATGACAGCCACTACTGAAAGAAACTAGCTTCACCTCTGGATAATGATGACTGAAGAGGACAGCTCCCCACTGTCTCTACCAACAAAATGAATGCAGTCTTTGAATCAGATCAGAACTAGTTTGTTGAGTTCCTGCATGGCAATCTTCAGATCAGAAAAATAGTTGTGAAGATCAGAAAAATAGTTGTTAGATACAACACCTTTTAACACTTGAGTAAAAAAACTTGCTGCTAAATCCTGATATTAAACAGTTGAAAAATTTGATTCTCAGTGGTCAAAAGCAGCATACAATAACTAATGACAGAAAACAACTGTACCAATCTTAGAAACAAACATGTGATAGACCTTCTCAGAACACACCCATATGGCAAAAGTGAAAAAGAGGACACAAAAATTATTAATGTCATTGGATGAAAATGATATTTTTCAGCTTAAGATAATAGAGTTACTAAAAATATTTTTAATTAAGCAACTAGTTTCAGCTCGAAAAGCCATTTTTCGGTTTACACACATAGCGAGGTCCCACAGAAATAAAAAGGCAGCAAACTCACACTATGTGCTACTGTTCATCATGGCTTACAAATTACAGTAGAAATGCTACTGTTTGTTGTACTTTAAAAACATTTAAAATGGCTTTTTGGGCCAGAACTAACTGTACAGGGTGATTCAAAAAGAATACCACAACTTTAAAAATGTGTATTTAATGAAAGAAACATAATATAACCTTCTGTTATACATCATTACAAAGAGTATTTAAAAAGGTTTTTTTCACTCAAAAACAAGTTCAGAGATGTTCAATATGGCCCCCTCCAGACACTCGAGCAATATCAACCCGATACTCCAACTCGTTCCACACTCTCTGTAGCATATCAGGCGTAACAGTTTGGATAGCTGCTGTTATTTCTCATTTCAAATCATCAATGGTGGCTGGGAGAGGTGGCCGAAACACCATATCCTTAACATACCCCCATAAGAAAAAAATCGCAGGGGGTAAGATCAGGGCTTCTTGGAGGCCAGTGACGAAGTGCTCTGTCACGGGCTGCCTGGCGGCCGATCCATCGCCTGGGGTAGTTGACGTTCAGGTAGTTACAGACAGATAAGTGCCAATGTGGTGGCGCTCCATCCTGCTGAAATACGAATTATTGTGCTTCTTGTTCGAGCTGAGGGAACAGCCAATTCTCTAAGATCTCCAGATACTGTAGTCCAGTTACAGTAGCACCTTCGAAGAAAAAGGGACCAAAATCTTTATTGGCTGAAATGGCACAGAAAACGTTCACCTTAGGCGAGTCATGTTCATACTGAGTTGTTTCCCGCGGATTCTCAGTGCCCCATACACAGACATTGTGACGGTTGACTTTCCCGTTAGTGTGGAAAGTTGCTTCATCACTAAACACAATCTTTGAAATGAAAGATTCATCTGTTTCCATTTGAGCAAGGATAAAATCACAGAAATCGATTCTTTTAATCTTAAGCTGTTGATATTTTTTTTTATGATGCAACCAGTTTTGGTCAAAGACCATTTTTGAGGACCTGTTGTACCCACAGCATGGAAACAGGAAAAATTCAGGCAAAATGGATACTTCAAAATTGTAGTAACAATACATACAATGCTTGTGGATATTTAATTTATATTTCTGACATTGTATTCTTTTGATATATATAGTTTTTGCTGGTAATCAAATTCTGTAAGTGTTGCTTGTATTGTTACTATAATTTTCAAACATTCTTTTCATCCCAAATTTTCCCGTATCCACGATGTATATACAACAGGTGCCTGAAAATGGTCTTCAACTGAAACCAGTCACACAGTAAAAAATTAAGTTGAATAACAGCTCAAGATGACACATACTGTCATTTCTACAACTCACTGCTTTTGGTATCACCTGTGAGTAGCTGTACGCTTTGATGACGTTGGCACTGGGGTCGTGCTGTATTCTACCACCACCAGTGCACTTGGTATCAACGCCGAGGCCTTTCACCCTGTCCATCGTCTCATCGTAGACGTCTGAATGGAAGCCAACTCACTTGTATCCTCGCACCTAGTAGCAGGAACCATAGTCAAACTTTCAACAAAATGTATCAAGAGTACTAAGCAAGAAGAAAACACAAAAGTAGCAACGTGAGTGGAAATTGTGGCATCAAAAATAATCTGAAAACATAACTTAAAGGAGCTGTTGTTATATCCACTATCTATAGGAAACACAAACAGGGGCTTCTGTTTTTTTTTTTTTTTTTTTTTTTTCCATACCTACTGCAAATGCAAACGAAAGCTTTTGTATATTCGGACATGTGTTCTCTCGGAAAACACTGAACATAACGTAAATCATCTAGCTGACAAGGTAGTTGGCAACATCAGCACATGGCTTTTGGAGAACGGATTAATACTTCACTGCCAACAACTGAACTCTTGTAAAATAGAAATAGTCTTGTCCTGAGCTGGTCGAACAGACATTTTAAATTCTTAAGACTGAAAATAGATGAAAAGCTCTCTCAGAAGTATCATGTTCAACACCTTAAGCAGAAAATGAACACTTCTGTCTTCACTATACACTATGTCTTGGACACAAACACAAAAGCTTGTTTACTTTTGCTCTGTTATCTCATATGGTGTTATAGTTTGGGGCAATTCTGTGCACTTGGCAAGAATATTCTCATCCCTGAAAAATGCAGTCAGCAAGGTCTGCAGTGCCAGCTTGTGAACATTCAGGGTTGCCGCAAGTTTCCCCAAGTGACGTTCCCTGATTTCCAGCAAGTTTTAGCATTTTTCCCTGACAAATTTCGAGGTCTCAAGGGCAAGTAAAGACATAAGTTCACAAAAAAAATGTAAGGACTTCTGTATTTCTTCCCCTCATGAGCAAAAATCTTAAGTACTAATGTCAGCATCTTTTGTAATGAACAGTTTTTAGATGGAGAAAGAAAGACAATGGTATATAATATTCCATGAAGAGCACTGATGTTATTTTATTTCAATAAAACTAAACATATTTGGTGACACAAATACGCATTTCCTTGGAGTCGCAAGACAGATTTAAAATACCTACACTGATTTCAGAAATAACCTCAGAAAAAAGTAGGCCTATTGAAAGTAGTATATAAGGCAGGCCAAAATATACAGGTACATAGCATACAAACCGCCTGTGACTGCCACAAGTTGTTCTTCCTATCGCTCATACTTTCTAATATACAGGGTGTACATTACATCTGGGAACACTTTCAATTATTTATTGCACAAGAACCAAACATAGCACAGATATCACACATATGTCTTTTTGAAGGAAACCCTGAAAGTTCTTTTTCATGTATACCACCGCAGCATACTTTGGTGATTTGCCGATAACACCAGTCATAAACATTGCAAGTTCAGGTGCGGAGCGAGCTTTCTGCGTGTTGGAGTTCGACAAACAAAGTGTTTGCTACAGCTGTTCAATGGATGTTTAGAACAAAGTACGGTAAGAAACCACCAATAAGGAAGGCACAACAAATTTATTATGACGGGTTGCTTGTGCCCAGCACAGAGAAGCAGACATCCCAGTGTGAGTGAAGTGAATTTGGTGCGTCTTGCATCCCATGAACTCGAAATGGCTCCACTGACTGTGGCAAGTCATGCGACAGAAGTTGTCTATGAAACCATTCAGATTGGAGCTAGGGTAGAAGGTCAATAACAACAACAAAGACAAGTGTTTTGAGTTTTGTTCACAGTTGCAACAATTGAATAAGGACGGGGATGGAATTTTTGATCGCTTAAGTTTTAGCAATGAAGCCACTTTTCACACTAATGGGAAAGTGTACAGGCATAATTGTCGAATCTGGGGTGCAAAGCATCCACACGAATGCATTGAATTTGGGTGTGATTCGCTAAATGTAAATGTTTTTTGTGCTTTGTTGTGTCGAAAACTGTACGGGCCATTCTTCTTCGCCAAGAGAACTGTCACTGGATATTCCTACTCGGATTTGTTGCAGCAATGGCTGATGCTTCAGATGCAATTGGGCTCTCCGTTCATCTTTCAGCAGCATGGGGCTCCCCCCCATTTTCATCGTGAAGTTTGCGGGTACCTGAATACGGAGCTGCCGCATCGATGAACTGGCCGTGCTACAGAAGGGAACAGCTGTTTCATGAAATGGCCTCCCTGATCACCAGACCTCACTCCGTGTGACTTTTTTTCTGTGGGGACACATTTAAGATCCGGTGTACGTATGGTCTCTACCACGTGATGTAGCGGAGCTCCGGGAGAGAATACGAGAAACAAATATCACAATCGACGATGCCATGCTGGGACAGGTATGGCACGAATTCGATTATTGTATTGATGTCTGCCGGGTCACTCATGATTCGCGTACTGAATGTTTGTAAAAAAAAAAAAAAAAAAAAAAAAGATATGTACATCCTGTATAAATTATTTTCTAAGCCCCAAAATGTACTAGAAGAAATAAAATGTTTATAAAACAATGTACCGCACACTGTACTTGCAGTGAGAAAGTCACAATTCCTGAACTCCATCGCCCGTGGCCTCTGGCCTGCCGAGGAGCACCACAGTCCTGAGTCCTCGGATAAATCACGAAAACCCACTGCATTATACCACACACAAACAGAGCCGGCCTGGGAGCAGATCGGCGAGACTAGATCCGATGGGCAGGGCTTGCACATTATTGGGAAACGATGGGCTTCAAATCGGCAGACCCAATCCGTTAGAGAGACCCACAGAAATGGCCTGTGGTTTTGGCCCATCATGGAAGTCCATTCATGTGGCCAGCTTTACACAAGTCACTGACATTATGTTGACAAAATGAGATGGTGGTGATAAATCCATCAATTTGTGCAAATACTCTGAGAATTAATGCTAATGAAGATAGGTAGCAACTCAACGTAAAGATGATCGCTGAACCATGGACAGACACGTAGAAAAGACAATCACACTCTCACAACTAAATTTTTGGCCATAGCCTTTCTTGGAAAATAACACACACACACACACACACACACATATTCACACAATCACTCAGACACAACTCGTGCACATATGACCGTTGTCTCCAGCCACTGGGTCAACAATCTCCAAGAATCATATCAAAACAAACCACCCCTCACGCCACCCATCGGCAGCTACTAGGCTAATGGCAAGAAGTGGTGGCAGCACTGACTGCAAGCTGAGGGGAGTGGTAGGAAGTGGAGAAGCAGTAAGAATGAGGGAGTAGGGAAGCGGTGCATGTATTAAGCTGCACCCAGCCAGCGACGATGCAGGAAATCCCAGTAAACAAACTGTTTCATCTACTGAGACAAAAAACAAGATTTCTCCAGGGTTTGTTTTCCAAATTTCCCAGCAGGGCAGAAAAAAAGAGTGATACACCTGAGTATTCAAATCCACACACAAAGGTTACCTTGTGGTATGCTAGAATTCCACACAGGAGACCCTCACAATACATGAGAACTTCTCTATGCAACATGTAATTTATCCTAATTTCTCTTAATTTCATATTTTATTAATTCTGTAATTTTTTGTTTATAAATTATATATTCAGCTTTCTGTAAACTAGGTACCACCTCATCCCATGAGCTTTGGCTCAAAGTCTCAAGATACGCGATAAAAAAATAAATGTCAATCCCAAAACCTCACACGCCAATATAATGATCTGCATGCAATCATTCTGTTGATAATGGCACATTAAATTTGGAAAAAAAAAATGCATTCAGCCCCCTCACATCATTACATCATCAGTGCAAACCAGACGATATTTCTCGTGTAAATCTACACAGCTATCTGGCAGTTCACACTTAAGGATACACGGCATTTTTCCAGCTCAATATTATGTAAAAATCAACACCTATTTCTTTCAGGCACTGTTTATAATGTAAATGTTTTAAGATTTTTTTGTTGATATCAGGTAATAGATCACACTTTCTAAACAAATTAGAAGTATTTTGAATATTTTTGAACATGCTTAGAGTTATTTAAAAAAAGTAACAAGGAAATTCTTCCTCAAACTGAGGTACCATTTGATCCAATGTTATACATTTGAAGGAGACCAAATTTTTACCAGACATGCATGACATGGCTGAGGTACTAGACCTATTTAATTCCACCTATTACGTATATTACAAGGATAAAAAAGTATCACATCTTACATTTAATATTTATAATTTTTTCCTAGTAAAAATGTTATTTTTTCTATGATTTAGCTGATTCTGCAATAAAGCTTAGGTCTACTACATAAGTATGGACTACCGAAAGTTACAGAAAAAATGAGAGCAATGCTTTATAAACTTTAGGAAATATTTGTACCTGAATTCTGAAGAAAACAACTAGCGGGAAATTGCGAATGAACATATGAGTCCAATTAAACTGTGCCTCAGAACATTCCTGAAGCATAGTCTACATCCTGCAGCCTTTCTTCATCTTCAAGCTTCCTCTTGGCATTCCTTTTAGCACTTCTTGCTTCTTTGGTAACTTTAAGAGCGAATCTCTCAGCTTCATGCACCCGTTGTCTGTCACACAGAAGAAATTGATCTTTCATATTAGAGCCACATTTTATGCCTAAATTTCTCAGGACTTCCTACCTTCCTATCACTCCATCATTGAAACATAGCACACCATCTAGTACACCAACTATTAATGTATTTATTCCTACAAAAACATTCTTGAGTAATCTTTCCCGTATGGAATGGTTGAAACTTTCATTTGTATTCTGAGTGCCCCCATGAAGACATTTACCGTATTTACTCGAATCTGAGCCGCACTTCTTTTCCAGTTTTTGTAATCCAAAAAACCGCCTGCGGCTTAGAATTGAGTGCAAAGTAAGCGGAAGTTCTGGAAAATGTTGGTAGGTGCCGCCACAACTAACTTCTGCTGTCGAATATACGTAGCGCTACACAGGCATGCTTTGCAGGCACAAAGATAAATACTGGCGCCAAACCCTCTGCATGAGTGTATTAAAAAAAAAAAAGAAAAAGAAAAAGGGGTGGCAGACAAGTTTTTCCTCCGCCTCGAGTTTCGACCACTGCATTTTCGTACATTATCCAACGAAGTAAATACAAATTCCGTATTGTGCACCTTTGAATGTAGCAGCATTTCAATGCACTACGAAAATCCGACTGGCAAGACTGTTTGGGATGTTTGTCAATATGGCCAACTCTACGTTCTGAATTTTTTCCTAACTGTGAGAAGAGATGGTTCCTTATAGGAACTTTTATGAATTGTGAATAGCATGCAGTATTCTCTTCACATAAGAATAATTAGAATATAAACATTTTGCCATGTATTCTTTCGTGTTTGCTGCTAACTCATTTAAATCCTGTCTGCCTAATAAACTACGAAACTAGAGTGAGACAACAGCAAACACGGAAAAATATAGATATCATCCCATATTTATATTTGTATTATTCTTATGCCTAATAGTGATACAGTCAGAAATGAAGCACGGCAATTGACTAGATTTTTAAATCGAAGATGACTAATTTCAGTGCAGAATGTAATGTACTAACGAGGTGCCTGCAAAGATTTTCAAACGGAGAAAAATTTTCGCTAAACTCCCGTTCAGAATATCTTCTATCGTACGCT
Source organism: Schistocerca americana (assembly GCF_021461395.2). Taxonomy (NCBI): domain Eukaryota; kingdom Metazoa; phylum Arthropoda; class Insecta; order Orthoptera; family Acrididae; genus Schistocerca; species Schistocerca americana. Next base: position 765,253,672 of record NC_060123.1, read on the forward strand.
GTCTATTATTTGGTTCTTGTTGATCATTCTCAAAGAAAGCAGGAGTGTAGGTAACAGTAAATAGCAGTCTCTTGCCATTGTTTCGCTAACAAAGTACGCGAAAGAGGAAGGGTACCCGTATAATACGGACGGAGCGCCTGACGCATAGTAATGGCTACCAGGTAAAGCTTAACTACTGAGCTTATGACTCGAACCAAACTACTGTAGCTGTATCGTCATTCATTTGACCTAAATTGTGTCTCATATTACAATGGACCAACTTTGTTTCGATTTGGAGGTGCGGCCTAAAACTTTTCTCTCCCCTTGAATTTCAAGTCTCAAATTTCAGGTGCGGCTTAGATTCGGGAAAATTTTTTTTCCTGGATTTCGAGTCTCATTTTTCAGGTGCGTCTTAGATTCTAGTAAATGTGGTACTAAGCAAAACAGGGTCCACTCAGGTCTCTAAAAATTGGTTTTATTTCATTCATAACAGGCTCAAGAAGATAATGCTTATGATATTTTGATAGTATATTTGACCACTTTCTTTTGCTTTTTGGTAAGCACACCTAAGAATCTACTCCTTTAGGGCAAAGTCCATGAACAGTGTGGTCATCTGTGGACAACTTATGAAAGTAGGTGGCCCATACAGCTTTCCTCATTGCTGTATCATCATTCAGAGGTGCAGTTTGTCTAATGGCCAGTCCTTAATACCTCTGAAGGAGGTCTATTTCAGTTTTTGTCAATCTGTCTCAGCCAGACAGAGATTTTCCATCAGATAGCAATTTTCCTTTCATTTCTCTTCTTAGCTTCCTCAATCTAGCACCCATCCTCTTTTGCACATGTCCACAACACTCCAGTTTTGTTACGAAGCTATCACCATAAACATTGAACTCATTAATTTTATTGAAAGCTTTAGATTCCCCATCACCTAGGTACTTTGTATATCTAAGGTTATGAACGGGCACTGACCTCTGAAATAATTTTAGAGCTCCATCACTCTCCATACCTCTACTGTAACCATCATAATTATTATAACACTGATGTTCAATATGTCCTTCAGTGTTACTATGGCAGGTGTGGCAATAATTAGATAAGCACTCAACATCAAAAACTTTTCCATTCTCCACAGAAGTAGCACTTAAAACACCATTCAAGGAACGATGTCCTCGATGTTGCCATGTCCCATCAAGTGCAACAGCAATGTCCCTTGTTTCACTAATATTAACAGTTTTTTCTACTGCACATTTCATAGATGCTTTAGACACAACCGTCAAGGCACCTAAAAGTATTCTTATGTACTTGCTGAACCTACTGGGAGGAGGAAGATCAATCAAATGACAGAACGTTTGTGCAGCCTTTTTTTCCTTTTCCTATTGCACGCATTGCGTACACGAACTTCAAATTCACATCATATGAATTATGCACAATGTTCGAAGTCATTTTCGAGGTAGATTTATTACAGGATCTACACAGACCAACTAATTTTGGCGCTAAACCCTTCCTGCTACTTTGTTGTTCAGTTAGTTCCAGACAGCCTACACCATCACATTGTTTACATTTTTCCACTTCCTTTATCAAAGAAGATAAGATACCCACACCAACAACAACAAATCCACTACAAACAGCGTCATTTTTAACACAAAAATTTGAATCACCAGGAGGCGTGCCACATGTGAATTTCTTCACTGAAGAACTGACACGCAGGTTACTTTCAACAGTGTGGCTTGTTTTGTTTGTCAACTGGTTACCACAGAATTTCCTTTTATTGAATTTCTTGATGTGTGGCACACTAAAAAATATGTATTTCCACAAATATATGTAGCACTTGGGAAACAAACGTTTATTAACATGTGAACAAACTGCTTCAGAACACAAAAGTAAATACTTGCAAAGATAATCATTTACAGACGCTAGAAACCTGCACTGTTACCAACATATACAATGTATCATACATATAATCGCTGGAAACAGAAAGAAAGTGCACAGTTCTTTTCAAAATAATACTGGTTTCTGTAACAGAAATAAAGGGGGCATGGCAGTATACAAGGTGCGAATGTAAAGTAATGACACTGATGTGAAAAAAAATGTTGCTTACAGTTTTAGTCAATTTTCGTGTTGTCTCCTTCAAAGTTCCCTTCTGATTGCACACACTTTCTTTAGCACTTCTGCCATTGATGGTAACATTTCTGGAACTAATCTTCTGTAATATCCTCCAAGACCTTCGTCACAGCTCTTGGGACATCTTGTGTTATTTGAAAATGGTGTCCTTGACCGCCATTTTGACTCTTTCACAGAGAAAAAAGTTGCACGGAGCAATATTTGGTGAATAAGGTGGCTCTGGTAGTACCGAAATTTGTTTTGAGGTTAGAAATTACTGTACTGACAGAGCAGTATGGGATAGTGCATTATCGTGATGCAGAATCCAATTATCAGCAATGTTATTATTAGACGAACCGTTCCTCGATTGATGTGCAGTTCTCCTGCAATCATTTTCATGGATAAACTTCTATCAGATTTTACGAGTTCATGCACCCATCCGTGAGGTTGACAGTCGTCCACTGCAGTCTTCATCTTCAACATTTGTTCTGCCTTCACTAAACATTTTATGCCAATCAGAAACTTGAGCTTTTGACATAACCTCCTCTCCAAAAGCCTTCTTAAGCTTACCGTAAGTTGTCGTCGCGTTTTCACTCAATTTAACGCAAAAAGAAATGGCATACTGTTGCGCAATATTATGCAGTTCCATTTCTGTGATGAGAGACACTAACACGTGTTAACTTATTACAGCACAACTCGTGACTGAGCAGTTGCTTCAACATGCCGCTTGGACTAGAAGCGGCTTATAGACCAAGGTCACAGATATTGTGCCTACGCAAGCCTGCAGGGGTGCCACACCTTGCAAAGAAAATCAGTCTCATTACTTTATTGTCGCACCTCGTACATGACCGTAACTTTAAAATTTGGTATGTATAGGTCTTTTTTCATTTCAAACCCTACAGTGTATATATCAATGTAATCAGGAAAGACTATAGAATTTAATAAAGTCATTTAAAAAATTTTGATTTTTCCACCATTTATAAGTATCCTGTATCCTTAAGTGTTCGGCAGAGGATTCATCGAAAAGCCTTCAGACTATTTCTGTAACATTCCACTCTTCAACAGCACTGGGGAAAAATATCATTTAAATCTTTCTGTGGGAGCTCTGATTTCTCTTACTTTATCACGATAATAATTTCTCCCTATGTACGTGGGTGCCAACAAAATATTTTGCCATTCAGAGGAAATTTCCTGAAAACATCTCATCATAACAAAAAACACCTTTGTTTTAATGACTGTCACCCCAACTTGTATATCATGTCAGGGTATACGCGGACAAGGAAAAAAAATTCCCAGTTTTCTCAGTCAAAAATACACTTTCTCCCAAGTGAAAACATACTTTTTCCCTGTTAACTGACGGTATATTTTCTCTTGGAACTGTATAACTTATAAGTCCTTTGATTATGGTTTTATACACGGGCGTAGAATGTCCTGGCGCTTTAGGGAAAAAAATAAAAAAAACACGCATTTTGGAAAGATCTTTGATGTGCAGCAACATGTATGCTGCATATTTTTGTATTAGGAAAGTATGAACTCTAATTCCACCAAACACCGCATGTTACTTTCCAAAGCATTGAAATTGAGATTGGGATGTGCTTTTGTAAGTTAGTCATAGCTCATTTCACGCGATTTCGCCAGCCGATCACAGCAGGTATTCAGAGCTTAGGACACGTGATGTAGTCAACCAACAGCAACATCACTGTTAAGTAGCGCGAACACACAAACAGAAAAAGTTAATGGTTCAAATTAATGTAAATAGTGTTGCTAAACGAAACGCAAAGCCTTCACATATAATATTGGTCTATCAGATTAATACGCTGCAAGAGAAGCTAAGCTTTCACATAAAATGTTGGTCTTTTATGCGCGTATTACAATTTAAGATGTATCACACAAAGGTGCCAGTAAAATTTTTAATAACGACATAAATGTCTGATCTTCCAGGCTCAAAATTCATCTAAATGGCTCATCATCAAAGAGTTGATTTTTAAATGAGAGTCAAACACTTTGTGATTTAAGAAATTCATCGTATATTATCTCACATAGTTCTGGTGTAACTGCTAGAATGGTACTTTGATGGTAACGATTTTCAACCCACCATTCGAAATATTTTCCCACGACCTGTTAGAAATAGGTTCGTATCTGCAGTTGCCAGAGAGCGCCAGATGACGGGCATCACTGCGCAAGCGCAGCTACGATGTCGTAGGGAGCCCGCATGTTCGTACGTGTGAAACAATAAAAGATATTACATTATGTAAGAAACAAGACATCAGAGGATACTCCAAGAGAATCAGAATTTCATGACCCATACTAAAATGTTCACATTTAAAGTGCAAATTTGTATGTCCAGAATCCCACGACCTGTTATTAAGCTTTTCTATGTGGTTTTTGGGATGTAAATTTTCTTGGAGTACCAGTACTGTCCTGTCTCATATTTGGTTCTTTATTATGGCGTAATGCCAAATAAGCTAGAAGTTGAAAATGTGCACTTGAAATGCAGCAAACACAGTGTGTGGAATTAAACACTTTGTCTCAATTATATTGTCTGCCTTAGTGGAAAACATCAATGAAAGAAAATAACTTTGGCAAACCAACAAAAATAACTTCATTGTTCTAAAAGGCAATTAACGCTTGACTGTCAGAAAGATGGAAATAAAATAAAATCTGCTACTAATAACACAGTTTAGCCTTCCATAATTATGTGAATGTATTTTAATTCACTTGATAGCTCCCGGCCACAGAAATCTGTTTTGTCTTCATTTGACGTGGGAGCAGTAAATGAAGAGGAAACAGCAAAAACACTAAATGTAAAAATGGGTCACGTGGAGACTACACACTTCCCAACTGTAATTCAGACTGTTCTGCGCATCGGTCCCGGATCTCTAATATTTCCGAACCGGGGCAATACCCCGCCATCCCCTCGAGCGTTTGAGATAGGACGTTAAAAAAAATTATATATATATATCTCCCGGGAGCGGAAAGACTTACCTCAGGGGGAAAAAAGGACGGGTATACACTCGCGCACACACACATATCCATCCACACATACACAGACACAAGCAGACATATTTAAAGACCACATATACAGACACAAGCAGACATATTTAAAGACCATTTTTTGTGGGGGTGACATGGTATTAGGAGGTGGAAAGTGCAACATGAGGTTGAAATGAAAATGAAAGATAAAAAAATATGGGGAGAGATAAAGGTGAACTAGAAACTTAAAGTAGCTGCTAGCTGTGGACTGTACAACTCGCCCTTACTAGTATAGCGATCTGCCCAAAAATTTTTTGTCAAAATTTCATTTATATATATATATATATATATATATATATATATATATATATATATATATATATATATATATATAAAAAAAACAAAGATGATGTGACTTACCAAATGAAAGTGCTGGCAGGTCGACAGACACACAAACAAACACAAACATACACACAAAATTCAAGCTTTCGCAACAAACTGTTGCCTCATCAGGAAAGAGGGAAGGAGAGGGAAAGACGAAAGGATGTGGGTTTTAAGGAGTCATTCCAATCCCGGGAGCGGAAAGACTTACCTCAGGGGGAAAAAAGGACGGGTATACACTCGCGCGCGCGCACACACATATCCATCCCCTCATATACAGACACAAGCAGACATATTTAAAGACCATTTTTTTGTGGGGGTGTTGTGAGGGTGACATGGTATTAGAAGGTGGAAAGTGTAACATGAGGTTGAAATGAAAATGAAAGATAAAAATATATGGGGAGAGATAAAGGTGAACTAGAAACTTAAAGTAGCTGCTAGCTGTGGACTGTACAACTCGCCCTTACTAGTATAGCGATCTGCCCAAAAATTTTTTGGCAAAATTTCATTTTCTTGTATACACCGAGAACGTAATATGTAATCATTCTTACCTGTTATTCGTTTATTTCCACTCCTGTAATCTGAATCTATGGATTCCGCTAGTAATTACAACAACGCTCATCATTCGCAAACACAATCAACCACACAATCAGACAGCGGTTGGCATTCATCCGTTCAGCCTTACTTCGCTCAGCTCTGTCAGATTCCACTGACAGAGGAAACATGTACACTACGCACGCATTCACAAATCAACTTACGATTCATTCAAAATCAACTTAGAATGTGTTAAAAATGTTCAAAAACTGACAGGGATGAGTTTCAACGTAATATGAATAATAGATAAACTAACAAACTAACGTGCGCTGGATGCGAGTCGCTTTGTGAAACAAGGTTTCCTCCCCCCCCCTCAAGAATATGAATTTGCCCCCCCTCCCTAGATTTGGACCTCCTGCGCATGTATAAATCTGGCAGCTTGGGCGCTCCAGTAAAATTTTTCCCAGTAGCATCTAGCTGCTTGCTGCGACTGCTTACACAGCCAACAATTTCTGTAGCCAGTAGCGGGAGAAGGTACTACTCAACTGTGCATGTGCATGATCGAGCTCGTAACTGTTAAAATGAATTTAATGTAAACAGTTGTGACGTCACGCTCAGCAGAGGCAATTTGCTGTTACAAAGCATTGCACAGTCTTCCTAAGGCCTTTGACGCATTTTACTGTTGGCGGACACTTGTATGAGCACCGTTTTGTTGCTGTATATGGTGCATTTCCCTTGAAATTTAAGTTTTATTTTCGTTTTTTCTCTTGTTCATGTTTTATTGCTGCAGTATTGAGACACAGAAATATCCTTTGTTAGAGTATTGGTTCTTACCAATCAAAATTACACAAATTTAACTGAAAACAAAAACAATGAAAAATTTCCCGGGTTTTTCCCCGGCTCTTCCGGGTCGTACACACCCTGCATGTCCATGGCGCACTCCCCCTTCTTAGCAATAAAACAACATAAGTTGCTCTTCTTTGAATGCTTTTTCATGTCCTCTGTCAACACTATCTGACAAAGATACCATAGCACACAGGGCCACAACTGTAGTTCAATAGTGTTTCAGTGAAAATTTTTTGTGTGTTTTCAGTTGTATCACCATCCACCATCTCCCTTTCAATTTAACAGTAAACACTGAAACACTATGTTATGCAGATAACAACCAACCTTAGGCTACAATTCCCCATTGGAAGTCACCGACATCAAAAGAAAAATTCAACTGAGAAAATTGAAAAATGATGCTAACGACTGTCTCTCAAATAATAATGTATCACAAAGTTGACCAAATATTAGTTTACCAGTTACTGACCACTAATTTGCTCGGTTCTTTGCCATCAGGACCCTCTGGACCAAAGACACCTATTAGAACATACTTAAATGTTCCTTCTGGGTCGATATCCACATCAGGAACAGCGGCAAGCTTCTCCGCTGCTGTCATTAGTGTCCTGTTAAACAGGTGATAAAATTATTCCAGAAATATTTATATACAACAGGTGAGAGAAGAGTAGTGCTGCAGTCACAATGTAAACAATACAATTCTGCCTCTAGGATTTATACTGGAAAAAATGTTTCCTTCAGAGAAATAATGATCTAATATTTGGATTTTGAAACGTGTGCCTATTAAATAAATACAAGCATTCTGTGGAAGATCGTACACCATCCAAACCATAAAACTATCAATTAATTGTATCCAAAGGGAAACATACTTGAGAAAGCAATAAAATTACAAAGAGAGACAACTGCATTCTCGTAGAAAGAATTCGCTGGGTGAATTCCTTCATGTTTGGTGGACTCAAAAATATTTTTTAAAAACATTTATTGGTTATCGTTTAGAAAGAGCAGCCATTTTTGTTTCAGGCTGCAAGCATTCTTACACTTTTATAAGCGTCTGTGGTTTTTTAAATTATTCGGTAATGGATTGCGCCAGACCTTTCATATAAGAGGTATTTATTTCAGCAGACACTGGACCATAAATTAAAACCATAATCACCCTGCTGAATGTATTAGGGAATACACTTTTAATGTCTCAAAGTTGTTGGTTGTAAATTTAAAAAACCCATTTTTAATACTATCTTTCCAAAGAGTAGTTTCTTAGCCTTAATACATTTTGTGGTATTACACTACTCAGTATAGATACCTTTTTTTTTTTTTAGAGAAACAATTATGACAAGCTTATACTTAAAAACACTTTAAAAACAAATGTTTTGAATTTTTTCATTCTTTGGTCTGCAAATCTTTGTTAATGGACCAGATATAAATCTGAAAATTACACATTTAATAGACCTTTATGATATCAAACTTCTGTATAAATTTCAACCTTGAGATTCCATGGACAAAAAAATTTCAAATACGAGTCAAAAATATGTTTCTTACTGTTTGCAATATCTGGGCTGATGGAAACAGTGTATAAATTACATAATTTAAAAATATCTAGGATAACTCTTTAAAAAATGAGACCATTCATTACATTATCCCGTTCTCAACTTATTTGTTTTTACTATGTTGTTTATTGAACAACAGAGATATTTCTTCACTCATGTTGGGCACAGGGTTAAATGTTCGCCTAGTCACAGTCATAAATTCCAGGGGAGAAGACAACTCCTTTAATGATTTTTAACGGGCCTCTCGAATTGATCCTTTTCAAATTTTTTAAACGGGGTTCTTGGTGCTGGTAAAATGTAACATCCACATCTTGGTTTTGACGAGCAATGTTACCAACTTTGGCAATCCACCACTGTTCGTCATAGACACAAGCCACTATGTCCTTACTTTGAAGTGTCAGTGGTACAAGTTTTCCACAGTGATACAGTTGAGCAAGTTGTATGACTAAGGTATAAAACAATGAAAAGATCAGGTGCCTTTAACCTTCTGACAAGTTTTGAATCTTTCCTCCAAGACATTGGCATAGAGTTCTCGTATTTCCTCACATTTAATGAAACATACGTAATCCCTTTTACCTATTCTTTATACAGAATGTGAACATTTCTTGACGTGTCCAGATTTGGTTCTCATAGGTCCGTTGCAGACTAGCTTTTGTGACAGCTCACTTTGTTGTACCCTTTATGCCATCACACTCACTCTTCCCAGGGCATGATGCAAAAAAGTGCTATTCTGCACCAAGCCAACGGTCTTTTTTTCTTGGAGAAATGAGATATTAATATTTGTTTGCTTTTATATTGGCTTGCAGCACCATCAGAGAAGTTCATCAGTTTGTTTATGGAACTGTCGTGCTGTTTTACGTAGTTTGTTAACTGCAGGTGAAAAGCATGCACTGCTGTAGCTTTGTGCTCAAAGTAATCATTTGCAACACAAAAACTATGACTCTAGTTTATCTGGATCTTTATAACAGAACATAAATGGACAAACTGTGGCCTGTTTGTTTACCCAGTGGTGCCCTTGTATTTCACTTGAACAACAAAGGAATAGTTTTCAGAAAAGTCAGCAAGAACTATACATTCATCAACTGCCAAGGTTTGCTTTTGTCCTTCAGAAATTTATCCTGACTTTGGCAATTAAATGACACACTATTGAGTTTTCAAGGTTAGTAACCAACACTTAGAAAAACTATTCTCATTATTTTGAGACTCGATTGTTCAACTGCACACTTCAAGGGCTCATTATTAACTAAGTGTGAGTGAACAGATGTTGGTGGAAGGGGGATGACAACACACAGATTTGTACAGGCTTGTCTACATCTACATGGATACTCTGCAAATCACATTTAAGTGCCTAGCAGAGGGTTCATCGAACCACCTTCGCAGTTCTCTATTATTCCAATCTCGTATAGAGCGCAGAAAGAAGGAACACATATATCTTTCCGTTCGAGCTCTGATTTCCCTTATTCTATCATGGTGATCGTTTCTTCCTATGTAGGTCAGTGTCAACAAAATATTTTCACATTCAGAGGAGAAAGTTGGTGATTGGAATTTTATGAGAAGATTCTGTTGCAACAAAAAATGCCTTTCTTTTAATTATGTCCAGCCCAAATCCATTATCATTTCTGTGACACTCTCTCTCATATTTCACAATAATACAAAATGTGCTGCCCTTCTTTGAACTTTTTCAATGTACTCTGTCAGTCCTATGTGGCAAGGATCCCACACCGCGCAGCAGAATTCTAAAAGAGGACGGACAAGCGTAGTGTAGGCAATCTCCTTCGTACTGCCAATAAATTGCCGTCTTTGATTACACTTCCCCACAATATTTTCTGTTTGTTACTTCCAATTTAAGTTTGATATCATGAAGATCCATTAAGTGTGTAATTTTCAGACTTTTATCTGCTCTCCTTACAAAGATATTGTAGGTCAAAGAATGAAAAAATTCAAAAAATCAATTTTTTAAAATAGTGTACATTTTGTGTAAGCTTCTCACTATAAGAAGTAGTTATACTGTATAGTGAAATAGCACAATAAATATTAAGGCTGAGAAATTACTCTTACTTTGGAAAAATACAATTAGGGTAGATAAAAAATCTACTCACCAAGTGGCAGCAGAACTCGCACATAAAAGACGGAAGAGGAGTGAAGGAAGAGAACTGGAGACGTCTAGGAAAATTGGTAGATATCGGGAAAGTCACCCAGAACAGCGGGTCAGAGGAGACTTGCCGTAAGTAATGTCTTTCCTTCTCATCCCGTACGGTAAGTCTCCTCTGACCCGCGGTTCTGGGTGACTTAACCAATATCTACCCCTTTTCCTAAACCTCTCCAGTCTTTCTCCTTCACTCGATTACTTCCCCTTCCACCCTTCTGCCTGAAGAAGGAGCCACTGGCTCCAAAAGATTGCTAATTACAGCTGTCTTTTATGTATGTGTTCTGCCGCTGCTTGACGAGTAGAATTTTTATCTATTCAATTAAATAGTTTAAAGAATGAGCTTTTTTAGCTTGCAATCAACAAGTTTGAGCCATTAAAAGTAGGGCCTATATTAAGGAATACATTCAGCATGGTTATCATGGTTTTTAATTTATAGTCCAGTTAATGATTCTTATTTGAAATTTCTGGGGCAACTCAGTACTGAATAATTTATATAAAAACAGATGCCTGTAAAAGCAAAAAATAGCCACTGTTTCTAAATGTTGAGAATAAATTTTTTTTAAAAATGTCTTTAAACCCATTAAACATTCGGGAATTCATCCAGCAAATATCAATTTTTTTCTGAAATGACCGAGCGACTGGTTACTTTTTTCCCTGGCCCACTAGTCCTAGCTTACATAACAGAAATTTTGATTTTTATCAATACCAACTGTCTGCTTTCACCTATCACATCATCAAAATGCTGGACATAAATCACTCATCGAAATCAGCCACACACTGCAACGACAAGTAGCCCAAGTTACCTATGGTGTTGTACGTTGCCACAAATCAGAAACTGCTGTGTTTCCAGTAGCAAAACATACTGTTGCAAAATTGGCAGCAAATGGGTAGCATCACGTTGTGGCACAGCAACCATAAAGCTTTGCTTTGTCTCAACGTCATAACCACCAAAGACCCATTGCTCTCGCACCTATGGCTTCGATGGTGCTGACGAAGCAGCTCTCGTCTATTTCAACAGTATGGCCAGGGCCGCCCAAAACTATTGGCTCAATTAAGAAATATTCATGGCAGATATCTCTACAAAATTGGCACCAATCGAACACAGTGTGCTCACTGCCAATTTTGAGCTCCCTTATTAAAAACTTTTGCCTACTGAGTTCGAAAACCCACATGTAAGACAGTTGCACAATTTTAGAAATGTCTAAATGACTGCCAGCAAAAAATGACATTTTCCTGACTGAACATTTCTTTCTACAGTCCCTGCCAATGGAGCAGCTCCAAATTTCGCCATCTTTCCCTGTAGTTTTCTCCAGCTTCATCTCGTTGTATCCAACACAATACCTATTTTCACACACCATATCGTTCTTCATAAGACCTTGTTGCCTAGCCCATTGTATTGAGCTTCGGGTGTGCTCCATAACATGGTATAAATCTTCCATTACCAAATTGCTCAAATCTGGAAAATTTCTCGCCATTTTGACACACGCAGTAATATACGATACTTCAAAACGGACAGCCTCAACAGAAAAATATAGGTTGTTGGGCGCACTGATCAAGATGCATAACTGTGAGCAACAGGGACAAATACCATATGCAACAATATGCAAAGCCAACAATAGCTATCATGGTAAGGATGTATGAAACTGTCAGCATTACCTATGGCTAAAGAACTCTGTGAAGAAATATATTAAAATGTCTGCAGCATATTGGCATAGCAACATGAATAAGCTGGTGAAAGCAGACAGTTAATTAATCTTTCCCTCCCCCCCCCCCCCCCTCTCCATATGAAAATAAGTACTTTTTTGGTATTCTGTGCATATATATGCTTATATCTTAAGAATATGTGTTTGCTTCAAAAATAGGTATTTTTCTCATGATCAGTGCATGTACCCCCTAAACTGCGTAAGTGCCATTTTCGTTATTGCAGATGTTCGTTTTTTGGTATTGTGGGCTTGGTTAGAGCTATATAGGTCGAGTGAACTGTACGATTCCTGCTGGCTTTGTGGCTGTAGCATTATGTCGTAGGGTGAGACTTTTTTTAGGGGTGATGTGATGTGATGTTTTGTATTGTTAAAATTAGGTTGTCCTTGCGCTAGACCCCCTATTTCCCGCGGTTGTTCTGTAGTTTCATTTTATCATTGAAGTAAGATTACTTTCACTGTTTCTATTTTCTCGATCCCTTTACAAACGCAACCACAAATCACATGGAGTCAGTCTGGCAAAAAGCTAAAGAAAAAAATCCTATAAGGCCTTTCAGAACTCACTGTGCTATGCTGAATAACTACCTGGCGGAATTTCTCTGGTGTCAACGTTTTGGGGAAAACCCATTCCACAATTTTGTTATTAATTCCACCTTTCTAGAAGAGAGAGAGAGAGAGAGAGAGAGAGAGAGAGAGAGAGAGAGAGAGGAGGAAAAAAAAAAAATTAAATTCCGTGCATACATATGCAATATGTCATTTTTGATACAAAAAAATTTTTTGAGACAGTTAACTGATTTTTTTCTTTGCATCCAAATGAAAAATAAGTACTTTTTTGGTGAAGAGCGCGTCAGATATGACTGTAACACTCAAGTTTTGAAATAAAAAAATTTTTGGCATTCAGCGCATATATATGCTTATATCTTCAGAAATACGTGTTTCCTTCAAAAATAGGTACTTTTCTCATGATCAGCGCATGTACTCCCTAGACTGCCTAAGTGCCACGAAAAGCAGAATCAGATGTTTCCCTCGACCTCTACAGCTGAAAGGAAGCCCAGATAGCAAGGAACCAATACAGCTGAAAGGAAGCCCAGATACCAAGGAACCAATAGCTACAACCTGAAGAGTGGAATCAGACGTTTCCCTTGACCTATGTAGCTCAAATGCAGCTCTCAATACCTACCAGCAATAATAATAATAATAATAATAATAATAATAATAATAATAATGAAAACAATGTAAACTTCACACACCAACATAACTCAAAAAACACCACAAAAACCAAAACCTTCAACAACTCGAAAACGCAAAAACCTGTATATACACCAGATCAATTAAAACCAACCAAAGTACGATAAATGTAAAACAGACAGAACATCAAAATTACTACAGATTAAAACCAAAATAGAAGTTTATTACCAACAAAAGCATGCAACAAAATCACCTAGGTTGACCGCCGCTACCAGTACACACACACACACACACACACACACACACACACACACACACACACACACAAAACTAATCAAACCTAACAAAATGCCACACACATAAAAAACCATCACTGAAAAATGAAGATTTCCAAACCCACATTGCAGCACTGGCTACCCAGACTCAAATAAACCCATGTTACCATAGTGATAATGAACCCAATATCACATGTTAAACTCAACAAACACAAACCAATTCAAAAACACACACACAACACCATTATGTCATGGGTCAAAGGAGACAGGTGGAATAGAACACTTCCAATGGCCCCTTAACTTAGTTCCTACCTCACGCAGACAGACAGGATGTGAGGACAAGAATGAATAGTTCTGAAAAATAAGATTAGTGTTTCACTTTTAAAAGTGTTAATCAGCAGTAGGGCCTCCTGGGATCTTGCTTACTTGACTATCAGTAGTGACCAGCCATACTGTTTCTTTATAAAACAATTCCTTAATAACTTCATTGTTTAATATTTGGATTCTTGCACTGATGTCACCTCACGTGTAAGATTGTTCCCCCTATTGTTATCTAGACAACAAACTTGAACTCTAAGACATGATATCACAGTACATAAAATGATTTTTACATGTTAGTCTGAGAACGTGGACAGTGACCAAGAAGGCATACCCTAAAATTGCACTTACTTTAAGTTTTCAAAATGTCACAACCCCTTTCTTCTGTCATTTATCACTCTTTAACCTCTGGCAACAATCTGTTAATATAAAAACTGCACTGTTTTTAGGGTTCATGTTAAACCACAGACCTCTCTATAACTGACTGGTTGGAGAAAGGCAAGACAAAGAACTGGTTATGAATTGTTGTGTCCAAATCAATCTTTGAAATGCCAAAAACAGGATTAGTTAAAAATGTGATACCAAGCTTATGAACGACAACACCCTTAACGTGGTGGAGATATAAGACACAGAACTGATCAACTGCTCACCTAACTAATAACACGTAAATGTTAGCGAAATAAAATGCTAGGGACTAACAGGATCTCTGTGAGAAAAGGTAGTTTTGGGCCCAGGATGTTCTTTCTATTAGTCCTTCAAATATATTAAAAACTTGAAAATACCAGACCCCAATTCGAAAATGGAGCCTCACATAGGTACTTAAATGTATCTATGGAATGACCTACCAACCCAACCTATCCTAGATATATGTTTACACCAGTCTACAGATCAGCCTGTCAATGTAAATGAACACATATATACATCTTGTATGTCACAAGCATTCCCCCAGTCGAACACAATCTCCAGTAGGCCTAGACTTAAAGTACACCTAGCAAACAATACAGTCTAAGCTACCAGCCACAAAAAATAAACTTCATATTATGATCAAAACACACACTCAAAATATTTCACTGAAACAAACGAAATATCCTAGATGCCATATCACATCACATTTCATATAGGCTACCTATGGCTCATGTTGTTCACTGGACTCCAAACACGTTTGTTTTTTCACACACAAGCATTTATTGCTTAGTCCAGTTTCTTGAATAAGTATCATGAGGCTATCGTGGTTAAGTTTGTCAAATTAACTCCCAAAAACATCTTTTTGATAGCAATATTCTTGAATACTGGTTGTTTCTCAGATTCCACACCCCCTTCGGAATACCAGCTTGGTGCTTTCTGGGGTTTAGATATTAGCTACACAGTCATAGTTATGCTACCAAGACCTTGTAATGGATCTGGGAGATGTTATTTTTTTACCGTATTTGTCGATACCGAATTGTAAATGTTTTCTTATATTTTTGTCAGAATTTATTATAATTTGTCTTATTATATGTTAATTTACTTCTGTTTTTGAGAGTAAAAGCATATTGATTACTATTAGAAAATGTATCCACAGTCTAATATAACAGTCGCGACACTCACTGCTGTAAAAATTGTTGCCGTTTGACAGATGGAGCGACACTAGCGCTCCAAGTGGCAGGTAAGGTGAACGTCAGATGCGTCGTAAGCATAATGTTTGTTTGCATCCACTTCCTTCTTCATTTCCGAATTATTTGAGTTATTTTCTTGGCTCCAAGGGTTTGTGTGGTACCAGAAGGCATATATGTTACTAAAAATGATTCTAAAAAAAGCGCAAGTAAGGACAAAAATCATGAATAGAGTGGCAAGCTACAACACATTCGTGAAGAAACACTTTTGACATTGGACAGAATTGCAGCTTACCACGTTGATCTCAAAAGATTATAAACACACAGATTCACATGTAGGAAGCACATACATGTACCTCTACATGCAAAAACGACCGACAGCTCGTTTATCGTACTGTAGGCCTACTGCGTTTGTCATTTTCGCCCGTTGCCACAAGTACGACCTTCATCTTTATATTATTCTAAGTGACACAAGCAACTGCAAAATAGTGGGAGAAATATGCTAAAAACATTATAATGAGCTGATTACACTACATTTCAAGAAAAACCAAATATTTGAATACTTTTCAATCAATCAGTCAGTGCACAAGGTGCTGACAAAATAATGTCATCACACGAAAGAAGCAAGGAAAATTAGGTGACTAACAACAGAAGTGAACAAAATACATACCAAAGAAATCAGCAGCCCAAATGAGCCAACTACTTCAGTTTCTTATTTGCTTTCTTGTTGTTAGAAACTAAGTCTTGATTCCAATATTTGAGCCGGTAAACAAGTCTCACTTTAACAAATATCTTGATTAACAGCAGCTTAGTTTCTTCACAACATCCAGGGGGAAAACTTGGGACAGCCAGCAACAAGTTTACATATAATTCACCACAGTTTTTCTTGTGAGAATGTTCATCAAAAACTGATGCCATCTGATTTTCACAATCCCTCAAACATAAACAAATATTTTCACTGCAAATAACCAAGCTTCAAAATTGTCTTCGTAACTTTTGAAATGGCAATAAAATTTGTCATTTGCATCTAAGTCCTGGCTGTTGTCTACAAGTAGATTCCTGCACTTGACACAATTATGTAAAGAAAAAAGTTTCTTCAACATGTAACCAAACACATATCTCATACTGTTTTGTTCTTCAAGGTCTGCTGGAACTTCCACATTTGGTAGCTTTGTTGCAGAACTTGTATCAGTACTGCATAACAACTGAGAGACCTTTAATGTTTGAGCAGATTTCATGTCCAGTATTGCCTGACCCCAGTCAATTCCTTCACAATTACTGCTTGGCACATTAGAGGAATTTATCAGTTTGCTTAGTGTACAGTTGTTAAATGCAGCACAAAACTGCCTTGGAAATGGGTTGCTGCAAAAACCACCTCTCTGCCTCATAGTTGAAAAAAAGTTTTCCAATGTGTCTTGGTTAATTTTACGTGAGAATAAGTACAATTTTGTTCCAGTCAGTACCTCGGCAGCAAGCATTTCCAAAGCACATATATTGCTTAGAAGCCCCTTTACACATTTTATCCTCAGGGAGTAATCTTTTCCATCAGAGCCTACAAATTTCCAAGAGTGAATCCATGGCTTCATCACATGTAGAACATCCAGATGCTCTGAATCACTCCTAATACAGTTTCTTAGATGCACAGGCCCTTTCACACTGTATGTATTAAAGAAATCAAAAATGTCATTAACTTTCTGACAAAAGTCTGAAGTGCCAGTTGCAGATAATGGCATACTACCACAAAATACAAGTGTGTCAATACCAGCTGCCACTGTGTGGCTTAACACACGAACTGCAGTACCCACTCATTTTTGAAAAAGCTGGCAGTTTGACAGCTTTTTTAGTCAGCTTCGGAGCTAACTTGTATTTCCTGTGCAAGTCATTTGAATAGAGCTGAGAAATGTCCTTCCAAGAAGCAGTACCAACCAAACCATCATTTGATGTATGAATTATGCCATACCTAAATAGGTTGTTTCTGATGCTCTTAAACAAACGTGGGGTATCATAGAAGAAATAGATCTTCTGCTCCTCATATACCAAACTTGGATTGTCTTGTGTAATTCCCAGTCTCTTTCTACAGCCCACAAAATTTGAACCCTGATCAGTCACACAGGTCTTTACAACCAAGCCAATTTCCTTAAGTCTCTTGAGTACTTCATAAAATATAGCAGTCAAATGCATAGCTCCCACTGTTCCCTTACAAAAACAGTACAGCAATGGTTGTTTGAAACATGAAAAAATGCCACTAATCATTATCACCAACACACTGTTCGCAATTTTAGCTGTGCCTCATATGTCAAATTTGCCATTAGAGACATTTCATCCAATGACATATTCACAAGTTTATCAATATAAGAAAAATGTTGCACCTTTTGCTTTAAAAGATGGAATATATAGTCACTTATCCCACATTTTATTTGTATGCCTTCCACATACCTTTGTAATGTACGCACTGATGGAAGCATAAAACATTCTGACAAAAACCTGTATGCCTGAGTGCTGTAATATAATAAATTTAGAGGAAACAGATTATTTTCGTCTTTCCATCTTGCAGCACGTTTTTCTCTCAATGGCATGGTAATCTGGCTTACCAACAAGTCAAGGGCACTTCTTTTAAATATCGGGATCCTACAGTCTTTAACATTCGTTTGTCCTTGTTCACTTGCTCCTTCTGATACAGTTTCTGTCGCTGTCTGTAGGCACTTTCCTTGTCCCGTAATAGTTTCGCTCAAAGTCTAGCGATTTGCACATTCTGACACTTCACACGCTTTTGTAAGACACGAACAGCTGCACTTAATCTAACCACTTCATCGTCAAAGCAAATCTGTGTTGACGATTCACACGAATCTGGCACTGATACATGCAGAGTTGAACCGGCTGCTTCTGTGTCATAGGACTGTTTTACTGCTTTAGATTGACTGTCGAATCTTTGTGGCAGTTTCCTCTTCATCGTCAGCTGAGGTGGCTTATTTGGAATGTCAAACAGTGTGGGTACTGCATTCCACACGAGTCTGTTGTCTGCGTTCATGAACTGGTTTTGTTCCAAATGTGGCGAACAAAACCTAATATTATTATACAGGTACACTGGTTCTTTCTTAATGAGGCCTTCTCGCCTGCTATTAACAAGCCATTTTCTGCTCCTAAAACGAAACATTCATCATTTATACACATATAGTTTGCAAGTGAATCCTGACGATACAGTTTAGTAACATGATGGTATATACCTCTCAGGATCCTTAGGAAACCTAAAAAAAGACAGCTGTGGTGTCTTCTTCCTGTTGTTAGTGCAATTTATTGCGCTACAAACGCTCCCGCCAGTAAAAGCCATTGTATAAATCGAAATAAACAACCACTATTCTCTTTCACGATCGCGGCGAATTCACAGTGTAACGCAGCAGCCTCTTGGGGCGCTGCTGGCGCTGTAGGCAACAAAATCGAGGCGAAGTGTTGCTACTGTTATGATGTATCGAAGAATAGCAAAGAGACTGATTACAAGTGGAAACTTGTGAATTGTGTAAAATATCTTTGACGTTGGAGTCGTCTTTGACTATTGTTTTGGTGTGTGTTGACGGAAGAACAATGTGAAGGTCGCCGTCATAAATAATTTTGAATTATGTTACTATTATTTTTGTATTAACTAAAAAGAAGAAACTACATTTGAAGAAACTGTATTTGAAACACCAAAATGAGAGAAACACGTTGAACCACGTCTTTTCTGCAGCCGACAACGATGCATTGTGGAATCATACTTAGACAACTGAAGCCAAGACTAATATCGCCTTGCAAACGTCTAACGGAAAAGGTACTGTCACGAAATATGGCAAATTTAAGTAAATAAAAAATAGTGATCATATTTTCAACTTGTGTCTTAGCCGGGATGCCATATTTCAACTGGGGACTGTAGCCGGGATATTGTGTTCACGAGATTTTCAACAGTGCTACGAGGAAGAACAGTTTTGCGTGTTAATACCTGTTTCTTCAGAATGTGTGTTACAGTGTTTGTGTTCATCGGGAAGTAAAAGTTTTGGAGAAGAAAGGTTTCGGCAAAAAATATAATTTTCGACAGAAGAAAATACTTCAAGAATTTTGGTCAACAATCACATGGATGGAAAACGTGGTTTTGCAACAGTAGAAGAGTGTTCCAGATAAGTCACGAAAACCTCGTATTTTGTTAATACAATATTTTTATCTTGTTTTATATTGTTGTGTATAAATTTTTGTTCTTCACAATGACTTATGAGTTTTTCGAGAGTATTGTGCCTAAAGTAGAAAGTAGTAATTTAATAGACTTCGAACATCAGGACAGGTCAAATCAAAGAGAAAGAACCGATCAATTTGATTTAAAAAGTTTTCTTGTAAATTTCACGAAAGAAATTAAACAATCAGTTGACGACAATAAGACTTACTGGGATGAAAAAATTGATAACATTTTGTTGCAAGTCCAAGCAGTCAATACCCAAGTGGGTCAGCTTTCGAACAGAGTTGGCAGTGTTGAGGAAAAAATTGAATCTGTGGAAGCAAAAGTAAATGAAATTGATGCTAAATTGAGCGGTGAAATTAATACTGTAAAAAATGAGTTACTGGTAGATAGGGAACGAAATTTAATGTATTTTAATGAGATAAAAGGTGATATAAAAAATTTGGATGAGAATACAAAAAGTTTGACAATCGTTTGGTTACTCTAGAAGAAAAAGTAGAATGCAATGATTTAGAAAACAAAAAATCTGTCAAAGAACTTAGCGAAAAAATTGAAAGTTTTAACATTGAATTTCAAAGCAAAAATTACAATGTCAACACATGTAATCTTGTATCTAATATTCCACTGAAACACTTTTCGGTAGATGGACCCTTACATCCTGTTGATTTTATGCTGTATTGTAAGGATTGTTTTTTACCTCACTCACCAGATGAAATAAAAATTAAATTTGTGAAAAAATTCTTAGAAGGGGAAGCTTTGACTTGGGCAAACCAGATTGTAACTCTGGAAAAATTTTGGGATGATCTTAAACAAACTAGAATCAAAAGTGAATTTTTGAATGGGCGAAACTATAGAGAATCAGATGGGAGCATGAAACAATTTTGCAAAAGTGAACTTCAAAAACTTATTCATTTAACAAAACCTTTGGATGACTTGATCAAAATTGATACCTTAAAGAGAAGATTGCCATCAGCAATGCAGTTGAGTTTAGTTCATTGTCCTGATGGGTTTACTCAGAAAGGTAATGGTCAAAATTGGGGAAATGACAACTTTCAAAAAAGGGAACAAAACAATTATCATGGCGTCAGTCAAAATTCAGGGGGATATAACAATTTTGAAAAGAAGGACCATAAATTTTATCCAAAACAAGAACAACATTTTCACATTAATAATCAACAAAATAGAGAACACTTTAGGGATCAAAATCACAGAAATTTTGATAGAGGTCCGTACAATAGGAACTACCAACAGTCAGGTAATGTTTGGCATAGGAATGGGATCAGAAATGTTGAACCGAGCGAGGTGGCGCAGTGGTTAGACACTGGACTCGCATTCGGGAGGACGACGGTTCAATCCCGCGTCCGGCCATCCTGATTTAGGTTTTCCGTGATTTCCCTAAATCACTCCAGGCAAATGCCGGGATGGTTCCTCTGAAAGGGCACGGCCGAATTCCTTCCCCATCCTTCCCTAATCCGATGAGACCGTTGACCTCGCTGGCTGGTCCCCTTCCCCGAAACCAACCAACCAGAAATGTTGATCAGAGACATTGGCAGAACCACAATCACCAGTTCATACAGGAACCGGAAATAAAAAACGAGTAGACGCCCCCTTGAAGGTCCGCAAGGTTGAGGCAGAAGGTGAGCACGATGAAAGGACCAATGGATGTGACTATCATAAACCCAAACATGACAGTTCCAAACCTAAGCTATCACATGAGGTTATTAGTTGTTACTTATTGAAAAAATTTCAAGAGGAAAATAATATTGATAAAGATAAAATTTTCAGTACACAAGAACATACAGTAGATAAAAGTAATTGTGATTCATTTAATTTAACAGAGTTTTACACTCGGGCAGAAAAGATCAACACTTTGTCAGATGATGTAATTTGTAGTAGTTCAGAGATGTGTGTGAATGAAAGAGAGAATGCATGCTGTGAGAATGAAAATGTTGGTGAAAGGGATCTGGTAACTTTAGAAAGGGGAAATAATATTTTGGGGAATAATTTGAATGTGTATGACCTGAATATGTGTAATGATAATGATGTTGTTGATAAAGTTGATAATGATGGTAATGGTATTGATGATGATGTTGAGGAAAGGTATTTCATTAGTTTAAATAGGGAATTGGGTATATACATGGTTGAAAATGGATTAAATAGTGAGAATATTATAGAAATTCCCAGGGATGTTACCAGGATGAATAAAGCTCACAAGCTGGATGTATGTGAAAGTGTGAATTTTGATGTTGTTGATAAAGAATCTGACTACACAAATGACAATGACACATGTATAACTTGTAACCTAAGTGAAACTTTTACAGATACTAATGATACACACACATTTCTTATGAATATATGGCTCAACAGTGAAACTATTTCTTTTGACAAGAACTTTAGAAAGATGCTTATTAATGTATGTGAAACTGTATGTCCTGAGTGGTGGAAAAAGATGAGATATTTTATTTTTGAAAAGCTGAAGGATAAGTACTTCAATAGTATACAATGTGATTTGGATGAAAATTCTTGGCTATTTGAGATAATAGAGAGTACTCATGACAATTTTGTGTCTTGTGCAAATTTTATAACTGTGACAAATAATACATGTAATGATATGCCATATGATTCTGATAAGTATAGGTTTGGGGAAATTGAAAGTGATTTATTACATGAGGATACAGGTTCTGAGAAAAGTGATCAATTTTGCAGTCCCTATATAAAAGTTCAAATTGGGTCATGGATTGGTAAATGTTTAATTGATACAGGAAGTGAGATCTCGGGAATATCTGAAAGGTTAAGCAAGAAATTGAAAGTGGGGAAAGATTATGTTGAAATGCCAGTTGTTGGGGTAAAGATAAAAGGTGCTACTGGGAAGAGCAGTAAATTGGTAAAAAGCCAGGCTTTAGTGACATTTTTAATTGGAGGCAAGTTGTTCACACATGGATGTTTCGTAATTCAGGAATTTAATGAGGATTTTCTTTTGGGTATGAATTGGATAGTAGAAGCAAATACAGCATTTGATTGGGTTGGAAAAAAACTTTTGTAGAAACTAGTGAAAGGGAGTACATTCAGACAAATTTTGCGAACACACTTGGTGATCAGAGTAATGGAAATTTTGACAGTATCAATTTACTAAAAGAAAAAAGATTGGAGAATATTGAAACTCATAGATTTGATACCGATGAAGTTGAATTTGGGAATTTAGTAAATTTGAAAATTTCAGAAACACAAAATTTATCTGGGGAGCGAAAACAACAGTTAGAAAATCTGCTGTGGGAATACAGTGATGTTTTCAGTGACATACCTGGAAGGGTAAAGGGTTGTCAGTGTGAGCTTCAGGTAAAACCTCATGAACCATTTTTCATAAAACCATACAGTATTGCAATATCAAAAAGACCTGGTGTTGAGAAAGAGCTGAAAAAGATGGAAGGATGTAATATAATAGAAAGGAGTATCAGTGCATATAATAATCCTCTAGTAGTAGTTTCGAAAAAAGATGGTGGAGTAACATTGGTTTTGGACTCTACACACTTAAACAAAATTTTGTTCAGACAGATAGACCATCCTGAAAATATTGATGAGTTACTCTATAAATTTACGGATTTAAAATATATGTCAAGTTTGGATCTAACTTCGGGTTTTCATCAGGTACCACTTTCGGTTAATCCTAGAAAATATACTGCTTTCTTGTACAATGGTAAGAGTTACTGTTACCAATATTGTGTTGTGCCATTTGGGTTAAATTCTTCTGTTTCTGAATTTATAAGAGCTTTGGATCATGTACTGGGGCAAGAACTTGCGTCTAAACTGATAATTTATGTAGATGACATTTTGGTTACAGGGCAAAATTGGGAGGAACATTTTTTGATTTTGAAGTCAGTTTGTGAAAAACTTAGGAAAGGGGGGATGACATTGAAATTAGAGAAATGTAAATTTGCAGTTTCTGAATTGAAATTTTTGGGTCATGTTGTCACAGACAAGGGAATTTTGGCAGATCCAGAAAAAATTAAAGCAATTTCAGAAACTCCTATTCGTAAGACTAAAAAACAATTAAAGTCGTTCTTTGGGTTATGCGGTTATTACCGAAAACATATAAGTGATCAGAGTCTGAATGCACCATGTTTAAGCCAATTACTTAAGAAAAACACTGTTTGGGTTTGGGATAAAAGTTGTCAGGAAGAGTTTGATAAAATTAACCAAGAGTTGAGAAAGCAACACTTATTACGCAGACCTGATTTTAGTTTTCCATTTTGTTTGAACACGGATAGCAGTAATTATGGGCTTGGAGCAGAGTTATTTCAAGAAAGAGTAGAGAATGGAGTTAAGATACATTGTACCATAGCATTTTCAAGCAGAATGTTGCTCAAGCATGAGAAAAATTATACAGTCACAGAGAAGGAACTTTTGGCAATTCGTTGGGCTTTTACAAAATTTAGAATTTACCTTGTTGGACATAAAACCATAGTATTTTCGGATCACAAAGCTTTGAGTTACTTACAAGAGTGCAAATTATACGACAGTAGATTGACCAGATGGGCAATTTTACTGCAACAGTTTGACTTTGAAAGCAAACACATAAAAGGTTCTGAGAATGTAGTAGCTGATTCACTTTCAAGTTTACCAATTGGGGGAGAAAAGGAGATTTTTGAACAAGAGGAGGAAAAGCAATTTAAAATTAGATACTTGAAAGGGGTGGAAAATGAAAAAACAATTAGAGCTATGTGTAACAAAATTAGAAAAAATCAAAATTTAGATCAGAGTTGGAAATTAATCAAAGAATGTTTAGGCAAGAAGGGGTATGAGAAACTTGATAAATTTTACAGATTGCATAAGGGGATTTTGTTTCGGAGAACAGATGTAGATTCTGATAATTGGAAACTGTGTTGGTCAGAGGCAGATGCTGATAAGCTGATCATTTACATACATGAAAGTTTCGGTCATTGTGGGATACAGAAGTCTATTCAAAAGATACAAGAAAATGTTTATTTTTACAATATTGGAAAGAAGGTAAGAAAAGAATTGGCAACCTGTGACAAATGGCAGAGAGTTAAAGTGAGCAATCAAAGATGTGGTGGAGAGATGCAAAACATTATTCCGGAAAAACCTTTAGATCTTATCGCAGTGGACGTATATGGAATGTTACCAAAGAGTAAAGGTGGTTACTGTTACATATTTGTTATGGTAGATGTATTTTCAAAATTAATTAAACTATATCCAGTGAAAAAAGCTACTAGCCATGAAATTATAATAAAAATTGAAAGAGATTATTTCGAACAGGTGGGTAAACCAAAAGCTATATTATCAGATAATGGTTCACAGTTCACCTCTAAAATTTGGAAAAAGTTTATTGAAAGATAAAAATTGAAGCATATACTTATATCTGTTTATTCTCCGTCCACCAATCCTGCAGAAAGATATATGAGGGAAATTGGGAGACTTTGTAGAAACTATTGTAGCCATAAGCATCCAACCTGGTTTGAGCACATTCGAAATTTTGAAGATATTATGAATAGCCTACAACATAGTTCCACAGGATTTTCACCATATGAGATTATGTTTAATATTAGACCTCCAAATCTTATGTCAGAACTTATTGAATTTCCTAAATGTACACCTTTAACTATGCAAGAGAGAGAAGATATTGTCAGGGAAACTATGAGGAAACAAGGGGAAAAGAGGAATAAAAGATATAACAATAGGGTAAGATTAACCACTTTTAAAATTGGGGATCTTGTTCTGGTCAAATCTCATGAAAAATCAAAAATGTTAACTTCAGAAATTAAAAAATTCGTTGATATCTATATTGGGCCTGTTGAAGTCATAGAAAATCCACACCCTAATGCTTATCTTTTGGTGTATCCTAAGTCAAAGAAATTATTTGGTCTCAGGAATGTTGTCTCTTAAAAACTGTATAAACAGAAATCATAATTTCAAAATTTAAATAACCTATTATCATCTAAAACAAAAGTTCTCCACTGCAATACGCTTGTTAGAACAAAACTGCCTGTACAACGAAGTGTGTATATTTGCATGTATAAATTAATAATTTGAAGTCACATATTAATTGAAACTGATGAAAAACACTGTTCTAACAAAGAATGAGAGAAAGATTTATTTTTACTTTTTTACAAAAAAAAGTCTCCATAGTGAGCATTTCTGAATTTTTCTAATTTTTGGAAGCTAAGTCTTCCCTGTGGGTGAAGGCATGCATGTGAGGACATGCATGCAAAGGTATAAGTTTCAAAACCAATTTTAGATAAAGCCTCATGATATATGAGCAGTTTATTGTTGTTTATACTGATGTTGTGGGGAGCAAAAGTACTCTTCACAAGAATGTGACTTGTAGTAATATTGTAGTAGAGAGGAAAGTGTACATAAATAATTGCAAAAAATTTAGATAATACTGATGTATCTTTAGCTGTACTAAAAGAAGAAAATCATAAAAAAATACAAAATAAAAAAAACCTAAGTAAAAAAATTTAAAAAGAAAATCATAAGCAAAAAAAATATACAAAAAACAAAAAAATCCATGACTAATAAAAAAAATATAAAAATTAAAAAAAAATCAGATGTTAAAAAAATATATATATATAAAAGGCAAATATAGAGAAAAACACATTACACTATATATGTCCAATATCATTTTTACTGTACAATATGTAAGCATAATGAAATTAACATTAATATTTAAAAAAAAATTAAAACTTATTCTAGGAAATGAGTTTTACCTTTCTATTATTTTCAATCTGCATGCTGTATGTTAGAATATTTCTCATGTATGTTTTATACCATGTATATTTGTCATGTTAAATAATTTCTTTACTTGAAAATTTTGTGTATGGGATTGATGTATCATTGCAACAACAGCCAGTAATAAGTCCACAGATTCAAAGAGTCCAAATTTGGAAGAGGCTATCAGACTGCGTCATTAATGTACTAATTGTGTAATAGAGATCCATCACTGAGTGTTGTCGGGATTTTGTTGTATATGTCCATAACAACAAAAGCCCTGGGGAGCAGTTTAATGGATCTGGGAGATGTTATTTTTTTACCGTATTTGTCGATACCGAATTGTAAATGTTTTCTTATATTTTTGTCAGAATTTATTATAATTTGTCTTATTATATGTTAATTTACTTCTGTTTTTGAGAGTAAAAGCATATTGATTACTATTAGAAAATGTATCGAAGAATAGCAAAGAGACTGATTACAAGTGGAAACTTGTGAATTGTGTAAAATATCTTTGACATTGGAGTCGTCTTCGACTATAGTTAGTCGGCAGCTAACTCTTGGTGTATGTTGACGGAAGAACAATGTGAAGGTCGCCGTCATAAATAAATTTGAATTATGTTACTATTATTTTTGTATTAACTAAAAAGAAGAAACTACATTTGAAGAAACTGTATTTGAAACACCAAAATGAGAGAAACACGTTGAACCACGTCTTTTCTGCAGCCGACAATGATGCATTGTAGAATCATACTTAGACAACTGAAGCCAAGACTAATTTCGCCTTGCAAATGTCTAACGGAAAAGGCACTGTCACGAAATATGGCAAATTTAAGTAAATAAAAAATAGTGATCATATTTTCAACTTGTGTCTTAGCCGGGATGCCATATTTCAACCTTACCAATGATTTACGCTACAATTAAAACAAAACTTATTCACAATTCCAATTACAATAGCTACACATTTCATGTACCGGTTTTCGTAAATACAGATCTTTACGTACTTGGTTTAGGTGAAATAATGCCAATGCGTCACAATTATTTCGATGTGAGCAATGAAACTTCACGTAAAACATGACTGCGATAAAATGCGTAATAAAATAAATATACCGAGGTCTAGAAATAAGCATGATTACACATAAAAGGGATGATTAATACAGTTCAATATTAAAAATGTGTATTCAACAAAACCGTAGTCCTACAGAACTGGAGGGGTGTGACGGTAATGGTTTTATTTTATCAGTGAAATTACATACCGGTACTGGATGTTACTAATGCACCTGAAACCATCAAATAAATGATTACAAACTTAATTTACCGGTTTTTCTCCCCCGGAATCCAAAACATCAGACAGTATATATAATAATGGTATGAGACAATGAAGGGAGATTATTTGAGGACGTATTTTCATCAATTTTGAGACGTTATGACTCGTAATAGCCCTGGAGACGTCTTTTACAACAATCGAATAATTTGTAGCAGTACACTGATAAAAATAACTGCTTGCAACTAGCAAGTAATCGCGCAACGCGCAACCAAACTTCGAACACACAAATAACTTCTTAACACGATACGATTACATGACAATGGACACCATACGCATACTCAAAATAACAAACCTAGATGAACACAGCACCGGTTTTTGTACGCCTCCAAACAAACTGCTTTTCAGAGATTGTATTTTAATAAATGAAGACATACCGGAGCAGTGGATTTTAATAATACCGACAACCAAAGACAACAAAGCAACTGAACTACGCACTAGAACAAGCCAGTTTATTTGATTAATTTAAAATGTTTTGTTATTTGCTGACATGAATCCATGGCTTTTTAGATTAAAGTACTGACTTCGAAAGTGGGGGCATTTTATGACAGAATTAAAAATCATTATTGACAAAGCCAATCCAATCCAATAGAGACTGTAGATCTTACACTAATAACTAAACAAGAAATTTCCAGAAACTTACCTCCGCTTATAAAAATGTCCACAGTGTGCGTTAGAAAAATGTGTAGAAGAATGAAACTCAAGGAGAAAATACGAATTGCTTTGGAAGTAAAGGATACTTATTATAAATGTCACTATCTTTATCGTAAGTTTTGCATATGATTTTTACGGCTTAATGCTTTGGTTGCTATTATTGGCTCGTTGTAATACGAGAGTTTCTTATTTAAATTTGAACGAAACCATTAAACAGAGGCACATTTTCGAAGTGTTGTTTGACTGATTTAGTCACTCAGTACAAAACACCTTCCTATACTCTTTACTAGTTTAAAAAAATGGTTCAAAAGGCTCTGAGCACTATGGGACTTAACTTCTGAGGTCATCAGTCCCCTAGAACTACTTAAACCTATTTAACCTAAGGACATCACACACACCCGTGCTCGAGGCAGGATTCGAACCTGCGACAATAGCGGTGGTCTGATCCCTGAAAATGTTACTGCAACTTTTCTGAAGTGTATAATCCTTGACTCATTTGCCAGATTTATGCATTCTGTAATCTCACTAAATAACTCAAGGAAAATAACAGAGACAGTTCTATCCTTCTCCAATCCGTGCATGTATCATGTCTTCAGTGAATTCGGCACCAACAGGACATTACGAATTTGACTTTTTTAAATGTCCAACCACACATGCATATTTCCTTGTCCAGCAGTTCATTCGGTTGGGCAGCAATGATCATTCACGTAGATTTTAACTTATTTTTTGCCAGTGCACTGTTTGTATCTGCGAAAATAAAAACTGCTGCACAAGCTCTGCAAACAACAAATGTGATCTTACAAAACATCAAACAATGGTTCTTCGACAATAAAATGAAAACGAATGAAGAAATAACACAACAAAATTTTACATGCAGCCTTACAAATGTGGCATACCCCGATAATATGGAGGCTATCAAACTGCTGGTATTCCTGATTGACAGCAAATTAATAATGAATGAACAAACAGTGTATGTGTGCTCCCAGCTCTCCGATGTACTGTCTGCAGAAAGTAAGTTGACACTCAGCGCCGTGGCTTATGGGAATGACTGTAAATGGGAGATGCCTCCACTGTCACTCGCTTCAGCCACCGCGCCGAGTGTCAACTTAGTTTGTGTGTACAGTAATATACCTTCTGAGGAGAACAGTAGGTGTATTAGCTGACCCATACCTTATAACAGTGCATTATGCAATATTTAATAGCCACATCAATCATGGCCTACTGTTATGGGGATATTCTGAAGGCTGCAAGTATGTGGCAGTGCTACATAAAAAAAGCAGTCAGAATCTTTGCATCAAGCTAAAGACTGCAGCACTGCAAGCCTATGTTCACGCAATTTGACCTGGTGGAGGCTCTGTAATGGTGTGGGACGTGTGCAGTTGGAATTAAATGGGACCCCTTATACTTCTAGATACGATTCTGACAGGTGACACATATGTAAACATCATGTCTACCTGCCTCCATTCATGTCCATTGTGCATTCCGACAGACTTGGAAAAATCCAGCAGGTCAATCCAACACCCCACACGTCCAGCACTTCCGCTGGCCTCCATCTCTCCAGACATGAACATGTTTGGGCATACCTGGGATGCCTTGCAACAAGCTGTTCAGTACAGATTCGACCCCCTTCTACTCTAGCAGATTGATGGGCAGCACTGCAGGATTCATGGTGTCATTCCCTCCATGGCTACTTTAGACATTAGTTGAGTCCATGCCACGTCATGCTGCAAAACTTCTGCATACTCGCGGGGCCCTACCCGATATTAGGCAGGTGTACCAGTTTCTTTGGCTCTTCAGTGTGTGTATCATATATATTTCCTTATATATATGAAAAATGATAAATAACTCTTGCATATTTAATCTTCACACAGTCTGTCCAATCATGACTGGTAAACGACACAGATCCAGAAATTAAAAACATCAAGTTACTGGTATTTCTATAGATACGTTAACTTTGCACACCTTATGTTATGGAAGTAAGAGCTCTGGAAACCAAGGGGCTGTTAGTTCTGTTTTGCATATATATCTACTTGATTAGTTCTCATTAGTTGGAAAACAATATTGTGGCAATATAAAATCTACCACCGCAAGAAATGACAGTGAGAAAATGGATGTCATGTAAAAATAAGCAAACACTGCAGAAAGTGCTAGATTCCCAATTTCTGGAATAGACAGGAAGATTTATGGGTCTCTACGTCAGCCGAACATAACGAATAGAATAGTTTGGTAAATACCATAAATGGATATAAGTCTGCCACAGCAGCCTGTATTCGAGATGACTGTAACTGCAAAATTATCTGAAAGGAAAAAAGATCAAGGTCAATTACAAATACACACTTTCTATCTAATCAAGTGCTTCAGATGAAGGATGTTTCATTTATTTATTTATTATACACCTTTAAAAATGCAACCAACATAATCTTTTGTGTACACAGACGTAGCAATACAATTACATAAATAACACGCACAGACTAAAAAATATTTTACGTAATTACTGTTCGACATTAAATTGTCCATCATACTGCGCATGATGTATTATGTAGAATCACATACATAAGTTTAATGTAATGAAACTATATTACTGTCTGAGATAATTTTTAAAGCCTATTTCGAACTCTTCTATTGTATAAAATGCTTTTTCTCTCAAAGCCACAACTGTGCGACGTCTTTAAACATATTGGTGACACATTGTGTACCTGTAGTGACAACATATTAAACTGTTTTACCCTCATGTATTTGTAACTGTCTAGAGTTTCCTTAAGTCTAGCGACTGTGATGTCTGTCTTCTGTTTTAGGTGTGTATTATATTGACGGGCCACGAGGCTACACCACCGCGGGGTCGAGGCACCTTGTCACAGTTCCTGCAGAACCCGCCCCCCCCCGCACCTCCCCCCCCCCCCCCCCCCCCCCCCCCCCCCCGCCATCAGAGGTTCGGATCCTCCCTCGGGCGTGGATGGGTGTGTTATCCTTAGCGTGAGATAGTTTTAGATTAAGTAGTGTGTAAACCAATGACCTCATGACCTCAGCAGTTTGTCCCAATAGGAACGTACCACAAATTTCCAAAATAACATCAATGGATAGAGTGTTTTAGTTTGTAATAATGCTAGTTTTCTTTTGTATGTATTAGACAACTTAATATGAAGAGGAATGTAGCTGTGGGTATTTTTATTTATTTATATATATATTTTTTTTAAATAGGGTTCCCAAGACATTATTTATAGCCCCACAGATGCATCTGAACTCCTTATTTTTGCCAAATGTGATCTTTTTTTGCTCCAGGGAAATTCCTCAATAACACAATGGCATGTCAATTGTGCTTGGAAAAAGGTATAGTATGCATTTAGCAATAGCTTATCATTAACACATGACCTTAGTTTACCTAACAAATATGTAGCACATACTAAGTTAGTAGAGATATATTTGGTATAATTCTTCCATGTTAATTTCGTGTGAAGACAGAAGTCAAGAAGTTTAGCTGAAGCAGTTATTGCCATCCTCTTTAATTGATAAGGTAAAGAGAATATTTACAGTTTGTCAGTATTAATACAAAATTCAGTGAGATGGAACCACTTACTGGCTGCTCTGAAATGATCCCTACTTTACTGCTTTAATGCTCCTCAATTTTTACCAGCTGGAACAAAAGTGGTACCATCATAACATAAATTTTCACATACTAATCACTGGTTATGACATAACGTATTGTGAGTCACTAAAATTAGGAAGTATTATGTTATGTGGCTGGCATTTGGCTGAAATCAGAAATTAGTGGCTAGTGTTTGGTTGAAATCAGAAATCGGTCATGTGACATTCCTCACTCACTAATTTTGAGACACAGTATTGTATCCATCATATTTCGTTGTTTCCATGTTATAACTTTGATTTTTTGACAGTATGCAATTTGAAGGCAATGTCAAATAGAAGATTTATCACAAACACATCACTCTATATACAATTTGTTATAATTAAATATCTCTTAGACACATCAGTCCTTAAGAGATTTCAAGATGAAATGCATTCACTGTGGTTAGAGACGTAGTGTTACAGAACTGAAAGAAGTAGGATAATATCCTAGAACACACTAATACCTTTTCTCTCCAGCTTTGCTTTTGTAACACATTCTGGGTCTTCTTATTTATGTAATAGAAGCATGTCCCACAATATTCGATGTTATTTACATGAAATGAGTTTCTTCTCTTTCATGGCTTCAAGCTTAAAAAATGAACGATGAAACTGCTGCTAGTGAAACAAGCAGTAAAGACATTTACATCATATGAAATTTACATTTTTTCTTATCACAAATAATTGACTTTTTTTTAATATGTCATGATTCCTGAGGGTGTGGTTAGGTGGGAACCTACAAGTAAAGCTTAAGTTACTGCGAGTGAAACGAGCAGCAATCATATGTATAGTCTTGCTTGTTACCAATGCTTTGTGATTTCTTTGAAATAAGCCACGATTTTTGAGAGTGTGGTTATACACAAACCTAAGAGCACAGCTTAAATTGGTGCAAATGAAATGAGCAGCAATCATATTTGTAGTTTTGCTTGTCATAAATGCTGCGTGGGATTAGCCGAGCGGTCTAAGGCACTGCAGTCAAGGACTGTGCGGCTGATCCTGGCGGAGGTTCGAGTCCTCCCTCGGGCATGGGTGTGTGTGTGTTTGTCCTTAGGATAATTTAAGTTAAGTACCCCCCATGAACCATGGACCTTGCCGTTGGTGGGGAGGCTTGCGTGCCTCAGCGATACAGATAGCCGTACCGTAGGTGCAACCACAACGGAGGGGTATCTGTTGAGAGGCCAGACAAACGTGTGGTTCCTGAAGAGGGGCAGCAGCCTTTTCAGTAGTTGCAAGGGCAACAGTCTGGATGATTGACTGATCTGGCCTTGTAACAATAACCAAAACGGCCTTGCTGTGCTGGTACTGCGAACGGCTGAAAGCAAGGGGAAACTACAGCCGTGATTTTTCCCGAGGGCATGCAGCTTTACTGTATGATTACATGATGATGGCGTCCTCTTGGGTAAAATATTCCGGAGGTAAAATAGTCCCCCATTCGGATCTCCGGGCGGGGACTACTCAGGAGGATGTCGTTATCAGGAGAAAGAAAACTGGCGTTCTACGGATCGGAGCGTGGAATGTCAGATCCCTTAATCGGGCAGGTAGGTTAGAAAATTTAAAAAGGGAAATGGATAGGTTGAAGCTAGATATAATGGGAATTAGTGAAGTTCGGTGGCAGGAGGAACAAGACTTCTGGTCAGGTGACCACAGGGTTATAAACACAAAATCAAATAGGGGTAATGCAGGAGTAGGTTTAATAATGAATAGGAAAATAGGAATGCGGGTAAGCTACTACAAACAGCATAGTGAACGCATTATTGTGGCCGAGATAGATACGAAGCCCACACCTACTACAGTAGTACAAGTTTATATGCCAACTAGCTCTGCAGATGACGAAGAAATTGAAGAAATGTATGATGAAATAAAAGAAATTATTCAGATTGTGAAGGGAGACGAAAATTTAATAGTCATGGGTGACTGGAATTCGAGTGTAGGAAAAGGGAGAGAAGGAAACATAGTAGGTGAATATGGATTGGGGGACAGAAATGAAAGAGGAAGCCGCCTGGTAGAATTTTGCACAGAGCACAACATAATCATAACTAACACTTGGTTTAAGAATCATGAAAGAAGGTTGTATACATGGAAGAACCCTGGAGATACTAAAAGGTATCAGATAGATTATATAATGGTAAGACAGAGATTTAGGAACCAGGTTTTAAATTGTAAGACATTTCCAGGGGCAGATGTGGACTCTGACCACAATCTATTGGTTATGACCTGTAGATTAAAACTGAAGAAACTGCAAAAAGGTGGGAATTTAAGGAGATGGGACCTGGATAAACTAAAAGAACCAGAGGTTGTACAGAGATTCAGGGAGAGCATAAGGGAGCAATTGACAGGAATGGGGGAAATAAATACAGTAGAAGAACAATGGGTAGCTTTGAGGGATGAAGTAGTGAAGGCAGCAGAGGATCAAGTAGGTAAAAAGACGAGGGCTAATAGAAATCCTTGGGTAACAGAAGAAATATTGAATTTAATTGATGAAAGGAGAAAATATAAAAATGCAGTAAGTGAAACAGGCAAAAAGGAATACAAACGTCTCAAAAATGAGATCGACAGGAAGTGCAAAATGGCTAAGCAGGGATGGCTAGAGGACATATGTAAGGATGTAGAGGCCTATCTCACTAGGGGTAAGATAGATACCGCCTACAGGAAAATTAAAGAGACCTTTGGAGATAAGAGAACAACTTGTATGAATATCAAGAGCTCAGATGGAAACCCAGTTCTAAGCAAAGAAGGGAAAGCAGAAAGGTGGAAGGAGTATATAGAGGGTCTATACAAGGGCGATGTACTTGAAGACAATGTTATGGAAATGGAAGAGGATGTAGATGAAGATGAAATGGGAGATATGATACTGCGTGAAGAATTTGACAGAGCACTGAAAGACCTGAGTCGAAACAAGGCCCCCGGAGTAGACAATATTCCATTGGAACTACTGACGGCCGTGGGAGAGCCAGTCCTGACAAAACTCTACCATCTGGTGAGCAAGATGTATGAAACAGGCGAAATACCCTCAGACTTCAAGAAGAATATAATAATTCCAATCCCAAAGAAAGCAGGTGTTGACACATGTGAAAATTACCGAACTATCAGCTTAATAAGTCACAGCTGCAAAATACTAACACGAATTCTTTACAGACGAATGGAAAAACTAGTAGAAGCCAACCTCGGGGAAGATCAGTTTGGATTCCGTAGAAACACTGGAACACGTGAGGCGATACTGACCTTACGACTTATCTTAGAAGAAAGATTAAGGAAAGGCAAACCTACGTTTCTAGCATTTGTAGACTTAGAGAAAGCTTTTGACAATGTTGACTGGAATACTCTCTTTCAAATTCTAAAGGTGGCAGGGGTAAAATACAGGGAGCGAAAGGCTATTTACAATTTGTACAGAAACCAGATGGCAGTTATAAGAGTCGAGGGACATGAAAGGGAAGCAGTGGTTGGGAAGGGAGTAAGACAGGGTTGTAGCCTCTCCCCGATGTTGTTCAATCTGTATATTGAGCAAGCAGTAAAAGAAACAAAAGAAAAATTCGGAGTAGGTATTAAAATTCATGGAGAAGAAATAAAAACTTTGAGGTTCGCCGATGACATTGTAATTCTGTCAGAGACAGCAAAGGACTTGGAAAAGCAGTTGAATGGAATGGACAGTGTCTTGAAAGGAGGATATAAGATGAACATCAACAAAAGCAAAACAAGGATAATGGAATGTAGTCTAATTAAGTCGGGTGATGCTGAGGGAATTAGATTAGGAAATGAGGCACTTAAAGTAGTAAAGGAGTTTTGCTATTTGGGGAGCAAAATAACTGATGATGGTCGAAGTAGAGAGGATATAAAATGTAGGCTGGCAATGGCAAGGAAAGCGTTTCTGAAGAAGAGAAATTTGTTAACATCCAGTATTGATTTAAGTGTCAGGAAGTCATTTCTGAAAGTATTTGTATGGAGTGTAGCCATGTATGGAAGTGAAACATGGATGATAAATAGTTTGGACAAGAAGAGAATAGAAGCTTTCGAAATGTGGTGCTACAGAAGAATGCTGAAGATTAGATGGGTAGATCACATAACTAATGAGGAAGTATTGAATAGGATTGGGGAGAAGAGAAGTTTGTGGCACAACTTGACCAGAAGAAGGGATCGGTTGGTAGGACATGTTCTGAGGCATCAAGGGATCACCAATTTAGTATTGGAGGGCAGCGTGGAGGGTAAAAATCGTAGAGGGAGACCAAGAGATGAATACACTAAACAGATTCAGAAGGATGTAGGTTGCAGTAGGTACTGGGAGATGAAAAAGCTTGCACAGGGTAGAGTAGCTTGGAGAGCTGCATCAAACCAGTCTCAGGACTGAAGACCACAACAACAACAACAACAGTGTGTAAGCTTAGGGACTGATGACCTTAGCAGTTAAGTCCCATAAGATTTCACACATATTTGAACGTTTTGTCATAAATATTTAGTTATGATCGAATCTTTAGCAGCGCTTTCATAAATGTGGTAGTCAAGACAAAGAGCACATTACACTGGGAGAAAGACATCATGTCACAGTCTGATTTCATGCAAATGCCAGTCACACACTGTGGTACTTCCTGATTTCAGTCACTCATAGCATAAGAAACAGTCCCTAATACAACATAAAAATGCTATCAGTTATTGTGTCTTTTCATATAAATCTTTTCACTTATATCTACTTTATCAGCTTTCACTTTGTAATTTAAGTTTTCTTATTTAGAAACTATCATCAGCATTACTAACACTTAGTGGATATCAGAACCACCCACAGTAACATTATGTGTGTGGAGGATGGCTTCTATGGACTAATCCCACTAACTCTGATACGAAAGTGTGTTTCACTTTTCTTTTTGGTACTTTCGTTAAATATAGTTTTTAAGCATATGAGATAGATTGATCAAACTGTGAGGTCAAAATGCCGTGATGGAAGTGATCTGATTAATCTAAAAGAAGATGTTTTAGTCATTATTAATTAACTAAAGCAGAAATAAGGATGTAGCAGCAAATTTCGAGATAACTCAACCTTACAAAATCCGACGCCTAATACAAAATGTGCTAATCAGATACAGTCTTTTAATATACCAATTAAATTATGTACAATTTTGATTTTGTAGTAATTATTGTTTTTGTAACTTTTAGCCCTTCTGTCCCCACACCAAACCAGTTTAGTCAATATATTACAAACACGATTTGCCTCGAAACAACAGAGACAGAGTGTAAGGATACCTGAACATCATTTTGGTTGTCTTTGAAATTGTTTAAACGATAATTCGATTGAAAAGTCATTGTGTAATTCTAACCTGACGCCATAAGAACGACATTACACATCACCATTGTAAAATTAGCTGTTATAGGCAGTTATCTACTAACCAACTAATAAGGGACACATTTGTTTGGTTTGACAGCTTCAGATGACAGTGTGTATTTTCTTTTCTGAGCTATGATATGGTGCAAACATTGATGGCAGCCATATTTAAATGCAGCAAACGTGGATGTTTGCAGAAATTTATTCAGGAGTGGTCAAGGTTTTAAAATTTTTGTATTTGATATGGTCCTCAGCAGACAATTATACCCTAAGAATAAATTGTAACATGGTATTATCAGTTTTATTGTATCTCAAAGCATTGGTAGTTGACTCAGTATATTTTGAAGAACACACTACTTTCATAACCCAAAAGGCAAGCATATTTCATAAATAAATGCAAAGTAAATCTTTTTGTACTAGTAATAATGAATATGGATACATTCTTTTCAATTAAACGATCAAAAATGACATCTGCATATGATTCAACAAATCGGGAAATTATGGCAGACAATATTCACTAAAGATATTTTCATTCATATAGTTATAATGTTTAGATTGTCACTGAATACTGCAATAGAACGAAAAAGTCAGACAGGCTACATAAACCTTGTTGAATATCACAAAACTAACAATAAAAAGTGACTGATTAAAATAGTAACTTTGAAGTCATCTGGCTTACAAAATGTAAAGTCTGATCATGTGAATGGATTTATTAGATTATTTTCACACCATCCAGTGTTTAGGGCTGACCTGCATAATTAAAGTAAAATGAAGCTTCTTTTTTGGTTTGTTTGGATAATGTGCAACCCACAGTCAGCATTCTAAGCTCCCAAATCGAAGAGCATGAAACACAACTTTAAACGTAATTTTAAATCTTCGTTAAATTTTTTCTCCCTTACATGGTTAGTGTCGAATATTTAACACCTTGCCTCATTCTCGTATTTATCAGACGTTTGAAGGTGTTTCATACATATGAGTTTGAATCTTTAAAGAATTGGGTGATGGGTTTACTGATGAGGCACGTAAAAGTTTTAGTTGATTTTTGCTGTTTTGACAGCAAAGTAACTGAGGATGGCGGGAGCAGAGAGGATATAAAATGCAGACTGGTTGTAGCTAGAAACACATTTATCAAGAAGCAGAATTTGTTAACATCTAATACAAATTTCAGTGTCAGGATGTGTTCTCTGAAGCTATTTGTGTGGAGTGTAGCCTTCTACAGAAATGAAATGTGGATTACAAGCAGTTCAAATAAGAAGAGAATAGAAGTTTTCCAAATGTGGTACTACAGAATAATGCTGAACATTAGATAGGTAGATCGAGTATCTAATGAGGTGGTACTGAATCTAATTGGGGAGAAAAGAAATTTATAGAAGAATTTGACTAGAAGAAGGGACCATTTGGTACTACATGTCCTAAGGCATGAAGGTAGCGGTAGTTTGATAGTAGAGGGAAGTGTGCTGAGTAA
The DNA here is from genome assembly GCF_021461395.2 of Schistocerca americana. Taxonomy (NCBI): domain Eukaryota; kingdom Metazoa; phylum Arthropoda; class Insecta; order Orthoptera; family Acrididae; genus Schistocerca; species Schistocerca americana. The sequence continues at coordinate 765,292,535 of NC_060123.1, forward strand.
AAATTGTAGAGGGAGGCCAAGCGATGAATACAGTTAAGCAGATTCAAATAGAGGTTGCTGTATTTAGCCAACATGAGGAGGCTTGCACAGGATACAGTAAAGTGGAGAGCTGCACAAACCAGTCTTTCATTCAAGACCACATCAACAACTACATCATGTTTTATTGGTAGCATTATTACTATTATATTTTCCTTATTACTATGCTTGAGACGCTGGAAACAAAGGGAATGGATACCGCTACTAGCTTCACAGTTGTGTTAGGCTTTAACCATAAAGATTGCACTGTCTGAGAGGCTAATTTTGCATTTTTGAATTGATGTGTTAATCCGAGAATGTTATTAAAATTGTGTTTAGAGAAATACAATATCACTCTTTCCAACAATCTGTGTGCTGAGATGATGTGGATGCGACCACACCCTGCTCTGTACTGCTATGAGAGTATCACGCCACTTCAAGGCAGCCAATCCCGTGTCAGCACGTCGCCACGTGACCGACGGAATGACGGCAGCCTACGGGACTTTGTCCTTCCTGTTTCTTTTGCGCAATACTCTTGCCATACGACTGGGCAAGCTGACACATTGGTTAGCTCACTGTACTCGCATTTGGGAGGACGACGGTTTAAACCCACGTTCGGCCTTCCTGATTGAAGTTTCTGTGATCTCCCTAAATCGCTTCAGGCAAATGCCGGGGTGACAGCTTTGAAAGGGCACGGCTGACTACCTTCCCCGTCCTTCCCTAATCCGATGCGACCACCGATGATCTCGCTATTTGGTCCCCTCACCCCAAATCAACTCAAACCCTCTTACCAAATGAGGCAACATAAAAGAAATCTATTGCTTCTATTAGTGAAAACACGATTTCTCGAAAGTTTTTTAAAAAAATGTTAATCATGACAAACAACAACCATCCTGTGGTTTTCCACACTCATGCAGCATATTTGTTTGCAGAACCATTATAGCCGTGGTTACGGCATGAGTGAAGAAACACAAAGTATGAAGAAAAAATTACGACTAATCGTGGTAATTTAGAAATCTGATAATTTCCGGTATGAAAAACTGTCATCATACCCACTCCTGTGTGAGTTTCGTCTGAGGCAAAACGACGGGAAACTCAAAGCGGACACAAGTCAGTGTAGTGCGATTTAGGTTTAACAATCAGTTGTAAAACGAAGGGCAGCAGCGATCGAGTATTCGCTGCTGCATGGTGGTCTTACGTAGCAGTGGTGTGCGAGACGAAAGTGGAGGAGGCTGGCAAAGAAGGCGTGGCCAATATCTTACTCACAATCTCTCGACGTCAGCTTTTATCGACTGATCGAGAAAAAGAAGTAGTCCATCTTTAGGCAAAGCCTTTACAAACTATTTCATTATGCCTAACTTTATATGTAGAGGTGGCAGGAGGACGTTATTTGGATCTACTAGGTTTTGTGTAGAATGTTCTTCTCACCAGGTTTTAGAGACTTCCTCACAGACGAGTTCTTTCTGTACCAGTGTTCATCCCTAGCCCTACTGTCCCATTCACACAAGAAACATGGAAATTTGGTAAAGCCACCTTGCTGACCAAGGAGCATGCATGTTACTTTTAGATCGCCACATTTCATCCAACCATGAGCAGAATAGCCTATTTCATTTAACATTATTTCTAGATTTTCATAGCGTTTTTTCATGTGTACAGAATGTCCAACAGGTATAGATGCATACATGTTACAATTGTCTAATAAAACAGCCTGAAAACTAGTTTTGGATGAATCAATAAACATCCTCCAGTCTTCCTTGTTGTATTCAGTACCAAACTCATTCATCAGACCTGGAATGTCTGAGCAGTGCACTAAATCACCTTCTTGTTGAAAAAAGTTGGAAAATTGCTGCTCATTCTTTCTATGCATGTATATGCTGGTTTCAACTGCCAATAAGTTCTTTTCTTTTAATCTAAAGCCAAGCAATTCAACTTTTTCTCTCATTAAGCCCAGATCCCTAACCAAATCGTTAAGCTCGGTCTCAGTAAACAATTTGGGCTCTAGACTTTCTGTATTACATTGGAATTCATCATCGTCTGGTTCATCTAAATCACATTGTGCATCAGAAAATACTTCTGTTAGAACAGAATTTAAATCATCTGGTGGGTCAGGAAACAGCAAATCTACACCATGCCTTACCTGTCGGATGGCAGATGAAAGGTTAGAGTAGCTTATTACCTTTTTTGTTTTCCGCATAATGACCAGTAATATCAACACTGCAAAAGTAACAATCATCGGAATGATTTCTTGGCTTCCTCCATATCATGGGAACAGCAAATCTAAAGGCGTTTCTCTCCTTTTTCAACCATTTTCTCAGGTCTCCAACACACACACAATATACCTTGTGTGGCGCCTAAAATTTATCTTGATGACCAAGTTTAGATCGAAAGTATGATAAATAAACCTTTTTCAAAAAGTCAACAATGTTTCTTTGGTGTTTTTAATCACAAATTCAACACAAATATAACAAAAACTGTCAGCAGAGTTTTTACAACCACGATTAAACACTGTATTGAGCACATGTACAGGAAACGAGAAAGTGAAGTTAGATTGACAGTATACGAACCACCATCTGTTAACACAAAAATAGAATTGACCTTTTGTGCCAGCAAATGTTTCTCATCTACATTTATTACACCTCATTTTAAATTATTTTAACTATACAAAAGCTGTTAAATTCTTTAAAAAATCACTTACTTTAATAAATTTAACTGTAAAGTGTGAAGAAATGGTGGGTGATACAGTTTTTGAAGTATCATATTTAGATTTCCCACCCTAACAATAAAAAGAATAAAGTATTTTCACCAAAAAGTTTTCCATTGTTGGTCTGTGTAATTATTTGTTAATATGGATTTCTCTTCACTGTAACTTTTCTGGTGCTGTAAGCTGTATATTTTTCTCAAATTAGTAACTTTCTGCTAATTAGGAAATAGCATTTCTTTGGAAGTACAATTGTACTGACCATTCATATATGATGCAAAAAAACTTCATAAAGGTTTGTTTTCAAATATGAGCTGTAACGTTACATGCATTCTGCTTAACCTTAATGAAAGTTATCTTAATCCATTTTGACGTATAAAAAATGTTTGTTTTGTTTTTTTCTCTGCATGCAATAATTCATATTGTCACAGAGTATGCAGTTTCATGGCAAGTCACATCTCCGATGGAATAAACAGCCGAACCAGCAAGTACCACAAAAGTATAGTAAAGCAGCTGCCGTCATTCCACCTTGCAGACATGTGGCGCCCATCCTTACCCATGTACATGCACAGACAGTCATAAACTTCCAAACAACATGCTATTCTAGAACAACAAACTTATAAAAGACCGGTATGCTCACTATGATACTCATCATTTGTCGGCCTGGTAGACATAGTGCAACACATTGCCTTACCCAAGTGGTATGTTATACTGTATGTCACCTTTTTGTGTATGTAAATGATGTCATCACAACCACAGGACGTAGAGAAATAAATAATACTGCTAGTTCAGATTGTACATTTGTCTTCAGAAACGAAAATTGTTAAAACTTTGTAAAATAAAAACCCTTTACTTATGGTATTTGAACTAAGTAATATTTCATATAATTCCATTTCAAAACATCTTTACTCATGACATAGCCCTAACGTTACTTAATGATTACTTACAAAGACTCAGTAAAAATTTATCATTTCAATGTATCTGATCTCAAATACTTTGCTTGAGGTCGGATAAACACTGGTGCAAAGTAACCATTCTTCAATAGGAATTTGAATTCTTGAAGTAAGTTATAGTCTTAAAATGTTATGACCATATATTATTTTTTCATTGTCTCTATTTCTCTATGTATGTGGACCAGCCACAATGGTGGCTGGTAAACCAGCTGTACCTCTGTTTTAATTATCAATGGTCTATTCAGACACACGGAGTATTCGTAGCCTAGTCATGCTGACTGGACATGGAGTAATTATTAATTCCTATTATGAATTGATCATAGTTGTATCTTCATCTGGATTACCAACTAAACTTGTGAGGAAACATAGGCTTAGGAGCCTCATTTCTTATTTCCTCTACACATCCTTCAAGTAGGATAAGGTAAGCAGGCAGTTAACCTACTTATTCTAAGTTAAGCTAACATTCCCTAAAAATGTGTATAAACTAAATCATGTGATTTAACCATCGAAAATAAGTAAAAATTCCCCTCGTAAAAAGCTCCTAGCAAACAAAGGTACTGCTAACCATGAGAAAAGTACAAAAAATTCTAAGGAATAGTTGTGAAACATGCAAACATCCCAAGTCGTTGGATGTATCCATTCAGTTCTGACAGCAAATTATAGTTTTCCATAGACACTTCGAGCTTTTCGGAGTTTATATATTAATCTGTCAATTCCAAACAATCAAATGTAATAAATGTTGAGAACAACTAGTGTAGTGAACTCGTTAACTTCCTACTTTCTGTGTTAAGAGCAGCACACAAAGTTAAGACAATTCTGTCCTAGTTATCCATTTCTGAAATGAGTATAAGAATTAGACCACAAAACTCAGGTTCGTTCCTGTATTTTGCAACTTTACAGTAATCCTCAAAGCTAATAGTATCCTACTTCTGCAGAAACCCATAAATACTCCTCCTCCTACAGAAAAATCCTTCATAAAGACCATTCAAATTTTATAGCTATATTGGCCCTATATATATGCCTCCATTTTTCCTCCATTTAAACTTAAGTAATACTCCCTTTATCCCACCTGCACTATTCATAATATAATTCATGTATATATGCGTATCATAGCCTGTTCATTATTACATCACTCCCACTAAACTGCTACTTTCTCGTCTTCCCTCTTATAACTTTAGTTACCTTAATTCTATTGTATTTTGAACCCATACCTTATTACTGAGCTTCCTCTTAAATATACTACTGTCTCTTAAATATACTACTCTTTGTTCAACTCAGCATGAGCAAGAAACATTATTTTGAGTAAAGTCGTCTAGACCGATATTAAAATTTTCTTCATTTATTACACCACTTCAGCTCCTGCCACTATCAGAGATCGAAAAGCTTAGAACTTACAGAACAAGGTTGTCCTTGACAAAATATATGTTGTTCCTTTTACAGAGTAGCCTTTTTGGACTTAGAATGTAATCTGGATATTCTTGCCATTTATTACCATCTCTCTATGTGGTGATGGCTATGCATGTAAGAGAGAATCTATTCAGTTCTGATGTCTCTTCTGATCTCTTGTTCTTTTTAAATGTGGGCTGTGGTAAATTATGGTGACTTCTGTGAGTAATGAGTAATTCCTTAATAGTAAATGCTATCTTCTCATGCATACTTATCTAGATATTACTCATAAAATATTTATTCTCATCTATTATGTAGTGAAGTTCATAGTCAGTGCGAAATAGTGACTTGTCTTATTTCCATGCTTTTGCTTTAGCTTGCTTAATATTGCTAAAGTCTTCTTTTGTACTTTCATCACAGTTCCAGATAGTTTTCTATTTCAATAAGTTCGATAAATGAGCATCTTTCATAGCCTAGCCTCTTACAAAGCTCCTATAGAATCCAGCCAAATCTAAGTGATCATAGATGCTTAATATTTCTAGTCTCTGGACAGTCTTTTATAACTTGCATTCTTTCTGGACATAGTTGTATTCCCATTATTCTCACACTGTGTCCCAAAAAGTCAACTCTTGTCACCAAAAGTATGTTTTAGAAACTTTTATTAGTAACCCTTTTTCTTCCAGTCACCTCAAAATATATATCAATAATTGTCAACAGTCTTCCCAAGTCTTGTAGACTATTAATAAATCATTGACATACATTATTAATTCTTGCACTAATTCCCTCCCTAATAAATATTGAGCAGGAATGAAAACTGACACAGGAATGTCCAATTCGGTAATGGAGTAATTCAATCATGCTTGCCAAGACTTCAACTAATGAAAGCTGTTGTTCTGTGATCACCTTCTCCTGGATTCCATTCTCCTTGGTACAGCTCACAACCCAAGGCGAATTGTAATACTTCCATGGCATTTACTTTAAACTGAAAAGATTTTCTTTCAAATAAGAAGGCTGTGTATGGCCTTGAGTGGTCATGTAATGCTACCTGCCAGTATCCTTCCATGAAATCTATGGAAATATGAAATTCTGCTTCATCAAAGTTAGATAACATCACTTCTGTACTCAGGGTTCTAACCCTTTCTGTCTCTTTGTGTTTATGGAGTGATCATGAATCTAAAACTAAATGAACACCTATCACAAGTCTCTTAAGTACCCACAACAGACCCTAAAAATGCATTGAGTTATGTTGCTGTCTATCTCCTTTCATATTTCATCTCTCACTGCAATTCGAAGGTTTATTGGTAGTGGATACGACTTGCAAAAGGAAAAAAACTGTGTCATCTTTTACTTTAAACTTACAGAAGTATTCCTTCATTAGTCCCAAGTTATCTGTGACCACATCTTTATGTTTTAACAGAATACCTTCTAATTAAGATTTCTGTTCTTCTGGCACTACAGGTGATTCTCTTGCTATCAATTTAATGCCAACTCCTCTTGATTTAATACTTCCCTTCTTTTTCTTGTTTATTTTCATCTGTTGCAATAATATCAGTAAACACAACTAAATGAATATGCTCCTCTGATGATGGGCCTTGCTTAGATTTCAATGGATTACTTTGGAAAGCTATGCTAGCTACCTTTTTACCTATTTTCCACACAAATATTTTCTGGTTGAAATCCAATCGATAATAATTATCAAGTAACCAATCTTATCCTAACAGGATCTATGGCACTAGCAACAATGTTTGATGGAAGTTCCACTTTTTAATCGTAACTGGTAGTCATGTTTCTTTTTTAATTTGCTTCCCTTTATTACAGGTGGTTCCGGTAACACACACTCCCATTACTGGTACTAGGAGGCAACAATATTTCTTCCTCATTAGCGCTAGCCATGGTGTAAGATTAATGATATTTTATGCACAGAATATAGGTGAACATCAACTTTATTTCCAAAAATGTCACTCACTACTATTGGTTTACAATGTTCTCCCTTAGCTGTTACTTTTCCTTCTTTAAACAACTACTCAAGAATAGGTCTCAGCCATGTGAGGATTACTGTCTTCTCTGAATGAGGGCCTACTATTCTATTATTAGTTTGGCATGGATCTTAGTGTCAAATCTTTTTCCTGAACTTTAGGGTGAATTTTACAGCAATTCATCCACAAGGCTTTAATGTAGCAAAAATTATGTTTATATCTTTTTTAGTAATAGGTCAAATTTCGGACAACTTTTTCCATAATGAATCATATTTCGACCAAATTTTTTTCCAGAAATCCAAATGTTTGTCGTATTTTTAAGTACACAAGAATATAAACACGAAAATTTCACTCACATGACAATGTTTGAGGTAATGTTGTCACAATTAAACACAATTACTACAAAGATTTATTTATCGGGTTTATAGTAGACAAGCAGTGTAACACATTATGTAGTCCGTTCACTGATATAAAGATTGTTGCACAGAGTCTACAAAACATTCTCGAAGCCAACAAGGGTGGCTTCTGGCACAATAAACATAGCACAAGTAGTCGCCCCATTCAGTTTGAATACAAACTTAGTCCTATTCGACGAAACCAGGGGAGAAATTCTTCAGCAATGACAAGGAAATATTATTTTATAAACTATATGAAGTTAAGGTTAATGGGGGAAATGGCTTTAACGTGTAAAAACACTGCAACACCTCCAAACACAGTAGCTGCACGAAGATAAGTGCTGAGAAGGACAGCAGACGAACGCTGTTATTTGAGTAGACATGTCCATCTTCAGAGGTGCAAGAACTTGTTTAAGATGGTGGTGTCTTGCAATGTCCTATTGGAGAAGCTGAAGAATCCCCACTTCAGACAGTTCTTGAAGTACAAAATAAATCCAGTTCCAGATGAAGCTACGCTGAGAAACGACTATTTATCTGTGTGCTACGAGGAAGTGCTCGACAAAATACGAACTAAAGTTGTTGACCAAGAGATTAGGGCGTCTATCGGAAATCATCAATTTGGATAGGGGTTAAATTGTAAATACTTTTGTTGGTGTCCTTAAAGTTGACGGACCTGGAGAAATGTTTCTCCTAAGGGTGTGAAGCTCTCAGCAGAATAAACAGCTCGACAACTGCCTTTGCGTTTGACAACTCAATGAAGCTACTGTCACTGTTGGTGTGAATAGAGACCAATAAATGGTGCTTCATACATGGCTGTAGCAGCCTACAGACTTCAGAGTCTCTATCCCAGTGTGGCACACATCATTTGCCTTGCACACGCATTGTACAGAGCTGTAGAAGAGGTGAAATTAAATTGCACTGATGTGAGCCAACCGATCTCCTCTAGCAAGAAAATCTATGTGAAAGCTCCACTAAGAGTACAAAAATTAAAGAACAGGGAGCTTCCCTCCATTTCCCCCTCAGCTTGTACTTACACAATGAGGTTCTTGGGTTAATGTTGTTGAGTATTACTGTACCTATTACACCAAAACAAGACGATCTTTTCTGAGCCTGATAGTGATTAATAAAGTGCTATCAGAACTGCCAAAGAGTTCTTTACAGATACGTTGTCTCTAAACTTGACATACATCAACGCGCTGTGTCATCCGAACAAGACACAGGTGCAAAGATGCGAGCTGGTGCCAGTGCCATAGAGACTCTCCACTTGCGCGAGTTCCACCTGCGCCACTGTCGGCGCTGAGCATGGAGGTAAGAATAGAGGGAGACGCCGTGATGTCACAGCTGTGAAGTTATGTGAAGCCGAGGGTAGCCATCTCAATCCGACCAAAACATTGCTGCTGTAAACTTGTGTGCATAGGCTTGTCGCTCACTTTTGGAAGGATTTTGCGCTATTATGGTGACTTGTGTGGTGTTCGGATGTACGAATCTTTCTGATTGTGATGCGAAATCGAAGGGAATAACATTTCATGTGTAAGTTGTCTCGTTAAGTGTGATTTTACAACTTCATTGTGAATGAACGTGTGCTACATCGGTACTTGTACTATAGCGTGTTTTTCTCCTGTAGATTTCCTAAAAATGAAAGTCGGAAAGCTCTGTGGGAGAATGCCGTGAGGAGGAAGAATTGGTGTGCGTCGAAATGGAGCACTATATGTTCTCAGCATTTCCGAGAAGAGGACATAGACCGAACTTCCGTTTCAACAGTAAGGCTCCGAGAAAATGCTGTACCATCAGTTTTCCCTACACACCCAAAACATTTGCAAAAGGTATGTTAATTCAAAGAATTAAATTCTTAGTTTTCAAGTTCACATTTCAGTATAATACGTACGTATCGTCGATAATCAAAGTGTTGAGTAACTCACTTTGTCTTCATGATGTACCAAATTAAAAGCTAACACTACATTAACTGTCCTAAACAGGACACTGTGTAGATTTGCCATTCTATGTACCTCATTTCAGTAAATATTGGTGGTAATGAAGAGTGTTTCCCAGTAGTGTAACGTAACTGAAATGTCCCAGCATGTATTACAAACAAGATGTATTTATGGGTCTTTGGAGGGAGGGTATAGCTAACTTAGTTTTCAGTTTCTATTATTTAGTTTGTGATACATGTTTATTACTGAATTAACAACATTGTATCGTTTACATTGAAGGCTAGCTGTTCGTAATATTACATTAAAAACTATTTTTAATCAGAAGAAATGCGGAATTTCGCCTTTACGAGATTTTATTTTAAACAAAAACTTTGAAACAACCAATCTGATGATGTTACATGCGTATATGGTGCAATTAGCGACTGTAATACACGCAGCGCTATAGCACACTGACAATGTTTTGGTCAGAGTGTCATGGCAGTGAGCCACGCCCCCATGGCTTCAAAACGTAGTACGGCTGGGATACGTAGCGCCATCTCCCCTTATTCTTACCTCCATGGCGCTGAGGGTAAAGATATCGACCTCGCCTCAGCCAATTGCTGACCGATTACCGTCCGCCAATGACCAGACGACAACGGAAAGAAGCCCGCTCGGACGATAGAAGAGCAGCTCTCGCCCACTTGTTTATAGATCATCGTCCAGGGCTGACTTGGACAGGGAACGTCATTTAGTGAACTCTTAAAAGTGAACAGACAGTTCTTGTAAAAATTTCATTTGCTATGTACTGTGAAGTTTACCTTCAATCATTTGCACTTAGCCATTGAGGGGCTCTTTTGTCTTATATTACATGCAGTATTGCAGACTTAATCATTCAACAAGTCACAAAGACAAGTAAACCTTTTTAACTCATTTGTGTGACTTTGTTGCTAATTTGTTGGAGTGTTGTTGAACCTTCATTCACCTATCCTGTCACCTGACCCTGGGGCACAGTTGTGTAATAGTGGCAGGGACAAATTGTCTTAGCGGTGTACTGCACCAGAAGCCATTCCACAAACTCTCAAACTTGGCCTGCCGTAACACGGTGGCAACTCGGCCTCCACAACAGTATTGACGAGCCCTTTACAAAACTGGTGATGTGAGTTTGCAAAACAACGCCAACTTTCCAGTGGTATCAAAAGGCATCACATGACTGTAAGCTGATGGTACTCAACTGTGTGATGCCCTGTCTATTGTGCAACACAAGCAAAGTGAGTTGCATTGAGCTCGTGTTCATCTGATCAATAAAGTGAACAACAAACTGCAAGGTGTTCTCCAGTCAATCAGCATATTAGTACTTACATTACTGTTCACACAACAATTTGACACTCGGCACGGTGGCTGATGGGAGCGACAGCTGCTGGAGATACCTTCACATCAGCCACCACACTAAGTGTCAACCAAGTTCCTGATGATGTTGTTTACATTACTAGAATGAATTGTCTATGCCTCGTTACTTCCTTGATTATTTCTCCTATTATTATTCCACATCCTTACTTCACAATACTTCGTATTACTTTTTCATTAAAATGTGTGTGGATACCTTTCTCTTCATTATTGTCTGGTTGGCAGTTGTCACCTTGTGCGTAGTCTCCTCATTCTTTGTTCAGTATATCAATACCTTTGATAAATGTCAATAAACAGTTTGCCGTCATCTGCTAAAATATTATATATCTTTCTTGACATAGTAAGGTATCCTCTGCACCAACACTTTAGTTACAGGCTGTCCTCTATAGGATTGTCCACGTATTTTGAGCTTTTTAGCTACCACTCAATATACAGGGTGTCCCAAAATAATGTATACGCTCTTTGAAACAGAGAATATCGTTAATTACAGGAGACAGAAGTACAATTTTTATGGGTAATAATTAAGAAGGCGGTGAAAAACATAACAATGATTTCTTCTGTTTCAGGATTGTCAGCGAACATGGCGTTATCGTTTGAACAAAGGAAATGGATGCTATAGTGTTACTGGAAAACAGAGAATGTGAGTGTCGTATGCTGACATGTTGTTGTTGTTGTTGTGGTCTTCAGTCCTGAGACTGGTTTGATGCAGCTCTCCATGCTACTCTATCCTGTGCAAGCTTCTTCATCTCCCAGTACCTACTGCAACCTACATCCTTCTGAATCTGCTTAACGTATTCATCTCTTCGTCTCCCTCTACGATTTTTACCCTCCACGCTGCCCTCCAATGCTAAATTTGTGATCCCTTCATGCCTCAAAACATGTCCTACCAACCGATCCCTTCTTCTAGTCAAGTTGTGCCACAAACTTCTCTTCTCCCCAATCTTATTCAATACCTCCTCATTAGTTACGTGATCTACCCACCTTATCTTTAGCATTCTTCTGCAGCACCACATTTCGAAAGCTTCTATTCTCTTCTTGTCCAAACTAGTTATTGTCCATGTTTCACTTCCATACATGGCTATACTCCATACAAATACTTTCAGAAATGACTTCCTGACACTTAAATCTATACTCGACGTTAACAAATTTCTCTTCTTCAGAAACGATTTCCTTGCCATTGCCAGTCTACATTTTATATCCTCTCTACTTTGACCATCATCAGTTATTTTACTCCCCAAATAGCAAAACTCCTTTACTACTTTAAGTGTCTTATTTCCTAATCTAATTCCCTCAGCATCACCCGATTTAATTTGACTACATTCCATTATCCTCGTTTTGCTTTTGTTGATGTTCATCTTATATCCTCCTTTCAAGACACTGTCCATTCCATTCAACTGCTCTTCCAAGTCCTTTGCTGTCTCTGACAGAATTACAATGTCATCGGCGAACCTCAAAGTTTTTACTTCTTCTCCATGAATTTTAATACCTTCCCCGAATTTTTCTTTTGTTTCCTTTACTGCTTGCTCAATATACAGATTGAATAACATTGGGGAGAGGCTACAACCCTGTCTCACTCCTTTCCCAACCACTGCTTCCCTTTCATGCCCCTCGACTCTTATAACTACCATCTGGTTTCTGTACAAATTGTAAATAGCCCTTCGCTCCCTGTATTTGACCCCTGCCACCTTCAGAATTTGAAAGAGAGTATTCCCGTTAACATTGTCAAAAGCCTTCTCTAAGTCTACAAATGCTAGAAATGTAGGTTTTCCTTTTCTTAATCTTTCTTCTAAGATAAGTCGTAAGGTTAGTATTGCCTCGCGTGTTCCAACGTTTCTACGGAATCCAAACTGATCTTCCCCGAGGTCTGCTTCTACCAGTTTTTCCATTCGTCTGTAAAGAATTCGCATTAGTATTTTGCAGCTGTGACTTATTAAACTGATAGTTCAGTAATTTTCACATCTGTCAACACCTGCTTTCTTTGGGATTGGAATTATTATATTCTTCTTGAAGTCTGAGGGTATTTTGCCTGTCTCATACATCTTGCTCACCAGATGGTAGAGTTTTGTCAGGACTGGCTCTCCCAAGGTTGTCAGTAGTTCTAATGGAATGTTGTCTACACCGGGGTCCTTGTTTCGACTCAGGTCTTTCAGTGCTCTGTCAAACTCTTCACGCAAAATCATATCTCCCATTTCATCATCATGTACATCCTCTTCCATTTCCATAGTATTGTCCTCAAGTACATCGCCCTTGTATAAACCCTCTATATACTCCTTCCACTTTTCTGCCTTCCCTTCTTTACTTAGAACTGGGTTGACATCTGAGCTCTTGATATTCATACAAGTGGTTCTCTTCTCTCCAAAGGTCTCTTGAATTTTCCTGTAGGCAGTATCCATCTTACCCCTAGTGAGACAAGCCTCTACATCCTTACATTTGTCCTCTAGCCATCCCTGCTTAGCCATTTTGCACTTCCTGCCGATCTCATTTTTGAGACGTTTGTATTCCTTTTTGCCTGCTTGATTTACTGCATTTTTATATTTTCTCCTTTCATCAATTAAATTCAATATTTCTTCTGTTACCCAAGGATTTCTATTAGCCCTCGTCTTTTTACCTACTTGATCGTCTGCTGCCTTCACTACTTCATCCCTCAGAGCTACCCATTCTTCTTCTACTGTATTTCTTTCCCCCATTCCTGTCAATTGTTCCCTTATGCTGTGAAACTCTGTACAACCTCTGGTTCTTTCAGTTTATCCAGGTCCCATCTCCTTAAATTCCCACCTTTTTGCAGTTTCTTCAGTTTCAATCTGCAGTTCATAACCAATAGATTGTGGTCAGAATCCACATCTGCCCCTGGAAATGTCTTACAATTTAAAACCAGGTTCCTAAATCTCTGTCTTACCATTATATAATCTATCTGATACCTTTTAGTATCTCCGCGATTCTTCCAGGTATGCAACCTTCTTATATGGTTCTTGAACCAAGTGTTGGCTATGATTAAGTCATGCTCTGTGCAAAATTCTACAAGGCGGCTTCCTCTTTCATTTCTTCCCCCCAACCCATATTCACCTACTATGTTTCCTTCTCTCCCTTTTCCTACTGACGAGTTCCAGTCACCCATGACTATTAAATTTTCGTTTCCCTTCACTACCTGAATAATTTCTTTTATCTCGTCATACGTTTCATCTATTTCTTCATCATCTGCAGAGCTAGTTGGCGTATAAACTTGTACTACTGTAGTAGGCATGGGCTTTGTGTCTATCTTGGCGACAATAATGCGTTCACTATGCTGTTTGTAGTAGCTAATCCGCATTCCTATTTTTTTATTCATTATTAAACCTACTCCTGCATTACCCCTATTTGATTTTGCATTTATAACCCTGTAATCACCTGTCCAAAAGTCTTGTTCCTCCTGCCACCGAACTTCACTAATTCCCACTTTATCTAACTTTAACCTATCCATTTCCCTTTTTAAATTTTCTAACCTACCTGCCCGATTAAGGGATCTGACATTCCTCGCTCCGATCCGTAGAACGCCAGTTTTCTTTCTCCTGATAACGACATCCTCTTGAGTAGTCCCCGCCTGGAGATCTGAATGGGGGACTATTTTACCTCCGGTATATTTTACCCAAGAGGACGCCATCATCATTTAATCATACAGTAAAGCTGCATGTCCTCGGGAAAAATTGGAGACATTGGAGAGCTGAATTTGGAATACCACCACCAACAAGAGTAACAATTCTAATAATCAGAGATAAGTTTGAAATCGAAGAAACAGTGCAGAATGAGAAGAAGAGAAATAGCGGACGAAAGAGAAGTTCAACAGACAACGAGGGTTTTGATGCAGTAATCCAGGCATACACACGATCCCCGAAGAAATATGTGAGGCAATGCTCTGATGGGACTGGGATCTGCAGAAGCAGGGGTCATACAATTTTGCCATCTCAGAACTTTAAGCCTTACATTCCAAGACTTCTCCATGCTCTTAACGAGGATGATCCTGATAGGCGAAGCGAATTTTGTGAGTGGCACATTAACAGATGTGAAGAAGAGCAATGTTTCCAAGATCGAATTATTTGGTCAGATGATGCGACGTTTGAACTTGATGGAGCAATTAACAACCATAATTGCGTGTACTGGGCCAGGGAGAATCCATACGTAACTGAGCAAAGGCATGTTAATCTACTAGGAGTAACAGTCTGGTGTGGTCTGTCTTCTAGAGTGTTAATCAGGCTGTACTTCTTCAACAACACTGTCACGGGTGACTCGTACTTGGAAATGTTGTAAATGATAACTCCTGGTCTTAGCGTTGTGTCTGGAATGGAAGATTATTACTTTCAACAGGATGGGGCGCCACCTCACTTTCACCTGGATGTGAAGACATTTCTCAATCATACATTCCGTACCACATGGATAGGACGAAGATGGAGTGTGGAGTATCCCACTCAATCTCCAGATTTAACTCCTCTAGACTTCTTTCTTTGGGGTACTCTCAAGAATACAGTTTACACTGTGAGACCACACACACTGGATGACCTTAGAGAGCAAATTAAACAAGTCTGTGCTGCTATTCCGTTGGAAACAATAACATTGGCATGTCGCTCAGTTGTAAGTCTTTGTCGATAGTGTATTGCGATGGACAGACACCACTTTGAACATTTACCATCTTAAGTCGGGCCATGAGGCACCTAGTACCACTAAAATTGTATTTCTAACCCCTTTCATTAAAGAGATGTTCAGTTTCAAAGAATGTATACATTATTTTGGGACATTCTGTATTTCTTATAACTACCAGGATGCCAACTATTACTATAATATTTTGGGCCAAATAACTCTAGCATTAACTTTTCCTGTGTGCTGGACAACCAGTACTTCTTAAACATTTCCTGAATATCATTCCAAGAAGGGAATTCTTCGAATGACCAGTTCCTCATTTAGCATCATCCTCTTCCAAATAACTCAGGGAAAAATCAGTTTTTTGGATTCATCACAACACTTAAGCAGGGACTTATAAAATATCTTTAAAAACATGTAGAATGTACATCTGCCTCTGGGTTTAACTTAATACCTCCAGTTTCAATATTTGCATAAGTAGTATCCAATTTATTATTAAAGTCAGATTTTAATTCTGCAAAAATCTTGAATAGCTCTTCCATCTCATATTGGCATATGGTAAAACCATAACGAGTTTGCACCTAATATTCTACTGCTGCTAACTTGAGGCTAAACAAGTGCTGTATCGTTATAAGAGGCATAGGGGAAAGCTAGTGTGCAGGGGTTTACTCCAATTCACTACTACCAATGTCACATCATCATAACATCTGTGCTTAACATACAAAGGATTACACCATAATATAATTGTGACATTAAATCTAAAATAAATGCTCCAAACTTGATCAGTGTAGGCTTAAGTATATTATTTTTAACATTTTAAGGTCTCAGAATGATCAAATGAATATGAAGGGCTTATTTCAATAGTCGTACAAGTACATTTTTGTTCATTCTGAGATGCAGAGTCCTAAAATTAAATGAGCGCTGAAAAATCTGCAGTTGAGATACCAGAAATATTCAATTATACTATTGAAATAAGCCCTCCATATGTCAGGCAAAATATACGACCTTAAGAAAAAATAGTGGCACTAAATAATAGAACTAGAGAGCTAAAAACTGGTCATAATATACAAATGCACATCATGTACATCACAATCAAAAGTTATTTGGGTTTTTATGAAAAATTAAAGGCTCTAAATACTAGACTTAGAAACATCCTCAGTAAGATGTAAACTTCTTCTATATGTAGCACCAATAAGTTACCTCTTTTGGTTTTCAAATTATTTACTAAAAACCAAATTTGAAATGAAGTCCTTACTCATAATTGATTATCATTTGTATTTGTAATAGAAGGTTGTACTTACAGTACGCGATTGCAATAGTGCAGTAATACAGCTATAGCAAGTTTCGGGACAGTTCATAAATAACTATGAGAACAAGGAATCTTAAAAAGGCAGTTCAGAGGTCATGTTCTACTGTCGATTCCGCTTTAAAAAATTGTAGCCAGCTAAAACATTTTAATAACTAAACCAAACTTAATTCTATTTATATACAAATTGAGAAGATTACAAATTGTTAAACAATTATTATTAATTAATACGTGTCCGAGAAATGGGCCTTTTAGATTCTGACCCTGTCCCTAGGACGACTGATAGCAGATGTTCCCTTTGGTGGTCCACTGTGGCCATATATAAATATGGCCTGAGAGGCAGTTAGGAGAGACACTTTGAACCAGGATATCAATATGTTCATGTCAGTCAAATGCCTGCTTGCCTGGTGTCTTGGACGACGTCAGAGCTTGGCAGAGTTGAATGCGATTTTCCATAAAAGCTGGAAGTGAACCTGTGAAGATATTCCACTATCCTGGTTCCCTTAAATTTCACAGAAGTAACTGTGTGTCGCCCACAATGCTGACAAAACCACGTGGCAAGTGAGGAAGTTATTTTTCCGCTATATTGGCAAGGAAGTAACTTTTGGTGATTAGAAATCAGGGTGATATACCATTTTACTTGGAAGTTCCCACAGTGGTCATCTCTGCACTGTTAATAGTGCTGTTTCTGAAACGATTATTATTATTATTATTATTATTATTATTATTATTTCCTTCACTTTCTCAGACGTTAAGTCCGGTTAAAAATGGAGTGACGCGGACCTTGATCAAGCGTCACTTCCTTTTAACTGTACGGTATGTGTTATATTGCATTTAGGAACTTTCGGGTAATTGAACATGTATCAATAATTACGGATTTCTGTAGTTGTATATATATGTTTGGATGTAGCTGTATTGCATTGATGTACTGGTGGATATTGTGTGGTATGACTCGTGTAGTTGATAGTATAATTGGTATGATGTCAACTTTATCCTGATGCCACATGTCTTTGACTTCCTCAGCCAGTTGGATGTATTTTTCAATTTTTTCTCCTGTTTTCTTTTGTATATTTGTTGTATTGGGTATGGATATTTCGATTAGTTGTGTTAATTTCTTCTTTTTATTGGTGAGTATGATGTCAGGTTTGTTATGTGGCGTTGTTTTATTTGTTATAATGGTTCTGTTCCAGTATAATTTGTATTCATCATTCTCCAGTACATTTTGTGGTGTATACTTGTATGTAGGAACATGTTGTTTTAAAAGTTTATGTTGTAAGGCAAGCTGTTGATGTATTATTTTTGTGACATTGTCATGTCTTCTGGGGTATTCTGTATTTGCTAGTATTGTACATCCACTTGTGATGTGATCTACTGTTTCTATTTGTTGTTTACAAAGTCTGCATTTATCCGTTGTGGTATTGGGATCTTTAATAATATGCTTGCTGTAATACCTGGTGTTTATTGTTTGATCCTGTATTGCAATCATGAATCCTTCTGTCTCACTGTATATATTGCCTTTTCTTAGCCATGTGTTGGATGCGTCTTGATCAATGTGTGGCTGTGTTAGATGATACGGGTGCTTGCCATGAAGTGTTTTCTTTTTCCAATTTACTTTCTTCGTATCTGTTGATGTTATGTGATCTAAAGGGTTGTAGAAGTTGTTATGAAATTGCAGTGGTGTAGCCGATGTATTTATATGAGTGATTGCCTTGTGTATTTTGCTAGTTTCTGCTCGTTCTAGAAAGAAATTTCTTAAATTGTCTACCTGTCCATAATGTAGGTTTTTTATGTCGATAAATCCCCTTCCTTCTTCCTTTCTGCTTAATGTGAATCTTTCTGTTGCTGAATGTATATGATGTATTCTATATTTGTGGCATTGTGATCGTGTAAGTGTATTGAGTGCTTCTAGGTCTGTGTTACTCCATTTCACTACTCCAAATGAGTAGGTCAGTATTGGTATGGCATAAGTATTTATAGCTTTTGTCTTGTTTCTTGCTGTCAATTCTGTTTTCAGTATTTTTGTTAGTCTTTGTCTATATTTTTCTTTTAGTTCTTCTTTAATATTTGTATTATCTATTCCTATTTTTTGTCTGTATCCTAGATATTTATAGGCATCCGTTTTTTCCATCGCTTCTATGCAGTCGCTGTGGTTATCCAATATGTAATCTTCTTGTTTAGTGTGTTTTCCCTTGACTATGCTATTTTTCTTACATTTGTCTGTTCCAAAAGCCATACTTATATCATTGCTGAATCCTTCTGTTATCTTTAGTAATTGATTGAGTTGTTGATTTGTTGCTGCCAGTAGTTTTAGATCACCCATGTATAGCAAATGTGTGATTTTGTGTGGGTATGTTCCAGTAATATTGTATCCATAATTTGTATTATTTAGCATGTTGGATAGTGGGTTTAGAGCAAGGCAGAACCAGAAAGGACTTAATGAGTCTCCTTGGTATATTCCACGCTTAATCTGTATTGGCTGTGATGTGATATTATTTGAATTTGTTTGGATATTAAGTGTGGTTTTCCAATTTTTCATTACCATGTTTAGGAACTGTATCAATTTAGGATCTACTTTGTATAGTTCCAATATTTGTGGTAACCATGAGTGGGGTACACTATCAAAAGCTTTTTGGTAAACAATGTATGCGTAGTGTAGCGACCTTTGTTTAGTTTTAGCTTGATATGTCACCTCTGCATCTATTATCAGTTGCTCTTTACACCCTCGTGCTCCTTTGCAACAGCCTTTTTGTTCTTCATTTATAATTTTGTTCTGTGTTGTATGTGTCATTAATTTCTGTTTAATGACTGAAGTTAATATTTTGTATATTGTTGGTAGGCATGTTATGGGCCGATATTTAGCTGGGTTCGCTGTGTCTGCTTGATCTTTAGGTTTCAGATATGTTATTCCGTGTGTAAGTGTATCAGGGAATGTGTATGGGTCTGCAATGTAATGGTTAAATAATTTATTTAATAATTTAAATAAATTTAAATAAATTTAAATAAATTTAAATAATTTATATAAAAACAAAGATGAGGTGACTTACCGAACAAAAGCGGTGGCAGGTCGATAGACACACAAACAAACAAACACAAACACACACACAAAATTCAAGCTTTCGCAACAAACTGTTGCCTCATCAGGAAAGAGGGAAGGAGAGGGGAAGACGAAAGGAAGTGGGTTTTAAGGGAGAGGGTAAGGAGTCATTCCAATCCCGGGAGCGGAAAGACTTACCTTAGGGGGAAAAAAGGACAGGTATACACTCGCACACACGCACATATCCATCCACACATACAGACACAAGCAGACATATTTAAATATGTCTTTAAATATGTCTGCTTGTGTCTGTATGTGTGGATGGATATGTGCGTGTGTGCGAGTGTATACCTGTCCTTTTTTCCCCCTAAGGTAAGTCTTTCCGCTCCCGGGATTGGAATGACTCCTTACCCTCTCCCTTAAAACCCACTTCCTTTCGTCTTCCCCTCTCCTTCCCTCTTTCCTGATGAGGCAACAGTTTGTTGTGAAAGCTTGAATTTTGTGTGTGTGTTTGTGTTTGTTTGTGTGTCTATTGACCTGCCAGCGCTTTTGTTCGGTAAGTCACCTCATCTTTGTTTTTATATATATTTTTTCCCACGTGGAATGTTTCCTTCCATTATATTGGTTAAATAATTTAGTTAGATGTGAATGAATTGAGGTGAACTTCTTTAACCAGAAATTTGCTATTTTATCATTTCCAGGGGCTTTCCAATTGTGAGTAGAATTAATTGCTTGGGTGACTTCATGTTGCAAAATTATCACTTCAGGCATTTGTGGTATCATTTTGTATGTGTATGTTTCTGCTTGTATCCATCGTGCATGCCTGTTATGTTGTACCGGGTTTGACCATATGTTGCTCCAGAAGTGTTCCATGTCTGTTATGTTTGGTGGATTGTTTATTTTAATGTGTGTGTTATCTATTGTCTGGTAAAATTTCTTTTGGTTTGTGTTGAATGTTTGGTTTTGTTTCCTTCTATTTTCACTTTTTTTGTACCTTCTGAGTCGTTTGGCTAATGCTTGTAATTTCTGCTTCTTTTCGTCTAATTGCTCTGTCGCTTCTTGTTGTGAGATTTTACTCAACCTTTTTCGTTTTCTTTCCGAGATTTCATTTCTTATAAATTGTGTTAGCTGTCCGATGTCTTTTCTCAGTTTTTCTATTTTGATCTGTAGCCTGTGTTGCCATGCTGGTTTTGTGGGTTTCTTCTGTGTGTTTGTTGGTTCTGATCTCTGCCTAGTGTGTATATTTAGTGTAGTGAGTGCTCCTATATAAACCAGTAGTTGTAACTCTTCCATAGTTGTGTTTTCATTTATTTTGTTGTGTATGATTGTGTTGATAGTTTTTATTGTTGTTTCGACTTGTGGGTTATTTGGTGGTCTATGCAAGAATGGTCTAATGTCTGTATTTGTGTCTTTGTATTCTATATATGTTAGCTGAAATTTTTCTTCTATATCTAACATCTGTGTCACTTCGTGTTCTATTTGTGCTTGTTCTGTTGGCTGTCTTAAGATTTCGTTTTCCTCTAATTGTTTAATTGGTGCGTGTTGTTCTTTGTTTGTTTGCTCTGGGATGTTTGAGTCCATTACTGTATTTTCTTCTTCTTCTTCTGATTGCACATTATTTTGTTCCAGTATTTGTTGTACTTGTTGTTTGATGTTTTCTAATTCTGACTGGGGTATCCTGTTATTTTTTATTATTACACAGATCTGATCAGCTAGTCGTTGTTCTGTTAAAAATTTTAATTCTGGGTATCTGGTAATAAATGTTGTGTATACTTGTGATCTGTATCCAGTTGTGTTGGTTCCTAGGTTTGTTGCTTGGTAATAACAGATTAACTTCATCTGACCATCTCGTCCTCTGTCTTTGTTTTCCTTCTAGGGTGGTTGCAGGAAGCATATCCTGCAAAACACCTCTATTTGGATTTAAATCATTTTCCAGTTGGCTAGCAGTGTCGTTACCATTATTATTATTATTATCAGGGATATTATTATATTTTGTACATGTGAACTTTTACAGAATATAGCAATCAGTTAAAACTCAAAAGTTTTACTAATAGTCGTAGTTCCTGATCCTGCTGTGTAAACAGCAAAGAGGCACATTTTCTTTCAGTGAGCATAAAGAGGAATCTGGACTTGCAGACTGGAAATTATGCTCAGTATGTTCTCCACTACTTTCTGCCAGACTGCAAAAGTAGTTTCCAGGCTCTTGTAAATATCAAAGGAAGGTGTAAAGCATGCACACAAAATTTAAGTGCTTATTCATAACTACATAACAAAAGAAATGACCATTTGAATATTTACCCGCGACCCCATGAACTGTCAAGCTGGCGTATATATATTTCGTTCAACGTCTCTGTTTTTGGATGTAGACACTTTTAAATTATTTCACAGTAGGTACTACTGTCACAAAAAAGTAGTATGAATTAAGTACAGCTCACCACAGTTGCTGTGCAGCATGGTGTGTAGCGGACACTGATGGCGAGCTGGATCACTGTGCCAGGTGGACTCCATTGCTTCTCAATTCTATGACATAGTTGTGGAACCAATGAAACAGTTTTAGTCCTTAGAAATTGTGATTGACGATCTTCCCACTCATTCTTCAACAGCAGAGTTGATGGCTTTAATAATTACTCATCAACCAAGCAGGTATTCTAAAGTTTCTTTATTGAATTGCTGGTAATGGCTCGTGTGCTACTATAATCTCAACTATTGGTCACATAGTTAAGAACAACAAGAATATTTTTCGATGAAACCCCCTTCAAAATCGTTATTTTTTCCTGGGTTTCTGTTTATTTTTCTTATTCAGATTTACAGCACAGAAGTAGTCTGGGCTCTTCAATGAGTTGTCAGGATGAAGTGTTTTCTCTTTTGTGAGACAGTATGTTTAGATTACGGCCATTATTTCAATTTCTGATCTACTTCTTTATTGAGTGTTCTGACAATCATGTAATTCTTCTTTAATGTGGACTAATTCCCCACTGCACCTCCTCAGGTGGTGGAAGCTGTAAACTTTGTTAATTAATTATTAATTAAGATCAACCGCTACACAATTCTCATATTCTTCAAGTTTAAGATAGACCTTCTCTTTCAGCCACTTTAGTGAGACCTGTGGTACCTATGAAGGTAATATACTAAAACGTCTTGTAACTAGACACTTGTAACTACACTGCGTTTTCTCTAGTTGTTTGTGTATCTGTTTTTAATATTTGATAAGTATTATGTTTGTGCACAGGCTGCCTTAGGCTATACTGGTGGTGGTTTTCTTTTAAAGCAAAGGGACAACTCTGTATGAAGAGACATGTAACTATTAATACAATTTACTGTTTGGAATTAGGCCCACAAGATGTTTCAGTTATGGAAACAGCTAATGCTCTACTTCTGCTACATTTTTTTTTCTCCAGGAGAATCACCCCACCCAACAAAACCAAATCTTATGTAAAAGTGAAAGAATGCACAATATGAACAAATGTACAGTTTTTCAGAAAGACATTTATGTAGTTTACTCAACAGATAAAATCTGCATCCATATACATGCCAAGTAGTTTACCAGATATTCATTGGCATTAAACCAAGTATTTGATAACTTGAAGGACTCACCGTTTTGTAGTTTCAGTTTGTTCACATCTTTTCCAGAATTTGCAGTCATTGTGTCATCTGCATCATGTACAGATATACATGACAAATTACTCTGAAGATCATTAACAAACATTGCAAATGACAGTGACTGAAGAATTGATCCTTAGGCAAAGGTTCCAAGTCGTGGATGCCATAATGCCTTGGTATCTCCAGTTTACTAAATCAAATACATTAATCAGATCAGCTAGAGTGCCTTCAGTAGATGTTTTTGATTCAAAAGAAGCTTGCACGAAAGAAATAACATTTTCACATCTTTGAATATGAACCATTGGGGCCTGAAACCACACTGAGACCTAGTGAATTATAAACAGTGTGTATAAAAACAATCATCTGATTTCGCACATCAACATTTCTGAAACTAAAAATAAAATATACAATGAACTTAGTTTTTTGATGAATGGGATACTCAAAAAGTTTTTTCAACTTAAAAGGTCATATTTTTTTTTATTAAAGTTGGGTATGGGAGTGAACATCTTGTAGCAATCACTTGGGAACATCCAGTATGCTAATGAGGAAGTTATCTGCTTGAGACAGCATTCATTTTAAAATCATTTTTGAATGAGTAACATCAATTTTGAAATCTTTTTTGAGCTATATTTGTGGCTCTGTAGCAAGATCTAGTACACGTATGCAAGCTGTCATGCCACCTCACATTAAATTAGAAGTAACACTGACACATCTGGCAAACTGATGTCACTGCAATATTTGTATATGTTTCTTTCACTGGTGCAGCACTTATTTTGTAATCAGAATTTATAAAGCTGTGGAGAAAAGTAATCACTCAGTAACAGCGCCAATATGAACACTGTCATATTTGCATAGGATTTTAATGATGGACAAGAGTAGTTTTAATTCTCTAAAGTTAAAAATAAACTTCTATTTCGCCATAATACTTACACTCAATGACTAAAGCAAGACCTTATTATCACTATACTGAAATAAAAAATACCTTTACAGTATTGAGTGTTCTGCTGTAATATGAACTTCGACAAGTCCATTCTGTCAGTAACGATACTGTTTAATCATTTCGTCGCTTTGAAAGATGATATGTTACTCTGATACAAATAAATGATTATAAAGAGTTGTTGAATGTTAAAAGATGTCCCTGTCACATAGTTTAAGAATATTTTGTCACTTTAGAAGGTATTCATTAACTTAGTTGAAGAACAAGCACATTATTTTGGTATGATACTAACTTTTCATGTAAATAAACAAACAATTCTAGATCTGTGCTGTTGAATGAATCAGAGTAGAATGAGAGCAGATCCACTAATCATAGTTGCTGAAACTTGTAGATGATGGTGGAGGAGGTAGAACGCCACTTAACTTTCAAAAGTTAGGTGTAAGTTGGTATAACAACATGCAAATTGCATGTTTCCACACGTATGTTGAATTATGGGAGTGGTAGCAGGGGATCTACTTGTAAGAAATTCATGCCAGTAGAAACCCAGCTTTAGAGCCAGGTATGGACTTCTGATTACCAAGAGCAGGGGAACTGGCCTTTGTAGCATTGTGACAACAAAATGAAAGATTAAATTTGTGTTAAGTAACATTAACATCATAGATAGCTTTTTCACACTTTCTGCTTCTACCTAATTTTATGTTAATGATAATCCAAAGAGATGGGATAGAGACCATGATG
Source organism: Schistocerca americana (assembly GCF_021461395.2). Classification (NCBI taxonomy): domain Eukaryota; kingdom Metazoa; phylum Arthropoda; class Insecta; order Orthoptera; family Acrididae; genus Schistocerca; species Schistocerca americana. The sequence goes on from NC_060123.1 coordinate 765,317,495, forward strand.
TGGAATATGAACTAGAAATAATTAAAAATACAGAAACATTATAATTAAAGTTCAACTTTCAAACCACTGTAGAAATAACACCACTGGTCAGAATAACTTCAAATTGATATGGAATATTATCGGAGAAGGGGGAAAACTTATGGCAGAAGAAAAACAAATAGTTACAAAATGTAGCAAAAGAGGGCGCTGTAAGCATCATGATTTAATAGTGGTCAACTAAAAATGAAGAATGAATCATACAACGATACCTAAGGTGTATGTTTGACTTTAAACAAACTGTACTACTCAGTGTGCATGGGTGTACAGTTGTGATACTGTTAGTTAAGTAAGCCCATCCACCATGGCAAGGTCATATCTCATAAGATGGGAAAAATCTATTTTTAATGTCCTGAGGTCAAAACCGCATAAAAAGCATCACTCGCATGGGTTTTTAATTGTTCTGAGGCATAAAACCACATAAAAAGTATCAGTCACATCGGTTTTTAATTGTCCTGAAGCCAAAAACCGCATAAAAAGGATCAATCACATCGGTTTTTAATTGTCCAGAAGCAAAAAAGCACATAAAAAGCATCAATAAAAATCAAATCGTATTATTAATTTCCATGTGACTGGCGCAAAACATGTGCAGTATGCTGTCCACCGTTTTCCACAACACTATGCCTATTGACACACAGTCAACATGGGTTCAGAAAACATCGTTCCTGTGAAACACAACTAGCTCTTTATTCACCTGAGCAGCAATGTAGCAGGGCATGTATACACACCCACAGCAACGAAAGGCAAGATGATGATAATCTGCATAACTTGTCATGAAAAAGACACTTCCACTTTCACATGGATGCTGGTTGTCATCTAACTTGGGAACACCCAGCTTATGGTGTGCATGTAGATATACTGCTGCCATGATGTAATATCATCTGCACACTCAGACAGAGAAAATACAGTAGCCTTGGTCTGTCTATTTATGTTTTAATTGTTGTTGACAATGATGATGATTTGATGAAGATGATGTATCTTCAGACTGGTTTGATGTAGCTCTCCACATGGACCACCTTGTGCAAGCCTCTTCATCTTTGCATTACCACTGCAACCTATATCCACTTTAATCTGCTTACTGTATACAAGCCTTGTTCTCCCTCTACAGTTAGTGCATTACATTTTACTGGGTGCATTCTGTTTTCAGACAACAGACAAGGGAATTGTGATAAACGGAGATCACATCTTTTCTTTCTTTCCTTTCTTTCTTTCTTTATTTTTCTTTCTTTCTTTCTTTATATTTTTCTTTTTTTTTATGGTTGATGCAGCTGCTGTGGATCTCTTTTTAAAACTGTATTTTGCCTGATTGATTTCTCAGTCTTTCAAAGCTGATGCTTTAATGTTTTTCAGTGTGCTTAGCTCATCTCTGTTTTGTCTGATGTTCATTGCCACACATACAAATGTATACAGGTTGGAATTCTAAATTAGGGTGTTTTTGCTAAAAATGAGAATGTATTTGCAGGACATGCTGTAGGGATAAAAGAGTGAGACCTTGTGACTCCGAGAGATTTGTAAAGAAATAAGAACTGTTTCTTCTCATTGACATCGGGGACTTATAACATGGTGGATGTTTATAGGGACCCATTATTGCACTCATTATTTTTGCTCACTTAAGGCTCCAATTGTTTCAAAAAATAATCCTAACTTCACAATCAGCAGCAACAAAAGTTATGAAGTATAAGAAAAAACAAATAGGCCATTGGACCTAGTAGGTAGAATTAGGACACCATGATGAAGGCAATCAAGAATTTACAAGACAGAGAGAGAGAGAGAGAGAGAGAGTTTCATGCAATGCTAAGCTTTTTCTTTTTATCGTGATCTTTACATCCTGGCGTATTTGTTTATTTTAATCATTTTAACATCTAGCTTATCAAAATATTTTATCATTATCAGTGAAGACAATGTTGTGTGCTGTGTAAACTCGTGATTTCCTTCAACATTATGTCCATATCTTACTTACAAGGCCAGATACCTTGTTTGTTTTATGTTACACTTTGCAACTTTTGCAGCTGCTCCTAATTGTCAAGTTGGAATTTTCTTGAAACAGTGGGGAGCCTTATACATGAGCAAAAATAATAGCTGTAACAATATAAATCCCCAATGTTACAGAGAAGAAACATTTCGTATTTGTTTACATAGCTCTGTGTGTCACATGATCCTGCCCTTTTATCACTATTAGCAAGTTCTGTAAATATGGTTTTATTTTCAGCAAATGTATCCTCATTTAAAGCTCCATTCTGTTTAGGCACATCTGCTTCTCTATTATTGTACAAAATTGTGACATATTTCAGAATGAAGATAACAACAACAACAAGAACAACAGCTAAAATATCTAATTGAGAAGTCATAATTTATTCTTCAAACAGTTGGAACCTTATATAAGCAAAAATAATAGATGTTATAATAGTTCCTTATAAATGTGCACCTCGTTATAAATCTCAGATGTTACAGAGAAGAAACAATTCTTATTTGTTTACGTCTCTCTCTAGGTCATGTGGTCTCACTGTTTTATTACCATAACATCTCCAGTACATGCTTTCATTTTAACCAAAAACATCTTTATTTATAACTCCAATCATTTTAGGCATATTTGCTTCTCATCTATTATCCAACAAGTATAACATGTTCAACAAGTAAGATGTAGTGTAAGTTCACATACTCCATATCATGTAACACAGATATGATAACAGTTTGAAATTCTGTTTACAGTACAGAGTTGGAAGGGCACGATATAATGAAATCAATTGCCTATCAATGTATGTGTCAAGGTCTCACTGCAATATTGTGAAGAAAGACAAAGGATTATACATAATAGATGGTGGGGTAAGTTATGTAATGTAGAGACTCGAAGTTAAAATAAACTGATTACTTCCTTGTAAACATTTGAGTATGAGTGTTTTATTTAATACACATTTTATTATTTAAACTGCTACATGTAACTTTAAATGTCATATTGGCTCGAGGAATAGGCTCAAACCCTTTTTAATGTGTACTTGCTAGATCTAAACAACAGTATAATATAAGAGAAACCAGTGGAGTGAGGTGTGGCATATAGAAACATGCAGTAGAAAACAGTATTCATATTAGCTTTCGAGCTCTTATGCTTTCTCTAGAAAAAGTACACATATTTAGGCAGACAGACACCCAACCACATTCCTGCAGTGAGACTGGCTGTTGATTATCGCTTATTGAGAGCACTTGCCTGCGCAGATGGTGGTGGGGAGGGAGGAGAGAAGAATGCACTAGAACTGAGGGGTTAGTAGGATAGTGTGAAGGAGGTCTTTCGACAGATGACTCAGTGTCTGCACAACAAGACAAAAGAAATTCAGAGGGTAGAGTTTGTAAGAGATAGAGAAAGGAAGTGGGGTTGAAAGGGATGGGAGGAAGGGATAGGAAGGTAGAGATGAAGAGGGAGACAGGAAGGAAGGAGGAAGGATGGAAAAGGGTAGAAGGGAGGGGGGGGGGGGGGAGAGAGAGAGAATGCATGCCACCTCTGGGGGTGGGGGGAGAGTGCTGGGAGAAGACAGTACATGATCTGGAGTGAAAAGGAGTGGTGAGGACAGAAGAGAGAAGGGAAAAGGTAATGAGGAACTGATTAACGGAGGTTTAGATCAGAGGAATTGCGTGAGTGCAGGATGTGTTGGAGAGGGAAGTCCCGCCTATGTAGTTCAGAGAAACTATTCTGGTAGGGGAATCCATTTGCGCAGTTACTGAAGCAGCTGTTGAAGTCATTTGTGCTGTGGTACACAGCATGTTCGGGAACTGGATGATCAAGTTTGCAGACTGCCACAGTTTGACGATGGCCACTCATGCAAGTAGACAATTGGTTACTTGTCATGCCCACATAGCATGCTGCAGAGTAATTGCAGCATAGCTGATGTAAACTTTTCGGATTTTACACATGACCTTGCCTTTTATTGGGTAGGAAATTCTCTGTCTGGATGGGCCCTGGGGGGCCCAAATGGTATCAAGTGATTGCCACAGCAGGTTATAGGCGTCACGGGATGTGGTTGTGGAGGGGCATGTGGTCAGCCCACTGCTGTTCTGGCCATTGTTAGTTTTTGTGACCGTAACTACTACTTCTCAATGAAGTAGCTCCTTACGTGGTTGTCTCAACGGCTGAGTGCATCCCGCTTACCAACATCCCAAGTGCTAGCCAAGCCTGACAGCACTTAACTTCAGTCATCTGATGGGAACCAGTATTATCAGTGTGGCAAGGCCATTGGCCATTGGAAAGGAAATGCTGTCGTATATTAACAACTTATTGAATCATTCACTGTTAAGCTTGAGACTGTTGAGAGTCAGCAAGAGTGCTCCGAGGCAAGAAACCAGAGACACACTGTAGGTACAGGCGTAAATCGTAGCTTTTAGGTTACTCTAGGGAAATAGTAATGGAGGAAACTTACGAACTGCAAATGCTTGGACAGCTGTCCCAGGGTATAAGTCATGATAAAGAGAACTAATTAGTATCTCCACAACCATCTACATGTTGTTGTAAGTAGGCGATAATCATAAACAGGCATTTCTTAGCACATGCAGCAAGAATGACCATTACACCTAAGAATAGCCGCATCAGTAGTTTCACAGAAGTTAGATTGAGAGGGAAAATGAAGAAAACTGCTGAAGTAGAGGCCTCTGCTCATGAGATAGAAGCCTGCGTCTGCAGGGTGAAGCATGGCGATGTAAAACACTGTTGTTCCTTACCGTACTAAGAAGGGCAGTGATGTTTAGCTTTCAGCTGGATGCTGTTGCTACCAAATGTACAGCTTGTTAGTCTGAATGCTAGAAGCAGTCATCCAGCAGAGAAGAAGAAGGGGAAGGATGCAAAATGAAGTTGGTTGGAGGCACCATGAAGGAGAAAAGCCCCATGTTAGACTGGCAAATGACTGTGACATTCCAGTAGTGTTAGTGGGGTGGCTGCAGAAACATTGTGCTGTCAGAATACTTTCTAAAGCCTCAGGTTTTCGTATTCCAAGTATTTGTCAGTCAGAGTGTTGGGATTACGTGTTGCTCAACACCAACCTTGGGTAATGTCCAATTTAAGTCTGTTTTCTCACTTTTAATGTTGCTCTCAAATGTTTGTACTTAATGAAGCACTGGGTGATTCTTCTTCTGTTCTCTCTCATCTATGTTTATAAATGGTCTTCAGTGTAGTAGTTAAGTTGGAATAAAGTAATTGAAACTCTAGAATTCCTTGAGTCTCCTATAATATTGTGAAAGGATAGTTGCTACATATAGTGGAGATGCCGAGTCAGATAGGCACAACAAAAAGACTGTCGCAAAGTTGTTTTGTTGTCCACATCTTTGACCCAGCATCATTGCTATATGGTGAGTAGCAATTATCCTTTTCATAATATTGTCTTCATTCCATCCTGACTTTTCGATTGTTTGAGTCTCCTACAAGTATCCTCCAAGAGTCGCAAAATCCACACCACTTTTAGGTGCTCCCTGTGACAGTGTTTGGTGCTGACCCAAGGAGCTACCTGCTATCACTGGATGTTTGTCTTTCGGCATTTGCTCCTGACTGCTCGAAAACTATGTCTCACCTGAAACTCCCCTAAAGTTCTCATACACTTCATCTAGCCTATATCAGAACATTACAATGCATATGACTTGACTGCAGTACGAGGTGGTGGATGGTGGGTTGGTGTATGGAAGTGTCTTGCTCCTGTGTTGACCAGAAGGAAATGACCCATGGGGTGCAGGATTGGGAGCTGTATGGCAAGGATATTCTGTTGGTCTGGTGCTTGGCAAACCACTACTTTGGTTGATGTGGGTATGATTTAAGGTACAATGTCCCTCATCTCAGGGAGTAATGAGAGGTAGTTGAAAACCTGGTGAAGGGTGTGGTTGAGCTTTTTGTTGATCTTTTCAAGGCCAAGGTGATACTAGCAGATCAGAGGAGTTCTGGTCGGTGGCTGGTTAACAGGTTTACTGGTGTTTCAGGAGATGACACAGCAGATCTGTCTGTGGACTAGCTCGATAAAACCTTATTGACAGACAGTATCCTGTTCACATCGTGCAGTGTTCTACTGCCCACGCAGTTTACAGAATATACTTATCCGTCCCTATTCCAAACCTACTCCGAATGCACCCCATGGGTGTGGTTAACTCCAGTGCAAAATATGTCCCACACACCTAACCATCTCCTATCACAGTCCACTCACTGTCATTTCTTAGCCAATAAAAGGCAGGGCCACATTTAAAAGCAACCATGTTTTGTGTCAGCTATGCTGCAGTTACTACCCAGTGTTCTATGTGGGCATGACAAGTAATCAACCATCTACTCGCATGAATAGTTACCTCCAAACTATGGCAAACTGCAAATATGACCAACCAGTTGCCGAACATTTTGTGCACCACAACACAGGTGACTCCCACAACTATTTCACTAAGGGAGCCATTTGGATACTCCCTGGCAGCACTAGTTTCTTATAACTACACAGGTGGGAATTGTCTCTCCACCATATCCTGCACTTGTACAATCCCCTTGGCCTAAACCTCCATTTAACTGTCTACCACTGCCTCACCTGACCTTTTCCCTTCTCTCATCTGTCTACAGCATTCGTTTCCTGTCCAGATTATGTCCTGCTGCTCCCTCCCCCCCTCCTCCTGCCTCGTGTCGTGTCAAGTGGGCTCTCTCTCTCCCCCTCCCTCCCCCCTCTCTTTTTCCCTCTCCCCTCCCTCCCTCCCCTTTTTCTCTCCCCTCCCCTCTCCCCCCTCTTCTCTCCCCTCCCCCTCTCTTCCCCTCCCCTTCTCTCACTCCCACCTCTCCCTCCCCCTCTCCCTCCCCCTCTCCCTCCCCCTCTCCTCCCAGTCTACCTCCCCCCATCTGCCACCTCCCCTCCCCTCCTCTTACCCGCACCCTCTCCACTTCCCTCCTCACTCCCCTTCCCCTCCCCACTCCTCTCTCCCCCTTCCCCTCCCACCCCCTCCCTCTCTTGCCCCTATCCCTCTTCTCTCACTCCCTCCCCCTCCTATATCCTCCCCTCTCTCACCCCTCCCCATCTTCCCACTTCACCCCTCTCTCTCACCCCTGTCCCCCCTTTCCTTTCCCCTCTATCTTCTGCACTACTTTTGTCTTGGTGTGCAGCCACTGAGTCATCTGTCGAAAGATCTTCCCCACATTAATCCCACTATCCCTCCTTGCCTACCGAGCGGGGTGGCGCAGTGGTTAGACACTGGACTCGCATTCGGGAGGACGACGGTTCAATCCCGCGTCCGGCCATCCTGATTTAGGTTTTCCGTGATTTCCCTAAATCACTCCAGGCAAATGCCGGGATGGTTCCTCTGAAAGGGCACGGCCGACTTCCTTCCCAATCCTTCCCTAATCCGATGAGACCGATGACCACGCTGTCTGGTCTCCTTCCCCAAACCAACCAACCAACCAACCAACCTCCTTGCCTTGTGTGTCCTTCTCTACATCCTCAGCACCTGCAGCTGTGCAGGCAACTGCTCTCAATAATCAATAATCATTAGTCAACCTTTCTATAGTTGTTTGAGAGTGTGCTTGGGAGTTTGTGTGGTTGTGTGTGTGAATATGTGCATTTTTGCTGGAGGAAGGTAAAGAGCTCAAAAACTAGTGTGAATAATGTTTTCTGTTGCGTGTTTACATGTGTGATACATCAGTCCTCTACAGTCCTTATTTTATGTTTTAGTTCATCCAGAAATTTCCCTTGTTGTTATATGGCAATATGCCAGGCAGTGGGTTATAAATTCCTCTTATTGTTTCAATGTGAAAACAAATTGACTTTTTCAACTTTAACTGCCATGCATGCCTTAATCTATATTAGATCCTGCCAAATATATAACTGAAGCTGATTCCTTGTACTGATCTCCTCCTATAGCAGACCGTAGCAGAGTGAGTGGATTATTGACATTTTTTATAAAACTGTGCTTGAGTTCACTCTCATCTCGAGTATTGAATAATTTCTGTGATTCAAAAGTCCTTAACGTTAAAGGCAGATTTCAAAAGAAATGTCCGGAATGTCTATTCCAGTGCCGAACTGTAAATGAAATTCATGAATTTATTAAGTAGCGAACAGACCCAAATCTGAATACAAGAATGTTTTTATTCTGTCTGTATGTTTCTGCAAAATAGAGTACCTTCACTTAAATTTTTAAAAACAATAAAAACTCATAAAAGATGTGTATTCACTATATTTCTGTCTTAAATTACACAATTTTTCGATTTTTTTATGCTTCTTAAATAGCTGTTAAGTATTTTTGTAGAAACTATAGCCCATGTAGGAAGGTGTTATCACACAGTGAAGTGGAGCAGTAGAGAAGTGTGGAGGGGACAAGATTTACATAAGAAAGGCAGTAGAGAGTGGGCAGACAAAGTCTGCATTGCAAGACCTTGTTGCTGTGGGCAACAATCAGTTTCATTTGTTTTGGTTATGTGTTCCATTGATCATTCTCACAGTAACCATTATGATGTGGAATGTGTCAAGTGCATAATAAATGCATACATGAATCAATTTTTTTATGCTTAAAATTTTTATCATGTACCCCATATTATTAAATGGCACAAAACTCATATATTATACCTATAAATTTATTTATTCCTATTCAAGAATTCATGTATGGTCTGTCAAACATTTTATTTCATCTGGTAATTTATCAAAAAGTTTTACAGCAGCATATTTTACCCCTTCCTGTGCCAAATATAGGTAAAGAAGAGGAGAGTGTAAGTCTTTCTTCCTTCTAGTATCATAATCATGAATGTCACTGTTGTTTTTAAAATGGTCCATGTCATTGAGAACAAATTTCATTAGTGAGTAAATGTACTATGAGGCTGTTGTAAGAATTCCTAACCTTTTAAACAGATGCCTAGATGTGCGACTATGAGTCCCACAAATTATTCTAACCTCTTTCTTCTGAACAGTGAATACATTTGCCCAAGTGTTGAGTTACCCCAAAATATAATTCCGTATGACATCAGAGAGTGAAATTGTGCTAAGTATGTTAGCTTACTAATTTCTATATTCTCAGAATTGGCAATTATTCTGATTGCAAAGTTCCTGAACCTAGTCGCTTTAGGAGATCCAAAATATGAATTTTTCCAATTAAGAATCTCATCTATATGTCCACCTACAAACTTAGTATGCTCTACCCTGTCTACTGACTTCTGTTGATGTGTTATTTTTATTGAAGGAACTGTACTCCTTGTGGCAGAAAATTGGATGTACTGTGCTTTTTTTTTTTTTTTTTTTAAAGTTCAGAGCAAGCCCATTTGCAGAAAAGCAATGAACAACTTTTGCAAATTCATTATTTGTATCATTTTCTATTGGAGTTTCTTTTACTGGATAAATAATGATGCTTGCATAATCAGCAAATAGTGTCAGGTTAGCTTCTTGTTTCAGAGAAGGTAGGAAGATCATTCGTTTATATCAAGAACAGAAGGAGACCCGGGATCAAACCCTGTGGAACACCTAATGTAATTTCACTCCAGTTACATGAAGTGGCAAACTTCCTTAAATCATCTAAACCATAGAAAGAAACTTTTTTGTTTCCTCTTTTGTAGATATGGCTTAAACCATTCATATGCTGTTCCATTTATACTGTAGAGTTGCAAGTTCTGTAATATAATGTCATGGTTCACACAATCAGATGCTTAGGATAAGTCACAGAAAATTCCTATTGGCGATATTTTACTATTTAAAGACTCTATTACATGGACAGTGAAATTGTATATAGCTGTCTCAGTAGAACAGCATTTTTGAAATCCGAACTGTGATTTACTAAGTATCCCATTACTGTTGAGATGGCTAACCATTCTTGAGTACATTACATTCTTGGTGATTTTTGAAAATGCTGTAAGCAAGGATACTGACCGGTAATTATTGACATATGTGGTGTCCCATTTTTCCTAGAGAGGCTATGACAATGACATATTTTAAACTGTCTGGGAAAATACCTTGAGTTAGTGATGCATTACATATGTGACTCAGAACATCAGTTGTAAATTCTCCACATTGTTTTAATATCTTGTTAGAGATGTCATCTACTCCAACTGAACATTTATTTTTCAAAGATTTAATGATTTTCCTTATTTCATACGAGGTTGTTAGGTGAAAATTAATTTAAGATTTCTCCAAACTGACTCTTCCACGTGCTGCTTGTTTTTTTTTTCTTGAGCTGTTCTCACCAAGTTTTTTACCTACACTTAAGATATGGTTGTTAAATACATTAGCTGCTTGTGTAGTTGTTAAATACATTAACTGCTTGTGTACTGTTGGTTAAAATAGTCTCATTCCCCTTAATAGTAATACTACATACCCCCGTGGTTACTTTTCCTGTCTCCCTTCTAACAACATTCCATATTGATTTGATTTTATTGCCCGAGTTGTTAATTTCATCTCTAACATATGTATCTCTTTATTTTCTGACAACTTCTTTCACTATGTTACAATAACTTTATAGTGTAAAATTACTCCTGGGTCTATACTAATTCTTGCTATCTCATACAGTTTTCTTTTTCTTTCTGAAGACATTTTAATACTTTTAGCAATCCAAGGTTTCTTTGAAAAATGGTGTTACATTTAGTAATTTTTTTGGGCAACAATGTTCAGAAGGGGATATAAACCTATCAAGATATATGTTGCATTTATCATTAGCATTTGGCTCATTATATAGGTACTGGACTGAGCAACCTTACACTGTTACTTAATGGTTTCTGAACTGTACACCCTGCTAGGTTTTGTAAGTTAATCAATTGTGCATCATGGTCTGATAATCCATTTGTCACAGGGAAAGCATGTGTTAGTTCTGCATCCTCTTGCTTTACAAATACATTATCTATTAGAGTGCTACTGTCTTGAGCTATATGTGTAGGGAAATTGATCATTGATTCTAAGTTACATGTCATTAATAACACTTCTTGTTCCCTTTTCCTATCAGAGTTGCTTAGAAAGTTTATATTGAAATCACCACAGATTAATAACTTCTTCTTTCTGTCTGACGGACAGCATAATAGGAAGTCAAACGTTTTTTATGAATAGCTCCCATTCTCCTAATGGGGACCTGTGCACTGTTGCTAATATCAACATACACTAGCTAGCTGTAGTTCACATGCACAAACTTCAGAGTGCTGATCAACACAAAATTTGCTTACTTCTACAGTTCTGTATTTGTACCCTTGTTTTGTGTAAATGGCAATTCCTCCTTTATCCATGCTAGATCTGCAAGTGTAAGATGCTGAATTATACCCATTTGTACTGACACTTTCCATCCCCACAGTTACATGGTGTTCAGACAGACAAAGTATATCAATCACATTCTTATTTTTGAGATCATCTAAACACACTAATAGCTCATCTACTTTATTTTTTGTTTCCCTGATATTTTGGTGAAGTAAGTTGATAGTACCCATAGCTTTATCTCTATTTGCTGTACATATGGCTTCATTTGTACTATTTTTCTTGATTGTTGTCTGTCTGGACTTTGGCTTTAATCTAAAGAACCTGTTTGCCTGGTCCCATTAACCACAGCGATCGTCCCATGTGTAACTGTGGCCCTCCTTACAGTATCTACTAATAGAGAAGCGACCTTGTCTTTCCCCTTCATATTTAGGTGCAGGTGTATTCCCACTTACCAATAGCATCAACTGGAACAACACTTACATGAGATTTTGCCGGTGTCTGGGGCATCCTGTCCAGTCGTGCCTTATAGCAGTGTTTATCCAGAGCCGATCATGGCATAGAAAGAGCTCCACAAACCCCACATTTGTGTTCCCATTTTCTGCTCCTGTTTTATCCAGGTCACTCCTAATGATTTATCTTGGATTCATAGCCAGGCTGTCTCCTGCTCCTCCAATTATAATAACCTGATGTTCCTTCTCAGAGTTCCTGCGTAACTGACCTAAGTTTGCTGTCACCTGGCTAAGGCTAGCACATGGTTTCACAAAACTTGTGACCTATTACCCTGCGCCTAATTCGTCCTGAAGCCGCTGGCCTACACCCCTCCCATGACTGCTACCTAGAAGCAGAATTCTTCTTTTCCTATTCTAATTTAATCCCAACCTGTTTTTTCCTTTAAGCTAATATTCTGCTTCAACCTACATTCATCTACATCTGGGTGAGACCCTTCCTACATTGCCTCAGATAGCAAGTAAAACTGATGATGTGTTCAAATATGTGAGTGGAACAACAAATTTTAAAATCTGATTTGATTTGATTTGATTTTTTATTGGTCCAGTTTTATCATACAGCACAAATTGTACAATTGATATTGGACAGGTCAAATATAAGTTACAATAATACGTAGTATAAGCAAAATAGTAGGCAAATTAAAAATAGGTACCTATTACAATTAATTTTGTTACGTATTCAGAAATTCTCTGGCAGAATAGAAACAGTGCTTTATTAGAAATGCCTTTAGTTTAGCTTTAAATATTGGATGAGTAGCATTTTTTATTTCCTCTGTTATCTTATTATGTAGTATTACACCAATGTTAATTATGCTCCTCTAATAGGTGGTTGTTCTGTGATATTTTTGATGTATATTTGATTTCCCTCTGGTACCATAGTTGTGTACATTTTTGTTCTGTAGCAGTTTGCTTGTTTTCAGGAGGTAGTCCCTAGTGAACAAGACAGTTTCATAAATGAATAAACTTGGAACATTTAGAACACTAAGCTCAGTAAAATGGGATTTACAGGAGTCCATCTTTTTAAGGCCACAAATTATTCTTAGAGCCCTTGTTGCATTCTAAAAACCTTTATACTATGAATTGAGTATCCCCAGAAAACGATCCCATATTGGACTAGTGAGTGGAACTGTGCATAGTATGCCTGCAGTACTGTTGTTTTGCTTGTTGTAGCCTTTAAAATTCTTAGGCCATAGCACACAGATTATAGTTTTCTAGACAAGTTATTTATATGTGTGCCCCACTTTAAGTCCTGCTGAACCAATAGACCCAAAAATTTTGTGACACTTACATTTTCTAGGGTATCATTTTTTAATTGTGCTTGAATAGACATTTGATTAGTTGGAGGAATTAAATGAAAATCGACACACACAGTTTTTTCTCTATTTATAATGAGTTTGTTTTTTTGTGAACCACTCAGAAAGTCTTTCCATAGAACTTTTTGCTGTGGACTGCAAAGTTTCTGGATTGGATCCAGTGAGCAATATGCTGGTGTCATCGGCAAACAGGATGGTTTTTGTGGGACTCGTATATTCAACTACGCCATCCACATAAATCAAGAAGAGTAATGGACCTAAGATTGAGCCCTGCAGTACACCAAGTTTTATTGTTAATTCGCTAGAAAGTAAGGAGTTGTTTCTTATTTTATTAATTTTGTTGAATTCATACTGAAGTGATACTTTCTGCCTGCAGTTTTTTAGGTATGAAAACAACCAGCTATGTGCTACACCTCTTACTCCTCGTCTTTCTAATTTTTCGAGCAGAATGTTATGGTCCAGGATATCAAAGGCTTTTGATAGATCTAGAAAAATACCTGCAGCTAATTTATGTTGATCAAGGGATTTTAAAATGCAGTCTAAGAATTCGAAAATTGGTGTCTGTGTAGATTTAGACTTTCTAAAACCGTGTTGTTGTACTGTAAGTGGTGCATATTTATTTATGAAACTTAGAAGCCTGTCATAGAAGAGTTTTTCTAGAATTTTTAAGTAGAAACTTAACAGTGACACGGGTCGGTAGTTTGATATTTTTTTCCGAAGACCCTTTTTTTTAGCATTGGTGTAACTTTTGCTATTTTAAAAACATCTGGAAATACACCAGTTTTTAAAGAGAGGTTGAAAATTTTTGCCAAGGGGTTTTCTATGTGGTGAGCACATGTTTTTAATATGAAATCAGGTACTTCATCAAGACCACTTGACATTTTATTGCTTAATGATTTAATTTTACTTATAATTTCATTGGGGTTTGTTTCATAAACATACATAGAAGCAGTCAAGATCACTGACTTGCTGGAGAAACTTGGGACTGGTCCTTGATAGTGTACTTGAATGAGGTCTTCAGCCAGTGAAGTGAAGTATTCACTGAATTTTTCCACTATCAAATTTGGGTCTGTGACTTTTGAGTCTTCTAGTGTTAATGATACATTCTTTTTCTTTGGAGCTGAACTACAAGTTTCTTTCTTTATAACTCTCCACGTGGATCTCATTTTGTTAGATGAGTTTCTTATCAAATTGTCATTCCACATAATTTTTGCCTCTTTGACTACTCTACCATAGATTCTTTTGTAGGCTTTTGAATAATCAGTAATAATGATCAATCGGGTCAGTATAACTTTTACTGACATCACAGAACTTTATTTGTTTTTTTCACAAAGATGGCAGAGCCACCATGTTTGGAAAACTCTCGGCTAAAATGACTTGCTAATCTATATCCTGAGATTGAGGTTAATTTTACTTCGGCATTTCATAGCCAGTGTTCAGTAATGCAAATTGTATCTACATTTAGTGCATACTGGAGTAGTGCTTCCAACATGGAAATTTTATTTGTGAGTGACTGAACATTATGGTGTACGATAGCAAACCCTGGGTATTTAGTAACTTTAGTGGAAATGGTTTCTGATTCTTTATCCAATGGCATTTCTAATACAGCACTTACCCTAAAAATTTTCAGTACCTTTCTTGTGTATGGCTTCTGTTTTCTGGTGGCAATCAGTAGGTTAGTTAACTTCTGGAGCTTGTATAAGTTTTGCTTCATCCACATCTGACCTCTTCAGTTTAAACCATTTCGTAATTTTCGTTTGGCTGATGACTTGATTGTTTGTTTCTCACCTAATTGGTTTAAACCACACTGTTTGGCAGATGGCACAGCTTGTAACTTGTCTAAAGCACTTCTTAATCTCCGTTTGTTTGTCACTTATACTTTTTTCTTCACTCTTCTTTGAGATGCGAGTACATATTTTTTCAGCTAGTAATTTCTTTCCATTAGTCGTCTACACGAGACATGAGCTGACTATGTTGTGTATGTTGCTCCACAGCTATAACCTCTGTGACGGCAGAAGGTGAAAACAGCTGATGCGGCTTTGTGAAGACTTTTTAAGTACAATTTTTCTCAAAAAAATGATCGTCTAACGATACAATCATCAAAATTGGTTACAGTGTTTATCATTTTAGTAAAAACTGAACAATATTATTAGTAAAAAATGTAGTAACAACCAGATTAACTTCAAGCAGAAACCAAAATTGCTATACTTGATTGACAACTGCTTCTACTACATAGAATTTAAAAAAAAATGTAAGTTTATATTTTGTGTGTGTGTGTGTGTGTGTGTGTGTGTGTGTGTGTTTTACTGTAGTTGAATGTAAATCACTGTGTGTAAAAAAGAATTACTTATCACAATTCTTTAAAATTATAGTGGTTGGGGGGAGAGATGATGTGAATTGTCCAGATCTGAAGTAATTATCATTTAGCCGCAACAAAACTTGTCCATAAATGCGCACAGGTATAGATGCGTACACGTTAAGAACATTGTGGCATTCAATAAATGTTAATTCCTGTTAGTTTGGGTGCACGTCGTGGTATTTACCTTTTCTCCCCAACGATGTACAACAACATGGCTGCGGCGGCTATTCTCTCTTCAGGTTGACTTCATCTCCAAAAAGGTCCATTTAAAAATGCAAGCCCTTGTCACATTGGGAAGTAGAAAATAAGGTGTAGCTAGGTACGAGAATGAAAACTTGTGTCTTCTGCATATTGTAACTTTTAATTAAAAGAATACTGGTAGAGTGCAATTACATACGTCTTTATTGCACCAGCTCAAAAGACCAACAAGACACCGAGATATATATACGAGGGCGGTTCAGAAAGTAACCTCCGATTGGTCACAGTGCGGGTTGTGGGGGGAGTAGCGACGCCATCTGTGCGTTCACGCACTCAACAGGTCAGTTGGCATCAAGCCGTGGTCGAGTGAACGCCGTACCTGCGCTAGTTTAGTTTTTGTGGCAGTTTGAAATGTGTGCTGCAATAGAAAACCCCGCCAAATGTGAAGTGCGTGCTGTCATAAGGTTTTTTACAGCCAAAGGATATTCTGCAGCAGCTATTCATCGTGAGCTTTGTGCCGTGTACGGACCAAGAGTTATGAGTGAAGGAGTTGTCCGTGAATGGGTACGTTTATTTAAAAGTGGACGAGAAAACGTTCATGATGAAGGGAGGAGTGGTTGACCATCATTGGTGACTGACGAACTCGTTCAGACAGTTGATGCAAAAGTTCGTGAAAATCGACGTTTCTCAATGTCAGAGTTGTCTACTGGTTTTCCACTGATTTCTAAGACTCTCTTGTACGAGATAGTGACAGCAAGATTGGGTTACCGTAAGTTCTGTGCACGATGGGTGCCCAAAATTCTTACCGACCACCACAAAACTCAAAGAATGGCCTCTGCATTAGACTTTCTGTCACGTTATGAGGACGAAGGAGAACCATTGTTAAACAGAATCGTGACCGGTGACGAAACCTGGATTAAGTACGTGAACCCTGAGACAAAAGAACAATCAAAGATGTGGGCACATTCAAATTCACCTACCAAACCAAGAAAAGCCTCGCAAGATTTTTTCTGCCAGAAAACTGATGGCAACGGTGTTTTGGGATGCCAAAGGGGTGTTGTTGGTTGAATTCATGGAACGTGGTACGACCATTAATCAAGACGTGTACTGTGAAACAATAAAAAAGTTACGACGGGCTATACAGAACAAACGCCGTGGTATGCTGACTTCCGGTATCGTTTTTTTGCACGATAACGCCCGTCCTCACTCTGATCGCAGAACAACGGCCCTTCTTGAGTCCTTCAAGTGGGACGTTATCAACCATCCACCTTACAGCCCAGACCTGGCGCCAAGTGATTATCACCTCTTCATGCATTTGAAGAAATGGCTCGGGTCACAGCGGTTTGATGACGACGAAGAGCTCAAAGATGCGGTGACAGGCAGGCTCCAGGCACAAGCAGGTGATTTTTATGCAGAAGGAATTTCAAAGCGTGTGAAGAGATACGATAAGTGCCTCAATCGCTATGGAGACTATGTAGAAAAATAGTGCAAAGATGTAGTTGTAAGATGTATATATTAAAATATTTTTATTTAACTTGGTGTATTTTTTTAAATCAACCGGAGGTTACTTTCTGAACGGCCCTCGTATATATATAAACAAAGATGATGTAACTTACCAAACGAAAGTGTTGGTATATTGATAGACACACTAACAAACACACACACAAAATTCAAGCTTTTGCAACCCACAGTTGCTTCATCAGGAAGGAGGGAAGGAGAGGGAAAGACAAAAGGATGTCGGTTTTAAGGGAGACGGTAAGGAGTCATTCCAATCCTGGGAGCGGAAAGACTTGCCTTAGGGGGAGAAAGAGACAGGTATACACTCGCACACACACATATCCATCCGCACATATACAGACACAAGCAGATATATATACATAAAGAGGTACATAAAAATCGATAGTTTTGTTTTTAAATTTTCTGTCAACGTAGATGTAATCATACCTCCCTATGATATCTCTGCCACGTGGGGATGGTGCGACTTTTTATTGATATGTGTAGGTCATTTAAAGAACCTACACAATTGCAACCCCCCCCCCCCCCCCCTCCCTTGTCACCCCTTACCCCTTACCCCTCCCCATTTATTGTGTACTGGAGTGATCCATATCACTGGTCGCTGGATGTCAGTATGCAGTGGTGGTGCATTAACACCATTTAACTTTTCTGTGCCTTAAACTCTTGGCCTGCCATTGTACTGAGACCTTCATTTGTGCCCAAGTTTACCTCATGTACTCTCAGAACATGCCATTACATAATGTTTGTATCTAATTTTGTTTAATGTACACTTTACACATTATTACTACCGCTATTTACAAAATAATAAATGAATAAATAAAGGTTGCATCAACAGGCACATTTGAATTCAGAGTCTGTAGTTTGATTATTGGAATTTAACTGCTGCTATTGCGGCATCGTCCAGAGTGCTCACCTCACATGAAATATGGTGCAGGCGCACTTGAGTTTGTTAATGCTGCTGTTAAGTTGAACTGTCCATGAATGTGCTACAGTTTCACTTGTTTACCAAAGTCAATAAAAGTGTTCATCCCTTTGCTGGAACATGGTGTGCTGAGGCTTGTGCATAGTGGAACCATTGATACTGTGGTGAGGAGGTTCATCATTTATGGCCCAGGCATTTGTTCCTCTCATAATCCACATGTTTCAGTGGTTGAACCAAGCTCACGCTGTCAGCATTCTGAGGCAATTGAATGGATTCAACGTAAGTCTCCAATGCCCTTATTCTTTTCCATACCACGTCTGTGGTAGAATGCTTTGTCGATACTCAAGTCCACTGATGATACTAATGTTTGATACTCTTCAGCACTGGCACACGGTTTTTACAGGAACACACCATTGAATTGCGAGTTTCAAACTTTCATAAAATGTTCGTTGCATATTTGGTGTTATATTCAGCTCTACATTACATCACAGGCTGCCACATAATCGTGACTTATTTAGTTTCATAATCGAAAGCAGTCTTTCATGCATTTATGTTGATCAAAACATTGTTATCACGTTTGCAATCTCATTATATGGACGTGGAATGTTGAGCTTCGGGACAGTTTCAACACAGATGGATTTGGCTTATAAACGGGAAATACGTTGCAGATCGATAAGCTCCATCTGCAGTTGCCCAGGGGCGCTTTAAAATTAAATGCAAAACGGTCTCTAAAAGAGATCACAAGGAAATTTAGAACTGGCAGTGCGCTCAAATGTTTGGAAAACTATTTCTGTAATTCTTTTAACGAGACAGAAGTTTGTTCAAATTCATGTTTTCTTTAACACCAGTGAGTTTAGGGAAATGGACGGTGTTTTTTTTTCATAATTTATCACCCGCACAATGCTATTTTTTTAAACATATCCCCGTCATATCCAAAATAGATTATTTCTCACCTTGCAATATCTTACTGTGGGCAGTGTGCAGTCAAATCCACGTAAAATGCAAAGTCTTCAGCCCATCCTGGGTGTTCCAATTTTCTTTCCTCCTTTCATTTTTCTTTCATAAATTTAACAATAGCGGGTTTCAATTTGAAAAATCGTTTCAGGCATGCCCCTTGACTTAACCAACGTACTTTGAAATAATATAGTCCAGTTACAAAAGACCTGACACCCCTTTAATTTCCTGAACGGTTACAGATATCGAAACGAGGTTTCGTGCAATTGATAGTACCCTGAGGGGCACTGTTTTGTATGGATAATGCCCTGATATCAGGCATCAACCGAGATGTTGATACAAGTATGATTTTTTTTAATGGAAATGTATACTTTTCATAACTATATTCAGTAGGTCTTGGAAAGGCAGTTGCGATGATATAGCGCTTTTATTACTGACACTGAAGCCTTTCGCAAGAGAATCCGAGAAATGCACTAAAACTGGGAAGCAATGAGGCGAGAGTAGGCCATTGCTGTGAAATAACACCAAGCTCTCAGACCAGACTCAGCCGTTATATGCCGATGCAGCAAGGCACGCCTTCGCTACTAAAATAAAACCTCATTTTGTATACGACCTAGAAACACCTACGATTTTTTTTGTGAGACTATGGCATATGCTAGTTTCTGGCGTATCAGATGGGACTAAGGAAAGCTGTTTCAATTGTACATACTTTTCCAGGTTTTTGTTGGAACAACTACAGTTTTTCGAGCAGTTTTTCATTACTATTTTCACAGAATTTTCTTGACATTCGTCTCATAATAGCGTGTCTAACTTTTGCACATTGGTGTACATGTCAGCATGCAAGAAATTATGAATCATAAATGATCTGCTGACAGACAACACAGTTTTGTTAGTTCTGGGGCACAGAGAAGTAAACAGTCGAAAAGCTTAATACAACGATGTAGACTGGCATGACCATGTTTACAATGTAATATCTGATTCCGGATGACTCAGTTTTAGAATATTTCTCTCATTCTTTTGCAAGGAGTTTCTACTACAAAATTAACAAGCATTGTATCACTGCAGTCGTCTTCTCATGCGCTTTCGGATGCCGTTAAGAAAGTATATCATTCTCTTTAAAAAATTATACTTGCCTCATAATCACGATCGATACAAAAGTGAAGATTCTGTATTACACACCAAATTACGTGTCCCTTAGCGTGCTATCATTGGCCCAAAACCTAGCTTCGGTATCTAAAATCATTCACGAAATAAAAGGGGTATTACGTCGTGCATGACTCATCCTGAATATACTCCCTTTGTCAGAAATGTTACAGGACAGATTAAAAAAAATATAGAAAATTGTACTTCAGTTACCAACGTTTCTGGAGGTCTTGAAAGAAAGCAGGGAAATTTTCAACTTCTATGCTTGTAAGCTCATTTGTCACAGGCTGTCGTATGTATGTGATATCTTGATGGAGTTTTCTTTCAGTTGCATTCTTGAAAGGGCCTCGCTGCAGTTGCTTAATCATCGTCCACATTTCACTAGGGTTTTCCCAGCTTAACGCATATCTTATTTTTCACTCTTTGCTCAGAATCAGCATCGATTGTGTCACCAAAACTAATGCGCCAAGAATCCAGACAGGGTGTTGCTAAGCACAGCCTTGCCACATAGTGAGTTTCACGGAAACACGTGCAAGGTCATTTCGAGGACACACACATTAACATGAAAGCAACATTTGTTCCCTTTTGGTATTGCAAGCTCAGAAATAAAAAAAAGCCTGTCCTGGAACTTTTTCTGCGAAATGGATTAGTCTCCATACTCTTCGTACAGTTTCACTGAAACAGTTATACCTGACGGCATAGTAATGTATTCTACTTCCGAATATTTGCTACTTGATCCATCAATGTCATCACGTCAGCTACGTCTGCTAATTTAAAACAAAGTGCTTTTTGATGTACAGAACACAGAATCTCGTCTGCTAATCTTTGTAATTTCTGGTTCTTTCCTCGTCAACTAAAAAAATGGTTCAAATGGCTGTGAGCACTATGGGACTTAACTTCTGAGGCCATCAGTCCCCTAGAACTTAGAACTACTTAAACCTAACTAACCTAAGGACATCACACACATCCATGCCTGAGGCAGGATTCGAACCTGCGACCGTAGCGGTCCCGCGGTTCCGGACTGTAGTGCCTAGAACCGCTCGACCACCCCGGCCAGCCCGTCAACTAAATCTTTAAATTCTATCTGAGTGGTGTGTAATGTTCCATAGGAAATTTCTGCTACTCATATATTACTGCGACTGCATTATGGATATGGAGAATTTCAACCTTCTGTTCTCGTTCCCATCCACATCTTGTGACGATAGATCACTAGACTGCCTGTTTTTGTGCGAATAACCACTGGACCAACTTCCTTTATACCACGAACAAATAGCGAAGGATAAACAGTGCTTACACCAAGACCCTGGCGAGCTGAAGAAAGCCGTGTCGATCAAAAGAAGCCTCATCAAATGCTGGAAGGAAGTGTCGCATCGCTCTGCTGTATGAAATGTGGCGCTATACCGAGAGGGACCGAGCAAAGGCGAGACGTACCAAACTGTGACGAGACAGACCGAACCTCGGAGCGCTTGGAAGCAGCACATTGTGCAAAAGTGAAATTTTGCACGACTTGGTCGACCATGGTGTATAACAACTGACGCTCGGAAAACCGATATTTGATCAGAATAGCAGAGCCGAATTAGACAACGTGTGAATATGATAGTGAAAATGGGCCTCCGATATCTGGCGAGCTATGCGGGCGCGCGCGGGCCGCTTAGCGCTTACCTCCTCGCGGGGCAGCGTCTCGTGTGGCCAGCGCGTGTCCAGGTCCTGCAGCAGGCGCAGCAGGATGCGAGAGTCCAGCGGCGAAGACAGCGCCTGCCGGCAGTAGGACGTCCAGCGCACAGCGGCCAGCTGCAGCTCCGTCACGTCGCCCTGGATTGCGTGTTGGTGCTGGATCGTCTACGCCACATGCGGCAGCTCGCCGCTCCACTCCCACGTCGGGCCCTGCGGGCACATCGCCGGCACCCGTCACTACAGACAATCTCACAGGACAAAATATCAGCCACCCCCTCAAAAAAGCTCAACTCGTCGCTTTGGAGCTCTGAAGGTGGCAGGGGTAAAATACAGGGAGCGAAAGGCTATTTACAATTTGTACAGAAAGCAGATGACACTTATAAGAGTCGAGGGGTATGAAAGAGAAGCAGTGGTTGGGAAGTGAGTGAAACAGGGTTGTAGCCTATCCCCGATGTTATTCAATCTGTATACAGAGCAAGCAATAAAGGAAACAAAGGAAAAGTTCGGAGTAGGTATTAAAATCCATGGAGAAGAAATAAAAACTTTGAGGTTCGCCGATATTGTTGTAATTCTGTCAGAGACAGCAAAGGACCTGGAAGAGCAGTTGAACGGAATGGACAGTATCTTGAAAGGAGGGTATAAGATGAACATCAACAAAAGCAAAACGAGGATAATGGAATGTAGTCTAATTAAGTCGGGTGATGCTGAGGGAATTGGATTAGGAAATGAGACACTTAAAGTAGTAAAGGAGTTTTGCTATTTGGGGAGCAAAATAACTGATGATGGTCGAAGTATAGAGGATATAAAATGTAGACTGGCAATGGCAAGGAAATCGTTTCTGAAGAAGAGAAATTTGTTAACATCAAGTATAGATTTAAATGTCAGGAAATCGTTTCTGAAAGTATTTGTATGGAGTGTAGCCATGTGTGGAAGTGAAACGTGGGCAATAAATAGTTTAGACAAGAAGAGAATATAAGCATTCGAAATGTGGTGCTACAGAAAAATGCTGAAGATTAGATGGGTAGATCACATAACTAATGAGGAAGTTTTGAATAGAATTGGGGAGAAGAGAAGTTTGTGGCACAACTTGACTAGAAGACGGGATCGGTTGGACATGTTCTGAGGCATCGAGGGATCACCAATCTAGCATTGGAGGGCAGCGTGGAGGGTAAAAATCGTAGAGGGAGACCAAGAGATGAATACACTAAGCAGATTCAGAAGGATGTAGGTTGCAGTAGGTATTGGGAGATGAAGAAGCTTGCACAGGATAGAGTAACATGGAGAGCTGCATCAAACCAGTCTCAGGACTGGAGACCACAACAACAACAACCTGTGTAGGACTTCTGCCAAGCTGTCATGTTAACCTCCACCGCTCTGAAGTATGTCATGCCGGCCAAGTGGTGGGTACACCTTCTGATCAAAAGTGTCCAGCATCTAGTAATGGACATAAAGGGCACTGCGCACACACACCAACCGACCGACCAATTTCCTGTACAGCCTACACACTTTACGACCTACTTTACTGAGTGACTACAGGGACAAAAGATGAACTTCTGTTGGTCGGCTGGCAGGGCAGCGCTACACATAACATAATTTTTTGGGTGGAGTGATTGGGGGAGGGAGGGGTTGGGTGAAATTGTGACGGAGATCATGCGAAGGGCTGGTGGGTCGGCTGTTGGCTGTGTGTGTGTGTGTGTGTGTGTGTGTGTGTGTGTGTGTGTGTGTGTGTGTGTCCCTTTATTACTCATGGGATATGACCACCCTTTAATTTATGATAGCTGGAATTCTGCTGGGGACATTTCCAGTGAGGTGCATGAATGTCAGTGAGGGAATGACAGTCTGTTCTTCTTCAAGTGCTGAAACCAGAGGTGGTAGTGATGTTGGATTCTGGAGCGAAGTCGATCTTTTAACACTTCCCAAATGAGTTTCATTGGGTTCAGGTCGGGACACTGGGCAGCATAGTCCATTTCAGGAATATTGTTATTCACAAACCACAGATACTGCCGCACAACAGGGTTTACTATCACGCTGAAACAATTATAGTCTCCGAAAACGTCCTGTGCTGAATGCAGCCTAAAGCTCCACAAAATGTCTTCATATACTTCTGCATATAGCGTTTTCCTAAGTGCAATGAGGGAACGACACCCTAAGCACGATAAACAGCCCCATATTGTAACATCATCTCTTCTGTACTTCTGTGTTGGAATTACGCATGATGGCAGGCATTCTACAAACCCTTTCATTGGATTTCCAAAGTATGTAGCATGGTTCCTCACTTCAAATCACCCCTTTCCAGTGATACACTGCCCAATGGCATCATTCTTTACATCACCCCATGTTTTGCTTAGCACTAATTACAGAAATTTGTGGCTTGACAGAAGCTGCGTGACCATCGTACTCCATTCCATTTAACTCTCATTCATTGTGCTAGCTGGACTACTGGTAGTACTTTGGAACACACGAGTGATCCCTTCCACTCATTTTTTGCGGTTTCTTACAACCACCGTCTGCTAGGGTTGGAGGTCCTGTCCGTCAGTACGTGATGTCTGCTTCATCTAGGTTTAGCTGTTAAGTTTCCTCTCCACTTCCACTGCACACTCCCATCGCTAGCAGTCGACTTGGGCAGCTTTAGAACGTCTGAAATGACCCTGATGGATTTGTTACTCTGGTGACATCCAGTCACTACGTTCGAGATCACCGAGCCCTCATGAACAACCCATTTTACAGTACTGTTTCTCTGCTAATAAGACAATGGCTCCCACCTCCAGTTACCCTGTCAAGTCTACCTCTCGTGACATATAGTCGCCAATTCCGCATCACATAGCGGTGTCCAGATACTTTTGATGAGATGGTTTATGTGCCAGTCAGTTATAAGGAACACCGCAGTAAGAAGGCTCTACATGGAGAAGTGACAGGATTGCAGTTAGTAGTAATCGTGTTTGGACTCTCCTGTGATCAGATCGTGAGTGCAGTCCACCGATTTGTTGATGTATCAAGACAGTAATGGTAGATCTCTCGCAGCCATGTAGTACAGCGTAGGAGCAACACTAGTAAGAAGACTTTAGCTGACATGGACCAGAGACAATTGTCATACACTACCAGATACAATCGGTTTCAAACATGACAAGGAATTGCTGCTCACAGCGAATGCTTTGGATCACTCTAAGTCACGTAGAACTGATACCAGACGGTTGTGTGACACTCCACTGCTGACCTAATTCAGGACAGTGCCTCTTTACAATGAAATTCTGTGTATGTGCCACTCAATTATCCGAAATTTGCGCTGTAAGATAGGTTGACGAGGTAATAGGACATGTACATGTGTTAAGACATTAGGCAGTAACTTGGATGGTACTAGAGGGAGCTGTAGAAGGTAAAAACTGTAGGTGAAAACAGAGATTGGAATATATGCACCAAATAATTGAGGACATTGTTCTTCTGAGATGAAGAGGTTGATTGGTGTATCATTGTGGATTGTCTACAAGGAATGGTGGACCACTCACAGTCATGTAACACATGTTAAGAGCAGCCATTGTTAAAACACCCTAACCGACAGTGACTAGTGACGGATGTCACACCTCGCCAATGACAATATTTTTCCAACCCGACAGAAATTGCTGCAGTCATTCAATGCAGACACGGATCCACAGTAGGATCCTAATGGGGGGGGCTCTCAGTTTCTTACTTTCTCACCTCTCCCACCGGAAGGATCCAGGACTGAAAGAATGCAACAAGTTTCCAGCGAACCAACGTTGCGAATGGAACTGCATGCCATGGACTTTCGAAACGAGGTACTTCGCAAAAGGTCATTGCTCTCAGCGGCATGTGGAGTTGGACGTCTTTAATTGGACAAACAACACAGTATCTGGGCAGTAGTTGACTGGAGTGCAATCATGCCATACTGAAGAGTGGAAGTTGTGGATCAGGCCGGAGGTGGTTCTGTGATGTTTTGGGGCAGTTTTCGCACCGTGACTTGCGACCATTCATTGCCATGAAAATAAACCACGATATTCATCTCTACATTATCTGTAATTAAGCATTACCCCTCTACATTTTGATATGGATATGCTGTGGACCCTCCCGTCTTGCAGGATGACAGCAGCCATTTTCACAGGGTTGTATTCTTATGTTCCTGGTATGACAAACACTCTCACTCCTCTCTGCAGATGACAGCTCTTGCAGGGGTGGATTCGTCAAGTGGATGTGGCATACCTGAAGAAAGTTCTGGAGCACATCATTGTGTGGAACTGAAATATATACCAAGCGAAAATTTGAGAAGTATAAATTAGAAGGACCGAAGATTTGGCTTCCTTTCAGCATCATCATGACTAGAGACTGTGCATAAACTGAGATGTGTGAAGGGTGTGAAGGGAAATCGGTGTATGCTTTTCAAAGGATCTATCCATGCAGTGACCTGAAGTGGTTCAGGGAAGCCACGAAAATCTGATCTCAGTGTGGAGCGAGTATTTGAATCCACCGTCCTCCCCAGTACGAGACCCTTACCTTCATCACTACGCCACTTCAAACGATCAGAAGTTGGGGAGAATTTGATCCTTTCAGATGAGGTACTATCGAAGAAGGTAGTAAAGTAGAGAGACGGGATACGAAACAAGGAGGTACTGAAAAAACAGCCGGCCGCAGTGGCCGAGCGGTTCTAGGCGCTACAGTCGGGAACCGCGCGACCGCTACAGTCGCAGGTTCGAATCCTGCCTCGGGCATGGATGTGTGTGATGTCCTTAGGTTAGTTAGGTTTAAGTAGTTCTAAGTTCTAGGGGACTGATGACCTCAGATGTTAAGGCGCATAGTGCTCAGAGCCATTTGAACCATTTTGAAAAAACAAATAGGCCCTATATTAAATCTATGGGAAAGCCTTACCAGTAGAATGGTTACGTTAATGGAACATTTGCCACGCAGGCCGCTAAAATTAATTTTGCGCTGGAAGGAATTAGAAATGGAAAAAAGTAATGTAGGTGTAGACAGATACTAGAACACGTGTCCTAGTACAAAGAAATTATAAACTTGGTGTTCTAGATACGTTGAAACAGACTTCGAGCGGTTGTAGATGGTATCTTGAGGAATACGTTGCGGGTAGAAACCCGTGTTGGGGAACGTCGTTCAACGACGCTAGAGCGCGCCGATGTTATAGGCGCTGGCAGCAAACGTGACTTTGCACGCTGACGGACGGTAGGCAGAAAGTCTCTTAATGTTGTTTGTTTATTCACTGATCGACTGATTACCGCGACCTTCAGTGGAGAAGGTGGAGCTAGCTGCTGCTTAGAACGGCTTTGTTTCCTATGAATACGATGCTCTGGTGCTTCGGTTGGTGGCGGTTTCTGACACGAGTATCCACCCGCAGTTTATTTTTCTCCTGGAACCCTCTAAAATACAGGAGAAAAATAAACTACAGATGGAAACCCGTGTCCGAAACAGTCATCCACCAAGGCAACAGAACATCGCATTCATTGGAGACAAGGCCTGTCTACGCAGCAGCTAGCTCCATCCTCTCCAATGGCGATCATGGCAATCAGTTGCGATCACTGAATAAGAAATAACATTGCGAGGCGTTCCTCTTACATTTCGTCAGTGTACAATGTGAATTTGCTGCCGAAAGGGTGCCCTAGTGGCAGACATAGGCTTCTATGACTTCGACGTTCTGTAGCTTCGTTGGATGAAATTTCTAGACACGTACTCCTATCCTCCATTTGTTCCTCAAGACACCCTCTACAACTCCTTGAATTTTGTCGCAACATTTCGGGGACACCCTGTAGAGATGAAAAGTAGTGCAGAAGATAGGAAGCGATGTAGGACTCCAAACCAGTCGAAAGACAGATGAATTAAAAAAACAGACAGTACTTTGGATACACAGCTGTACACCAGGATAAACTGAAGCAATACCACGTGGGAAGACTGTGGCTAAGGTCCTAAATTCTAAGCTTGTCAAGCAACGTACAACTGGTTCATGAATCAGTACTGACAATGTTTCGCGTCAATTGTTAAATGTGTGATATAATAACCAGAACATGTTTCGGGACTATGTTATTACTTTATAAAGTGGTATAAAGTAAGGAAGCAAATCGAAGATCGCAATACTACATACACTGAAAACCATGTAATTATATTGTCCTGCATTATACCATACCCTGATTGAGCCGTGCGCGGCTCGTGTTAGTGCCGTTTATTGCTTAACATCTTGTCTTTGCGGTACTGCCGTCCTGTTTCTTATTAGATTTACTGGCGTCACTAAGTTGCTGGCTTGCCTGCCCGTGAGTGGCACCAGTGGCGCTTATCGATAAGAGGACTGTCGTACTATCTTTAGAGCGACCGCTAGTATTTCCGGGTCGTCGTGTGTTGGGACGGAGCAGCAGTGAGGTCCGGACAGCCATGTACCTGTTATTGGAACACAGCATTCTGGACAGCTCAGGAACATATTTAGATAGTTGCATGTATTCTCTGTGGTTATCAAGATTAGTGCTGAACCATCTTTTTTTCTGATTCAGTGCTGGCAGACAGTAATTAACTTAGTTTCATGTAAGTACTGTGTGAATTATGAAATTTTTCCACCACACAGTGCTGCCTGCATATTACTGGATGTTCTGTGAGTAAATTTTCCACTGTAACTGCGAGAAATGCATTCGATTTTCCCCAGATAGTAGCATAGCTATATTGTTAAAATACTTTCCCCGGTTTTCAGAAAGCATGGGTGGTTTTTCAGGAATTCCATTTCTAATCTGTGCAATCGCATTTGAGCAAACTTTTTTATATCCTATTTTGAAATTTAATTCATAGTGTGTCGCACTTCGTAGATTTATACTTAGTCATAGGCTACAGAAGTGGGGGGGGGGGGGGGGGGGAGGGAGGAGGGGGACGTCAGGGGACAGACAGCAAGGAGTTGCACTTGCCACCAACCCCCCCCCCCCCCCCCCTCCCTCCCCACCATGAGCGTCTGCGATAAACTTCATCCATTTAAGAATTCTCACTAATTTCTGGATGTGTCCCGCATGTAATTCGTGACAGACTAAATATTGAGTGTCCTGTCAGTTATTTGTGCAATGTTTCATTCGTTATAATAAATACATCATTTGCCTGTCGTTTCGGAACACTGCTGAAACAAAGTACCTTGTGTTGCTTCTTTCGCCCCCTCATACAGCTGGAAATTAGTTGCGGTAATGGACAGTTCCGACTTAGCACCGTGTATACCTGTCTGACAACTGTCCGAAATTTTAAGAACAGCCCTTTCGTTTCTGGACATCGTGACCTTAACAAAATGTCTGAACTTTACCTGTTAAGGCTTGCTGAGACTTTAACAGCAGACAACTGGATTTCATATCCAAAGATTTATTTCATTTGCAGTATGGACAACATAACATCCTATACTATGTGTTTCTTTACTTTTGGTTTATCTGAGGGCAAACAATAATCCTAGGCTAAACACGATGGAAAATTGTGAATATTGAGGTTGAAATGGTGTTTGGATCTTTCTCAACTGCATGGTTGAGAATTTATACGCTGTATGACCCTGTCTCACTTCTAGTCACATAACTTGTGTACTCGAGTTCACGCATGTACACATGATCACTCCAAACCGAAGAGACGAAGACCATTTTGTTTGCATCATTGGCCTTTGATACGTGATTATGGGTATTCATGTCGGCTCTCCAGCCAGATCAGATGATGTTTTGAATCTGGAGCCCCGACATGAATACAACCAATTATTACGCCGGCAGAGATTACGGAATCACATGAAGATCCTCTACGGTGAGGGGACGTTTCAACTTTCAAGGGTATTTCATGAACTTCGTAAGAAGGGGAAATTACTGAGCAACCTCGCTTTTTGGCTGAGATGCTGGAATGAAGTTTTAATACCTAAATTTGCCAGAATTGTTGATTACATTGAGACAAGAATGGCCAACACCATTAAGAAGCGTGCTGGTTTTGCCTTACTAAGGGAGCGCAATAGTTTTATACGCGCACAACTGGATTTCATATCCAAAGATTTATTTTATCTGCATTTGGCAGTTTCAGCGCTGCTTCCGCTGCATCCTGGAATTGGGTCGACAGTTCGTCCTGGGCAATATCAGACTGGGTGTAGGCAAACGCCGTCAGTAGGAAATCTTCGAAAATTCAACGGTTTTCTTCGCAGTCTACACTGATAACACCCGTCGACATGTGATCAGTCTCACAACGAAAGAGTGAACGATGCTATGCCTGCAGTATTGGAACAGGAATTCAATTTTACCCATACACCCAGTGATGTTCCAATTACGGAATACATTTCTGCCGTTGAACAAGTCGTGTCCAGGTTTCCCGACCATCTAGCTGATGAGGTTAGGTAAGAGGTGTCTCAGCTGTGTCAGGCCCCCGCGAGGTAACATCTCGCTTTAAAG
The DNA here is from genome assembly GCF_021461395.2 of Schistocerca americana. NCBI lineage: Eukaryota > Metazoa > Arthropoda > Insecta > Orthoptera > Acrididae > Schistocerca > Schistocerca americana. Next base: position 765,347,643 of record NC_060123.1, read on the forward strand.
AGCCGCAATCCGGTCCTTCAGAGAAGATTTCGTAATTCCTCCAGCGGACAAGGCCAGTTCAACGGTTCTTCTTTTGCGGGACAATTATGTGCTTAAAATTTATCTCTCTCTTGCACACTTGGCATACCAAAGATTGCAGAACTATCCAACTCACCGTATAAAACCCAAGACTCTCAAGACTCTTCCAGTCATTAAAAGAGACTTCATTATCTGATGAAGTTCTGGGAAAAACGTCGACCTGGTTCTGCAGTCCAGCCGAGATTATACGGTTTGCCTAAGGTAGACAGGAAGTACTTTCTCTTCGGCTTTTTGTTAGAAATTTGGGCACTCCTACTTATAAGTTGGCTAAGTATCTAGCGTCCATGCTCAGTCCCCCTGTCGGAAATTGCTATAATCTTATTTCCAATTCTCTGGTTTTTATTCAACATATGACTTCTGAGTCTCAATCCCAAGAATTGGCTCTTTAGTTTTGATGTTGCGTCTCTGTTTTCCAAAGTTCCTCTTGAGGATTCTTTGCAGTTAATTTGTGAAAAATTGGACGAAGAAACAACAAGCTTTGTCGCCATGTGTTGATGTTGACGTATTTTTTTACTTAATGACAAAAGTTTTAAACAAACTGAGTGGCTATTGGGAGTCCATTATCCCCCGTGGTCGCCAATTTGTGGAAGATTGAGGACATTGCAACATGGTTCTTTAAACCAACTTGTTCATGGAGATACGTCGACCATACGTTTATGGGATGGCCATTTGGGAGGGATGTTCTGGATCGTTTTCTGTATCATTTTAATTGTGTGCATCCCAATATTGAGTTCATTATGGAAGTCAAAGAGGACGGCGAACATCCGTTTTTAGGTGTCTTGGTCCACAGGAGGGGTGATGGGACATTAGGACAGTTTATCTGAAGCACACGCATACGAACAGATATCTTTATCCATCAGGCAGTTATCAATCCTACCAACGCAACGAGGTCCTACTTACATTGGTGAAAAGGGTTTACGCTATCTGAGATGCAGACAGTTTGACGCAAGAACTGGAGACTGGACATTCGCGGGAACTAACATAAGATACAAGCAAATCTGCGGAATTCCTACATTTTGCGGGGAGCATATCTTCAGAAACAGGAAAAAGTTTAAAGAAGTTTGATATTCAAAGTATTTTCCGTCCACCGCCTGAGACCACAGCTCTGCTGGGCTTAGTGAAGGATAACTTTGGTTCGAGAAAGCCCGGGATCTACACAATTCCCGCAGTTGCGGGAAAGCCTGTATTGGACGAACTATTCGTACGCTCCAGTATCGTTGCGTGAAGCACGATCGGCACGCACATTTAATTCAGCCAGAAAAATCTGAGTGTCTGAACATTGTCTTACTGAAAAATATGAAATGTTGTACGATGAGACAAGTGGTTGACCCTGCGTCGCTGTATTGGGACTGTGTAGTGGAAGAAGCCATTGGAATGCCGCTATCTAACAATACTCTGAATTGAGATAAGAGGTACCCTTTAACTAACAATTAGAACCTTGTTCTGTTTGATGTTAAGAAACACAATGGTCCCTGTTTCGGTCATCAGAAACTGTCAGTTTTTTATATCTATTGTTCCCACAAGCTTTCACCACCTGTGCGCTGTTGTGCCTGTCGCTAGAGGGCAGTTGTGTTCGCGCACGCGCGGTGGACCCACGGTCGATGGATATTTGTGTTCCGGCTGATAGTGCGACGGCTCACAGCCATAGTATTGTGACCAGATGACGATGTGTTCCACCTGGAGACCTGACATGAAAACAACCAATGGGGACGTTTACGGAACCTCAAATGGTGATTCTGCTGACCAATTCTATAGTTGTTTTTAACTATTATTCTATGTTCACATTCACATCAAGCATGTCAGAAGATGTACTGCTGATATACTCATGAGGTACGCTTACTTTCAAGGTACAGCTGCCATCTACATTTGAATAATGTTCGCTGTGTAGCTGTCAAGCGTTTGAGACAGGATAGGCTGTGTGTACTTCATGTGAAACTTATTTCTGCTGCCAAGGGTATTTAACTCCACTGGACGCTCTTTGTTGCTTCCGTACAAGGTAAAACAAAATTAACCACTCTGGAGCAACCCATACTCTAGCTACGCTACATATAAATCTGACCACAACCAACATTTCATTGGGGAGTTGGCAGTATTTCTAACTAGTCAAAATCAGCCTCTGATTATCACAAGAAGCAACTGCATGGAAAAAAGCGGGAATTTCAGAACATCCTTTAGTTACATGATTTGGCCTCACCAAACACCTGTAGTACTTTACTCAGAAGAAACACAGCAGTATGATGAATCTCACAGGATACTGAGCTACAAGCATGTGAATTGGGCATTGTTCAAGGAAATGCTTGAAAAGTCGTATCCCACAAATTCCCAAAATTACACAAAGCAGGAAACTTGTTGAAGCTGTCAAAGCCCTTACCACCGCAGTTCAGGATGCAATAGCAGGTACCATTACAGTACTTATACCACAAGAATGCTCAATGGCCCTGCTCCCAGAAATACAGGGGCCGATGTCAATGAGAGATCATCTCGGGAGATACTGGCTGTACAAACAGAATATTAGCAGGCTCCAGGAGATCATACGGGCTAAATTAAAACTTTTAAAACCACAAACTGGGACAATACACTCGCAGGGCTGCACACCACATGACCTGGAGTGTGGCAAATAGCTGTCCACTCCACCAAGAAGAAATACTACACACCAAGTTTACAAATACCTTACAGACCAGCATACTCCATGGAGGAGAAGCATGAGCTGATGACCAGAACACTAGCAACATCATTCACACTGAATCTGGCTCCTTCCAATCCAGCACTGCTACTTGAAATGGACCAGGAGGTTACATGGCTTGTAACCCAGCCCAAGTGCAGTGTAACAATACATACTGCTACACATGAAATTACACAGGTTATTAAGCACAAAACAGCTAGAAAAGCTCCTGGTCCCAATCACTTTCAAAACCGTGTCACCCAGGAGTTCATGAATAAAGCTATAGAGCATCTCACACATATGACGAATACCATTCTACAACATCAACACTTCCCTGTCCTGATGTTCAGGAAGCCAGGGAAATACCACTCCCTACCACAAAATTACGGAGCCATCAGCCTGCTGAGCTCCCTAAATAAGATTGTTGAGAAGATGATTCTCAAACATCTTACTATGCACTGCAACACCAATGACTCGCTGAGACTGGAGCAATTTGGATTCAGCAATCACCACTCCACAACACAACAACTCCTCCGCGTAGTAGAACATATTACACACACCCCCAACACCAACAAAGCTACAGGAGCGCTGTTCCCGGTCTTCAGTCATCTACAGCACAATCGTCTCATTCGCAAACTCTGCACTGCTAGTCTCTCCGACAAGCTCATACATCTTACACACTCATATCTCACCCACAGAAGCTTCAACACCGACGTTAAGGGCAAACAGTCAACACAACACAGTATACAAGTGGGAGTACCCCAAGGCAGCATCCAAGGGCCCCTCTTGTTTAATCTCTACGTCAATGACTTTCCAACTGAACAAAACACAATGGCAACCATCTACGCAGATGACACTACCATCCTAGTGCAAGACTGGAAACCATCAGGCATAATTCGCAACTGCAAGCAAAACTGCCTAGCTGGAATGACAGTGTGTTAAAGCAAATGCTGACAAGTGTGAAGCAGTTCTGTTCATTGACAAGCCATAACAACTGCACAAACATTAAGTGTTCTGGCATACCCACAAGCTCTGGAATGAAAATTAAGATCGCAAGAGCAAAGAAGGCAGCCAATAGCCCATTGGCAAGGACCACACCACGACGGGAGCAGGCCCCTAGACCAAGGGAATATAAGTGCCGCTCCTGCCAGCCTCGGCCACTCAGTATTTGGACAGGATTAGGACAGTATACGGACAGGCCTAGCGCAGAATGCTACAATAACAGTTATTAGTGATCCACAAACTGTGTGTCAAACTTGCACGAACATTGTATATAGCAAAGGACTCTGATTTATACTGCATGTCGCCTATTGCTTGCGACACCATTGTAAATTCCAGGTTAAGCATTGTCAAGCTTCTTATTTGTAATAAAAACTATTAATGTTGTTTGCTTGAATTGTTGTATAGCATTTTGAGAATGCAGCATCCTTTAGGCACCCTATACGAGATGAGTGGGCAGGACCCCACATTAAGACTGCAGACGAATAACACTACACACACGCCCGATACGTTTCAGTGTGAAAGTCAAACACTTCAGTGACAGGCCAACTGAGCAAATGCAAGGCTCAAACAGTGTTACTCTAAGCTCAGCAGGTAAAGCACACTGAATAGGAGGGTATCGAGGTCCGTGTACATGATACTGATTAGACCCATGATGATACATGCAGCTGCAGTCTGGGGTTACGTGGCTCTGACCGCCTGTGCTGCCTACAGGTGATACAGAACGAAGTGCACCACAGTCCACACACACACTGTCGACCTTCACAGAGAATACTGCCTTGAGACTCACACACAGATATTCAAAAAACTCACCACATGACTGTACAGGAACTTGAGACACTCTGACAATCACTTCATTCTTAACCTGGGAAACTACGACCACAACCATGGGTGAAAACACAACTGCTGAAAAACACATCTATCTAGGGACAATTAATCACCTGTGGACAGCACAAGCTCACAGACAAAATAAACACTGGTGAATCCCTGCATTACAGCAAAACTAAATGGCATTGCCAGCTGCAAATATCTAGCTGACCAACTGGCAATACGGGAAAGCAGTATTGCACACTAAACATAAACATATCCAACCAAACCTCTTTATGGCCAATTGACCACTTGTATAATGACCTTGGCATGTTACAAGTACAGATGCTGCAGGTGGCCCAGGAGACACTCAGGTGCACAGCCCAGGAGTACCCCTCCTCAATAGGACTGACACTCGTAAAGAGTGTTTTAAGCTGCGACAGTGGTATTGAGCATCGCACGATACCCAAAACTAACGACAACCTCACCCTTGCAGACAGAAAGAAACTGCTATTGCTCTTACTATCTGTCCAGACTATTGCAGAAGTTCTTTTCCTTTGGTGCTTGCCTCAGCACTTTTCTCCCTCTGCCCTTAAAACTGCTACGTTCTGCTCACTTCTTGACCACTTCTATCGCCTCAAAGTACCTGTATTAGTGGGTAATCCTACGGACAGCATCATGACCCCACATCCTGTGCACTTCTCAATTGTAACGAAGCAAACGGAGGTGATGGTAGAACTTTGGTGATGGTCACCATGTCAGTGTGGGTGTGGAGTAGCTTCGCCCTTTAAAGAAAAAGGCATTACCACGAATTGGACCTGGGTCCTCCACATAGCAGCAAGATATGCTGACCTCTGAGCTGCTCAAATGGACAAGAGAGAATTTAGCATTAATTGCAAAGTTTGCAACCATAACAATCACAATATAAATAATTTCCATAGAGAATATGCATTGAAGCTTAGGGTTAAGAAAACTGTTTTATATTCAGGTGCAACACCCTTTTAACATCTGCCAGCCGACATTAGGAGCAATCTGGAAATCCCCAAATATTCAAAATTAAAGTAAAAAATGTTTTATTAGCCAGTCCACCAATAATTTACCTGGATATGTGAATTTACCTACCTGTCCCACCTCAGATACACAACGCACAAACACTTTCTAACAGAAACCATATTTAGCCATGCAACATATTCTCTAGGAGCAGACAGGAATGGCAGATGGTTTATTCCACAGAGGGAAGCTGGCAGCAGCTTTGGAATGCCTTTTGAAGTGGTGATTCCACCTTAGTAATAGCCTATGTGCAGGTACGGTTGGTTCTCCACGGAACAGAAACTACTGTACTGGTCCCAACGTGGCATTGACAGCATAAAGGGCAGCAGCCCTGTAAAGTTAATTGTTTTGGTATCATTTTAGAAGTGTCAACTACATTTCATTTTTGATTATTTTATTTTTGTGATTTAGGAGCAGAAAACTATAGTGGTAAGTATATTTCCCACTGTCTTTAGTAAGCTGTTATGAGTTACTACTACATGTGAAAAAAAGGAATTTTCTGTTTTTATTTGACTATCTATTTTACAATCCTAGAAACTTCATTCAACACTACGTAAAGAAACGAGCTGAGACAAGTCACAATAGCATATATTGCAGAATGAAACAATGTGTTCTGTTGTAACAAGTGACAAAAGCACTGATGTCATGACAAACAGACACCAGTTGTTTAGCATATTATCACAAAAGGTCAACCACATCCAGAGGAGGTACAACATTTTCCCAAGAGCATAGTAAAACAACTAAATTAGTGGTAAGTATGGTCAGTTGGTGGTAAGTATCCTTTCCGCTGTCCAAAAAAGAAATTAATTTTGTGGTAAGTATATTCCCCTTGTATCATGGAAAAATTACTTTGGTAATAAGCATACTTCCCAGTGGCCTTCAAAACAACATTATTTGGTGGCACATATAGTTGCAACTGCTTCTGAAAGGAACAAGTGACATTTAATGACAATTAAAAGCTACATTTCATAACAGACAGAGAGTTCAGCTGGTGCAGCAAACTAACATCAGGTGCCAGGTGCATACAGAGCTCAGGAACTTCTCTCACAATATATCGAGCAAGGTGGCACAGTGGTGAGCTCACTGGACTCACATTCAGGGCGACTAACAGTTAAAGTCCATGCATTACTCTCCTGTGGCAACCTGTTCATCTCAGAGTAGCCCTTTCGACCTACAGCCTCAATTATCTGCTGGATGTATTCCAGTCTCTGTTTTCCTCTACAGTTTTTGCTCTCTACAGCTCCATCTAGTCCACCCAGACTTGGGTTTCCTGAGCTTTCTCTAAATCAGTATAGGCAAATGCCGAGATGGTTTCTCTGAAAGGGCACAATAAATAGCCTTCCCATCCTTGAAACAATCAGAGTTTGTGCTCAGACACTAAAGACCTCAATGTTTATGGGACATTAAACACTTATCTTCCTTCATTTCTCCTTTCTCAATATTCTTTTGTCTACCAGAAATCACTAAGTACAACTGACTGTGTAATGTAGGTGAAAGCGAACCTGCACTCTCATTTACCTTAGCAGAGTGCACTGTGTCTCCATTCGTTAATGGGACAGTGTGACTCACGTGGGCCGTACAGTCTGTCGACCTGCTGCAAAGAATCACTTAAGGCTTTTACTGGTCATGAGAGATATACTTAGCAGTAGCTGTGTTTCTTTACTGCATTTATGGGAATACATTGAACCACTCTGCATGCTCCTGGCATCCAGTGATAGTCCGCTGCACCAGTTTACTTTCTTTTTGTTATGAAACATAGCTTTTAGGGCTGTGAGAAGTATACAGCCCACCAAATAACAGTGTTTTAATGGCTCTTGGAAAATATGCTTTCCATCAAAATAGTTTCTCAAAATGGTTTGGGAAGTACACTTACTGTATTTACCCGAATCTAAGCCGCACTCGAATCTAAGCCGCACCTGAAAAATGAGACTAGAAATCAAGGAAAAAAAATTTTCTGGAATCTAAGCCGCACTTGAAATTTGTGCCTCGAAATTCAAGGGGGAGAAACGTTTTAGACCACATCTCCAAACCGAAACAAAGTTGGTCCATTGTAATATGAGACAATTTAGGTCGAATGAATGATGATACAGCTACAGTAGTTTGGTGCGTGTGGTAAACTTAGCAGTTAAGCTTTACCACGTAGTCATTGCTATGTGTCAGGCTCTCTGTCCGTATTTATACTAGAGAGCCTTTTTCACGTGCTTCGTCTGGTTTGAATTGATTGCTTATTTTTCTTTGATCTGATAAGTGCCGTTCTCTCTGTTATAGGTGTTTCCGTCAGTCTAAGCTCAAAATGCATTATCATACTGTGCCATGCATTGTTTGTCGCATTCTGATTATGCGTGTTTACAGCCTGTCACCGCTCGCGGGATGGCTTGCTTTTGCGCACGCTACCGCCGCTTACAATTAAAAAAAAAAAAAAGAGAGGAATCGTCTCATCAGCAAAACAATGGGAAGAGACTGCTATTTGTTGTTACTTACACTGCCACTTTCTTTGATAATGATCAACAAGAACCATATAATAGACTGCATATGATAGATGTTCCAAACGAAAGTTTAGCGAAAAATTTTCTCCGTTTGAAAATTTTTGCAGACGCCTCTTTAGTGCATTACATTCTGCACAGAAATTAGATCCATCTTAGGTTTAAAAATCTAGTCAGTTGCCATGCTTCATTTCCGACTGTATCACTATTCAGCATAGGAATAATACGAATATAAACATGACATGATATATATATTCTTCCGCGTTTGCTGTTGTCTCTCTCTAGTTTTGTAGTTTATTAGGAAGACAGGATTTAAATGAGATAGCAGGAAACACGTAGGAATACATGGCAAAATGTTTACATTCGAATTATTCTTATGGTGAAGAGAATACTGCATGTGATTCACAATTCATAAAAATTGCTATTAACAACCATCTCTTGTCACAGGTGGGACAAAAATTCAGAACGTAGACTTGGCCATATTGACAAACATCCCAAACACTCTTCCAGTTGGATTTTCGTAGTACATTGAAAGGCTGCAACATTCGGAGATGAAGAATACGGAATTTGTATTTACTTCATTGGATAAAGTATGAAAATGCAGTGGTCGAAACTTGGGGCAGAGAAAAAAGCTCGTCTTCCACCCCCCCACCCCCGTTTTTTTTTAATTTGTTTACTGACGCAGAGGTTTTGGCGCCAGTATTTATCTTTGTGCCTGCAAAGCATGCCTGTGTAGTGCTACAAATATTCGATGGCAGAAGTTAGTTGTGGCGGCACCTACCAACATTTTTCAGAACTTCCGCTTACTTTGCACTTGATTCTAAGCCACAGGCGGTGTTTTGGATTACAAAAACCGGAAGAAAGTGCAGCTTAGATTCGAGTAAACACGGTATTACACAATTATGTCTTTTGTGAATCTCGGGAAGCATACTTGCCAACCACTTAGTGGTTTTACGAAGCTTTTGGGAATATATATTACCATCTGTAGATGTACCTGGTATCTTGTGATAGTACACTGTACCAGATGCATAAAAATTGCTACAACAAATAGTTTTTGTTTGTTGTCTGATCACTACTATCGTCACCTGTGTAGTTGGAAAAAAAATTGCCTCATTTTCACAGTGGGAAATAGCAGCTCACAAAAGGGCTTTAGGAGAAATACACTACCACTACAGTTTTTGTCCTAAACCACAAAATAAAATTACAAAAATAAATAAATAAACAAACTGATCACATCTCCAATATAACATCAAAAAATTTGACTTTGCAAAGGGATTAAAGCGTTAACGCTTAAAGACTGCCCAAGCATCGTTACTTTACAGTAAGAATGTTTGTCAGCATGGAAAGTTACCACACAATTGGCAAACACTACAGCGACGTCATATGAACATTCCACAGCCTTTGCAGTAACAAAATGTTAAAAATCGGCACTACAGAGATTGCTCAGAGCCAACAACAACTGACGACTGCTAACTTCAAATTATAGCTGACAGGTAGTACCTCGGGAAATTAATGTAACTGCACTGTGACTTTTTTTGCAGCTAATGGGGAGAGCTGTGTTGACTCACACGGTACACAACCATCTCGACCCATTGAGTGGGGTCTCTACGTGTCCATTATGTACTACAGTACAAACCCCCGGGCAATGTAGTGCACAAAGAATCGTGGTGTACATGGAAACCGATGGATGGAAAGCGACATTCTTTTTAAGGAGCACTAGTGAGAAAATTTAGAGAAATGGCTGTTGACGCTGACTGCAGAACAATCTACTGCAACTAATGTACATTCCATGTAAGGGCCATGAAGACAAGTTTAGTGAGATTAGGGCTCATTCAGAGGCATATAGACAAGTCATTTTGCCCTCACTCTGTTTGTGGTACAACAGGAAAGGAAATTACTAGTGGTGATACAGGGTGACCTCCAGCGGAACTTGGATCAGTGGTATTGTATTCCTTTCACAATAAGTGAAGCATTTCTTTGATACCTGATGATCCTTGTAGAAGGGTGCGGAAATGACCAGGTACCAATGCATGTCTGAAGTGTGAAGACCCACAGATTCAGCACATAGTTGAGTCAGCCTGGTTTTGGTCTGGTGTCACCTATGGATATCAAATGCCTCTAATAACTAGTAAGTATAATTTGAGAGCTGTGCAGTATCAGAACTGAATCCTCCAGCCTACTGTCTAGCCAACATAATGTCAAAATTTCAGCAATGGGTCTCTCGACAAATAGTGCACTATGGCATAGGTCCTGTTCTTAGCATGCATTTATTGTAATTTCCTGCTTAATACAAAGTCCTAAGCAATTGGAAAAAGCACGGTAATTCCTGTATATAAGAAGAGTAAAAATATGGACCCACAACATTACAAACCAATATCCTTAACATTGGTTTGCTGCAGAATTCTTGAATGTATTTTCACTTTGATTTCCACGAGACAGAAAAGCTTCTGTTCACAAATCAGCACAGATTTAGAAATCATCGTTCGTGTGAAACTTGACTTGCCCCTTTCTCACAAGATATCCTGCAAATCACGGATGAAGGGAACAGGCAGATTCCACATTGTTATTTCCAGAAAGTGTTTGCCACAGTGCGCCACTGCAGACTGTTGATGAAGGTCTGAAATTACAGATTAGGTTTCAAGATATGTGAATGGCTCGAGATGACTTCTTGTGTAGTAGAAGCCAGAATGTCGTCCTTGATGGTGAGTGTTCATCAGAGGCAGGGGTATTGGGGTTATTCTCAGGAGTGCCCCGGGGAAGTATGATAGGACCACTCTCATTCTCTATACAGGGTGTTACAAAAAGGTACGGCCAAACTTTCAGGAAACATTCCTCACACACAAATAAAGAAAATACGTTATGTGGACATGTGTCCAGAAATGCTTAATTTCCATGTTAGAGCTCATTTTAGTTTCGTCAGTATGTACTATACTTCCTCGATTCACCGCCAGTTGGCCCAATTGAAGGAAGGTAATGTTTACTTCGGTGCTTGTGTTGACATGCGACTCATTGCTCTACAGTAATAGCATCAAGCACATCAATACGCAGCATCAACAGGTTAGTGTTTGTCAGGAACATGGTTTTGCAGTCGGTGCAATGTTTACAAATGCAGAGTTGGCAGATGCCCATTTGATGTATGGATTAGCACGGGGCAATAGCCATGGCGTGGTACGTTTGTATCGAGACAAATTTACAGAACGAAGGTGTCCCGACAGCAAGACGTTCGAAGAAATTGATCGGCATCTTAGGGAGCACGGAACATTCCAGCCTACGACTAAGCGACTGGGGAAGACCTAGAACGACGAGGACACCTGCAATGGACGAGGCAATTCTTCGTGCAGTTGACGATAACCCTGATGTCAGCATCAGAGAAGTTGCTGCTGTACAAGGTAACGTAGACCACGTCACTGTATGGAGAGTGCTACGGGAGAACCAGTTGTTTCCGTACCATGTACAGCGTGTGCAGGCACTATCAGCAGCTGATTGGCCTCCACGGGTACACTTCTGCGAATGGTTCTCCAACATTGTGTCAATCCTCATTACAGTGCAAATGTTCTCTTTACAGATGAGGCTTCATTCCAACGTGATCAAATTGTAAATTTTCACAGTCAACATGAATGGGCTGACGAGAATCCGCACGCAATTGTGCAATCACGTTATCGACACATATTTTCTGTGAACGTTTGGGCAGGCATTGTTGGTGATGTGTTGATTGGTCCCCATGTTCTTCCACCTACGCTCTATGGAGCTTGTTATCATGATTTCATACCTGTGCAGCTAGAACATGTGCCTTTACAAGTACAACACAACATGTGGTTCATGCACGATGGAGCTCCTGCACATTTCAGTCGAAGTGTTTGTATGCTTCTCAACAACAGATTTGGTGACTGATGGATTGGTAGAGGCATACCAATTCCATGGCCTCCACACTCTCCCGACCTCAACCCTCTTGACTTTCATTTATGGGGGCATTTGAATGCTCTTGTCTACGCAACCCCGGTACCAAATGTAGAGACTCTTCGTGCTCATATTGTGGACGGCTGTGATACAATACGCCATTCTCCAGGGCTGCATCAGCGCATCAGGGATTCCATGCGATGGAGGGTGGATGCATGTATCCTCGCTAACGGAGGACATTTTGAACATTTCCTGTAACAAAGTGTTTGAAGTCATGCTGGTACATTCTGTTGCTGTGTGTTTCCATTCCATGATTAATGTGATTTGAAGAAAAGTAATAAAATACGCTCTAACATGGAAAGTAAGCGTTTTCGGACACATCCACATAACATACATTCTTTCTTTGCGTGTGAGGAATGTTTCCTGAAAATTTGGCCGTATCTTTTTGTAACATCCTGTATAGACTGGTGGTCCAAGACATTATGACCTGCTTAATAGCTTGTTTGTCCATCTTTGGGACAAAATACATCACTGATGTTGCGTATGAGGGATCAGACGGCTTGTTGTTAGGTTTGAGGAGGTATGAAGCATTAGATGTCTGCACACAGGTCTTGTAATTCACGTAAATAACATTTCACTGATTTGCATACGTGGTAATGACGCTCGATAGTGATCCAGATGGGTTCTTTAGGTTTACATCATGCAAATTTGGCCACCAAGACATCAATGTGACGTCACTATAATGCTTTTCAAACCTCTGTAGCATGATTCTGGCTCTGAGACACAGACATTTACACTGCTGAAAGATGACATCGCTGTCGGGGAAGACATCAAGCATGAAGGGACATAGGTGATTCACAGCTGTCGGCATGTCTTCGATTACTACATGCAAGTGCAGGAGAATGTCTCCCAAGCATAATGCTGCTCCCACCAGCCGGCATCCGTGGTGTGCTGCACATTTGGAGCCGCCATTCTCCTCAATGATGGTTTTTGTGGAGACACCTATCAACCTGGTGTAGCAAAGAGCCAACAATTCCATTGATTGATGGTTTAATCCGAATGGTCCTGTGCCCATTGCAATCACAACTGATGATGTTGTTGGGTAGACATGTGAACATGTAGGAGTGGTCTGCTGTGGAGCTCCGTGTTCCAGAATTTACAATGAACAGTGTGCTATGGAACACTTGTGCGTGCACCAGCATTGTGCTCTTTCAGCAGAGTTGCTACAAATCACCGTCTATCCTACATTGCAGACAGACATGCCCTCAAACCCCAAGTACTGTGAAGCGTCATGGATGTCTAACCATTTAGCACCTAGTGATAGATAGCACATGAACATTTGACCAGCATTGCTGCTTTTGAGATGTGTGTCACAGGCTCAGCATAATAATAATCTGCCATTTATCATAATCACTTATCTCAACTGATTTTCCCATTTGCAGCCCATATCTTCCCTAAAGTGAGCCCCCATCTGTGTCTGCTCTATTTACATATTTTTGTTACCGCATCACATGCCCGCAATGCCACCAGGCAGCATCCAACTCGCAGTGGGCAGTGGTCATAATGTTTTGGCTAATAAGTGTACATTAAGGATCTGGCAGCCAACGTGGCCAGCACTATGAGGCTGTTTGCTGATGACGCTATTGTGTATGAGCAAATGTCGCCATTGAGTGACTATAGGAGGATATAAGATGACTTAGACAAAATTTGTGATTGGTGAGATGAATGGAAGCTTATTGTAAATATAAAAAAAAATGTAGCTTAATGCAGATGAGAAGGAAAAAAAATCCCATGATGTTTGAATACAGCATCAGTAGTATGCTGCTTGACAGTCATGTCAATTAAATACCTAGGCATAATGTTGCAAAGCAGTAAGACATGAAACAAGCAAATTTGGTTGTAGGGAAGGCAAATGGCCAAACTGGTTTATTGCAAGAATTTTAGGAAAGTGTAGCTTATCTGTAAAGGACACAACACTAGTGTGACCCATTCTTTAGCATTGCTTGAGTGTTTGGGATCTGCATGACATAGGATTAAAGGAAGACATTGAACCAATTCAGAGATTTATCACCAGTAAGTTTGACCAGCACATAAGTATTATAGAGATGCTTCATGAACTCAAATAGTAACCCCTGGAGGGAAGATGATATTCTTTTCACAAAACACTATTAAACTATTTAGGTACCTCGTACTTGAAGCTGACTGCAGGACGATCCTACAGCCACCAATTTACAATTCATTTAAAGGCCACAAAGACAAGAGAAATTAGGGCTTGTACAGAGGCATATAGACTGTCGTTTTTCCTAGCACTATTTGTCAGTGGAACAGGACAAGAAATTACTAAGGTGGCTTGTGGGGTATGTACGTAATTTTAATCAGCACGATAGATACATTTTTGTACATGTTTACTTTCAAGGAACTTTGTTGTGCTGTTCTTTTTTAATAAAAACAAATACGAAGCACGTGCTTATTCACTCCATTCCTGGCTGATGAAAGTGTCTATTGCAATTATCATCTTTCTCATGTTCCCAGTACCTCGGAAACTCTCTGTCAATTGTATTTCTTTTTATTTGGCATTTATGGTGTAGACATCTTGGAATTCACGAGCATCTATTCTGTTATCAGAAACATTACATTCTCTTCAGACCATTATGCTGCTCAAAGATCTTGAGTTGAAGACAAAAGTTCACTGATGAAACACCAGAATTTAGCTCTTTCTCTCCTGCTCTCACCAATGCAGAGATAATGGAGACTTCGTTTGACAGTTCATCGAAAGACTGATAATGGGCAGAACACGAGTGAACACCTGTGAATGCTAACCAAATGCAACAGAATGGTGTCTGCTTGTGCTCAGCTACTGTTCAGAGCCACAGAGAATTCTTGTTCATTTGTGTCCGCTCCAGTGAAAAATGAGTTTCAGACCTGCAGTCCAGTCTTTTAAGTTTAGCAGGCAGATGGATCGGTCATATTTTGGGCCAGTATGGTATACAGATGTCTGACACATCTCATTTCGAATGAGGCTATTTGAGGGCTGTGCAATGTGATGATAGGATCCTCGAACCTACTGTCCTGTCATATAGTCGACGTTTGGATGATCGTTGGCTGTGTTACAAGATGACAATGCACAAGTACACCATGGGATACGAATGATGGAGGAAATCAAAGTCAAAATGAGGGCAGCTCAGTCTGTATTATTGTAAAATATTAGGAGAGAGAGAGTCACGGACATGATATGCAAGTTGAGATGGTAATCACAATAAGAAATACTTTTTTGCTGTGGCAAGATCTTTTCACAAAATTCCAGTCTCCAACTTCATCCTCCAAATGCAAAAACATTTTCATTTTCATAGCACTCACCTTCATAGGGAAATATGATCGTTATAATAAAACACAACAAATCAGAGATCACACAGAGCAATTAAAGTGTTCCTTTTCCCCACACATTGTTCAAGAGTGGAACGGTGGAGAAAAAGTATGAAAGTGGTTTGATAAATCCTCTGTCAGGCACTGAGCTGTGAAATGCAGAGTAGTCATATAGATGCAGACATTTCATATCCCATAAGCACGGTGGTTGTGGTGGTCTAGTGGGTAGCGCACTAGTCTCCAATCAGGGGGTCCTGGGCTCAATTCCCAATAAAACATAAAAGGTGGGGATTTTTCCTTGTTCCAGTGACTGCAGGGTGGCCCCAGGTGACGCCAACCTGTTATCAGATGACTCCTGGGGATATTTCCCAGGGGTAAAAGGAAGCTGGGGTGATAGGCCATAACCCTCTCCCTCCTAGTGCCACGGTGAACAAAGGCTGCACCCTACCTGCTGTCAGGACAACAGCCCAGTCACTGCCTGCCATCATAGACCTTACTTTAACTTCTATGTTGTATGCATCTGAACAATTACTTTAACACAGAACAAATACGGAAATGAACAAGACCAGAATAATTAACATATTCTGTTGGATTTTCTGTTGCGGCTATATCATAAATTAAACAACAACAGAAAGACATCTTCAATCAATTTTCTAAAATTCATGACATAAAAGTATTGTATAAATCATTAAAACTCTACTGTACTCTATCGAAATTGTAATACTCCTGGGTAGATGCCAACGTTAGCATGCAGCTAGAGCCAGTGTGGACATAGTTTTTAGGTTGTTGTCCACATCCGACTAGATGAATAGCAGACTGGTATGCACACCCCACATCAGTTACATGATCCTCAAACATTTTGAAAACATTCTCACACTTTCACACACGATAATATTAGATACATACAGATACAGGGTACATAACTTTCATCCTGGTGTGGGTTGGAAGGGGGGGGGGGGGGGGGAGGTGGCACGGAAAGGGCATCTGGCCACAATTTACCACTAATACTACCAAATCCACATTAACATGCTGAGACTGTGATAGCAGGGGATAAAGACTAAGAAAAAGTAAAATGTATCAAAGTTGTGAGGTAAAAGTCTGTGCCCACTGCCAGAAGAAAATTCACTCCAGATTTAATGTTGTAACAGTGCATATGGAGTACATGAAATGATCACATTTACAGATCAATACTGCAAATGCTTCTCAGCTAGCATGTATCGACCCGTGCTAAAACACACACATTAGTATGTGGTGTAGCCCTCACTGGTGACAATGCAGGCACTGACTGTGGCATGCAGTCGATAGTACAGATGGCAAATACTGTCCTGAGATAAATTATGTCACACATGCTCAATCTGTTCACATAGTTATGTAAGAGTTGTTGGTTGACAAGTTGCACGAGTCACTTCTCATCCCATGTTCCCACATGTGCTCGGTTGGAGACAAACTCGTAGAACATGCTGGCCCAGGAAGTCACTGCTCATCTTTCGGAGAACACTGAGATTCGTGGGCAGCGTGTGGGTCAGCACTGTACTGTTGGAACAGTACATTACCTTCCAGTTGCAAGAATGCAAAAATAACGGGTGTAACATCATTCTGCATGTACCAAGTGCAGAAACACAACAGACGAATGAGAGTTGTAGTTTATCGCACCCCAGACCATAAGGCCTGGGGTGGGGCCACTGTATCTTGGACGAATGCACTCTACAAGAGAGTGCTCACCAGATTTATGTCATTTGCTGATACGACCATCACTTGTGTGGGAGCAGAATCTGCTTTCATCACTTACAACCATGGCGTGCCATGCTATCCTCAAAGAGATCCTCTGATGGCACCACTCGAGCCATGCATGTCAGTGCTGAGGCACGATTGGAAGACGGGATAGATGTGTGCACGTCCGTAACGCAACTGGCAATAACTGCTTCGCAACAGTTTGTGTTGACACATCTGGGGCTCACAAGACCTTTTATCTGTGCTGTGGTAGCCGTACGATCTGCAACTGCTGCCCTTTCAGTACAACAATCCTAGTGAGCATCTGTGCTGTGTGGATGTCCAGAACCTCGACTACGTGTGTGAGAATGTTCACATGACTACTGATACTAGCAATGTTGCATAATTGACGCAGCACATCCAACTTGTGTGGCAATTCCCCCGAAAGGACCATCCTGCCACTCGGAAGCCCACAATTTGACCACTTTTTAAACTCACTCGTTGGCTATAAGAATCACAAGTGTGCCTTCCTGGCATGGTTGCCTGCTTGCTTCACATGTCTGCATCACACTGGCTGTGAGCATTTCATATTAAAGGGTAGACACATATAGCACTCTGATAGCTATGCCATTACACTATCTGTTGGCGGATGACACTGAAACCATTGCCAGTACATCTACTATTCCCAGGTGACATGTGTTGTCATCAGAACAAAATTGACATTGTATTGCCAGGTGTACAATATAAGCTGTATCAGCAGAAACATGTGACTAAAAAGATGCTAGCCTTACATTATTCTTGCACATTATCATTATCTTTGATGTTAATATGACAAGAAACATGAAAAATGCAATATCGAAAGTGAAGTTCATGGGAGAGATCTATGAACCGTTCAAAGTAAAGACAGGAGTGAGGCATGAGGAGAAAATAATCAGGACATGGGACAAAAGAGACAGATGGGTGAAGACTGAACCGTCGCCCTCCAAGTGCCGTGCCAAACAAAGACTGCACTCTACGTGTAGTCAGATCATGTCACACACCACACCATGGCTTGCGGAATATATATGCACATGTAGATAAAATGTCTGGCCTTTGCTGATGATATAGCCATCATAACAAATAACAGAAAAGAAGACAAAAAAGCTCTACAAACTACTTATCAAATCTCAGTCAAAACGGGACTACAAATCTTACATGAAAAAAACTTGTACATTGACACAATGTGAAGAGACAGACACCCACTAGTAACAAAGTATGGAACGATATCACATGAAGAAAGTTTCCAGTGCCTGGAAGAGATTACACAGAAAATGGGACTGAACTCAACATCCAATGAAAAAAGAATCACAAAACTACATAAGGTATTCAGACTTATATGGAACAATTATAACAAAAGAAGTTTTTCCATCAATGCCAAATTAAGACACTGTAGTACAGTAGTTACCACAGGCCTTGTACACCTCAGAACAACAGCCATGAAGGGAAGAACAAAAATCAAAGAGATGGAAAAACAGAAGGAAAGATCTACAGGCCAGTTCAGAGAGAGGGGATCTGGATAAACATATTGACAAAAGAACTGTACAAATACAAACAGAGGATTAAAAACAACACCAGGTAAAGAAGGACAAAGTTCTAGAGACACATACAAATTATGCACAAAAACAGACTTACCAAGAATATTTTTAATATAGTTATGACTAATAAAGTGAAAACCAACTGGGTATAGGAAACCATGGAGGACATCAAGAAACTAAACATCTCCGCAGAAGACATCACAGACAGGAAAAAATACAGAGTAAATAACTGGAAAACAGAAATTTCAGCAGATATTGAAAGAAGGAAACGGGGAAGAACGGTACAGAAGAGAGGAAGAAGAATCACAATGAATATATGAGAAGTTTTTGAAAGACAAATGAAAGAGACAGAAAAAAACCTTGAAAATTGATGGTGCTTTACTGCTCTCCTAAAGGGGGTATTAATTAACAATAATTCAATATAATAATAATAATATTTGTTGTACTTTAGAAAACATCAAACAACAAGTACAAAAAATACTGGAACAAAATAATGTGCAATCAGAAGAAGAAGAAGAAAATACAGTAATGGACTCAAACATCCCAGAGCAAACAAACAAAGAACAACACGAATCAATTAAACAATCAGAGGAAAACGAAATCTTAAGACAGCCACCAGAACAAGCACAAATAGAACATGAAGTGACACACATGTTAGATATAGAAGAAAACTTTCAGCTGACATATATAGAATACAAAGACACAAATACAGACATTAGACCATTCTTGCAAAGACCGCCAAATAACCCACAAGTCGAAACAACGTTAAAAACTATTAACACAATCATACACAACAAAATAGATGAAAACACAACTATGGAAGAGTTACAACTACTGGTTTATACAGGAGCACTCACTACACTAAATATACACACTAGGCAGAGATCAGAACCAACCAACACACACAAGAAACCCACAAAACCAGCATGGCAACACAGGCTACAGATCAAAATAGAAAAACTGAGAAAAGACATTGGACAGCTAACACAATTTATAAGAAATGAAATCTCGGAAAGAAAACGAAAAAGGTTGGGTAAAATCTCACAACAAGAAGCGACAGAGCAATTAGACGAAAAGAAGCAGAAATTACAAGCATTAGCCAAACGACTCAGAAGATACAAAAAAAGTGAAAATAGGAGGAAACAAAACCAAACATTCAACACAAACCAAAAGAAATTTTACCAGACAATAGATAACAAACACATTAAAATAGACAATCCACCAAACATAACAGACATGGAACACTTCTGGAGCAACATATGGTCAAACCCGGTACAACATAACAGGCATGCATGGTGGATACAAGCAGAAACAGACACATACAAGATGATACCACAAATGCCTGAAGTGATAATTTTGCAACATGAAGTCACCCAAGCAATTAATTCTACTCACAATTGGAAAGCCCCTGGAAAAGATAAAATAGCAAATTTCTGGCTAAAGAAGTTCACCTCAACACATTCACATCTAACTAAATTATTTAACAGTTACATTGCAGACCCATACACATTCCCTGATACACTTACACGTGGAATAACTTGTCTGAAACCTAAAGATCAAGCAAACACAGCAAAATATCGCCCCATAACATGCCTACCAACAATATACAAAATATTAACTTCAGTCATTACACAGAAATTAATGACACATACAACACAGAACAAAATTATAAATGAAGAACAAAAAGGCTGTTGCAAAGGAGCACGAGGATGTAAAGAGCAACTGATAATAGATGCAGAGGTGACATATCAAGCTAAAACTAAACAAAGGTCGCTACACTACGCATACATTGATTACCAAAAAGCTTTTGATAGTGTACCCCACTCATGGTTACTACAAATATTGGAAATATACAAAGTAGATCCTAAATTGATACAGTTCCTGAACATAGTAATGGAAAATTGGAAAACCACACTTAATATCCAAACAAATTCAAATAATATCACATCACAGCCAATACAGATTAAGCGTGGAATATACCAAGGAGACTCATTAAGTCCTATCTGGTTCTGCCTTGCCCTGAACCCACTATCCAACATCCTAAATAATACAAATTGTGGATACAATATTACTGGAACATATCCACACAAAATCACACATTTGCTATACATGGATGATCTAAAACTACTGGCAGCAACAAATCAAGAACTCAACCAATTACTAAAGATTACAGAAGTATTCAGCACTGATATAAATATGGCTTTTGGAACAGACAAATGTAAGAAAAATAGCATAGTCAAGGGAAAACACACTAAACAAGAAGATTACATACTGCATAACCACAGCGACTGCATAGAAGCGATGGAAAAAACAGATGCCTATAAATATATAGGATACAGACAAAAAATAGGAATAGATAATACAAATATTAAAGAAGAACTAAAAAAAAAATATAGACAAAGACTAACAAAAATACTGAAAACAGAATTGACAGCAAGAAACAAGACAAAAGATATAAATACTTATGCTATACCAATATTGACCTACTCATTTGGAGTAGTGAAATGGAGTAACACAGACCTAGAAGCGCTCAATACACTTACACGATCACAATGCCACAAATATAGAATACATCACATACATTCAGCAACAGAAAGATTCACATTAAGCAGAAAGGAAGGAGGAAGGGGATTTATCGACATAAAAAACCTGCATTATGGACAGGTAGACAATTTAAGAAAATTCTTTATAGAACGAGCAGAAACTAGCAAAATACACAAAGCAATCACTCATATAAATACATCGGCTACACCATTGCAATTTCATAACCACTTCTACAACCCCTTAGATCACATAACATCAACAGACACGAAGAAAATAAATTGGAAAAAGAAAACACTACATGGCAAGCACCCGTATCATTTAACACAGCCACACATCGATTAAGACGCATCCAACACATGGCTAAGAAAAGGCAATATATACAGTGAGATGGAAGGATTCGAGATTGCAATACAGGATCAAACAAAAAACACCAGATATTACAGCAAGCATATTATTAAAGATCCCAATACCACAACAGATAAATGCAGACTTTGCAAACAACAAATAGAAACAGTAGATCACATCTCAAGCGGATGTACAATACTAGCAAATACAGAATACCCCAGAAGACATGACATTGTAGCAAAAATAATACATCAACAGCTTGCCTTACAACATAAAGTTATAAAACAACACAGTCCCACATACAAGTATGCACCACAAAATGTACTGGAGAATGATGAATACAAATTATACTGGAACAGAACCATTATAACAGATAAAACAACACCACATAACAAACCTGACATCATACTCACCAATAAAAAGAAGAAATTAACTCAACTAATCGAAATATCCATATCCAATACAACAAATATACAGAAGAAAACAGGAGAAAAATTGAAAAATACATCCAACTGGCTGAGGAAGTCAAGGATATGTGGCATCAGGATAAAGTTGACATTATACCAATTATACTATCAACTACAGGAGTCATACCACACAATATCCACCAGTACATCAATGCAATACAGCTACATCCAAACATATATATACAACTACAGAAATCAGTAATTATTGATACATGTTCAATTACCCGAAAGTTCCTAAATGCAATATAACACATACCATACAGTTGAAAGGAAGTGACGCTTTATCAAGGTCCACGTCACTTTCCATTTTTAACCAGACTTAACGTCTGAGGAAGTAAAGAATAACAATAATAATAATGACACTGTCTCTGTCTCAAGAAATTGATCTTCAAAGATCAGCTGAAGTTATCTCCCATGTCTTACTCTGCCTCTGTCCATGTGAATAACAGTAAAATTTAGGCTTATTTGGGAAAACAGCATCAAAGAAATTGTTTATTACAAATGGAACAACAGTATTATAGATTGCACATGACAAAGATTTATTGTCACAAATTGATGTTATCACCACTCTTGATAAATCCTGTTAATACAGTCCAATAAAAAATAACAACACCCGATAAATCTCTGTACACACGCCACATTACCACAAGTGAAAACTACATGGAGTGGAAACAGAGGGAGATACTACGACGCAAAATTGTTTCCATCTTATGACCTTCTTGTTGTTGCTGTGGTAGTCTGAAGATTGGTTTGCTGCAGCTCTCAATACTAATCTATCCTGTGCAAGCCTCATCACCTCCACCTCTACATATCTATTACAACACCCACCCATTTAAACCTGCTAGTTGTCGTGAAGTCTTGATCTATTTCTACAGTTTTTATACCCCTTCCCTTCCAACACACACACACACACACACACACACACACACACACACACACACACACACACACAAGCCACCAAGGAAGAGCCTACAGCTTTGATTCAACCTCCCCCCAGTCATACCCTCATACCTCCCTAACTATGCTTTGTTCATTACTCCATCTTCCACAATCACTACGAATTCCTCCATCCTCCACGAGATATATACATCCTAAGCACCAATCCTGTAAAACTGTTGTCAACCTTTCTGCCACAACTCTTAGCCCTGCAGAAGTCTTGGTACTTTCTAAAGGCCCACCTTTAGCCCAAAACCTAAATTCAAGTGTGCTGGACTTGTAAAGGACCTTCTTTCCTTACCTAATCTCTGCAGCTGAAATTTCTTCAATGTGCATTAGAGAGGTATGAGGGTATGACTGGAAGAGGGGGGGGGGGTGGGTGAATCAAAGCTGTAGGCTCTTCCTTGGTGGCTAGTGTGTGTGTGTTGTAAGGGAAGGGGTATAAAAACTGTTGAAATAGATCAAGACTATGCTCCAGACTGAATGCGGAAAGGCATAATCAGTCTTAAATGATGATGATGATGCATCCCACTAATAACAGCCAACAAAAACCTCACATAGAACCTTGCTTAAAACAGTTCCAGCCTCCCTCCCACCCTGAACCTCCCATTCCAGCCAGTCATCTCTTGGTTATCTTTCAGGAATTCGTCACTTCTAACCCGGCCTTACTTTCCTTTCCTAAATTCTCCCTAGTGAGACCAACATCACTCCTATGTAACACACACCTACCCATATCCTGAAAATCAATCCGTGCCTTATCATCTTCCCTACAGATAAAAGCTTCATCACAGTGTTCATGAATCATAGTGACTATGTGGCTGAGAGTCTTCACCAACTTTCTAACACCTCTGCATACAAACCTTACAACCATGATCACATCCTTGAATTCCAACAAGACTCCAGCAGCTCTCCAAGACCTTAAGTCCATCCCATAACCTGACTCCTGGATCTATCTCCCTCCTCACACCACTCCTTCCTTTTTACCTATTCGCCAAACTACACAAACCCAACTACACAGGTCTCTCCACTTGTCCAACTGTGGCTGGGTACAAGCCTCCCACTGAACATCACATGCAAACCATTGTCTGTAACCTCCCATCCTACAGTGAAGACAATGCTCACTTCCTTCACCGCCTTTCTGCATTTCCTGTTTTGCTACCACATGACTCCTTGCTGGTTACTATGGATGCAACATCATTTTACAACATCCCCCATGCCCGTGGCCTCACTTTCCAAACATCCTCCTGATACCAAACCCACCACCTCTTTCCTAATCCCCCTACCCAATCACATCCTGGCCCACAATTATTTCACTTTTGAAGACCAAGTCACAGGGTGAAATGCCTAAAGCTCGCACCACAAGTATGAAGTGCTATTGATTTGCGGCTTTGACAGAATGGATTGGTTGTCAGGGGCTCATTATTGTTACCCAATCAACAGATTGTAAAAATCCTTTCTTGTGCAGATGTACACTTTTTAAATGAAACTGTGCTTACTGACATTAACAAACTAAAAATATGGTAAATCAGAATGTCAGTGGGGTTTGTTGCAGGATTCTAGTACAAGTTGTCAATGAGATACAGTATTTTTAAAAGTTTCCACACCTATACTAGTTTGTGCCACTCAATCTGGGTAGTTGCTAGGTATGATGTTATCAACCTCTTCAACCAGTTATGCGGAAGTCATAGCCTAACTCTTAGCAACATAACAGATGAAACAAGTAGTTGATCCACATGTTACCTCTTGCACAATCGCATGTGGAAATGGCATTAATGGGGCAAGTGTCCTATGCATTCTCCATTGATATAGGTTTATCCCTTTCTATAAAGAGATGCATGGAATTGATCAAGAGAATTGTGTTAACTTCCATACATGGCCATTAAGACAGGATACTCCAGATGTATCATGTATCTTGTTTAGTGGTGAAGGAAATATTAACAATCGTGGCCTGGTAAAGTGCTGAAATAAGCACAATTGGTCTGTTAAAAATTCTCTTTGGCTGTGGCAGGTGGAATGTCAGCATCCTTGGAGTGTAAACGTGTGGTGTGGGGCAGTGAACCATCAGCTCATAGGCCCGTTTTTCTTAGAAAGAACACTGGATGTGCACGAGTATCACAGCCTCCTAACAAATCATCTTCCACGGATGCTAGAAGAGATTCCTCTGCAGACTAGGAGCAACTTGTGGTACCAATACGATGGCTGTACAACCCACAGTGCACGAAGTACAACATGGCTTCACAAACTGTTTACAAATCATTAGATTGGATGTAGAGGACCTGTATCTCGGTTGATCCATTCGCCAAATTTCATGCCTGCAGACATTTTTCTATGGGGAAAGCTGAAAGACTGTCTACAAGGGCATACCAACTACATCTGATGATATGCAATGATATATTACTGCAGCCTGTCGGATTGTCCCTGCTGAAATACTGGTTTGTGTGCAGCAGTCTTTCCATACCAGAATGGGAGCATATACTGGTGCTGCCAGTGCTCATTTTGAACACAGCCTGTGATGGTCAATTGTCTCATTACTGGTCGCAATCCACATAACTAGTGTATGGACTTGGACTGTTCTTTAGTGTGTGCTACCGCAGTACATTGTTGTACCACACATTATGGTTTTTCCCCATTCAATGCTCATGTGGAGTGTGGGAAGAATGATTCTTTAAATGGTTCTGTGCATGCTGTAATTAATCTTGCCTTCATGGTCCCTATAGGAGTGATACATATGCGGTTATTGTATAATCCCTAAATACCTCACTTAATACAGGTTCCTGAAATTTCATAAGTTAGGTTTTGTCATATATTTGGCGTCTATCTTCACTTGTCTGGCATTTCCAATTTTTAGTAGCTTCTTGATGCTCTCCCATGCATCAAATAAATCTATGATCAATCATGCTACACTATTTTGTATACATTCAATGTCTGCCATTAGCCTTATTTGTTATGGGTCATACTTAAGCAATATTCTAGAATGGGCCACACAAGTATTTTGTAAGCAATGTCCTCTATAGACTGATTGCATTTTCCAGTATCTTACCAATGAATTGAAGTCTGCATTCTGCTTTGCCTACAAGTGAGTCTATGTCACCATTTCATTTCATCCTGATATTTGAATGAGTTGACCAATTAAAACTGTGATTATTTGATAATGTAGTCATACAATACTGTCTTTTATTTGTTTTGTGATGTGCTCCAATTTACATATCTTTGGATGTTATGATCTGACTCAAATTTGTGCAGATATTTTTCGGGTAATAATTCATTATAGACAACTCTATCATCCAGGAAAAGTATGAGGTTCCTTATAATATCGTCTTCCAGAACATTAAGGTACAACATTAATGTAATGGTATAAATTACTATAACTGTATAAATAAGTTTATAAGTGTGTAAAATACATTGAACTATTTGTTACAACAAAATATTGTACCGGTATACTCAGCAAGATGTTAAATCAGCAGATAGCTACATTTTATGTTCAACATTTTGTGTACAGCATATATGCTGGAAAGGATTTATACCCAAATTAAATAAATCTGAAGAAATGGTAGTGTGTATCTGGAAAAAAAATCTGTAAAAACTCATACAGTCCAATTTGCTATTATGTCACTGTTACTGAAATATAATACAAAGTAACTGAATTCGATGAACATTCTCAGAGTGCAATATGCCTCAGAGTGAAATGCACAGTAATGTCAACATTATTTTTCAAGGCTATGTTTGTGAAAATGGATGAAAGCAAACCACACATTTTGTTCTCAATCTGCGGAAGCATTATGCACTGTGAAACACTGTACTGTTGTTATACATAAAAGCTGTCTCATTGCCAACATCTTTCCCCTGCTGGCTGTTCTACACTTCTCATCACTGATTCAACACATTGTAAGATATTTTATGCTGTATGACACCACAGTCCAATCTGGTTAGGATAGCATAAAAATAATATATGAATTTCAGTATTGGAACTGGAACAGCAGAACAGCTCTCATCACACTGGATATCAAATCGAGGTTGGATTACAGCCATGGGTACATCATTTCATGCTACTCAACTGTATGTCATATGTCAGAGTTCATCAACTGTAGTGGCTGGCGACTGGTGGCATACCCATCTCTTGGCATCCTGTGAACAGACGTTCTCCACAGGTGACAGATTTGAAGGAAATGCTGGATACGGCAACAGTGGAACACTCTCTGTATCGAGGTAGCTCAGGTGATGTGTAGTCTTGCATTATCTTGTTAAAAGATAACATCACGGAGCCCTTGAAAATAGGGCACAGCGATAGGCCTTAACAAAACACAAATGCTATGGCTGCTGTCCAAATTACTGGCTATGTGAACCAGAGGTTGTGACATGAATCCAGTTGCACCCCATACCATCACATCACGTGCTGGACTCACATGAGAATGACAGATACAATCTGGCCAGGTCTGTTGGCATCAGAGCCTCCACACACATGTACATCAATTGTGACGATGTTGCAGAACCGAGACTCATCCGATACGATGACACAGTGCCATTCCTGTGCCTGGCATTGTTGTCAGTTGCACCGCTGTCAGTTCACCTCTCTCTAGAGCTGCATTAAGGGCTTGACAGTCTGTGCTGCTCCAGATGCCATCACATTGTCTGTGTGGATATCTGTCTCACTGTATACAAGCCCACTTCCTGACTAAATGTACACAACTTCACTGCAGGATCACGTACGCATGAGCGAACACTTGTCTGCCCTCTCAGGTGCTAGTTGGGTGGCACTACTGAGGCCCTGCAAGGCATTTAGCATGGCCCTCCTGAACCTACCAATTCTATGTTCGCACAAAATGAGATTCTGAGCAATGCAAGCGGCAATATAGTGAAACAATAAACCAGATTCTCAGCAGACCATGAGCCTGCCACTGCCAAATCTGGAATGCTGATAAACATTTCTCCTTCTTCCATTATGCTTAACACGGTCTTCGTGTAAACAACCAACACTGAAATAGAATTTCTGAATGAGAAACCTGCTCCATATGCTTTTCTTGCATACAGAATATGCATGGGAGTGCTGAAAAGTAATGCCTCTGAATTTTTTATTCTGTTCTCAATATCGGTCGAGGTATGACACGTCACACATATTACTTGGTCAGCTTTTCCACTTCACTGACTCGTGGCACACCCCCCTCCCGCAAACAGATGGAGTCGCAATAGGCAGCCCACTCTGACCAGAGATTGTGAATATGTTTACGGTGCACTTCGAGGAAGAGGCCCTGATGTCATCCAAATGGAAATCCATCTTCTTCTTCTTCTTCTTCTTCTTCTTCTTCTTCTTCTTCTTCTGTTATGTGGATAACACACTTGTCATCTGGCCTCATGGAAGAGACAAACTTCTTGACTTCTTTGTACATCTGAACTCCACACGCCACAAAATCAAATTCACTATGGAGACCAAAGAAGAAGGAAGACTACCATTCCTGGACATCATAGTCAGGAGAATAACGGACAGCACCCTGTGCCACAGTGTGTATCTGACTCCATAAAACACATAAACTCAGTTCTCCCTATGGCACTGTGAATAATTTCAATAACAAAAAGTGAGATGAATGTTGCAGCGGATATTTAATTTCCTCTGTGGCTTTGCATTCAAGATCAGTCTTACCTGAGAGTGCAACATTACATCTTTGGTTAATTTAATTATATGTTCATTAGATTTTGGTTATAAGGCACGTTTTGGTGCCTAATGTTTCATCTCCAAATGCTGGAAACAATCCATGGAGGAAGAGGAGTATGTAAGACATTGGTGGACCAGGTTGGAAGAATCTGTGAATTTCAATACTCTGTAGAAGAGCTCAATCATTTGAAAATAACTTTCAGACCTTGTGGCTATTCTAACAGATATACATAAGGCACTACATTCTAAAATATTTGCATCTGTCACTGAAAAACAAGCAACTAGAGGAAAAGTTCTGTTGCCATTTGTAAAAACTGTCGCAGATCGTGACCTCCGAGTGCTATGAAGAGAAGGTATTGACGCAGTGCTTAAACCAAACTGAAGACCACAACAGCAGCCATACTCAAGTAAATTGCTATGCAGTAGTTTCAGTGAATTTGACAATGATGTGGCTGCTTTCATGGTGGCCCAGTCATATTGTGGGGTAGGGAATGCCAGTGACAGGGCTGGAATTGTAGGTGACACATGGATTTTTGGCAAAGCCTTGTATCAATACCTCCTTAATTATTGAGCTGAAAAACTGTAAAAAACATTCATACAGTAAAATCACACAAAAAAATTTCCTATTTCTGCAGGTATTGTGCCTTCTAGTTCTTTTTCATTACAAAAACATATTGATTCATGTTTATAAAGTCACAACTATGTCACTGTGATTTGTGTAACACACAGTCTAGAACATGTTCCAGGAATGTCATGAAACAGACAGCTTTAAATACTTACTCTAGCTCATCTTTCAAGACTTGCATGCCAACAACAACACCATCTATCCAATCTGTTTTTATTTTACTTTCATGTAAAGATTTCTCCACAAAGGATATCATCTGCCATGTAGGCAGTGCAAGAGGAAATTCCACACTAACATTTGGGTAATCAAGTGGATTCTGTGTCTTGTCAGAACCAAGTACAATCAACCCAATTTCATCTTTACCACTGGTAAATATCTGGAAACATATTAAATGGTAAAAATAAGTTTTGTTTATAACAAGTTGTATACCAATAAAAACATCACACACAGATACTCTTAATAAAATTATTTAATTGGATAGATAAAAAATCTACTCATCAAGCAGTGGCAGAATACACACATAAAAGACTGTTGTGATAGGCAAGCGTTTGGAGCCAGTGACTCCTTCTTCTGGCTGAAGGGTTGCAGGGGAAGCAAGAAGGGTGAAGGAAAAGGACTGGAGAGGTCTAAGAAAAGGGGTAGATTTTGAGAAAGTTACCCAGAACCGTGGGTCATGGGTGACTTACCGTACAGGATGAGAAGGAAAGACTAATTGTTAGGGACTGCATCGGGCAAGATTCGGAAACCTGAGAGCTTAAAGGTGGAAGACAGGGTAATATGCAAGACAGAGATTACTTCTAAAACTGTACATGAGTTCATAAGAGTGAGAAGCTAAGTGTATTGTATGCAATAGCTGTGGGAGGGGGCAGTGAAAATAGACGATAAAGACAATGACATATGTAAAAAGCTAAAACTGAGTGAAGCAAAGAGTAATTACAGTGAAGAAAAGCTGAGACAGGAGAAAATAACGTAAATTATGGCGAGGTGGGTGGTGAGAATCAAGGACACGTTGTAGTGCTAGTTCCCAGATGCGGAGTTCTGAGAAACTGGTGTCTGGCGGAAGAATACAGGTGGCATGTGTGGTGAAACAAGTGCCGAGGTCACGTATGCCATGTTGTAGAGCATGCTCTGCAACAGGATATTGCGAGTTTCCAGTATATACACTATGCCTATGCCCATTTATCCTAACTGATAATTTGGTGGTAGTCATGCAGATGTAGAAAGCTGAACAGTGTTTACATAATAGCTGGTATATGAGATGTGTCATTTCTATTTTTCGCCTGATCCGCAGTTCTGGGTGACTTTTCCAAAATCTACACCTTTTCCTGGAACTCTCCAGGCCTTTTCCTTTACCCTTCTTCCTTCCCCTTCAACGCTTCTGTCTGGAGGAGCCATTGGCTCCGAAAGCTTGCCAATCACAACAGTCTTTTATGTGTATGTTCTGCTGCCGCTTGGTGAGTAGATTTTTTATCTATTCAATTAAATAATTTTATCAATAATTTATTGTTTTTGTTGTTATAGTTACTCATTATAACCTACTTAAAGTACATCACGTACCCTCCTCTCCACAATTCTTCGAACACATAGTTTTGCCTTTTGCAAAAAATCACTGCGTTTCTGTATAACATACTTGGAGTCAAAGTGTCCAACATCTATTACAATTATAAACAGAAGAAAGAAAGTCATTGTATTTATTGGCAGTATTATGCAATCAAATATTTTGAAAGAGTTCCAGTGGTATAAATTTACAAAATCTTACAAATAAATATATACGTTTATTCTTTAAATCAATTCTTAGCAATAACATAATAGTATAAATTGCAGAATCAATATAGCCAATTTTAATGTAATGACTGCAATACATATACAATATAACAGTGGTAAGTTATAACAAATGAGAGAGAGAGAGAGAGAGAGAGAGAGAGAGAGAGAGAGAGAGAGGCATTTAGACAATGTTTCATTACAGTGTGAAACTTATTAGAATTAAAATGAAGCCATAGTGAATTATTACATTCCAAAAATAATAATTATTGTGTTCTTTCACCCCAAAATAATACATTCATTAGGTAATATATACTTTTAATTTCAGAAATTTTTACAGCTCTGAACTTCACTGCTTCGATGAATTTATTACATGTGACAATGAATGAGGGTTGATAACACTGCTTTAGTCATTCAATTGTTCGTCATGTGATATTCGCAATGTTCTTAATAACTTCTTATGTAAAGTTCTATCATCAAAAAGATAATCTACATAAGTTTTAAAAGTTGCGAATCTTTAAACAACAACTTGAAAATGGGTGTATCAGTATTTTGTATACATTCTAGCATTGCTAGATTTACTTTTAAATTTTAAAGTATATGAGCAGATTGAGCGACTTTCCATCCAGAAAATTTACTGTTGGCAAGACCTCACTACAAAGAAAAATGGTCTTTCCGGAGTCAAATGCTAAAAAATTCATAAATACCAGCATTGTAAGTGATACAAACAGGTATTAAGCAACGGGCATAAATATCGTTCTGCTTGATGAGAAAAAAAGTAGGTATATGAAAGAGTAAATTGGGTGCAAGGATTGAACATAAACTGCAAAGGTTAAAAAAAAAAAAAAAAGAGGGTCACTGCTCAAGAATTGAGAACTGCCCCACCCTCCCCCCCCCCCCACCCCACCCCCCATCCTTTTACAGGCTTACTTTCACTTTTCAGATGAGACCATGTCCCCCATATGTGAAGAAAATAGCCAATATGTAAAGAGAATTACAGATAAAGAGTTTTCTAGAATGAGATTTTCCCTCTGCAGCATAGTGTGCACTGATATGAAACTTCCTGGCAGAGTAAAACTGTGTGCTGGACCAAGACTCAAACTTGGTGATCGTAACCCCAGACCTGTGTTGCCGTTTTGGGAGGTAGATCTTGTATCTGGAAAGAGGTGATGACAGTTAGGATACTATGGGCGAGCAGCTGCCATCAATTTTTGATGGTGCAGAACCCACAATAGTGGAACTGCTGCCTAGTCCAAAGGCACCTATTACCAGTCTTACCCCACAATAGTGTATCGAATCCAGAAGTAATGTCGAAGCTGATAAAAAGTCATATGAGAGATTCCTGTAATCTAGGTGTGACTGCACCAATGCTGCATACAGCCATATCAAAGTAGAGTGGACCACACCGCTGAGGCATAGAAGAGCATTCAGGTGCGACCTACATGTCTGCTTTAGTTGGCAAAGACGGGGAAGCCATGTCAACTAGGCATCAAAGACCAGTCCTAAAAAACACAATGACAGAAATGCATAACGTAGGTAATGGCAACCAAAAAATGGATGCTATGAGTGAAAGCCCAGGATTGTGCTTGGTGTATTGCTCCCTGCATTCTGCCTCCAGCAATAGCCATCACGGATGAACAAAAACGATGGGGACACCATATGTCATGCAGCTGCCGCCAGATCATTGATAGCCACAAAAAGGAGAGTGACACTCAAAACAGAACCTTGTGCAAGCCCCTTCTCCTGCAGGGGGAGATGCTACAGGAGGCACCAACCTGTACCCAAAAAGTGTGACATGGAAGAAAGTTCTGGATAAAAATCGGGAGTGGGCCATGGAGGCCCCACTCCTTTAAGGTGGCAAGGACATTATGGCACCATGTGGTATCATAAGATATACACGCAGATCAATGAAAACTGCAACAAGGAACTGATGCTGAGCAAAAGCTGTTCAGATAGCACACTTCAAGTGGACTAAATTATCTTCAGTAGAGCGCCCTTGGCGAAAAGCACCCTGGATCGAAGCCAAAAGATCCGGGGATTCAAGGACACAATACAGCCTTCGACTAACCATATGTTCAAGTAACTTGCAGGACACTGAGTAAACAATCTGGACGACAGCTGTCCGTTTGAAGAGGCAATTTATCTGATTTCAAAATTGGAATAACAGCATTTTCTCGCTACTGGGAAGAGAATTCTGCATTGCACCAGGGATGGTTAAAGAAAGGCCAGGTACACTGATGGAAAAATTTGCAACACCAAAAAGTAATTAATGTAGAGTAATGAAATACCAGGAATATATTTGTTGAGACAACGTATGTAAAGTGATTAATGTTGCAGGATCAATGTGAGTGTGAGATAAGCCACTGCAAGACATTGCTGAAGATGCCACTAAGTGAGACAAGTTCATAGAGAATTGCAATAGAAGGCAAAATCGTCAAAAAAAAGGGAGCCGGAGATGCCCAGTGGGAGACAGGCCATTATAGGGTTTATGGTGATAGCAAAGAGAATGACACTCAGAATGGAACCCTGAGACACACCATTTTCCTGGATAAAGGTGTCCGACAAGGCAGACCCTTCATGCACCTCAAAAACTCGGTCTTTTAAAAATGTCTGAAGGAAACAGGGTAGGTGGCCACGGAAGCTCCACATGTGAAGAGTATGGAGGGTACTAGCTCTCTAGCAGGTGTCATAGGCCTTTTCCAAATCGAAAAACACAGCGACAATCTGGGATTTCTGCAGAAAACCATTCATGACATGGGTGGGCAAAATAATGAGACGGTCCACTGCAGAATGCCGTGTTGAAAGCCACACTGTGCATTCATAAAAAGTTGTGAGACTCGAGCCACCATATCATCCGGGCATGAATCATATGTCCCATCACCTTGAGAACACACTGGTAAGAGAGATGGAGTGGTAGCTAGAAGGAAGAGTGTGTGTGTGTGTGTGTGTGTGTGTGTGTCAGAAAGAGAGAGAGAGAGAGAGAGAGCTAATTTCGGCAAGAGCTAGATTTCCATCAATAAACTGAGTTGAAGCTGCTGTTGTGGTCTTCATCCAACTACTGCTTTGGTGCAACTCACCAGCCTATTCCTGCCTTTGTAAGCCTCTTCATCTCTGCATAGTATTTCAACCTAAATCCACTTAGAATGGTGAACCACCATTCAGAGAATAACTTTTTAACAACACAGTTTGACTTCTGTAAAGGCTTCTATACTGAGAATCCAACATAATATCTCACAAATTCAATTCCAGTAGAATTAAATAGTGGAAATTATCCCCTCTGTCATCTTGCCAAAGCCTTTGACTGTTTAGATTAAAAAATTCTGTGAGGGGGAGCAAAAAAAGTATGGCATTAAAAGTCTTCCCCTTGCATGGATTGAGTTGTACTTTAACTACAGAAAATGGAAGGTCACATTAACAAATGATAAGACAGGAATAAGATTAAACTCAAAAAGGGAGAACATAAAATATGGTGTGGCACACAGTGTTTGCTGCCAAGTCCACAAAAATGATTTACTTGGGGCACTGGAGGGCTTTGGAAAAACTCTAATGTTTTGCAGTGTCACAAACTTATTGATAAAAGATCTAAACTCATCCATACCAGAAACATCCAGGAGAATAACAGAACAGGCTTGTACTGATCAACAGATACCAGCTTAATGCCTAAAAACTTGTATTGTGCAGTTCTAAAGAAATAAAAGTGACTTACAGATACGAATATCAAAAGTAGGGATAAATGGGTAACTAGGCTCCCGTGTTCTAAGTTCCTGGAAATGCAGATACCACTCACATGTGAGACCAGCATGTGAGTCAGTTAACCGAGAAGCTCAGTTCTGCCCATTTTGTGCTTAGAAATCTCTTACTGTATCAAACTGGACAAAGGATTGCTAACACACTTTCACTCAGTTTACTCATATGGCATAATCTTCTGAGGTACTTCAGCTAAGCGGAAAAAAATATTTATTCTACATCTTGAAAAAGCTTCTTCAGGGACCCATGGATTCTCACACTTACATGCCTATAGAAGTTATATTCCCTAATGGTATTTGTGATTAATAACAAGAGTTAGTTTAAGATGAACTCAGCAATTCAGAACTGCAATACTAGAAGCAAAAATAATTTCCATATATAAAAACCTAAAATCAGGGTTGCCACAAGTTTCTCCAAGTGAAATTCCCTGATATTTCTCTGATTCCACAGGCACGTTTTAGAATTTTTTCCCGACAAATTTGGAGGTCTCAAGGGGAGGTGAAGACATAAGTCGACAAAAGAATGTATTTGTGATTAATAACAAGAGTTAGTTTAAGATGAACTCAGCAATTCAGAACTGCAATACTAGAAGCAAAAATAATTTCCATATAAAAAAACCTAAAATCAGGGTTGCCACAAGTTTCTCCAAGTGAAATTCCCTGATATTTCTCTGATTCGACAGACACGTTTTAGAATTTTTCCCCGACAAATTTTGAGGTCTCAAAGGGAGGTAAAGACATAAGTCGACAAAGGAATGTAAGGGCTTTGTATTTCTCCCCCATTTTGTTTTAGGGCGCAAAAACAACTAGGGTCATATGTGTCCATGCCAAAACTGTGAAACACAAAGGTGAGGAGAGGAGTTAAAAATGATTACATGTCAACGTTTAATGACAGGAGAGAGGACAGCTACAATCAGGGATGTGGAGAAAGGTCTATGAAGTACGCAATAGGGAAATGGAGGCCCAGAACTAAAAATTAAATGGCCTTCACTATATTGCTACAACTGATAAAAAGTAAAACACGGTCGACAGCCCACGGATTGTTCACTAAAATGGCCAATAACTCAGATGGCAAACACAAACGGGAATGTGAACGGTAAAAAAAAAAAGGGCATCCCATCAGGAAACGGCAGACAGTTAAAAGTTGGGTGCAATGTGCACAAAGTAGTAGGGGAGCACCACTTAACAAATGGTGATGGCTAAAAAAGCAGTGCCCAATATGCAACCTAGTTAAAATGACCTCCTTGCCGCAGGAGGACTGAGAGGAGGTTGTCCAAGCCACTGGGAGAGGCATAATAACCCAGAGTTTATTCCTATGAATGGAGGACCAGTGGCGATGCCAAAGTGACACCACCTCCTGACAG
Source organism: Schistocerca americana (assembly GCF_021461395.2). Classification (NCBI taxonomy): domain Eukaryota; kingdom Metazoa; phylum Arthropoda; class Insecta; order Orthoptera; family Acrididae; genus Schistocerca; species Schistocerca americana. The sequence goes on from NC_060123.1 coordinate 765,383,701, forward strand.
AAAGCAACAAGAGATCATCAGAGGGAATGCAAGAATTATTGGGCTGAAGTATGAGGAATGCAGCTTTGGCAGCAGTGTCAGCAACCTCTTGGACCGATATGACCTGGAACCCACATAAACATCACAGTGGCTCCATAAAAAGTGAGCAAGTGGAAGCTTTCCTGGAACGGGTGCACTAAGGGATGGACATGTCATAGGCTTTCTCCAAATTGAAAGACACAGCCAGTCTGGGATTTCCACAGAAAACCATTCATGACATGGGTAAACAAAGTGGGTGATAGCCAGAAGGAAGTTGTTTGTCCTTACCGGGCTTAGGTGTGGGTATGACAGTGGCTTCACGACAGTGGCTGGGAAACATGCCCTCTGCCCAGATCCGGTTGTACGTATTAAGCAAAAAGTGTTTGCCCACAAGAGAAAGGTGCTGCAACTTTTGAAAGTTAACAGTGTCTGGTCCAGGGCGGAGGATTGAGATGAAGTGAGAGCATGATCTAGCTTCCTCATAGTAAAGGCAGCACAGTAACACTCACGATTCTGAGAAGAGAAAGGCATTGTTCGAGTCTTTTCTGCTCATTTCCAATAGAGGTAGGCAGGACGATAGTGGGAGGAGCTCAAAATTTCTGCAAAATGGCGACCCAAGGTGTTGGAGATAGCAATAGGGTACACGATGATAGTGTCTGCTACTGTCAGGTCGAAAATTGGGGAATGGATCTTGCTCCCAGAGAACCGTCGGAGGTTGGTGCACACGATGGAAGAGGGGGGTGAAACTGTTAAAAGAACTAGTGAATGAAGTTCAGCTGCCTTTTTGGTTATCCCGAAGAATGCGAATTGCATTGCAGCTGGCTTCAGTCCACCAAAGGACTGGGACACAGCATGGTAAAGAGGAAGTGTGATGAATGGAATGTTCTGCGATGGTAAGGATAATGTTTGTAAGAAATTCCACCTGGTCATGACAACTGCGGAAATTGTGTTCGTTGAAGGTCACCAGGGAGGAGTAAAGTCTTCAGTCAGCCTTAGTGAGCTGCCATTTCGATGTACACGGAGGTGCGGTAGGAGTTAGCAAATGGATAGCACACAGGAAATGGTCGCTCGAGTACGTGTCAGAAAGAACGGACCGTTCAAGATTATGTGCAGGACGGGCAGTGAAGAAGGAAAGGTCCAAATGGGAATAGGTGTGTGACGAGTCTGAAAGCAACATGGGTGCTTCTGTGCTAAAGAAGAAAAAGTTAAGTTGATTAAGAATGGCAGCGAAGAGGGCACCTCTCGGATAGGTTCTGGAAGAGCCCCAAATGTGATGGTGTGCATTAAAGTCCCCAAGCAGCAGAAATCGGCGAGGAAGCTGTCCAATAAGCTGGAGGAAGTCGAACCTGGTGACATCGAATGACGGAGGGACGTAAATGGTAGAAAGGGAAATGCTCAAGTGAGGAAGGAAAAGACAAACTGCAACAGCTTGATGACAGGTAGTCAGGGAGATGGATGGGTTGACTATGAATGTCATCCCATAAGAGCGGCATGAGTCCCCCATGAGACAGAATTCCAACCTCGAGCGGAAGGTCAAAACAGACCAGGAAGAAATGTGAAAGCTCAAAGCAGTCGTGAGGATGAATTTTGTTTCCTGAAGACAGAGTACAAATAGAAGCTGCGATTCTAAAAGCAGTCATAAATCCTCTTTGTTGGATCAAAGGCTGCAAAAGTTCCATTGGAGGACAGTCACGATGAGGACAATAGGAAGGGGTGTCACCTCGGCAGCTGCCGAGTGCCAGTCTGCGAAAACTCGCTGCTACAGGGCACAGAGGCAAGAGGATCCTGCTCCATGAGGTCCTACAGAAGTGTCGGCTTTCTTCTGCTGTCGACATGAGGAATCCAGGGCATGTTGTCTGTAGTTCAACAATGCCTAGATGATCAGTACTGCAGTTCGATTACATCTGCATTATTACACTGTGCCAAGAAGGGCTCTCAACAAGGGTAGTGTCCAGGCATCGTGGAGTGAACCATGGCAATGTTGTTCGGACATGGAGGAGAAACAGAGAGACAGGAACTGTCGGTGACATACCTTGCTCAGGCCACCCGAGGGCTACTACTGCAGTGGGTGACGCTACCAACGGATTATGGCTCTGAGGAATCCTGACGGCAATGCCGCTGTGTCGAATAATGCTTTTCGTGCAGCCACCTTACATCACATTACGACTCAAACTGTGTGCAATGGGCTGCATTATGTGCAGTTTCACTCCACACATCCATGGCGAGGTCCATCTTTGCAACTGCAACACCGTGCAGCACGGTACAGATGAACCCAATAACAAGCTGAATTGGACTGCTCAGGATTGGCATCACGTTCTCTGCACCAATGAGTGTCACATATGCCTTCCGACGATTGTCAGAGATGTGTTTGGAGGCAACCCGGTCACGTTGAACTCTTAGACACACTTTATCAGTAAACTCTTCCGGGCTAAGTTGCCGTGGTCGATCTATAGAACTTCTTAGGGAGAAGAAGTTCTATAGATCGACCACGGCAACTTAGCCCGGAAGAGTTTACTGATAAAGACGCCGGCCGTGAAAGCCTACATGGAATGATTCTTAGACACACTGTCAAATGAGTGAAGCAAGGTGGAGGTTCCCTGCTGTTTTGGGTGGGATTATGGGGGGCTGATGCACACTGTTGGTGGTCATGGTAGGCACCATGACAGCTGTGCTATAAGTGAATACCATCCTTATATTAGAACAAATAAGCCCTCGGTCACAAATATTAAGTCAAAATTGACCAGGTTTCGACGCTACTATGAGTGTCGTTTTCAGAATTACACTAACTGTTCTAGAACATATTATGTATATAATACATTAATAAAATTAAAGTTTGTACTGACTGGAAAAGATGAAGTACAAACTTTAATTTTATGAATGTATTATATACCTAATATGTTTTAGAACAGTCAGGCTAATTCTGAAGACGACGCTCATAGTAGCATCGAAACCTGGTCAATTTTGACTTAATATTTGTGACCGAGGGCTTATTTGTTCTAATATAATTCTGACACGGGCACTGAACCTTAGCAGCTATGTTCAAAGTTTTATGAATGCCATCCTCCGACCAATAGTGCAGTCATATTGGCAACATATTGGCGAGGCATTCGTCTTTGTGGATGACATTTCGCATCCCCATTGTGCACATCTTGTGAATGACTTCCTTCAAGATAATTACATCACTCGACTAGAGTGGCCAGCATGTTCTCCAGACATGAACCCTATCGACCATGCCTGGGATAGATTGAAAAGGGCTGTTTATGGGCATGTGACTTGCCAACCACTCTGAGGGATCTACGCCGAATCGCCGTTGAGGAGTGGGACAATCAGGACTGACAGTGCCTTGATGAACTTGTGGATAGTATGGCACGACGAACACAGGCATGCATCAATCCAAGAGGACGTGCTACTGGGTATCAGAGGTACCCGTGTGTACAGCAGTCTGGACCAACACCTCTGAGAGTCTCGCTGTATGGTGGTACAACATGCACTGTGTGGTTTTCATGATCAATAGAAAGGGCGGAAACGATGTTGATCTCTATTGCAAATTTCTGCACAGGTTCAGGAACCGAGGGGATGCAAAACGTTTTTTGATGTGTGTGTGTATGTATGTATGTATGTATGGGATGGGCATCAGTTGTTTGGTAAGTGGTGCTTAGGTGTGTGTGTGTGTGTGTGTGTGTGTGTGTGTGTGAGAGAGAGAGAGAGAGAGAGAGAGAGAGTGGAGGGGGGGAAACTGTGGTTGGTAAGACCTTTTTCCTTTTTGTAATGTAGTGGATTTGTTTACGGTTCATTGAGGTAATTTATGTTTGATTAATTTGGTATTATTTTTTGGGGGTATTTATTTGCTTATATCGGTGGGTTTTATGGAGTGTGGTCTGGTGTTGTTGATTTGTGGCAGTTGGTAGTATTGTGCACCTTGGTTGAGCTATATAGGTCAAGTGAAATTTGCAGTACCAGGTTTTTGTGTCTGGTTTCATGGTATCTCTGGCTATGTTTGAGCCGTATAGACCAAGTGAAAGTTTCAGTGTATGTGTGGGTTTCTAGTATCACTGTTTTCATTGGAGCTGTTTAGTTCAGGCAAAATGTATGATACCAATAGCTGTTATTCGCAGTTTTGGGGTGGGATGATTGTTGAGGGTTTGTTGAGGATTTTGTGTGCATAATTTTTGGTTTGATATTTATTTTGGAATGGTGTCATCATCCTTATTGTTGTGTGTGGTGATTGACACTGCCCAAGACCCCTACTTCGAGCGGTTCCCCCATTAGTTTCACTTTATTTCTGGTGTTAAATATTCCACTTGTTAGGGCCTGTTTATGTTTGTTCATGGGTGTAGTGATAGATGTCGTGGTCTCCATATTGAAAACGCTTGAAATAGGAGTGTCACCATCTTGAAGATGCCACGGGTTAAAGCAAATAAGAGAACAAGAACTTTTGGTAATCCCCTGCTGCCTATGTCTGTAAAATATGCTAACAACAAATTATGGCTAGTGCTACTCTGCTCAAATTGATAATTATGAAATTACTTGTAGATTTGTTATGTCAGGGGTAAAACAGCGATTTTGAAAATATCCACTGCTCGTCCTATACTATTTAGCTGCTATTTTTATATAATACTTCAAACAAAACATTCATGTAATGGGACGCAGACTACTGTCAGCTCTCTATATATGGGTAAAGTCAGGATCTATATAATAGTATTAGTATGCAGAATTTACGTTCTGGAGCCCAGGTATTCTTATAAATTATGGACACCTTGTCTCATGGGGTATTTTTTTACTTCATTTTTAAGGATTTGGGTATTTTTGTTTGCCTGTCCGTCTCTTGTCATACTGTTACACTTTTCTAGCAGAATATAAAGCTGTAATCTGAACCGTACGGAGAGGTGCACAGTCTACATGGAAATATGCCATTGGTACTTGAGGGAACATAGATATATTAATGCTTAAATTCACATCATTGATTTTCCACAATAGTATTTGTTTTATAGTCAGTTATAAACCAGCTTTTGGCATTCTGTGTCATCCTCAGACAATTTCTGATGATGTCCAAAAAAGCCAAAATCTGATTCATAACAAACTGTAAAATAAATGACTTTGATCATGCTGAGCACCACAGCTGAGACCAATATTAATGATTATATGTGTTATTACATATTTATCATGTTGCAGTTGGTTTCACTGATTGAACATCTTCAAATTGCCCATTTGTCTCATGACTTTACACATGTAGGCCACCTGAATATGTTTAGTGAACAAATCTGGTCATAACACAATAAATGTGTAATAATACAGCTTAGATGGTTATTAATATGAAATAAATATTATTATGGCACATCAATCATGTGTATTTCCAGGGTTGCCACATGTCCTGGAAATCAGGGAATTTCAAATGTATCAGGGAATTTTGAAAAGAGCACTGGAAAAATCTTGTTTTTGTCTCAGTAGATGAAATGGTTTGTTTACTGAGATGTCATGTGTCATCACTGGCTGGGTGCAGCTGAGTACGTGCGTAACTTCCGTACTCCCTTATTCTTACTGCTTCTCCCCTTTATACCACTCCCCTCGAATTGCAATCAGTACCACCACCACTTCTTGCCACTAGCCTAGCAGCTATCGACAAGAGACAGGGAGGCAGGAGGAGTGGTTATTTGAATCTGATTCTCAGAGATTGTTGACGCAGCAGCCAGAGGTGGTGATCACGTATACATGAGTTGTGTCTGGGTGACTGTCTGAATATCTGTGTGCTCTTGTTTTCTGACAAAGGGTATGGCGGAAGTTTAGTTGTGAGAATGTTATTGTCTTTTTTACATGCCTGGATGTGGCTCAGCAATCATCTTTACCGTGAGTTGCTACTATCCTCATTAGCGTTGATTCTCAGAGTATTTGTGCAACTCACCAGCTACACAACCGGCAGGCCGGAAAGGACAGAAGGAAGACTCCCTTGAAGACTTGCTACATCCCTCCAGCCAATCAACACATGAGTCTCCCTCTGCCAACTGGAAAGGCTCGAAAAAGTCCAACAAAGGCAAATGGTCTTCTGTTTCGCTGACCCAAAGATCCTCTTTGACGGTGTCGCCATGTGATACCTTCTCCTGGCCGGCCACCATTTCGCCAGTGTGCCCCACCAACCTTTCTTGTGCCCTGGATTCCTCATGTCGACAGCAGAAGAAAGCCGACACTTCTGTAGGACCACATGGAGCAGGATCCTCTTGCCTCTGTGCCCTGTAGCAGTGAGTTTTCGCAGACTGGCACTCGGCAGCTGCCGAGGTGACACCCCTTCCTATTGTCCTCATCGTGACTGTCCTCCAATGGAACTTTTGCAGCCTTTGATCCAACAAAGAGGATTTATGACTGCTTTTAGAATTGCAGCTTCTACTTGTACTCTGCCTTCAGGAAACAAAATTCATCCTCACGACTGCTTTGAGCTTTCACATTTCTTCCTGGTCTGTTTTGACCTTCCGCTCGAGGTTGGCATTCTGTCTCATGGGGGAGTCATGCTGCTCTTATGGGATGACATTCATAGTCAACCCATCCATCTTCCTGACTACCTGTCATCAAGCTGTTGCAGTTTGTCTATTCCTTCCTCACTTGAGCTTTTCCCTTTCTACCATTTACATCCCTCCGTCATTCGATGTCACCAGGTTCGACTTCCTCCAGCTTATTGGACAGCTTCCTTGCTGATTTCTGCTGCTTGGGGACTTTAATGCACACCATCCCATTTGGGGCTCTTCCAGAACCTATCTGAGAGGTGCCCTCTTCGCTGCCATTCTTAATCAACTTAACCTTTTCTTCTTTAGCACAGAAGCACCCATGTTGCTTTCAGACTCGTCACACACCTATTCCCATTTGGACCTTTCCTTCTTCACTGCCTGTGCTGCACATCATCTTGAACGGTCCGTTCTTTCTGACACCTACTCGAGCGACCATTTCCTGTGTGCTATCCATTTGCTAACTCCTACCCCACCTCCGTGCACATCGAAATGGCAGCTGACTAAGGCTGACTGGAGACTTTACTCCTCCCTGGCGACCTTCAACGAACACGATTTCCTCAGTTGTCATGACCAGGTGGAATTTCTTACAAACATTATCCTTACCGTCGCAGAACATTCCATTCCTCACACTTCCTCTTTACCATGCTGTGTCCCAGTCCTTTGGTGGACTGAAGCCTGCTGTGATGTAATTCGCATTCTTTGGGATAACCAAACAGGCAGCTGAACTTCATTCACTAGTTCTTTTAACAGTTTCACCCCCCTCTTCCATCGTGTGCACCAACCTCCGACGGTTCTCTGGGAGCAAGATCCATTCCCCAATTTTCACCCTGACAGTAGCAGACAATATCATTGTGTACCCTATTGCTATCTCCAACACCTTGGATCGCCATTTTGCAGAAATTTTGAGCTTCTCCCACTATCATCCTGCCTACCTCTATAGGAGATGAGCAGAGAAGACTCGGGCAATAACATCTCTTCTCAGAATCCTGAGTGTTACTGTGCTGCCTTTACTATGAGGATGCTAGACCACGCTCTCACTTCATCTCAATCCTCCGCCCTGGACCAGACACTGTTAACTTTCAAGTGTTGCAGCACCTTTCTCTTGTGGGCAAGCACTTTTTGCTTAATACATACAACCGGACCTGGGCAGAGGGCATGTTTTCCAGCCACTGTTGTGAAGGCACTGTCATACCCACACCTAAGCCCGGTAAGGACAAACAACTTCCTTCTGGCTATCACCCACTTTGTTTACCCATGTCATGAATGGTTTTCTGTGGAAATCCCAGACTGGCTTTGTTTCTCAATTTGGAGAAAGCCTACGACATTTGTTGGAGGACTGGTATCGTTTGTACTCTCTACACATGTGGCCAACTGCGCCATCTCCTTGAGGAATTTTTAAAAGACGAGTTTTCGATGTACGTATGGGGTCTGCCTCCTCGGACACCTTTATCCAGGAAAATGGTGTACCTCAGGGTTCTGTCCTGAGTGTCGTCGTCTTTGCTGTTGCCATTAACCCTACAATGGCCTGTCTCCTGCCGGGCATCTCCGGCTCTCTTTTTGTTGATAATTTTGCTATCTACTGTTGCTCTTCATGAACCTGTCTCATTGAGTGGTGTCTTCAGCAATGTCTTGATCGTCTTTACTTATGGAGCATGGACAGTGGCTTAAGTTTTTCTACTGACAAAAACATTTGTATGAATTTCTGGCAGCACAGCTGGTTTCTCCCACCATTTTTACATCTTGGGCCTGTTGCTCTTCCATTCATTGAAACTACAAAATTCCTGAGGCTCCTGCTTTATACAAAACTATCTTGGTCCTCCCACTTCATGCTCCCTGCAGCTTTTTCGATGGGTGTGAACCCTTCACCATCTTGGCTTCGTGCGGCAGCCCATCTTCACCTTGACCTTCATTCACTTTCTAAAGACACTGCACCAGGCTTGGTCTATTGCTTTCAGTTTCACGACCTATGCATGGAATTTTGCAGTAGTATCTTTGTGTACACTGATGGCTCTTGGACTGACCATGGTGTCGGGTGTGCCTTCAACGTCAACCAACATTTTTTGGTACTGACGTCCGGCACATTGCTCAGTATCTACAGCAGAGCTCTTCACCCTGTATCAGATCATCGAGTACATCTGCTGACATACTCTTTTCACTGTGTCACTGCTCACACTCTCTTGGCACCCTTCAAAGCCTCTGTGCAGTGTAGACTGTCCATCCCTTAGTGCACCGGTTCCAGGAAAGCTTCCACTTGCTCACTTTTTATGGAGCCACTGTGATGTTTATGTGTGTTCCAGGTCATATCGGTCCAAGAGGTTGCTGACACTGCTGCCAAAGCTGCATTCCTCGTACTTCAGCCCAATAATTCTTGCATTCCCTCTGATGATCTCTTGTTACTTTCTGTCAAGAGGTGGTGTCACTTTGGCATCGGCACTGGTCCTCCATTCATAGGAATAAGCTCTGGGTTATTAAGCCTCTCCCAGTGGCTTGGACAACCTCCTCTCAGTCCTCCTGTGGCGAGGAGGTCATTTTAACTAGGTTGCATATTGGGCACTGCCTTTTTAGCCATCACCATTTGTTAAGTGGTGCTCCCCTACTACTTTGTGCACATTGCACCCAACTTTTAACTGTCTGCCGTTTCCTGAGGGGATGCCCTTTTTTTTTTTAGAGTTTACATTCCCTTTTGGGTTTGCCATCTGAGTTATTGGCCATTTTAGTGAACAATGCGTGGGCTGTCGACTCTGTTTTACTTTTTATCAGTTGTAGCAATATAGTGAAGGCCATTTAATTTTTAGTTCTGGGCCTCCATTTCACTATTGCGTACTTCATAGACCTTTCTCCACGTCCCTGTTTCTAGCTGTCCTATCTTCCGTCATTAAACGTTGACATGTAATCATTTTTAACTCCTCTCTTCATCTTTGTGTTTCACAGTTTTGGCATGGACACATATGACCCTAGTTGTTTTTGCGCCCTAAAACAAAATGGGGGAGAAATACAAAGCCCTTACATTCTTTTGTCGACTTATGTCTTTACCTCCCCTTGAGACCTCAAAATTTGTCGGGGAAAAATTCTAAAACGTGTCTGTGGAATCAGAGAAATATCAGGGAATTTCACTTGGAGAAACTTGTGGCAAACCTGATTTTAGGTTTTTATATATGGAAATTATTTTTGCTTCTAGTATTGCAGTTCTGAATTGCTGAGTTCATCTTAAACTAAATCTTGTTATTAATCACATATACCATTAGGGAATATAACTTCTATAGGCATGTAAGTGTGAGAATCCATGGGTCCCTGAAGAAGCTTTTTCAAGATGTAGAATAAATAATTTTTTTCCGCTTAGCTGAAGTACCTCAGAAGATTAAGCCATATGAGTAAACTGAGTGAAAGTGTGTTAGCAATCCTTTGTCCAGTTTGATACAGTAAGAGATTTCTAAGCACAAAATGGGCGGAACTGAGCTTCTCGGTTAACTGACCCACATGCTGGTCTCACACGTGATTGGTATCTGCATTCCCAGGAACTTAGAACACGGGAGCCTAATTGCACATTTATCCCTACTTTTGATATTCGTATCTGTAAGTTGCTTTTATTTCTTTAGAACTGCACAATACAAGTTTTTAGGCATTAAGCTGGTATCTGTTGATCAGTACAAGCCTGTTCTGTTATTCTCCTGGATGTTTCTGGTATGGATGAGTTTAGATCTTGTATCAATAAGTTTGTGACACTGCAAAACATTAGAGTTTTTCCAAAGCCCTCCAGTGCCCCAAGTACATCATTTTTGTGGACTTGGCAGCAAACACTGTGTGCCACACCATATTTTATGTTCTCCCTTTTTGAGTTTAATCTTATTCCTGTCTTATCATTTGTTAATGTGACCTTCCATTTTCTGTAGTTAAAGTACAACTCAATCCATGCAAGGGGAAGACTTTTAATGCCATACTTTTTTTGCTCCCCCTCACAGAATTTTTTAATCTAAACAGTCAAAGGCTTTGGCAAGATGACAGAGGGGATAATTTCCACTATTTAATTCTACTGGAATTGAATTTGTGAGATATTATGTTGGATTCTCAGTATAGAAGCCTTTACAGAAGTCAAACTGTGTTGTTAAAAAGTTATTCTCTGAATGGTGGTTCACCATTCTAAGTGGATTTAGGTTGAAATACTATGCAGAGATGAAGAGGCTTACAAAGGCAGGAATAGGCTGGTGAGTTGCACCAAAGCAGTAGTTGGATGAAGACCACAACAGCAGCTTCAACTCAGTTTATTGATGGAAATCTAGCTCTTGCCGAAATTAGCTCTCTCTCTCTCTCTCTCTCTTTCTGACACACACACACACACACACACACACACACTCTTCCTTCTAGCTACCACTCCATCTCTCTTACCAGTGTGTTCTCAAGGTGATGGGACATATGATTCATGCCCGGATGATATGGTGGCTCGAGTCTCACAACTTTTTATGAATGCACAGTGTGGCTTTCAACACGGCATTCTGCAGTGGACCATCTCATTATTTTGCCCACCCATGTCATGAATGGTTTTCTGCAGAAATCCCAGATTGTCGCTGTGTTTTTCGATTTGGAGAAGGCCTATGACACCTGCTAGAGAGCTAGTAACGTCCATACTCTTCACATGTGGGGCTTCCGTGGCCACCTACCCTGTTTCCTTCAGACATTTTTAAAAGACCGAGTTTTCGAGGTGCATGAAGGGTCTGCCTTGTCGGACACCTTTATCCAGGAAAATGGTGTGTCTCAGGGTTCCATTCTGAGTGTCATTCTCTTTGCTATCACCATAAACCCTATAATGGCCTGTCTCCCACTGGGCATCTCCGGCTCTCTTTTTTTTTGACGATTTTGCCTTCTATTGCAATTCTCTATGAACCTGTCTCACTTAGTGGCATCTTCAGCAATGTCTTGATTGTCTTTACTCGTGGAGCATCAACAATGGCTTTCGCTTTTCCACTGACAAAACTGTCTGTATGAATCCCACGAACGCTGACTGGAAATTTGTATGTCCGTCTGGTTATTTGACCTGTTGTGCTGCCATTCACAAACAGCATTCCAGGAGGTGTTTTCCTACAGGATAACACTTGCTCACATACTGCTGTTGTAAGCCAACATGCTATAGTGTGTCAACATATTGCCTTGGCTTGCTCGATAACCAGCTCTACCTCCCATCGAGCACGTATTGGACATCATCTGATGACAGCTTCAACCCATCCACAAACATCATTAACTGTCCTTATATTGGCCAACCAAGTGCAACAGGCATGGAACTCCATCCCACAAACTGACACATGACACGTGTACAATAGCGTACCAGCATTTGCATTTACATTTGCAGTGGCTTGTCTCACACTCCCATTGATCCTGCAACGTTAATCACTTTACATACGTTGCCTCAACAAATATATTCCTGGTATTTCATTACTCTACATTGATTATTTTTTGGTGTTGCAAATTTTTCCGTCAGTGTACCTGGCCTTTCTTTAACCATCCCTGGTGCAATGCAGAATTCTCTTCCCAGTAGCGAGAAAATGCCGTTATTCCAATTTTGAAATCACATAAATTGCCTCTTCAAACGGACAGCTGTCGTCCAGATTGTTTACTCAGTGTCCTGCAAGTTACTTGAACATATGGTTAGTTTAAGGCTGTATTGTGTCCTTGAATCCCCGGATCTTTTGGCTTCGATCCAGGGTGCTTTTCGCCAAGGGCGCTCTACTGAAGATAATTTAGTCCACTTGAAGTGTGCTATCTGAACAGCTTTTGCTCAGCATCAGTTCCTTGTTGCAGTTTTCATTGATCTGCGTGTATATCTTATGATACCACATGGTGCCATAACGTCCTTGCCACCTTAAAGGAGTGGGGCCTCCATGGCCCACTCCTGATTTTTATCCAGAACTTTCTTCCATGTCACACTTTTTGGGTACAGGTTGGTGCCTCCTGTAGCATCCCCCCCCTGCAGGAGAAGGGGCTTGCACAAGGTTCTGTTTTGAGTGTCACTCTCCTTTTTGTGGCTATCAATGATCTGGCGGCAGCTGCATGACATATTTTGTCCCCATCATTTTTGTTCGTCCGCGACGGCTATTGCTGGAGGCAGAATGCAGGGAGCAATACACCAAGCACAATCCTGGGCTTTGACTCATAGCATCCCTTTTTTGGCTGCCATGACCTACGTTATGCATTTCTGTCATTGTGTTTTTTAGGACTGGTCTTTGATGCCTAGTTGACATGGCTTCCCCGTCTTTGCCAACTAAAGCAGACATGTAGGTCGCACCTGAATGCTCTTCTATGCCTCAGCGGTGTGGTCCACTCTACTTTGATATGGCTGTATGCAGCATTGGTGCAGTCACACCTAGATTACAGGAATCTCTCATATGACTTTTTATCAGCTTTGACATTAGGTCTGGATTCGATACACTATTGTGGGGTAAGACTGGTAACAGGTGCCTTTGGACTAGGGAGCAGTTCCACTATTTTGGGTTCTGCACCATCAAAAATTGATGGCAGCTGCTCACCCATAGTACCCTAACTGTCATCTCCTCTTTCCAGATATGAGATCTACCTCCCAAAACGGCAACACAGGTCTGGGGCTACGATCACCAAGTTTGAGTCTTGGTCAAGCACACAGTTTTAATCTGCCAGGAAGTTTCATATCAGTGCACACTATGCTGCAGAGTGAAAATCTCATTCTAGAAAACTCTTTATCTGTAATTCTCTTTACATATTGGCTATTTTCTTCACATATGGGGGACATGGTCTCATCTGAAATGTGAAACAAGCCTGTAAAAGAAAGGGGGGGGGGCAGTTCTCAATTCTTGAGCAGTGACCCTCATGTTTTTTTTTTTGTGCAATTTGGGTTAGTTTATGTTCAATCCTTGCGCCCAATTTACTCTTTCATCTACCTACTTTTTTTCTCGTCAAGCAGAATGATATTTATGCCCGGTGCTTAATACCTGTTTGTATCACTTATAATGCTGGTATTTATGAATTTTTTAGCATTTGACTCCGGAAAGACCATTTTTCTTTGTAGTGTGGTCTTGCCAACAGCAAATTTTCTGGATGGAAAGTCGCTCAATCTGCTCATATACTTTAAAATTTGAAAGTAAATCTAGCAATGCTAGAATGTATACAAAATACTGATATACCCATTTTCAAGTTGTTGTTTAAAGATTCGCGACTTTTAAAACTTACGTAGATTATCTTTTTGATGATAGAACTTTACATAAGAAGTTATTAAGAACATTGCGAATATCACATGACGAACAATTGAATGACTAAATCAGTGTTATCAACCCTCATTCATTGACACATGTAATAAATTCATCGAAGCAGTGAAGTTCAGAGCTGTAAAAATTTCTGAAATTAAAAGTATACATTGCCTAATGAATGTATTATTTTGGGGTGAAAGAACACAATAATTACTAGTTTTGGAATGTAATAATTCACTATGGCTTCATTTTAATTCTAATAAGTTTCACACTGTAATGAAACATTGTCTAAATGCCTCTCTTTCTCTCTCTCTCTCTCTCTCTCTCTCTCTCTCTCTCTCTCTCATTTGTTATAACTTATCGCTGTTATATTGTATTTGTATTGCAGTCATTACATTAAAATTGGCTATATTGATTCTGCAATTTATACTATTATGTTATTGCTAAGAATTGATTTAAAGAATAAACGTATATATTTATTTGTAAGATTTTGTAAATTTATACCACTGGAACTCTTTCAAAATATTTGATTGCATAATACTGCCAATAAATACAATGACTTTCTTTCTTCTGTTTATAATTGTAATAGATGTTGGACACTTTGACTCCAAGTATGTTATACAGAAACGCAGTGATTTTTTGCAAAAGGCAAAACTATGTGTTCGAAGAATTGCGGAGAGGAGGGTACGTGATGTATTTTAAGTAGGTTATAAAGAGTAACTATAACAACAAAAACAATAAATTATTTGTGATTGGCAAGCTTTCGGAGCCAGTGGCTCCTCCAGACAGAAGCGTTGAAGGGGAAGGAAGAAGGGTAAAGGAAAAGGCCTGGAGAGTTCCAGGAAAAGGTGTAGATTTTGGAAAAGTCACCCAGAACTTCGGATTAGGCGAAAAATAGAAACGACACATGTCATATACCAGCTATTATGTAAAAACTGTTCAGCTTTCTACATCTGCATGACTACCACCAAATTATCAGTTAGGATAAGTGGGCATAGGCATAGTGTATATACTGGAAACTCACAATATCCTGTTGCAAAGCATGCTCTACAACATGGCATACGTGACCTCGGCACTTGTTTCACCACACTTGCCACCTGGATTCTTCCGCCAGACACCAGTTTCTCAGAACTCCGCAGGTGGGAACTAGCACTACAACGTGTCCTTGGTTCTCACCACCCACCTCGCCTTAATTTACGTTAATTTCTCCTGTCTCAGCTTTTCTTCACTGTAATTACTCTTTGCTTCACTCCGTTTTAGCTTTCTACATCTTTCATTGTCTTTCCCGTCTATTTTCACTGCCCCCTCCCACAACTGTTGCATACAATACACTTACCTTCTCACTCTTATTAACCATATACAGTTTTAGTAGTAATCTCTGTCTTGCATATTACCCTGTCTTCCACCTTTAAGCTCTCAGGTTTCCGAATCTTGCCCGATGTAGTCCCCAACAATTAGTCTTTCCTTCTCATCCTGTACGGTAAGTCACCCATGACCCATGGTTCTGGGTGACTTTCCCAAAATCTACCCCTTTTCTTAGACCTCTTCAGTCCTTTTCCTTCATCCTTCTTGCTTCCCCTGCAACCCTTCAGCCTGAAGAAGGAGTCACTGGCTCCAAACGCTTGCCTATCACAACAGTCTTTTATGTGTGTGTTCTGCCACTGCTTGGTGAGTAGATTTTTTATCTATCCAATTAAATAATTTTATAAAGATTATCTGTGTGTGATGTTTTATTGGTATACAACTTGTTATAAACAAAACTTATTTTTACCATTTAATATGTTTCCAGATATTTACCAGTGGTAAAGATGAAATTGGGTTGATTGTACTTGGTTCTGACAAGACACAGAATCCACTTGATTACCCAAATGTTAGTGTGGAATTTCCTCTTGCACTACCTACATGGCAGATGATATCCTTTGTGGAGAAATCTTTTCATGAAAGTGAAATAAAAAGAGATTGGATAGATGGTGTTGTTGTTGGCATGCAAGTCTTGAAAGATGAGCTAGAGTAATTATTTTAAGCTGTCTGTTTCATGACATTCCTGGAACATGTTCCAGAATGTGTGTTACACAAATCACAGTGACATAGTTGTGACTTTATAAACTTGAATCAATATGTTTTTGTAATGAAAAAGTAACAGAAGGCACAATTCCTGCAGAAATAGGAAATTTTTTGTGTGATTTTACTGCATGAATGTTTTTTACAGTTTTTCAGCTCAATAATTAAGTAGGTATTGATACAAGGCTTTGCCAAAAACCCATCTGTCACCTACAATTCCAGCCCTGTCACTGGCATTCCGTACCCCACAATATGACTGGGCCACTATGAAAGCAGCCACATCATTGTCAAATTCACTGAAACTACTGCATAGCAATTTGCTTGAGTATGGCTGCAGTTGTGGTCTTCTGTTTGGTTTAAGCACTGCGTCAATACCTTCTCCTCCATGGATTGTTTCCAGTATTTGGAGATGAAACATTAGGCAGCAAAACGTGCCTTATAACCAAAATCTAATGAACATATAATTAAATTAACTAAAGATGTAATGTTGCACTCTCAGGTAAGACTGATCTTGAATACAAAGCCAAAGTGGAAATTAATTGTAAGCTGCAACATTCATCTCACTTTTTGTTATTGAAATTATTCACAGTGCCATAGGGAGAACTGAGTTTATGTGTTTTATAGAGTCAGATACACGCTGTGGCACAGGGTGCTGTCCATTATTCTCCTGACTATGATGTCCAGCTGTGGTAGTCTTCCTTCTTCTTTGGTCTCCATAGTGAATTTGATTTTGTGGCGTGTGGAGTTCAGATGTACAAAGAAGTCAAGAAGTTTGTCTCTTCCATGAGGCCAGATGACAAGTGTGTTATCCACATAACAGAAGAAGAAGAAGAAGAAGAAGAAGAAAAGAAGAAGATGGATATCCATTTGGTTGACATCAGGGCCTCTTCCTCGAAGTGCACCGTAAACATATTCACAATCTCTGGTCAGAGTGGGCTGCCTATTCCGACTCCATCTGTTTGCGGCAGGTGGGTGTGCCATGAGTCAGTGAAGTGGGAAAGTTGACCAAGTAATATGCGTGACGTGTCATACCTCGACCGATATTGAGAACAGAATAAAAAATTCAGAGGCATTACTTTTCAGCACTCCCATGCATATTCTGCATGCAAGAAAAGCTTATGGAGCAGGTTTCTCATTCAGAAATTCTATTTCAGTGTTGGTTGTTTACACGAAGACCGTGTTAAGCATAATGGAAGAAGGAGAAATGTTTATCAGCATTCCAGATTTGGCAGTGGCAGGCTCATGGTCTGCTGAGACTCTGGTTTATTGTTTCACTATATTGCTGCTTGCATTGCTCAGAATCTCATTTTGTGCCAACATAGAATTGGTAGGTTCAGGAGGGCCATGCTAAATGCCTTGCAGGGCCTCAGTAGTGCCACCCAACTAGCACCTGAGAGGGCAGACAAGTGTTCGCTCATGCGTACGTGATCCTGCAGTGAAGTTGTGTACATTTAGTCAGGAAGTGGGCTTGTATACAGTGAGACAGATATCCACACAGACAATGTGATGGCATCTGGAGCAGCACAGACTGTCAAGCCCTTAATGCAGCTCTAGAGAGAGGTGAACTGACAGCGGTGCAACTGACAACAATGCCAGACACAGGAATGGCACTGTGTCATCGTGTCAGACGAGTCTCGGTTCTGCAACGTCGTCACAATTGATGTACTTGTGTTTGGAGGCTCTGATGCCAACAGACCTGGCCAGATTGTACCTGTCATTCTCATGCGGGTCCAGCATGTGATGTGATGGTATGGGGTGCAACTGGATACATGTCACAACTTCTGGTTCACATATCCAGTAATTTGGACAGCAGTCATTGCATTTGTGTTTTGTTAAGGCCTATCGCTGTGCCCTATTTTCAAGGGCTCCGTGATTGTAGATTGTATTTTATTGGTCCTGTTGTCTACATAGCAGCTTATGCATAAGACATTGGACAAGTCAAGTTATAAATATACAGGCTGAAAGTAATTTCAAAGCATACATATTTAAGCTTACAATAATACACTTTACACACAAGTATTTATATAACACATTTCATAAATTTAAATATTCTTTAATGGAATAAAAGCAGTGATGCTGTAAATATGACTTTAGAGATTTTCCAAATGTATTGACCTCAGTGATAGCTTTTATGTTTTCAGGAAGTTTGTTATAAAGCTTAACTCCCATGTGAAAAGTACCTTTTTGGCACAGTGCTATGCTGATTTGAGTCATATGTAAGTTCCTGTTTTGTCTGGTAAAGTGCTCATGTATATCACAGTTTTTTTTAGCCTCTGGTCCTTGCCTATTACATTTAATTTAAAGAACAAAAGGGTTTCCATAATGTATACACACGGTAATGGGAGAATACCAGATTTCTTAAACAGGGGTTTACAAGAGTCTCTAGGCTTACACCCAAACAAGATTCTAATGGCCCTTTTTTTGTAGTTTAAAAGTGCTATTAGCTATTTTAGAGTTTCCCCAGAAGGTGACCCCATATCTAAGACGAGAATGAAAGTACGCATGATATGCATTCAATACTGTTTTCTCACTACAGCATGATTTTAATGAACAAAGAAGATAACGTGTTTTGGTCAGTTCTGCATTGAGACATTCAATATGCTTGTTCCATCTGATGTTACTCTGCAGCCAAAGTCCTAAGAATTTGGTTTCAGTACTGTTACCAACTGGTTCGTCATTGATAGAGACTGATGGGATAAACATGTCCTTGTTAGGAACATTGTGGAATTTTAGAGCAACAGTTTTCTTACTGTTTATTACAAGCCGATTACTCTGTGCCCAGCTGCTAAGTTGTTTTGTGACTGTGTTTACTGTCTGCTGTAACTGTTCATCGTCGTCTCCTTTTAGTAGAATCGTGGTGTCATCTGCAAATATGATTGATTTGTGTGCATCAATATTTAAGCTTAGATCATTTATGTACAGAAGAAACAGAAGGGGTCCCAATACAGATCCTTGGGGTACACCACATTTTATTTGTTTATAGTCAGATAAGTGATTAGATACAGTTTTTAGTTCAATATTTGTGTGCTTGACGCACACTGCCTGCATACGATTTGTCAGGCAGGAACTGATCCACTTGTTGGACAGACCTCGAATACCATATCTTTCTAGCTTTGATAGCGGAATTTTATGGTCCACCATGTCAAAAGCTTTTGACAAGTCAATAAGACTCCTATTGTTTCCTGTTTTTTGTCCATCAGTTTTAGGATGAAATTGATGCACTCATAGACAGCAGTTGTCGTTGACCTCTTATTTCTGAATCCATGTTGTTCATTACATAGGATGCTGTTTTTATTTATAAATTTCATAAGTTTCTCATACATAACTTTTTCCAGTACTTTAGAGATGCAGGAGGAAATTGTGATGGGTCTGTAGTTATTTACATTGTCTTTATCCCCTTTTTTATATACAGGAATAACTTTTGATGTTTTTAACACATCAGGGAAAGTGCCTGCCTGAAGTGAGCAGTCGCATAAATGTGTGAGTACTTCAGTTAGGTTTGATGCGCTCTCCTTTAACACTGTTGCAGGTATACCATCAATACCTGCCGATTTGGAATTTTTTATTCCTTTTATTGCTTTAGCTACTTCATCTTGTGAAACAGAACCGATGTACATTGATCCTCTACATGTACTTATTTTATATTCATTTGCCTGGATGCTCTTAAAGTTTGATTGTAACATATTTTCAGCAACACCTGTGAAAAAGTTGTTAAATGTGTTAGCTACTTCTAAGGGGTTTGTTACTTTTTTATTTTTATGTGATAGTGTTATATTTTTCCAAGGTTGTCTGTATTCTCCACATTCTTTTTTTATAACACTCCACATAGCCTTTGATTTATTAGCTGAATTATAAATGATTTCATCATTATGCATTATTTTTGCTGCTTTTATTACTTTTCTTAATATTTTGGAGTATTTTTTATAGTATGCGCGTACTACAGGTGAGGAATTTTTCGAGTTACATATTTCATGAAGTAGTCTTCTCTTCTGGCATGAAACCCTTATTCCCTTTGTGATCCAGCTGTTTGTTCTAGAGTTTCCCCGTATGGTTAATGTTTTCAGTGGGAATGCAAGTTCAAAGAAATGGGTTAATGTATCAATGAAAGTGTCGAATTTTTCATTTATATCATTCATTTTGTACACTCCTAGCCATTTTTCTTTGTGTAATAAGTTGTTGAAGTAGTTCACATTATGCTGATTATAGCTTCGATATGCTGTTCTAAAAGACATGTTGTTAATAATACTGCCTTGTACTTTTATGCTTAATATTTGAGCAAGATGATCACTAAAACCTGCATTGAAAATTTTTAGTGAGGTGTTGTGTAAACTCTTATTTACTAGAAACTGATCAAGAGCTGTTTGACAAGTTTCTGATACTCGGGTAGCTGCTTTTACTTCAGCCTTTAAATTGAAGGACGTTGCAAGGTTCAAAATGGTCTCCCTATTTCCACTATTCGTGAGGAAGTCAATATTGAAGTCACCACAGATTATAAATTCACAATCCATTTTATTTACTTTATTTAGCAATGACTCCATTTTGTTTAAGAAAAGTTCAAAATTCCCAGACGGTGATCGGTAAACTGTAGCAATAACCAGGTTGAACTGAGTAATTTTTATAGCTGCAATTTCATAATCCTTTTCGACATTTGCCCTAGTTAAGTCAGGTAGTGTAATAAAATCTACATTATCCTTTGTGTAAATTGCTACCCCACACTGTTTGCTGTTTTTCCTGCAGTAGTAAGCACCCAAGACAAATTTGTTTATTTTAGTATTCTGGATTAATTCTGGGTTAAGCCAGTGCTCAGAAATGCATAACACTGAGATATCATTAAGTTCATGTGTTAATAGAACGTTAATTTCATCGATCTTATTACGCAGGGATTGCACATTATGGTGATAAATTTTTAAATCGGGCGTATTCACAATTTGGTAATTGGGAATCATATTTACAGCATCACATACCTCTAGTTTAAATTAGGAATGTCAGCAGCGTTGTATTTTTGTTCTTCTTTCTTGTTTATTTTGTTTTCCTCGCTGTTGGAAGGATGTTCAGGAAGCTGATAAATTGTTCTATCCCTTACAAGTCTTTCTTTGATGTTATCTTTTAACAAGATAATGCAAGACTACACATCACCTGAGCTGTACTGAGCTACCTCGATAAAGAGAGTGTTCCACTGTTGCCGTATCCAGCATTTTCTTCAAATCTGTCACCTGTGGAGAACATCTGTTCACAGGATGCCAAGAGATGGGTATGCCACCAGCCGCCAGCCACCAGTCGCCAGCCACTACAGTTGAAGAACTCTGACATATGACATTCAGTTGAGTAGCATGAAATGATGTACCCATGGCTGTAATCCAACCTCGATTTGATATCCAGTGTGATGAGAGCTGTTCTGCTTTTCCAGTTTCAATACTGAAATTCATATATTATTTTTATGCTATCCTAACCAGATTGGACTGTGGTGTCATACAGCATAAAATATCTTACAACGTGTTGAATTAGTTATGAGAAGTGTAGAACAGCCAGCAGGGGAAAGATGTTGGCAATGAGACAGCTTTTATGTATAACAGCAGTACAGTGTTTCACAGTGCATAATGCTTCCGCAGATTGAGAACAAAATGTGTGGTTTGCTTTCATCCATTTTCACAAACATAGCCTAAAAAATAATGTTGACATTACTGTGCATTTCACTCTGAGGCATATTGCACTCTGAGAATGTTCATCGAATTCAGTTACTTTGTATTATATTTCAGTAACAGTGACATAATAGCAAATTGGACTGTATAAGTTTTTACGGATTTTTTTTCCAGACACACACTACCATTTCTTCAGATTTATTTAATTTGGGTATAAATCCTTTCCAGCATATATGCTGTACACAAAATGTTGAACATAAAATGTAGCTATCTGCTGATTTAACATCTTGCTGAGTATACCGGTACAATATTTTGTTGTAACAAATAGTTCAATGTATTTTACACACTTATAAACTTATTTATACAGTTATAGTAATTTATACCATTGCATTTATGTTGTACCTTAATGTTCTGGAAGACGATATTATAAGGAACCTCATACTTTTCCTGGATGATAGAGTTGTCTATAATGAATTATTGCCTGAAAAAAATCTGCACAAATTTGAGTCAGATCATAACATTTCAATTTGGTCCAAAGATAGGCAACTGAGTTTAAGTTTTCAGAAATGTAAATTGGAGCACATCACAAAACAAAAAAAAGACAGTATTGTATGACTACATTATCAAATAATCACAGTTTTAATTGGTCAACTCATACAAATATCTGGATGAAATGAAATGGTGACATAGACTCACTTGTAGGCAAAGCAGAATGCAGACTTCAATTCATTGGTAAGATACTGGAAAATGCAATCAGTCTATAGAGGACATTGCTTACAAAATACTTGTGTGGCCCATTCTAGAATATTGCTTAAGTATGACCCATAACAAATAAGGCTAATGGCAGACATTGAATGTATACAAAATAGTGTAGCATGATTGATCATAGATTTATTTGATGCATGGGAGAGCATCAAGAAGCTACTAAAAATTGGAAATGCCAGACAAGTGAAGATAGACGCCAAATATATGACAAAACCTAATTTATGAAATTTCAGGAACCTGTATTAAGTGAGGTATTTAGGGATTATACAATAACCGCATATGTATCACTCCTATAGGGACCATGAAGGCAAGATTAATTACAGCATGCACAGAACCATTTAAAGAATCATTCTTCCCACACTCCACATGAGCATTGAATGGGGAAAAACCATAATGTGTGGTACAACAATGTACTTTGTCGGACAAACCCACAGTGGTTTATACAGTGTGCATGGAGACATGGAATCAGTTGACAGTAGCTGGGTAATGGTTCATATTGATTCCCATTTCCCTGTTGCAGTAGGTGATCTTATGCCTTTAATTATTTTTTCATTGCCATCTTAACTTGCATTCTTCAATTCAGTTTATTAACCCTTCTTATCTCTTTGTATTAGGGCAAATGTACAGTTAACTTTTGAGGAATTTGTATTTTCAATTTATCAACTGGAGTTTTGTTTCATATGCAGCAGCAATGTTACAAATTATTTGTTTCAGTTTCTTTACAATAATTTGCTGTTTCATGGGTGCCTTGAAGGAAATAAAAGATCTCGAAAGTGTCTTAATGACAACCGATGGCCTCATGTTGACAAGACAGCTGGTTGCCTTGCAGAGGGCAGGGCTTGACGGTCTGACCATCAGCTTAGACACCCTGCAGTCCCAACGCTACAACCAGATCACGAGGAGGAAAGGCTGGGAGCGTGTCATGGTTGGCATAAATCTAGCCTTGCAACTTGAATACGACCCTGTGAAGGTATTACTAGTGCAGCTGTCATCGCATGCAGACTTTCATAAACAAAATATATAAATCTGTTGTTAAGAATATCAATACAAGAATCACCATTTTAAAGCAGTATGCCCACACCCTCGCCCCCATCCCCGCTCCCACCCTCACCGCTGTCTCCACACTGCAGCTGTAAGTGAAGGAAGGTATATTAAGACAGAAGAAGTAAATTTTAGCTGACGATGCTAACAGTTTCGTAGTTTATACAACATAAAAAGGATGCCTTGCAAGTTTACCAATTAAAAATCTTATATTTTCCTCCCAAGAGAGTCTTATGAGACTCAAGATCTTTACAGTTTCTCTTTTTTTCTTTTGTGTCTTTAGTTTAAAATAAGTTTCCACTATTGTGGTGTTGTTTTGGTAAAAATACTCGGTTGTTTGGAAAAATTATTCTTAATTCTGTAGTCATATTTTTGTTGTGTCTAAGTACTACTGGTTTCAGTAGCAAGTGCCAGCATCAGTTCATCTTATTATCAAACATTTCTGTGCAAAATAAAAGCTGACCACTGTGGCCGAGCGGTTCTAGGCACTTCAGTCCAGAACCGTGCTGCTGCTATGGTCGCGGGTTCGAATCCTGCCTCAGGCAGGGATGTCCTTAGGTTAGTTAGGTTTAAGTAGTTCTAAGTCTGGGGGACTGATGACCTCAGATGTTAAGTCCCATAGTGCTTAGAGCCATTTGAACCATTTTGCAAAATAAAAAGCTTCTGTACAACTGCAAACTAGACATACCATTTTCAGGGTGCAGTTCACATCTATTGAAAGCACAACAGTGACCTTTACTTTTAGTAGATAAGACACCTACTGAGGTAAGTGACTTGATGACTGCACACAAGAAGTTGTCATTTATTCCATATGTAGCTACCATGCAGACTCATATTTTGTATTAGTTTGTCCTTACTCTTCCAAAAGGTTAAACCTTGTCTCTGCAGCCGCAGCTTCCTCTCTTCAGCAGTTGTCTTCATCTCCATGTGTGAAGAAAATCCCATTCATTGATCATATTGTTTAAGTAGGATGTTCTCAGTCATCCCCTTGTTTTCTTACCTACGATCTTGCCTTCAGAAATGTTTTTTAAAAGATTATCGTCTCCAGTTAAGTGTCCAGTGTATTTTGCTTTGCCCTGGCCTATAACTTTCAGTGGTTCTTTCTTCTCTCCTATTTCCTTTAATTTTTCTGTCAATGCAGATAGTTCTTGTACTTCTCCTCCAGAACCACATTTCAGCAGGTCTGAGGCGAGCTTCCTTTGGCTTTTCTAATGTACAGATTTTGCATCTGTGTGTCAGAACACTCCACACAAAGGTCTTTACAAATATTTTCTTAATGTGGAAGCTGATATGTTTATTCAGTTGCAGCTTCTTCTTATTTTGGAAGGAACTCTTCACCTGTGCTATTCTTTTCTTGAATGCCTTGAAATATTGATTGTTTTCTTGCAAAATGCTACTGAGATATTGAATTTCAGTTCCTTTCTTGAGTTGCTCATTGCCTGTTCTTGTGTCAGTCCTACCTCCTCCTCCTTTCTTGTCTGTAGCCATAACTTTTGTCTTCTTTGTATTCATTTTTAGCTTTAGTTTTACCACTTCTTGATTTAAGGCCTGAAACATTTTATTTAGTTCCTACTCTGATTTACTATTGTGATGTCATCAATCTGCAGTGTATATGCATGCAATTAAGTTTCCATATCGACATCATGCTCCAAAAACCACCTAACTGTGTGTGGCAGGGGGTACGTCTCATGCCACCAACTGATCCCCTCTGCCTTGTTCCACTTGTGAACAGTGCTTGGGAAGAATGACTGTCAGTACACTTCTGTATTATCTCTAACTTCTCAAATTTTCTTCTCGTGATCATTTCGTGAATTGTATATGAGAGAAACTATTATGTTGTCAGACTCTTCTCGGAAACTACTCTCTCGAAATTTGGGTAGTAAATCTTTCCGTGATGCACAACTGCTCTCTTATGGCATCTACCACTGGAGTTGCTGAGCATCTCTGTAATGATCTCACAGCGACTAAATGATCCTGTGACAAAACACTCCGCATTTCATTGGATCTTCTTTCTCTCTTCTGTCAGTCTTACTGGGTAAGGACACAGGGGTAATTTACATTCACTTAAGATTCTTCCTGTGAATCTTAGTCTGGCATCTGCTTTTCTATTGCTGTTTTATGTGGTCATTCCACTTTAAGGTTGCTCTGGATAGTTACTTCTAGATATTTTATGGTAGATTCTGTTTCCAGCAATTTGTCATTAATAGTGTAGTTGTACAGTATTGGATTTCTTTTCCTGTGTGTGTGTGTGTGTGTGTGTGTGTGTGTGTGTGTGATATGTTACATTTATTTATGTGCAGGGTCAACTGCCAGAGCCTACATCATTCACCAATCCTCTGCAGGTCATTGTGCAAATTGATACTGTCTTCTGTTATTGCTACTTTCTGATGGACAAGTGTAGTACCTGTGAACAATATTAAGGAGCCTCTGACACTTTCTACTGGATCATTTATATACATTGTAAATGTAATGGTCCTATCACATTTCCATGGCGTATTCCAGAAATTACCTTTTGATTCTGGTCATCTTTTCTTTGTTGTTGTTATTACTTCCTAGATGAACATATTAAGGAAGTAAGGTGATAGAAGGCACCCGTATCTCACTGCCCTTCTGGTTTTCCTTCTTTCATATCCGGTTCAGTACTCTGACTTTAGTATATACTCAAAATTAATCATCTGTCCTTCCACTTTGGACATTACTTTAAGGAATGATGATATAATGGTAATCTGTTTATTAAACAATATTTTAACGATACACTATGCTTTCTGATCATATAGTGGCTTTATGATGGAATTTGATACTGAAATTAGTAATCATTAGACAAAATAAAAGTGAAGCTATAATAAAAGAAAGTAATATTTTGGATCATGTCAGTTGTTGTTCCAAACAACAGCACGTCAGGAATAGGTTCAAATGGCTCTGAGCACTATGCGACTTAACTTCTGAGGTCATCAGTCGCCTAGAACTTAGAACTAATTAAACCTAACTAACCTAAGGACATCACACACATCCATGCCCGAGGCAGGATTCGAACCTGCGAATGTAGCGGTCATTCGGTTCCAGACTGTAGCGCCTAGAACCACACGGCCACTCTGGCTGTCCAGGAATAGGTACTAAATTATTTGTCCGCTGATGACCTCACAGCTTAGAACACTAAAACACAAATGTTAATTGTTTGTTATGTGCCCTGGTAGAGTTTACAGCTGTTTACAGTTCACGATTGGTTGTTGGAGATTGGACATTACTCACATAGTGTATTTAGTGCACAGTGCAGAAAAAGGCAGTGTCCAGAAAAGTAAACAAGTGTAAAGGCAAAAGTTTCATGACAGGATGTTGTGTCACCATACTTGGAAGACAATTATAGCCAAAGACAGAAATTTAAAAGAAACTGGCTCATTTGAGCTGCGGAGACCTAGTCGAGGATTCTCAGTAGATAATTGTTAGCACAGTAGAATTTATAAAGAGACAATGTCAGTTCGTGTCAGGGAAGGTTGATTGGTAAGTATCTATCAGCTTTCTCGTAAAACTCACAATTTGAAGAATACACATCAAGGAAAAGGTAGAAGTCCAACAGTGTCAAATCTAGACAATAATATCAATCATCCAACAGTTTTGCAAAATCCCCAGTTGTACTTTACTTACTTACTTACTTACTAACTTACTCAGATTTGCTGTGTACCATACAAGGAACTGGTTTCCACTAGTTCACTTGATCAGCTGCCAAGTTCTCACCTTCCTCCAAGTTTGTGTCCATGGATTGAAGATTCATTGCAAAAGTTCCAGGTGTTAAAAGGTCTTCCTGTACATCTGTATCTGTCCATTGATTTCAACAACAGTGTTGATTTTGGGATTCTTCCACCTTACATGCGTAGAACATAACCTGCAATCCTCAGTCTTCTTTCAACAATAATTTTGTGCAGGCTGTGTAGACCTCTTATTCTCAGCACTTCATCGTTTGTAACTTGGTTGGGTTAACATCTTCAGAATTCATCTCTAGCATTGTTGGTGAAAAACATGGAGACTGTGTGCTGATTTTACTGACATTTTCCAAGTCTCACACATATAAACGATAAAGGAGTGCAGTCAAAGCTTTGTTGGCATATTACAGACCTAATTGCCATATGGACTGATTTTCCAGTTCTGCTGGTGATTTCTGCATCTGTGACCTCATTATTACATACAAAGCTACCGAGATATGGCAATCTGTCAACATCTTGTATTATCTTCTATTGCACTGTAATCGGGGAAGAGACGAGTAATTTCCACTTACTTTGCACATTCTGTGTACCTTATCCCTATTAATTTTCAGCCCTACACAATAGGGCATTTAATGAGAAAGCATATAAAAATTAACTTGATGCCTTCCAAGGAGATGGTCTCTACTTAGTCTCTACTCCTTCAAGCCTGACTTTGTAAGTGTAGACCAGACATGGCTTAAATTCAGAAAAATAGTATCGACATCAATTAAGAGATATATACCAAATAAATTGAAAGGATACCAAATAAATTAAAAGGGTGGTGCACAAAATATGTCAAAACTCAGCTGCAGAAGCAATGAAAAAAAGCATGTCAAAATTTAAAAGAATGCAAAATCTCCAAGATTAGCGATGTTTTACTGAAGCTCGAAACTTAGGGTGGGTTTCAGTGCAAGATGTGTTTAATAGTTCCCATAGTGAAACTTCGTTTTGAAATCTGGAAGAAAATCCAAAGAGGTTCTGGTTGCATGTGTAGTACACCAATGGCAAGACACAACCAATACCTTCACTGCGCAATAGCTGTGGTAATATTACTGATGACAGTGCTACTAAAGCAGGGTTACTAAACACGGATTTCTGAAATTTCTTCACCAAAGACAACAAAGTTATTATTGCAGTATTCAAATCAAGAACAACTGCAACTGTGAGTAACTTAGTAGTAGCTCTCCTCAGTGTCATAAAGCAGTTATGTTTCTTTCAGAGAATGCTGATACAATAGCTCCATTAGAAATCATATATAGCCCTGGAGATTCTAAAAGGTATCAGATAGATTATATAATGGTAAGACAGAGATTTAGGAACCAGGTTTTAAATTGTAAGACATTTCCAGGGGCAGATGTGGACTCTGACCACAATCTATTGGTTATGACCTGTAGATTAAAACTGAAGAAACTGCAAAAAGGTGGGAATTTAAGGAGATGGGACCTGGATAAACTGAAAGAATCATAGGTTGTACAGAGTTTCAGGGAGAGCATAAGGGAACAATTGACAGGAATGGGGGAAAGAAATGCAGTAGAAGAATAATGGGTAACTTTGATGGATGAAGTAGTGAAGGCAGCAGAGGATCAAGTACGTAAAAAGACGAGGGCTAGTAGAAATCCTTGGGTAACAGAAGAAATATTGAATTTAATTGATGAAAGGAGAAAATATAAAAATGCAGTAAATGAAGCAGGCAAAAAGGAATACAAATGTCTCAAAAATGAGATCGACAGGAAGTGCAAAATGGCTAAGCAGGGAGGGCTAGAGGACAAATGTAGGGATGTAGAGGCTTATCTCACTAGGGGTAAGATAGGTACTGCCTACAGGAAAATTAGAGAGACCTTTGGAGATAAGAGAACCACTTGCATGAACATCAAGAGCTCAGATGGAAACCCAGTTCTAAGCAAAGAAGGGAAAGCAGAAAGGTGGAAGGAGTATATAGAGGGTCTATACAAGGGCGATACACTTGAGGACAATATTATGGAAATGGAAGAGGATGTAGATGAAGATGAAATGGGAGATACAATACTGCGTGAAGAGTTTGACAGAGCACTGAAAGACCTGAGTCGAAACAAGGCCCCTGGAGTAGACAACATTCCATTGGAACTACTGACGGCCTTGGGAGAGCCAGTCCAGACAAAACTCTACCATCTGGTGAGCAAGATGTATGAAACAGGCGAAATACCATCAGACTTCAAGAAGAATATAATAATTCCAATCCCAAAGAAAGCAGGTGTTGACAGATGTGAAAATTACCGAACAATCAGTTTAATAAGCCACAGCTGCAAAATACTAACACGAATTCTTTACAGACGAATGGAAAAACTAGTAGAAGCCGACCTCAGGGAAGATCAGTTTGGATTCCGTAGAAATACTGGAACATGTGAGGCATTACTGACCTTACGACTTATCTTGGAAGAAAGATTAAGGAAAGGCAAACCTACGTTTCTAGCATTTGTAGACTTAGGGAAATCTTTTAACAATGTTGACTGGAATACTCTCTTTCAAATTCTAAAGGTGGCAGGGGTAAAATACAGGGAGCGAAAGGCTATTTGCAATTTGTACAGAAACCAAATGGCAGTTATAAGAGTCGAGGGACATGAAAGGGAAGCAGTGGTTGGGAAGGGAGTAAGACAGGGTTATAGCCTCTCCCCGATGATATTCAATCTGTATATTGAGCAAGCAGTAAAAGAAATAAAAGAAAAATTCGGAGTAGGTATTAAAATCCATGGAGAAGAAATAAAAATGTTGAGGTTCGCCGATGACATTGTAATTCTGTCAGAGACAGCAAAGGACTTGGAAGAGCAGATGAACGGAATGGATGGTGTCTTGAAGGGAGGATATAAGATGAACATCAACAAAAGCAAAACGAGTGTAATGGAATGTAGTCGAATGAAGTAAGGTGATGCTGAGGGAATTAGGTTAGGAAATGAGACACTTAAAGTAGTAAAGGAGTTTTGCTATTTGGGGAGCAAAATAACTGATGTTGGTCGAAGTAGAGAGGATATAAAATGTAGACTGGCAATGGCAAGGAAAGCGTTTCTGAAGAAGAGAAATTTGTTAACATCGAGCATAGATGTAAGTGTCAGGAAGTCATTTCTGAAAGTATTTGTATGGAGTGTAGCCATGTATGGAAGTGAAACATGGATGGTAAATAGTTTGGACAAGAAGAGAATAGAAGCTTTCAAAATGTGGTGCTACAGAAGAATGCTAAAGATTAGATGGGTAGATCACATAACTAATGAGGAAGTATTGAATAGGATTGGGGAGAAAAGAAGTTTGTGGCACAACTTGACCAGAAGAAGGGATCGGTTGGTAGGACATGTTCTGAGGTATCAAGGGATCACCAATTTAGTATTGGAGGGCAGCATGGAGGGTAAAAATAGTAGGGGGAGACCAAGAGATGAATACACTAAGCAGATTCAGAAGGATGTAGGTTGCAGTAGGTACTGGGACATGAAGAAGCTTGCACTGGATAGAGTAGCATGGAGAGCTGCATCAAACCAGTCTCAGGACTGAAGACCACAACAACAACATATAGCCACTCATTTGATAAAGATCCATACCTAGAGACTGAAAAGTTGCTCAGGTCACACCAATGCTCAAGAAAGAAAAGAGGAGTAATCTACTAAATAACAGACTCATATCACTAATGTTGATTTGCATTAGGATTTTGGAACATATATTGTGTTTGAATATTATGAATTATCTCAAAGATAATGATTCATTGATAAATAGCCAAGATAGATTCAGAAATATTGACCTTTTAAAACACAGCTAGCTCTTTAGTCACACAAAGTAATAAGTGCTGTCGACTGGGGCTCTCAAATTGATTCCATATTTGTAGATTTCCAGAAGACTTTTTGAAACAGTTCCTCACAAGTATTTTCTAATCATCTTGTGTGCCTATGGTGTATTGTCTCAGTTGTGCAACTGGATGTGTGGTTTCCTGTCAGAAAGGTCACAGTTCATAGTAATTGATGGAAAATCGTCAAGTAAAACAAAAGTGATATCTGACATTCCTCAAGGAAGTGTTATAGACCACCTGCTGTTGCCGATCTACATTAACAATTTAAGAGAGAATCTGAGCAGTCCTCTTAGATGATGATATCATTTACAGTCTTGCATATCATTTACTGTCTTGTAAAGTGATCAGATGATCAAAACGAACTGCAAAATGATTTAGGCTACCTATCCATATGATGCAAAAAGTGGTAACTGACCTTAAATAATAAAAATTGTTGTCATCCGCATGAGTAGTAGAAGGTATCTACTAAATTTTGGTTACATGATAATTCACGCAGATCTAAAGGCTGTGAAGTCTATTGAATACTTAGGAATTACATTTACAAATAACTTAAATTGGAATGCCCACATAGATAACGCGGTGGGAAAGCAAACAAAAGACTGTGATTTAATAGTAAAACATTTAGAAGGTTAGGATTACTAAAGAGACTATCTACAACTATACTTGTCTGTCCTCTTTTGGAGTATTCTGCATGGTGTGAGATCCTTACCAGATAGGACTGACAAAGGACATCATTTAAAAGTTCAAAGAAGGGCAGCTCATTTTGTATTATTGGGAAACAGGAAAGTGCATGCCACAGATATCGCATGTGAATTGGGGTGGCAGTCATTAAAGCAAAAGCATTTTGCTGGAGCAGGTTCTTAAAATTTCAATCATCAATTTTCTCCTCCGAATGTGAAAATATTTTGTTAGAGCCCTCTTACATAGGGAGAAATGATCATTGTAATAAAATAAAAGAAATCAGAGCTTGTACGGAAATATTGAAGTGTTTGGTTTTCCTCAAATGCTGTAGGGGAGTGGAATGGTAGATAAATAGGTTGAGGGTGGTTCTCTGAACCCTCTGCCAGCAATTAATTGTGAATTACAGACTAGTCATGCAGATATAGATAATGTAGATAGGCTTTCAATATTGTGCACTGATTCTCTAATTTTATACATTGCTCAAATACTTTCGTGGGGCTTTGGAGTGACCCCTTCAAAATAACACTTTACCAGTCTTCTTAATATGTATTTTGGTAACCCGGTTGATAAGAAGTTACAACAATACTCTCTTATTACTCCCCAGTTTTGGGTTTTATTAATGAACAAAATCGCCGCAGTGTTCCATAACAATTACGGGCTGAAGTTTCCTGCTGATGGAACCAATATGATTTTCTGTGTTTCTGAGCATACAGGTTGTGTATGCTGTTTGGAGCCTGTTGTATGCTGAATCAAATGTTTTTATTGTTGTGATCTTCCATCTGAAGATTGGTTTCATGGAGTTGCCCATGCTAGCTTATCCTCTGTGACCCTCTTCACCTCTGGGTAACTACTGCAGCGTACAATAACTTGAACTTGCTTACTGCAGTCAGTTTTTGGTCTCCTACAGTTGTTACCCCCATTATATTCACAGATGACCACATATTGTGGAAATTGCATATTGTAATGTAGGATGCAACAATAAGGTACAGAAAGTTTCTGTTGAAAATTACGAATTATTTAGGAATAAAGGAGATGGCTCACCAAAAGGCAGAAGCACTGTCTCATCGATAGGCACACGAACAAAAGGTATGTAGAATGAGATTTTCACCGTGCAGTGGAGTGTGCACTGATATGAAACTTCCTGGCAGATTAAAACTGTGTGCCGGACCAAGAGTCAAACTTGGGACCTTTGCCTTTCGTGGGCAAGTGCTGAGCTATCCTTGCACGACTCACGACCCATCCTCACAGCTTTACTTCCACCAGTACCTCGTCTTCTACCTTCCAAACTAAAAGGTACGTTACTTGGCGAGCTTCCAGAATGCACTTTCTTTTTCTAGCTGTAGGGAAAACATGTGCGCTCGCCCACACACACACACACACACACACACACACACACACTCTCTCTCTCACATGCGCATGCATGTCTCCTTATGCTGTGGTCGCTCAACTGCCAGCTCTTTACTGGCCCATGGTGAGTGTTCTGGAGTGAGGTGGGGCTTTAGAGTGGGGTAGGATGGGGTGGGTTGAGGCAATGTGAGAGATGGAGAGAGATGGGAGGGGTTTGGAGGGAAGCATTTAGTGGCTCGTGGGAGAGTGGGGAGCCATCTGTGGGCTAGCTAGGGGTGCAGGTAGAGGGGTCAGGTGACAGACAGCTGGGCACTCATAGACTAGGGTGTGACGTGAGATAACAGCACACAACTAGCTGATTTGCGAGGGGGGAGAGAGGGGTGTGTGTGTGGGGGGGGGGCTGGGAGTTAACTTGGATTTAGGCCAGGAAGCAAAGGATGTGCTGTAAGTATGGCTACGAAAGTTGAGTATTCTTAAATAAGATCAGCTGGTGCCAATGTATTGGAAAGTAACTGGCACACAAAGTGCAATTGTGGCTCCTTTTTCTTTAAAAGTTTTAAATAGTCTGCAGAGCAAATTGAATTAGGAGGATCAGGCATTTGTGTGGGTCTAGGAAAGTAAATTGTAGAGCCAGATAAAAGGCGCACAAGACAGGAGGGGTACTACTACTCATCACTGCTGTATCGTGCTACTAGTACATGTCAGTGTGAGTGCACCGAGAGTGGTGTTGCCGTACATGCGTCTTTAAATTGGTCACCGACTGATCATTGCAGGCTGGCTGCTGGAGGCCGTCTCTGGGAGCCAAGCGTGCCGTGCGGTCCCTGCCGTGCCATCTGCTGGTGACTCGCACATATATTAGTGTGGAACAGTGCTGACTGACTCTCTGTGTGATTCTAGTTTGTAATGTGCACATCAGTGTTCTGTGTCTTGTTGAGTCCTTAGAGGCACATTGTTCGGAGGTTATTATTAAAGCCATATTTGTGCGACTTGGATCACACTTCAGTATTTATTTATTTATTTATTTATTTCTTGTTCCATAGATCCAGTTAGTGAGTCAATCACAAGGATATGGAACGTGTCAAATTGTACAGGTTTCAATTTAAACTATACAAGGGCAATTCAATGGCAAATTGTACATAGTTTAAGTAAGACATACTATAAATAAAGTAACAGATACAATATCAGCTAGATAACATAACAACCATTTGACAGAAAAAGGAGTTTCAAATAAAGGTTAAAGGAAAGAGCACAAAGTTAAATCAGATATTAGGCCTACAAGAGTAAATACATGTATAGCCAATCTGTTGTTACAAAAAGTGAGCTAATTCCCAAATGCACAATAAAATCAATTGAACTACTTCTAGACGCAATAAGTTTAGTGATGGTATACATTTTCTTTCAGGTATTCATCCACAGTATAATAAGATTTCTCTGTCAGGTAATCTTTGAGAACTCGTTTAAATTTTGGCAGTTCTGTATGAACACATTTGATATGTAGTGGTAGAGCATTGAACAGCTTAATGCTGGAGTAGTAAACTCCTTTTTGTACCAGAGTGAGATGTTTCATTTCTAAATGTAGATTGTTTTTGTTTCTGGTGTTATAACCATGGAATTTACTGTTGTCTTGGTAGATGGAATAATTTTTGCACACAAAGGTCAGCAAGGAAAAAATATACTGTGAGGCAGTTGTTAGGATACCTATCTTCCGAAACAAGTGCCTGCAAGAGTGTCTTTGATTAACCCCACACGTTATTCTGATTGCTTTTTTTTTGGATGGTGAAAACTTGTTTTGCAAGTGGTTGGTTCCCCCAGAATATGATAGCATATGACATCAATGAGTGGAAGTAGCCAAAGTAGGCAACCTTAATAGTGTCAACTTCAGCCACTGAAGAAATTACCGGTAGTGAAAATGTTGCCGAGCTAAGTTTTTTACATAGATGAAGAATGTGAACTGACCAATTACATTTACTGTCTATGTAAGCACCCAGGAATTTTGTTTCTTCAACTTTCTGTATTGGTTGATCTCTACATTTTATGTCAATTTCATTGGGATTACTTTGTGATGTATGGAACCTCATATAATGAGTTTTATCTGCATTGAGTGAGAGACCATTTGAGGAGAAACAATTTAAGATGTCATTAAAAACAGTAGTTGTAGTTTTTTCAAGATCATGATCAGTCAAATCGTCAATTAGAATTGTGGTATCATCGGCAAACAGGGTAAATTTGCTGTTTGTCTCAGAACAAAGAGGAAGATCATTAATAAAGATGAGGAAAATCAGTGGGCCCAAAACGGAGCCTTGAGGCACACCACACGTTATCATGCCCCATTCAGACGAGGCAGGTTCTCCAGAAGAGCCATTTAGCATTACAGTCTGCTTCTGATCCTGTAGATATGATTGTAGCCACAAGCCAACAGTACCACCTAAACCATAGTATTCTGCCTTTTTCCAAAGAATTTGGTGGTTTACACAGTCAAAGGCTTTCGTAAGATCGCAAAAAATACCCACTGGAGACATTTTTTTGTTAATGGCTTCCAAAACTTGGTTGCTGAAAGAGAATATTGCCTGTTCAGTACAAAGACCGGCACGAAAACCAAACTGATTTTTGCTTAAGATACTATGGAATTTGAGATGGTCTACAATCCTCCTGTGCATGAGTTTTTCTAGAATTTTCGAGAAGGTAGTTAATAGGGATATTGGGCGATAGTTTGTAACAATGCTTTTATCCCCTTTTTTAAAGAGAGGAATCACTACAGCCAACTTAAGTCTGTCAGGGACAATCCCATCTTGTAGGGATGCATTGTATATGTTGCATAAGGTGGGACTAACAAATTTATAACAGTGTTTCAGTATTTTACTAGAAATATTGTCCACACCAGCAGAATTTTTGTTTTTTAATGATCTAATTACTCTTATGACTTCGCTTACAGTAAATGGAGATAAGGATAACTGTGGGATTCTGTTGCTAATAGCTTTCTGTAGGAGGGACAATGATTCTTCCATAGAACCATTACAGCTTGTCTTCTCTGCTGCTCTCAAAAAGTGGTTATTAAATATTTCTGCAACCAACTCAGGTTTCTTTATGATACTGTCCCCTGTTTTAATCTCTACCTGAGACATGTTCCCTGTTGTCCTGCCAGTTTACCTCTTTATTACATTCCTTATAGTTTTAATTTTATTTTCTGAGCTTTCAATTTCTGATTTTATGCACATACTTTTAGATTTATTTATAACCTTCTTGAGAATGCTACAGTAAAGTTTGTAGTGTTGTCATTTCTTTGGATCATTACAAGTCCTGAGAGAACTGTATAACATCCTTTTTGTTCTACAAGATGTTGTTATCCCTGTAGTGATCCAAGACTTCTTGGCATTGCCTATATGACTATTTCTAACTACTTTTTTTTGGGAAAGATGGACTCAAATACAGACATGAATTCATTTAAAAATGAATTGTACTTTTTGTTTACATCTGTTTCCCTATCAACTCGGCTCCAGTCTATCTCTTTTAGGCTATCACTGAATTTTTTAAGGCCCTGTTCATTTATTATCCTAAAAGATTTCCAAGAATGCTCGGAACTGTTGCACACACTGATGTAATTGAGCCTAAGCAATTGACCACCATGATCAGAAAGGCCAAGGATTGGATGTACAATGATCTCATTCCATGTAGACTTACCTATAAATATATTATCTATCAGACTTTTACTGTTAACAGCAACCCTAGTTGGGAAATCTACTATTGTCATCAGATTATAAGACTCCATTAAATGTACTAAATCAGCTTTACTATTGCTCTCATTTAGGAAATCAACATTAAAGTCACCAGTAATTATCAAGTTCTTGGACTTTGAGTACAGTATGGATAATAAAGAATCTAAGTGCTTAAGAAATACATTCAAATTCCCTGAGGGAGATCTATACAGTGCTAACACTACAGCCGTGAAGTCATTTACAGTAATCTCAACACCACATACTTCAATTTGTTGCTCTATACAATGGCTCTTTAAATCTAATGCATTGTAAAATATGTTGTTTTTTACATAAATTACCACTCCACCTTTTTCCATGATGGTTCTTGAGTAATGCGCTGCCTGACACACAGTATTACTTGGTTAGTACATCACCACAAACATATGGACCGGGACTGTACATGCTTTGACAGTTTGCTACGTCTCTCTCTTCTAGGACTGACATGGTAGCTGCCTTGCATTTCTTAATGACTCTGACCTTGTCAACCACAAACTGAATCTTAGTACAGTCATGATTTCCCTGAAGAGATTACATGACAGCAGAGACTTGTAAAATTGTGTTACCCATTTCTCTAGCCAGTGAAGATTCATTCTATACCTTCAGATACAGTGTCATTTAGGAGTAGAACAGCAAGAAATACGTAGCTCCTCTAACAGTAATGACAGTTTATCACCTCCCAACACTACATGTGCCAATGTTTCAGTGCATTTTTGAATATGTTTGTTAACAGATTCATCAACACAACAAAAATTTATGATCTCAGTAGCATCTTATTTCTTAACTCATACTTTACTATTCATCAGAATCTTCATCGCTGCTCTTTGATTCGTCAGAGCTCCCTGCTGTACTTTGTTTTATTTCATAGTCAGAATTAGTTGAAATACCACCTACCGTATTTACCCAAATCTAAGCCGCACTCAAACCTGAAAAATGAGACTCGAAATAAAGGAAAGAAAAAAAAAAAAAATTCCCGAATCTAAGCCACACCTGAAATTTGAGACTCGAAGTTCAAGGGGAGAGAAAAGTTTTAGGCCGCACCTCCAAATCGAAACAAAGTTGGTCCGTTGTAATATGAGACACAATTTAGGTCGAATGAATGACGATACAGCTACAGTAGTTTGGTTCGAGTCGTAAGCTTAGCAGTTAAGCTTTACCAGGTAGCCTTTGCTATGCGTCAGGCGCTCCATCCGTATTTATACTGGTACCCTTCCTTTTTCATGTGCTTCATCTGGTTTGAATCAATTGCTTATTTTGCTTTGATCTGATAAGTGCCGTTTTCCTTGTTATAGGCGTTTATGTCACTCTAAGCTGAAAATGCATTACTGTACTGTGTCATGCATTGTTTGTCTCATTCTGATAGTGCGTGTTTGCGGCCTGTCGTCACTCGTGGCATGGCTTGCTTTTGTACACGCTACCGCTGCCTACAATTAAAAAAAAAAAAAAAAAAAAAAAAAAAAAAAAAAAAAAAAAAAAAAAAAAAAAAAGAAGAGAGAGAAATCATCTCATTAGCGAAACAATGGCAAGAGACTACTATTTGTTGTTCCTTACACTGCTGCTTTCTTTGATAATGATCAACAAGAACCAAATAATAGACTGCGTATGATAGAACATGTTCTGAACGAGAGTTAGGTGAAAATTTTTCTCCATTTGAAAATCTTTGCGGCCGCTTCTTTAGTACATCAAATTCTGCACAGAAATTAGAGTCATCTTGGATATAAAAATCTAGTCAGTTGCCGTGCTTCATTTCTGACTGTATCACTATTAGGCATAAGAATAATATGAATATAAACATGACACGATACGTATATTCTTCCGCGTTTGCTGTTGTCTCACTCTAGTTTTGTAGTTTATTAGGCAGACAGGATTTAAATAAGATAGCAGCAAACACGAAAGAATACGTGGCAAAATGTTTATATTCGTATTACTCTTATGATGAAGAGAATACTGCATGTGATTCACATTTCATCAGGTTCCTATTAGCAACCGTCTCTTCTCACAGGTAGGAAAAAATTCGGAACATTGAGTTGGCCATATTGACAAACATCCCAAACAGTCTTGCCGGTCGGATTTTCGTAATACATTGAAGTTCTGCTACATTCGAAGATGAACAATACGGAATTTGTATTTACTTCGTTGGATAATGTATGAAAATTGTCTTCCACCTTTTTTTTTTTAATTTATTTACTGACGCAGAGGTTTTTCCGCCAGTATTTATCTTTGTGCCTATGAAGCATGCCTGTGTAGTGCTACATATATTCGATGGCAGAAATTAGTTGTTTCAGCACCTACTGACATTTTTCAGAACTTCCACTTGCTTTGCACTCGATTCCAAGCCGCATGCGGTTTTTTGGATTACAAAAACCAGAAAAAAAGTGCGGCTTAGATTTGAGTAAATACGGTACATCCTCTCCTTTGGATTCAACTTCTTAAGTATTATATTTCAAGTCAACACCTGCTAATCTGTGAGACCGAAATGATGAGCCATACTACTCTATTTCACTGTACCTGTATGTTTCATTTGTATAACATTTTATTCCATCATAGATGCTGCACTTATAGTTTCATATATGCATTGCAGCAGCAGACACAATAAAAGTAGCAATCAGCAGTGCTTAGTTTGTTGAATGGGTAAAAAATATGCCATTGTCCCAGTTCCACATATCCCCAAAATTTGATTCTGCCAAATTCTGTACTCTCTGAAATCGAATGTTTAATCCAAAGATGAAAGTGAACAAGTTTGATGCAGTATTGCTAATATTGTTTATTACTCATCTTGCTGAATGAAGTGCATACCGTATCCTTTCTGAAAGGTTTGCAGAAGTAATGCACATACCAGTTTTCTAAAAACTTACATTGAGATTGTGCTCTCCTTCCTCTTGTACAAATTAGTAGAGCCCTTTGGATTACTCCACAATATGCCTCTTGGCAAGGTGGTAATGACAGTATTATGAAAAGGATAGATTGGCACTCACTGTATAGTGTAAATGTGTTGCTGGCAGGGGGGGGGGGGGGGGGGGGGGGTGGGGGGGGGGGGAAAGGAACACCACCTATTATTAAACACGTAAGCTTTTGGTGCAAACCCCCCCCCCCCCTTCCCTCACACACACACACACACACACACACACACACACACACGCACACGCACACACATGCGCGCAAATGCAGATCACACATACATGACCACTGTCTCCGGCTGCTAGGGCCAGACTGGGAGCAACTGTGCATCATGGGAGAAACAACGGTTGGGTGTGTGTGTGTGTGTGTGTGTGTGTGTGTGTGTGTGTGTGTGTGTGTGTGTTTTTTGTCCACTTTGGAAGAAGTCTTTCTGATGGAAAACTTACGTGTTTAGTAGTCTTTTTGTTGTGCTTGTCTGTGACCTAACATCTCCTGTATACAGTGAATAGCAATGTATCTTTTTTATAATATGGTCATTACTCCAGCCTAGATTTCTATTGTTTGTTTCCTTTTAAGACCTTATAAAGACAGTTACTGACAATTTCTTTTTTCTTATTGGAGAAAAGTAAAACCATATGGGGGCCAGACGTAGATTGTAAATGAATATGGAATAGAGTATTTTTATTCTCCCTGTATGCAGTGTCAATAACGTCACCTCACACACTTCATTTCTGGCAGCACCTCCTTCTCAACACATGACTGTCCCCCACCACCTCACCATAGTCTTCAAGTTATATCCTATAGCACTTCTGGGTGGACAAATAGATGAAGGATGTAGTTTAAAACAGTATAACTAAACTTAAAAGTCAAACTGCCCTTTTATAGAGACTGCCATCATTATTTAAACATACTAAACAACATCAAAACAGTCGAAAGAATTTTTTTTTCAAAAGAGCGGAAAATTGTAGTGAAATTCATGAGAGGATTGTTTTAAATTGTTATATCTTAAATCAATAAGTATGTCAGCATTTCCCAGGATTTTCTGGCTTAATTAAGACTAGGTCATGCCACCACAGTGGTCAGACAGTGGACTTGACTTCCAGAGGACAACGGACCCGAATCCCATCGGGCCATCAAAATTTGGGTTTTCCTTGATTTCCCTAAATGATTTAAGACAAATGCTGGGATGGTTCCTTTGAAAAAGATGACATTCGGCTGAGGAAGTTAATTTCTGTGGCATGTCTGATGACACAGTGCTGGTGGAAGCACGAGTATTTCAGAGCACACCATTCATTGCACATTGTTAAACATAGGGCTCTGCTGCAGAAAACCCCTGTATGTTCCCATGTTGACAACACAGTTGAATTACAATTTCTGTGGCTCAGGAGCATTGAGATTGGGCAGTGAATCAATAGAAATGTGTCATCTGGTTGAATCATTCGAGTTTCGCATTACACCTACTTGACGGTTTTGTGCACATACACTGTCAACAGAGTGAATTGGTGCTTGAAAGGTGCACTTTGCTACAGACTTAGGCCAGTGGGAGCAATATTATGCTATGGAGGACATTCACCTGGTCTTCTATGGGTCCTGTGGTAGTAACTGAAGGCTCCATAACAGCTTTGTTCTGTGTGAACATTATTGTGCACTGTCCGCACCCTGTCCCTAATGAAGGTGACATGTTTCAACAATATGACTTTCAGTGTCACGAGGCCAGAATCAAATTCACCCCTTCTGAATCTGATGGAATACATCTGCGATGCTATCAGATACCAGTTCTGCACCCAGAAACCACTGATCTCCAATTTATGGGAATTACATGACCTGTGCTTAGACATGCGGTGCTGCATAATGCTGGGAACATACCTCACATAATGCTGGGAACATACCTGAAATTTGTTGAACTTGTCCCACACAAAATCACTGCTGTATTGTGTTCCAACAGTGGACAAACACATTATCAAACAGGAGGTCATAGTGTTTTGTCTCATCAGTTTATATATTCAATGCTTGAATGAAAGGTGTGCTCTTTTCCTTTTTTCTGCCATTGCGTGTATGTGTAAAGCGGGATGTTCTACCATTTGGGCTTGTTTATATGATGGCTGTCAGTATTACCACCTGCACAGATACTAAATGCTCCTTTTCTGAAGACCTTTTATCTTGAGAACACTTTCAACTTTGTTTCACAAATGGCAGCACAGTTTCATGTAATTGTTAAAATAACACTTTCAGCAAAAGATGTGTGCGTTGGAGTGGGGAAAAAGATTGGAGATGTATGTAGTTTAATTTTCATAAATTGTTAAGAAGGTTAACAGCTTGGCATGCTAAGATAAATTCAGACATTCTCTAAAAAGAGAGAAAAAGATTAATTTAACAGAATCAGTGAGGTATACAAATATAACAACAGACTTGTAGAACCATTATTTTGTAGGTTAGATTAGATTAGATTCAGCTTTTGTTCCAAGACCCAAAACATGAGACGATTCTCATGGGTGAGTAACATGCCAGAAAGTATAACATAAAAAATATAAAACATTTGAATACCCTGATCATTTGTCAGGAGATTGTCAAACTAGGTGAATACAATACAAACTGGAACAGCTAATATTTTCAGAATTGATACGCTGTCAGACTGAAACATTGTTATGCACTATTAATAAATTTATCAAACAAAAAGTACATAATCTTGACTGTTATGACAAAGTGCTCTCAGAACTGAAATCTAACAGACATTCTTATTTAAGCTGGCCTAACAGCCACTGTTAAGATATTCATCTATTGAGTAGGATGAGTTACCTATCAAAAAGTCTTTCAAACTCTGTTTAAACCATGCTTTATCTGATACCAAGTTTTTAATGGTGTCTTTCTTCCACAGATAAATTGTGTT
The DNA here is from genome assembly GCF_021461395.2 of Schistocerca americana. Lineage (NCBI taxonomy): Eukaryota > Metazoa > Arthropoda > Insecta > Orthoptera > Acrididae > Schistocerca > Schistocerca americana. The sequence continues at coordinate 765,426,031 of NC_060123.1, forward strand.
GTAATGCGAGGTTTTAATGAAGATGAAGTGTGCAGTTTTGTGGAGTTAACAAAAGAGAAAAATGTTGATGTAAGATTTATCGAGTACATGCCTTTCAGCGGCAACAAATGGAATGATGGGAAGATGGTCTCATTTAGTGAAATGGTCCAAATAATTAGAAAGCAGTGGCCTAATTTTGATCCTCTGCCCAATGGGCCCAATGATACCTCAAAGGTACGTCCAGTATTACATATGAACATACATTGAAAATAATTTAATGTTTATGACTTACTACCAATCACAATAATACTTCACATCTGCTGGTGGTATGAGAGATGGACTGGTTTAGTTACATATTTCTCATCCCATTCAGTAAGTCTGTCCTGGCCTGGGTTTCTCTGCAGCTTTTCTACAACTCTCCCCATTTCCTAAACCTTGACAATCCTTTTCTTTCTTCCCTTTTCCGTCCCCTTATTGTTTCTGCCAGAAGAAGAAGCCACTGGCTCCGAAAGCTTGCACATTTCCATAACTTTAAGGGGAGTTAGAAGGGGAAAACATTCTTTTTCACTTTTTCGGGTTTTTACCTGATTATAAAATTTGCAATTTTCCAAATAAAATGATATGTATATTACTTATAAACTTGCGTGGGAAGTATTATATTTTATTTTCTAAAATATAATCTACACTAGTTGAAAATGTTAAAATTGTTACACGCATTACTTCAAGACCTAATAAAATCGGTAATTTTTTATATACAGGGTAGTCCATTGATCGTGACCGGGCCATATATCTCACGAAATAAGTGTCAAACGAAAAAACTACAAAGAACGAAATTTGTCTAGCTCGAAGGGGGAAACCAGCTGGCGCAATGGTTGGCCTGCTATAAGGCGCTGCCATAGCTCAAACTGATATCAACTGTGTTTTTTTAAATAGGAACCCCATTTTTTATTGCATATTCATGTAATACGTAAAGAAATGTGAATGTTTTAGTTGGACCACTTTTTTCGCTTTGTGATAGATGGCGCTGTAATAGTCACAAACATATGTCTCATAATTTTAGACGAACAGTTGGTAACAGGAAGGTTTTTTAAATTAAAATACAGAACATAGGTACATTTGAACATTTTATTTTGGTTGTTCCATATGTGATACATGTACCTTTGTGAACTTATCATTTCTGAGAACGCATGCTGTTACGGCGTGATTACCTGTGAATACGACATTAATGCAATAAATGCTCAAAATGATGTCTGTCAACCTCAATGCCTTTGGCAATACGTGTAACGACATTCCTCTCAACAGTGAGTAGTTCGCCTTCCGTAATGTTCGCACATGCATTGACAATGCACTGACGCATGTTGTCAGGCATTGTCGGTGGATCACGATAGCAAATATCCTTCAACTTTCCCCACAGAAAGAAATCCGGGGACGTCGGATCCGGTGAACGTGCGGGCCATGGTATGGTGCTTTGACAACCAATCCACCTGTCATGAAATATGCTATTCAATACTGCTTCAACCGCACGCAAACTATTTGCCGGACATCCATCATGTTGGAAGTACATCGCCATTCTGTCATGCAGTGAAACATGTAGTAGTAACATTGGTTGAACATTATGCAGGAAATCAGCATACATTGCACCATTTAGATTGCCATCGATAAAATGGGGGCCAATTATCCTTCCTCCCTTAATGCCACACCATACATTAACCTGCCTAGGTCGCTGCTGTTCCACTTGTTGCTGCCATCATAGATTTTCCGTTGCCCAATAGTGCATATTATGGCGGTTTAGGTTACCGCTGTTGGTGAATGATGCCTCATCGCTAAATAGAATGCATGCAAAAAATCTTTCATCGTCCTGTAATTTCTCTTGTGCCCAGTGGCAGAACTGTACATGACGTTTAAAGTCATCGCCATGCAATTCCTGGTGCATAGAAATATGGTACGGGTGCAATCGATGTTGATGTAGCATTCTAAACACCGACGTTTTTGAGATTCCCAATTCTCACGCTTTTTGTCTGCTACTGATGTGTGGATTAGCTGCCCCAGCAGCTAAAACACCTACTAGGGCATCATCATTTGTTGCAGGTCGTGGTTGATGTTTCACATGTGGCTGGACACTTCCTGTTTCCTTAAATAATGTAACTATCCGGCGAATGGTCTGGACACTTCAATGATATCGTCCAGGATACCAAGCAGCATACATAGCACACGCCCCTTGGGCATTTTGATCACAATAGCCATACATCAACACGATATCGACCTTTTCCGCAATTGGTAAACGGTCCATTTTAACACAGGTAATGTATCACGAAGCAAATACCGTCCGCACTGGCGGAATGTTATGTGATACCACATACTTATATGTTTGTGACTATTACAGCAGCTGGCTGGAGTGGCAGAGCAGTGCTAGGCGCTACAGTCTGGAAACGCGCGACCGCTACGGTCGCAGGTTCGATCCTGCCTCGGGCATGGATGTGTGTGATGTCCTTAGGTTAGTTAGATTTAAGTAGTTCTAAGTTCTAAGGGACTGATGACCTCAGAAGTTAAGTCCCATAGTGCTCAGAGCCATTTGAACCATTTTTGACTATTACAGCCCCATCTATCACAAAGCGAAAAAAGTGGTCCAGCTAAAACATTCATATTTCTTTACGTACTACATGAATATGTAATAAAAAATGGGGGTTCCTATTTTAAAAAAATGCAGTTGATATGAGTTTGACCCATGGCAGTGCCATCTACCAGGCCAACCATAGCGCCATCTGGTTTCTCCCTTCAAGCTAGACGAATTTCGTTCTTTGTAGTTTTTTCATTTGATGCTTATTATGTGAGATATTTGGCCCGGTCACTATCAATGGACCACCCTGTAGAAAGCTGTGGATTGCTGTGTTATAAAGGTTAAATTATGTGTTTGTATTGGTAGCACTGTCAAAAATAGTATCGTATCTTTTCATAGTATAAACATGCTTTGTATATCGAAGTGCTAACATTTTTCTGAGGAATAGTGACGAATAGACTGGTAAATCTCTCAAAAAGTATGACTCCAAAATGAAGTGTTTTTAAGAAATGTGGGTTTCATGGTAATAAATTTTTGAATAAAGAGAAACATTGTGTTCAGCATGTGGTGTGTGAAGTTACAGACAATGAAATACTCGCAAACTCATGAGTATCTAGAGAAACACCCATTAGTGCTTCGAAGATTAAAATAAAACATAGTGATAACACAGTTATCTCAAAACAAAACTCATGTAAATGGTAGGTTAGGTTATATTCTGATACATCTACACATCGTAACAGGGGTGTTATGTGAATGTGTGTGCTGTATGTATGTGGTGGGCCAGTTAGTTTACATGAAGACATTGAGGTATCAAATGGACTAGCCAGGAAACTTATCATTAGTTCTGCCAGTTGTAAATATACTCATTCATTTTGGAGTTCTGATAAGTGTAAAGATAATTATTTTGAAATAAATGTTAGGTGGTTTTATGGATTGAGAGCTATTGGCAAAGGACACACTGCAGCAGAAACAATGTGTGTCGTGATGTATATGCCACGCCCACTTTGTAAAATGGACAAGTATGCAGGATTTATTGGAGCTGCTGTGAAATCCACTGCATGTGAGTCAATTAAGGGTGCTGCAAATGAAGCTGCTGAAATAAACGATGGTATGATTGACATATCAGTAGCTTTTGGGGCACTTGGTAGAAGCGCAGCTGAAGTTCTAAGAATTCTGTTGCTACAGTGACCAGTGGTGGATACTGGAAAGCTAATAGATTTCCAGATTTTAACCAAACATTCTTATAAGTATAAATCAGGGAATGAAGAAGGGCATATCTGTGACAGAAATTATGAAGGACAACTAGTCGTACGGAGGCCTGTGCAGCTGTTGAAATTTATAATCGATCTGTAAACTAAAGGGGAGTGTGTTACACTAAGTTCTTTGGTTGTGCAGACTCAAATGCATATAACAGTGTAGTAGCCACTCAGCCTTATGGTGAGAAGCTTATCACAGAACTGGAATGTGTTGGTCATGCCCTCCTGGATCTGGTTCATGGTGCAATTACCGCAATGCCCAGTACTCAAACAGGTCATACAGCCATGAACATTATATCCCAGCAGCAGTTGTGGATATCATAAAACCTGTTTACAGAGACCTGGCAATCCTGAATTATTGAAGAAGTGTCTGCATTGTCAGACTCAAAATCCCAATGAGTCGTTCAATAATCTTATAGCGTCAGTGTCGTCGTAACTGCCGTCTGCGTCACGTCTGCTGTGCAGCGAGCTATGCTGATTTAAGTATTAACTCTATTTTTCTTACTTGTAACTTCTTCTTCCGTGTGTTTTTGCTTTTAGGAAGCTTTAATTGTCGAGTGCTACTAATAGTGTTCCATAGATTTTGTGTTTGTTTTGAATACAGTCAGAGAAAGTCCGTTTAGTCAGCCATAGTGCCAGTAGTGCTAGTGTTTGTTTTCAATACAGTCCAGAGACAGGTAGTGCTATTTTCATTGTTTTCTACAGGAAGTGTCTAGTAACCACAGTTTAGTCAACTATCAGCCGCCTTTAGTGAATTAGCAGTCTAGTTATAAGTTGATTAACTCTCTACAGTAAATTGATTTCTTAAGATGGATAGGATGTGAGACTGCTGTGTACGGACACAGGAGGAGCTGGCCACTGTTCGCAAACAGCTGAACGTGTTGATGGCCGCGGTTAGCCGTCTTCAGGCAGTGGTGAGTCTTGTGCGTTGCATGGTACACCCCAGGTGTTACATGCTTCACCCACTGACCCTGCTGTCGACACATCTTTGCGGATACCGGGCGTGGTTGTGCCACCCTCTTCCCAAGGGGAGTGGCGGGTTCAGCGGCGTTCGCGGCGCACGAGGTGGAGGGTCAGTGTGGAGGCTGGCCGTGTGGCATCGCCCGTTCTGCCTGTGAGTGGACATGTGGCCACTCCTTCAGCAAGGTCCGAGCAGGCACATGGGGGGAGGGGTTTATTAGTTATTGGGAGCTCCAACGTTAGGTGGGTGATGGAGCCGCTTAGGGAAATAGCGGAAAGGTCGGGGAAGAAGGTCAGTGTTCACTCTGTCTGCTTGCCGGGGGTCTCATCCGAGATGTGGAGGAGACCGCGCCGGCAGTGATAGAGAGCACTGGGTGCACCCGACTGCAAATTGTTGCTCATGTCGGCACCAATGACTCCTGCCGTCTGGGTTCAGAGGTCATCCTCAGTTCGTTCAGGCGGTTAGCGGAGTTGGTGAAGGCGGAAAGCCTCGCGGGGTGGAATCTGAGCTAGCTATTTGTAGTATCGTTCCCAGAACCGATAGTGATCCTCTGGTTGGGAGCCGAGTGGAAGGCTTAAACCAGGGACTCAGACGATTCTGCGGAGATCTGGGGTGCAAATTTCTCGACCTCCGCTATCGGGTGGAGAAATGTAGGGTCCCCCTGAATAGGTCACGCAGGCACTACATGCAGGAAGTGGCTACAAGGGTAGCGGAGTATATGTGGAGTGCACATGTGGGTTTTTTAGGTTAGAGAATTCCCTCCCTAGGCCCGACAAGACACCTCCTGAGATGCGGCAAGGTAGGAGTAGACAAAATGCAACAGGGAATAACAATATTAATGTGCTAATAGTAAACTGCAGGAGCGTCTATAGAAAGGTCCCAGAACTGCTCTCATTAATAAGCGGTCACAATGCCCACATAGTACTAGGGACAGAAAGTTGGCTGAAACCAGATGTAAACAGTAATGAAATTCTAAACTCAGATTGGAGTGTATACCGCAGAGACAGGCTGGACAGTGAAGGGGGAGGCATGTTTAAAGCAATAAGAAGTGCAATAGTATCGAAGGAAATTGACGGAGATCCGAAATGTGAAATAATTTGGGTGAAGGTCACGGTTAAAGCAGGCTCAGACATGGTAATGGGATGTCTCTATAGGCCCCCTGGCTCAGCAGCTGTTGTGGCTGAGCACCTGAAGGATAATTTGGAAAATATTTCGAGTAGATTTGCCCACCATGTTATAGTTCTGGGTGGAGATTTTAATTTGCCGGATATAGACTGGGAGACTCAAACTTTCATAACGGGTGGCGGGGACAAAGAATCCAGTGAAATTTTTTAAGAGCTTTATCTGAAAACTACCTTGAGCAGTTAAACAGAGAACCGACTCGTGGCGATAACATATTAGACCTTCTAGTGACAAACAGACCTGAACTATTTGAAACAGTTAACGCAGAACAGGGAATCAGTGATCATAAAGCGGTTACTGCATCGATGATTTCAGCCGTAAATAGAAATATTAAAAAAGGTACGAAGATTTTTCTGGTTAGCAAAAGTGACAAAAATCAGATTTCAGAGTACCTGACGGCTCAACACAAAAGATTTGTTTTAAGTACAGATAGTGTTGAGGATCAGTGGACAAAGTTCAAAACCATCGTACAATATGCGTCAGATGAGTATGTGCCAAGCAAGATCGTAAGAGATGGAAAAGAGCCAGCGTGGTACAACAACCGAGTTAGAAAACTGCTGCGGAAGCAAAGGGAACTTCACAGCAAACATAAACATAGCCAACACCTTGCAGACAAACAAAAATTACGCAAAGCGAAATGTAATGTGAGGAGGGCCATGCGAGAGGCGTTAAATGAATTCGAAAGTAAAGTTCTATGTACTGACTTGGCAGAAAATCCTAGGAAATTTTGCTTCTATGTCAAAGCGGTAGGTGAATCAGAACAAAATGTCCAGACACTCTGTGACCAAAAAGGTACTGAAATTGAGGATGATGGACTAAAGGCCGAAATACTAAATGTCTTTTTCCAAAGCTGTTTCACAGAGGAAGACTGCACTGTAGTTCCTTCTCTAGATTGTCGCACAGATGACAAAATGGTAGATATTGAAATAGATGACAGAGGGATAGAGAAACAATTAAAATCACTCAAAAGAGGAAAGGCCGCTGGACCTGATGGGATACCAGTTCAATATTACACAGAGTATGCGAAGGAACTTGCCCCCATTATTGCAGCAGTGTACCTTAGGTCTCTACAAGATCGTAGCGTTCCAAAGAATTGGAAAAGGGCACAGGTCATCCCCGTTTTCAAGAAGGGACGTCGAACATATGTGCAGAACTATAGACCTATATCTCTAACATCGATCAGTTGTAGAATTTTAGAACATGTATTATGTTCGAGTATTATGACTTTTCTGTAAACTAGAAATCTACTCTGTAGGAATCAGCATGGGTTTCAAAAAAGACGATCGTGTGAAACCCAGCTCGCGCTATTCGTCCACGAGACTCAGAGGGCCTTAGACACGGGTTCCCAGGTAGATGCTGTGTTTCTTGACTTGCGCAAGGCGTTCGATACAGTTCCCCACAATCGTTTAATGAACAATTTAAGAGCATATGGACTGTCAGACCAATTATGTGATTGGATTGAAGAGTTGCTAGATAACAGAATGCAGCATGTCATTCTCAATGGAGAGAAGTCTTCCGAAGTAAGAGTAATTTCAGGTGTACTGCAGGGGAGTGTCGTAGGACTGTTGCTATTCACAATAGACATAAATGACATTGTGAATGAAATTGGAAGTTCACTGAGGCTTTTTGCGGATGATACTGTGGTATATCAAGAGGTTGCAACAATGGTAAATTGTACTGAAATGCAGGATGATCTGCAGCGAATTGATGCATGGTGCAGGGAATGGCAATTGAATCTCAATGTAGACAAGAGTAATGTGCTGCGAATACATAGAAAGAAAGATCCCATATCATTTAGCTACAATATAACAGGTCAGCAATTGGAAGCAGTTAATTCCATAAATTATCTGGGAGTACGCATTAGGAGTGATTTAAAATGGAATGATCATATAAAGTTGATCGTCGGTAAATCAGATGCCAGACTGAGATTCATTGGAAGAATCCTAAGGAAATGCAATCCGAAAACAAAGGAATTAGGTTACAGTACACTTGTTCGCCCACTGTCTGAATACTGCTCAGCAGTGTGGGATCCGTACCAGATAGGGTTGATAGAAGAGATAGAGAAGATCCAACAGAGAGCAGCATGCTTCGTTATAGGATCATTTAGTAATCATGAAAGCATTACGGAGATGTTAGATAAACTCCAGTGGAAGACTCTGTGGGAGAGACGCTCAGTAGCTCTGTACGGGCTTTTGTTGAAGTTTCGAGAACATACCTTCACCGAGGAGTCAAGCAGTATATTGCTCCCTCCTACGTATATCTCGCGAAGAGACGATGAGGATAAAATGAGAGAGATTAGAGCCCACACATAGGCATACCAACAATCCTTCTTTCCACGAACAATACAAGACTGGAATAGAAGGGAGAACTAATAGGGGTACTCAAGGTAGCCTACACCGTCAGGTGGCTTGAGGAGTATGGATGTAGATGTAGATGTAGACCAAAAAATGTTTTTCTTGTAATGAAGACACTAAAGTGGGGGTGAGTCATGCTGTTATTGCTTTTAATGATGGCAACATTGGTAGCGTGAAAGTGCTACAACATATGGGAATTAATTCTGGAGCAAACTGCATCAGAGAATTTGAATGGATGGACAAGGTTTGCAATGGTAAAGCACTGTATGCAGCACAGTTGGCCACTACGGAGTCCAGAAAGAAGAAAACAAGAAAAAACTTAAAAAAGGTCAAGAGGATGATATACAGTATGGTGCAGGGTGCTTCTGAGTGACTAAAAATAAAATGTTAAGCATATATTGGGTTACAGTCTATTAAAACTTTAAAAACTCTTCTTGAAAATTTAGATTTTCTCTTGCATTTTTCCCTAAATCTCAGAAACTACTTCGAGTAGCGAATTAAAATTTTCAGGGAGTAATAACATACGTATTCTGAGTCTTCTGAACTAAAAGAAGAACATAATATTATGCATAAATAAAATTATTTAGAATAACATACAAAAAAGTACACAAAATTTTAACTGTGTAATTAAAAAATTGCATTTCCAAAAGCAGTGGCTGAAATGCAATTATTGTAAGACTCAGAACATATAGTCTAATGTCCTGTAAAAGTTTCTTGTCAATGGCTACAGTTGTTCCTGAAATACGGGGAAGTTAAGTCACCAAATTTAACATTGTCAGGATAGGCCGTTCAAACTCCCCTTAATGCACATTTTCTCCTTCCTCCACTTGGTGAGCAACACATTTATAGTATTTACACAACAGCAGTAGCTATTTTCTTACAATTTCTTTTTGCAGGCATACCATGTCCCGGGCTTCAAGGGACGTGTGGGATTTATTACCTCAATGAGTGAACACTTCTGTGGCACGTGCAACCGTTTACAGATAACAGCTGATGGCAATTTGGAGGTGTGACTCTTTGGGTATTCAGAGATATCTCTCAGGTGAGTGATGAAACATAGAATAATCATGTCCAAGTGAAAATTCATGCGAGGAAACCATAAAATTACTAGAAGACTGACAGACTGATCAGTATTTTACCTTCAGGAGGTGAAATTCCAAAACTTCTTATAGACACATTCGTTCCTCTTGTCCTCACATTAGTTGTGGAGTCCGAGTGACCTTTCAGACCTTCAGAAACTTATCCCTCTTTCCTCTCTCATGAAGGAACTGATAGTTCCAAATGCTGAGTATAGAATAATACTTTCAAACTGTTTGCCATGCACATTAGGTATGTGGTTGGTATATGGAAGAGATAAACTGCAGTTAAATCCAGCAGGTATGAAATGAGTAATCTTTTCTTGAAGTTTTCAGCTTGCACCCTCCTCCCTCCCAGACATACAAACCAGATACCTCTAGCTAAATAATTTGTGAGTATATATAATTTGCCTCTGTCAACATCATGTTACACTAACCTATTTGTGAGATTAAATTAAAGGAAAGTAATCAGAACTGGAAATTATGTAAAGACATTTTTGGCTATGTCCCTGTGTTGTATTAAAGTTAACATAGTATTTCTGTCCATGTGATGGTAACTATGATTCGCCAGCCACCGTTGCCGAGCGGTTCTAGGTGCTTCAGTCCAGAACTGCGCGACTGCTACGGTCGCAGGTTTGAATCCTGCCTTGGCTCAGATGTTAAGTCCCATAGTGCCCAGAGCCATTTGAACTGTGATTCATGATTATCAGAGTCTATATGTTCCAAATAAAAATTGGAACTTCATGTGTATAAATGTACAAATTATTAGACAATGGGACCAACAACTGACACTTTTAAATTGATGACTAGACTAAGACTTGGCGATAAGTTTGTTTCAGGACATGGTAAGGGGGGTGAGGGGTGGGAAGAATCAGCTCTCTCTTTGTGAGCATACCAGAAATCCTTTATCAACCGAAGGTAAAATAAGATATAAAAATACAGGGTCAAACAATTAATTTAAGTATCTTAAAAACCAAATGACTAATAAAATTGGAAGCTAAGAAAAGTAAGTTCATAGTAAGTAGGGTGAAACACAGGGGGCTGCAACATATTGCCATTGTTGTTTGACTTGTCTATCAAAGAAAAAAGAAATGGATCAAAACAAAATAAAAGTGAGAATGGAAATGTATCAGAAGCAAATAGGAATAAGCAAGGAACATATTCTTTAATTAAAAAAAAAAAAAAGACATGTGAGGCAGATGTTCCTACAATTTTATGTTCAAAGCACAGCAGCCTGTGAAAGCAAAATATTTATGACATTGAAAAAAGAAAATCAGTGAGTGAAAAGTGTGTGTAGGTGAACTGTGGTGAAAGACTGGATATTGGAACTTCTGTTATGCTGCCCAGTATTAGTTGACTTGGTAGTAAAGGAGCAAGTTTGCAAGGGCAGATAACTGTTTGGCTACGTAAAATAGAGTGGGAGTATGGAAAAGCTAGTCCAAGATAGGATGAAAAAGATAACAGCAACTTAAAAAATGAACCCCATGAACCCCATTCCCATCTAGTGAATGCAGTGGTTGACAATATCTTGTGACATTCACCTATAAGGCTCAAACAATAATTGCTAAATAAAAATACAAAATGTTGACAAGACTGTATCTAAGCTGTCACTCTCTTTTGAAACAAGGGTGTTTAAACCAACAAACACGCAGGAAAGCATGGACAACTCACACACTAGAGAAGGATGGGCAGTATCATTGAAGGAGTGAGCATGAACCGTGTGGAATATGTGTGGTAAAAAAAAAAAAAAAAAAAAAAAAAAAAAAAAAGTAATGATAGTAAAATTCCAATCCCGGGAGCGGAAAGACTTACCTTAGGGGGAAAAAGGACAGGTATACACTCGCACACACGCACATATCCATCCACACATGCAGACACAAGCAGATATATATATGTCTGCTTGTGTCTTTATGTGTGGATGGATATGTGCGTGTGTGCGAGTGTATACCTGTCCTTTTTTCCCCTTAAGGTAAGTCTTTCCACTCCCGGGATTGGAATGACTCCTTACCCTCTCCCTTAAAACCCACTTCCTTTCGTCTTCCCCTCTCCTTCCCTCTTTCCTGATGAGGCAACAGTTTGTTGCGAAAGCTTGAATTTTGTGTGTATGTTTGTGTTTGTTTGTGTGTCTATCGACCTGCCAGCGCTTTCGTTCGGTAAGTCACCTCATCTTTATTTTTATATATAGAAGTTTATTATTTTATTTACCGGTCTTGCAGTTTCCTTGATTTCTTGCAAAGTACAGTACAATGAAAACCTACCATATTGCATAACAAGTAGATGAGTATAAACTTCAGAATAGCATCTTCGCCATTAAATGACCTATGTTTTCTTTACTAACAAGAGAAGGGACAGAAGCAATAAACACAAAATCAGAACTGCTTTTGCTTGATTACAGCAGGGACAATAATTTTTAACATCTACATTTACAACAGATCATATTTACAAAATGTTTTCGAAATTTGCTCTGTTTGCTCAAATGAATGTATTGCACTGCTCAATAATTCATTTACACTCAACCCCGACTGCTGCACATGCTGTGGGGTGTGTCATCTGGTTATGTCATATGTTCAGTGTTTCTCACCAATTTTTGGGGTATTTTGAAATGTACAAAAAGGAAAATGCAGAAAGTTATCACATTTTGCTGCACATTACCTGCGTCACAGAAAAATAATGTATACAAATCTTCTCAGATTTGCCACTGAATAACTTTGTCCAAGCCTCACAATATTTCACCAACACAACTGTTCGTCATCTTCAGGTAGTGGTGGGTCCTGTCATCACTGCTGCAAGATGTGGCTGGTGATATTCGCACAGCAGAATTGAAATTTGTCAGGCTAGAAGCAGGAGTACGAATGTGTGGACAGGCACTCCCAGTTGGATGTAAATGCCATTCATAGTAGCCTTCTGCTTATGTGTTGTGGGCAATGACTGCACTTCTGGACACTCGTGTGGTTAAGAGCTGAATTAACTCTCTGCAAGGTACTGCATCAGGTCATACATCGGAGGATCTGGTTTCTACTGTTTTAATTTCATGGCAGTCAGTGCTGGATTCTGGGCAGTGCTTAGTCAAAATTCCATATTCCTGTTGGTAAGATTGCCCACCGTATGGATACATGCCTCATTCTTAAAAACACAGTCCTAGAGTGATGATGCTGAGGATAAAATTTCAGTCCTCTTGGGAAACGTGTGGTGCCCTGTATTCAGGCAGTGCTCTACTACCATTAATTTACTGGGTGGCATTTTTGTCAGCGCTGTTGAACACAGTGTTCTTGCACAATGTGAGGTGTCTGCCCTATATAAGGTTTCCCATAATGGCATCAGATCTTATATATGATCTGTGTTTTCTAAGGTCAAGATTGTCTTTAACTGAACACAAACAATTCCTTAGTTTTGCTGGTAGACGAAAAATACACTTGATTCTGTTTCTCTTAGCGATTCTTTTAATTTTGAAAACATGCCACTGAAATATGGCAAGAAAGCCATTTGCAGTGCTTGTCTAAGTATCTTCATTTACATCCCTACACTGAACTTGCTTTGCTCAGAACACATTGCAAATCTGTTTACAAGAATAAACATTCTGCTGGAACACTGTTCTTAGGTGTTACAGTTCACCAGGCAGACTGTCGGTATCTGAAATCACGTGTGCTCTATGTGCCAGGGAGTGTAAGACACTACCACATTGTGCAGGGTGACGGCAACTTTTGGACCTCAAATATAACTCTGCGTGTATCAGTTTGCAGTAGAGACTAAGCCCCAGTGCTATGTCAGCTTTTCTTCTAACCGTGACATCCAGGAATGGTAAGCTGCTATCTTTTTGTACTTCCACAGTGAACTGAATATTCAGATGGAGCGAGTGCAAATGCTGCAGGGACATAGGTAGTGTCTGTATTATGTGGGCCACACCACAAATGTCTCTTCAGCATTCTGCCAGAAGGAGGAATGTTGGATATTTACTAAGGGAAATAGAGGATCTCCCATGGGAACACTGTCCACTTGATTAAAGTAGTTGGTGTTACATAAGAAATTGGATGAGGTATGCACATGTTTAAACAGCATCACAATTTCTTTCTCAAACTTGCTGCTAATAACCTCTAATGAGGGCTGCAGGGGCACTTTTGTAAGTAATGATATAACATTTGAGCTAACTAAAAGATCTGAAAGTTCTAGTTTAAGCATCTTCAGGTATTCTATGAAATCCTCTGAATTCTAAATATGATGGTCATAGTCATCCACATGATAAATTTCAAAGCTGTCACGTGGAAATTGCCAGTTGCATCTTGCAGCAGTGATGGTGGAAATCACCACCACCTGAAGATGCCAAAATGTTGTGTCACTGAAATATTGAGGGAGGGACTTGCATAATGTTATCTGGTGGGAAACCCAAAGTGTTTTTGCAACAGATCTATTAGGCAAGCCTGAAAAGTCACATATACTCCAAGCAGTAAGTACCTGTTATAAAATGGTCACATTAGTGAGCTTGGCAATTAATTAAGAGTTTATCAATAAATTTGGCTTCATTTTGCAAGAAATTGTGCTGTGTTCCAGTACTCCCTCTTCAACAAAACTAATGTCAGTTTCTGCTCCACCTCTTCAGCCCGAGATCCTATGTATACTCTTGAGCATTTGTGTAAGATACCTGTTTATTTATAAAAATGAAAGTAACTTCTATCATGACTTTCCCATTCTTGTCCAGTGGGTTTGTTATCCTGCTGTTGCCTACTGCAGACTACAAGATTACTGTTGAAGATTTCTGCAAAGTTTTTCTTCCGTTTTAGTGTACCAACATTTCACTGTGTGGTAATTGCCTGGTACTGTTTAACGGGTGTTTTAACTGTTGTTTCAGAGATGCAATACGAAGCAAATGCAGTGAGGATGACTTGCTTGCCATGATTGGGGCAGCAGTGAGAAGAAAGAAGAAACAACATGGAGGTAAGATACATTACAGCAAATGTAACTCTGTAGATAGAAAGAAAATTTCTGCTTAACAAGTCATAGCAAACATAAGAGCAAAATAGAATGAAAAGCAACAGTGATAGAACCTGTGTTTTTTGTGTAAACTTGGATTTAATTTTTTATTTAGTATTCATTCTGATTAATGCCCATTGGTCAACAGTATATTTCAGCCCTAGAATTTGGTTCTGCAAGGTCCACCAGATAACCATATATGGCTGTTGTAACTCCTTTATTGGACTTCAGAAGTTTTCCAGCAACAAATCTTTTTTTTTTTTTTCTTTCTTTCTTTCTTTTTTTTTCTTTTTTTAAAAAAAAGCTAAAATGCAGAAAACATCATAAAGCAAACACTCACAGAAAAGCATCAGTGTCCTTGAAGCAATGGAAACTCCAGTAGGAATATCAACAATGTTGGAAAAGACAGATTACTACTTACTGATGAAGGCTGTGGCTGAAAGCTTTATGTAAGTGTCTTTTAATTCTTCCCATCTGCAGCCTAAGGTATCTTCTTTATGGTAAGTAACAGTCTGTCTTTTCCTTCATTATTCATTAGTGTTCTTTTTTTTTATTGCTGTTTAGCAAGCATCGTGTGGTATATAAGGGATGTGAATAGCGTCAGATGTTGAATCATCACTCTGGAGGATATGAAGGTGCTGCATATTGGTGTGAGACAGCATTATCTGATGAGAGTTTGAAAGAAACCTCATTGTGGATGTCCATTTGGTCCCCTGGTTAAACCTTGCAACATCTGTATTTTTGGAGTATTTGGATCTGACAGTGGCCTGATGTTGGAAAGTAAGGGCTTACTCATCATCAATGTTCCAGTTGACTACATCAGACCACTACAAGAGAGCATCACTGTGTAGTGTACTGAGTACATTGTAACCTGTTCACGTCTGTGACTGCCATCTGAGAACAAGTACAGTAAACTCTCGTGCAGCTACACTTTTGGCTAGCTAGATTGACACTTGACAAGTTTCAATTTGCGTGCACCTGGAGCCAAGCATTTGCTGGTGTTTTTTGGCAATCTACTGCTAATCAGTGCACTGGTGCGTGTCAAAAGTCCAAGTATCGTCAATTCGTGCGTGTGTTGGTTGAAGCTCTAGTGCGTTTCTTATTCGTATTGCATGGTTTCATGCCACTGCCATCTATTGGAACTCCTTGGAAGTACAGTACATACAGTATTGTTCTATGGAGCACAACGTAGGCCTGTCGAAACTGACAATTAGAGTGCGCCACCTAACACTTTCCACTTGTTGTCGGTACATCAAAGCTGAGTGTTTAACAGTGAACGTACAACACCCTGTTGTGTTGCCACGTGGGCTTGGGTAGAACAGAGGAAATGGCATAGATGTATCGAATGCTTTCATTTGATGGCTGCCACAGCCTGGTTTCAAAAATCAAAAGTTTGTCTAGTGCATCTCGAGTGTTGTCAAGTTGTGCATTTGTGTGTTTCTGATTTGAGGTTTTGTGCTCCCACTATGTGCCTTAAAGTGTCCAGAGATAAAAGGGGCCAAAAACCATAAAGGACTCAGTCGAGTGTCTGTAAAAAGAACACTGAACGTGACTACGGGCACGTAACATAAAATGAATGTGATCTTGTTGGAAAAAGATCATCACACTTTGCAGAGAATTGATGCTGGTGAGCCACCCACAAAAGTTGCTGCAGAGTAGGAGTACAATTACTGATCGGAAGACAAATCGATCAGGAATTGAAAAATTTTTGTTCCATCCAAGCATTGGGCAGCGCAGTGAAATCTTGAAAAACAATGAGAAAAGGTGCACATCCTCAGTTAGAAGAGGCATTATTTTTGTGGCACGAATAAATAAGAGCCAAAGGTGTGTCAGTTTCAGGTCCTCTAATTTGTCAAAATGAGCTAATGAGCTGATAGAAGGAAAGAAGCAAGAATTCCTCGGAAGTAATGGCTGGCAGGATCATTTCAAGAAGCAGCATGGCATCCATGAAATTGCCATCAGTGCCAAATCATTATCTGGGGATGAAGCTGCTATGCTGATTTTAAGAAGAAACTGCACACAATCATTGACAAAGGAGGTTATACTGACAATCAACTTTACAAATGTGATGAAACTGGGTTGAATTACAAAATGCTGCCAACGAAAACCCTTGCCTCTAAAGAAGAAGAAATGGCTTCCAGATACAAAAAAATCAAAGAAAGATTTACTGTCCTCGCTTGCAGTAATGCCACTGGCAATCATAAACTGTGTCTTACTTTAATTGGCAAATCCAAAACACCAAGAGCATTTAGACACCAACCAACCAGCTTTCCCACTGAGGTACACGAATCAGTCTTAAGGCATGTATGAACAGTGCCGTGCCATCTTCAGAGAGTGGTTCCAGGCAGAGTTTGTTTCAGCTGTAGTAAATTACATGGAAGGAAAAGGACTTCCTTGAAAAGCGCTACTTCTTGTGGACAATGCTCCTTCTCACCCAGGTGATCTGCAAGATGGGGACATCAAAGTTGTATTTCTTCCACAAAATGTCACATCTCTATGTCAACCGATGGACCAAGGTATTCTTGAGGTGATGGAAAAACATTACAGACACAAGATGCTGGAATACTTAATAGGTGTGATTGATGCTGCAGATGATTTTGTGGAAGCTCTTAAAAAAATTGATGTTTTAAGTGTCATTCATTGATTGCTGAAGCTTGGAATCTAATTCCTCCAGTTCCTCTTGTTAGGTCTTGGAAAAAACTCTTAGATCGTAAGGCAACCTAAGTGGTGGGAAGGAGGAGACAACACCGAAACTCAAGCTGACATAATTTTGGTGAATTTACTGGAGAAGCTGGTTGTAAAGACACACACTTCGAAGACATTGAAGAGTGGATGGAAAATGGCATTTTTTCATGTGACTGAGGATGAAATCGTCCAAATTGTAACCGATCATAAAGCGTTAGAAGACTATGTTTCTGATGATGAATCAAAGAAAAATATTCCTCACACATTCTGTTACGAAGTGATCCAAACTGCCCTGGAGTACATCAGCCAACAGGAGGAGACGATTTATCCTGAAATAGTTTGATTTCAACGTTGGAGATGTATTGTTGCAGCAATAGTTTCTCAAGCAAAAAGAAAAAAAGACATTCGTGACTTCGTTACCAAAAAATAAACTCTAATGAAGCATCCTAGAACTTCTATGTCCATAACTTAAAAAGTTTTTTTTTTTTTTTACTTTTCTTGAAAGTTCCTCTGGACAGACTTTTCGTTCCTTTGAGTAATCTCTAGATTTGTTTCATAATTTTGTTCAGTAGTTTATTTTTTATTCAAAAGAGTAGGTAATAAAATTAAAACTCCTGTTTTTTCCTGCTGCCAAATAAGGGAGATTTTTTTCTGTAAGAATGCAAAATAAACGAGCTTTGTTATACAGCATTTAAAAACTTTGAGTTTTCAATCATAGTTTGGTGCCTTTTTAACATGTCAACACAATTTTTTCAGTAAAAAAGTGTAGGGTTATTTGCAACCATATCAGTAATGTTTTACATACCCTACGCACGTTTTACGATCGTATTTTGCAATATTGACGCAATTTGGAGTGTTCACATGTGAAAACAGGGGGACTTTGATTTATCTGGAATTTTCGTTATCGGAACTGACCACCGTCCTGATCATTTCGGATAAACAGGAGTTCACTGTAATAGTCTCCTTGCAACATGCTGTGTCATACAGCTAGGAGCAGCCAGACTATGGAATTGCCGTCCTGCGCATAGGCTGCCATTAACACCCAAGCAAATGACTGCATGTGAAGTGGTGCCATGATCAAGAAGTATGGACTGCTAATGAATGGCGTCACATTATGTTCACTGATGAGTCCCAGTCCTGCACTGCTCCAAATGACTATCGTGGAGAAGTTTGACAGTGACCCGGGGAGATGGGGAGAGGTCCCATTCTTCCACATTTTGGGGGGGGTGGGTCACAAAGGAGTCCCATGGTGTGGGGAGCCATTGGGTATGACTTCAGGTCACGGCTTGTAATGGCCGTGGGAACTCTGATGGTACAGCAGTGTGTAATAGTATTGTGGTGCTATTTTTCAACAGGCCGGTGCTTGTCCACATGTAGTGTGTGTCTCTTTAAATTGTCTGTGTGATGTTGATATACTCCTGTGGCCAGCAAAATCCCCATATCTGTCCCCGATATAACATTATGGGACCAACATGGACGTCAACTCCATCCCACTGCCTGTATCCATGATTGCAATGTCCAGTTACAACAGTTGTGGATCACCTTTCTCAGGAGGGTATACAGCAGCTATACGACATCCTCCCGCACTGTCCAGTCCAGACAGGGTGCATTGCTGTATTGATAAGTGGGCTCAAACTGATAAGTTCTGTGTAAATTTGACTCTGTTTTGTTATCACTGAAATAACATCACATACCCTCTAAATTAGCTATGTTTCAATTTGTTTTCTCCCCACCTTCTGAGTGTCTCACTTTTTTTCAAGCAGTGTAATTTAAGACAGACATAAGAATATGAAAATGGGATGGCATATCACATTGCTATTCAACTATGCCCCTAAGAAAATTGTAAGACAATGGAGAAGAGCAGGTGCACTATTACACTGACTAGAACGTAAACTTAAAGATAGAATTATATTGTGTAACCTATACCGATGACATAATACTAATTGACAAAAACATCACTGATATGCTAAAGCAATTTGAAATATTAAGGGAGCAAGCTAGGAAAATTGGACTACTAATTTCACCTGGAGAAAAAATTCTTGGCTGATACCAAAATGGCACTGGGTGAACTTATATAGGCAATGACATAGTATTCGGTGTTAAATAGTTTAAATAATTTGGTGAAAAAGACCACTGAACATCATAATGAAAAGAAGGCCATAGAATCCAGACTTCAGAAAGTACAAACTGTCTCTCAGTTAACTAAAAGTATTTTTCCTGGAACTCTAAAATCTAACATTGTACAACAGTGATCAAATTAGAATTTCTTTATGCATGAGAGAGACTCTTTGTCCAACACAAGACATGAAAACAGCAAACTGAATTAGAAGAATGTAAAATTGTAGTAAAAATCTTAGGTCCAAGAATAAAGGATGGGATACATCACACAGAACCCAGTGTGAAATCTCCAGGCAAATTCCTAAAAGCTCTTGTTACAATGTGTCTCCAAGGAATCCAACTTGTGGGACATACAGAAAGAATGTATCCAAACAGGTAGCTCATTGGATTCCCACATACTTGAAAAATAAGATCCTACTGATGAAAACAAACAGGAAGAGACCTTAAGAAATTGGAATCACCACATTTACAGTATTCTGATGTAGTGATGAGTCACACAGAGTGCAGTTTCACAGTAGCTTGATCGATGCTTGTACTTGTGTATGTAGTATATGCAAGTGTGTACAGCGTCTATTCTGGTGTACTCACAATATGCTAATTTAGTGGCCGAGCAGTAAACCGGATCCCTACTCGGTTCCAGTGTGCTGTGCTAATTATTCTTCTTCACTTGACATTTATGCTTGGAGCTGCAAGAGAGGTCATTTTCCAGATAGTGCCACAAAAACAACAAATTCTCAGATATCAGTTTAACTTACACGCTTCAACATCATAGACAACATTTCACATTAATATGTTGCAGAGCAGTAGATTAGTGTTAAAATTGCCAGAGTAAACATTGTTCTCCATGTGACAGATTGTCAAAAGATGTCCAAAATCGATAAATTTTATATCTCTGCACAGAGAAGCAGCTGGTTGCTCATTGTCATCTGTGGTGCTAATCAATGGGTCGAGCTCGTTGCTGGCACAGCGCCACCTCAGAGTAAGTGGCCCCTCATCCCAGCAGGTGTCGATGTTTAAACACCCGTATAGCTCCCAAGACTTACTGCGTCTGTGGATAACTCCATCTCTGCACAGAACTTCCCACATTTCCCACACAGTGGGCCCTCGTGTCTCTTACACACAATAAATCTTCAAACTTATTTCATTGGCTAAGTTAAATTTCGAGTGTGATGTGCTATTTCGTAAAAAATAGCAAACGGTAGACATGGATGTTATTGTGACTCTTTCCTAAGGCAACATTTGTGTATTACACTTGGAGAAGTGCACTGCAACATAAAACAGTAGACCGTAAGTTCAAACAATGGAAACTCCAGGTTGGAATATCAGCAGTGTAGGAAAAGATAGAGTGCTAATTACCATAAAGATGGCACGTTAAAATGCAGACAGGCACAGTTAAGACACTTACACATAAGCTTTTGGCCACAACCTTCATCAGAAAAAGAAATAGAAATACACACCATTCATTCACACAAGCAAGCACACCTCACACACACATGACCGCCAACTCCGACAGCTCAGACCAGAATGCTAGTCTGTAAGTTTGCTACACAATAAAATAATTATTCTGAGCTACAAGAAAAATGGATTCAAAGAACTAAACAGCTTGAAGAAAAAAAAGGGAAGCTCCCTGAAGCAACGTAGTTTCACGAGTGTGCATACCAGTGGTAAATTATGAGAGTCGCAACTCTCTGAAATGGATACAAAGGCCACCAGATTGCATTAGCTTTGTTTGTGTCTCGGATTGTTACCAAGAATGGTAGGAGCTATAAGAGATGTGAAGAGTGTAAGATGTTGAGTGATCCCTGTGAAGGACACAGATGCCCTGTACTTCTGTGAGTCAGCATTATCAGCACGCAACAAAATTTGAAGGGGCCTAATTGGGTGTCTCCATTTGCCAGGCTGATTGAATTATGCAATATGCAGATTTGTGAGTCATTCAGATGTGGTAGTGGCCCCATGTTGGACTGCTTGGGAACGTAAGGGTGGTGTGCTTGTCAGCAAGCTTCCGGTTTACCGTGTCTGACGAGCCCATGGGAGAATTGCTGTAATGTACGCCGAGCACATAGTAACCCTTTCACACCTGCACCTGTCATGTGACCAGCAGTGAGACATTCTGCAAGACCCGCGATGACAGTTGTCAGTGAGTATGACAACGACATAGGGAGAGGGCGTGTGGGGCAGCATCGGATATGACTTCAGGTCACTCTGACAGCACAGCAGTATGTCATGGACATCCTACATCCTCATTTGCTACCTCCATGTCCAACGGAGTTACAAGAGACAGACCAGTGAAAACATATCCAGTTGTTGACTCACAAAACGGTTTTGAGCTGTGACGCATGTAGTCTTAAGTGAATCATTCATACAAAAAGAAAAGAAGAAGAAGCTAAAGTCAGAATGTGAAAAAATTGGAGAATGGAATAGATATTTGAAGACTTCACACTTGAAACTCCCAGTTTTCCTATTGTGAAAGTGCCTTTGTGACCATATGCATTTCACTGACAATAAACTTTTTTTTTCCCCCTGGGTCTTGGCTCCATATTTTTTCATCCAGTTGAGTCAGAATACTTGCATTGTATTTGTGAGGTATTGTTTCAGTCTTGCAAGCTAATCTAAAATAGAAATCCCTTTTGCATCCTAGAAAACAATGACCACTCTTTCTCTCCGATTAAGTCACCTTGGCTATTTTTGTGCAACTGCTGTTTCATTTCATCCACGGGAACAGATTGGTGCATAGAATCAGTTGTGTGTCAGATTGTCCCAAATTGTTTTTCACATTAGGTTGTAGTCAGGCTTCAACAGACATGCCACTCACTTTCTGGTATGGCCACGGCATCAAATGTTTTGCACATCTTTTTAATTACTGATCTTGCAATATCACACTGTGTTCTTTCTCAGCATTTTCATATTTGATTGTAATTCTAGGAAGTTGTTCATGAGTCATCTTACAGAGACATATGCTACATATGAATTCAGCCACCCATTCCTTAACTGTTGACTATGAAGGAACTCCCCCCATGAACCATGGACCTTGCAATTGGTGGGGAGGCTTGCGTGCCTCAGCGAGACAGATGGCCGTACCGTAGGTGCAACCACAACGGAGGGGTATCTGTTGAGAGGCCAGACAAACATGTGGTTCCTGAAGAGGGGCAGCAGCCTTTTCAGTAGTTGCAGGGGCAACAGTCTGGATGATTGACTGATCTGGCCTTGTAACATTAACCAAAACGGCCTTGCTGTGCTGGTACTGCGAAAGGCTGAAAGCAAGGGGAAACTACAGCCGTAATTTTTCCCGAGTACATGCAGTTCTACAACTTGACTAGAAGAAGAGATTGGTTGGTAGGACATGTTTTGAGGCATCAAGGGATCACAAATTTAGCATTGGAGGGCAGCGTGGAGGGTAAAAATCGTAGAGGGAGACCAAGAGATGAATACACTAAGCAGATTCAGAAGGATGTAGGTTGCAGTAGGTACTGGGAGATGAAGAAGCTTGCACAGGATAGAGTAGCATGGAGAGCTGCATCAAACCAGTCTCAGGACTGAAGACCACAACAACAACAACATGAAGGAACTGACTCCTAATAAGTAAGACGATGCCTGTAGAAAAGTACAACAAAACAGTAATCTCAAAAAAGGACAGGATAGCCAGTACATTCTGTAGGACATATTAAAAGTGATTGGTAAAAGAGACTTGGTGTGTTAAATGCAGCTTTTGGTTACATGATAATTGAATTGGATAGATAAACAATCTACTTGCTAAGTGGCGGCAGAACACACACATAAAAGAAGATTATAATTAGGCAAGGTTTCAGAGCCAGTAGCTCATTCTTCAGGCAGAAGGGTTGAAGTGGAAGGAAGAGGGGTGAAGGATAGGTCTAGGAAAAATTGTAGATTTTGAGAAAGTTACCCAGAACTGCAGATCAGGGGAGACTTTCCAGATGGGATGAGAAGGAAAGACTGATTCCACATCTACATACATACTCCACTAGCCACCATATGGTGCATGGCAGAAGGTACCCTGTCTCACTACAATAGTCTGAATAAAATTACTTGATAGTTGACATCAATCACTTGCCGCAACAATGTTGCCACATTGGCTACCAGCTACCGTTTGGTTACAGGTGACAACAAACAAGCGGCTCACTTCACAAATTATGTTAAACGTTTAACACAGAGCAATTTTTCTAGTGGCTGGTGCAAGGTATGTCAGAAATGTTGGATACTCTGTCGACTATTGATTTAAAGTGACCAGTGACTGAACTGGGGAAGACGACCCGTTTTGTATCCCTGACTGTAAACTTGTGTCCTAACCCAGCTGAGAAAATTGTGGTCAACAGTCTGCAGCAGTACTAATATCATGATCGCTTTGTTCATGGCGATTAAAGCTAACGCTTAAGGGTAAACTCAAGACAACAAAAACTCAATTTCAGGGCTGAAAGCAAATTAAAATTTCTCCGTTTCATTTGTTACCTGTAACTATCCTTACTCTAGCTGCACATGCTGCCATGTTAGAAACCAGTGAACAGTCCATGTGGGCACTTGTTCGTGGATTATAAATGACTGAGGCAGATTCCAAATGAAGAAATAGTGACAGGAAGAAAAATAAGACCAAATAGAACAGTCAAAACAATGATGAAAAATGATGCAGCAAAGTATTAAAAATAAAAAAATACATTTAAACCAATTAATTGAATGAAAATAATAATCACACTCTTTTGGTTAGATTTAGAAATAAAAATTTTGCTACATTGATGAGATTCAAACCTACGACATGCTACACATTAGATTAATCTGCCAACCATTGTGCTATGCCACAGCACTGCATGAAGTATTTATATATGTGAATGTAGTGACCCAGTTGCAACTATGAACTGCAACCTTAAAAATTTCAGTTTCACACAATGTAGTGAAAAGCTTATCTAATGTAAGATGATCTCTGTGAATATGATAACTATATGTATGATACTGAATTACACCTTGTGCTGAGTTATTCGGTAGTGTTTGGTTAGTGCTATGAATGAAATGTGTGTCTTTCATTAGCATTGTTAATGTGTGTTGTTTTTGGTGTAGCTATCGCGTGTCATGAAATACATAATAAAAGTGTCGGGCTCGTAATTCGGGATACAAATACATCAAGAAAGAATGCTGAACCAGGAATTGGAAGTGACTGGCCAATTTTGGTGGAGTTTGGCAACAGCAGACAGTTCAAGTGTGACGCTGACTACTCTTATTGGCGTTTGAAGTGCCAACTATCAAGTAATTTTATTTCAACTGTAGTCAGTTCCTTTTCCGTTCCATCTGCCAATCGATTGAGGAAAAAGTGAATGTCTATATGCCTCTCTATGAGTCCTAATTTGTCGTCTCTTATCTTCGTGGTCCTTACGCATAATGTATGTTGGTGCAATCAGAATTGTTCTGCAGTCAGCACAGTGTTCCTCAAAATCCCTCCAGGGATTCCCATTTGAGTTCCAGAAACATCTCCATAATACTTGTATGTTGTTGTTTCGACCTACTGTTAACAAATCTAGTATCCTGCCTCTGAATTACCCCAATGTCTGCTTTAATTCGACCCCTTGTGGATCCCAGACACTAGCATCCTATATCTGATGTCCATCACAGCTGAGCCACACTGTAGTAAAATCCACCCAACAAACGAAAGATGATTATTCGCCCTCCCTACCATGACCCTCACAAGTTTGTTCCATTTCATATCACATTGCAACGTTATGTCCAGATATTGAAACAATGTGACTTCATTCATGACACTACTAATGCTGGATTCTGGCATTATGGATTAGTTTTTCCAACTCATCTGCAGTAACTTATATTTTTCTACATTTAGGGTTAGCTGTCATTTATCACACCAACTGGGAACTTTGCCCAAGTCATCTTTTATCCTCCTAAATCACTCAACGATGACACCTTCCATACACCACAACATCATCAGCAAACAACCACAGATTACTGTCCACTTTGTCCATCAGATCAGTTATGCACATAGAAAATATGAGTAATAGCGCTCCTATCACACATCCCTGGAATGATCCTAATGATACCCTAGTCACTGATGGACACTCACCGTCGGGATAATGTAGTGGGTTCTATTACTTCAGAAGTCTTTGAGCCACTCACATGTCTGGGAACCTATTCCATGTGCTTGTACCTTTGTTAAAAGTCTGCAGTGAGGCACTATGTCAAATGCTTCTCGGAAATCAAGAAATATGGAATCTGGGTTTGTGAATTTTGTGATGGCAAAGTTAGAGGAGCAATGCATCTGCATTAAATTTTGCGTGAAACTCAAGAAAACCTTTACACAGACACACCAAATGATGCAGGGAGCCTATAGCGATGAGTGCTTAAGCCATACTTGGTGTTATGTATTATTCACACGTTTTA
The DNA here is from genome assembly GCF_021461395.2 of Schistocerca americana. Taxonomy (NCBI): domain Eukaryota; kingdom Metazoa; phylum Arthropoda; class Insecta; order Orthoptera; family Acrididae; genus Schistocerca; species Schistocerca americana. The sequence goes on from NC_060123.1 coordinate 765,451,557, forward strand.
AAATGGCTTTACAAAAGTCAAAAATAATCCTTGTTCAGGACGCTCTTAGATGTCCCCTGATGACGCTTGTGTCAGGAACGTCAAAGAAATTGTGTGTGGCAGTCGAAGATACACTGTCTGAGAGATTGTAGAAGAATGTAACATTTCAATTGGATCATGTTATGAAATGACACAGCATCTTGGAATGCATTGTGTTGCCGCCAAGTTCATTCCACGGCTCATGAGTCAAGACCAAAAAAACTTTTGGATCTCACAAATGAGAATGAGATGTTCCTTGCGAGAATAGTATGACCCCTGCAGACTTCTTTTTATTTCCAAAGTTGAAAAGGATGAAGTTTTGCTATGGTAGATGAGATAAAAGAAAATTCGCAGACGGCACTTTATGCGACCCAGCAAGATGTGTGTCAAGACTGCTCCTGGAAGTGGAAATGATATTGGGAGCAGTGTATCAATTGTGGAGGAGAGTATTTCGAAGGAGACAATCCATAGTAATTAAAAGATAAGCATAGAAAATTTTATGGACAAAGTTTTGGAATTTTTTGAACAGACGTCGTATGACAAAAGGGCATGCTGAGTTGCCCATGAGCGATGCTTTGTACTGATTTGTGGACATAAACTTATTGGTTTCTATGAAACTGATTAGATTCAAACCCAGAATATGTTCAAGAATTCTGCAGCAAACTGATGTTACGGGTATTGGTCTGTAATTTCGCGGGTCTGTTCTTTCGCCCTTCGTATATACAGGAGACGCCTCTGTATTTTTTTCCCCAGTTGCTAGGTCTTTCTGCTGGGTGAGAGATTCACAATAAATACAAGCTAAGTAAGGGTCCAGTGCCATATAGCACTCTTTGTAAAACCAAATTGAGATTCCATCTGCAACTGGCGACTTATTTGTTTTTAATTATTTCAGGCGTCGGGGATGCTTACGAGGGTGGTTTGAAAAGTTCTTGAAACAGAATAGAAAAAATGTACTTATGTCACTGAAACTTTTTTGTTTTTCAATGTACCCTGCTTGTAGATTAATTCACTTGGTCCAACAGTGTTCCAATACCTCGATCCCATCTCGACAATGATTTTCCTCCAGGCCTATAAAATAGTTGTCAACTCAGGCTATCAATTCTTCATTTAAGTGAATCTTCATCCACAAAGAAAAATTTTAAGTTTAGGGAAGAGGCACGTGTGGCAACAATTCATACCTTAGTTTGTGTAATTTTACCATGGCGATGGTACATGCATGCGAGCGTGCATTTGCTTGATGCTAGACGACTTTCTTCCTTATTAAACCTGGCCTTTTTCGCATATCATTTGTTGCAATTTGTCCAGAAGGTTAGCATAGTATTCTCCAGTAATTGTTTGCCCAGTGGGGAGATAATGTACAAACAGAATCCCCTTCTCATCCCAGAACACTGATGCCATGCTCTTCCCCGCTGAAGGAATTTGGTGGCGCATCCCAGAACACTGACGCCATGTCCTTCCCCGCTGAAGGAGTTTGGCGGCGGAGATTCAGCATGTTTCCACTGCCTTGATTGTTGCTTTGTCTCTGGGGTATAGTAGTAAACCAAAGTTTCCTCGTGGTCACAAACCAGCACAAAAGATCTTGTTTGTTTCTCCTAAAACAGGCCAAACATTGTTGTGATATGTCCATTCTCATGCGTTTTTGACACAGCGTCAAGAGTCGCGGCACCCATCTTGTGAATACCTTTCAGATGACATCTGGCAAGCGTGAGCAATTTCATGCACTCTAAATTGGTGATCCTCCTTGATCATTATGCGGACTTTTGCAATGATTTCTAGAGTAGTGACACGTTTTGGCTGACCTATTCATGGATGATCATCATCTAAGCTCTCCTGACCAAATTGAAATTCATTTATCCACTTGGCAACAGTTGAAGACAAAGGAGCAGAGTCCCCTGGTGTTTTCTGGAAATCGGCATGAATGTCCTTCACTTTCATACCTTTCTTTATGAAGTATTTAATCACTGCTTGAATCTCGACCCAACCCCCCGTCCCGTACCGTCGCGTCTTTGCAGATCACTGCACAGGAACAACAACAGAGCCGTGTCACTGCCACAGCTCTCTTCCAAGAGCACTGACATGGGACGGGTTTACAGGCAACAGTCCAATGAATATCATGTGAACAACTTGTGCTAGTGCTGGCCTCTTGTGGTGATTGTTGTTAGGTGTCTTTGTGCTATTGTCAAATGACGGTATGTTTATATGATTCTCTTGCATGAATGATTTCTTAAATGCAAAATTTAAAACATTTATCTCCTACTGCCACACCAGACTGGTCAAGTGACTTGATGGAATTCTTTGACTCACTTAGTGATTTTACATAGGACAATAAATTCCCCTGCTTCTCAGCCAGATCTTTTGCTGAGGTATGACAGTGGTAGTAACCTTTCCTTGTTGCCATTTGGCATTCTCTTTTGAACCAAGAGTGCAGTAGCTTTTCCTTCCTCAGTATTTTCCAAATTTCATTGTTAAACCGCAGTGGCTCTTTTGCATCCTTAATTCGTTTACTAGGTACAGACTTGTTGAGAGTGCAATTCACGATCTGTTTAAGCTTTGACCATAATCTCTCTACGTCCATCTTAATGGAACTAAGTGATGTCAGTTCTGTCTAAGTAAGATGCTAACATCTGCTTATCTGCTCTTTCTGGCATGAACATTTTCCTAGCCTTCTTGACTGATTTATTAATTTTTGTAACCTTAGTTGTTATTATGTTATCATGATTATTAATCCCCATCTCTATGCTGAAGTCATTGATGATATCTGGCCTGTTTGTAACTACAAGGTCTAAGATATTTCCATTGCATGTGGCATGGCAAACTAGGTGCTCAAGACAATTTTCGAAAACCACATTCAAAAGTGCTTCACAAGATTGACTGCACCCCCTGCAATGAAGCCATAGGCTACCATCTATACTCAGTAGGCTAAATTCACCTCCAACTAGTATTGCATGATCTAGGTATTTATGTGCTACTGTCTGTAGACTTTCTGTGAATGGCTCCAAAACTGTCATAGCAGAACTGGGTGGCTGATTATCCATTAATTAACGTGATTTCACCTAGACTTGTTATACGCAACCAGATAACTTCACTGTCACAATCAGCTTTGACCTCAATAGAGACAATGGACACTCCCTCTCCTACAGTGTCTAACCTGCCTTTCTGATATATATTCCATTAATCACTAAATATGTCAGAGCTTTCTGCTCTCGGTTTCAGCCATCTCTCAGTCTCTGAGAATAATTTGAGTGGGAAACTTTCCTGGATGGCAGTAAATTCGGAAACTGTGTTACAAGTACATTGACAACTGATAAAATTTTGACAATCTACACTGGAGTGAATTCAAAAGATAAACCTCAACCAACATTGAATGTATCTTGGTGATAAAGAGCCCAAATAAATAAATTGATGATTTTATTCCATTTCATCTGATTGAATGAAACACACACAGCATAACTACTCAGAAAACAACTATAGTGCTGATTACATTTACTATCATACATGTAGCACTCTGAGAACATTTCACCTTGTCATAGTAGTCCTGTGTTTTGGAACTAGGCAGTGCTTCATTTCACAAAGCGAAAGGAATAGCTTGTGTAAAAAACAAAAGAAGGGGAAATAGTGGTTGCTGGTGCTTTTAACACTATCATTCAATTTAGTTCCTATTGTGAACTTTGCAGCTAGGATATGTAAATGCTCTGAGACTGCTATTGATAATATCTTTATGAACAAATCTAGGGGAAAAACATCATATCACAAAACCAATAGTAAATGGACTATCTGATCACGACGTGCAGCATCTTGTGTTAAATGTTGAAACTTGTCAGGATAAAAAAATATTAAATCTGAGTACAGGAGGATAATAAATAAGCCAGAAATTGAGGAATTCAGGAAATTGCTCAAAGACATGAACTGGAGAGATGTTTACCTGACTCAAATGGAAAATGCAAAGCATTTATTAATAAAGTTACCTCCTCTTTTGAAAATTGTTTTCCCCTAAAGGTAACTCAGATCACACAGAAGTCAAAAGATAAACCATGGATTATACAAGGAATAAAGATATCATGTGGGGCAAAAAGGAGACTGTATCTACTATCTAGGAACGTTTCTGATATTAGAATTGTAATGCATTACAAAGAATACTGCAAAATATTGAATCAAGTAATCCAGAAATCGAAGTAGCTTTATTAAGAGAAAATGATAATTGTATCGGGCAACAAAATAAGAACTGTTTCAGATATAGTGAAGACAGAGAGAAGTGGGGCCAAAAAGGAAGTGGAACAGATAGCTCTAAAAGTAAATGAGACTTTGGTAACAAGTGCATGTAGTGTTGTAAATCTCTTAAGCAAGACTTAATTTTTGTTACTGACGGCTCGGGGTTATCAGGTTCGGTGAATGGTGCAATGGAGTATCTGGGACCAGTCTTTGAAGAACATCGTGTAGAACCTATTCGAGGAACTTTGAATTCCAACCATTGCTTCTCAGTATACTTACTCCTTAATGAAATTTGTTGCAAGTTATATATCTATATTTCCAACAAGTAGCTCAATACATATTATCAATACTAGGAATAAGAAAAATCTACATAAAGACCTAAAATCACTTATGTTGGTCCAAAAGGGGGTCCAATATTCAGGAACACACATTTTCAATAAATTACCAGCAACCATTAAAAACTTGGTTTCAGATAAAGCACAGTTTAAACAGAGTTTGAATGACTTTTTGATAGGCAATGCCTTCTACTCTATAGATGAATATCCTAACAGAGACTGAAAGGCCAGCTTAAGTAAAAATATGTTAGATTTAAGTTTTGACAGCACTTGGTTGCAACAGTCAAAATTAGGTATTTTGTGTATGATAAATTTATTAATAGTGCATAACAATGTTTCATTCTGACAGCGTATTAATTCTGTAAATATTAGCTTTTCCAGTTTATTGTATTGTATTCACCTATTTTGACAATCTCATGACAAATGATCAGGGTAGTATTCATTATATTAAAATGTTTTGTGTTATACATTCTGACATGTTCCACACCCTCGAGAATCATCTCATTTTTTCGGTGTATGTAATGAAAACTGAATCAAATCAAATCCAATCACCATCTCTCATCATGTAATAACTTCACTTCTTCTTCTTCCCTTGTCGTCTCCTGTTTTTCCAGTACTCGTCCATCTCCTCCTCATGTTTTTCCCCCTTTATTCTATTCGTGTTGTTCTCAATCCCCTATTTCTTCTGCATTGAAAGCCTTTTATTTTTATTTACTTATTTTTTTTATTGAGGTGAGTCTCTACGGACTGCGTGGTAACAACCGACTTCACTCTAGTGTCCAGGTCTTGTTCTTGCTCCAGCTTTGACTTCCTGCCAGTATCTTCTGAGCCCCTGCAAGAAGTGCCTTTTTATGCTCTTCAGATAATGGTCCTCACTGTCTTTCGGATGTTGATGCCATGTTAAAACCTTGGTAGTTGGTCACCAATCTTCTAAATTTGTTCCTTTCAGGAATTTCTCTCTGAGATACCAATCTGCTTAAGATCTTTTTCACATTTTTTGAACCATCTCGGCCTCGTTTTCTTAGATGGGATGAAACTCCATATTCTTTTTGTTAGTCGATCACCGTCCATTTTCATGAGATACCATAAAATAACAATCATTTCTTCGTAATGGATGCTGTGATAGGTTCTGTCTTGCTGCACGAGTCCTCATTTGCTCTCATTCGCCATTGTCCATCGACCCATCTATTACCTTAGGATTTTCCTTAATATCCTACACTCACGCTTTTCCAGCCGCTCAGCTTACCTTGTCTATTCGTGGTCAAAGATTTGGATGCTTATAAGCCCTCAGGTTTTACAACTGTATTATAATGTTGGAACTTGGCCCATATACTCATAGACTTTTTGTTATAAGTATTCTTTGTCAGTTGGTATGCTTGGTCTAACTTCCTCATCCCGACAATTGCTTCTTCTTTTAATCCATTCTCCAGGTGGATGACTTCACCAAGATACCTGAAATTCTTAACTCATCCAATTTTTTCCCAGGTTGGTTATCATCCATTCAGGTCCATCACAGATGTTCGTCATATGTTTTGTCTTTTGAATAGAGATCTGGAGTCTAACTTTTTTCAGCAATTTCTGACAGCCTATTTATCTTGTTGACTGCTGACTCTATGTTGTTAGCAAAAATGGCTAGGTCAGCCGCAAAATCTAAGCAGCCAATGCATACCCCTTTGTTCTTAGGACCAAGTCTGAACCACTCTTCATTTGTTTCTCCTTGGGCTAATAACTTTCTCCACTCTTGAATGACCTTTTCCAAGACACAATTGAAAAGGTTCAGATACCTCACCCATAAATTTAATTTTTGACACTGTGTTAGTAAGAGTTTGTTTGATCAGCTTTCTTTTCCAAAATATTCATTACTGCCTGTCAGTCGATGGAGTCATATACTTTCTGAAAATCAACAAATATGACCACATAGTTATTTTTCCAATTTTTTTTGTACCTGATCATGCTCTTCAGGTTAAAGATCTGTTCTGCGCAAGAATCGCCCTTTCGGAAACCAGCTTGATAGTCCCCAACCAGTTGGTTACAATGATCTTCTATTCTATTCTGTATCACTTTGGAGAGAATCTTATATGGAACAGATACTAATGAGGTACCCTTATAGTTATTGACATTCTATTTATCACCTTTTTTGTGTATACGATGGATTAAAGCTGACTGCCATTCAGTTGGTATCATCCCAGCTCTCCAGATCTCCTCAAAAAGTTGGACTAGTATATCTAGAGTTTCATTATTTGCCAGCTTCAGTAGTTCCACCACTATTGAATCCTCTCCAGCTGCCTTATTATTCTTAAAGTTGTTGATGATCTCTTTGGTCTCCTCTTTACCAGATGGAGATGAGGGGTAGTTTGTGGATTGGGGCACATACAGGGAATCTTTCTTTCGGTTCATCACAATTAAGTAGGTTTTCAAAGTAACGAGACATTATCTTGCAGTTCTCTTTGTTGGTCAGGCCGAGTGTGGTGTGCGTACTGTAAGACCTTCAGTACACACACCATCAGATTATTTGACTTGTTGCTCTAACGAAGTAAGCGAGTGTCAGCAATATGTCTCGTGGTCTTATCATGGCATGTTTATCTTCTGCCATTAGGTCAGACGATAGAAATGCCACTTGCACACTTAGAGTAGCAGATTGATGGTGACCAACTTTAAATAGAACTTGATTAATTTTCACACACATTTATTAAAATAATAACAAATATAAAAATTATTTAACTTGGTTCTGGATGCTATTTACAATTGACAATCTGAAGTTCCTTTGGTATTGGTACGTTAATCTTATTCTTACATATATCTCGGATACTTGACAAAAGTGTCTATACATTTATCTTCATGGCTATGTACAGGAATATGGTAATCTTATTAGGCGCAGACTGGATCTTGACTATGGACTGGCACAGACAATTGTAGAACTCGTACAGACTGGTACAGACTAATGCAGACTGGTACAGACTAATGCAGACTGGTGCAGACAAATGCAGACTGACTGATCGAAGGTCTTTACACCCGTTATAATACCTCGCACGTTCATGTATCACTGCGTGAGTGTGATGCGCGAGGAGAAAGTGTTCTATGTTAGCAGCAATCTCATTGGCTGCGTTACATATTAATACGCGGATCGGCGGAAGCAGAATTTGGTCCGTCTCTATGGCAGCACCATCTCGTAGTGGGGAGATGGACGAGTGCTGCGCCTGCGCTGTTGTGCTTAGCGGGGCGCACTCTAGTGGGAAATTTGTGTACGCGCTGAATATGCGGAACTATGTACACAACACTGAGCTTTCCATTTTCATCTCTAAAACAAAAACTAGGGGCTTGGTATCCTTTCAAATTCGATTTGAACGTCTGATAGAAATCTCTGACATTGTTTATCTGGAAACGCTGATCGATCTGTTCTAACTGCTGTTTCTCATGCAGTAGAGTTCTGGCTGCATATTTTTGAACTTCATGGAATACATCAAAATCATCAGGTCTCCTGGTAGAGTTCCACTATTTCCATGCACTTGCTGTTTGGGCCACCACCTCACCACAAACCTCATTCCACCATGTATGATTCCTCTTTTTAGCTGTCAGGATTGTAGTATTAGCTGCTTGTTGGATCATGGAGGCAATGTCTGCCCATTTATGGGATTCAACTGTCAGTTACTGGTGGCATTGTTCCATTACGTTTTGATTGATTTTGAGCTTCGCAGTATCATATTTATGAAATTTATTTCCGGTTTTCACAGTCTTATTGAGAGGGATGAAATTAATTTTGATCTTGGAGAGGTGATGATCCTTTTACATTCAGTATGTTATCTGTAAAAAGGTTTCTTTCTATTATTTCTGATTGTTTGATGTTGTTTCTTTCTTATTTCTGTAATCCATGCTATCATTGATTCCTTCTTCCAGAACTACTCATTCAGTAGAGGTCTCTAAAATAAGATTAATCTTCTTTTAGCCATTACTTCTGATATTTTCTCAAAATTTTTGTATATCTCCTCATTACTTCTCATTTTCCAGCCATCTGTAGCTTGTATTGCAACCATTATTTTCTAATAATGCTCCTTTGTGGAACCTCTGTTCTGTCCAGCTTATAGTTCATCATTAGGCATCCTCATCCATGTAAACATCCTGGTCATACCACTGTGGGATAGTGTTTAAATTTGTTTTTTTTAGTTGTACATTTCTTGTTGTAAATATCCTTTGTCAAACGATTTGCTCTCTCCAGTTTGCTGACTCTTGCATCTACTGTTAATTCTTCTAGTCCATTTTGTTGTACAGTTTGTCCAATATATTTAAATTTACTTACTAATGCTATTTTACATTTTTGTTTTTCTAAGAATGTTGATGCATTGTTTGAAATTGTCATCAATGTTGTTTTTTCGTCTGAAATTTTGGGACCAGCTCTCTTTGCTATTTCTTCCAAAAGATTTCTTTTAATAACTGTCTGTCAGATTTTTTGAAAGTATATCAGAATCATCTGCAGAAGCCAGGCAGTTTACCTTAATTCCATTTGTTTTTCGTCCTAAAACTATTGGTTCAATTTTGTGATTTTTTTTCTCCAAATTCCAATAACTTTCTATTTTTTCTAGAATGTAGTGTTACAGTAAAGGTGATAAACTGTCCCCTTGTCTAACACCAGTTTTTATTTCAAATGGTTGAGATACTTCTCCCATAAATTTAGCTTCAGTCACCCTATTTGCTAGTGTTTTGAGGATTATGTTTGCTTTAACACAAAATTCTTTGATGATTTTACCCATAATTTCTCTGCCTACCAAATCAAATGTTTTCTTGAAACCAATACGTGATACTATTATTGGTTTGGTGATTAACAGTCTGTGGAGAATTATCAATTTTCTAATAAACATCTGTTCTGTGCAGGGTCTTCCCTTTCTAGAGCTCCTTGAGATTCTCCCAGTTATTTGTCTAAAGTTTCTACAACTCTGTCCAGAGAATTTTTGATAATATTTTGTATACCACTGGCAGAAGTCAGGCATCTCTGCAATTGTTGACATTTTGTGTGTCCCCTTTTTTTCATAGCTGTGGATTAATGCTTTCAATAATCTCTTCAGCTTTCCAAATGTTCTCAAACAGCAGTTGTAGATCATTTGTGTGTTCTGACTATTTCAATAATTTTGCTGTAGTGGAGTCTTCATTTGTTGCTTTGAAGTTTTGGAATGATTTGATGGCTTCATGAATTTATTGTTCTGTTAGTGGAAAATCTTCCTCCAGATGTTGTGGGACTGCTATTATATATTGCTACAATGTGCTGTTATTGTTATTGTTGTTGTTGTTGTTGTTGTTTGGTTGCCTGTTCTTCAGCACTATCTTTCTGTTTCGTTTATCTATTTGCCACCATTTTAGCCCATTTACCGGTATTTTCAGCTTGTTCTTCACTTATTTGACCTTTTGGTGGCTCCTCTTGAAGAGATCTTATTTCTCAGCATTTAAAATTACATCATCTGCTGCTCTTTCGCATCTGAATTTCATCATGTCCAGTCTAGTTTTTTCATTCATTTAACCATCCATCTTCCATGACTCAAGATCCTAAATTTTCATCCTTATTTCTTGAACAGTCTCATTTCTCTTTTTACATTTTCCAGATGAAGAAACTTTTGGTCCTCAAAGCTAAGATTAGTATCACTTTTTTTTATTTGTTTCTGCCTATGGCTGCTATATCTCTTTAGTTAGAATATTTTCTCTCTCTGTATTTGATTATAGTCTAAGTCTGAATATTTTTATAAGTACATTTATTGCTGTAGCAATGAGTAAAATAAATTGTATTGCACTGCCTGTAGCATGTAGCACCATTTTGACTGTTAGTCCTCTTGCTGTACAAAAAGTAGCTTTGATGATTACTTAATGCAAGTATTTTGTAAGAGCTGTGGAATGGTTAGTATCTGTTTATATTTTTCTGATTAATTCAAGCTCGTCAATGCACATCCTGTGTTAAGGAAATATTTGCACTGAATTTACTGTGTGTTAAATATAAGCAGTGGATCCATTGGGGTAGTCTTTTTGGTAGAAATATGTCAAGGTGAACAAAACAGGAGATGGTGAAGGAAGAGAGGGAAAAGATCAACATTTGCTTCTCATCAGCAATATAACTGGGTTGAAACATTCAGTGAAAATTATCTGTGACAGGAAGTTGTCAGAAATACATTTTTTGAAGAAACTTTATGTTTGTATAAGCATTTATTAAATTTAAAAATTGGATTTCATGTGTTAATACAAAAGATAATGTTTTGCATTGCAGGCATGCTGAACCTGTCAAAGATGAAGAATCGGCCAATGATTCTTATTGGAGGATAACAGTATGTATAACTTAAACTTGAGATTCTTGAAAATAAAGCTAGTCAGTATTTCTTAACAGTACTGATTTAAATACATCTAAAAGATCGCTGTTACCTAAATGAAAGTTGACGAGCAAAGTCTTAGTGGACATTTGTATAAATTTGTCATAGGTGTTATTTACAAGAAGAGTAAATAGTTTCAATAGGAATGTGGTGAGACATTTAACAAATGTGATGACCACACATTAATAGGACCTTGTAACACTACCATTATGATATTAGTATGCTTTTATGTAAATAACAGAAACCCTGTCCCTATGTTGCCACGTATAACCCTCTTACTAAAATTTAGTTTAGTTTCCAAATAAAATACACTGTGGACGGATAGTCCTGTTTATAGGAAAAGATAATCAATAGAGTTATCCTTCTTACAGGATTTACCGTGTGTTGCATCTAATGGATAAGTAAATTGGACTATTCACTTCTTTTCCTAAGATCTTACCCAGTGGCTAGATAGAAACACAGTATGAATAATAATATACTGAAGCTAGGACAACTCATTTCCAAGTTCATTTAGTGGTTTAAAACATGTACTTAATGGTCACCAACCTATCCTGGCAATGAAATAGTGAAGTATTGGAGAAGCAGAAATGTGAATTTTGCCTACTTTCTTGCTACTGTTTAGTTTGGCTCTTCGAATAAATTACCCCACTTAAACAATTTTGGGCTACATCTTTATACATTATGATTTAAAAAAAGAAAAAGCCCAGTAGATAACTTCAAGGAAGGTAAAAAAAATTAGCCGGGGATGGGGGGAACAACCTTTAGAAAAGCACTTTCCATAATCAAGAAACTTAAATACTTAGACACTAAAGCACACACTTTTTAACTGAACATTTCACTTAAAGAAAACCTCTTTCTTGGTGGAATTTACTTTCAAAAGCTATTATTCTTTGAACTAATTCTGTATAGCCATCTAACAGGTTCTAGTAACTTGGCTTCACTCTGATTGAATTTTATGTAAGCAAACTATAACACTTTGCAATAGTTAAGAAAACATTTTTATTATTTACACTAAAGCAATTTAAATGGTGCCTCTTTATATTAACTTGGCACTTCACTCTGATTGAATTTTATGTAAGCAAACTATAACACTTTGCAATAGTTAAGAAAACATTTTTATTATTTACACTAAAGCAATTTAAATGGTTCCTCTTTATATTAACTTGGCACTTCATAAGTCTGTAAAACAGGACACTCGGATCAATCAAACACCAGGAAGGAACCCTATACAGATGTATGATTAGGATGAAATGACAGGGTGAGCCAGTTTCCGTAAATTTCAAGAATGATTATTAAATCACAGTTTAAATTAATGGTTCATGCTGTACAAAGGTAAAAATAGAAAAAAATCTTATCTGGTGGCTATAGGCTTGGGTTTGGCGAACAGTTATGACGGCTACACTACCCACACTATGGCCTGCAAGTTTCTTGCTGTATGGGCTCAATTTCTCTTCTTGGCTTCATTCAGTTTTACATACAGTAGCTCAACAACTCGCAGCTATGCTGTAAGCTGTTTGCAGTCTTCAACCAAGGCATTTTTATGAAAATTTGCAGGCAAAGCTTCTGCTCCACAAAGGAGTTACCTCAATCACTGCTGCCTACAGACTGTGTGACTTACTTCCCACACTTGCTCAAGGTAGCACGCCAATTCGCCTTTCGCACCTTTTCCACTCCCCACAGCTATTTTCGTTTCAAACAAAAGCACACTGGCTTTTACATAACACCTATTTCTTACATTGTTCCTAAGCATGACCATTTCTTAAATTGTCAAATTTACATCAACATGAACAATTTATACACACAAATATTTTTAAATACAAAATGTTATCAAAACATTATTTAGACCCTTGGTATCCTTTGTAGAGGACTTGGGCAGGTTTGTCCCATCCTAGTACACATTATTTTGTTACCTCCCTTCAGATATTCCATTTAGCTACATCTACAATAATTCCCAATGTTCTGCCTTTTGAGGTGTCCAGTGCGGGTTGTTTTTATTTTTTATTTGATATGCGTATTCCATAGATCCGTACATGCGAGTGATTCGCCTGGATGTGGAACGTGTCAATACAATTGTACAAATACAATTAATGCTACAGAATAGTAATATAATTCAATGATATAGATATTACAAGCTGTCATTAAACTAGTATAGCAATTCTCAACATAACATTATAACTATAACATTAACACTATAACATTAACATAATATTGTATCATCCATCTAATAACTAAGAGACTAAATACATCTATTATTAAGGGAGGGCATTACTTCTGGAAAAGAATTCATCTAACGAGTACAGTGGATGGTCGAGCAGGTATTTTTTTAACATACCTTTGAACAGCGTTTCATTTTCTATTGTACATTTAATATAATTAGGCAATGCATTAAAAGTCTTTATAGCCGCATACTTTACTCCCTTCTGTACAAGTGTTAAATTTTTTAGTTCAACATGTAGATCATCTTTACCTCTAGTATTGTAGTTATAGTATGAACAATTTGTTTCATACTGAGCATAGTCTTTATTAACTACATTCATCAGAGAGTATATGTACTGACATGTTGTGGTCAGAATACCTAACTGTATAAAAAGTTTTCTACATGAGGTTCGTGGAGGAACCCCACACATGATTCTGACTGCTCTCTTCTGAGCATTTAAGATTTTTTTTGAGGCTGGTGAATTACCCCAGAATATTATTCCGTAACTCATTAATGAGTGAAAGTACCCAAAGTAAGACGATTTTAAAATGTTGATGTCCCCAAAATGAGTAATTATTCTTAGAGTAAAAGTTGCTGATGAAAGCCTTTTTAGAGTAAGGGACACATGCTGTTCCCAGTTGAGCCTACTGTCAATGTGAACCCCCAGGAATTTAGTGGATTGCACCTGTTCTAGTTCCTGGTTGTCATGAGCAATTACTATACTTTCTAGAGTTTTATTTTTGTGTGGAACTGTATAAAATTAGTTTTTTTAATATTAACTGAAAGAGAATTAATTGAAAACCAAGCTGTAACTTCTCTGAGTATATCATTAACATCAGTCTCCATATCAGCAGTAGACTGACCATCAACGACAATGCTTGTATCATCAGCAAACATTGTGAATTCACAATTTTTACTAATGGACAGGGGTAAATCATTAACATATATTAAAAACAGCAAGGGTCCAAGGACAGATCCCTGGGGAACTCCATGCTGAATTTTGCCCCATTCAGAATCCACTAGATTAGGAGATCCTTTGTTGCAGCCATGTAGAACCACCTTTTGTTTCCTGTCTTGAAGATATGATTTTAGCCAGTTACCTATAGGCCCTTTGATTCCGTAATGATAGACCTTCTCCAAGAGTATCTTGTGGTTTACACAATCAAAGGCCTTGGAAATATCACAGAAGACACTAACTGGTGACTTCTTACTATTAATAGGCTCCAAGACATCATTTGTGAGTGAATATATGGCACACTCTGTGGAAACCCCTTTTTGAAAACCAAACTGTCTGTGGTTAATAATATTAAGTTTATCAAGATGTGCCACAATCCTGTTATACACTGCCTTTTCAAGAACCTTTGAGAATGTTGTTAAGAGAGAGACAGGACGATAATTTTTTACATCTGTAGCATCGCCAGACTTGAAAAGAGGTCTCACAGTGGCATATTTCATTCTCTCTGGAACAACTCCCTCATAAAGAGACATGTTGCAAATGTGAGCAAGTACTACACTTACATCATTACTGCAGGCTTTCAACAGTTTATTAGAGATGTTATCTATACCTGAAGATCCTTTACTTTTCAATGAGTGAATTATTTTTTTTATTTCATTAACAGTTATGGGTGTTACATTTATATCATTAAAACATTGTGGGAGGTTAAGTTTCAGAATATCTAAAGCTTCTCTTAGGTCACCACTGAACCTATTTGAGAGGTGACACTTAGAAAGTGGTTGTTAAATGTGTCTGCTATCTGTTTACTATCAGTTATTTCCAAATCGTTAATTTTTAGGACAGCAGATTTTTCATTGTCAGATGGTGAAGTACCTGTTTCCCTCTTTATTACATTCCAAATCGTTCTGATTTTATTGTTTGAACAGTTAATTTTAGATTGCATGCACATACTTTTAGATTTTTTAATGACTTTAGTTAAGATTTTGCAGTATGTCCTATAATATTTCATCTGCAGGGGATTATTGGATTGTCTAGATATTATATACAGTTCCCTTTTTCTCTGGCATGATATTTTTATGCCCTTGGTCAGCCATGGTTTTTTGCTTGATTGCCTGTTCTGTAGTCTACAGACCTTTTTTGGAAAGACATTTTCAAATATATCTGATAATTCATCAGTAAATAAATTATATTTTGTATTAACATCATTTGCAAGATAAACATACCTCCAGTCAGTCTCCTGAATGCATAATTTGAATTTTTGGATATTTTCCTCATTCATGTTTCTAATGGTTTTCCACTGTGCACTAGCTTTGTTCTGATTTGTATTAAAGTTGTCAATTGTGAGTATTTGCCCATCATGATCAGAGAGTCCATTTATGACTTTTTCAACTTTGATGTGATTAGTTTTACTCATATCTACAAAGATATTGTCTATTAGAGTGCTGGAAGTGGCAGTAGTTCTTGTGGGAAAACTGACAGTGGAGACAAGGTTGTAGGTATGCATTAAGTTTGCAAACTCTGTCTTAGAAGATGAGCTTCCTAGGAAATCTATATTAAAATCTCCAGTCACTATAATGTCCCTATTTTTTCTTGTGAGATACAATAGCACAGAATCTAATTGTTTCATGAATACTTTAAAATTACCAGATGGAGCCCTGTATACTGCTACGATTACCAGTTTCTTGTTACCTTCTACTATTTCTGTGACACATGCCTCAAAGTCTTTCTCTACACAATATTTCTCTACATTTATTGTATCAAAGGACAGGCTGTTTTTCACATAAATAACTGCCCCACCTTTGCACATATGCTTTCTACAAAATGAGGTAGCTAAACCATAATTTGGTATATTGAGCATTTCAATGCCAAAAGTGATATGGTGTTCTGTCAGACAGAAAATATGAGCACAATTTGCGCCTGTTGGTTCATCAATATTTACAATAAATTGGTCTAACTTACAGAGCAGGCTTTGAATATTTTGGTGAAAAATTTTGAGCTCATTTTTAATTACATGATTAGTTGTGGTGTTACCATTGCTAGGACTGAGTTTTATTACTTTTGACATACCAGTATTACAGGAACAGTTTTCTGCAGGGAAGAGGGAGCTGTTGTGCTGGTAACACCCACATTTGTTGTTATTAACTACATTACTTACATTCTGATTGGAACCTTCCCCCTTCTGCCCCAGTACCATAAAAAATCCCCATTTGCAGCTGAGGACTTTCTTGATGTCAGGCACATCCTATGTGGAGCAGCTGCAGTCACTACTGTGATCCTTTTTGCCATAGAGGGTGGATCTCCTGTTGGTGAGGTTTCTACACTGTCGGCTTATACACTTGATCCTGTGGGGGTTGGTGTTGCTGTTTCTGCTATTGATGACTGTTCTTCCTCCTTAAATGCTGCTGCTTCACAAGTTGGCGGTGGACTAACGTTTCCCACTTGAGTTGTAACTGCTGGTGCTGTCTTGCTTTTGTATAAAGGACCTGTTTGTGTTGATTCACATACAGGTGCTGCTGCATATGAAGTCTTCCCTTCAGCTGTTCCATTAGGTTTGAAGGAGTATTTTGACGACACTGTATGTGTTTCTTCCAATGGTACAGTTTCAATGGACACAGGTGCTTTTAGAATGATTGGAGGAGTGGTGTTTTCAAATAGTTTGAATGTTTCTGCTAATAATGCTTTAGCGAGTACACGTTTTCCTAGCCAGTTCCTGTGCATTCCATGCCGAGTAAAATGGTTTCTCTCTTCGGAATTACTGTCCAAAAACTTCACGTCCTTGAATGCTTTGCATACCTTTTGAAACATTCTGTTTGTGAATTTGATTTCATTATTTACACATGAACTGTTTATTAGGTCATGTCTATATGGGATGCTAACGATGATTGTTTTTCTTGGCGAGATTCTTTCCAGTGCATTTCGCAATGCTGTGATTGCATTTTTCGACTCATTTTTATAAACATCGTTAGCTCCAGCAATAATTACACAAACATCGTTTGGTTGAGGGCTTAAATCTTTAATTATTTGCTGGAAAGGAGCCCCGGGTTTTACTGTGGCAGTAACGGAAAATTTAGATTGCATATTCGTAAGAATAGTGGCTAAATCTCATCCATGGCTGTCTGCAAAGATATAAACTTTTGGTTTTGTCTCGTCTTCTCTCAATAATTTCATTTGTCGGTGTTTCTCTTGTGCAATGGGCGCAAACGAGTTTTTCGTAACTATAGCAGATATTGGAGCACTTTGAATTTCAGTAACGGTTTCTTTGAGAGTGTTGTAGTTTTCACTTTGTACATTTTTCACAAAAGGATTAAAATCGACATTCAAAGAATTAATTAACGATTCGATGTCATTCATATATTTTTTAGCTATTGCAAGTTCTTCTTTCAGCACATCAGAGATGAGTTCTTCAGTACCAGCATTATACATCTTGACTGCACTTTTTCGACCACTGCACTTAACAAAGCCACATACACAATTCGGATTTATCACTTTTCTGTTGTTCATACACGATAGATGGATCCATATATGTGAAAAAGAGCACAAACAAATACCGCTATGAATACTGTTTTGGCAGACTATGCACTTTAAACTAAATGTAATACGATTTTCTACGGCACGATTTACTACTGCTTGCATACTCGACGCCACTTCCTGGGTGTATTGTATCGAGTTAGCTTTTTCAAATTTCCATGTGGGTTTATCAATGTATTTTGTAACTGATATTTCAGCACCAATGATAACTTTTGTGAGCCAATGTACACTCCTTGAAAAATGTTTCAGTACCCACTATTGAGTGATTCAGTGGTAATTTGTTCTCATCAGTGGAAAAGATGGATGGGTAAGGTTTTGTATCAGTTTCCATCTGCCTGCCCAAAACGTTTTAAATTCCTTGGCATCAAACTTAGATAATTTCTTGTGTGTTGATCCATTCGAACAATGGTTCTCTATGTTTGTCTCTATTTATGTATCTCCGGGTTGTGTTTTGGAATTAAAATCTTAAACATATACGTGCTGTCTAGTTGCTGTGTGTAAGACTAGTGTCAGACACTTTCCGTTAGGTGATTTGTGGACTGATGTAATAACCAGGCCTTTGAGTTTTATTCTAATTACTTCTACATCACTAATTTTCTGACAGCTTAAGCCAGCATAATCCAAGAGCTGTTTCTTTTTTCATTTATTGTGGTAGCACCTAACAATTGAGAGGAGTATTGATATTGCTTTATATTGCGTAATCTTGCATGTAGCTTCTGAATTATCACCTAAATGCATTTCCTATAGAGCTATAATACTGATGGCATGCTCATCATCTAATTTGCTTTGGTAACTGCATTTGTCACTTGTTAATCCTACGTTAATTTGCATAATATGGACACCTTGCCTGATAATTTTTGACTATAAGCTCTGAGAAGTGCTGGACCATCTTTTGTGTAGAGTTTTTGCTGTATGCTCCTGCAGTCACACTGCCTTGGTGGACCATCTCGGGGGTTGTCTACATGCCACACAACAGTCTTTTTGGTGTCCCGTGTGAATGATTCACTGGTAAATATCCTGTCCCATACACTTTTGTTTGTAGACAATACTTCTGTGTTAGCTGAAAATAGAGCCAGGAAGCAGTAGTCTCAGTACCTCAGAGAATTAGTTTCAGGTAAAGTATATGGATCTAACATATCTAAAATGCACATGGTTTAGTTTGGAAACCACACAAACACCCAAATGTACACACCCGCAGTAGCTGCACGGGGTGGGGTGGGGGGGTTGGGGGGGGGGGGGAGGGGGGGGGCAGAGTGATTGGAGAAGACAGTACATTGTCTGAATGGGAAAAGATTGGTGGGTACAGAAGAGAGAAGGGAAAAGGTGAAGTGATACAGTGGGAAACAAATTAGCAGAGGTTTAGGTCAGGTGGATGGCACTAGATGTGCTGGAGAGACAATTTCCACCTGCGTAGGTCAGAGAAACTTGCACTGGAAGGGAATATCCAAATGGTATGTCTAGTGAAGCAGTTGTTGAAGTGGTGTACAGCCTCTTGGCAACTGCAATGTCAAGTCTGTGGTTTGCCACAGTTTGGTGCTGGACATTACTGCGAGTGAACAGTTGGTTACTTGTCATCCCTACATGGAAAATTGTATGGTAATTGCAGCATAGCTGATTTTTAACAGGTTGCTTTTGCACATGATCGTGCCTTTTATATGGTGGGAGATTCCTGCGACTGGACTGCTGTAGGAGGTGGTGGGTGGATCTGTGGGACAGGTCTTGCACCTGGGTCACTCACAGGATTAGGGGTGGACAAGGATGTTCTCTAGATTGTGTGGGCAGTGGAACATTACTTTGCAGGAATAGGGTAGTATCTTGAGTACAGTATACCCCATCTGAGATAGCCAAAGCTCCAGTGAAGGATGTGGTTGAGCTTTTCAAGGCCTGGGTGATTAGATGAGTGCTGACCATTGTCTGGTTAGCAGGGTTACAGGTGTGAAATGAGGAGATGGCACGGGAGATCTATTTATGAATGAGACGGATAGGATACTGTGGCTCTGGTAGTGCTATTGCCATATTTAGACAACTCCTGCTTTCCACTGGGGATAGTGAGTCCACGTGTGACAAGGCTGCATGGAAGAGCCTTTTTGACATGGAATGGGTGACGGCTGTCAAAGTGGAGGGAGGTACTGTTGGTGGTTGGTCCACTTGACATGTATTTATGGATATCGATGTCTAGTGATATGGCGCATTGAGTTGAGAATAATCAGGTTAAGATGATTTGGGAGTAGGTTTTTAGGTTATGGAAGAAGCAGTATATACCATGAGTCCAGATCATGAAAATGTCTCAATTACTCTGAATCAGACAATGGGTTTTAGGTGTTGACAGGATAGGAAGGACTTCTCCTGATGGCCAATATAAAAGCTGGTATAGGATGGCACCATGCGAGTACCCATGGCAGTACTACAGATTTGTTTATACAGGGATAATCACTTAAAACCTGCACCACAAACATTGCAGAAATGGAAAGTGCTATTGATGTGTGGTTTTCACAGAATGGATTGGTAGTTGGGGGCTTATGCTAGTAACCAACCAACAGGTTGTAGTGATATTAGAAAGTGCATTTTTTGTGCAAACATAAACTTTTTTAAATGAAACTATGCCTATCGGTATTAACTAAAAGTAGGGTAAATTAGTCTATCAGTGGTGTTTGTTGCAGGAGTCTAGTGTGAGCCATTCATGAGATATCATATTTTGAAAAGGTCCCACGCCAACACTTGTACATTAGCTGTAAAGTTCCCACACCAACACTTGTACATTAGCTGCGGTAGCACACACCAAAGAACAGTCCAAGTCCATACACTAGTTATGTGGATTGTGACCAGTAATGAGACAATTGATCATCACAGGCTGTGTTCAAAATGACCACTGGCAGCACCAGTATATGCTCCCATTCTGGTATGGAAAGACTGCTGCACACATACCAGTATTTCAGCAGGGACAATCTGACAGGCTGCAGTAATACATCATTGCATATCATCAGATGTAGTTGGTATGCCCTTGTAGACAGTCTTTCAGCTTTCCCCATAGAAAAAAAGTCTCCAGGCATGAAATTTGGCGAATGGATCAACCGAGATACAGGTCCTCTGCATCCAATCTAATGATTTGTAAACAGTTTGTGAAGCCATGTTGTACTTCGTGCACTGTGAGTTGTACAGCCATCGTATTGGTACCACAAGTTGCTCCTAGTCTGCAGAGGAATCTCTTCTAGCATCCGTGGAAGATGATTTGTTAGGAGGCTGTGATACTTGTGCGCATTCAGTGTTCTTTCTAAGAAAAACGGGCCTATGAGCTGATGGTTCACTGCCTCACACCACACGTTTACACTCCAAGGATGCTGAGATTCCACCTGCCACAGCCAAAGACAATTGTTAACAGACCAATTGTGCTTATTTCAGCACTTTACCAGGCCACGATTGTTAAAATTTCCTTCACCGCTAAACAAGATACATGATACAGCTGGAGTATCCTGTCTTAATTCCCATGTATGGAAGTTAACACAATTCTCTTGATCAATTCCATGCAGCTCTTTATAGAAAGGGATACACCTATATCAATGGAGAATGCATAGGACACTTGCCCGATTAATGCCATTTCCACATGCGATTGTGCAAGAGGTAACATGTGGATCAACTACTTGTTTCATCTGTTATGTTGCTAAGAGTTAGGCTATGACTTCCACATAACTGGTTGAAGAGGTTGCCTAGCAACTACCCACACACACAAACACACTGTAAGCAAACAACATCATACCTAGCAACTACCCACACACACACACAAACACACTGTAGGCAAACAACATCATACCTAGCAACTACCCAGATTGAGTGGCACAAACTAGTATTGGTGTGGAAACTTTTAAAAATACTGTATCTCATTGACAACCTGTACTAGAATCCTGCAACAAACCCCACTGACATTCTGATTTACCATATTTTTAGTTTGTTAATGTCAGTAAGCACAGTTTCATTTAAAAAGTGTACATCTGCGCAAGAAAGGATTTTTACAATCTGTTGATTGGGTAACAGTAATGAGTCCCTGTCTACCAATCCATTCAGTCAAAGCCGCAAATCAATAGCACTTCATACTTGTGGTGCGAGCTTTAGGCATTTCACCCTGTGACTTGGTCTTTGAAAGTGAAATAATTGTGAGTCAGGATGTGTTTGGGGAAGGGGATTTGGAAAGAGGTGGTGGGTTTGGTATCAGGAGGATGTTTGGAAAGTGAGGCCATGGGCATGGGGGATGTTGTAAAATGATGTTGCATCCATAGTAACCAGCAAGGAGTCATGTGGTAGCAAAACAGGAACTGCAGAAAGGCGGTGAAGGAAGTAAGCATTGTCTTCACTGTAGGATGGGAGGTTACAGACAATGGTTTGCATGTGATGTTCAGTGGGAGGATTGTACCCAGCCACAGTTGGGCAAGTGGAGAGACCTGTGTAGTTGGGTTGGCGAATAGGTAAAAAGGAAGGAGTGGTGTGAGGAGGGAGATAGATCCAGGAGTCAGGTTATGGGATGGACTTAAGGTCTTGGAGAGCTGCTGGAGTCTTGTTGGAATTCACGGATGTGATCATGGTTGTAAGGTTTGTATGCAGAGGTGTTAGAAAGTTGGTGAAGACTCTCAGCCACATAGTCACTATGATTCATGAACACTGTGATGAAGCTTTTATCTGTAGGAAAGATGATAAGGCACGGATTGATTTTAAGGATATGGGTAGCTGTGTGTTAGATAGGAGTGATGTTGGTCTCACTAGGGAGGATTTAGGAAAGGAAAGTAAGGCCGGTTTAGAAGTGATGAATTCCTGAAAGATAACCAAGAGATGACTGGCTGGAATGGGAGGTTCAGGGTGGGAGGGAGGCTGGAACTGTTTTAAGCAAGGTTCTATGTGAGGTTTTTGTTGGCTGTTATTAGTGGGATGCATCATCATCATCATTTAAGACTGATTATGCCTTTCCGCATTCAGTCTGGAGCATAGTCTTGATCTATTTCAACAGTTTTTATACCCCTTCCCTTCCAACACACACACACTAGCCACCAAGGAAGAGCCTACAGCTTTGATTCAAACCCCCCCCCCCCCCCCCCCCCCCCCCCGCCTCTTCCAGTCATACCCTCATACCTCCGTAACGCACATTGAAGAAATTTCAGCTGCAGAGATTAGGTAAGGAAAGAAGGTCCTTTACAAGTCCAGCACACTTGAATTTAGGTTTTGGGCTAAAGGTGGGCCTTTAGAAAGTACCAAGACTTCTGCAGGGCTAAGAGTTGTGGCAGAAAGGTTGACAACAGTTTTACAGGATTGGTGCTTAGGATGTATATATCTCGTGGAGGATGGAGGAATTCGTAGTGATTGTGGAAGATGGAGTAATGAACAAAGCATAGTTAGGGAGGTATGAGGGTATGACTGGGGGGAGGTTGAATCAAAGCTGTAGGCTCTTCCTTGGTGGCTTGTGTGTGTGTGTGTGTGTGTGTGTGTGTGTGTGTGTGTGTGTGTGTGTTGGAAGGGAAGGGGTATAAAAACTGTAGAAATAGATCAAGACTTCACGACAACTAGCAGGTTTAAACGGGTGGGTGTTGTAATAGATATGTAGAGGTGGAGGTGATGAGGCTTGCACAGGATAGATTAGTATTGAGAGCTGCAGCAATCCAATCTTCAGACTACCACAGCAACAACAAAAAGGTCATAAGATGGAAACAATTTTGCATCGTAGTATCTCCCTGTTTCCACTCCATGTAGTTTTCACTTGTGGTAATGTGGCGTGTGTACAGAGATTTATCGGGTGTTGTTATTTTTATTGTACTGTATTAACAGGATTTATCAAGAGTGGTGATAACATCAATTTGTGACAATAAATCTTTGTCATGTGCAATCTATAATACTGTTGTTCCATTTGTAATAAACAATTTCTTTGATGCTGTTTTCCCAAATAAGCCTAAATTTTACTGTTATTCACATGGACAGAGGCAGAGTAAGACATGGGAGATAACTTCAGCTGATCTTCGAAGATCAATTTCTTGAGACAGAGACAGTGTCATTATTATTATTGTTATTCTTTACTTCCTCAGACGTTAAGTCTGGTTAAAAATGGAAAGTGACGTGGACCTTGATAAAGCGTCACTTCCTTTCAACTGTATAGTATGTGTTATATTGCATTTAGGAACTTTCGGGTAATTGAACATGTATCAATAATTACTGATTTCTGTAGTTGTATATATATGTTTGGATGTAGCTGTATTGCATTGATGTACTGGTGGATATTGTGTGGTATGACTCCTGTAGTTGATAGTATAATTGGTATAATGTCAACTTTATCCTGATGCCACATGTCTTTGACTTCCTCAGCCAGTTGGATGTATTTTTCAATTTTTTCTCCTATTTTCTTTTGTATATTTGTTGTATTGGGTATGGATATTTCGATTAGTTGTGTTAATTTCTTCTTTTTATTGGTGAGTATGATGTCAGGTTTGTTATGTGGCGTTGTTTTATCTGTTATAATGGTTCTGTTCCAGTATAATTTGTATTCATCATTCTCCAGTACATTTTGTGGTGTATACTTGTATGTAGGAACATGTTGTTTTAAAAGTTTATGTTGTAAGGCAAGCTGTTGATGTATTATTTTTGCGACATTGTCATGTCTTCTGGGGTATTCTGTATTTGCTAGTATTGTACATCTGCTTGTGATGTGATCTACTGTTTCTATTTGTTGTTTACAAAGTCTGCATTTATCCGTTGTGGTATTGGGATCTTTAATAATATGCTTGCTGTAATACCTGGTGTTTATTGTTTGATCCTGTATTGCAATCATGAATCCTTCTGTCTCACTGTATATATTGCCTTTTCTTAGCCATGTGTTGGATGCGTCTTGATCGATGTGTGGCTGTGTTAGATGATACGGGTGCTTGCCATGAAGTGTTTTCTTTTTCCAATTTACTTTCTTCGTATCTGTTGATGTTATGTGATCTAAAGGGTTGTAGAAGTGGTTATGAAGTTGCAGTGGTGTAGCCGATGTATTTATATGAGTGATTGCTTTGTGTATTTTGCTAGTTTCTGCTCATTCTAGAAAGAAATTTCTTAAATTGTCTACCTGTCCATAATGTAGTTTTTTTCTGTCGATAAATCCCCTTCCTGCTTTCTTTCTGCTTAATGTGAATCTTTCTGTTGCTGAATGTATGTGATGTATTCTATATTTGTGGCATTGTGATCGTGTAAGTGTATTGAGTGCTTCTAGGTCTGTGTTACTCCATTTCACTACTCCAAATGAGTAGGTCAATATTGGTATGGCATAAGTATTTATAGCTTTTGTCTTGTTTCTTGCTGTCAATTCTGTTTTCAGTATTTCTGTTAGTCTTTGTCTATATTTTTCTTTTAGTTCTTCTTATTATTGTTATTGTTATTATTATTATTATTATTATTATTATTATTATATTGAATTATTGTTAATTAATACCCCCTTAAGGAGAGCACCATCAATTTTCAAGGCTTTTTTTCTGTCTATTTCATTTGTCTTTCAAAAACTTCTCATATATTCATTGTGATTCCTCTTCCTCTCTTCTGTACCGTTCTTCCCCATTTTCTTCTCTTTCAATATCTGCTGAAATTTCTGTTTTCCAGTTTTTTACTCTGTATTTTTTCCTGTCTGTGATGTCTTCTGTGGAGATGTTTTGTTTCTTGAGGTCCTCCATGGTTTCCTATACCCAGTTGGTTTTCACTTTATTAGTCATAACTATATAAAAAATATTCTTGGTAAGTCTGTTTTTGTGCATAATTTGTATGTGTCTCTAGAACCTTGTCCTTCTTTACCTGGTGCTGTTTTTAATCCTCTGTTTGTATTTGTACAGTTCTTTTGTCAATATGTTTATCCAGATCCCCTCTCTCTGAACTGGCCTGTAGATCTTTCCTTCTGTTTTTCCATCTCTTTGATTTTTGTTCTTCCCTTCATGGCTGTTGTTCTGAGGTGTACAAGGCCTGTGGTAACTACTGTACTACAGTGTCTTAATTTGGCATTGATGGAAAAACTTCTTTTGTTATAATTGTTCCATATAAGTCTGAATACCTTATGTAGTTTTGTGATTCTTTTTTCATTGGATGTTGAGTTCAGTCTTATTTTCTGTGTAATCTCTTCCATGCACTGGAAACTTTCTTCATGTGATATCTTCCCATACTTTGTTACCAGTGGGTGTCTGTCTCTTTACATTGTGTCAATGTACAAGTTTTTTTCATTTGAGATTTGTAGTCCCGTTTTGATTGAGATTTGATAAAGAGTTTGTAGAGCTTTTTTGTCTTCTTTTCTGTTATTTGTTATGATGGCTATATCATCAGCAAAGGCCAGACATTTTATCTACATGTGCATATATATTTCGAAAGTCATGGTGTGGTGTGTGACATGATCTGACTACACGTAGAGTGCAGTCTTTGTTTGGCACGGCACTTGGAGGGCGACAGTTCAGTCTTCACCCATCTGTCTCTTTTGTCCCATGTCCTGATTATTTTCTCCAAAACTGAGTTAAATAGAGTGGGTGATGGCCATCCTCATGCCTCACTCCTGTCTTTACTTTGAACGGTTCATAGATCTCTCCCATGAACTTCACTTTCAATATTGCATTTTTCATGTTTCTTGTCATATTAACATCAAAGATAATGATAATGTGCAAGAATAATGTAAGGCTAGCATCTTTTTAGTCACATGTTTCTGCTGATACAGCTTATATTGTACACCTGGAAACACAATGTCAATTTTGTTCTGATGACAACACATGTCACCTGGGAATAGTAGATGTACTGGCAATGGTTTCAGTGTCATCCGCCAACAGATAGTGTAATGGCATAGCTATCAGAGTGCTATATGTGTCTACCCTTTAATAGGAAATGCTCACAGCCAGTGTGATGCAGACATGTGAAGCAAGCAGGCAACCATGCCAGGAAGGCACACTCGTGATTCTTATAGCCAACGAGTGAGTTTAAAAAGGGGTAAAATTGTGGGCTTCCGAGTGGCAGGATGGTCCTTTCGGGGGAATTGCCACACAAGTTGGATGTGCTGCGTCAGTTATGCAACATTGCTAGTATCAGTAGTCACGTGAACATTCTCACACACATAGTCGAGGTTCTGGACATCCACACAGCACAGATGCTCACTAGGATTGTTGTACTGAAAGGGCAGCAGTTGCAGATCGTACGGCTACCACAGCACAGATAAAAGGTCTTGTGAGGCCCAGATGTGTCAACACAAACTGTTGCGAAGCAGTTATTGCCAGTTGCGTTACGGACGTGCACACATCTATCCCGTCTTCCAATCGTGCCTCAGCACTGACATGCATGGTTCGAGTGGTGCCATCAGAGGATCTCTTTGAGGATGGCATGGCACGCCATGGTTGTAAGTGATGAAAGCAGATTCCGCTCGCAGACAAGTGATGGTCGTATCAGCAAATGACATAAATCTGGTGAGCACTCTCTTGTAGAGTGCATTAGTCCAAGATACAGTGGCCCCACCCCAGGCCTTATGGTCTGGGGTGCGATAAACTACAACTCTCATTCGTCTGTGGTGTTTCTGCACTTGGTACATACAGAATGATGTTACACCTGTTATTTTTGCATTCTTGTAACTGGAAGGTAATGTACTGTTCCAACAGTACAGTGTTGACCCACACACTGCCCACGAAACTCAGTGTTCTCAGAAAGATGAACAGTGACTTCCCGGGCCACCATGTTCTACGAGTTTGTCTCCAACCGAGCACATGTGGGAACATGGGAT
Organism: Schistocerca americana; assembly: GCF_021461395.2. Lineage (NCBI taxonomy): Eukaryota > Metazoa > Arthropoda > Insecta > Orthoptera > Acrididae > Schistocerca > Schistocerca americana. The sequence goes on from NC_060123.1 coordinate 765,478,882, forward strand.
GAGAAGTGACTCGTGCAACTTGTCAACCAACAACTCTTACATAACTATCTGAACAGATTGAGCATGTGTGACATAATTTATCTCAGGACAGTTTTTGCCATCTGTACTATCGACTGAATGCTATAGTCAGTGCCTGCATTGTCACCAGTGAGGGCTACACCACATACTAATGTGTGTGTTTTGGCATGGGTCGATACATGCTAGCTGAGAAGCATTTGCAGTATTGATCTGTAAATGTGATCATTTCATGTACTCCATATGCACTGTTGCAACATTAAATCTGGAGTGAATTTTCTTCTGGCAGTGGGCACAAACTTTTACCTCACAACTTTGATACATTTTACTTTTTCTTTTTCTTAGTCTTTATCCCCTGCTATCACAGTCTCAGCATGTTAATGTGGATTTGGCAGTATTAGTGGTAAATTGTGGCCAGATGCCCTTTCCATGCCACCTCCCCCCTCCCCCCCAACCTTCCAACCCACACCAGGGTGAAAGGTATGTACCCTGTATCTGTATGTATCTAATATTATCGTGTGTGAAAGCGTGAGAATGTTTTCAAAATGTTTGAGGATCATGTAACTGATGTGGGGTGTGCATACCAGTCTGCTATTCATCTAGTTGGATGTGGACAACAGCCTAAAAATCATGTCAACACTGGCTCTAGCTGCATGCTAACGTTGGCGTCTACCCAGGAGTATTACAATTTCGATAGAGTACAGTAGAGTTTTAATGATTTATACAATACTTTTATGTCATGAATTTTAGAAAATTGATTGAAGATGTCTTTCTGTTGTTGTTTAATTTATGATATAGCCGCAACAGAAAATCCAACAGAATATGTTAATTATTCTGGTCTTGTTCATTTCTGTATTTGTTCTGTGTTAAAGTAATTGTTCAGACGCATACAACATAAAAGTTAAAGTAAGGTCTATGATGGCAGGCAGTGACTGGGCTGTTGTCCTGACAGCAGGTAGGGTGCAGCCTTTGTTCACCGTGGCACTAGGAGGGAGAGGGTTATGGCCTATCACCCCAGCTTCCTTTTACCCCTGGGAAACATCCCCAGGAGTCATCTGATAGCAGGTTGGTGTCACCTGGGGCGATCCTGCAGTCACTGGAACAAGGAAAAATCCCCACTTTTATGTTTTATGGGGAATCGAGCCCAGGACCTCCTGATTGGAGTCTAGTGCGCTACCCACTAGACCACCACAACCACCGTGCTTATGGGATATGAAATGTCTGCATCTATATGACTACTCTGCATTTCACAAATCAGTGCCTGACAGAGGATTTATCAAACCACTTTCATACTGTTTCTCTACCGTTCTACTCTTGAACAATGTGTGGGGAAAAGTAACACTTAAATTGCTTTGTGTGATCTCTGATTTGTTGTGTTTTATTATAACGATCATTTTTCCCTATGAAGGTGAGTGCTATGAAAATTAAAATGTTTTTGCATTTGGAGGATGAAGTTGGAGACTGGAATTTTGTGAAAAGATCTTGCCACAGCAAAAAAGTATTTCTTTTTGTGATTACCATCTCAACTCGCATATCATGTCCGTGACTCTCTCTCTCCTAATATTTTACAATAATACAGACTGAGCTGCCCTCATTTTGACTTTGATTTCCTCCATCATTCATATCCCATGGTGTACTTGTGCATTGTCATCTTGAAACACAACCAATGATCATCCAAATGTCGACTATATGACAGGTCAGTAGTTTCGAGGATCCTGTCATCAAATTGCACAGCCCTCAAATAGCCTCATTAGAAATGATATGTGTCAGACATCTGTATACCATACTGGCCCAAAACATGACTGATCCATCTGCCTACTAAACTTAAAAGACTGGACTGCAGGTCTGAAACTCATTTTTCACTGGAGCGGACACAAATGAACAAGAATTCTCTGTGGCTCTGAACAGTAGCTGAGCACAAGCAGACACCATTCTGTTGCATTTGGTTAGCATTCACAGGTGTTCACTCGTGTTCTGCCCATTATCAGTCCTTTGATGAACTGTCAAACGAAGTCTCCATCATCTCTGCATTGGTGAGAGCAGGAGAGAAAGAGCTAAATTCTGGTGTTTCATCAGTGAACTTTTGTCTTCAACTCAAGATCTTTGAGCAGCAGAATGGTCTGAAGAGAATGTAATGTTTCTGATAACAGAATAGATGCTCGTGAATTCCAAGATGTCCACACCATAAATGCCAAATAAAAAGAAATGCAATTGACAGAGAGTTTCCGAGGTACTGGGAACATGAGAAAGATGATAATTACAATAGATACTTTCATCAGCCAGGAATGGAGTGAATAAGCACGAGCTTCGTATTTGTTTTTATTAAAAAAGAACAGCACAACAAAGTTCCTTGAAAGTAAACATGTACAAAAATGTATCCATCATGCTGATTAAAATTACGTACATACCCCACACGAGCTTTGTATTTGTTTTTATTAAAAAAGAACAGCACAACAAAGTTCCTTGAAAGTAAACATGTACAAAAATGTATCTATCATGCTGATTAAAATTACGTACATACCCCACAAGCCACCTTAGTAATTTCTTGCCCTGTTCCACTGACAAATAGTGCTAGGAAAAATGATAGTCTATATACCTCTGTACAAGCCCTAATTTCTCTTGTCTTTGTGGCCTTTACATGAATTGTAAATTGGTCGCTGTAGGATCGACCTAAAGTCAGCTTCAAGTGCGAGGTACCTAAATAGTTTAATAGTGTTTTGTGAAAAGAATATCATCTTCCCTCCAGGGGTTGCTATTTGAGTTCATGAAGCATCTCTATAATACTTATGTGCTGGTCAAACTTACTGGTGACAAATCTCTGAATTGGTTCAATGTCTTCCTTTAATCCAATGTCGTGCAGATTCCAAACACTCAAGCAATGCTAAAGAATGGGTCACACTAGTGTTGTGTCCTTTAGAGATAAGCTACACTTTCCTAAAATTCTTGCAATAAACCAATTTGTCCATTTGCCTTCCCTACAACCAATTTTGCTTGTTTCATGTTTTACTTCTTTGGAACATTATGCCTAGGTATTTAATTGACATGACTGTCAAGCAGCATACTACTGATGCTGTATTCAAACATCATGGGATTTTTTTTTCCTTCTCATCTGCATTAACCTACATTTTTTTATGTTTACAGTAAGCTTCCATTCATCTCACCAATCACAAATTTTGTCCAAGTCATCTTATATCCTCCTATAGTCACTCAATGGCGACATTTGCTCATACACAATAGCGTCATCAGCAAACAGCCTCATAGTGCTGGCCACGTTGGCTGTCAGATCCTTAATGTACACTTATTAGCCAAAACATTATGACCACTGCCCACTGCGAGTTGGATGCTGCCTGGTGGCATTGGGGGCATGTGATGCAGTAACAAAAATATGTAAATAGAGCAGACGCAGATGGGGGCTCACTTTAGGGAAGATATGGGCTGCAAATGGGGAAATCAGTTGAGATAAGTGATTTTGATAAATGGCAGATTATTATTATGCTGAGCCTGTGACACACATCTCAAAAGCGGCAGTGCTGGTCAAATGTTCATGAGCTATCTATCACTAGGTGCTAAATGGTTAGACATACATGACTCTTCACAGTACTTGGGGTTTGGAGGCATGTCTGGCTGCAATGTGGATAGATGGTGATTTGTAGCACAATGCTGGTGCACGCACAAGTGTTCCATAGCACACTGTTCATTGTAAATTCTGGAACACGGAGCTCCGCAGCAGACCACTCCTACATGTTCACATGTCTACCCAACAACATCATCAGTTGTGATTGCAGTGGGCACAGGACCATTCGGATTAAACCATCAATCAATGGAAATGTTGGCTCTTTGGGTGAATCCCATTTTTGCTACACTAGGTTGGTAGGTGTCTCCACAAAAACCATCATTGAGGTGAATGGCAGCTCCAAATGTGCAGCACACCACGGATGCTGGCTGGTGGGAGCAGCATTATGCTTGGGAGACATTCTCCTGCACTTGCATGTAGTAATCGAAGACATGCTGACAGCTGTGAATCACCTATGTCCCTTCATGCTTGATGTCTTCCCCGACAGCGATGTAATCTTTCAGCAGTGTAAATGTCTGTGTCTCAGAGCCAGAATCATGCTACAGAGGTTTGAAAAGCATTATAGTGACGTCATGTTGATGTCTTGGTGGCCAAATTTGCCTGATGTAAACCTAAAGAACCCATCTGGATCGCTATCAACCATCATTACCACGTATGCAAATCAGTGATATGTTATTTACGTGAATTACAAGACCTGTGTGTAGACATCTAATGTTTCATACCTCCTCAAACCTAACAACAAGCTGTCTGATTCCTGATATGCAGAATCAGTGATGTATTTTGTCCCAAAGATGGACAAACAAGCTATTAAGCAGGTCATAATGTTTTGGACCACCAGTCTAAACAGAATATTACAAAAAGGTACAGCCAAACTTTCAGGAAACATTCCTCACACACAAAGAAAGAAAATATGTTATGTGGTCATGTGTCCGAAAACGCTTACTTTCCATGTTAGAGCGTATTTTATTACTTTTCTTCAAATCACATTAATCATGGAATGGAAACACACAGCAACAGAATGTACCAGCATGACTTCAAACACTTTGTTACAGGAAATGTTCAAAATGTCTTCCATTAGTGAGGATACATGCATCCACCCTCCGTCGCATGGAATCCCTGATGCGCTGATGCAGCCCTGGAGAATGGCGTATTGTATCACAGCCGTCCACAATATGAGCATGAAGAGTCTCTACATTTGGTACCGGGGATGCGTAGACAAGAGTATTCAAATGCCCCCATAAATGAAAGTCAAGAGGGTTGAGGTTGGGAGTGTGTGGAGGTCATGCTATTGGTCGCCCTCTACCAATCCATCGGTCACTGAATCTGTTGTTGAGAAGCGTACGAACACTTCGACTGAAATCTGCAGGAGCTCCATCGTGCATGAACCACATGTTGTGTTGTACTTGTAAAGGCACATGTTCTAGCAGCACAGGTATGAAATCATGATAACATGCTCCATAGAGTGTAGGTGGAAGAACATGGGGCCCAATCAAGACATCACCAACAATGCCTGCCCAAACGTTCACAGAAAATATGTGTCGATGACGTGATTGCACAATTGCGTGCAGATTCTCGTCAGCCCACTCAAGTTGACAGTGAAAATTTACAATTTGATCACGTTGGAATGAAACCTCATCCATAAAGAGAACATTTGCACTGAAATGAGGATTGACACAATGTTGGAGAACCATTTGCACAAGTGTACCCGTGGAGGCCAATCAGCTGCTGATAGTGCCTGCACACGCTGTACATGGTATGGAAACAACTGGTTCTCCCGTAGCACTCTCCATACAGTGACGTGGTCAATGTTATCTTGTACAGCAGTAACTTCTCTGACACTGACATTAGGGTTATCGTCAACTGCACGAAGAATTGCCTCGTCCATTGCAGGTGTCCTCGTCATTCTAGGTCTTTCCCAGTTGCTTAGTCATAGGCTGGAGTGTTCCGTGCTCCATAAGATGCCGATCAATTTCTTCGAACGTCTTCCTGTCGGGACACCTTCGTTCTGGAAATTTGTCTCGATACAAACGTACCGCGCCATGGCTATTGCCCAGTGCTAATCCATACATCAAATGGGCATCTGCCAACTCTGCATTTGTAAACATTGCACTGACTGCAAAACCACGTTCCTGACAAACACTAACCTGTTGATGCTACGTATTGATGTGCTTGATGCTGTTACTGTAGAGCAATGAGTCGCATGTCAACACAAGCACCGAAGTCAACATTACCTTCCTTCAATTGGGCCAACTGGCGGTGAATCGAGGAAGTACAGTACATACTGACGAAACTAAAATGAGCTCTAACATGGAAATTAAGCATTTCCGGACACATGTCCACATAACGTATTTTCTTTATTTGTGTGTGAGGAATGTTTCCTGAAAGTTTGGCCGTACCTTTTTGTAACATCCTGTATAGAGAATGAGAGTGATCCTATCATACCTCCCCGGGGCACTCCTGAGAATAACCCCAATACCCCTGCCTCTGATGAACACTCACCATCAAGGACGACATTCTGGCTTCTACTACACAAGAAGTCATCTCGAGCCATTCACATATCTTGAAACCTAATCTGTAATTTCAGACCTTCATCAACAGTCTGCAGTGGCGCACTGTGGCAAACACTTTCTGGAAACAGCAATGTGGAATCTGCCTGTTCCCTTCATCGCTGATTTGCAGGATATCTTGTGAGAAAGGAGCAAGTCGAGTTTCACACGAACGATGATTTCTAAATCTGTGCTGATTTGTGAACAGAAGCTTTTGTGTCTCATGGAAATCAAAGTGAAAATACATTCAAGAATTCTGCAGCAAACCATTGTTAAGGATATTGGATTGTAATGTTGTGGGTCCATTTTTTTACTCTTCTTATATACAGGAATTACCGTGCTTTTTTCCAATTGCTTAGGACTTTGCATTAAGCAGGAAATTACAATAAATGCATGCTAAGAACAGGACCTATGCCATAGTGCACTATTAGTCGAGAGACCCATTGCTGAAATTTTGACATTATGTTGGCAAGACAGTAGGTTGGAGGATTCAGTTCTGATACTGCACAGCTCTCAAATTATACTTACTAGTTGTTAGAGGCATTTGATATCCATAGGTGACACCAGACCAAAACCAGACTGACTCAACTATGTGCTGAATCTGTGGGTCTTCACACTTGAGACATGCATTGGTACCTGGCCATTTCCGCACCCTTCTACAAGGATCATCAGGTATCAAAGAAATGCTTCACTTATTGTGAAAGGAATACAATACCACTGATCCAAGTTCCGCTGGAGGACACCCTGTATCACCACTAGTAATTTCCTTTCCTATTGCACCACAAACAGAGTGAGGGCAAAATGACTTGTCTATATGCCTATTAGTCGCAGTAGATTGTTCTGCAGTCAGCGTCAACAGCCATTTCTCTAAATTTTCTCACTAGTGCTCCTTAAAAAGATTGTCGCTTGCCATCCACCGGTTTCCATGTACACCACGATTCTTTGTGCACTACATTCCTCGGGGGTTTGTACTGTAGTACATAATGGACACCTAGAGACCCCACTGAATGTGTCGAGATGGTTGTGTACCGTGTGAGTCAACACAGCTCTCCCCATTATCTGCAAAAAAAGTCACAGTGCAGTTACAGTAAGTTCCCGAGGTATTACCTGTCAGCTATAATTTGAAGTTAGCAGTCATCAGTTGTTGTTGGCTCTGAGCAATCTCTGTAGTGCTGATTTTTAACATTTTGTTACTGCAAAGGCTGTGGAATGTTCATTTGATGTCGCTGTAGCGTTTGCCAATTGTGTGGTAACTTTCCATGCTGACAAGCATTCTTACTGTAAAGTAACAATGCCTGGGCAGTCTTTAAGCATTAACGCTTTAATCCCTTTGCAACGTCAAATTTTTTGATGTTATATTGGACATGTGATCAGTTTGTTTATTTATTTATTTTTGTAATTTTATTTTTGTGGTTTAGTACAAAAACTGTAGTGGTAGTGTATTTCTCCTAGAGCCCTTTTGTGAGCTGGTATTTTCCTCTGTGAAAATGAGGCAATTTTTTTTTCCAACTACACAAGTGACGATAGTAGTGATCTGACAATAAACAAAAACTGTTTGTTGTAGCAATTTTTATGCATCTGGTACAGTGTACTATCACAAGATACCAGGTACATCTACAGATGGTAATATATATTCCCAAAAGCTTTGTAAAACCACTAAGTGGTTGGCAAGTATGCTTCCCGAGATTCACAAAAGACATATTGTGTTTACTTGAATCTAAGCTGCACTTTTTTCCGGTTTTTGTAATCCAAAACACTGCCTGCGGCTTAGAATCAAGTGCAAAGTAAGCGGAAGTTCTGAAAGATGTTGGTAGGTGCCGCCACAACTAACTTCTGCCGTCGAATATATGTAGCACTACACAGGCATGCTTTGCAGGCACAAAGATAAATACTGGCGCCAAAACCTATGCGTCAGTAAACAAACTAAAAAAAAACAGGGGTGGGGGTGGAAGATCAGCTTTTTTCTCTGCCCCAAGGTTCAACCACTGTATTTCCATACTTTATCCAACGAAGTAAATACAAATTCCGTATTCTTCATCTCCGAATGTTGCAGCCTTTCAATGTACTATGAAAATCCGACTGGAAGACTGTTTGGGATGTTTGTCAATATGGCCAAGTCTACGTTCTGAATTTTTGTCCTACCTGTGACAAGAGATGGTTGTTAATAGCAACTTTTATGAATTGTGAATCACATCCAGTATTCTCTTCACCATAAGAATAATTCGAATGTAAACATTTTGCCATGTATTCCTACATGTTTCCTGCTATCTCATTTAAATCCTGTCTTCCTAATAAACTATGAAACTAGAGTGAGACAACAGCAAACGCGGAAGAATATATATATCATGTCATGCTTATATTCGTATTATTCCTATGCTGAATAGTGATATAGTCAGAAATGAAGCATGGCAACTGACTAGATTTTTAAACCTAAGATGGCTCTAATTTCTGTGCAGAATGTAATGCACTAAAGAGGCGTCTGCAAAAATTTTCAAACGGAGAAAATTTTTTGCTAAACTTTCGTTTGGAACATCTATCATATGCAGTCTATTATATGGTTCTTGTTGATCATTATCAAAGAAACCAGCAGTGTAAGTAACAACAAATAGCAGTCTCTTGCCATTGTTTCACTGATGAGATGATTCCTCTCTCTTTTTTTTTTTTTTTTTAATTGTAAGCGGCAGTAGCGTGCGCAAAAGCAAGCCATCCCGCGAGCGGCGACAGGCCGTAAACACGCATAATCAGAATGCGACAAACAATGCACGGCACAGTATGATAATGCGTTTTGAGCTTAGAGTGACGGAAACACCTATAACAAAGAGAACGGCACTTATCAGATCAAAGAAAAATAAGCAATCAATTCAAACCAGACGACGCACGTGAAAAAGGCTCTCTAGTATAAATATGGATGAAGAGCCTAACGCATAGCAATGACTACATGGTAAAGCTTAACTGCTAAGTTTACCACACGCACCAAACTACTGTAGCTGTATCGTCATTCATTCGACCTACATTGTCTCAGGTTGAAAGGGCAACTCTGAGATGAACAGGTTGCCACAGGAGAGTAATGCATGGACTTTAACTGTTAGTCGCCCTGAATGTGAGTCCAGTGAGCTCACCACTGTGCCACCTCGCTCGATATATTTTGAGAGAAGTTCCTGATTTAACCATTTCATAGGATGTGGGAAGTGTACTTCCCATCAACTGTATTTCTTTACTGTATTCCTGAGAACACATCATACGAGCTCTGTATGCACCTGGCACCTGATGTTAGTTTGCTGCACCAGCTGAACTTTCTGTCTGTTATGAAATGTAGCTTTTAATTGTCATTAAATGTCACTTGTTCCTTTCAGAAGCAGTTGCAAATATACGTGCCACCAAATAATGTTGTTTTGAAGGCCACTGGGAAGTATGCTTACTACCAAAGTAATTTTTCCGTGATACAAGGGGAATATACTTACCACAAAATTAATTTCTTTTTTGGACTGCAGAAAAGATACTTACCACCAACTGACCATACTTACCACTAATTTAGTTGTTTTACTATGCTCTTGGGAAAATGTTGTACCTCCTCTGGATGTGGTTGACCTTTTGTGATAATATGCTAAACAACTGGTGTCTGTTTGTCATGACATCAGTGCTGTTGTCACTTGTTACAACAGAACACATTGTTTCATTCTGCAATATATGCTATTGTGACTTGTCTCAGCTCGTTTCTTTAAGCAGTGTTAAATGAAGTTTCTAGGATTGTAAAATAGATAGTCAAATAAAAACAAAAAATTCCTTTTTTTCACATGTAGTAGTAACTCATAACAGCTTACTAAAGACAGTGGGAAGTATACTTACTACTATAGTTTTTTGCTCCTAAATCACAAAAATAAAATAATCAAAAATTAAATTTAGTTGAAACTTCTAAAATGATACCAAAACAATTAACTTTACAGGGCTGCTACAAAAAATGTGCCTACAAATGGGTTAAAGACAAAGTATGCAAGCTGTGGGGGCAGTGTGAAACTTTTTTAAGCACTGTATTTGAAAAATATTATTCATTTTGTTCCACTTCTAGAATGTTAGGTTTTGTGGATTTTTGCCTGTACATTAATGGGTGTGGATGCGTTCAGTGGAGGCAAGTGTGTCGTGTATGATTTTTCTCAGTAAATATGTCCTACTGACGTTGCAGTATATCTCCAATGTTCTGGATGCATCAAATGAAGTTTAAAAGACAGCTAACTGCTGCTGCTGGTATGCCTCTTCATGTAAATGTCAGAGTTACTATTATTATTCAATACAAAAAGGAAGATTACCAGCTTAGCAATTTGCTGAAAATGAGTTCATTAAAGGGAATATTACAATTAACATCCTGTTAACGACAAATTAATTAGAGATGGGAAGCAGCCACAGATTGGAGAAGGAAATTAATATATTTCATACTGTGCTCGAGCACAGGCAATAAAAAACAGTGAACAAACATGATGCGTGTACTTGTTGCCTCAGGGTCTCCTGCGAAACTGAGGTGCTTGAGTAAGCTACATCACACTGCTTCGTTGTGTGCTTGTTGTCAAGCCAGTTTATGAAGTACACATCCCTCTTCATTTTTATATAACTTTGTTTTGAATGCACTGTACAAGAATATTGAATACTTTGAAAATTATCGAGTTCAGCCATTCATTCACATGTAATATTCCAACAGCTCCATCACCGATGAGAGCCTTCAGGGGTGTAAAACGAGTAAGTGAGAAGTGCCACTGAACTACTAACAACCATTTTCATCTACTACTAATCTGCTCACATTAATCATTATTCAAGGGGATCAGTTCTACATCATTTTATTTTTATAAATATGCAGAGAAGCAACTACTTGAAAAAAGCCAATGCTCTGCTACTTAAACTGCTCTGCCACTATTTTGATTTAATACTTCATGCTAAATGGGCATTTAATTCTACACAGGACACTGTCATCTAAACTTATTCTGATAAATTCATATACTTCCTTCCTGTGCAATGTCCTTTATGCTGTCAATGCCACGTTGGGAACAGTACAGTAGTTTCTGTTCCGTGGAGAACCAACCGTACCTGCACATAGGCTATTATTATGATGGAATCACCACTTCAAAAGGCATTCCAAAGCTGCTGCCAGCTTCCCTCTGTGGAGTAAACCATCTACCATTCCTGTCTGCTCCTAGAGAATATGTTGCATGGCTAAATATGGTTTTCTGTTAGAAAGTGTTTGTGCGTTGTGTATCTGAGGTGGGACAGGTAGGTAAATTCACATATCCAGGTAAATTATTGGTGGACTGGCTAATAAAACATTTTTTACTTTAAATTTGAATATTTGGGGATTTCCAGATTGCTCCTAATTTCGGCTGGGAGATGTTAAAAGGGTGTTGCACCTGAATATAAAACAGTTTTCTTAACCCTAAGCTCTTTACGGGTGTCAGTCCTATTGAGGAGGGGTACTCCTGGGCTGTGCACCTGAGTTTCTCCTGGGCCACCTGCAGCATCTGTACTTGTAACATGCCAAGGTCATTATACGAGTGGTCAATTGGCCATAAAGAGGTTTGGTTGGATATGTTTATGTTTAGTGTGCAATACTGCTTTCCTGTATTGCCAGTTGGTCAGCTAGATATTTGCAGCTGGCAATGCCATTTAGTTTTGCTGTAATGCAGGGATTCACCAGTGTTTATTTTGTCTGTGAGTTTGTGCTGTCCACAGGTGATTAATTGTCCCTAGATAGAAGTGTTTTTCAGCAGTTGTGTTTTCACCCGTGGTTGTGGTCGTAGTTTCCCAGGTTAAGAATGAAGTGATTGTCAGAGTGTCTCAAGTTCCTGTACAGTAGTGTGGTGAGTTTTTTGAATATCTGTGTGTGAGTCTCAAGGCAGTATTCTCTGTGAAGGTCGACAGTGTGTGTGGACTGTGGTGCACTTCGTTGTGTATCACCTGTAGGCGGCACAGGCGGTCAGAGCCACGTAACCCCAGACTGCAGCTGCATGTATCATCATGGGTCTAATCAGTATCATGTACACGGACCTCGATATCCTCCTATTCAGTGTGCTTTACCTGTTGAGCTTAGAGTAACACTGTTTGAGCCTTGCATTTGCTCAGTTGGCCTGTCACTGAAGTATTTGACTTTCACACTGAAACGTATTGGGCGTGTGTGTAGTGTTATTTGTCTGCAGTCTTAATGTGGGGTCCTACCCACTCATCTCATATAGGGTGCCTAAAGGATGCTGCATTCTCAAAATGCTATACAACAATTCAAGCAAACAACATTAATAGTTTTTATTACAAATAAGAAGCTTGACAATGCTTGACCTGGAATTTACAATGGTGTCGCAAGCAATAGGCGACATGCAGTATAAATCCGAGTCCTTTGCTATATACAATGTTCGTGCAAGTTTCACACACAGCTTGTGGATCACTAATAACTGTTATTGTAGCATTCTGCGCTAGGCCTGTCCGTATACTGTCCTAATCCTGTCCAAATACTGAGTGGCCGAGGCTGGCAGGAGTGGCACTTATATTCTCTTTGTCTAGGGGCCTGGTCCCATTGTGGTGTGGTCCTTGCCAGTGGGCTATTCGCTGACGGTGTGTTCACTGCCTTCTTTGCTCTTGCGATCTTAATTTTCATTCCAGTGCTTGTGGGTATGCCAGAACACTTAATGATTGTGCAGTTGTTATGGTCTGTCAGTGAACAGAACTGCTTCACACTTGTCAGCATTTGCTTTAACACACTGTCGTTCCAGCTAGGCAGTTTTGTTTGCAGTTGCGAATTATGCCTGATGGTTTCCAGTCTTGCACTAGGATGGTAGTGTCATCTGCGTAGATGGTTGCCATTGTGTTTTGTTCAGTTGGAAAGTCATTGACGTAGAGATTAAACAAGAGGGGCCCTTGGATGCTGCCTTGGAGTACTCTCACTTGTATACTGTGTTGTGTTGACTGTTTGCCCTGAATGTCGGTGTTGAAGCTTCTGTGAGTGAGATATGAGTGTGTAAGGTGTACGAGCTCGTCGGAGAGACTAGCAGTGCAGAGTTTGCGAATGAGACGATTGTTCCGTAAATGACTGAAGACCAGGAACAGTGCTCCTGTAGCTTTATGGTGTTGGGGGTGTGTGTAATATGTTCTACTACACGGAGGAGTTGTTGTGTTGTGGAGTGGTGATTGCTGAATCCAAATTGCTCCAGTCTCAGCGAGTGATTGGTGTTGCAGTGCATAGTAAGATGTTTGAGAATCATCTTCTCAACAATCTTATTCAGGGAGCTCAGCAGGCTGATGGCTCCATAATTTTGTGGTAGGGAGTGGTATTTCCCTGGCTTCCTGAACATCAGGACAGGGAAGTGTTGATGTTGTAGAATGGTATTCATCATATGTGCGAGATGCTCTATAGCTTTATTCGTGAACTCCTGGGTGACATGGTTTTGAAAGTGATTGGGACCAGGAGCTTTTCTAGTTGTTTTGTGCTTAATAACCTGTGTAATTTCATGTGTAGCAGTATGTATTGTTACATTGCACTTGGGCTGGGTTACAGGCCATGTAACCTCCTGGTCCATTTCAAGTAGCAGTGCTGGATTGGAAGGAGCCAGATTCAGTGTGAATGATGTTGCTAGTGTTCTGGTCATCAGCTCATGCTTCCCCTCCATGGAGTATGCTGGTCTGTAAGGTATTTGTAAACTTGGTGTGTAGTATTTCTTCTTGGTGGAGTGGACAGCTATTTGCCACACTCCAGGTCATGTGGTGTGCAGCCCTGCGAGTCTATTGTCCCAGTTTGTAGTTTTAAAAGTTTTAATTTAGCCTGTATGATCCCCTGGAGCCTGCTAATATACTGTTTGTACATCCAGTATCTCCCGAGATGATCTCTCATTGACATTGGCCCCTGTATTTCTGGGAGCAGGGCCATTGAGCATTCTTGTGGTATAAGTACTGTAATGGTACCTGCTATTGCATCCTGAACTGCGGTGGTAAGGGCTTTGACAGCTTCAACAAGTTTCCTGCTTTGTGTAATTTTGGGAATTTGTGGGATACGACTTTTCAAGCATTTCCTTGAACAATGCCCAATTCACACGCTTGTAGCTCAGTATCCTGTGAGATTCATCATACTGCTGTGTTTCTTGCGAGTAAAGTATTACAGGTGTTTGATGAGGCCAAATCATGTATAATTTCAATGTTGATTGTGACTATAATGCCTATCACATCTAATGTCTATCACATTTAGTCTCTGTTCACTGTTTTAAGTGTCACCTCAGCTGGCACTAGTGTAATGTAGTTTGGGCGCAGTGCATGTTCGCATAGTTTTTTTGCTATTGGTGTTTGATCTTTGTTAGTTCCAAGCAGAGTGTTTAGCATTAAGATCACCAGTGGCTATTAGTCACTATGCTATGTTGAGTATTGTGCTGATATCGCTTGTTATGATATTACCAGATCAATTGTATATCGATATCAATGTAGTGTTCACTCAATTGACTTGACCCTAACAGCTGTGGCTTCTAGTCTTTCAGGTTCAGGGATCTTAATATTTGTGTATTCTTTGTCTCAATATATGAAGATTGCTGTTCCATCCACAGTTGTGCCTTCAGGTGGTCAGTACAGTAGATGTAATATCTTGAGAAGAGTAGTTGTTTGTGTGACTGGAGCTCAGCTTCGTTCATGAGAGCATTCCAGATTCCCTTCTCCTCCATAAATGCAGCTAGCTCTGCCCTTTTGTTGCCAATCCCATCTGCATTCCAGAACAGCATCTAGGTCAAAGTACTGTTGTTTGTGTTTTGTGGTGTATTACCTATGGAAGTGTGTGGGCAGTGTGGTGATAGCAGTTTGTATAGCAGCCATGCACTGGCTGTGTGTAGCTGTCATGAGTTTGTGCATGTGTTACGATGAAGAGCCTCAAGAGGATCTTAAGCCATGTGAGTGGGGTATAGTGTCTCCACTATGCCTCTGATTGTGGTGAGAATGTTTGTTATGTCAGCCAAGGTGCTGGCGGTGGTGTTGGTGGCTGGTGGTCCTTATGTTGGTGTACTGGATGGGCTGGCTTGTGTGTTATTCATGGTTCGTATTTCATCTGGGGTCACCTGTGTTATTGCTGTGGTGAGGGGGGCAAGAGTGTGAGTTACAGTTACATTGTTCCTTTTAATGTGTTCCTATGTTTGTCTGGTCTGTTGTTGGTGTATTTGTTGTGGTGTGATAGTGTCCCCTCTTTTGTTTTTTGGGTACCTCTGTTTTATTTCGTGTGTTTGTGGTTGCCCTAGTTTGGGTGTGTCTTCTGTGATATCACAAGTGTCACAATCTGGCCTAGACAGAGTTGACTTGGTGTTGTCTGGGACCGGCAGTATTGTCATCAGTACAGGGGCAGTTTCTAGCATTGCAGGTGTGGGTTGTGGTTCTGTTGTTGTGGGAGTGTGCCGTGAGTTTGTGGAGCTCTGTGCATCCTCAGTTCATCCACTTCCACTGACAATGCCAGTAAAAGAGGTTCCACACCTTACTGGCTGGGGGGTGGGGAGTGTCTTGGAGCTGTTCTGGTTACCACTTGTCTGTCTTTGGCACTTTTGCACCTTAGAGCTTCTTTGTATGCTGCACACCATCTGTAGTTTGCACATGGACCCCTCCACATTTGGTACATTTGATAGTTGTACCAAGTTTAAAGTGTCGTGCTACACGGTTACCAGTGCATTTGCGGCACCGTGTGCCAGATCACATCGGGTGCCGCATGGCCAAACTGCTGGCAGTGGTGGCACTGTTGGGGGACACACGGAAGTGTGTATATTTCTACTACGACCATGTGAAGCAGGAGCATCTGCGTCAGAAAGTTGCAGGAGTAAGCTGTGTCATCGAACTCCACTAAATAGTTTGGCTGCAATCTGTGTGTCACGAATCCAAGAATTCATCTCATGCTCTCACAGTCCCAGCTGAGAGCTGTGATTATACCATGAAGAATGTCATTGAGGGTTGTGGTGTCAACTCCTTTCATGATGTACATTCGAGTTTTCCCCCCTTGGGTGTTATATTTATGATACTCAATTCCCCCAGCTTTGACGATTTTCAGGAGATTTGTGCAATCTGTTTTGTTGCATACATACAGTGATACATGGTCCCTTGTGAGTTTTGTGTTTGGTATATTGTGGGGAGTGACATTCTACAAATGTCTTATTTAGCTTGCCGAGGCAAGTGTAATTGTGTATTATGACCAGTGGGAAGCCAGTCGGTGTAGTGTTCTGCGTAGCGGCTGGGGTAGTGTTGTGTAGTTGAGGTGCTGCAGAATTGTTTGTATGGTCCCTCATATTACCGATGCTCAGAACTGGTGTTGGTAAAAGCACGCTGCATTTGCCGTGTGAGTCAGTAGGCTCAGTTGTTCGTGTATGTTGCTGCTGATTGCATTTTGGACCCACCAGCTTCGAAGGTCCATCTTTGTTCCACGGAGCTGTCACTTCCAGCTCGAGGACTACTGCGGTGGTATTGAGGGCCTCTCTAGTATATTCACTGGTGGTGTGACTGGTGTTGGTGTTGCTGTTGCTGTTGCGTTGCTTCCACCCGTCAGTTGGACAATGAGCTCATGCTGTCTCCGAGCCATTGCTTCTTGATTTGTGGCAGCAGAGTCCAGATTTAGCTGGTTCATCACTTACTGATAGGTGGCAAAGTAAGACAGAAACGTCAAAGGGAACAGATGGCACTCCTGCCTCTTGTGCTGCAGTCTTGCTACGGGTCGTCGGGTGGGATCTGCTCGGTGGATCTGCGTCTCCCAGACATAAGGATACTTTTAAGGATAGAATGTGGATATGAGACAATTTTACTTTTTCGTCTGAAAAGACAATTTTGCTTTTTTAGTGTACATACAGAAGAGGGGAGTCCTTATGACTCACTTGTGCAAGATGCAATGCTCAGTGCAAGAGAGCACGGGTGGAAGACAGCAGCCTGTACTAGACAGTGTTGTCCAATGTGAACGTGCCCCGGACACTCAAATACCCTATTAAAGAATGGGAGAGTCACACTGGGGAAGTTCCAACCACAGTTGCAGGAACTTTGAGCCAGAACTCATGGCCACCTAGCACTGTCAAGTGTGTAGCAGCGTGTGCTTGTAGGTGACACTCCAAAGAGTGTCCTGTGGCATTTACACCAGTTTTAGCGTATGTGTAACACAAATATCCTCTCGCAGCTACTGCAGGTACAGGGGGAAGGCAGCTGCTCAGCTGCGACTCACCCGTAGTACTGCCCGAGGTTTTCCTTGGTGGGAGGACTGGAACGAGGTGCACCAAGCCTTGTGATGCCCATTGAGGAACTGTTGGAGTGAGACGTAGTGACTCTGAGGTCAAGAAAGCTGGCAGTGACCAGAACAGGGTGTGCTGACTCCCCCCCCTCCCCCTCCCACCATACTGCTTTCAGTGATGCCATTGCAGAGGATTACACTGTGGTTGGTCATCTGGTTTTTATGTGGGCCAGAACATGAAGCTTTCCTTTGCTTTTTTTTGCTAAATTGACTCATACTTCTGGACACAAACACCTATACAGAGCAAATGTATTGGCATCCAGGGTTGGGTTATTTGGGGGGGGGAGTGACAGTTTGTTATTGTTTCCGCCCCCCCTCACCCAGCTTCCCTCAAAAATGCAACTCGCTAGCAACGTCGCTGTTAGCATACGACAGACATCTACAATTTTAATAACAATAATAAACACACAAAAATATATTAAATTATTCAATATAATAGTAACAATACAAATAGGTGGATCAAAGAAGGAAGAAAACGTAGAACAAACAAAAGAACTTCATAAAGTGTACAAACTGACATGGACACACTGTAATAAAAGAAACATTTCAGTACAAGGCAAACACATGCGCTATAATACAGTTATAGTATCAGAAGCACTCTTCGCATCAGAAATGACCACAATCTGTGGACCAGGCACCACAAAGCAGAAAGAATACAATGCAAAATCCTCAGAAAATTTTTTGGAGCAGTGCACAGAGATGGCATATGGATGAAGAGATCAACCAGAGAATTATAAGAACACAGAGGCAGATTCAGTCACAATCAGAAAACACCGACTAACATTCTGTGGACACATACACACAATGAACAGCGACAGATTCACAAAGGGATTTAGGATGTAGTAAATGCCTTAATCAAAAAAACCAGTTGGTTTAAAGAGATAGAAGAATGCCAAAACGAGCAGGAATCTGAATGGAAATGATGAATGAAAGAGACAAATTCAGAATCAAAATTATGAACATAAAACTTGAAGTAAAGGGAAGGAAGAAAACAGAGAAAATATGTACATATCAAAGGAAACAGGAACACAGTCAAAGAATGAAAAGATTTTGGGAAGAGAAAAGGGAGGAGGAAAGAAGGAAAAAGCTGAACAACCATGTAACAACGAAGTTGAACTCTGTCAGAGTGTGTGCTCACCATCATTATTTCAATAAACGTTATGACTGAACAGAGGTCTGCAAACACATGTGAATGAGGGGAATACTGTTTCTATCAGTGATTTCCAACTGTGTTCGGGAAGTCATTCTTTCTGTTGTTGTTGTATCGGATCTGTTGACAGCTGGTATGTTCAACCCAGTGGTGTGCAGCTTTACCCGGCTGGAATGTTGTCAATCAGACCAAAAGCATGTCCTTGTGGGCAGACCCTAGCACGAGCATCTGAAAAGTGTCCTTTATTACATGTAGCTTGTCATTGCTGGAAGAACTTGGCATTTTTGACACACTTCTGTTTCCATGCTACCTCCTTCTCCAAAAGTTATGTGTGCATTTGGAAATTGGTGAAGTAAAAAATATAAAGACATCGTGTCATTCTGCCACATCTGTCTGTAGTGTGCATTTTGGGGTGCGTGTACGATACAAGGCATTTAGGTATGATGAGGTTACTTAGCCATTAATGTTCACAATGGCTGGCATAAAGGAAACATGACAAGTATTACATTAGAAAGCAACAGCGATAGCTTTCCGACCGCATAAATTCTACTAGGCAGAGTCAGAAGCAGACACAGTGGCCTGTGCCAGATACGAGGGTTGGAAGTGGCTGAAATGTGAGTCGTGGGACAAAGAGAAAGAGAGAGAGAGAGAGAACACACAGACAGCACCATAAAGCATTCCCCATCTCTTTCTGCACAGAATGCACCACACTGCTGCCTTCTTAAGTGCACCCCAGTATAATATGTTGTTTGGGAAGTGGGTGGTAGTTTTCACCATTGCCACGACCTCCCCTTATATCCACTCCTGCAAGATTGTGAAAACTACAGCCACTGAGGAGATTTATGTGAGATGTTCCTATCAACTTTGTGTAATATTCATATTGCACACTTCTGCAGACAAAACAGATTTTCGACCTTAGCTTAGGAAAGAAAAGAATCATCACAGATCATTAAGGTTCAAAGAACTTGTCTTGAACACTGTAAGGGATCCCTGATCCCACAAACAAAGATGCTAGTATCTGACGCCCAGGTCGATAGTGGACAGGAGTAGATTGTCGAGCGCTGCAGTAGGCAGTGAGACTAGTGCTGAGTGCGCAGTAGTATGGTAGAGTGTCAAGTGAGCAGTAGAGCAGGAAAGATGGGGAAGAATGGTGGTCGAGTGAGTTGTAAACGGTAAAATTCACTGGAGTATGACGAGTGAGCACGTCCCCCTGATCGTCGTGGGGTTGACTCTCACTAATGCCGATTCGCAAGTGATAAGAAACAGAAAGTGACAAGTGCCGAATTACGTGTTTCACGTCAACCGTGTCGGCCAGCAACAACCATGGATTGCAGTGAGGATTGTTGTGAATGTTAACCATCAGCATTGCGTGTGACAAAGTACTGAAAATCAGCAATCAATAAAAAGAGATAACCAC
Source organism: Schistocerca americana (assembly GCF_021461395.2). NCBI lineage: Eukaryota > Metazoa > Arthropoda > Insecta > Orthoptera > Acrididae > Schistocerca > Schistocerca americana. The sequence continues at coordinate 765,498,832 of NC_060123.1, forward strand.
AATTAGACGTGTAAGGCAAAGGTAGCAACTGCCTCAGAATTTGTGTGTTAGTAGGAAATATACATCAGTTGTACATCACAACCTTTGTGATTCTTAACAATAGACAAACGTTCAATCATTAGCTATTCCGTCCCAGAACAGCCGCATTCGGTTGAAATACTCCTGAAACCACAGCAGAACAACCAATAGCCTTTCATCCATTAAGCACATGGTCATATATCACAATAATTAACTGTTTGGTGTCTTCGGTAAATTACCCAAAATCCAGTAAAGGAATTAATCGGGGGTGTTTCAACACGAATGCTTAAAAATTCTTTTGTAGTTAACTTATTTTCAGATTATGAAGAGTTGTTTGTTACAGCTTGTATTTTTGTTCCAGGTGGCCCTGAACTTGATGGCTGTAGTGATGTCGTGAAGGCACAAAGTCGGAAGTTGTTAAACCTTCAGAAACAAGATTTTCAAAAGTACTTCTTCTCAGATACCAATATTTCGCCCCTGTTTGTGTCGGATACACAGATGTCTCAGTTGTTGTCACGTAATTTGAGTGTAGTGACTGAATCTAGAAAACAGTTTCTTTTGCTTCCCTGTGCCCCAAGCATTATGTGCAATGCAGGACTCCTAACAAAACAAACACACAGAGCACAGCCCTCTGTCTTCTCTTGCCGTTTCTGCAGTTTGGGAGCACAGTCCGAAAGTCGGACTCATGTTGACCGGTCTGGCAGGGCGAAAATGGTCAACGTGGGTTCGAAGCTGGTGACAGAACGGACTGCTACAGCACGAGCAAAGGTTTTTGTGGGACCCGAACTGATGAAACTCATACGAGAAAATGGCCTGAAGGTACTTAGCGTTGCTCGCCTGGCGGGAATTGTGGGGTCCAAGCAGACGTCCAGCCTTATCCCTCTGTGTCATAACATATCTTTATCCTCTGTGGCTGTGGACATTGAACTTTACTCTGCTCTCAACTGTGTGATTATAACTGGCACGGCAAAGTGTAGAGGGCAGACGGGCATGGAGATGGAAGTTCTCGCTGCTGTATCGGTGTCTGCCTTAACAGTGTACGATATGTGCAAAGCTGTGAGTCATGACATTTTGATATCTGAAATAATGCTTCTGGCCAAAAGTGGGGGAACTAGAGGAGACTTCCACCGGACATGAGCATCTGTGTGGGGCAGTGAAATAAGTTAAGTATACCTGGTGTGATGTAGGCAAATTTCAAAGTCTGTTCATAGTTATCATAAATTATATACACATCGAATTGGCCTGAATATAAGTTGCACCTTTAATTTCGAAAAAGAGAGAAACTTAATTAAAAATAATTTGTCAAGTTGCCCATTTACAAAAGCTTTTCAAAATGTGATTTACCCTTAACCAGTTTTTTTGTAGTACACTATAGATAAATTACACACAAAAACAAAGCTTTCAGTTGCAGTTTTCATGTAAGACACTCTTAACTTCACTAACATTCATTGTTTTGCCACTGTCAGTATTTTTGTCACTCTCCTCCCAAAGTACAGTGGCGTCGCTACAATCCCGGGCATTGCATGTGCAGCATTTCTTGAACCGTACCTTTAAAAAGCACATCTGTTAGATGAATAACTGTGAGTTTGAAATTTGCAACATAACTGTACCGAATTCCAAAATTTTCTCTCAATGTTGTGCTTCATTGGTGAAGAATAAATTATATTCTTTAGTTAGAGAAAAACTGTGCCTGTTCCACTGTCTAAAATAGTGAAACTGTGAGAATGGGAATACAGAGGGGTCCAGAAAAATGTAGACTCTCTTTGATAGTCAATATTGATGGAACAAAATGGCATAGTGTCAAAATTCTTGCATGGGAGGAAGATCATTTTGTGTGTTCAAAGTGACACCTGTTAGCAGCCAAGCAACATCAATGTTGCTGAATTGTTGACTGAAGTACAGCTGTCAATGTTGCCAGTGTGGTAGCTGCACAGGATGTCTTGATGGTTTCTCATATCTCATTCAGTGTAGCTGGGTTCTGTTGGTAAACTTTGTTTGTCGAGGTCCCCCATTGGTAGAAGTCGAGAATTGTAAGGTCCCATGAACTTGGTGGGCACTTGACAGTTCCTCTTCGTCTTATCTGTCGTCCAGGTATATTTTCATCTAAGTAGAATCTGATATCTCTGTGGTGGTGAGGCGGAGTACAGTCTTGTAGGTAAAAATCTTTTGTTTCCAAACACCACTTGGATGGCTAATAAAATCAATGTTTGCAGTATATGATACACCTCACCAGTTATGTACCTTCAAAGAAGAATGGGTCAGAGAAACAATACTATGATGGACCACACCACACATTATCACCAAGTGAAGTAACATGTTTGTCCATGTGAACATGAGGATTTTCAGCAGCCCAATACACGCAGCTATGACAGTTTACATTACCATTCAGGTTGAATTGTGCCTCATTAGGCCAGATAACCTTCCCTGCAAACCATTCATCTTCGTGAAGCATGCCTTCAGACCACTCGAAGTGCTCCATCCTTCGATTCGAGTTGTCCTCATTCATAGTGTGAAACAATCTTGGAATGTACACTTTCCACTTTGCAGTCTTCAGAATTTATCATGCACTTGATCAGCTTATCCCACTTCCCCATACACAATGCTTCATAGATTTTTGAGATGATCTAGAAAAATGTTGCAATACAGCAGTGCTGGAACCTGGAGGTTGATGTTGTTGTTCAGAGGACCTTTCCTTGTGCACATTTTAAACAGCATTGTCGGCTTAAAATTTATACCAAATACAATAAATTGTTGTTTCAGTACAGCCTTGCATTGCTCAAACAATAGTTGTACTTCATCCAGTGCTGCATTGTCATCTGCTGGAAACCCACACGACAAGATCTGTTGGGAAAACAGTGGTTTATACTACTACTCAAAATTGCAGCCATATAACACTTTGTTCCAAAGGTAATAACTATCAGAGAATGTCTACATTTTTCTGGATCCCTCTGTAGTCACTACCTAAATGGGATAGCAACAAAGAGAATGTTTGCATTGCTACCTCATACACAACAATTGATTTACAAACTGTAGTGATATTTTTGTTTCATTTCAAACTTAAGAAAAAGCACTACAGTTGAGGTTTCTATGATTCATAAAAGTCCCAGTTTTTATGGGAGATTTTTTGTAGAAATGGTGTATCTTATATTCAGGCCAATATGGTACCCGTTTCCATCCTGTTTTAAGTCTTAATTCAAAATATTTATCTTTCTTTTTCCAATACCTGATCAGTTTGAGAGAGATATTTAAAACAAAAAATAAGCACTAGCAAGTACGTTAATTTGCTATTGTTAAAACTTTTTCTCGTGCATGTTCTCTACAATTTTGATATGACACCACCTGCACTCTTATCTTGTTGCCAGTAAAAAGTGAGTAAGTAGGTCATTAAACTCTCTCTCTCTCTCTCTGTGCCCTCCCCCAGCTGTGTGGTAGTGTCCTCTGTGTTGCTCTATTGTTTCAATTTTTGATGATCCCGTGCTGTGAAAAGTTGAGGTGAAGTGTTCATTCTTAAATAAATAGTGTGTATCGGCTCTTTTCTCCTAGGATCAGGTTGTCATTGCTGTGTTCATTGATGTAAAATGACACTTTTTTAACAGTTCCTAAAAGGTGCACCACTTCATTGATACTTTTGCTCAGGTGTAGAGCATATTGGCCAGACTAATTTACATGTTTCAGCTTTACACTGTATGGTATCCTCTTTTTTAAAGGCCTATTATCTTTCTTGTGTGTGACTAGTCCAGAGATTGAAAATGTTTTATTTTGTAAGTTACCAATCCAGAACAGGTTTCTGTCAATTTAATTCTTCAGGTTTTTCCAGAAGTTTGCTGAAATTCCTGAGTTGTCCTTTGCACAGTCGGACATCATTGTCTTCCTCGCATATTTCGGTGACATTAGTTGTTGCTTTTACAAAGTGCTACTTGAGACTGACCGTCAGATGGAGCAGGTCTGTAATTTGTTCCCTCTGCCTTCGTGCTTCATCTGCAATCTGCTCTGACAGACACCATCCTCGGGTATCCGTGTTGCGTGATATTCCGAGTGTCATCTACACTCACGGGCACGATTCTTGTGTGTTATGTTTTCAGTCCAAGCTGGTTGGTAGAATTCTGTTTGCGGGCTGTCCCCGTTTGGGGACAATGATCGGCAGGGCATGAAACCCTAATCTTTCATCTTTCAGTTAACTCAAATGTCGAGTGTCACTTTTTTCATGTACTGCGGTTACAAATATAAGAAAATACAAAATGAAAATTTCTCAACATAGTCATGTTTCTTTTCAGTATGTTTCTCAGATCAGTACACTGCAATGTAAATATTCCATTAAAAGAATATATTTTTGATTGTTTCTTCAGTCAAAGATGCATTGCTTTTTTGACTTAACAATCAATGTCAAATCATTGTCCCTCAAACAATCCTGCAGGGGTTTGACAACGTGAGACCATGGCTTTATGGAGGATCACCTAGAATTAGCTGTCGTCTTTTCTGACATGATTTTAAATCAATGCTATCATCACTGTTTCTTTTGCTTAGGGTTTTGAGTCTAGGAATGATGCAAACAATCAGCAGTTTATTTCTTTCTTACGTGATCTTGTTTTTTCCTCCCTAGCCCCCTTTCTTCTTTCATTTGGTAGCCTCGAGCAAATTGAATATTCCTGCTTTTGTTTGTATTTATTAATCTGTTTGTGCCTCTAATTCTTAAAAGACTTCATTATGACACTAATAATCTGAAGCAGCAAATTTGGGGAAAAAGAGCTGCATTCATTTATGCTGTTGTAAAATGGAGGAATTGGTTGTAGTTGGAAAAAAATCTGCCTTTTACAGCTGCTGATTTTTGTCATTTATTTTACATAGCCCACCCATGATCTACAATCAGGTCTTCCTTTTTATGTTGTATTTTTTATAAGAATGTTGAAACATAGATGATTGTTATGCATCTTTGCAGCACCTAAACTTGAATATTGTACTTAAAAATGTTATTTGTTGTCTTTTTTAAATTAAATTGTTATGTTTAAGAAGTGAATTAAATAATTGTTACCTGTGACATAATTTTGTAGCAGCTAAACTTTGATTCTGGTCTTCAATATTTTAATTTTTATAGTTTGGGGTATGATTGTTGTAATTAGAAAATGAATGTGTGCTTTGTGCACTACGTTGTTACAGTAATTTGGAGTTTATTTTGTACATCATCTGGTGTAAATTATAAGAATTTAAGCAAAAACTTCTGTCTCTCAACAGCTTTCTTAATAACACTATTCCAGTAACTGGATATGCATATTGAAATATCTGTGTTGTATATTAGATTCTATGACCTGTACCGAGGCAATATTTTGCGGTTGCAAATTTTCTTGACTATTATTAAGTGTGTGTGCGTGTGTGTGTGTGTGTGTGTGTGTGTGTGTGTTGCTTATGCCCTACATACGAGTCCTCCAAGCTACTGATGATCTGACCAATGTACGACATGCCAAAATGCTACAGCTGCATGGGGAGATACAATTAAATCCCATCCCCCCCCCCCCCCCTCTCTCTCTCTCTCTCTCTCACTCTCTCTCTCTCTCTCTCTCTCTCTCTCAAAGATCAGCAGGTTCAGGAATCTAACACAGAAAGAATTTAATCACGGTTTCTTTTTCATCTCTATCATACAATGTAGTCCAATTTTTTGCTAATACAGAAATAACATTTTGTGATTTATGTAGTGTACTCTTCAAAAGATCTAATGATGTCCTCATTCCTTTCTTATAAACAAAACAAGAAGAAACTGACAATAATTGTCATTAAAATAAAACACAGAACAGTGTCTCCATAGCATCAATGAGCACATCCTTTCAGCACCTTTGACCCAGGCAGTGAACACAGCAGCGGTCAGTCTATGACTTGCAGCAGGTGAATCCCAGTCAGCTGCATTGCTCATACACCCCACATAAATAAAAATAAACAAAATCTAACAATACACATAACCAAGGCTTGATTTGTGACAGTATACCGCTGATGACGAAAAAAATTAGACCCAAAGATTTTGAGATGTGATACAATAGAACTTTTGCTCTAGTTGAAGCGGTAAGATACAAATGTTGTATTCACACTGTTAAAAAGCTCAGAAAAGTGTTATAACTTTTTCAGAAGTCTAAATCAAACTATGGAAACTCTCGGTAGGAACTTAGAAATATAGGAAATGATAGAGTGCTACTTACCATAAATAAATGTTAAGAAGTCTATTTTTTTTCTTTTAACAAATCTAGCACTGCATATTACTGCCAAATTAGTCATTACCTATGATTGCCCCAGTGGCAGAAGTATGTATAATAATGTCAAAACGTTTGTGACACTACACACTAGGAGAAGCTCAAGTTTCAGATACACGTTGATTGCGTTCTTGATGATGCTATCTACATGTTCATCCACACTCTGCAAACCACTATGAAGAGTATGACAGAGGGTACATCTCACTCTACCAGATATTAAAGCTTGTTCATGTTTCCTTTCCTCCATCTTGTACTTCAACTTTTCTTCCTTAAACTTATCCTGTTTCTAACTACTCTGATTTGCTTTTGTGGTTAGTGTGAATTTAAACTCAGTTGCCATAAATATCTAATATCTTTTATTGAACAGTGAATGGATTATTTTATATTTCATTTAATGCTGTTCTGCTCTTTGTTACGGCACAAATGGTGTTCCCTACTTTTGTGCAATTTTCACACAACTTGAAAAAATGGTGAGATAAACAACTAGCTTCATTATTTATTTATGTTTTGAATGTACCACTAATGTTTTGAATGTAACCAAAAATGCTTGTTGTTGTAAAATATACTTTCAACTTGCCTCCTTCACTAGCTGAAAACCTTTTTAGTTTCTCATGTTACCCCTGATGTCTTCTTTTTGGTTGATTCATTTATGATAACATTTTACTGTCCTGAGTAGTACCTGTGTATAAATATAATTTTATTTTTATTTTTAGTGATGTGTGTTTTTATGTGCATATTCTTTCAGTCCTGTGTAATGTGAGTCTCTGTTTAATGGTATGGTTATGTTGTCTTCAGACTTAAAGAATTGATGTAGAAATTTATAGTTTTCAGCATGTGGTTCAACAGATCCTTATTGTGTTCCTAAATTGGAAAAGTCCTAAAAACAGAAACTAGAAAATAACTGTATAGAAATTTTGGACCACCATTGGTTAAATATTTTATTACCAACCCAAGAAATAAATTGGGAACAATGTGCAGCATCTTATTCAGTGTAAAAGAAAACTCAAATTTAGTTAAAAGTGGACCACTTGAGTTTGCTAAAGGCATAGAATCGTGTGTTTCTAGTGTTCTTAAATCCATTCAAAACCCTCGAAAAGAACAAAAAAGTAAGAGAATATAATATTGAACTTACAGGCCTAAGTCTGGAAACAACATTATAATTGTGTGTATTTGGTTTTGTTTCTATGCTGTTGACATCCTGTACTGTTGATTTGAAATTATATGTGAGAGTTGATGTTTGGAAGCTAAATGCAGGAAAGAAGACCATGAAGTGAAATCCACCCTTCATGTTCTCAGTTGGCAGAGAATGTGGGCAAAGAACTGGAAATCTTTGAGGTACCAAATTGTCAAGGGCTGTGATATTGCCCTTTTAACGTCACTTAGAGTAGACATAGTTCTCTTAGTCCCAAGTGTAAGACAACATTTTTGGTACCTTACAATTTCAGTGGTTTCCATTTACAATTTCTGTTTACAGTGCTCATCATCAAATGTTTTGGTGTTGTTATTTGATTTCATATAAATAACATAGAGGTAGTTATTTTACATACTATTATGTTTCTGATAGCTTTTTCTCACAAAGCATACTTTAGGCTCGTATTTTATTGTAAAATATTGAAACTGACAGACATAAAGACTTGCATTTTCTGCATGTCTTCTGTCACCAGTTTCGCCTCTAATATTGACTGCAAAGCAGAAGTGATCGGCATAGAAAATGATGGAGTGAGGGTGGAGAGGGGTAGAGGGGTGGGGGGGGGGGGGGGGGGGGGGGGGAGAAATGTAATATTGAAACTAAAATCAAGAAAGAGAGCAGTCAATTGAGGATACAATGAAACATTTGGGACCTCATTAACTGCAGGATCATTCTAGTAGAATAGAATTGTATAAAAGATTACTGCCAAAGAGAAGTGTTAGAACTTCAAGTTTAACACATATATTTAGGAACAACACAACAACACATATAAGTCACTGAGTAAGTTGACCTGTGTACAAGTCGGCATTCGATTCAACACTGAGTCTCAGTCTAGCGGCCGCTGCTCGGCTGGCCGCTTAGGTGGCGCAGCTGCTGCATGGCTGGCAGACAGCGCCGCATGTAGAGGACGCGTGTAATTGCGCGGCAGCACTTTGAATAATCGGCGAGTCACAACATTTTTCCCCCCTTTGAAATTGTTGCACTGGTCTTGATGGAGGTGTCCTGGAGATGGCTAATGTAAAGTCTCGAGGAGGAGGCTTCCCGTACGGACGGAAGTGTCCCCGATGATAACGGGTCGAGATGACAGGAGACGTGGGTGATGTGTCGGCATCCATTGAAGGAGGAGGCGAGTAGATGTACTCTGACAGAGGATGATCCTCCGGTTCCTGCATGGGCACGTCTCCTGGTGGCGTCCGTTCTGGTGCTGGCATCGCGATGACGGTGAGAGGGCTGCGTTGTGAGTATTGAGAGATGCCAAGATCCCGGGCATCAGGTAGAGCCAAAAGTGGTGTGGCAGCATTCGGAACAGGCGTTGCTGGCACCCGAGGCCGAAGCTGGTCCGAATGACGCACTGCAACACCCGTGTCCATCTGGATTTCATACAGGCGTCTACCACGGTGTCGTAAGATGCGGCCCGGGCTCCTTTTTGGCCGCCTGCCATATCCGCGTACCCAGACGAGGTCGGCGGCGGTGAACCGGCCAAGGGAAGGCACCCGCGGCCATGAGGAGGGAGGCCGCAGAAGATGAAGTAGCGTGCGGGGCTGTCACCATGTAAGAGCTCAGCCAGGCTGTGATCGCCCATGGGGGTGAAACGGTAAGACGCCAGGAACTGGAGAAGCGCATCATCATCAGCAGAAGAAGTCAGAAGTTTCCGCATCTGAGCCTTAAATGTGCGGACCAGCCGTTCAGCCTCACCGTTGGATTGTGGATGGAACGGCGGGGCCGTGACATGAGTAACGCCGTGACGAGCACAAAAATCTGCAAAGTCGGAAGAGGCAAATTGCGGACCATTATCAGTAACAAGAGTAGAGGGGAGGCCTTCCAAAGAAAAAATGCGGGTGAGAGCACTAGTGATTGCCGCGGTGGTAGGTGACGTGCAACGGACAATGAAAGGAAAGTTAGGGTAGGCGTCAATTACAAGGAGCCAATAAGTACCTAAAAAAGGTCCCACAAAGTCAGCATGAATGCACTCCCAGGGCTTCTCAGGTGAAGGCCACGGTGACAAAGATGACTTCGGGGCAGCGGCCTGTGACGCACAAGGGCCGCAGGCAGCCACCATGTGTGCAATTTCAGAGTCAGCGCCAGGCCAGTACACATGACGGTGCGCCAGAGATTTTGTGCGAGACACACCCCAGTGCCCCTGGTGAAGGAGGCGCAAGACCGCAACACGCATAGATGCAGGTACCACTACACGCGGTGAAGCATTGTCAGTGGAGAGGAGGATAATACCATCCCTAGCCGTAAGGCGGTAGCGCAAAGTGTAGTAGTTCCGCAACGGATCAGAAGTCTTAGCGGACGGGCGATCTGGCCAACCCTCCTGAATACGGTGTAAAACCCGGGAGAGGGTAGGGTCAGAACCCGTAGCAGCTGCCAGCCTGTCCCCAGTGATGGGGAACCCGTCCACAACCCGCTGCTCGGCAACATCCAGGTGGAAACACAAAAGTTCGTCCCTATTGAATGCCTGATCAGGACCCATGGGAAGGCGAGACAAAGCATCAGCATTCGCATGTTGAGCCATTGGCCAGAAATGAATCTCATAATTGAAACGGGACAAGTAAAGAGCCCAACGCTGGAGGCGGTGTGCAGCCTTGTCGGGAAGTGACGTTGATGGATGGAACAAGGAAACAAGTGGTTTGTGATCCGTAACAAGATGAAATTTTGAGCCATAGAGAAAAACACCAAACTTATGAAGAGCATAAATAATGGCCAAAGCTTCTTTCTCAATTTGGGAATACCTTTGTTGGGCATCCGTGAGCGTTTTGGAGGCATAAGCGATGGGTTGTTCTGAACCGTCAGAAAAATGGTGTGCAAGGACTGCACCAACCCCGTATTGAGAGGCATCTGTGGCAAGAACAAGATGTTGGCCAGGTCAATAAGTAGCCAGGCATAGTCTTTAATTTCTGGAAAGCCGCGTCACATGACGCGGACCAGTGAAAAGGCACGTTTTTATGCAACAGGGGATGCAACGGCTGAGCCACCGACGCCGCAGATGGTAAAAACTTGTGATAGTATGCTACTTTCCCCAAGAAGGCCTGCAGTTCCTTAACAGATGTAGGGCGAGGAAGGGCATCGATCACAGCGACAGTGTGTTGAAACAGTTGAATACCATCGCGAGAGAGTTGGAACCCAAAGTACGTTATAGATGCCTGAAAAAATTGTGATTTCTGAAGATTACATTTAAGACTGGCAGTCTGTAAGACATTAAAAAGTGTGCAGAGATTTTGAAGATGTTCGTCAGTGGTGGAGGCAGTGACAACAATGTCGTCCATGTAATTGATACACCCAGGGACAGGGAGCAATAATTGTTCCAAGAATCGCTGAAAGAGAGCAGGGGCACTAGCAACCCCGAATGGCAAGCGTTGGTATTGATAGAGGCCGAAAGGCATGTTAAGGACCAGAAACTGCCAGGAAGCAGCATCGAGAGGAAGTTGATGATAAGCTTCTGACAGGTCAATTTTAGAAAAATACTGTCCTCCAGCGAGTTTAGTGAACAGTTCTTCAGGACGGGGCATAGGGTAAGTGTCAATGAGGCATTGAGCATTTACAGTGGCTTTGAAATCGCCACAGAGACAAATATCACCATTGGCCTTAGCAACTACAACAACAGGGGAGGACCACTCACTGGAAGTGACAGGAAGTAAGACCCCTGACGCAGTGAGACGATCCAACTCCCGTTTTACCCGATCTCGAAGGGCCACAGGAATGGGCAGAGCCTGAAAAAACTTAGGCCGAGCCGTGGGTTTGAGCATGATATGAGCTTCAAAGTCGTTCGCACAGCCTAAACGGGGAGAAAAAAGGGACGAAAATGTAGTCGACAAGGAATCCAGTTGAGCATAAGGAATAGCGTCAGAGACAATATTGACAGAGTCAACTATGGAGAACCCAAAAACGCGAAAGGCATTGAAACCAAAAAGATTTTCTGCGTTGGCAGAACTCCGGAGATGGGAACTTGCCCTTCAGTATATCCTCTCTTCTCGTTATCCGCCAGGCCTCAACCTCTGCTAATTTCAAGTTGCCGCTGCTCATAGCTCACCTGTCTTTCAACAACATCTTTGCCTCTGTACTTCTGCCTCGACTGACGTCTCTGCCGAATCTCTTTGCCTTTACAAATGTCTGCTTGTGTCTGTGTATGTGTGGTTGGATATGGGTGTGTGTGCAAGTGTATACCTGTTCTTTTTTCCCCCTAAGGTAAGTCTTTCCGCTCCCGGGATTGGAATGACTCCTTACCCTCTCCCTTAAAACCCACATCCTTTCGTCTTTCCCTCTTTCCTGATGAAGCAACCGTTGGTTGCGAAAGCTAGAATTTTGTGTGTATGATTGTGTTTGTTTGTGTGTCTATCGACCTGCCAGTGCTTTCGTATGGTAAGTCACATCATTTTTGTTTTTAGATATATTTTCCTGCATGGAATGTTTCCCTCTTATTATGCGTTCAGTTAACTAAGTAGAAATCAGTAATATCTTATCTCAGTGAGGAACTTGAAACTTTCAGCACAGGTCAGGAGCATGTAGAGGTGCTCTTCCTCTACTTGAAAAGAACAGTTGACCACGCACTGAGTAGATAGGTTCCTAGTAGAACAGTTCATAATGGGATGGAACCTCCGTGGTATACAGTCACTGTAAAGAAAACTTCTAAAGGAACAGAGATTACTGCATAATAGGTGTAAAACAAAGTGTAGGATTATAGATTGAGAGACGCTGGATGAAACATGTTTGGCTGTCAAGAGAGCAATGCATGAAGCCTTCAATGACTACTGTAGCAGAATATTGTCAAATGACATTTCACAAAATCCAAATAAATTCTGGTCGTATGTAAGGGCTGTTAGTGGCAAAAAAGTTAGTGTCCAGTCCCTAGCAAGTGAGACAGGAACTGAAATTGAGGGTAGCAAAGTAAAAGCTGAAATTCTGAACTCGATTTTCAAATGTTCCTTTGCAAATAAAAACCCAGGAGAACTGCCCCAATTCAATCCTCGTACACTGAAAAAATGAACGAAATAGGTATTAGTGTCAGTTGTGTTGAGAAACAGTTGAAATCATTAAACAAAGCTCCAGACCCCGATGGAATCACAGTCAGATTCTATATTGAATTTGTGGCTGAGTTATCCTCTCTTCTCACTGTAATCTATCCAGAAAACCTTACCTAGTTTTTGGAAAAAGTTACAGATCACACCCGTCTACCAGAAGGGTTGTAGGTGTGACAAAACTACCATCCAGTAGCCATGACATCAATTTGTTGTAGATTCTTAGAAAATATTTTGAGCTCAAACATAATGAGGTATCTCGAACGGAACTACCTTCTCGAATCAACCAGCATGGTTTTCAAAAATATAGATGATATGTAATCCAACTCTCACTTTTCTCACATAACTTGCTGAAAGCGTTGGATCAAGGCAACAGGTAGATTGTGTTTCTTGATTTCCTAACAGTATTTGATTCTGTTCCACACCTACACTTACTGTGAAAAGTACGATCATATGGGGTATCAAGTGAAATACGTGACTGGATTGAGGACTTTTTGATAAGAAGGACACAGCATGTTACCTTGGATGGAGAGTCATCATCAGATGTAGAAGTAACTTCAGGTGTGCCCCAGGGAAGTGTGTTGGGGACCTTGCAGTTCTTGTCCATTAATGACCTTGCTGTAAATCAGGATTTTTGCAGATGATGCAGCTATCTGTAATGAAGTGCTATTTCAGAGAAGCTGCATAAATATTCAGTCAGATCTTGATGAGATTGCAACATGGTGCAGTGATTGGCAACTTGCTCTGAATGTTTAGAAATGTATAAACTTAGTATCCTGTGACTATAATATTGGTGAGTCACTGTCGGAATCTGCCAACTCGTACAAATACCTGTGTGTAACACTTTGTAGGAATATGAAATGGCATGATCACATAGGTTCAGTTGTGGGTAAAGCAGGTTGTAGACCTTGGTGTATTGGTATAATAATGGGGAAGTGCAATCAGTCTACTAAAGAGATGCTTACAAGTCATTCGTGTGACCCCCCCCCCCCTCCCACCCCCCCTAGACTATTGCTAAAGTGTGTGGGACTTGTACCAGATGAGACTAGCAGGAGACATTGAATGTATACAAAGAAAGGCAGCATGGTCACAGGTTTGCTTAATCCATGGGAGAGTGTCACAGAGATACTGAAGGAACTGAAATGCAGACTGTTGAAGACAGGTGTAAACTATCCCAAGAAAGTGTATTAGCAAAGTTTCAAGAACTGTCTTTAAATGATTACTCTAGGGATATACCACAACCCCCCCCCCCCCCCCCCCCACCCCCCGCCACCACATATTGCTCTCACAGGGGTCGTGAAGATAAGATTAGAATGATTACTGCTCACACGGAGGCATTCAGACAAATTCAGACAATCATTCTTCCATGCTCCATACATGAATGAAACAGCAAGAAACCCTGATAACTGGTACAATGGGACTTACCCTGTACCATGCACCTCCTGGTGGATTGCAGATTATAAACGTAGATGTGAACTGACAGTCTTTTACATGTGCATAAGGGAAACATCTAATCACCTTTATTTTACCAAGACAAAATTTATGATTTTCTAAAGTTTCAAACCTTGACAGGAAATAATGGATTAGGCTGTCCGTAAATTATAAACTAACATTACTGTGATGATGGAAAATCTCATATAAAGACGTGAAACAAATACTAACAAAGAGATAGAGGGGCTGGCCAGTACAGCCAATAGATACACAAAACATAACAGAAAATTTACGTATCCTAGCTTTTGGAACTTTGTTCCTTCGTCAGGGAGGAGAGAGGGGAAAGAAGGGGAAGAAGAGAAAGTGGATTCAGTTACTCACAACCCAGGTTATGAAGCAACAGGGTAGAGGTAAACAGGGAGGGTAGCAAAGATGGAGGCATGGGTGTATACTCTACAGTATGTCAACATGTTGCCTTGACCTGTTTGATAACCAGGTCTGGCTCCAATTTAGTGCACACGGGACATCATCGAACAACTCCAGTGTCTCCCAAAAACAGCATTAACCATCCCTGTTTTGATGACAATGTGAAACAGGCATGGAACTTCATCCCACAAACTCATAACCAGCACAATGCATGCACGTTTGCATGCTTACATTCGGGCAGTTACACTGGATTTCAATGCATTAGTGTATCACATTTGCAATGGTGTATCTCGCACTTATATTATCCTGTGATCTTGCAATGTTAATCACTTAAATAAGTTACTTAGACATATATGTTCCTGAAATTTCATTACTCTACGTTAATTACTTTTTGGTGTTGCAAATTTTTTTTTTTTTTTTTCAGTGTACATGATGACTACAATAATACATTATAATGTTTCTCCAGTGGTTTCAACATTAACTTTTTAACAGAAAAGATTTTGCTTACAGTTCATTTTTAAGTTAACATTTCTAAACTTTTTAACAATCCATATTAAAGCTAGCAATAGTAACTATATTAATAATTGCTACTGTAAACAGTTACACATATGGACATCAGTTTTGAATAATGGGTTTTGAGTGTAAATAATGTTTTATGTAAGTGTTTGTATTGATACTTAAAATTAAATGTCATGTAATGAATGTCCACTGTTTTGTTGGATCAAGTTATTTACGAACGCGATGTACTGTGTTCTTCCATTAGAGAATGAGACTGTATTGTTTATCGGTTTCATTACAAAATGCTAATAAGCTTTTAGTTAGAAAACCTTCTATAACTAGAATTATTAATATGAGAAAAATAGGAACAATGAAGGAACGGAAGATCAGTTGCAGAAACAAGAGTAGCTCTGAGTTGCAAGAGTGGTTGCTTTTCCCACCCATGTAATTAACTGGCATTATCACCACTATTAACTTACCGTGGTTTCACATCTCATCTGTTCATTGTTCCCCATGTCCTGCCCTTGTGTTCACCCTTCCTATTAGACCATATATGCCTCTGTTACTGTAATCGATATGTAAACAATATTTATCACGTGACCTTTTTCTGTTACAGGTTGTAATATTTGACATTGCAGCTTTTGAAAATGGAGCAGGATGTTGTGCCCTCTTTCCTATTGGAGTGTTTCTCTGTGATCAGAATTGGAGGCAGACAATTCACTTGAACTTCCATTGCTATTGTTGATGTCTTTGAATCATGTTGTTTCTTTGTGATTAATAAAAAAATTATACAATCCAATGGTTTCTTCACCTTGTCTTTAAAAATTCCAGACCTATTGTTCAAACACATATTTTGAGAGTTATGCATCTGAGCATTTTTGTGGAAAGTGCATTTCACACATACTTTCAAGATAAATTGAATAATGACCCCCATTTTGTGTGTTGGGGAAGATAATTTGATACAGCTAAATGCATATACAGGTACACACATTTGCTCGTGCCTGAGACAAAGTGAGAGTGATTCAAAGGAAGAATTCACTACTTTTTACCTAATTTCTGAATAACTCATACTTTCGTCAGAAATGTCACAATGCAAAGTTGATTAGATAAAGGGACAAAAATGAGAGCAAAATATAATTTGAATATCAGAAAAAATAACCAATTAGTGTTTGTGTAATACTTTACGGCAAGCCTAAAATTAATTTTTAAGCATTGGGATATCTGGGATGGAATAACAATAATATGGAATAGGATAGCTTTCTGCTCCCCACCTAGAGGAGACACTGAGTGGCAGACTGGCACATTGAAGGAAGATTTTTAGATATTAGAAAGTATGGGACAGTCCTCATCTAGCAGGTGTGGTGGTGTGAGGCCGGGGTGGGAGCAGGTAAAGGCCTAGATATGTGAGACAGAGAGACTAGCAAAGGTTTAGGTAACGGGGTTTACAGGAGTGAAGAATATGTCGCAGCTAGAGTTTCTAGGCTTCGTTCCTGTGGCCCCACACCTCAATGCCCTCCCCTGCTCCCATTCCAACCTCACACACTATTACGTCCCCGTAGTACACTTCTCTCTGTCTGTCCACCTCCACACTCCCAACCAGCAGAGACTCCCTATGCTGAGGTGGGCTCTGTCCATTAGATTACACTCGTAAGATGAAAATAAACATTATGCAGCATGAAAGAATTATCTGTGTGGGATGGAAATATGTAGATGTGATGTACGTGCACAGACAAAAAAAAAATAAATAAATAAATAAATAAATAAAATAAAAATTACAATGTCAGAAAAATTGAATGATTTATTCAAGAGAAAGAGCTTCACAAATTGAGCAAGTTGGTCCACCTCTGACTCTTGAGCAAGTTTGTCATTGATAGATTTGTTGGATGTCCTACTGAGGGACATCAAGCCAAATTCTATCCAAGTGGCACATTGTATTGTCTAAATCATGAGCTGGTTGGGTGGCCCTGCCCATAATGCCGCAGACATACTCAGTTGGGGAGAGATCCCGTGACCTAGCTGGCGAAGATAAGGTGTGGCAAGTATGAAGACAAATTGTGTGTGGGCAGGCATTATCTTGCTGAAATGTAAGCAAATGATGGCTTGTTATGACGAGAAACAAAATGGGGTTTATAATATCGTCAACAGATGTCTGTGTTGTAATGGTGACACAGATGACAACCAAAGAGGTCCTGTTATGAAAAGAAATGGCACAGTAGACCATCAGTCCTCGTTTGGCTGTATGGCAGCCAGCAGCCGGGTTGGTATCGCACTGCTATCTGGTGTGTCCCCAGGCACGTCCCTGGTCTGGAATTGCATTGACTGGAATATAATTGGCTTCAGTGATGAGTCCCACTATGAACTGAGCCTCAATGATCATCACAGATGCGTCTGAAGACGCCCCAGACGGTGGGATACCACCGTGAATGCCACATCCCATATGGTCCAACTACCAGGACTGATGATCTGGGGTGCGATTTCTTTTCGTAACAGATCACTTTTGGTCAACAGACAACTATGCTGTAAGGGTGACATGGATGTCACCCCTACAGCATAGTTGTCTGTTGACAATACTGTACATCCTATTTTGTTTCCCTTCTTGGCAAGCCATACATTGCTTACATTTCAGCAAGATAATGCCTGTCTGCACACAGCTTGTCCTCATGCTTGCCAAACCCTACCTTGGCCAGCAAAGTTGCTGGATCTCTCCCCAATTGAGAATGTAAGGAGCATTATGGGCAGGGCCGTTAGACCACCTCGGGATTTTGACTATCTACAGTGACATTTGAATAGAATTTTTCATGATGTCCCTCTGTTGGACAGCCAACAACTCTATCAGCCAGAGCCAAGCTTGTATAAGGGCCAGAGGTGGACCATCTCATCCAATTTGTGATGTTCTTTCTCTTGAATAAATCATCCAGTTTTTTCTGAAACTGTAATTATTTTTCTGTCTTCACATGTATGTCACATTTACTGATTTCAGCCCTATTTGGTATTTCGATAATTCCTTCAGTACCTAAGTGTTTTTTTGAGTATATAGTACCTGACAGTTTCTTTTTTTTTTCAGTATGCTTGTCTGCTGCCCACTGCCTGCTCTAACTGGTGAGTAGCAATCTGTCCTATTTCATATTGTTAGAATTATCTTTTGACACTCAATATTTATGATGCAAGCAAACTGTTATTGCCACTTGACATGATGGTGAATGGTACTCTGTTAGCCATTGGCACAAATGGATTGACATGATAAAACAAGGGTCCACAGCTATTACAAACTTTTTGAATGTGATAAATACAGCTTACTGCTGTCAATACTTCTGTTAATTACATTTTTGATCGTTTGTTATTTTCAAGCATACATGTCAGGTGCTACGACACCTTTGAATTACTGCAAATGGACAAAGATGACCAGACTCATTTCTCTTCAGTAGAAACAACTATTGACAAGAGAAGAAACTTAATGTCATTCAAATCTACTTTTTCATTGGTAGAGATCTTTCACTCATGGGATTAGCAGCAGAGATTAAAAAGAAGCAGCAGCAAACAGATCCAAGGCATCCATTGTTTGGAACTCATGTTCTTCCATCACAACTCCTTATAATAGTATCAGCTCTGGAGAACTAAGTCCCAATTCATTTTCTTGTAACAAAATAGATTGCCATTACCTTGCAGTTAAAAATGGGAAGCTTTACATGAATGTCCTACATGCAGTTTTTTTATACTTGTGCTCTTTGAGTTCCTGTCCTAGAATACATTAAAATATTAAAAAATGTGTAAATTAATCTTTGAAACAATCCAAACCTTTCAATGGAGACCAGGAAAGACTTAGAAACATTATCATTAAAAAAAAAAAAATCAAGGAAAGATAATGTAAGGAACCATCAGGGAAAGTCTGCTGTACCCTTCCTGTTGTGTACTGTGTTATTGTTATTCTTAATTTTTTAAAATTTGATAATGGCCATTAAAGACCATGCAGAATAGCAATTGCACATTACTAGAAGCTGCCTTTGCATTCTTCCTCCAACAGCCCGTTGTATTTGCTCAGTGTAGAAGCCTTTAAAGTTGTAACTCTGGTCGGTCTGAGACGCCGCCCAGATTTAATCCAGCCTGTCAAAGATCCCTTTGTCATTCCCCTGAACTACGTCAGAAACTTAAAGGTTGTTACCAAGAGTATTAAAAATCTGTTTTGTCAACCTGACCTTCAAACTTTCGTCTTCCTGGCTCGACTGGTGCAGGCAGTATTACACTGCTGAAAGATGACATCGCTGTCGGGGAAGACATCAAGCATGAAGGGACACAGGTGATTCACAGCTGTCGGCATGTCTTTGATTACTACATGCAAGTGCAGGAGAATGTCTCCCAAGCATAATGCTGCTCCCACCAGCCAGCATCCGTGGTGTGCTGCACATTTGGAGCTGCCATTCACCTCAATGATGGTTTTTGTGGAGACACCTATCAACCTAGTGTAGCAAAAATGGGATTCACCCAAAGAGCCAACATTTCCATTGATTGATGGTTTAATCCGAATGGTCCTGTGCCCACTGCAATCACAACTGATGATGTTGTTGGGTAGACATGTGAACATGTAGGAGTGGTCTGCTGCGGAGATCCGTGTTCCAGAATTTACAATGAACAGTGTGCTATGGAACACTTGTGCGTGCACTAGCATTGTGCTCTTTCAGCAGAGTTGCTACAAATCACCGTCTATCCTACATTGCAGCCAGACATGCCGCCAAACCCCAAGTACTGTGAAGAGTCATGGATGTCTAACCATTTAGCACCTAGTGATAGATAGCACATGAACATTTGACCAGCATTGCCGCTTTTGAGATGTGTGTCACAGGCTTAGCATAATAATAATCTGCCATATATCAAAATCACTTATCTCAACTGATTTCCCCATTTGCAGCCCATATCTTACCTAAGTGAGCCCCCACCCCCCTCTGCTCTATTTACATATTTTTGTTACCGCATCACATGCCCGCAATGCCACCAGGCAGCATCCAACTTGCAGTGGGCAGTGGTCATAATGTTTTGGCTAATAAGTGTACATTAAGGATCTGACAGCCAATGTGGCCAGCACTATGAGGCTGTTTGCTGATGACGCTATTGTGTATGAGCAAATGTCGCCATTGAGTGACTATAGGAGGATATAAGATGACTTAGACAAAATTTGTGATTGGTGAGATGAATGGAAGCTTACTGTAAATATAAAAAAAATGTAGGTTAATGCAGATGAGAAGGAAAAAAAATCCCATGATGTTTGAATACAGCATCAGTAGTATGCTGCTTGACAGTCACGTCAATTAAATACCTAGGCATAATGTTGCAAAGCAGTAAGACATGAAACAAGCAAAATTGGTTGTAGGGAAGGCAAATGGCCAAATAGGTTTATTGCAAGAATTTTAGGAAAGTGTAGCTTATCTGTAAAGGACACAACACTAGTGTGACCCATTCTTTAGCATCGCTTGAGTGTTTGGGATCTGCATGACATTGGATTAAAGGAAGACATTGAACCAATTCAGAGATTTATCACCAGTAAGTTTGATCAGCACATAAGTATTATAGAGATGCTTCATGAACTCAAATAGGAACCCCTGGAGGGAAGATGATATTCATTTCACAAAACACTATTTAACTATTTAGGTACCTCGTACTTGAGGTTGACTGCAGGATGATCCTACAGCCACCAATTTACAATTAATGTAAAGGCCACAAGGACAAGAGAAATTAGGGCTTGTACAGAGGCATATAGACTATTGCTTTTCCTAGCACTATTTGTCAGTGGAACAGGACAAGAAATTACTAAGGTGGCTTGTGGGGTATGTACGTAATTTTAATCAGCATGATAGATACATTTTTGTACATGTTTACTTTCAAGGAACTTTGTTGTGCTGTTCTTTTTTAATAAAAACAAATACAAAGCTCGTGTGGGGTATGTACATAATTTTAATCAGCATGATAGATACATTTTTGTACATGTTTACTTTCAAGGAACTTTGTTGTGCTGTTCTTTTTTTAATAAAAACAAATACAAAGCTCGTGCTTATTCACTCCATTCCTGGCTGATGAAAGTATCTAATGTAATTATCATCTTTCTCATGTTCCCAGTACCTCAGAAACTCTCTGTCAATTGTATTTCTTTTTATTTGGCATTTATGGCGTGGACATCTTGGAATTCACGAGCATCTATTCTGTTATCAGAAACATTACATTCTCTTCAGACCATTCTGCTGCTCAAAGATCTTGAGTTGAAGACAAAAGTTCACTGATGAAACACCAGAATTTAGCTCTTTCTCTCCTGCTCTCACCAATGCAGAGATGATGGAGACTTCGTTTGACAGTTCATCAAAGGACTGATAATGGGCAGAACATGAGTGAACACCTGTGAATGCTAACCAAATGCAACAGAATGGTGTCTGCTTGTGCTCAGCTACTGTTCAGAGCCATAGATAATTCTTGTTCATTTGTGTCCGCTCCAGTGAAAAATGTGTTTCAGACCTGCAGTCCAGTCTTTTAAGTTTAGCAGGCAGATGGATCGGTCATGTTTTGGGCCAGTATGGTATACAGATGTCTGACACATCTCATTTCTAATAAGGCTATTTGAGGGCTGTGCAATATGATGATAGGATCCTCGAACCTACTGTCCTGTCATATAGTCGACATTTGGATGATCATTGGTTGTGTTTCAAGATGACAATGCACAAGTACACCATGGGATACGAATGATGGAGGAAATCAAAGTCAAAATGAGGGCAGCTCAGTCTGTATTATTGTAAAATATTAGGAGAGAGAGAGTCACAGACATGATATGCGAGTTGAGATGGTAATCACAAAAAGAAATACTTTTTTGCTGTGGCAAGATCTTTTCACAAAATTCCAGTCTCCAACTTCATCCTCCAAATGCAAAAACATTTTAATTTTCATAGCACTCACCTTCATAGGGAAAAATGATCGTTATAATAAAACACAAGAAATCAGAGATCACACAGAGCGATTTAAGTGTTACTTTTCCCCACACATTGTTCAAGAGTGGAACGGTAGAGAAACAGTATGGAAGTGGTTTGATAAATCCTCTGTCAGGCACTGAGCTGTGAAATGCAGAGTAGTCATATAGATGCAGACATTTCATATCCCATAAGCACGGTGGTTGTGGAGGTCTAGTGGGTAGCGCACTAGACTCCAATCAGGAGGTCCTGGGCTCGATTCCCCATAAAACATAAAAGGTGGGGAATTTTCCTTGTTCCAGTGACTGCAGGATGGCCCCCAGGTGACGCCAACCTGCTATCAGGTGACTCCTGGGGATATTTCCCAGGGGTAAAAGGAAGCTGGGGTGATAGGCCATTAACCCTCTCCCTCCTAGTGCCACAGTGAACAAAGGCTGCACCCTACCTGCTGTCAGGACAACAGCCCAGTCACTGCCTGTCATCATAGACCTTACTTTTACTTTTATGTTGTATGCATCTGAACAATTACTTTAACACAGAACAAATACGGAAATGAACAAGACCAGAATAATTAACATATTCTGTTGGATTTTCTGTTGCGGCTATATCATAAATTAAACAACAGCAGAAAGACATCTTCAATCAATTCTCTAAAATTCATGACATAAAAGTATTGTATAAATCATTAAAACTCTACTGTACTCTATCGAAATTGTAATACTCCTGGGTAGATGCCAACGTTAGCATGCAGCTAGAGCCAGTGTGGACATGGTTTTTAGGCTGTTGTCCACATCCGACTAGATGAATAGCAGACTGGTATGCACACCCCACATCAGTTACATGATCCTCAAACATTTTGAAAACATTCTCACACTTTCACACACGATAATATTAGATACATACAGATACAGGGTACATAACTTTCACTCTGGTGTGGGTTGGAAGGGGGGGGAGGGGGGGGGGAGGTGGCATGGAAAGGGCATCTGGCCACAATTTACCACTAATACTGCCAAATCCGCATTAACATGCTGAGACTGTGATAGCAGGGGATAAAGACTAAGAAAAAGAAAAAGTAAAATGTATCAAAGTTGTGAGGTAAAAGTCTGTGCCCACTGCCAGAAGAAAATTCACTCTAGATTTAATGTTGCAACAGTGCATATGGAGTACATGAAATGATCACATTTACAGATCAATACTGCAAATGCTTCTCAGCTAGCATGTATCGACCCGTGCCAAAACACACACATTAGTACGTGGTGTAGCCCTCACTGGTGACAATGCAGGCACTGACTACGGCATTCAGTCGATAGTACAGATGGCAAAAACTGTCCTGAGATAAATTATGTCACACATGCTCAATCTGTTCAGATAGTTATGTAAGAGTTGTTGGTTGACAAGTTGCATGAGTCACTTCTCATCCCATGTTCCCACATGTGCTCAGTTGGAGACAAACTCGTAGAACATGCTGGCCCGGGAAGTCACTGCTCATCTTTCTGAGAACACTGAGTTTCATGGGCAGCGTGTGGGTCCTCACTATACTGTTGGAACAGTACATTACCTTCCAGTTACAAGAATGCAAAAATAACAGGTGTAACATCATTCTGCATGTACCAAGTGCAGAAACACCACAGATGAATGAGAGTTGTAGTTTATCGCACCACAGACCATAAGGCCTGGGGTGGGGCCACTGTATCTTGGGCAAATGCACTCTACAAGAGAGTGCTCACCAGATTTATGTCATTTGCTGATACGACCATCACTTGTGTGTGAGCGGAATCTGCTTTCATCACTTACAACCATGGCGTGCCATGCCATCCTCAAAGAGATCCTCTAATGGCACCACTCGAACCATGCATGTCAGTGCTGAGGCACGATTGGAAGACAGGATAGATGTGTGCACGTCCGTAACGCAACTGGCAATAACTGCTTCGCAACAGTTTGTGTTGACACATCTGGGGCTCACAAGACCTTTTATCTGTGCTGTGGTAGCCGTACGATCTGCAACTGCTGCCCTTTCAGTACAACAATCCTAGTGAGCATCTGTGCTGTGTGGATGTCCAGAACCTCGATTACGTGTGTGAGAATGTTTACGTGACTACTGATACTAGCAGCGTTGCATAACTGATGCAGCACATCCAACTTGTGTGGAAATTCCCCCGAAAGCACCATCCTGCCACTCGGAAGCCCACAATTTTACCCCTTTTTAAACTGACTCGTTGGCTATAAGAATCACGAGTGTGCCTTCCTGGCATGGTTGCCTGCTTGCTTCACATGTCTGCATCACACTGGCTGTGAGCATTTCCTATTAAAGGGTAGACACATATAGCACTCTGATAGCTATGCCATTACACTATCTGTTGGCGGATGACACTGAAACCATTGCCAGTACATCTACTACTCCCAGGTGACATACGTTGTCATCGGAACAAAATTGACATTGTATTTCCAGGTGTACAATATAAGCTGTATCAGCAGAAATATGTGACTAAAAAGATGCTAGCCTTACATTATTCTTGCACATTATCATTATCTTTGATGTTAATATGACAAGAAACATGAAAAATGCAATATCGAAAGTGAAGTTCATGGGAGAGATCTATGAACTGTTCAAAGTAAAGACAGGAGTGAGGCATGAGGAGAAAATAATCAGGACATGGGACAAAAGAGACAGATGGGTGAAGACTGAACCGTCGCCCTCCAAGTGCCGTGCCAAACAAAGAAAGTTGATGATTGAAATTTTAAGAACCTGCTCCAGCAAAATGCTTTTGCTTTATTGACTGCCACCCTAATTCACATGCGATATCTGTGGCATGCACTTTCCTGTTTGCTAATAATACAAAATGAGCTGCCCTTCTTTGAACTTTTAAATGATGTCCTCTGTCAGTCCTATCTGGTAAGGATCCCACACCATGCAGAATACTCCAAAAGAGGACTGACAAGTATAGTTGTAGATAGTCTCTTTAGTAATCCTAATCTTCTAAATGTTTTACTATTAAATCACAGTCTTTTGTTTGCTTTCCCACCGCATTATCTATGTGAGCATTCCAATTTAAGTTATTTGTAAATGTAATTCCTAAGTATTCAGTAGACTTCACAGCCTTTAGATCTGCGTGAATTATCGTGTAACCAAAATTTAGTAGATGCCTTTTACTACTCATGCGGATGACATAACAATTTTTATTATTTAAGGTCAGTTACCACTTTTTGCATCATATGGATAGGTAGCCTAAATCATTTTGCAGTTCATTTTGATCATCTGATCGCTTTACAAGACAGTAAATGATTTGCAAGACTGTAAATGATAGCATCATCTAAGAGGACTGCTCAGATTCTCTCTTAAATTGTTAATGAATATCAGCAACAGCAGGTGGTCTATAACACTTCCTTGAGGAATGTCAGATATCACTTCTGTTTTACTTGACGATTTTCCATCAATTAATATGAACTGTGACCTTTCTGACAGGAAACCACTCATCCAGTTGCACAACTGAGACAATACACCATAGGCACACAATATGATTAGAAAATGCTTGTGAGGAACTGTTTCAAAAAGTCTTCTGGAAATCTACAAATATGGAATCAATTTGAGATCCCCAGTCGACAGCACTTATTACTTTGTGTGACTAAAGAGCTAGCTGTGCTTTAAAAGGTCGATATTTCTGAATCTATCTTGGCTATTTATCAATGAATCATTATCTTTGAGATAATTCAAAATATTCAAACACAATATATGTTCCAAAATCCTAATGCAAATCAACATTAGTGATATGAGTCTGTTATTTAGTAGATTACTCCTCTTTTCTTTCTTGAGCATTGGTGTGACCTGAGCAACTTTTCAGTCTCTAGGTATGGATCTTTATCAAATGAGCGGCTATATATGATTTCTAATGGAGCTATTGTATCAGCATTCTCTGAAAGAAACATAATTGCTTTATGACACTGAGGAGAGCTACTACTAAGTTACTCACAGTTGCAGTTGTTCTTGATTTGAATACTGCAATATTTACTTTGTTGTCTTTGGTGAAGAAATTTCAGAAATCCGTGTTTAGTAACCCTGCTTTAGTAGCACTGCCATCAGTAACATTACCACAGCTATTGCACAGTGATGGTATTGGTTGTGTCTTGACATTGGTGTACTACACATTCAACGTGAACCTCTTTGGATTTTCTTCCAGATTTCAAAACGAAGTTTCACTATGGGAACTATTAAACACATCTTGCACTGAAACCCACCCTAAGTTTCGAGCTTCAGTAAAACATTGCTAATCTTGGAGATTTTGCATTCTTTTAAATTTTGACATGCTGTTTTTCATTGCTTCTGCAGCTGAGTTTTGACATATTTTGTGCACCACCCTTTTAATTTATTTGGTATCCTTTCAATTTATTTGGTATATATCTCTTAATTGATGTCGATACTATTTCTCTGAATTTAAACCATCTCTGGTCTACACTTACATAGTCAGACTTGAAGGAGTAGAGACTTAGTAGAGACCGTCTTCTTGGAAGGCATCAAGTTAATTTTTATCTGCTTTCTCATTAAATGCCTTATTGTGTAGGGCTGGAAATTAATAGAGATAAGGCAAACAGAATGTGCAAAGTAAGTGGAAATTACTCGTCTCTTCCCCGATTACAGTGCAATAGAAGATATTACAAGATGTTGACAGATTGCCATATCTCGGTAGCTTTATATGTAATAATGAGGTCACAGATGCAGAAATCACCAGCAGAACTGGAAAATCGGTCCATATGGCAATTAGGTCTGTAATATGTCAACAAAGCTTTGACTGTACTCCTTTATCGTTTATATGTGTGAGACTTGGAAAATGTCAGTAAAATCAGCACACAGTCTCCATATTTTTCACCAACAATGCTATAGATGAATTCTGAAGATGTTAACCCAACCAAGTTACAAACGATGAAGTGCTGAGAATACGAGGTCTACACAGCCTGCACGTAATTATTGTTGAAAGAAGACTGAAGATTGCAGGTTATGTTCTACGCATGTAAGGTGGAAGAATCCCAAAATCAACACTGTTGTGGAAATCAATGGACAGATACAGATGTACAGGAAGACCTTTTAACATCTGGAACTTTTGCAATGAATCTTCAATGCATGGACACAAACTTGGAGGAAGGTGAGAACTTGGCAGCTGATCGAGTGAACTCTGTGAAACCAGTTCCTTGTATGGTACACAGCAAATCTGAGTAAGTTAGTAAGTAAGTAAGTAAGTAAGTAAAGTAAGTACAACTGGGGATTTTGCAAAACTGCTGAATGATCGATATTATTGTCTAGATTTGTCACTGTTGGACTTCTACCTTTTCCTTGATGTGTATTCTTCAAATTGTGAGTTTTATCAGAAAGCTGATAGGTACTTACCAACCAACCTTCCCTCACATGAACTGACATTGTCTCTTTATAAATTCTACTGTGCTAACAATCATCCACTGAGAATCCTCGACTAGGTCTCCGCAGCTCAAATGAGCCAGTTTCTTTTAAATATCTGTCTTTGGCTATAATTGTCTTCCAAGTATGGTGACACAACATCCTGTCATGAAACATTTGGCTTTACACTTTTTTACTTTTCTGGACACTGCCTTTTTCTGCACTGTGCACTAAATACACTATGTGAGTAACGCCCAATCTCCAACAACCAATCGTGAACTGTAAACAGTTGTAAACTCTACCAGGGCACATAACAAACAATTAACATTTGTGTTTTAGTGTTCTAAGCTGTGAGGTCATCAGTGGACAAATAATTTAGTACTTATTCCTGGACAGCCATAGTGGCCGTGCGGTTCTAGGCGCTACAGTCTGGAACCGAGTGACCACTACGTTCGCAGGTTTGAATCCTGCCTCGGGCATGGATGTGTGTGATGTCCTTAGGTTAGTTAGGTTTAATTAGTTCTAAGTTCTAGGCGACTGATTACCTCAGAAGTCGCATAGTGCTCAGAGGCATTCGAACCTATTCCTGACGTGCTGTTGTTTGGAACAACAACTGACATGATCCAAAATATTACTTTCTTTTATTATAGCTTCACTTTTATTTTGTCTAATGATTACTAATTTCAGTATCAAATTCCATCATCAAGCCACTATATGATCAGAAAGCATAGTGTATCGTTAAAATATTGTTTAATAAACAGATTACCATTATATCATCATTCCTTAAAATAATGTCCAAAGTGGAAGGACAGATGATTAATTTTGAGTATATACAAAAGTCAGAGTACTGAACCGGATATGAAAGAAGGAAAACCAGAAGGGCAGTGAGAGACGGGTGCCTTCTATCACCTTACTTCCTTAATATGTTCATCAAGGAAGTAATAACAACAACAAAGAAAAGATGACCAGAATCAAAAGGTAATTTCTGGAATACGCCAAGGAAATGTGATAGGATCATTACATTTACAATGTATATAAATGATCCAGTAGAAAGTGTCAGAGGCTCCTTAATATTGTTCACAGGTACTACACTTGTCCATCAGAAAGTAGCAACAACAGATGGCAGTATCAATTAGCACAATGACCTGCAGAGGATTGGTGAATGATGCAGGCTCTGGCAGTTGACCCTGCACATAAATAAATGTAACATATCACACACACACACACACACACACACACAGGAAAAGAAATCCAATACTGTACAACTACACTATTAATGACAAATTGCTGGAAACAGAATCTACCATAAAATATCTAGAAGTAACTATCCAGAGCAACCTTAAAGTGGAATGACGACATAAAACAGCAATAGAAAAGCAGATGCCAGACTAAGATTCTCAGGAAGAATCTTAAGTGAATGTAAATTACCCCCATGTCCTTACCCAGTAGGACTGACAGAAGAGAGAAAGAAGATCCAATGAAGTGCGGAGTGTTTTGTCACAGGATCATTTAGTCACTGTGAGATCATTACAGAGATGCTCAGCAAACTCCAGTGGTAGATGCCATAAGAGAGCAGTTGTGCATCACGGAAAGATTTACTACCCAAATTTTGAGAGAGTAGTTTCTGAGAAGAGTCTGACAACATAATAGTTTCTCTCATATACAATTCACGAAATGATCACGAGAAGAAAATATGAGAAGTTAGAGATAATACAGAAGCGTACTGACAGTCATTCTTCCCAAGCACTGTTCACAAGTGGAACAAGGCAGAGGGGATCAGTTGGTGGCATGAGACGTACCCCCTGCCACACACAGTTAGGTGGTTTTTGGAGCATGATGTCGATATGGAAATTTAATTGCATGCATATACACTGCAGATTGATGACATCACAATAGTAAATCAAAGTAGGAACTAAATAAAATGTTTCAGGCCTTAAATCAAGAAGTGGTAAAACTAAAGCTAAAAATGAATACAAAGAAGACAAAAGTTATGGCTACGGACAAGAAAGGAGGTGGAGGTAGAACTGACACAAGAACAGGCAATGAGCAACTCAAGAAAGGAACTGAAATTCAGTATCTCAGTAGCATTTTGCAAGAAAACAATCAATATTTCAAAGCATTCAAGAAAAGAATAGCACAGGTGAAGAGTTCCTTCCAAAATAAGAAGAAGCTGCAACTGAATAAACATATCAGCTTCCACATTAAGAAAATATTTGTAAAGACCTTTGTGTGGAGTGTTCTGACACACAGATGCAAAATCTGTACAATAGAAAAGCCAAAGGAAGCTCGCCTCAAACCTGCTGAAATGTGGTTCTGGAGGAGAAATACAAGAACTAGCTGCATTGACAGAAAAATCAAAGGAAATAGGAGAGAAGAATGTTATAATCCAGGGCAAAGCAAAATACACTGGACACTTAACTGGAGATGATAATCTTTTAACAAACATTTCTGAAGGCAAGATTGTAGGTAAGAAAACAAGGGGATGACTGAGAACATCCTACTTAAACAATATGATCAATGAATGGTATTTTCATCACGCATGGAGATGAAGACAACTGCTGGAGAGAGGAAGCTGTGGCTGCAGAGACAAGGTTAAACCTTTTGGAAGAGTAAGGACAAACTAATACAAAATATGAGTCTGCATGGTAGCTACATATGGAATAAATGACAACTTCTTGTGTGCAGTCATCTAGTCTCTTACCCCAGTAGGTGTCTTATCTACTAAAAGTAAAGGTCACTGTTGTGCTTTCAATAGATGTGAACTGCACCCTGAAAATGGTATGTCTAGTTTGCAGTTGTACAGAAGCTTTTTATTTTGCAAAATGGTTCAAATGGCTCTAAGCACTATGGGACTTAACATCTGAGGTCATCAGTCCCCCAGACGTAGAACTACTTAAACCTAACTAACCTAAGGACATCCCTGCCTGAGTTAGGATTCGAACCCGCGACCGTAGCAGCAGCACGGTTCCGGACTGAAGTGCCTAGAACCGCGTGGCCACAGTGGTCAGCTTTTATTTTGCAAAGAAATTTTTGATAATAAGATGAACTGATGCTGGTACTCGCTACTGAAACCAGTAGTACTTAGACACAACAAAAATGTGACTACAGAATTAAGAATAATTTTTCCAAACTATGGAGTATTTTTTTCAAATCAACACCACAATAGAGGAAACTTATTTTAAACTAAAGACACAAAAGCAAAAAAGAGAAACTGTAAAGATCTTGAGTCTCATAAGACTCTCCTGGGAGGAAAATATAAGATATTTAATTGGTAAACTTGCAAGGCATACTTTTTTATGTTGTATAAACTATGAAACTGTTAGCATCGTCAGCTAAAATTTACTTCTTCTGTCTTAATATACCTTCCTTCACTTACAGCTGCAGTGTGGAGGCAGGGGTGAGGGTGGGAGCAGGGATGGGGGTGAGGGTGAGGGCGTACTGCTTTAAAATGGTGATTATTGTATTGATATTCTTAACAACAGATTTATATCTTTTGCTTATGAAAGTCTGCATGCGATGACAGCTGCACTAGTAATACCTTCACAGGGTTGTATTCAAGTTGCAAGGCTAGATCTATGCCAGCCATGACACGCTCCCAGCCTTTCCTCCTCATGATCTGGTTGTAGCGTCGGGTCTGCAGGGTGTCTAAGCTGATGTTCAGACCGTCAAGCCCTGCCCTCTGCAAGGCAACCAGCTGTCTTGTCAACATGAGGCCATCGTTTGTCATTAAGACACTTTTGAGATCTTTCATTTCCTTCAAGGCACCTGTGAAACAGCAAATTATTCTAAAGAAACTGAAACAAATAATTTGTAACATTGCTGCTGCATATGAAACAAAACTCCAGTTGATAAATTGAAAATACAAATTCCTTAAAAGTTAACTGTACATTTGCCCTAATACCAAGAGATATGAAGGGTAAATAAACTGAAGTGAAGAATGCAAGTTAAGATAGCAACGAAAAAATAATTAGAGGCATAAGATCACCTACTGCAACAGGGAAATGGGAATCAATATGAACCATTACCCATCTACTGTCAACTCATTCCATGTCTCCATGCACACTGTATAAACCACTGTGGGTTGTACAACAAAGTACATTGTTGTACCACACATTACGGTTTTTCCCCATTCAATGCTCATGTGGAGTGTGGGAAGAATGATTCTTTAAATGGTTCTGTGCATGCTGTAATTAATCTTGCCTTCATGGTCCCTATAGGAGTGATACATATGCGGTTATTGTATAATCCCTAAATACCTCACTTAATACAGGTTCCTGAAATTTCATAAGTTAGGTTTTGTCATATATTTGGCATCTATCTTCACTTGTCTGGCATTTCCAATTTTTAGTAGCTTCTTGATGCTCTCCCATGCATCAAATAAATCTATGATCAATCATGCTACACTATTTTGTATACATTCAATGTCTGCCATTAGCCTTATTTGTTATGGGTCGTACTTAAGCAATATTCTAGAATGGGCCACACAAGTATTTTGTAAGCAATGTCCTCTATAGACTGATTGCATTTTCCAGTATCTTACCAATGAATTGAAATCTGCATTCTGCTTTGCCTACAAGTGAGTCTACGTCACCATTTCATTTCATCCAGATATTTGTATTAGTTGACCAATTAAAACTGTGATTATTTGATAATGTAGTCATACAATACTGTCTTTTTTTTGTTTTGTGATGTGCTCCAAATTACATTTCTGAAAACTTAAACTCAGTTGCCTATCTTTGGACCAAATTGAAATGTTATGATCTGACTCAAATTTGTGCAGATTTTTTTCAGGCAATAATTCATTATAGACAACTCTATCATCCAGGAAAAGTATGAGGTTCCTTATAATATCGTCTTCCAGAACATTAAGGTACAACATAAATGTAATGGTATAAATTACTATAATTGTATAAATAAGTTTATAAGTGTGTAAAATACATTGAACTATTTGTTACAACAAAATATTGTACCGGTATACTCAGCAAGATGTTAAATCAGCAGATAGCTACATTTTATGTTCAACATTTTGTGTACAGCATATATGCTGGAAATTATTTATACCCAAATTAAATAAATCTGAAGAAATGGTAGTGTGTGTCTGGAAAAAAAATCCGTAAAAACTCATACAGTCCAATTTGCTATTATGTCACTGTTACTGAAATATAATACAAAGTAACTGAATTTGATGAACATTCTCAGAGTGCAATATGCCTCAGAGTGAAATGCACAGTAATGTCAACATTATTTTTCAAGGCTATGTTTGTGAAAATGGATGAAAGCAAACCACACATTTTGTTCTCAATCTGCGGAAGCATTATGCACTGTGAAACACTGTACTGCTGCTCTACATAAAAGCTGTCTCATTGCCAACATCTTTCCCCTGCTGGCTGTTCTACACTTCTCATCATTGATTCAACACGTTGTAAGATATTTTATGCTGTATGACACCACAGTCCAGTCTGGTTAGGACAGCATAAAAATAATATATGAATTTCAGTATTGAAACTGGAACAGCAGAACAGTTCTCATCACACTGGATATCAAATCGAGGTTGGATTACAGCCATGGGTACATCATTTCATGCTACTCAACTGTATGTCATATGTCAGAGTTCTTCAACTGTAGTGGCTGGCGGCTGGTGGCTGGCGACTGGTGGCATACCCATCTCTTGGCATCCTGTGAACAGACGTTCTCCACAGGTGACAGATTTGAAGAAAATGCTGGATGCGGCAACAGTGGAACACTCTCTGTATCGAGGTAGCTCAGTACAGCTCAGGTGATGTGTAGTCTTGCATTATCTTGTTAAAAGATAACATCACGGAGCCCTTGAAAATAGGGCACAGCGATAGGCCTTAACAAAACACAAATGCAATGGCTGCTGTCCAAATTACTGGCTATGTGAACCAGAGGTTGTGACATGTATCCAGTTGCACCCCATACCATCACATCACATGCTGGACCCGCATGAGAATGACAGGTACAATCTGGCCAGGTCTGTTAGCATCAGAGCCTCCACACACAAGTACATCAATTGTGACGATGTTGCAGAACCGAGACTCATCTGATACGATGACACAGTGCCATTCCTGTGTCTGGCATTGTTGTCAGTTGCACTGCTGTCAGTTCAACTCTCTCTAGAGCTGCATTAATGGCTTGACAATCTGTGCTGCTCCAGATGCCATCACATTGTATGTGTGGATACTTGTCTCACTGTATACAAGCCCACTTCCTGACTAAATGTACACAACTTCACTGCAGGATCATGTACGCATGAGCGAACACCTGTCTGCCCTCTCAGGTGCTAGTTGGATGGCACTACGGAGGCCCTGCAAGGCATTTAGCATGGCCCTCCTGAACCTACCAATTCTATGTTCACACAAATTGAGATTCTGAGCAATGCAAGCAGCAATATAGTGAAACAATAAACCAGAGTCTCAGCAGACCATGAGCCTGCAACTGCCAAATCTGGAATGCTGATAAACATTTCTCCTTCTTCCATTATGCTTAACACGGTCATCGTGTAAACAACCAACACTGAAATAGAATTTCTGAATGAGAAACCTGCTCTATAAGCTTTTCTTGCATACAGAATATGCATGGGAGTGCTGAAAAGTAATGCCTCTGAATTTTTTATTCTGTTCTCAATATCGGTCGAGGTATGACACATCACGCATATTACTTGGTCAACTTTCCCACTTCACTGACTTGTGGCACACCTCCCTTCCGCAAACAGATGGTGTCGCAATAGGCAGCCCACTCTGACCAGAGATTGTGAATATGTTTATGGTGCGCTTCGAAGAAGAGGCCCTGATGTCATCCAAATGGAAATCCATCTTCTTCTTCTTCTTCTGTTATGTGGATAACACACTTGTCATCTGGCCTCATGGAAGAGACAAACTTCTTGACTTCTTTGTACATCTGAACTCCACACGCCACAAAATCAAATTCACAATGGAGACCAAAGAAGAGGGAAGACTACCATTCCTGGACATCATAGTCAGGAGAATAACGGATAGCACCTTGTGCCACAGCTTGTATCTGACTCTATAAAACACATAAACGCAGTTCTCCCTATGTCACTGTGAATAATTTCAATAACAAAAAGTGAGATGAATGTTGCAGTGTACATTTAATTTCCACTTTGTCTTTGCATTCAAGATCAGTCTTACCTGAGAGTGCAACATTACATCTTTGGTTAATTTAATTATATGTTCATTAGATTTTGGTTATAAGGCACGTTTTGCTGCCTAATGTTTCATCTCCAAATACTGGAAACAATCCATGGAGGAAGAGGAGTATGTAAGACATTGGTGGACCAGGTTGGAAGAATCTGTGAATTTCAATACTCTGTAGAAGAGCTCAATCATTTGAAAATAACTTTCAGACCTTGTGGCTATTCTAACAGATATACATAGGGCACTACATTCTAAAATATTTGCATCTTTCAGTGAGAAACAAGCAACTAGAGGAAAAGTTCTGTTGCCATTTGTAAAAACTGTCGCAGTTAACGACCTCCGTGTGCTATGAAGAGAAGGTATTGACACAGTGCTTAAACCAAACTGAAGACCACAACAGCAGCCATACTCAAGCAAATTGCTATGCAGTAGTTTCAGTGAATTTGACAATGATGTGGCTGCTTTCATTGTGGCCCAGTCATATTGTGGGGTAGGGAATGCCAGTGACTGGGCTGGATTTGTAGGTGACAGATGGATTTTTGGCAAAGCCTTGTATCAATACCTCCTTAATTATTGAGCTGAAAAACTGTAAAAAACATTCATACAGTAAAATCGCACAAAAAAATTTCCTATTTCCGCAGGTATTGTGCCTTCTGTTTCTTTTTCATTACAAAAACATATTGATTCAAGTTTATAGAGTCACAACTATGTCACTGTGATTTGTGTAACACACATTCTGGAACATGTTCCAGGAATGTCATGAAACAGACAGCTTTAAATACTTACTCTAGCTCATCTTTCAAGACTTGCATGCCAACAACAACACCATCTATCCAATCTGTTTTTATTTCACTTTCATGTTAAGATTTCTCCACAAAGGATGTCATCTGCCATGTAGGCAGTGCAAGAGGAAATTCCACACTCACATTTGGGTAATCAAGTGGATTCTGTGTCTTGTCAGAACCAAGTACAATCAACCCAATTTCATCTTTACCACTGGTAAATATCTGGAAACATATTAAATGGTAAAAATAAGTTTTGTTTATAACAAGTTGTATACCAATAGAAACATCACACACAGATACTCTTTATAAAATTATTTAATTGGATAGATAAAAAATCTACTCACCAAGCAGTGGCAGAACACACACATAAAAGA
Source organism: Schistocerca americana (assembly GCF_021461395.2). Classification (NCBI taxonomy): domain Eukaryota; kingdom Metazoa; phylum Arthropoda; class Insecta; order Orthoptera; family Acrididae; genus Schistocerca; species Schistocerca americana. Next base: position 765,534,303 of record NC_060123.1, read on the forward strand.
CTGTTGTGATAGGCAAGCGTTTGGAACCAGTGACTCCTTCTTCAGGCTGAATGGTTGCAGGGGAAGCAAGAAGGGTGAAGGAAAAGGACTGGAGAGGTCTAAGAAAAGGGTTAGATTTTGGGAAAGTTACCCAGAACCATGGCTCATGGGTGACTTACCGTACAGGATGAGAAGGAAAGACTAATTGTTGGAGACTGCATCAGGCAAGATTCGGAAACCTGAGAGCTTAAAGGTGGAAGACAGGGTAATATGCAAGACAGAGATTACTACTAAAACTGTATATGGTTAATAAGAGTGAGAAGGTAAGTGTATTGTATGCAACAGTTGTGGGAGGGGGCAGTGAAAATAGACGGGAAAGACAATGAAAGATGTAGAAAGCTAAAACGGAGTGAAGCAAAGAGTAATTACAGTGAAGAAAAGCTGAGACAGGAGAAATTAACGTAAATTGAGGCGAGGTGGGTGGTGAGAACCAAGGACACATTGTAGTGCTAGTTCCCACCTGCGGAGTTCTGAGAAACTGGTGTCTGGCGGAAGAATACAGGTGGCATGTGTGGTGAAACAAGTGCCAAAGTCATGTATGCCATGTTGTAGAGCATGCTCTGCAACAGGATATTGCGAGTTCCCAGTATATACACTATGACTACGCCAATTTATCCTAACTGATAATTTGGTGGTAGTCATGCAGATGTAGAAAGCTGAACAGTGTTTACATAATAGCTGGTATATGACATGTGTCGTTTCTATTTCTCGCCTGATCCGCAGTTCTGTGTGACTTTCCCAAAATCTACACCTTTTCATGGAACTCTCCAGGCCTTTTCCTTTACCCTTCTTCCTTCCCCTTCAACGCTTCTGTCTGGAAGAGCCACTGTCTTTTATGTGTATGTTCTGCTGCCGCTTGGTGAGTAGATTTTTTATCTATTCAATTAAATAAATGTATCAATAATTTATTGTTTTTGTTGTTATAGTTACTCTTTATAACCTACTTAAAATACATCACATACCCTCCTCTCCACAATTCTTCGAACACATAGTTTTGCCTTTTGTAAAAAATCACTGCGTTTCTGTATAACATACTTGGAGTCAAAGTGTCCAACATCGATTACAATTACAAACAGATGAAAGAAAGTCATTGTATTTATTGGCAGTATTACGCAATCAAATATTTTGAAAGAGTTCCAGTGGTATAAATTTACAATATCTTACAATTAAATATATACGTTTATTCTTTATATCAATTCTTAGCAATAATATAATAGTATAAATTGCAGAATCAATATAGCCAATTTTAATGTAATGACTGCAATACAAATACAAAATAACAGCGGTAAGTTATAACAAATGAGAGAGAGAGAGAGAGAGAGAGAGAATGAGGCATTTAGACAATGTTTCATTACAGTGTGAAACTTATTAGAATTAAAATGAAGCCATAGTGAATTATTACATTCCAAAAATAATAATTATTGTGTTCTTTCACCCCAAAATAATACATTCATTAGGCAATGTATACTTTTAATTTCAGAAATTTTTACAACAGCTCTGAACTTCACTGTTTCGATGAATTTATTACATGTGTCAATGAATGAGGGTTGATAACATTGCTTTAGTCATTCAATTGTTCATCATGTGATATTCGCAATGTTCTTAATAACTTCTTATGTAAAGTTCTATCATCAAAAAGATAATCTACGTAAGTTTTAAAAGTCGCGAATCTTTAAACAACAACTTGAAAATGGGTATATCAGAATTTTGTATACATTCTAGCATTGCTTGATTTACTTTTAAATTTTAAAGTATATGAGCAGATTGAGCGACTTTCCATCCAGAAAATTTGCTGTTGGCAAGACCTCACTACAAAGAAGAATGGTCTTTCCGGAGTCAAATGCTAAAAAATTCGTAAATACCAGCATTGTAAGTGATACAAACAGGTATTAAGCACTGTGCATAAATATCGTTCTGCTTGGCGAGAAAAAAAGTAGGTAGATGAAAGAGTAAATTGGGTGAAGGATTGAACATAAACTCACCCAAATTGCAAAGGTTAAAAAAAAAAAAAAAAAAAAAAAAAAAACAAGGGGGTCACTGCTCAAGAATTGAGAACTGCCCCCCCCCCCCCCCCCCCCTTTTCTTTTACAGGCTTGCTTTCACTTTTCAGATGAGACCATGTCCCCCATATGTGAAGAAAATAGCCAATATGTAAAGAGAATTACAGATAAAGCGTTTTCTAGAATGAGATTTTCACTCTGCAGCATAGTGTGCACTGATTTGAAACTTCCTGGCAGATTGAAACTGTGTGCTGGACCAAGAGTCAAACATGGTGATCGTAAACACAGACCTGTGTTGCCATTTTGGGAGGTAGATCTCATATCTGGAAAGAGGAGATGACAGTTAGGGTACTATGGGTGACAAGCTGCCATCAATTTTTGATGGTGCAGAACCCACAATAGTGGAACTGCTGCCTAGTCCAAAGGCACCTGTTACCAGTCTTACCCCACAATAGTGTATCGAATCCAGATGTAATGTCGAAGCTGATAAAAAGTCATATGAGAGATTCCTGTAATCTAGGTGTGACTGCACCAGTGCTGCATACAGCCATATCAAAGTAGAGTGGACCACACCGTGGTCGGTGTTGCTGAGGCATAGAAGAGCATTCAGGTGTGACATACATGTCTGCTTTAGTTGACATAGACGGGGAAGCCATGTCAACTAGGCATCAAAGACCGGTCCTAAAAAACACAATGACAGAAATGCATAACGTAGGTCATGGCAGCCAAGAAATGGATGCTATGAGTGAAAGCCCAGGATTGTGCTTGGTGTATTGCTAGCTGCATTCTGCCTCCAGCAATAGCCGTCGCGGACGAACAGAAAAGATGGGGACACCATATGTCATGCAGCTGCCGCCAGATCATTGATAGCCACAAAAAGGAGAGTGACACTCAAAACAGAACCTTGTGAAAGCCCCTTCTCCTGCAGGGGGGGGGGGGGGGGGGGATGCTACAGGAGGCACCAACCTGTACCCAAAAAGTGTGACATGGAAGAAAGTTCTGGATAAAAATCAGTAGTGGGCCATGGAGGCCCCACTCCTTTAAGGTGTCAAGGATGTTATGGCACCATGTTGTATCATAAGATATATATGCAGATCAATGAAAACTGCAACAAGGAACTGATGCTGAGCAAAAGCTGTTCAGATAGCACACTTCAAGTGGACTAAATTATCTTCGCCCTTGGCGAAAAGCACCCTGGATCGAAGCCAAAAGATCCGGGGATTCAAGGACACAATACAGCCTTCGACTAACCATATGTTCAAGTAACTTGCAGGACACTGAGTAAACAATCTGGACGATAGCTGTCCGTTTGAAGAGGCAATTATCTGATTTCAAAATTGGAATATCGGCATTTTCTCGCTACTGGGAAGAGAGTTCTGCATTGCACCAGGGATGGTTAAAGAAAGGCCAGGTACACTGATGGAAAAATTTGCAACACCAAATAATAATTTATGTAGAGTAATGAAATACCAGGAATATGTGGTGTCACCGCCAGACACCACACTTGCTAGGTGGTAGCTTTAAATCGGCCGTGGTCCATTAGTACATGTCGGACCCGCGTGTTGCCACTGTCAGGGATCGCAGACCGAGCGCCACCACAAGGCAGGTCTCGAGATGCGGACTAGCACTCGCCCCAGCTAGGGACTAGCAAGTGTGGTGTCTGGCGGTGATACCACATTAAGAAGCTTTGGCTCTCGTGTTTGGTGTTACTAAGTTCCATGATTTCTTGTATGGTCGTCACTTTACCATCATCACCGACGCACAAACAGTTTGTAAATATTGCTGAAACAATGCAGGGGTGGATGCACACCCGAATGGCAGTCTTTTGAATCGGTACAAGCCAAGATGCGTGTTAACCACCAAGACGCGCTGGGATTCGGCGTCCACTGGGATTTGCAAGTACGCATCTGCTAGGTCCAACTTCGAAAAGTATTTACCCCGTCCGCCGGGCGCACTGCACGGCCCAGTAAACTGCCCTCGCACGCGTCCGCGCAGCTGCCGCCTCGCTCTAAACCAGGTGTGCCGTGACAGCATACAACTGCAGTGAAATCATGCCCGCGGTGTGCTACTAGACATTTGCGTGAAAATTGCCCGTCACGCCAAGCTATTTGTTTTTACTGTAATAAGAAAGGACATGTTCAAAGTGTTTGCCAGAAAAAGCTCAGATCAGACACTCTTAATCATTCCAAGCCCTTTGCTTCGCTCCGGAATCGAACCAAGAATACTCAGGCTCGTGCACCTTCGCCCATGGACATTCATGTAGTTAATTCCACTTCGTCCAGTGCCACTGTCTCTAACAGTGACTGTGTTTGTTCCACAAATGCTGTGCGTCGACGTTGCCGGAACTCGCGTCAAGTCGCAAGTGCTTCTGTACCAGTGTCAGTTCAAATTGCATGAGACAGTCGCTCTTGTCGTCACCAGGACAATAAACTTTTTGTAGATTTGGACTTAAATGGCAAGGTCATACCATTCCAGCTTGATACCGGAGCTGCAGTTTCATTGCTCAATCATGACACGTACAAACAACTGGGCAAACCTCTGTTGCGTGCCGCAAATGTTAAGTTAAATAGTTATTCAGGTCAGAATATCCCTGTGTTAGGACAGTGCACCCTTCTTGCAACATACAAGGGACAAACAAAACTTGTGTCATTTTACGTTCTTCGTTCTTCTACTGCAGTGAACTTGTTTGGTTTAGATTTATTTCAGTTGTTTAACATGTCTATAGTAAATCAGGACCTATCAGTGAACCAGCCTGTACCTCCGTGTACAGCGCAGAAATTCATTCGCTGGTCTATTTTCCTCTCGCATTACCGCTACGATATCTTTTATCGGTCCACTGCTAAGCACGGAAACGCCGATGCGTTGTCCCGTTTGCCTGTTGCTGAGGATAGAGCATTCGACTCTTCCGAACTTGCTTGTATGCTCATTGATTCGGAAACCGATGACGTGGTCAAATCGTTTCCGATTGATTTTCGTCGTGTAGCTACAGCCACAGCTGCTGACCCGGTCCTTGCTACCGTTTTGCGTTTTGTTGCTACGCAATGGCCTTTGTCAAAGTCTCGGATCGAGGATCCGTTGGTTCGCCGATTTTTTGCTCACAAGGAGAGACTTTTTGTTCGACGTGGTGTTTTGTTGTTGCGTTCTGATAATGATCAGTCCAGAGTCGTGGTCCCACGTTCGTTACAGTCCTCTGTTTTACGGCTTCTTCACCAAGGACATTGGGGTATAGTGCGAACGAAACAACTTGCTCGTCAGCACTGTACTTGGTTCGGCATCGATGCTGCGATTACGAATATGTGTTCTTCTTGCATGGCGTGTGCCGAACAACAATCAGCACCGCCGCGGAAAATATTTGCATGGCCAAAAGCCACTTCCCCTTGGCAACGCTTGCACATCGATTTTGCTGGTCCATTCTGGAATGCTCGGTGGTTTGTTCTGGTAGATGCCTTCAGTAATTTTCCTTTTGTTGTCCGGATGTCTTCCACGACGTCAACTGCCACCATCCAAGCGTTGTCTGCTATCTTTTGCATTGAAGGTCTTCCGCAGACTATTGTTTCTGACAATGGCCCACAATTCATGTCCGCAGAATTTCAGTCATTCTGCCAGGCCAATGGTATTCAACATCTGACATCCGCGCCGTTTTCGCCTCAGTCAAACGGTGACGCTGAACGATTGGTCCGGACTTTCAAGTCACAGATGTTGAAGTTGAAAGAGTCGCATTCTCGGGAGGACGCGTTGTTGCTCTTTTTGTCTTCGTATTGCTCTCAGCCCCGAGATGGTCGCTCGCCGGCTGAGTTGCTCCACGGTCGTCCTCATCGAACCTTGATGTCTTTGCTGCACCCGCCGCATCAGGTTCCTGTGCAGCGGCAGACTTCTGCTTTTGCTCCAGGCGACGTTGTATTTTATCGCAACTATCGAGGTTCACGGCGTTGGCTCGCAGGGCGCATTCTTCGCTGCCTCGGCCGCGTGATGTATTTGGTTTTGGGGGCCTCTGGTGAGGTGCGTTGGCATCTCAATCAGCTGCGCCTCTGTCGTCGCACGGGTTCTGCCGCTCCCCGTCTGCTTTCAGCGACGGTGCCGTCCGGTCAGCGCCCTGGGGACCCATCTACTGGCTCGCCTCATCCCCAGGTGTTACCGACGATGAATTCCATTTTGCCCCATGGCGACGCGCCGCTGCCGCTTCCGCCGCCGCCGCCTGTCCTCCAGCCGGCGCCGCCCACAGTGGACGCTTCGCTGCAGCCGCCAAGCGCCTCCCTGGGTCACGCGCCACCGATCGCTTCCCGTGACCAGCTGTCCTCCACCATGGAGCTCTTGCCCGCTCCGGACCACATGGCGTCTTCGCGGTTGACCCTTCGGCACCTCCTGTCTCTTTACGGGCACATACACCGCATGTTGACGTGCACCCTGGACTAGGTTTTCAGGCGTTTCCTAGATCCCCTCGCACCGAATGGCTGGGTGCGGGTGGCACAGCCTCGCCTGTTGTTAGTTTCCCCACCTCATCGCATATGTCAACATGGGGTCCTCCCCACGGCGGGCGGAAGCCTTATAACACGACTGTTCGCCGATTTGCGGGGGAGGAATGTGGTGTCACCGCCAGACACCACACTTGCTAGGTGGTAGCTTTAAATCGGCCGCGGTCCATTAGTACATGTCGGACCCGCGTGTCGCCACTGTCAGGGATTGCAGACCGAGCACCACCACAAGGCAGGTATCGAGATACGGACTAGCACTCGCCCCAGTTGTACGGACGACATAGCTAGCGACTATACTGACGAAGCCTCGCTCCTTTGTCGAGCCGATAGTTAGAATAGCCTTCAGCTAAGTCAATGGCTACGACCTAGCAAGGCGCCATTAGTAACATTGCATGTATCTAAAGAGTCTCACTTGTATCACCACATTCCCCAGATGTACCAAAAGGATGGATTAAAGTTAAGTATTACAGAAGCTATGTACTTTTCTGTATAGCATTCATTACGTATCCTGTTTCAGACCTCACGCCCATCTGCGTGAGCGTAGCGCATGCCTTTCGGCTTCCTCTTATTGTGTCTAGGCTGTCTTGTCTACACACAACAGAATATATTTGTTGAGTCAACGTATGTAAAGTGATTAACGTTGCAGGATCAGAGATCAATGTGAGTGTGAGATAAGCCACTGCAAATGTAAATGCAAATGCTGGTACGCCGTTGTACACTTGTCATGTGTCAGTTTGTGGGATGGAGTTCCATGCCTGTTGCACTTGGTTGGCCAATATAAGGACAGTTAATGATGTTTGTGGATGGGTTGAAGCTGTCATCAGATGATGTCCAATATGTGCTCGATTGGAGGTAGAGCTGGTTATCAAGCAAGCAAAGGCAATATGTTGACACACTATAGCATGTTGGCTTACAACAGCAGTATGTGAGCAAGTGTTATCCTATAGGAAAACACCTCCTGGAATGCTGTCAGCATTCGTGGGATTCATACAGACAGTTTTGTCAGTGGAAAAGCAAAAGCCATTGTTGATGCTCCAGGAGTAAAGACAATCAAGACATTGCTGAAGGTGCCACTAAGTGAGACAGGTTCATAGAGAACTGCAATAGAAGGCAAAATCGTCAAAAAAAAGGGAGCCGGAGATGCCCAGTGGGAGACAGGCCATTATAGGGTTAATGGCGATAGCAAAGAGAATGACACTCAGAATGGAACCCTGAGACACACCATTTTCCTGGATAAAGGTGTCCGACAAGGCAGACCCTTCATGCACCTCGAAAACTCAGTCTTTTAAAAATGTCTGAAGGAAACAGGGTAGGTGGCCATGGAAGCCCCACATGTGAAGAGTATGGAGGGTACTAGCTCTCTAGCAGGTGTCATAGGCCTTCTCCAAATCGAAAAACATGGCGACAATCTGGGATTTCTGCAGAAATCCATTCATGACTTGGGTGGGCAAAATAATGAGACGGTCCACTGCAGAATGCCGTGTTGAAAGCCACACTGTGCATTCATCAAAAATTGTGAGACTCGAGCCACCATATCATCCGGGCATGAATCATATGTCCCATCACCTTGCGAACACACTGGTAAGAGAGATGGAGTGGTAGCTAGAAGCTAATTTCGGCAAGAGCTGGATTTCCATCAATAAATTGAGTTGAAGTCTGCTGTTGTGGTCTTCATCCAACTACTGGTTTGGTGCATCTCACCAGCCTATTCCAGCCTTTGTAAGCCTCTTCATCTCTGCATAGTATTTCAACCTAAATCCACTTAGAATGGTGAACCACCATTCAGAGGATAACTTTTTAACAACACAGTTTGACTTCTGTAAAGGTTTCTATACTGAGAATCAAACATAATATCTCACAAATTCAATTCCAGTAGAATTAAATAGTGGAAATTATCCCCTCTGTAATCTTGCCAAAGCCTTTGACTGTTTAGATTAAAAAATTCTGTGAGGGGAAGCTAAAATAGTATGGCATTAAAAGTCTTCCCCTTGCATGGATTGAGTTGTACTTTAACTACAGAAAATGGAAGGTCACATTAACAAATGATAAGACAGGAATAAGATTAAACTCAAAAAGGGAGAACATAAAATATGATGTGGCACACAGTGTTTGCTGCCAAGTTCACAAAAATGATTTACTTCCGGCACTGGAGGGCTTAGGAAAAACTCTAATGTTTTGCAGTGCCACAAACTTATTGATGCAAGATCTAAACTCATCCATACCAGAAACATCCAGGAGAATAACAGAACAGGCGTGTACTGATCCACAGGTACCAGCTTAATGCCTAAAAACTTGTATTGTGCAGTTCTAAAGAAATGAAAGTGACTTACAGATACGAATATCAAAAGTAGGGATAAATGGGCAATTAGGCTCCCGTGTTCTAAGTTCCTGGGTATGCAGATACCACTCACGTGTGAGTTTAGCATGAACTCAGCAATTCAGAACTGCAATACTAGAAGCAAAAATAATTTCCATATATAAAAACCTAAAATCAGGGCTGCCACAAGTTTCTCCAAGTGAAATTCCCTGATATCTCTGATTCCACAGACACATTTTAGAATTTTTCCCCGACAAATTTTGAGGTCTCAAGGGGAGGTAAAGACATAAGTCGACAAAAGAATGTAAGGGCTTTGTATTTCTCCCCCATTTTGTTTTAGGGCGCAAAAACAACTAGGGTCATATGTGTCCATGCCAAAACTGTGAAACACAAAGGTGAGGAGAGGAGTTAAAAATGATTACATGTCAACGTTTAATGACAGGAGAGAGGACAGCTACAATCAGGGATGTGGAGAAAGGTCTATGAAGTACGCAATAGGTAAATGGAGGCCCAGAACTAAAAGTTAAATGGCCTTCACCATATTGCTACAACTGATAAGAAGTAAAACACGGTCGACAGCCCACGCATTGTTCACTAAAATGGCCAATAACTCAGATGGCAAACCCAAACGGGAACGTAAACGGTAAAAAAAAAGGGCACCCTCTGAGGAAACAGCAGACAGTTAAAAGTTGGGTGCAATGTACACAAAGTAGTGGGGGAGCACCACTTAACAAATGGTGATGGCTAAAAAGGCAGTGCCCAATATGCAACCTAGTTAAAATGACCTCCTCGCCCCAGGACGACTGAGAGGAGGTTGTCCAAGCCACTGGAAGAGGCTTAATAACCCAGAGCTTATTCCTATGAATGGAGGACCAGTGGCGATGCCAAAGTGACACCACCTCCTGACAGAAAGCAACAAGAGGTCATCAGAGGGAATGCAAGAATTATTGGGCTGAAGTACGAGGAATGCAGCTTTGGCAGCAGTGTCAGCAACCTCTTGGACCAATATGACCTGGAACCGACGTAAACATCACAGTGGCTCCATAAAAAGTGAGCAAGTGGAAGCTTTCCTGGAACCGGTGCACTAAGGGATGGACAGTCTACAGTGCACAGAGGCTTTGAAGGGTGCTGAGAGAGTCTGAGCAGTGACACAGTTGAAAAGAGTATGTCACCAGATGTACTCCATGATCTGATACAGGGTGAAGAGCTCTGCTGTAAATACTGAGAATGTGCCGGAAGTCAGTACCAAAAAATGTTGGTTGACGTTGAAGGCACACCTGACACCATGGTCAGTCCAAGAGCCATCAGTGTACACAAAGATACTGTTGCAAAAATCCATGCATAGGTCGTGAAACTGAAGGCGAGCCTGAAGGTCAAGGTGAAGATGGGCTGCCGCATGAAGCCAAGATGGTGAAGGGTTCACACCCATCGAAAAAGCTGCAGGGAGCATGAAGTCGGAGGACCAAGATAGTTTTGTATAAAGCAGGAGCTTCAGGAATTTTGTAGTTTCAATGAATGGAAGAGCAACAAGCCTAAGACGTCCGGTGGCTGCACGAAAAGCATTATTCGACACATTGGCATTGCTGTCAGGCTTCCTCAGAGCCATAATCTGTTGGTAGCAGGCACCCACTGCAGTAGTAGCCCTCGGGTGGCCTGAGCAAGGTATGTCACTGATAGTTCCTGTCCCTCTCTATCTCTTCCATGTCCGAACAACATTGCCATGGTTCACTCCACGATGTCTGGACACTACCCTTGCTGAGAGCCCTTCTTGGCAAAGTGTAATAATGCAGATGCAATCAAACTGCAGTAAGGATCATCTAGGCATTGTTGAACTACAGACAACATGCCCTGAATTCCTCATGTCGACAGCAGAAGAAAGCCGACACTTCTGTAGGACCTCATGGAGCAGGATCCTCTTGCCTCTGTGCCCTGTAGCAGTGAGTTTTCGCAGACTGACACTTGGCAGCTGCCGAGGTGACACCCCTTCCTATTGTCCTCATCGTGACTGTCCTCCAATGGAACTTTTGCAGACTTTGATCCAACAAAGAGGATTTATGACTGCTTTTAGAATCGCAGCTTCTACTTGTACTCTGCCTTCAGGAAACAAAATTGCATCCTCGCGACTGCTTTGAGCTTTTGTATTTCTTCCTGGTCTGTTTTGACCTTCCGCTCGAGGTTGGCATTCTGTCTCATGAAGGAGTCATGCTGCTCATATGGGATGACATTCATAGTCAACCCATCCATCTCCCTGACTACCTGTCATCAAGCTGTTGCAGTCTGTCTTTTCCTTCCTCACTTGAACTTTTCCCTTTCTACCATTTACATCCCTCAATCATTTGATGTCACCAGGTTCGACTTCCTCCAGCTTATTGGACAGCTTCCTCGGCGATTTCTGCTGCTTGGGGACTTTAATGCACACCATCCCATTTGGGGCTCTTCCAGAACCTATCCGAGAGGTGCCCTCTTCGCTGCCATTCTTAATCAACTTAACCTTTTCATCTTTAACACAGAAGCACCCATGTTGCTTTCAGACTCGTCGCACTCCCATTCCCATTTGGACCTTTCCTTCTTCACTGCCCGTCCTGCACATCATCTTGAACGGTCCGTTCTTTCTGACACCTACTCGAGCGACCATTTCCTGTGTGCTATCCATTTGCTGACTCCTACCCCACCTCCGTGCACATCGAAATGGCAGCACACTAAGGCTGACTGGAGACTTTACCCCGCCCTGGCGACCTTCAACGAACATGATTTCCACAGTTGTCACAGGTGGAATTTCTTACAAACATTATCCTTACCGTCGCAGAACATTCCATTCCTCACACTTCCTCTTTACCATGCTGTGTCCCAATCCTTTGGTGGACTGAAGCCTGCTGCGATGGAATTCGCATTCTTCAGGATAACCAAAAAGGTAGCTGAACTTCGTTCACTAGTTCTTTTAACAGTTTCACCCCCCTCTTCCATCGTGTGCACCAACTTCCGATGGTTCTCTGGGAGCAAGATCCATTCCCCAATTTTCATCCTGACAGTAGCAGACAGTATCATCGTGTACCATATTGCTATCTCCAACACCTTGGGTCGCCATTTTGCAGAAATTTTGAGCTCCTCCCACTATCATCCTGCCTACCTCTATTGGAAATGGGCAGAGAAGACTCAGGCAATACCCTTCTCTTCTCAGAATCGTGTGTGTTACTGTGCTGCCTTTACTATGAGGAAGCTAGCTCACGTTCTCACTTTATCTCAATCCTCTGCCCTGGACCAGACACTGTTAATTTTCAAATGTTGCAGCACCTTTCTCTTGTGGGCAAGCACTTTTTGCTTAATACGTACAACCGGACCTGGGCAGAGGGCATGTTATTAAGCCACTGTTGTGAAGCCACTGTTATACCCACACCTAAGCCCGGTAAGGACAAACAACTTCCTTCTGGCTATCACCCACTTTGTTTACCCATGTCATGAATGGTTTTCTGTGGAAATCCCAGACTGGCTGTGTTTTTCAATTTGGAGAAAGCCTACGACATTTGTTGGGGACTAGTATCGTTTGTACTCTCTACACATGGCGCCCACTTCCTGTCTTATCATTTGTTAATGTGACCTTCCATTTTCTGTAGTTAAAGTACAACTCAGTCCATGCAAGGGGAAGACTTTTAATGCCATACTATTTTAGCTTCCCCTCACAGAATTTTTTAATCTAAACAGTCAAAGGCTTTGGAAAGATGACAGAGGGGTTAATTTCCACTATTTAATTCTACTGGAATTGAATTTGTGAGATATTATGTTGGATTCTCAGTATAGAAGCCTTTAGAGAAGTCGAACTGTGTTGTTAAAAAGTTATTCTCTGAATGGTGGTTCTCCATTCTAAGTGGATTTAGGTTGAAATACTATGCAGATGAAGAGGCTTACAAAGGCTGGAATAGGCTGGTGAGATGCACCAAACCAGTAGCTGGATGAAGACCACAACAGCAGACTTCAACTCAGTTTATTGATTGAAATCCAGCTCTTGCCGAAATTAGGTCTCTGTCTCTCTCTCTCTCACTCTCTCTCTCTCTCTCTCTCTCTCTCTCTCTCTCTGACACACACACACAAAAACACACACACACACACACACTCTTCCTACTAGCTACCACTCCATCTCTCTTACCAGTGTGTTCGCAAGGTGATGGGACATATGATTCATGCCCGGATGATATGGTGGCTCGAGTCTCACAATTTTTGATGAATGCACAGTGTGGCTTTCAACACGGCATTCTGCAGTGGACCGTCTCATTATTTTGCCCATCCATGTCATGAATGGTTTTCTGCAGAAATCCCAGATTGTCGCTGTGTTTTTTGATTTGTGAGAAGGCCTATGACACCTGCTAGAGAGCTAGTACCCTCCATACTCTTCACATGTGGGGCTTCCATGGCCACCTACCCTGTTTCCTTCAGACATTTTTAAAAGACCGAGTTTTCGAGGTTCATGAAAGGTCTGCCTTGTCGGACACCTTTATCCAGGAAAATGGTGTGTCTCAGGGTTCCATTCTGAGTGTCATTCTCTTTGCTATCACCATTAACCCTATAATGGCATGTCTCCCACTGGGCATCTCCGGCTCCCTTTTTTTTGACGATTTTGCCTTCTATTGCAGTTCTCTATGAACCTGTCTCACTTAGTGGCATCTTCAGCAATGTCTTGATTGTCTTTACTCCTGGAGCATCAACAATGGCTTTCGCTTTTCCACTGACAAAACTGTCTGTATGAATCCCACGAACGCTGACTGCAAATTTGTATGTCCGTCTGGTTATTTGACCTGTTGTGCTGCCATTCACAAACAGCATTCCAGGAGGTGTTTTCGTACAGGATAACACTTGCTCACATACTGCTGTTGTAAGCCAACATGCTATAGTGTGTCAACATATTGCCTTGGCTTGCTCGATAACCAGCTCTACCTCCAATCGAGCACATATTGGACATCATCTGATGACAGCTTCAACCCATCCACAAACATCATTAACTGTCCTTATATTGGCCAACCAAGTGCAACAGGCATGGAACTACATCCCACAAACACACACACATGACACATGTACAACAGCGTATCAGCATTTACATTTACATTTGCAGTGGCTTATCTCACACTCACATTGATCTCTGATCCTGCAACGTTAATCACTTTACATACATTGTCTCAACAAATATATTCCTGGTATTTCATTACTCTACATTAATTATTTTTGGGTGTTGCAAATTTTTCCGTCAGAGTACCTGGCCTTTCTTTAACCATCCCTGGTGCAATGCAGAATTCTCTTCCCAGTAGCGAGAAAATGCCGTTTTTCCAGTTTTTAAATCAGATAAATTGCCTCTTCAAACGGACAGCTGTCGTCCAGATTGTTTACTCAGTGTCCTGCAAGTTACTTGAACATATGGTTAGTCGAAGGCTGTATTGTGTCCTTGAATCCCCGGATCTTTTGGCTTCGATCCAGGGTGCTTTTCGCCAAGGGTGCTCTACTGAAGATAATTTAGTCCACTTGAAGTGTGCTAGCTGAACAGCTTTTGCTCAGCATCAGTTCCTTGTTGCAGTTTTCATTGATCTGCGTGTATATCTTATGATACCACATGGTGCCATAACGTCCTTGCCACCTTAAAGGAGTGGGGCCTCCATGGCCCACTCCTGATTTTTATCCAGAACTTTCTTCCATGTCACACTTTTTGGGTACAGGTTGGTGCCTCCTGTAGCATCCCCCCCTGCAGGAGAAGGGGCTTGCACAAGGTTCTGTTTTGAGTGCCACTCTCCTTTTTGTGGCTATCAATGATCTGGTGGCAGCTGCATGGCATATGGTGTCCCCATCTTTCCTGTTCATCCACGACGGCTATTGCTGGAGGCAGAATGCAGGGAGCAATACACCAAGCACAATCCTGGGCTTTCACTCATAGCATCCATTTTTTGCCTGCCATGACCTATGTTATGCATTTCTGTCATTGTGTTTTTTAGGACCGGTCTTAGATGCCTAGTTGACATGGGTTCCCCGTCTTTGTCAACTAAAGTAGACATGTAGGTTGCACCTGAATGCTCTTCTATGCCTCAGCGACACTGACCACGGTGTGGCCCACTCTACTTTGATATGGCTGTATGCAGCATTGGTGAAGTCACACCTAGATTACAGGAATCTCTCATATGACTTTTCATCAGCTTCGACATTACGTCTGGATTCGATACACTATTGTGGGGTAAGACTGGTAACAGGTGCCTTTGGACTAGGGAGCAGTTCCACTATTGTGGGTTCTGCACCATCAAAAATTGATGGCAGCTGCTCACCCATAGTACCCTAACTGTCATCTCCTCTTTCCAGATACGAGATCTACCTCCCAAATCGGCAACACAGATCTGGGGTTAAGATCACCAAGTTAGAGTCTTGGTCCAGCACACAGTTTTAATCTGCCAGGAAGTTTCATATCAGTGCACACTATGCTGCAGAGTGAAAATCTCATTCTAGAAAAAGCTTTATCTGTAATTCTCTTTACGTATTGGCTATTTTCTTCACATATGGGGGACATGGTCTCATCTGAAAAGTGAAAGCATGCCTGTAAAAGAAAGGGAAGGGGGGGGGGGGGGCTGTTCTCAATTCTTGAGCAGTGACCCTCTTGGTCCTTTTTTTTTTTTTTTTTTTTTTTTTTTTTTTTTTTTTTTTTTTTTTTTTTTTTTTTTTTTTTTAAAACCTTTGCAATTTGGGTGAGTTTATGTTCAATCCTTGCACCCAATTTACTCTTTCATCTACCTACTTTTTTTCAAGTCAAGCAGAACGATATTTATGCCCATTGCTTAATACCTGTTTGTATAACTTACAATGCTGGTATTTATGAATTTTTTAGCATTTGACTCCGGAAAGACCATTTTTCTTTGTAGTGAGGTCTTGCCAACAGCAAATTTTCTGGATGGAAAGTCGCTCAATCTGCTCATATACTTTAAAATTTAAAAGTAAATCTAGCAATGCTAGAATGTATACAAAATACTGATATACCCATTTTCAAGTTGTTGTTTAAAGATTCGCGACTTTTAAAACTTACGTAGATTATCTTTTTGATGATAGAACTTTACATAAGAAGTTATTAAGAACATTGTGCATATCACATGATGAACAAAGCAATGAATGACTAAAGCAATGTTATCAACCCTCATTCATTGACACATGTAATAAATTCATCAAAACAGTGAAGTTCAGAGCTGTTATAAAAATTTCTGAAATTAAAAGTATACATTGCCTAATGAATGTATTATTTTGATGTGAAAGAACACAATAATTATTATTTTTGGAATGTAATAATTCACTATGGCTTCATTTTAATTCTAATAAGTTTCACACTGTAATGAAACATTGTCTAAATGCCTCTCTCTCTCTCTCTCTCTCTCTCTCTCTCTCTCTCTCTCTCTCTCTCTCTCTCTCTCCCTCTCATTTGTAATAACTTACCGCTGTTATTTTGTATTAGTATTGCAGTCATTACATTAAAATTGGCTATATTGATTCTGCAATTTATACTATTATATTATTGCTAAGAATTGATTTAAAGAATAAACGTATATATTTATTTGTAGGATATTGTAAATTTATACCACTGGAACTCTTTCAAAATATTTGATTGCGTAATACTGCCAATAAATACAATGACTTTCTTTCATCTGTTTATAATTGTAATAGATGTTGGACGCTTTGACTCCAAGTATGTTATACAGAAACGCAGTGATTTTTTACAAAAGGCAAAACTATGTGTTCGAAGAATTGTGGAGAGGAGGGTACGTGATGTATTTTAAGTAGGTTATAAAGAGTAACTATAACAACAAAAACAATAAATTATTGATACATTTATTTAATTGAATAGATAAAAAATCTACTCACCAAGCGGCAGCAGAACATACACATAAAAGACAGTGGCTCTTCCAGACAGAAGCGTTGAAGGGGAAGGAAGAAGGGTAAAGGAAAAGGCCTGGAGAGTTCCATGAAAAGGTGTAGATTTTGGGAAAGTCACACAGAACTGCGGATCAGGCGAGAAATAGAAACGACACATGTCATATACCAGCTATTATGTAAACACTGTTCAGCTTTCTACATCTGCATGACTACCACCAAATTATCAGTTAGGATAAATGGGCATAGGCGTAGTGTATATACTGGGAACTCGCAATATCCTGTTGCAGAGCATGCTCTTCAACATGGCATACGTGACCTCAGCACTTGTTTCACCACACATGCCACCTGTATTCTTCCGCCAGACACCAGTTTCTCAGAACTCCGCAGGTGGGAACTAGCACTAAAACATGTCCTTGGTTCTCACCACCCACCTCGCCTTAATTTACGTTAATTTCTCCTGTCTCAGCTATTCTTCACTGTAATTACTCTTTGCTTCACTCCGTTTTAGCTTTCTACATCTTTCATTGTCTTTCCCGTCTGTTTTCACTGCCCCCTCCCACAGCTGTTGCATACAATACACTTAGCTTCTCACTCTTATTAACTCATGTACAGTTTTAGTAGTAATCTCTGTCTTGCATATTACCCTGTCTTCCACCTTTAAGCTCTCAGGTTTCCGAATCTTGCCCGATGCACTCCCCAACAATTAGTCTCTCCTTCTCATCCTGTACGGTAAGTCACCCATGACCCATGTTTCTGGGTAACTTTACCAAAATCTACCCCTTTTTTTAGACCTCTCCAGTCCTTTTCCTTCACCCTTCTTGCTTCCCCTGCAACCCTTCAGCCTGAAGAAGGAGTCACTGGCTCCAAACGCTTGCCTATCACAACAGTGTTTTATGTGTGTGTTCTGCCATTGCTTGGTGAGTAGATTTTTTATCTATCGAATTAAATGATTTTATAAAGAGTACCTGTGTGTGCTGTTTTTATTGGTATACAACTTGTTATAAACAAAACTTATTTTTACCATTTAATATGTTTCCAGATATTTACCAGTGGTAAAGATGAAATTGGGTTGATTGTACTTGGTTCTGACAAGACACAGAATCCACTTGGTTACCCAAATGTGAGTGTGGAATTTCCTCTTGCACTGCCTACATGGCAGATGATATCCTTTGTGGAGAAAGCTTTACATGAAAGTGAAATAAAAACAGATTGGATAGATGGTGTTGTTGTTGGCATGCAAGTCTTTATAGCACTCAGAGGTCGCGATCTGCGACTGTTTTTACAAGTGGCAAGAGAACTTTTAATCTTGTTGCTTGTTTTGTCACTGAAAGATGCAAATATTTTAGAATGTAGTGCCCTATGTATATCTGTTAGAATAGCCACAAGGTCTGAAAGTTATTTTCAAATGATTGAGCTCTTCTACAGAGTATTGAAATTCACAGATACTTCCAACCTGGTCCACCAATGTCTTACATACTCCTCTTCCTCCATGGATTGTTTCCAGCATTTGGAGATGAAACATTAGGAAGCAAAACGTGCCTTACAAACAAAATCTAATGAACATATAATTAAATTAAACAAAGATGTAATGTTGCACTCTCAGGTAAGACTGATCTTGAATGCAAAGCCAAAGTGGAAATTAAATGTACGCTGCAACATTCATCTCAGTTTTTGTTATTGAAATTATTCACAGTGCCATAGGGAGAACTGAGTTTATGTGTTTTATAGAGTCAGATACACACTGTGGCACAGGGTGCTGTCTGTTATTCTCCTGACTATGATGTCCAGGAATGGTAGTCTTCCTTCTTCTTTGGTCTCCATAGTGAATTTGATTTTGTGGCGTGTGGAGTTCAGATGTACAAAGAAGTCAAGAAGTTTGTCTCTTCCATGAGGCCAGATGACAAGTGTGTTATCCACATAACAGAAGAAGAAGAAGAAGATGGATTTCCATTTGGATGACATCAGGGCCTCTTCCTTGAAGTGCACCGTAAACATATTCACAATCTCTGGTCAGAGTGGGCTGCCTATTGCGACTCCATCTGTTAGCGGGAGGGGGGTGTGCCACGAGTCAGTGAAGTGGGAAAGTTGACCAAGTAATATGCGTGACGTGTCATACCTCGACCGATATTGAGAACAGAATAAAAAATTCAGAGGCATTACTTTTCAGCACTCCCATGCATATTCTGTATGCAAGAAAGCAGGTTTCTCATTCAGAAATTCTATTTCAGTGTTGGTTGTGTACACAAAGACCGTGTTAAGCATAATGGAAGAAGGAGAAATGTTTATCAGCATTCCAGATTTGGCAGTGGCAGGCTCATGGTCTGGTGAGACTCTGGTTTATTGTTTCACTATATTGCTGCTTGCATTGCTCAGAATCTCATTTTGTGTGAACATAGAATTGGTAGGTTCAGGAGGGCCATGCTAAATGCCTTGCAGGGTCTCCGTAGTGCCATCCAACTAGCACCTGAGAGGGCAGACAAGTGTTCGCTCATGCGTACATGATCCTGCAGTGAAGTTGTGTACATTTAGTCAGGAAGTGGGCTTGTATACAGTGAGACAAGTATCCACACATACAATGTGATGGCATCTGGAGCAGCACAGACTGTCAAGCCATTAATGCAGCTCTAGAGAGAGTTGAACTGACAGCGGTGCAACTGACAACAATGCCAGACACAGGAATTTCACTGTGTCATTGTATCAGATGAGTCTCGGTTCTGCAACATCGTCACAATTGATGTACTTGTGTGTGGAGGCTCTGATGCCAACAGACCTGGCCAGATTGTACCTGTCATTCACATGCAGGTCCAGCATGTGATGTGATGGTTTGGGGTGCAACTGGATACATGTCACAACCTCTGGTTCACATAGCCAGTAATTTGGACAGCAGCCATTGCATTTGTGTTTTGTTAAGGCCTATCGCTGTACCCTATTTTCAAGGGCTCCGTGATGTTATCTTTTAACAGGATAATGCAAGACTTTACATCACCTGATCTGTACTGAGCTACCTCGATACAGAGAGTGTTCCACTGTTGCCGTATCCAGCATTTCCTTCAAATCTGTCACCTGTGGAGAACGTCTGTTCACAGGATGCCAAGAGATGGGTATGCCACCAGTCGCCAGCCACCAGTCACCAGCTACTACAGTTGAAGAACTCTGACATATGACATACAGTTGAGTAGCATGAAATGATGTACCCACGGCTGTAATCCAACCTCGATTTAATATCCAGTGTGATGAGAGCTGTTCTGCTGTTCCAGTTTCAATACTGAAATTCATATATTATTTTTATGCTGTCCTAACCAGACTGGACTGTGGTGTCATACAGCATAAAATATCTTACAATGTGTTGAATCAATGATGAGAAGTGTAGAACAGCCAGCAGGGGAAAGATGTTGACAATGAGACAGCTTTTATGTATAACAGCAGTACAGTGTTTCACAGTGCATAATGCTTCCGCAGATTGAGAACAAAATGTGTGGTTTGCTTTCATCCATTTTCACAAACATAGCCTTGAAAAATAATGTTGACATTACTGTGCATTTCACTCTGAGGCATATTGCACTCTGAGAATGTTCATCGAATTCAGTTACTTTGTATTATATTTCAGCAACAGTGACATAATAGCAAATTGGACTGTACAAGTTTTTATGGATTATTTTTCCAGAGACACACTACCATTTCTTCAGATTTATTTAATTTGGGTATAAATCCTTTCCAGCATATATGCTGTACACAAAATGTTGAACATAAAATGTAGCTATCTGCTGATTTAACATCTTGCTGAGTATACCAGTACAATGTTTTGTTGTAACAAATAGTTCAATGTATTTTACACACTTATAAACTTATTTATACAGTTATAGTAATTTATACTATTACATTAATGTTGTACCTTAATGTTCTGGAAGATGATATTATAAGGAACGTCATACTTTTCCTGGATGATAGAGTTGTCTATAATGAATTATTGCCTGAAAAAAATCTGCACAAATTTGAGTCAGATCATAACATTTCAAATTGCTCCAAAGATAGGCAACTGAGTTTAAGTTTTCAGAAATGTACATTGGAGCACATCACAAAACAAATAAAAGACAGTATTGTATGACTACATTATCAAATAATCACAGTTTTAATTGGTCAACTCATACAAATATCTGGATGAAATGAAATGGTGACATAGACTCACTTGTAGGCAAAGCAGAATGCAGACTTCAATTCATTGGTAAGATACTGGAAAATGCAAACAGTCTATAGAGGACATTGCTTACAAAATACTTGTGTGGCCCATTCTAGAATATTGCTTAAGTACGACCCATAACAAATAAGGCTAATGGCAGACATTGAATGTATACAAAATAGTGTAGCATGATTGATCATAGATTTATTTGATGCATGGGAGAGCATCAAGAAGCTACTAAAAATTGGAAATGCCAGACAAGTGAAGATAGACGCCAAATATATGACAAAACCCAACTTATGAAATTTCAGGAACCTGTATTAAGCGAGGTATTTAGGGATTATACAATAACTACATATGTATCACTCCTATAGGGACCATGAAGGCAAGATTAATTACAGCATGCACAGAACCATTTAAAGAATCATTCTTCCCACACTCCACATGAGCATTGAATGAGGATAAGCCATAATGTGTGGTACAACAATGTACTTTGTCGGACAAACCCACAGTGGTTTATACAGTGTGCATGGAGACATGGAATCAGTTGACAGTAGCTGGGTAATGGTTCATATTGATTCCCATTTCCCTGTTGCAGTAGGTGATCTTATGCCTCTAATTATTTTTTCATTGCTATCTTAACTTGCATTCTCCAGTTCAGTTTATTAACCCTTCTTATCTCTTTGTATTAGGGCAAATGTACAGTTAACTTTTAAGGAATTTGTATTTTCAATTTATCAACTGGAGTTTTGTTTCATATGCAGCAACAATGTTACAAATTATTTGTTTCAGTTTCTTTAGAATAATTTGCTGTTTCACAGGTGCCTTGAAGAAAATAAAAGATCTCGAAAGTGTCTTAATGACACCCGATGGCCTCATGTTGACAAGACAGCTGGTTGCCTTGCAGAGGGCAGGGCTTGACGGTCTGAACATCAGCTTAGACACCCTGCAGTCCCAACGCTACAACCAGATCATGAGGAGGAAAGGCTGGGAGCGTGTCATGGCTGGCATAGATCTAGCCTTGCAACTTGAATACGAACCTGTGAAGGTATTACTAGTGCAGCTGTCATCGCATGCAGACTTTCATAAACAAAAGATATAAATCTGTTGTTAAGAATATCAATACAAGAATCACCATTTTAAAGCAGTACGCCCTCACCCTCACCCCCATCCCCGCTCCCACCCTCACCGCTGTCTCCACACTGCAGCTGTAAGTGAAGGAAGGTATATTAAGACAGAAGAAGTAAATTTTAGCTGACGATGCTAACAGTTTCGTAGTTTATACAACATAAAAAAGTATGGCTTGCAAGTTTACCAATTATTGTCAACATGAGGCCATCGGTTGTCATTAAGACACTTTTGAGATCTTTATTTTCTTCAAGGCACCTGTGAAACAGGAAATTATTCTAAAGCAACTGAAACAAATAATTTGTAATTGGTATCTTATATTTTCCTCCCAAGGGAGCATTATGAAACTCAAGATCTTTACAGTTTCTCTTTTTTTCTTTTGTGTCTTTAGTTTAAAATAAGTATCCACTATTGTGGTGCCATTTTGAAAAAAATACTCGATTGTTTGGAAAAATTATTCTTAATTCTATAGTCACACTTTTGTTGTATCTAAGTACTACTGGTTTCAGTAGCAAGTACCAGCATCAGTTCATCTTATTATCAAAAATTTCTTTGCAAAATAAAAGCTGACCACTGTGGCCAAGCGGTTCTAGGCACTTCAGTCCGGAACCGTGCTGCTGCTACGGTCGCAGGTTCGAATCCTGCCTCAGGCAGGGATGTCCTTAGGTTAGTTAGGTTTAAGTAGTTCTAAATTTGGGGGACTGATGACCTCAGATGTTAAGTCCCATAGTGCTTAGAGCCATTTGAACCATTTTGCAAAATAAAAAGCTTCTGTACAACTACAAACTAGACATACCATTTTCAGGGTGCAGTTCACATCTATTGAAAGCACAACAGTGACCTTTACTTTTAGTAGATAAGACACCTACTGGGGTAAGTGACTTGATGACTGCACACAAGAAGTTGTCATTTATTCCGTATGTAGCTACCATGTAGACTCACTTTTTTCGTATTTGTTTGTCCTTACTCTTCCAAAAGGTTAAACCTTGTCTCTGCAGCCACAGCTTCCTCTCTTCAGCAGTTGTCTTCATCTCCATGTGTGAAGAAAATCCCATTCATTGATCACATTGTTTAAGTAGGATGTTCTCAGTCATCCCCTTGTTTTCTTACCTACGATCTTGCCTTCAGAAATGTTTTTTAAAAGATTATCGTCTCCAGTTAAGTGTCCAGTGTATTTTGCTTTGCCCTGGCCTATAACTTTCAGTGGTTTTTTCTTCTCTCCTATTTCCTTTAATTTTTCTGTCAATGCAGCTAGTTCTTGTACTTCTCCTCCAGAACCACATTTCAGCAGGTTTGAGGCGAGCTTCCTTTGGCTTTTCTAATGTACAGATTTTGCATCTGTGTGTCAGAACACTCCACACAAAGGTCTTTACAAATATTTTGTTAATGTGGAAGCTGATATGGTTATTCAGTTGCAGCTTCTTCTTATTTTGGAAGGAATTCTTCACCTGTGCTATTCTTTTCTTGAATGTCTTGAAATATTGATTGTTTTCTTTCAAAAAGCTACTGAGATATTGAATTTCAGTTGCTTTCTTGAGTTGCTCATTGCCTGTTCTTGTGTCAGTCCTACCTCCACCTCCTTTCTTGTCTGTAGCCATAACTTTTGTCTTCTTTGTATTCATTTTTAGCTTTAGTTTTACCATTTCTAGAGTTAAGGCCTGAAACATTTTATTTAGTTCCTACTTTGATTTACTATTGTGATGTCATCAATCTGCAGTGTATATGCATGCAATTAAGTTTCCATATCGACATCATGCTCCAAAAACCACCTAACTGTGTGTGGCAGGGGGTACGTCTCATGCCACCAACTGATCCCCTCTGCCTTGTTCCACTTGTGAACAGTGCCTGAGAAGAGTGACTGTCAGTACACTTCTGTATTATCTCTAACTTCTCAAATTTTCTTCACGTGATCATTTCGTGAATTGTATATGAGAGAAACTATTATGTTGTCAGACTCTTCTCGGAAACTACTCTCTCGAAATTTGGGTAGTAAATCTTTCCGTGATGCACAACTGCTCTCTTATGGCATCTACCACTGGAGTTGCTGAGCATCTCTGTAATGATCTCACAGTGACTAAATGATCCTGCGACAAAACACTCCGCACTTCGTTGGATCTTCTTTCTCTCTTCTGTCAGTCCTACTGGGTAAGGACACAGGGGTAATTTACATTCACTTAAGATTCTTCCTGTGGATGTTAGTCTGGCATCTGCTTTTCTATTGCAGTTGTATGTGGTCATTCCACTTTAAGGTTGCTCTGGATAGTTACTTCTAGATATTTTATGGTAGATTCTGTTTCCAGCAATTTGTCATTAATAGTGTAGTTGTACAGTATTGGATTTCTTTTCCTGTGTGTGTGTGTGTGTGTGTGTGTGTGTGTGTGTGTGTGTGTGAGTGATATGTTACATTTATTTATGTGCAGGGTCAACTGCCAGAGCCTGCATCATTCACCAATCCTCTGCAGGTCATTGTGCAAATTGATACTGCCTTCTGTTGTTGCTACTTTCTGATGGACAAGTGAGAGTACCTGTGAACAATATTAAGGAGCCTCTGACACTTTCTACTGGATCATTTATATTCATTGTAAATGTAACGGTCCTATCACATTTCCTTGGAGTATTCCAGAAATTACCTTTTGATTCTTGTCATCTTTTCTTTGTTGTTGCTATTACTTCCTTGATGAAAATATTAAGGAAGTAAGGTGATAGAAGGCACCCGTCTCTCACTGCCCTTCTGGTTTTCCTTCTTTCATATCCGGTTCAGTACTCTGACTTTTGTATATACTCAAAATCAATCATCTGTCCTTCCACTTTGGACATTACTTTAAGGAATGATGATATAATGGTAATCTGTTTAATAAACAATATTTTAACGATACACTTTGCTTTCCAATCATATAGTGGCTTGATGATGGAATTTGATACTGAAATTAGTAATCATTAGACAAAATAAAAGTGAAGCTATAATAAAAAAAAGTAATATTTTGGATCATGTCAGTTGTTGTTCCAAACAACAGCATGTCAGAAATAGGTTGAAATGGCTCTGAGCACTTTGCGACTTCTGAGGTCATCAGTCACCTAGAACTTAGAACTAATTAAACCTAACTAACCTAAGGACATCACACACATCCATGCCCGAGGCAGGATTCGAACCTGCGAACGTAGCGGTCACTCAGTTCCAGACTGTAGCGCCTAGAACCACACGGCCACTCCGGCTGTCCAGGAATAGGTACTAAATTATTTGTCCGCTGATGACTTCACAGCTTAGAACACTAAAACGCAAATGTTAATTGTTTGTTATGTGCCCTGGTAGAGTTCACAACTGATTACAGTTCACGATTGGTTGTTGGAGATTGGGCGTTACTCACATAGTGTATTTGGTGCACAGTGCAGAAAAAGGCAGTGTCCAGAAAAGTAAACAAATGTAAAGGCAAAAGTTTCATGACAGGATGTTGTGTCACCATACTTGGAAGACAATTATAGCCAAAGACAGAAATTTAAAAGAAACTGGCTCATTTGAGCTGCGGAGACCTAGTTGAGGATTCTCAGTAGATAATTGTTAGCACAGTAGAATTTATAAAGAGACAATGTCAGTTCATGTGAGGGAAGGTTGATTGGTAAGTACCTATCAGCTTTCTCATAAAACTCACAATCTGAAGAATACACATCAAGGAAAAGGTAGAAGTCCAACAGTGACAAATCTAGACAATAATATCGATCATTCAGCAGTTTTGCAAAATCCCCAGTTGTACTTACTTTACTTACTTACTTACTTACTTACTAACTTACTCAGATTTGCTGTGTACCATACAAGGAACTGGTTTCACAGAGTTCACTCGATCAGCTGCCAAGTTCTCACCTTCCTCCAAGTTTGTGTCCATGCATTGAAGATTCATTGCAAAAGTTCCAGATGTTAAAAGGTCTTCCTGTACATCTGTATCTGTCCATTGATTTCCACAACAGTGTTGATTTTGGGATTCTTCCACCTTACATGCGTAGAACATAACCTGCAATCTTCAGTCTTCTTTCAACAATAATTACGTGCAGGCTGTGTAGACCTCGTATTCTCAGCACTTCATCGTTTGTAACTTGGTTGGGTTAACATCTTCAGAATTCGTCTCTAGCATTGTTGGTGAAAAATATGGAGACTGTGTGCTGATTTTACTGATATTTTCCAAGTCTCACACATATAAATGATAAAGGAGTACAGTCAAAGCTTTGTTGACATATTACAGACCTAATTACCATATGGACTGATTTTCCAGTTCTGCTGGTGATTTCTGCATCTGTGACCTCATTATTACATATAAAGCTACCGAGATATGGCAATCTGTCAACATCTTGTAGTATCTTCTATTGCACTGTAATCAGGGAAGAGACGAGTAATTTCCACTTACTTTGCACATTCTGTTTGTGCAATTGAAAGGATACCAAATAAATTAAAAGGGTGGTGCACAAAATATGTCAAAACTCAGCTGCAGAAGCAATGAAAAAAAGCATGTCAAAATTTAAAAGAATGCAAAATCTCCAAGATTAGCGATGTTTTACTGAAGCTCGAAACTTAGGGTGGGTTTCAGTGCAAGATGTGTTTAATAGTTCCCATAGTGAAACTTCATTTTGAAATCTGGAAGAAAATCCAAAGAGGTTCTGGTTGCATGTGTAGTACACCAATGGCAAGACACAACCAATACCTTCACTGCTCAATAGCTGTGGTAATGTTACTGATGACAGTGCTACTAAAGCAGGGTTACTAAACACGGATTTCTGAAATTTCTTCACCAAAGACAACAAAGTAAATATTGCAGTATTCAAATCAAGAACAACTGCAACTGTGAGTAACTTAGTAGTAGCTCTCCTCAGTGTAATAAAGCGGTTATGTTTCTTTCAGAGAATGCTGATACAATAGCTCCTTTAGAAATCATATATAGCTGCTCATTTGATAAAGATCCATACCTAGAGACTGAAAAGTTGCACAGGTCACACCAATGCTCAAGAAAGAAAAGAGGAGTAATCTATTAAATAACAGACTCATATCACTAATGTTGATTTGCATTAGGATTTTGGAACATATATTGTGTTTGAATATTATGAATTATCTCAAAGATAATGATTCATTGATAAATAGCCAAGATAGATTCAGAAATATCGACCTTTTAAAACACAGCTAGCTCTTTAGTCACACAAAGTAATAAGTGCTGTCGTCTGGGGATCTCAAATTTATTCCATATTTGTAGATTTCCAGAAGACTTTTTGAAACAGTTCCTCACAAGCATTTTCTAATCATATTGTGTGCCTATGGCGTATTGTCTCAGTTGTGCAACTGGATGTGTGGTTTCCTGTCAGAAAGGTCACAGTTCATAGTAGTTGAAGGAAAATCATCAAGTAAAACAGAAGTGATATCTGAAATTCCTCAAGGAAGTGTTATAGACCACCTGCTGTTGCCGATCTACATTAACAATTTAAGAGAGAATCTGAGCAGTCCTCTTAGATGATGCTATCATTTACAGTCTTGCAAATCATTTACTGTCTTGTAAAGTGATCAGATGATCAAAATGAACTGCAAAATGATTTAGGCTACGTATCCATATGATGCAAAAAGTGGTAACTGACCTTAAATAATAAAAATTGTTATGTCATCCGCATGAGTAGTAAAAGGCATCTACTAAATTTTGGTTACGTGATAATTCACGCAGATCTAAAGGCTGTGAAGTCTACTGAATACTTAGGAATTACATTTACAAATAACTTAAATTGGAATGCTCACATAGATAATGCGGTGGGAAAGCAAACAAAAGACTGTGATTTAATAGTAAAACATTTAGAAGATTAGGATTACTAAAGAGACTATCTACAACTATACTTGTCTGTCCTCTTTTGGAGTATTCTGCATGGTGTGGGATCCTTACCAGATAGGACTGACAGGGGACATCATTTAAAAGTTCAAAGAAGGGCAGCTCATTTTGTATTATTGGCAAACAGGAAAGTGCATGCCACAGATATCACATGTGAATTGGGGTAGCAGTCATTAAAGCAAAAGCAATTTGCTGGAGCAGGTTCTTAAAATTTCAATCATCAACTTTCTCCTCCGAATGTGAAAATATTTTGTTAGAGCCCTCTTACATAGGGAGAAATGATCATTGTAATAAAATAGAGAAATCAGAGCTTGTACGGAAATATTGAAGTGTTTGTTTTTCCTCAAATGCTGTAGGGGAGTGGAATGGTAGATAAATAGGTTGAGGGTGGTTCTCTGAACCCTCTGCCAGCATTTAATTGTGAATTACAGACTAGTCATGCAGATATAGATTATGTAGATAGGCTTTCAATATTGTGCACTGATTCTCTAATTTTATACATTGCTCAAATACTTTCGTGGCGCTTTGGAGTGACCCCTTTAAAATAACACTTTACCAGTGTTCTTAATATGTATTTTGGTAACCAGGTTGATAAGAAGTTACAACAATCCTCTCTTATTACTCCCCAGTTTTGGGTTTTATTAATGAACAAAATCGCCACAGTGTTCCATAACAATTACGGGCTGAAGTTTCCTGCTGATGGAACCAATATGATTTTCTGTGTTTCTGAGCATACAGGTTGTGTACGCTGTTTGGAGTCTGGTGTATGCTGAATCAAATGTTTTTATTGTTGTGATCTTCCATCTGAAGATTGGTTTCATGGAGTTGACCATGCTAGCCTATCCTGTGTGACCCTCTTCACCTCTGCATAACTACTGCAGCGTACAATAACTTGAACTTGCTTACTGCAGTCAGTTTTTGGTCTCCTACAGTTGTTACCCCCATTATATTCACAGAGGACCACATATTGTGGAAATTGCATATTGTAATGTAGGATACAATAATAACGTACGGAAAGTTTCTGTTGAAAATTACGAATTATTTAGGAATAAAGGAGATGGCTCACCAAAAGGCAGAAGCACTGTCTCATCGATAGGCACATGAACAAAAGGTATGTAGAATGAGATTTTCACTGTGCGGTGGAGTGTGCACTGATATGAAAATTTCCTGGCAGATTAAAACTGTGTGCCGGACCAAGAGTCGAACTTGGGACCTTTGCCTTTCATGCGCAAGTGCTCTACCATCTGAGCTATCCATGCACGACTCACAACCCGTACTCACAGCTTTACTTCCACCAGTACCTCGTCTTCTACCTTCCAAACTAAAAGGTACGTTGCTTGGCGAGCTTCCAGAATGCACTTTCTTTTTCTAGCTGTAGGGAAAACATGAGCACGAGCACACTTTCACACACACACACACACACACACACACACACACTCACACACACACACACTCACATGCGCATGCACGTCTCCTTATTTTGTGGTCGCTCAACTGCCAGCTCTTTACTGGCCCACAGTGAGTGTTCTGGAGTGAGGTGGGGCTTTAGAGTGGGGTAGGATGGGGTGGGTTGAGGCAATGTGAGGGATGGAGAGAGATGGGAGGGGTTTGGAGGGAAGCATTTAGTGGCTCGTGGGAGAGTGGGGAGCCATCTGTGGGCTAGCTAGGGGTGCAGGTAGAGGGGTCAGGTGACAGACAGCTGGGTACTCATAGACTAGGGTGTGACGTGAGATAACAGCACACAACTAGCTGATTGCGAGGGGGGGGGAGAGGGGGGGGGAGGGGCGTGTGTGTGTGGGGGGGGGGGGGGGGGGGAGGGGGCTGGGAGTTAACTTGGATTTAGACCAGGAAGCAAAGGATGTGCTGTAAGTATGGCTACGAAAGTTGAGTATTCTTAAATAAGATCAGCTGGTGCCAATGTATTGGAAAGTAACTGGCACACAAAGTGCAATTGTGGCTCCTTTTTCTTTATGAATTTTAAATAGTCTGCAGAGCAAATTGAATTAGGAGGATCAGGCATTTGTGTGGGTCTAGGAAAGTAAATTGTAGGGCCAGATAAAAGGCGCGCAAGACAGGAGGGGTACTACTGCTCATCACTGCTGTATCGTGCTACTAGTACGTGTCTGTGTGAGTGCACCGAGAGTGGTGTTGCCGTACTTGCGTCTTTAAATTGGTCACCGACTGATCATTGCAGGCTGGCTGCTGGAGGCCGTCTCTGGGAGCCAAGCGTGCCGTGTGGTCCCTGCCATGCCATCTGCTGGCGACTTGCACATATGTAAGTGTGGAACAGTGCTGACTGACTCTCTGTGTGATTCTAGTTTGTAATGTGCACATCAGCGTTCTGTGTCTTGTTGAGTCCTTAGAGGCATATAGTTCGGAGGTTATTATTAAAGCCATATTTGTGCGACTTGGATCACACTTCAGTATTACTTGGTTAGTACATCACCACAAACATAAGGACCAGGGATGTACATGCTTTGACAGTTTGCTACGTCTCTTTCTTCTAGGACTGATATGGTAGCTGCCTTGCATTTCTTAATGACTCTGACCTTGTCAACCACAAACCGAATCGTAGTACAGTCATGATTTCCCTGACGAGATTACATGACAGCAGAGACTTGTAAAATTGTGTTACCCATTTCTCTAGCCAGTGAAGATTCATTCTATACCTTCAGATACAGTGTCATGTAGGAGTAGAACAGCAAGAAATACGTAGCTCCTCTAACAGTAATGACAGTTTATCACCTCCCAACACTACATGTGCCAATGTTTCAGTGCATTTTTGAATATGTTTGTTAACAGATTCATCAACACAAGAAAAATTTATGATCTCAGTAGCATCTTATTTCTTAACTCATACTTTACTATTCATCAGAATCTTCATCGCTGCTCTTTAATTCGTCAGAGCTCCCTGCTGTACTTTGTTTTATCTCATAGTCAGAATTAGTTGAAATACCACCTATCGTATTTACTCAAATCTAAGCCGCACTCAAACCTGAAAAATGAGACTCGAAATAAAGGAAGGAAAAAAAAAATTTCCCGAATCTAAGCCGCACCTGAAATTTGAGACTCGAAGTTGAAGGGGAGAGAAAAGTTTTAGGCCGCACCCCCAAATCGAAACAAAGTCAGTCCATTGTAATATGAGACACAATTTAGTTCGAGTGAATGACGATACAGCTACAGTAGTTTGGTTCGAGTCGTAAGCGTAGCACTTAAGCTTTACCAGGTAGCCATTGCTATGCGTCAGGCGCTCCGTCCGTATTTATACTGGTACCCTTCCTTTTTCACGTGCTTCATCTGGTTTGAATCGATTGCTTATTTTGCTTTGATCTGATAAGTGCCATTTTCCTTGTTATAGGCGTTTATGTCACTCTAAGCTGAAAATGCATTACTGTACTGTGTCATGCATTGTTTGTCGCATTCTGATAGTGCGTGTTTGCAGCCTTTCGTCGCTCGCGGCATGGCTTGCTTTTGTGCACGCTACCGCCGCTTACAATTTTTTTAAAAAACAATGAGAGAGAGAAATTGTCTCATTAGCAGAACAATGGCAAGAGACTACTATTTCTTGTTACTTACACTGCTGCTTTCTTTGATAATGGTCAACAAGAACCAAATAATAGACTGCGTATGATAGAACATGTTCTGAACGAGAGTTAGGCGAAAATTTTTCTCCATTTGAAAATCTTTGCGGCCGCTTCTTTAGTACATCAAATTCTGAACAGAAATTAGAGTCATCTTAGATATAAAAATCTAGTCAGTTGCCATGCTTCATTTCTGACTGTATCACTATTAGGCATAAGAATAATACGAATATAAACATGACACGATACGTATATTCTTCCGCATTTGCTGTTGTCTCACTCTAGTTTCGTAGTTTATTAGGCAGACAGGATTTAAATAAGATAGCAGCAAACACGAAAGAATATGTGGCAAAATGTTTATATTCGTATTACTCTTATGATGAAGAGAATACTGCATGTGATTCACATTTCATCAGGTTCCTATTAGCAACCATCTCTTCTCACAGGTAGGAAAACATTCAGAACGTAGAGTTGGCCATATTGACAAACATCCCAAACAGTCTTGCCAGTCGGATTTTCGTAATACATTGAAGTTCTGCTACATTCGAAGATGAACAATACGGAATTTGTATTTACTTCTTTGGATAATGTATGAAAATTGTCTTCCACCTTTTTTTTTTTAATTTATTTACTGACGCAGAGGTTTTGGCGCCAGTATTTATCTTTGTGCCTATGAAGCATGCCTGTGTAGCGCTACATATATTCGACGGCAGAAGTTAGTTGTTTCAGCACCTACTGACATTTTTCAGAACTTCCACTTGCTTTGCACTCGATTCTAAGCCGCAGGCGGTTTTTTGGATTACAAAAACCGGAAAAAAAGTGCGGCTTGGATTTGAGTAAATACTTCTTAAGTATTATCTTTCAAGTCAACACCTGCTAATCTGTGAGACCGAAATGATGAGCCATACTACTCTATTTCACTGTGCCTGTTTGTTTCATTTGTATAACATTTTATTCCATCATAGATGCTGCACTTACAGTTTCATATATGCATTGCAGCAGCAGACACAATAAAAGTAGCAATCAGCAGTGCTTAGTTTGTTGAATGGGTAAAAAATTTGCCATTGTCCCAGTTCCACATATCCCCAAAATTTGATTCTGCCAAATTCTGTACTCTCTGAAATCGAATGTTTAATCCAAAGATGAAAGTGAACAAGTTTGATGCAGTATTGCTAATATTGTTTATTACGCATCTTGCTGAATGAAGAGCATACCGTGTCTTTTCTGAAAGGTTTGGAGAAGTAACGCACATACCAGTTTTCTAAAAACTTACATTGAGATTGTGCTCTCCTTCCTCTTGTACAAATTAGTAGAGCCCTTCGGATTACTCCACAATATGCCTCTTGGCAAGGTGGTAACGACAGTATTATGAAAAGGATAGATTGGCACTCACTGTATAGTGTAGATGTTGTGTTGCTGGCAGGGGGGGGGGGGGGGGGGGGGGGGGAAACACCACCTATTAAACACGTAAGCTTTTGGTGTAAACGCCCCCCCCCCATTCCCACACACACACACACACACACACACACACACACACACACACACACACACACGCGCAAATGCAGATCACACATACATGACCACTGTCTCTGGCTGCTAGGGCCAGACTGGGAGCAACTGCGCATAATGGGAGAAACAACGGTCATGGTGTGTGTGTGTGTGTGTGTGTGTGTGTGTGTGTGTGTGTGTGTGTGTGTGTGTGTGTGTGTGTGTTGTCCACTTTGGAAGAAGACTTTCTGATCGAAAGCTTACTTGTTTAGTAGTCTTTTTGTTGTGCTTGTCTGTGACCTAACATTTCCTGTATACAGTGAATAGCAATGTATCTTTTTTATAATATGGTCATTATTCCAGCCTAGATTTTCTATTGTTTGTTTCCTTTTAATACCTTATAAAGACAGTTACTGACAATTTCTTTTTTTCTTATTGGAGAAAAGTAAAACCATATGGGGGCCAGACGTAGATTGTAAATGAATATGGAATAGAGTATTTTTATTCTCCCTGTATGCAGTGTCAATAACGTCACCTCACACACTTCGTTTCTGGCAGCACCTCCTTCTCAACACATGACTGTCCCCCACCATCTCACCATAGTCTTCAAGTTATATCCTATAGCACTTCTGGGTGGACAAATAGATGAAGGATGTAGTTTAAAACAGTATAACTAAACTTAAAAGTCAAACTGCCCTTTTATAGAGACTGCCATCATTATTTAAACATACTAAACAACATCAAAACAGTCAAAAGAAATTTTTTTTCAAAAGAGCAGAAAATTGTAGTGAAATTCATGAAAGGATTGTTTTAAATTGTTATATCTTAAATCAATAAGTATGTCAGCATTTCCCAGGATTTTCTGGCTTAATTAAGACTAGGTCATGCCACCACAGTGGTCAGACAGTGGACTTGCCTTCGAGAGAACAACGGACCCGAGACCCATCGGGCCACCAAAATTTGGGTTTCCCTTGATTTCCCTAATTGATTTAAGGCAAATGCTGGGATGGTTCCTTTGAAAAAGATGACATTCGGTTGAGGAAGCTAATTTCTGTGGCAGGTCTGATGACACAGTGCTGGTGGAAGCACGAGTATTTCAGAGCACACCAATCATTGCACATTGTTAAACATAGGGCTCTGCTGTAGACAACCCCTGTATGTTCCCATGTTGACAACACTGTTGAATTACAATTTCTGTGGCTCAGGAGCATTGAGATTGGGCAGTGAATCAATAGAAATGTGTCATCTGGTTGAATCATTCGTGTTTCGCATTACACCTGCTTGACGGTTTTGTGCACATACACTGTCAACAGAGTGAATTGGTGCTTGAAAGGTGCACTTTGCTACAGACTTAGGCCAGTGGGAGCAATATTATGCTATGGAGGACATTCACCTGGTCTTCTATGGGTCCTGTGGTAGGAACTGAAGGCTCCATAACAGCTTTGTTCTGTGTGAACATTATTGTGCACTGTCCGCACTCTGTCCCTAATGAAGGTGACATGTTTCAACAATATGACTTTCAGTGTCACGAGGCCAGAATCAAATTCACCCCTTCTGAATCTGATGGAATACATCTGCGATGATATCAGATACCAGTTCTGCACCCAGAAACCACTGATCTCCAATTTATGGGAATTACATGACCTGTGCTTAGACATGCGGTGCTGCATAATGCTGGGAACATACCTCACATAATGTTGGGAACATACCTGAAATTTATTGAACTTGTCCCACACAAAATCACTGCTGTATTGTGTTCCAACAGTGGACAAACACATTATCAAACAGGATGTCATAGTGTTTTGTCTCATCAGTTTATATATTCAATGCTTGAATGAAAGGTGTGCTCTTTTCCTTTTTTCTGCCATTGCGTGTATGTGTCAAGCAGGATGTTCTACCATATGGGCTTGTTTATATGAAGGTTGTCAGTGTTACTACCTGCACAGATACTAAATGCTCCTTTTGTGAAGACCTTTTATCTTGAGAACACTTTTAACTTTGTTTCACAAATGGCAGCACAGTTTCAAGAAAGCTTCATAATTTAATGTAATAGTTAAAATAATACCTTCAGCAAAAGATGTGTGCGTTGGAGTGGGAAAAAGGATTGGAGACGTATGTAGTTTAATTTTCTTAAATTGTTAAGAAGGTTAACAGTTTGGCATGCTAAGATAAATTCCCACATTCTCTAAAAAGAGAGAAAAAGATTAATTTAACAGAATCAGTGAGGTATACAAATATAACAACAGACTTGTAGAACCATTATTTTGTAGGTTAGATTAGATTAGATTCAGCTTTTGTTCCAAGACCCAAAACATGAGATGATTCTCATGGGTGAGTAACATGCCAGAAAGTATAACATAAAAAATATAAAACATTTGAATACCCTGATCATTTGTCAGGAGATTGTCAAACTAGGTGAATACAATACAAACTGTAACAGCTAATATTTTCAGAATTGATACGCTGTCAGACCGAAACATTGTTATGCACTATTCATAAATTTATCAAACAAAAAGTACATAATCTTGACTGTTATGACAAAGTGCTCTCAGAACTGAAATCTAACAGACATTCTTATTTAAGCTGGCCTAACAGCCACTGTTAAGATATTCATGTATAGAGTAGGATGAGTTGCCTATCAAAAAGTCTTTCAAACTCTGTTTAAACCATGCTTTATCTGATACCAAGTTTTTAATGGTGTCTTTCTTCCACAGATAATTTGTGTTGTAATGCAAGGTTTTAATGAAGATGAAGTGTGCAGTTTTGTGGAGTTAACAAAAGAGAAAAATGTTGATGTAAGATTTATCGAGTACATGCCTTTCAGCGGCAACAAATGGAATGATGGGATAATGGTCTCCTTTAGTGAAATGCTCCAAATAATTAGAAAGCAGTGGCCTGATTTTGATCCTCTTCCCAATGGGCCCAATGATACCTCAAAGGTACGTGCAGTATTACATATGAACATACATTGAAAATAATTTAATGTTTATGACTTACTACCGATCACAAGAATACTTCACATCTGCTGGTGGTATGAGAGATGGACTGGTTTAGTTACATATTTCTCATCCCATTCAGTAAGTCTGTCCTGGCCTGGGTTTCTCTGCAGCTTCTTTGCAACTCTCCCCATTTCCTAAACCTTGACAATCCTTTTATTTCTTCCCTTTTCCTTCCCCTTCATTGTTTCTGCCAGAAGAAGAAGCCACTGACTCCAAAAGCTTGCACATTTCCATAACTTTAAGGGGAGTTAGAAGGGGAAAACATTCTTTTTCACTTTTTTGGGTTTTTATCTGATTATAAAATTTGCAATTCTCCAACTAAAATGATATGTATATTACTTATAAACTTGTGTGGGAAGTATTTTATTTTATTTTCTAAAATATAATCTACACCAGTTGAAAATGTTAAAATTTTTACATGCATTACGTCAAGACCTAATAAAATCGGTAATTTTTTATATACAGGGTAGTCCATTGATTGTGACCGGGCCAAATATCTCACGAAATAAGTGTCAAACGAAAAAACTACAAAGAAAGAAATTTGTCTAGCTCGAAGGGGGAAACCAGCTGGCGCAATGGTTGGCCTGCTATAAGGCGCTGCCATAGCTCAAACTGATATCATCTGTGTTTTTTTTTAAATAGGAACCCCATTTTTTATTACATATTCGTGTAATACGTAAAGAAATATGAATGTTTTAGTTGGACCACTTTCTTCGCTTTGTGATAGATGTCGCTGTAATAGTCACAAACATATGTTTCATAATTTTAGACGAACAGTTGGTAACAGGTAGGTTTTTTAAATTAAAATACAGAATGTAGGTACATTTGAACATTTTATTTCGGTTGTTCCAATGTGATACATGTACCTTTGTGAACTTATCATTTCTGAGAACGCATGCTGTTATGGCGTGATTACCTGTGAATACCACATTAATGCAATAAATGCTCAAAATGATTTCTGTCAACCTCAATGCCTTTGGCAATACGTGTAATGACATTCCTCTCAACAGTGAGTAGCTCGCCTTCCGTAATGTTCGCACATGCATTGACAATGCACTGACGCATGTTGTCAGGCATTGTCGGTGGATCACGATATCAAATATCCTTCAACTTTCCCCACAGAAAGAAATCCGGGGATGTCAGATCCAGTGAACGTGCGGGCCATGGTATGGTGCTTTGACGACCAATCCACCTTTCATGAAATATGCTATTCAATACTGCTTCAACCGCACGCAAACTATGTGCCGGACATCCATCATGTTGGAAGTACATCGCCATTCTGTCATGCAGTGAAACATCTTGTAGTAACATTGGTAGAACATTACGCAGAAAATCAGCATACATTGCACCATTTAGATTGCCATCGATAAAATGGGGGCCAATTATCCTTCCTCTCTTAATGCCACACCATACATTAACCTGCCAAGGTCGCTGCTGTTCCACTTGTCGCTGCCATCGTAGATTTTCCGTTGCCCAATAGTGCATATTATGGCGGTTTAGGTTACCGCTGTTGGTGAATGATGCTTCATCGCTAAATAGAACGTATGCAAAAAATCTTTCATCGTCCCGTAATTTCTCTTGTGCCCTGTGGCAGAACTGTACATGACGTTCAAAGTCATCATCATGCAATTCATAGTGCATAGAAATATGGTACGGGTGCAATCGATGTTGATGTAGCATTCTCAACACCGACGTTCTTGAGATTCCCAATTCTCGCGCAATTTGTCTGCTACTGATGTGAGGATTAGCTGCCCCAGCAGCTAAGACATCTACTAGGGCATCATCATTTGTTGCAGGTTGTGGTTGGTGTTCCACATGTGGCTGGACACTTCCTGTTTCCTTAAATAATGTAACTATCCGGCGAATGGTTCGGACACTTCGATGATGTCGTCCAGGATACCGAGCAGCAAACATAGCACATGCCCCTTGGGCATTTTGATCACAATAGCCATACATCAACATGATATCGACCTTTTCCGCAATTGGTAAACGGTCCATTTTAAAACGGGTAATGTATCATGAAGCAAATACCGTCCGCACTGGCGGAATGTTATGTGATACCACATACTTATATGTTTGTGACTATTACAGCAGCTGGCCGGAGTTGCCGAGCGGTGCTAGGCGCTACAGTCTGGAAACGTGCGACCGCTACGTTCGCAGGTTCGAATCCTGCCTCGGGCATGGATGTGTGTGATGTCCTTAGGTTAGTTAGGTTTAAGTAGTTCTAAGTTCTAGGGGACTGATGACCTCAGAAGTTAAGTCCCATAGTGCTCAGAGCCATTTGAACCATTTTTGACTATTACAGCCCCATCTATCACAAAGCGAAAAAAGTGGTCCAGCTAAAACATTCATATTTCTTTACGTACTACATGAGTATGTAATAAAAAATGGGGGTTCCTATTTTAAAAAAATGCAGTTGATATGAGTTTGACCTATGGCAGTGCCATCTAGCAGGCCAACCATAGCGCCATCTGGTTTCTCCCTTCAAGCTAGACGAATTTCATTCTTTGTAGTTTTTTCATTTGATGCTTATTTCGTGAGATATTTGGCCCGGTCACTATCAATGGACCACCCTGTAGAATGCTGTGGATTACTGTGTTACAAATGTTAAATTATGTGTTTGTATTGGTAGCACTGTCAAAAATAGTATCGTATCTTTTCATAGTATAAACATGCTTTGTATATCGAAGTGCTAACGTTCTTCCGAGGAAAAGTGACGAATAGACTGGTAAATCTCTCAAAAAGTATGACTCCAAAATGAAGTGTTTTTAAGAAATGTGGGTTTCATGGTAATAAATTTTTGTATAAAGAGAAACTTTGCGTTCAGCATGTGGTGTGTGAAGTTACAGACAACGAAATACTGGCAAACTCATGAGTATCTAGCGAAACACCCATTAGTGCTTCGAAGATTAAAATGAAACATAGTGATAACACAGTTATCTCAAAACAAAACTCATGTAAACGGTAGGTTAGGTTATATTCTGATACATTTACACAACCTAACAGGGGTGTTATGTGAATGTGCGTGCTGTATGTATGTGGAGGGCCAGTTAGTTTACATGAAGACATTGAGGTATCAAATGGACTAGCCAGGAAACGTATCATTAATTCTGCCAGTTGTAAATATACTCATTCATTTTGGAATTCTGATAAGTGTAAAGATAATTATTTTGAAATAAATGTTAGGTGGTTTTATGGATTGAGAGCTATTGGCAAAGGTTACACTGCAGCAGAAACAATGTGTGTCATGATGTATATGCCACGCCCACTTTGTAAAATGGACAAGTATGCAGGATTTATTGGAGCTGCTGTGAAATCTGCTGCATGTGAGTCAATTAAGTGTGCTGCAAATGAAGCTGCTGAAATAAACGATGGTATGATTGACATATCCGTAGCTTTTGGGGCACTTGGTAGAAGCGCAGCTGCATTTCTAAGAATTCTGTTGCTACAGTGACCAGTGTGGATACTGGAAAGCTAATAGATTTCCAGATTTTAACCAAACATTGTTATAAGTATAAATCAGGGCATGAAGAAGGGCATATCTGTGACAGAAATTATGAAGGACAACTAGTCGTACGGAGGCCTGTGCAGCTGTTGAAATTTATAATCGATCTGTAAACTAAAGGCGAGTGTGTTACACTAAGTTCTTAGGTTATGCAGACTCAAATGCATATAACAGTGTAGTAGCCACTCAGCCTTATGGTGAGAAGCCTATCACAGAACTGGAATGTGTTGGTCATGTCCAGAAGAGGATGGGTACCAGATTGAGGAAGTTGAAACAAAGTTTGAGAGACAAGAAACTTTCAGGTGGTAAGACCATAAGAAGCAGGCTGACAGACAAAATGATTGATCAATTACAACAGTATTATGAGATTGCCATTAGAAATAATACTGAGGATTTGTTGAAATTGAAGCAGGCAGTACGGGCTACCTTCTTCCAGAGACTGTCAGCTGATGATAAACCAGTACACCATCTTTGCCCTCCTGGATCTGGTTCATGGTGCAATTACCCCAATGCCCAGTACTTAAACAGGTCATACAGCCATAAACATTCTATCCCAGCAGCAGTTGTGGATATCATAAAACCTGTTTACAGAGACCTGGCAATCTGGAATTATTGAAGAAGTGTCTGCATTGTCAGACTCAAAATCCCAATGAGTCGTTCAATAATCTTATAGTGTCAGTGTTGTCGTAACTGCCGTCTGCGTCATGTCTGCTGTGCAGCGAGCTACGCTAATTTAAGTATTAACTCTATTTTTCTTACTTGTCACTTCTTCTTCCATGTGTTTTTGCTTTTAGGAAGCTTTTTATTGTCGAGTGCTAGTAATAGTGTTCCATAGATTTTGTGTTTGTTTTGAATACAGTCAGAGAGAGTCCGTTTAGTAAGCCATAGTGCCAGTAGTGCTAGTGTTTGTTTTCAATACAGTCCAGAGACAGGTAGGGCTATTTTCATTGTTTTCTACAGGAAGTGTCTAGTAACCACAGTTTAGTCAACTATCAGCCACCTTTAGTGAATTAGCAGTCTAGTTATAAGTTGATTAACTCTCTACAGTAAATTGATTTCTTAGGATGGATAGGATGTGTGACTGCTGTGTATGGACACAGGTGGAGCTGGCCACTGTTCGCGAACAGCTGAACGTGTTGATGGCCGCGGTTACCCATCTTCAGGCTGCTGCCTTGGAGTGTAGCGGCAGTGGGGAGTCTGGTGCTTTGCATGGTACACCCCAGGTGATACATGCTTCACCCACTGACCCTTCTGTCGACACATCTTTGCGGGTACCGGGCGCGGTTGGGCCACCCTCTTCCCAAGGGGAGTGGCGGGTTCAGCAGCATTCGCGGCGCACGAGGCGGAGGGTCAGTGTGGAGGCTGGCTGTGTGGCATCGCCTGTTCTGCCTGTGAGTGGACATGTGGCCACTCCTTCAGCAAGGTCTGAGCAGGCACATGGGGGGAGGGGTTTATTAGTTATTGGGAGCTCCAACGTTAGGCGGGTGATGGAGCACCTTAGGGAAATAGCGGAAAGGTCGGGGAAGAAGGACAGTGTTCACTCTGTCTGCTTGCCGGGGGTCTCATCCGAGATGTGGAGGAGGCCGTGCCGGCAGTGATAGAGAGCACTGGGTGCACCCGACTGCAAATTGTTGCTCATGTCGGCACCAATGACTCCTGCCGTCTGGGTTCAGAGGTCATCCTCAGTTCATACAGGCGGTTAGTGGAGTTGGTGAAGGCGGAAAGCCTCGCGGGGTGGAATCTGAGCTAGCTATTTGTAGTATCGTTCCGAGAACCGATAGTGGTCCTCTGGTTTGGAGCCGAGTGGAAGGCTTAAACCAGGGGCTCAGACGATTCTGCGGAGATCTGGGGTGCAAATTTCTCGACATCCGCTATCGGGTGGAGAAATGTAGGGTCCCCCTGAATAGGTCACGCGTGCACTACATGCAGGAAGTGGCTACAAGTGTAGCGGAGTATGTGTGGAGTGCACATGTGGGTTTTTTAGGTTAGAGAATTCCCTCCCTAGGCCCGACAAGACACCTCCTGAGATGCGGCAAGGTAGGAGTAGACAAAATGCAACAGGGAATAACAATATTAATGTGCTAATAGTAAACTGCAGGAGCGTCTATAGAAAGGTCCCAGAACTGCTCTCATTAATAAACGGTCACAATGCCCACATAGTACTAGGGACAGAAAGTTGGCTGAAACCAGATGTAAACAGTAATGAAATTCTAAACTCAGATTGGAGTGTATACCGCAGAGACAGGCTGGACAGTGAAGGGGGAGGCATGTTTAAAGCAATAAGAAGTGCAATAGTATCGAAGGAAATTGACGGAGATCCGAAATGTGAAATAATTTGGGTGAAGGTCACGGTTAAAGCAGGCTCAGACATGGTAATGGGATGTCTCTATAGGCCCCCTGGCTCAGCAGCTGTTGTGGCTGAGCACCTGAAGGATAATTTGGAAAATATTTCGAGTAGATTTGCCCACCATGTTATAGTTCTGGGTGGAGATTTTAATTTGCCGGATATAGACTGGGAGACTCAAACTTTCATAATGGGTGGCAGGGACAAAGAATCCAGTGAAATTTTTTAAGAGCTTTATCTGAAAACTACCTTGAGCAGTTAAACAGAGAACTGATGCATGGCGATAACATATTAGTGACAAACAGACCCGAACTATTTGAAACGGTTAACGCAGAACAGGGAATCAGTGATCATAAAGCGGTTACTGCATCGATGATTTCAGCCATAAATAGAAATATTAAAAAAGGTACGAAAATCTTTCTGGTTAGCAAAAGTGACAAAAATCTGATTTCAGAGTACCTGATGGCTCAACACAAAAGTTTTGTTTTAAGTACAGATAGTGTTGAGGATCAGTGGACAAAGTTCAAAACCATCGTACAATATGCGTTAGATGAGTATATGCCAATCAAGCTCATAAGAGATGGAAAAGAGCCAGCGTGGTACAACAACCGAGTTAGAAAACTGCTGAGGAAGCAAAGGGAACTTCACAGCAAACATAAACATAGCCAACACCTTGCAGACAAACAAAAATTACGCAAAGCGAAATGTAATGTGAGGAGGGCCATGCGAGAGGCGTTAAATGAATTCGAAAGTAAAGTTCTATGTACTGACTTGGCAGAAAATCCTAAGAAATTTTGCTCCTATGTCAAAGCGGTAGGTGGATCAAAACAAAATGTCCAGACACTCTGTGACCAAAAAGGTACTGAAACAGAGGATGGTGGACTAAAGCCGAAATACTAAATGTCTTTTTCCAAAGCTGTTTCACAGAGGAAGACTGCACTGTAGTTCCTTCTCTAGATTGTCGCACAGATGACAAAATGGTAGATATTGAAATTGAGGGATAGAGAAACAATTAAAATCACTCAAAAGAGGAAAGGCCGCTGGACCTGATGGGATACCAGTTCAGGTTTACACAGAGTATGTGAAGGAACTTGCCCCCCTTCTTGCAGTAATGTGCCGTAGGTCTCTACAAGAGTGTAGCGTTCCAAAGAATTGGAAAAGGGCACAGGTCATCCCCGTTTTCAAGAAGGGACGTCGAACAGATGTGCAGAACTGTAGACCTATATCTCTAACATCGATCAGTTGTAGAATTTTAGAACATGTATTATGTTTGAATATTATGACTTTTCTGTAAACTAGAAATCTACTCTGTAGGAATCAGCATGGGTTTCGAAAAAGACGATCGTGTGAAACCCAGCTCGCGCTATTCGTCCACGAGAATCAGAGGGCCATGGACACGGGTTCCCAGGTAGATGCTGTGTTTCTTGACTTCCGCAAGGCGTTCGATACAGTTCTCCGCAATCGTTTAATGAACAAAATAAAAGCATATGGACTATCAGACCAATTATGTGATTGGATTGAAGAGTTGCTAGATAACAGAACGTAGCATGTCATTCTCAATGGAGAGAAGTCTTCCGAAGTAAGAGTGATTTCAGGTGTGCTGCAGGGGAGTGTCGTAGGACCGTTGCTATTCACAATATACATAAATGACCTTGTGAATGACATCGGAAGTTCACTGAGGCTTTTTGCGGATGATGCTGTGGTATATCGAGAGGTTGCAACAATGGAAAATGGTACTGAAATGCAGGATGATCTGCAGCGAATTGATGCATGGTTTAGGGAATGGCAATTGAATCTCAATGTAGACAAGTGTAATGTGCTGCGAATACATAGAAAGAAAGATCCCATATCATTTAGCTACAATATAGCAGGTCAGCAATTGGAAGCAGTTAATTCCATAAATTATCTGGGAGTATGCATTAGGAGTGATTTAAAATGGAATGATCATATAAAGTTGATCGTGGGTAAATCAGATGCCAGACTGAGATTCATTGGAAGAATCCTAAGGAAATGCAATCCGAAAACAAAGGAATTAGGTTACAGTACACTTGTTCGCCCACTGTTTGAATACTGCTCAGCAGTGTGGGATCCGTACCAGATAGGGTTGATAGAAGAGATAGAGAAGATCCAACAGAGAGCAGCATGCTTCGTTATAGGATCATTTAGTAATCGGGAAAGAGTTACAGAGGTGTTAGATAAACTCCAGTGGAAGACTCTGCAGGGGGGACGCTCAGTAGCTCGGTACGGGCTTTTGTTGAAGTTTCAAGAACATACTTTCACCGAGGAGTCAAGCAGTATATTGCTCCCTCCTACGTATATCTCGCAAAGAGACCATGAGGATAAAATGAGAGAGATTAGAGCCCGCACATAGGCATACCGACAATGCTTCTTTCCACGAACAATACGAGACTGGAATAGAAGGGAGAACCAATAGAGGTACTCAAGGTACCCTACACCATCAGGTGGCTTGAGGAGTATGGATGTAGATGTAGACCAAAAAATGTTTTTCTTGTAATGAAGACACTAAAGTGGGGGTCAGTCATGCTGTTATTGCTTTTACTGATGGCAACATTGGTAGCGTGAAAGTGCTACAACATATGGGAATTAATTCTGGAGCAAACTGCATCAGAGAATTTGAATGGATGGACAAGGTTTGCACTGGTATAGCAGAGTATGCAGCACAGTTGGCCACTACAGAGTCCAGAAAGAAGAAAACAAGAAAAAACTTAAAAAAGATCAAGAGGATGATATACAGTATGGTGCAGGGTGCTTCTGAGTGACTAAAAATAAAATGTTAAGCATATATTGAGTTACAGTCTATTAAAACTTTAAAAACTCTTCCTGAAAATTTACATTTTGTCTTGCATTTTTCCCTAAATCTCAGTAACTAATTCGAATAGCGAATTCAAATTTTCAGTATGTATCCTGAGCCTTCTGAACTAAAAGAAGAACATAATGTTATGTATAAATAAAATTATTTAGAATAACATACAAAAAAGTACACAAAATTTTAACTGTGTAATTAAAAAATTGTATTTCCAAAAGCAGTGGCTGAAATGCAATTATTGTAAGACTCAGAACATATAGTTTAATGTCCTGTAAAAGTTTCTTGTCAATGGCTACAGTTGTTCCTGAAATACGGGGAAGTTAAGTCACTAAATTTA
Source organism: Schistocerca americana (assembly GCF_021461395.2). Lineage (NCBI taxonomy): Eukaryota > Metazoa > Arthropoda > Insecta > Orthoptera > Acrididae > Schistocerca > Schistocerca americana. The sequence goes on from NC_060123.1 coordinate 765,579,247, forward strand.
ACATTGTCAGGATATGGCGTTCAAACTCCCCTTAATGCACATTTTCTCCTTCCTCCACTTGGTGAGCAACACATTTATAGTATTTTCACAACAGCAGTAGCTATTTTCTTACAATTTCTTTTTGCAGGCATACCATGTGCCGGGCTTCAAGGGACATGTGGGATTTATTACCTCAATGAGTGAACACTTCTGTGGCACGTGCAACCGTTTACGGATAACAGCTGATGGCAATTTGAAGGTGTGTCTCTTTGGGAATTCAGAGATATCTCTCAGGTGAGTGATGAAACATAGAATAATCGTGTCCAAGTGAAAATTCATGTGAGGAAACCATAAAATTACTAGAAGACTGACAGACTGATCAGTATTTTACCTCCAGGAGGTGAAATTCCAAAACTTCTTATAGACACATTTGTTCCTCTTGTCCTCACATTAGTCATGGAGTCCGAGTGACCTTTGAGACCTTCAGAAACTTATCCCTCTTTCCTCTCTCATTAAGGAACTGATAGTTCCAAATGCTGAGTATAGAATAATACTTTCAAACTGTTTGCCATGCACATTAGGTATGTGGTTGGTATATGGAAGAGATAAACTGCAGTTAAATCCAGCAGGTATGAAATGAGTAATCTTTTCTTGAAGTTTTCAGCTTGCACCCTCCTCCCTCCCAGACATACAAACCAGATACCTCTAGCTAAATAATTTGTGAGTATATATAATTTGCCTCTGTCAACATCATGTTACACTAACCTATTTGTGAGATTAAATTAAAGGAAAGTAATCAGAACTGGAAATTATGTAAAGACATTTTTAGTTATGTCCCTATGTTGTAATAAAGTTAACACAATATTTCTGTCCATGTGATGGTAACTATGATTCGTCAGCCACTGTTGCCGAGCGGTTCTAGGCGCTTCAGTCCAGAACTGCGTGACTGCTACGGTCGCAGGTTTGAATCCTGCCTTGGCTCAGATGTTAAGTCCTATAGTGCCCAGAGCCATTTGAACTGTGATTCATGATTATCAGAGTCTATATGTTCCAAATAAAAATTGGAACTTCATGTGTATAAATGTACAAATTATTAGACAATGGGACCATCAACTGACACTTTTAAATTGATGACTAGACTAAGAGATTAATAATAGGAAAAAAACTGCAAGATACTTGGCGATAAGTTTGCTTCAGGACAAGGTAAGGGGGGTGAGGGGTGGGAAGAATCAGCTCTCTCTTTGTGAGCATACCAGAAATCCTTTATCAACCGAAGGTAAAATAAGATATAAAAATACAGGGACAAACAATTAATTTAAGTATCTTAAAAACCAAATGACTAATAAAATTGGAAGCTAAGAAAAGTAAGTTCATAGTAAGTAGGGTGAAACACAAGGGGCTGCAACATATTGCCATTGTTGTTTGACTTGTCTATCAAAGAAAAAAGAAATGGATCAAAACAAAATAAAAGTGAGAATGGAAATGTATCAGAAGCAAATAGGAATAAGCAAGGAACATATTCTTTAATAAAAAAAAAAAAATGACCTGTGAGGCAGATGTTCCTACAATTTTATGTTCATAGCACAGCAGTCTGTGAAAGCAAAATATTTATGACATTGAAAAAAGAAAATCAGTGAGTGAAAAGTGTGTGTAGGTGAATTGTGGTGAAAGACTGGATATTGGAACTTCTGTTAGGCTGCCCAGTATTAGTTAACTTGGTAGTAAAGGAGCAAGTTTGCAAGGGCAGATAACTGTTTGACTACGTAAAATAGAGTGGGAGTATGGAAAAGCTAGTCCAAGATAAGATGAAAAAGATAACAGCAACTTAAAAAATGAATTGATAAGTTACCATGAACCCCATTCCAATCTAGTGAATGCAGTGGTTGACAATATCTTGTGACATTCGCCTATAAGGCTCAAACAATAATTGCTAAATAAAAATACAAAATGTTGACAAGACTGTATCGAAGCTGTCACTCTCTTTTGAAACAAGGGTGTTTAAACCAACAAACACGCAGGAAAGCAGGGACAACTCGGACACTAGAGGAGGATAGGAAGTATCATTGAAGGAGTGAGCATAAACCGTGTGGAATATGTGTGGTAAAAAAAAAAAAAAAAAAAAAAAAAAAAAAAAAAAAAAAAAAAAAAAAAAAAAAAAAGAAGAAGAAGAAGAAGAAGAAGAAGAGGAGGAAGAGGAAAAATCTTGATCTGGAAACAAGGGAATAAAAATTTGCCACGCGAAGAGACAATATAGTACTGTGCTGATGAGTGTGTACAAGTGGTGATATACAATATACATTGATAAAGGAACTCTGCATTGGGCCCAGAAGACCACGCAATGCCCTTCGAGAGATGTCCTCTACTATATCGTATCTATGGAGAGTTAGGGGGTCAGTATACAACTCTCCAGGCTGTTATCAACTTCCAGAAGTTGAAGACACTGCTTCTCACTTGAGTAGCTCCTCAGCTGGAACTACAAGCAGAGTGTACCCTATTCCAGTCCGTCCACCGAGCAGAATTTCCCGGCTCTACAAGGAATTGAACCTGATCCCTTTCTATGGCACCCCTGTGGCATACTGACTGCATAGCTGTGGCAAGAGTCATAATATACACTTGTGAACAATTGAGTTATAACTATTCTGTTTATTGGGGAGAGAGTATGTATATTGCACCGTGAATGAAACAGTTTAGTGTATCGTAAATGGAATGTATTCAGACCTTGTACTTGTTGTGTGAGAGCGCGGTGTCTTACACACTTGTAGTGTTTGTCTTAGCATGTACGGACCAGTGAGCCTTACTTTCTAGTATTTTTAATTATATATCATTACTGGTGCCTCTGGCACTTTTGTGCTGCAATAGCAATAGCTTGCAATAGCAAACATTGAGTCAACCATGGTTTTTGGATTAGAAGAAGAGGTCAACTGGGTTGACATTGGGAATAGAGTGATGGGAAGTGGACAATAAGCAGTTATATCGAAGGGTGCATTATTTGATATGCTAAGGTTAATTATAAAATGTGGATTGGAGAATTTTTCACGTTGAGCAGAAGTAAGTTTACAGGACCAGATGTCAAATTACACATGATCCGTGTGAATCCCTATAGTCAGCATGAACACTGGCACACAGAATAATTTATAGGTAGCCTTGCTGTATATAAAAAATCAGATTTGTGCTGAACTGTCATGAACAAACTGTCACTTCTCTGGAATAAATAGACTCTGATTTGTTAATTACATCTGTGTAAATGAAAAATATAGGAAAACATAGATTGCTGCTTACTGTAAAGGAGACATGTTACATTGTAGACAGGCACAATTAAAAAGGCACTTACACAAAGCTTTCGGTCACAGCCTTCGTCAGCAAAAGAGATACAGAGAAACACACACATTCATACACACAGGCAAGCACGTGTCACACACATATGACTGACAACTCCAGTAGCTTGCCCCTAGCTGCTGGACTTGGCAGTTTTTTTTTCTCTGTGTGTGTGTGCGTGCGTGCGCGCGTGGAGTGCTTGCTTGTGTGTTGTGCCTGTGTGCAACTTTGTTTTCTTTATGGTAAATAGTGATCTATCTTTCTCTGCACTGTTGATATTCCTACCTGGAATTTCCATTGTTTAATCAGTGTAAATAAGAAGGACACAGTTACATATATTCTGTCACTTGAAGACTAATACATGAAGTAAGTGGACATTATTTTTTATTGCAGAGGATCTTTGCCACCACTAATTATTAATTTTGTGTTCCAGTTAATTAGACATGGTTTCATCCTTTCGTGGATGTGCTCTTTTTGTTAAACCTTCCTGCAAAAGATCTGATTTACTTCAAATTAATAAACCTGAGTATTCTGAAAAAGGAGGTGCAGCTTACAGCTGCAGTGTGACGGTTGATCACAGGGTGATTTTATCACTGCCATATCGTGGGTAACCATGGCTCGAGACACTTATTCTATATGGGTGTGTAGTCATTGGGCTTTCTTGTACCACAGTGTCAAAGGTGTACTGTGAGCAGATTTATTCAAGGAAAATACTACCACAATCAGCAGAGTGAACTGCTATGGGCAACAGGATATCATTGACAGGGGTTACCACTGACTAGCATGGCTTTAGCAGCGAACAGGTGGGCCACAATGTAGCAAATGACTCACCAACTCAGTGACAGTCAATAAACAGTAACCATTCATGCCACTGGGAACTATCACCTCTTTGTGGGATACAAAGATGCAATCTGCACACTGCTCGTCACAGTTACAAAGATTAGCATTGGTTCGGAACAGCACCGGGGGATGCTCGAAGCATGCAGGAAGGTCGTCTGTCTGATGATTTGCGGTACATATTGCCAAGGTGGCAGGGTGCAAAATAAGGAGTGATCAAAAAACTTCCATTTGAAGGCTGCATAGTTCAGACCAGTATGCCACACACACACACACACACACACACACACACACTCGCACACACACACACACACACACACACACACACACACACATATCCATCCGCACATATACCCTGCTTGTGTCTGTATATGTGCGGATGGATAAATGTGTGTGTGTGTGTGTGTGTGTGTGTGTGTGTGTGTGCGAGTGTATACCTGTCCTTTTTCCCCCCTAAGGTAAGTCTTTCGACTCCCAGGGTTGGAATGACACCTTACCCTCTCCCTTAAAACCCACATCCTTTCGTCTTTCCCTCTCCTTCCCTCTTTCCTGATGAAGCAACTGTGGGTTGCGAAAGCTTGAATTTTGTGTGTGTGTTTGTTTGTGTGTCTATCAACATACCAACGCTTTCGTTTGGTAAGTTACATCATCTTTGTTTTTAGATATATTTTTCCCATTTGGAATGTTTCCCTGTATTATATTATATATCAGTGCTTTCCTCTCCCACAACTATCCTGCAGACCTTGTCCACAAACAGATCTCCCAAACAATACATTCCTCCCCACCCAACAACAATGTTACTACCCCCAGACCACACAGAAGCATCCCCCTTGTCACAAAATATTATCCTGGCCTCGAATACATCAACTAATTACTCCGCCACGGATATGAATTTCTCAAGTCAAGCCCTGAAGTGAGATCATCCCTTGACAATATTCTCCCCACACCACCCAGAGTTGCCTTTTGCCGACCCCCTAACCTCCGTAACATCCTTGTCAAACCCTACAATATTCCCAGACCACCTTCTCTACCCAGCGGTTCCTACCCCTGTAACCGACCCCGATGCAAAACCTGCCCCATGCATCCCCCCACAACCAACTACTCCAGCCCCGCTACTGGTATAACATACACAACTCAAGGCAGGGCCACATGTGAGACAGCACGTCATTTATCAGCTGACATGCCTGCACTGCACAGCCTTTTACATTGGTATGACGACAACTAAACTGGCTGAGCGCATGAATGGGCACAGACGAACTGTCCACCTAGGAGATGTCCAATACCCAGTAGCGGAGCATGCCCTCCAGCATAATTCTAGGGACCTAGGAACCTGCTACACCATATGTGCCATTTGGCTTCTCCCACCCAACACCAGTACCTCGGAACTGCGGAGATGGGAACTTGCACTCCAACACATCCTTTCATCCCGCCATCCCCCTGGACTGAACCTATGTTAACCAACCTCACTCCCATTTACTCTTTAGTCTTCTCCTCTTTCCCTTTCCACTTTAGCCATTCACGCATCTTTTTATCCTACATAGTTGTGTTTATCTTTATACTATGTACCTCTTTACTTCTGTATTCATCCTCCTTGGTTTGAAGCTGGCACAGTAATTACAGTAGAATATCTTTGGCTTCCCTCTGACATCCATGCCTCCATCTTTGCTACCCTCCCTGTTTACCTTTCCCCTGTTGCTTCATAACCTGGGTTGTGAATAACTGAATCCACTTTCCCTTCTTCCCCTTTTTTCCCCTCTGTCCTCCCTGATGAAGGAACGAAGTTCCGAAAGCTAGGATACGTCAATTTTCTGTTCTGTTTTGTGTATCTATCGGCTGTACTGAGCTGAGGTAAGTACTCACCAGGCCCTCTATCTCTTTGTTAGTATTTGTTTCATATATATAAACACACACATACACACACATACTCACACACACACACACACACACACACACACACACACACACACACACAGGGTGATGCGTATTAACATTTAAAAACCTCCAAAGCACTGTAGATGACCCTGAGACAAGTAATTTAATACAAGACACAGTGGATCACAAATGTTGGATACGATACAAATGTTGGGAAATGTGTCAAAAGCGAATGACAAATGTCACCAGATGATGTACCTTGCCATGCTTGCAGTGGTTGAGCCTCTTGGTCTGTCACACTTGATCATCCCAACCCAAGTCAAGTATTCATATCGTTGTGGCTACGGATACATGTGTGCGACTTTAGTGATGGCGTTCAGGATTTGCGTCTTGCATCTGGCAGGCAGTATTTTTTCATTGTGTTAAACAATTATGTATTTATATTGAAGTTTATTATTTTATTTACCGGTCTTGCAGTTTCCTTGATTTCTTGCAAAGTACAGTACAATGAAAACCTACCATAAGTAGATGAGTGTAAACTTCAGAATAGCATCATCGCCATTAAATGACCTTTGTTTTCTTTACTAACTAATGTCTGTAAACAAAAAGAGAAGTGACAGAAGCAAAAAACACAAAATCAGAACTGCTTTTGCTTGATTACAGCAAGGACAGTAATTTTGTAACATCTACATTTACAACAGATCATATTTACAAAATGTTTTGAAATTTGCTCTGTTTTCTCAAATGAAAGTATTGCACTGCTCAATCATTCCTTTACACTCAACCCCGACTGCTGCACATGCTGTGGGGTATGTCATCTGGTTACGTCATATGTTCAGTGTTTCTCACCAATTTTTGGGGTATTTTGAAATTTACAAAAAGGCAAATGCAGAAAGTTATCACATTTTGCTGCACAATACCTGTGTCACAGAAAAATAATGTATACAAATCTTCTCAGATTGGCCACTGAATAACTTTGTGCAAGCCTCGCAATATTTCACCAACACAACTGTTCGTCATCTTCAGGTAGTGGTGGGTCCTGTCATCACTGCTGCAAGATGTGACTGGTGATATTCGCACAGCAGAATTGAAATTTGTCAGGCTAGAAGCAGGAGTATGAATGTGTGGACAGGCACTCCCAGTTGGATGGAAATGCCATTCATAGTAGCCTTCTGCTTATGTGTTGTGGGCAATGACTGCACTTCTGGACACTCGTGTGGTTAAAAGCTGAATTAACTCTCTGCAAGGTGCTGCATCAGGTCATACATCGGAGGATCTGGTTTCTACTGTTTTAATTTCATGGCAGTCAGTGCTGGATTCTGGGCAGTGCTTAGTCAAAATTCCATATTCCTGTTGGTAAGATTGCCCACCGTATGGCCTCTTGGGAAACGTGTGGTGCCCTGTATTCAGGCAGTGCTCTGCTACCACTAATTTACTGGGTGGCATTTTTGTCAGTGCTGTTGAACACAGTGTTCTTGCACAATGTGAGGTGTCTGCCCTATATAAGATTTCCCATAATGGCATCAGATCTTATATATGATCTATGTTTTCTAGGGTCAAGATTGTCTTTAACTTAACACAAACACTTCCTTAGTTTCGCTGGTAGACGAAAAACACACTTGATTCTGTTTCTCCTAGCGATTCTTTCTATTTTTGAAAACATGCCACTGAAATATGGTAAGAAAGCCATTTGCAATGCTTGTCTAAGTATCTTCATTTACATCCCTACACTGAACTTGCTTTGCTCAGAACACATTGCAAATCTATTTACAAGAATAAACGTTCTGCTGCAACACTGTTATTAGGTTTTACAGTTCACCAGGCAGACTGTTGGTATCTGAGATCACGTGTGCTCTATGTGCCAGGGAGTGTAAGACACTACCACATTGTGCAGGGTGATGGCAACTTTTGGACCGCAAATATAACTCTGCGTGTATCAGTTTGCAGTAGAGACTATGCCCCAGTGTTCTGTCAGCTTTTCTTCTAACTGTGACATCCAGGAATGGTAAGCTGCTATCTTTTTGTACTTCCACAGTGAACTGAATATTCAGATGGAGCGAGTGCAAATGCTGCAGGGACATAGGTAGTGTCTGTATTATGTGGGCCACACCACAAATGTCTCTTCAGCATTCTGCCAGAAGGAGGAATGTTGGATATTTACTAAGGGAAATAGAGGATCTCCCATGGGAACACTGTCCACTTGATTAAAGTAGTTGGTGTTACATAAGAAATAGGATGAGGTATGCACATGTTTAAACAGCACCACAATTTCTTTCTCAAACTTGCTGTTAATAACCTCTAATGAGGGCTGCAGGGGCACTTTTGTAAGTAATGATATAACATTTGAGCTAACTAAAAGATCTGAAAGTTCTAGTTTAAGCATCTTCAGGTATTCTATGAAATCCTCTGAATTCTAAATACACTCCTGGAAATTGAAATAAGAACACCGTGAATTCATTGTCCCAGGAAGGGGAAACTTTATGGACACATTCCTGGGGTCAGATACATCACATGATCACACTGGCAGAACCACAGGCACATAGACACAAGCAACAGAGCATGCACAATGTCGGCACTAGTACAGTGTATATCCACCTTTCGCAGCAATGCAGGCTGCTATTCTCCCATGGAGACGATCGTAGAGATGCTGGATGTAGTCCTGTGGAACGGCTTGCCATGCCATTTCCACCTGGCGCCTCAGTTGGACCAGCGTTCGTGCTGGACGTGCAGACCGCGTGAGACGGCACTTCATCCAGTCCCAAACATGCTCAATCGGGGACAGATCCGGAGATCTTGCTGGCCAGGGTAGTTGACTTACACCTTCTAGAGCACGTTGGGTGGCACGAGATACATGCGGACGTGCATTGTCCTGTTGGAACAGCAAGTTACCTTGCCGGTCTAGGAATGGTAGAACGATGGGTTCGATGACGGTTTGGATGTACCGTGCACTATTCAGTGTCCCCTCGACGGTCACCAGTGGTGTACGGCCAGTGTAGGAGATCGCTCCCCACACCACGATGCCGGGTGTTGGCCCTGTGTGCCTCGGTCGTATGCAGTCCTGATTGTGGTGCTCACCTGCACGGCGCCAAACACGCATACGACCATCATTGGCACCAAGGCAGAAGCGACTCTCATCGCTGAAGACGACACGTCTCCATTCGTCCCTCCATTCACGCCTGTCGCGACACCACTGGAGGCGGGCTGCACGATGTTGGGGCGTGAGCGGAAGACGGCCTAACGGTGTGCAGGACCGTAGCCCAGCTTCATGGAGACGGTTGCGAATGGTCCTCGCCGATACCCCAGGAGCAACAGTGTCCCTAATTTGCTGGGAAGTGGCGGTGCGGTTACCTACGGCACTGCGTAGGATCCTACGGTCTTGGCGTGCATCCGTGCGTCGCTGCGGTCCAGTACCAGGTCGACGGGCACGTGCACATTCCGCCGACCACTGGTGACAACATCGATGTACTGTGGAGACCTCACGCCCCACGTGTTGAGCAATTCGGCGGTACGTCCACCCGGCCTCCCACATGCCCACTATACGCCCTCGCTCAAAGTCCGTCAACTGCACATACGGTTCACGTCCACGCTGTCGCGGCATGCTACCAGTGTTAAAGACTGCGATGGAGCTCCGTATGCCACGGCAAACTGGCTGACACTGACGGCGGCGGTGCACAAATGCTGCGCAGCTAGCGCCATTCGACGGCCAACACCGCGGTTCCTGGTGTGTCCGCTGTGCCGTGCGTGTGATCATTGCTTGTACAGCCCTCTCGCAGTGTCCGGAGCAAGTATGGTGGGTCTGACACACCGGTGTCAATGTGTTCTTTTTTCCATTTCCCGGAGTGTATGATGGTCATAGTCATCCACATGATAAATTTCAAAGCTGTCATGTGGAAATTGCCAGTTGCATCTTGCAGCAGTGATGGTGGAAATCACCACCACCTGTAGATGCCAAAACGTTGTGTCACTTAAATATTGAGGGAGGGACTTGCATAATGTTATCTGGTGGGGAACCCAAAGTGTTTTTGCAACAGATCTATCAGGCAAGCCTGAAAAGTCACATATACTCCAAGCAGTAAGTACCTGTCGTAAAATGATCACATTAGTGAGCTTGGCAATTAATTAAGAGTTTATCAATAAATTTGGCTTCATTTTGCAAGAAATTGTGCTGTGTTCTAGTACTCCCTCTTCAACAAAACTAATGTCAGTTTCTGCTCCACCTCTTCAGCCCAAGATCCTATGTACACTCTTGAGCATTTGTGTAAGATACCTGTTTATTTATAAAAATAAAAGTAACTTCTATCATGACTTTCCCATTCTTGTCCAGTGGGTTTGTTATCCTGCTGTTGCCTACTGCAGACTACAAGATTACTGTTGAAGATTTCTACAAAGTTTTTCTTCCTTTTTAGTGTACCAACATTTCACTGTGTGGTAATTGCCTGGTACTGTTTAACGGGTGTTTTAACAGTTGTTTCAGAGATGCAATACGAAGCAAATGCAGTGAGGATGACTTGCTTGCCATGATTGGGGCAGCAGTGAGAAGAAGGAAGAAACAACATCGAGGTAAGATACATTACAGCAAATGTAACTCTATAGATAGAAAGAAAATTTCTGTTTAACAAGTCATAGCAAACATAAGAGCAAAATAGAACGAAAAACAACAGTGATAGAACCTGTGTTTTTTGTGTAAACTTGGATTTAATTTTTATTTAGTATTCATTCTGATTAATGCCCATTGGTCAACAAGATATTTCAGCCCTAGAATTTGGTTCTGCAAGGTCCACCAGATAACCATATATGGCTGTTGTAACTCCTTTATTGGACTTCAGAAGTTTTCCAGCAACAAATCCTTTTTTTTTCTTTCTTTCTTTCTTTTTTTTTCTTTTTTTAAAAAAAAGCTAAAATGCAGAAAACATCAAAAAGCAAACACTCACAGAAAAGCATCAGTGTCCTTGAAACAATGGAAACTCCAGTAGGAATATCAACAATATTGGAAAAGGCAGATTACTACTTACTGGTGAAGGCTGTGGCTGAAAGCTTTATGTAAGTGTCTTTTAATTCTGCCCATCTGCAGCCTAAGGTATCTTCTTTATGGTAAGTAACAGTCTGTCTTTTCCTTCATTATTCATTAGTGTTCTTTGTTTTTATTGCTGTTTAGCAAGCATCATGTGGTATATAAGGGATGCAAATAGCGTCAGATGAATCATCACTCTGGAGGATATGAAGGTGCTGCATATTGGTGTGAGACAGCATTATCTGATGAGAGTTTGAAAGAAACCTCATTGTGGATGTCCATTTGGTCGCCTGGTTAAACCTTGCAACATCTGTATTTTTGGAGTATTTGGATCTGACAGTGGCCTGATGTTGGAAAGTAAGGGCATACTCATCATCAATGTTCCAGTTGACTACATGAGACCACTACAAGGGAGCATCACTGTGTAGTGTACTGAGTACATTGTAACCTGTTCACATCTGTGACTGCCATCTGAGAACAAGTACAGTAAACTCTCGTGCAGCTACACTTTTGGCTAGCTAGATTGACACTTGACAAGTTTCAGTTTGCGTGCACCTGGAGCCAAGCATTTGCTGGTGTTTTTTGGCAATCTACTGCTAATCAGTGCACTGGTGCGTGTCAAAAGTCCAAGTATCGTCAATTCGTGCGTGTGTTGGTTGAAGCTCTAGTGTGTTTCTTATTCATATTGCATGGTTTCATGCCACTGCCATCTATTGGAACTCCTTGGTAGTACAGTACATACAGTATTGTTCTATGCAGCGCAACGTAGCCCTGTCAAAACCGACAATTAGAGTGCGCCCCCTAACACTTTCCACTTGTTGTCGGTACATCAAAGCTGAGTGTTTAACAGTGAATGTACAACACCCTGTTGTGTTGCCACGTGGGCTTGGGTAGAACAGAGGAAATGGCATAGATGTATCGAATGCTTTCATTTGATGGCTGCCACAGCCTGGTTTCAAAAGTCAAAAGTTTGTCTAGTGCATCTCGAGTGTTGTCAAGTTGTGCATCTGTGTGTTTCTGATTTGAGGTTTCGTGCTCCCACTATGTGCCTTAAAGTGTCCAGAGATAAAAGGGGCCAAAAACCATAAAGGACTCAGTCGAGTGTCTGTAGAAAGAACACTGAACGTGACTACAGGCACGAAACATAAAATGAATGCGATCTTGTTGGAAAAAGAGCTTCACACTTTGCAGAGAATTGATGCTGGTGAGCCACCCACAAAAGTTGCTGCAGAGTAGGAGTACAATTACTGATTGGAAGACAAATTGATCAGGAATTTAAAAATTTTGTTCCATCCAAGCATTGGGCAGCGCAGTGAAATCTTGAAAAGCAATGAGAAAAGGTGCACATCCTCAGTTAGAAGAGGCATTATTTTTGTGGCACGAATAAATAAGAGCCAAAGGTGTGTCAGTTTCAGGTCCTCTACTTTGTCAAAATGAGCTGATGAGCTGATTGAAGGAAAGAAGCAAGAATTGCTCGGAAGTAATGGCCAGCAGGATCGTTTCAAGAAGCAGCATGGCATTCATGAAATTGCCATCAGTGCCAAATCATTATCTGGGGATGAAGCTGCTACACTGATTTTAAGAAGAAACTGCACACAATCATTGACAAAGGAGGTTATACTGGCAATCAACTTTACAAATGTGATGAAACTGGGTTGAATTACAAAATGCTGCCAATGAAAACCCTTGCCTCTAAAGAAGAAGAAATGGCTTCAGGATACAAAAAAATCCAAGAAAGATTTACTGTCCTTGCTTGCAGTAATGCCACTGGCAATCATAAACTGTGTCTTACTTTAATTGGCAAATCCAAAACACCAAGAGCATTTAGACACCAACCAACCAGTTTGCCACTGAGGTACACGAGTCAGTCTTAAGGCATGTATGAACAGTGCCATCTTCAGAGAGTGGTTCCAGGCAGAGTTTGTTCCAACTGTAGTAAATTACATGGAAGGAAAAGGACTTCCTTGAAAAGTGCTACTTCTTGTGGACAATGCTCCTTCTCACCCAGGTGACCTGCAAGATGGGGATATCAAAGTTGTATTTCTCCCACAAAATGTCACATCTCTATGTCAACCAATGGACCAAGGTATTCTTGAGGCGATGGAAAAACATTACAGACGCAAGATGCTGGAATAATTAATAGGTGTGATTGATGCTGCAGATGATTTTGTGGAAGCTCTTAAAAAAATCGATGTTTTAAGTGTCATTCATTGATTGCTGAAGCTTGGAATCTAATTCCTCCAGTTCCTCTTGTTAGGTCTTGGAAAAAACTCTTAGATCGTAAGGCAACCTAAGTGGTGGGAAGGAGGAGGCAACACCGAAACTCAAGCTGACATAATTTTGGTGAATTTACTGGAGAAGCTGGTTGTAAAGACACACACTTCGAAGACATTGAAGAGTGGATAGAAAATGGCATTTTTTCATGTGACTGAGGATGAAATCGTCCAAATTGTGACCGATCATAAAGTGTCAGAAGACTATGTTTCTGATGATGAATCAGAGAAAAATATTCCTCACACATTCTGTTACGAAGTGATCCAAACTGCCCTGGAGTACATCAGCCAACAGGCGGAGACGATTTATCTTGAAATAGTTTGATTTCAACGTTGGAGATGTATTGTTGCAGCAATAGTTTCTCAAGCAAAAAAACAAAAAAAAAGACGTTTGTGACTTCGTTACCAAAAAATAAACTCTAATGAAGCATCCTAGAACTTCTATGTCCATAACTTAAAAAGTTTTTTTTTTTTTTTAATTTTCTTGAAAGTTCCTCTAGACAGACTTTTTGTTCCTTTGAGTAATCTTTAGATTTGTTTCATAATTTTGTTCAGTAGTTTATTTTTTACTCAAAAGAGTAGGTAATAATATTAAAACTCCTGTTATTTCCTGCTGCCAAATAAGGGAGATTTTTTCTGTAAGAATGCAAAATAAACGAGCTTTGTTATACAGCACTTAAAAACTTTGAGTTTTCAATCATAGTTTGGTGCCTTTTTAACATGTCAACACAATTTTTTCAGTAAAAAAGTGCAGGGTTATTTGCAACCATATCAGTAATGTTTTACATACCCTACGCACGTTTTACGATCGTATTTCGCAATATTGATGCAATTTGGAGTGTTCACATGTGAAAACAGGGGGACTTTGATTTATCTGAAATTTTTGTTATCGGAACCGGCCACCGTCCCGATCATTTAGGATAAACAGGAGTTCACTGTAATAGACTCCTTGCAACATGCTGTGTCATACAGCTAGGAGCAGCCAGACTATGGAATTGCCGTCCTGCACATAGGCTGCCATTAACACCCAAGCAAATGACTGCATGCGAAGTGGTGCCATGATCGAGAAGTACGGACTGCTAATGAATGGTGTCACATTATGTTCACTAATGAGTCCCAGTCCTGCACTGCTCCAAATGACTATCGTGGAGAAGTTCGACAGTGACCCGGGGAGATGGGGAGAGGTCCCATTCTTCCACATTTTGGGGGGGGGGGGGGGGTCACAAAGCAGTCCCATGGTGTGGGGAGCCATTGGGTATGACTTCAGGTCACGGCTTGTAATGGCCGAGGGAACTCTGATGGTACAGCAGTGTGTAATAGTATTGTGGTGCTATTTTTCAACAGGCCAGTGCTTGTCCACATGTAGTGTGTGTCTCTTTAAGTTGTCTGCGTGATGTTGATATACTCCTGTGGCCAGAAAAATCCCCATATCTGTCCCCGATAGAACATTATGGGACCAACATGGATGTCAACTCCATCCCACTGCCTGTATCCATGATTGCAATGTCCAGTTACAACAGTTGTGGATCACCTTTCTCAGGAGGGTATGCAGCAGCTTTACGACATCCTCCCGCACTGTCCAGGCCAGACAGGGTGCATTGCTGTGTTGATAAGTGGGCTCAAACTGATAAGTTCTGTGTAAATTTGACTCTGTTTTCTTATCACTGAAATAACATCACATACCCTCTAAATTAGCTATGTTTCAATTTGTTTTCTCCCCACCTTCTGAGTGTCTCACTTTTTTTCAAGCAGTGTAATTTAAGACAGACATAAGTATATGAAAATGGGATGGCATAACACATTGCTATTCAACTATGCCCCTAAGAAAATTGTAAGATAATGGAGAAGAGCAGGTGCACTATTACACTGACTAGAACGTAAACTTAAAGATAGAATTATATTGTGTAACCTATACCGATGACATAATACTAATTGACAAAAACATCACTGATGTGCTAAAGCAAATTGAAATATTAAGGGAGCAATCTAGGAAAATTGGACTAATAATTTCACCTGGATAAAAAATTAATGGACGATACCAAAATGGCACTGGGTGAACTTATATAGGCAACAACATAGTATTCGGTGATAAAGAGTTTAAATAATTAGGTGAAAAAGACCACTGAACATCATAATGAAAAGAAGGCATAGAATCCAGACTTCAGAAAATACAAACTGTCTCTCAGTTAACTAAAAGTATTTTTCCTGGAACTCTAAAATCTAACATTGCACAACAGTGATCAAATTAGAATTTCTTTATGCATGAGAGAGACTCTTTGTCCAACACAAGACATGAAAACAGCAAACTGAATTAGAAGAATGTAAAATTGTAGTAAAAATCTTAGGTCCAAGAATAAAAGATGGAATACATCACACAGAACCCAGTGTGAAATCTCCAGGCAAATTCCTAAAAACTCTTGTTACAATGTGTCTCCAAAGAATCCAACTTGTGGGACATACAGAAAGAATGTATCCAAACAGGCAGCTCATTGGATTCCCACATACTTGAAAAATAAGATCCAACTGATGAAAACAAACAGGAAGAGACCTTACGAAATTGGAATCACCACATTTACAGTATTCTGATGTAGTGATGAGTCACACAGAGTGCAGTTTCACAGTAGCTTGATCGATGCTTGTACTTGTGCATGTAGTATATGCAAGTGTGTACAGCGTCTCTTCTGGTGTACTCACAATATGCTAATTTATGGCCGAGCAGTAAACCGGATCCCTACTCGGTTCCAGTGTGCTGTGCTAATTATTCTTCTTCACTATACATTTATGCTTGGAGCTGCAAGAGAGGCCATTTTCCGGATAGTGCCACAAAAACAACAAATTCTCAGATATCAGTTTAACTTAAACTCTTCAACATCATAGACAACATTTCACATTAATATGTTGCAGAACACTAGATTAGTGTTAAAATTGCCAGAGTAAACATTGTTCTCCATGTGACAGATTGTCACCCGATGTCCAAAATCGATAAATTTTATATCTCTGCACAGAGAAGCAGCTGGTTGCTCATTGTCATCTGTGGTGCTAATCAATGGGTCGAGCTCGTTGCTGGCACAGCGCCACCTCAGAGTAAGTGGCCCCTCATCCCAGCAGGTGGCGATGTTTAAACACCTGTATAGCTCCCAAGACTTACTGCGTCTGTGGATAACTCCGTCTCTGCACAGAACTTCCCACATTTCCCACACAGTGGGCCCTCGTGTCTCTTACACACAATAAATCTTCAAACTTATTTCATTGGCTAAGTTAAATTTCGAGTGTGACATGCTATTTCGTAAAAAATAGCAAACGGTAGACATGGATGTTATTGTGACACTTTCCTAAGGCAACATTTGTGTATTACACTTGTAGAAGTGCACTGCAACATAAAACAGTAGACCGTAAGTTCAAACAATGGAAACTACAGGTTGGAATATCAGCAGTGTAGGAAAAGATAGAGTGCTAATTACCATAAAGATGGCACATTAAAATGCAGACAGGCACAGTTAAGACACTTACACATAAGCTTTTGGCCACAACCTTCATCAGAAAAAGAAATAGAAATACACACCATTCATTCACACAAGCAAGCACACCACACACACACATGACCACCAACTCAGACAGCTCAGGCCAGAATGCTAGCCTGTAAGTTTGCTACACAATAAAATAATTATTCTGAGCTACAAGAAAAATGGATTCAAAGAACTAAACTGCTTGAAGAAAAAAAAGGGAAGCTCCCTGAAGCAACGTAGTTTCACGAGTGTGCATACCAGTGGTAAATTATGAGAGTCGCAACTCTCTGAAATGGATAAAAAGGTCACCAGATTGCATTAGCTTTGTTTGTGTCTCGGATTGTTACCGTGACTGGTAGGAGCTATAAGAGATGTGAAGAGCGTAAGATGTCGAGTGATCCCTGTTAAGGACACAGATGCCCTGTACTTCTGTGAGTCAGCATTATCAGCACGTAACAAAATTTGAAGGGGCCTAATTGTGTGTCTCCATTTGCCAGGCTGATTGAATTATGCAGTATGCAGATTTGTGAGACATTCAGATGTGGTAGTGTCCCCATGTTGGACTGCTTGGGTACGTAAGGGCGGTTTGCTTGTCAGCAAGCTTCCGGTTGACCGTGTCTGACGAGCCCATGGGAGAATTGCTGCAAGTACGCCGAGCACATTGTAACCCTTTCACACCTGCACCTGTCATGTGATCAGCAGTGAGTCACATTCTACAAGACCCGCGATGACAGTTGTCAGTGAGTATGACAACGACATAGGGAGAGGGCGTGTGGGGCAGCATCGGATATGACTTCAGGTCACTCTGACAGCACAGCATCCTCATTTGCTACCTCCATGTCCAACGGAGTTACAAGAGACAGAGCAGTGAAAACATATCCAGTTGTTGACTCACAAAGCGGTTTTGAGCTGTGACGCATGTAGTCTTAAGTGAATCATTCATACAAAAAGAAAAGAAGAGGAAGCTAAAGTCAGAATGTGAAAAAATTGGAGAATGGAATAGATATTTGAAGACTTCACACTTGAAACTCCCAGTTTTCCTATTGTGAAAGTGCCTTTGTGACCATATGCATTTCACTGATGATAAACTTTTTTTTCCCCCTGGGTCTTGGCTCCATATTTTTTCATCCGGTTGAGTCAGAATACTTGCATAGTATTTGTGAGGTATTGTTTCAGTCTTGCAAGCTAATCTAAAATACAATCCCTTTAGCATCCTAGAAAACAATGACCACTCTTTCTCTCCGATTAAGTCACCTTGGCTATTTTTGTGCAACTGCTGTTTCATTTCATCCACGGGAACAGATTGGTGCATAGAATCAGTTGTGTGTCAGATTGTCCCAAATTGTTTTTCACATTAGGTTGTAGTCAGGCTTCAACAGACATGCCACTCACTTTCTGGTATGGCCACGGCATCAACTGTTTTGCACATCTTTTTAATTACTGATCTTGCAATATCACACTGTGTTCTTTCTCAGCATTTTCATATTTGATTGTAATTCTAGGAAGTAGTTCATGAGTCATCTTACAGAGACATATGCCACATATGAATTCAGCCACCCATTACTTAACTGTTGACTATGAAGGAACTCCCCCCATGAACCATGGACCTTACCGTTGGTGGGGAGGCTTGCGTGCCTCAGCGATACAGATGGCCGTACCGTAGGTGCAACCACAACGGAGGGGTTTCTGTTGAGAGGCCAGATAAACATGTGGTTCCTGAAGAGGGGCAGCAGCCTTTTCAGTAGTTGCAGGGGCAACAGTCTGGATGATTGACTGATCTGGCCATGTAACATTAACCAAAACACCTTGCTGTGCTGGTACTGCGAACGGCTGAAAGCAAGGGGAAACTACAGCCATAATTTTTCCCGAGGACATGCAGCTCTTCAACTTGACTAGAAGAAGAGATCGGTTGGTAGGACATGTTTTGAGGCATCAAGGGATCACAAATTTAGCATTGGAGGGCAGCGTGGAGGGTAAAAATCGTAGAGGGAGACCAAGAGATGAATACACTAAGCAGATTCAGAAGGATGTAGGTTGCAGTAGGTACTGGGAGATGAAGAAGCTTGCACAGGATAGAGTAGCATGGAGAGCTGCATCAAACCAGTCTCAGGACTGAAGACCACAACAACAACAACAACATGAAGGAACTGACTCCTAATAAGTAAGATGATGCCTGTAGAAAAGTACAACAAAACAGTAATCTCAAAAAAGGACAGGATAGACAGTACATTCTGTAGGACATATTAAAAGTGATTGGTAAAAGAGACTTGGTGTGTTAAATGCAGCTTTTGTTTACATGATAATTGAATTGGATAGATAAACAACCTACTTGCTAAGTGGCGGCAGAACACACACATAAAAGAAGATTATAATTAGGCGAGCTTCAGAGCCAGTAGCTCATTCTTCAGGCAGAAGGGTTGAAGTTGAAGGAAGAGGGGTGAAGGATAGGTCTAGGAAAAAGGGTAGATTTTGAGAAAGTTACCCAGAACTGCAGATCAAGGGCTGACTTTCCAGATGGGATGTGATTCCACATCTACATACATACTCCACTAGCCACCATATGGTGCATGGCAGAAGGTACCCTGTCTCACTACAATAGTCTAAATAAAATTACTTGATAGTTGACATCAATCACTTGCTGCAACAATGTTGCCACATTGGCTACCAGCTACCGTTTGGTTACAGGTGACAACAAACAAGCAGCTCACTTCACAAATTATGTTAAATGTTTAACACAGAGCAATTTTTCTAGTGGCTGGTGCAAGGTATGTCAGAAATGTTGGATACTCTGTCGACTATTGATTTAAAGTGACCAGTGACTGAACTGGGGCAGACGACCCGTTTTGTATCCCTGACTGTAAACTTGTGTCCTAACCCAGCCGAGAAAATTGTGGTCAACAGTCTGCAGCAGTACTAATATCATGATCGCTTTGTTCATGGCAATTAAAGCTAACCCTTAAGGGTAAACGCACGACAACAAAAACTCAATTTCAGGGCTGAAAGCAAATTGAAATTTCTCCATGTCATTTGTTACCTGTAACTATCCTTACACTAGCTGCACATGCTGCCATGTTAGAAACCAGTGAACAGTCCATGTGGGCACTTGGTCGTGGATTATAGATGACTGAGGCAGATTCCAAATGAAGAAATAATGACAGGAAGAAAAATAAGACCAAATAGAACAGTCAAAACAATGATGAAAAATGATGCAGCAAATTATTAAAAATAGAAAAAAATATATTTAAACCAATTAATTGAATGAAAATAATAATCACACTCTTTTGGTTAGATTTAAAAATAAAAATTTTGCTACATTGATGAGATTCAAACCTACAACATGCTACATATTAGATTAATCTGCCAACCATTGTGCTATGCCACAGCACTGCATGAAGTATTTATATATGTGAATGTAGTGACCCAGTTGCAACTATGAATTGCAACCTTAAAAATTTCAGTTTCACGCAGTGTAGTGAAAAGCTTATCTAATGTAAGATGATCTCTGTGAATATGATAACTATATGTATGATACTGAATCACACCTTGTGCTGAGTTATTCAGTAGTGTTTGGTTAGTGCTATGAATGAAATGTGTGTCTTTCATTAGCATTGTTAATGTGTGTTGTTTTTGGTGTAGCTATCGCGTGTCATGAAATACATAATAAAAGTGTCGGGCTCGTAATTCGGGATACAAATACATCAAGAAAGAATGCTGAACCAGGAATTGGAAGTGACTGGCCAATTTTGGTGGAGTTTGGCAACAGCAGACAGTTCAAGCATGACGCTGACTACTCTTATTGGCGTTTGAAGTGCCAACTATCAAGTAATTTTATTTCAACTGTAGTCAGTTCCTTTCCCGTTCCATCTGCCAATTGAGTGAGGAAAAAGTGAATGTCTATATGCCTCTCTATGAGTCCTAATTTGTTGTCTCTTATCTTTGTGGTCCTTACGCATAATGTATGTTGGTGCAAGCAGAATTGTTCTGCAGTCAGCACAGTGTTCCTCAAAATCCCTCCAGGGATTCCCATTTGAGTTCCAGAAACATCTCCATAATACTTGTATGTTGTTGTTTCAACCTACTGTTAACAAATCTAGTATCCTGCCTCTGAATTACCTCAATGTCTGCTTTAATTCGACCCCTTGCGGATACCAGACACTCAAACTGTACTCAAGAAGAGATCACACTAGCATCCTATATGTGATGTCCATCACAGCTGAGCCACACTGTAGTAAAATCCACCCAACAAACAAAAGATGATTATTCGCCTTCCCTACCATGACCCTCACACGTTTGTTCCATTTCATATCGCATTGCAATGTTACGTCCAGATATTGAAACAATGTGACTTCTTCATTCATGACACTACTAATGCTGGATTCTGGCATTATGGATTTGTTTTTCCAACTCCTCTGCAGTAACTTATATTTTTCTACATTTAGGGTTAGCTGTCATTTATCACACCAACTGGGAACTTTGTCCAGGTCATCTTTTATCCTCCTAAATCACTCAACGATGACACCTTCCATACACCACAACATCATCAGCAAACAACCATAGATTACTGTCCACTTTGTCCATCAAATCAGTTATGCACATAGAAAATATGAGTAATAGTGCTCCTATCACACATCCCTGGAACGATCCTAATGATACCCCAGTCACTGATGGACACTCACCGTCGGGATAATGTAGTGGGTTCTATTACTTCAGAAGTCTTTGAGCCACTCACATGTCTGGGAATGTATTCCATGTGCTTGTACCTTTGTTAAAAGTCTGCATTGAGTCATTATGTCAAATGCTTCTCGGAAATCAAGAAATATGGAATCTGGGTTTGTGAATTTTGTGATGGCAAAGTTAGAGGAGCAATGCATCTGCATTAAATTTTGTGTGAAACTCAAGAAAACCTTTACAGAGACACACCAAATGATGCTGGGAGCCTACAGCGATGAGTACTTAAGCCATACTCGGTGTTACATATTATTCACACGTTTTAAAAATGGCTTTACAAAAGTCAAACATGATCCTTGTTCAGGACGCTCTTAGATGTCCACTGATGATGCTTGTGTCAGGAACGTCAACGAAATTGTGTGTGCCAGTCGAAGATTCACTGTCCGAGAGATTGTAGAAGAATGTAACATTTCAATTGGATCATGTTATGAAATGACACAGCATCTTGGAATGCATTGTGTTGCCGTCAAGTTCATTCCACACTCATGAGTCAAGACCAAAAAAACTTTTTGGATCTTACAAATGAGACTGAGATGTTCCTTGTGAGAATAGTATGACCCCTGCAGACTTCTTTTTATTTCCAAAGGTGAAAAGGATGAAGTTTTGCAATGGTAGATGAGATAAAAGAAAATTCGCAGACGGCACTTTATGCGACCCAGCAAGATGTGTGTCAAGACTGCTCCTGGAAGTGGAAATGATATTGGGAGCAGTGTATCAATTTTGGAGTAGAGTATTTTGAAGGAGACAATCCATAGTAACTAAAAGATAAGCATAGAAAATTTTGTGGACAAAGTTCTGGAATTTTTTGAACAGACATTGTATGACAAAAGGGCATGCTGAGTTGCCCATGAGTGATGCTTTGTACTGATTTGTGGACATAAACTTATTGGTCTCTGTGAAACTGATTAGATTCAAACCCAGAATATGTTCAAGAATTCTGCAGCAAACTGATGTTACGGGTATTGGTCTGTAATTTCGCGGGTCTGTTCTTTCGCCCTTCGTACATACAGGAGACGCCTCTGTATTTTTTCCCCAGTTGCTTAGGTCTTTCTGCTGGGTGAGAGATTCACAATAAATACAAGCTAAGTAAGGGTCTAGTGCCATATAGCACTCTTTGTAAAACCAAATTGAGATTCCATCTGCAACTGGTGACTTATTTGTTTTTAATTATTTCAGGTGTCAGGGATGCTTACGAGGGTGGTTTGAAAAGTTCTTGAAACAGAATAGAAAAAAAGTACTTATGTCACTGAAACTTTTTTGTTTTTCAATGTACCCTGCTTGTAGATTAATTCACTTGGTCCAACAGTGTTCCAATACCTTGATCCCATCTCGACAATGATTTTCCTCCAGGCCTACAAAATAGTTGTCAACTCAGGCTACCAATTCTTAATTTAAGTGAATCTTCATCCACAAAGAAAAATTTTCAGTTTAGGGAAGAGGCACGTGTGGCAACAATTCATACCTTAGTTTGTGTAATTTTACCATGGCGATGGCACATGCGTGCGAGCGTGCATTGGCTTGATGCTAGATGACTTTCTTCCTTATTAAACCTGGCCTTTTTCTCATATCTTTTGTTGCAATTTGTCCAGAAGGTTAGCATAGTATTCTCCAGTAATTGTTTGCCCAGTGGGGAGATAAAGTACAAACAGAATCCCCTTCTCATCCCAGAACACTGATGCCATGATCTTCCCCGCTGAAGGAATTTGGTGGCGCATCCCAGAACACTGACGCCATGTCCTTCCCCGCTGAAGGAGTTTGGCGGCGGAGATTCAGCATGTTTCCAATGCTTTGATTGTTGCTTTGTCTCTGGGGTATAGTAGTAAACCAAAGTTTCCTCGTGGTCACAAACCAGCACAAAAGTTCTTGTTTGTTTCTCCTAAAACAGGCCAAACATTGTTGTGATATGTCCATTCTCATGTGTTTTTGACCCAGCATCAAGAGTCGCGGCACCCATCTTGTGAATACCTTTCAGATGACATCTGGCAAGCGTGAGCAATTTCATGCACTCTAAATTGGTTATCCTCCTTGATCATTATGCGCACTTTTGCGATGATTTCTAGAGTAGTGACACATCTTGGCTGACCTATTCATGGATGATCATCATCTAAGCTCTCCTGACCAAATTTAAATTCATTTATCCACTTGACAACAGTTGAAGACAAAGGAGCAGAGCCCCTGGTGTATTCTGGAAATCGGCATGAATGTCCTTCGCTTTTATACCTATCTTTATGAAGTACTTCATCACTGCTTGAATCTTTGAATCTCTACCCGCCCCCCCCCCCTCCCCCCCCCCCCCCCCCCCCCCCCGTCTTTGCAGATCACTACACAGGAACAACAACAGAGCCGTGTCACTGCCACAGCTCTCTTCCAAGAGCACTGACATGGCACATGTTTACAGGTGATTGTTGTTAGGTGTCTTTGTGCTATTGTCAAATGACGGTATGTTTATATGATTCTCTTGCATGAATTATTTCTTAAATGTAAAATTTAAAACATTTATCTCCTACTGCCACACCAGACTGGTCAAGTGACATGATGGAAACCTTTGACTCACTTAGTGATTTTACATAGGACAATAATTTCCCCTGCTTCTCAGCCAGATCTTTTGCTGAGGTATGACAGTGGTAGTAACCTTTCCTTGTTGCCATTTGGCATTCTCTTTTGAACCAAGAGTGCAGTAGCTTTTCCTTCCTCAGTATTTTCCGAATTTCATTGTTAAACCACAGTGGCTCTTTTGCATCCTTAATTCGTTTACTAGGTACAGACTTGTTGAGAGTGCAATTCACGATCTGTTTAAGCTTTGACCATAATCTCTCTACGTCCATCTTAATGGAACTAAGTGATGTCAGTTCTGTCTAAGTGAGATGCTAACATCTGCTTATCTGCTCTTTCTGGCATGAACGTTTTCCTAGCCTTTTTGACTGATTTATTAATTTTTGTAACCTTAGTTATTATGATGTTATCATGATTATTAATCCCCATTTCTATGCTGAAGTCATTGATGATATCTGGCCTGTTTGTAACTACAAGGTCTAAGATATTTCCATTGCATGTGGCATGCCAAACTAGGTGCTCAAGACAATTTTTGAAAACCA
Organism: Schistocerca americana; assembly: GCF_021461395.2. Classification (NCBI taxonomy): domain Eukaryota; kingdom Metazoa; phylum Arthropoda; class Insecta; order Orthoptera; family Acrididae; genus Schistocerca; species Schistocerca americana. The sequence continues at coordinate 765,603,863 of NC_060123.1, forward strand.
CATTCAAAAGTGCTTCACAAGATTGACTGCACCCCCTGCAATGAAGCCATAGGCTACCATCTATACTCAGTAGGCTAAATTAACCTCCAACTAGTATTGCATGATCTAGGTATTGACGTGCTACTGTCTGTAGACTTTCTGTGAATGGCTCCAAAACTGTCATAGCAGAACCGGGTGGCTGATTAAAACATTCATTAATTAACTTGATTTCACGTAGACTTGTTATATGCAACCAGATAACTTCACTGTCACAATCAGCTTTGACCTCAATAGAGACAATAGACACTCCCTCTCCTACAGTGTCTAACCTGCCTTTCCGATATATATTCCATTAATCACTAAATATGTCAGAGCTTTCAACTCTGGGTTTCAGCCAGCTCTCAGTCTCTGAGAATAATTTGAGTGCGAGACTTTCCTGGATGGCAGTAAATTCGAAAACTGTGTTACAAGTACTTTGACAACTGATAAAATTTTGACAATCTACACTGGAGTGAATTCAAAAGATAAACCTCAACCAACATTGAATGTATCTTGGTGATAAAGAGCCCAAATAAATAAATAGATGATTTTATTCCATTTCATCTGATTGAATGAAACACACACAGCATAACTACTCAGAAAACAACTATAGTGCTGATTACATTTACTATCATACATGTAGCACTCTGAGAACATTTCACCTTGTCATAGTAGTCCTGTGTTTTGGAACTAGGCAGTGCTTCATTTCACAAAGCGAAAGGAATGGCTTGTGTGTGTAAAAAAAAAAAAAAAAAAAAAAAAAAAAAAAAAAAAAAAAAAAAAAAGAGGAAATAGTGGTTGCTGGTGTTTTTAACACTATCATTCAATTTAGTTCCTATTGTGAACTTTGCAGCTAGGATATGTAAATGCTCTGAGACTGCTATTGATAATATCTTTATGAACAAATCTAGGGGAAAAAAGTCATATCACAAAACCAATAGTAAATGGACTATCTGATCACAACGTGCAGCATCCTGTGTTAAATGTTGAAACTTGTCAGGATAAAAAAAATATTAAATCTGAGTACAGGAGGATAATAAATAAGCCAGAAATTGAGGAATTCAGGAAATTGCTCAAAGACATGAACTGGAGAGATGTTTACCTGACTCAAATGGAAAATACAAAGCATTTATTAATAAAGTTACCTCCTCTTTTGAAAATTGTTTTCCCCTAAACGTAACTCAAATCACACAGAAGTCAAAAGATAAACCATGGATTACACAAGGAATAAAGATATCATGTGGGGAAAAAGGAGACTGTATCTACTATCTAGGAACATTTCTGATATTAGAATTGTAATGCATTGCAAAGAATACTGCAAAATATTGAATCAAGTAATCCAGAAATTGAAGTAGCTTTATTAAGAGAAAAAGATAATTGTATCAACAAAATAAGAACTGTATGGGATATAGTGAAGACAGATAGAAGTGGGGCCAAAAAGGAAGTGGAACAGATAGCTCTAAAAGTAGATGAGGCTTTGGTAACAAGTGCATGTAGTGTTGTAAATCTCTTAAGCAAGACTTAATTTTTGTTACTGACGGCTCGGGGTTATCAGGTTCGGTGAATGGTGCAATGGAGTATCTGGGACCAGTCTTTGAAGAACATTGTGTAGAACCTATTCAAGGAACTTTGAATTCCGACCATTGCTTCTCAGTATACTTACTCCTTAATGAAATTTGTTGCAAGTTACATATCTATATTTCCAACAAATAGCTCAATACATATTATCAATACTAGGAATAAGAACAATCTACATAAAGACCTAAAATCACTTATGTTGGTCCAAAAGGGGGTCCAATATTCAGGAACACACATTTTCAATAAATTACCAGCACCCATTAAAAACTTGGTTTCAGATAAAGCACAGTTTAAACAGAGTTTGAATGACTTTTTGATAGGCAATGCCTTCTACTCTATAGATGAATATCCTAACAGAGACTGAAAGGCCAGCTTAAGTAAAAATATGTTAGATTTAAGATTTGACAGCACTTGGTTGCAACAGTCAATATTAAGTATTTTGTGTATGATAAATTTATCAATAGTGCATAACAATGTTTCATTCTGACAGTGTATTAATTCTGTAAATATTAGCTTTTCCAGTTTACTGTATTGTATTCACCTATTTTGACAATCTCGTGACAAATGATCAGGGAAGTATTCATTATATTAAAATGTTTTGTGTTATACATTCTGACATGTTCCACACCCTCGAGAATCATCTCATTTTTTCGGTGTATGTAATGAAAACTGAATCAAATCAAATCCAATCACCATCTCTCGTCATGTAATAACTTCACTTCTTCTTCTTCCCTTGTCGTCTCCTGTTTTTCCAGTACTCGTCCATCTCCTCCTCATGTTTTTCCCCCTTTATTCTATTCGTGTTGTTCTCAATCCCCTATTTCTTCTGCATTGAAAGCCTTTTATTTTTATTTACTTATTTTTTTTATTGAGGTGAGTCTCTACGGACTGCGTGGTAACAACCGACTTCACTCTAGTGTCCAGGTCTTGTTCTTGCTCCAGCTTTGACTTCCTGCCAGTATCTTCTGAGCCCCTGCAAGAAGTGCCTTTTTATGCTCTTCAGATAATGGTCCTCACTGTCTTTCGGATGTTGATGCCATGTTAAAACCTTGGTAGTTGGTCACCAATCTTCTAAATTTGTTCCTTTCAGGAATTTCTCTCTGAGATACCAATCTGCTTAAGATCTTTTTCACATTCTTTGAACCATCTCGGCCTCGTTTTCTTAGATAGGATGAAACTCCGTATTCTTTTTGTTAGTCAATCACCGTCCATTTTCATGAGATGACCATAAAATAACAATCATTTCTTTGTAATGGATGCTGTGATAGGTTCTGTCTCACTGCACGTGTCCTCATTTGCTCTCATTCGTCATTGTCCATCGACCCATCTATTACCTTAGGATTTTCCTTAATATCCTACACTCACGCTTTTCCAGCCACTCAGCTTGACCTTGTCTATTCGTGGTCAAAGTTTTGGATGCTTATAAGCCCTCAGGTTGTACAACTGTATTATAATGTTGGAACTTGGCCCATATACTCATAGACTTTTTGTTATAAGTATTCTTTGTCAGTTGGTATGCTTGGTCTAACTTCCTCATCCCGACAATTGCTTCTTCTTTTAATCCATTCTCCTGGTGGATGACTTCACCGAGATACCTGAAATTCTTAACTCATCCGATTTTTTCCCAGGTTGGTTATCTTCCATTCAGGTCCGTCACAGATGTTCGTCATATATTTTGTCTTTTGAATAGAGATCTGGAGTCTAACTTTTTTCATCAATTTCTGACAGCCTATTTATCTTGTTGATTGCTGACTCTATGTTGTTAGCAAAAATGGCCAGGTCAGCCGCAAAATCTAAGCAGTCAATGCACACCCCTTTGTTCTTAGGACCAAGTCTGAACCACTCTTCATTTGTTTCTTCTTGGGCTAATAACTTTCTCCACTCTCGAATGACCTTTTCCAAGACACAATTGAAAAGGAGAGGGATAGTCCATCTCCTCGTCTTATGTCCGTTCTGATTGTAAAGGGTTCAGATACCTCACCCATAAGTTTAATTTTCGACACTGTGTTAGCAAGAGTTTGTTTGATCAGCTTTCTTGATGTATTATCCACCCCAAACTTTTCCAAAATATTCATTAATGCATGTCAGTCGATGGAGTCATATACTTTCTGAAAATCAACAAACATGACCACATAGTTATTTCTTCCAATTTTTTTTTGTACCTCATGATGTTCTTCAGGTTAAAGATCTGTTCTGCGCAAGAATCACCCTTTTGGAAACCAGCTTGATAGTCCCCAATCAGTTGGTTACAATGATCTTCTATTCTATTCTGTATCACTTTCGAGAGAATCTTATATGGAACAGATACTAAAGAGGTACCCCTATAGTTATTGACATTCTATTTATCACCTTTTTTGTGTAGACGATGGATTAAAGCTGACTGCCATTCAGTTGGTATCATCCTAGCTCTCCAGATCTCCTCAAAAAGTTGGACTAGTATATCTAGAGTTTCATTATTTGCCAGCTTTAGTAGTTCCACGACTATTGAATCCTCTCCAGCTGCCTTATTATTCTTAAAGTTGTTGATGATCTCTTTGGTCTCCTCTTTACTAGATGGAGATGAGGGGTAGTTTGTGGATTGGGGCACATACAGGGAATCTTTCTTTCGGTTCATCACAATTAAGTAGGTTTTCAAAGTAACGAGACATTATCTTGCAGTTTTTTTGTTGGTCAGGCCGAGTGTGGTGTGTGTACTGTAAGACCTTCAGTGCACACACCATCAGATTATTTGACTTGTTGCTCTAACAAAGTAAGCGAGTGTCAGCAATATGTCTCGTGGTCTTATCATGGCGTATTTATCTTCTGCCATTAGGTCAGACGATAGAAATGCCACTTGCACGCTGAGAGTAGCAGATTGACGGTGACCAACTTTAAACAGAACTTGATTAATTTTCACATACATTTATTAAAATAATAACAAATATAAAAATTACTTAACTTGGTTCTGGATGCTATTTACAATTGACAATCTGAAGTTCCTTTGGTATTGATACATTAATCTTATTCTCACATATATCTCGGGTACTTGACGAAAGTGTCTATACATTTATCTTCATGGCAATGTACAGGAATATGGTAATCTTATTAGGCGCAGACTGAATCTTGACTATGGACTGGTACAGACAATTGTAGAACTCGTACAGACTGGTACAGACTATGCAGACTGGTACAGACTAATGCAGACTGGTGCAGACAAATGCAGACTGACTGGTCGAAGGTCTTTACACTCGTTATAATACCTCGCACGTTCATGTATCACTGCGCGAGTGTGATGCGCGAGGAGAAAGTGTTCTATCTTAGCAGCAATCTCATTGGCTGTGTTACATATTAATACGCGGATCGGCGGAAGCAGAATTTGGTCCGTCTCTGTGGCAGCGCCATCTCGTAGTGCGGAGATGGACGAGTGCTGCGCCTGCGCTGTTGTGCTTAGCGGGGCTCACTCTAGTGGGAAATTTGTGTACGCGCTGAATATGTGGAACTATGTACACAACACTGAGCTTTCCATTTTCGTCTCTAAAACAAAAACTAGGGGCTTGCTATCCTTTCAAATTCGATTTGAACGTCTGATAGAAGTCTCTGACATTGTTTATCTGGAAACGCTGATCGATCTGTTATAACTGCTGTTTCTCATGCAACTGCTTAGCCCTTCGTAGAGTTCTGGCTGCATATTTTCGAACTTCATGGAATACATCAAAATCATCAGGTCTCCTGGTAGAGTTCCACTTTTTCCATGCACTTGCTGTTTGGCCCACCACCTCACCACAAACCTCATTCCACCATGTATGATTCCTCTTTTTAGCTGTCAGGATTTTAGTATTAGCTGCTTGTTGGATCATGGAGTCAATGTCTGCCCATTTATGGGATTCAACTGTCAGTTACTGGTGGCATTGTTCCAATATGTTTTGATTGATTTTGAGCTTCGCAATATCATATTTATGAATTTTATTTCCGGTTTTCATGGTCTTATTGAGAGGGATGAAATTAATTTTGATCTTGGAGAGGTGATGATCCTTTTAAATTCAGTATTTTATCTGTAAAAAGGTTTCTTTCTATTATTTCTGATTGTTTGATGTTGTTTCTTTCTTATTTCTGTAATCCATGCTATCATTGATTCCTTCTTCCAGAACTACTCATTCAGTAGAGGTCTCTAAAAAAGATTAATCTTCTTTTAGCCATTACTTCTGATATTTTCTCAAAATTTTTGTAGATCTCCTCATTACTTCTCATTTTCCAGCCATCTGTAGCTTGTATTGCAACCATTATTTTCTAATAATGCTCCTTTGAGGAACCTCTGTTCTGTCCAGCTTATAGTTCATCATTAGGCATCCTCAACCATATAAACATCCTGGTCATACCACTGTGGGATAGTGTCTTAGTTTTGTTTTTTTAGTTGTACATTTCTTGTTGTAAATATCCTTTGTCAAACAATTTGCTCTCTCCAGTTTTCTGACTCTTGCATCTACTGTTAATTCTTCTAGTCCATTTTGTTGTACAGTTTGTCCAATATATTTAAATTTACTTCCTAATGCTATTTTACATTTTTGTTTTTCTAAGAGTGTTGATGCATTGTTTGAAATTGTCATCAATGTTGTTTTTTCGGCTGAAATTTTGGGACCAGCTCCCTTTGCTATTTCTTCCAAAAGATTTCTTTCAATAACTGTCTGCCAGATTTTTTGAAAGTATATCAGAATCATCTGCAGAAGCCAGGCAGTTTACCTTAATTCCATTTGTTTTTCATCCTAAAATTATTGGTTCAATTTTGTGATTTTTTTTTCTCCAAATTCCAGATACTTTCTATTTTTTCTAGAATGCAGTGTACAGTAAAGGTGATAAACTGTCCCCTTGTCTAACATCAGTTTTTATTTCAAATGGTTGAGATACTTCTCCCATAAATTTAGCTTCTGCCATCCTATTTGCTAGTGTTTTGAGGATTATGTTTGCTTTAACACAAAATTCTTTGATGATTTTACCTATAATTTCTCTGCCTACCAAATCAAATGTTTTCTTGAAACCAATACATGATACTATTATAGGTTTGGTGATTAACAGTATGTGGAGAATTATCAATTTTCTAATAAACATCTGCTCTGTGCAGGGTCTTCCCTTTCTAGAGCTCCTTGAGATTCTCCCAGTTATTTGTCTAAAGTTTCTACAACTCTGTCCAGAGAATTTTTGATAATATTTTGTATACCACTGGCAGAAGTGAGGCATCTCTGCAATTGTTGACATTTTGTGTGTCCCCTTTTTTTCATAGCTGTGGATTAATGCTTTCCATAATCTCTTCAGCTTTCCAAATGTTCTCAAACAGCAGTCGTAGATCATTTGTGTCTTCTGACTATTTCAATAATTTTTCTGTAGTGGAGTCTTCATTTGTTGCTTTGAAGTGTTGGAATGATTTGATGGCTTCATGAATTTATTGTTCTGTTAGTGGAAAATCTTCCTCCAGATGTTGTGGGACTGCTATTATATATTGCTACAATGTGCTGTTATTATTATTGTTGTTGTTGTTGTGGTTGTTTGGTTGCCTGTTCTTCAGCACTATCTTTCTGTTTCGTTTATCTATTTGCCGCCATTTTAGCCCATTTACCGGTATTTTCAGCTTGTTTTTCACTTATTTGACCTTTTGGTGGCTCCTCTTGAAGAGATCTTATTTCTCAGCATTTAAAATTACATCATCTGCTGCTCTTTCGCAACTCAATTTCATCATGTCCAGTCTAGTTTTTTCATTCATTTAACCATCCATCTTCCTTGACTCAAGATCCTGAATTTTCATCCGTAATTCTTGAACAGTCTCATTTCTCTTTTTACATTTTCCAGATGAAGAAACTTTTGGTCCTCAAAGCTAAGATTAGTATCAGTTTTTTTATTTGTTTCTGCCTATGGCTGCTATATCTCTTTAGTTAGAATATTTTCTCTCTCTGTATTTGATTATAGTCTAAGTCTGAATATTTTTATAAGTACATTTATTGCTGTAGCAATGAGTAAAATAAATTGTATTGCACTGCCTGTAGCATGTAGCACCATTTTGACTGTTAGTCCTCTTGCTGTACAAAAAGTAGCTTTGATGATTACTTAATGCAAGTATTTTGTAAGAGCTGTGGAATGGTTAGTATCTGTTTATATTTTTCTGATTAATTCAAGCTCGTCAATGCACATCCTGTGTTAAGGAAATATTTGAACTGAATTTACTGTGTGTTAAATATAAGCAGTGGATCCATTGGGGTAGTCTTTTTGGTAGAAATATGTCAAGGTGAACAAAACAGGAGATGAAACTTCCTGGCAGATTAAAACTGTTTGCCCGACCGAGACTCGAACTCGGGACCTTTGCCTTTCGCAGGCAAGTGCTCTACCAAAGCACGACTCACGTCCGGTACTCACAGCTTTACTTCTGCCAGTACCTCGTTTCCGCTGCAGAGTGAAAATCTCATTCTGAAAACAGGAGATGGTGAAGGAAGAGAGGGAAAAGATCAACATTTGCTTCTCATCAGCAATATAACTGGGTTGCAACATTCAGTGAAAATTATCTGTGACAGGAAGTTGTCAGAAATACATTTTTTGAAGAAACTTTATGTTTGTATAAGCATTTATTAAATTTAAAAAGTTGGATTTCATCTGTTAATACAAAAGATAATGTTTTGCATTGCAGGCATGCTAAACCTGTCAAAGATGAAGAATCGGACAATGATTCTTATTGGAGGATAACAGTATGTATAACTTAAACTTGAGATTCTTGAAAATAAAGCTAGTCAGTATTTCTTAACAGTACTGATTTAAATACATCTAAAGATCGCTGTTACCTAAATGAAAGTTGACGAGCAAAGTCTTAGTGGTCTTTTGTATAAAATTGTCATAGGTGTTATTTACAAGAAGAGTAAATAGTTTCAATAGGAATGTGGTGAGACATTTAACAAATGTCATGACCACACATTAATAGGACCTTATAACACTACCATTATGATATTAGCATGCTTTTACGTAAATAACAGAAACCCTGTCTCTATGTTGCCACGTATAACCCTCTTACTAAAATTTAATTTAGTTTCCAAATAAAATACACTATGGAAGGATAGTCCTGTTTATAGGAAAAGATAATCAATAGAGTTATCCTTCTTACAGGATTTACCATGTGTTGCATCTAATGGATAAGAAAATTTGACTATTCACTTCTTTTCCTAAGATCTTACCCAGTGGCTAGATAGAAACACAGTATGAATAATAATATACTGAAGCTAGGACAACTCATTTCCAAGTTCATTTAGTGGTATGAAACATGTACTTAATGGTCACCAACCTATCCTGGCAATGAAATAGTGAAGTATTGGAGAAGCAGAAATGTGAATTTTGCCTACTTTCTTGCTACTGTTTAGTTTGGCTCTTCAAATAAATTACCCCACTTAAACAATTTTGGGCTACATCTTTATGCATTATGTTTTTAAAAAAGAAAAAGCCCAGTAGATAACTTCGAGGAAGGTAAAAAAAATTAGCCGGGGTGGGGGGGACAACCTTTAGAAAAGCACTTTCCATAATCAAGAAACTTAAATACTTAGACACTAAAGCACACACTTTTTAACTGAACATTTCACTTAAAGAAAACCTCTTTCATGGTGGAATTAACTTTCAAAAGCTATTATTCTTTGAACTAATTCTGTATAGCCATCTAACAGGTTTTAGTAACTTGGCTTCACTGTGATTGAATTTTATGTAACCAAACTACAACACTTTGCAATAGTTAAGAAAACATTTTTATTATTTACACTAAAGCTATTTAAATGGTGCCTCTTTATATTAACTTGGAACTTCATAAGTCTGTAAAACAGGACACTCGGATTAATCAAACACCAGGAAGGAACCCTATACAGATGTATGATTAGGATGAGATAACAGGGTGAACCAGTTTCCGTAAAGTTCAAGAATGATTATTAAAACACAGTTTAAATTAATGGTTCATGCCCTACAAAGGTAAAAATAGAAAAATATCTTATCTGTGGGCTGTAGGCTTGGGTGTGGCGAACAGTTATGACGGCTAAACTACCCACATAACAGCCTGCAAGTTTCTTGCTGTATGGGCTCAATTTCTCTACTTGGCTTCATTCAGTTCTACATACAGTAGCTCAACAACTCGCAGCTATGCTGCAAGCTGTTTGCAGTCTTCAACCGAGGCATTTTTATGAAAATTTGCAGGCAAAGCTTCTGCTCCACAAAGGAGTTACCTCAATCACTGCTGCCTACAGACTGTGTGACTTACTTCCCGCACTTGCTCAAGGTAGCACGCCAATTCGCCTTCCGAACCTTTTCCACTCTCCATAGCCATTTTCGTTTCAAACAAAAGCACACTGGCTTTTACATAACGCCTATTTCTTATATTGTTCCTAAGCATGACCATTTCTTAAATTGTCAAATTTACATCAACATGAACAATTTATACACACAAATATTTTTAAATACAAAATGTTATCAAAAAATTATTTAGACCCTTGGTATCCTTTGTAGAGGACTTGGGCAGGTTTGTCATATCCTAGTACACATTATTTTGTTACTTCCCTTCAGATATTCCATTTAGCTACATCTACAATTATTCCCAATGTTCAGCCTTTTGAGGTGTCCAGTGCGGGTTCCTCTCCACTTCCTGGGTGTATTGTAACGAGTTAGCTCCCAGGAACCTCTCAAACCACAAACTCTTAGAAGATTCACTCTTCTTGTACTTAAGTCAGCATTGTCACTTTTGTATTCAATCCCAATGCAATTTCTGTGTTTCATAGTCAATGTGAAGGTCCAAGGGATACAGAAAACCTGCACTGGTGCATCAGAATCCAATACCGGTCTCCCAGGAGCCACTGAAAGCACAAACTATAAGAAGATTCACTCTTCTTGTACTTAAGGCTACATTGTCTCATTTGTATTCAATCCCGATGCAATTACTGTGTTTCATGGTCAATGTGAAGGTCCAAGTAATACAGTAAACCAGCACTGGTGCATCGGAATCTAATACTGGTCTCATAGGAGCCGCTGAAAGCACAAACTCTTAGAAGATTCAATCTTCTTGTACGTAAGTCAGCATTGTGCATTAAGTATTCAATCCCGATGCGATTTCTGTGTTTCATGGTCAATGTGAAGGTCAAAGGGATACATTTAACGTTCACTGGTGCATCGGAATCTAATACAGGTCTCCCAGGAGCCGCTCAAACCACAAACGCTTAGAAGATTCACTCTTCTTTTACTTAATTGGCATTGTGCCTTTTGTATTCAATCCCGATGCAATTTCTATGATTCATGGTCAATGTGAAGGACCAAGGGATACAGTAAACCTGCACTGGTGCATCGGAAACTAATACTGGTCTCCCAGGAGCCGCTCAAACCACAAACTCTTAGAAAATTCACTCTTCTTGTACTTAAGTCGGCATTGTTCCTTTTGTTTCAATCCCGATGCAATTTCTGTGTTTCATGGTCAATGTGAAGGTCAAAGGGATACATTTAACGTGCACTGGTGCATCAGAATCTAATACTGGTCTCCCAGGAGCCGCTCAAACCACAAACTCTTAGAAGATTCACTCTCCTTGCACTTAAGTTGGCATTGTGCCTTTTGTACACAATCCCGATGCAATATCTGCGTTTCATGGTCAATGTGAAGATCCAAGGGATACAGTAAACTTGCACTGGTGCATCGGAATGTAGTACCGGCCTCCCAGGAGCCGCTCAAAGCACAAACTCTTAGACGATCACTCTTCTTGTACTTAAGTCGTCATTGTGCCTTTTGTATTCAATCCCGTTGCGATTTCTGTGATTCATGGTCAATGAGAAGGTCCAAGGGATACAGTAAACCTGCGCTGGTGCATCCGAATCCAATACTGGTCTCCCAGGAGCCGCTGAAAGCACGAACTCCTAGAGGATTCACTCTTCTTGTACTTAAGTCATCATTGTCCTATTTGCATTCAATCCCGATGCAATATCTGTATTTCATGGTCAATGTGAAGGTCCAAATGATAGAGTCAACCTGCACTGGTGAATGGGAATGTAATACTGGTTTCCCAGGAGCCGCTCAAAGCACAAACTCTTAGAAGATTAACTCTTCTTGTACTTAAGTCGGCAGTCCCTTTTGTATTCAATCCCGGTGCAATTTTTGTGTTTCATGGTAATGTGAAGATCCAAGGGATACAGTAAACCCGCACTGCTGCATTGGAATTTGATACTGGTCTCCCAAGCGCGGCTCAAAGCACTAACTCTTAGAAGATTCACTCTTCTTGTACTTAAGTCGGCATTGTCCCTCTTGTATTCAATCCTGATGCAATTTCTGTGTTTCATGGTCAATGTGAAGGTCCAAGGGATACAGTAAACCTGCACTGGTGAATCGGAATCTAATACTGGTCTCCCAGGAGCCGCTCAAAACACAAACAGTTAGAAGATTCACTCTTCTTGTACTTAAGTCGGCATTGTCCCTTTTGTATTCAATCCCGATGAAATTTCTGTGTTTCATGGGCAATGTAAAGGTCCAAGGGAAACAGTAAACCAGTACTGGTGCATCAGAATATAATACTGGTCTCCATGGAGCTGCTCAACCCACAACCGCTTAGAAAATTCACTCTTCTTGTACTTAAGTCGGCTTTGTCCCGTTTCTATTCAATCTCGATGCAATTTCTGTGTTTCATCTTCAATGTGAAGGTCGAAGGGATACAGTGAACCTGCGCTGGTACATCGGAATCTAATACTGGTCTCCCAGGAGCCGCTCAAAGCACAAACTCTTAGAAGATTCAATCTTCTTGTACGTAAGTCAGCATTGTGCATTAAGTATTCAATCCCGATGCGATTTCTGTGTTTCATGGTCAATGTGAAGGTCAAAGGGATACATTTAACGTGCACTGGTGCATCAGAATCTAATACTGGTCTCCCAGGAGCCGCTCAAACCACAAACTCATAGAAGATTCACTCTCCTTGTACTTAAGTCAGCATTGTGCCTTTTGTACACAATCCCGATGCAATTTCTGTGTTTCACGGTCAATGTGGAGATCCAAGGGATACAGTAAACTTACACTGGTGCATCGGAATCTAATACTATTCTCCCAGGAGCCGCTGAAAGCACAAATTCCTAGAAGATTCATTCTTCTTGTACTTAAATTGGCATTGTCCATTTTGTATTTAATCCCGATGCAATTACTGTGTTTCATGGTCAATGTGAAGGTCCAAATGATAGAGTCAACCTGCACTGGTGAATGGGAATGTAATACTGGTTTCCCAGGAGCCGCTCAAAGCACAAACTCTTAGAAGATTCACTCTTCTTGTACTTAAGTTGGCATTGTGCATTTGATTTCAATCGCGATGCAATTTCTGTGTTTCATGGTCATTGAGAAGTTCCAAGGGATACAGTAAACCTGCACTGGTTCATCGGAATCCAATACTGGTCTCCCATGAGCCGCTCAAACCACAAACTCTTAGAAGATTCACTCTTCTTGTACTTAAGTCGGCATTGTGCATTTAGTATTCAATCCCGATGCGATTTCTGTGTTTCATGGTCAATGTGAAGGTCCAAGAGATACAGTAAACCTGCACTGGTGAATCGGAATCTAATACTGGTCTTCTAGGAGCCGCTCAAATAACAAACTCTTAGAAGATTTACTCTTCTTGTATGTAAGTCGGCATTGTGCATTTGTTATTCAATCCCGATCCAATTTCTGCCTTTCATGGTCAATGTGAAGGTCCAAGGGATACAGTACACCTGCACTGGAGCATCAGAATCCAATACTGGTCTCCAAGGAGCCGCTCAAATCAATTTCTTAGATGATTAACTCTTCTTGTACTTAAGTTGGTAGTCCCTTTTCTATTCAATCCCAATGCAATTTCTGTGTTTTATGGTCAATGTGAATGTCCAAGGGATACAGTAAACCTGCACTGGTGCATTGGAATCTAATACTGGTCTCCCAGGAATCGCTCAAAGCCCAAACTCTTAGAAGATTCACTCTTCTTGTACTTAAGTCGGCATTGTGGTTTTTGTTTTCAATCCCGATGCAATTACTGTGTTTCATGGTCAATGTGAAGGTCCAAGTAATACAGTAAACCAGCACTGGTGCATCGGAATCTAATACTGGTCTCATAGGAGCCGCTGAAAGCACAAACTCTTAGAAGATTCAATCTTCTTGTACGTAAGTCAGCATTGTGCATTAAGTATTCAATCCCGATGCGATTTCTGTGTTTCATGGTCAATGTGAAGGTCAAAGGGATACATTTAACGTTCACTGGTGCATCGGAATCTAATACAGGTCTCCCAGGAGCCGCTCAAACCACAAACGCTTAGAAGATTCACTCTTCTTTTACTTAATTGGCATTGTGCCTTTTGTATTCAATCCCGATGCAATTTCTATGATTCATGGTCAATGTGAAGGACCAAGGGATACAGTAAACCTGCACTGGTGCATCGGAAACTAATACTGGTCTCCCAGGAGCCGCTCAAACCACAAACTCTTAGAAAATTCACTCTTCTTGTACTTAAGTCGGCATTGTTCCTTTTGTTTCAATCCCGATGCAATTTCTGTGTTTCATGGTCAATGTGAAGGTCAAAGGGATACATTTAACGTGCACTGGTGCATCAGAATCTAATACTGGTCTCCCAGGAGCCGCTCAAACCACAAACTCTTAGAAGATTCACTGTCCTTGCACTTAAGTTGGCATTGTGCCTTTTGTACACAATCCCGATGCAATATCTGCGTTTCATGGTCAATGTGAAGATCCAAGGGATACAGTAAACTTGCACTGGTGCATCGGAATGTAGTACCGGCCTCCCAGGAGCCGCTCAAAGCACAAACTCTTAGACGATCACTCTTCTTGTACTTAAGTCGTCATTGTGCCTTTTGTATTCAATCCCGTTGCGATTTCTGTGATTCATGGTCAATGAGAAGGTCCAAGGGATACAGTAAACCTGCGCTGGTGCATCCGAATCCAATACTGGTCTCCCAGGAGCCGCTGAAAGCACGAACTTCTAGAGGATTCACTCTTCTTGTACTTAAGTCATCATTGTCCTATTTGCATTCAATCCCGATGCAATATCTGTATTTCATGGTCAATGTGAAGGTCCAAATGATAGAGTCAACCTGCACTGGTGAATGGGAATGTAATACTGGTTTCCCAGGAGCCGCTCAAAGCACAAACTCTTAGAAGATTAACTCTTCTTGTACTTAAGTCGGCAGTCCCTTTTGTATTCAATCCCGGTGCAATTTTTGTGTTTCATGGTAATGTGAAGATCCAAGGGATACAGTAAACCCGCACTGCTGCATTGGAATTTGATACTGGTCTCCCAAGCGCGGCTCAAAGCACTAACTCTTAGAAGATTCACTCTTCTTGTACTTAAGTCGGCATTGTCCCTCTTGTATTCAATCCTGATGCAATATCTGTGTTTCATGGTCAATGTGAAGGTCCAAGGGATACAGTAAACCTGCACTGGTGAATCGGAATCTAATACTGGTCTCCCAGGAGCCGCTCAAAACACAAACAGTTAGAAGATTCACTCTTCTTGTACTTAAGTCGGCATTGTCCCTTTTGTATTCAATCCCGATGAAATTTCTGTGTTTCATGGGCAATGTAAAGGTCCAAGGGAAACAGTAAACCAGTACTGGTGCATCAGAATATAATACTGGTCTCCATGGAGCTGCTCAACCCACAACCGCTTAGAAAATTCACTCTTCTTGTACTTAAGTCGGCTTTGTCCCGTTTCTATTCAATCTCGATGCAATTTCTGTGTTTCATCTTCAATGTGAAGGTCGAAGGGATACAGTGAACCTGCGCTGGTACATCGGAATCTAATACTGGTCTCCCAGGAGCCGCTCAAAGCACAAACTCTTAGAAGATTCAATCTTCTTGTACGTAAGTCAGCATTGTGCATTAAGTATTCAATCCCGATGCGATTTCTGTGTTTCATGGTCAATGTGAATGTCAAAGGGATACATTTAACGTGCACTGGTGCATCAGAATCTAATACTGGTCTCCCAGGAGCCGCTCAAACCACAAACTCATAGAAGATTCACTCTCCTTGTACTTAAGTCAGCATTGTGCCTTTTGTACACAATCCCGATGCAATTTCTGTGTTTCATGGTCAATGTGGAGATCCAAGGGATACAGTAAACTTACACTGGTGCATCGGAATCTAATACTATTCTCCCAGGAGCCGCTGAAAGCACAAATTCCTAGAAGATTCATTCTTCTTGTACTTAAATTGGCATTGTCCATTTTGTATTTAATCCCGATGCAATTACTGTGTTTCATGGTCAATGTGAAGGTCCAAATGATAGAGTCAACCTGCACTGGTGAATGGGAATGTAATACTGGTTTCCCAGGAGCCGCTCAAAGCACAAACTCTTAGAAGATTCACTCTTCTTGTACTTAAGTTGGCATTGTGCATTTGATTTCAATCGCGATGCAATTTCTGTGTTTCATGGTCATTGAGAAGTTCCAAGGGATACAGTAAACCTGCACTGGTTCATCGGAATCCAATACTGGTCTCCCATGAGCCGCTCAAACCACAAACTCTTAGAAGATTCACTCTTCTTGTACTTAAGTCGGCATTGTGCATTTAGTATTCAATCCCGATGCGATTTCTGTGTTTCATGGTCAATGTGAAGGTCCAAGAGATACAGTAAACCTGCACTGGTGAATCGGAATCTAATACTGGTCTTCTAGGAGCCGCTCAAATAACAAACTCTTAGAAGATTTACTCTTCTTGTATGTAAGTCGGCATTGTGCATTTGGTATTCAATCCCGATCCAATTTCTGCCTTTCATGGTCAATGTGAAGGTCCAAGGGATACAGTACACCTGCACTGGAGCATCAGAATCCAATACTGGTCTCCAAGGAGCCGCTCAAATCAATTTCTTAGATGATTAACTCTTCTTGTACTTAAGTTGGTAGTCCCTTTTCTATTCAATCCCAATGCAATTTCTGTGTTTTATGGTCAATGTGAATGTCCAAGGGATACAGTAAACCTGCACTGGTGCATTGGAATCTAATACTGGTCTCCCAGGAATCGCTCAAAGCCCAAACTCTTAGAAGATTCACTCTTCTTGTACTTAAGTCGGCATTGTGGTTTTTGTTTTCAATCCCGATGCAATTTCTGTGTTTGATGGTCCATGTGAAGGTCCGATGGATACAGTAAACCCGCATTGGGTCATCGGGATATAATACTGGTCGCCCAGGAGCCGCTCTAACCACAAACTCTTTAAGATTCACTCTTCTTGTACTTACTTTGGCTTTGTGCCTTTTGTATTCAATCCCGATGAAATTTCTGTGTTTCATGGTCAATGTGAAGGTCCAAGGGATACAGTGTACCTGCACTGGTGCATCGGAATCGCATACTGGCCCCCAGGTGCCGTTCAAAACACAAACTCGTAGACGATCACTCTTCTTGTACTTAAGTCGTCATTGTGCCTTTTGAATTCAATCCCGATGCCAATTCTGTGTTTCATGATCAATGTGAAGCTCCAAGGGATACAGTAAACCTGCACTGGTGAATTGGAATCTAATACTGGTCTCCCAGGAGCCGCTCAAAGCACATACTCTTAGAAGATTCACTCTTCTTGTACTTAAGTCGGCATTGTGCATTTAGTATTCAATCCCGATGCTATTTCTGTGTTTCATGGTCAATGCGAAGGTCCAAGGGATACAGTAAACCTGCACTGGTGCATCGGAATCGAATACTGGTCTCGCAGGAGCCGCTCAAACCACAATCTCTTAGAAAACTCACTGTTCTTATACTTAAGTCGGCATTGTCCCTTTTGTATTCAATCCCCATGCAATATCTGTGTTTCATGGTCAATGTGAAGGTCAAAAGGGATACAGTAAACGTGCACTGGTGCATCGGAATCTAATACTGGTCTCCCAGGAGGCGCTCAAATCACAAACTCTTCGAAGATCCACTCTTCTTGTACTAAAGATGGCATTGTGAGTTTTGTATTCACCCCGATGCCATTTCTGTGGTTCATGGTCAATGTGAAGGTTCAAGGAATACAGTAAACCTGCACTGGTGCATCGGAATCTAATACTGGTCTCCCAGGAGCAGCTCAAACCGCAAAATCTTAGAAAATTCTCTCATCTTGTACTTCAGTCGGCATTGTCCATTTTGTATTCAATCCCGATGAAATTTCTGTGTTTCATGGTCAATATGATCGTCCAAGGGATACAGTAAACTGGCACTGGTTCATCGGAATCTAATACTGGTCTCCCATGAGCCGCTCAAACCACAAACTCTTAGAAGATTCACTCTTCTTGTACTTAAGTCGGCATTGTGCATTTAGTATTCAATCCCGATGCGATTTCTGTGTTTCATGTTCAATGTGAAGGTCCAAGGGATACAGTAAACCTGCACTGGTGCATCGGACTCTAATACTGGTCTCGCAGGAGCCGCTCAAACCACAATATCTTAGAAAATTCACTCTTCTTATACTTAAGTCGGCATTGTCCCTTTTGTATTCAATCCCCATGCAATTTCTGTGTTTCATGGTCAATGTGAAGGACAAAAGGGATACAGTAAACCTGCACAGGTGCATCGGAATATAATACTGATCTCCCAGGAGCCGCTTAAATTCTTAGAAGATTCGCACTTCTGGTACTTAAGTCGGAATTGTACCGTTTGTATCCAATCCCGATGCGATTTCTGCGTTTCATGGTCAATGTGAATGTCCATTGGATACAGTAAACCTGCACTGGTGCATCGGATTCTAATACTGGTCTCGCAGGTACCGCTCAAACCACAATCTCTTAGAAAACTCACTGTTCTTGTACATTAGTCGGAATTGTCCTTTTTGTATACAATGTCGATGCAATTTCTGTGTTTCCGGGTCAATGTGAAGGTCCAAGGGATATAGTAAACGTGCACTGGTGCATTGGAATCTAATACTGTTCCCCCAGGAGTTGCTCAAAGCACAAAATCTTAGAAGATTCGCTCTTCTGGTACTTAAGTCGGCATTGTGCCTTTTGTATTCAATCCCGATGCGATATCTGTCATTCATGGTCAATGTGGAAGTCCAAGGGTATACAGTAATCCTGCACTAGTGCATCAGAATCTAACACTAGACTCCCAGGAGCCGCTCAAAGCACAAACTGTTAGAAGATTATCTCTTCTTGTACTTAAGTTCGGTTTGTCCCTTTGTATTCAATCCCGATGTAATTTCTATGTTTCATGGTCAATGTGAAGGTCCAAGGGATACAGCAAACCTACACTGGGGCATCGGAATCTCACACTGGCCCCCAGGTGCCGTTCAAAGCACAAACTCTTAGATGAATCACTCTTCTTGTACTTAGGTCGACATTGTCCCTTTTGTATTCAATCCCGAAGCAATATCTCTGTTTCATGCTCAATGTGAAGGTCTAAGGGTTACAGTAAACCATCGCTGGTGAATCGGAAACTAATTCAGGACTTTCTGAAGCCGTTCAAAGTACAAACTCTTAGAAGATTCACTCCTCTTGTTCTTAAGTCGGCATTGTGCCCCTTGTATTCAATGCCGATGCGATTTCTGTGTTTCATGGTCAATGTGATGGTCCAAGGGATACAGTAAACCTGCACTGGTGCATCGGAATCTGATACTGGTCTCTCAGCAGCCGCCCAAACCACAAACTCTTAGAAAATTCACCTTCTTGTACTTAAGTCGGCATTGTCCCTTTTGTATTCAATCCTGATGCAATTTCTGTGTTTCATGGCCAATGTCAAGGTCAAAGGGATACAGTAAACGTGCACTGGTGCATCGGAATCTCATACAGGTCTCCCAGGAAACGCTCAAGGCACAAATTCTTAGAAGATTCACTCTTCTTGTACTTAAGTCAGCATTGTTCCCTTTGTATTCAATCCCGATTCGATTTCTGTGTTTCATGGTCAATGTGGATGTCCAAGGGATACAGTAAACCTGCACTGGTGCATCGGACTTCAATACTGGTCTCCCAGGAGCCACTCAATTCACAAATTACTAGAAGATTCACTCTTCTTGTACTTAAGTCGACATTGTCCCTTTTGTATTCAATCCCGATGAAATTTCTGTGTTTCATGGGCAATGTAAAGGTCCAAGGGATACAGTAAACCAGCACTGGTGCATCGGAATCTAATACTGGTCTCCCAGGAGCCACTCAAAGCCCAAAATTCTTAGAAGATTCACTCTTCTTGTACTTAAGTCAGCATTGTTCCCTTTGTATTCAATCCCGATTCGATTTCTGTGTTTCATGGTCAATGTGGATGTCCAAGGGATACAGTAAACCTGCACTGGTGCATCGGACTTCAATACTGGTCTCCCAGGAGCCGCTCAATTCACAAATTACTAGAAGATTAACTCTTCTTGTACTTAAGTCGACATTGTATCTTTCGTATTGGTCCGAAGGCAATTTGTGTGTTTCATGGTCAATGTGAAGGTCCAAGGGATACAGTAAACCTGTACTGGTGCATCCCAATCTAATACTGGCCTCCCAGGAGCCGCTGAAAGCACAACTCTTAGAAGATTCACTCTTCTTGTACTCAAGTCGGCATTGTGCGTTTTTTATTCAATCCCGATGTGATTTCTGTGTTTCATGGTCAATGTGAAGGTCAAGGGATACAATAAACCTGCACTGGTTCAACAGAATCTACTACTGGTCTCCCAGGAGCAGCTCAAACCACAAACGCTTGGAAAATTCTCTCATCCTGTACTTATGTCGGCATTGACCATTTTGTACTCAATCCCTATGAAATTTCTGTGTTTCATGGACAATGTGAAGGTCCAAGGTAAACAGTAAACCTGCGCTGGTGCATCGGAATCTAATACTGGTCTTTCAGGAGCCGCTCAAATCACAAACTCTTAAAAGATTCACTCTTCTTGTATTTACGTAGGCATTGTGCGTTTTGTATTCAATCCCGATGCAATTTCTGTGTTTCATGATCAATGTGAAATTCCAAGGGATACAGTAAACCTGCACTGGTGCATCGGAATCTAATACTCGTATCCCAGGAGCCGCTCAAAGCACAAACTCTGAAGTGATTCACTATTCTTGTACTTAAGTCGGCATTGTCCTTTTTGTATTCAATCCCGATGCAATATCTGTGTTTCATGGTCAATGTGAAGGACCAAGGGGTACAGTAAACCTGCACTGGTGCATCGGAACCTAATACTGGTCTAGCAGGTGCCGCTCAAACCACAAACTCTTAGAAAATTCACTCTTATTGTACTTAAGTCGGCATTGTCCGTTTTGAATTCAATCCCGGTGCAATTTCTGTGTTTCTTGGTCAATGTGAAGGTCCAAGGGATACAGTAAACCTGCACTGGTACATCGAAATTTAATACTGGTCTCCTAGGAGCCGCTCAAAGCACAAACTCTTAAAAATTCACTTTTCTTCTACTTGAGTTGGCATTGTCCCTAATGTATTCCCTCCCGAAGCAATTTCGGTGTTTCATGGTCAATGTGAAGGTCCAAAGGATACGGTAAACCTGCACTAGTGCATCGGAATCTAATACAGGTCTCCCATGAGTCGCTAAAGCACAAACTCTTAGAAGATTTACTCTTCTTGTAAATGGGCATTGTGCATTTTGTAATCAATCCCGATGCAATTTCTGTGTTTCATGGTCAATGTGAAGGTCCACGGGATACAGTAAACCTGCACTGGTACATTGGAATGTAATACTGGTCTCCCACGAGCCGCTCGAAGCACAAACCCTTACAAGATTCACTCTTCTTGTACTTATGTAGTTATTGTTCCCTTTGTATTCAATCCCAATGCAATTTCTGTGTTTCATGGTCAATGTGAAGGTCTAAGGGATACAGTAAATCTGCACAGGTGCATCGAAATCTAATACTGGACGCCCAGGAGCCACACAAATCTTATACACTTGTAAAATTCACTCTTCTTGTACTTAAGTCGGCATTGTCCCATTTGAATTCAATCCCGATGCAATTTCTGTGTTTCATGGTCAATGTGAATGTCGAAGGGGTACAGTAAACCTGCACTGGTGCATCAGAAACTAATACTGGTCTCCCATGAGCCGCTCAAAGCACAAACTCTTAGAAGAATCACTCTCCTTGTACTTATGTAGGCATTGTGCCTTTTGTATTCAATCCCGATGCAATTTGTGTGTTTCATGGTCAATGTGAAGGTCCAAGGGATACAGTAAACCAGTACTGGTGCATCCGAATCTAATACTGGTCTCCCAGGAGCCGCTGAAAGCACAACTCTTAGAAGATTCACTCTTCTTGTACTCAAGTCGGCATTGTTAGTTTTTTATTCAATCCCGATGTGATTTCTGTGTTTATTGGTCAATGTGAAAGTCAAGGGATACAATAAACCTGCACTGGTTCAACGGAATCTACTACTGGTCTCCCAGGAGCAGCTCAAACCACAAACGCTTGGAAAATTCTCTCATCCTGTACTTATGTCGGCATTGTCCATTTTGTACTCAATCCCGATGAAATTTCTGTGTTTCATGGACAATGTGAAGGTCCAAGGGATACAGTAAACCAGCACTGGTGCATCGGAATCTAATACTGGTATCCCAGGAGCCGCTCAATGCACAAACTCTGAAGTGATTCACTATTCTTGTACTTAAGTCGGCATTGTCCTTTTTGTATTCAATCCCGATGCAATATCTGTGTTTCATGGTCAATGTTGTGGGCCAAGGGATAAAGTAAACCTGCACTGGTGCATGGGAATCTAATACTGGTCTCCCATGAGACGCTCAAAGCACAAACTCATAGAAGTGTCACTCTTCTTGTTCTTAAGTCGGCATTGTCCATTTTGTATTGAATGCCGATGCGATTTCTGTGTTTCTTGGTCAATGTGAAGGTCCAAGGGATACAGTAAACCTGCACTGGTACATCGAAATATAATACTGGTCTCGTAGGAGCCGCTCAAAGCACAAACTCTTAAAAATTCACTTTTCTCCTACTTGAGTTGGCATTGTCCCTTATGTATTCCCTCCCGAAGCAATTTCGGTGTTTCATGGTCAATGTGAAGGTCCAAAGGATACGGTAAACCTGCACTAGTGCATCGGAATCTAATACAGGTCTCCCATGAGCCGCTAAAGCACAAACTCTTAGAAGATTTACTCTTCTTGTACGTAATCGGCATTGTGCATTTTGTAATCAATCCCGATGCAATATCTGTGTTTCATGGTCAATGTGAAGGTCCAAGGGATACAGTAAACCTGCACTGGTACATTGGAATGTAATACTGGTCTCCCACGAGCCGCTCGAAGCACAAACCCTTACAAGATTCACTCTTCTTGTACTTATGTAGTTATTGTTCCCTTTGTATTCAATCCCAATGCAATTTCTGTGTTTCATGGTCAATGTGAAGGTCTAAGGGATACAGTAAATCTTCACAGGTGCATCGAAATCTAATACTGGACACCCAGGAGCCACTCAAATCTTATACACTTGTAAGATTCACTCTTCTTGTACTTACGTCGGCGTTGTCCCATTTGAATTCAATCCCAATGCAATTTCTGTGTTTCATGGTCAATGTGAATGTCGAAGGGATACAGTAAACCTGCACGGGTGCATCAGAATCTAATACTGGTCTCCCATGAGCCGCTCAAAGCACAAACTCTTAGATGATTAACTCTTCTTGCACTTAAGTCGGCAGTCCCTTTAGTATTCAATCCCGATGCAATTTCTGTGTTTCATGGTCAATGAGAAAGTCCAAGGGATACAGTAAACCTACGCTGCTGCATTGGAATCTAATACAGGTCTCCCAGGAGCAGCTCATATTACAAACTCTTAGATGATTAACTCCTCTTGTACTTTAGTCGGCAGTCCCTTTTGCATTCATCCTGGTACAACTCTTAGATGATTAACTCCTCTTGTACTTTAGTCGGCAGTCCCTTTTGCATTCATCCTGGTGCAATTTCAGTGTTTCATGGTCAATGTGAAAGTCCAAGGGATAGAGTAAACCCACGCTGCTGCATTGGAATCTGAAACTGGTCTCCCAGGAGCCGCTCAAAGCACTAACTCTTAGAAGCTTCACTCTTCTTGTACTTAAAACGGCAATGACAGTCTTGTATTCAATCCCGATGCAATTTCTGTATTTCATGGTCAATATGAAAGTCCAAGGGATACAGTAAACTTGCACTGGTGTATCAGAATCTAATACTGGGCTCCCAGGAGCCGCTCAAAGCACAAACTGTTAGAAGATTCACTCATCCTGTACTTAAGTCGTCATTATCCCTTTTGTATTCAATCCCGATGAAATTTCTGTGTTTCATGGGCAATGTAAAGGTCCAAGGGATACAGTAAACCAGCACTGGTGCATCGGAATCTAATACTGGTCTCCCAGGAGCCACTCATTAGCACAATTTCTTAGAAGATTCACTCTTCTTGTACTTAAGTCAGCATTGTTCCCTTTGTATTCAATCCCGATTCGATTTCTGTGTTTCATGGTCAATGTGGATGATCAAGGAATACAGTAAACCTGCACTGGTGCATCGGACTTCAATAGTGGTCTCCCAGGAGCCGCTCAATTCACAAATTACTAGAAGATTCACTCTTCTTGTACTTAATTCAACATTGTATCTTTTGTATTGGTCCGAATGCAATTTGTGTGTTTCATGGTCAATGTGAAGGTCCAAGGGATACATTAAACCTGTACTGGTGCATCCGAATCTAATACTGGTCTCCCAGGAGCCGCTGAAAGCACAACTCTTAGAAGATTCACTCTTCTTGTACTCAAGTCGGCATTGTGCGTTTTTTATTCAATCCCGATGCGATTTCTGTGTTTCATAGTCAATGTGAAGGTCAAGGGATACAATAAACCTGCACTGGTTCAACGGAATCTACTACTGGTCTCCCAGGAGCAGCTAAAACCACAAACGCTTGGAAAATTCTCTCAACCTGTACTTATGTCGGCATTGTCCATTTTGTACTCAATCCCGATGAAATTTCTGTGTTTCATGGTCAATGTGAAGGTCCAAGGGAAACAGTAAACCTGCGCTGGTGCATCGGAATCTAATACTGGTCTCCCAGGAGCCGCTCAAATCACAAACTCTTAAAAGATTCACTCTTCTTGTCCTTACGTAGGCATTGTGCCTTTTGTATTCAATCCCGATGCAATTTCTGTGTTTCATGATCAATGTGAAATTCCAAGGGATACAGTAAGCCTGCACTGGTGCATCGAAATTTAATACTGGTCTCCCAGGAGCCGCTCAAAGCACAAACTCTTAAAAATTCACTCTTCTTCTACTTGAGTTGGCATTGTCCCTTATGTATTCCCTCAAGAAGCAATTTCGGTGTTTCATTGTCAATGTGAAGGTCCAAAGGATACGGTAAACCTGCACTAGTGCATCGGAATCTAATACAGGTCTCCCATGAGCCGCTCAAATCACAAACTCTTAGAAGATTTACTCTTCTTGTACGTAATCGGCATTGTGCATTTTGTAATCAATACCGATGCAATTTCTGTGTTTCATGGTCAATGTGAAGGTCCAAGGGATACAGTAAACCTGCACTGGTACATCGGAATGTAATACTGGTCTCCCAGGAGCCGCTCAAAGCACAAACCCTTACAAGATTCACTCTTCTTGTACTTATGTAGTTATTGTTCCCTTTGTATTCAATCCCAATGCAATTGCTGTGTTTCATGGTCAATGTGAAGGTGTAAGGGATACAGTAAATCTGCACAGGTGCATCAAAATCTAATACTGGACACCCAGGAGCCACTCAAATCTTAAACTCTTGTAAGATTCACTCTTCTTGTACTTAAGTCGGCATTGTCCCATTTGAATTCAATCCCGATGCAATTTCTGTGTTTCATGGTCAATGTGAATGTTGAAGGGATACAGTAAACCTGCCCTGGTGCATCGGAATCTAATACTGGTCTCCCATGAGCCGCTCAAAGCACAAACTCTTAGATGATTTACTCTTCTTGTACGTAAGTCGGCATTGTGCATTTTGTATTCAATCCCGATGCAATTTCTGCGTTTCATGGTCAATGTGAAGGTCCAAGGGATACGGTACACCTGCACTGGAGCATCGGAATCTAATACTGGTCTCCCAGGAGCCGCTCAAAGCACAAACTCTTAGATGATTAACTTTTCTTGTACTTAAGTCGGCATTGTCCCTTTTGTATTCAATCCCGATGCAATTTCTGTTTTTCATGGTCAATGTGAAGGTTCAAGGGATACAGTAGACCTGCACTGGTGTTTCGGAATCTAATACTGGTCTCCCAGGACCCGCTCAAAGCACAAACTCTTACAAGATTCACTCTTCTTATACTTAAGTGGGCATTGTGCATTTTGTTTTCAATCCCGATGCAATATCTGTGTTTGATGGTCCATGTGAGGGTCCAAGGGATACAACAAATCAACACAGGTGCATCGGAATCTAATACAGGTCTCCTAGGAGCCGCTCAAAGCACAATATCTTAGAAGATTCACTCTTCTTGTACTAAAGACGGCATTGTGCCTATTGTATTTAATCCCGTTGCAATTTCTGTGTTTCATGGTCTATGTGAAGGTCCAAGGGATACAGTAAACCTACACTGGAGCATCGGAATCTGATACTGGTCTCCCAGGCGCCGCTGAAAGCACAAACTGTTAGAAGATTAACTCCTCTTGTACTTAAGGCGGAATTGTGCCTTTTGTATTCTATCCCGATGCAATATCTGAGTTTGATGGTCATTGTGAAGGTCCGAGGGATACAGTAAACCTGCACTGGTGCATCGGAATCTAATACTGGTCTCCCAGGAGCCGCGCAAATCACAAACTCTTAGAAGATTCACTCTTCTAGTACTTAAGACGGCATTGTTCCCCTTGTATTCATTCCTGATTCGAATTCTGAATTTCATGGTGAATGTGGCGGTCCAAGGGATACAGTAAACCTTCACTGGTGCATTGGAATTTAATACTAGTCTCCCAGGAGCCGCCCAAATCACAAACTATTAGAAGATTCACTCTTCTTGTACTTATCGGCATTGTGCATTTTGTATTCAATCCCGATGCAATTTCTGTGTTACATGGTCAATGTTGAGGGCCAAGGGATGCACTAAACCTGCACTGGTGCATCGGAATCTAATACTGGTCTCCCAAGAGCCGCTCAAAGTACAAACTCTTAGATGAATAACTCTTCTTGTACTTAAGTCGGCAGTCCTTTTTGTATTAAATCCCGATGCAATTTCTGTGTTTCATGGTCAATGTGAAGTTCCAAGGGATACAGTAAACCTGCGCTTGTGCATCGGAATCTAATACTGGTATCCCAGGGGCCGCTCAAAGCACAAACTCTGAAGTGATTCACTCTTCTTGAACTTACGTCGGCATTGTCCCTTTTGTATTCAATCCCGATGCAATATCTGTGTTTCATCGTCAATGTGAAGGACCAAGGGATACGGTAAAACCTCACCGGTGCTTTGGAACCTAATACTGGTCCCACAGGAGCCGCTCAAAGCACAAACTGTTAGAAGATTCAGGCTTCTTGTGCTTAAGTCGGCATTGTCTCTTTTGTATTCAATCCTGATGCAATTTCTGTGTTTCATGGTCAATGTGGAGGTCCAAGGACTACAGTTAACTAGTACTTGTGCATCGGAATTTTATACTCGTCTCCCAGGAGCCGCTCAAAGCACAATCTCTTATAAGAATCACCCATCTTGTACTTAAGTCGGCATTGTCCCTTTTGTATTCAATCCCGATGCAATTTCTGTGTTTCATGGTCAATGTGAAGGTCCAAGGGATATAGTAAACCTGCACTGGTGCCATGGTATCTATCACTGGCCCACCACGAGCCGCTCAAACCACAAACTCTTAGAAAAAAACTCTTATTGTACTTAGGTCGGCATTGTCCCTTTTGGATTCATCCCCCAATGCAGTTTCTGTGTTTCATGGTCAATGTGAAGGTCCAAGGGATAGAGGAAACCTGCACTGGTGCAACGGAATCTAATACTGGTCTTCCAGGGGCCGCTCAGAGCAGAAACTCTTAGAAGATTCACTCTTCTTGTACTTAAAACAGCACTGTGCCTTATGTTCTAATCCCGATGCAATTTCTGTGTTTCATGGTCAATGTGAAGGGCCAAGGGATACAGTTTACCAGTACTGGTGCATCGGAATCTTATACTGGTCTCCCATGAGCCACTCAAAGCACAAACTATTAGAAGATTCAGTCTTCTTGTACTTAAGTCGACATTGTATCTTTTGTATTGGTCCGAATGCAATTTGTGTGTTTCATGGTCAATGTGAAGGTCCAAGGGATACGGTAAACCTGCACTGGTGCATCGGAATCTATTACTGGTCTCCGAGGAGCCTCTCAAATCACAAACTTTTAGAAAATTCACTCATTTTGCACTTAAGTTGGCATTGTGCATTTTGTATTCAATCCCGATGCAATTTCTGTGTTTCATGGTCAATGTGAAGGTCCAAGGGATACAGTACCGATACACTGGTACATCGGAATGTAATACTGGTCTCCCAGGAGCCGCTCAATGCACAAACCCTTAGAAGATTCACTCTTCTTGTACTTATGTAGCTATTGTCCCTTTTGTATTCAATCCCGATGCAATTTCTGTGTTTCATGGTCAATGTGAAGGTCCAAGGGATACAGTAAACCTGCGCAGGTGCATCGAAATCTAATACTGGATACCCAGGAGCCGCTAAAAGCTCAAACTCTTGTAAGATTTACTCTTGTTGTACTTAAGTTGGCATTGTCCCTTTTGAATTCAATCCCGATGCAATTTCTGCGTTTCATTGTCAATGTGAAGGTCGAAAAGATACAGTACACCTGCACTGGAGCATCGGATTCCAATACTGGCCTCCCAGGAGCCGCTCAAAGCAGAAACTCTGAAGAGATTCACTCTTCTTGTACTTAAGTTGTCATTGTCTCTTTTGTATTCAATCTCGACACAATGTCTGTGTTTCATGGCCAATGTGAAGGACCACGGGATACAGTAAACCTGTACTGGTACATCGGACCCTAATACTGGTCTCCCAGGAGCAGCTCAAAGCACAAACTCTTAGAAGATTCACTTTTCTTGTACTTAAGTCGGCATTGTGCATTTTGTATTTAATGCCGATGCAATTTCTGCGATTCATGGTCAATGTGAAGGGCCAAGGTATGCAGTAAACCTGCACTGGTGTATCGGAATCCAATACTGGTCTCCCAGGGGCCACTCAAAATACAAACTCTTAGATGATTAACTGTTCTTGTACTTACGTCGGCAGTCCCTTTTGTATTCAATCCCGATGCAATATCTGTGTTTCATGGTCAATGTGAAGTTCCAAGGGATACAGTAAACGTGCGCTGGAGCATCGGAATCTAATACTGGTCTCCCAGGCGCCGCTCTAATCACAAACTGTTAGAAGATTAACTCTTCTTGTACTTATGACGGCATTGTGCCTTTTGTATTCAATCCCGATGCAATATCTGTGTTTCATGGTCAATGTGAAGGTCCGAGGGTTACAGTAAACCTGCACTGGTGCATCAGAATATAATACTGGTCTTCCAGGAGCCGCTCAAAGCACAAAGTCTTAGAAGATTCACTACTCTTGTACTTAAGACGGCTTTGTTCCCTTTGTATTCG
Organism: Schistocerca americana; assembly: GCF_021461395.2. Taxonomy (NCBI): domain Eukaryota; kingdom Metazoa; phylum Arthropoda; class Insecta; order Orthoptera; family Acrididae; genus Schistocerca; species Schistocerca americana. Next base: position 765,632,940 of record NC_060123.1, read on the forward strand.
ATCCCGATTCGATTTCTGAATTTCATGGTGAATGTGGCGGTCCAAGGGATACAGTAAACTTGCAATGGTGCATTGGAATTCAATACTGGTCTCCCAGGAGCCGCTCAAATCACAATTTATTAGAAGATTCACTCTTCTTGTACTTAAGTCGACATTGTATCTTTTGTATTGGTCCCAGTGCAATATCTGTGTTTCATGCTCAATTTAAGGTCCAAGGGATACAGTAAACCTGCACTGGTGCATCGGAATCTAATACTGGTCTCCCAGGAGCCGCTGAAAGCACAAACTCCTAGAAGAATCATTCTTCTTGTACTTAAGTCAGCATTGTCCCTTTTGTATTCAATCCCGATGCAATTTCTGTGTTTCGTGGTCAATGTGAAGGTCCAAATGATACAGTCAACCAGCACTGGTGCATCGGAATCTAATACTGGGCTTCCAGGAGCCGCTCAAAGCACAAATTCTTAGAAGATTCACTCTTCTTGAACTTAAGTCGGTATTGTGCGTTTTGTAATCAATCCCGAAGCAAACTCTATTTTATATGGTCAATGAGAATGTCCAAGGGATACAGAAAACCTGCACTGGTTCATCGGAATCGAATACTGGCCTCCCTTGTCCCGCTCAAACCACAAACTCTTAGAAGATTCACTCTTCTTGTACTTAAGTCGGCATTGTGCCTCTTGTATTCAATCTCGATGCGATTTCTGTGTTTCATGGCCAATGTGATGGTCCAAGGGATACAGAAAACCTGCATTGGTGCATCGGAATCCAATACTGGTCTCCCAGCAGCCGCGCAAACCACAAACTCTTAGAAAATTCAACTACTTGTACTTAAGTCGGCATTGTCCCTTTTGTATTCAATCCTGATGCAATTTCTGTGTTTCATTGTCAATGTGAAGGTCAAAGGGATACAGTAATCGTGCACTGGTGCTTCGGAATCTAATACAGGTCTCCCACGAGGCGTTCAAAGCACAAACTCTTCGAAGATTCACTCATCTTGTACTTAAGTTGGCATTGTGTGTTTTGTATCCAATCCCGATGCAATTTCTGTATATCATAGTCAAATTGAAGGTCCAAGGGATACAGTAAACCTGCACTGGTGCATCGGAATTTAATACTGGTCTCCCAGGAGCCGCTCAAATCACAAACTATTGGAAGATTCACTCTTCTAGACTTAAGTCGACATTGTTTCTTTTGTATTGGTCCCCATGCAATATCTGTGTTTCATGGTCAATGTGAATGTCCAAGGGATACAGTAAACCTGTACTGGTGCATCGGAATCTAAAACTGGTCTCCCAGGAGCCGCTCAAAGCACAAACCCTTAGAAGATTCGGTCTTCTTGTACTCAAGTCGGCATTGTGTCTTTTGTATTCAATCCCGATGCGATTTCTGTGTTTCATGGTCAATGTGAAGGTCCAAGGGATACAGTAAACGTGCACTGGAGCATCGGAATCTAATACTGGTCTCCCAGGCGCCGCTCAAAGCACAAACTGTTAGAAGATTAACTCTTCTTGTACTTATGACGGCATTGTGCCTTTTGTATTCAATCCCGTTGCAATATCTGTGTTTCATGGTCAATATGAAGGTCTGAGGGTTACAGTAAACCTGCACTGGTGCATCAGAATCTAATACTGGTCTCCCAGGAGCCGCTCAAAGCACAAAGTCTTAGAAGATTCACTATTCTTGTACTTAAGACGGCATTGTTCCCTTTGTATTCAATCCCAATTCTATTTCTGAATTTCATGGTGAATGTGGCGGTCCATGGGATACAGTAAACCTGCAATGGTGGATTGGAATTTAATAGTGGTCTCCCAGGAGCTCTCAAATCACAAACTATTAGAAGATTCACTCTTCTTGTACTTAAGTCGACATTGTATCTTTTGTATTTGTCCCCATGCAATATCTGTGTTTCATGGTCAATGTTAAGGTCCAAGGGATACAGTAAACCTGCCCTGGTGCATCGGAATCTAATACTGGTGTCCCAGGAGCCGCTCAAAGCACAAATTCTTAGAAGATTCAATCTTCTTGAACTTAAGTCGGTATTGTGCGTTTTGTAATCAATCCCGAAGCAAACTCTATGTTGCATGGTCAATGAGAATGTCCAAGGGATACAGAAAACCTGCACTGGTTCATCGGAATCGAATACTGGCCTGTCTTGAGCCGCTCAAACCACAAGCTCTTAGAAGATTCACTCTTTTTGTACTTAAGTCGGCATTGCGCCTCTTGTATTTAATCCCGATGCGATTTCTGTGTTTCATGGTCAATGTGATGGTCCAAGGGATATAGTAAACCTGCATTGGTGCATCGGTATCTAATACTGGTCTCCCAGCACCCGCGCAAACCACAAACTCTTAGAAAAATCAACTTCTTGTACTTAAGTCGGCATTGTCCCTTTTGTATTCAATCCTGATGCAATTTCTGTGTTTCATTGTCAATGTGAAGGTCAAAGGGATACAGTATTCGTGCACTGGTGCTTCGGAATCTAATACAGGTCTCCCACGAGATGCTCAAAGCACAAACTCTTCGAAGATTCACTCATCTTGTACTTAAGTTGGCATTGTGTGTTTTGTATCCAATCCCGATGCAATTTCTGTTTGTCATAGTCAAATTGAAGATCCAAGGGATACAGTAAACCTGCACTGGTGCATCGGAATTTAATACTGGTCTCCCAGGAGCCGCTCAAATCACAAACTATTAGAAGATTCACTCTTCTAGACTTAAGTCGACATTGTTTCTTTTGTATTGGTCCCCATGCAATATCTGTGTTTCATGGTCAATGTGAATGTCCAAGGGATACAGTAGACATGCAGTGGTGCATCGGAATCTAATACTGGTCTCCCAGGAGCCGCTCAAAGCACGAACTCTTAGGAGATTCACTCTTCTTGTACTTACGTCGGCATTGTGCCTTTTGTATTCAATCCCGATGCGATTTCTGTGTTTCATGGTCAATGCGAAGGTCCAAGGGATACAATAAACCTCCACTGGTTCATCGGAATCTAATACTGGTGTCCCAGCAGCAGCTCAAACCACAAACTCTTAGAAAACTCTCTCTACTTGTACTTATGTCGGCATTGTCAATTTTGTATTCAATCCCGATGAAATTTCTGTGATTCATGGTCAATGTGAAGGCCCAAGGGATACAGTAAATCTGCACTGGAGCATCGGAATCTAATACTGGTCTCCCAGGGGCCACTCAAAACACAACCTCTTAGATGATTAACTCTTCTTGTACTTAAGTCGGCAGTCCCTTTTGAATTCAATCCCGTTGCAATTTCTGTGTTTCATGGTCAATGTGAAGGTCCAAGGGATACAGTAAACCTGCACTGGAGCATCGGAATCTAATACTGGTCTCCCAGGAGCCGCTCAAAGCACAAACTCTTAGATGATTAACTCCTCTTACACTTAAGTCGGCAGTCCCTTTTGTATTCAATCCCGATGCAATTTCTGTGTTTCATGGGCAATGATAAAGTCCAAGGGATACAGTAAACCCACGCCGCTGCATTGGAATCTAATACTGGTCCCATAGGAGCCGCTCAAATCACAAACTCTTAGATGATTAACTCTTCTTGTACTTAAGTCGGAAGTCCCTTTTGCAATCAATCCCGGTGCAATTTCTGCGTTTCATGGTCAATGTGAAGGTCCAACATATACAGTACACCTGCACTGGAGCATCGGAATCTAATACTGGTCTCTCAGGAGCCGCTCAAAGCACAAACTCTTAGATGATTAACTCTTCTTCTACTTAAGTCGGTAGTCCCTGTAGTCAATCCCGATGTAATTTCTGTGTTTCATGGTCAATGAGAAGGTCCAAGGGATACAGTAAACTTGCACTGGTGCATCAGAATCTAATACTGGTCTCCCAGGAGACGCTTAAAGCACAAACTCTTAGAAGATTCACTCTTCTGTTACTTAAGTCGGCATTGTCCTTTTGTATTCAATCCCGATGAGGTTTCTGTGTCTCATGGTCAATTTGAGGTTCCAAGGTATAGAGTAAACCTGCACTGGTGCATCGGTATCTAATGCTGGTCTCCCAGGAACCGCTCAAAGCACAATCACGAAGAAGATTCACTCTTCTTGTACTTAAGACGGCATTGCGCCTTTTGTATTCAATCCCGATGCAATTTCTGTGATTCATGGTCATTGTGAAGGTCCAAGGGATACAGTAAACCTGCACAGGTGCATCGGAATCTAATACTGGTCTCCCAGGACCCGCTCAAAGCACAAACTCTTACAAGAATCACTCTTCTTATACTTAAGTGGGCATTGTGCATTTTGTTTTCAATCCCGATGCAATATCTGTGTTTGATGGTCAATGTGAAGGACCAAGGGATACAGTGAACCTGCACTGGTGCATCGGAATCTAATACTGGTCTCCCATGAGCCGCTCAAAGCTCAAACTCTTAGAAGTTTTACTCTTCTTGTACGTAAGTCGGCATTGTGCATTTTGTATTCAATCCCGATGAAATTTCTGTGTTTCATGGTCAATGTGAAGGTCCTAGGGATACAGTAAATCTGCACAGGTGCATCGAAATTTAATGCTGGACACCTAGGAGCCACTTAAAGCTCAAACACTTGTAAGATTCACACTTCTTGTACTTAAGTCGGCTTTGTCCCATTTGTATTTTATCCCGATGCAGTTTCTGTGTTTCATGATCAGTGTGAAGGTCGAAGGGATACAGTAAACCATCACTGGTGCATCGGAATGTAATACTGGTCTCCCATGAGCCGCTCAAAGCACAAACTCTTAGCAGATTTACTCTTCTTGTACGTACGTCGGCATTGTGCATTTTGTATTCAATCCAGATGCAAATTCTGCGTTTCATGGTCAATGGGAGGGTCCAAGGGATACGGTACACCTGCACAGGAGCATCGGAATCTAATACTGGTTTCCCAGGAGCCGCTCAAAGCACAAACACTTAGAAGATTAACTCTTCTTGTACTTAAGTCGGCACCCCCATTTGTATTCAATCCCGATGCAATTTCTGTGTTTCATGGTCAATGTGAAGGACCAAGGGATACAGTAAACCTGCACTGGTGCATCGGAATCTAATACTGGTCTCCCAGGACCCGCTCAAAGCACAAACTCTTACAAGAATCACTCTTCTTATACTTAAGTGGGCATTGTGCATTTTGTTTTCAATCCCGATGCAATATCTGTGTTTGATGGTCCATGTGAAGGTCCAAGGGATACATTAAACCAGCACAGGTGCATCGGAATCTAATAGAGGTCTCCCAGGAGCCGCTCAAAGCACAATATCTAAGAAGATTCACTCTTCTTGTACTAAAGACGGCATTGTGCCTTTTGCATTTTATTCCGATGCAATTTATGTGTTTCAAGGTCATTGTCAAGGTCCAAGGGATACAGTAAACCTGCACAGGTGCATCGGAATCTGATACTGATATCCCAATAGCCGCTCAAAACACAAACTCTGAAGAGATTCACTCTTCTTGTACTTAAGTTGGCATTGTCCCTTTTGTATTCAATCTCGACGCAATATCTGTGTTTCATGGCCAATGTGAAGGACCACGGGATACAGTAAACCTATACTGGTGCATCAGAACCTAATACTGGTCTCCCAGGAGCAGTTCAAAGCACAAACTCTTAAAAGATTCACTCTTCTTGTACTTAAGTCGGCATTGTGCATTTTGTATTTAGTCCCAATGCAATTTCTGCGTTTCATGGTCAATGTGAAGTGCCAAGGGATACAGTAAACCAGCACTGGTGCATCGGAATCTAATACTGGTCTCCCAGGGGCCACTCAAAACACAAACTCTTAGATGATTAACTCTTCTTGTACTTAAGTCGGCAGTCCCTTTTGTATTCAATCCCGATGCAATTTCTGTGTTTCATGGTCAATGTGAATGTCCAAGGGATACAGTAAACCTACACTGGTGCATCGGAATGTAATACTGGTCGCCCAGGAGCCGCTCAAACCAGAAACTCTATATGATTCACTCATCTTGTACTTAATTTGGCATTGTGCCTTTTGTATTCAATCCCGATGCAATTTCTGTGTTTCATGGTCAATGTGAAGGGCAAGGGATACAGTAAGCCTGCACTGTTGCATCGGAATCGCACATTTGCCCCCAGGTGCCGTTCAAAGCACAAACCCTTAGAAGATTAACTCTTCTTGTACTTTAGTCGGCATTTTCCCTTTTGTATTCAATCCCGATGCAATATCTGTGTTTCATGGTCAATGTGAAGGTCGAAGGGATACATTAAACCTGTAGTGGTTCATCGGAATCTAATACTAATCTCCCAGGAGCCGCTCAAAGCACAAACTCTTGAAAGATTAACTCTTCTTGTACTTTAGTCGGCAGTCCCATTTGTCTTCAATCCCAATGCAATTTCTGAGTTTCATGATCAATGTGAAGATCCAAGGGATACGGTAAAACTGCACTGGTGCATCGAAATCTAACACTGGTCTCCCAGGAGCCGCTCAAACACAAACCCGTCGAAGATTCACCCTTCTTCTACTTAAGTCGTCATTGTCCCTCTTGTATTCAATCCCGAGCAATTTCTGTGTTTCATGGTCAATGTTAAGGTCCAAGGGATACAGTAAACCTGCGCAGGTGCATCGGAATCTGTTACTGGACACCCAGGAGCCGCTCAAAGCCCAAACTCTTGAATGATACACTCTTCCTGTACTTCAGTCAGCATTGTCCCTTATGTATTCCATCCCGATGCAATTTCTGTGTTTCATGGTCAAATTGAAGGTCCAGGGGATACAGTAAACCTGCACTGGTACATCGGAATCTAATACTGGTCTCCCAGGAGCCGCTCAAAGCACAAACCCTTAGAAAATTCACTCCACTTGTACTAAAGTCGGCAGTCCCTCTTGTATTCAATCCCGATGCAAATTCTGATTTTCATGGTCAATGGGAAGGTCCAAGGGATACAGTAAACCTGCACTGGTGCATCGGAATCTGAAAGTGGTCTACCAGGAACCGCTCAAAGCACAAACACGTCGAAGATTCACTCTTCTTGTACTTAAGTCAGCATTGTCCGTCTTGTATTCAATCCCGAGCAATTTCTGTGTTTCATGGTCAATGTGAAGGTCCAAGGGATACAGTAAACCTACACAGGTGCATCGGAATCTAATACTGGACTCCCAGGAGCCGCTCAATGCTCAAACTCTTGAAAGATTCACTCTTCTTGTACTTCAGTCGGCATTGTCCCTTACGTATTCCATCCCGATGCAATTTCTGTGTTTCCTTGTCAATGTGAAGGTCGAAGGGATACAGTAAACCTGCACTGGTGCATCGGAATCGAACACAGGTCTACGAGGAGCCGCTCAAAGTACAAACTCTTAGAAAATTCACTTTTTTTGTACTTAAGTGGGCATTGTGTAAATTGTATTATATCCCGATGGAAATTCTGTGTCTCATGGTCAAATTAAAGGTCCAAGGGATTCAGTAAACCTGCACTGGTGCACCGGAATCTAATACTGGTCTCCCAGGAGCTGCTCAACCCACAAACCCTTAGAAAATTCACTCTTCTTGTACTTAAGTCGGCAGTCCCTATTGTATTCATCCCGATGCAATTTCTGTGTTTCATGGTCAAATTGAAGGTCCAAGGGATACAGTCAACCTGCACAGGTGCATCGGAATCTAATACTGACACCCAGGAGGCGCTTAATGCTCAAACTCTTGAAAGATTCACTCTTCTTCTACTTCAGTCGGCATTGTCTCTCATGTATTCCATCCCGTTGCAATTACTGTGTTTCCTGGTCATGTGAAGGTCCAAGGGATACAGTAAACCTGCACTGGTGCATCGGAATCGAACACAGGTCTACGAGGAGCCGCTCAAAGTACAAACTCTTAGAAAATTCACTTTTTTTGTACTTAAGTGGGCATTGTGTAATTTGTATTATAACCCGATGGAATTTCTGTGTCTCATGGTCAAATTAAAGGTCCAAGGGATTCAGTAAACCTGCACTGGTGCACCGGAATCTAATACTGGTCTCCCAGGAGCTGCTCAAAGCACAACCCCGTCGAAGATTCACTCTTCTTGTACTTACGTCGGCATTGTCCCTCTTGAATTCAATCGCGAGCAATTACTGTGTTTCATGGTCAACGTGAAAGTCCAAGGGATACAGTAACTCCTGCACAGGTGCATCAGAATCTAATACTGGACACCCAGGAGCCGCTCAAAGCTCAAACATCCTGAAAGATTCACTCTTCTTGTATTTCAGACGGTATTGTCCCTTATGTATTAAATCATGATGCAATTTCTGTGTTTCATGGTGAATGTGAAGGTCCAAGGGATACAGTAAACCTGCACTGGTGCATCGGAAACGAACACTGGTCTCTGAGGAGCCGCTCAAAGCACAAACTCTTAAAAAATTCACTCATCTTGTACTTAAGTTGGCATAGTGTATTTTGTATTCAATTCCGATGCAATTTCTGTGTTTCATGGTCAAATTGAAAGTCCAGGGGATACAGTAAAGCCGCACTGGTGCATCGGAATCGAACACTGGTCTCTGAGGAGCCGCTCAATGCACAAACTCTTAGAAAATTCACTCTTCCTGTACTTAAGTTGCATTGTATATTTTGTATTCAATCCCGATGCAATTTCTGTGTTTCATGGTCAAATTGAAGGTCCAGGGGATACAGTAAACCTGCACTGGTACATCGGAATCTAATACTGGTCTCCCAGGAGCCGCTCAAAGCACAAACGCTTAGAAATTTCACTCTTCTTGTACGTATGTCGTTATTGACACTTTTGTATTCACTCCCGATGCAATTTCTGTTTTTCATGGTCAATGTGAAGGTCCAAGGGATACAGTAAACCAGCACAGGTGCATCGGGAACTAACACTGGACACCCAGGAGCCGCTCAAAGCTCAAACTCTTAGAAGATTCACTCTACTTGTACATAAGTCGGCATTATCCCTTTTGTATTCAGTCCGGATGCAAATTATGTGTTTCATGGTCAATGTGAAGCTCGAAGGGATACAGTAAACCTGCACTGGTGCATCGGAATCTAATACTGGTCTGCGAGGAGGCGCTCAAAGCACAATCTCTTAGATGATTACCTCTTCTTGTACTTAAGACGGCAGTCCCTTTTGTATTGAATACCGATGCAATTTCCGTGTTTCATGGTCAATGTGAAGGTCCAAGGGATACAGTAAACCTGCACTGGTGCATCGGAATCCAATACTGGTCTCCCAGGAGCCGCTGAAAGCACAAACCATTCGAAGATTCACTCTTCTTGTTCTTAAGTCGGCGTTGTCCCTCTTGTATTCAATCCCGAGCAATTTCTGTGTTTCATGGTCAATGTGAAGGTCCAAGGGATACAGTAAACCCCCACTGGTGCATCGGAATCGAACACTGGTCTCCGAAGAGCCGCTTAAAGCACAAACTCTTAGAAGATTCGCTCTTCTGGTACTTAAGTCGGCAATGTCCCTCTTGTATTTAATTCCGATGCAAATTCTGTGTTTCATGGGCAATGTGAAGCTCCAAGGGATATAGTAAACTAGCACTGGTGCATCGGAATCTAATACTGGTCTCCCTGGAGCTCCTCAACAAACAGCTTCTCAGAAAATTCACTCTTCTTGTACCAAAGTCGGCATTGTTCCGTTTATATTCAATCTCGATGCAATTTCTGTGTTTCGCGGTCAATGTGAACGTCGAACGGATACAGTAAATCTATGCTGGTGCAGCGGAATCTAATACTGGTCTCCCAGGAGCCGCTCAAAGCACAAACTCTTATAAGATTCACTCTTCTTGTACTTAAGTCGACATTGTATCTTTTGTATTGGTCCCCATGCAATTTCTGTGTTTCATGGTCAATAAGAAGATCTAAGGGGTACAGTGAACTTGTACTGGTGCATCGGAATCTAATACTGGTCTCCCAGGTGCCGCTCAAAGCACAAACTTTTAGAACATTCTCTCCTCTTATACTCAAGCCGGCATTGTGCGTTTTTATTCAATCCCGATGCGATCTCAGTGTTTCATGGCCAATGTGAAGGTCCAAGTGATTCAATAAACCTGCACTGGTTCATCGGAATGTAATACTGGTCTCTTAGGAGCAGCTCAAACCACAAACCCTTCGAAAATTCCCTCATCTTGTACTAATGTCAGCATTCTCCATTTTGTATTCAATCCCGATGAAATTTCTGTGTTTCATGGTCAATGTGCAGGTCCAAGGGATACAGTAAACCTGCACTGGTGAATCGGAATCTAATACTTGTCCCCCAGGAGCCGCACAAAACACAATCCCTTAGAAGATTCATTACTCTTGTACTCAAGTCGGCATTGTGCCTTTAGTATTCAATCACGATGCGATTTCTGTGTTTCATGGTCAATGAGAAAGTCCAAGGGATACTGTAAACCCGCACTGGTGCATCGGAGTCTATTACTGGTCTCCCAGGAGAAGCTCAAAACACTAACTCAGGGAAGATTCACTATTCTTGTACTTAAGTCGACATTGTATCTTTCGTATTGGTCCCCATGCAATTTCTGTGTTTCATTGTCAATGTGAAGGTCCAAGGGATACAGTAAACCTGTACTGGTGCATCGGAATCTAATACTGGTCTCCCAGGAGCCGCTCAAAGCACAAACCCGTCGAAGATTCACTCTTCTTGTACTTAAGTCAGCATTGTCCGTCTTGTATTCAATCCCGAGCAATTTCTGTGTTTCATGGTCAATGTGAAGGTCCAAGGGATACAGTGAACCTGCACAGGTGCATCGGAATCTAATACTGGACTCCCAGGAGCCGCTCAATGCTCAAACTCTTGAAAGATTCACTCTTCTTGTGCTTCAGTCGGCATTGTCCCTTATGTATTTCATCCCGATGCAATTTCTGTGTTTCCTGGTCAATGTGAAGGTCGAAGGGATACAGTAAACCTGCACTGGTGCATCGGAACGTAATTCAGGTCTCCCAGGAGCCGCTCAAAACACAAACTCATAGAAGATTAACTCTTCTTGTACTAAAGTCGGCAGTCCCTTTTGTATTCAATCCCGATGCAATTTCTGAGTTTCATGGTCAATGGGAAGGTCCAAGGGATTCAGTAAACCTGCACTGGTGCATCGGAATCTTAAACTGGTCTCCCAGGAACCGCTCAAAGCACAAACCCGTCGAAGATTCACTCTTCTTGTACTTAAGTCAGCATTGTCCGTCTTGTATTCAATCCCGAGCAATTTCTGTGTTTCATGGTCAATGTGAAGGTCCAAGGGGTCAGTAAACCTGCACAGGTGCATCGGAATCTAATACTGACACCCAGGAGCCGCTTAATGCTCAAACTCTTGAAAGATTCACTCTTCTTGTCCTTCAGTCGGCATTGTCCCTTATGTATTCCATACCGATGCAATTACTGTGTTTCCTGGTCAATGTGAAGGTCCAAGGGATACAGTAAACCTGCACTGGTGCCTCAGAATCGAACACAGGTCTACGAGGAGCCGCTCAAAGCACAAACTCTTAGAAAATTCACTTTTTTTGTACTTAAGTGGGCATTGTGTAATTTGTATTATATCCCGATGGAATTTCTGTGTCTTACGGTCAAATTGAAGGTCCAAGGGATTCAGTAAACCTGCACTGGTGTATCGGAATCTAATACTGGTCTCCCAGGAGCTGCTCAACCCACAAACGCTTAGAAAATTCACTGTTCTTGTACTTACGTCGGCATTGTCCTTCTTGAATTCAATCGCGAGCAATTACTGTGTTTCATGGTCAACGTGAAAGTCCAAGTGATACAGTAACTCCTGCACAGGTGCATCGGAATCTAATACTGGACACCCAGGAGCCGCTCAAAGCTCAAACATCCTGAAAGATTCACTCTTCTTGTACTTCAGACGGTATTGTCCCTTATGTATTAAATCATGATGCAATTTCTGTGTTTCATGGTGAATGTGAAGGTCCAAGGGATAAAGTAAACCTGCACTGGTGCATCGGAATCGAACACAGGTCTCTGAGGAGCCGCTCAAAGCACGAACTGTTAGAAAATTCACTCTTCTTGTACTTTAGTTGGCATAGTGTATTTTGTATTCAATTCCAATGCATTTTCTGTGTTTCATGGTCAAATTGAAGGTCCAAGGGATTCAGAAAACCTGCACTAGTGCATCGGAATCTAATACTGGTCTCCCAGGAGCTGCTCAACCCATAAACTCTTAGAAAATTCACTCGTCTTGTACTTAAGTCGGCATTGCCCGTTTGTATTCAATCTCGATGCAATATCTGTGATTCATGGTCAATGTGAAGGTCTAAGGGATACAGTAAACCTGCACTGCTGCATCGGAATCTAATACAGGTCTTCCTGGAGCCGCTCAAAGCACAAACTCTTAGAAGATTCGCTCTTCTGGTACATAAATCGGCATTGTGCATTTTGTATTTAATCCCAATGCAATTTCTCTATTTCATGGTCAATGTGAAGGGCCAAGGAAAGCAGTAAACCTGCACTGGTGCATCGGAATCTAATACTGGTCTCCCAGGGGCCACTCAAAACACAATCTCTTAGATGATTAACTCTTCTTGTACTTAAGTCGGCAGTCCCTTTTGTATTCAATCCCGATGCAATTTCTGTGTTTCATGGTCAATGTGAAGGTCCGAGGGATACAGTAAACCTGCACTGGTGCATTGGAATCTAATACTGGTCTCCCAGGAGCCGCTCAAAGCACAAACTCTTAGAAGATTCACTATTCTTGTACTTAAGACGGCATTGTTCCCTTTGTGTTCTATCCCGATTCGATTTCTGAATTTCATGGTGAATGTGGCGGTCCAAGGGATACAGTAAACCTGCACTGGTGCATTGGAATTTAATACTGGTCTCCGAGGAGCCGCTCAAATCACAAACTATTAGAAGATTCACTCTTCTTGTACTTAGTTTGGCATTGTGCCTTTTATATTCAATCCCGATACAATTTCTGTGTTTCATGGTCAATGTGAAGGTCCAAGGGATACAGTAAACCTCCACTGGGGCATCGGAATCTAATACTGGTCTCCCAGGAGCCGCTCAAAGCACAACCCCGTCGAAGATTCACTCTTCTTGTACTTACGTCGGCATTGACACTCTTGAATTCAATCCCGAGCAATTACTGTGTTTCATGGTCAACGTGAAAGTCCAAGGGATACAGTAAACCTGCACAGGTGCATCGGAATCTAACACTGGACACCCAGGAGCCGCTCAAGTCTCAAACATCCTGAAAGATTCACTTTTCTTGTACTTCAGACGGTATTGTCCCTTATGTATTATATCATGATGCAATTTCTGTGTTTCATGGTGAATGTGAAGGTCCAAGGGATACAGTAAACCGGCACTGGTGCATCGGAATCGAACACAGGTCTCTGAGGAGCTGCTCAATGCACAAACTCTTAGAAAATTCACTCTTCTTGTACTTAAGGGTGCATAGTGTATTTTGTATTCAATTCCGATGCAATTTCTGTGTTTCATGGTCAAATTGAAGGTCCAAGGGATTCAGTAAACCTGCACTAGTGCATCGGATTCTAATACTGGTCTCCCAGGAGCTGCTCAACCCATAAACTCTAAGAGAATTCATTCGTCTTGAACTTAAGTCGGCATTGTCCCGTTTGTATTCAATCTCGATGCAAATATCTGTGATTCATGGTCAATGTGAAGGTCGAAGGGATACAGTAAACCTGCACTGGTGCATCGGAATGTAATACTGGTCTCCCAGGAGCCGCTCAAACCAGAAACTCTATAAGATTCACTCTTCTTGTACTTAGTTTGGCATTGTGCCTTTTATATTCTATCCCGATGCAATTTCAGTGTTTCATGGTCAATGTGAAGGTCCAAGGGATACAGCAAACCTGCACTGGGGCATCGGAATCTAATACTGGTCTCCCAGGAGCCGTTCAAAGCACAACCCCGTCGAAGATTCGCTCTTCTTGTACTTACGTCGGCATTGTCCCTCTTGAATTCAATCCCGAGCAATTACTGTGTTTCATGGTCATCGTGAAAGTCCAGGGGATACAGTAAACCTGCACAGGTGCATCGGAATCTAATACCGGTTTCCCAGGAACCGCTCAAACACAAACTTGTAGATGATTCACTCTTCTTGTACTTAAGTCGGCATTGGTTCTTTTGTATTGGTCCCTATGCAATTTCTGTGTTTCATGGGCAATGTGAAAGTCCAAGGGATACAGTAAACCTGCACTGGTGCATCGGAATCTTATACTGGTCTCCCATGTGCCGCTCAACGCACAAACTCTTAGGAGACTCACACTTCTTGTTATTAAGTCGGCATTTTCCATTTTGTATTCAATCCCAATGCGATTTCTGTGTGTCTTGGTCAATGTGAAGGTCAAAGGGATACAGTTATCCTGCACTGGTGAATCGGATTTTAATACTGGTCTCCCTGGAGCCGCTCAAAGCACATACTCTTACAAAATTCACTCTTCTTGTACTTGAGTTGGCATTGTCCCTTATGTATTCCATCCTGATGCAATTTCTGTGTTTCTGTGTGTGAAGGTCCAAGGGATACGGTAAACCTGCACTGGTGCATCGGAATCTAATACTCGTCTCCGAGGAGCCGCTGAGAGCACAAACCCTAAGAAAATTCACTCTTTTTGCACTTAAGTTGGCATTGTGCATTTTATATTCAATCCCGGTGCAATTTCTGAGTTTCATGGGCAATGTGAAAGTCCAAGGGATACAGTAAACCTGCACTGGATCATCGGAATCTAATACTGGTCTTCCTGGAGCTGCTCAACCAACAACCTCTTAGAAATATCACACTCCTTGTACTTAAGTCGGCATATTCCCGTTTGTTTTCAATATCGATGCAATTTCTGTGTTTCATAATTAATGTGAAGGTGCAAGGGATACAGTAAACCTGCACTGGTGCATCCGAATCGAACAGTGGTCTCCAAGGAGTCGCTCAAAGCACAAATTCGTAGAAAATTCACTCTTCTTGTACTTAAGTTGGCATTGTGTGTTTTGTAATCAATCCCGACGAAAATTCTTTGTTTCATGGTCAAATTGAAGGTCCAAGGGATACAGTAAACCTGCACTGGTGCATCGGAATCTAATACTGATCTCCCAGGAGCAGTTCAAACGCAAACTCTTAGAGGAATCGCTCTTCTGGTACTTAAGTCGGCATTGTCCCGTTTGTATTTAATCTCGATGCAATTTCTGTGTTTCATGGTCAATGTGAAGGTCGAAGGGATACAGTAAACCTGCGCTGGTGCATCGGAATCTAATACTGGTCTCCCAGAACCCGCTCAAAGCACAAACCCTCCGAAGATTCACTCTTCTTGTACTTAAGTCGGCATTGTCCCTCTTGTATTCAATCCCGAGCTATTTCTGTGTTTCATGGTCAATGAGAGGGTCCAAGATATACAGTAAATCTGCACAGGTGCATCGGAATCCAATACTGGACACCCAGGAGCCGCTCAAAGCTCAAACACTTAGAAGATTCACTCTTCTGGTACTTCAGTCGGCATTGTCCCTTATGTATTCCATCCCGATGCAATTTCTGTGTTTCAAGGTCAATGTGATGGTCCAAGGGATACAGTAAACCTTCACTGGTGCAACGAAATCGAACACTGGTCTCCGAGGAGCCGCTCAAAGCACAAACTCTTAGAAAATACACTCTTCTTGTACTTAAGTTGGCATTGTGTATTTTGTATTCAATCCCGATGCAATTTCTGTGTTTCATGGTCAATGGGAAGGTCCAATGGCTACAGTAAACCTGCACTGGTGCATCGAAATGTAATACTGGCCTCCCAGGAGCCGCTCAAAGCACAAACCCTTAGAAGATCACCTCTTTTTGTACTTAAGCCGGCAATGTCCCTTTTGTATTCAATCCCGATGCAATTTCTGTGTTTCATGGTCAATGTGAAGGCCGAAGGGATACAGTAAACCTGCACTGGTAATCGGAATCTAATACTGGTCTCCCAGGAGCCGCTGAAAAGACGAATTCTTAGAAGACTCGCTCTTATGGTACTTAAGTCGGCATTGTCCCTTTTGTGTTCATTCCCGGTGCAATTTCTGAGTTTCATGGGCAATTTGAAAGTCCAAGGGATACAGTACACCAGCACTGGATCATCGGAATCTAATACTGGTCTCCCTGGAGCTGCTCAACCCACAACCTCTTAGAAATATCACTCTCCTTGTACTGAAGTCGGCATATTCCCGTTTGTTTCCAATATCGATGCAATTTCTGTGTTTCATGGTTAATGTGAAGGTCCAATGGATACAGTAAACCTGCACTGGTGCATCGGAATCGAATACTGGTCACCCAGAAGCCGCTCAAAGCACAAGCCCTTCGAAGATTCACTGTTCTTGTACTTAAGTCGGCATTGTCCATCTTATATTCAATCCCGAGCAATTTCTGTGTTTCATGGTCAATGTGAAGGTCCAAGGGATACAGCAAACTTGCACAGGTCCATCTGAATCTAATACTGGACACCCAGGAGCCGCTTAAAGCTCAAACACTTAGAAGATTCGCTCTTCTGGTACTTAAGTCGGAATTGTCCCGTTTGTATTCAATCTCGATGCAATTTCTGTGTGTCATGGTCAATGTGAAGGTCGAAGGGATACAGTGAACGTGCGCTGGTGCGTCGGAATCTAATACTGGTCTCCCAGGAGCCGCTCAAATCACAAACACTTAGAAGATTCACTCTTCTTGTACTTAAGTCGACATTGTGCTTTATGTATTCAATCCCGATGCAATTTCTGTGTTTCATGGTCAATGCGAAGGGCCAAGGGATACAGTAAACCTGCACTGGTGCATCGGAATCTAATACTGGTCTCCCATGAGCCACTCAAAGCACACACTCTTAGAAGACTCACTCTTCTTGTTCTTAAGTCGGCATTGTCCCCTTTGTGTTCAATCCCGATGCGATTTCTGTGTTTCTTGGTCAAAGTGAATGTTAAAGGGATACAGTAAACCAGCACTGGTGCATCGGAATCTAATACTGGTCTCCCAGGAGCCGCTAAAAGCACAAACTCAAAGAAGATTCACTCTTCTTGAACTTAAGTCTGCATTGTTCCCTTTGTATTCAATCCCGATTCGATTTCTATGTTTCATGGTCAATGTGGAGGTCCAAGGGATACAGTAAACCTGCACTGGTGCATCGGCATCTAATACTGGTCTCCCAGGAGCCGCTCAAACACAAACTCTTAGAAGATTCACTCTTCATGCACTTAAGTCGGCATCGTGCATTTTGTATTCAATCCCGATGCAATTTCTACGTTTCATGGTCAAAGTGAAGGTCCAACAGATACAGTAAACCTGCACTGGTGCATCGGAATCCAATACTGGTCTCGCAGGAGCCTTTCAAAGCACAAGCCCTTCGAAGAATCACTGTTCTTGTACTTAAGTCGGCATTGTCCATCTTGTATTCAATCCCGAGCAATTTCTGTGTTTCATGGTCAATGTGAAGGTCGAAGGGATACAGTAAACCTGCACAGGTGCATCGGAATCTAATACTGGACACCCAGGAGCCGCTCAAAACTCAAACTCTTAAAAGATTCACTCTTCTTGTACTTCAGTCGGCATTGTCCCTTATGTATTCCATCCCGATGCAATTTCTGTGTTTCATGGTCAATATGAAGGTCCAAAAGATGCAGTGAACCTGCACTGGTGCATCGGATTCGAACAGTGGTCTCCAATGAGTCGCTCAAAGCACAAATTCTTAGAAAATTCACTCTTCTTGTACTTAAGTTGGCATTGTGAATTTTGTAATCAACTCCGATGAAAATTCTGTGTTTCATGGTCAAATTGAAGGTCCAACGGATACAGTAAACCTGCACTGGTGCATCGGAAACTAATACTGATCTCCCAGGAGCCGCTCAAACACAAACACTTAGAAGATTCGCTCTTCCGGTACTTATGTGGTTATTGTCACTTTTGTATTCAATCCCGATGCAATTTCTGTGTTTCATGGTGAATGTGAAGGTCGAAGGGATACAGTGAAACTGCGCTGGTGCATCGGAATCTGATACTGGTCTTCCTGGAGCCGCTCAAAGCACAAACTCTTACAAAATTCACTCTTCTTGTACTTCGGTCGGCATTGTCCCTTATGTATTTCATCCTGACGCAATTTCTGTGTTTCATGGCCAATGTGAAGGTCCAAGGGATACGGTAAACCTGCACTGGTGCATCGGAATCTAAAACTGGTCTCCAAGGATCCGCTCAAAGCACAAACTCTTAGAAAATTCAGTCATCTTGCACTTAAGTTGGCATTGTGCGTTCAATATTCAATCCCGATGCAATTTCTGTGTTTCATGGTCAATATGAAGGTCGTAGGGATACAGTAGACCTGCACAGGTGCATCGGAATCAAATACTGGACACCCAGGAGCCGCGCAAAGCTCAAACTCTTAGAAGATTCACTCTTCTTGTACTTCAGTCGTCGTGTCCCTTAAGAATTCAATCCCGATTCGATTTCTTCGTTTCATGGGCAATGTGGATGTCGAAGGGATGCAAAAAACCTGCGCAGGTGCATCGGAATCTAATACTGGTCTCCCAGGAGCCGCTCAAAGCACAAACACTTTGATGATTAACTCTTCTTGCACTTAAGTCGGCAGTCCATTTTGTAATCAATCCCGATACAATTTCTGTGTTTCATGGTCAATGTGAAGCTCCAAGGGATACAGTAAACCTGCACAGGTGCATCGGAATCTAATACTGGACACCCAGGAGCCGCTCAAAGCTCAAACTCTTAGAAGATTCACTCTTCTTGTACTTCAGTCGGCGTGTCCCTCAAGAATTCAATCTCGATTCGATTTCTGCGTTTCATGGGCAATGTGGAGGTCCAAGGGTCCAAGGGATATAGTTAACCTGCACTGGTGCATCGGAATCTAATACTGGACACCCAGGAGCCGCTCAAAGCTCAAACTCTTAAAAGATTCACTCATCGTGTACTTCAGTCGGCATTGTCCCTTATATATTCCATCCCGATGCAATTTCTGTGTTTCATGGTCAATGTGAAGGTCCAAGGGATACAGTAAACTTGCACTGGTGCATCGGAATCTAATAGTGGCCTCCCACGAGCCGCTCAAAACACAAACCCTTCGAAGATTCACTCATCTTGTACTTAAGTCGGCATTGTCCCTCTTGCATTCAATCCCGAGCAATTTCCGTGTTTCATGGTCAATGTGAAGCTCCAAGGGATACAGTGAACCTGCACAGGTGCATCGGAATCTAATACTGGACACCCAGGAGCCGCTCAAAGCTCAAACTCTTAGAAGATTCACTCTTATGGTACTTCAGTCGGCAATGTCCCTTTTGTATTCAATCCCGATGCAATTTCTGTGTTTCATGGTCAATGTGAAGGTCCAAGGGATACAGTAAACTTGCGCTGGTGCATCGGAATCTAATACAGGTCTCCTGAGAGCCGCTCAAACCGCAAACTCTTAGAAGATTCACTCTTCTCGTACTTAAGTGCTCATTGTTCCCTTTGTATTCAATCCGGATTCGATTTCTGTGTTTCATGGTCAATGTGGTGGTCCAAGGGGAACAGTTATCCTTCACTGGTGCATCGGAATTAAATACTGGTCTCCCCGGAGCCGCTCAAATCACAAACTATTAGAAGAATTACTCTTCTTGTACTTAAGTCTACATTGTGTCATTTGTATTGGTCGCAATGCAATATCTGTTTTTCATGGTCAATAAGAAGGTCCAAGGGATACAGTAAACCTGTACTAGTGCATCGGAATCTAATACTGGACTCCCAGGAGCCGCTCAAAGCACAAACTCTTAGATGATTAACTCTTCTTGTACTTAAGTCGGCAGATCCTTTTGTATTCAATGCCGATGCAATTTCTGTGTTTCATGGTTAATGTGAAGGTCCAACGGATACAGTAAACCTGCACTGGTGCATCGGAATCGAATACTGGTCTCCCAGGAGCCGCTCAAAGCACAAGCCCTTCGAAGATTCACTGTTCTTGTACTTAAGTCGGCATTGTCCATCTTGCATTCTATTTCTGTGTTTCATGGTCAATTTGAAGGCCCAAGGGATACAGCAAACCTGCACAGGTGCATCGGAATCTAATACTGGACACCCAGGAGCCGCTTAAAGCTCAAACACTTAGAAGATTCTCTCTTCTGGTACTTAAGTCGGAATTGTCCCTTTTGTATTCAATCCCGGTGCAATTTCTGAGTTTCATGGGCAATGTGAAAGTCCAAGGGATACAGTAAACCTGCACTGGATCATCGGAATCTAATACTGGTCTTCCTGGAGCTGCTCAACCAACAACCTCTTAGAAATATCACACTCCTTGTACTTAAGTCGGCATATTCCCGTTTGTTTTCAATATCGATGCAATTTCTGTGTTTCATAATTAATGTGAAGGTGCAAGGGATACAGTAAACCTGCACTGGTGCATCCGAATCGAACAGTGGTCTCCAAGGAGTCGCTCAAAGCACAAATTCGTAGAAAATTCACTCTTCTGGTACTTAAGTTGGCATTGTGTGTTTTGTAATCAATCCCGACGAAAATTCTTTGTTTCATGGTCAAATTGAAGGTCCAAGGGATACAGTAAACCTGCACTGGTGCATCGGAATCTAATACTGATCTCCCAGGAGCAGTTCAAACGCAAACTCTTAGAGGAATCGCTCTTCTGGTACTTAAGTCGGCATTGTCCCGTTTGTATTTAATCTCGATGCAATTTCTGTGTTTCATGGTCAATGTGAAGGTCGAAGGGATACAGTAAACCTGCGCTGGTGCATCGGAATCTAATACTGGTCTCCCAGAACCCGCTCAAAGCACAAACCCTCCGAAGATTCACTCTTCTTGTACTTAAGTCGGCATTGTCCCTCTTGTATTCAATCCCGAGCTATTTCTGTGTTTCATGGTCAATGAGAGGGTCCAAGATATACAGTAAATCTGCACAGGTGCATCGGAATCCAATACTGGACACCCAGGAGCCGCTCAAAGCTCAAACACTTAGAAGATTCACTCTTCTGGTACTTCAGTCGGCATTGTCCCTTATGTATTCCATCCCGATGCAATTTCTGTGTTTCAAGGTCAATGTGATGGTCCAAGGGATACAGTAAACCTTCACTGGTGCAACGAAATCGAACACTGGTCTCCGAGGAGCCGCTCAAAGCACAAACTTTTAGAAAATACACTCTTCTTGTACTTAAGTTGGCATTGTGTATTTTGTATTCAATCCCGATGCAATTTCTGTGTTTCATGGTCAATGGGAAGGTCCAATGGCTACAGTAAACCTGCACTGGTGCATCGAAATGTAATACTGGCCTCCCAGGAGCCGCTCAAAGCACAAACCCTTAGAAGATCACCTCTTTTTGTACTTAAGCCGGCAATGTCCCTTTTGTATTCAATCCCGATGCAATTTCTGTGTTTCATGGTCAATGTGAAGGCCGAAGGGATACAGTAAACCTGCACTGGTAATCGGAATCTAATACTGGTCTCCCAGGAGCCGCTGAAAAGACAAATTCTTAGAAGACTCGCTCTTATGGTACTTAAGTCGGCATTGTCCCTTTTGTGTTCATTCCCGGTGCAATTTCTGAGTTTCATGGGCAATTTGAAAGTCCAAGGGATACAGTACACCAGCACTGGATCATCGGAATCTAATACTGGTCTCCCTGGAGCTGCTCAACCCACAACCTCTTAGAAATATCACTCTCCTTGTACTGAAGTCGGCATATTCCCGTTTGTTTCCAATATCGATGCAATTTCTGTGTTTCATGGTTAATGTGAAGGTCCAATGGATACAGTAAACCTGCACTGGTGCATCGGAATCGAATACTGGTCACCCAGAAGCCGCTCAAAGCACAAGCCCTTCGAAGATTCACTGTTCTTGTACTTAAGTCGGCATTGTCCATCTTATATTCAATCCCGAGCAATTTCTGTGTTTCATGGTCAATGTGAAGGTCCAAGGGATACAGCAAACTTGCACAGGTGCATCTGAATCTAATACTGGACACCCAGGAGCCGCTTAAAGCTCAAACACTTAGAAGATTCGCTCTTCTGGTACTTAAGTCGGAATTGTCCCGTTTGTATTCAATCTCGATGCAATTTCTGTGTGTCATGGTCAATGTGAAGGTCGAAGGGATACAGTGAACGTGCGCTGGTGCGTCGGAATCTAATACTGGTCTCCCAGGAGCCGCTCAAATCACAAACACTTAGAAGATTCACTCTTCTTGTACTTAAGTCGACATTGTGCTTTATGTATTCAATCCCGATGCAATTTCTGTGTTTCATGGTCAATGCGAAGGGCCAAGGGATACAGTAAACCTGCACTGGTGCATCGGAATCTATTACTGGTCTCCCATGAGCCACTCAAAGCACACACTCTTAGAAGACTCACTCTTCTTGTTCTTAAGTCGGCATTGTCCCCTTTGTGTTCAATCCCGATGCGATTTCTGTGTTTCTTGGTCAAAGTGAATGTTAAAGGGATACAGTAAACCAGCACTGGTGCATTGGAATCTAATACTGGTCTCCCAGGAGCCGCTAAAAGCACAAACTCAAAGAAGATTCACTCTTCTTGAACTTAAGTCTGCATTGTTCCCTTTGTATTCAATCCCGATTCGATTTCTATGTTTCATGGTCAATGTGGAGGTCCAAGGGATACAGTAAACCTGCACTGGTGCATCGGCATCTAATACTGGTCTCCCAGGAGCCGCTCAAACACAAACTCTTAGAAGATTCACTCTTCATGCACTTAAGTCGGCATCGTGCATTTTGTATTCAATCCCGATGCAATTTCTACGTTTCATGGTCAAAGTGAAGGTCCAACAGATACAGTAAACCTGCACTGGTGCATCGGAATCCAATACTGGTCTCGCAGGAGCCTTTCAAAGCACAAGCCCTTCGAAGAATCACTGTTCTTGTACTTAAGTCGGCATTGTCCATCTTGTATTCAATCCCGAGCAATTTCTGTGTTTCATGGTCAATGTGAAGGTCGAAGGGATACAGTAAACCTGCACAGGTGCATCGGAATCTAATACTGGACACCCAGGAGCCGCTCAAAACTCAAACTCTTAAAAGATTCACTCTTCTTGTACTTCAGTCGGCATTGTCCCTTATGTATTCCATCCCGATGCAATTTCTGTGTTTCATGGTCAATATGAAGGTCCAAAAGATGCAGTGAACCTGCACTGGTGCATCGGATTCGAACAGTGGTCTCCAATGAGTCGCTCAAAGCACAAATTCTTAGAAAATTCACTCTTCTTGTACTTAAGTTGGCATTGTGAATTTTGTAATCAACTCCGATGAAAATTCTGTGTTTCATGGTCAAATTGAAGGTCCAACGGATACAGTAAACCTGCACTGGTGCATCGGAAACTAATACTGATCTCCCAGGAGCCGCTCAAACACAAACACTTAGAAGATTCGCTCTTCCGGTACTTATGTGGTTATTGTCACTTTTGTATTCAATCCCGATGCAATTTCTGTGTTTCATGGTGAATGTGGAGGTCGAAGGGATACAGTGAAACTGCGCTGGTGCATCGGAATCTGATACTGGTCTTCCTGGAGCCGCTCAAAGCACAAACTCTTACAAAATTCACTCTTCTTGTACTTCGGTCGGCATTGTCCCTTATGTATTTCATCCTGACGCAATTTCTGTGTTTCATGGCCAATGTGAAGGTCCAAGGGATACGGTAAACCTGCACTGGTGCATCGGAATCTAAAACTGGTCTCCAAGGATCCGCTCAAAGCACAAACTCTTAGAAAATTCAGTCATCTTGCACTTAAGTTGGCATTGTGCGTTCAATATTCAATCCCGATGCAATTTCTGTGTTTCATGGTCAATATGAAGGTCGTAGGGATACAGTAGACCTGCACAGGTGCATCGGAATCAAATACTGGACACCCAGGAGCCGCGCAAAGCTCAAACTCTTAGAAGATTCACTCTTCTTGTACTTCAGTCGTCGTGTCCCTTAAGAATTCAATCCCGATTCGATTTCTTCGTTTCATGGGCAATGTGGATGTCGAAGGGATGCAAAAAACCTGCGCAGGTGCATCGGAATCTAATACTGGTCTCCCAGGAGCCGCTCAAAGCACAAACACTTTGATGATTAACTCTTCTTGCACTTAAGTCGGCAGTCCATTTTGTAATCAATCCCGATACAATTTCTGTGTTTCATGGTCAATGTGAAGCTCCAAGGGATACAGTAAACCTGCACAGGTGCATCGGAATCTAATACTGGACACCCAGGAGCCGCTCAAAGCTCAAACTCTTAGAAGATTCACTCTTCTTGTACTTCAGTCGGCGTGTCCCTCAAGAATTCAATCTCGATTCGATTTCTGCGTTTCATGGGCAATGTGGAGGTCCAAGGGTCCAAGGGATATAGTTAACCTGCACTGGTGCATCGGAATCTAATACTGGACACCCAGGAGCCGCTCAAAGCTCAAACTCTTAAAAGATTCACTCATCGTGTACTTCAGTCGGCATTGTCCCTTATATATTCCATCCCGATGCAATTTCTGTGTTTCATGGTCAATGTGAAGGTCCAAGGGATACAGTAAACTTGCACTGGTGCATCGGAATCTAATAGTGGCCTCCCACGAGCCGCTCAAAACACAAACCCTTCGAAGATTCACTCATCTTGTACTTAAGTCGGCATTGTCCCTCTTGCATTCAATCCCGAGCAATTTCCGTGTTTCATGGTCAATGTGAAGCTCCAAGGGATACAGTGAACCTGCACAGGTGCATCGGAATCTAATACTGGACACCCAGGAGCCGCTCAAAGCTCAAACTCTTAGAAGATTCACTCTTATGGTACTTCAGTCGGCAATGTCCCTTTTGTATTCAATCCCGATGCAATTTCTGTGTTTCATGGTCAATGTGAAGGTCCAAGGGATACAGTAAACTTGCGCTGGTGCATCGGAATCTAATACAGGTCTCCTGAGAGCCGCTCAAACCGCAAACTCTTAGAAGATTCACTCTTCTCGTACTTAAGTGCTCATTGTTCCCTTTGTATTCAATCCGGATTCGATTTCTGTGTTTCATGGTCAATGTGGTGGTCCAAGGGGAACAGTTATCCTTCACTGGTGCATCGGAATTAAATACTGGTCTCCCCGGAGCCGCTCAAATCACAAACTATTAGAAGAATTACTCTTCTTGTACTTAAGTCTACATTGTGTCATTTGTATTGGTCGCAATGCAATATCTGTTTTTCATGGTCAATAAGAAGGTCCAAGGGATACAGTAAACCTGTACTAGTGCATCGGAATCTAATACTGGACTCCCAGGAGCCGCTCAAAGCACAAACTCTTAGATGATTAACTCTTCTTGTACTTAAGTCGGCAGATCCTTTTGTATTCAATGCCGATGCAATTTCTGTGTTTCATGGTTAATGTGAAGGTCCAACGGATACAGTAAACCTGCACTGGTGCATCGGAATCGAATACTGGTCTCCCAGGAGCCGCTCAAAGCACAAGCCCTTCGAAGATTCACTGTTCTTGTACTTAAGTCGGCATTGTCCATCTTGCATTCTATTTCTGTGTTTCATGGTCAATTTGAAGGCCCAAGGGATACAGCAAACCTGCACAGGTGCATCGGAATCTAATACTGGACACCCAGGAGCCGCTTAAAGCTCAAACACTTAGAAGATTCTCTCTTCTGGTACTTAAGTCGGAATTGTCCCGTTTGTATTCAATCTCGATGCAATTTCTGTGTTTCATGGTCAATGTGAAGGTCGAAGGGATACAGTGAACGTGCGCTGGTGCGTCGGAATCTAATACTGGTCTCCCAGGAGCCGCTCAAATCACAAACACTTAGAAGATTCACTCTTCTTGTACTTAAGTCGGCATTGTGCCTTATGTATTCAATCCCGATGCAATTTCTGTGTTTCATGGTCAATGCGATGAGCCAAGGGATACAGTAAACCTGCACTGGTGCATCGGAATCTAATAGTGGCCTCCCAGGAGCCGCTCAAACACAAACCCTTCGAAGATACACTCTTCTTGTACTTAAGTCGGCATTGTCCCTTATGTATTCCATCCCGATGCAATTTCTGTGTTTCATGGTCAATGTGAAGGTCGAAGGGATACAGTAAACCTGCACAGGTGCATCGGAATCTAATACTGGACACCCAGGAGCCACTCAAAGCTCAAACTCTTAGAAGATGCACTCTTCTTGTACTTCAGTCGGCATTGTCCCTTATGTATTCCATCCCGATGCAATTTCTGTGTTTCATGGTCAATATGAAGGTCCAAGGGATACAGTAGACCTGCACAGGTGCATCGGAATCAAATACTGGACACCCAGGAGCCGCTCAAAGCTCAAACTCTTAGAAGATTCACTCTTCTTGTACTTCAGTCGGCGTGTCCCTTATAAATTCAATCCCGATTCGATTTCTGCGTTTCATAGGCAATGTGGAGGTCCAAGGGTCCAAGGGATACAGTTAACCTGCACTGGTGCATCGAAATTTAATACTGGTCTCCCAGGAGCCGCTCAAATCACAACCTAATAGAAGAATCACTCCTCTTGTACTTAGGTCATCATTGTATCTTTTGTATTGGTCCCCATGCAATTTCTGTGTTGCATGGTCAATCTGAAGATCCAAGGGATACAGTAAACTTGCACTGGTGCATCGGAATCTAATAGTGGCCTCCCAGGAGCCGCTCAAACACAAACCCTTCGAAGATACACTCTTCTTGTACTTAAGTCGGCATTGTCCCTTATGTATTCCATCCCGATGCAATTTCTGTGTTTCATGGTCAATATGAAGGTCCAAGGGATACAGTAGACCTGCACAGGTGCATCGGAATCAAATACTGGACACCCAGGAGCCGCTCAAAGCTCAAACTCTTAGATGATTGACTCTTCTTGTAGTTAAGTCGGTAGCCCATTTGTATTCAATCCCGATGCAATTACTGTGTTTCATGGTCCATGTGAAGGTCTAAGGGATACAGTAAACCAGCACTGGTGCATCGAAATCTAATACTGGTCTCCCAAGAACCGCTGAAAGCACAAGCCATTCGAGGATTCACTCTTCTTGTACTTAATTCGGCATTGTCCCTCTTGTATCAATCCCGAGCAATTTCTGTGTCTCATGGTCAATGTGAAGGTCGACGTGATACAGTAAACCTGCACAGGTGCATCGGAATCTAATAGTGGACACCCAGGAGGCGCTCAAAGCTCAATTTCTTAGAAAATTCACTCTTCTTGTACTTCAGTCGGCATTGTCCCTTATGAATTCCATCCCGATGCAATTTCCGTGTTTCATGGTCAATGTGAAGCTCCAAGGGATACAGTAAACCTGCACTGGTGCACCATAATCCAATACTGGTATCCCAGGCTCCGCTTATAGCACAACCTCTGAGGAGATCACTCTTCTTGTACTTAAGTCGACATTGTCCCTTTTGTATTCAATCCCGTCGCAATATCTGTGTTTCATGGTCAATGTGAAGGACCAACAGATACAGTTAACCTGCACTGGTGCATCGGATCCTAATACTGGTCTCCCAGGAGCCGCTCAAAACACAAACTCTTAGAAGATTCACTCTTATTGTACTTAGGTTGGGATTGTCTCTTTTGTATTCAATCCCGAAGCAATTTATGTGTTTCATGGTCAATGAGTAGGTCCAAGGGATACAGTAAACCTGCACTGGTGCATCGGAATGTAATACTGGTCTCCCAGGAGCCCCTCAAATCACAAACTATTAGAAGATTCACTCTTCTTGTACTGAAGTCGACATTGTATCGTTTGTATTGGTCCGCGTGCAATTTCTATGTTTCATAGTCAATGTCAAGCTCCAAGGAATACAGTAAACCTCTACTGGTGCATCGGAATCTAATAATGGTCACCCAATAGCCTCTCAAAGCACAAACTCTTAGAAGATTCACCTTTCTTGTACTCAAGTCGGCATTGTGCTTTTGTATTTGATCCTGATGCGATTTCTGTGTTTCATGGTCAATGTGAAGGGCCAAGGGATACAGTAAACCTGCACTGGTGCATCGGAATTTAATAGTGGTCTCCCATGAGCCGCTCCAAGCACAAACTCTTAGAAGACTCACTCTTCTTGTTCTTAAGTCGGCATTATCCCTTTTGTATTCAATCCCGATGCGATTTCTGTGTTTCTTGGGCAATGTGAGGGTCAAAGGGACAAAGTAAACCTCCACTGGTGCATCGGAATTTAATACTGGTCTTTCTGGAGCCGCTCAAAGCACAAAATCTTACAAAATTCACTCTTCTTGTACTTGGGTCGGATTTTCATTTTAGTATTCCATCCTGATGCAATTTCTGTGTTTCATGGCCAATGTGAAGGTCCAAGGGATACGGTAAAACTGCACTGATGCATCGGAATCTAAAACTGGTCTCCCAGGAGCCGCTCAAAGCACAAACTCTTAGTCGATTAACTCTTCTTGCACTTAAGTCGGCAGTCCTTTTGTATTCAATCCCGATGCAATTTATGTGTTTCATGGTCAATGTATAGGTCGAAGGGATACAGTAAACCTGCACTGGTGCATCGGAATCTAATAGTGGTGTCCCAGGAGCCGCGCAAACACAAATCCTTCGAAGATTCACTCATCTTGTACTTAAGTCGGCATTGTCCCTCTTGCATTCAATCCCGAGCAATTTCCGTGTTTCATGGTCACTGTGAAGCTCCAAGGGATACAGTAAACCTGCACAGGTGCATCGGAATCTAATACTGGACACCCAGGAGCCGCTCAAAGCTCAAACTGTTAGAAGATTCACTCTTCTCGTACTTCAGTCGGCGTGACCCTTATGAATTCAATCCCGATTCGATTTCTGCGTTTCATGGGCAATGTGGAGGTCCAAGGGTCCAAATGATACAGTTAACCTGCACTGGTGCATCGGAATTTAATACTGGTCTCCCAGGAGCCGCTCAAATCACAACCTAATAGAAGAATCACTCCTCTTGTACTTAAGTCATCATTGTATGTTTTGTATTGGTCCCCATGCAATTTCTATGTTGCATGGTCAATGTGAATGTCCAAGGGATACAGTAAACCTGCACTGGTGCATCGGAATCGATCACTGGTCTCCATGGAGTCGGTCAAAGCACAATTTCTTAGAAAATTCATTCTTCTTGTACTTAAGTTGGCATTGTGTATTTTGTATTCAATCCCGATGAAATTTCTGTGTTTCATGGTGAAATTGAAGGTCCAAGGGATACAGTAAACCTGCACAGGTGCATCGGAATCTAATACTGATCTCCCAGGAGCCGCTCAAACACAAATCCTTCGAAGATTCACTCATCTTGTACTTAAGTCGGCATTGTCCCTCTTGCATTCAATCCCGAGCAATTTCCGTGTTTCATGGTCAATGTGAAGCTCCAAGGGATACAGTGCACCTGCACAGGTGCATCGGAATCTAATACTGGACACCCAGGAACCGCTCAAAGCTCAAACTCTTAGAAGATTCACTCTTCTCGTACTTCAGTCGGCGTGACCCTTATATATTCAATCCCGATTCGATTTCTGCGTTTCATGGGCAATGTGGAGGTCCAAGGGTCCAAATGATACAGTTAACCTGCACTGGTGCATCGGAATCTAATACTGGTCTCCCAGGAGCCGCTCAAAGCACAAACTCTTGGAAGATTCACTCTTCTTATACTGAAGTCGACATTGTGCCTTATGTATTCAATCACGATGAAATTTCTGTGTTTCATGGTCAATGTAAAGGGCCAAGGGATACAGTAAACCTGCACTGGTGCATCGGAATGTAATACTGGTCTCCCATGAGCCGATCAAAACACAAACTCTTAGAAGTTTCACTATTATTGTACTAAAGTCGTCATTGTGTATTTTGTATTCAATCCCGATGCAATTTCTGTGTTTCATGGTCAATGTGAAGGTCCAAGGGATACAGTTAACTTGCACTGGTGCATCGGAATCTACTACTGGTCTCCCAGGAGCCGCTCAAAGAACAAACCCTTAAAAGATTAACTCATCTTGTACTTAAGTCGGCATTGTCCCTTTTGTATTCAATCCCGATGCAATTTCTGTGTTTCGTGGTCAATGTGAAGGTCGAAGGGATACAGTAAACCGGCACTGGTGTATCGGAATCTAATACTGGTCTCTCAGGAGCCGCTCAAAACACAAACTCTTAGATGATTAACTCTTCGTGTAATTAAGTCGGCAGTCCATTTTGTATTCAATCCAGAAGCAATTTCTGTGTTTCATGGTCAATGTGAAGGTCCAAGGGATACAGTAAACCAGCACAGGTGCATCGTAATCTAATACCGGTCTCCCAGGAACCGTTCAAAGCACAAATTGTTCGAGGATTCACTCTTCTTTTACTTAAGTCGGCATTGTCCCTCTTGTATTCAATCCCGAGCAATTTCTGTGTTTCATGGTCAATGCGAAGGTCCAAGGAATACAGTAAACCTGCAGAGGAGCATCGGAATCTAATACTGGACAACCAGGAGTCGCTCAAAGCTCAAACTCTTAGAAGATTCACGCTTCTTGTACTTCAGTCGGCATTGTCCCTTATGTATACCATCCCGATGCAATTTCTATGTTTCATTTTCAATGTGAAGCTCCAGGGGATACAGTAAACCTGCACTGGTGCATCGTAATCTAATACTGGTATCTCAGACGCCGGTCATAGCACAAACTCTTAGAAGATTCACTCTTCTTGTACTTAAGTCGGCATTGTGCCTTATGTATTCAATCCCGATGCAATTTCTGTGTTTCATGGTCAATGTGAAGGGCCAAGGGATACAGTTAACCTGCACTGGTGCATCGGAATCTAATACTGATCTCCCATGAGCCGCTCAAAGCACAAACTCGTAGAAGATTCACTCCTCTTGTACTAAAGTTGGCATTGTGCATTTTGTATTTAATTCCTATGCAATTTCTGTGTTTCATGGTCAATGTGAAGGTCCAATGGCTACAGTAAACCTGCACTGGTGCATCGGAATCTAATACTGGTCTCCCAGGAGCCGTTTAAAGCACAAACCCTTAAAAGATTACCTCTTCATGTACTTAAGTTGGCATTGTCCTTTTGTATTCAATCCCGATGCAATTTCTGTGTTTTGTGGTCAATGTGAAGGTCGAAGGGATACAGTAAACCTTCACTGGTGCATCGGAATCTAACACTGGTCTCCCAGGAGCCGCTCAAAGCACTAACAATTAGATGATTAACTCTTCTTGTAGTTAAGTTTGCAGTCCCTTTTGTATTCAATCCTGATGCATTTATTGTGTTTCATGGTCCATGTGAACTTCCAAGGGATACAGTAAACCAGCACTGGTGCATCGGAATCTAATACTGGTCACCCAGGAACCGCTCAAAGCACAAACCGTTCGAGGATTCACTCTTCTTGTACTTCAGTCGGCATTGTCCCTTATGTATTCCATCCCGATGCAATTTCTGTGTTCCATGGTCAATGTGAAGGTCCAAGGGATACAGTAAACCTGCACTGGTGCATCGGAAACGAACACTGGTCGCCGAGGAGCCGCTCAAAGCACAAACTCTTAGAAGATTCACTCTTCTTGTACTTAGGTTGGGATTGTCTCTCTTGTATTCAATCCCGAAGCAATTTCTGTGTTTCATGGTCAATGTGAAGGTCCAAGGGATACAGTAAACCTGCACTTGTGCATCGAAATCTAATAGTGGCCTCCCAGGAGCCGCTCAAAACACAAACCCTTAGAAGATTCACTCATCTTGTACTTAAGTCGGCATTGTCCTTCTTGCATTCAATCCCGAGCAATTTCCGTCTTTCATGGTCAATGTGAAGCTCCAAGGGATACAGTAAACCTGCACAGGTGCATCGGAATCTAATACTGGACACCCAGGAGCCGCTCAAAGCTCAAACTCTTAGAAGATTCACTCTTCTTGTACTTCAGTCGGCGTGACCCTTATGAATTCAATCCCGATTCGATTTCTGCGTTTCATGGGCAACGTGGAGGTCCAAGGGTCCAAGGGATACAGTTAACCTGCACTGGTGCATCGGAATTTAATACTGGTCTCCCAGGAGCCGCTCAAATCACAACCTAATAGAAGAATCACTCCTCTTGTACTTAAGTCATCATTGTACCTTTTGTATTGGTCCCCATGCAATTTCTATGTTGCATGGTCAATGTGAAGGTCCAAGGGATACAGTAAACCTGCACTGGTGCATCGGAATCGATCACTGGTCTCCATGGAGTCGGTGAAAGCACAATTTCTTAGAAAATTTATTCTTCTTGTACTTAAGTTGGCATTGTGTATTTTGTATTCAATCCCGATGAAATTTCTGTGTTTCATGGTGAAATTGAAGGTCCAAGGGATACAGTAAACCTGCACAGGTGCATCGGAATCTAATACTGATCTCCCAGGTGCCGCTCAAACACAAATTCTTAGAACATTCGCACTTCTGGTACTTAAGTCGGCATTGTCCGGTTTGTATAAAATCTCGATGCAATTTCTGTGTTTCATAGTCAATGTGAAGGTCGAAGGGATACAGTAAACCTGCGCTGGTGCATCGGAATCTGATACTGGTCTCCCAGGAGCCGCTCAAAGCACAAACTCTTGGAAGATTCACTCTTCTTATACTGAAGTCGGCATTGTGCCTTATGTATTCAATCCCGATGAAATTTCTGTGTTTCATGGTCAATGTAAAGGGCCAAGGGATACAGTAAACCTGCACTGGTGCATCGGAATGTAATACTGGTCTCCCATGAGCCGATCAAAGCACAAACTCTTAGAAGTTTCACTATTCTTGTACTAAAGTCGTCATTGTGTATTTTGTATTCAATCCCGATGCAATTTCTGTGTTTCATGGTCAATGTGAAGGTCCAAGGGATACAGTTAACTTGCACTGGTGCATCGGAATCTACTACTAATCTCCCAGGAGCCGCTCAAAGAACAAACCCTTAAAAGATTAACTCTTCTTGTACTTAAGTCGGCATTGTCCCTTTTGTATACAATCCCGATGCAATTTCTGTGTTTCGTGGTCAATGTGAAGGTTGAAGGGATACAGTAAACCGGCACTGGTGTATCGGAATCTAATACTGGTCTCTCAGGAGCCGCTCAAAGCACTAACTCTTAGATGATTAACTCTTCGTGTAATTAAGTCGGCAGTCCATTTTGTATTCAATCCAGATGCAATTTCTGTGTTTCATGGTCAATGTGAAGGTCCAAGGGATACAGTAAACCAGCACAGGTGCATCGTAATCTAATACTGGTTTCCCAGGAACCGTTCAAAGCACAAACCGTTCGAGGATTCACTCTTCTTGTACTTAAGTCGGCATTGTCCCTCTTGTATTCAATCCCGAGCAATTTCTGTGTTTCATGGTCAATGCGAAGGTCCAAGGGATACAGTAAACCTGCAGAGGAGCATCGGAATCTAATACTGGACAACCAGGAGTCGCTCAAAGCTCAAACTCTTAGAAGATTCACGCTTCTTGTACTTCAGTCGGCATTGTCCCTTATGTATACCATCCCGATGCAATTTCTATGTTTCATGGTCAATGTGAAGCTCCAGGGGATACAGTAAACCTGCACTGGTGCATCGTAATCTAATACTGGTATCTCAGGCGCCGGTCATAGCACAAACTCTTAGAAGATTCACTCTTCTTGTACTTAAGTCGGCATTGTGCCTTATGTATTCAATCCCGATGCAATTTCTGTGTTTCATGGTCAATGTGAAGGGCCAAGGGATACAGTCAACCTGCACTGGTGCATCGGAATCTAATAGTGATCTCCCATGAGCCGCTCAAAGCACAAACTCTTAGAAGATTCACTCCTCTTGTACTAAAGTTGGCATTGTGCATTTTGTATTTAATCCCTGAGCAATTTCTGTGTTTCATGGTCAATGTGAAGGTCCAATGGCTACAGTAAACCTGCACTGGTGCATCGGAATCTAATACTGGTCTCCCAGGAGCCGTTTAAAGCACAAACCCTTAAAAGATTACCTCTTCATGTACTTAAGTTGGCATTGTCCTTTTGTATTCAATCCCGAAGCAATTTCTGTGTTTCGTGGTCAATGTGAAGGTCGAAGGGATACAGTAAACCTTCACTGGTGCATCGGAATCTAACACTGGTCTCCCAGGAGCCGCTCAAAGCACAAACACTTAGATGATTAACTCTTCTTGTAGTTAAGTTTGCAGTCCCTTTTGTATTCAATCCTGATGCATTTATTGTGTTTCATGGTCCATGTGAACTTCCAAGGGATACAGTAAACCAGCACTGGTGCATCGGAATCTAATACTGGTCACCCAGGAACCGCTCAAAGCACAAACCGTTCGAGGATTCACTCTTCTTGTACTTCAGTCGGCATTGTCCCTTATGTATTCCATCCCGATGCAATTTCTGTGTTCCATGGTCAATGTGAAGGTCCAAGGGATACAGTAAACCTGCACTGGTGCATCGGAAACGAACACTGGTCGCCGAGGAGCCGCTCAAAGCACAAACTCTTAGAAGATTCACTCTTCTTGTACTTAGGTTGGGATTGTCTCTCTTGTATTCAATCCCGAAGCAATTTCTGTGTTTCATGGTCAATGTGAAGGTCCAAGGGATACAGTAAACCTGCACTTGTGCATCGAAATCTAATAGTGGCCTCCCAGGAGCCGCTCAAAACACAAACCCTTCGAAGATTCACTCATCTTGTACTTAAGTCGGCATTGTCCTTCTTGCATTCAATCCCGAGCAATTTCCGTCTTTCATGGTCAATGTGAAGCTCCAAGGGATACAGTAAACCTGCACAGGTGCATCGGAATCTAATACTGGACACCCAGGAGCCGCTCAAAGCTCAAACTCTTAGAAGATTCACTCTTCTTGTACTTCAGTCGGCGTGACCCTTATGAATTCAATCCCGATTCGATTTCTGCGTTTCATGGGCAACGTGGAGGTCCAAGGGTCCAAGGGATACAGTTAACCTGCACTGGTGCATCGGAATTTAATACTGGTCTCCCAGGAGCCGCTCAAATCACAACCTAATAGAAGAATCACTCCTCTTGTACTTAAGTCATCATTGTATCTTTTGTATTGGTCCCCATGCAATTTCTATGTTGCATGGTCAATGTGAAGGTCCAAGGGATACAGTAAACCTGCACTGGTGCATCGGAATCGATCACTGATCTCCATGGAGTCGGTGAAAGCACAATTTCTTAGAAAATTCATTCTTCTTGTACTTAAGTTGGCATTGTGTATTTTGTATTCAATCCCGATGAAATTTCTGTGTTTCATGGTGAAATTGAAGGTCCAAGGGATACAGTAAACCTGCACAGGTGCATCGGAATCTAATACTGATCTCCCAGGTGCCGCTCAAACACAAATTCTTAGAACATTCGCACTTCTGGTACTTAAGTCGGCATTGTCCCGTTTGTATAAAATCTCGATGCAATTTCTGTGTTTCATAGTCAATGTGAAGGTCGAAGGGATACAGTAAACCTGCGCTGGTGCATCGGAATCTAATACTGGTCTCCCAGGAGCCGCTCAAAGCACAAACTCTTGGAAGATTCACTCTTCTTATACTGAAGTCGGCATTGTGCCTTATGTATTCAATCCCGATGAAATTTCTGTGTTTCATGGTCAATGTAAAGGGCCAAGGGATACAGTAAACCTGCACTGGTGCATCGGAATGTAATACTGGTCTCCCATGAGCCGATCAAAGCACAAACTCTTAGAAGTTTCACTATTCTTGTACTAAAGTCGTCATTGTGTATTTTGTATTCAATCCCGATGCAATTTCTGTGTTTCATGGTCAATGTGAAGGTCCAAGGGATACAGTTAACTTGCACTGGTACATCGGAATCTACTACTAATCTCCCAGGAGCCGCTCAAAGAACAAACCCTTAAAAGATTAACTCTTCTTGTACTTAAGTCGGCATTGTCCCTTTTGTATTCAATCCCGATGCAATTTCTGTGTTTCGTGGTCAATGTGAAGGTTGAAGGGATACAGTAAACCGGCACTGGTGTATCGGAATCTAATACTGGTCTCTCAGGAGCCGCTCAAAGCACTAACTCTTAGATGATTAACTCTTCGTGTAATTAAGTCGGCAGTCCATTTTGTATTCAATCCAGATGCAATTTCTGTGTTTCATGGTCAATGTGAAGGTCCAAGGGATACAGTAAACCAGCACAGGTGCATCGTAATCTAATACTGGTCTCCCAGGAACCGTTCAAAACACAAACCGTTCGAGGATTCACTCTTCTTGTACTTAAGTCGGCATTGTCCCTCTTGTATTCAATCCCGAGCAATTTCTGTGTTTCATGGTCAATGCGAAGGTCCAAGGGATACAGTAAACCTGCAGAGGAGCATCGGAATCTAATACTGGACAACCAGGAGTCGCTCAAAGCTCAAACTCTTAGAAGATTCACGCTTCTTGTACTTCAGTCGGCATTGTCCCTTATGTATACCATCCCGATGCTATTTCTATGTTTCATGGTCAATGTGAAGCTCCAGGGGATACAGTAAACCTGCACTGGTGCATCGTAATCTAATACTGGTATCTCAGGCGCCGGTCATAGCACAAACTCTTAGAAGATTCACTCTTCTTGTACTTAAGTCGGCATTGTGCCTTATGTATTCAATCCCGATGCAATTTCTGTGTTTCATGGTCAATGTGAAGGGCCAAGGGATACAGTCAACCTGCACTGGTGCATCGGAATCTAATACTGATCTCCCATGAGCCGCTCAGAGCACAAACTCTTAGAAGATTCACTCCTCTTGTACTAAAGTTGGCATTGTGCATTTTGTATTTAATCCCTGAGCAATTTCTGTGTTTCATGGTCAATGTGAAGGTCCAATGGCTACAGTAAACCTGCACTGGTGCATCGGAATCTAATACTGGTCTCCCAGGAGCCGTTTAAAGCACAAACCCTTAAAAGATTACCTCTTCATGTACTTAAGTTGGCATTGTCCTTTTGTATTCAATCCCGATGCAATTTCTGTGTTTCGTGGTCAATGTGAAGGTCGAAGGGATACAGTAAACCTTCACTGGTGCATCGGAATCTAACACTGGTCTCCCAGGAGCCGCTCAAAGCACAAACACTTAGATGATTAACTCTTCTTGTAGTTAAGTTTGCAGTCCCTTTTGTATTCAATCCTGATGCATTTATTGTGTTTCATGGTCCATGCGAACTTCCAAGGGATACAGTAAACCAGCACCGGTGCATCGGAATCTAATACTGGTCTCCCAGGAACCGCTCAAAGCACAAACCGTTCGAGGATTCACTCTTCTTGTACTTCAGTCGGCATTGTCCCTTATGTATTCCATCCCGATGCAATTTCTGTGTTCCATGGTCAATGTGAAGGTCCAAATGATACAGTAAACCTGCACTGGTGCATCGGAAACGAACACTGGTCGCCGAGGAGCCGCTCAAAGCACAAACTCTTAGAAGATTCACTCTTCTTGTACGTAGGTTGGGATTGTCTCTTTTGTATTCAATCCCGAAGCAATTTCTGTGTTTCATGGTCAATGTGAAGGTCCAAGGGATACAGTAAACCTGCACTTGTGCATCGAAATCAAATACTGGTCTCCCATGAGCCGCTCAAAGCACAAACTCTTAGAAGATCAGTCTTCGTGTACTCAAGTCGGCATTGTGCTTTTGTATTCGATCCCGATGCGATTTCTGTGTTTCATGGTCAATGTGAAGGTCCAAGGAATTCAATAAACCTGCACTGGTGCAACGGAATCTAATATTGGTCTCCCAGGAGCCGCTCAGAGCAGAAACTCTTAGAAGACTCACTCTTCTTGTTCTTAAGTCGGCATTGTCCCTTTTGTATTCAATCCCGATGCGATTTCTATGTTTCTTGGTTAATGTGAAGGTGCAAGAGATACAGCAAACCTACACTGGTGCATCGGAATTTAATACTGGTCTCCCAGGAGCCGCTCAAAGCACAAACTCTTCCAAAATTCACTCTTCTTGTACTTTAGTCGGAATTTTCCCTTATGTATTCCATCCTGATGCAATTTCTGTGTTTCATGGTCAATGTGAAGGTCCAAGGGATACGGTAAACCTTCACTGGTGCATCGGAATGTAATACTGGTCTCCGAGGAGCCGCTCAAAGCACAAATTCTTAGAATCCTCACTCTTCTTGCACTTAAGTTGGCATTGTGCATTTTGTATTTAATCCTGATGCAATTTCTGTGTTTCATGGTCAATGCGAAGGTCCAAGGGATACAGTAAACCTGCACTGGTGCAACGGAATCTAATACTGGTCTCCCAGGAGCCGCTCAAAGCACCAATTCTTAGAAGATTCACTCTTCTTGTACTTACGTCGGCATTGTGCTTTTTGTATTCAATCCCAATGCAATTTCTGTGTTTCATGATCAGTGTGAAGGTCCAATGGCTACAGTAAACCTGCACTGGTGCATCATAATCTAATACTGGTCTCCCAGGAGCCGCTCAAAGCACAAGCCCTTAGAAGATTAACTCATTTTGTACTTCAGTCGGCATTGTCCCTTATGTATTCAATCCCGATGCAATTTCTGTGTTTCATGGTGTAGCGTTGCTCTTGGGGGACAAAAAATAAAATGAATTGTTACTTTTTTTTTAATGTCGAAAAATTGAATATTTTGGTGGGCCACTTGGCCATAGAATCAGGGATTTATTACGCTATTATAATAACATATGTTGACCATTAAATACCTGAATAAGAGCAGCATATTGATATATATATATATTTGAGATCACTCGGAAGAAACATTATCATTTCTGTGCATTTTTATAGTCGCGATACAGTCATACCCGGAACAACACTAAGGGACCAGAAGATTTATAGACTTTAAAAGAAAAGCAACACAACACAATTAAAAAAAAATTGGTTCAGAAATAATAGGAAAACGATAATGTTCCTTCTGCCTCATGCTGCGTTCGGCCCATCAGTGTGATCGTAATTTCTGATGATGAAGTAACACAAAATAATTAAGTTAAGTAAATAAGGAGATGGACTCATCAAGGTTAATATACGAAAATAAGCACACTTATCTTTAACACACTTTTTTTTTAATGCTACATACCTTTTCATATTAAATTACAATAGATGACCATTGTGGTTAAATACTTTATACATAACAGTCAAAATGTCCTCTTGATGCTGTCTGTTCGATATCAGTTACTAGAAACTACATCTTTTCTAATTGTAAAAAATAACAATTAGCATATTCACTCAATATTTTCACATCAAATATAAAATACAGTTGTAGAACGCAGCAAGTCCACGTCCGCCTCTCATGGAATACAAACAGTAAAAGGTGAGGCGCCAAAAGCCTCATTTGTCTTGAAATAACAGAATTCTTTTTTATACCATTAATCGATACATGTACATAGAGATTTAC
Source organism: Schistocerca americana (assembly GCF_021461395.2). Taxonomy (NCBI): domain Eukaryota; kingdom Metazoa; phylum Arthropoda; class Insecta; order Orthoptera; family Acrididae; genus Schistocerca; species Schistocerca americana. The sequence continues at coordinate 765,672,051 of NC_060123.1, forward strand.
TGGCACCGCGCAAGAACGGCAAAGATAAAGAATAATTGATTCTGTCGCTGCTATGCGATGGTTCATTTCGTTTACTTTACAATTGTTCGATAACTTTAGGCCAACAGGCGTTTACTATTGAGCGTATATTAATGTTTGTGAGGCGAAAATTACTAATATTACACTGCCTCCCATGAGGAGGGAAGGAATACCGAAGGTATTACTTTCATCCTCATGCCCATTGGAATATTTGTAATTTTCGGGTGTAACACACAGGTTATTAAAAGTTTCATTTCATATTCATTCCATAAAAAAAGAATTAACGTTTCAATTTGTAATTACTGACGGTGGATCATTGTGAATTTGTTCTGTGTTTCTATCAGTGTTTGTATGGATTCAGTCTATCTTGATGATTCTTAAAATTAAGGCTATAAGTACACATATTTACAAAATTTATAAGGAAATAGAGTCACACTTCATTTTTCATCGTTGCAAAAGTAATTTGACTATCACAACTGGTACACAACTTTCTCTTTTGACAGTATTCATTATATTGTCATCGTCTTGTCGATTGATTGCCTTGTCCGTCGTCGCACTTAATTATACATTTATTTTCGTCGCACATACACTATTTATGATAGACGTGGATTGTAGAGCGGCCACTGGTGATGGCTTCGACAAGGAAGTCCATATCTTTCACTTTCAGGGCTCGTGTGTGGCTCTCCGAATTATTTCACATATGAAACAGATAAAATATCTTATATTAGAATAGCTTACAAAACTAATTTTATATACATGTGGGATGGGATATAGGAAGGATCGGATCCTTTGACGTATTTTCGTGTGCTTATTTTCATTCGTATCGTGACCTCTCGTCAAAGTTTACATTTCAACAGTGTTCAGAGGTGACCTTGTGACTTGTCTCTGTGTACAATCAGTCATTACAATAATTACGTTAACTTCTCTATCTTAGAGTCTCTCGGAAGGTTTATGATACATATAAAATGTTTTCAGTACTGGGTGTGAATGTTTTTGCTACAGAATGTAGCGCACAGCAACTGCGTTGGCGGTTGAACGTTTACATTATTTCGTCACGTGGTGGCTGTCCGCCTCCACTGTTGCGAGCAATCTTGAAATTCAGTCTGTGCGCGCGCACGTGACCGGAGCTTTCTTGCAGAGCGTTGATTTCGCGCTTGAGGTGCCGTGCGTCGCTTTTGTTCGGCGGATCGTGGCTTTGTGCTTTTTAGATTGCTGGAGGGAGCTTCTGCCACCGAAACTGCCTCACATCACTTCCTGTCCACTATCCAGTTACGGATTCACAGGTAAGTGGTAGCTACCACTGCAACTGCATGTGTGGAATGACACTGATTATTACACACTGCACACATCAACGGATTTTTCACACATATGGTGCAGTAGAATACTGCCACTGAAAACCGTCGAACTTTAAAACTTCACTTGCACTGTGTCGAGCGTCTGCATGAACGGTGTATTAAAAGAAATTCTCGCGTCATAACATCACACGGTGTTTACAAGTTGATTTACATACTAATATTTACAAGAGTTCATATAAATCGATAAATAATCTAATTGACCACTTTGAATCAAAACAATTGTTTCTTAATTAGTTTTTTTTTTATTTAAGCCTACGGTCACAGGTAGGCTATTATAAGTCCTTTTTCTTTGACCAAATCCATTCCAATCTCCTTTACAAATTAATTTCATTCATAGTAATCTTTATCACGCTTGCTTATTCATTTTGTAGGACCAATACTTTTTCTTTTAGTGCTCGTCTTATTTAGTGACTTGTGAGGGGAGCTTCATTTATGTCAAAAGTTTTTCTCGTATGTGCTTGTCTTTAAAGAAAGTTCGAGGACAGATTTGAAAATAGCAATTCCGCCTCTGAGTTTCGTGTAGAAATACAAACAGTCGAAAAAAGAAAGGTGGGAAAAGCGGGTCTACTCGCTGATCGTCGACAGAATTTAAATTACTCCTCAACCAGGTCGAAACTTTAATTTACCTTGCGCATTACAAAAGCAATATGCGCGTCGCGAACCTACTCATTTTTAAATGTAGTGCCTCACTTCCTAAGCACACGTGCATCTTTACAAGTTGATCCTGAGGAGTGGATAGGATCAAGGATCTTAAAGGATTTGCACTTAGGAAAGGGATTCAATAATCACATAATCACAGAGAAAACAATAAATATTGCAGTGCACACTTAAAATAAAATCTATCACTTCAAGCATGTATATCTAATATGTATCTTGCTGCAGCTTGCTTACTACTCTTTGCTCATTTCTTAGACTAAGTCAAGTTATGCATTACGCATTTGGGTATTAATTATCATTTGTATATATAAGCCTCTCACTAGAGTGCTGTTTGCTGCTGTCGCTACCTGTGAAGCTTGGGCGAGATCCTTATTCTATGTGCTGCTAGCTTGTGAATTTGCAGTATCGCTAATGCTCAATAGTACCGTGAAGTTGACATAATAAACCATGTTACTCATATGTTCTTTTACTCAGCTTGTTTATAGTGTGGACTCATCTTACCTTGCGTTATATAATAAACTTCCTTTTTATTCCATCACGCTTTTACTTAAGGTTAACGTCAGGCCTTTTTAGAACAATTGCACTGCGTTATCAATCTGTTCATGCTTAATCCTATGTATCTGTTCACTTCAAAGAGATGTTATTTTATCGCTGGCACAGCACTGTGCTGGAATTTACAAGTTAAATCTACCGACTGTTTTACGCTAACAGGTGGTGCCTTATTTACGTCACCTTTGAAAATAGGGAATAACCTCATGGAATCGAATCTTTCTCACAACTTTCCTCTTTTGTCTGGACGTTTAAGTATTTCCTTTTAAAACGGGTCATTAATTTGTCCTCGATTAAATTTCACTTACTAATACTAAGCACATATAATCATCATTTTCATATTACTATTTAGTGAGAGAAGTGCATTATTCGCTCCTTCCTGCTCATTCTCAAATTACTATTTAGCGAGAGAAGTGCATTATTCGCTCCTTCCTCTTTCCTCATTTTAGTACTTTGGGGCTAATTAATACCTCTCGAGTACATCATTTTCCTTACATACTAACTTATAACTAAAATTGAAAATCGCCTCTAGGACATGTCCTCCTGTTTGCATAAAGATTATTCATGTAAATACTCGTCTACAACTTATTCTGTATTTTATTTTCCAGACGCGTTGTTTTAATACATAAGGTTTCCTTTCAGCACCGGTTAACGTCCATAGTCAGTTCAGTTCCGTTCTTGTTACTCATTGGTTAATCCTGATCTCCAATACCTTAGAATTTTCTTACAGCTTAAATTAACTTAATTCCTGGCGTTATAAAATTTTCTTAAATCTTGATGGTGGAACAAACCTTTGATTTTATTCGTGGCAGGGTCAGATAACAAATAGCTACCAATGTGTGGTTTCCTCATTATCACAAAGGGACCTTCATAAATGTGTTGCCACTTACGATTCTTCTTTAACAACAGGGATGGTTTAAAGTGAGTCCTGACTAAAACCTTTTCTCCTTCTTTGAAATCTATAACTCTGTTTACCTTCTTATCAAATGCCTTTTTTCGGAGGTTAGCATACGTTGTCAATGATATGAGAGCTTGCCTGATTTTTGCGTCTAGGTCCAATTCGTTGTCTTGTAACTTTGGAAGGGGGTCTATCCACTCATTCCTCTCTTTTGATCTTGACATTAACTCATGTGGCGTGAATCCGGTCGACAGATGAGGAAGGTGGTTTACAATCTGTTCGAATGGTGTTACGAAGTCTACCCACTTAGATTGCTTATTCCGAATGTACGTCCTTATAAATCTGTTAAATTCTTTGAAGATTCTTTCTGTCGGATTCGATTGCGGTCGAAACAGGGATATCAAAATTTGTTTGATTCCATGGCGAGCAAGAAATGCACGCCACGGGCGTGATGTGAAATTTGAAGCATTATCAGACAAGATTGATTCTGGAACCCCGAATCGTGGGAAATAATCATTTTCAATGCGACGAATTATTGGATTTGCACAAGAAGATTTTACTGCGTACAGTCTTATGTGCTTAGAAAAATTGTCCAGGATTGCTACTAAGTATTTAACGCCTCCCCTACCGGTGGGTAGTGGACCTGCTAAATCAATACTAAGAAGCTGGTTTGGCCTTTCAGCAACTATTGGATTTAGTGGAATTGAAGTGGAAATGTTTAAGGATTTTGCCTTTTGACAGATGACACAGTTTCTCAATAATTTATGAATTCTCTGGTGCAGATTCGGAACATAACAGTAAGTCGAGATTTTCCTTTTACATTTTTCTGGTCCGTAGTGACCCCATGAAATGTGAGTGTACCACAGAGATGTTCAATGAAATTTCGAGGGATGCAAACACACCACCCCTCAGATGACTCAGACGTCTTATGAAATAGCACTTGGTTATGAACTTTATAAAACTTGGACAACTTGTGGGCTGGATTTTCGTGAAGAATTTGTCTAACCTTTTTCCATTTTGGATCTGTATTTTGAAGAATCTGAATCTGCCTACATAACTGAAGAAAATACTTTCTGTGAATTGGATCTTTCATTAACAAAACTTTATAATTAGACATTTGTTCCACCAGTTCGCAGGTTTCTAGTAAGCCCTCAGGTGAGCGAGAAAGTGCGTCTGCTATACCATTATCTTTACCTTTTATATATACAATGTCAAAGTCATATTCCTGCAGGAATAAGCACCATCGAGTAAGACGAGGGTGTTGCAACTTGCATGTAAGGAGGAATGATAAAGCTTGATGGTCTGAATAGACTTTAATTTTTCTTCCATAGATATAATAGTTAAATCGCCTAAAAGCCCATATTACGGCAAGTGCCTCCAACTCCGTAACCGAATAAGACTTCTCACACTCTGATAACACTCGACTCGCAAAGCTAATCACTTGGATTTGCTCGTGTCCATTTACTAATTGAATCTGGAAAAGACAAGCGCCGATACCCACAAAGGAAGCGTCTGCAGTAATACAAAATTCCTTATCCATCTGAGGATGATGGAGAATGTTACTGTTAACCAGACTGTCTTTAATTTTCTTAAATCCGTCTTGGCATTCCGGCGTCCAATTCCAATGTGAATTCTTTTTTAAAAGGTTGTGAAGAGCGGGATTGTTCAATACCTGATTAGGAACAAAACGTCTGAAAAATGACGTAAGACCGATAAATCCTCTCAGTTGCCTTTTTGTAACAGGGGTTGGAAAGTATTTTATAGCAGACAATTTTTCCGGGTCGGGTTTAATTCCTTCAGGGGTGATGATGTGTCCTAAAAATTTAATTTCACTTTTTCCAAACTTGGATTTCTTAAGATTTGCTGTAACACCATACTCTCTGAATCGTTGAAATATCTTTTGCAGAAGGGCCACATGATCTTCCCAATTTTTCGATGCTACAAGAACGTCATCCACATAGACTGTTACCTCATCTAAAAGTTCAGGACCTAGTACATAGTCAAGGGCAGAAATAAAAATTCCGGAACTCACATTTAGTCCAAATGGTACAACTTTGAAATGGTAAGATCTACCTGCAAATATAAAGGCAGTGTACTTCCTTGACTCCTGCGCAAGTTTTACTTGCCAGTAACTGCTTTTCAAATCAAGGGTACTCAAATACTTAACTCCATGAAACTTCTGTAGATGCTCTTCAAGAGCCTCTGGTCTCGTTCTTATGGGTACTATAATTTTATTGATTAATCTTGCATCTAGGACTAGCCTTACGCTACCATCTGATTTTAGCGCAGACAATAAAGGACTCGAATAAGGTGAATGAGATACTTCTATCACATTCCAGCGTAACATTTTCTTGATCTCGCATTTGACAGCTTCTCGTCTCGCATATGGAATGTAATAGCTTGTTCTACAGTAGGTTGAATGGGGCAGGACATCCATTCGATATTCAAAGCCTTTTATTAGTCCAGGTTTCTTAGAAAATACTTGAACGTAATCTGTTAACAAATTGTAAAGCTCATTCTTCTGTTGTTTGGATAATTCAATGGACTCACTAGCTTTACCGTATAATTCATTCTGACTGGGAATTAGGTCTTTATACTCATCGTCATTAACACTTTCAAGATCTGTCATGTCTTCTGTCTGACTGTACTGTTGTCTTTTAGTCCATGGCCGTACTGCTATTTGAAGCACCCCAAAGTTTGTCTTCACCTTACTTCTTAACAAATTTACAGTTACTTGTTGCTGACTCGCTACTAGAGTACAGATTCCACACTCGATGTCAATTTTAGCTTTCGTCTGCCTCAAGAATTCCATACTCAGGATACATGGCACTGATAGGTTTTTAACAATAAGAAAAATGCACGTTACTGAAATAGACTCTATCTGGATTTGAAGCTGAGTCTGAAGATTTACACGTTCTGTTAGTGGACCAATTGCTCCCGATACGGTGCAACCTTGAATTGGAAGTGATAAAACTTTGCATACAGAGGATATTGGCTTAAATAAACATAAAGATAAGACATTTATATTAGCTCCTGTATCTACAATGGCTGTTACTGGTATGTTGGCAATTGATACTCTTATGGAAGCTTGAACTTGTTCGTCCCATACGTCATCATTGTCTTTCGTCTCAGTGTCTGCTACTAGATCATCCCGTAAGTTTGTCTCTTTGTCATACCTAATTTTTTTAATTTCGTGTGGACTAAGGGACAGGGTGCCCCCATTCAAACCTGCAGCATCATCTAGGAGGCTCAAAGGTGCTGCTTTTAATTTTCCGCTCGACGCTTACTTTCCTGCTGATTTATATTTCTTAATGTTTCTTCCGTCTGGAACTGGTGTTGGTTTTGTGGTACGAACTCGGTTGGAAACGATTCTTGTTGTCCTGGCGTATTCGCTTGCGCATAATAAATTTGCGTATTATGCGGGCGTTTAGGCTTCAGAGTTCCCGAAGGTCCGTTCGCTTGTGGCTGAAAAGTATTTTGCTGTGGCTTGTGTTGATTGTAACCGTTAGTGAAAGGTGTACATTGGTGTCCACCTTGATTATGGCATTTATTTCTTTTCCACTGTCGATTTGAATCGTAAGACTGATCGTTTTGATAATTCCCGTTGATCGGTTGCGCGTTTCCATATTGCTGGGGCTGTTTGTTATAATGTGCATTTTCGTACTGAGGTGGTGACGAATTATATATTGGATTGTATCTCTGGCCGTTATTGTACTTATTTTTGTATTTGCTGTTGGAGTACGTAGTGTTCTTATTTTTGAAACCGTTGTGGGGTTGGTACTGGTTGTCGCTGTGACGCGCTTTCGCTCGGCCACCAGTGTTGCCTACGTAATCTGTATTGTGCTGGCCGCCTGCACTGAAGTGAGCGTTGCCAACATCAACTCTAGCGTCCTCGTAAATCAGATCTAACGAGTCTAACACAGATAGGAAAGTGTCCGTATCGTCCTCAGACACGTTTACTAACTTTTCTCTGATCCCAATCGGTAGCTTAGTTTTTAGAATCATAATAACGTCTTTGGCGGTGATCGGCGAATCCCAGAACTTGATTTTCGCTAAATACTTTTCAAAATATCTTCTCAAACCACCGCGCTTGCTGTTAAACACTTCGGCGTTGTAAACCTCTTTTCTCAGGCGCTGCTGCACACCAGAACTCCAGAATTTAGCTAAAAACATCTGTTCAAACTCTTTGTAACTTTTACAAGAGTCGACCATTTCGGTTCCCCATAAGGCAGCATCGCCTACGATAAATCCACTAACGAATTGAATTCGCTATCGGTCACTCCAGCTATTCGGGAAAATTCCTGAAAAATTTCGGAGGAACACTATAGGATGAATTTCTCTTTTCTGTGGGTGAAAGGTCGGAAAAATACGATGTTTGATCACGCTTTCCTCCTGCATCAAACTGACAAAAGTGGGTGGGCTGGTAGTCTGGTTAACTTGTGCTTCTATAGAACTATGAGTTTGTGCGTTATCAAATGGTGAACGGTAGTGTACCTGCTGTTGTTCATTACTTCGTGGTGAATTATTCCACTCTCCTGACACGGAAGGTGGGGAATTTTCAATTTGACATTTTAGTGTACGAACTTCATCAACTATCTGTTGACGCCATTCAGGTAAATCTTGAGCTAACGTTCGTCTTATCTGGCCTAATTCTGACATCACTGTGTCTCCTGTTTTTCCAGGGGCTGCCAATATTTCAAAGGCCACGTTTTTGACCGTTCCCCTGAGTTCGTTCTTGACCTTGTTTTCTATGAATCCGTTTTTGTTTTTAATCCACTCTTGGTAGTGGTCGGACAATGCTTCAGCATGTGCCTTAACAGTATTCCTTATTTGATCCTCTACATTAAGAGTCTCAATCTGTTTGGAAAGATCATCAGCAAGATTCTCGATCGTGTCTACTGCGGTTTTAACTCCTTTGACCTCATCAGAGATTGCAGTATAATCTTGTTTTAAGGTCGCAGCTTGTTTTTGATATTCTATCACTTTTGAATTTATCTCTAACTGGGCTGCTTCGATTTTTTCATCTAACCGTTTTGAAATATCCTCTATTTTTGACTCTACTTGTGTGTCAATTTCTAGGCTCATGATCGTGATCTGACTACTGATTTGGCTTTGGACATTACCCAACAGGGTATTTAAATCAGCTGTTATGTCTGCCTTTAGTTCGGCCTTTACCGAATTTAACTGTGTATTTAGGTCATTTATCTCCGTTTGCAGATCTGTTTTTACTGAATTTGTGTCTATTTTTAACGAATTTATTTCTGTTTTTACTGAATTTGTGTCTTCTTTTACTGAGTTGCACAGATTTGTAAGGACCTGATTTTTATTATGCCCTCTTTCGGCCTTCTCTTTTTCTTCGCGGGCCTTTTCATCTAATCTTTCCTGTTTTTAGCTTTCGAACTTGCGTTCCATTATGGCTTCGATCATTGCAGCCAAGTCATTTTTTTCAAATGCGGGAATAGTTTGCACACTAGGACCAGCTTCTAAAACTTAGGTCGAGGCTGCTTCTGCTTCCGCTCGTGTACCTATCGCGCGTGATCGTAATGGATGGTGAGGTCCATTCGCATCACCGCTGTCGTCTGGTTTTGTTTGTGTGCGCTGTTTACCGTCAGCCATGGTCGTGAATTATTTGTCAAATGTCAAAATGCTACAGATACTGTTTGTCACTGCCGTCAGTCGTTTGTCTGTGACGTAGTGCTATGGCTTACTGGGACCTAAGATAAAATTTTAACTCTGGGTAACTGACGTTCATTTACGCCAAGAAGACAAGATGGTTCCTACTAATTACAAACAAATGAAATATCACACGTTTTACCCGTTTTGAGCGTAGTTATCCGCCATATCGCAATTTTTTTTATGCACTGACAACAATGGTACACTTTCACTGAATTTAACTACATAAGAATGGACTATGGACAAATTGAAATAAAGCTGTTTCAAGGCAAGGAAAGACAGGTTTACGTTCTGATCAACTCGAAAGATGCTACGTCACTACGAAAGCTTGGCTACTGCGTATAAAAATTTAACTTACTATGGCTGTCTTGATAATGATACAGCTGGATACTCGCGTTTTTTGGTAATTTCATCAATCGTTCTTCTGAATAAATTAAAAGGTTTTCCCACTTCTCTTTCTTGGTTGAATAGCATCCACATGAAAAAATGAAACAGTTATTAGAACAAGCACTGAAAAATTAATAAACACATACATGAAATGATTTTTGATCATGTCCCTGTTCGGGCGCCAAGTGTAGCGTTGCTCTTGGGGGACAAACAATAAATAGAATTGTTACTTTTTTTTTTTAATGTCGAAAAAGTGAATATTTTGGTGGGCCACTTGGCAACAGAATCAGAGATTTATTACGCTATTATAATAACATACGTTGACCATTAAATACCTGAATAAGAGCAGCATATTGATATATATATATATATATATTTGAGATCGCTCAGAAGAAACATTATCATTTCTGTGCATTTTTATAGTCGCGATACAGTCATACCCGGAACAACACTAAGGGACCAGAAGATTTATAGACTTTAAAAGAAATGCAGCACTACACAATTAAAAAAAATTGGTTCAGAAATAATAGGAAAACGATAATGTTCCTTCTGCCTCATGCTGCGTTCGGCCCATCAGGATGATCGTAATTTCTGATGATGAAGTAACACAAAATAATTAAGTTAAGTAAATGAGGAGATGGACTCATCAAGGTTAATTTACGAAAATAAACACACTTATCTTTAACACACGTTTATTTTTAATGCTACATACCTTTTCATATTAAATTACAATAGATGACCATTGTGGTTAAATACTTTATACATAACAGTCAAAATGTCCTCTTGATGCTGTCTGTTCGATATCAGTTACTAGAAACTACATCTTTTCTAATTGTAAAAAATAACAATTAGCATATTCACTCAATATTTTCACATCAAATATAAAATACAGTTGTAGAACGCAGCAAGTCCACGTCCGCCTCTCATTGAATACAAACAGTGAAAGGTGAGGCGCCAAAAGCCTCATTTGTCTTGAAATACAGAATTCTTTTTTATACCATTAATCGATACATGTACATAGAGATTTACTGGCACCGCGCAAGAATGACAAAGATAAAGAATAATGGATTATGTCGCTGCTATGCGATGGTTCATTACGTTTACTTTACAATTGTTTGATAACTTTAGGCCAACAGGCGTTTACTATTAAGCGTATATTAATGTTTGTGAGGCGAAAATTACTAATATTACAATGGTCAATGTGAATATCGGAGGGATACAGCAAACCTGCACTGGTGCATCGGAATTAATACTGGTCTCCCAGGAGCCACTCAAAGCACAAACTCTTAGATGATTAACTCTTCTTGTACTGAAGTCGGCAGTCCGTTTTGTATTCAATCCCGATGCATTTCTATGTTTCATGGTCAATGTGAAGGCCCAAGGGATACAGTAAACCTGCACTGGGGCATCAGAATCTTATACTGGTCTCCCAGGAGCTGCTCAACCCACAAAATCTTAGAAAATTCACTCTCCTTGTACTTTAGTCGGAATTGTCCCTTTTGTATACAATTTCGATGCAATATCTGTGTTTGCTGCTCAATAAAAAGGTCCAAGGTATACAGTAAACCTGCACTGGTGCATCGGAATCTAATAGTGGCCTCCCAGGACTCGCTCAAAGCACAAACCCTTCGAAGATTCACTCTTCTTGTAATTAAGTTGGCATTGTCCCTCTTGAATTCAATCCCGAGCAATTTCTGTGTTTTATGCTCAATGTGAAGGTCCAATGGCTACAGAAAATCTGCACTGGTGCATTGGAATCTAATACTGGTCTCCGAGGAGCCGCTCAAAGCACAAACACTTAAAAGATTAACTCTTCTAGCACTTTAGTTCTCATTGTCCTTTTTGTATTCAATCCCGATGCATTTTCTGTGTTTCATGGTCAATGTGAAGGTCGAAGGGATACAGTAAACGTGCACTGGTGCATCGGAATCTAATATTGGTCTCCCAGGAGCCGCTCAAAGCACAAACTCTTAGATGATGAACTCTTCTTGTACTTAAGTCGGCAGTCCCATTTGTATTTAATCCCGATACAATTTCTGTGTTTCATGGTCAATGTGAAGGTCCTAGGGATACAGTAAACCTGCACTGGTGCATCAGAATCTAATACTGGTCTCCCAGGAACAGCTCAAAGGACAAACCGTTCGAAGATTCACTCTTCTGGTACTTAAGTCGGCATTGTCCCTCTTGCATTCAATTCCGAGCAATTTCTGTGTTTCATGGTCAATGTGAAGGTCCAAGGGATACAGTAAACCTGCACTGGTGCATCGGATTAGAACACTGGTCTCCGAGGAGGCGCTCAAAGCACTAACTCTTAGAAAATTCACTCTTCTTGTACTATGGTTTAATATTGTGTATCTTGTATTCAGTCCCGATGCAGTTTCTGTGTTTCATGGTCAATGTGAACGTCCAATGGATACAGTAAACCTGCACTGGTGCATCGGAATCTAATACTGGTCTCCCAGGAGACGCTCAAAGCACAATCCCTTAGAAGATTCACTCTTCGTGTTCTTAAGTCGCCATTGTCCTTTTGTATTCAATCCCGATGCAATTTCTGTGTTTCATGGTCAATGTGAAGGTCCAAGGGATACAGTAAACCTGCACTGGTGCATTGGAATCTAATACTGGTCTCCCAGGAGCTGTTCAAAACACAAGCTCTTAGATGATTAACTCTTCTTGTACATAAGTAGGCTGTCACTTTTCTATTCAATCCCGATGCAATTTCTGTGTATCATGGTAAATGTGAAGGTCCAAGGGATATAGTAAACCTGCACTGGCGCATCGGAATCTAATACTGGTCTCCCATGAGCCGCTCAAAGCACAAACTCATAGAATATTAACTCATCTTGTACTTAAGACGGCATTGGCATTTTGTATTCAATCCCGATGATATATCTGTGTTTCATGGTCAATGTGAAGGTCCAAGGGATACAGTAAAACTGCACCTGTGCATCGCAATCTAATACTGGTGTCCCAGGAGCCGCTCAAAGCACAAACCCTAAGAAGATTCACTCTTCTTTTACTTATGTCGGCATTGTCCCTTTTGTTCTCAATCCCGATGAGATTTGTGTGCTTCATGGTCAATGTGAAGGTGCAAGGGATACAGTAAACCTGCACTGGTGCATCGGAATCTTATACTGGTCTCCCAGGAGCCGCTCAATACACAAACTCTTAGAGTATTAACTCTTCTCGTACTTAAGGCGGCATTGTGCATTTTGTATTCAATCCCGATGCAATTTCTGTGTTTCTTCGTCAATGAGAAGGTCCAAGGGAGAGATTAAATCTGCACTGGTGCATCGGAATCTAATACTGGTATCCCAGGAGCCGCTCAAAGCACAAACTCTTAAGAGATTCATTCTTCTTGTACTTAAGTCGGCATTGCCCCTTTTGTATAGAATCCCGATGCAATATCTGTGCTTCATGATCAGTGTGATGGACCAAGGGATACAGTAAACCTGCACTGGTGCATCGGAACCAAATAATGGTCTCCCAAGAGCCGCTCAAAACACAAACTCTTAGAAGATTCACTCCTCTTGTTCTTAAGACGGCATTGTCTCTTTTGTATTCAATCCCGATGCTATTTCTGTGTTTCATGGTCAATGTGAAAGTCCAAGGGATACAGTAAACCTGCACTGGTGCATCGGAATGTAATTCTGGTCTCCGAGGAGCCGCTCAAAGCACAAACACTTAGAAAATTCACTCTTCTTGTAATTAAGTTGGCATTGTGCATTTTTTATTGAATTGCGATGCAATTTATGTGTTTCGTGGTCAATGGGAAGCTCTAAGGGATACAGTAAACCTGCACAGGTGCATCGGAATGTAATACTGGACAACCAAGTGCCGCTCAAAGCTCAAACAATTAGATGATACACTGTTCTTCTACTTTCGTCAGCTTGACCCTTTTGTATTCAATCCCGATGCAATTTCTCTGTTTCATGTTCAATGTGAAGGTCCATGGGATACAGTAAACCCGCACTGATGCATCGGAATCTATTACTGGTCTCCTATAATCCGCTCAAACCACAAACCCTTAGAAGATTCACTCTCCTTGTACTTAAATCGGCATTGTGCATATTGTATTCATCCCCGATGCGATTTCTTTGTTTCATGGTCAATGTGAAGGTCCAAGGGATACAGTTAAACTGCACAGGTGCATCGTAATCTAATACTGGACACTCAGGAACCGCTCAAATCCCTAACTCTTAGAGGATTCACTCTTCTTGTACTTATGTCGTTATAACCCTTTTGTATTCAATCCCGATTCAATTTCTGTGTTTCATGGTCAATGTGAAGGTCCAAGGTATACAGTAAACCAGCACTGGTGCATCGGAATCTAATACTGGTCTCCCAGGAACCGTTCCAAGCACAAACCGTTCGAGGATTCACTCTTCTTGTACTTAAGTCGGCATTGTCATTCTTGTTTTCAATCCCGAGCAATTTCTGTGTTTCATGGTCAATGCGAAGGGCCAAGGGATACAGTAAACCTGCACAGGTCCATCGGAATCTTATACTGGACACCCAGGAGCCGCTCAAAGCTCAAACTCTTAGAAGATTCACTTTTCTTGTACTTCAGTCGGCATTGTCCCTTATGTATTCCATCCCGATGCCATTTCTGTGTTTCATGGTCAATGTGAAGGTCCAAGGGATACAGTAAACCTGCACTGGTGCATTGGATTAGAACACTGGTCTCCGAGGAGGCGCTCAAATCACTAACTCTTAGAAAATTCACTCTTCTTGTACTATAGTTTAATATTGTGTATCTTGTATTCAATCCTGATGCTGTTTCTGTGTTTCATGGTCAATGTGAACGTCCAATTGATACAGTAAACCTGCACTGGTGCATCGGAATCTAATACTGGTCTGCCAGGAGACGCTCAAAGCACAATCCCTTAGATTATTCACTCTTCTTGTTCTTAAGTCGCCATTGTCCTTTTGTATTCAATCCCGATGCAATTTCTGTGTTTCATGGTCAATGTGAAGGTCCAAGGGATACAGTAAACCTGCACTGGTGCATCGGAAACTAATACTGGTCTCCCAGGAGCTGTTCAAAACACAAACTCTTAGATGATTAACTCTTCTTGTACATAAGTAGGCTGTCCCTTTTCTATTCAATCCCGATGCAATTTCTGTGTTTCATGGTTAATGTGAAGGACCAACCGATACAGTAAACCAGCACTGGTGCATCGGAATCTAATACTGGTCTCCCATGAGTCGCTCAAACCACAAACCCTTAGAAGATTCACTCTTCTTGTACTTAAGTCGGCATTGTGCCTTTTGTATTCAATCCCGATGCAATTTCAGTGTTTCATGGTCAATGCGAAGGTCCAAGGGATATAGTAAATCTCTACTGGTGCATCGGAATGTATTACAGGTCTCCCAGCAGCCGCTCAAAACATGAACTCTTAGAAGATTCACTCTTCTTGTACTTAAGTCAGCATTGTGCCTTTTGTATTCAATCCCGATGCAATTTCTGTGTTTCATCGTCAATGAGAAGGTCTAAGGGATACAGTAAATCTGCACTGGTGCTTTGGAATCAAATACTGGTCTCCCATGAGCCGCTCAAACCACAAACCCATAGAAGATTCACTCTTCTTGTACTTAATTCGGCATTGTGCCTTTTGTATTCAATCACGATGGGATTTCTGTGTTTCACGGTCAATATGAAGGTCCAAATGATACAGTCAACCTGAACTGGTGCATCGGAATCTAATAGTGGTCTCCCAGGAGCCGCTCAAAGCACATACTCTTTGAGGATTCACTCTTCTTGTACTTAAGTCGTCATTGTGCCATTTGTATTAATCCCGGTGAAATTTCTGTGTGTCATGGTCAATGTGAAGGACCAAAGGATACGGTAAACCTGCACTGGTGCATCGGAATCTAATACTGGTCTCCCATGAGCCGCTCAAACCACAAACTCTTAGAAGATTCACTCTTCTTGTACTTAATTCGTCATTGTGTTTTTTACTTAATCACGATGCGATTACTTTGTTTCATGGTCAATGTGAAGGTCCAAGGGATACAGTGAACCTTCACTGGTGCATCGTAATCTATTACTAGTCTCCCAGGAGCCGCTCAAACCACGAACTCTTAGAAAACTCACTCTTCTTGTACTTAAGTCGGCATTTTCTATTTTGTATTCAATCCCGATGCAATATCTGTGTTTCATGGTCAAGGTGAAGGTCTAAGGGATACAGTAAATCTGCACTGGTGCATTGGAATCAAATACTGGTCTCCCACGAGCCGCTCAAACCACAAACTCTTAGAAGATTCGCTCTTATTGTACTTAATCCGGCCTTGTGCCTTTTGTTTTCAATCACGATGCGATTTCTGTGTTTCATGGTAAATTTGAAGGTCCAAGTAATACGGTAAACCTTCACTGGTGTATCGGAATCGAATGCTGGTCTCCCAAGAGCCGCTCAAACCACAAACTCTTAGAAGATTCACTCTTCTTGTACTTAAGTCGGCATTGTGCCTTTTGTATTGAATCCCGATGCAATATCTGTGTCTCTTGGTCGATGAGAAGGTCTAAGGGATACACTAAATCTGCACTGGTGCATCGGAATCAAATACTGGTCTCCCATGAGCCGCTCAAACCACAAACCCTTAGAAGATTCACTCTTCTTGTACTAAATTCGGCATTGTGCCTTTTGTATTCAATCACGATGCGATTTCTGTGTTTCTTGGTCAGTGTTAAGAGGCAAGGGATACAGTAACGTGCTCTGGTGCATCGGAATCTACTACTGGTCTCCGAAGAGCCGCTCAAAGCACAAACTCTTAGAAGTTTCACTCTTCCTGTTCTTAAGATGGCATTGTCCCTTTTAATTTCAATCCCGATGCAATTTCTGTGTTTCTTGATAATGTGCAGGTCCAAGTGATAAACTGAACCTGCACTGGTCCATCGGAATATAATACTGGTATCCCAGGAGACGCTCAAAGCATAAACTCTTAGAAGATACACTCTTCTTGTACTTTAGTCGGCATTGTGCCTTTTGTATTCAATCCCGATGCAATTTCTGTGTTTCATGGTCAATTTGAAAGTCGAAGGGATAATGTAATCCTCCATTGGTGCATCGGAATCTAGTACTGGTCTCCCAGCAGTTGCTCACAGCACGAACTCTTAGAAGATTCACTCTTCTTCTACTTATGTCGGCATGGTCCCTTCTGTATTCAATCCCGATGCAATTTCTGTGTTTCATGGTCAATGTGAAGGTCCAAGGGGTATGGCAAACCGGCACTGGTTCATCGGAATCTAATACTGGTCTCCCAGGAGCTGCTCAAAACACAAACTCTTAGAAGATTCACTCTTCTTGTACATAATTCGGCATTGTCCCTTTTGTATTCAATCCTAATGCATTTTCTGTGTATCATGGTCAATGTGAATGTCCAATGGACACGGTAAACCTGCACTGGTGCATCGCAATCTAATACTGGTCTCCCAGGTGCCGCCCAAAGCACAAACTCTTAGAAGATTCACTCTTCTTGTACTTAAGTCGGCATTGTACTTTTGTAGTCAATCCCGATGGAATATCTGTGTTTCGTTGTCAATGCGAAGATCCAAGGGATACGGTAAACCTGCAGCGGTGCATCGGAATTTAATACTGGTCTCCCAGTAGCCGCTGGAAGCACAAACTCTTAGAAGATTCACTCATCTTGTACTTAAGTCGGCATTGTGGCTTTTGTGTTCAATCCCGTTGCAATATCTGTGTTTCATAATCAATGTGAATGTCCAAGGGATAGAGTAAACCTGCACTGGTGCATCTTAATCTAATACTGGTCTCCCGTGAGCCGCTCAAACCACAAACCCTTATAAGATTCACTTTTCTTGTACTTAATTCGGCATTGTGAATTTTGTATTCAGTCACGATGCGATTTCTGTGTTTCATGGTCAATGTGAAGGTCCAAGGGATACAGTAAACCTACATTGGTGCATCGGAATTTAATACTGGTCTCCCAGGAGCCGCTAAAACCACAAACTCTTAGAAAACTCACTCTCCTTGTACTTTAGTCGGCATTGTCCTTTTGTATTCATTCCCGATGCTATTTCTGTGTTTCATGGCCAATGTGCAGGTCCAAGTGATAACGTAATCCTGCACTGGTGCATCGGAGTATAATCTCCCAGGAGATGCTCAAAGCAAAAACTCTTAGAAGATTCTCTCTTCTTGCACTTTAGTCGGCATTGTGCCTTTTGTATTCAATCCCGATGCAATTTCTGTGTTTCATGGTCAATGTAATGGTCCAATGGATATGGTAAACCTGCACTGGTGCATCGGAATCTAATACTGGTCTCCCAGGAGATGCTCAAAGCAAAAACTCTTAGAAGATATTCTCTTCTTGTACTTTAGTCGGCATTGTGCATTTTGTATTCAGTCCCGATGCAATTTCTGTGTTTCATATTCAATGTGCAGGTCCAAGTGATAAAGTAAACCTGCCCTGGTGCAACGGAATATAATACTGGTCTCCCAGGAGATGCTCAAAGCAAAAACTCTTAGAAGATTCTCTCTTCTTGTACTTTAGTCGGCATTGTGCCTTGTGTATTCAATCCCGATGCAATTTCTGTGTTTCATGGTCAATGTAATGGTCCAATGGATATGGTAAACCTGCACTGGTGCATCGGAATCTAATACTGGTCTCCCAGGAGCCGCTCAAAGCACAAATTTTTAGAAGATTCACTCTTCTTTAACTGAAGTCGGCATTGTACCTTTTGTATTAATCTCGATGCAATTTCTGTGTTACATGGACAATGTGAAGGTCCAAAGGATACGGTAAACCTGTAGCGGTGCATCGGAATCTAATACTGGTCTCCAATGAGCCGCTGAAACCACAAGCTCCTAGAAGATTCGCTCTTATTGTACTTTATCCGGCATTGTGCCTTTTGTATTCAATCACGATGCGATTTCTATGTTTCATGGTTAATTTGAAGGTACAAGTTATGCAGTAAACCTTCACTGGTGCATCGGAATCGAATGCTGGTCTCCCAAGAGCCGCTCAAACCACAAACTCTTAGAAAATTTACTCCACTTGTACTTAAGTCGGCATTGTCCTTTTTGTATCCAACCCCGATGCAGTTTCTGTGTTTGATGGTCAATGTGAAGGTAAGAGGGATACAGTAAACGTGCACTGGTGCATCGGATTCTAATACTGGTCACCCAGGAGACGCACAAATCACAAAATCTTAGAAGATTCACTGTTCTTGTACTTAAGTCGACATTGTGCCTTTTGCATTCCATCCCGATGCAATTACTGTGCTTCATGGTCAATGTGAAGGTCCAAGGAATACAGTGAACGTGAACTGGTGCATCGGAATCTATTCCAGGTCTCTCAGGAGCCGCTCAAACCACAAACTCTTAGGTGATTCACTCTTCTTGTACTTAAGTTGGCATTGTGCATTTTGTATTCAATCCCGATGCAATTTCTGTGTTTTATGGTCCACGTGAAGGTCCAAAGAATACAGTGAACCTGCCCTGGTGCATCGGAATCTAATACTGGTCTCCCAGGGGCCGCTCAAAGCACAAACTCTTTGAAGATTCACTTTTCTTGTACTTAATTCAGCATTGTGAATTTTGTATACATTCCCGATGCAATTTCTGTGATTCATGCTCAATGTGAAGGTCCAAGGGATACAGTAAACCAGCACTGGGGCATCGCAAACTAATACTGGTCTCCCATGAGCCGCTCAAAGCACAAACTCTTAGAACATTCATTCTTGTTGTACTTAAGTCGGCATTGTCCCTTTTGTATTCAATCCTGAAGCAATTTTTGAGTTTCATGGAGAATGTGAAGCTCCAGAGGATACAGTAAACCTGCACTGGTGCATCGGAATCTAGTACTGGTCTCCCAGGAGCCGCTCAAAGCACAAACTCTTAGAAGATTCAATCTTCTTGTACTTAAGTCGGCATTGTGTCTTTTGAATTCAATCCCGATGCAATTTCTGTGTTTGATGGTCAATGTGAAGGTCCAAGGGATACAGTGAACCTGCACTGGTGCATCGTAATCTAATACTGGTCTCCCAGGAGCCGCTCAATGCACAAACTCTTAGAAGACTCACTCTTCTTGTACTTAAGTCGGCATTGTGCCTTTTGTGTTGAGTCCCAATTCAATGTCTGTGTTTCATGGTCAATGTGAAGCTCCAAGGGATACAGTAAACCAGCACTTGTGCATCGGAAACTAATACTGGTCTCCCAGGAGCCGCTCAAAGCACAGACTTTTAGAAGATTTACTCTTCTTGTACTCAAGACGGCATTGTGCCTTTCGTATTCAATCCCGATGCAATATCTGTGTTTCATGGTCAATGTGAAGGTCCAGGGGATACAGTAAACCTGCACTGGGGCATCGGAATCTAATACTGGTCTCCCAGGGGCCGCTCAAAGCACAAACTCTTTGTTGATTCACTTTTCTTGTACTTAATTCAGCATTGTCCCTTTTGTATACATTCCCGATGCAAATTCTGTGATTCATGCTCAATGTGAAGGTCCAAGGGATACAGTAAACCTGCACTGGGGCATCGGAATCCAATACTGGTCTCCCAGGAGCCGCTCAAAGCACAAACTCTTAGAAGATTCACTCTTCTTGTACTTAAGTCGGCATTGTGTCTTTTGAATTCAATCCCGATGCAATTTCTGTGTTTGATGGTCAATGTGAAGGTCCAAGGGATACAGTAAACTTGCACTGGTGCATCGGAATCTAATACTGGTCTCCCAGGAGCCGCTCAATGCACAAACTCTTAGAAGACTCACTCTTCTTGTACTTAAGTCGGCATTGTGCCTTTTGTGTTAAATCCCAATGCAAAATCTGTGTTTCATGGTCAATGTGAAGCTCCAAGGGATACAGTAGACCTGCACTTGTGCATCGGAATCTAATACTGGGCTCCCATGAGCCGCTCAAAGCACATACTTTTAGAAGATTCACTCTTCCTGTACTTAAGACGGTATTGTGCATCTTGTATTCAATCCCGATGCAATTTCTGTGTTAAATGGACAATGTGAAGATGCAAGTGATACAGTAAACCTGCACTGGTGCATCGGAATCTAATAATGGTCTGCCAGGAGCCGCTTAAATCTTAAACTCTTAGAAGATTCACTCTTTTTGTACTTAAGTCGGCATTGTGCCTTTTGTATTCAATCCCAATGCAATTTCTGTGTTCCATGGTGAATGTAAAGGTCCAAGGGATACAGTAAACCAGCACTGATGCATCGGAATCTAATACTGGTCTGCCAGGAGCCTCTCAAATCACAAACTCTTAGAAGATCCACACTTCTTGTACTTAAGTTGGCATTGTGCCTTTTGTATTCAATCCCGTTGCAATTTCTGTGTTTCATGGTCAAAGGGAAGGTCCATGGGATACGGTAAACCTGCACTGGTGCGTCGGAAACTAGTACTGGTCTCTCAGGAGCCGCTCAAATCACAAACTCTTAGAAGATTCTCTCATCTTGTATTTAAGTCGGCATTGTGCCTTTTGGATTCAATCCCGATACAATTACTGTGTTTCATGGTCAATGTGAAGCTCCAAGGGATACAGTAAACCTGCACTGGTGCATCGGAATCTAATACTGGTCTCCCAGGAGCCGCTCAAACCACAAGCTCTTAGAAGATTCTCTCATCTTGTATTTAAGTTTTCATTGTGCCTTTTAGATTCAATCCCGATACAATTTCTGTGTTTCATGGTCAATGTGAAGCTCCAAGGGATACGGTAAACCTGCACTGGTGCATCAGAATCTAATACTGGTCTCCCAGGAGCCGCTCAAAGCACAAACTCTTAGAAGATTCACTCTTCTTGTACTTAAATCAGCATTGTGCCTTTTGTATTCAATCCCGATGATATTTCTGTGTCTCATGGTCAATGTGAAGGTCCAAGCTGAAATCGATATAGGTACAGAAAGCTGGCTTAAGCCAGAGATAAATTCTGCCGAAATTTTTACAAAGGTACAGACGGTGTTTAGAAAGGATAGATTGCATGCAACCGGTGATGGAGTGTTCGTCGCCGTTAGTAGTTCTTTATCCTGTAGTGAAGTAGAAGTGGATAGTTCCTGTGAATTAGTATGGGTGGAGGTTACACTAAACAACCGAACTAGGTTAATAATTGGCTCCTTTTACCGACCTCCCGACTCAGCAGCATTAGTGGCAGAACACCTGAGAGAAAATTTGGAATACATTTCACATAAATTTTCTCCGCATGTTATAGTCTTAGGTGGAGATTTCAATTTACCAGATATAGACTGGGACACTCAGATGTTTAGGACGGGTGGTAGGGACAGAGCATCGAGTGACATTATACTGAGTGCACTATCCGAAAATTACCTCGAGCAATTAAACAGAGAACTGACTCGTGGAGATCATCTCGGACCTACTGATAACAAACACACCCGAACTTTTCGACTCTGTATGTACAGAATAGGGAATCAGTGATCATAAGGCCGTTGCAGGATCCCTGAATATGGAAGTTAATAGGAATATAAAAAAAGGGAGGACGGTTTATCTGTTTAGCAAGAGTAATAGAAGGCAGATTTCAGACTACCTAACAGATCAAAACGAAAATTTCTGTTCCGAAACTGACAATGTTGAGTGTTTATGGAAAAAGTTCAAGGCAATCGTAAAATGCGTTTTAGACAGGTACGTGCCGAGTAAAACTGTGAGGGACGGGAAAAACCCATCGTGGTACAACATCAAAGTTAGGAAACTACTGTGAAAGCAAAGAGAGCTCCACTCCAAGTTTAAACGCAGCCAAAACCTCTCAGACAAACAGAAGCTAAACGATGTCAAAGTTAGCGTAAGGAGGGCTATGCGTGAAGCGTTCATTGAATTCGAAAGTAAAATTCTATGTACCGACTTGACAGAAAATCCTAGGAAGTTCTGGTCTTACGTTAAATCAGTAAGTGGCTCGAAACAGCATATCCAGACACTACGGGGTCATGATGGCATTGAAACAGAGGATGACACGCGTAAAGCTGAAATACTATACACCTTTTTCCAAAGCTGTTTCACAGAGGAAGACCGCACTGCAGTTCCTACTCTAAATCCTCGCACAAACGAAAAAATGGCTGACATTGAAATAAGTGTCCAAGGAATAGAAAAGCAACTGGAATCACTCAAAAGAGGAAAGTCCACTGGACCTGATGGGATACCAATTCGATTCTACACAGAATACGCGAAAGAACTTGCCCCCCTTCTAACAGCCGTGTACCGCAAGTCTCTAGAGGAACGGAGCGTTCCAAATGATTGGAAAAGAGCACAGGTAGTCCCAGTCTTCAAGAAGGGTCGTCGAGCAGATGCGCAAAACTATAGACCAATATCTCTGATTTCGATCTCTTGTAGAATTTTAGAACATGTTTTTTGCTCGCGTATCATGTCATTTCTGGAAACCCAGAATCTACTATGTAGGACTCAACATGGATTCCGGAAACAGCGATCGTGTGAGACCCAACTCGCTTTATTTGTTCATGAGACCCAGAAAATATTAGATACAGGCTCCCAGGTAGATGCTATTTTTCTTGACTTCCGGAAGGCGTTCGATACAGTTCCGCACTGTCACCTGATAAACAAAGTAAGAGCCTACGGAATATCAGACCAGCTGTGTGGCTGGATTGAAGAGTTTTTAGCAAACAGAACACAGCATGTTGTTATCAATGGAGAGACGTCTACAGACGTTAAAGTAACCTCTGGCGTGCCACAGGGGAGTGTTATGGGACCATTGCTTTTCACAATATATATAAATGACCTAGTAGATATTGTCGGAAGTTCCATGCGGCTTTTCGCGGATGATGCTGTAGTATACAGAGAAGTAGCAGCATTAGAAAATTGTAGCGAAATGCAAGAAGATCTGCTGCGGATAGGCACTTGGTGCAGGGAGTGGGAACTGACCCTTAACATAGACAAATGTAGTGTATTGCGAAAACATAGAAAGAAGGATCCTTTATTGTATGATTATATGATAGCGGAACAAACACTGGTAGCAGTTACTTCTGTAAAATATCTGGGAGTATGCGTGCAGAACGTTTTGAAGTGGAATGATCACATAAAATTAATTGTTGGTAAGGCGGGTACCAGGTTGAGATTCATTGGGAGAGTGCTTAGAAAATGTAGTCCATCAACAAAGGAGGTGGCTTACGAAACACTCGTTCGACCTATACTTGAGTATTGCTCATCAGTGTGGGATCCGTACCAGATCGGTCTGACGGAGGAGATAGAGAAGATCCAAAGAAGAGCGGCGCGTTTCGTCACAGGGTTATTTGGTAACCGTGATAGCGTTACGGAGATGTTTAATAAACTCAAGTGGCAGACTCTGCAAAAGAGGCGCTCTGCATCGCGGTGTAGCTTGCTCGCCAGGTTTCGAGAGGGTGCGTTTCTGGATGAGGTATCGAGTATATTGCTTCCCCCTACTTATACCTCCCGAGGAGATCACGAATGTAAAATTAGAGAGATTAGAGCGCGCACGGAGGCTTTCAGACAGTCGTTCTTCCCGCGAACCATACGCGACTGGAACAGGAAAGGGAGGTAATGACAGTGGCACGTAAAGTGCCCTCCGCCACACACCGTTGGGTGGCTTGCGGAGTATCAATATAGATGTATATGTAGATGTAGACAGTAAACCTGCACTGATGCATCGGAATCTAATACTGGTCTCCCAGGAGCCGCTCAAACCACAAACTCTTAGAAGATTCACTCTTCTTGTACATAAGTCCGCATTGTCACTCTTGTATTCAATCCCGATGCAATTTCTGTGTTTCATGGTCAATGTGCAGGTCCAAGTGATAAAGTAAACCTGCCCTGGTGCAACGGAATATAATACTGGTCTCCCAGGAGATGCTCAAAGCAAAAACTCTTAGAAGATTCTCTCTTCTTGTACTTTAGTCGGCATTGTGCCTTGTGTATTCAATCCCGATGCAATTTCTGTGTTTCATGGTCAATGTAATGGTCCAATGGATATGGTAAACCTGCACTGGTGCATCGGAATCTAATACTGGTCTCCCAGGAGCCGCTCAAAGCACAAATTTTTAGAAGATTCACTCTTCTTTTACTTAAGTCGGCATTGTACCTTTTGTATTAATCTCGATGCAATTTCTGTGTTACATGGACAATGTGAAGGTCCAAAGGATACGGTAAACCTGCAGCGGTGCATCGGAATCTAATACTGGTCTCCCATGAGCCGCTGAAACCACAAGCTCTTAGAAGATTCGCTCTTATTGTACTTTATCCGGCATTGTGCCTTTTGTATTCAATCACGATGCGATTTCTATGTTTCATGGTCAATTTGAAGGTACAAGTTATGCAGTAAACCTTCACTGGTGCATCGGAATCGAATGCTGGTCTCCCAAGAGCCGCTCAAACCACAAACTCTTAGAAAATTTACTCTACTTGTACTTAAGTTGGCATTGTCCTTTTTGTATCCAACCCCGATGCAATTTCTGTGTTTGATAGTCAATGTGAAGGTAAGAGGGATACAGTAAACGTGCACTGGTGCATCGGATTCTAATACTGGTCACCCAGGAGACGCACAAATCACAAACTCTTAGAAGATTCACTCTTCGTGTACTTAAGTCGACATTGTGCCTTTTGCATTCCATCCCGATG
Organism: Schistocerca americana; assembly: GCF_021461395.2. Taxonomy (NCBI): domain Eukaryota; kingdom Metazoa; phylum Arthropoda; class Insecta; order Orthoptera; family Acrididae; genus Schistocerca; species Schistocerca americana. Next base: position 765,697,149 of record NC_060123.1, read on the forward strand.
CAATTACTGTGCTTCATGGTCAATGTGAAGGTCCAAGGAATACAGTGAACGTGAACTGGTGCATCGGAATCTATTACAGGTCTCCCAGGAGCCGCTCAAACCACAAACTCTTAGGTGATTCACTCTTCTTGTACTTAAGTTGGCATTGTGCATTTTGTATTCAATTCCGATGCAATTTCTGTGTTTCATGGTCCACGTGAAGGTGCGAGGGATACAGTAAACCTGCACTGGTGCATAGGAATTTAATACTGGTCTCCCAGGAGCCGCTCAAAGCACAAACTGTTTGAAGATTCACTTTTCTTGTACTTAATTCAGCATTGTCCCTTTTGTATACATTCCCGATAGAAATTCTGTGATTCATGCTCAATGTGAAGGTCCAAGGGATACAGTAAACCTGCACTGGGGCATCGGAATCCAATACTGGTCTCCCAGGAGCCGCTCAAAGCACAAACTCTTAGAAGATTCACTCTTCTTGTACTTAAGTCGGCATTGTGTCTTTTGAATTCAATCCCGATGCAATTTCTGTGTTTGATGGTTAATGTGAAGGTCCAAGGGATACAGTAAACCTGCACTGGTGCATCGGAATCTAATACTGGTCTCCCAGGAGCCGCTCAATGCACAAACTCTGAGAAGACTCATTCTTCTTGTACTTAAGTCGGCATTGTGCCTTTTGTGTTGAATCCCAACGCAAAATCTGTGTTTCATGGTCAATGTGAAGCTCCAAGGGATACAGTAGACCTGCACTTGTGCATCGGAATCTAATACTGGGCTCCCATGAGCCGCTCAAAGCACATACTTTTAGAAGATTCACTCTTCTTGTACTTAAGACGGTATTGTGCATCTTGTATTCAGTCCCGATGCAATTTCTGTGTTAAATGGGCAATGTGAAGGTGCAAGTGATACAGTAAACCTGCACTGGTGCATCGGAATCTAATAATGGTCTGCCAGGAGCCGCTTAAATCTTTAACTCTTAGAAGATTCACTCTTTTTGTACTTAAGTCGGCATTGTGCCTTTTGTATTCAATTCCGATGCAATTTCTGTGTTCCATGGTGAATGTAAAGGTCCAATGGATACAGTAAACCAGCACTGATGCATCGGAATCTAATACTGGTCTGCCAGGAGCCTCTCAAAGCACAAACTCTTAGAAGATCCACACTTCTTGTACTTAAGTTGGCATTGTGCCTTTTGTATTCAATCCCGATGCAATTTCTGTGTTTCATGGTCAAAGGTAAGGTCCATGGGATACGGTAAACCTGCACTGGTGCGTCGGAAACTAGTACTGGTCTCTCAGGAGCCGCTCAAATCACAAACTCTTAGAAGATTCTCTCATCTTGTATTTAAGTCGGCATTGTGCCTTTTGGATTCAATCCCGATACAATTTCTGTGTTTCATGGTCAATGTGAAGCTCCAAGGGATATAGTTAATCTGCACTGGTGCATCAGAATCTAATACTGGTCGCCCAGGAGCCGCTCAAAGCACAAACTCTTAGAAGATTCACTCTTCTTGTACTTAAATCAGCATTGTGCCTTTTGTATTCAATCCCGATGATATTTCTGTGTCTCATGGTCAATATGAAGGTCCAAGGGATACAGTAAACCTGCACTGGTGCATCGGAATCTAATACTGGTCTCCCAGGAGCCGCTCAAACCACAAACTCTTAGAAGATTCTCTCATCTTGTATTAAAGTTTTCATTGTGCCTTTTGGATTCAATCCCGATACAATTTCTGTGTTTCATGGTCAATGTGAAGCTCCAAGGGATACGGTAAACCTGCACTGGTGCATCAGAATCTAATACTGGTCTCCCAGGAGCCGCTCAAAGCACAAACTCTTAGAAGATTCGCTCTTCTTGTACTTAAGTCGGCATTGTGTCTTTTGAATTCAATCCCGATGCAATTTCTGTGTTTGATGGTCAATGTGAAGGTCCAAGGGATACAGTAAACCTGCACTGGTGCATCGTAATCTAATACTGGTCTCCCAGGAGCCGCTCAATACACAAACTCTTAGAAGACTCACTCTTCTTGTACTTAAGTCGGCATTGTGCCTTTTGTGTTGAATCCCAATGCAATATTTGCGTTTCATGGTCAATGTGAAGCTCCAAGGGATACAGTAAACCAGCACTTGTGCATCGGAAACTAATACTGGTCTCCCAGGAGCCGCTCAAAGCACAAACTCTTAGAAGATTCACTCTTCTTGTACTCAAGACGGCATTGTGCCTTTCGTATTCAATCCCGATGCAATATCTGTGTTTCATGGTCAACGTGAAGGTCCAAAGTATACAGTAAACCTGCACTGGTGCATCGGAATCTTATACTGGTCTCCCAGGGGCCGCTCAAAGCACAAACTCTTTGAAGATTCACTTTTCTTGTACTTAATTCAGCATTGTCCCTTTTGTATACATTCCCGATAGAAATTCTGTGATTCATGCTCAATGTGAAGGTCCAAGGGATACAGTAAACCTGCACTGGGGCATCGGAATCCAATACTGGTCTCCCAGGAGCCGCTCAAAGCACAAACTCTTAGAAGATTCACTCTTCTTGTACTTAAGTCGGCATTGTGTCTTTTGAATTCAATCCCGATGCAATTTCTGTGTTTGATGGTTAATGTGAAGGTCCAAGGGATACAGTAAACCTGCACTGGTGCATCGGAATCTAATACTGGTCTCCCAGGAGCCGCTCAATGCACAAACTCTGAGAAGACTCATTCTTCTTGTACTTAAGTCGGCATTGTGCCTTTTGTGTTGAATCCCAACGCAAAATCTGTGTTTCATGGTCAATGTGAAGCTCCAAGGGATACAGTAGACCTGCACTTGTGCATCGGAATCTAATACTGGGCTCCCATGAGCCGCTCAAAGCACATACTTTTAGAAGATTCACTCTTCTTGTACTTAAGACGGTATTGTGCATCTTGTATTCAGTCCCGATGCAATTTCTGTGTTAAATGGGCAATGTGAAGGTGCAAGTGATACAGTAAACCTGCACTGGTGCATCGGAATCTAATAATGGTCTGCCAGGAGCCGCTTAAATCTTTAACTCTTAGAAGATTCACTCTTTTTGTACTTAAGTCGGCATTGTGCCTTTTGTATTCAATTCCGATGCAATTTCTGTGTTCCATGGTGAATGTAAAGGTCCAAGGGATACAGTAAACCAGCACTGATGCATCGGAATCTAATACTGGTCTGCCAGGAGCCTCTCAAAGCACAAACTCTTAGAAGATCCACACTTCTTGTACTTAAGTTGGCATTGTGCCTTTTGTATTCAATCCCGATGCAATTTCTGTGTTTCATGGTCAAAGGTAAGGTCCATGGGATACGGTAAACCTGCACTGGTGCGTCGGAAACTAGTACTGGTCTCTCAGGAGCCGCTCAAATCACAAACTCTTAGAAGATTCTCTCATCTTGTATTTAAGTCGGCATTGTGCCTTTTGGATTCAATCCCGATACAATTTCTGTGTTTCATGGTCAATGTGAAGCTCCAAGGGATATAGTTAATCTGCACTGGTGCATCAGAATCTAATACTGGTCGCCCAGGAGCCGCTCAAAGCACAAACTCTTAGAAGATTCACTCTTCTTGTACTTAAATCAGCATTGTGCCTTTTGTATTCAATCCCGATGATATTTCTGTGTCTCATGGTCAATATGAAGGTCCAAGGGATACAGTAAACCTGCACTGGTGCATCGGAATCTAATACTGGTCTCCCAGGAGCCGCTCAAACCACAAACTCTTAGAAGATTCTCTCATCTTGTATTTAAGTTTTCATTGTGCCTTTTGGATTCAATCCCGATACAATTTCTGTGTTTCATGGTCAATGTGAAGCTCCAAGGGATACGGTAAACCTGCACTGGTGCATCAGAATCTAATACTGGTCTCCCAGGAGCCGCTCAAAGCACAAACTCTTAGAAGATTCACTCTTCTCGTACTTAAATCAGTATTGTGCCTTTTGTATTCAATCCCGATGATATTTCTGTGTCTCATGGTCAATGTGAAGGTCCAAGCTGAAATCGTTATAGGTACAGAAAGCTGGCTTAAGCCAGAGATAAATTCTGCCGAAATTTTTACAAAGGTACAGACGGTGTTTAGAAAGGATAGATTGCATGCAACCGGTGATGGAGTGTTCGTCGCTGTTAGTAGTTCTTTATCCTGTAGTGAAGTAGAAGTGGATAGTTCCTGTGAATTATTATGGGTGGAGGTTGCACTAAACAACCGAACTAGGTTAATAATTGGCTCCTTTTACCGACCTCCCGACTCAGCAGCATTAGTGGCAGAACACCTGAGAGAAAATTTGGAATACATTTCACATAAATTTTCTCAGCATGTTATAGTCTTAGGTGGAGATTTCAATTTACCAGATATAGACTGGGACACTCAGATGTTTAGGACGGGTGGTAGGGACAGAGCATCGAGTGACATTATACTGAGTGCACTATCCGAAAATTACCTCGAGCAATTAAACAGAGAACCGACTCGTGGAGATAACATCTCGGACCTACTGATAACAAACACACCCGAACTTTTCGACTCTGTATGTACAGAACAGGGAATCAGTGATCATAAGGCCGTAGCAGGATCCCTGAATATGGAAGTTAATAGGAATATAAAAAAAGGGAGGAAGGTTTATCTGTTTAGCAAGAGTATTAGAAGGCAGATTTCAGACTACCTAACAGATCAAAACGAAAGTTTCTGTTCCGAAACTGACAATGTTGAGTGTTTATGGAAAAAGTTCAAGGCAATCGTAAAATGCGTTTTACACAGGTACGTGCCGAGTAAAACTGTGAGGGACGGGAAAAACCCACCGTGGTACAACATCAAAGTTAGGAAACTACTGTGAAAGCAAAGAGAGCTCCACTCCAAGTTTAAACGCAGCCAAAACCTCTCAGACAAACAGAAGCTAAACGATGTCAAAGTTAGCGTAAGGAGGGCTATGCGTGAAGCGTTCATTGAATTCGAAAGTAAAATTCTGTGTACCGACTTGACAGAAAATCCTAGGAAGTTCTGGTCTTACGTTAAATCAGTAAGTGGCTCGAAACAGCATATCCAGACACTACGGGGTCATGATGGCATTGAAACAGAGGATGACACGCGTAAAGCTGAAATACTATACACCTTTTTCCAAAGCTGTTTCACAGAGGAAGACCGCACTGCAGTTCCTACTCTAAATCCTCGCACAAACGAAAAAATGGCTGACATCGAAATAAGTGTCCAAGGAATAGAAAAGCAACTGCAATCACTCAATAGAGGAAAGCCCACTGGACCTGATGGGATACCAATTCGATTCTACACAGAGTACGCGAAAGAACTTGCCCCCCTTCTAACAGCCGTGTACCGCAAGTCTCTAGAGGAACGGAGCGTTCCAAATGATTGGAAAAGAGCACAGGTAGTCCCAGTCTTCAAGAAGGGTCGTCGAGCAGATGCGCAAAACTATAGACCTATATCTCTGACGTCGATCTCTTGTAGAATTTTAGAACATGTTTTTTGCTCGCGTATCATGTCATTTCTGGAAACCCAGAATCTACTATATAGGAATCAACATGGATTCCGGAAACAGCGATCGTGTGAGACCCAACTCGCTTTATTTGTTCATGAGACCCAGAAAATATTAGATACAGGCTCCCAGGTAGATGCTATTTTTCTTGACTTCCGGAAGGCGTTCGATACAGTTCCGCACTGTCGCCTGATAAACAAAGTAAGAGCCTACGGAATATCAGACCAGCTGTGTGGCTGGATTGAAGAGTTTTTAGCAAACAGAACACAGCATGTTGTTATCAATGGAGAGACGTCTACAGACGTTAAAGTAACCTCTGGCGTGCCACAGGGGAGTGTTATGGGACCATTGCTTTTCACAATATATATAAATGACCTAGTAGATATTGTCGGAAGTTCCATGCGGCTTTTCGCGGATGATGCTGTAGTATACAGAGAAGTTGCAGCATTAGAAAATTGTAGCGAAATGCAAGAAGATCTGCAGCGGATAGGCACTTGGTGCAGGGAGTGGGAACTGACCCTTAACATAGACAAATGTAGTGTATTGCGAAAACATAGAAAGAAGGATCCTTTATTGTATGATTATATGATAGCGGAACAAACACTGGTAGCAGTTACTTCTGTAAAATATCTGGGAGTATGCGTGCAGAACGATTTGAAGTGGAATGAGCACATAAAATTAATTGTTGGTAAGGCGGGTACCAGGTTGAGATTCATTGGGAGAGTGCTTAGAAAATGTAGTCCATCAACAAAGGAGGTGGCTTACAAAACACTCGTTCGACCTATACTTGAGTATTGCTCATCAGTGTGGGATCCGTACCAGATCGGTCTGACGGAGGAGATAGAGAAGATCCAAAGAAGAGCGGCGCGTTTCATCACAGGGTTATTTGGTAACCGTGATAGCGTTACGGAGATGTTTAATAAACTCAAGTGGCAGACTGTGCAAGAGAGGCGCTCTGCATCGCGGTGTAGCTTGCTCGCCAGGTTTCGAGAGGGTGCGTTTCTGGATGAGGTATCGAGTATATTGCTTCCCCCTACTTATACCTCCCGAGGAGATCACGAATGTAAAATTAGAGAGATTAGAGCGCCCACGGAGGCTTTCAGACAGTCGTTCTTCCCGCGAACCATACACGACTGGAACAGGAAAGGGAGGTAATGACAGTGGCACGTAAAGTGCCCTCCGCCACACACCGTTGGGTGGCTTGCGGAGTATCAATATAGATGTAGATGTAGATGTAGACAGTAAACCTGCACTGGGGCATCGGAATCTAATACTGGTCTCCCAGGAGCCGCTCAAACCACAAACTCTTAGAAGATTCACTCTTCTTGTACATAAGTCCGCATTGTCACTCTTGTATTCAATCCCGATGCTATTTCTGTGTTTCATGGCCAATGTGCAGGTCCAAGTGATAAAGTAATCCTGCACTGGTGCATCGGGATATAATCTCCCAGGAGATGCTCAAAGCAAAAACTCTTAGAAGATTCTCTCTTCTTGCACTTTAGTCGGCATTGTGCCTTTTGTATTCAATCCCGATGCAATTTCTGTGTTTCATGGTCAATGTAATGGTCCAATGGATATGGTAAACCTGCACTGGTGCATCGGAATCTAATACTGGTCTCCCAGGAGATGCTCAAAGCAAAAACTCTTAGAAGATTCTCTCTTCTTGTACTTTAGTCGGCATTGTGCATTTTGTATTCAGTCCCGATGCAATTTCTGTGTTTCATGGTCAATGTGCAGGTCCAAGTGATAAAGTAAACCTGCCCTGGTGCAACGGAATATAATACTGGTCTCCCAGGAGATGCTCAAAGCAAAAACTCTTAGAAGATTCTTTCTTCTTGTACTTTAGTCGGCATTGTGCCCTGTGTATTCAATCCCGATGCAATTTCTGTGTTTTATGGTCAATGTAATGGTCCAATGGATATGGTAAACCTGCACTGGTGCATCGGAATCTAATACTGGTCTCCCAGGAGCCGCTCAAAGCACAAATTTTTAGCAGATTCACTCTTCTTTTACCTAAGTCGGCATTGTACCTTTTGTATTAATCTCGATGCAATTTCTGTGTTACATGGACAATGTGAAGGTCCAAAGGATACGGTAAACCTGCAGCGGTGCATCGGAATCTAATACTGGTCTCCCATGAGCCGCTGAAACCACAAGCTCTTAGAAGATTCGCTCTTATTGTACTTTATCCGGCATTGTGCCTTTTGTATTCAATCACGATGCGATTTCTATGTTTCATGGTCAATTTGAAGGTACACGTTATGCAGTAAACCTTCACTGGTGCATCGGAATCGAATGCTGGTCTCCCAAGAGCCGCTCAAACCACAAACTCTTAGAAAATTTACTCTACTTGTACTTAAGTCGGCATTGTCCTTTTTGTATCCAACCCCGATTCAATTTCTGTGTTTGATGGTCAATGTGAAGGTAAGAGGGATACAGTAACCGTGCACTGGTGCATCGGATTCTAATACTGGTCACCCAGGAGACGCACAAATCACAAACTCTTAGAAGATTCACTCTTCTTGTACTTAAGTCGACAATGTGCCTTTTGCATTCCATCCCGATGCAATTACTGTGCTTCATGGTCAATGTGAAGGTCCAAGGAATACAGTGAACGTGAACTGGTGCATCGGAATCTATACAGGTCTCCCAGGAGCCGCTCAAACCACAAACTCTTAGGTGATTCACTCTTCTTGTACTTAAGTTGGCATTGTGCATTTTGTATTCAATCCCGATGCAATTTCTGTGTTTCATGGTCCACGTGAAGGTCCGAGGGATACATTAAACCTGCACTGGTGCATAGGAATTTAGTACTGGTCTCCCAGGAGCCGCTCAAAGCACAAACTCTTAGAAGATTCACTCTTCTTGTACTCAAGACGGCATTGTGCCTTTCGTATTCAATCCCGATGCAATATCTCTGTTTCATGGTCAACGTGAAGGTCCAAAGAATACAGTAAACCTGCCCTGGTGCATCGGAATCTGATACTGGTCTCCCAGGGGCCGCTCAAAGCACAAACTCTTTGAAGATTCACTTTTCTTGAACTTAATTCAGCATTGTGAATTTTGTATACGTTCCCGATGCAATTTCTGTGATTCATGCTCAATGTGAAGGTCCAAGGGCTACAGTAAACCTGCACTGGTGCATCGGAATCTAATACTTGTCTCCCAGGAGCAGCTCAAACCACAAACTCTTAGAAAATTCACTCTTCATGTACTTAAGTCGGGACTGTCCCATTTGTATTCAATCCCGATGCTAATTCTGTGTTTCAAGGTCAATGTGAAGGTCCAAGGGATACAGTAAACCTGCACTGGTGCATCGGAATTTAATACTGGTCTCCCAAGAGCCGCTCATAGCACAAACTCATAGAAAATTCACTCCTCTTGTACTTAAGTCGGCATTGTCCGTTTCGTATTCAATCCCGGTGCAATTTCTGAGTTTCATGGTCAATGTGAAGGTCCAAGGGATACAGTAAACCTGCGCTGGTGCATCAGAATCTAAGACGGTACTCCAAGGAGCCGCTCAAACCACAAACTCTCAGAAAATTCACTCTTCTTGTACTTAAGTCGGCATAGTCCCTTTCGTATTCGATCCCGATGCAATTTCCGTGTTTCATGGTCAAAGTGAAGGTCAAACGCATACAGAAAACCTGCACTGGTGCATCTGAGTCTGATACTGTTCTCCCATGTGCCGCTCAAAGCTCAAATTCTTAGAAGATTCACTCTGCTTGTACTTAAGTCGTCATTGTGCCCATCGTATTCAATCCCGATGCGATATCTGTGTTTCATGGTCAATTTGAAGGTCCAAGGGATACAGTCAACGTGCACTGGTGCATCGGAGTCTAATACTGGTCTCCCAGGAGCCGCTCAATCCACAAACTCTGAGAAAATTCACTCTTCTTGTAATTATGTCGGCTTTGTGCCTTATGTATTCAACCCCGATGCGATTTCTGTGCTTCATGGTCAATGAGAAAGTCCAAGAAATACAGTAAACCTCCATTGGTGCATCGGAATCTAATAATGGTCTCACAAGTAACCGCTCAAAGCACGAACACTTAGAAGATTCACTCTTTTTGTATTTAAGTCGCCGTTGTTTCTTTGTATTCAATCCCGATGCTAATTCTGTGTTTCAAGGTCAATGTGAAGGTCCAAGGGATACAGTAAACCTGCACTGGTGCATCGGAATTTAATACTGGTCTCCCAAGAGCCGCTCATAGCACAAACTCATAGAAAATTCACTCCTCTTGTACTTAAGTCGGCATTGTCCGTTTCGTATTCAATCCCGGTGCAATTTCTATGTTTCATGGTCGATGTGTAGGTCCAAGGGATACAGTAAACCTGCACAGCTGCATCGCATTCAAATACTGGTCGCTCAGGAGCCGCTCGAAGCACAAACTCTTAGATGACTCACTCTTCTTGTACGTCAGTCGGCATTGTGCATTTTGTAATCAATCCCGATGCAATTTCTGTGTTTTATGGTCAATGTGAAGGTCAAAGGGATACGGAAAACCTGCACAGGTGCATCTGAATCTAATACTGGTCTCCCATGAGCCGCTCAAGGCAAAAATTCTTGAGAGATTCACTCTTCTTGTACTTAAGTCGGCATTGTGCCTTTTGTATTCAATCCCGATGCGATTTCTGTTTTTCATGGTCAATAACAGGGTCCAAGGGATACAGTAAACCTGCACTGGTGCCTCGGTATCTAATACTGGTCTCACAAGTAGCCGCTCAAAGCACAAACTCATAGAAGACTCACTCTTCTTGTATTTAAGTTTTCATTGTGCTTTTCTATACAATCCCGATGCAATATCTGTGTTTCATGGTCAATGTGAAGGTCCAAGGGAAACGGTAAACATGCACTGGTGCATCGGAATCTAATACTCGTCTGCCAGGAGCCGCTCAAATCACAAACTCTTAGAAGATTCACTCTTCTTGTACTTTAGTTGGCATTGTGCCTTTTGTAATCAATCCCGATGCAATTTCTTTGTATCATGGACAATGTGAAGGTCCAAGGGATACAGTAAACCTGCACTGGTGCATCGGAATTTATTACTGGTCACCCAGGAGACGCTCAAAGCACAAACTCATAGAAAATTCACTGTCCTTGTACTTAAGTCGGCATTGTCCCTTTTGTATTCGTTACCGATGCCACTTCCGCGTTTCATGGTCAAAGTGAAGGTCAAACGCATACAGAAAACCTGCACTGGTGCATCTGAGTCTGATACTGTTCTCCCATGAGCAGCTCAAATCTCAAATTCTTAGAAGATTCACTCATCTATTACTTAAGTCGTCATTGTGCCTTATGTATTCAACCCCGATGCAATTTCTGTGCTTCATGGTCAATGAGAAAGTCCAAGGAATACAGTAAACCTGCATTGGTGCATCGGAAGCTAATTCTGGTCTCACAAGTAGCCGCTCGAAGCACGAACTCTTAGCACATTCACTCTTCTTGTATTTAAGTCGCCGTTGTGCCTTTTGTATTCAATCCCGATGCAATTTCTATGTTTCATGGTCGATGTAAAGGTCCACAGGATACGTTAAACCAGCACTAGTGCTACGGAATCTATTACTGGTATCCCAGGAGCCGCTCAAAGCACAAACTCGCAGAAGATTCACACTTCTTTTACTTAAGTCGGCATTGTCCCTTTTGGTTTCAATCCCGATGCAATTTCTGTCTTTCATAGTCAATGTGAAGGTCCAAGGGATACAGTAAACCTGCGCAGCTGCATCGGAATCAATTACTGGTCTCTCAGGAGCCGCTCGAAGCACAAACTCTTAGATGACTCACTCTTCTTGTACGTCAGTCGGCATTGTGCATTTTGTAATAAATCCCGATGCAATTTCTGTGTTTCATGGTCAATGTGAAGGTCAAACGGATACAGAAAACCTGCACTGGTGCATCTGAATCTAATACTGGGCTCCCATGAGCCGCTCAAGGCAAAAATTCTTTGAAGATTCACTCTTCTTATACTTAAGTCGGCATTGTGCTTTTGTATACAATCCCTATGCTATTTCTGTTTTTCATGGTCAATATGAGGGTCCAAGGGATACAGTAAACCTGCACTGGTGCCTCGGAATCTAATATTGGTCTCCCAGGAGCCGCTCAAAGCACAAACTCATAGAAGACTCACTCTTCTTGTATTTAAGTCGGCATTGTGCTTTTCTATACAATCCCGATGCAATATCTGTGTTTCATGGTCAATGTGAAGGTCCAAGCGATACAGTAAACCTGCACTGGTGCATCGGAAACTAACACTGGTCTCCCATGAGCCGCTCAAAGCACAAACTCTCAGAAGATTCACTCTTCTAGTACTAAAGTCTGCATTGTCCCTTTTGATTTATATCTCGATGCAAGTTCTGTCTTTCATGGCCAATGTGAAAGTCCAAGGGGTGCAGTAAACCTGCACAGCTGCATCGGAAACAAATACAGGTCTCCCAGGAGCCGCTCGAAGCAAAAACTCTTAGAAGATTCACTCTTCTTGTACTTAAGTCGGCATTGTCCCTTTCGTATTCAATCCCGATGCAATTTCTGTGTTTCATGTTCAATGTGAAGGTCCAAGGGATACGGTAAACCTGCACTGAAGCATAGGATCCTAATACTGGTCTCCCAAGCAACCGCTCAAAGCACGAACTCTTAGAAGATTCATTCTTCTTGTACTTAAATCGCCGTTGTACCTTTTGTATTCAATCCCGATGCAATATCTATGTTTCATGGTCAATGGGAAGGTCCAAGGGATACGTTAAACCAGCACTGGTGCATCGGAATCTAATACTGGTATCCCAGGAGCCGCTCAAAGCACAAACTCACAGGAGATTCACTCTTCTTGTACTTAAGTCGGCATTGTCCCTTTTGATTTCAACCCCGATGCAATTTCTGTGCTTCATGGTCAATGAGAAACTCCAAGGGATACAGTAAACCTGCATTGGTGCATCGGAATCTAATACTGGTCTCCCAAGTAGCCGCTCAAAGCACGAACTCTTAGAAGATTCACTCTTCTTGTATTTATGTCGCTGTTGTGCCTTTTGTATTCAATCCCGATGCAATTTCTATGTTTCATGGTCAATGTGAAGGTCCAAGGGATACGTTAAACCAGCACTGCTGCATCGGAATTTAATACTAGTATCCCACGAACCGCTCAAACACAAACTCTCAGAAGATTCACTCTTCTAGTACTCAAGTCGGCATTGTCCCTTTTGGTTTCAAAACCGATGCAATTTCTGTCTTTCATGGTCAATGTGAAGGTCCAAGGTACACAGTAAACCTACACAGCTGCATCGCAATCAAATACTGGTCTCCCAGGAGCCGCTCGAAGCACAAATTCTTAGAAGAATCACTCTTCTTGTACTTCAGTCAGCACTGTGCATTTTGTATTCAATTCCGATGCAATGTCTGTGTTTCATCGTCAATGTGACGGTCCAAGGGATACAGTAAACCTACAGTGGTGCATCGGAATCTAATACTGGTCTCCCTGGAGCCGTGCAAAGCTCAAAATCTCAGAAGATTCACTTTTCTAGTACTTAAGGCGGCATTGTCCCTTTTGTATTCCATCCCGATGCAATTTGTGTGTTTCATGGTCAATGTGAAAGTCCAAGGGATACAGTAAACCTGCAGTGGTGCCTCGGAATCTAATACTGGTCTCCCAGAAGCCGCTCAAAGCACAAACTCATAGAAGACTCACTCTTCTTGGACTTAAGTCGGCATTGTGCTTTTCTATACGATCCTGATGCAATATCTGTGTTTCATGGTCAATGTGAAGGTCCAAGGGATACAGTAAACCTGCACTGGTGCATCAGAAACTAGTACTGGTTTCCTAGGAGCTGCTCAAAGCACAAACTCTTAGAGGAATCACTTTTCTTGTACTTAAGTCGGCATTCTGCCATCTGTATTCAATCCCGAAGCAAATTCTTTGTATCATGGTCAATGTGAAGGAGCAAGGGATACTGTAAACCTGCACTGGTGCATCGGAAAACTAATACTGGACTCCCAGGAGCTGCTCAAAGCACAAACTCGTAGAAGATTAAATCTTCTTGCACTTAAGTCGGCATTGTCCCTTTCGTATTTAATCCCGATGCAATTTGTGTGTTTCATGGTCAATGTGAAAGTCCAAGGGATACAGTAAACCTGCAGTGGTGCCTCGGAATCTAATACTGGTCTCCCAGAAGCCGCTCAAAGCACAAACTCATAGAAGACTCACTCTTCTTGGACTTAAGTCGGCATTGTGCTTTTCTATACGATCCTGATGCAATATCTGTGTTTCATAGTCAATGTGAAGGTCCGAGGGATACAGTAAACCTTCACTGGTGCATCGGAATGTAATACAGGTCTCCCAGGAGCCGCTCAAACCACAAACTCTTAGAAAATTCACTCTTCTTGTACTTCAGTCGGCATTGTCCCTTTTGTTTTCAATCTCGATGCAATTTCCGTGTTTCATGGTCAAAGTGAAGGTCAAACGGATACAGAAAACCTGCACTGGTGCATCTGAATCTAATACTGGTCTCCCATGTGCCGCTCAAGGCACAAATTCTTGTTAGATTCACTCTTCTTGTACTTAAGTCGGCTTTGTGCCTTTTGTATTCATCCCCGATGCAATTTCTGTGCTTCATGGTCAATGAGAAAGTCCATGGGATACAGTAAACCTGCATTGGTGCATCGGAATCTAATACTGGTCTCCCAAGTAGCAGCTCAAAGCACGAACTCTTAGAAGATTCACTCTTCTTGTATTTAAGTCGCCGTTGTGCCTTTTGTATTCAATCCTGATGCAATTTCTATGTTTCATGGTCAATGTGAAGGTCCTAGGGATACGCTAAACCAGCACTGGTGCATCTGAATCTAATACTAGAATCCCTGGAGCCGCTCAAAGCACACACTCTCAGAAGATTCACAATTCTAGTACTTAAGTCGGCATTGTCCCTTTTGGTTTCAATCTCGATGCAATTTCTGTCTTTCATGGTCAATGTGAAGGTCCAAGGTATACAGTAAACCTTAACAGCTGCATCGGAATCAAATACTGGTCTCCCAGGAGCCGCTCGAAACACAAACTCTTAGAAGATTCTCTCTTCTTGTACTTCAGTCGGCATTGTGCATTTTGTATTGATTCGCGATGCAATCTCTGTGTTTCATCGTCAATGTGACGGTCCAAGGGATACAGTAAACCTGCACTGGTGCATCGGAATCTGATACTGGTATCCGAGTAGCCGCTCAAACCACAAACTCTCAGAAGATTCGCTCTTCTTGTACTTAAGTCTGCATTGTCCGTTTTGATTTATATCCCGATGCAGGTTCTGTCTTTCATGGTCAATGTGAAGGTCCAAGGGATGCAGTAAACCTGCACAGCTGCATAGGAATCAAATACTGGTCTCCCAGGAGCCGCTCGAAGCACAAACTCTTAGAAGATTCTTTCTTCCTGTACTTAAGTCGGCATTGTGCCTTTTGTATTCACTCCCGATGCAATTTCGTTGTATCATGGTCAATGTGAATGTCCAAGGGATACTGTAAACGTGCACTGGTGCATCTAATCTAATTTTGGGCTCCCAGGAGCCGCTCAAAGCACAAACACATAGAAGAATCACTCTTCTTGTACTTAAGTCGGCATTGTCCCTTTTGGTTTCAATCCCGATGCAATTTCTGTCTCTCATGGTCAATGTGAAGGTCCAAGGGATGCAGTAAACCTGCACAGCTGCATAGGAATCAAATACTGGTCTCCCAGGCGCCGCTCTGAGCCCAAACTCTTAGAAGATACACTCTTCTTGTACTTAAGTCGGCATAGTCCCTTTCGTAATCAATCCCGATGCAATTTTTGTGTTCCATGGTCAATGTGAAGGACAAACGTATACAGTAAACCTGCACTGGTGCATCGGAATCCAATACTGGTCTCCCTGGAGCCGCTCAAAGCACAAACTCTCGGAAGATTCACTTTTCTAGTACTTAAGGCGGCATTGTCCGTTTTGTATTCCATCCCGATGCAATTTCTGTGTTTCATGGTCAATGTGAAGGTCCAACAAATACAATTACCTCCACAGCTGCATCGGAATCAAATACTGGTCTCCCAGGAGCCGCTCGAACCACAAACTCTTAGATGAGTCACTCTTCTTGTACGTCAGTCGGCATTGTGCATTTTGTAATTAATCCCGATGCAATTTCTGTGTTTCATGGTCAATGTGAAGGTCAAACGGATACAGAAAACCTGCATTGGTGCATCTGAATCTAATACTGGTCTCCCATGAGCCGCTCAAGGCAAAAATTCTCAGAAGATTCACTCGTCTTGTACTTAAGTCGGCATTGTGCTTTTGTATTCAATCCCGATGCGATTTCTGTGTTTCATGGTAAATATGAGGGTCGAAGGGATACAGTAAACCTGCACTGGTGCCTCGGAATCTAATACTGGTCTCCTAGGAGCCGCTCAAAGCACAAACTCATAGAAGACTCACTCTACTTGTACTTAAGTCGGCATTGTGCTTTTCTATACGATCCCGATGCAATATCTGTGTTTCATGGTCAATGGGAAGGTCCATCCGATACAGTAAACCTGCAGTGGTGCATCGGAATCTAATATTGGTCTCCCATGAGCCGCTGAAAGCACAACCTCTTAGAAGATTCAGTCTTCTTGTACTTAAGTCGGCATTGTGCCTTTATTATCCAATCCCGATGAAATATCTGTGTCTCATTGTTAATGTGAAGGTCCATGGGATAAAGTAAACCTGCACTGGTGCATCGGAATCTAATACCGGTCTCCCAGGAGCTTCTCAAAGCACAAACTCTTAGAGGAATCACTCTTCTTGTACTTAAGTCGGCATTGTGCCTTCTGTATTGAATCCCGAAGCAATTTCTTTGTATCATGGTCAATGTGAAGGACCAAGGGATACTGTAAACCTGCACTGGTGCATCGGAAACTAATACTGGTCTCCCAGGAGCCGCTCAAAGCACAAACTTGTAGAAGATTCACTCTTCTTGCACTTAAGTCGGCATTGTCCCTTTCGTATTCAATCCCGATGCATTTTCTGTGTTTCATGGTCAATGTGTAGGTCCAAGGGAAACGGTAAACCTGCACTGGTGCATCGGAATCTGATAGTGGTATCCCGGGAGCCGCTGAAAGCACAAACTCTTAGGAGATTCACTCATCTTGTACTTAAGTCCTCATCGTGCTCTTAGTATTTAATCCCGATGCAATTTCTTTGTTTCATGGTTAATGTGAAAGTCCAAGGGATACAGTAAAAATGAACTGGTGCATCGGAATCTAATACAGGTCTCCCAGGAGCCGCTCAAACCACAAACTCTTAGAAAATTCACTCTTCTTGTACTTCAGTCGGCATTGTCCCTTTTGTTTTCAATCTCGATGCAATTTCCGTGTTTCATGGTCAAAGTGAAGGTCAAACGGATACAGAAAACCTGCACTGGTGCATCTGAATCTAGTACTGGTCTGCCATGTGCCGCTCAAAGCACAAATTCTTATTAGATTCACTCTTCTTGTACTTAAGTCGGCTTTGTGCCTTTTGTATTCATCCCCGATGCAATTTCTGTGCTTCATGGTCAATGAGAAAGTCCATGGGATACAGTAAATTTGCATTGGTGCATCGGAATCTAATACTGGTCTCCCAAGTAGCAGCTCAAAGCACGAACTCTTAGAGGATTCACTCTTCTTGTATTTAAGTCGATGTTGTGCCTTTTGTATTCAATCCTGATGCAATTTCTATGTTTCATGGTCAATGTGAAGGTCCTAGGGATACGTTAAACCAGCACTGGTGCATCTGAATCTAATACTAGAATCCCTGGAGCCGTTCAAAGCACACACTCTCAGAAGATTCACAATTCTAGTACTTAAGTCGGCATTGTCCCTTTTGGTTTCAATCTCGATGCAATTTCTGTCTTTCATGGTCAATGTGAAGTTCCAAGGTATACAGTAAACCTGAACAGCTGCATCGGAATCAAATACTGGTCTCCCAGGAGCCGCTCGAAACACAAACTCTTAGAAGATTCTCTCTTCTTGTACTTCAGTCGGCATTGTGCATTTTGTATTGATTCTCGATGCAATCTCTGTGTTTCATCGTCAATGTGACGTTCCAAGGGATACAGTAAACCTGCACAGCTGCATCGGAATCAAATACTGGTCTCCCAGGAGCCGCTCGAAGCACAAACTCTTAGAAGATTCACTCTTCCTGTACTTAAGTCGGCATAGTCCCATTTGTAATCAAACCCGATGCAATTTATGTGTTTCGTGGTCAATGTGAAAGACAAACGTATACAGTAAACCTGCACTGGTGCATCGGAATCTAATACTGGTCTCCCTGGAGCCGCTCAAAGCACAAACTCTCAGAAGATTCACTTTTCTAGTACTTAAGGCGGCATTGTCCGTTTTGTATTCCATCCCGATGCAATTTCTGTGTTTCATGGTCAATGTGAAGGTCCAACAAATACAGTAAACCTGCACAGCTGCATCGGAATCAAATACTGGTCTCCCAGGAGCCGCTCGAAGCACAAACTCTTAGAAGATTCACTCTTCTTTTACTTAAGTCGGCATTGATCCATTTGTATTCAATCCCGATGCAATTTCTTTGTATCATGGTCAATGTGAAGGTCCAGGGGATACAGTAAACCTGCACTGGTGCATCGGAATCTGTTACTGGAATCCTAGGAGCCGCTCAAAGCACAAATATTTAGAAAATTCACTCTTCTTGTACTTAAGTCGGCATTGTCCCTTTTAATTTATATCCCGATGCACGTTCTGTCTTTCATGGTTACCAAGGGATGCAGTAAACCTGCACAGCTGCATCGGAATCAAATATTGGTCTCCCAGGAGCCACTCGAAGCACAAACTGTTAGAAGATTCACTCTTCTTGTACTTAAGTCGGCATTGTGCGGTTGTATTCAATCCCGATGCAATTTCTTTGTATCAAGGTCAATGTGAAGGTCCAAGGGATACAGTAAACCTGCACTGGTGCATCGGAATCTAATACTGGTCTCCCAGGAGCCGCTCAAAGCACAAACTCATAGAAGATTCACTCTTCTTGTACTTACGTCGGCATTGTCCCTTACGTATTCAATCCCGATGCAATTTCTGTGTTTCATGATTAATGTGAAGGTCCAAGAGATACGGTAAACCTGCACTGAGGCATCGGAATCTAATTCTGGTCTCCCAAGCAGCCGCTCAAAGCACGAACTCTTAGAAGATTCACTCTTCTTGTACTTAAGTCGCCGTTGTGCCTTTTGTATCCCATCCCGATGCAATTTCTATTTTTCATGGTCAATGTGAAGGTCCAAGGGATATGTCAAAAGAACACTGGTGCATCGAAATCTAATACTGGTATCCCAGGAGCCGCTCAAAGCACAAACTATAAGAAGATTCACCCTTCTTGTACTTAAGTCGGATTTGTCCCTTTTGGTTTCAATCCCGATGCAATTTCCGTATTTCATGGTCAATGTGAAGGTCCATGGGATACAGTAAACCTGCACTGGTGCATCGGAATCTAATACTGGTCTCCCAGGAGGCGCTCGAAGCATTAACTCTTAGAAGATTCACTCTTCTTGTACTTTTGTCGGCATTGTGCATTTTGTATTCAATCCCGATGCAATTTCTGTGTTGCATCTTCAATGTGACGGTTCAAGGGATACAGAAAACCTGCACTGGTGCATCGGAATCTAATACTGGTCTCCTTGGACCTGCTCAAAGCACTAACTCTCAGAAGACTCATTTTTCTAGTACATAAAGCGGCATTGTCCCTTTCCTATTCCATCCCGATGCAATTTCTGTGTTTCATGGTCAATGTGAAGGTCCAAGGGATACAGTAAACCTGCACTGGTGCATCGGAATCTAATACTGAACTCCCAGGAGCCGCTCAATGCACAAACTCTTGGAAGATTCACTCTTCTTGTACTTAAGTCAGCGTTGTCCTTTTCGTAATCAATCCCGATGCAATTTCTGTGTTTCATGGTCAATGTGAAGGTCCAGGGGATACAGTAAATCTGCACTGGTGCATCGGAATCTAATACTGGTCTCCCAGGAGTCGCTCAAAGCACAAAATTTTAGAAGATTCACTCATCTTGCCATTAAGTTGGAATTGTCCCTCTTGTATTCACTCCCGATGCAATATGTGTGTCTTATGGTCAATGTGAAGGTCTAAGGGATACAGTAAACCTGCACTCGTGCAACGGAATTTAATATAGGTCTCCCAGGAGCCGTTCAAAGCACAAACTCTAAGAAGATTCACATTTCTTGTACTTAAGTCGACATTTTGCCTTTAATATTCAATCCCGATGCAATATCTTTGTTTCATGCTCAATGTGAAGGTCCAAGGGATACAGTAAACCTGCACTGGTGCGTCAGAATCAAATACTCGTCTCCCCGGAGCCGCTCTAAGCACAAAGTCGTACAAGACTCTCTCTTCTAGTACTTAAGTCGGCATTGTGCCTTTTGTATTCAATCCTGATGCAATATCTGTGTTTCATAGTCAATGTGAAGGTGCTAGGGATACAGAAACAATGCACTGCTGCATCGGAATCTAATACAGGTCTCCCATGAGCCGCTGAAAGGACAACCTCTTAGAAGATTAAGTCTGCTTGTACTTAAGGCCCCATTGTGCCTTTATTATTCAATCCCGATGCAATTTCTGTGTTTCATGGTCAATGTGAGGGTCCACGGGATACTGAAAACCTGCACTGCTGCATCGTAATCTAATACTGGTGTCCCAGGAGCCGCTCAAAGCACAAACCCTTAGAAGATTCACTCTTCTTGTAATTAAGCCGGATTTGTGCCTTTTGTATTCAACCCCAATGCAATTTCTGTGCTTCATGGTCAATGTGTAAGTCCAAGGGATACAGTAAACCTGCACTGGTGCATCGGAATCTAATACTGGTCTCCCAAGGAGCCGCTCAAAACACAAAATCTTAGAAGATTCACTCTTCTTGTACTTATGTCGCCATTGTGCCTTTTGTATTCAATCACTATGCAATTTCTATGTTTCATGGTCGATGTGAAGGTCCAAGGGATACGTTAAATATGCACTGATGCATGGAAATTTATTACTGGTATCCCAAAAGCCGCTCAAAGCACAAATTCTCTGAAGATTCACTCTTCTTGTACTTAAGCCGGCATTGTCCCTTTTGATTTCAATCCCGATGCAATTTCTGTGTTTCATGGTCAATGTGAGGGTCCAAGGGATACTGTAATCCTGCACTGCTGCATCAGAATCAAATACTGGTCTCCCAGGAGCCGCTCAAAGCACAATCTCTTAGAAGATTCACTCCTCTTGTACTTCAGTCGGCATTGTGCATTTTGTATTCAATCCGAATGCAATTTCTGTGTTTCATGGTCAATGTGATGGTCCAAGGGTTACAGTAAACCTGCACTGGTGCATCGGAATCTAATACTGGTCTCCCTGGACCCGCTCAAAGCACAAAATCTTGGGAGATTCACTCATCTTGAAAATAGGTCGTCATTGTGCCTTATGTGTTCAATCATGATGCAATTTCTGTGTTTCAATGTCAATGTGAAAGTCCATGGGATACAGTAAACGTGCACTGGTGCATCAGAATCTAATACTGATCTCTCAGGAGCCGCTCAAAGCACAAACTCGTAGAGGACTCACTCTTCTTATACTTAAGTCGGCATTGTGGGTTTTGTATTCAATCCCGATGCAATATCTGTGTTTCATGGTCAATGTGAAGGTCCAAGGGATACAGTAAACCTGCACTGGGGCATCGGAATCTAATACTGGTCTCCTAGGAGCCGCTCAAACCACAAACTCTTAGAAAATTCTCTCTTCTTGTACTTAAGTCGGCATTGTCCCTTCTGTATTCAATCCCGATGTAATTTCCCTGTTTCATGGTCAAAGTGAAGGTCAAACGTATACAGAAAACCTGCACTGGTGCGTCGGATTCTAATACTGGTCTCTCATGAGCCGCTCAAAGCACAAATTCTTCGAAGATTCACTCTTATTGTACCTAAGTCGGCATTGTGCATTTTGTATTCAATCCCGATGCTATATCTGTGTCTCATGGTCAATTTGAAGGTCCAAGGGATGCAGTAAACCTGCACTGGTTCATCGGAATCTAATACTGGTCTCCCTGGACCCGCTGAAAACACCAAATCTTGGGAGATTCACTCATCTTGAACATAGGTCGACATTGTGCCTTATGTGTTCAATCCCGATGCAATTTCTATGTTTCATGGTCGATGTGAAGGTCCAGGGGATAAGTGAAACCTGCACTGGTGCATCGGAATCTAATACTGGTATCCCAGGAGCCGCTCAAAGCACAAACTAACAGATGAGTCACTCTTCTTGTACTTAAGTGGGCATTGTCCCTTTTGGTTTCAATCCCGATGCAATTTCCGTCTTTCGTGGTCAATGTGAAGGTCCAAGGGATACAGTAAACCTGGACTGGTGCATCGGAATCTAATACTGGTCTCCTAGGAGCCGCTCGAAGCACAAACTCTTAGAAGATTATCTCTTCTTGTACTTCTGTCGGCATTGTGCATTTTGTATTCAATCCCGATGCAATTTCTGTGTTTCATCGTCAATGTGACTGTTCAAGGGATACAGAAAACCTGCACTGGTGCATCGGAATCTAATACTGAACTCCCAGGAGCCGCTCAATACACAAACTCTTGGAAGATTCACTCTTCTTGTACTTAGGTCGGCGTTGTCCTTTTCGTAATCAATCCCGATGCAATTTCTGTGTTTCATGGTCAATGTGAAGGACAAACTTACACAGAAAACCCGCACTGGTGCATATGAATCTAATACTGGTCTCCCATGACCCGCTCAAAGTAAAAACTCTTAGAAGATTCACTCTTCCTGTAGTTAAGTCGTCATTGTGACTTTAGTATTCAATCCCGATGCAATTTCTACACTACATGGTCAAAGTGAAGGTCAAACGGATGCAGAAAACCTGCACTGGTGTGTCTGAATCTAATACTGGTCTCCCATGACCCGATCAAAGCACAAATTATAAACAGATTCACTCTTCTTGTACTTCAGTCGGCATTGTGCATTTTGTATTCAATCCCGATGCAATTTCTGTATTTCATCGTCAATGTGACGGTTCAAGGGATACAGAAAACCTGCAATGGTGCATCGGAATCTAATACTGGTCTCCCTATAGCCGCTCAAACCACAAACTCTTAGAAGATTCACTTTTCCTGTACTTAAGTCGGCATTGTCCATTTTGTATTCCATCCCGATGCAATTTCTGTGTTTCATGGTCAATGTGAAGGTCCAGGGGATACAGTAAATCTGCACTGGTGCATCGGAATCTAATACTGGTCTCCCAGGAGTCGCTCAAATCACAAAATCTTAGAAGATTCACTCATCTTGTATTTAAGTTGGAATTGTCCCTCTTGTATTTAATCCCGATGCAATATCTGTGTTTTATGGTCAATGTGAAGGTCTAAGAGATACAGTAAACCTGCACTCGTGCATCTGAATTTAATACTGGTCTCCCAGGAGCCGCTCAAAGCACAAACCCTTAGAAGATTCACTCTTCTTGTAATTAAGCCGGATTTGTGCCTCTTGTATTCAACCCCAATGCAATTTCTGTTCTTCATGGTCAATGTGCAAGTCCAAGGGATACAATAAACCTGCACTGGTGCATCGGAATCTAATACTGGTCTCCCAAGGAGCCGCTCAAAACACAAAATCTTAGAAGATTCACTCTTCTTGAACTTATGTCGCCATTGTGCCTTTTGTATTCAATGACGATGCAATTTCTATGTTTCATGGTCGATGTGAACGTCCAAGGGATACGTTAAATATGCACTGGTGCATCGAAATCTATTACTGGTATCCCAAAAGCCGCTCAAAGCACAAATTCTCAGAAGATTCGCTCTTCTTGTACTTAAGCCGGCATTGTCCCTTTTGATTTCAATCCCGATGCAATATCTGTCTTTCATGGTCAATGTGAAAGTCCAAGGGATACTGTAAACCTGCACTGCTGCATCGGAATGAATTACTAGTCTCCCAGGAGATGCTCAAAGCACAATCTCTTAGAAGATTCACTCTTCTTGTACTTCAGTCGGCATTGTGCATTTTGTATTCAATCCGAATGCAATTTCTGTGTTTCATGGTCAATGTGATGATCCAAGGGTTACAGTAAACTTGCACTGGTGCATCGGGATCTAATACTGGTCTCCCTGGACCCGCTCAAAACACAAAATCTTGGGTGATTCACTCATCTTGTACTTAGTTCGTCATTGTGCCTTTTGTGTTCAATCCTGATGCAATTTCTGTGTTTCATTGTCAATGTGAAGGTCCATGGGATACAGTAAACGTGCACTGGTGCTTCGGAATCTAATACTGATCTCTCAGGAGCCACTCAACGCACAAACTCGTAGAAGACTCACTCTTCTTATACTTAAGTCGGCATTGTGCGTTTTGTATTCAATCCCGATGCAATATCTGTGTTTCATGGTCAATGTGAAGGTGCAAGGGATACAGTAAACCTGCACTGGTGCATCGGAATCTAATACTGGTCTCCCATGAGCCGCTCAAAGCACAAACTCTTAGAAGATTCACTCTTCTTGTACGTAAGTCGGCATTGTGCCTTTTATATTTAATCCCGATGCGATTTCTGTGTTTCATGGTCAATGTGAAGGTCCAAGGGATACAGTAAACCTGCACTGGTGCATTGGAATCTAATACAGGTCTCCTAGGAGCCGCTCAAACCACAAACTCTTAGAAAATTCGCTCTTCTTGTACTTAAGTCGGCATTGTCCCTTCTGTATTCAATCCCGATGCAATTTCCGTGTTTCATGGTCAAAGTGAAGGTCAAACGTATACAGAAAACCTGCACTGGTGCGCCGGATTCTAATACTGGTCTCTCATGATCCGCTCAAAGCACAATTTCTTAGTAGATTCACTCTTCTTGTACCTAAGTCGGCATTGTGCATTTTGTATTCAATCCCGATGCAATTTTTGTACTTCATGGTCAAAGTGAAGGTCAAACGTATGCAGAAAACCTGCACTGGTGTGTCTGAATCTAGTACTAGTCTCCCATGACCCGCTTAAAGCACAAATTATAAATAGATTCACTCTTCTTGTACTTCAGTCGGCATTGTGCATTTTGTATTCAATCCCGATGCAATATCTGTATTTCATCGTCAATTTGACGGTTCAAGGGGTACAGAAAACTGCCATTGGTGCATCGAAATAATACTGGTCTCCTTGTTGCCGCTCAGACCACAAACTCTTAGAAGATTCACTTTTCTTGTACTTAAGTCGGCATTGTCCATTTTGTATTCCATCCCGATGCAATTTCTGTGTTTCATGGTCAATGTGAAGGATCAAGGGATACAGTAAACCTGCACTGGTGCATCAGAATCAAATACTCGTCTCCCAGGAGCCGCTCTAAGCACAAAGTCGTAGAAGACTCTCTCTTCTAGTACTTAAGTCGGCATTGTGCGTTTTGTATTCAATCCCGATGCAATATCTGTGTTTCATGGTCAATGTGAAGGTGATAGGGATACAGAAACAATGCACTGCTGCATCGGAATCTAATACTGGTCTCCCATGAGCCGCTGAAAGCACAACCCCTTAGAAGATTCAGTTTTCTTGTACTTAAGTCGGCATTGTGCCTTTGTTATTCAATCCCGATTCAATTTCTGTGTTTCATGGTCAATGTGAGGGTCCAAGGGATACTGAAAACCTGCACTGCTGCATCGTAATCAAATACTGGTGTCCCAGGAACCGCTCAAAGCACAAACTCTTAGAAGATACACTCTTCTTGTAATTAAGCCGGATTTGTGCCTTTTGTATTCAACCCCAATGCAATTTCTGTGTTTCATGGTCAATGTGAAAGTCCAAGGGATACAGTAAACCTGCACTGGTGCATCGGAATCTAATACTGGTCTCCCAAGGAGCCGCTCAAAACACAAAATCTTAGAAGATTCACTCTTCTTGTACTTATGTCGCCATTGTGCCTTTTGTATTCAATCCCGATGCAATTTCTATGTTTCATAGTCGATGTGAAGGTCCAAGGTATACGTTAAATATCCCTGGTGCATCGAAATCTATTACTGGTATCCCAAAAGCCGCTCAAAGCACAAATTCTCAGAAGATTCACTCTTCTTGTACTTAAGCCGGCATTGTCCTTTTTGATTTCAATCCCGATGCAATATCTGTCTTTCATGGTCAATGTAAAAGTCCAAGGGATACTGTAAACATGCACTGCTGCGTCGGAATCAAATACTGGTCTCCCAGGAGCCGCTCAAAGCACAATCTCTTAGAAGATTCACTCTTCTTGTACTTCGGTCGGCATTGAGCATTTTGTATTCAATCCGAATGCAATTTCTGTGTTTCATGGTCAATGTGATGGTCCAAGGGTTACAGTAAACCTGCACTGGTGCACCGGAATCTAATACTGGTCTCTCAGGAGCCACTCAAAACACAAACTCAAAGAAGACTCACTCTTCTTATACTCAAGTCGGCATTGTGCGTTTTGTATTCAATCCCGATGCAATATCTGTGTTGCATGGTCAATGTGAAGGTGCAAGGGATACAGTAAACCTGCACTGGTGCATCGGAATCTAATACTCGTCTCCCATGAGCCGCTCAAAGCACAAACTCTTAGAATATTCACTCTTCTTGTACTTAAGTAGGCATTGTGCCTTTTCTATTTAATCCCGATGCGATTTCTGTGTTTCACGGTCAATGTGAAGGTCCAAGGGATGCAGTAAACCTGCACATCTGCATAGGAATCAAATTCTGGTCTCCCAGGAGCCGCTCAAAGAACAAACTCTTAGAACATTCTTTCTTCTTGTAAGTAAGCCGGATTTGTGCCTTTTGTATTCAACCCCAATGCAATCTCTGTGCTTCATGGTCAATGTGAAAGTCCAAGGGTTACAATAAACCTGCACTGGTGCATCGGAATCTAATACTGGTCTCAGAAGGAGCCGCTCAAAGCAAAAACTCTTAGAAGATTCACTCTTCTTGTGCTTGAGTCGCTATTGTGCCTTTTGTATTCAATCCCGATGCAATTTCTATGTTTCGTGGTCGATGTGAAGGTCCAAGGGATACGTTAAATATGCACTCGTGCATCGGAATCTAATACTGGTATCCCAAAAGCCGCTCAAAGCACAAATTCTCAGAAGATTCACTCTTCTTGTACATAAGTCGGCATTGTCCCTTTTGATTTCAATCCCGATGCAATATCTGTCTTTCATGGTCAATGTGAAAGTCCAAGGGATACTGTAAACCTGCACTGCTGCATCGGAATCAAATACTGGTCTCCCAGGAGCCGCTAAGAGCACAATCTGTTAGAAGATTCACTCTTCTTGTACTTCAGTCGGCATTGTGCCTTTTTTGTCCAATCCAGATGCAATTTCTGCGTTTAATTGTCAATGTGTAGGTCCATGGGATGCAGTAAACATGCACTGGTGCATGGGAATCTAATACTGTACTCTCAAAAGCCGCTCAAAGCACAAACTCTTAGAAGAATCACGCTTCTCTTAACTAAGTCGGCAATGTGCTTTTTGTATTCAAATTCCGAAGCAATTTCTTTCTTTCATGGTCAATGCGAAGGTCCAAAAGATACAGCAAACCTGCACTGGTGCATCGGAATGTAACACTCGTCTCCCAGGAGACGCTCAAAGCACAAACTCGTAGAAGACTCACTCTTCTTATACTTAAGTCGGCATTGTCCCTTCTGTATTCAATCCCGATGCAATTTCCGTGTTTCACGGTCAAAGTGAAGGTCAAACGGATACAGAAAACCTGCACTGGTGCGTCGGAATGTAATACTGGTCTCTCATGAGCCGCTCAAAGCACAAATTCTTAGAAGATTCACTCTTCTTGTACCTAAGTCCACATTGTGCATTTTGTATTCAATCCCGATGCAATTTCTGTGTTTCATGGTCAATGTGAAGAACCAAGGGATACAGTAAACCTGCACTGGTGCATCGGAATCTAATACTGGGCTCCCAGGAGCCACTCAAACCACAACATCTTAGAAAAGTCACTCTTCTTGTTATTAAGTCGGCTTTGTGCTTTTTGTATTCTAATCCGATGCAAGTTCTGTGCTTCATGGTCAATGTGAAAGTCGAAGGGACACAGTAAACCTGCACTGGTGCATCGGAATCTAATATTGGTCTCACAATTATCCGCTCAAAGCAAAAACTCTTAGAAGATTCACTCTTCTTGTACTTAAGTCGCCATTGTGCCTTTTGTATTCAATCCCGATGCAATTTCTATGTTTCATGGTCGATGTGAAGGTCCAGGGGATAAGTGAATCCTGCACTGGTGCATCGGAATCTAATACTGGTATCCCAGGAGCCGCTCAAAGCAGAAACCCTCAGAAGATTCACTCTTGTTGTACTCAAGTCGGCATAGTCCCTTTTGATTTATATCCCGATGCAAGTTCTGTCTTTCATGGTCAATGTGAGGGTTCAAGGGATGCAGTAAACCTGCACAGCTGCATAGGAATCATATACTGGTCTCCCAGGAGATGCTCGAAGCACAAACTTTCAGATGATTCACTCTCCTTGTACTTAAGTCGGCCTTGTGCCTTTTGTATTCAACCCCGATGCAATTTCTTTGTATCATGGTCAATGTGAAGGTCCAAGGGATACAGTAAACCTGCACTGGTGCATCGGAATCTAATACTGGTCTCCCAGGAGCCGCCCAAAGCACAAACTCTTAGAAGATTCACTCTTCTTGTAATTAAGCCGGATTTGTGCCTTTTGTATTCAACCCCAATGCGATTTCTGTGCTTCATGGTCAATGTGAAAGTCCAAGGGATACAGTAAACTTGCACTGGTGCATTGGAATCTAATACTGGTCTCCCAAGGAGCCGCTCAAACCACAACATCTTAGAAAAGTCACTCTTCTTGTTATTAAGTCGGCTTTGTGCTTTTTGTATTCTAATCCGATGCAAGTTCTGTGCTTCATGGTCAATGTGAAAGTCGAAGGGACACAGTAAACCTGCACTGGTGCATCGGAATCTAATACTGGTCTCACAATTATCCGCTCAAAGCAAAAACTCTTAGAAGATTCACTCTTCTTGTACTTATGTCGCCATTGTGCCTTTTGTATTTAATCCCGATGCAATATCTGTCTTTCATGGTCGATGTGAAGGTCCAAGGGATACGTTAAATATGCACTGGTGCATCGGAATCAAATACTGGTATCCCAAAAGCCGCTCAAAGCACAAATTCTCAGAAGATTCACTCTTCTTGTACTTATGTCGGCATTGTCCCTTTTGATTTCAATCCCGATGCAATATCTGTCTTTCATGGTCAATGTGAAAGTCCAAGGGATAGTGTAAACCTGCACTGCTGCATCGGAATCAAATACTGGTCTCCCAGGAGCCGCTCAAAGCACAATCTCTTAAAAGATTCACTCTTCTTGTACATCAGTCGGCATTGTGCATTTTGTATTCAATCCGAATGCAATTTCTGTGTTTCATGGTCAATGCGATGGTCCAAGGGTTACAGTAAACCTGCACTGATGCATCGGAATCTAATACTGGTCTCCCTGGACCCGCTCAAAAAACAAAATCTTGGGAGATTCACTGAAATGGCTGTGAGGACTATGGGACTCAACATCTTAGTCATGTCCCCTGGAACTTAGAACTACTTAAACCTAACTAACCTAAGGACATCACACACACCCATGCCCGAGGCAGGATTCGAACCTGCGACCGTAGCAGTGCCGCGGTTCCGGACTGCAGCGCCAGAACCGCTAGACCAACGCGGCCGGCCGGGAGATTCACTCATCTTGTACAGGTCGTCATTGTGCCATTTGTATTCAATCCTGATGTAATTTCTGTGTTTCATTGTCAATGTGAAGGTCCATGGGATACAGTAAACATGCAATGGTGCATCGGAATCTAATACCGATCTCCCAGGAGCCGCTCAAAGCACAAACTCTTAGAAGAATCACTCTTCTCTTAAATAAGTGGGCAATGTGCTTTTTGTATTCAAATTCCGAAGCAATTTCTTTCTTTTATGCTCAATGTGAAGGTCCAAGGGATACAGTAAACCTGCACTGGTGCATCGGAATCTAATACTCGTCTCCCATGAGCCGCTCAAAGCACATACTCTTAGAAGATTCACTCTTCTTGTACGTAAGTCGGCATTGTGCCTTTTATATTTAATCCCGATGCGATTTCTGTGTTTCATGGTCAATGTGAAGGTCCAAGGGATACAGTAAACCTGCACTGGTGCATTGGAATCTAATACAGGTCTCCTAGGAGCCGCTCAAACCACAAACTCTTAGAAAATTCGCTCTTCTTGTACTTAAGTCGGCATTGTCCCTTCTGTATTCAATCCCGATGCAATTTCCGTGTTTCATGGTCAAAGTGAAGGTCAAACGTATACAGAAAACCTGCACTGATGCGCCGGATTCTAATACTGGTCTCTCATGATCCGCTCAAAGCACAATTTCTTAGTAGATTCACTCTTCTTGTACCTAAGTCGGCATTGTGCATTTTGTATTCAATCCCGATGCAATTTTTGTACTTCATGGTCAAAGTGAAGGTCAAACGTATGCAGAAAACCTGCACTGGTGTGTCTGAATCTAGTACTAGTCTCCCATGACCCGCTTAAAGCACAAATTATAAATAGATTCACTCTTCTTGTACTTCAGTCGGCATTGTGCATTTTGTATTCAATCCCGATGCAATATCTGTATTTCATCGTCAATTTGACGGTTCAAGGGGTACAGAAAACTGCCATTGGTGCATCGAAATAATACTGGTCTCCTTGTTGCCGCTCAAACCACAAACTCTTAGAAGATTCACTTTTCTTGTACTTAAGTCGGCATTGTCCATTTTGTATTCCATCCCGATGCAATTTCTGTGTTTCATGGTCAATGTGAAGGATCAAGGGATACAGTAAACCTGCACTGGTGCATCAGAATCAAATACTCGTCTCCCAGGAGCCGCTCTAAGCACAAAGTCGTAGAATACTCTCTCTTCTAGTACATAAGTCGGCATTGTGCCTTTTGTATTCAATCCCGATGCAATATCTGTGTTTCATGGTCAATGTGAAGGTGATAGGGATACAGAAACAATGCACTGCTGCATCGGAATCTAATACTGGTCTCCCATGAGCCGCTGAAAGCACAACCCCTTAGAAGATTCAGTTTTCTTGTACTTAAGTCGGCATTGTGCATTTGTTATTCAATCCCGATTCAATATCTGTGTTTCATGGTCAATGTGAGGGTCCAAGGGATACTGAAAACCTGCACTGCTGCATCGTAATCAAATACTGGTGTCCCAGGAGCCGCTCAAAGCACAAACTCTTAGAAGATACACTCTTCTTGTAATTAAGCCGGATTTGTGCCTTTTGTATTCAACCCCAATGCAATTTCTGTGTTTCATGGTCAATGTGAAAGTCCAAGGGATACAGTAACCTGCACTGGTGCATCGGAATCTAATACTGGTCTCCAAAGGAGCCGCTCAAAACACAAAATCTTAGAAGATTCACTCTTCTTGTACTTATGTCGCCATTGTGCCTTTTGTATTCAATCCCGATGCAATTTCTATGTTTCATAGTCGATGTGAAGGTCCAAGGGATACGTTAAATATCCCTGGTGCATCGAAATCTATTACTGGTATCCCAAAAGCCGCTCAAAGCACAAATTCTCAGAAGATTCACTCTTCTTGTACTTAAGCCGGCATTGTCCATTTTGATTTCAATCCCGATGCAATATCTGTCTTTCATGGTCAATGTAAAAGTCCAAGGGATACTGTAAACATGCACTGCTGCGTCGGAATCAAATACTGGTCTCCCAGGAGCCGCTCAAAGCACAATCTCTTAGAAGATTCACTCTTCTTGTACTTCGGTCGGCATTGAGCATTTTGTATTCAATCCGAATGCAATTTCTGTGTTTCATGGTCAATGTGATGGTCCAAGGGTTACAGTAAACCTGCACTGGTGCACCGGAATCTAATACTGGTCTCTCAGGAGCCACTCAAAACACAAACTCAAAGAAGACTCACTCTTCTTATACTCAAGTCGGCATTGTGCGTTTTGTATTCAATCCCGATGCAATATCTGTGTTGCATGGTCAATGTGAAGGTGCAAGGGATACAGTAAACCTGCACTGGTGCATCGGAATCTAATACTCGTCTCCCATGAGCCGCTCAAAGCACAAACTCTTAGAATATTCACTCTTCTTGTACTTAAGTAGGAATTGTGCCTTTTCTATTGAATCCCGATGCGATTTCTGTGTTTCATGGTCAATGTGAAGGTCCAAGGGATGCAGTAAACCTGCACAGCTGCATAGGAATCAAATTCTGGTCTCCCAGGAGCCGCTCAAAGCACAAACTCTTAGAAGATTCACTCTTCTTGTAAGTAAGCCGGATTTGTGCCTTTTGTATTCAACCCCAATGCAATCTCTGTGCTTCATGGTCAATGTGAAAGTCCAAGGGTTACAATAAACCTGCACTGGTGCATCGGAATCTAATACTGGTCTCAGAAGGAGCCGCTCAAAGCAAAAACTCTTAGAAGATTCACTCTTCTTGTACTTGAGTCGCTATTGTGCCTTTTGTATTCAATCCCGATGCAATTTCTATGTTTCGTGGTCGATGTGAAGGTCCAAGGGATACGTTAAATATGCACTCGTGCATCGGAATCTAATACTGGTATCCCAAAAGCCGCTCAAAGCACAAATTCTCAGAAGATTCACTCTTCTTGTACATAAGTCGGCATCGTCCTTTTTGATTTCAATCCCGATGCAATATCTGTCTTTCATGGTCAATGTGAAAGTCCAAGGGATACTGTAAACCTGCACTGCTGCATCGGAATCAAATACTGGTCTCCCAGGAGCCGCTAAAAGCACAATCTGTTAGAAGATTCACTCTTCTTGTACTTCAGTCGGCATTGTGCATTTTGTATTCAATCCGAATGCAATTTCTGTGTTTCATGGTAAATGTGATGGTCCAAGGGTTACAGTAAACCTGCACTGGTGCATCGGAATCTTATACTGGTCTCCCTGCACCCGCTCAAAGCACAAAATCTTGGGAGATTCACTCATCTTGTACTTAGGTCGTCATTGTGCCTTTTGTGCCCAATCCAGATGCAATTTCTGCGTTTCATTGTCAATGTGTAGGTCCATGGGATGCAGTAAACATGCACTGGTGCATCGGAATCTAATACTGTACTCTCAAAAGCCGCTCAAAGCACAAACTCTTAGAAGAATCACGCTTCTCTTAACTAAGTCGGCAATGTGCTTTTTGTATTCAAATTCCGAAGCAATTTCTTTCTTTCATGGTCAATGCGAAGGTCCAAAAGATACAGCAAACCTGCACTGGTGCATCGGAATGTAACACTCGTCTCCCAGGAGACGCTCAAAGCACAAACTCGTAGAAGACTCACTCTTCTTGTACTTAAGTCGGCATTGTGCGTTTTGTATTCAATCCCGATGCAATATCTGTGTTTCATGGTCAATGCGAAGGTGCAATGGATACAGTAAACCTGCACTGGTGCATCGGAATCTAATACTGGTCTCCCATGAGCCGCTCAAAGCACAAACTCTTAGAAGATTCACTCTTCTTGTACTTAAGTCGGCATTGTGCCTTTTCTATTTAATCCCGATGTGATTTCTGTGTTTCACGGTCAATGTGAAGGTCCAATTGATACAGTAAACCTGCACTGGTGCATTGGAATCTAATACAGGTCTCCTAGGAGCCGCTCAAAACACAAACTCTTAGAAAATTCACTCTTCCTTTACCTAAGTCGGCATTGTCCCTTCTGTATTCAATCCCGATGCAATTTCTATGTTTCATGGTCGATGTGAAGGTCCAGGGGATAAGTGAATCCTGCACTGGTGCATCGGAATCTAATACTGGTCTCTCATGAGCCGCTCAAAGCACAAATTCTTAGAAGATTCACTCTTCTTGTACCTAAGTCCACATTGTGCATTTTGTATTCAATCCCGATGCAATTTCTGTGATTCATGGTCAATGTGAAGGTCCAAGGGATACAGTAAACCTGCACTGGTGCATCGGAATCTAATACTGGGCTCCCAGGAGCCGCTCAAACCACAACATCTTAGAAAAGTCACTCTTCTTGTTAATAAGTCGGCTTTGTGCTTTTTGTACTCTAATCCGATGCAAGTTCTGTGCTTCATGGTCAATGTGAAAGTCGAAGGGACACAGTAAACCTGCACTGGTGCATCGGAATCTAATACTGGTCTCACAATTATCCGCTCAAAGCAAAAACTCTTAGAAGATTCACTCTTCTTGTACTTAAGTCGCCATTGTGCCTTTTGTATTCAATCCCGATGCAATTTCTATGTTTCATGGTCGATGTGAAGGTCCAGGGGATAAGTGAATCCTGCACTGGTGCATCGGAATCTAATACTGCTATCCCAGGAGCCGCTCAAAGCAGAAACCCTCAGAAGATTCACTCTTGTTGTACTCAAGTCGGCATTGTCCCTTTTGATTTATATCCCGATGCAAGTTCTGTCTTTCATGGTCAATGTGAAGGTTCAAGGGATGCAGTAAACCTGCACAGCTGCATAGGAATCATATACTGGTCTCCCAGGAGCCGCTCGAAGCACAAACTTTCAGATGATTCACTCTTCTTGTACTAAAGTCCGCCTTGTGCCTTTTGTATTCAACCCCGATGCAATTTCTTTGTATCATGGTCAATGTGAAGGTCCAAGGGATACAGTAAACCTGCACTGGTGCATCGGAATCTAATACTGGTCTCCCAGGAGCCGCCCAAAGCACAACTCTTAGAAGATTCACTCTTCTTGTAATTAAGCCGGATTTGTGCCTTTTGTATTCAACCCCAATGCGATTTCTGTGCTTCATGGTCAATGTGAAAGTCCAAGGGATACAGTAAACTTGCACTGGTGCATCGGAATCTAATACTGGTCTCCCAAGGAGCCGCTCAAAACACAAAATCTTAGACGATTCACTCTTCTTGTACTTATGTCGCCATTGTGCCTTTTGTATTTAATCCCGATGCAATATCTGTCTTTCATGGTCGATGTGAAGGTCCAAGGGATACGTTAAATATGCACTGGTGCATCGGAATCTAATACTGGTATCCCAAAAGCCGCTCAAAGCACAAATTCTCAGAAGATTCACTCTTCTTGTACTTAAGTCGGCATTGTCCCTTTTGATTTCAATCCCGATGCAATGTCTGTCTTTCATGGTCAATGTGATAGTCCAAGGGATAGTGTAAACCTGCACTGCTGCATCGGAATCAAATACTGGTCTCCCAGGAGCCGCTCAAAGCACAAATTCTCAGAAGATTCACTCTTCTTGTACTTAAGTCGGCATTGTCCCTTTTGATTTCAATCCCGATGCAATATCTGTCTTTCATGGTCAATGTGAAAGTCCAAGGGATAGTGTAAACCTGCACTGATGCATCGGAATCTAATACTGGTCTCCCTGGACCCGCTCAAAGAACAAAATCTTGGGAGAATCACTCAAATGGCTCTGAGCACTATGGGACTCAACATCTTAGGTCATGTCCCCTGGAACTTAGAACTACTTAAACCTAACTAACCTAAGGACATCACACACACCCATGCCCGAGGCAGGATTCGAACCTGCGACCGTAGACGTCCCGCGGTTCCGGACTGCAGCGCCAGAACCGCTAGACCAACGCGGCCGGCCGGGAAATTCACTCATCTTGTACTTAGGTCGTCATTGTGCCATTTGTATTCAATCCTGATGTAATTTCTGTGTTTCATTGTCAATGTGAAGGTCCATGGGATACAGTAAACATGCAATGGTGCATCGGAATCTAATACCAATCTCCCAGGTGCCGCTCAAAGCACAAACTCTTAGAAGAATCACTCTTCTCTTAAATAAGTGGGCAATGTGCTTTTTGTATTCAAATTCCGAAGCAATTTCTTTCTTTTATGCTCAATGTGAAGGTCCAAGGGATACAGGAAACCTGCACTGGTGCATCGGAATCTAATACTCGTCTCCCATGAGCCGCTCAAAGCACAAACTCTTAGAAGATTCACTCTTCTTGTACGTAAGTCGGCATTGTGCCTTTTATATTT
The DNA here is from genome assembly GCF_021461395.2 of Schistocerca americana. Classification (NCBI taxonomy): domain Eukaryota; kingdom Metazoa; phylum Arthropoda; class Insecta; order Orthoptera; family Acrididae; genus Schistocerca; species Schistocerca americana. The sequence goes on from NC_060123.1 coordinate 765,732,581, forward strand.
AATCCCGATGCGATTTCTGTGTTTCATGGTCAATGTGAAGGTCCAAGGGATACAGTAAACCTGCTCTGGTGCATTGGAATCTAATACAGGTCTCCTAGGAGCCGCTCAAACCACAAACTCTTAGAAAATTCGCTCTTCTTGTACTTAAGTCGGCATTGTCCCTTCTGTATTCAATCCCGATGCAATTTCCGTGTTTCATGGTCAAAGTGAAGGTCAAACGTATACAGAAAACCTGCACTGGTGCGCCGGATTCTAATACTGGTCTCTCATGATCCGCTCAAAGCACAATTTCTTAGTAGATTCACTCTTCTTGTACCTAAGTCGGCATTGTGCATTTTGTATTCAACCCCGATGCAATTTTTGTACTTCATGGTCAAAGTGAAGGTCAAACGTATGCAGAAAACCTGCACTGGTGTGTCTGAATCTAGTACTAGTCTCCCATGACCCGCTCAAAGCACAAATTATAAATAGATTCACTCTTCTTGTACTTCAGTCGGCATTGTGCATTTTGTATTCAATCCCGATGCAATGTCTGTATTTCATCGTCAATTTGACGGTTCAAGGGGTACAGAAAACTGCCATTGGTGCATCGAAATAATACTGGTCTCCTTGTAGCCGCTCAAACCACAAACTCTTAGAAGATTCACTTTTCTTGTACTTAAGTCGGCATTGTCCATTTTGTATTCCATCCAGATGCAATTTCTGTGTTTCATGGTCAATGTGAAGGATCAAGGGATACAGTAAACCTGCACTGGTGCATCAGAATCAAATACTCGTCTCCCAGGAGCCGCTCTAAGCACAAAGTCGTAGAAGACTCTCTCTTCTAGTACTTAAGTCGGCATTGTGCCTTTTGTATTCAATCCCGATGCAATATCTGTGTTTCATGGTCAATGTGAAGGTGATAGGGATACAGAAACAATGCACTGCTGCATCGGAATCTAATACTGGTCTCCCATGAGCCGCTGTAAGCACAACCCCTTAGAAGATTCAGTTTTCTTGTACTTAAGTCGGCATTGTGCCTTTGTTATTCAATCACGATGCAATTTCTGTGTTTCATGGTCAATGTGAGGGTCCAAGGGATACTGAAAACCTGCACTGCTGCATCGTAATCAAATACTGGTGTCCCAGGAGCCGCTCAAAGCACAAACTCTTAGAAGATACACTCTTCTTGTAATTAAGCCGGATTTGTGCCTTTTGTATTCAACCCCAATGCAATTTCTGTGTTTCATGGTCAATGTGAAAGTCCAAGGGATACAGTAAACCTGCACTGGTGCATCGGAATCTAATACTGGTCTCCCAAGGAGCCGCTCAAAACACAAAATTTTAGAAGATTCACTCATCTTGTACTTATGTCGCCATTGTGCCTTTTGTATTCAATCCCGATGCAATTTCTATGTTTCATGGTCAATGTGAAGGGCCAAGGATTACAGTAAACCTGCTCTGATGCATCGGAATCTAATTCTGGTATCCCAGCATCCGCTCAAAGCACAAACTCTTACAAGATTCCTCTTCTTGTACTTAAGCCGGCATTGTGCCATTTATATTCAATCCCGATGCAATTTCTGTATTCCATGGTGAATGTGAAGGCCTAAGGGATACGGTAAACCTGCACTGCTGGATCGGAATCTAATACTGGTCTCCCAGGAGCCGCTGAAATCACAAACTCATGGAAGATTCACTCTACTTGTACTTAAGTCGGCATTGGGCCTTTAGTATTCAATCCCGATACAATTTCTGTGTTTCATGGTCAATGTGAAGGTCCGTGGGATGCAGTAAACCAGCACTGGTGCATCGGATTCTAATACTGGTCTCCCAGGAGCCGCTCAAAGCACACAGTCTTACAAGATTCACTCTTCTTGTACTTAAGTCGGCAATGTGCTTTGTATTCAATCCCAATGAAATTTCTGGGTTTTTATGGTCAATGTGACGGTCCAAGGGATGCAGTAAACCAGCACTGGTGCATCGGAATCTGATACTGGTCTCCCAGGAGCCGCTCAGAGCACACACTACTAGTAGATTCACTCTTCTTGTACTTAACTCATCATTGTGCCTTTTGTATTCAATCCCGATGCAATTTCTGTGTTTCATGGTCAATGTGATGGTCCAAGGGTTTCAGTAAACCAGCACTGGTGCATCGGAATCTAATTTTGGTCTCCCAGGAGCCGCTCAAAGCACAAATTCTTAGAAGATTCACTATTCTTGTACTTAAGACAGCATTGTGCCTCTTGTATTCAATCCCAATGCAACTTATGTGTTTCATGGTCAATGTGAAGTTCGAGGGGATACAGTAAACCTGCACTTATGCATCGGAATCTATTACTGGTCTCCGAGGAGACGCTCAAAGCACAAACTCTTAGAAGATTCACTCTTGTTGTACTTCAGAGAGCAATTAGCATTATGTATTCATTCTCGTTGCCATTCCTGTGATTCATGGTCAATGTGACGGTCCAAGGGATACAGTAAACCTGCACTCGTGCATCGGAATCTAATACTGGCCTCCCAGGAGCCGCTCAAAGCACAAATTCTTGGAAGATTCACTCTACTTGTACTTAAGTCGGCATTGTGCCATTAGTATTCAATCCCGAAAAATTTCAGTGTTTCATGGGCAATGTGAAGGTCCATGGGATGCAGTAAACCAGCACTGGTGCATCGGATTCTAATACTGGTGTCCCAGGAGCCGCTCAAAGGACACACTCTAACGAGATTCACTCTTCTTGTACTTAAGTCGGTATTGTGTTTTGTATTCAATCCCGATGCAATTTCTGGGTTCTTATGGTCAATGTGAAGGTCTAAGGGATACAGTATACATACACTGGTGCATCGGAATCTAATACTGGTCTCCCAGGAACCGCTCAAAGCACAAACCCTTAGAAGATTCACTCTTCTTGTACTTAAGTCGGCATTGTGAATATTGTATTCAATCCCGATGCGATTTCTGTGCTTCACGGCGTATGTGAAGATCCATGGGATGCAGTAAACGAGGACTGGTGCATCGGTTTCTAATTCTGGTCTCCCAGGAGCCGCTCAAAGCACACTTTCTTAGATGATTCACTTTCTTGTACTTAAGTCGGCATTGTGCATTTTGTATTCAACCCAGATGCAATTTCTGTGGTTCATGGTCAATGTGAAGGTCCATGGGATGCTGTAAACCTGCACTGGTGCATCGGAATCTAATACTGGTCTCCCAGGAGATGCTCAAACACAAACTCTTAGAAGATTCACTCTTCTTGTACTTATGTCGGCATTGTGCCTTTTGTACTCAATCCCGATACAATTTCTGTGTTTCATGGTCAATGTGAACTACCATGGGAAGTAGTAAACAAGCACTGGTGCATCGGAATCTGATACTGGTCTCCCAGGAGCCGTTCAAAGCACACACTCTTAGATGATTCAATCTTCTTGTACTTAAGTCAGCATTGTGGCTTTTGTATTCCATCCCGATGCAGTTTCTGTGTTTCATGGTCAATGTGAAGGTCCATGGGATGCAGTAAACGTGGACTGGTGCATCGGTATCTAATTATGGTCTCCCAGGAGCCGCTCAAAACACACTTTCTTAGATGATTAACTCTTCTTGTACTTAAGTCAGTATCGTGCATTTTGTATACAATCCCGACACGATTTTTGTGTGTCATGGTCAATGTGAAGGTGCAAGGGATGCAGTAAACCTGTACTGGTGCATCGGAATCTAATACTGGTCTCCCAGGATCCGCTCAAAGCACAAACGCTTGGTAGATTCACTCTTCTTATACTTAAGTCGGCACTGTGCCTTTTGTATTCAATCCCGATGCGATTTCTGTGTTCCATGGTCAATGTGAATGTCCAAGGGATAAAGTAAACCTGCACTGGTGCATCGGAATCTAGTACTGGGCTCCCAGGAGCCGCTCAGATCATAAACGCTTAGAAGATTCACTCTTCTTGTACTTAAGTCGGCATTGTGCTTTTTGTATTCAATCCCGATGCAATTTCTGTGTTTCATGCTCAATGTGAAGGTCCAAGGGATACAGTAAACCTCCACTGGTGCATCGGAATCTACTACTGGTCTCCCGGCAGCCGCTCAAACCACAAACTCTTATAAGATTCTCTCCTCTTGTACTTTAAACGTCATGGTCCTTTTGTATTCAATCCAAATGAAATATCTGTGTTTCATGGTCATTGTGAAGGTCCAAGGGAAACAGAAATCCTGCACTGGGGCATGGGAATCTAATACTAGTCTCCCAGGAGCCGCTCAAACCACAAACTCTACGAAGATACACTCTTCTTGTACTTAAGTCGGTATTGTGACTTTAATATTGAATCACGATGCAATTTCTGTGTTTCATGGTCAATGTGAATGTCCAAGTGACACGGTAAACTTGCTCTGGTGCATCGGAATCTAATACTGGTCTCCCAGGAGCGGCTCTAAGAACAAAGTCTAAGAAGTTTAACTCTTCTTGTACTTAAGTCGGTATTGTGACTAATATTGAATCACGATGCAATTTCTGTGTTTCATGGTCTATGTGAAGGTCCAAGGGACACGGTAAACTTGCAGTGGTGCATCGGAATCTAATACTGGTCTCCCAGAAGCCGCTCAAAACACAAACTCTTAGAAGATTCACTCTTCTTGTACTTAAGTCGGCATTGTCCCTTATGTATTCCATCCCGATGCAATTTCTGTGTTTCATGATCAATGTGAAGGTCCAAGGGATACAGTAAACCTGCACTGGTGCATCGGAGTCTAATACTGGTCTCGCAGCAGACGCACATAGCACAAATTCTTAGAAGATACACTCTTCTTGTACTTAAATCGGCATTGTACTATTTGTATGTAATCCCTATTCAATTTCTGTGTTTCATGATCAATGTGAAGGTCCAAGGGAAACAGTAAACCTGCAGCTGTGCATCGGAACATAATACTGGTCTCCCAGGAGCAGCTCTAAGCTCAAACTCTTAGAAGATTCACTCTTCTTGTACTTAAGTCAGCATTGTGCCTTTTGTATTGAATCCCGATGCAATTTCTGTGTTTCATGGCCAATGTGAAGGTCCAACGGATACAATAAAATTGCACTGGTGCATCGGAATCTAATGCTGGTCTCCCGGCAGCCACACAAACCACAAACTCTTAGAAGATTCACTCTTCTTGTACTTAAGTCGGCATTGTCCCATTGGTATTCAATCCCGATGCAATTTCTGTGTTTCATGGTCAATGTGAAGGTCCACATGACACGGTAAACTTGCATTGGTGCATCGGAATCTAGTACTGGTCTCCCGGCGGCCGCTCAATCCACAAACTCTTATAAGATTCTCTCCTCTTGTACTTAAGTCGGCATTGTCTCTTTTGTATTCAATCCCGATGCAATTTCTGTGTTTCATGGTCAATGTGAAGGTCCAAGGGATACAGTAAACCTGCACTGGTGCATCGGAATCTACTACTGGTCTCCCGGCAGCCGCTCAAACCACAAACTCTTATAAGATTCTCTCCTCTTGCACTTAAGTCGGCATTGTCCCTTTTGTAATCAATGCCGATGCAATTTCTGTGACTCATGGTCAATGTGAAGGTCCAAGGGATACAGTAAACCTGCACTGGCGCATCGGAATCTAATACTGGTCTCCCAGGAGCCGCTCTAAAAACAAACTCTAAGAAGTTTCACTCTTCTTGTACTTAAGTCGGTATTGGGACTTTAATATTGAATCACGATGCAATTTATGTGTTTCATCGTCAATGTGAAGGTCCAAGGGACACGGTAAACTTGCTGTGGTGCATCGGAATCTAATGCTGGTCTCCCAGGAGCCGCTCAAAACACAAACTCTTAGAAGATTCACTCTTCTTGCACTTAAGTCGGCATTGTCCATTTTGTATTCAGTCCCGATGCATTTTCTGTGTTTCATGGTCAATGTGATGGTCCAAGGGATACAGTTAACCTGCACTGGTGCATCGGAATCGAATACTGGTCTCCCGGCAGCCACTCAAATCATAAACTCTTAGAAGATTCACTCTTCTTGTACTTAAGTCGGCATTGTCACTTTTGTATTCAATCTTTATGCAATTTCTGTGTTTCATGGTCAATGTGAAGGTCCAAGGGATTCAGTAAACCTGCACTTGTGCATCGGAATGCAATAGTGGTCTCCTAGGTCACGCTCAAAGCACGAACTCTTAGAAGATTCACTCTTTTTGTACTTACGTTGGCATTGTGCCGTTTGTATTCAATCCCGATGCAATTTCTGTGATTCATGATCAATGTGAAGGTCCAAGGGATACAGTAAACCTGCACTGGTGCATCGGAATCTAATACTGGTCTCCCAGGAGCCGCTCAGATCATAAACGCTTAGAAGATTCACTCTTCTTGTGTTTAAGTCGGCATTGTGCTTTTTGTATTCAATCCAGATGCAATTTCTGTGTTTCATGGTCATCGTGAAGGTCCAAGGGATACAGTAAACCTGCACTGGTGCATCGGAATCTAGTACTGGTATCCCGGCAGCCGTTCAAACCACAAACTCTTATAAGATACTCTCCTCTTGCACTTAAAACGTCATGGTCCTTTTGTATTCAATCCAAATGCAATTTCTGTGTTACATGGTCATTGTGAAGGTCCATGCGTTACAGTAATCCTGCACTGGGGCATCGGAATCTAATTATGGTCTTCCAGTAGCCGCTCAAAACACAAACTCTTAGAAGATTCACTCTTTTTGTACTTACGTTGGCATTGTGCCTTTTGTATTCAATCCCGATGCAATTTCTGTGTTTCATGATCAATGTGAAGGTCCAAGGGATACAGTAAACTTGCACTGGTGGATCGGATTCTAGAACTGGTCAGCCAGGAGCCGCTCAAAGCAAAGACTCTTAGAAGATTGACTCTTCTTGAACTTAAGTTGGCATTGTCCTTTTTGTATTCATTACCGATGCAATTACTGTGTTTCATGGTCAATGTGAAGGTCCAAGGGATACAGTAAAATTGCACTGGTGCATCGGAATCTAATACTGGTCTCCCAGAAGCCGCTCAAAGCACAGACTCTAAGAAGTTTCGCTCTTCTTGTACTTAAGTCGGCATTGTGCCTTTAATATTGAATCACGATGCAATTTCTGTGTTTCATGGTCAATGTGAAGGTCCAAGGGACACGGTAATCTTGCACTGGTGCATCGGAATCTAATACTGGTCTCCCAGTAGCCGCTCAAAACACAAACTCTTAGAAGATTCACTCTTCTTGCACTTATGTCGGCATTGTCCATTTTGTATTCAATCCCGATGCAATTTCAGTGTTTCATGGTCAATGTGAGGGTCCAAGGGATACGGTAAACCTGCACTGGTGCATCGGAGTCTAATACTGGTCTCGCAGCAGACGCTCCTAGCTCATATTCTTAGAAGATTCACTCTTCTTGTACTTAAGTCGGCATTGTGCCTTTTGTATTCAATCCTGATGCAATTTCTGTGTATCATGGTCAATTTGAAGGTCCAAGGGATACAGTAAACCTGCACTGGTGCATCGGAATCCAATTCTGGTCTCCCAGGAGCCGCTCAGAGCATAATCTATTAGAAGATTCACTCTTCATGTACTTAAGTCGGCATTGTCCATTTTGTATTGAATCACGATGCAATTTCTGTTTCTCATGGTCAATGTGAAGGTCCAAGGGATACAGTAAAACTGCACTGGTGCATCGGAATGTAATGCTGGTCTCCCGGCAGCCACACAAACCACAAACTCTTAGAAGCTTCCCTCTTCTTATACTTAAGTCGGCATTGTCCCTTTTGTATTTAATCCCGATGCGATTTCTGTGTTCCATGGTCAATGTGAATGTCCAAGGGATAAATTAAACCTGCACTGGTGCATTGGAATCTAGTACTGGTCACCCAGGAGCCGCTCAGAGCATAAACGCTTAGAAGATTCACTCTTCTTGTACTTAAGTCGGCATTGTGCTTTTTGTATTCAATCCCGATGCAATTTCTGTGTTTCATCGTCAATGTGAAGGACCAAGGGATACAGCAAACCTGCACTGGTGCATCGGAATCTACTACTGGTCTCCCGGCAGCCGCTCAAACCACAAACTCTTATAAGATTCTCTCCTCTTGTACTTAAAACGTCATGGTCCTTATGTGTTCAATCCAAATGCGATATCTGTGTTTCGTGGTCATTGTGAAGGTCCAAGGGAAACAGTAATCCTGCACTGGGGCATCGGAATCTAATACTAGTCTCCCAGGAGCCGCTCAAACCACAAACTCTAAGAAGATACACACTTCTTGTACTTATGTCGGCATTGTCCCTTTTGTTTCAATGCCGATGCAATGTCTGTGACTCATGGTCAATGTGAAGGTCCAAGGGATACAGTAAACCTGCACTGGCGCATCGGAGTCTAATACTGGTTTCCTAGAAGCCGCTCTAAACACAAACTCTAAGATGTTTCACTTTTCTTGTACTTAAGTCGGTATTGTGACTTTAATATTGAATCACGATGCAAGTTCTGTGTTTCATGGTCAATGTGAAGGTCCAAGGGACACGGTAAACTTGCACTGGTGCATCGGAATCTAATACTGGTGTCCCAGGAGCTGCTCAAACCACAACCTCTTAGAAGATTCACTCTTCTAGTACTTAAGTCGGCATTGTAAATATTGTATTCATTCCCGATGCAGTTTCTGTGTTTCATGGTCAATGTGAAGGTCCATGGGATGCAGTAAACGTGGACTGGTGCATCGGTATCTAATTATGGTCTCCCAGGAGCCGCTCAAAACACACTTTCTTAGATGATTAACTCTTCTTGTACTTAAGTCGACATTGTGAAATTTGTATTCAATCCCGATGCAATTTCTGTGTTTCATGGTCATTAGGAAGGTCTGAGGGGGTAGAGTAAACCTGCACTGGTGCATCGGAATCTAATACTGGTCTTCCAGGAGCCGCTCAAAGAAAAAATTCGTAGAAGATTCACTCTTCTTGTACTTAAGTCGGTGTTGTGCTTTCAGTATTCAATCCCGATGCAATTACTGTGTTTCATGGTCAATGTGACAGTCCATAGGATACAGTAAACCTGCACAGATGAGTCGCAAACTAACACAGGCCTCCCAGGAGCCGCTCAAAGCACATATTCTTAGAAGATTCACTCTACATGTACTTAAGTCGGCATTGTGCCTTTTGTATTCAATCCCGATACAATTTCTGTGTTTCATGGTCAATGCGATTGACCATGGGATGCAGTAAACGTGGACTGGTGCATCGGTATCTAATTCTGGTCTCATAGGAGCCGCTCAAAGCACAAACTCTTAGAAGATTCACTCTCCTAGTACTTAAGACAGCATTTAGCCTTTTGTATACAATCCCGACGCAATTCCTGTGATTCATAGACAATGTGACGGTCCAAGGGATGCGGTATATCTGCACTGGTGCATCGGACTCTAATACCGGTCTTCCAGGAGTCGCTCAAAGCACACACTCTTAGAGGATTCACTCTTCTTGTACTTATATCGGCATTGTGCATTTTGTATTCAGTCGCGATGCAATTTCTGTGTTTCATGGTTAATGTGAAGGGCCAAGGATTGCAGTAAACCTGCACTGGTGCATCGGAATCTAATTCTGGTCCCAAGCATCCACTCAAAGCACAAACTCTTACAAGATTCCACTTCTTGTATTTAAGCCGGCATTAAGCCTTTTGTATTCAATCCCGATGCAATTTCTGTATTTTATGGTCAATTAGAATGCCCAAGGGATACGGTAAACCTGCACTGCTGCATCGGAATCTAGTACTGGTCTCCCAGGAGCCGCTGAAATCACAAACTCTTGGTGGATTCACTCTTCTTGTACTTAAGACGGCATTTTGCCTTTTGTATTCAATCCCGATGCGATTCCTGTGATTCATGGTCAATGTGACGGTCCAAGGAATACAGTAAGCCAGCACTGGTGCATCGGAATCTAATACTGGAATCCAAGGACCCGTTAAAAACCCAAAGGCTTGGAAGATTCACTCTACTTGTACTTAAGCCGTCATTGTGCCTTTAGTATTCAATCCCGATACAATTTCTGTGTTTCATGGTCAATGTGAAGGTCCATGGGATGCTGTAAACGTGCACTGGAGCATCGGATTCTATTACTGGTCTCCCAGGAGCCGCTCAAATCACACACTCTTACAAGATCCACTCTTCTTGTACTTAAAACGGCAATGAGCCTTATGCATTCAATCCCGAAGCAATTCCTATGATTCATGGGCAATGTGAAGGTCCAAGGGATACAGTATACCTACATTGGTGCATCGGAATGTAATACTGGTGTCCCAGGAGCCGCTCAAAGATCAAACTCTTAGAACATTCACTCTTCTTGTACTTCAGTCGGCATTGTACCTATTGTATTCAATCCCATTGCGATTTCTGTGTTTCATGGCCAATGTGAAGGTCCATGGGATGCAGTAAACCTGCACTGGTGCATCGGAATATTGGTGTCCCTGGAGTCGCTCAAATCACACACTCTTAGAAGATTCACTCTTCTTGTACTTAAGTCGGCATTGTGCTTTTGTATTCAATCCCTATGCAATTCCTCTGCTTCATGGTCAATGTGAAGGTCTAAGGGATACAGTAAACCTGCACTGATGCATCGAAATCTAATACTGGTCTCCCAGAGACCGTTCAAATCACGAACGCTTAGAGGATTCACTCTTCTTGTACTTAAGTCGGCATTGTTCCGTATGTATTCAATCCCGATGCAATTTCTGTGTTTCATGGTCAATGTGGAGGTCCAAGGTTTATAGTAAACCTGCACTGGTGCATCGGAATGTAATACAGGTCTCCCAGGAGCCGCTCAAACCACAAACTCTTAGAAGATTCAGTCTTCTTTTACTTAAGTCGGCATTGTGCATTTTGTATTCAATCCCGATGCAATTACTGTGTTTCATGGACAATGTGAAGGTCCAAGGGACACAGTAAACCTGCACTGGTGCATCGGAATCTAATTCTGGTCTCCCAGGAGCCGTTCAAAGCAAAAACTCATAGAATATTCACTCGTCTTTTCCTTAAGTCGGCATTGTGCTCTTTGTATTCAATGCCGATGGAATTTCTGTGTTTCATGGTCAATGTGAAGGGCCATGGGATACAATAAACCTGCACTGGGGCATCGGAATCTAATACTGGTCTCCCAGGAGCCGCTCAAAGCACAAACTCTTAAAAGATTCAGTCTTCTTTTACTTAAGTCGGCATTGTGCCTTTTGTATTCAATCCCTATGCAATTCCTGTGTTTCATGGTCAATGTGAAGGTCCAAGGGATACAGTAAACCTGCACTGATGCATCGGAATCTAATACTGGTCTCCCAGATACCGTTCAAATCACGAACGCTTAAAGGATTCACTCTTCCCGTACTTAAGTCGGCATTGTGCCTTTTGTATTCAATCCCGATGCAATTTCTGTGATTCGTGGTCAATGTGAAGGTCCAAGTGATGCAGTTAACCTGCACTGATGCATCCGAATCTAATACTGAACCCCCAGGAGCCGCTCATAGCACACAGTCTTAGAGGATTCAGTCATCTTGTACTTATGTCGTCATTGTGTTTTTGAATTCAATCCCGATGCAATTTCTGTGTTTCATGGTCAATGTGAAGGTCCGAGGGTTACAGTAAACCTGCACTGGTGCATCGGAATCTATTTCTGGGCTCCCAGGAGCCGCTCAAAGCACAAATTCTTAGATGATTCACACTTTTTGTACTTAAGACGGCATTTAGCCTTATGTATTCAATCCCGATGCAATTCCTGTGATTCATGGTCAATGTGAATGTCCAAGGGATACAGTATACCTACACTGGTGCATCGGAATCTAATACTGGTCTCCCAGGAGCCGTTCAAAGCACAAACTCTTACAATATTCACAGTTCGTGTACTTATGTCGGCATTGTGCTTTTTGTATTCAATCCCGATGTAATATCTGTGATTGATGGTCAATGTGAAGGTCCAAGTTTTACAGTAAACCTGCACTGGTGCATCGGAATCTAATACTTGTCTCCCAGGAGCCGCTCAAAGCACTATTTTTTAGAAGATTCACTCTTCCTGTACTTAAGTCGGCATTGTGCCGTTTTTATTCGATCCCGATGCATATTATGTGTATCATGGTAAATGCGTAGGTCCCAGGGATACAGTAAACCTGCACTGGTGCTTCGGAGTGTAATACTGGTCCCCCAGGAGCCGCTCATTGTTCAAACACTTAGGAGATTCACACATCTTGTACTTAAGTCGGCATTGTGCATTTTGTATCCAATCCCGACGCAATGTCTGTGTTTCATGGTCAATGTTAAGTTCCAAAGGGTACCGTAAAAATGCACTGCTGTATCGGATACTAATAGTGGTCTCGCAGGAGACCCTCAAAGCACAGACACTTCGAAGATTAACTCTTCTTGTACTTAAGACGGCATTTAGCCTTACGTATTCAGTCCCGATGCAATTCCTGAAACTCGTAGTCAATGTGAAGCTCCAAGGGATACAGTATACCTACACTGGTCCATCGGAATCTAATATTGGTCTTCCAGGAGTCGCTCAAAGCACTAACTCTTAGAAGATTCACTCTTCTTGTACTTAAGTATTCATTCTGAATTTTGTATTGAATCCCGATGCAATTTCTGTGTTTCATTATAAATGTGAAGGTCCAAGGGATACAGTAAACCTGCACTGATGCATCGGAATCTAATACTGGTTTGCCAGGTGTTGCTCAATGCACAAACTCTTAGAAGACTCACTCTACTTGTACTTAAGTTGGCATTGTGTCTTTTGCATTCAATCCCGATGCAATATCTGTGTTTTATGGTCAATGTGAAGGTCCTAGGCTTACAGTAAACCTGCACTGGTGCATCGGAATCTAATACTGGTCTCCAAGGAGCCGCTCAAATCACTAACTCTTAGAAGTATCACTCTTATTGTACTTAAGTATGCACACTGCCTTTTATATTCAATCCCGATGCAATTTCTGTGTTTCATCGTCAATAAGAATGTCAGAGGGATACAGTAACCCTGAAGTGAAGCATCGGAATCTATAACTAGTGTCACAGGAATGGTTCAAAACATAGACAGTAAGAAATGTCAGTTTTCTTGTACTTGAGTCGGCATTGTGCCTTTTGTATTTAATTCCGATGCAATTTCTGTGTTTCGTCGTCAAAAAGAAGGTCCAAGGGATACAGTAAACCTGAAGTGAAGCATCGCAATCTAAAACCGGTCTCACAGGAAAGGTTCAAAGCATAGTCAGTAAGAAGAGCCAGTCCTCTTGTACTTGAGTCGGCATTGTGCCTTTTGTATTTAATTCCGATGCAATTTCTGTGTTTTGTCATCAATAATAAAATCAGAGGGATACAGTGAACCTGAAGTGAAGCATCGGAATCTATAACTAGTGTCACAGGAATGGTTCAAATCATAGACAGAAAGAAGAGCCAGTCTTCTTGTACTTGAGTCGGCATTGTGCCTTTTGTATTTAATTCCGATGCAATATCTGTGTTTCATCGTCAATAAGGAGGTCAGAGGGATACAGTAAACCTGAATTGAAGCATCGGAATCTAAAACTAGTGTCACAGAAATGGTTCAAAACATAGACTGTAAGAAGAGTCAGTTTTCTTGTACTTAAGTCGGCATTGTGCCTTTTCTAATTAATTCCGATGCAATTTCTGTGTTTCATCGTCAATAAGAAGGTCAGAGGGATACAGTAAACCTGAAGTGAAGCATCGGAATCTACAACTAGTGTCACAGACATGGTTCAAAACATAGACAGTAAGAAGAGTCAGTTTTCTTGTACTTAAGTCGGCATTGTGCCTCTTCTATTTAATTCTAATTCAATTTCTGTGTTTCATCGTCAATAAGAAGGTCAGAGGGATACAGTAAACCTGAAGTGAAGCATCGGAATCTATAACTAGTGTCACAGGAATGGTTCAAAACATAGACAGTAAGAAGAGTCAGTTTTCTTGTACTTAAGTCAGCATTGTGCCTTTTCTATTTAATTCCAATGCAATTTCTGTGTTTCATCGTCAATAATGAGGTCCAAGGGATACAGTAAACCTGAAGTGAAGCGTCGGAATCAAAAACCGGTATCCCAGGAAAGGTTCAAAACATAGACAGTAAGAAGAGCCAGTCCTCTTGTACTTGAGTCGGCATTGTGCCTTTTGTACATCATTCCGATGCAATTTCTGTGTTTCATCGTCAATAAGAAGGTCAGAGGGATACAGTAAACCTGAAGTGAAGCATCGGAATTTATAACTAGTGTCACAATAATGGTTCAAAACATAGACAGTAAGAAGAGTCAGTTTTCTTGTACTTAAGTCGGCATTGTGCCTTTTGTATTTAAATCCGATGCAATTTCTGTGTTTCATCGTCAATAAGAAGGTCAGAGAAATACAGTAAACCTGAAGTGAAGCATCGGAATCTGTAACTAGTGTCACAGGAATGGTTCTAAACATAGACAGTAAGAAGAGACAGTTGTCTTGTACTTATGTCGGCATTGTGCCTTTTCTATTTAATTCCGATGCTAATTCTGTGTTTCATCTTCAATAAGGAGGTCAGAGGGATACAGTAAACATGAAGTGAAGCATCGGAATCTATAATTAGTGTCACAGGAATGGTTCAAAACGTAGACAGTAAGAAGAGTCAGTCTTCTTGTACTTAAGTCGGCATTTTGCCTTTTCTATTTAATTCCAATGCAATTTCTGTGTTTCGTCGTCAATAAGAAGGTGCAAGGGATACAGTAAACTTGAAGTGAAGCATCGGAATCTAAAACCGGTCTCACAGGAAGGGTTCAAAACATAGACAGTAAGAAGAGCCGGTCCTCTTGTACTTGAGATGGTATTGTGCCTTTTGTATATAATTCCGATGCAGTTTCTGTGTTTCATCGTCCATAAGCAGGACAGAGGGATACAGTAAACCTGAAGTGAAGCATCGGAATCTATAACTAGAGTCACAGGAATGGTTCAAAACATTGACAGTAAGAAGAGTCAGTTGTCATGTACTTGAGTCGGCATTGTGCCTTTTCTATTTAATTCCGATGCAATTTCTGTGTTTCTTCGTCAATAAGAAGGTCAGAGGGATACAGTAAACCCGAAGTGAAGCATCGGAATCTGTAACTAGTGTCACAGGAATGGTTCAAAACATAGACAGTAAGAATAGTCAGTCATCTTGTTTTTAAGTCGGCATTGTGCCTTTTGTATTTAATTCCGATGCAATTTCTGTGTTTCGTCGTCAATAAGAAGGTCCAAGGGATACAGTAAACCTGAAGTGAAGCATCGCAATCTAGAACCGGTCTCACAGGAAAGGTTCAAAACATAGACAGTAAGAAGAGCCAGTCCTCTTGTACTCGAGTCGGCATTGTGCCTTTTGTATTTAATTCCGATGCAATTTCTGTGTTTCATCGTCAATAAGGAGATCAGAGGGATACAGTGAACCTGAAGTGAAGCATCGGAATCTATAACTAGTGTCACAGGAATGGTTCAAATCATAGACAGAAAGAAGAGCTAGTCTTCTTGTACTTGAGTCGGCACTGTGCCTTTTGTATTTAATTCCGATGCAATTTCTGTGTCGTCGTCAATAAGAAGGTCCAAGGGATACAGTAAACCTGAAGTGAAGCATCGCAATCTAAAACCGGTCTCACAGGAAAGGTTCAAAACATAGACAGTAAGATGAGCCAGTCCTCTTGTACTTGAGTCGGCATTGTGCCTTTTGTATATAATTCCGATGCGATTTCTGTGTTTCATCGTCAATAAGGAGGTCAGAGGGATACAGTAAACATGAAGTGAAGCATCGGAATCTATAACTAGTGTCACAGAAATGGTTCAAAACATAGACAGTAAGAAGAGTCAGTTTTCTTGTACTTAAGTCGGCATTGTGCGTTTTCTATTTAATTCCGATGCAATTTCTGTGTTTCATCGTCAATAAGAAGGTCAGAGGGATACAGTAAACCTGAAATGAAGAATCGGAAAATATAACTAGTGTCACAGAAATGGTTCAAAAGATAGACAGTAAGAAGAGTCAGTTTTCTTGTACTTAAGTCGGCATTGTGCCTTTTCTATTTAATTCTGATGCAATTTCTGTGTTTCATCGTCAATAAGAAGGTCAGAGGGATACAGTAAACCTGAAGTGAAGCATCGGAATCTGTAACTAGTGTCACAGAAATGGTTCAAAGCATAGACAGTAAGAAGAGTCAGTTTTCTTGTACTTGAATCGGCATTGTGTCTTTTCTATTGAATTCCGATGCAATGTCTGTGTTTCATCGTCAATAGGAATGTCAGAGGGATACAGTACATCTGAAGTGAACCATCGGAATCTATAACTAGTGTCACAGGAATGGTTCAAAACATAGACAGTAAGAAGGGTGAGTTCTCTTGTACTTAAGTCAGCATTGTGCCTTTTGTATTTAATTCCAATGCAATATCTGTGTTTCATCGTCAATAATGAGGTCCAAGGGTTACAGTAAACCTAAAGTGAAGCGTCGGAATCAAAAACCGGTCCCACAGGAAAGTTTCAAAACATAGACAGTAAAAAGAGCCAGTCCTCTTGTACTTGAGTCGGCATTGTGCTTTTTGTATATCATTCCGATGCAATTTCTGTGTTTCATCGTCAATGAGAAGGTCAGAGGGACATAGCAAACCTGAAGCGAAGCATCGAAATTTATATCTAGTGTCACAGGAATGGTTCAAAACATAGACAGTAAGAAGAGTCAGTTTTCTTGTACTTAAGTCGGCATTGTGCCTTTTGTATTTCATTCCGATGCAATTTCTGTGTTTCATCGTCAATAAGAAGGTCAGAGGGATACAGTAAACATGAAGTGAAGCATCGGAATCTATAACTAGTGTCACAGGAATGGTTCAAAACATAGAGAGTAAGAAGAGTCAGTTGTCTTGTACTTAAGTCGGCATTGTGCCTTTTCAATTTAATTCCGATGCAATTTCTGTGTTTCTTCGTCAATAACAAGGTGCAAGGGGTGCAGTAAACCTGAAGTGAAGCATCGGAATCTAAAACCGGTCTCACAGGAAGGGTTCAAAACATAGACAGTAAGAAGAGTCAGTTTTCTTGTACGTAAGTCGGCATTGTGCCTTTTCTATTTAATTCTGATGCAATTTCTGTAATTCATCGTCAATAAGAAGGTCAGAGGGATACAGTTAACCTGAAGTGAAGCATCGGAATCTGTAACTAGTGTCACGGGAATGGTTCAAAACATAGACAGTAAGCAGAGTCAGTTTTCTTCTACTTGAATCGGCATTGTGTCTTTTCTATTTAATTCCGATGCAATGTCTGTGTTTCATCGTCAACAAGAATGTCAGAGGGATACAGTAAACCTGAAGTGAACCATCGGAATCTATAACTAGTGTCACAGGAATGGATCAAAACATAGACAGTAAGAAGAGTCAGTTTTCTTGTACTTAAGTCAGTATTGTGCCTTTTGTATTTAATTCCAATGCAATATCTGTGTTTCATCGTCAATAAGAAGGTCAGGAAGATACAATAAACCTGAAGTGAAGCATCGGAATCTGTAACTAGTGTCACAGGAATGGTTCAAAACATAGACAGTAAGAAGGGTCAATTGTCTTGTACTTAAGTCGGCATTGTGCATTTTCTATTTAATTCCGATGCAATTTCTGTGTTTCATCGTCAATAAGGAGGTCAGAGGGATACAGTAAACCTGAAGTGAAGCATCGGAATCTATAACTAGTGTCACAGGAATGGTTCAAAACATAGACAGTAAGATGAGTCAGTTGTCTTGTACTTAAGTCGGCATTGTTCCTTTTCTATTTAATTACGATGCAATTTCTGTGTTTCATCTTCAATAAGGAGGTCAGAGGGATACGGTAAACCTGAAGTGAAGCATCGGAATCTATAACTAGTGTCACAGGAATGGTTCAAAACGTAGACAGTAAGAAGAGTCAGTCTTCTTGTACATAAGTCGGCATTGTGCCTTTTCCATTTAATTCCGATGCAATTTTTGTGTTTCGTCGTCAATAAGAAGGTCCAAGGGATACAGTAAACCTGAAGTGAAGCATCGGAATCTAAAACCGGTCTCACAGGAAGGGTTCAAAACATAGACAGTAAGAAGAGCCGGTCCTCTTGTACTTGAGATGGCATTGTGCCTTTTGTATATAATTCCGATGCAATTTCTGTGATTCATCGTCAATAAGGAAATCAGAGGGATACAGTGAACCTGAAGTGAAGCATCGGAATCTATAACTAGTGTCACAGGAATGGTTCAAAACATAGACAGTAAGAAGAGCCAGTTTTCTTGTACTTAAATCGGCATTGTGCCTTTTCTAATTAATTCCGATGCAATTTCTGTGTTTCATCGTCGATAAGAAGGTCAGAGGGACACAGTAAACCTGAAGTGAAGCATCGGAATCTACAACTAGTGTCACAGAAATGGTTCAAAACATAGGCAGTAAGAAGAGTCAGTTTTCTTGTACTTAAGTCGGCATTGTGCCTTTTCTATTTAATTCTGATGCAATTTCTGTGTTTCATCGTCAATAGGAAGGTCAGAGGGATACAGTAAACCTGAAGTGGAGCATCGGAATTTACAACTAGTGTCACAGGAATGGTTCAAAACATAGGCAGTAGGAAGAGTCAGTTTTCTTGTACTTAAGTCGGCATTGTGCCTTTTGTATATCATTCCGATGCAATTTCTGTGTTTCATCGTCAATAGGAAGGTCAGAGGGATACAGTAAACCTGAAGTGGAGCATCGGAATTTATAACTAGTGTCACAGGAATGGTTCAAAGCATAGGCAGTAGGAAGAGTCAGTTTTCTTGTACGTAAGTCGGCATTGTGCCTTTTGTATTTAATTCCGATGCAATTTCTGTGTTTCGTCGTCAATAAGAAGGTCCAAGGGATACAGTAAACCTGAAGTGAAGCATCGCAATCTATAACCGGTCTCACAGGAAAGGTTCAAAACATAGACAGTAAGAAGAGCCAGTCCTCTTCTACTCGAGTCGGCATTGTGCCTTTTGTATTTAATTCCGATGCAATTTCTGTGTTTCATCGTCAATAAGGAGATCAGAGGGATACAGTGAACCTGAAGTGAAGCATCGGAATCTATAACTAGTGTCACAGGAATGGTTCAAATCATAGACAGAAAGAAGAGCTATTCTTCTTGTACTTGAGTCGGCATTGTGCCTTTTGTATTTAATTCCGATGCAATTTCTGTGTTACGTCGTCAATAAGAAGGTCCAAGGGATATTGTAAACCTGAAGTGAAGCATCGCAATCTAAAACCGGTCTCACAGGAAAGGTTCAAACATAGACAGTAAGATGAGCCAGTCCTCTTGTACTTGAGTCGGCATTGTGCCTTTTGTATATAATTCCGATGCGATTTCTGTGTTTCATCGTCAATAAGGAGGTCAGAGGGATACAGTAAACATGAAGTGAAGCATCGGAATCTATAACTAGTGTCACAGAAATGGTTCAAAACATAGACAGTAAGAAGAGTTAGTTTTCTTGTACTTAAGTCGGCATTGTGCGTTTTCTATTTAATTCCGATGCAATTTCTGTGTTTCATCGTCAATAAGAAGGTCAGAGGGATACAGTAAACCTGAAGTGAAGCATCGGAAAATATAACTAGTGTCACAGAAATGGTTCAAAAGATAGACAGTAAGAAGAGTCAGTTTTCTTGTACTTAAGTCGGCATTGTGCCTTTTCTATTTAATTCTGATGCAATTTCTGTGTTTCATCGTCAATAAGAAGGTCAGAGGGATACAGTAAACCTGAAGTGAAGCATCGGAATCTGTAACTAGTGTCACAGAAATGGTTCAAAGCATAGACAGTAAGAAGAGTCAGTTTTCTTGTACTTGAATCGGCATTGTGTCTTTTCTATTCAATTCCGATGCAATGTCTGTGTTTCATCGTCAATAAGAATGTCAGAGGGATACAGTACACCTGAAGTGAACCATCGGAATCTATAACTAGTGTCACAGGAATGGTTCAAAACATAGACAGTAAGAAGGGTGAGTTCTCTTGTACTTAAGTCAGCATTGTGCCTTTTGTATTTAATTCCAATGCAATTTCTGTGTTTCATCGTCAATAATGGGGTCCAAGGGTTACAGTAAACCTAAAGTGAAGCGTCGGAATCAAAAACCGGTCTCACAGGAAAGGTTCAAAACATACACAGTAAGAAGAGCCAGTCCTCTTGTACTTGAGTCGGCATTGTGTTTTTTGTATATCATTCCGATGCAATTTCTGTGTTTCATCGTCAATAAGAAGGTCAGAGGGATATAGTAAACCTGAAGCGAAGCATCGAAATTTATATCTAGTGTCACAGGAATGGTTCAAAACATAGATTGTAAGAAGATTCAGTTTTCTTGTACTTAAGTCGGCATTATGCCTTTTGTATTTCATTCCGATGCAGTTTCTGTGTTTCATCGTCAATAAGAAGGTCAGAGGGATACAGTAAACATGAAGTGAAGCATCGGAATCTATAACTAGTGTCACAGGAATGGTTCAAAACATAGACAGTAAGAAGAGTCAGTTGTCTTGTACTTAAGTCGGCATTGTGCCTTTTCTATTTAATTCTGAATGCAATTTCTGTGTTTCATCGTCAATAGGAAGGTCAGAGGGATACAGTAAACCTGAAGTGAAGCATCGGAATCTGTAACTAGTGTCACAGGAATGGTTCAAAACATAGACATTAAGAAAAGTCAGTATTCTTGTACTTGAATCGGCATTGTGCCTTTTCTATTTAATTCCGATGCATTGTCTGTGTTTCATCGTCAATAAGAATGTCAGAGGTATACAGTAATCCTGAAGTGAACCATCGGAATCTATAACTAGTGTCACAGGAATGGTTCAAAACATAGACAGTAAGAAGAGTCAGTTTTCTTGTACCTAAGTCAGCATTGTGCCTTTCTATTTAATTCCAATGCAATTTCTGTGTTTCATCGTCAGTAATGAGGTCCAAGGGATACAGTAAACCTGAAGTGAAGCGTCGGAATCAAAAACCGGTCTCACAGGAAAGGTTCAAAACATAGACAGTAAGAAGAGCCAGTCCTCTTGTACTTGAGTCGGCATTGTGCCTTTTGTATATCATTCCGATGCAATTTCTGTGTTTCATCGTCAATAGGAAGGTCAGAGGGATACAGTAAACCTGAAGTGGAGCATCGGAATTTATAACTAGTGTCACAGGAATGGTTCAAAACATAGGCAGTAAGAAGAGTCAGTTTTCTTGTACTTAAGTCGGCATTGTGCCTTTTGTATTTAATTCCGATGCAATTTCTGTGTTTCATCGTCAATAAGAAGGTCAGAGATTTACAGTAAACCTGAAGTGAAGCATCGGAATCTGTAACTAGTGTCACAGGAATGGTTCAAAACATAGACAGTAAGAAGAGTCAGTCTTCTTGTACTTAAGTCGGCATTTTGCCTTTTCTATTTAATTCCAATGCAATTTCTGTGTTTCGTCGTCAATAAGAAGGTGCAAGGGATACAGTAAACTTGAAGTGAAGCATCGGAATCTAAAACCGGTCTCACAGGAAGGGTTCAAAACATAGACAGTAAGAAGAGCCGGTCCTCCTGTACTTGAGATGGCATTGTGCCTTTTGTATATAATTCCGATGCAGTTTCTGTGTTTCATCGTCCATAAGAAGGTCAGAGGGATACAGTAAACCTGAAGTGAAGCATCGGAATCTATAAATAGTGTCACAGGAATGGTTCAAAACATAGACAGTAAGAAGAGTCAGTTGTCATGTACTTGAGTCGGCATTGTGCCTTTTCAATTTAATTCCGATGCAATTTCTGTGTTTCTTCGTCAATAAGAAGGTCAGAGGGATACAGTAAACCCGAAGTGAAGCATCGGAAACTGTAACTAGTGTCACAGGAATGGTTCAAAACATAGACAGTAAGAAGAGTCAGTCATCTTGTTTTTAAGTCGGCATTGTGCCTTTTGTATTTAATTCCGATGCAATTTCTGTGTTTCGTCGTCAATAAGAAGGTCCAAGGGATACAGTAAACCTGAAGTGAAGCATCGCAATCTAGAACCGGTCTAACAGAAAAGGTTCAAGACATAGACAGTAAGAAGAGCCAGTCCTCTTGTACTCGAGTCGGCATTGTGCCTTTTGTATTTAATTCCGATGCAATTTCTGTGTTTCATCGTCAATAAGGAGATCAGAGGGATACAGTGAACCTGAAGTGACGCATCGGAATCTATAACTAGTGTCACAGGAATGGTTCAAATCATAGACAGAAAGAAGAGCTAGTCTTCTTGTACTTGAGTCGGCATTGTGCCTTTTGTATTCAATTCCGATGCAATTTCTGTGTTACGTCGTCAATAAGAAGGTCCAAGGGATACAGTCAACCTGAAGTGAAGCATCGCAATCTAAAACCGGTCTCACAGGAAAGGTTCAAAACATAGACAGTAAGATGAGCCAGTCCTCTTGTACTTGAGTCGGCATTGTGCCTTTTGTATATAATTCCGATGCGATTTCAGTGTTTCATCGTCAATAAGGAGGTCAGAGGGATACAGTAAACATGAAGTGAAGCATCGGAATCTATAACTAGTGTCACAGAAATGGTTCAAAACATAGACAGTAAGAAGAGTCAGTTTTCTTGTACTTAAGTCGGCATTGTGCGTTTTCTATTTAATTTCGATGCAATTTCTGTGTTTCATCGTCAATAAGAAGGTCAGAGGTATACAGTAAACCTGAAGTGAAGCATCGGAAAATATAACTAGTGTCACAGAAATGGTTCAAAAGATAGACAGTAAGAAGAGTCAGTTTTGTTGTACTTGAATCGGCATTGTGTCTTTTCTATTGAATTCAGATGCAATGTCTGTGTTTCATCGTCAATAAGAATGTCAGAGGGATACAGTACACCTGAAGTGAACCATCGGAATCTATAACTAGTGTCACAGGAATGGTTCAAAACATAGACAGTAAGAAGGGTGAGTTCTCTTGTACTTAAGTCAGCATTGTGCCTTTTGTATTTAATTCCAATGCAATTTCTGTGTTTCATCGTCAATAATGGGGTCCAAGGGTTACAGTAAACCTAAGGTGAAGCGTCGGAATCAAAAACCGGTCTCACAGGAAAGGTTCAAAACATACACAGTAAGAAGAGCCAGTCCTCTTGTA
Organism: Schistocerca americana; assembly: GCF_021461395.2. Taxonomy (NCBI): domain Eukaryota; kingdom Metazoa; phylum Arthropoda; class Insecta; order Orthoptera; family Acrididae; genus Schistocerca; species Schistocerca americana. The sequence continues at coordinate 765,755,576 of NC_060123.1, forward strand.
CTTGAGTCGGCATTGTGCTTTTTGTATATCATTCCGATGCAATTTCTGTGTTTCATCGTCAATAAGAAGGTCAGAGGGATATAGTAAACCTGAAGCGAAGCATCGAAATTTATATCTAGTGTCACAGGAATGGTTCAAAACATAGACAGTAAGAAGAGTCAGTTTTCTTGTACTTAAGTCGGCATTATGCCTTTTGTATTTCATTCCGATGCAATTTCTGTGTTTCATCGTCAATAAGAAGGTCAGAGGGTACAGTAAACCTGAAGTGAAGAAACAGAATCTATAACTAGTGTCACAGGAGTGGTCCAAAACATAGACAGTAAGAAGAGTCAGTTGTCTTGTACTTAAGTCGGCATTGTGCCTTTTCAATTTAATTCCGATGCAATTTCTGTGTTTCGTCGTCAATAACAAGGTGCAAGGGATGCAGTAACCTGAAGTGAAGCATCGGAATCTAAAACCGGTCTCACAGGAAGGGTTCAAAACATAGACAGTAAGAAGAGCCGGTCCTCTTGTACTTGACTTGGCATTGTGCCTTTTGTATATAATTCCGATGCAATTTTTGTGTTTCGTCGTCAATAAGAAGGTCCAAGGGATACAGTAAACCTGAAGTGAAGCATCGCAATCTAAAACCGGTCTCACAGGAAAGGTTCAAAATATAGGCAGTAAGAAGAGCCAGTCCTCTTGTACTTGAGTCGGCATTGTGCCTTTTGTATATAATTCCGATGCAATTTCTGTGTTTCATCGTCAATAAGGAGGTCAGAGGGTACAGTAAACCTGAAGTGAAGAAACAGAATCTATAACTAGTGTCACAGGAGTGGTCCAAAACATAGACAGTAAGAAGAGTCAGTTGTCTTGTACTACAGTCCGCAATGTGCCATTTCTATTTAATTCCGATGCAAAATCTGTGTTTCATCGTCAATAAGGAGGTCAGGGGGATACAGTGAACCTGAAGTGAAGCGTCGGAATCTAAAACCGGTCTCACAGGAAGGGTTCAAAACATAGACAGTAAGAAGAGCCGGTCCTCTTGTACTTGACTTGGCATTGTGCCTTTTGTATATAATTCCGATGCAATTTCTGTGTTTCGTCGTCAATAAGACGGTCCAAGGGATACAGTAAACCAGAACTGAAGCATCGCAATGTAAAACCGGTCTCTCAGGAAAGATTCAAAACATAGACAGTAAGTAGAGCCAGTCCTCTTGTACTTGAGTCGGCATTGTGCCATTTGTATATAATTCCGATGCAATTTCTGTGTTTCATCGTCAATAAGGAGGTCAGAGGGATACAGTAAACCTGAAGTGAAGCAACGGAATCTATAACTAGTGTCACAGGAGTGGTCCAAAGCATAGACAGTAAGAAGATTCAGATGTCTTTTACTTCAGTCCGCAATGTGCCTTTTCTATTTCATTCCGATGCAAATTCTGTGTTTCATCGTCAATAAGGAGGTCAGGGGGATACAGTAAACCTGAAGTGAAGCATCGGAATCTATAACTAGTGTCACAGGAATCGTTCAAATCATAGACAGGAAGAGGAGCCAGTCTTCTTGTACTTGACTCGACATTGTGCCTTTTGTATTTAATTCCGATGCAATTTCTGTGTTACGTCGTCAATTAGAAGGTCCAAGGGATATAGTAAACCTGAAGTGAAGCATCGCAATCTAAAACCGGTCTCACAGGAAAGGTTCAAAACATAGACTGTAAGTAGAGCCAGTCCTCTTGTACTTGAGTCGGCATTGTGCCATTTGTATATAATTCCTATGCAATTTCTGTGTTTCATCGTCAATAAGGAGGTCAGAGGGATACAGTAAACCTGAAGTGAAGCATCGGAATCTATAACTAGTGTCACAGGAATGGTTCAAATCATAGACAGTAAGAAGAGTCAGTTTTCTTGTACGTATGTCGGCATTGTGCCTTTTCTATTTAATTCTGATGCAATTTCTGTAATTCATCGTCAATAAGAAGGTCAGAGGGATACAGTAAACCTGAAGTGAAGCATCGGAATCTGTAACTAGTGTCACGGGAATGGTTCAAAACATAGACAGTAAGAAGAGTCAGTTTTCTTCTACTTGAATCGGCATTGTGTCTTTTCTATTTAATTCCGATGCAATGTCTGTGTTTCATCGTCAATAAGAATGTCAGAGGGATACAGTAAACCTGAAGTGAAACATCGGAATCTATAACTAGTGTCACAGGAATGGTTCAAAACATAGACAGTAAGCAGAGTCAGTTTTCTTGTACTTAAGTCAGTATTGTGCCTTTTGTATTTAATTCCAATGCAATTTCTGTGTTTCATCGTCAATAAGAAGGTCAGAGAGATACAATAAACCTCAAGTGAAGCATCGGAATCTGTAACTAGTGTCACAGGAATGGTTCAAAACATAGACAGTAAGAAGGGTCAATTGTCTTGTACTTAAGTCGGCATTGTGCCTTTTCTATTTAATTCCGATGCAATTTCTGTGTTTCATCGTCAATAAGGAGGTCAGAGGGATACAGTAAACCTGAAGTGAAGCATCGGAATCTATAACTAGTGTCACAGGAATGGTTCAAAACATAGACAGTAAGATGAGTCAGTTGTCTTGTACTTAAGTCGGCATTGTGTCTTTTCTATTTAATTACGATGCAATTTCTGTGTTTCATCTTCAATAAGGAGGTCAGAGGGATACAGTAAACCTGATGTGAAGCATCGGAATCTATAACTAGTGTCACAGGAATGGTTCAAAACGTAGACCGTAAGAAGAGTCAGTCTTCTAGTACGTAAGTCGGCATTGTGACTTTTCTATTTAATTCCGATGCAATTTCTGTGTTTCTTCGTCAATAAGAAGGTCAGAGGGATACAGTAGACCCGAAGTGAAGCATCGGAATCTGTAACTAGTGTCACAGGAATGTTTCAAAACATAGACAGTAAGAAGAGTCAGTCTTCTTGTTTTTAAGTCGGCATTGTGCCTTTTGTATTTAATTCCGATGCAATTTCTGTGTTTCGTCTTCAATAAGAAGGTCCAAGGGATACAGTAAACCTATAGTGAAGCATCGCAATCTAGAACCGGTCTCACAGGCAAGATTCAAAACATAGACAGTACGAAGAGCCAGTCCTCTTGTACTCGAGTCTGCATTGTGCCTTTTGTATTTAATTCCGATGCAATTTCTGTGTTTCATCGTCAATAAATAGATCAGAGGGATACAGTGAACCTGAAGTGAAGCATCGGAATCTATAACTAGTGTCACAGGAATGGTTCAAATCATAGACAGAAAGAAGAGCTAGTCATATTGTACTTGAGTCGGCATTGTGCCTTTTGTATTTAATTCCGATGCAATTTCTGTGTTACGTCGTCAATAAGAAGGTCCAAGGGATACAGTAAACCTGAAGTGAAGCATCGCAATCTAAAACTGGTCTCACAGGAAAGGTTCAAAACATAGACAGTAAGAAGAGCCAGTCCTCGTGTACTTGCGTCGGCATTGTGCCTTTTGTACATAATTGCGATGCGATTTCTGTGTTTCATCGTCAATAAGGAGGTCAGAGGGATACAGTAAACATGAAGTGAAGCATCGGAATCTATAACTAGTGTCACAGAAATGGTTCAAAACATAGACAGTAAGAAGAGTCAGTTTTCTTTTACTTAAGTCGGCATTGTGCCTTTTCTATTTAATTCTGATGCAATTTCTGTGTTTCATCGTCAATAAGAAGGTCAGAGGGATACAGTAAACCTGAAGTGAAGCATCGGAATCTGTAACTAGTGTCACAGGAATGGTTCAAAACATAGACAGTAAGAAGAGTGAGTTTTCTTGTACTTGAATTGGCATTGTGTCTTTTCTATTTAATTCCGACGCAATGTCTGTGTTTCATCGTCAATAAGAATGTCAGAGGGATACAGTACACCTGAAGTGAACCATCTGAATCTATAACTAGTGTCACAGGAATGGTTCAAAACATAGACAGTAAGAAGGGTCAGTTCTCTTGTACTCAAGTCAGCATTGTGCCTTTTGTATTTTATTCCAATGCAATTTCTGTGTTTCATCGTCAATAATGAGGTCCAAGGGATACAGTAAACCTAAAGTGAAGCGTCGGAATCAAAAACCGGTCTCACAGGAAAGGTTCAAAACATAGACAGTAAGAAGAGCCAGTCCTCTTGTACTTGAGTCGGCATTGTGCTTTTTGTATATCATTCCGATGATATTTCTGTGTTTCATCGTCAATAAGAAGGTCAGAGGGATACAGTAAACATAAAGTGAAGCATCGGAATCTATAACTAGTGTCACAGGAATGGTTCAAAACATAGACAGTAAGAAGAGTCAGTTGTCTTGTACTTAAGTCGGCATTGTGCCTTTTCTATTTAATTCCGATGCAATTTCTGTGTTTCGTCGTCAATAAGAAGGTGCAAGGGATGCAGTAAACCTGAAGTGAAGCATCGGAATCTAAAACCAGTCTCACAGGAAGGGTTCAAAACATAGACAGTAAGAAGAGCCGGTCCTCTTGTACTTGACTTGGCATTGTGCCTTTTGTATATAATTCCGATGCAATTTTTGTGTTTCGTCGTCAATAAGAAGGTCCAAGGAATACAGTAAACCTGAAGTGAAGCATCGCAATCTAAAACCGGCCTCACAGGAAAGGTTCAAAATATAGACAGTAAGAAGAGCCAGTCCTATTGTACTTGAGTCGGCATTGTGCCTTTTGTATATAATTCCGATGCAATTTCTGTGTTTCATCGTCAATAAGGAGGTCAGAGGGATACAGTAAACCTGAAGTGAAGAAACGGAATCTATAACTAGTGTCACAGGAGAGGTCCAAAACATAGACAGTAAGAAGAGTCAGTTGTCTTGTACTTCAGTCCGCAATGTGCATTTTCTACTTAATTCCGATGCAAATTCTGTGTTTCATCGTCAATAAGGAGGTCAGGGGGATACAGTAAACCTGAAGTGAAGCATCGGAATCTATAACTAGTGTCACAGGAATGGTTCAAATCATAGACAGGAAGAAGAGCCAGTCTTCTTGTACTTGAGTCGGTATTGTGCATTTTGTATTTATTTCCGATGCAATTTCCGTGTTACGTCGTCAATAAGAAGGTCCAAGGGATATAGTAAACCTGAAGTGAAGCATCGCAATCTAAAAACGGTCTCACAGGAAAGGTTCAAAACATAGACAGTAAGAAGAGCCAGTCCTCTTGTACTTGAGTCGGCATTGTGCCTTTTGTAGATAATTCCGATGCAATTTCTGTGTTTCATCGTCAATACGGAGGTCAGAGGGATACAGTAAACCTGAAGTGAAGCATCGGAATCTATAACTAGTGTCACAGAAATGGTTCAAAACATAGACAGTAAGAAGAGTCAGTTTTCTTGTACTTAAGTCGGCATTGTGCGTTTTCTATTTAATTCCGATGCAATTTCTGTGTTTCATCGTCAATAAGCGGGGCAGAGGGATACAGTAAACCTGAAGTGAAGCATCGGAACCTATAACTAGTGTAACAGAAATGGTTCAAATCATAGACAGTAAGAAGAGTCAGTTTTCTTGTACTTAAGTCGGCATTGTGCCTTTTCTATTTAATTCTGATGCAATTTCTGTATTTCATCGTCAATAAGAAGGTCAGAGGGATACAGTAAACCTGAAGTGAAGCATCGGAATCTGTAACTAGTGTCACGGGAATGGTTCAAAACATAGACAGTAAGAAGAGTCAATTTTCTTGTACTTGAATCGACATTGTGTCTTTTCTATTTAATTCCGATGCAATGCCTGTGTTTCATCGTCAATAAAAATGTCAGAGGGATACAGTAAACCTGAAGTGAACCATCGGAATCTATAACTAGTGTCACAGGAATGGTTCAAAACATAGACAGTAAGAAGAGTCAGTTTTCTTGTACTTAAGTCAGTATTGTGCCTTTTGTATTTAATTCCAATGCAATTTCTGTGTTTCATCGTCAATAAGAAGGTCAGAGAGATACAATAAACCTGTAATGAAGCATCGGAATCTGTAACTAGAGTCACAGGAATGGTTCAAAACATAGACAGTAAGAAGGGTCAATTGTCTTGTACTTAAGTCGGCATTGTGCCTTTTCTATTTAATTCCGATGCAGTTTCTGTGTTACATCGTCAATAAGGAGGTCAGTGGGATACAGTAAACCTGAAGTGAAGCATCGGAATCTATAACTAGTGTCACAGGAATAGTTCAAAACATAGACAGTAAGATGAGTCAGTTGTCTTGTACTTAAGTCGACATTGTGCGTTTTCTATTTAAATACGATGCAATTTCTGTGTTTCATCTTCAATAAGGAGGTCAGAGGGATACAGTAAACCTGAAGTGAAACATCGGAATCTATAACTAGTGTCACAGGAATGGTTCAAAACGTAGACATTAAGAAGAGTCAGTCTTCTTGTATGTAAGTTGGCATTGTGACTTTTCTATTTAATTCCGATGCAATTTCTGTGTTTCGTCGTCAATAAGAAAGGCCAAGGGATACAGTAAACCTGAACTGAAGCATCGGAATCTAAAACGGGTCTCACAGGAGAGGTTCAAAACACAGACAGTAGGAAGAGCCAGTCCTCTTTTACTTGAGTCGGCATTGTGCCTTTTGTATATAATTCCGATGCAATTTCTGTGTTTCATCGTCAATAAGAAGGTCAGAGGGATACAGTAAACATGAAGTGAAGAATCGGAATCTATAACTAGTGGCACAGGAATGGTTGAAAACATAGACAGTAAGAAGAGTCAGTTGTCTTGTACTTAAGTCGGCATTGTGCCTTTTCTGTTTAATTCCGATGCAATTTCTGTGTTTCATCGTCACCAAGAAGGTCAGAGGGATACAGTACACCTCAAGTGGAGCAACGGAATCTATACCTGGTGTCACAGGAGTGGTCCAAAACATAGACAGTAAGAAGAGTCAGTTGTCTCTTACTTCAGTCGGCATTGTGCCTTTTCTATTTAATTCCGATGCAAGTTCTGTGATACATCGTCAATAAGGAGGTCAGGGGAATACAGTAAACCTGAAGTGAAGCATCGGAATCTATAACTAGTGTCACAGGAATGGTTCAAAACGTAGACAGTAAGAAGAGTCAGTCTTCTTGTACTTAAGTCGGCATTGTGCCCTTTCTATTTAATTCCAATGCATTTTCTGTGTTTCGTCGTCAATAAGAAGGTGCAAGGGATACAGTAAACCTGAAGTGAAGCATCGGAATCTAAAACCGGTCTCACAGGAAGGGCTCAAAACATAGACAGTAAGAAGAGGCGGTCCTCATGTACTTGAGTTGGCATTGTGCCTTTTGTATATAATTCCGATGCAGTTTCTGTGTTTCATCGTCAATAAGAAGGTCAGAGGGATACAGTAAACCTGAAGTGAAGCATCGGAATCTATAACTAGTGTCACAGGAATGGTTGAAAGCAAATGCAGTAAGAAGAGTCAGTTTTCATGTACTTGAGTCGTCATTGTGCCTTTTCTATTTAATTCCGATGCAATTTCTGTGTTTCATCGTCAATAAGAAGGTCAGAGGGATACAGTGAACCCGAAGTGAAGCATCGGAATCTGTAACTAGTGTCACAGGAATGGTTCAAAACATAGACAGTAAGAAGAGTCAGTCTTCTTGTTTTTAAGTCGGCATTGTGCCTTTTCTATTTAATTCCAATGCAATTTCTGTGTTTCGTCGTCAATAAGAAGGTCCAAGGGATACAGTAAACCTGAAGTGAAGCATCAGAATCTAAAGTCGGTCTCAAGGGAAGGGTTCAAAACATAGACAGTAAGAAGAGCCAGCCCTCTTGAACTTAAGTCGGCATTGTGCCTGTTCTATTTAATTCTGATGCAATTTCTGTGTTTCATCGTCAATAAGAAGGTCAGAGGGATACAGTAATCCTGAAGTGAAGCAACGGAATCTATAACCAGTGTCACAGGAATGGTTCGAAAGATAGACAGTAAGATGAGCCAGCCTTCTTGTAGTTGAGTCGGCATTGTGCCTTTTGCATTTAATTCCGATGCAATTTCTGTGTGTCATCGTCAATAAGGAGGTCAGAGGGATACAGTGAACCTGAAGTGAATCATCGGAATCTATAACTAGTATCACAGGAATGGTTCAAAACATAGACAGAAAGAAAAGCCAGTCTTCTTGTACTTGAGTCGGCATTGTGCTTTTTGTATTTAATTCCGATGCAATTTCTGTGTTTCGTCGTCAATAAGAAGGTCCAAGAGATACAGTAAACCTGAAGTGAAGCATCGCAATTTAAAACCGGTCTCACAGGAAAGGTTCAAAACATAGACAATAAGGAGAGCCAGTCCTCTCGTACTTGAGTCGGCATTGTGCTTTTTGTATTTAATTCTGATGCAATTTCTGTGTTTCATCGTCAATAAGGAGGTCAGAGGGATACAGTAAACCTGAAGTGAAGCAACGGAATCTATAACTAGTGTCACAGGAGTGGTCCAAAACATAGACAGTAAGAAGAGTCAGGCGTCTTGTACTTCAGTCCGCAATGTGCCTTTTCTATTTAATTCCGATGCAAATTCTGTGTTTCATCGTCAATAAGGAGGTCAGGGGGATACAGTAAACCTGAAGTGAAGCATCGGAAACTATAACTAGTGTCACAGGAATGGTTCAAATCATAGACAGGAAGAAGAGCCAGTCTTCTTGTACTTGAGTCGGCATTGTGCCTTTTGTATTTAATTCCGATGCAATTTCTGTGTTACGTCGTCAATAAGAAGGTCCAAGGGATATAGTAAACCTGAAGTGAAGCAACCCAATCTAAAACCGGTCTCACAGGAAAGGTTCAAAACATAGACAGTAAGAAGAGCCAGTCCTCTTGTACTTGAGTCGGCATTGTGCCTTTTGTATATAATTCCGATGCAATTTCCGTGTTTCATCGTCAATAAGGAGGTCAGAGGGATACAGTAAACCTGAAGTGAAGCATCGGAATCTATAACTAGTGTCACAGGAATGGTTCAAAACGTAGACAGGAAGAAGAGTCAGTCTTCTTGTACTTAAGTCGGCATTGTGCCCTTTCTATTTAATTCCAATGCATTTTCTGTGTTTCGTCGTCAATAAGAAGGTGCAAGGGATACAGTAAACCTGAAGTGAAGCATCGGAATCTAAAACCGGTCTCACAGGAAGGGCTCAAAACATAGACAGTAAGAAGAGCCGGTCCTCATATACTTGAGTTGGCATTGTGCCTTTTGTATATAATTCCGATGCAGTTTCTGTGTTTCATCGTCAATAAGAAGGTCAGAGGGATACAGTAAACCTGAAGTGAAGCATCGGAATCTATAACTAGTGTCACAGGAATGGTTCAAAGCATAGACAGTAAGAAGAGTCAGTTTTCATGTACTTGAGTCGTCATTGTGCCTTTTCTATTTAATTCCGATGCAATTTCTGTGTTTCATCGTCAATAAGAAGGTCAGAGGGATACAGTGAACCCGAAGTGAAGCATCGGAATCTGTAACTAGTGTCACAGGAATGGTTCAAAACATAGACAGTAAGAAGAGTCAGTCTGCTTGTTTTTAAGTCGGCATTGTGCCTTTTCTATTTAATTCCAATGCAATTTCTGTGTTTCGTCGTCAATAAGAAGGTCCAAGGGATACAGTAAACCTGAAGTGAAGCATCAGAATTTAAAATCGGTCTCAAGGGAAAGGTTCAAAACATAGACAGTAAGAAGAGCCAGCCCTCTTGAACTTAAGTCGGCATTGTGCCTGTTCTATTTAATTCTGATGCAATTTCTGTGTTTCATCGTCAATAAGAAGGTCAGAGGGATACAGTAAACCTGAAGTGAAGCATCAGAAACTATAACTAGTGTCACAGGAATGGTTCAAATCATAGACAGGAAGAAGAGCCAGTCTTCTTGTACTTGAGTCGGCATTGTGCCTTTTGTATTTAATTCCGATGCAATTTCTGTGTTACGTCGTCAATAAGAAGGTCCAAGGGATATAGTAAACCTGAAGTGAAGCATCGCAATCTAAAACCGGTCTCACAGGAAAGGTTCAAAACATAGGCAGTAAGAAGAGCCAGTCCTCTTGTACTTGAGTCGGCATTGTGCCTTTTGTATATAATTCCGATGCAATTTCTGTGTTTCATGGTCAATAAGGAGGTCAGAGGGATACAGTAAACCTGAAGTGAAGCATCGGAATCTATAACTAGTGTCACAGAAATGGTTCAAAACATAGACAGTAAGAAGAGTCAGTTTTCTTGTACTTAAGTCGGCATTGTGCGTTTTCTATTTAATTACGATGCAATTTCTGTGTTTCATCGTCAATAAGAAGGTCAGAGGGATACAGTAAACCTGAAGTGAAGCATCGGAATCTATAACTAGTGTCACAGAAACGGTTCAAATCATAGACAGTAAGAAGAGTCAGTTTTCTAGTACTTAAGTCGGCATTGTGCCTTTTCTATTTAATTCTAATGCAATTTCTGTATTTCATCGTCAATAAGAAGGTCAGAGGGATACAGTAAACCTGAAGTGAAGCATCGGAATCTGTAACTAGTGTCACAGGAATGGTTCGAAAGATAGACAGTAAGATGAGCCAGCCTTCTTGTACTTGAGTCGGCATTGTGCCTTTTGCATTTAATTCCGATGCAATTTCTGTGTGTCATCGTCAATAAGGAGGTCAGAGGGATACAGTGAACCTGAAGTGAATCATCGGAATCTATAACTAGTGTCACAGGAATGGTTCAAAACATAGACAGAAAGAAAAGCCAGTCTTCTTGTACTTGAGTCGGCATTGTGCCTTTTGTATTTAATTCCGATGCAATTTCTATGTGTCATCGTCAATAAGGAGGTCAGAGGGATGCAGTGAACCTGAAGTGAAGCATCGCAATCTAAAACCGGTCTCACAGGAAAGGTTAAAAACATAGACAGTAAGAAGAGCCAGTCCTCTTGTACTTGAGTCGGCATTGTGCCTTTTGTATATAATTCCGATGCAATTTCTGTGTTTCATCGTCAATAAGGAGGTCAGAGGGATACAGTAAACCTGAAGTGAAGCATCGGAATCTATAACTAGTGTCACAGAAATGGTTCAAAACATAGACAGTAAGAAGAGTCAGTTTTCTTGTACTTAAGTCGGCATTGTGCGTTTTCTATTTAATTCCGATGCAATTTCTGTGTTTCATCGTCAATAAGAAGGTCAGAGGGATACAGTAAACCTGAACTGAAGCATCGGAATCTATAACTAGTGTCACAGAAATGGTTCAAAACATAGACAGTAAGAAGAGTCAGTTTTCTTGTACTTGAATCGGCATTGTGTCTTTTCTATTTAATTCCGATGCAATGTCTGTGTTTCATCGTCAATAAGAATGTCAGAGGGATACAGTAAACCTGAAGTGAACCATCGGAATCTATAACTAGCGTCAGAGGAATGGTTTAAAACATAGACAGTAAGAAGAGTCAGTTTTCTTGTACTTAAGTCAGCATTGTGCCTTTTGTATTTAATTCCAATGCAATTTCTGTGTTTCATCGTCAACAATGGGGTCCAAGGGTTACAGTGAACCTGAAGTGAAGCGTCGGAATCAAAAACCGGTCTCACAGGAAAGGTTCAAAACATAGACAGTAAGAAGAGTCAGTTGTCTTGTTCTTAAGTCGACATTGTGCCTTTTCTATTTAATTCCGATGCAATTTCTGTGTTTCATCGTCAATAAGGAGGTCAGAGGGATACAGTAAACCTGAAGTGATGCATCGGAATCTATAACTAGTGTCACAGGAATGGTTCAAAACATAGACACTAAGAAGAGTCAGTTTTCTTGTTCTTAAGTCGGAATTGTGCCTTTTCTATTTAATTCCGATGCAATTTCTGAGTTTCATCGTCAATAAGAAGGTCAGAGGGATACAGTAAACCTAAAGTGAAGCAACGGAATCAATAACTAGTGTCACAGGAATGGTTCAAAACATAGACAGTATGATGAGCCAGCCTTCTTGTACTTGAGTCGGCATTGTGCCTTTTGTATTTAATTCCGATGCAATTTCTGTGTTTCATCGTCAATAAGGAGGTCATAGTGATACAGTGAACCTGAAGTGAATCATGGGAATCTATTACTAGTGTCACAGGAATGGTTCAAAACGTAGACAGTAAGAAGAGCCAGTCTTCTTGTACTTGAGACGGCATTGTGCCTTATGTGTTTAATTCCGATGCAATTTCTGTGTTTCATCGTCAATAAGAAGGTAAGAGGTATACAGTAAACCTAAAATGAAGCATCGCAATCTAAAACTAGTGTCACAGGAATGGTTCAAAACATAGACAGTAAGAAGAGTCAGTCTTCTCGTACTTAAGTCGGCATTGTGGCTATTGCATTTAATTGCGATGCAATTTCTGTGTTTCATCGTCAATAAGAAAGTCAGAGTTATACAGTAAACATGAAGTGAAGCATCTGAATCTGTAACTAGTGTCACAGGAATGGTTCAAAACATAGACAGTAAGAAGAGTCAGTTTTCATGTACTTAAGTCAGCATTGTGAATTTTGTATTTAATTCTGATGGAATTTCTGTGTCTCATCGTCAATAAGAAGGTCAGAGGGATACAGTAAACCTGAAGTGAAGCATCGGAATCTATAACTAGTGTCACAGGAATGGTTCAAACCATAGACAGTAAGAAAAGTCAGTTTTCTTTTACTTAAGTCGGCATTGTGCCTTTTGTATTTAATTCCGATGCAATTTCTGTGATCCATCGTCATTATGAGGGTCAGAGTGATACAGTAAACCTGAAGTGAAGCATCGGAATCTATAACCAGTGTCACAGGAATGGTTCAAAACATAGACAGTAAGAAGAGTCAGTTTTCTTGTACTTAAGTCGGCATTGTGCCATTTGTATTTAATTCCGATGCAATATCTGTGTTTCATCGTCAATAAGAAGGTCAGAGGGATACAGTAAACATGAAGTGAAGCATCGGAATCTATAACTAGTGTCACAGGAATGGTTCAAATCATAGACAGTAAGAAGAGTCAGTTTTCTTGTACTTAAGTCGGCATTGTGCCTTTTGTATTTAATTCCGATGAAATTTCTGTGTTTCATCGTCATTAAGAAAGTCAGAGGGATACAGTAGACCTAAAGTGAAGCATCGGAATCTATAACTAGTGTCACAGGAATGGTTCAAAACATAGACAGTAAGAAGAGTCAGTTTTCTTCTACTTAGGTCGGCATTGTGCCTATTGTATTTAATTCCGATGCAATTTCTGTGTTTCGTCGTCAATAAGAAGGTCAAAGGGATACAGTAAACCTGAAGTGAAGTATCGGAATCTATAACTAGTGTCACAGGAATGGTTCAGATCATAGACAGTAAGAAGAGTCAGTTTTCTTGTACTTAAGTCGGCATTGTGCCTTTTCTATTTAAATACGATGCAATTTCTGTGTTCCATCGTCATTACGAAGGTCAGAGGGATACAGTAAACCTGAAGTGAAGCATCGGAATCTATAACTAGTGTCACAGGAATGGTTCAAAACATAGACAGTAAGAAGAATCAGTCTTCCTTTACATAAGTCGGCGTTGTGCCTTTTGTATTTAATTACAATGCATTTTCTGTGTTTCATCGTCAATAAGAAGGTCAGAGGGATACAGTAAACCCGAAGTGTAGCATCGGAAACTATAACTAGTGTCACAGGAATGGTTCAAAACATAGACAGTAAGAAGAGTCAGTTTTCTTGTACTTAAGTCGGCATTGTGCCTTTTGTATATAATTCCGATGCAATTTCTGTGTTTCATCGTCAATAAGAACGTCAGAGGGATGCAGTAATCCTGAAGAGAAGCATCGGAATCTGTAACTAGTGTCACAGAAATGGTTCAAAACATAGACAGTAAGAAGAGTCAGTTTTCTTGTTCTTAAGTCGGCTTTGTGCCTTTTGTATTAAATTCCGATGCAATTTCTGTGTTTCATCGTCAATACGGAGGTCAGAGGGATACAGTAAACCTGAAGTGAAGCATCGGAATCTGTAACTAGTGTCACAGGAATGGTTTAAAACATAGACATTAAGAAGAGTCAGTTTTCTTGTACTTGAGTCGGCATTGTGCCTTTTCTATTTCTTTTTGATTCAAATTCTGTGTTTCATCGTCAGTACGAATGTCAGAGGGATACAGTAAACCTGAAGTGAACCATCGGAACCTATAACTAGTGTCACAGGAATAATTCAAATCATAGACAGTAGGAAGAGTCAGTTTTCTTGTACTTAAGTCGGCATTGTGCCTTTTCTATTTAATTCCGATGCAATTTCTGTGTTTCATCGTCAATAAGATGGTCAGAGGGGAGGGATACAGTAAACCTGAAGTGAAGTATGGGATTCTATAACTAGTGTCACAGCAGTGGTTCAAAACATAGACAGTAAGAAGAGTCAGTTTTCTTGTTCATAAGTCGGCATTGTGCCTTTTGTATTTAATTCCGATGCAATTTCTGTGTTTCATCGTCAATAAGAAGGTCAGAGGGATACAGTAAACCTGAAGTGAAGCATCGGAAACTATAACTACTGTCACAGGAATGTTTCAAAACATAGACAGTAACAAGAGCCAGTCTTCTTGTACTTGAGTCGGCATTGTGCCTTTTGTATTTAATTCCGATGCAATTACTGTGTTTTATCGTCAATAAGAAGGTCAGAGATTTACAGTAAATCTATAGTGAAGCATCGGAATCTAAAACTAGTGTCACAGGAATGGTTCAAAACATAAACAGTAAGAAGAATCAGTCTTCCTTTACATAAGTCGGCGTTGTGCCTTTTGTATTTAATTACAATGCATTTTCTGTGTTTCATCGTCAATAAGAAGGTCAGAGGGATACAGTAAACCCGAAGTGTAGCATCGGAAACTATAACTAGTGTCACAGGAATGGTTCAAAACATAGACAGTAAGAAGAGTCAGTTTTCTTGTACTTAAGTCGGCATTGTGCCTTTTGTATATAATTCCGATGCAATTTCTGTGTTTCATCGTCAATAAGAACGTCAGAGGGATGCAGTAATCCTGAAGAGAAGCATCGGAATCTATAACTAATGTCACAAGAATGGTTCAAAACATAGACAGTAAGATGAGTCAGTTTTCTTGTACTTAAGTCGGCATTGTGCCTTTTGTATTTAATTCCGATGCGATTTCTGTGTTTCGTCGTCAATAAGAAGGTCGGAGGGATACAGTAAACCTGAAGTGAAGCATCGGAATCTATAACTAGTGGCACAGGAATGGTTCAAACATAGACATTAAGAAGAGTCAGCTCTCTTGTACGTAGGTCGGCATTGTGCCTATGTATTTAAATCCGATGCAATTTCTGTGTTTCGTCGTCAATAAGAAGGTCCAAGGGATACAGTAAACCTGAAGTGAAGCATTGGAATCTAAAACCGGTCTCACAGGAAAGGTTCAAAACGTAGACAGTAAGAAGAGCCAGTCTTCTTGTACTTGAGTCGGCATTGTGCCTTATCTATTAAATTCCGATGCTATTTCCGTGTTTCATCGTTAATAACAAGGTCAGAGGGATACAGTAAACCTGAAGTGAAGCATCGGAAACTATAACTAGTGTCACAGGAATGGTTCAAAACATAGACACTAAGAAGAGTCAGTTTTCTTGTACTTAAGTCGGCTTTGTGCCTTTTGTATTTATTTCCGATGCAATTTCTGTGTTATATTGTCTATAAGAAGGTCAGAGGGATACAGTAAACCTGAAGTGAACCAACGGAATCAATAACTAGTGTCACAGGTATGGTTCAAAACATAGACAGTATGATGAGCCAGCCTTCTTGTACATGAGTCGGCATTGTGCCTTTTGTGTTTAATTCCGATGCAATTTCTGTGTTTCATCGTCAATAAGGAGGTCAGAGTGATACAGTGAACCTGCAGTGAAGCATGGGAATCTATTACTAGTGTCACAGGAATGGTTTAAAACATAGACAGTAGGAAGAGCCAGTATTCTTGTACTTGAGACGGCATTGTGCCTTTTGTATTTAATTCCGATGCAATTTCTGTGTTTCATCGTCAATAAGAAGGTAAGAGGGATACAGTAAACCTGAAGTGAAGTATCAGAATCTATAACTAGTGTCACAGGAATGGTTCAAATCAGAGACAGTAAGAAGAGTCAGTTTTCTTGTACTTAAGTCAGCATTGTGCCTATTGTATTTAATTCCGATGCAATTTCTGTGTTTCATCGTCAATAAGAAAGTCAGAGGGATACAGTAGACCTGAAGTGAAGCATCGGAATCTATAACTAGTGTCACAGGAATGGTTCAAAACATAGACAGTAAGAAGAGTCAGTTTTCTTCTACTTAGGTCGGCATTGTGCCTATTGTATTTAATTCCGATGCAATTTCTGTGTTTCGTCGTCAATAAGAAGGTCAAAGGGATACAGTAAACCTGAAGTGAAGCATCGGAATCTATAACTAGTGTCACAGGAATGGTTCAAATCATAGACAGTAAGAAGAGTCAGTTTTCTTGTACTTAAGTCGGCATTGTGCCTTTTCTATTTAAATACGATGCAATTTCTGTGTTCCATCGTCAATACGAAGGTCAGAGGGATACAGTAAACCTGAAGTGAAGCATCGGAATCTATAACTAGTGTCACAGGAATGGTTCAAAACATAGACAGTAAAAAGAGCCAGCTCTCTTGTACTTGAGTCGGCATTGTGAATTTTGGATTTATTTCCGATGCAATTTATGTGTTTCATCGTCAATAAGAAGGTCAGATGGATACAGTAAACCTGAAGTGAAGCATCGGAATCTGTAACTAGTGTCACAGAAATGGTTCAAAACATAGACAGTAAGAAGAGTCAGTTTTCTTGTACTTAAGTCGGCTTTGTGCCTTTTGTATTATATTCCGATGCAATTTCTGTGTTTCATCGTCAATACGGAGGTCAGAGGGATACAGTAAACCTGAAGTGAAGCATCGGAATCTGTAACTAGTGTCACAGGAATGGTTTAAGACATAGACAGTAAGAAGAGTCAGTTTTCTTGTACTTGAGTCGGCACTGTGCCTTTTCTATTTCTTTTTGATTCAAATTCTGTGTTTCATCGTCAGTACGAATGTCAGAGGGATACAGTAAACCTGAAGTGAACCATCGGTACCTATAACTAGTGTCACAGGATTAATTCAAATCATAGACAGTAGGAAGAGTCAGTTTTCTTGTACTTAAGTCGGCATTGTGCCTTTTCTATTTAATTCCGCTGCAATTTCTGTGTTTCATCGTCAATAAGGAGGTCCGAGGGATATAGCAAACCTGAAGTGAAGCATCGGAATCTATAACTAGTGTCACAGAAATGGTTCAAAACATAGACAGTAAGAAGAGTCAGTTTTCTTGTACTTAAGTCGGCATTGTGATTTTTCTAATTAATTCCGATGCAATTTCTGTGTTTCATCGTCAATAAGATGGTCAGAGGGATACAGTAAACCTGAAGTGAAGTATGGGATTCTATAACTAGTGTCACAGCAGTGGTTCAAAACATAGACAGTAAGAAGAGTCAGTTTTCTTGTTCATAAGTCGGCATTGTGCCTTTTGTATTTAATTCCGATGCAATTTCTGTGTTTCATCGTCAATAAGAAGGTCAGAGGGATACAGTAAACCTGAAGTGAAGCATCGGAAACTATAACTAGTGTCACAGGAATGTTTCAAAACATAGACAGTAACAAGAGCCAGTCTTCTTGTACTTTAGTCGGCATTGTGCCTTTTGTATTTAATTCCGATGCAATTTCTGTGTTTTATCGTCAATAAGAAGGTCAGAGGGATACAGTAAATCTATAGTGAAGCATCGGAATCTAAAACTACTGTCACAGGAATGGTTCAAAACATAAACAGTAAGAAGAATCAGTCTTCTTGTACATAAGTCGGCGTTGTGCCTTTTGTATTTAATTACAATGCAATTTCTGTGTTTCATCGTCAATAAGAAGGTCAGAGGGATACAGTAAACCCGAAGTGTAGCATCGGAAACTATAACTAGTGTCACAGGAATGGTTCAAAACATAGACAGTAGGAAGAGTCAGTTTTCTTGTACTTAAGTCGGCATTGTGCCTCCTGTATATAATTCCGATGCAATTTCTGTGTTTCATCATCAATAAGAAGGTCAGAGGGATGCAGTAATCCTGAAGAGAAGCATCGGAATCTATAACTAATGTCCCAAGAATGGTTCAAAACATAGACAGTAAGATGAGTCAGTTTTCTTGTACTTAAGTCGGCATTGTGCCTTTTGTATTTAATTCCGATGCGATTTCTGTGTTTCGTCGTCAATAAGAAGGTCGGAGGGATACAGTAAACCTGAAGTGAAGCATCGGAATCTATAACTAGTGGCACAGGAATGGTTCAAGTATAGACATTAAGAAGAGTCAGCTCTCTTGTACGTAGGTCGGCATTGTGCCTATGTATTTAAATCCGATGCAATTTCTGTGTTTCGTCGTCAATAAGAAGGTCCAAGGGATACAGTAAACCTGAAGTGAAGCATTGGAATCTAAAACCGGTCTCACAGGAAAGGTTCAAAACGTAGACAGTAAGAAGAGCCAGTCTTCTTGTACTTGAGTCAGCATTGTGCCTTATCTATTGAATTCCGATGCTATTTCTGTGTTTCATCGTCAATAACAAGGTCAGAGGGATACAGTAAACCTGAAGTGAAGCATCGGAAACTATAACTAGTGTCACAGGAATGGTTCAAAACATAGACACTAAGAAGAGTCAGTTTTCTTGTACTTAAGTCGGCTTTGTGCCTTTTGTATTTAATTCCGATGCAATTTCTGTGTTTCATTGTCAATAAGAAGGTCAGAGGGATACAGTAAACCTGAAGTGAAGCATCGGAATCTATAACTAGTGTCACAGGAATGGTTCAAACATAGACAGTAAGAAGTGTCAGACTTCTTTTACTTAGGTCGGCATTGTGCCTATCGTATTAATTCCCGCTGCAATTTCTGTGTTTCATCGTCAATAAGAGGGTCAGAGGGATACAGTAAACCTGAAGTGAAGCATCGTAATCTATAACTAGTGGCACAGGAATGGTTCAAAACATAGACTCTAAGAAGAGTCAGTTTTCTTGTCCTTAAGTCGGAATTGTGCCTTTTCTATTTAATTCCGATGCAATTTCTGAGTTTCATCGTCAATAAGAAGGTCAGAGGGATACAGTAACCTGAAGTGAACCAACGGAATCAATAACTAGTGTCACAGGAATGGTTCAAAACATAGACAGTATGATGAGCCAGCCTTCTTGTACTTGAGTCGGCATTGTGCCTTTTGTGTCTAATTCCGATGCAATTTCTGTGTTTCATCGTCAATAAGGATGTCAGAGTGATACAGTGAACCTTGCAGTGAAGCATGGGTATCTATTACTAGTGTCACAGGAATGGTTCAAAACATAGACAGTAGGAAGAGCCAGTATTCTTGTACTTGAGACGGCATTGTGCCTTTTGTATTTAATTCCGATGCAATTTCTGTGTTTCATCGTCAATAAGAAGGTAAGAGGGATACAGTAAACCTGAAATGAAGCATCCCAATCTAAAACTAGTGTCACAGGAATGGTTCAAAACATAGACAGTAAGAAGAGTCAGTCTTTTCGTACTTAAGTCGGCATTGTGCCTATTGCATTTAATTCCGATGCAATTTCTGTGTTTCATCAACAATAAGAAAGTCAGAGTTATACAGTAAACATGAAGTGAAGCATCTGAATCTATAACTAGTGTCACAGGAATGGTTCAAAACATAGACAGTAAGAAGAGTCAGTGATCTTGTACTTAAGTCGGCATTGTGAATTTTGTATTTAATTATGATGCAATTTCTGTGTTTCATCGTCAATAAGAAGGTCAGAGGGAAGCAGTAATCCTGAAGAGAAGCATCGGAATCTATAACTAATGTCACAAGAATGGTTCAAAACATAGACAGTAAGATGAGTCAGTTTTCTTGTACTTAAGTCGGGATTGTGCCTTTTGTATTTAATTCCGATGCGATTTCTGTGTTTCGTCATCAATAAGAAGGTCGGAGGGATACGGTAAACCTGAAGTGAAGCATCGGAATCTATAACTAGTGGCACAGGAATGGTTCAAACATAGACATTAAGAAGAGTCAGCTCTCTTGTACGTAGGTCGGCATTGTGCCTATGTATTTAAATCCGATGCAATTTCTGTGTTTCGTCGTCAATAAGAAGGTCCAAGGGATACAGTAAACCTGAAGTGAAGCATTGGAATCTAAAACCGGACTCACAGGAAAGGTTCAAAACGTAGACAGTAAGAAGAGCCAGTCTTCTTGTACTTGAGTCGGCATTGTGCCTTATCTATTGAATTCCGATGCTATTTCTGTGTTTCATCGTCAATAACAAGGTCAGAGGGATACAGTAAACCTGAAGTGAAGCATCGGAAACAATAACTAGTGTCACAGGAATGGTTCAAAACATAGACACTAAGAAGAGTCAGTTTTCTTGTACTTAAGTCGGCTTTGTGCCTTTTGTATTTAATTCCGATGCAATTTCTGTGTTTCATTGTCAATAAGAAGGTCAGAGGGATACAGTAAACCTGAAGTGAACCAACGGAATCAATAACTAGTGTCACAGGAATGGTTCAAAACATAGACAGTATGATGAGCCAGCCTTCTTGTACTTGAGTCGGCATTGTGCCTTTTGTGTTTAATTCCGATGCAATTTCTGTGTTTCATCGTCAATAAGGAGGTCAGAGTGACACAGTGAACCTGCAGTGAAGCATGGGAATCTATTACTAGTGTCACAGGAATGGTTCAAAACATAGACAGTAGGAAGAGCCAGTATTCTTGTACTTGAGACGGCATTGTGCCTTTTGTATTTAATTCCGATGCAATTTCTGTGTTTCATCGTCAATAAGAAGGTAAGAGGGATACTGTAAACCTGAAACGAAGCATCCCAATCTAAAACTAGTGTCACAGGAATGGTTCAAAACATAGACAGTAAGAAGAGTCAGTCTTTTCGTACTTAAGTCGGCATTGTGCCTATTGCATTTAATTCCGATGCAATTCCTGTGTTTCATCGTCAATAAGAAAGTCAGAGTTATACAGTAAACATGAAGTGAAGCATCTGAATCTATAACTAGTGTCACAGGAATGGTTCAAAACATAGACAGTTAGAAGAGTCAGTTTCCTTGTACTTAAGTCGGCATTGTGATTTTTGTATTTAATTCCGATGCAATTTCTGTGTTTCATCGTCAATAAGAAGGTCAGAGGGATACAGTAAACCTGAAGTGAAGTATCGGAATCTATAACTAGTGTCACAGGAATGGTTCAAATCAGAGACAGTAAGAAGAGTAGGTTTTCTTGTACTTAAGTCAGCATTGTGCCTATTGTATTTAATTCTGATGCAATTTCTGTGTTTCATCGTCAATAAGAAAGTCAGAGGGATACAGTAGACCTGAAGTGAAGCATCGGAATCTATAACTAGTGTCACAGGAATGGTTCAAAACATAGACAGTAAGAAGAGTCAGTTTTCTTCTACTTAGGTCGGCATTGTGCCTATTGTATTTAATTCCGATGCAATTTCTGTGTTTCGTCGTCAATAAGAAGGTCAAAGGGATACAGTAAACCTGAAGTGAAGTATCGGAATCTATAACTAGTGACACAGGAATGGTTCAAATCATAGACAGTAAGAAGAGTCAGTTTTCTTGTACTTAAGTCGGCATTGTGCCTTTTCTATTTAAATACGATGCAATTTCTGTGTTCCATCGTCAATACGAAGGTCAGAGGGATACAGTAAACCTGAAGTGAAGCATCGGAATCTAAAACTAGTGTCACAGGAATGGTTCAAAACATAGACAGTAAAAAGAGCCAGCTCTCTTGTACTTGAGTCGGCATTGTGAATTTTGGATTTATTTCCGATGCAATTTATGTGTTTCATCGTCAATAAGAAGGTCAGATGGATACAGTAAACCTGAAGTGAAGCATCGGAATCTGTAACTAGTGTCACAGAAATGGTTCAAAACATAGACAGTAAGATGAGTCAGTTTTCTTGTACTTAAGTCGGCATTGTGCCTTTTGTATTTAATTCCGATGCGATTTCTGTGTTTCGTCGTCAATAAGAAGGTCGGAGGGATACAGTAAACCTGAAGTAAAGCATCGGAATCTATAACTAGTGGCACAGGAATGGTTCAAACATAGACATTAAGAAGAGTCAGTTCTCTTGTACGTAGGTCGGCATTGTGCCTATGTATTTAAATCCGATGCAATTTCTGTGTTTCGTCGTCAATAAGAAGGTCCAAGGGATACAGTAAACCTGAAGTGAAGCATTGGAATCTAAAACCGGTCTCACAGGAAAGGTTCAAAACGTAGACAGTAAGAAGAGCCAGTCTTCTTGTACTTGAGTCGGCATTGTGCCTTATCTATTGAATTCCGATGCTATTTCTGTGTTTCATCGTCAATAACAAGGTCAGAGGGATACAGTAAACCTGAAGTGAAGCTTCGGAATTTATAACTAGTGTCACAGGAATGGTTCAAAACATAGACACTAAGAAGAGTCAGTTTTCTTGTACTTAAGTCGGCTTTGTGCCTTTTGTATTTAATTCCGATGCAATTTCTGTGTTTCATTGTCAATAAGAAGGTCAGAGGGATACAGTAAACCTGAAGTGAACCAACGGAATCAATAACTAGTGTCACAGGAATGGTTCAAAACATAGACAGTATGATGAGCCAGCCTTCTTGTACTTGAGTCGGCATTGTGCCTTTTGTGTTTAATTCCGATGTAATTTCTGTGTTTCATCGTCAATAAGGAGGTCAGAGTGATACAGTGAACCTGCAGTGAAGCATGGGAATCTATTACTAGTGTCACAGGAATGGTTCAAAACATAGACAGTAGGAAGAGCCAGTATTCTTGTACTTGAGACGGCATTGTGCCTTTTGTATTTAATTCCGATGCAATTTCTGTGTTTCATCGTCAATAAGAAAGTCAGAGGGATACAGTAGACCTGAAGTGAAGCATCGGAATCTATAACTAGTGTCACAGGAATGGTTCAAAACATAGACAGTAAGAAGAGTCAGTTTTCTTCTACTTAGGTCGGCATTGTGCCTATTGTATTTAATTCCGATGCAATTTCTGTGTTTCGTCGTCAATAAGAAGGTCAAAGGGATACAGTAAACCTGAAGTGAAGTATCGGAATCTATAACTAGTGTCACAGGAATGGTTCAAATCATAGACAGTAAGAAGAGTCAGTTTTCTTGTACTTAAGTCGGAATTGTGCCTTTTCTATTTAAATACGATGCAATTTCTGTGTTCCATCGTCAATACGAAGGTCAGAGGGATACAGTAAACCTGAAGTGAAGCATCGGAATCTAAAACTAGTGTCACAGGAATGGTTCAAAATATAGACAGTAAAAAGAGCCAGCTCTCTTGTACTTGAGTCGGCATTGTGAATTTTGGATTTATTTCCGATGCAATTTATGTGTTTCATCGTCAATAAGAAGGTCAGATGGATACAGTAAACCTGAAGTGAAGCATCGGAATCTGTAACTAGTGTCACAGAAATGGTTCAAAACATAGGCAGTAAGAAGAGTCAGTTTTCTTGTACTTAAGTCGGCTTTGTGCCTTTTGTATTAAATTCCGATGCAATTTCTGTGTTTCATCGTCAATACGGAGGTCAGAGGGATACAGTAAACCTGAAGTGAAGCATCGGAATCTGTAACTAGTGTCACAGGAATGGTTTAAAACATAGACAGTAAGAAGAGTCAGTTTTCTTGTACTTGAGTCGGCACTGTGCCTTTTCTATTTCTTTTTGATTCAAATTCTGTGTTTCATCGTCAGTACGAATGTCAGAGGGATACAGTAAACCTGAAGTGAACCATCGGTACCTATAACTAGTGTCACAGGAATAATTCAAATCATAGACAGTAGGAAGAGTCAGTTTTCTTGTACTTAAGTCGGCATTGTGCCTTTTCTATTTAATTCCGATGCAATTTCTGTGTTTCATCGTCAATAAGGAGGTCAGAGGGATATAGCAAACCTGAAGTGAAGCATCGGAATCTATAACTAGTGTCACAGAAATGGTTCAAAACATAGACAGTAAGAAGAGTCAGTTTTCTTGTACTTAAGTCGGCATTGTGCCTTTTCTAATTAATTCCGATGCAATTTCTGTGTTTCATCGTCAATAAGATGGTCAGAGGGATACAGTAAACCTGAAGTGAAGTATGGGATTCTATAACTAGTGTCACAGCAGTGGTTCAAAACATAGACAGTAAGAAGAGTCAGTTTTCTTGTTCATAAGTCGGCATTGTGCCTTTTGTATTTAATTCCGATGCAATTTCTGTGTTTCATCGTCAATAAGAAGGTCAGAGGGATACAGCAAACCTGAAGTGAAGCATCGGAAACTATAACTAGTGTCACAGGAATGTTTCAAAACATAGACAGTAACAAGAGCCAGTCTTCTTGTACTTTTGTCGGCATTGTGCCTTTTGTATATAATTCCGATGCAATTTCTGTGTTTCATCATCAATAAGAAGGTCAGAGGGATGCAGTAATCCTGAAGAGAAGCATCGGAATCTATAACTAATGTCACAAGAATGGTTCAAAACATAGACAGTAAGATGAGTCAGTTTTCTTGTACTTAAGTCGGCATTGTGCCTTTTGTATTTAATTCCTATGCGATTTCTGTTTTTCGTCGTCAATAAGAAGGTTGGAGGGATACAGTAAACCTGAAGTGAAGCATCGGAATCTATAACTAGTGGCACAGGAATGGTTCAAACATAAGCATTAAGAAGAGTCAGCTCTCTTGTACGTAGGTCGTCATTGTGCCTATGTATTTAAATCCGATGCAATTTCTGTGTTTCGTCGTTAATAAGAAAGTCCAAGGGATACAGTAAACCTGAAGTGAAGCATTGGAATCTAAAACCGGTCTCACAGGAAAGGTTCAAAACGTAGACAGTAAGAAGAGCCAGTCTTCTTGTACTTGAGTCGGCATTGTGCCTTATCCATTGAATTGCGATGCTATTTCTGTGTTTCATCGTCAATAACAAGGTCAGAGGGATACAGTAAACCTGAAGTGAAGCATCGCAAACTATAACTAGTGTCACAGGAATGGTTCAAAACATAGACACTAAGAAGAGTCAGTTTTCTTGTACTTAAGTCGGCTTTGTGCCTTTTGTATTTAATTCCGATGCAATTTCTGTGTTTCATTGTCAATAAGAAGGTCAGAGGGATACAGTAAACCTGAAGTGAAGCATCGGAATCTATAACTAGTGTCACAGGAATGGTTCAAACATAGACAGTAAGAAGTGTCAGACTTCTTTTACTAGGGCGGGATTGTGCCTATCGTATTAATTTCCGATGCAATTTCTGTGTTTCATCGTCAATAAGAGAGTCAGAGGGATACAGTAACCCTGAAGTGAAGCATCGTAATCTATAACTAGTTGCACAGGAATGGTTCAAAACATAGACTCTAAGAAGAGTCAGTTTTCTTGTCCTTAAGTCGGAATTGTGCCTTTTCTATTTAATTCCGATGCAATTTCTGAGTTTCATCGTCAATAAGAAGGTCAGAGGGATACAGTAAACCTGAAGTGAAGCAACGGAATCAATAACTAGTGTCACAGGAATGGTTCAAAACATAGACAGTATGATGAGCCAGCCTTCTTGTACTTGAGTCGGCATTGTGCCTTTTGTGTCTAATTCCGATGCAATTTCTGTGTTTCATCGTCAATAAGAAGGTAAGAGGGATACAGTAAACCTGAAATGAAGCATCCCAATCTAAAACTAGTGTCACAGGAATGGTTCAAAACATAGACAGTAAGAAGAGTCAGTCTTTTCGTACTTAAGTCGACATTGTGCCTATTGCATTTAATTCCGATGCAATTTCTGTGTTTTATCGTCAATAAGAAAGTCAGAGTTATACAGTAAACATGAAGTGAAGCATCTGAATCTATAACTAGTGTCACAGGAATGGTTCAAAACATAGACAGTAAGAAGAGTCAGTGATCTTGTACTTAAGTCGGCTTTGTGCCTTTTGTATTTAATTCCGATGCAATTTCTGTGTTTCATTGTCAATAAGAAGGTCAGAGGGATACAGTAAACCTGTAGTGACGCATCGGAATCTATAACTAGTGGCACAGGAATGATTCAAAAGATAGACAGTAAGAAGAGTCAGTTTTCTTGAACTTAGGTCGGCATTTTGCCTTTTGTATTTAATTCCGATGCAATTTCTGTGTTTCGTCGTCAATAAGAAGGTCCAAGGGATACAGTAAACCTGAAGTGAAGGATCGGAATCCAAAACCGGTCTCACAGGAAAGGTTCAAAACGTAGACAGTAAGAAGAGCCAGTCTTCTTTTACTTGAGTCGGCATTGTGCCTTTTCTATTGAATTCCGATGCAATTTCTGTGTTTCATCGTCAATAAGAAGGTCAGAGGGATACAGTAAACCTGAAGTGAAGTATCGGAATCTATAACTAGTGTCACAGGAATGGTTCAAATCATAGACAGTAAGAAGAGTCGGTTTTCTTGTACTTAAGTTGGCATTGTGCCTTTTGAATTTAATTCCGATACAATTTCTGTGTTTCATCGTCAATAAGGAGGTCAGAGGGATACAGTAAACCTGAAGGGAAGCATCGGAATCTATAACTAGTGTCACAGGAATGGTTCAAAACATAGACAGTAAGAAGAGTCAGTTTTCTTTTACTTAAGTCGGCATTGTGCCTTTTGTATTTAATTCCGATGCCATTTCTGTGTTTCACCGTCAATAAGAAGATCAGAGGGATACAGTAAACCTGAAGTGAAGCATCGGAATCTCTAACCAGTGCCACAGGAATGGTTCAAAACATAGACAGTAAGAAGAGTCAGTTTTGTTGTACTTTAGTCGGCATTGTGCCATTTGTATTTAATTCCGATGCAATTTCTGTTTTATCGTCAATAAGAAGGTCAGAGGGATACAGTAAACCTGAAGTAAAGCATCGGAATCTATAACTAGTGTCACAGGAATGGTTCAAAACATAGACAGTAAGAAGAATCAGTCTTCTTGTACATAAGGCGGCATTGTGCTTTTTGTGTTTAATTACGATGCAATTTCTGTGTTTCATCGTCAATAAGAAGGTCAGAGGGATACAGTAAACCCGAAGTGTAGCATCGGAAACTATAACTAGTGTCACAGGAATGGTTCAAAACATAGACAGTAGGAAGAGTCAGTTTTCTTGTACTTAAGTCGTCATTGTGCCTTTTGTATATAATTCCGATGCAATTTCTGTGTTTCATCGTCAATAAGAAGGTCAGAGGGATGCAGTAATCCTGAAGAGAAGCATCGGAATCTATAACTAATGTCACAAGAATGGTTCAAAACATAGACAGTAAGATGAGTCAGTTTTCTTGTACTTAAGTCGGCATTGTGCCTTTTGTATTTAATTCCGATGCGATTTCTGTGTTTCGTCGTCAATAAGAAGGTCGGAGGGATACAGTAAACCGGAAGTGAAGCATTGGAATCTAAAACCGATCTCACAGGAAAGGTTCAAAACGTAGACAGTAAGAAGACCCAGTCTTCTTGTACTTGAGTCGGCATTGTGCCTTATCTAATGAATTCCGTTGCTATTTCTGTGTTTCATCGTCAATAACATGGTCAGAGGGATACAGTAAACCTGAAGTGAAGCATCGGAAACTATAACTAGTGTCACAGGAATGGTTCAAAACATAGACACTAAGAAGAGTCAGTTTTCTTGTACTTAAGTCGGCTTTGTGCCTTTTGTATTTAATTCCGATGCAATTTCTGTGTTTCATTGTCAATAAGAAGGTCAGAGGGATACAGTAAACCTGAAGTGAAGCATCGGAATCTGTAACTAGTGTCACAGGAATGGTTCAAAACATAGACAGTAAGAAGAGTCAGTGTTCTTGTACTTAAGTCGGCATTGTGAATTTTGTACTTAATTCTGATGCAATTTCTGTGTTTCATCGTCAATAAGAAGGTCAGAGGGATACAGTAAACCTGTAGTGAAGCATCGGAATCTATAACAAGTGTCACAGGAATGATTCAAAAGATAGACAGTAATAAGTGTCAGTTTTCTTGAACTTCGGTCGGCATTTTGCCTTTTGTATTTAATTCCGATGCAATTTCTGTGTTTCGTCGTGAATAAGAAGGTCCACGGGATACAGTAAACCTGAAGTGATGGATCGGAATCCAAAACCGGTCTCACAGGAAAGGTTCAAAACGTAGACAGTAAGAAGAGCCAGTCTTCTTGTACTTGAGTCGGCATTGTGCCTTTTCTATTGAATTCCGATGCAATTTCTGTGTTTCATCGTCAATAAGAAGGTCAGAGGGATACAGTAAACCTGAAGTGAAGTATCGGAATCTATAACTAGTGTCACAGGAATGGTTCAAATCATAGACAGTAAGAAGAGTCGGTTTTCTTGTACTTAAGTTGGCATTGTGTCTTTTGTATTTAATTCCGATACAATTTCTGTGTTTCATCGTCAATAAGAAGGTCAGAGGGATACAGTAAACCTGAAGGGAAGCATCGGAATCTATAACTAGTGTCACAGGAATGGTTCAAAACATAGACAGTAAGAAGAGTCAGTTTTCTTTTACTTAAGTCGGCATTGTGCCTTTTGTATTTAATTCCGATGCAATTTCTGTGTTTCATCGTCAATAAGAAGATCAGAGGGATACAGTAAACTTGAAGTGAAGCATCGGAATCTCTAACCAGTGCCACAGGAATGGTTCAAAACATAGACAGTAAGAAGAGTCAGTTTTGTTGTACTTTAGTCGGCATTGTGCCATTTGTATTTAATTCCGATGCAATTTCTGTGTTTCATCGTCAATAAGAAGGTCAGAGGGATACAGTAAACCTGAAGTGAAGCATCGGAATCTATAACTAGTGTCACAGGAATGGTTCAAAACATAGACAGTAAGAAGAATCAGTCTTCTTGTACATAAGTCGGCATTGTGCTTTTTGTGTTTAATTACGATGCAATTTCTGTGTTTCATCGTCAATAAGAAGGTCAGAGGGATACAGTAAACCCGAAGTGTAGCATCGGAAACTATAACTAGTGTCACAGGAATGGTTCAAAACATAGACAGTAGGAAGAGTCAGTTTTCTTGTACTTAAGTCGGCATTGTGCCTTTTGTATATAATTCCGATGCAATTTCTGTGTTTCATCGTCAATAAGAAGGTCAGAGGGATGCAGTAATCCCGAAGAGAAGCATCGGAATCTATAACTAATGTCACAAGAATGGTTCAAAACATAGACAGTAAGATGAGTCAGTTTTCTTGTACTTAAGTCGGCATTGTGCCTTTTGTATTTAATTCCGATGCGATTTCTGTGTTTCGTCGTCAATAAGAAGGTCGGAGGGATACAGTAAACCGGAAGTGAAGCATTGGAATCTAAAACCGATCTCACAGGAAAGGTTCAAAACGTAGACAGTAAGAAGACCCAGTCTTCTTGTACTTGAGTCGGCATTGTGCCTTATCTAATGAATTCCGATGCTATTTCTGTGTTTCATCGTCAATAACATGGTCAGAGGGATACAGTAAACCTGAAGTGAAGCATCGGAAACTATAACTAGTGTCACAGGAATGGTTCAAAACATAGACACTAAGAAGAGTCAGTTTTCTTGTACTTAAGTCGGCTTTGTGCCTTTTGTATTTAATTCCGATGCAATTTCTGTGTTTCATTGTCAATAAGAAGGTCAGAGGGATACAGTAAACCTGAAGTGAAGCATCGGAATCTATAACTAGTGTCACAGGAATGGTTCAAAACATAGACAGTAGGAAGAGCCAGTATTCTTGTACTTAAGTCGGCAATGTGCCTATTGCATTTAATTCCGATGCAATTTCTGTGTTTCATCGTCAATAAGAAAGTCAGAGTTATACAGTAAACATGAAGTGAAGCATCTGAATCTATAACTAGTGTCACAGGAATGGTTCAAAACATAGACAGTAAGAAGAGTCAGTGTTCTTGTACTTAAGTCGGCATTGTGAATTTTGTATTTAATTCTGATGCAATTTCTGTGTTTCATCGTCAATAAGAAGGTCAGAGGGATACAGTAAACCTGTAGTGAAGCATCGGAATGTATAACAAGTGTCACAGGAATGATTCAAAAGATAGACAGTAATTAGAGTCAGTTTTCTTGAACTTAGGTCGGCATTTTGCCTTTTGTATTTAATTCCGATGCAATTTCTGTGTTTCGTCGTGAATAAGAAGGTCCACGGGATACAGTAAACCTGAAGTGATGGATCGGAATCCAAAACCGGTCTCACAGGAAAGGTTCAAAACGTAGACAGTAAGAAGAGCCCGTCTTCTTGTACTTGAGTCGGCATTGTGCCTTTTCTATTGAATTCCGATGCAATTTCTGTGTTTCATCGTCAATAAGAAGGTCAGAGGGATACAGTAAACCTGAAGTGAAGTATCGGAATCTATAACTAGTGTCACAGGAATGGTTCAAATCATAGACAGTAAGAAGAGTCGGTTTTCTTGTACTTAAGTTGGCATTGTGTCTTTTATATTTAATTCCGATACAATTTCTGTGTTTCATCGTCAATAAGAAGGACAAAGGGATACAGTAAACCTGAAGTGAAGTATCGGAATCTATAACTAGTGTCACAGGAATGGTTCAAATCATAGACAGTAAGAAGAGTCAGTTTTCTTGTACTTAAGTCGGGATTGTGCCTTTTCTATTTAAATACGATGCAATTTCTGTGTTCCATCGTCAATACGAAGGTCAGAGGGATACAGTAAACCTGAAGTGAAGCATCGGAATCTATAACTAGTGTCACAGGAATGGTTCAAAACATAGACAGTAAAAAGAGCCAGCTCTCTTGTACTTGAGTCGGCATTGTGCCTTTTAGGTTTATTTCCGATGCAATTTCTGTGTTTCATCGTCAATAAGAAGGTCAGATGGATACAGCAAACCTGAAGTGAAGCATCGGAATCTGTAACTAGTGTCACAGAAATGGTTCAAAACATAGACAGTAAGAAGAGTCAGTTTTCTTGTACTTGAGTCGGCATTGTGCCTTTTCTATTTCTTTTTGATTCAAATTCTGTGTTTCATCGTCAGTACGAATGTCAGAGGGATACAGTAAACCTGAAGTGAACCATCGGAACCTATAACTAGTGTCACAGGAATAATTCAAATCATAGACAGTAGGAAGAGCCAGTTTTCTTGTACTTAAGTCGGCATTGTGCCTTTTCTATTTAATTCCGATGCAATTTCTGTGTTTCATCGTCAATAAGGAGGTCAGAGGGATATAGCAAACCTGAAGTGAAGCATCGGAATCTATAACTAGTGTCACAGAAATGGTTCAAAACATAGACAGTAAGAAGAGTCAGTTTTCTTGTACTTGAGTCGGCATTGTGCCTTTTCTATTTCTTTTTGATTCAAATTCTGTGTTTCATCGTCAGTACGAATGTCAGAGGGATACAGTAAACCTGAAGTGAACCATCGGAACCTATAACTAGTGTCACAGGAATAATTCAAATCATAGACTGTAGGAAGAGTCAGTTTTCTTGTACTTAAGTCGGCACTGTGCCTTTTCTATTTAATTCCGATGCAATTTCTGTGTTTCATCGTCAATAAGGAGGTCAGAGGGATATAGCAAACCTGAAGTGAAGCATCGGAATCTATAACTAGTGTCACAGAAATGGTTCAAAACATAGACAGTAAGAAGAGTCAGTTTTCTTGTACTTAAGTCGGCATTGTGCCTTTTCTATTTAATTCCGATGCAATTTCTGTGTTTCATCGTCAATAAGATGGTCAGAGGGATACAGTAAACCTGAAGTGAAGTATGGGATTCTATAACTAGTGTCACAGCAGTGGTTCAAAACATAGACAGTAAGAAGAGTAGAGTTTCGTTGTTCATAAGTCGGCATTGTGCCTTTTGTATTTAATTCCGATGCAATTTCTGTGTTTCATCGTCAATAAGAAGGTCAGAGGGATACAGTAAACCTGGAGTGAAGCATCGGAAACTGTAACTAGTGTCACAGGAGTGTTTCAAAACATAGACAGTAACAAGAGCTAGTCTTCTTGTACATGAGTCGGCATTGTGCGTTTTGTATTTAACTCCGATGCAATTTCTGTGTTTTATCGTCAATACGAACGTCAGAGGGATACAGTAAGTCTATAGTGAAGCATCGGAATCTAAAACTAGTGTCACAGGAATGGTTCAAAGCATAAACAGTACGAAGATGCAGTCATCTTGTACATAAGTCGGCATTGTGCCTTTTGTATTTAATTACAATGCAATTTCTGTGTTTCATCGTCAATAAGAAGGTCAGAGGGATACAGTAAACCCGAAGTGTAGCATCGGAAACTATAACTAGTGTCATAGGAATGGTTCAAAACATAGACAGTAGGAAGAGTCAGTTTTCTTGTACTTAAGTCGGCATTGTGCCTTTTGTATATAATTCCGATGCAATTTCTGTGTTTCATCGTCAATAAGAAGGTCAGAGGGATGCAGTAATCCTGAAGAGAAGCATCGGAATCTATAACTAATGTCACAAGAATGGTTCAAAACATAGACAGTAAGATGAGTCAGTTTTCTTGTACTTAAGTCGGCATTGTGCCTTTTGTATTTAATTCCGATGCGATTTCTGTGTTTCGTCGTCAATAAGAAGGTCGGAGGGATACAGTAAACCTGAAGTGAAGCATCGGAACCTATAACTAGTGGCACAGGAATGGTTCAAAGCATAGACATTAAGAAGAGTCAGTTCTCTTGTACGTAGGTCGGCATAGTGCCTATGTATTTAAATCCGATGCAATTTCTGTGTTTCGTCGTCAATAAGAAGGTCCAAGGGATACAGTAAACCTGAAGTGAAGCATTGGAATCTAAAACCGGTCTCACAGGAAAGGTTCAAAACGTGGCCAGTAAGAAGAGCCAGTCTTCTTGTACTTGAGTCGGCATTGTGCCTTATCTATTGAATTCCGATGCTATTTCTGTGTTTCATCGTCAATAACAAGGTCAGAGGGATACAGTAAACCTGAAGTGAAGCATCGGAAACTATTACTAGTGTCACAGGAATGGTTCAAAACATAGACACTAAGAAGAGTCAGTTTTCTTGTACTTAAGTCGGCTTTGTGCCTTTTGTATTTAATTCCGATGCAATTTCTGTGTTTCATTGTCAATAAGAAGGTCAGAGGGATACAGTAAACCTAAAGTGAAGCATCGGAATCTATAACTAGTGTCACAGGAATGGTTCAAAACATAGACAGTAAGAAGTGTCAGACTTCTTTTACTTAAGTCGGCATTGTGCCTATCGTATTAATTTCCGATGCAATTTCTGTGTTTCATCGTCAATAAGAAAGTCAGAGGGATACAGTAAACCTGAAGTGAAGCATCGGAATCTATAACTAGTGGTACCGGAATGGTTCAAAACATAGACTCTAAGAAGAGTCAGTTTTCTTGTTCTTAAGTCGGAATTGTGCCTTTTCTATTTAATTCCGATGCAATTTCTGAGTTTCATCGTCAATAATAGGGTCAGAGGGATACAGTAAACCTGAAGTGAAGCAACGGAATCAATAACTAGTGTCACAGGAATGGTTCAAATCATAGACAGTATGATGAGCCAGCCTTCTTGTACTTGAGTCGGCATTGTGCCTTTTGTGTTTAATTCCGATGCAATTTCTGTGTTTCATCGTCAATAAGTAGGTCAGAGTGATACAGTGAACCTGCAGTGAAGCATGGGAATCTATTACTAGTGTCACAGGAATGGTTCAAAACATAGACAGTAGGAAGAGCCAGTATTCTTGTACTTGAGACGGCATTGTGCCTTTTGTATTTAATTCCGATGCAATTTCTGTGTTTCATCGTCAATAAGAAGGTAAGAGGGATACAGTAAACCTGAAATGAAGCATCCCAATCTAAAACTAGTGTCACAGGAATTGTTCAAAACATAGACAGTAAGAGGAGTCAGTCTTTTCGTACTTAAGTCGGCATTGTGCCTATTGCATTTAATTCCGATGCAATTTCTGTGTTTCATCGTCAATAAGAAAGTCAGAGTTATACAGTAAACATGAAGTGAAGCATCTGAATCTATAACTAGTGTCACAGGAATGGTTCAAAACATAGACAGTATGAAGAGTCAGTGTTCTTGTACTTAAGTCGGCATTGTGAATTTTGTATTTAATTATGATGCAATTTCTGTGTTTCATCGTCAATAAGAAGGTCAGAGGGATACAGTAAACGTGTAGTGAAGCATCGGAATCTATAACTAGTGTCACAGGAATGATTCAAAAGATAGACAGTAAGAAGAGTCAGTTTTCTTGAACTTAGGTCGGCATTTTGCCTTTTGTATTTAATTCCGATGCAATTTCTGTGTTTCGTCGTCAATAGGAAGGTCCAAGGGATACAGTAAACCTGAAGTGAAGGATCGGAATCCAAAACCGGTCTCACAGGAAAGCTTCAAAACGTAGACAGTAAGAAGAGCCAGTCTTCTTGTACTTGAGTCGGCATTGTGCCTTTTCTATTGAATTCCGATGCAATTTCTGTGTTTCATCGTCAATAAGAAGGTCAGAGGGATACAGTAAACCTGAAGTGAAGTATCGGAATCTGTAACTAGTGTCACAGGAATGGTTCAAATCATAGCCAGTAAGAAGAGTCTGTTTTCTTGTACTTAAGTTGGCATTGTGCCTTTTGTATTTAATTCCGATACAATTTCTGTGTTTCATCGTCAATAAGAAGGTCAGAGGGATACAGTAAACCTGAAGTGAAGCATCGGAATCTATAACTAGTGTCACAGGAATGGTTCAAAACATAGACAGTAAGAAGAGTCAGTTTTCTTTTACTTAAGTCGGCATTGTGCCTTTTGTATTTAATTCCGATGCAATATCTGTGTTTCATCGTCAATAAGAAGGTCAGAGGGATACAGTAAACCTGAAGTGAAGCAACGGAATCTCTAACCAGTGCCACAGGAATGGTTCAAAACATAGACAGTAAGAAGAGTCAGTTTTGTTGTACTTAAGTCGGCATTCTGCCATTTGTATTTAATTCCGATGCAATTTCTGTGTTATATCGCCAATACGAAGGTCAGAGGGATACAGTAAACCTGAAGTGAAGCATCGGAATCTATAACTAGTGTCACAGGAATGGTTCAAAACATATACAGTAGGAAGAGTCAGTTTTCTTGTACTTAAGTCGGCATTGTGCCTTTTGTATATAATTCCGATGCAATTTCTGTGTTTCATCGTCAATAAGAAGGTCAGAGGGATGCAGTAATCCTGAAGAGAAGATATCGGAATCTATAACTAATGTCACAAGAATGGTTCAAAACATAGACAGTAAGATGAGTCAGTTTTCTTGTACTTAAGTCGGCATTGTGCCTTTTGTATTTAATTTCGATGCGATTTCTGTGTCTCGTCG
Organism: Schistocerca americana; assembly: GCF_021461395.2. NCBI lineage: Eukaryota > Metazoa > Arthropoda > Insecta > Orthoptera > Acrididae > Schistocerca > Schistocerca americana. Next base: position 765,790,710 of record NC_060123.1, read on the forward strand.
TCAATAAGAAGGTCCAAGGGATACAGTAAACCTGAAGTGAAGCATTGGAATCTAAAACCGGTCTCACGGGAAAGGTTCAAAACGTAGACAGTAAGAAGACCCAGTTTTCTTGTACTTGATTCGGCATTGTGCCTTATCTAATGAATTCCGATGCTATTTCTATGTTTCATCGTCAATAACAAGGTCAGAGGGATACAGTAAACCTGAAGTGAAGCATCGGAAACTATAACTAGTGTCACAGGAATGGTTCAAAACATAGACACTAAGAAGAGTCAGTTTTCTTGTACTTAAGTCGGCTTTGTGCCTTTTGTATTTAATTCCGATGCAATTTCTGTGTTTCATTGTCAATAAGAAGGTCAGAGGGATACAGTAAACGTGAAGTGAAGCATCGGAATCTATAACTAGTGTCACAGGAATGGTTCAAAACATAGTCAGTAAGAAGTGTCAGACTTCCTTTACTTAAGTCGGCATTGTGCCTATCGTATTAATTTCCGATGCAATTTCTGTGTTTCATCGTCAATAAGAAAGTCAGAGGTATACAGTAAACCTGAAGTGAAGCATCGGATACTATAACTAGTGGCACAGGAATGGTTCAAAACATAGACACTAAGAAGAGTCAGTTTTCTTGTTCTTAAGTCGGAATTGTGCCTTTTCTATTTAATTCCGATGCAATTTCTGAGTTTCATCGTCAATAAGAAGGTCAGAGGGATACAGTAAACCTGAAGTGAAGCAACGGAATCAATAACTAGTGTTACAGGAATGGTTCAAAACATAGACAGTATGATGAGCCAGCCTTTTTGTACTTGAGTCGGCATTGTGCCTTTTGTGTTTAATTCCGATGCAATTTCTGTGTTTCATCGTCAATAAGGAGGTCAGAGTGATACAGTGAACCTGAAGTGAAGCATGGGAATCTATTACTAGTGTCACAGGAATGGTTCAAAACATAGACAGTAGGAAGAGCCAGTATTCTTGTACTTGAGACGGCATTGTGCCTTTTGTATTTAATTCCGATGCAATTTCTGTGTTTCATCGTCAATAAGAAGGTAAGAGGGACACAGTAAACCTGAAAAGAAGCATCCCAATCTAAAACTAGTGTCACAGGAATGGTTCAAAACATAGACAGTAAGAAGAGTCAGTGTTCTCGTACTTAAGTCGGCATTTTGCCTATTGCATTTAATTCCGATGCAATTTCTGTGTTTCATCGTCAATAAGAAAGTCAGAGTTATACAGTAAACATGAAGTGAAGCATCTGAATCTGTAACTAGTGTCACAGGAATGGTTCAAAACATAGGCAGTAAGAAGAGTCAGTGTTCTTGTACTTAAGTCGGCATTGTGAATTTTGTATTTAATTCTGATGCAATTTATGTGTTTCATCGTCAATAAGAAGGTCAGAGGGATACAGTAAACCTGTAGTGAAGCATCGGAATCTATAACTAGTGTCACAGGAATGATTCAAAAGATAGACAGTAATAAGAGTGAGTTTTCTTGAACTTAGGTCGGCATTTTGCCTTTTGTATTTAATTCCGATGCAATTTCTGTGTTTCGTCGTCAATAAGAAGGTCCAAGGGATACAGTAAACCTGAAGTGATGGATCGGAATCCAAAACCGGTCTCACAGGAAAGGTTCAAAACGTAGACAGTAAGAAGAGCCAGTCTTCTTGTACTTGAGTCTGCATTGTGCCTTTTCTATTGAATTCCGATGCAATTTCTGTGTTTCATCGTCAATAAGAAGGTCAGAGGGATACAGTAAACCTGAAGTGAAGTATCGGAATCTATAACTATTGTCACAGGAATGGTTCAAATCATAGACAGTAAGAAGAGTCGGTTTTCTTGTACTTAAGTTGGTATTTTGCCTTTTGTATTTAATTCCGATACAATCTCTGTGTTTCATCGTCAATAAGAAGATCAGAGGGAAACAGTAAACCTGAAGTGAAGCATCGGAATCTATAACTAGTGTCACAGGAATGGTTCAAAACATAGACAGTAAGAAGAGTCAGTTTTCTTTTACTTAAGTCGCCATTGTGCCTTTTGTATTTAATTCCGATGCAATTTCTGTGTTTCATCGTCAATAAGAAGGTCAGAGGGATACAGTAAACCTGAAGTGAAGCATCGGAATCTATGACTAGTGTCACAGGAATGGTTCAAACATAGTCAGTAAGAAGAGTCAGTTTTCTTGTACTTAATTCGGCATTGTGCCTTTTGTATTTAATTCCGATGCAATTTCTGTGTTTCATCGCCATCAAGAAGGTCAGAGGGATACAGTAAACTTGAAGTGAAGCATCGGAATCTATAACTAGTGTCACAGGATTGGTTCAAAACACAGACAGTAAGAAGAGTCAGTTCACTTGTACTTAATTCGGCATTGTGCCTTTTGTATTTAATTCCGATGCAATTTCTGTGTTTCATCGTCAATAAGAAGGTCAGAGGGATACACTAAACTTGAAGTGAAGCATCGAAATCCATAATTGGTGTCACAACAATGGTTCAAAACATAGACAGTTGGAAGAGTCAGTTTACTTGTACTTAAGTTGGCATTGTGCCATTTGTATTTAATTCCGATGCAATTTCTGTGTTTCATCGTCAATAAGAAGGTCAGAGGGATACAGTAAACCTGATGTGAAGCATCGAAATCTATAACTAGTGTCACAGGAATGGTTATAAACATAGACCATAAGAAGAGTCAGTTTTCTTGTACTTAAGTCGGCATTGTGACTTTTGTATTTAATTCCGATGCAATTTCTGTGTTTCATCGTCAATAAGAAGTTCAAAGGGATACAGTAAACCTGAAGTGAAGCATCGGAATCTATAACTAGTGTCACAGGAAAGGTTCAAAACATAGACGGTAAGTAGAGTCAGTCTTCTTGTACATAAGTCGGCATTGTGCCTTTTGTATTTAATTCCGATGCAATTTCTGTGTTTCATCGTCAATAAGAAGGTCAGGGAGATACAGTAATCACGAAGTGAAGCATAGGATTTTTGTAACTAGTGTCACAGGAATGGTTCAAAACATAGGCAGTAAGAAGAGTCAGTTTACTTGTACTTAAGTTGGCATTGTGCCTTTTGTATTTAATTCCGATGCAATTTCTGTGTTACATCGTCAATAAGAAAGTCAGAGGGATACAGAAAAACCTTAAGTGAAGCATCGGAATCTATAACTAGTGTCACAGGGATGGTTCAAAACATAGACAGTAAGAAGAGTCAGTTTTCTTGTACTTACGTCAACATTGTGATTTTAGTATTTAATTCAGTTGCAATTTCTGTGTTCCATCGTCAATAAGAAGGTCAGAGGGATACAGTAAACCTGAAGTGAAGCATCGGAATCTATAACTAGTGTCACAGGAATGGTTCAAAACATAGACAGTAAGAAGACTCAGTCTTCATGTACTTAAGTCGGCATTGTGCCTATTGCATTTAATTCCGATGCAATTTCTGTGTTTCATCGTCAATAAGAAAGTCAGAGGGATACAGTAAACCTGAAGTGAAGCATCAGAATCTATAACTAGTGTCACGGGAATGGTTCAAAGCATAGACAGTAAGAAGAGTCAGTTTTCTTGTACTTAAGTCGGCATTGTGATTTTTGTATTTAATTCCGATGCAATTTCTGTGTTTCATCGTCATCAAGAAGGTCAGAGGAATACAGTAAACCTGAAGTGAAGCATCGGAATCTATAACTAGTGTCACAGGATTGGTTCAAAACACAGACAGTAAGAAGAGTCAGTTTTCTTGTACTTAAGTCGGCATTGTGCCTTTTGTATTTAATTCCGATGCAATTTCTGCGTTTCATCATCAACAAGAAGGTCAGAGGGATACAGTAAACCTGAAGTGAAGCATCGGAATCTATAACTAGTGTCACAGGAATGGTTCAAAAGATAGACAGTAAGAAAAGTCAGTTTTCTTGTACTTAAGACGGCATTTTACCTTTTGTTTTTAATTCCGATGCAATTTCTGTGTTTCGTCGTCAATAAGAAGATCCAAGGGATACAGTAAACCTGAAGTGAAGCATCGGAATCTAAAACCGGTCTCACAGGAAAGGTTCAAAACGTAGACAGTAAGAAGAGCCAGTCTTCTTGTACTTGAGTCGGCATTGTACTTTTTCTATTGAATTCCGATGCAATCTCTGTTTCATCGTCAATAAGAATGTCAGAGGGCTACAGTAACCCTGAAGTGAAGTGTCGGAATCTATAACGAGTGTCACAGGAATGGTTCAACCCATAGACTGTAAGAAGAGTCAGTTTTCTTGTACTTAAGTCGGCATTGTGCCTTTTGTATTTAATTCCGATACAGTTTCTGTGTTTCATCGTCAATAAGAAGGTCAGAGGGATACAGTAAACCTGAAGTGAAGCATCGGAATCTATCACTAGTGTCACAGGAATGGTTCAAAACATAGACAGTAAGAAGGATCAGTTTTCTTTTACTTAAGTCGGCATTGTGCCTTTTGTATTTAGTTTCGATGCAATTTCTGTGTTTCATCGTCAATGAGAAGGTCAGAGGGATACAGTAATCCTGAACTGAAGCATAGGAATCTGTAACTAGTGTCACAGGAATGGGTCAAATCATAGACAGTAAGAAGAGTCAGTTTACTTGTACTTAAGTCGGCATTGTGCCTTTTGTATTTAATTCCGATGCAATTTCAGTGTAACATCGTCAATAAGAAGGTCAGAGGGATACAGTAAACCTGAAGTGAAGCATCGGAATCTATAACTAGTGTCACAGGAATGGTTCAAAACATAGACAGTAAGAAGAGTCAGTTTTCTTGTACTTACGTCAACATTGTGATTTTTGTATTTAATTCCGTTGCAATTTCTGTGTTTCGTCGTCAATAAGAAGGTCAGAGGGATACAGTAAACCTGAAGTGAAGCATCGGAATCTATAACTATTGTCACAGGAATGGTTCAAAGCATAGACGGTAAGAAGAGTCAGTCTTCATGTACTTAAGTCGGCATTGTGCCTATTGCATTTAATTCCGATGCAATTTCTGTGTTTCATCGTCAATAAGAAAGTCAGAGGGATACAGTAAACCTGAAGTGAAGCATCAGAATCTATAACTAGTGTCACAGGAATGGTTCAAAACATAGACAGTAAGAAGAGTCAGTTTTCTTGTACTAAAGTCGGCATTGTGATTTTTGTATTTAATTCCGATGCAATTTCTGAGTTTCATCGTCAACAAGTAGGTCAGAGGGATACAGTAAACCTGAAGTGAAGCATCGGAATATATAACTAGTGTCACAGGAATGGTTCAAGACATAGACAGTAAGAAGGGTCAGAGTTCTTTTACTTAAGTCGGCATTGTGCCATTTGTATTTAATTCCAATGCTATTTCTGTGTTTCATCGTCAATAAGAAGGTCAGAGGGATACAGTATACCTGAAGTGAAGCATCGGAATCTATACCCAGTGTCACAGAAATGGTTGAAAATATAGACGGTAAGAAGAGTCAGTTTTCTTGTACTTAGGTCGGCGTTGTGAATATTGTATTTAATCCCGATGCAATTTCTGTGTGTCGTCGTCAATAAGAAGGTCCAAGGGATACAGTAATCCTGAAGTGAAGCATCGGAGTCTAAAACCGGTCTCACAGGAAAGGTTCAAGACGTAGACAGTAAGAAGAGCCAGTCTTCCTGTACTTGAGTCGACATTGTGCCTTTTGTATTGAATTCCGATGCAATTTCTTTGTTTCATCGTCAATAAGAAGGTGGGAGGGATACAGTAAACCTGAAGTGAAGCATCGGAATCTATAACTAGTGTCTTAGAAATGGCTCAAAACATACACAGTAAGAAGAGTCAGTTTACTTGTACTTAATTCGGCATTGTGCCTTTTGTATTTAATTCCGATGCAATTTCTGTGTTTCATCGTCAATAAGAATTTCAGAGGGATACAGTAAACCTGATGTGAAACATCGGAATCTATAACTAGTGTCACAGGAATGGTTCAAACATAGACAGTAAGAAGAGTCAGTTTTCTTGTACTTAAGTCGGCATTGTGCCTATTGTATTGAATTCCGATGCAATTTCAGTGTTTCATCGTCAATAAGAAGGTCAGAGGGATACAGTAAACCAGAAGTGAAGCATCGGAATCCATAACTAGAGTCACAGGAATGGTTCAAAACATAGACAGTAAGAAGATTCAGTTTTCTTGTACTGAAGTCGGCATTGTGCCTTTTGTATTTAATTCCGACGCAATTTCCGTGTTTCATCGTCAATAAGAAGGTCAGAGGGATACAGTAAACCTGAAGTGAAGCATCGGAATCTATAACTAGTGTCACAGGAATAATTCAAAATATAGACAGTAAGAAGAGTCGGTTTTCTTGTACTTAAGTCGGCAATGTACCTTTTGCATTTAATTCCGATGAAATTTCTGTGTTTCATCGTCAGTAAGAAGGTCGGAGGGATACAGTAAACCTGAAGTGAAGCAACGGAATCTATGACTAGTGTCATAGGAATGGTTCAAAGCATAGACAGTAAGAAGAGTCAGTTTTCTTGTACTTAAGTCATCATTGTGCATTTTGTTATTAATTCCGATGAAATTCCTGTGTTTCATCGTCAACAAGAAGGTCAGAGGCACACAGTAAACCTGAAGTGAAGCATCGGAATCTATAACTAGTGTCACATAAATGGTTCAAAACATACTCAGGAAGAAGAGTCAGTTTACTTGTACTTAATTCGGCATTGTGCCTTTTTTATTTAATTCTGATGCAATCTCTGTGTTTCATCGTCAATACGAAGGTCAGAGGGATACACTAAACTTGAAGTGAAGCATCGGAATCCGAAACTAGTGTCACAGGAATGGTTCAAAACATAGACAGTAGGAAGAGTCATTTTACTTGTATTTAAGTTAGCCTTGTGCCTTATGTATTTGATTCCGATGCAATTTCTGTGTTTCATCGTCAATAAGAAGGTCAGAGGGATACAGTAAACCTGATGTGAAGCATCGGAATCTATAACTAGTGTCACAGGAATGGTTCAAAACATAGACCGTAAGAAGAGTCAGTTTTCTTGTACTTAAGTCGGCATTGTGCCTTTTGTATATAATTCCGATGCAATTTCTGTGTTTCATCGTCAATAAGAAGGTCAGAGGGATACTGTAAACCTGAAGTGAAGCTTCGGAATCTATAATAAGTGTCACAGGAAAGGTTCCAAACATAGACAACAAGAAGAGCTAGTCTTCCTGTACTTAAGTCGGCATTGTGCCTTTTGTATTTAATTCCGATGCAATTTCTATGTTTCATCGTCAATAAGAAGGTCAGAGGGAAACAGTAATCCTGAAGTGAAGCATCGGAATCTGTAACTAGTGTCACAGGAATGGTTCATAACATAGGCAGTAAGAAGAGTCAGTTTACTTGTGCTTAAGTCAGCATTCTGCCTTTTGTATTTAATTCCGATGCAATTTCTGTGTTTCATCGTCAATAAGATGGTCAGAGGGATACAGAAAAACCTTAGGTGAAGCATCGGAAGCTATAACTATTGTCACAGGAATGGTTCAAAACATAGACAGTAAGAAGTGTCAGTTTTCTTTTACTTAAGTCGGCATTGTGCCTTTTGTATTTAATTCCGACGCAATTTCTGTGTTTCATCGTCAATAAGAAGGTCAGGGGGATACAGTAAACCTGAAGTGAAGCATCGGAATCTATAACCAGTGTCACTGAATCGGTTCAAAACATAGACAGTAAGAAGAGTCATTTTTCTTGTACTTAGGTCGGCATTGTGCCTTTTGTATTTAATTCCGATGCAATTTCAGTGTTTCGTCGTCAATAAGAAGGTCCAAGGGATACAGTAAACCTGAGGTGAACAATCGGAATCTAAAACCGGTCCCACGGGAAGGTTCAGGACGTAGACAGTAAGCAGAGCCAGTCTTCTTGTACTTGAGTCGGCATTGTGCCTTTTGTATTTAATTCCGATGCAATTTCTGTGTTTCATCATCAGCACGAAGGTCAGAGGGATACAGTAAACCTGAAGCGAAGCATCGGAATCTAGAACTAGTGTCACAGGAATGGTTCAAAAGATAGACAGTAAGAAGAGTCAGTTTTCTTGTACTTAAGTCGGCATTTTGCCTTTTGTATTTAATTTCGATGCAATTTCTGTGTTTCGTCGTCAATACGAAGATCCAAGGGATACAGTAAACCTGAAGTGAAGCATCGGAATCTAAAACCGGTCTCACAGGAAAGGTTCAAAACGTAGCCAGTCTTCTTGTACTTGAGTCGGCATTGTGGATTTTATATTGAATTCCGATGCAATTTCTGTGTTTCATCGTCAATAAGAAGGTCAGAGGGATACAGTAAACCTGAAGTGAAGTATCGGAATCTATAACGAGTGTCACAGGAAAGGTTCAAATCATAGACTGTAAGAACAGTCAGTTTTCTTGTCCTTAAGTCGGCATTGTGCCTTTTGTATTTAATTCCGATGCAATTTCTGTGTTTCATCGTCAATAAGAAAGTCAGAGGGATACAGTAAACCTGAAGTGAAGCATCAGAATCTATAACTAGTGTCACGGGAATGGTTCAAAGCATAGACAGTAAGAAGAGTCAGTTTTCTTGTACTTAAGTCGGCATTGTGATTTTTGTATTTAATTCCGATGCAATTTCTGTGTTTCATCGTCATCAAGAAGGTCAGAGGGATACAGTAAACCTGAAGTGAAGCATCGGAATCTATAACTAGTGTCACAGGATTGGTTCAAAACACAGACAGTAAGAAGAGTCAGTTTTCTTGTACTTAAGTCGGCATTGTGCCTTTTGTATTTAATTCCGATGCAATTTCTGCGTTTCATCATCAACAAGAAGGTCAGAGGGATACAGTAAACCTGAAGTGAAGCATCGGAATCTATAACTAGTGTCACAGGAATGGTTCAAAAGATAGACAGTAAGAAAAGTCAGTTTTCTTGTACTTAAGTCGGCATTTTACCTTTTGTTTTTAATTCCGATGCAATTTCTGTGTTTCGTCGTCAATAAGAAGATCCAAGGGATACAGTAAACCTGAAGTGAAGCATCGGAATCTAAAACCGGTCTCACAGGAAAGGTTCAATACGTAGACAGTAAGAAGAGCCAGTCTTCTTGTACTTGAGTCGGCATTGTACTTTTTCTATTGAATTCCGATGCAATCTCTGTGTTTCATCGTCAATAAGAGTGTCAGAGGGATACAGTAACCCTGAAGTGAAGTGTCGGAATCTATAACGAGTGTCACAGGAATGGTTCAACCCATAGACTGTAAGAAGAGTCAGTTTTCTTGTACTTATGTCGGCATTGTGCCTTTTGTATTTAATTCCGATACAGTTTCTCTGTTTCATCGTCAATAAGAAGGTCAGAGGGATACAGTAAACCTGAAGTGAAGCATCGGAATCTATCACTAGTGTCACAGGAATGGTTCAAAACATAGACAGTAAGAAGGATCAGTTTTCTTTTACTTAAGTCGGCATTGTGCCTTTTGTATTTAGTTTCGATGCAATTTCTGTGTTTCATCGTCAATAAGAAGGTCAGAGGGATACAGTTATCCTGAACTGAAGCATAGGAATCTGTAACTAGTGTCACAGGAATGGTTCAAATCATAGACAGTAAGAAGAGTCAGTTTACTTGTACTTAAGTCGGCATTGTGCCTTTTGTATTTAATTCCGTTGCAATTTCAGTGTAACATCGTCAATAAGAAGGTCAGAGGGATACAGTAAACCTGAAGTGAAGCATCGGAATCTATAACTAGTGTCACCGGAATGGTTCAAAACATAGACAGTAAGAAGAGTCAGTTTTCTTGTACTTACGTCAACATTGTGATTTTTGTATTTAATTCCGTTGCAATTTCTGTGTTTCGTCGTCAATAAGAAGGTCAGAGGGATACAGTAAACCTGAAGTGAAGCATCGGAATCTATAACTAGTGTCACAGGAATGGTTCAAAGCATAGACGGTAAGAAGAGTCAGTCTTCATGTACTTAAGTCGGCATTGTGCTTATTGCATTTAATTCCGATGCAATTTCTGTGTTTCATCGTCAATAAGAAAGTCAGAGGGATACAGTAAACCTGAAGTGAAGCATCAGAATCTATAACTAGTGTCACAGGAATGGTTCAAAACATAGACAGTAAGAAGAGTCAGTTTTCTTGTACTAAAGTCGGCATTGTGATTTTTGTATTTAATTCCGATGCAATTTCTGAGTTTCATCGTCAACAAGGAGGTCAGAGGGATACAGTAAACCTGAAGTGAAGCATCGGAATATATAACTAGTGTCACAGGAATGGTTCAAGACATAGACAGTAAGAAGGGTCAGAGTTCTTTTACTTAAGTCGGCATTGTTCCATTTGTATTTAATTCCAATGCTATTTCTGTGTTTCATCGTCAATAAGAAGGTCAGAGGGATACAGTAAACCTGAAGTGAAGCATCGGAATCTATACCCAGTGTCACAGGAATGGTTGAAAATATAGACGGTAAGAAGAGGCAGTTTTCTTGTACTTAGGTCGGCGTTGTGCCTATTGTATTTAATTCCGATGCAATTTCTGTGTGTCGTCGTCAATAAGAAGGTCCAAGGGATACAGTAATCCTGAAGTGAAGCATCGGAGTCTAAAACCGGTCTCAGAGGAAAGGTTCAAGACGTAGACAGTAAGAAGAGCCAGTCTTCCTGTACTTGAGTCGACATTGTGCCTTGTGTATTGAATTCCGATGCAATTTCTTTGTTTCATCGTCAATAAGAAGGTGGGAGGGATACAGTAAACCTGAAGTGAGGCATCGGAATCCATAACTAGTGTCACAGGAATGGTTCAAAACATAGACAGTAAGAAGAGTCAGTTTACTTGTACTTAAGTTGGCATTGTGCCTTTTGTATTTAATTCCGATGCAATTTCTGTGTTTCATCGTCAATAAGAATTTCAGAGGGATACAGTAAACCTGATGTGAAACATCGGAATCTATAACTAGTGTCACAGGAATGGTTCAAACATAGACAGTAAGAAGAGTCAGTTTTCTTGTACTTAAGTCGGCATTAAGCCTATTGTATTGAATTCCGATGCAATTTCAGTGTTTCATCGTCAATAAGAAGGTCAGAGGGATACAGTAAACCAGAAGTGAAGCATCGGAATCCATAACTAGAATCACAGGAATGGTTCAAAACATAGACAGTAAGAAGATTCAGTTTTCTTGTACTTAAGTCGGCATTGTGCCTTTTGTATTTAATTCCGACGCAACTTCCGTGTTTCATCGTCAATAAGAAGGTCAGAGGGATACAGTAAACCTGAAGTGAAGCATCGGAATCTATAACTAGTGTCACAGGAATAATTCAAAATATAGACAGTAAGAAGAGTCGGTTTTCTTGTACTTAAGTCGGCAATGTGCCTTTTGCATTTAATTCCGATGAAATTTCTGTGTTTCATCGTCAGTAAGAAGGTCGGAGGGATACAGTAAACCTGAAGTGAAGCAACGGAATCTATGACTAGTGTCATAGGAATGGTTCAAAGCATAGACAGTAAGAAGAGTCAGTTTTCTTAAACTTAAGTCATCATTGTGCATTTTGTTATTAATTCCGATGAAATTCCTGTGTTTCATCGTCAACAAGAAGGTCAGAGGCACACAGTAAACCTGAAGTGAAGCATCGGAATCTATAACTAGTGTCACATAAATGGTTCAAAACATACTCAGGAAGAAGAGTCAGTTTACTTGTACTTAATTCGGCATTGTGATTTTTTATTTAATTCTGATGCAATCTCTGTGTTTCATCGTCAATACGAAGGTCAGAGGGATACACTAAACTTGAAGTGAAGCATCGGAATCCGAAACTAGTGTCACAGGAATGGTTCAAAACATAGACAGTAGGAAGAGTCATTTTACTTGTATTTAAGTTGGCCTTGTGCCTTATGTATTTGATTCCGATGCAATTTCTGTGTTTCATCGTCAATAAGAAGGTCAGAGGGATACAGTAAACCTGATGTGAAGCATCGGAATCTATAACTAGTGTCACAGGAATGGTTCAAAACATAGACCGTAAGAAGAGTCAGTTTTCTTGTACTTAAGTCGGCATTGTGCCTTTTGTATATAATTCCGATGCAATTTCTGTGTTTCATCGTCAATAAGAAGGTCAGAGGGATACTGTAAACCTGAAGTGAAGCTTCGGAATCTATAACTAGTGTCACAGGAAAGGTTCAAAACATAGACAACAAGAAGAGCTAGTCTTCCTGTACTTAAGTCGGCATTGTGCCTTTTGTATTTAATTCCGACGCAATTTCTATGTTTCATCGTCAATAAGAAGGTCAGAGGGAAACAGTAATCCTGAAGTGAAGCATCGGAATCTGTAACTAGTGTCACAGGAATGGTTCATAACATAGGCAGTAAGAAGAGTCAGTTTACTTGTGCTTAAGTCGGCATTCTGCCTTTTGTATTTAATTCCGATGCAATTTCTGTGTTTCATCGTCAATAAGATGGTCAGAGGGATACAGAAAAACCTTAGGTGAAGCATCGGAAGCTATAACTATTGTCACAGGAATGGTTCAAAACATAGACAGTAAGAAGTGTCAGTTTTCTTTTACTTAAGTCGGCATTGTGCCTTTTGTATTTAATTCCGACGCAATTTCTGTGTTTCATCGTCAATAAGAAGGTCAGAGGGATACAGTAAACCTGAAGTGAAGCATCGGAATCTATAACCAGTGTCACTGAATCGGTTCAAAACATAGACAGTAAGAAGAGTCATTTTTCTTGTACTTAGGTCGGCATTGTGCCTTTTGTATTTAATTCCGATGCAATTTCAGTGTTTCGTCGTCAATAAGAAGGTCCAAGGGATACAGTAAACCTGAGGTGAACAATCGGAATCTAAAACCGGTCCCACGGGAAGGTTCAGGACGTAGACAGTAAGCAGAGCCAGTCTTCTTGTACTTGAGTCGGCATTGTGCCTTTTGTATTGAATTCCGATGCAATTTCTGTGTTCCATCGTCAATAAGAAGGTTAGAGGGATACAGTAAACCTGAAGTGAAGCATCGGAATTCATAACTAGTGTCACAGGAATGGTTCAAAACATAGACAGTAAGAAGAGTCAGTTTTCTAGTACTTAAGTCGGCATTGTGATTTTTGTATTTAATTCCGATGCAATTTCTGAGTTTCATCGTCAACAAGAAGGTCAGAGGGATACAGTAAACCTGAAGTGAAGCATCGGAATATATAACTAGTGTCACAGGAATGGTTCAAAACACAGACAGTAAGAAGAGCCAGTCTTCTTGTACCTAAGTCGGCATTGTGCCTTTTGTATTTAATTCCGATGCAATTTCTGTGTTTCATCATCAGCACGAAGGTCAGAGGGATACAGTAAACCTGAAGCGAAGCATCGGAATCTAGAACTAGTGTCACAGGAATGGTTCAAAAGATAGACAGTGAGAAGAGCCAGTTTTCTTGCACTTAAGTCGGCATTTTGCCTTTTGTATTTAATTTCGATGCAATTTCTGTGTTTCGTCGTCAATACGAAGATCCAAGGGATACAGTAAACCTGAAGTGAAGCATCGGAATCTAAAACCGGTCTCACAGGAAAGGTTCAAAACGTAGCCAGTCTTCTTGTACTTGAGTCGGCATTGTGGCTTTTATATTGAATTCCGATGCAATTTCTGTGTTTCATCGTCAATAAGAAGGTCAGAGGGATACAGTAAACCTGAAGTGAAGTATCGGAATCTATAACGAGTGTCACAGGAAAGGTTCAAATCATAGACTGTAAGAACAGTCAGTTTTCTTGTCCTTAAGTCGGCATTGTGCCTTTTGTATTTAATTCCGATACAGTTTCTGTGTTTCATCGTCAATAAGAAGGTCAGAGGGATACAGTAAACCTGAAGTGAAGCATTCGAATCTATAACTAGTGTCACAGGAATGGTTCAAAACATATACAGTGAGAAATGTCAGATTTCTTTTACTTAAGTCGGCATTGTGCCTTTTGTATTTAATTCCGATGCTATTTCTGTGTTTCATCGTCAATAAGAAGGTCAGAGGGATACAGTAAACCTGAAGTGAAGCATCGGAATCTATAACCAGTGTCACAGGAATGGTTCAAAAAATAGACGGTAAGAAGAGTCAGTTTTCTTGTACTTAGGTCGGCATTGTGAATATTGTATTTAATTCCGATGCAATTTCTGTGTGTCGTCGTCAATAAGAAGGTCCAAGTTATACAGTAATCCTGAAGTGAAGCATCGGAATCTAAAACCGGTCTCACAGGAAAGGTTAAAGTCGTAGACAGTAAGAAGAGCCAGTCTTCTTGTACTTGAGTCGGCATTGTGCCTTTTGTATTGAATTCCGATACACTTTCTGTATTTCATCGTGAATAAGAAGGTCAGAGGGATACAATAATCTTGAAGTGAGGCATCGGAATCCATAACTAGTGTCACAGGAATGGTTCAAAACATAGACAGTAAGAAGAGTCAGTTTACTTGTACTTAAATTGGCATTGTGCCTTTTGTATTTAATTCCGATGCAATTTCTGTGTTTCATCGTCAATAAGAATGTCAGAGGGATACAGTAAACCTGATGTGAAGCATCGGAATCTATAACTAGTGTCACAGGAATGGTTCAAAACATAGACAGTAAGAAGAGTCAGTTTTCTTGTACTTAAGTCGGCATTGTGCCTATTGTATTGAATTCCGATGCAATTTCAGTGTTTAATCGTCAATAAGAAGGTCAGAGGGATACAGTAAACCAGAAGTGAAGCATCGGAATCCATAACTAGTGTCACAGGAATGGTTCAAAACATAGACAGTAAGAAGATTCAGATTTCTTGTACTTAAGTCGGCGTTGTGCCTTTTGTATTTAATTCCGATGCAATATCTGTGTTTCATCGTCAATAAGAAGGTCAGAGGGATACAGTAAACCTGAAGTGAAGCATCGGAATCTATAACTAGTGTCTCAGGAATAATTCAAAATATAGACAGTAAGAAGAGTCAGTTTTCTTGTACTCAAGTCGGCATTTTGTCTTTTGTATTTAATTCCGGTGAAATTTCTGTGTTTCATCGTCAATAAGGAGGTCGGAGGGATACAGTAAACCTGAAGTGAAGCATCGGAATCTATGACTAGTGTCACAGGAATGGTTCAAAGCATAGACAGTAAGAAGAGTCAGTTTTCTTGTACTTAAGTCAACATTGTGGATTTTGTTATTAATTCCGATGAAATTCCTGTGTTTCATCGTCAACAAGAAGGTCAGAGGCATACAGTAAACCTGAAGTGAAGCATCGGAATCTATAACTAGTGTCACAGGAATGGTTCGAAACATACACAGTAAGAAGAGTCAGTTTACTTGTACTTAATTCGGCATTGTGCCTTTTTTATTTAATTCCGATGCAATTTCTGTGTTTCATCGTCAATACGATGGTCAGAAGGATACACTAAACTTGAAGTGAAGCATCGGAATCCGTAACTAGTGTCACAGGAATGGTTCAAAACATAGACAGTAGGAAGAGTCAGTTTACTTGTACTTAAGTTGGCATTGTGCCTTATGTATTTAATTCCGATGCAATTTCTGTGTTTCATCGTCAATAAGAAGGTCAGAGGGTTACAGTAAACCTGATGTGAAGCATCGGAATCTATAACTAGTTTCACAGGAATGGTTCAAAACATAGACCGTAAGAAGAGTCAGTTTTCTTGTACTTAAGTCGGCATTGTGCCTTTTGTATTTAATTCCGATACAATTTCTGTGTTTCATCGTCAATAAGAAGGTCAGAGGGATACAGTAAACCTGAAGTGAAGCTTCGGAATCTATAACTAGTGTCACAGGAAAGGTTCAAAACATAGACAGCAAGAAGAGCTAGTCTTCCTGTACTTAAGTCGGCATTGTGCCTTTTGTATTTAATTCCGATGCAATTCATCGTCAATAAGAAGGTCAGAGGGAAACAGTAATCCTGAAGTGAAGCATCGGAATCTGTAACTAGTGTCAAAGAAATGGTTCAAAACATAGACAGTAAGAAGATTCAGTTTACTTGTGCTTAAGTCGGCATTCTGCCTTTTGTATTTAATTCCGATGCAATTTCTGTGTTTCGTCGTCAATAAGAAGGTCCAAGGGATACAGTAAACCTGAAGTGAACCACCGGAATCTAAAACCGGTCCCACGGGAACGTTGAAGACGTAGACAGTAAGAAGAGTCAGTTTACTTGTGCTTAAGTCGGCATTGTGCCTTTTGTATTTAATTCCGATGCAATTTCTGTGTTTCATCGTCAATAAGAAGGTCAGAGGGATACAGTAAACCTGAAGTGAAGCATCGGAATCTATAACTAGTGTCACAGGAATGATTCAAAACATAGACAGTAAGATGAGTCAGCGTTCTTGTATTTAAGTCGGCATTGTGCCTTTTGTATTTAATTCCGATGCAATTTCTGTGTTTCATCGTCAATAAGAAGGTCAGAGGGATACAGTAAACCTGAAGTGAAGCATCGGAATCTATAACTAGTGTCAAAGGAATGGTTCAAAACATGTGTGTTGGGGTTTATGGGCGCTCAACATCGAGGTCATCAGCGCCCTGGTTCAAAACATACACAGTAAGAAGAGTCAGTTTACTTGTACCTAATTCGGCATTGTGCCTTTTGTATGTAATTCCGATGCAATTTCTGTGTTTCATCGTCAATAAGAAGGTCAGAGGGATACACTAAACTTGAGGTGAAGTATCGGAATCCATAACTAGTGTCACAGGAAAGGTTCAAAACATAGACACTAAGAAGAGTCAGTCTTCGTGTACTTAAGTCGGCATTGAGCCTTTTGTATTTAATTCCGATGCAATTTCTGTGTTTCATCGTCAATAAGAAGGTCAGAGGGATATAGTAATCCTGAAGTGAAGCATCGGAATCTGTAACTAGTCTCACAGGAATGGTTCAAAGCATAGACAGTAAGAAGTGTCTGTTTACTTGTACTTAAGTCGGCATTGTGCCTTTTGTATTTAATTCCGATGCAATATCTGTGTTTCATCGTCAATAAGAAGGTCAGAGGGATACAGTAAACCTGAAGTGAAGCATCGGAATCTATAACTAGTGTCACAGGAATGGTTCAGAACTTAGACAGTAAGAAGAGTCAGTTTCCTTGTATTTATGACGGCATTGTGGCCTTTGTATTTTTAATTCCGATGCAATTTCTGTGTTTCATCGTCAATAAGACGGTCAGAGGGATACAGTAAACCTGAGATGAAGCATCAGAATCCGTAACTAATGTCACAGGAATGGTTCAAAACATAGACAGTAAGAAGAGTCTGTTTTTTTGTACTTAAGTCGGCATTGTGCCTTTTCTATTTAATTCCGGTGCAATTTCTGTGTTTCATCGTCAATAAGAAGGTCCAAGGGATACAGTAAACCTGAAGTGATGCATCGGAATCCATAACTAGTGTCACAGGAATGGTTCAAAGCATTTACAGTAAGAAGAGTCAGTTTTCTTGTACTTAAGTCAGCATTGTGCCTTTTCTATTTAATTCCGATGCAATTTCTGTGTTTCATCGTCAATAAGAAGGTCAGAGGGATACAGTAAACCGGAAGTGAAGCAACGGAATCTATAACTAGTGTCACAGGAATGGTTCAAAACATAGACAGTAAGATGAGACAGCCTTCTTGTACTTGAGTCGGCATTGTGTCGTTTGTATTTAATTCCGATGCAATTTCTGTGTTTCATCGTCAATAAGGAGGTCAGAGGGATACAGTGAACCTGAAGTGAAGCATCGTAATCCATAACTAGTGTCACAGGAATGGTTCAAAACATAGAGAGTAAGAAGAGCCACTCCACTTGTACCTGAGTCGGCATTGTGCCTTTTGAATTTAATTCCGATGCAATTTCTGTGTTTCACCGTCAATAAGAAGGTCAGAGGGCAACAGTAAACCTGAAGTGAAGCATCGGAATCTATAACTAGTGTCACAGGAATGGTTCAAAACATAGACAGTAAGAAGAGTCAGTCTTCTTGTACTTAAGTCGACATTGTGCATATTGTATTTAATTCCGATGCAATTTATGTGTTTCATCGTCAATAAGAAAGTCCGAGGGATACAGTAAACCTGAAGTGACGCATCGGAATCTATAACTAGTGTCACAGGAATGGTTCAAAACATAGACAGTAAGAAGAGTCGGTTTTCTTTTACTTAAGTCGGCATTGTGATTTTTGTACTTAAATACTATGAAATTTCTGTGTTTCATCGTCAATAAGAAGGTCAGAGGGATACAGTAAACCTGAAGTGAAGCATCGGAATCTATAACTAGTGTCACAGGAATGGTTCAAAACATAGACAGTAAGAAGTGTCTGTTTACTTGTACTTAAGTCGGCATTGTGCCTTTTGTATTTAATTCCGATGGAATTTCTGTGTTTCATCGTCAATAAGAAGGTCAGAGGGATACAGTAAACCTGAAGTGAAGCATCGGAATCTATAACTAGTGTCACAGGAATGGTTCAGAACTTAGACAGTAAGAAGAGTCAGTTTCCTTGTATTTATGACGGCATTGTGTCGTTTGTATTTAATTCCGATGCAATTTCTGTGTTTCATCGTCAATAAGGAGGTCAGAGGGATACGGTGAACCTGAAGTGAAGCATCGTAATCCATAACTAGTGTCACAGGAATGGTTCAAAACATAGAGAGTAAGAAGAGCCACTCCACTTGTACTTGAGTCGGCATTGTGCCTTTTGAATTTAATTCCGATGCAATTTCTGTGTTTCACCGTCAATAAGAAGGTCAGAGGGCAACAGTAAATCTGAAGTGAAGCATCGGAATCTATAACTAGTGTCACAGGAATGGTTCAAAACATAGACAGTAAGAAGAGTCAGTCTTCTTGTACTTAAGTCGACATTGTGCATATTGTATTTAATTCCGATGCAATTTATGTGTTTCATCGTCAATAAGAAAGTCCGAGGGATACAGTAAACCTGAAGTGACGCATCGGAATCTATAACTAGTGTCACAGGAATGGTTCAAAACATAGACAGTAAGAAGAGTCGGTTTTCTTTTACTTAAGTCGGCATTGTGATTTTTGTACTTAATTACGATGAAATTTCTGTGTTTCATCGTCAATAAGAAGGTCAGAGGGATACAGTAAACCTGAAGTGAAGCATCGGAATCTATAACTAGTGTCACAGGAATGGTTCAAAACATAGACAGTAAGAAGAGTCCGTTTTCTTGTACTTAAGTCGGCATTGTGGCTTTTCTATTTAATTCCGATGCAATTTCTGTGTTTCATCGTCAATAAGAAGGTCAGAGGGATACAGTAAACCTGAAGTGAAACATTGGAACCTTTAACTAGTGACACAGGAATGGTTCAAAACATAGACAGTAACAGGAGTCAGTGTTCTTGTACTTAAGTCGGCATTGTCCCTTTGTATTGAATTCCATTGCAATTTCTGTGTTTCATCGTCAATAAGAAGGTCAGAGGGATACAGTAAACCTGAAGTGAAGCATCGGAAACTATAACTAGTGTCACAGGAATGGTTCAAAACATAGACAGTAAAAAGAGTCAGTGTTCTTGTACTTATGTCGGCATTGTGCCTTTTCAATTTAATTCCGATGCTATTTCTGTGTTTCATCGTCAATAAGAATGTCAGAGGGATACAGTAAACCTGAAGAGAAGCAACGGAATCTATAACTAGTGTCACAGGAATGGTTGAAATCATAGACGGTAAGATGAGCCAGCCTTCTTGTACTTGAGTCGGCATAGTGCATTTTGTATTTAATTCCGATGCAATTTCTGTGTTTCATCGCCAACAAGGAGGTCAGAGTAATACAGTGAACCTGAAGTGAAGCATCGGAATCTATAACTAGTGTCACAGGAATGGTTCAAACATAGACAGTAAGAAGAGCCACTCTTCTTGTACTTGATTCGGCATTGTGCCTTTTGTATTTAATTCCGATGCAATTTCTGTGTTTCATCGTCAATAAGAAGGTCAGAGGGATACAGTAAACCTGAAGTGAAGCATCGGAATCTATAACTAGTGTCACAGGAATGGTTCAAAACATAGACAGTAAGAAGAGTCAGTCTTCCTGTACTTAAGTCGGCATTGTGCCTTTTGTATTTAATTCCGATGCAATTTCTGTGTTTCATCGTCATTATGAAGGTCAGAGGGATACAGTAAACCTGAGGTGAAGCATCGGAATCTATAACTAGTGTCACAGGAATGGTTCAAAACATAGACAGTAAGATGAGTCAGTTTTCTTGTACTTAAGTCGTCATTGTGATTTTTGTATTTAATTCCGATGCAATATCTGTGTTTCATTGTCAATAAGAAGGTCAGAGGGATACAATAAACCTGAAGTGAAGCATCGGAATCTATAACTAGTGTCACAGGGATGGTTTAAAACATAGGCAGTAAGAAGAGCCTGTTTTCTCGTACCTAAGTCGGCATTGTGCCTTTTGTATTTAATTCCGATGGAATTTCTGTGTTTCATCGTCAATAAGAAGGTCAGAGGGATACAGTAAACCTGAAGTGAATCATCGGAATCTATAACTAGTGTCACAGGAATGGTTCAATCATAGACAGTAAGAAGAGTCGGTTTTCTTGTACTTAGGTCGGCATTGTGCCCTTTGTATTTAATTCCGATGCAATTTCTGTGTTTCATCGCCAATAAGAAGGTCGGAGGGATACAGTAAACCTGAAGTGAAGCATCGGAATCTATAACTAGTGTCACAGGAATGGTTCAAAACATAGACAGTAAGAAGAATCAGTTTTCTTGTACTTAAGTAGGCATTGTGCCTTTTCGATTGAATTCCGATGCAATTTCTGTGTTTCGGCGTCAATAAGAAGGTCAGAGGGATACAGTAAACCTGAAGGGAAGCATCGGAATCTATAACTAGTGTCACAGGAATGGTTCAAATCATAGACAGTAAGAAGAGTCAGTTTTCTTGTACTTAAGTCGGCATTGTGCCTATTCTATTTAATTCCGATGCAATTTCGGTGTTTCATCGTCAATAAGAAGGACAGAGGGATACAGTAAACCTGAAGTGAAGCATCGGAATCTATAACTAGTGTCACAGGAATGGTTCAAAACATAGACAGTAAGAAGAGTCAGTTTACTTGTACTTAAGTCGACATTGTGCCTTTTGTATTTAATTCCGATGCAATTTCTGTGTTTCATCGTCAATATGATGGTCAGAGGGATACAGTAAACCTGAGGTGAAGCATCGGAATCTATAACTAGTGTCACAGGAATGGTTCAAAACATAGACAGTAAGATGAATCAGTTTTCTTGTACTTAAGTCGGCATTGTGATTATTGTATTTAATTCCGATGCAATTTCTGTGTTTCATTGTCAATAAGAAGGTCAGAGGGATACAATAACCCTGAAGTGAAGCATCGGAATCTATAACTAGTGTCACAGGAATGGTTCAAATCATAGACAGTAAGAAGACCCAGTTTTCTTGTACTTAAGTCGGCATTGTGCCTTTTGTATTTAATTCCGATGCAATTTCTGTGTTTCATCGTCAATAGGAACGTCAGAGGGATACAGTAAACCCGAAGTGAAGCATCGGAATCTATAACTAGTGTCACAGGAGTGGTTCAAAACATAGACAGTAAGATGAATCAGTTTTCTTGTACGTAAGTAGGCATTGTGCCTTTTCTATTGAATTCAGATGCAATTTCTGTGTTTCGTCGTTAATACGAACGTCAGAGGGATACAGTAAACCTGAAGTGAAGCATCGGAATCTATATCTAGTGTCACAGGAATGTTTCAAATCATAGACAGTAAGAAGAGTCAGTTTTTATGTACTTAAGTCGGCATTGTGCCTTTTCTATTTAATTCCGATGCAATTTCTGTGTTTCATCGTCAATAAGAAGGTCAATGGGATACAGTAAACCTGAAGTGAAGCATCGGAAACTATAACTAGTGTCACAGGAATGGTTCAAAACATAGACAGTAAAAAGAGTCAGTGTTCTTGTACTTATGTCAGCTTTGTGCCTTTTCTATTTAATTCCGATGCTATTTCTGTGTTTCATCGTCAATAAGAATGTCAGAGGGATACAGTAAACCTGAAGAGAAGCAACGGAATCTATAACAAGTGTCACAGGAATGGTTGAAATCATAGACAGTAAGATGAGCCAGCCTTCTTGTACTTGAGTCGGCATAGTGCATTTTGTATTTAATTCCGATGCAATTTCTGTGTTTCATCGCCAACAAGGAGGTCAGAGTAATACAGTGAACCTGAAGTGAAGCATCGGAATCTATAACTAGTGTCACAGGAATGGTTCAAACATAGACAGTAAGAAGAGCCACTCTTCTTGTACTTGATTCGGCATTGTGCCTTTTGTATTTAATTCCGATGCAATTTCTGTGTTTCATCGTCAATAAGAATGTCAGAGGGATACAGTAAACCTGAAGTGAAGCATCGGAATCTATAACTAGTGTCACAGGAATGGTTAAAAACATAGACAGTAAGAAGAGTCAGTCTTCCTGTACTTAAGTCGGCATTGTGCCTTTTGTATTTAATTCCGATGCAATTTCTGTGTTTCATCGTCATTATGAAGGTCAGAAAGATACAGTAAACCTGAGGTGAAGCATCGGAATCTATAACTAGTGTCACAGGAATGGTTCAAAACATAGACAGTAAGATGAGTCAGTTTTCTTGTACTTAAGTCGTCATTGTAATTTTTGTATTTAATTCCGATGCAATATCTGTGTTTCATTGTCAATAAGAAGGTCAGAGGGATACAATAAACCTGAAGTGAAGCATCGGAATCTATAACTAGTGTCACAGGGATGGTTCAAAACATAGGGAGTAAGAAGAGCCAGTTTTCTCGTACCTAAGTCGACATTGTGCCTTTTGTATAGAATTCCGATGCAAATTTCTGTGTTTCATCGTTAATAAGAAGATCAGAGGGATTCAGTAAACCTGAAGTGAAGCATCGGAATCTATAACTAGTGTCACAGGAATGGTTCAAAACATAGACAGTAAGAAGAGTCAGTTTTCTTGTACTTAAGTCGGCATTGTGCCTTTTGTATAGAATTCCGATCCAATTTCTGTGTTTCATTGTCAATAAGAAGGTCAGAGGGATACAGTAAACCTGAAGTGAAGCATCGAAATCTATAACTAGTGTCACAGGAATGGTTCAAAACATAGAAAGTAAGAAGAGTCAGTTTTCTTGTACCTAAGTCGGCATTGTGCCTTTTGTATTTAATTCCGATGTAATTTCTGTGTTTCATCGTCAATAAGAAGGTCAGAGGGATACAGTAAACCTGAAGTGAATCATCGGAATCTATAACTAGTGTCACAGGAATGGTTCAATCATAGACAGTAAGGAGAGTCGGTTTTCTTGTACTTAGGTCGGCATTGTGCCCTTTGTATTTAATTCCGATGCAATTTCTGTGTTTCATCGTCAATAAGAAGGTCGGAGGGATACAGTAAACCTGAAGTGAAGCATCGGAATCTATAACTAGTGTCACAGGAATGGTTCAAAACATAGACAGTAAGAAGAATCAGTTTTCTTGTACTTAAGTAGGCATTGTGCCTTTTCTATTGAATTCCGATGCAATTTCTGTGTTTCGTCGTCAACAAGAAGGTCAGAGGGATACAGTAAACCTGAAATGAAGCATCGGAATCTATAACTAGTGTCACAGGAATGGTTCAAATCATAGACAGTAAGAAGAGTCAGTTTTCTTGTACTTAAGTCGGCATTGTGCCTATTCTATTTAATTCCGATGCAATTTCGGTGTTTCATCGTCAATAAGAAGGTCAGAGGGATACAGTAAACCTGAAGTGAAGCATCGGAATCTATAACTAGTGTCACAGGAATGGTTCAAAACATAGACAGTAAGAAGAGTCAGTTTACTTGTACTTAAGTCGGCATTGTGCCTTTTGTATTTAATTCCGATGCAATTTCTGTGTTTCATCGTCAATATGATGGTCAGAGGGATACAGTAAACCTGAGGTGAAGCATCGGAATCTATAACTAGTGTCACAGGAATGGTTCAAAACATAGACAGTAAGATGAATCAGTTTTCTTGTACTTAAGTCGGCATTGTGATTTTTGAATTAAATTCCGATGCAATTTCTGTGTTTCATTGTCAATAAGAAGGTCAGAGGGATACAATAACCCTGAAGTGAAGCATCGGAATCTATAACTAGTGTCAGAGGAATGGTTCAAAACATAGACAGTAAGAAGAGTCAGTCTTCCTGTACTTAAGTCGGCATTGTGCCTTTTGTATTTAATTCCGATGCAATATCTGTGTTTCATCGTCAATAAGAAGGTCAATGGGATACAGTAAACCTGAAGTGAAGCATCGGAAACTATAACTAGTGGCCCAGGAATGGTTCAAAACATAGACAGTAAAAAGAGTCAGTGTTCTTGTACTTATGTCAGCTTTGTGCCTTTTCTATTTAATTCCGATGCTATTTCTGTGTTTCATCGTCAGTAAGAATGTCAGAGGGATACAGTAAACCTGAAGAGAAGCAACGGAATCTATAACAAGTGTCACAGGAATGGTTGAAATCATAGACAGTAAGATGAGCCAGCCTTCTTGTACTTGAGTCGGCATAGTGCATTTTGTATTTAATTCCGATGCAATTTCTGTGTTTCATCGCCAACAAGGAGGTCAGAGTAATACAGTGAACCTGAAGTGAAGCATCGGAATCTATAACTAGTGTCACAGGAATGGTTCAAACATAGACAGTAAGAACAGCCACTCTTCTTGTACTTGATTCGGCATTGTGCCTTTTGTATTTAATTCCGATGCAATTTCTGTGTTTCATCGTCAATAAGAATGTCAGAGGGATACAGTAAACCTGAAGTGAATCATCGGAATCTATAACTAGTGTCACAGGAATGGTTCAATCATAGACAGTAAGGAGAGTCGGTTTTCTTGTACTTAGGTCGGCATTGTGCCCTTTGTATTTAATTCCGATGCAATTTCTGTGTTTCATCGTCAATAGGAACGTCAGAGGGATACAGTAAACCCGAAGTGAAGCATCGGAATCTATAACTAGTGTCACAGGAGTGGTTCAAAACATAGACAGTAAGATGAATCAGTTTTCTTGTACGTAAGTAGGCATTGTGCCTTTTCTATTGAATTCAGATGCAATTTCTGTGTTTCGTCGTTAATACGAACGTCAGAGGGATACAGTAAACCTGAAGTGAAGCATCGGAATCTATATCTAGTGTCACAGGAATGTTTCAAATCATAGACAGTAAGAAGAGTCAGTTTTTATGTACTTAAGTCGGCATTGTGCCTTTTCTATTTAATTCCGATGCAATTTCTGTGTTTCATCGTCAATAAGAAGGTCAATGGGATACAGTAAACCTGAAGTGAAGCATCGGAAACTATAACTAGTGTCACAGGAATGGTTCAAAACATAGACAGTAAAAAGAGTCAGTGTTCTTGTACTTATGTCAGCTTTGTGCCTTTTCTATTTAATTCCGATGCTATTTCTGTGTTTCATCGTCAATAAGAATGTCAGAGGGATACAGTAAACCTGAAGAGAAGCAACGGAATCTATAACAAGTGTCACAGGAATGGTTGAAATCATAGACAGTAAGATGAGCCAGCCTTCTTGTACTTGAGTCGGCATAGTGCATTTTGTATTTAATTCCGATGCAATTTCTGTGTTTCATCGCCAACAAGGAGGTCAGAGTAATACAGTGAACCTGAAGTGAAGCATCGGAATCTATAACTAGTGTCACAGGAATGGTTCAAACATAGACAGTAAGAAGAGCCACTCTTCTTGTACTTGATTCGGCATTGTGCCTTTTGTATTTAATTCCGATGCAATTTCTGTGTTTCATCGTCAATAAGAATGTCAGAGGGATACAGTAAACCTGAAGTGAAGCATCGGAATCTATAACTAGTGTCACAGGAATGGTTCAAAACATAGACAGTAAGAAGAGTCAGTCTTCCTGTACTTAAGTCGGCATTGTGCCTTTTGTATTTAATTCCGATGCAATTTCTGTGTTTCATCGTCATTATGAAGGTCAGAAAGATACAGTAAACCTGAGGTGAAGCATCGGAATCTATAACTAGTGTCACAGGAATGGTTCAAAACATAGACAGTAAGATGAGTCAGTTTTCTTGTACTTAAGTCGTCATTGTGATTTTTGTATTTAATTCCGATGCAATATCTGTGTTTCATTGTCAATAAGAAGGTCAGAGGGATACAATAAACCTGAAGTGAAGCATCGGAATCTATAACTAGTGTCACAGGGATGGTTCAAAACATAGGGAGTAAGAAGAGCCAGTTTTCTCGTACCTAAGTCGACATTGTGCCTTTTGTATAGAATTCCGATGCAAATTTCTGTGTTTCATCGTTAATAAGAAGATCAGAGGGATTCAGTAAACCTGAAGTGAAGCATCGGAATCTATAACTAGTGTCACAGGAATGGTTCAAAACATAGACAGTAAGAAGAGTCAGTTTTCTTGTACTTAAGTCGGCATTGTGCCTTTTGTATAGAATTCCGATCCAATTTCTGTGTTTCATTGTCAATAAGAAGGTCAGAGGGATACAGTAAACCTGAAGTGAAGCATCGAAATCTATAACTAGTGTCACAGGAATGGTTCAAAACATAGAAAGTAAGAAGAGTCAGTTTTCTTGTACCTAAGTCGGCATTGTGCCTTTTGTATTTAATTCCGATGTAATTTCTGTGTTTCATCGTCAATAAGAAGGTCAGAGGGATACAGTAAACCTGAAGTGAATCATCGGAATCTATAACTAGTGTCACAGGAATGGTTCAATCATAGACAGTAAGGAGAGTCGGTTTTCTTGTACTTAGGTCGGCATTGTGCCCTTTGTATTTAATTCCGATGCAATTTCTGTGTTTCATCGTCAATAAGAAGGTCGGAGGGATACAGTAAACCTGAAGTGAAGCATCGGAATCTATAACTAGTGTCACAGGAATGGTTCAAAACATAGACAGTAAGAAGAATCAGTTTTCTTGTACTTAAGTAGGCATTGTGCCTTTTCTATTGAATTCCGATGCAATTTCTGTGTTTCGTCGTCAACAAGAAGGTCAGAGGGATACAGTAAACCTGAAATGAAGCATCGGAATCTATAACTAGTGTCACAGGAATGGTTCAAATCATAGACAGTAAGAAGAGTCAGTTTTCTTGTACTTAAGTCGGCATTGTGCCTATTCTATTTAATTCCGATGCAATTTCGGTGTTTCATCGTCAATAAGAAGGTCAGAGGGATACAGTAAACCTGAAGTGAAGCATCGGAATCTATAACTAGTGTCACAGGAATGGTTCAAAACATAGACAGTAAGAAGAGTCAGTTTACTTGTACTTAAGTCGGCATTGTGCCTTTTGTATTTAATTCCGATGCAATTTCTGTGTTTCATCGTCAATATGATGGTCAGAGGGATACAGTAAACCTGAGGTGAAGCATCGGAATCTATAACTAGTGTCACAGGAATGGTTCAAAACATAGACAGTAAGATGAATCAGTTTTCTTGTACTTAAGTCGGCATTGTGATTTTTGTATTTAATTCCGATGCAATTTCTGTGTTTCATTGTCAATAAGAAGGTCAGAGGGATACAATAACCCTGAAGTGAAGCATCGGAATCTATAACTAGTGTCAGAGGAATGGTTCAAAACATAGACAGTAAGAAGAGTCAGTCTTCCTGTACTTAAGTCGGCATTGTGCCTTTTGTATTTAATTCCGATGCAATTTCTGTGTTTCATCGTCAATAAGAAGGTCAATGGGATACAGTAAACCTGAAGTGAAGCATCGGAAACTATAACTAGTGTCACAGGAATGGTTCAAAACATAGACAGTAAAAAGAGTCAGTGTTCTTGTACTTATGTCAGCTTTGTGCCTTTTCTATTTAATTCCGATGCTATTTCTGTGTTTCATCGTCAGTAAGAATGTCAGAGGGATACAGTAAACCTGAAGAGAAGCAACGGAATCTATAACAAGTGTCACAGGAATGGTTGAAATCATAGACAGTAAGATGAGCCAGCCTTCTTGTACTTGAGTCGGCATAGTGCATTTTGTATTTAATTCCGATGCAATTTCTGTGTTTCATCGCCAACAAGGAGGTCAGAGTAATACAGTGAACCTGAAGTGAAGCATCGGAATCTATAACTAGTGTCACAGGAATGGTTCAAACATATACAGTAAGAACAGCCACTCTTCTTGTACTTGATTCGGCATTGTGCCTTTTGTATTTAATTCCGATGCAATTTCTGTGTTTCATCGTCAATAAGAATGTCAGAGGGATACAGTAAACCTGAAGTGAAGCATCGGAATCTATAACTAGTGTCACAGGAATGGTTCAAAACATAGACAGTAAGAAGAGTCAGTCTTCCTGTACTTAAGTCGGCATTGTGCCTTTTGTATTTAATTCCGATGCAATTTCTGTGTTTCATCGTCATTATGAAGGTCAGAAAGATACAGTAAACCTGAGGTGAAGCATCGGAATCTATAACTAGTGTCACAGGAATGGTTCAAAACATAGCCAGTAAGATGAGTCAGTTTTCTTGTACCTAAGTCGGCATTGTGCCTTTTGTATTTAATTCCGATGGAATTTCTGTGTTTCATCGTCAATAAGAAGGTCAGAGGGATACAGTAAACCTGAAGTGAATCATCGGAATCTATAACTAGTGTCACAGGAATGGTTCAATCATAGACAGTAAGGAGAGTCGGTTTTCTTGTACTTAGGTCGGCATTGTGCCCTTTGTATTTAATTCCGATGCAATTTCTGTGTTTCATCGTCAATAAGAAGGTCGGAGGGATACAGTAAACCTGAAGTGAAGCATCGGAAACTATAACTAGTGTCACAGGAATGGTTCAAAATATAGACAGTAAGAAGAATAAGTTTTCTTGTACTTAAGTAGGCATTGTGCCTTTTCTATTGAATTCCGATGCAATTTCTGTGTTTCGTCGTCAACAAGAAGGTCAGAGGGATACAGTAAACCTGAAGTGAAGCATCGGAATCTATAACTAGTGTCACAGGAATGGTTCAAATCATAGACAGTAAGAAGAGTCAGTTTTCTTGTACTTAAGTCGGCATTGTGCCTATTCTATTTAATTCCGATGCAATTTCGGTGTTTCATCGTCAATAAGAAGGTCAGAGGGATACAGTAAACCTGAAGTGAAGCATCGGAATCTATAACTAGTGTCACAGGAATGGTTCAAAACATAGACAGTAAGAAGAGTCAGTTTACTTGTACTTAAGTCGGCATTGTGCCTTTTGTATTTAATTCCGATGCAATTTCTGTGTTTCATCGTCAATATGATGGTCAGAGGGATACAGTAAACCTGAGGTGAAGCATCGGAATCTATAACTAGTGTCACAGGAATGGTTCAAAACATAGACAGTAAGATGAATCAGTTTTCTTGTACTTAAGTCGGCATTGTGATTTTTGTATTTAATTCCGATGCAATTTCTGTGTTTCATTGTCAATAAGAAGGTCAGAGGGATACAATAACCCAGAAGTGAAGCATCGGAATCTATAACTAGTGTCAGAGGAATGGTTCAAAACATAGACAGCAAGAAGAGTCAGTCTTCCTGTACTTAAGTCGGCATTGTGCCTTTTGTATTTAATTCCGATGCAATTTCTGTGTTTCATCGTCATTATGAAGGTCAGAAAGATACAGTAAACCTGAGGTGAAGCATCGGAATCTATAACTAGTGTCACAGGAATGGTTCAAAACATAGACAGTAAGATGAGTCAGTTTTCTTGTACTTAAGTCGTCATTGTGATTTTTGTATTTAATTCCGATGCAATATCTGTGTTTCATTGTCAATAAGAAGGTCAGAGGGATACAATAAACCTGAAGTTAAGCATCGGAATCTATAACTAGTGTCACAGGGATGGTTCAAAACATAGGCAGTAAGAAGAGCCAGTTTTCTCGTACCTAAGTCGACATTGTGCCTTTTGTATAGAATTCCAATGCAATTTCTGTGTTTCATCGTCAATAAGAAGATCAGAGGGATTCAGTAAACCTGAAGTGAAGCATCGGAATCTATAACTAGTGTCACAGGAATGGTTCAAAACATATACAGTAAGAAGAGTCAGTTTTCTTGTACTTAAGTCGGCATTGTGCCTTTTGTATAGAATTCCGATCCAATTTCTGTGTTTCATTGTCAATAAGAAGGTCAGAGGGATACAGTAAACCTGAAGTGAAGCATCGAAATCTATAACTAGTGTCACAGGAATGGCTCAAAACATTGAAAGTAAGAAGAGTCAGTTTTCTTGTACCTAAGTCGGCATTGTGCCTTTTGTATATAATTCCGATGGAATTTCTGTGTTTCATCGTCAATAAGAAGGTCAGAGGGATACAGTAAACCTGAGGTGAATAATCGGAATCTATAACTAGTGTCACAGGAATGGTTCAATCATAGACAGTAAGGAGAGTCGGTTTTCTTGTACTTAGGTCGGCATTGTGCCCTTTGTATTTAATTCCGATGCAATTTCTGTGTTTCATCGTCAATAAGAAGGTCGGAGGGATACAGTAAACCTGAAGCGAAGCATCGGAATCTATAACTAGTGTCACAGGAATGGTTCAAAACATAGACAGTAAGAAGAATCAGTTTTCTTGTACTTAAGTAGGCATTGTGCCTTTTCTATTGAGTTCCGATGCAATTTCTGTGTTTCGTCGTCAGTAAGAAGGTCAGAGGGATACAGTAAACCTGAAGTGAAGCATCGGAATCTATAACTAGTGTCACAGGAATGGTTCAAATCATAGACAGTAAGAAGAGTCAGTTTTCTTGTACTTAAGTCGGCATTGAGCCTATTCTATTTAATTCCGATGCAATTTCGGTGTTTCATCGTCAATATGATGGTCAGAGGGATACAGTAAACCTGAGGTGAAGCATCGGAATCTATAACTAGTGTCACAGGAATGGTTCAAAACATAGACAGTAAGATGAATCAATTTTCTTGTACTTAAGTCGGCATTGCGATTTTTGTATTTAATTCCGATGCAATTTCTGTGTTTCATTGTCAATAAGAAGGTCAGAGGGATACAATAACCCTGAAGTGAAGCATCGGAATCTATAACTAGTGTCAGAGGAATGGTTCAAATCATAGACAGTAAGAAGACCCAGATTTCTTGTACCTAAGTCGCCATTGTGCCTTTTGTATAGAATTCCGATGCAATTTCTGTGTTTCATCGTCAATAAGAAGATCAGAGGGATACAGTAAACCTGAAGTGAAGCATCGGAATCTATAACTAGTGTCACAGGAACGGTTCAAAACATAGACAGTAAGAAGAGTCAGTCTTCTTG
The DNA here is from genome assembly GCF_021461395.2 of Schistocerca americana. Classification (NCBI taxonomy): domain Eukaryota; kingdom Metazoa; phylum Arthropoda; class Insecta; order Orthoptera; family Acrididae; genus Schistocerca; species Schistocerca americana. Next base: position 765,821,793 of record NC_060123.1, read on the forward strand.
TACTTAAGTCGGCATTGTTCCTATTGCATTTAATTCCGATGCAATTTCTGTGTTTCATCGTCAATAAGAAAGTCAGAGGGATACAGTAAACCTGAAGTGAAGCATCGGAATCTATAACTAGTGTCACAGGACTGGTTCAAAACATAGACAGTGAGAAGAGTCAATTTTCATGTACTTATGTCGGCATTGTGCCTTTTGTATTTAATTCCGATGAAATTTCTGTGTTTCATCGCGAATAAGAAGGTCATAGGAATACAGTAAACCTGATGTGAAGCATCGGAATCTATAACTAGTGTCACAGGAATGGTTCAAAACATAGACAGTAAGAAGGGTCAGTTTTCTTGTACTTATGTTGGCATTGTGCCTTTTCTATTTAATTCCGATGAAATTTCTGCGTTTCATTGTCAATAAGAAGGTCAGAGGGATACAGTAAACCTGAAGTGGAGCATCGGAATCTATAACTAATGTCACAGGAATGGTTCAAAACATAGACAGTAAGAAGAGTCAGTTTTCTTGTACTTAAGTCGGCATTGTGCCATTTGTATTTAATTCCGATGCAATTTCTGTGTTTCATCGTCAATATGAAGGTCAGAGGGATACAGTAAACCTGAGGTGAAGCATCGGAATCTATGACTAGTGTCACATGAATGGTTCAAACGTAGACAGTAAGAAGAGTCAATTTACTTGTACTTAAGTCGGCATTGTGCCTTTTGTATTCAATTCCGATGCAATTTCTGTGTTTCATCGTAAATATGAAGGTCAGAGGGATACAGTAAACCTGAGGTGAAGCATCGGAATCTATAACTAGTGTCACAGGAATGGTTCAATACATAGACTGTAAGATGAGTCAGTTTTCTTGTACTTAAGTCGGCATTGTGATTTTTGTATTTAATTCCGATGCAATTTCTGTGTTTCATTATCAATAAGAAGGCCAGAGGGATACAATAAACCTGAAATGAAGCATCGGAAAATTTAACTAGTGGCAGAGGAATGGTTCAAAACATAGACAGTAAGAAGAGCCAGTTTTCTTGTACCTAAGTCGGCATTGTGCCTTTTGTATAGAATTCCGATGCAATGTCTGTGTTTCATCGTCAATAAGAAGAACAGAGGGATACAGTAAACCTGAAGTGAAGTATCGGAATCTATAACTAGTGTCACAGGAATGGTTCAAACATAGACAGTAAGAAGAGTCAGTTTTCTTGTGCTTAAGTCGGCATTGTGCCTTTTGTATAGAATTCCGATGCAATTTCTGTGTTTCATCGTCAATAAGAAGGTCAGAGGGAAACAGTAAACCTGAAGTGAAGCATCGGAATCTATAACTAGAGTCACAGGAATGGTTCTAAACATAGACAGTAAGAAGAGTCAGTTTTCTTGTACTTAAGTCGGCATTGCGCGTTTTCTATTTAATTCCGATGGAATTTCTGTGTTTCATCGTCAATAAGAAGGTCAGAGGGATACAGTAAACCTGAAGTGAAGCATCGGAATTTATAACTAGTGTCACAGGAACGGTTCAAAACATAGACAGTAAGAAGAGTCAGTCTTCTTGTACTTAAGTCGGCATTGTTCCTATTGCATTTAATTAGGATGCAATTTCTGTGTTTCATCGTCAATAAGAAAGTCAGAGGGATACAGTAAACCTGAAGTGAAGCATCGGAATCTATAACTAGTGTCACAGGAATGGTTCAAAACATAGACAGTGAGAAGAGTCTGTTTTCTTGTACTTACGTCGGGATTGTGCCTTTTGTATTTAATTCTGATGCAATATCTGTGTCTTATCGTCAACAATAAGGTCAGAGGGATACAGTAAACCTGAAGTGAAGCATCGGAATCTATTACTAGTGTCACAGGATTGGTTCAAAACAAAGACAGTAAGAAGAGTCAATTTTCATGTACTTATGTCGGCATTGTGCCTTTTGTATTTAATTCCGATGAAATTTCTGTGTTTCATCGCGAATAAGAAGGTCATAGGAATACAGTAAAACTGATGTGAAGCATCGGAATCTATAACTAGTGTCACAGGAATGGTTCAAAACATAGACAGTAAGAAGGGTCAGTTTTCTTGTACTTAAGTTGGCATTGTGCCTTTTCTATTTAATTCCGATGAAATTTCTGCGTTTCATTGTCAATAAGAAGGTCAGAGGTATACAGTAAACCTGAAGTGGAGCATCGGAATCTATAACTAATGTCACAGGAATGGTTCAAAACGTAGACAGTAAGAAGAGTCAGTTTTCTTGTACTTAAGTCGGCATTGTGCCATTTGTATTTAATTCCGATGCAATTTCTGTGTTTCATCGTCAATATGAAGGTCAGAGGGATACAGTAAACCTGAGGTGAAGCATCGGAATCTATAACTAGTGTCACATGAATGGTTCAAACGTAGACAGTAAGAAGAGTCAGTTTACTTGTACTTAAGTCGGCATTGTGCCTTTTGTATTTAATTACGATGCAATTTCTGTGTTTCATCGTCAATATGAAGGTCAGAGGGATACAGTAAACCTGAGGTGAAGCATCGGAATCTATAACTAGTGTCACAGGAATGGTTCAATACATAGACAGTAAGATGACTCAGTTTTCTTGTACTTAAGTCGGCATTGTGATTTTTGTATTTAATTCCGATGCAATTTCTGTGTTTCATTGTCAATAAGAAGGTCAGAGGGATACAATAACCCTGAAGTGAAGCATCGGAATCTATAACTAGTGTCAGAGGAATGGTTCAAAGCATAGACAGTAAGAAGACCCAGATTTCTTGTACCTAAGTCGCCATTGTGCCTTTTGTATAGAATTCCGATGCAATTTCTGTGTTTCATCGTCAATAAGAAGATCAGAGGGATACAGTAAACCTGAAGTGAAGCATCGGAATCTATAACTAGTGTCACAGGAACGGTTCAAAACATAGACAGTAAGAAGAGTCAGTCTTCTTGTACTTAAGTCGGCATTGTTCCTATTGCATTTAATTCCGATGCAATTTCTGTGTTTCATCGTCAATAAGAAAGTCAGAGGGATACAGTAAACCTGAAGTGAAGCATCGGAATCTATAACTAGTGTCACAGGACTGGTTCAAAACATAGACAGTGAGAAGAGTCAATTTTCATGTACTTATGTCGGCATTGTGCCTTTTGTATTTAATTCCGATGAAATTTCTGTGTTTCATCGCGAATAAGAAGGTCATAGGAATACAGTAAACCTGATGTGAAGCATCGGAATCTATAACTAGTGTCACAGGAAAGGTTCAAAACATAGACAGTAAGAAGGGTCAGTTTTCTTGTACTTAAGTTGGCATTGTGCCTTTTCTATTTAATTCCGATGAAATTTCTGCGTTTCATTGTCAATAAGAAGGTCAGAGGGATACAGTAAACCTGAAGTGGAGCATCGGAATCTATAACTAATGTCACAGGAATGGTTCAAAACATAGACAGTAAGAAGAGTCAGTTTTCTTGTACTTAAGTCGGCATTGTGCCATTTGTATTTAATTCCGATGCAATTTCTGTGTTTCATCGTCAATATGAAGGTCAGAGGGATACAGTAAACCTGAGGTGAAGCATCGGAATCTATGACTAGTGTCACATGAATGGTTCAAACGTAGACAGTAAGAAGAGTCAGTTTACTTGTACTTAAGTCGGCATTGTGCCTTTTGTATTTAATTCCGATGCAATTTCTGTGTTTCATCGTAAATATGAAGGTCAGAGGGATACAGTAAACCTGAGGTGAAGCATCGGAATCTATAACTAGTGTCACAGGAATGGTTCAATACATAGACTGTAAGATGAGTCAGTTTTCTTGTACTTAAGTCGGCATTGTGATTTTTGTATTTAATTCCGATGCAATTTCTGTGTTTCATTATCAATAAGAAGGCCAGAGGGATACAATAAACCTGAAATGAAGCATCGGAATCTTTAACTAGTGGCAGAGGAATGGTTCAAAACATAGACAGTAAGAAGAGCCAGTTTTCTTGTACCTAAGTCGGCATTGTGCCTTTTGTATAGAATTCCGATGCAATTTCTGTGTTTCATCGTCAATAAGAAGAACAGAGGGATACAGTAAACCTGAAGTGAAGCATCGGAATCTATAACTAGTGTCACAGGAATGGTTCAAACATAGACAGTAAGAAGAGTCAGTTTTCTTGTGCTTAAGTCGGCATTGTGCCTTTTGTATAGAATTCCGATGCAATTTCTGTGTTTCATCGTCAATAAGAAGGTCAGAGGGATACAGTAAACCTGAAGTGAAGCATCGGAATCTATAACTAGAGTCACAGGAATGGTTCTAAACATAGACAGTAAGAAGAGTCAGTTTTCTTGTACTTAAGTCGGCATTGCGCGTTTTCTATTTAATTCCGATGGAATTTCTGTGTTTCATCGTCAATAAGAAGGTCAGAGGGATACAGTAAACCTGAAGTGAAGCATCGGAATTTATAACTAGTGTCACAGGAACGGTTCAAAACATAGACAGTAAGAAGAGTCAGTCTTCTTGTACTTAAGTCGGCATTGTTCCTATTGCATTTAATTAGGATGCAATTTCTGTGTTTCATCGTCAATAAGAAAGTCAGAGGGATACAGTAAACCTGAAGTGAAGCATCGGAATCTATAACTAGTGTCACAGGAATGGTTCAAAACATAGACAGTGAGAAGAGTCTGTTTTCTTGTACTTACGTCGGGATTGTGCCTTTTGTATTTAATTCTGATGCAATATCTGTGTCTCATCGTCAACAATAAGGTCAGAGGGATACAGTAAACCTGAAGTGAAGCATCGGAATCTATTACTAGTGTCACAGGATTGGTTCAAAACAAAGACAGTAAGAAGAGTCAATTTTCATGTACTTATGTCGGCATTGTGCCTTTTGTATTTAATTCCGATGAAATTTCTGTGTTTCATCGCGAATAATAAGGTCATAGGAATACAGTAAACCTGATGTGAAGCATCGGAATCTATAACTAGTGTCACAGGAATGGTTCAAAACATAGACAGTAAGAAGGGTCAGTTTTCTTGTACTTAAGTTGGCATTGTGCCTTTTCTATTTAATTCCGATGAAATTTCTGCGTTTCATTGTCAATAAGAAGGTCAGAGGTATACAGTAAACCTGAAGTGGAGCATCGGAATCTATAACTAATGTCACAGGAATGGTTCAAAACATAGACAGTAAGAAGAGTCAGTTTTCTTGTACTTAAGTCGGCATTGTGCCATTTGTATTTAATTCCGATGCAATTTCTGTGTTTCATCGTCAATATGAAGGTCAGAGGGATACAGTAAACCTGAGGTGAAGCATCGGAATCTATAACTAGTGTCACAGGAACGGTTCAATACATAGACAGTAAGATGACTCAGTTTTCTTGTACTTAAGTCGGCATTGTGATTTTTGTATTTAATTCCGTTGCAATTTCTGTGTTTCATTATCAATAAGAAGGCCAGAGGGATACAATAAACCTGAAATGAAGCATCGGAATCTTTAACTAGTGTCAGAGGAATGGTTCAAAACATAGACAGTAAGAAGAGCCAGTTTTCTTGTACCTAAGTCGGCATTGTGCCTTTTGTATAGAATTCCGATGCAATTTCTGTGTTTCATCGTCAATAAGAAGAACAGAGGGATACAGTAAACCTGAAGTGAAGCATCGGAATCTATAACTAGTGTCACAGGAATGGTTCAAAACATAGACAGTAAGAAGAGTCAGTTTTCTTGTACTTAAGTCGGCATTGTGCCTTTTGTATAGAATTCCGATGCAATTTCTGTGTTTCATCGTCAATACGAAGGCCAGAGGGATACAGTAAACCTGAAGTGAAGCATCGAAATCTATAACTAGTGTCACAGGAATGGTTCAAAACATAGAAAGTAAGAAGAGTCAGTTTTTTTGTACCTAAGTCGGCATTGTGCCTTTTGTATTTAATTCCGATGGTATTTCTGTGTTTCATCGTCAATAAGAAGGTCAGAGGGATACAGTAAACCTGATGTGAAGCATCGGAATCTATAACTAGTGTCACAGGAATGGTTCAAACATAGACAGTAAGAAGAGTCGGTTTTCTTGTACTTAGGTCGGCATTGTGCCCTTTGTATTTAATTCCGATGCAATTTCTGTGTTTAATCATCAATAAGAAGGTCGGAGGGATACAGTAAACCTGAAGTGAAGCATCGGAATCAATAACTAGTGTCACAGAAATGGTTCAAAACATAGACAGTAAGAAAAATCAGTTTTCTTGTACTTAAGTAGGCATTGTGCCTTTTCTATTAAATTCCGATGCAATTTCTATGTTTCGTCGTCAATAAGAAGGTCAGAGGGATACAGTAAAACAGAAGTGAAGCATCGGAATCTATAACTAGTGTCACAGGAATGGTTCAAATCACAGACAGTAAGAAGAGTCAGTTTTCTTGTACTTAAGTCGGCATTGTGCCTTTTCTATTTAATTCCGATGCAATTTCTGTGTTTCATCGTCAATAAGAAGGTCAGAGGGATACAGTAAACCTGTAGTGAAGCATCGGAATCTGTAACTAGTTTCACAGGAATGGTTCAAAACATAGACAGTAAGAAGAGTCAGTTTACCTGTACTTAAGTCGGCATTGTGCCTTTTGTATTTAATTCCGATGCAATTTCTGTGTTTCATCGTCAATATGACGGTCAGAGGGATACAGTAAAAATGAGGTCAAGCATCGGAATTTATAACTAGTGTCACAGGAATGGTTCAAAACATAGACAGTAAGATGAGTCAGTTTTCTTGTACTTAAGTCGGCATTGTGATTTTTGTATTTAATTCCGATGCAATTTCTGTGTTTCATTGTCAATAAGAAGGTCAGAGGGATACAATAAACCTGAAGTGAAGCATCGGAATCTATAACTAGTGTCAGAGGAATGGTTCAAAACATAGACAGTAAGAAGAGACAGGTTTCTTGTACCTAAGTCGGCATTGTGCCTTTTGTATAGAATTCCGATACAATTTCTGTGTCTCATCGTCAATAAGAAGGTCAGAGGGATACAGTAAACCTGAAGTGAAGCGTCGGAATCTATAACTAGTGTCACAGGAATGGTTCAAACATAGACAGTAAGAAGAGTCGGTTTTCTTGTACTTAGGTCAGCATTGTGCCCTATGTATTTAATTCCGATACAATTTCTGTGTTTCATCGTCAATAAGCACGTCAGAGGGATACAGTAAACTTGAAGTGAAGCATCGGAATCTATAACTAGTGTCACAGGAATGGTTCAAAACATAGACAGTAAGAAGAATCAGTTTTCTTGTACATAAGTAGGCATTGTGCCTTTTCTATTGAATTCCGATGCAATTTCTGTGTTTCGTCGTCAATACGAACGTCAGAGGGATACAGTAAACCTGAAGTGAAGCATCGGAATCTATATCTAGTGTCACAGGAATGTTTCAAATCATAGACAGTAAGAAGAGTCAGTTTTCTTGTACTTAAGTCGGCATTGTGCCTTTTGTATAGAATTCCGATGCAATTTCTGTGTTTCATCGTCAATAAGAAGGTCAATGGGATACAGTAAACCTGAAGTGAAGCATCGGAATCTATAACTTGTGTTACAGGAGTGGTTCAAAACATAGACAGTAAGAAGAGTCAGTTTTCCTGTTCTTAAGTCGGCATTGTGCGTTTTGTATTTAATTCCGATGCAATTTCTGTGTTTCATCGTCAATAAGGAGGTCAGAGGGATACAGTAAACCGGAAGTGAAGCATCGGAATCTATAATTAGTGTCACAGGAATGGTTCAAAAGATAGACAGTAAGAAGAGTCAGTTTTCTTGTACTTAAGTCGGCATTGTGCCTTTTGTATAGAATTCCGATGCAATTTCTGTGTTTCATCGTCAATAAAAAGGTCAGAGGGATACAGTAAACCTGAAGTGAAGTATCGGAATCTATAACTAGTGTCACAGGAATGGTTCAAAACATAGACAGTAAGAAGAGTCAGTTTTCTTGTACTTAAGTCGGCATTGTGCCTTTTGTATAGAATTCCGATGCAATTTCTGTGTTTCATCGTCAATAAGAAGGTCAGAGGGATACAGTAAACCTGAAGTGAAGCATCGAAATCTATAACTAGTGTCACAGGAATGGTTCAAAACATAGAAAGTAAGAAGAGTCAGTTTTCTTGTACCTAAGTCGGCATTGTGCCTTTTGTATTTAATTCCGATGGAATTTCCATGTTTCATCGTCAATAAGAAGGTCAGAGGGATACAGTAAACCTCATGTGAAGCATCGGAATCTATAACTAGTGTCACAGGAATGGTTCAAACGTAGACAGTAAGAAGAGTCTGTTTTCTTGTACTTAGGTCGGCATTGTGAACTTTGTATTTAATTCCGATGCAATTTCTATGTTTCATCGTCAATAAGAATGTCGGAGGGATACAGTAAACATGAAGTGAAGCATCGGAATCTATAACTAGTGTCACAGGAATGGTTCAAAACATAGACAGTAAGAAGAATCAGTTTACTTGTACTTAAGTAGGCATTGTGCCTTTTCCATTGAATTCCGATGCAATTTCTGTGTTTCATCGTCAATAAGAAGGTCAGAGGGATACAGTAAAAATGAGGTGAAGCATCGGAATCTATAACTAGTGTCACAGGAATGGTTCAAAACATAGACAGTAAGATGAGTCAGTTTTCTTGTACTTAAGTCGGCATTGTGATTTTTGTATTTAATTCCGATGCAATATCTGTGTTTCATTGTCAATAAGAAGGTCAGAGGGATACAATAAACCTGAAGTGAAGCATCGGAATCTATAACTAGTGTCAGAGGAATGGTTCAAGACATAGACAGTAAGAAGAGACAGGTTTCTTGTACCTAAGTCGGCATTGTGCCTTTTGTATAGAATTCCGATGCAATTTCTGTGTTTCATCGTCAATAAGAAGGTCAGAGGGATACAGTAAAAATGAGGTGAAGCATCGGAATCTATAACTAGTGTCACAGGAATGGTTCAAAACATAGACAGTAAGATGAGTCAGTTTTCTTGTACTTAAGTCGGCATTGTGATTTTTGTATTTAATTCCGATGCAATTTCTGTGTTTCATTGTCAATAAGAAGGTCAGAGGGATACAATAAACCTGAAGTGAAGCATCGGAATCTATAACTAGTGTCAGAGGAATGGTTCAAGACATAGACAGTGAGAAGAGACAGGTTTCTTGTAAATAAGTCGGCATTGTGCCTTTTGTATAGAATTCCGATGCAATTTCTGTGTTTCATCGTCAATAGGAAGATCAGAGGGATACAGTAAACCTGAAGTGAAGCATCGGAATCTATAACTAGTGTCACAGGAATGGTTCAAAACATAGACAGTAAGAAGAGTCAGTTTTCTTGTACTTAAGTCGGCATTGTGCCTTTTGTATAGAATTCCGATGCAATTTATGTGTTTCATCGTCAATAAGAAGGTCAGAGGGATACAGTAAACCTGAAGTGAGGCATCGAAATCTATAACTAGTGTCACAGGAATGGTTCAAAACATAGAAAGTAAGAAGAGTCAGTTTTCTTATACCTAAGTCGGCATTGTGCCTTTTGTATTTAATTCCGATGGAATTTCTGTGTTTCATCGTCAATAAGAAGGTCAGAGGGATACAGTAAACCTGAAGTGAAGCATCGGAATCTATAACTAGTGTCACAGGAATGGTTCAAACATAGACAGTAAGAAGAGTCGGTTTTCTTGTACTTAGGTCGGCATTGTGCCCTTTTTATTTAATTCCGGTGCAATTTCTGTGTTTCATCGTCAATAAGAAGGTCGGAGGGATACAGTAAACTTGAAGTGAAGCATCGGAATCTATAACTAGTGTCACAGGAATGGTTCAAAACATAGACAGTAAAAAGAATCAGTTTTCTTGTACTTAAGTAGGCATTGTGCCTTTTCTATTGAATTCCGATGCAATTTCTGTGTTTCGTCGTCAATAAGAAGGTGAGAGGGATACAGTAAACCTGAAGTGAAGCATCGGAACCTATAACTAGTGTCACAGGAATGGTTCAAATCATAGACAGTAAGAAGAGTCAGTTTTCTTGTACTTAAGCCGGCATTGTGCCTTTTCTATTTAATTCCGATGCAATTTCTGTGTTTCATCGTCAATAAGAAGGTCAATGGGATACAGTAAACCTGAAGTGAAGCATCGGAATCTATAACTTGTGTCACAGGAGTGGTTCAAAACAGAGACAGTAAGAAGAGTCAGTTTTCCTGTTCTTAAGTCGGCATTGTGCGTTTTGTATTTAATTCCGATGCAAATTCTGTGTTTCATCGTCAATAAGAAGGTCAGAGGGATACAGTAAACCGGAAGTGAAGCATCGGAATCTATAAATAGTGTCACAGGAATGGTTCAAAACATAGAAAGTAAGAAGAGTCAGTTTTCTTGTACCTAAGTCGGCATTGTGCCTTTTGTATTTAATTCTGATGGAATTTCTGTGTTTCATCGTCAATAAGAAGGTCAGAGGGATACAGTAAACCTGAAGTGAAGCATCGGAATCTATAACTAGTGTCACTGGAACGGTTCAAAACATAGACAGTAAGAAGAGTCAGTCTTCTTTACTTAAGTCTGCATTCTTCCTATTGCATTTCATTCCGAAGCAATTTCTGTGTTTCATCGTCAATAAAAAGTCAGAGGGATACATTAAACTTGAAGTGAAGCATCGGAATCTATAACTAGTGTCACAGGAATGGTTCAAAACATAGACAGTAAGAAGAGTCAGTTTTCTTGTACTTAAGTCGGCATTGTGCCTTTCGTATTTAGTTCCGATGCAATTTCTGTGTCTCGTCGTCAATACGAAGGTCACAGGGATACAGTAAATCTGTAGTGAAGCATCAGAATCTGTAACTAATGTCACAGGAATGTTTCAAATCATAGACAGTAAGAAGAGTCAGTTTTCTTGTACTTAAGTCGGCATTGTGCCTTTTCTATTTAATTCCGATGCAATTTCTGTGTTTCATCGTCAATAAGAAGGTCAATGGGATACAGTAAACCTGAAGTGAAGCATCGGAATCTATAACTTGTGTCACAGGAGTGGTTCAAAACATAGACAGTAAGAAGAGTCAGTTTTCCTGTTCTTAAGTCGGCATTGTGCGTTTTGTATTTAATTCTGATGCAATTTCTGTGTTTCATCGTCAATAAGAAGGTCAGAGGGATACAGTAAACCGGAAGTGAAGCATCGGAATCTATAACTAGTGTCACAGGAATGGTTCAAAAGATAGACAGTAAGAAGAGTCAGTTTTCTTGTACTTAAGTCGGCATTGTGCCTTTTGTATAGAATTCCGATGCAATTTCTGTGTTTCATCGTCAATAAAAAGATCAGAGGGATACAGTAAACCTGAAGTGAAGCATCGGAATCTGTAACTAGTGTCACAGGAATGGTTCAAAACATAGACAGTAAGAAGAGTCAGTTTTCTTGTACTTAAGTCGGCATTGTGCCTTTTGTATAGAATTCCGGTGCAATATCTGTGTTTCATCGTCAATAAGAAGGTCAGAGGGATACAGTAAACCTGAAGTGAAGCATCGAAATCTATAACTATTGTCACAGGAATGGTTCAAAACATAGAAAGTAAGAAGAGTCAGTTTTCTTGTACCTAAGTCGGCATTGTGCCCTTTGTATTTAATTCCGATACAATTTCTGTGTTTCATCGTCAATAAGCAGGTCGGAGGGATACAGTAAACTTGAAGTGAAGCATCGGAATCTATAACTAGTGTCACAGGAATGGTTCAAAACATAGACAGTAAGAAGAATCAGTTTTCTTGTACATAAGTAGGCATTGTGCCTTTTCTATTGAATTCCGATGCAATTTCTGTGTTTCGTCGTCAATACGAACGTCAGAGGGATACAGTAAACCTGAAGTGAAGCATCGGAATCTATATCTAGTGTGACAGGAATGTTTCAAATCATAGACAGTAAGAAGAGTCAGTTTTCTTGTACTTAAGTCGGCATTGTGCCTTTTCTACTTAATTCCGATGCAATTTCTGTGTTTCATCGTCAATAAGAAGGTCAATGGGATACAGTAAACCTGAAGTGAAGCATCGGAATCTATAACTTGTGTCACAGGAGTGGTTCAAAACATAGACTGTAAGAAGAGTCAGTTTTCCTGTTCTTAAGTCGGCATTGTGCGTTTTGTATTTAATTCTGATGCAATTTCTGTGTTTCATCGTCAATAAGAAGGTAAGAGGGATACAGTAAACCGGAAGTGAAGCATCGGAATCTATAACTAGTGTCACAGGAGTGGTTCAAAAGATAGACAGTAAGAAGAGTCAGTTTTCTTGTACTTAAGTTGGCATTGTGCTTTTTGTATAGAATTCCGATGCAATTTCTGTGTTTCATCGTCAATAAAAAGATCAGAGGGATACAGTAAACCTGAAGTGAAGCATCGGAATCTATAACTAGTGTCACAGGAATGGTTCAAAACATAGACAGTAAGAAGAGTCAGTTTTCTTGTACTTAAGTCGGCATTGTGCCTTTTGTATAGAATTCCGATGCAATATCTGTGATTCATCGTCAATAAGAAGGTCGGAGGGATACAGTAAACCTGAAGTGAAGCATCGGAATCTATAACTAGTGTCACAGGAATGGTTCAAAACACAGACAGTAAGAAGAATCAGTTTACTTGTACTTAAGTAGGCATTGTGCCTTTTCCATTGAATTCCGATGCAATTTCTGTGTTTCATCGTCAATAAGAAGGTCAGAGGGATACAGTAAAAATGAGGTGAAGCATCGGAATCTATAACTAGTGTCACAGGAATGGTTCAAAACATAGACAGTAAGATGAGTCAGTTTTCTTGTACTTAAGTCGGCATTGTGATTTTTGTATTTAATTCCGATGCAATTTCTGTGTTTCATTGTCAATAAGAAGATCAGAGGGATACAGTAAACCTGAAGTGAAGCATCGGAATCTATAACTAGTGTCACAGGAATGGTTCAAAACATAGACAGTAAGAAGAGTCAGTTTTCTTGTACTTAAGTCGGCATTGTGCCTTTTGTATAGAATTCCGATGCAATTTCTGTGTTCCATCGTCAATAAGAAGGTCAGAGGGATACAGTAAACCTGAAGTGAAGCATCGAAATCTATAACTAGTGTCACAGGAATGGTTCAAAACATAGAAAGTAAGAAGAGTCAGTTTTCTTGTACCTAAGTCGGCATTGTGCCTTTTGCATTTAATTCCGATGGAATTTCTGTGTTTCATCGTCAATAAGAAGGTCAGAGGGATACAGTAAACCTGAAGTGAAGCATCGAAATCTATAACTAGTGTCACAGGAATGGTTCAAAACATAGAAAGTAAGAAGAGTCAGTTTTCTTGTACCTAAGTCGGCATTGTGCCTTTTTTTATTTAATTCCGATGGAATTTCTGTGTTTCATCGTCAATAAAAAGGTCGGAGGGATACAGTAAACTTGAAGTGAAGCATCGGAATCTATAACTAGTGTCACAGGAATGGTTCAAAACATAGACAGTAAGAAGAATCAGTTTTCTTGTACTTAAGTAGGCATTGTGCCTTTTCTATTGAATTCCGATGCAATTTCTGTGTTTCGTCGTCAATAAGAAGGTCAGAGGGATACAGTAAACCTGAAGTGAAGCATCGGAACCTATAACTAGTGTCACAGGAATGGTTCAAATCATAGACAGTAAGAAGAGTCAGTTTTCTTGTACGTAAGTCGGCATTGTGCCTTTTCTATTTAAATCCGATGCAATTTCTGTGTTTCATCGTCAATAAGAAGGTCAATGGGATACAGTAAACCTGAAGTGAAGCATCGGAATCAATAACTTGTGTCACAGGAGTGGTTCAAAACAGAGACAGTAAGAAGAGTCAGTTTTCCTGTTCTTAAGTCGGCATTGTGCGTTTTGTGTTTAATTCCGATGCAAATTCTGTGTTTCATCGTCAATAAGAAGGTCAGAGGGATACCGTAAACCGGAAGTGAAGCATCGGAATCTATAACTAGTGTCACAGGAATGGTTCAAAAGATAGACAGTAAGAAGAGTCAGTTTTCTTGTACTTAAGTCGGCATTGTGCCTTTTGTATAGAATTCCGATGCAATTTCTGTGTTTCATCGTCAATAAGAAGGTCAGAGGGATACAGTAAACCTGAAGTGAAGCATCGAAATCTATAACTAGTGTCACAGGAATGGTTCAAAACATAGAAAGTAAGAAGAGTCAGTTTTCTTGTACCTAAGTCGGCATTGTGCCTTTTGTATTTAATTCCGATGGAATTTCTGTGTTTCATCGTCAATAAGAAGGTCAGAGGGATACAGTAAACCTGAAGGGAAGCATCGGAATCTATAACTAGTGTCTCAGGAATGGTTCAAACATAGACAGTAAGATGAGTCAGTTTTCTTGTACTTAAGTCGGCATTGTATTTTTGTATTTAATTCCGATGCAATTTCTGTGTTTCGTCGTCAATAAGAAGGTCAGAGGGATACAGTAAACCTGAAGTGAAGCATCGGAATCTATAACTAGTGTCACAGGAATGGTTTAAACATAGACAGTAAGAAGAGTCGGTTTTCTTGTACTTAGGTCGGCATTGTGCATTTCGTATTTAATTCCGATGCAATTTCTGTGTCTCATCGTCAATAAGAAGGTCACAGGGATACAGTAATCCTGTAGTGAAGCATCAGAATCTGTAACTAATGTCACAGGACTGGTTCAAAACATAGACAGTAAGAAGAGTCAGTTTTCTTGTACTTAATTCGGCATTGTGCGTTTTGTATTTAATTCCGTTGGAATTTCTGTGTTTCATCGTCAATAAGAAGGTCAGAGGGATACAGTAAACCTGATGTGAAGCATCGGAATCTATAACTAGTGTCACAGGAATGGTTCAAACATAGACAGTAAGAACAGTCGGTTTTCTTGTACTTTGGTCGGCAATGTGCCCTTTGTATGTAATTCCGATGCAATTTCTGTGTTTCATCGTCAATAAGAAGGTCGGAGGGATACAGTAAACCTGAAGTGAAGCATCGGAATCTATAACTAGTGTCACAGGAATGGTTCAAAACATAGACAGGAAGAAGAATCAGTTTTAGTGTACTTAAGTAGGCATTGTGCCTTTTCTATTGAATTCCGATGCAATTTCTGTGTTTCGTCGTCAATAAGAAGGTCAGAGGGATACAGTAAACCTGAAGTGAAGCATCGGAATCTATAACTAGTGTCACAGGAATGGTTCAAATCATAGACAGTAAGAAGAGTTGGTTTTCTTGTACTTAAGTCGGCATTGTGCCTTTTCTATTTAATTCCGATGCAATTTCTGTGTTTCATCGTCAATAAGAAGGTCAGAGGGATACAGTAAACCTGAAGTGAAGCATCGGAATCTATAACTAGTGTCACAGGAATGGTTCAAATCATAGACAGTAAGGAGACACAGTTTACATGTACTTAAGTCGGCATTGTGCCTGTTGTATTTAATTCCGATGCAATTTCTGTGTTTCATCGTCAATATGAAGGTCAGAGGGATACAGTAAAAATGAGGTGAAGCATCGGAATCTATAACTAGAGTCACAGGAATGGTTCAAAACATAGACAGTAAGATGAGTCAGTTTTCTTGTACTTAAGTCGGCATTGTGATTTTTGTATTTAATTCCGATGCAATTTCTGTGTTTCATTGTCAATGAGAAGGTCAGTGGAATACAATAAACCTGAAGTGAAGCTTCGGAATCTATAACTAGTGTCAGAGGAATGGTTCAAAACATAGACAGTAAGAAGAGCCAGGTTTCTTGTACCTAAGTCGGCATTGTGCCTTTTGTATAGAATTCCGATGCAATTTCTGTGTTTCATCGTCAATAAGAAGATCAGAGGGATATAGTAAACCTGAAGTGAAGCATCGGAATCTATAACATGTGTCACAGGAATGGTTCAAAACATAGACAGTAAGAAGAGTCAGTTTTCTTGTACTTAAGTCGGCATTGTGCCTTTTGTATAGAATTCCAATGCAATTTCTGTGTTTCATCGTTAACAAGAAGGTCAGAGTGATACAGTAAACCTGAAGTGAAGCATCGAAATCTATAACTAGTGTCACAGGAATGGTTCAAAACATAGAAAGTAAGAAGAGTCAGTTTTCTTGTACCTAAGTCGGCATTGTGCCTTTTGTATTTAATTCCGATGGAATTTCTGTGTTTCATCGTCAATAAGAAGGTCAGAGGGATACAGTAAACCTGAAGTGATGCATCGGAATCTATAACTAGTGTCACAGGAATGGTTCAAACATAGACAGTACGAAGAGTCGGTTTTCTTGTACTTAGGTCGGCATTGTGCCCTTTGTATTTAATTCCGATGCAATTTCTCTGTTTCATCGTCAATAAGAAGGTCGGAGGGATACAGTAAACTTGAAGTGAAGCATCGGAATCTATAACTAGTGTCACAGGAATGGTTCAAAACATAGACAGTAAGAAGAATCAGTTTTCTTGTACTTAAGTACGCATTGTGCCTTTTGTATAGAATTCCGATGCAATTTCTGTGTTTCATCGTCAATAAGAAGATCAGAGGGATATAGTAAACCTGAAGTGAAGCATCGGAATCTATAACTAGTGTCACAGGAATGGTTCAAAACATAGACAGTAAGAAGAGTCAGTTTTCTTGTACTTAAGTCGGCATTGTGCCCTTTGTATAGAATTCCGATGCAATTTCTGTGTTTCATCGTTAACAAGAAGGTCAGAGTGATACAGTAAACCTGAAGTGAAGCATCGAAATCTATAACCAGTGTCACAGGAATGGTTCAAAACATAGAAAGTAAGAAGAGTCAGTTTTCTTGTACCTAAGTCGGCATTGTGCCTTTTGTATTTAATTCCGATGGAATTTCTGTGTTTCATCGTCAATAAGAAGGTCAGAGGGATACAGTAAACCTGAAGTGCAGCATCGGAATCTATAACTAGTGTCACAGGAATGGTTCAAACATAGACAGTAAGAAGAGTCGGTTTTCTTGTACTTAGGTCGGCATTGTGCCCTTTGTATCTAATTCCGATGCAATTTCTCTGTTTCATCGTCAATAAGAAGGTCGGAGGGATACAGTAAACTTGAAGTGAAGCATCGGAATCTATAACTAGTGTCACAGGAATGGTTCAAAACATAGACAGTAAGAAGAACAGTTTTCTTGTACTTAAGTACGCATTGTGCCTTTTCTATTGAATTCCGATGCAATTTCTGTGTTTCGTCGTCAATAAGAAGGTCAGAGGGATACAGTAAACCTGAAGTGAAGCATCGGAATCTATGACTAGTGTCACAGGAACGGTTCAAAACATAGACAGTAAGAAGAGGCAGTCTTCTTGTACTTAAGTCGGCATTGTTCCTATTGCATTTAATTCCGATGCAATTTCTGTGATTCATCGTCAATAAGAAAGTCAGAGGGATACAGTAAACCTGAAGTGAAGCATCGGAATCTATAACTAGTGTCACAGGAATGGTTCAAAACATAGACAGTAAGAAGAGTCAGTTTTCTTGTACTTAAGTCGGGATTGTGCCATTTGTATTTAATTCTGATGCAATTTCTGTGTCTCATCGTCAACAATAAGGTCAGAGGGATACAGTAATCCTGAAGTGAAGCTTCGGAATCTATTACTAGTGTCACAGGAATGGTTCAAAACAAAGACAGTAAGAAGAGTCAGTTTTCATGTACTTATGTCGGCATTGTGCCTTTTCTATTCAATTCCGATGAAATTTCTGTGTTTCATCGTCAATATGAAAGTCAGAGGGATACAGTAAACCTGAAGTGAAGCATCGGAATCTATAACTAGTGTCACAGGAATGGTTCAAAACATAGACAGTAAGAAGAGTCAGTTTTCTTGTACTTAAATCGGCATTGTGCCTTTTGTATAGAATTCCGATGCAATTTCTGTGTTTCATCGTCAATAAGAATGTCAGAGGGATACAGTAAACCTGAAGTGAAGCATCGAAATCTGTAACTAGTGTCACAGGAATGGTTCAAAACATAGAAAGTAAGAAGAGTCAGTTTCCTTGTACCTAAGTCGGCATTGTGCCTTTTGTATTTAATTCCGTTGGAATTTCTGTGTTTCATCGTCAATAAGAAGGTCAGAGGGATACAGTAAACCTGATGTGAAGCATCGGAATCTATAACTAGTGTCACAGGAATGGTTCAAACATAGACAGTAAGAAGAGTCGGTTTTCTTGTACTTAGGTCGGCATTGTGCCCTTTGTATTTAATTCCGATGCAATTTCTGTGTTTCATCGTCAATAAGAAGGTCGGAGGGATACAGTAAACCTGAAGTGAAGCATCGGAATCTATAACTAGTGTCACAGGAATGGTTCAAAACATAGACAGGAAGAAGAATCAGTTTTATTGTACTTAAGTAGGCATTGTGCCTTTTCTATTGTATTCCGATGCAATTTCTGTGTTTCGTCGTCAGTAAGAAGGTCAGAGGGATACAGTAAACCTGAAGTGAAGCATCGGAATCTATAACTAGTATCACAGGAATGGTTCAAATCATAGACAGTAGGAAGAATCAGTTTTCTTGTACTTAAGTAGGCATTGTGCCTTTTCTATTTAATTCCGATGCAATTTCTGTGTTTCATCGTCAATAAGAAGGTCAGAGGGATACAGTAAACCTGAAGTGAAGCATCGGAATCTATAACTAGTGTCACAGGAATGGTTCAAATCGTAGACAGTAAGAAGAGTCAGTTTACTTGTACTTAAGTCGGCATTGTGCCTTTAGTATTTAATTCCGATACAATTTCTGTGTTTCATCGTCAATAAGAAGGTCAGAGGGATACAGTAAACCTGAAGTGAAGCATCGGAAGCTAAAACTAGTGTCACAGGAATGGTTCAAATCATAGACAGTAAGAAGAATCAGTTTTCTTGTACTTAAGTAGGCATTGTGCCTTTGCTATTTAATTCCGAGGCAATTTCTGTGTTTCATCGTCAATAAGAAGGTCAGAGGGATACAGTAAACCTGAAGTGAAGCATCGAAATCTATAGCTAGTGTCACAGGAATGGTTCAAAACATAGAAAGTAAGAAGAGTCAGTTTTCTTGTACCTAAGTCGGCATTGTGCCTTTTGTATTTAATTCCGTTGGAATTTCTGTGTTTCATCGTCAATAAGAAGGTCACAGGGATACAGTAAACCTGATGTGAAGCATCGGAATCTATAACTAGTGTCACAGGAATGGTTCAAACATAGACAGTAAGAAGAGTCGGTTTTCTTGTACTTAGGTCGGCATTGTGCCCTTTGTATTTAATTCCGATGCAATTTCTGTGTTTCATCGTCAATAAGAAGGTCGGAGGGATACAGTAAACCTGAAGTGAAGCATCGGAATCTATAACTAGTGACACAGGAATGGTTCGAAACATAGACAGGAAGAAGAATCAGTTTTAATTGTACTTAAGTAGGCATTGTGCCTTTTCTATTGAATTCCGATGCAATTTCTGTGTTTCGTCGTCAATAAGAAGGTCAGAGGGATACAGTAACCCTGAAGTGAAGCATCGGAACCTAAAACTAGTGTCACAGGAATGGTTCAAATCATAGACAGTAAGAAGAATCAGTTTTCTTGTACTTAAGTAGGCATTGTGCCTTTTCTATTTAATTCCGATGCAGTTTCTGTGTTTCATCGTCAATAAGAAGGTCAGAGGGATACAGTAAACCTGAAGTAAAGCATCGGAATCTATTACTAGTGTCACAGGAATGGTTCAAAACATAGAGAGTAAGAAGAGTCAGTTTACTTGTACTTAAGTCGGCATTGTGCCTTTTGTATTTAATTCCGATGCAATTTCTGTGTTTCATCGTCAATATGAAGGTCAGAGGGATACAGTAAAAATGAGGTGAAGCGTCGGAATCTATAACTAGTGTCACAGGAATGGTTCAAAACATAGACAGTAAGATGAGTCAGTTTTCTTGTACTTAAGTCGGCATTGTGATTTTTGTATTTAATTCCGATGCAATTTCTGTGTTTCATTGCCAATGAGGTCAGAGGGATACAATAAACCTGAAGTGAAGCATCGGAATCGATAACTAGTGTCACAGGAATGGTTCAAACATAGACAGTAAGAAGAGTCGTTTTTCTTGTACTTAGGTCGGCATTGTGCCCTTTGTATTTAATTCCGACGCAATTCCTCTGTTTCATCGTCAATAAGAAGGTCAGAGGGATACAGTAAACCTGAAGTGAAGCATCGGAACATAAAACTAGTGTCACAGGAATGGTTCAAATCATAGACAGTAAGAAGAATCAGTTTTCTTGTACTTAAGTAGGCATTGTGCCTTTGCTATTTAATTCCGATGCAATTTCTGTGTTTCATCGTCAATAAGAAGGTCAGAGGGATACAGTAAACCTGAAGTGAAGCATCGAAATCTATAGCTAGTGTCACAGGAATGGTTCAAAACATAGAAAGTAAGAAGAGTCAGTTTTCTTGTACCTAAGTCGGCATTGTGCCTTTTGTATTTAATTCCGTTGGAATTTTTTGTGTTTCATCGTCAATAGGAAGGTCACAGGGATACAGTAAACCTGATGTGAAGCATCGGAATCTATAACTAGTGTCACAGGAATGGTTCAAAACATAGACAGTAAGAAGAATCAGTTTTCTTGTACTTAAGTACGCATTGTGCCTTTTCTATTGAATTCCGATGGAATTTCTGCGTTTCGTCGTCAATAAGAAGGTCAGAGGGATACAGTAAACCTGAAGTGAAGCATCGGAATGTATAACTAGTGTCACAGGAATGGTTCAAATCATAGACAGTAAAAAGAGTCAGTTTTCTTGTACTTAAGTCGGCATTGTGCCTTTTCTACTTAATTCCGCTGCAATTTCTGTGTTTCATCGTCAATAAGAAGGTAAATGGGATACAGTAAACCTGAAGTGAAGCATCGGAATCTATAACTTGTGTCACAGGAGTGGTTAAAAACATAGACAGTAAGAAGAGTCAGTTTTCCTGTTCTTAAGTCGGCATTGTGCGTTTTGTATTTAATTCCAATGCAATTTCTGTTTTTCATCGTCAATAAGGAGGTCAGAGGGATACAGTGAACCTGAAGTGAAGCATTGGAATCTATAACTAGTGTCACAGGAATGGTTCAAAACATAGACAGAAAGATGAGCTAGTGTTCTTGTACTTGAGTCGGCATTGTGCCTCTTGTATTTAATTCCGATGCAATTTCTGTGTTTCATCGTCAATAAGGAGGTCAGAGGGATACAGTGAACCTGAAGTGAAGCATCGGAATCTATAACTAGTGTCACAGGAATGGTTCAAAACATAGACAGTAAGAAGAGCCAGTCTTCTTGTACTTGAGTCGGCATTGTGCCTTTTGTATTTAATTCCGATGCAATTTCTGTGTTTCATCGTCAATAAGAAAGTCAGAGGGATACAGTAAACCTGAAGTGAAGCATCGAAATCTATAACTAGTGTCACAGGAATGGTTCAAAACATAGAAAGTAAGAAGAGTCAGTTTTCTTGTACCTAAGTCGGCATTGTGCCTGTTGTATTTAATTCCGTTGGAATTTCTGTGTTTCATCGTCAATAAGAAGGTCAGAGGGATACAGTAAACCTGATGTGAAGCAGCGGAATCTATAACTAGTGTCACAGGAATGGTTCAAACATAGACAGTAAGAAGAGTCGGTTTTCTTGTACTTTGGTCGGCATTGTGCCCTTTGTATTTAATTCCGATGCAATTTCTGTGTTTCATCGTCAATAAGAAGGTCGGAGGGATACAGTAAACCTGAAGTGAAGCATCGGAATCTATAACTAGTGTCACAGGAATGGTTCAAAACATAGACAGGAAGAAGAATCAGTTTTATTGTACTTAAGTAGGCATTGTGCCTTTTCTATTGAATTCCGATGCAATATCTGTGTTTCGTCGTCAATAAGAAGGTCAGAGGGATAGAGTAAACCTGAAGTAAAGCATCGGAATCTATAACTAGTGTCACAGGAATGGTTCAAACCATAGACAGTAAGAAGAATCAGTTTTCTTGTACTTAAGTAGGCATTGTGCCTTTTCTATTTAATTCCGATGCAATTTCTGTGTTTCATCGTCAATAAGAAGGTCAGAGGGATACAGTAAACCTGAAGTGAAGCATCGGAATCTATAACTAGTGTCACAGGAATGGTTCAAAACATAGACAGTAAGAAGAGTCAGTTTACTTGTACTTAAGTCGGCATTGTGCCTTTTGTATTTAATTCCGATGCAATTTCTGTGTTTCATCGTCAATATGAAGGTCTGAGGGATACAGTAAAAATGAGGTGAAGCATCGGAATCTATAACTAGTGTCACAGGAATGGTTCAAAACATAGAGAGTACTATGAGTCAGTTTTCTTGTACTTAAGTCGGCATTGTGATTTTTGTATTTAATTCCGATGCAATTTCTGTGTTTCATTGTCAATGAGAAGGTCAGAGGGATACAATAAACCTGAAGTGAAGCATCGGAATCTATGACTAGTGACAGAGGAATGGTTCAAAGCATAGACAGTAAGAAGAGCCAGGTTACTTGTACCTAAGCCGGCATTGTGCCTTTTGTATAGAATTCCGATGCAATTTCTGTGTTTCATCGTCAATAAGAAGATAAGAGGGATACAGTAAACCTGACGTGAAGCATCGGAATCTATAACTAGTTTCACATTAATGGTTCAAAACATAGACAGTAAGGAGAATCAGTTTTCTTGTACTTAAGTCGGCATTGTGCCTTTTGTATAGAATTCCGATGCAATTTCTGTGTTTCATCGTCAACAAGAATGTCAGAGGGATACAGTAAACCCGAAGTGAAGCATCGAAATCTATAACTAGTGTCACAGGAATGGTTCAAAACATAGAAAGTAAGAAGAGTCAGTTTTCTTGTACCTAAGTCGGCATTGTGCCTTTTGTATTTAATTCCGATGGAATTTCTGTGTTTCATCGTCAATAAGAAGGTCGGAGGGATACAGTAAACTTGAAGTGAAGCATCGGAATCTATAACTAGTGTCACAGGAATGGTTCAAATCGTAGACAGTAAGAAGAGTCAGTTTACTTGTACTTAAGTCGGCATTGTGCCTTTTGTATTTAATTCCGATGCAATTTCTGTGTTTCATCGTCAATAAGAAGGTCAGAGGGATACAGTAAACCTGAAGTGAAGCATCGAAATCTATAGCTAGTGTCACCGGAATGGTTCAAAACATAGAAAGTAAGAAGAGTCAGTTTTCTTGTACCTAAGTCGGCATTGTGCCTTTTGTATTTAATTCCGTTGGAATTTCTGTGTTTCATCGTCAATAAGAAGGTCAGAGGGATACAGTGAACCTGAAGTGAAGCATCGGAATCTATAACTAGTGTCACAGGAATGGTTCAAAACATAGACAGTAAGAAGAGCCAGTCTTCTTGTACTTGAGTCGGCATTGTGCCTTTTGTATTTAATTCCGATGCAATTTCTGTGTTTCATCGTCAATAAGAAGGTCAGAGGGATACAGTAAACCTGAAGCGAAGCATCGAAATCTATAACTAGTGTCACAGGAATGGTTCAAAACATAGAAAGTAAGAAGAGTCAGTTTTCTTGTACCTAAGTCGGCATTGTGCCTGTTGTATTTAATTCCGTTGGAATTTCTGTGTTTCATCGTCAATGAGAAGGTCAGAGGGATACAGTAAACCTGATGTGAAGCAGCGGAATCTATAACTAGTGTCACAGGAATGGTTCAAACATAGACAGTAAGAAGAGTCGGTTTTCTTGTACTTTGGTCGGCATTGTGCCCTTTGTATTTAATTCCGATGCAATTTCTGTGTTTCATCGTCAATAAGAAGGTCGGAGGGATACAGTAAACCTGAAGTGAAGCATCGGAATCTATAACTAGTGTCACAGGAATGGTTCAAAACATAGACAGGAAGAAGAATCAGTTTTATTGTACTTAAGTAGGCATTGTGCCTTTTCTATTGAATTCCGATGCAATATCTGTGTTTCGTCGTCAATAAGAAGGTCAGAGGGATAGAGTAAACCTGAAGTAAAGCATCGGAATCTATAACTAGTGTCACAGGAATGGTTCAAACCATAGACAGTAAGAAGAATCAGTTTTCTTGTACTTAAGTAGGCATTGTGCCTTTTCTATTTAATTCCGATGCAATTTCTGTGTTTCATCGTCAATAAGAAGGTCAGAGGGATACAGTAAACCGGAAGTGAAGCATCGGAATCTATAACTAGTGTCACAGGAATGGTTCAAAACATAGACAGTAAGAAGAGTCAGTTTACTTGTACTTAAGTCGGCATTGTGCCTTTTGTATTTAATTCCGATGCAATTTCTGTGTTTCATCGTCAATATGAAGGTCTGAGGGATACAGTAAAAATGAGGTGAAGCATCGGAATCTATAACTAGTGTCACAGGAATGGTTCAAAACATAGAGAGTACTATGAGTCAGTTTTCTTGTACTTAAGTCGGCATTGTGATTTTTGTATTTAATTCCGATGCAATTTCTGTGTTTCATTGTCAATGAGAAGGTCAGAGGGATACAATAAACCTGAAGTGAAGCATCGGAATCTATGACTAGTGACAGAGGAATGGTTCAAAGCATAGACAGTAAGAAGAGCCAGGTTACTTGTACCTAAGCCGGCATTGTGCCTTTTGTATAGAATTCCGATGCAATTTCTGTGTTTCATCGTCAATAAGAAGATAAGAGGGATACAGTAAACCTGACGTGAAGCATCGGAATCTATAACTAGTTTCACAGGAATGGTTCAAAACATAGACAGTAAGGAGAATCAGTTTTCTTGTACTTAAGTCGGCATTGTGCCTTTTGTATAGAATTCCGATGCAATTTCTGTGTTTCATCGTCAACAAGAATGTCAGAGGGATACAGTAAACCCGAAGTGAAGCATCGAAATCTATAACTAGTGTCACAGGAATGGTTCAAAACATAGAAAGTAAGAAGAGTCAGTTTTCTTGTACCTAAGTCGGCATTGTGCCTTTTGTATTTAATTCCGATGGAATTTCTGTGTTTCATCGTCAATAAGAAGGTCGGAGGGATACAGTAAACTTGAAGTGAAGCATCGGAATCTATAACTAGTGTCACAGGAATGGTTCAAATCGTAGACAGTAAGAAGAGTCAGTTTACTTGTACTTAAGTCGGCATTGTGCCTTTTGTATTTAATTCCGATGCAATTTCTGTGTTTCATCGTCAATAAGAAGGTCAGAGGGATACAGTAAACCTGAAGTGAAGCATCGAAATCTATAACTAGTGTCACAGGAATGGTTCAAAACATAGACAGGAAGAAGAATCAGTTTTATTGTACTTAATTAGGCATTGTGCCTTTTCTATTGAATTCCGATGCAATTTCTGTGTTTCGTCGTCAATAAGAAGGTCAGAGGGATACAGTAAACCTGAAGTGAAGCATCGGAACCTATAACTAGTGTCACAGGAATGGTTCAAATCATAGACAGTAAGAAGAATCAGTTTTCTTGTACTTAAGTAGGCATTGTGCCTTTTCTATTTAATTCCGATGCAATTTCTGTGTTTCATCGTCAATAAGAAGGTCAGAGGGATACAGTAAACCTGAAGTGAAGCATCGGAATCTATAACTAGTGTCACAGGAATGGTTCAAAACATAGACAGTAAGAAGAGTCAGTTTTCCTGTTCTTAAGTCGGCATTGTGCGTTTTGAATTTAATTCCGATGCAATTTCTGTTTTTCATCGTCAATAAGGAGGTCAGAGGGATACAGTGAACCTGAAGTGAAGCATTGGAATCTATAACTAGTGTCACAGGAATGGTTCAAAACATAGACAGAAAGATGAGCTAGTGTTCTTGTACTTGAGTCGGCATTGTGCCTTTTGTATTTAATTCCGATGCAATATCTGTGTTTCATCGTCAATAAGGAGGTCAGAGGGATACAGTGAACCTGAAGTGAAGCATCGGAATCTATAACTAGTGTCACAGGAATGGTTCAAACATAGACAGTAAGAAGAGTCGGTTTTCTTGTACTTAGGTCGGCATTGTGCCCGTTGTATTTAATTCCGATGCAATTTCTGTGTTTCATCGTCAATAAGAAGGTCGGAGGGATACAGTAAACCTGAAGTGAAGCATCGGAATCTATAACTAGTGTCACAGGAATGGTTCAAAACATAGACAGGAAGAAGAATCAGTTTTATTGTACTTAAGTAGGCATTGTGCCTTTTCTATTGAATTCCGATGCAATTTCTGTGTTTCGTCGTCAATAAGAAGGTCAGAGGGATAGAGTAAACCTGAAGTGAAGCATCGGAATCTATAACTAGTGTCACAGGAATGGTTCAAACCATAGACAGTAAGAAGAATCAGTTTTCTTGTACTTAAGTAGGCATTGTGCCTTTTCTATTTAATTCCGATGCAATTTCTGTGTTTCATCGTCAATAAGAAGGTCAGAGGGATACAGTAAACCTGAAGTGAAGCATCGGAATCTATAACTAGTGACACAGGAATGGTTCAAAACATAGACAGTAAGAAGAGTCAGTTTACTTGTACTTAAGTCGGCTTTGTGCCTTTTGTATTTAATTCCGATGCAATTTCTGTGTTTCATCGTCAATATGATGGTCAGAGGGATACAGTAAAAATGAGGTGAAGCATCGGAATCTATAACTAGTGTCACAGGAATGGTTCAAAACATAGAGAGTAAGATGAGTCAGTTTTCTTGTACTTAAGTCGGCATTGTGATTTTTGTATTTAATTCCCATGCAATTTCTGTGTTTCATTGTCAATGAGAAGGTCAGAGGGATACAATAAACCTGAAGTGAAGCATCGGAATCTATGACTAGTGTCAGAGGAATGGTTCAAAGCGTAGACAGTAAGAAGAGCCAGGTTTCTTGTACCTAAGCCGGCATTGTGCCTTTTGTATAGAATTCCGATGCAATTTCTGTGTTTCATCGTCAATAAGAAGATAAGAGGGATACAGTAAACCTGACGTGAAGCATCGGAACCTATAACTAGTGTCACAGGAATGGTTCAAAACATAGACAGTAAGGAGAATCAGTTTTCTTGTACTTAAGTCGGCATTGTGCCTTTTGAATAGAATTCCGATGCAATTTCTGTGTTTCATCGTCAACAAGAATGTCAGAGGGATACAGTAAACCCGAAGTGAAGCATCGAAATCTATAACTAGTGTCACAGGAATGGTTCAAAAAATAGAAAGTAAGAAGAGTCAGTTTTCTTGTACCTAAGTCGGCATTGTGCCTTTTGTATTTAATTCCGATGGAATTTCTGTGAATCATCGTCAATAAGAAGGTCAGAGGGATACAGTAAACCTGAAGTGAAGCATCGGAATCGATAACTAGTGTCACAGGAATGGTTCAAACATAGACAGTAAGAAGGGTCAGTTTTCTTGTACTTAGGCCGGCATTGTGCCCTTTGTATTTAATTCCGACGCAATTCCTCTGTTTCATCGTCAATAAGAAGGTCGGAGGGATACAGTAAACTTGAAGTGAAGCATCGGAATCTATAACTAGTGTCACAGGAATGGTTCAAATCGTAGACAGTAAGAAGAGTCAGTTTACTTGTACTTAAGTCGGCGTTGTGCCTTTTGTATTTAATTCCGATGCAATTTCTGTGTTTCATCGTCAATAAGAAGGTCAGAGGGATACAGTAAACCTGAAGTGAAGCATCGAAATCTATAGCTAGTGTCACCGGAATGGTTCAAAACATAGAAAGTAAGAAGAGTCAGTTTTCTTGTACCTAAGTCGGCATTGTGCCTTTTGTATTTAATTCCGTTGGAATTTCTGTGTTTCATCGTCAATAAGAAGGTCAGAGGGATACAGTAAACTTGATGTGAAGCATCGGAATCTATAACTAGTGTCACAGGAATGGTTCAAAACATAGACAGTAAGAAGAGTAAGTTTTCTTGTACTTAGGTCGGCATTGTGCCCTTTGTATTTAATTCCGATGCAATTTCTGTGTTTCATCGTCAATAAGAAGGTCGGAGGGATACAGTAAACCTGAAGTGAAGCATCGGAATCTATAACTAGTGTCACAGGAATGGTTCAAAACATAGACAGGAAGAAGAATCAGTTTTATTGTACTTAAGTAGGCATTGTGCCTTTTCTATTGAATTCCGATGCAATTTCTGTGTTTCGTCGTCAATAAGAAGGTCAGAGGGATACAGTAAACCTGAAGTGAAGCATCGGAACCTAAAACTAGTGTCACAGGAATGGTTCAAATCATAGACAGTAAGAAGAATCAGTTTTCTTGTACTTAAGTAGGCATTGTGCCTTTTCTATTTAATTCCGATGCAATTTCTGTGTTTCATCGTCAATAAGAAGGTCAGAGGGATACAGTAAACCTGAAGTGAAGCATCGAAATCTATAACTAGTGTCACAGGAATGGTTCAAAACATAGAAAGTAAGAAGAGTCAGTTTTCTTGTACCTAAGTCGGCATTGTGCCGTTTGTATTTAATTCCGTTGGTATTTCTGTGTTTCATCGCCCATAAGACGGTCAGAGGGATACAGTAAACCTGATGTGAAGCATCGGAATCTATAACTAGTGTCACAGGAATGGTTCAAACATAGACAGTAAGAAGAGTCGGTTTCCTTGTACTTAGGTCGGCATTGTGCCCTTTGTATTTAATTCCGATGCAATTTCTGTGTTTCATCGTCAATAAGAAGGTCGGAGGGAAACAGTAAACCTGAAGTGAAGCATCGGAATCTATAACTAGTGTCACAGGAATGGTTCAAAACATAGACAGGAAGAAGAATCAGTTTTATTGTACTTAAGTAGGCATTGTGCCTTTTCTATTGAATTCCGATGCAATTTCTGTGTTTCGTCGTCAATAAGAAGGTCAGAGGGATACAGTAAACCTGAAGTGAAGCATCGGAATCTATAACTAGTGTCACAGGAATGGTTCAAATCATAGACAGTAAGAAGAATCAGTTTTCTTGTACTTAAGTAGGCATTGTGCCTTTTCTATTTAATTCCGATGCAATTTCTGTGTTTCATCGTCAATAAGAAGGTCAGAGGGATACAGTAAACCTGAAGTGAAGCATCGGAATCTATAACTAGTGTCACAGGAATGGTTCAAAACATAGACAGTAAGAAGAGTCAGTTTTCTTGTACTTAAGTCGGCATTGTGCCTTTTGTATTTAATTCCGATGCAATTTCTGTGTTTCATCGTCAATATGAAGGTCAGAGGGATACAGTAAAAATGAGGTGAAGCATCGGAATCTATTACTAGTGTCACAGGAATGGTTCAAAACATAGAGAGTAAGATGAGTCAGTTTTCTTGTACTTAAGTCGGCATTGTGATTTTTGTATTTAATTCCGATGCAATTTCTGTGTTTCATTGTCAATGAGAAGGTCAGAGGGATACAATAAACCTGAAGTGAAGCATCGGAATCTATGACTAGTGTCAGAGGAATGGTTCAAAACATAGACAGTAAGAAGAGTTAGGTTTCTTGTACCTAAGTCGGCATTATGCCTTTTGTATAGAATTCCGATGTAATTTCTGTGTTTCATCGTCAATAAGAAGATAAGAGGGATACAGTAAACCTGAAGTGAAGCATCGGAATCTATAACTAGTGTCACAGGAATGGTTCAAAACATAGACAGTAAGATGAGTCAGTTTTCTTGTACTTAAGTCGGCATTGTGATTTTTGTATTTAATTCCGATGCAATTTCTGTGTTTCATTGTCAATGAGAAGGTCAGAGGGATACAATAAACCTGAAGTGAAGCATCGGAAACGATAACTAGTGTCACAGGAATGGTTCAAATCATAGACAGTAAGAAGAGTCAGTTTTCTTGTACTTAAGTCGGCATTGTGCCTTTTCTACTTAATTCCGCTGCAATTTCTGTGTTTCATCGTCAATAAGAAGGTCAATGGGATACAGTAAACCTGAAGTGAAGCATCGGAATCTATAACTTGTGTCACAGGAGTGGTTAAAAACATAGACAGTAAGAAGAGTCAGTTTTCCTTTTCTTAAGTCGGCATTGTGCGTTTTGAATTTAATTCCGATGCAATTTCTGTTTTTCATCGTCAATAAGGAGGTCAGAGGGATACAGTGAACCTGAAGTGAAGCATTGGAATCTATAACTAGTGTCAGAGGAATGGTTCAAAACATAGACAGAAAGATGAGCTAGTGTTCTTGTACTTGAGTCGGCATTGTGCCTTTTGTATTTAATTCCGATGCAATTTCTGTGTTTCATCGTCAATCAGGAGGTCAGAGGGATACAGTGAACCTGAAGTGAAGCAGCGGAATCTATAACTAGTGTCACAGGAATGGTTCAAATCTTAGACAGTAAGAAGAGCCAGTCTTCTTGTACTTGTGTCGGCATTGTGCCTTTTGTATTATTTCCGATGCAATTTCTGTGTTTCATCGTCAATAAGAAGGTCGGAGGGATACAGTAAACCTGAAGTGAAGCATCGGAATCTATAACTAGTGTCACAGGAATGGTTCAAAACATAGACAGGAAGAAGAATCAGTTTAATTGTACTTAAGTAGGCATTGTGCCTTTTCTATTGAATTCCGATGCAATTTCTGTGTTTCGTCGTCAATAAGAAGGTCAGAGGGATACAGTAAACCTGAAGTGAAGCATCGGAATCTATAACTAGTGTCACAGGAATGGTTCAAATCATAGACAGTAAGAAGAATCAGTTTTCTTGTACTTAAGTAGGCATTGTGCCTTTTCTATTTAATTCCGATGCAATTTCTGTGTTTCATCGTCAATAAGAAGGTCAGAGGGATACAGTAAACCTGAAGTGAAGCATCGGAATCAATAACTAGTGTCACAGGAATGGTTCAAAACATAGACAGTAAGGAGAATCAGTTTTCTTGTACTTAAGTCGGCATTGTGCCTTTTGTATAGAATTCCGATGCAATTTCTGTGTTTCATCGTCAACAAGAATGTCAGAGGGATACAGTAAACCCGAAGTGAAGCATCGAAATCTGTAACTAGTGTCACAGGAATGGTTCAAAACATAGAAAGTAAGAAGAGTCAGTTTTCTTGTACCTAAGTCGGCATTGTGCCTTTTGTATTTAATTCCGATGGAATTTCTGTGTTTCATCGTCAATAAGAAGGTCAGAGGGATACAGTAAACCTGAAGTGAAGCATCGGAATCGATAACCAGTGTCACAGGAATGGTTCAAACATAGAGAGTAAGAAGAGTCGGTTTTCTTGTACTTAGGTCGGCATTGTGCCCTTTGTATTTAATTCCGACACAATTCCTCTGTTTCATCGTCAATAAGAAGGTCGGAGGGATACAGTAAACTTGAAGTGAAGCATCGGAATCCATAACTAGTGTCACAGGAATGGTTCAAAACATAGACAGTAAGAAGAATCAGTTTTCTTGTACTTAAGTACGCATTGTGCCTTTTCTATTGAATTCCGATGCAATTTCTGCGTTTCGTCGTCAATAAGAGGGTCAGAGGGATACAGTAAACCTGAAGTGAAGCATCGAAATCTATAACTAGTGTCACAGGAATGGTTCAAAACATAGAAAGTAAGAAGAGTCAGTTTTCTTGTACCTAAGTCGGCATTGTGCCTTTTGTATTTAATTCCGTTGGAATTTCTGTGTTTCATCGTCAATAAGAAGGTCAGAGGGATACAGTAAACCTGATGTGAAGCATCGGAATCTATAACTAGTGTCACAGGAATGGTCAAACATAGACAGTAAGAAGTGTCGGTTTTCTTGTACTTAGGTCGGCATTGTGCCCTTTGTATTTAATTCCGATGCAATTTCTGTGTTTCATCGTCAATAAGAAGGTCGGAGGGATACAGTAAACCTGAAGTGAAGCATCGGAATCTATAACTAGTGTCACAGGAATGGTTCAAAACATAGACAGGAAGAAGAATCAGTTTTATTGTACTTAAGTAGGCATTGTGCCTTTTCTATTGAATTCCGATGCAATTTCTGTGTTTCGTCGTCAATAAGAAGGTCAGAGGGATACAGTAAACCTGAAGTGAAGCATCGGAACCTGAAACTAGTGTCACAGGAATGGTTCAAATCATAGACAGTAAGAAGAATCAGTTTTCTAGTACTTAAGTAGGCATTGTGCCTTTTCTATTTAATTCCGATTCAATTTCTGTGTTTCATCGTCAATAAGAAGGTCAGAGGGATACAGTAAACCTGAAGTGAAACATCGGAATCTATAACTAGTGTCACAGGAATGGTTCAAAACATAGACAGTAAGAAGAGTCAGTTTACTTGTACTTAAGTCGGCATTGTGCCTTTTGTATTTAATTCCGATGCAATTTCTGTGTTTCATCGTCAATAAGAAGGTCAGAGGGATACAGTGAACCTGAAGTGAAGCATTGGAATCTATAACTAGTGTCACAGGAATGGTTCAAAACATAGACAGAAAGATGAGCTAGTGTTCTTGTACTTGAGTCGGCATTGTGCTATTTGTATTTAATTCCGATGCAATTTCTGTGTTTCATCGTCAATAAGGAGGTCCGAGGGATACAGTGAACCTGAAGTGAAGCATCGGAATCTATAACTAGTGTCACAGGAATGGTTCAAAACATAGACAGTAAGAAGAGCCAGTCTTCTTGTACTTGTGTCGGCATTGTGCCTTTTGTATTTAATTCCGATGCAATTTCTGTGTTTCATCGTCAATAAGAAGGTCAGAGGGATACAGTAAACCTGAAGTGAAGCATCGAAATCTATAACTAGTGTCACAGGAATGGTTCAAAACATAGAAAGTAAGAAGAGTGAGTTTTCTTGTACCTAAGTCGGCATTGTGCCTTTTGTATTTAATTCCGTTGGAATTTCTGTGTTTCATCGCCAATAAGAAGGTCAGAGGGATACAGTAAACCTGATGTGAAGCATCGGAATCTATAACTAGTGTCACAGGAATGGTTCAAACATAGACAGTAAGAAGAGTCGGTTTTCTTGTACTTAGGTCGGCATTGTGCCCTTTGTATTTAATTCCGATGCAATTTCTGTGTTTCATCGTCAATAAGAAGATCGGAGGGATACAGTAAACCTGAAGTGAAGCATCGGAATCTATAACTAGTGTCACAGGAATGGTTCAAAACATAGACAGGAAGAAGAACCAGTTTTATTGTACTTAAGTAGGCATTGTGCCTTTTCTATTGAATTCCGATGCAATTTCTGTGTTTCGTCGTCAATAAGAAGGTCAGAGGGATACAGTAAACCTGAAGTGAAGCATCGGAATCTATAACTAGTGTCACAGGAATGGTTCAAATCATAGACAGTAAGAAGAATCAGTTTTCTTGTACTTAAGTAGGCATTGTGCCTTTTCTATTTAATTCCGATGCAATTTCTGTGTTTCATCGTCAATAAGAAGTTCAGAGGGATACAGTAAACCTGAAGTGAAGCATCGGAATCTATAACTAGTGTCACAGGAATGGTTCAAAACATAGACAGTAAGAAGAGTCAGTTTTCTTGTACTCAAGTCGGCATTGTGCCTTTTGTATTTAATTCCGATGCAATTTCTGTGTTTCATCGTCAATATGAAGGTCAGAGGGATACAGTAAAAATGAGGTGAAGCATCGGAATCTATAACTAGTGTCACAGGAATGGTTCAAAACATAGAGAGTAAGATGAGTCAGTTTTCTTGTACTTAAGTCGGCATTGTGATTTTTGTATTTAATTCCGATGCAATTTCTGTGTTTCATTGTCAATGAGAAGGTCAGAGGGATACAATAAACCTGAAGTGAAACATCGGAATCTATGACTAGTGTCAGAGGAATGGTTCAAAACATAGACAGTAAGAAGAGCCAGGTTACTTGTACCTAAGTCGGCATTGTGCCTTTTGTATAGAATTCCGATGTAATTTCTGTGTTTCATCGTCAATAAGAAGATAAGAGGGATACAGTAAACCTGAAGTGAAGCATCGGAATCTATAACTAGTGTCACAGGAATGGTTCAAAACATAGACAGTAAGGAGAATCAGTTTTCTTGTACTTAAGTGGGCATTGTGCCTTTTGTATAGAATTCCGATGCAATTTCTGTGTTTCATCGTCAACAAGAATGTCAGAGGGATACAGTAAACCCGAAGTGAAGCATCGAAATCTATAACTAGTGTCACAGAAATGGTTCAAAACATAGAAAGTAAGAAGAGTCAGTTTTCTTGTACCTAAGTCGGCATTGTGCCTTTTGTATTTAATTCCGATGGAATTTCTGTGTTTCATCGTCAATAAGAAGGTCAGAGGGATACAGTAAACCTGAAGTGAAGCATCGGAATCGATAACCAGTGTCACAGGAATGGTTCAAACATAGACAGTAAGAAGAGTCGGTTTTCTTGTACTTAGGTCGGCATTGTGCCCTTTGTATTTAATTCCGACACAATTCCTCTGTTTCATCGTCAATAAGAAGGTCGGAGGGATACAGTAAATTTGAAGTGAAGCATCGGAATCTATAACTAGTGTCACAGGAATGGTTCAAAACATAGACAGTAAGAAGAATCAGTTTTCTTGTACTTAAGTACGCATTGTGCCTTTTCTATTGAATTCCGATGCAATTTCTGCGTTTCGTCGTCAATAAGAAGGTCAGAGGGATACAGTAAACCTGAAGTGAAGCATCGGAATCTATAACTAGTGTCACAGGAATGGTTCAAATCATAGACAGTAAGAAGAGTCAGTTTAGTTGTACTTAAGTCGGCATTGTGCCTTTTGTATTTAATTCCGATGCAATTTCTGTGTTTCATCGTCAATAAGAAGGTCAGAGGGATACAGTAAACCTGAAGTGAAGCATCGAAATCTATAACTAGTGTCACAGGAATGGTTCACAACATAGAAAGTAAGAAGAGTCAGTTTTCTTGTACCTAAGTCGGCATTGTGCCTTTTGTATTGAATTCCGTTGGAATTTCTGTGTTTCATCGTCATTAAGAAGGTCAGAGGGATACAGTAAACCTGATGTGAAGCATCGGAATCTATAACTAGGGTCACAGGAATGGTTCAAACATAGACAGTAAGAAGAGTCGGTTTTCTTGTACTTAGGTCGGCATTGTGCCCTTTGTATTTAATTCCGATGCAATTTCTGTGTTTCATCGTCAATAAGAAGGTCGGAGGGATACAGTAAACCTGAAGTGAAGCATCGGAATCTATAACTAGTGTCACAGGAATGGTTCAAAACATAGACAGGAAGAAGAATCAGTTTTAATGTACTTAAGTAGGCATTGTGCCTTTTCTATTGAATTCCGATGCAATTTCTGTGTTTCGTCGTCAATAAGAAGGTCAGAGGGATACAGTAAACCTGAAGTGAAGCATCGGAACCTAAAACTAGTGTCACAGGAATGGTTCAAATCATAGACAGTAAGAAGAATCAGTTTTCTTGTACTTAAGTAGGCATTGTGCCTTTTCTATTTAATTCCGATGCAATTTCTGTGTTTCATCGTCAATACGAAGGTCAGAGGGATACAGTAAACCTGAAGTGAAGCATCGGAATCTATAACTAGTGTCACAGGCATGGTTCAAAGCATAGACAGTAAGAAGAGTCAGTTTACTTGTACTTAAGTCGGCATTGTGCCTTTTGTATTTAATTCCGATGCAATTTCTGTGTTTCATCGTCAATATGAAGGTCAGAGGGATACAGTAAAAATGAGGTGAAGCATCGGAATCTATAACTAGTGTCACAGGAATGGTTCAAAACATAGACAGTAAGATGAGTCAGTTTTCTTGTACTTAAGTCGGCATTGTGAGTTTTGTATTTAATTCCGATGCAATTTCTGTGTTTCATTGTCAATGAGAAGGTCAGAGGGATACAATAAACCTGAAGTGAAGCATCGGAATCGATAACTAGTGTCACAGGAATGGTTCAAACATAGACAGTAAGAAGAGTCGTTTTTCTTCTACTTAGGTCGGCATTGTGCCCTTTGTGTTTAATTCCGACGCAATTCCTCTGTTTCATCATCAATACGAAGGTCGGAGGGATACAGTAAACTTCAAGTGAAGCATCGGAATCTATAACTAGTGTCACAGGAATGGTTCAAAACATAGACAGTAAGAAGAATCAGTTTTCTTGTACTTAAGTACGCATTGTGCCTTTTCTATTGAATTCCGATGCAATTTCTGCGTTTCGTCGTCAATAAGAAGGTCAGAGGGATACAGTAAACCTGAAGTGAAGCATCGGAATCTATAACTAGTGTCACAGGAATGGTTCAAATCGTAGACAGTAAGAAGAGTCAGTTTTCTTGTACTTAAGTCGGCATTGTGCCTTTTCTACTTAATTCCGCTGCAATTTCTGTGTTTCATCGTCAATAAGAAGGTCAATGGGATACAGTAAACCTGAAGTGAAGCATCGGAATCTATAACTTGTGTCACAGGAGTGGTTAAAAACATAGACAGTAAGAAGAGTCAGTTTTCCTGTTCTTAAGTCGGCATTGTGCATTTTGTATTTAATTCCGATGCAATTTCTGTGTTTCATCGTCAATAAGGAGGTCAGAGGGATACAGTGAACCTGAAGTGAAGCATTGGAATCTATAACTAGTGTCACAGGAATGGTTCAAAACATAGACAGAAAGATGAGCTAGTGTTCTTGTACTTGAGTCGGCATTGTGCCTTTTGTATTTAATTCCGATGCAATTTCTGTGTTTCATCGTCAATAAGGAGGTCAGAGGGATACAGTGAACCTGAAGTGAAGCATCGGAATCTATAACTAGTGTCACAGGAATGGTTCAAAACATAGACAGTAAGAAGAGCCAGTCTTCTTGTACTTGAGTCGGCATTGTGCCTTTTGTATTTAATTCCGATGCAATTTCTGTGTTTCATCTTCAATAAGAAGGTCAGAGGGATACAGTAAACCTGAAGTGAAGCATCGAAATCTATAACTAGTGTCACAGGAATGGTTCAAAACATAGAAAGTAAGAAGAGTCAGTTTTCTTGTACCTAAGTCGGCATTGTGCCTTTTGTATTTAATTCCGTTGGAATTTCTGTGTTCCATCGTCAATAAGAAGGTCAGAGGGATACAGTAAACCTGATGTGAAGCATCGGAATCTATAACTAGTGTCACAGGAATGGTTCAAACATAGACAGTAAGAAGAGTCGGTTTTCTTGTACTTAGGTCGGCATTGTGCCCTTTGTATTTAATTCCGATGCAATTTCTGTGTTTCATCGTTAATAAGAAGGTCGGAGGGATACAGTAAACCTGAAGTGAAGCATCGGAATCTATAACTAGTGTCACAGGAATGGTTCAAAACATAGACAGGAAGAAGAATCAGTTTTATTGTACTTAAGTAGGCATTGTGCCTTTTGTATTTAATTCCGATGCAATTTCTGTGTTTCGTCGTCAATAAGAAGGTCAGAGGGATACAGTAAACCTGAAGTGAAGCATCGGAATCTATAACTAGTGTCACAGGAATGGTTCAAATCATAGACAGTAAGAAGAATCAGTTTTCTTGTACTTAAGTAGGCATTGTGCCTTTTCTATTTAATTCCGATGCAATTTCTGTGTTTCATCGTCAATAAGAAGGTCAGAGGGATACAGTAAACCTGAAGTGAAGCATCGGAATCAATAACTAGTGTCACAGGAATGGTTCAAAACATAGACAGTAAGGAGAATCAGTTTTCTTGTACTTAAGTCGGCATTGTGCCTTTTGTATAGAATTCCGATGCAATTTCTGTGTTTCATCGTCAACAAGAATGTCAGAGGGATACAGTAAACCCGAAGTGAAGCATCGAAATCTGTAACTAGTGTCACAGGAATGGTTCAAAACATAGAAAGTAAGAAGAGTCAGTTTTCTTGTACCTAAGTCGGCATTGTGCCTTTTGTATTTAATTCCGATGGAATTTCTGTGTTTCATCGTCAATAAGAAGGTCAGAGGGATACAGTAAACCTGAAGTGAAGCATCGGAATCGATAACCAGTGTCACAGGAATGGTTCAAACATAGAGAGTAAGAAGAGTCGGTTTTCTTGTACTTAGGTCGGCATTGTGCCCTTTGTATTTAATTCCGACACAATTCCTCTGTTTCATCGTCAATAAGAAGGTCGGAGGGATACAGTAAACTTGAAGTGAAGCATCGGAATCCATAACTAGTGTCACAGGAATGGTTCAAAACATAGACAGTAAGAAGAATCAGTTTTCTTGTACTTAAGTACGCATTGTGCCTTTTCTATTGAATTCCGATGCAATTTCTGCGTTTCGTCGTCAATAAGAGGGTCAGAGGGATACAGTAAACCTGAAGTGAAGCATCGAAATCTATAACTAGTGTCACAGGAATGGTTCAAAACATAGAAAGTAAGAAGAGTCAGTTTTCTTGTACCTAAGTCGGCATTGTGCCTTTTGTATTTAATTCCGTTGGAATTTCTGTGTTTCATCGTCAATAAGAAGGTCAGAGGGATACAGTAAACCTGATGTGAAGCATCGGAATCTATAACTAGTGTCACAGGAATGGTCAAACATAGACAGTAAGAAGTGTCGGTTTTCTTGTACTTAGGTCGGCATTGTGCCCTTTGTATTTAATTCCGATGCAATTTCTGTGTTTCATCGTCAATAAGAAGGTCGGAGGGATACAGTAAACCTGAAGTGAAGCATCGGAATCTATAACTAGTGTCACAGGAATGGTTCAAAACATAGACAGGAAGAAGAATCAGTTTTATTGTACTTAAGTAGGCATTGTGCCTTTTCTATTGAATTCCGATGCAATTTCTGTGTTTCGTCGTCAATAAGAAGGTCAGAGGGATACAGTAAACCTGAAGTGAAGCATCGGAACCTGAAACTAGTGTCACAGGAATGGTTCAAATCATAGACAGTAAGAAGAATCAGTTTTCTAGTACTTAAGTAGGCATTGTGCCTTTTCTATTTAATTCCGATTCAATTTCTGTGTTTCATCGTCAATAAGAAGGTCAGAGGGATACAGTAAACCTGAAGTGAAACATCGGAATCTATAACTAGTGTCACAGGAATGGTTCAAAACATAGACAGTAAGAAGAGTCAGTTTACTTGTACTTAAGTCGGCATTGTGCCTTTTGTATTTAATTCCGATGCAATTTCTGTGTTTCATCGTCAATAAGAAGGTCAGAGGGATACAGTGAACCTGAAGTGAAGCATTGGAATCTATAACTAGTGTCACAGGAATGGTTCAAAACATAGACAGAAAGATGAGCTAGTGTTCTTGTACCTGAGTCGGCATTGTGCTATTTGTATTTAATTCCGATGCAATTTCTGTGTTTCATCGTCAATAAGGAGGTCCGAGGGATACAGTGAACCTGAAGTGAAGCATCGGAATCTATAACTAGTGTCACAGGAATGGTTCAAAACATAGACAGTAAGAAGAGCCAGTCTTCTTGTACTTGTGTCGGCATTGTGCCTTTTGTATTTAATTCCGATGCAATTTCTGTGTTTCATCGTCAATAAGAAGGTCAGAGGGATACAGTAAACCTGAAGTGAAGCATCGAAATCTATAACTAGTGTCACAGGAATGGTTCAAAACATAGAAAGTAAGAAGAGTGAGTTTTCTTGTACCTAAGTCGGCATTGTGCCTTTTGTATTTAATTCCGTTGGAATTTCTGTGTTTCATCGCCAATAAGAAGGTCAGAGGGATACAGTAAACCTGATGTGAAGCATCGGAATCTATAACTAGTGTCACAGGAATGGTTCAAACATAGACAGTAAGAAGAGTCGGTTTTCTTGTACTTAGGTCGGCATTGTGCCCTTTGTATTTAATTCCGATGCAATTTCTGTGTTTCATCGTCAATAAGAAGATCGGAGGGATACAGTAAACCTGAAGTGAAGCATCGGAATCTATAACTAGTGTCACAGGAATGGTTCAAAACATAGACAGGAAGAAGAACCAGTTTTATTGTACTTAAGTAGGCATTGTGCCTTTTCTATTGAATTCCGATGCAATTTCTGTGTTTCGTCGTCAATAAGAAGGTCAGAGGGATACAGTAAACCTGAAGTGAAGCATCGGAATCTATAACTAGTGTCACAGGAATGGTTCAAATCATAGACAGTAAGAAGAATCAGTTTTCTTGTACTTAAGTAGGCATTGTGCCTTTTCTATTTAATTCCGATGCAATTTCTGTGTTTCATCGTCAATAAGAAGTTCAGAGGGATACAGTAAACCTGAAGTGAAGCATCGGAATCTATAACTAGTGTCACAGGAATGGTTCAAAACATAGACAGTAAGAAGAGTCAGTTTTCTTGTACTCAAGTCGGCATTGTGCCTTTTGTATTTAATTCCGATGCAATTTCTGTGTTTCATCGTCAATATGAAGGTCAGAGGGATACAGTAAAAATGAGGTGAAGCATCGGAATCTATAACTAGTGTCACAGGAATGGTTCAAAACATAGAGAGTAAGATGAGTCAGTTTTCTTGTACTTAAGTCGGCATTGTGATTTTTGTATTTAATTCCGATGCAATTTCTGTGTTTCATTGTCAATGAGAAGGTCAGAGGGATACAATAAACCTGAAGTGAAACATCGGAATCTATGACTAGTGTCAGAGGAATGGTTCAAAACATAGACAGTAAGAAGAGCCAGGTTACTTGTACCTAAGTCGGCATTGTGCCTTTTGTATAGAATTCCGATGTAATTTCTGTGTTTCATCGTCAATAAGAAGATAAGAGGGATACAGTAAACCTGAAGTGAAGCATCGGAATCTATAACTAGTGTCACAGGAATGGTTCAAAACATAGACAGTAAGGAGAATCAGTTTTCTTGTACTTAAGTGGGCATTGTGCCTTTTGTATAGAATTCCGATGCAATTTCTGTGTTTCATCGTCAACAAGAATGTCAGAGGGATACAGTAAACCCGAAGTGAAGCATCGAAATCTATAACTAGTGTCACAGAAATGGTTCAAAACATAGAAAGTAAGAAGAGTCAGTTTTCTTGTACCTAAGTCGGCATTGTGCCTTTTGTATTTAATTCCGATGGAATTTCTGTGTTTCATCGTCAATAAGAAGGTCAGAGGGATACAGTAAACCTGAAGTGAAGCATCGGAATCGATAACCAGTGTCACAGGAATGGTTCAAACATAGACAGTAAGAAGAGTCGGTTTTCTTGTACTTAGGTCGGCATTGTGCCCTTTGTATTTAATTCCGACACAATTCCTCTGTTTCATCGTCAATAAGAAGGTCGGAGGGATACAGTAAATTTGAAGTGAAGCATCGGAATCTATAACTAGTGTCACAGGAATGGTTCAAAACATAGACAGTAAGAAGAATCAGTTTTCTTGTACTTAAGTACGCATTGTGCCTTTTCTATTGAATTCCGATGCAATTTCTGCGTTTCGTCGTCAATAAGAAGGTCAGAGGGATACAGTAAACCTGAAGTGAAGCATCGGAATCTATAACTAGTGTCACAGGAATGGTTCAAATCATAGACAGTAAGAAGAGTCAGTTTAGTTGTACTTAAGTCGGCATTGTGCCTTTTGTATTTAATTCCGATGCAATTTCTGTGTTTCATCGTCAATAAGAAGGTCAGAGGGATACAGTAAACCTGAAGTGAAGCATCGAAATCTATAACTAGTGTCACAGGAATGGTTCACAACATAGAAAGTAAGAAGAGTCAGTTTTCTTGTACCTAAGTCGGCATTGTGCCTTTTGTATTGAATTCCGTTGGAATTTCTGTGTTTCATCGTCATTAAGAAGGTCAGAGGGATACAGTAAACCTGATGTGAAGCATCGGAATCTATAACTAGGGTCACAGGAATGGTTCAAACATAGACAGTAAGAAGAGTCGGTTTTCTTGTACTTAGGTCGGCATTGTGCCCTTTGTATTTAATTCCGATGCAATTTCTGTGTTTCATCGTCAATAAGAAGGTCGGAGGGATACAGTAAACCTGAAGTGAAGCATCGGAATCTATAACTAGTGTCACAGGAATGGTTCAAAACATAGACAGGAAGAAGAATCAGTTTTAATGTACTTAAGTAGGCATTGTGCCTTTTCTATTGAATTCCGATGCAGTTTCTGTGTTTCGTCGTCAATAAGAAGGTCAGAGGGATACAGTAAACCTGAAGTGAAGCATCGGAACCTAAAACTAGTGTCACAGGAATGGTTCAAATCATAGACAGTAAGAAGAATCAGTTTTCTTGTACTTAAGTAGGCATTGTGCCTTTTCTATTTAATTCCGATGCAATTTCTGTGTTTCATCGTCAATACGAAGGTCAGAGGGATACAGTAAACCTGAAGTGAAGCATCGGAATCTATAACTAGTGTCACAGGCATGGTTCAAAGCATAGACAGTAAGAAGAGTCAGTTTACTTGTACTTAAGTCGGCATTGTGCCTTTTGTATTTAATTCCGATGCAATTTCTGTGTTTCATCGTCAATATGAAGGTCAGAGGGATACAGTAAAAATGAGGTGAAGCATCGGAATCTATAACTAGTGTCACAGGAATGGTTCAAAACATAGACAGTAAGATGAGTCAGTTTTCTTGTACTTAAGTCGGCATTGTGAGTTTTGTATTTAATTCCGATGCAATTTCTGTGTTTCATTGTCAATGAGAAGGTCAGAGGGATACAATAAACCTGAAGTGAAGCATCGGAATCGATAACTAGTGTCACAGGAATGGTTCAAACATAGACAGTAAGAAGAGTCGTTTTTCTTCTACTTAGGTCGGCATTGTGCCCTTTGTGTTTAATTCCGACGCAATTCCTCTGTTTCATCATCAATACGAAGGTCGGAGGGATACAGTAAACTTCAAGTGAAGCATCGGAATCTATAACTAGTGTCACAGGAATGGTTCAAAACATAGACAGTAAGAAGAATCAGTTTTCTTGTACTTAAGTACGCATTGTGCCTTTTCTATTGAATTCCGATGCAATTTCTGCGTTTCGTCGTCAATAAGAAGGTCAGAGGGATACAGTAAACCTGAAGTGAAGCATCGGAATCTATAACTAGTGTCACAGGAATGGTTCAAATCGTAGACAGTAAGAAGAGTCAGTTTTCTTGTACTTAAGTCGGCATTGTGCCTTTTCTACTTAATTCCGCTGCAATTTCTGTGTTTCATCGTCAATAAGAAGGTCAATGGGATACAGTAAACCTGAAGTGAAGCATCGGAATCTATAACTTGTGTCACAGGAGTGGTTAAAAACATAGACAGTAAGAAGAGTCAGTTTTCCTGTTCTTAAGTCGGCATTGTGCATTTTGTATTTAATTCCGATGCAATTTCTGTGTTTCATCGTCAATAAGGAGGTCAGAGGGATACAGTGAACCTGAAGTGAAGCATTGGAATCTATAACTAGTGTCACAGGAA
Organism: Schistocerca americana; assembly: GCF_021461395.2. Taxonomy (NCBI): domain Eukaryota; kingdom Metazoa; phylum Arthropoda; class Insecta; order Orthoptera; family Acrididae; genus Schistocerca; species Schistocerca americana. The sequence continues at coordinate 765,864,711 of NC_060123.1, forward strand.
TGGTTCAAAACATAGACAGAAAGATGAGCTAGTGTTCTTGTACTTGAGTCGGCATTGTGCCTTTTGTATTTAATTCCGATGCAATTTCTGTGTTTCATCGTCAATAAGGAGGTCAGAGGGATACAGTGAACCTGAAGTGAAGCATCGGAATCTATAACTAGTGTCACAGGAATGGTTCAAAACATAGACAGTAAGAAGAGCCAGTCTTCTTGTACTTGAGTCGGCATTGTGCCTTTTGTATTTAATTCCGATGCAATTTCTGTGTTTCATCTTCAATAAGAAGGTCAGAGGGATACAGTAAACCTGAAGTGAAGCATCGAAATCTATAACTAGTGTCACAGGAATGGTTCAAAACATAGAAAGTAAGAAGAGTCAGTTTTCTTGTACCTAAGTCGGCATTGTGCCTTTTGTATTTAATTCCGTTGGAATTTCTGTGTTCCATCGTCAATAAGAAGGTCAGAGGGATACAGTAAACCTGATGTGAAGCATCGGAATCTATAACTAGTGTCACAGGAATGGTTCAAACATAGACAGTAAGAAGAGTCGGTTTTCTTGTACTTAGGTCGGCATTGTGCCCTTTGTATTTAATTCCGATGCAATTTCTGTGTTTCATCGTTAATAAGAAGGTCGGAGGGATACAGTAAACCTGAAGTGAAGCATCGGAATCTATAACTAGTGTCACAGGAATGGTTCAAAACATAGACAGGAAGAAGAATCAGTTTTATTGTACTTAAGTAGGCATTGTGCCTTTTGTATTTAATTCCGATGCAATTTCTGTGTTTCGTCGTCAATAAGAAGGTCAGAGGGATACAGTAAACCTGAAGTGAAGCATCGGAACCTAAAACTAGTGTCACAGGAATGGTTCAAATCATAGACAGTAAGAAGAATTAGTTTTCTTGTACTTAAGTAGGCATTGTGCCTTTTCTATTTAATTCCGATGCAATTTCTGTGTTTCATCGTCAATACGAAGGTCAGAGGGATACAGTAAACCTGAAGTGAAGCATCGGAATCTATAACTAGTGTCACAGGCATGGTTCAAAACATAGACAGTAAGAAGAGTCAGTTTACTTGTACTTAAGTCGGCATTGTGCCTTTTGTATTTAATTCCGATGCTTTTTCTGTGTTTCATCGTCAATATGAAGGTCGGAGGGATACAGTAAACTTGAAGTGAAGCATCGGAATCTATAACTAGTGTCACAGGAATGGTTCAAATCGTAGACAGTAAGAAGAGTCAGTTTACTTGTACTTAAGTCGGCGTTGTGCCTTTTGTATTTAATTCCGATGCAATTTCTGTGTTTCATCGTCAATAAGAAGGTCAGAGGGATACAGTAAACCTGAAGTGAAGCATCGAAATCTATAGCTAGTGTCACCGGAATGGTTCAAAACATAGAAAGTAAGAAGAGTCAGTTTTCTTGTACCTAAGTCGGCATTGTGCCTTTTGTATTTAATTCCGTTGGAATTTCTGTGTTTCATCGTCAATAAGAAGGTCAGAGGGATACAGTAAACTTGATGTGAAGCATCGGAATCTATAACTAGTGTCACAGGAATGGTTCAAAACATAGACAGTAAGAAGAGTAAGTTTTCTTGTACTTAGGTCGGCATTGTGCCCTTTGTATTTAATTCCGATGCAATTTCTGTGTTCATCGTCAATAAGAAGGTCGGAGGGATACAGTAAACCTGAAGTGAAGCATCGGAATCTATAACTAGTGTCACAGGAATGGTTCAAAACATAGACAGGAAGAAGAATCAGTTTTATTGTACTTAAGTAGGCATTGTGCCTTTTCTATTGAATTCCGATGCAATTTCTGTGTTTCGTCGTCAATAAGAAGGTCAGAGGGATACAGTAAACCTGAAGTGAAGCATCGGAACCTAAAACTAGTGTCACAGGAATGGTTCAAATCATAGACAGTAAGAAGAATCAGTTTTCTTGTACTTAAGTAGGCATTGTGCCTTTTCTATTTAATTCCGATGCAATTTCTGTGTTTCATCGTCAATAAGAAGGTCAGAGGGATACAGTAAACCTGAAGTGAAGCATCGAAATCTATAACTAGTGTCACAGGAATGGTTCAAAACATAGAAAGTAAGAAGAGTCAGTTTTCTTGTACCTAAGTCGGCATTGTGCCGTTTGTATTTAATTCCGTTGGTATTTCTGTGTTTCATCGCCCATAAGACGGTCAGAGGGATACAGTAAACCTGATGTGAAGCATCGGAATCTATAACTAGTGTCACAATAATGGTTCAAACATAGACAGTAAGAAGAGTCGGTTTTCTTGCACTTAGGTCGGCATTGTGCCCTTTGTATTTAATTCCGATGCAATTTCTGTGTTTCATCGTCAATAAGAAGGTCGGAGGGAAACAGTAAACCTGAAGTGAAGCATCGGAATCTATAACTAGTGTCACAGGAATGGTTCAAAACATAGACAGGAAGAAGAATCAGTTTTACTGTACTTAAGTAGGCATTGTGCCTTTTCTATTGAATTCCGATGCAATTTCTGTGTTTCGTCGTCAATAAGAAGGTCAGAGGGATACAGTAAACCTGAAGTGAAGCATCGGAATCTATAACTAGTGTCACAGGAATGGTTCAAATCATAGACAGTAAGAAGAATCAGTTTTCTTGTACTTAAGTAGGCATTGTGCCTTTTCTATTTAATTCCGATGCAATTTCTGTGTTTCATCGTCAATAAGAAGGTCAGAGGGATACAGTAAACCTGAAGTGAAGCATCGGAATCTATAACTAGTGTCACAGGAATGGTTCAAAACATAGACAGTAAGAAGAGTCAGTTTTCTTGTACTTAAGTCGGCATTGTGCCTTTTGTATTTAATTCCGATGCAATTTCTGTGTTTCATCGTCAATATGAAGGTCAGAGGGATACAGTAAAAATGAGGTGAAGCATCGGAATCTATTACTAGTGTCACAGGAATGGTTCAAAACATAGAGAGTAAGATGAGTCAGTTTTCTTGTACTTAAGTCGGCATTGTGATTTTTGTATTTAATTCCGATGCATTTTCTGTGTTTCATTGTCAATGAGAAGGTCAGAGGGATACAATAAACCTGAAGTGAAGCATCGGAATCTATGACTAGTGTCAGAGGAATGGTTCAAAACATAGACAGTAAGAAGAGTTAGGTTTCTTGTACCTAAGTCGGCATTGTGCCTTTTGTATAGAATTCCGATGTAATTTCTGTGTTTCATCGTCAATAAGAAGATAAGAGGGATACAGTAAACCTGAAGTGAAGCATCGGAATCTATAACTAGTGTCACAGGAATGGTTCAAAACATAGACAGTAAGATGAGTCAGTTTTCTTGCACTTAAGTCGGCATTGTGATTTTTGTATTTAATTCAGATGCAAATTCTGTGTTTCATTGTCAATGAGAAGGTCAGAGGGATACAATAAACCTGAAGTGAAGCATCGGAATCGATAACTAGTGTCACAGGAATGGTTCAAACATAGACAGTAAGAAGAGTCGTTTTTCTTGTACTTAGGTCGGCATTGTGCCCTTTGTATTTAATTCCGACGCAATTCCTCTGTTTCATCGTCTATAAGAAGGTTGGAGGGATACAGTAAACTTGAAGTGAAGCATCGGAATCTATAACTAGTGTCACAGGAATGGTTCAAAACATAGACAGTAAGAAGAATCAGTTTTCTTGTACTTAAGTACGCATTGTAGCTTTTCTATTGAATTCCGATGCAATTTCTGCGTTTCGTCGTCAATAAGAAGGTCAGAGGGATACAGTAAACCTCAAGTGAAGCATCGGAATCTATAACTAGTGTCACAGGAATGGTTCAAATCATAGACAGTAAGAAGAGTCAGTTTTCTTGTACTTAAGTCGGCATTGTGCCTTTTCTACTTAATTCCGCTGCAATTTCTGTGTTTCATCGTCAATAAGAAGGTCAATGGGATACAGTAAACCTGAAGTGAAGCATCGGAATCTATAACTTGTGTCACAGGAGTGGTTAAAAACATAGACAGTAAGAAGAGTCAGTTTTCCTTTTCTTAAGTCGGCATTGTGCGTTTTGAATTTAATTCCGATGCAATTTCTGTTTTTCATCGTCAATAAGGAGGTCAGAGGGATACAGTGAACCTGAAGTGAAGCATTGGAATCTATAACTAGTGTCACAGGAATGGTTCAAAACATAGACAGAAAGATGAGCTAGTGTTCTTGTACTTGAGTCGGCATTGTGCCTTTTGTATTTAATTCCGATGCAATTTCTGTGTTTCATCGTCAATCAGGAGGTCAGAGGGATACAGTGAACCTGAAGTGAAGCAGCGGAATCTATAACTAGTGTCACAGGAATGGTTCAAAACTTAGACAGTAAGAAGAGCCAGTCTTCTTGTACTTGTGTCGGCATTGTGCCTTTTGTATTTAATTCCGATGCAATTTCTGTGTTTCATCGTCAATAAGAAGGTCGGAGGGATACAGTAAACCTGAAGTGAAGCATCGGAATCTATAACTAGTGTCACAGGAATGGTTCAAAACATAGACAGGAAGAAGAATCAGTTTAATTGTACTTAAGTAGGCATTGTGCCTTTTCTATTGAATTCCGATGCAATTTCTGTGTTTCGTCGTCAATAAGAAGGTCAGAGGGATACAGTAAACCTGAAGTGAAGCATCGGAATCTATAACTAGTGTCACAGGAATGGTTCAAATCATAGACAGTAAGAAGAATCAGTTTTCTTGTACTTAAGTAGGCATTGTGCCTTTTCTATTTAATTCCGATGCAATTTCTGTGTTTCATCGTCAATAAGAAGGTCAGAGGGATACAGTAAACCTGAAGTGAAGCATCGGAATCTATAACTAGTGTCACAGGAATGGTTCAAAACATAGACAGTAAGAAGAGTCAGTTTTCTTGTACTTAAGTCGGCATTGTGCCTTTTGTATTTAATTCCGATGCAATTTCTGTGTTTCATCGTCAATATGAAGGTCAGAGGGATACAGTAAAAATGAGGTGAAGCATCGGAATCTATAACTAGTGTCACAGGAATGGTTCAAAACATAGACAGTAAGGAGAATCAGTTTTCTTGTACTTAAGTCGGCATTGTGCCTTTTGTATAGAATTCCGATGCAATTTCTGTGTTTCATCGTCAACAAGAATGTCAGAGGGATACAGTAAACTCGAAGTGAAGCATCGAAATCTGTAACTAGTGTCACAGGAATGGTTCAAAACATAGAAAGTAAGAAGAGTCAGTTTTCTTGTACCTAAGTCGGCATTGTGCCTTTTGTATTTAATTCCGATGGAATTTCTGTGTTTCATCGTCAATAAGAAGGTCAGAGGGATACAGTAAACCTGAAGTGAAGCATCGGAATCGATAACCAGTGTCACAGGAATGGTTCAAACATAGAGAGTAAGAAGAGTCGGTTTTCTTGTACTTAGGTCGGCATTGTGCCCTTTGTATTTAATTCCGACACAATTCCTCTGTTTCATCGTCAATAAGAAGGTCGGAGGGATACAGTAAACTTGAAGTGAAGCATCGGAATCCATAACTAGTGTCACAGGAATGGTTCAAAACATAGACAGTAAGAAGAATCAGTTTTCTTGTACTTAAGTACGCATTGTGCTTTTCTATTGAATTCCGATGCAATTTCTGCGTTTCGTCGTCAATAAGAGGGTCAGAGGGATACAGTAAACCTGAAGTGAAGCATCGAAACCTATAACTAGTGTCACAGGAATGGTTCAAAACATAGAAAGTAAGAAGAGTCAGTTTTCTTGTACCTAAGTCGGCATTGTGCCTTTTGTATTTAATTCCGTTGGAATTTCTGTGTTTCATCGTCAATAAGAAGGTCAGAGGGATACAGTAAACCTGATGTGAAGCATCGGAATCTATAACTAGTGTCACAGGAATGGTCAAACATAGACAGTAAGAAGTGTCGGTTTTCTTGTACTTAGGTCGGCATTGTGCCCTTTGTATTTAATTCCGATGCAATTTCTGTGTTTCATCGTCAATAAGAAGGTCGGAGGGATACAGTAAACCTGAAGTGAAGCATCGGAATCTATAACTAGTGTCACAGGAATGGTTCAAAACATAGACAGGAAGAAGAATCAGTTTTATTGTACTTAAGTAGGCATTGTGCCTTTTCTATTGAATTCCGATGCAATTTCTGTGTTTCGTCGTCAATAAGAAGGTCAGAGGGATACAGTAAACCTGAAGTGAAGCATCGGAACCTGAAACTAGTGTCACAGGAATGGTTCAAATCATAGACAGTAAGAAGAATCAGTTTTCTAGTACTTAAGTAGGCATTGTGCCTTTTCTATTTAATTCCGATGCAATTTCTGTGTTTCATCGTCAATAAGAAGGTCAGAGGGATACAGTAAACCTGAAGTGAAACATCGGAATCTATAACTAGTGTCACAGGAATGGTTCAAAACATAGACAGTAAGAAGAGTCAGTTTACTTGTACTTAAGTCGGCATTGTGCCTCTTGTATTTAATTCCGATGCAATTTCTGTGTTTCATCGTCAATAAGAAGGTCAGAGGGATACAGTGAACCTGAAGTGAAGCATTGGAATCTATAACTAGTGTCACAGGAATGGTTCAAAACATAGACAGAAAGATGAGCTAGTGTTCTTGTACTTGAGTCGGCATTGTGCTATTTGTATTTAATTCCGATGCAATTTCTGTGTTTCATCGTCAATAAGGAGGTCCGAGGGATACAGTGAACCTGAAGTGAAGCATCGGAATCTATAACTAGTGTCACAGGAATGGTTCAAAACATAGACAGTAAGAAGAGCCAGTCTTCTTGTACTTGTGTCGGCATTGTGCCTTTTGTATTTAATTCCGATGCAATTTCTGTGTTTCATCGTCAATAAGAAGGTCAGAGGGATACAGTAAACCTGAAGTGAAGCATCGAAATCTATAACTAGTGTCACAGGAATGGTTCAAAACATAGAAAGTAAGAAGAGTGAGTTTTCTTGTACCTAAGTCGGCATTGTGCCTTTTGTATTTAATTCCGTTGGAATTTCTGTGTTTCATCGCCAATAAGAAGGTCAGAGGGATACAGTAAACCTGATGTGAAGCATCGGAATCTATAACTAGTGTCACAGGAATGGTTCAAACATAGACAGTAAGAAGAGTCGGTTTTCTTGTACTTAGGTCGGCATTGTGCCCTTTGTATTTAATTCCGATGCAATTTCTGTGTTTCATCGTCAATAAGAAGATCGGAGGGATACAGTAAACCTGAAGTGAAGCATCGGAATCTATAACTAGTGTCACAGGAATGGTTCAAAACATAGACAGGAAGAAGAATCAGTTTTATTGTACTTAAGTAGGCATTGTGCCTTTTCTATTGAATTCCGATGCAATTTCTGTGTTTCGTCGTCAATAAGAAGGTCAGAGGGATACAGTAAACCTGAAGTGAAGCATCGGAATCTATAACTAGTGTCACAGGAATGGTTCAAATCATAGACAGTAAGAAGAATCAGTTTTCTTGTACTTAAGTAGGCATTGTGCCTTTTCTATTTAATTCCAATGCAATTTCTGTGTTTCATCGTCAATAAGAAGTTCAGAGGGATACAGTAAACCTGAAGTGAAGCATCGGAATCTATAACTAGTGTCACAGGAATGGTTCAAAACATAGACAGTAAGAAGAGTCAGTTTTCTTGTACTTAAGTCGGCATTCTGCCTTTTGTATTTAATTCCGATGCAATTTCTGTGTTTCATCGTCAATATGAAGGTCAGAGGGATACAGTAAAAATGAGGTGAAGCATCGGAATCTATAACTAGTGTCACAGGAATGGTTCAAAACATAGAGAGTAAGATGAGTCAGTTTTCTTGTACTTAAGTCGGCATTGTGATTTTTGTATTTAATTCCGATGCAATTTCTGTGTTTCATTGTCAATGAGAAGGTCAGAGGGATACAATAAACCTGAAGTGAAACATCGGAATCTATGACTAGTGTCAGAGGAATGGTTCAAAACATAGACAGTAAGAAGAGCCAGGTTTCTTGTACCTAAGTCGGCATTGTGCCTTTTGTATAGAATTCCGATGTAATTTCTGTGTTTCATCGTCAATAAGAAGATAAGAGGGATACAGTAAACCTGAAGTGAAGCATCGGAATCTATAACTAGTGTCACAGGAATGGTTCAAAACATAGACAGTAAGGAGAATCAGTTTTCTTGTACTTAAGTCGGCATTGTGCCTTTTGTATAGAATTCCGATGCAATTTCTGTGTTTCATCGTCAACAAGAATGTCAGAGGGATACAGTAAACCCGAAGTGAAGCATCGAAATCTATAACTAGTGTCACAGAAATGGTTCAAAACATAGAAAGTAAGAAGAGTCAGTTTTCTTGTACCTAAGTCGGCATTGTGCCTTTTGTATTTAATTCCGATGGAATTTCTGTGTTTCATCGTCAATAAGAAGGTCAGAGGGATACAGTAAACCTGAAGTGAAGCATCGGAATCGATAACCAGTGTCACAGGAATGGTTCAAACATAGACAGTAAGAAGAGTCGGTTTTTTTGTACTTAGGTCGGCATTGTGCCCTTTGTATTTAATTCCGACACAATTCCTCTGTTTCATCGTCAATAAGAAGGTCGGAGGGATACAGTAAACTTGAAGTGAAGCATCGGAATCTATTACTAGTGTCACAGGAATGGTTCAAAACATAGACAGTAAGAAGAATCAGTTTTCTTGTACTTAAGTACGCATTGTGCCTTTTCTATTGAATTCCGATGCAATTTCTGCGTTTCGTCGTCAATAAGAAGGTCAGAGGGATACAGTAAACCTGAAGTGAAGCATCGGAATCTATAACTAGTGTCACAGGAATGGTTCAAATCATAGACAGTAAGAAGAGTCAGTTTAGTTGTACTTAAGTCGGCATTGTGCCTTTTGTATTTAATTCCGATGCAATTTCTGTGTTTCATCGTCAATAAGAAGGTCAGAGGGATACAGTAAACCTGAAGTGAAGCATCGAAATCTATAACTAGTGTCACAGGAATGGTTCACAACATAGAAAGTAAGAAGAGTCAGTTTTCTTGTACCTAAGTCGGCATTGTGCCTTTTGTATTGAATTCCGTTGGAATTTCTGTGTTTCATCGTCATTAAGAAGGTCAGAGGGATACAGTAAACCTGATGTGAAGCATCGGAATCTATAACTAGGGTCACAGGAATGGTTCAAACATAGACAGTAAGAAGAGTCGGTTTTCTTGTACTTAGGTCAGCATTGTGCCCTTTGTATTTAATTCCGATGCAATTTCTGTGTTTCATCGTCAATAAGAAGGTCGGAGGGATACAGTAAACCTGAAGTGAAGCATCGGAATCTATAACTAGTGTCACAGGAATGGTTCAAAACATAGACAGGAAGAAGAATCAGTTTTATTGTACTTAAGTAGGCATTGTGCCTTTTCTATTGAATTCCGATGCAATTTCTGTGTTTCGTCGTCAATAAGAAGGTCAGAGGGATACAGTAAACCTGAAGTGAAGCATCGGAACCTAAAACTAGTGTCACAGGAATGGTTCAAATCATAGACAGTAAGAAGAATCAGTTTTCTTGTCCTTAAGTAGGCATTGTGCCTTTTCTATTTAATTCCGATGCAATTTCTGTGTTTCATCGTCAATACGAAGGTCAGAGGGATACAGTAAACCTGAAGTGAAGCATCGGAATCTATAACTAGTGTCACAGGCATGGTTCAAAACATAGACAGTAAGAAGAGTCAGTTTACTTGTACTTAAGTCGGCATTGTGCCTTTTGTATTTAATTCCGATGCAATTTCTGTGTTTCATCGTCAATATGAAGGTCAGAGGGATACAGTAAAAATGAGGTGAAGCATCGGAATCTATAACTAGTGTCACAGGAATGGTTCAAAACATAGACAGTAAGATGAGTCAGTTTTCTTGTACTTAAGTCGGCATTGTGAGTTTTGTATTTAATTCCGATGCAATTTCTGTGTTTCATTGTCAATGAGAAGGTCAGAGGGATACAATAAACCTGAAGTGAAGCATCGGAATCGATAACTAGTGTCACAGGAATGGTTCAAACATAGACAGTAAGAAGAGTCGTTTTTCTTCTACTTAGGTCGGCATTGTGCCCTTTGTGTTTAATTCCGACGCAATTCCTCTGTTTCATCGTCAATACGAAGGTCGGAGGGATACAGTAAACTTCAAGTGAAGCATCGGAATCTATAACTAGTGTCACAGGAATGGTTCAAAACATAGACAGTAAGAAGAATCAGTTTTCTTGTACTTAAGTACGCATTGTGCCTTTTCTATTGAATTCCGATGCAATTTCTGCGTTTCGTCGTCAATAAGAAGGTCAGAGGGATACAGTAAACCTGAAGTGAAGCATCGGAATCTATAACTAGTGTCACAGGAATGGTTCAAATCATAGACAGTAAGAAGAGTCAGTTTTCTTGTACTTAAGTCGGCATTGTGCCTTTTCTACTTAATTCCGCTGCAATTTCTGTGTTTCATCGTCAATAAGAAGGTCAATGGGATACAGTAAACCTGAAGTGAAGCATCGGAATCTATAACTTGTGTCACAGGAGTGGTTAAAAACATAGACAGTAAGAAGAGTCAGTTTTCCTATTCTTAAGTCGGCATTGTGCATTTTGTATTTAATTCCGATGCAATTTCTGTGTTTCATCGTCAATAAGGAGGTCAGAGGGATACAGTGAACCTGAAGTGAAGCATTGGAATCTATAACTAGTGTCACAGGAATGGTTCAAAACATAGACAGAAAGATGAGCTAGTGTTCTTGTACTTGAGTCGGCATTGTGCCTTTTGTATTTAATTCCGATGCAATTTCTGTGTTTCATCGTCAATAAGGAGGTCAGAGGGATACAGTGAACCTGAAGTGAAGCATCGGAATCTATAACTAGTGTCACAGGAATGGTTCAAAACATAGACAGTAAGAAGAGCCAGTCTTCTTGTACTTGAGTCGGCATTGTGCCTTTTGTATTTAATTCCGATGCAATTTCTGTGTTTCATCTTCAATAAGAAGGTCAGAGGGATACAGTAAACCTGAAGTGAAGCATCGAAATCTATAACTAGTGTCACAGGAATGGTTCAAAACATAGAAAGTAAGAAGAGTCAGTTTTCTTGTACCTAAGTCGGCATTGTGCCTTTTGTATTTAATTCCGTTGGAATTTCTGTGTTCCATCGTCAATAAGAAGGTCAGAGGGATACAGTAAACCTGATGTGAAGCATCGGAATCTATAACTAGTGTCACAGGAATGGTTCAAACATAGACAGTAAGAAGAGTCGGTTTTCTTGTACTTAGGTCGGCATAGTGCCCTTTGTATTTAATTCCGATGCAATTTCTGTGTTTCATCGTTAATAAGAAGGTCGGAGGGATACAGTAAAACTGAAGTGAAGCATCGGAATCTATAACTAGTGTCACAGGAATGGTTCAAAACATAGACAGGAAGAAGAATCAGTTTTATTGTACTTAAGTAGGCATTGTGCCTTTTCTATTGAATTCCGATGCAATTTCTGTGTTTCGTCGTCAATAAGAAGGTCAGAGGGATACAGTAAACCTGAAGTGAAGCATCGGAACCTAAAACTAGTGTCACAGGAATGGTTCAAATCATAGACAGTAAGAAGAATTAGTTTTCTTGTACTTAAGTAGGCATTGTGCCTTTTCTATTTAATTCCGATGCAATTTCTGTGTTTCATCGTCAATACGAAGGTCAGAGGGATACAGTAAACCTGAAGTGAAGCATCGGAATCTATAACTAGTGTCACAGGCATGGTTCAAAACATAGACAGTAAGAAGAGTCAGTTTACTTGTACTTAAGTCGGCATTGTGCCTTTTGTATTTAATTCCGATGCAATTTCTGTGTTTCATCGTCAATATGAAGGTCAGAGGGATACAGTAAAAATGAGGTGAAGCATCGGAATCTATAACTAGTGTCACAGGAATGGTTCAAAACATAGACAGTAAGATGAGTCAGTTTTCTTGTACTTAAGTCGGCATTGTGATTTTTGTATTTAATTCCGATGCAATTTCTGTGTTTCATTGTCAATGAGAAGGTCAGAGGGATACAATAAACCTGAAGTGAAGCATCGGAATCGATAACTAGTGTCACAGGAATGGTTCAAACATAGACAGTAAGAAGAGTCGTTTTTCTTCTACTTAGGTCGGCATTGTGCCCTTTGTATTTAATTCCGACGCAATTCCTCTGTTTCATCGTCAATACGAAGGTCGGAGGGATACAGTAAACTTCAAGTGAAGCATCGGAATCTATAACTAGTGTCACAGGAATGGTTCAAAACATAGACAGGAAGAAGAATCAGTTTTCTTGTACTTAAGTACGCATTGTGCCTTTTCTATTGAATTCCGATGCAATTTCTGCGTTTCGTCGTCAATAAGAAGGTCAGAGGGATACAGTAAACCTGAAGTGAAGCATCGGAATCTATAACTAGTGTCACAGGAATGGTTCAAATCATAGACAGTAAGAAGAGTCAGTTTTCTTGTACTTAAGTCGGCATTGTGCCTTTTCTACTTAATTCCGCTGCAATTTCTGTGTTTCATCGTCAATAAGAAGGTCAATGGGATACAGTAAACCTGAATTGAAGCATCGGAATCTATAACTTGTGTCACAGGAGTGGTTAAAAACATAGACAGTAAGAAGAGTCAGTTTTCCTGTTCTTAAGTCGGCATTGTGCATTTTGTATTTAATTCCGATGCAATTTCTGTGTTTCATCGTCAATAAGGAGGTCAGAGGGATACAGTGAACCTGAAGTGAAGCATTGGAATCTATAACTAGTGTCACAGGAATGGTTCAAAACATAGACAGAAAGATGAGCTAGTGTTCTTGTACTTGAGTCGGCATTGTGCCTTTTGTATTTAATTCCGATGCAATTTCTGTGTTTCATCGTCAATAAGGAGGTCAGAGGGATACAGTGAACCTGAAGTGAAGCATCGGAATCTATAACTAGTGTCACAGGAATGGTTCAAAACATAGACAGTAAGAAGAGCCAGTCTTCTTGTACTTGAGTCGGCATTGTGCCTTTTGTATTTAATTCCGATGCAATTTCTGTGTTTCATCTTCAATAAGAAGGTCAGAGGGATACAGTAAACCTGAAGTGAAGCATCGAAATCTATAACTAGTGTCACAGGAATGGTTCAAAACATAGAAAGTAAGAAGAGTCAGTTTTCTTGTACCTAAGTCGGCATTGTGCCTTTTGTATTTAATTCCGTTGGAATTTCTGTGTTTCATCGTCAATAAGAAGGTCAGAGGGATACAGTAAACCTGATGTGAAGCATCGGAATCTATAACTAGTGTCACAGGAATGGTTCAAACATAGACAGTAAGAAGAGTCGTTTTTCTTGTACTTAGGTCGGCATTGTGCCCTTTGTATTTAATTCCGATGCAATTTCTGTGTTTCATCGTCAATAAGAAGGTCGGAGGGATACAGTAAACCTGAAGTGAAGCATCGGAATCTATAACTAGTGTCACAGGAATGGTTCAAAACATAGACAGGAAGAAGAATCAGTTTTATTGTACTTAAGTAGGCATTGTGCCTTTTCTATTGAATTCCGATGCAATTTCAGTGTTTCGTCGTCAATAAGAAGGTCAGAGGGATACAGTAAACCTGAAGTGAAGCATCGGAACCTAAAACTAGTGTCACAGGAATGGTTCAAATCATAGACAGTAAGAAGAATCAGTTTTCTTGTACTTAAGTAGGCATTGTGCCTTTTCTATTTAATTCCGATGCAATTTCTGTGTTTCATCGTCAATAAGAAGGTCAGAGGGATACAGTAAACCTGAAGTGAAGCATCGGAATCTATAACTAGTGTCACAGGAATGGTTCAAAACATAGACAGTAAGAAGAGTCAGTTTACTTGTACTTAAGTCGGCATTGTGCCTTTTGTATTTAATTCCGATGCAATTTCTGTGTTTCATCGTCAATATGAAGGTCAGAGGGATACAGTAAAAATGAGGTGAAGCATCGGAATCTATAACTAGTGTCACAGGAATGGTTCAAAACATAGACAGTAAGATGAGTCAGTTTTCTTGTACTTAAGTCGGCATTGTGATTTTTGTATTTAATTCCGATGCAATTTCTGTGTTTCATTGTCAATGAGAAGGTCAGAGGGATACAATAAACCAGAAGTGAAGCATCGGAATCGATAACTAGTGTCACAGGAATGGTTCAAACATAGACAGTAAGAAGAGTCGTTTTTCTTGTACTTAGGTCGGCATTGTGCCCTTTGTATTTAATTCCGACGCAATTCCTCTGTTTCATCGTCAATAAGAAGGTCGGAGGGATGCAGTAAACTTGAAGTGAAGCATCGGAATCTATAACTAGTGTCACAGGAATGGTTCAAACATAGACAGTAAGAAGAGTCGGTTTTCTTGTACTTAGGTCGGCATTGTGCCCTTTGTATTTAATTCCGATGCAATTTCTGTGTTTCATCGTCAATAAGAAGGTCGGAGGGATACAGTAAACCTGAAGTGAAGCATCGGAATCTATAACTAGTGTCACAGGAATGGTTCAAAACATAGACAGGAAGAAGAATCAGTTTTATTGTACTTAAGTAGGCATTGTGCCTTTTCTATTGAATTCCGATGCAATTTCTGTGTTTCGTCGTCAATAAGAAGGTCAGAGGGATACAGTAAACCTGAAGTGAAGCATCGGAACCTAAAACTAGTGTCACAGGAATGGTTCAAATCATAGACAGTAAGAAGAATCAGTTTTCTTGTACTTAAGTAGGCATTGTGCCTTTTCTATTTAATTCCGAAGCAATTTCTGTGTTTCATCGTCAATAAGAAGGTCAGAGGGATACAGTAAACCTGAAGTGAAGCATCGGAATCTATAACTAGTGTCACAGGAATGGTTTAAAACATAGACAGTAAGAAGAGTCAGTTTACTTGTACTTAAGTCGGCATTGTGCCTTTTGTATTTAATTCCGATGCAATTTCTGTGTTTCATCGTCAATATGAAGGTCAGAGGGATACAGTAAAAATGAGGTGAAGCATCGGAATCTATAACTAGTGTCACAGGAATGGTTCAAAACATAGACAGTAAGATGAGTCAGTTTTCTTGTACTTAAGTCGGCATTGTGATTTTTGTATTTAATTCCGATGCAATTTCTGTGTTTCATCGTCAATAAGAAGGTCAGAGGGATACAGTAAACCTGAAGTGAAGCATCGAAATCTATAACTAGTGTCACAGGAATGGTTCAAAACATAGAAAGTAAGAAGAGTCAGTTTTCTTGTACCTAAGTCGGCATTTTGCCTTTTGTATTTAATTCCGTTGGAATTTCTGTGTTTCATCGCCAATAAGAAGGTCAGAGGGATACAGTAAACCTGATGTGAAGCATCGGAATCTATAACTAGTGTCACAGGAATGGTTCAAACATAGACAGTAAGAAGAGTCGGTTTTCTTGTACTTAGGTCGGCATTGTGCCCTTTGTATTTAATTCCGACACAATTCCTCTGTTTAATCGTCAACAAGAAGGTCGGAGGGATACAGTAAACTTGAAGTGAAGCATAGGAATCTATAACTAGTGTCACAGGAATGGTTCAAAACATAGACAGTAAGAAGAATCAGTTTTCTTGTACTTAAGTACGCATTGTGCCTTTTCTATTGAATTCCGATGCAATTTCTGCGTTTCGTCGTCAATAAGAAGGTCAGAGGGATACAGTAAACCTGAAGTGAAGCATCGGAATCTATAACTAGTGTCACAGGAATGGTTCAAATCATAGACAGTAAGAAGAGTCAGTTTAGTTGTACTTAAGTCGGCATTGTGCCTTTTGTATTTAATTCCGATGCAATTTCTGTGTTTCATCGTCAATAAGAAGGTCAGAGGGATACAGTAAACCTGAAGTGAAGCATCGAAATCTATAACTAGTGTCACAGGAATGGTTCAAAACATAGAAAGTAAGAAGAGTCAGTTTTCTTGTACCTAAGTCGGCATTGTGCCTTTTGTATTTAATTCCGTTGGAATTTCTGTGTTTCATCGTCAATAAGAAGGTCAGAGGGATACAGTAAACCTGATGTGAAGCATCGGAATCTATAACTAGGGTCACAGGAATGGTTCAAACATAGACAGTAAGAAGAGTCGGTTTTCTTGTACCTAGGTCGGCATTGTGCCCTTTGTATTTAATTCCGATGCAATTTCTGTGTTTCATCGTCAATAAGAAGGTCGGAGGGATACAGTAAACCTGAAGTGAAGCATCGGAATCTATAACTAGTGTCACAGGAATGGTTCAAAACATAGACAGGAAGAAGAATCAGTTTTATTGTACTTAAGTAGGCATTGTGCCTTTTCTATTGAATTCCGATGCAATTTCTGTGTTTCGTCGTCAATAAGAAGGTCAGAGGGATACAGTAAACCTGAAGTGAAGCATCGGAACCTAAAACTAGTGTCACAGGAATGGTTCAAATCATAGACAGTAAGAAGAATCAGTTTTCTTGTACTTAAGTAGGCATTGTGCCTTTTCTATTTAATTCCGATGCAATTTCTGTGTTTCATCGTCAATAAGAAGGTCAGAGGGATACAGTAAACCTGAAGTGAAGCATCGGAATCTATAACTAGTGTCACAGGCATGGTTCAAAACATAGACAGTAAGAAGAGTAAGTTTACTTGTACTTAAGTCGGCATTGTGCCTTTTGTATTTAATTCCGATGCAATTTCTGTGTTTCATCGTCAATATGAAGGTCAGAGGGATACAGTAAAAATGAGGTGAAGCATCGGAATCTATAACTAGTGTCACAGGAATGGTTCAAAACATAGACAGTAAGATGAGTCAGTTTTCTTGTACTTAAGTCGGCATTGTGATTTTTGTATTTAATTCCGATGCAATTTCTGTGTTTCACTGTCAATGAGATGGTCAGAGGGATATAATAAACCTGAAGTGAAGCATCGGAATCGATAACTAGTGTCACAGGAATGGTTCAAACATAGACAGTAAGAAGAGTCGTTTTTCTTGTACTTAGGTCGGCATTGTGCCCTTTGTATTTAATTCCGACGCAATTCCTCTGTTTCATCGTCAATACGAAGGTCGGAGGGATACAGTAAACTTCAAGTGAAGCATCTGAATCTATAACTAGTGTCACAGGAATGGTTCAAAACATAGACAGTAAGAAGAATCAGTTTTCTTGTACTTAAGTACGCATTGTGCCTTTTCTATTGAATTCCGATGCAATTTCTGCGTTTCGTCGTCAATAAGAAGGTCAGAGGGATACAGTAAACCTGAAGTGAAGCGTCGGAATCTATAACTAGTGTCACAGGAATGGTTCAAATCATAGACAGTAAGAAGAGTCAGTTTTCTTGTACTTAAGTCGGCATTGTGCCTTTTCTACTTAATTCCGCTGCAATTTCTGTGTTTCATCGTCAATAAGAAGGTCAATGGGATACAGTAAACCTGAAGTGAAGCATCGGAATCTATAACTTGTGTCACAGGAGTGGTTAAAAACATAGACAGTAAGAAGAGTCAGTTTTCCTGTTCTTAAGTCGGCATTGTGCGTTTTGTATTTAATTCCGATGCAATTTCTGTGTTTCATCGTCAATAAGGAGGTCAGAGGGATACAGTGAACCTGAAGTGAAGCATTGGAATCTATAACTAGTGTCACAGGAATGGTTCAAAACATGGACAGAAAGATGAGCTAGTGTTCTTGTACTTGAGTCGGCATTGTGCCTTTTGTATTTAATTCCGATGCAATTTCTGTGTTTCATCGTCAATAAGGAGGTCAGAGGGATACAGTGAACCTGAAGTGAAGCATCGGAATCTATAACTAGTGTCACAGGAATGGTTCATAACATAGACAGTAAGAAGAGCCAGTCTTCTTGTACTTGAGTCGGCATTGTGCCTTTTGTATTTAATTCCGATGCAATTTCTGTGTTTCATCTTTAATAAGAAGGTCAGAGGGATACAGTAAACCTGAAGTGAAGCATCGGAATCTATAACTAGTGTCACAGGAATGGTTCAAAACATAGAAAGTAAGAAGAGTCAGTTTTCTTGTACCTAAGTCGGCATTGTGCCTTTTGTATTTAATTCCGTTGGAATTTCTGTGTTTCATCGTCAATAAGAAGGTCAGAGGGATACAGTAAACCTGATGTGAAGCATCGGAATCTATAACTAGTGTCACAGGAATGGTTCAAACATAGACAGTAAGAAGAGTCGGTTTTCTTGTACTTAGGTCGGCATTGTGCCCTTTGTATTTAATTCCGATGCAATTTCTGTGTTTCATCGTCAATAAGAAGGTCGGAGGGATACAGTAAACCTGAAGTGAAGCATCGGAATCTATAACTAGTGTCACAGGAATGGTTCAAAACATAGACAGTAAGAAGAGTCAGTTTACTTGTACTTAAGTCGGCATTGTGCCTTTTGTATTTAATTCCGATGCAATTTCTGTGTTTCATCGTCAATATGAAGGTCAGAGGGATACAGTAAAAATGAGGTGAAGCATCGGAATCTATAACTAGTGTCACAGGAATGGTTCAAAACATAGACAGTAAGATGAGTCAGTTTTCTTGTACTTAAGTCGGCATTGTGATTTTTGTATTTAATTCCGATGCAATTTCTGTGTTTCATCGTCAATAAGAAGGTCAGAGGGAACAGTAAACCTGAAGTGAAGCATCGAAATCTATAACTAGTGTCACAGGAATGGTTCAAAACATAGAAAGTAAGAAGAGTCAGTTTTCTTGTACCTAAGTCGGCATTTTGCCTTTTGTATTTAATTCCGTTGGAATTTCTGTGTTTCATCGCCAATAAGAAGGTCAGAGGGATACAGTAAACCTGATGTGAAGCATCGGAATCTATAACTAGTGTCACAGGAATGGTTCAAACATAGACAGTAAGAAGAGTCGGTTTTCTTGTACTTAGGTCGGCATTGTGCCCTTTGTATTTAATTCCGATGCAATTTCTGTGTTTCATCATCAATAAGAAGGTCGGAGGGATACAGTAAACCTGAAGTGAAGCAACGGAATCTATAACTAGTGTCACAGGAATGGTTCAAAACATAGACAGGAAGAAGAATCAGTTTTATTGTACTTAAGTAGGCATTGTGCTTTTTCTATTGAATTCCGATGCAATTTCTGTGTTTCGTCGTCAATAAGAAGGTCAGAGGGATACAGTAAACCTGAAGTGAAGCATCGGAATCTATAACTAGTGTCACAGGAATGGTTCAAAATATAGAGAGTAAGATGAGTCAGTTTTCTTGTACTTAAGTCGGCATTGTCATTTTTGTATTTAATTCCGATGCAATTTCTGTGTTTCATTGTCAATGAGTAGGTCAGAGGGATACAATAAACCTGAAGTGAAGCATCGGAATCTATGACTAGTGTCAGAGGAATGGTTCAAAACATAGACAGTAAGAAGAGCCAGGTTTCTTGTACCTAAGTCGGCATTGTGCCTTTTGTATAGAATTCCGATGTAATTTCTGTGTTTCATCGTCAATAAGAAGATAAGAGGGATACAGTAAACCTGAAGTGAAGCATCGGAATCTATAACTAGTGTCACAGGAATGGTTCAAAACATAGACAGTAAGGAGAATCAGTTTTCTTGTACTTAAGTCGGCATTGTGCCTTTTGTATAGAATTCCGATGCAATTTCTGTGTTTCATCGTCAACAAGAATGTCAGAGGGATACAGTAAACCCGAAGTGAAGCATCGAAATCTATAACTAGTGTCACAGGAATGGTTCAAAACATAGAAAGTAAGAAGAGTCAGTTTTCTTGTACCTAAGTCGGCATTGTGCCTTTTGTATTTAATTCCGATGGAATTTCTGTGTTTCATCGTCAATAAGAAGGTCAGAGGGATACAGTAAACCTGAAGTGAAGCATCGGAATCGATAACCAGTGTCACAGGAATGGTTCAAACATAGACAGTAAGAAGAGTCGGTTTTCTTGTACTTAGGTCGGCATTGTGCCCTTTGTATTTAATTCCGACACAATTCCTCTGTTTCATCGTCAACAAGAAGGTCGGAGGGATACAGTAAACTTGAAGTGAAGCATAGGAATCTATAACTAGTGTCACAGGAATGGTTCAAAACATAGACAGTAAGAAGAATCAGTTTTCTTGTACTTAAGTACGCATTGTGCCTTTTCTATTGAATTCCGATGCAATTTCTGCGTTTCGTCGTCAATAAGAAGGTCAGAGGGATACAGTAAAACTGAAGTGAAGCATCGGAATCTATAACTAGTGTCACAGGAATGGTTCAAATCATAGACAGTAAGAAGAGTCAGTTTAGTTGTACTTAAGTCGGCATTGTGCCTTTTGTATTTAATTCCGATGCAATTTCTGTGTTTCATCGTCAATAAGAAGGTCAGAGGGATACAGTAAACCTGAAGTGAAGCATCGAAATCTATAACTAGTGTCACAGGAATGGTTCAAAACATAGAAAGTAAGAAGAGTCAGTTTTCTTGTACCTAAGTCGGCATTGTGCCTTTTGTATTTAATTCCGTTGGAATTTCTGTGTTTCATCGTCAATAAGAAGGTCAGAGGGATACAGTAAACCTGATGTGAAGCATCGGAATCTATAACTAGGGTCACAGGAATGGTTCAAACATAGACAGTAAGAAGAGTCGGTTTTCTTGTACCTAGGTCGGCATTGTGCCCTTTGTATTTAATTCCGATGCAATTTCTGTGTTTCATCGTCAATAAGAAGGTCGGAGGGATACAGTAAACCTGAAGTGAAGCATCGGAATCTATAACTAGTGTCACAGGAATGGTTCAAAACATAGACAGGAAGAAGAATCAGTTTTATTGTACTTAAGTAGGCATTGTGCCTTTTCTATTGAATTCCGATGCAATTTCTGTGTTTCGTCGTCAATAAGAAGGTCAGAGGGATACAGTAAACCTGAAGTGAAGCATCGGAACCCAAAACTAGTGTCACAGGAATGGTTCAAATCAAAGACAGTAAGAAGAATCAGTTTTCTTGTACTTAAGTAGGCATTGTGCCTTTTCTATTTAATTCCGATGCAATTTCTGTGTTTCATCGTCAATAAGAAGGTCAGAGGGATACAGTAAACCTGAAGTGAAGCATCGGAATCTATAACTAGTGTCACAGGCATGGTTCAAAACATAGACAGTAAGAAGAGTAAGTTTACTTGTACTTAAGTCGGCATTGTGCGTTTTGTATTTAATTCCGATGCAATTTCTGTGATTCATCGTCAATAAGGAGGTCAGAGGGATACAGTGAACCTGAAGTGAAGCATTGGAATCTATAACTAGTGTCACAGGAATGGTTCAAAACATAGACAGAAAGATGAGCTAGTGTTTTTGTACTTGAGTCGGCATTGTGCCTTTTGTATTTAATTCCGATGCAATTTCTGTGTTTCATCGTCAATAAGGAGGTCAGAGGGATACAGTGAACCTGAAGTGAAGCATCGGAATCTATAACTAGTGTCACAGGAAAGGTTCAAAACATAGACAGTAAGAAGAGCCAGTCTTCTTGTACTTGAGTCGGCATTGTGCCTTTTGTATTTAATTCCGATGCAATTTCTGTGTTTCATCTTCAATAAGAAGGTCAGAGGGATACAGTAAACCTGAAGTGAAGCATCGGAATCTATAACTAGTGTCACAGGAATGGTTCAAAACATAGAAAGTAAGAAGAGTCAGTTTTCTTGTACCTAAGTCGGCATTGTGCCTTTTGTATTTAATTCCGTTGGAATTTCTGTGTTTCATCGTCAATAAGAAGGTCAGAGGGATACAGTAAACCTGATGTGAAGCATCGGAATCTATAACTAGTGTCACAGGAATGGTTCAAACATAGACAGTAAGAAGAGTCGGTTTTCTTGTACTTAGGTCGGCATTGTGCCCTTTGTATTTAATTCCGATGCAATTTCTGTGTTTCATCGTCAATAAGAAGGTCGGAGGGATACAGTAAACCTGAAGTGAAGCATCGGAATCTATAACTAGTGTCACAGGAATGGTTCAAAACATAGACAGGAAGAAGAATCAGTTTTATTGTACTTAAGTAGGCATTGTGCCTTTTCTATTGAATTCCGATGCAATTTCTGTGTTTCGTCGTCAATAAGAAGGTCAGAGGGATACAGTAAACCTGAAGTGAAGCATCGGAATCTATAACTAGTGTCACAGGAATGGTTCAAATCATAGACAGTAAGAAGAATCAGTTTTCTTGTACTTAAGTAGGCATTGTGCCTTTTCTATTTAATTCCGATGCAATTTCTGTGTTTCATCGTCAATAAGAAGGTCAGAGGGATACAGTAAACCTGAAGTGAAGCATCGGAATCTATAACTAGTGTCACAGGAATGGTTCAAAATATAGACAGTAAGAAGAGCCAGTCTTCTTGTACTTGAGTCGGCATTGTGCCTTTTGTATTTAATTCCGATGCAATTTCTGTGTTTCATCGTCAATATGAAGGTCAGAGGGATACAGTAAAAATGAGGTGAAGCATCGGAATCTATAACTAGTGTCATAGGAATGGTTCAAAACATAGACAGTAAGGAGAATCAGTTTTCTTGTACTTAAGTCGGCATTGTGCCTTTTGTATAGAATTCCGATGCAATTTCTGTGTTTCATCGTCAACAAGAATGTCAGAGGGATACAGTAAACCCGAAGTGAAGCATCGAAATCTATAACTAGTGTCACAGGAATGGTTCAAAACATAGAAAGTAAGAAGAGTCAGTTTTCTTGTACCTAAGTCGGCATTGTGCCTTTTGTATTTAATTCCGATGGAATTTCTGTGTTTCATCGTCAATAAGAAGGTCAGAGGGATACAGTAAACCTGAAGTGAAGCATCGGAATCGATAACTAGTGTCACAGGAATGGTTCAAACATAGACAGTAAAAAGAGTCGGTTTTCTTGTACTTAGGTCGGCATTGTGCCCTTTGTATTTAATTCCGACGCAATTCCTCTGTTTCATCGTCAATAAGAAGGTCGGAGGGATACAGTAAACTTGAAGTGAAGCATCGGAATCTATAACTAGTGTCACAGGAATGGTTCAAAACATAGACAGTAAGAAGAATTAGTTTTCTTGTACTTATGTACGCATTGTGCCTTTTCTATTGAATTCCGATGCAATTTCTGCGTTTCGTCGTCAATAAGAAGGTCAGAGGGATGCAGTAAACCTGAAGTGAAGCATCGGAATCTATAACTAGTGTCACAGGAATGGTTCAAATCATACACAGTAAGAAGAGTCAGTTTTCTTGTACTTAAGTCGGCATTGTGCCTTTTCTACTTAATTCCGCTGCAATTTCTGTGCTTCATCGTCAATAAGAAGGTCAATGGGATACAGTAAACCTGAAGTGAAGCATCGGAATCTATAACTTGTGTCACAGGAGTGGTTAAAAACATAGACAGTAAGAAGAGTCAGTTTTCCTGTTCTTAAGTCGGCATTGTGCGTTTTGTATTTAATTCCGATGCAATTTCTGTGTTTCATCGTCAATAAGGAGGTCAGAGGGATACAGTGAACCTGAAGTGAAGCATTGGAATCTATAACTAGTGTCACAGGAATGGTTCAAAACATAGACAGAAAGATGAGCTAGTCTTCTTGTACTTGAGTCGGCATTGTGCCTTTTGTATTTAATTCCGATGCAATTTCTGTGTTTCATCGTCAATAAGGAGGTCAGAGGGATACAGTGAACCTGAAGTGAAGCATCGGAATCTATAACTAGTGTCACAGGAATGGTTCATAACATAGACAGTAAGAAGAGCCAGTCTTTTTGTACTTGAGTCGGCAATGTGCCTTTTGTATTTAATTCCGATGCAATATCTGTGTTTCATCGCCAATAAGAAGGTCAGAGGGATACAGTAAACCTGAAGTGAAGCATCGGAATCTATAACTAGTGTCACAGGAATGGTTCAAATCATACACAGTAAGAAGAGTCAGTTTTCTTGTACTTAAGTCGGCATTGTGCCTTTTCTACTTAATTCCGCTGCAATTTCTGTGCTTCATCGTCAATAAGAAGGTCAATGGGATACAGTAAACCTGAAGTGAAGCATCGGAATCTATAACTTGTGTCACAGGAGTGGTTAAAAACATAGACAGTAAGAAGAGTCAGTTTTCCTGTTCTTAAGTCGGCATTGTGCGTTTTGTATTTAATTCCGATGCAATTTCTGTGTTTCATCGTCAATAAGGAGGTCAGAGGGATACAGTGAACCTGAAGTGAAGCATTGGAATCTATAACTAGTGTCACAGGAATGGTTCAAAACATAGACAGAAAGATGAGCTAGTCTTCTTGTACTTGAGTCGGCATTGTGCCTTTTGTATTTAATTCCGATGCAATTTCTGTGTTTCATCGACAATAAGGAGGTCAGAGGGATACAGTGAACCTGAAGTGAAGCATCGGAATCTATAACTAGTGTCACAGGAATGGTTCATAACATAGACAGTAAGAAGAGCCAGTCTTTTTGTACTTGAGTCGGCAATGTGCCTTTTGTATTTAATTCCGATGCAATATCTGTGTTTCATCGCCAATAAGAAGGTCAGAGGGATACAGTAAACCTGAAGTGAAGCATCGGAATCTATAACTAGTGTCACAGGAATGGTTCAAATCATAGACAATAAGAAGAATCAGTTTTCTTGTACTTAAGTAGGCATTGTGCCTTTTCTATTTAATTCCGATGCAATTTCTGTGTTTCATCGTCAATAAGAAGGTCAGAGGGATACAGTAAACCTGAAGTGAAGCATCGGAATCTATAACTAGTGTCACAGGAATGGTTCAAAACATAGACAGTAAGA
Organism: Schistocerca americana; assembly: GCF_021461395.2. Taxonomy (NCBI): domain Eukaryota; kingdom Metazoa; phylum Arthropoda; class Insecta; order Orthoptera; family Acrididae; genus Schistocerca; species Schistocerca americana. Next base: position 765,889,304 of record NC_060123.1, read on the forward strand.
AGAGTCAGTTTTCTTGTACTTAAGTCGGCATTGTGCCTTTTGTATTTAATTCCGATTCAATTTCTGTGTTTCATCGTCAATATGAAGGTCAGAGGGATACAGTAAAAATGAGGTGAAGCATCGGAATCTGTAACTAGTGTCACAGGAATGGTTCAAAACATAGAGAGTAAGATGAGTCAGTTTTCTTGTACTTAAGTCGGCATTGTGATTTTTGTATTTAATTCCGATGCAATTTCTGTGTTTCATTGTCAATGAGAAGGTCAGAGGGATACAATAAACCTGAAGTGAAGCATCGGAATCTATGACTAGTGTCAGAGGAATGGTTCAAAACATAGACAGTAAGAAGAGCCAGGTTTCTTGTACCTAAGTCGGCATTGTGCCTTTTGTATAGAATTCCGATGCAATTTCTGTGTCTCATCGTCAATAAGAAGGTAAGAGGGATACAGTAAACCTGAAGTGAAGCATCGGAATCTATAACTAGTGTCACAGGAATGGTTCAAAACATAGACAGTAAGGAGAATCAGTTTTCTTGTACTTAAGTCGGCATTGTGCCTTTTGTATAGAATTCCGATGCAATTTCTGTGTTTCATCGTCAACAAGAATGTCAGAGGGATACAGTAATCCCGAAGTGAAGCATCGAAATCTATAACTAGTGTCACAGGAATGGTTCAAAACATAGACAGTAAGATGAGTCAGTTTTCTTGTACTTAAGTCGGCATTGAGATATTTGTATTTAAGTCCGATGCAATTTCTGTGTTTCATTGTCAATGAGAAGGTCAGAGGGATACAATAAACCTGAAGTGAAGCATCGGAATCGATAACTAGTGTCACAGGAATGGTTCAAACATAGACAGTAAGAAGAGTCGTTTTTCTTGTACTTAGGTCGGCATTGTGCCCTTTGTATTTAATTCCGAGGCAATTCCTCTGATTCATCGTCAATACGAAGGTCGGAGGGATACAGTAAACTTCAAGTGAAGCATCGGAATCTATAACTATTGTCACAGGAATGGTTCAAAACATAGACAGTAAGAAGAATCAGTTTTCTTGTACTTAAGTACGCATTGTGCCTTTTCTATTGAATTCCGATGCAATTTCTGCGTTTCGTCGTCAATAAGAAGGTCAGAGGGATACAGTGAACCTGAAGTGAAGCATCGGAATCTATAACTAGTGTCACAGGAATGGGTCAAATCATAGACAGTAAGAAGAGTCAGTTTTCTTGTACTTAAGTCGGCATTGTGCCTTTTCTACTTAATTCCGCTGCAATTTCTGTGTTTCATCGTCAATAAGAAGGTCAATGGGATACAGTAAACCTGAAGTGAAGCATCGGAATCTATAACTTGTGTCACAGGAGTGGTTAAAAACATAGACAGTAAGAAGAGTCAGTTTTCCTGTTCTTAAGTCGGCATTGTGCGTTTTGAATTTAATTCCGATGCAATTTCTGTGTTTCATCGTCAATAAGGAGGTCAGAGGGATACAGTGAACCTGAAGTGAAACATTGGAATCTATAACTAGTGTCACAGGAAAGGTTCAAAACATAGACAGAAAGATGAGCTAGTGTTCTTGTACTTGAGTCGGCATTGTGCCTTTTGTATTTAATTCCGATGCAATTTCTGTGTTTCATCGTCAATAAGGAGGTCAGAGGGATACAGTGAACCTGAAGTGAAGCATCGGAATCTATAACTAGTGTCACAGGAATGGTTCAAAACATAGACAGTAAGAAGAGCCAGTCTTCTTGTACTTGAGTCGGCATTGTGCCTTTTGTATTTAATTCCGATGCAATTTCTGTGTTTCATCTTCAATAAGAAGGTCAGAGGGATACAGTAAACCTGAAGTGAAGCATCGAAATCTATAACTAGTGTCACAGGAATGGTTCAAAACATAGAAAGTAAGAAGAGTCAGTTTTCTTGTACCTAAGTCGGCATTGTGCCTTTTGTATTTAATTCCGTTGGAATTTCTGTGTTTCATCGTCAATAAGAAGGTCAGAGGGATACAGTAAACCTGATGTGAAGCATCGGAATCTATAACTAGTGTCACAGGAATGGTTCAAACATAGACAGTAAGAAGAGTCGGTTTTCTTGTACTTAGGTCGGCATTGTGCCCTTTGTATTTAATTCCGATGCAATTTCTGTGTTTCATCGTCAATAAGAAGGTCGGAGGGATACAGTAAACCTGAAGTGAAGCATCAGAATCTATAACTAGTGTCACAGGAATGGTTCAAAATATAGACACGAAGAAGAATCAGTTTTATTGTACTTAAGTAGGCATTGTGCCTTTTCTATTGAATATCGATGCAATTTCTGTGTTTCGTCGTCAATAAGAAGGTCAGAGGGATACAGTAAACCTGAAGTGAAGCATCGGAATCTATAACTAGTGTCACAGGAATGGTTCAAATCATAGACAGTAAGAAGAATCAGTTTTCTTGTACTTAAGTAGGCATTGTGCCTTTTCTATTTAATTCCGATGCAATTTCTGTGTTTCATCGTCAATAAGAAGGTCAGAGGGATACAGTAAACCTGAAGTGAAGCATCGGAATCTATAACTAGTGTCACAGGAATGGTTCAAAACATAGACAGTAAGAAGAGTCAGTTTACTTGTACTTAAGTCGGCATTGTGCCTTTTGTATTTAATTCCGATGCAATTTCTGTGTTTCATCGTCAATATGAAGGTCAGAGGGATACAGTAAAAATGAGGTGAAGCATCGGAATCTATAACTAGTGTCACAGGAATGGTTCAAAACATAGAGAGTAAGATGAGTCAGTTTTCTTGTACTTAAGTCGGCATTGTGATTTTTGTATTTAATTCCGATGCAATTTCTGTGTTTCATTGTCAATGAGAAGGTCAGAGGGATACAATAAACCTGAAGTGAAGCATTGGAATCTATGACTAGTGTCAGAGGAATGGTTCAAAACATAGACAGTAAGAAGAGCCAGGTTTCTTGTACCTAAGTCGGCATTGTGCCTTTTGTATAGAATTCCGATGCAATATCTGTGTTTAATCGTCAATAAGAACATAAGAGGGATACAGTAAACCTGAAGTGAAGCATCGGAATCTATAACTAGTGTCATAGGAATGGTTCAAAACATAGACAGTAAGGAGAATCAGTTTTCTTGTACTTAAGTCGGCATTGTGCCTTTTGTATAGAATTTCGATGCAATTTCTGTGTTTCATCGTCAACAAGAATGTCAGAGGGATACAGTACACCCGAAGTGAAGCATCGAAATCTATAACTAGTATCACAGGAATGGTTCAAAACATAGAAAGTAAGAAGAGTCAGTTTTCTTGTACCTAAGCCGGCATTGTGCCTTTTGTATTTAATTCCGATGGAATTTCTGTGTTTCATCGTCAATAAGAAGGTCAGAGGGATACAGTAAACCTGAAGTGAAGCATCGGAATCGATAACTAGTGTCACAGGAATGGTTCAAACATAGACAGTAAGAAGAGTCGGTTTTCTTGTACTTAGGTCGGCATTGTGCCCTTTGTATTTAATTCCGACGCAATTCCTCTGTTTCATCGTCAATAAGAAGGTCGGAAGGATACAGTAAACTTGAAGTGAAGCATCGGAATCTATAACTAGTGTCACAGGAATGGTTCAAAACATAGACAGTAAGAAGAATTAGTTTTCTTGTACTTAAGTACGCATTGTGCCTTTTCTATTGAATTCCGATGCAATTTCTGCGTTTCGTCGTCAATAAGAAGGTCAGAGGGATGCAGTAAACCTGAAGTGAAGCATCGGAATCTATAACTAGTGTCACAGGAATGGTTCAAATCATAGACAGTAAGAAGAGTCAGTTTTCTTGTACTTAAGTCGGCATTGTGCCTTTTCTACTTAATTCCGCTGCAATTTCTGTGTTTCATCGTCAATAAGAAGGTCAATGGGATACAGTAAACCTGAAGAGAAGCATCGGAATCTATAACTTGTGTCACAGGAGTGGTTAAAAACATAGACAGTAAGAAGAGTCAGTTTTCCTGTTCTTAAGTCGGCATTGTGCGTTTTGTATTTAATTCCGATGCAATTTCTGTGTTTCATCGTCAATAAGGAGGTCAGAGGGATACAGTGAACCTGAAGTGAAGCATTGGAATCTATATCTAGTGTCACAGGAATGGTTCAAAACATAGACAGAAAGATGAGCTAGTCTTCTTGTACTTGAGTCGGCATTGTGCCTTTTGTATTTAATTCCGATGCAATTTCTGTGTTTCATCGTCAATAAGGAGGTCAGAGGGATACAGTGAACCTGAAGTGAAGCATCGGAATCTATAACTAGTGTCACAGGAATGGTTCATAACACAGACAGTAAGAAGAGCCAGTCTTCTTGTACTTGAGTCGGCAATGTGCCTTTTGTATTTAATTCCGATGCAATATCTGTGTTTCATCGCCAACAAGAAGGTCAGAGGGATACAGTAAACCTGAAGTGAAGCATCGGAAACTATAACTAGTGTCACAGGAATGGTTCAAATCATAGACAGTAAGAAGAATCAGTTTTCTTGTACTTAAGTAGGCATTGTGCCTTTTCTATTTAATTCCGATGCAATTTCTGTGTTTCATCGTCAATAAGAAGGTCAGAGGGATACAGTAAACCTGAAGTGAAGCATCGGAATCTATAACTAGTGTCACAGGAATGGTTCAAAACATAGACAGTAAGAAGAGTCAGTTTTCTTGTACTTAAGTCGGCATTGTGCCTTTTGTATTTAATTCCGATGCAATTTCTGTGTTTCATCGTCAATATGAACGTCAGAGGGATACAGTAAAAATGAGGTGAAGCATCGGAATCTATAACTAGTGTCACTGGAATGGTTCAAAACATAGAGAGTAAGATGGGTCAGTTTTCTTGTACTTAAGTCGGCATTGTGATTTTTGTATTTAATTCCGATGCAATTTCTGTGTTTCATTGTCAATGAGAAGGTCAGAGGGATACAATAAACCTGAAGTGAAGCATCGGAATCTATGACTAGTGTCAGAGGAATGGTTCAAAACATAGACAGTAAGAAGAGCCAGGTTTCTTGTACCTAAGTCGGCATTGTGCCTTTTGTATAGAATTCCGATGCAATTTCTGTGTCTCATCGTCAATAAGAAGATAAGAGGGATACAGTAAACCTGAAGTGAAGCATCGGAATCTATAACTAGTGTCACAGGAATGGTTCAAAACATAGACAGTAAGGAGAATCAGTTTTCTTGTACTTAAGTCGGCATTGTGCCTTTTGTATAGAATTCCGATGCAATTTCTGTGTTTCATCGTCAACAAGAATGTCAGAGGGATACAGTAATCCCTAAGTGAAGCATCGAAATCTATAACTAGTGTCACAGGAATGGTTCAAAACATAGAAAGTACGAAGAGTCAGTTTTCTTGTACCTAAGTCGGCATTGTGCCTTTTGTATTTAATTCCGATGGAATTTCTGTGTTTCATCGTCAATAAGAAGGTCAGAGGGATACAGTAAACCTGAAGTGAAGCATCGGAATCGATAACTAGTGTCACAGGAATGGTTCAAATCATAGACAGTAAGAAGAATCAGTTTTCTTGTACTTAAGTAGGCATTGTGCCTTTTCTATTTAATTCCGATGCAATTTCTGTGTTTCATCGTCAATAAGAAGGTCAGAGGGATACAGTAAACCTGAAGTGAAGCATCGGAATCTATAACTAGTGTCACAGGAATGGTTCAAAACATAGACAGTAAGAAGAGTCAGTTTACTTGTACTTAAGTCGGCATTGTGCCTTTTCTATTGAATTCCGATGCAATTTCTGTGTTTCGTCGTCAATAAGAAGGTCAGAGGGATACAGTAAACCTGAAGTGAAGCATCGGAACCTAAAACTAGTGTCACAGGAATGGTTCAAATCATAGACAGTAAGAAGAATCAGTTTTCTTGTACTTAAGTAGGCATTGTGCCTTTTCTATTTAATTCCGATGCAATTTCTGTGTTTCATCGTCAATAAGAAGGTCAGAGGGATACAGTAAACCTGAAGTGAAGCATCGGAATCTATAACTAGTGTCACAGGAATGGTTCAAAACATAGACAGTAAGAAGAGTCAGTTTACTTGTACTTAAGTCGGCATTGTGCCTTTTGTATTTAATTCCGATGCAATTTCTGTGTTTCATCGTCAATATGAAGGTCAGAGGGATACAGTAAAAATGAGGTGAAGCATCGGAATCTATAACTAGTGTCACAGGAATGGTTCAAAACATAGACAGTAAGATGAGTCAGTTTTCTTGTACTTAAGTCGTCATTGTGATTTTTGTATTTAATTCCGATGCAATTTCTGTGTTTCATTGTCAATGAGAAGGTCAGAGGGATACAATAAACCTGAAGTAAATCATCGGAATCGATAACTAGTGTCACAGGAATGGTTCAAACATAGACAGTAAGAAGAGTCGTTTTTCTTGTACTTAGGTCGGCATTGTGCCCTTTGTATTTAATTCCGACGCAATTCCTCTGTTTCATCGTCAATAAGAAGGTCGGAGGGATACAGTAAACTTGAAGTGAAGCATCGGAATCTATTACTAGTGTCACAGGAATGGTTCAAAACATAGACAGTAAGAAGAATCAGTTTTCTTGTACTTAAGTACGCATTGTGCCTTTTCTATTGAATTCCGATGCAATTTCTGCGTTTCGTCGTCAATAAGAAGGTCAGAGGGATACAGTAAACCTGAAGTGAAGCTTCGGAATCTATAACTAGTGTCACAGGAATGGTTCAAATCATAGACAGTAAGAAGAGTCAGTTTTCTTGTACTTAAGTCGGCATTGTGCCTTTTCTACTTAATTCCGCTGCAATTTCTGTGTTTCATCGTCAATAAGGAGGTCAGAGGGATACAGTGAACCTGAAGTGAAGCATCGGAATCTATAACTAGTGACACAGGAATGGTTCAAAACATAGACAGTAAGAAGAGCCAGTCTTCTTGTACTTGAGTCGGCATTGTGCCTTTTGTATTTAATTCCGATGCAATTTCTGTGTTTCATCGTCAATAAGAAGGTCAGAGGGATCCAGTAAACCTGAAGTGAAGCATCGAAATCTATAACTAGTGTCACAGGAATGGTTCAAAACATAGAAAGTAAGAAGAGTCAGTTTTCTTGTACCTAAGTCGTTATTGTGCCTTTTGTATTTAATTCCGTTGGAATTTCTGTGTTTCATCGTCAATAAGAAGATCAGAGGGATACAGTAAACCTGATGTGAAGCATCGGAATCTATAACTAGTGTCACAGGAATGGTTCAAACATAGACAGTAAGAAGAGTCGGTTTTCTTGTACTTAGGTCGGCATTGTGCCCTTTGTATTTAATTCCGATGCAATTTCTGTGTTTCATCGTCAATAAGAAGGTCGGAGGGATACAGTAAACCTGAAGTGAAGCATCGGAATCTATAACTAGTGACACAGGAATGGTTCAAAACATAGACAGGAAGAAGAATCAGTTTTATTGTACTTAAGTAGGCATTGTGCCTTTTCTATTTTATTCCGATGCAATTTCTGTGTTTCGTCGTCAATAAGAAGGGCAGAGGGATACAGTAAACCTGAAGTGAAGCATCGGAATCTATAACTAGTGTCACAGGAATGGTTCAAATCATAGACAGTAAGAAGAATCAGTTTTCTTGTACTTAAGTAGGCATAGTGCCTATTCTATTTAATTCCGATGCAATTTCTGTGTTTCATCGTCAATAAGAAGGTCAGAGGGATACAGTAAACCTGAAGTGAAGCATCGGAATCTATAACTAGTGTCACAGGAATGGTTCAAAACATAGACAGTAAGAAGAGTCAGTTTACTTGTACTTAAGTCGGCATTGTGCCTTTTGTATTTAATTCCGATGCAATTTCTGTGTTTCATCGTCAATATGAAGGTCAGAGGGATACAGTAAAAATGAGGTGAAGCATCGGAATCTATAACTAGTGTCACAGGAATGGTTCAAAACATAGAGAGTAAGATGAGTCAGTTTTCTTGTACTTAAGTCGGCATTGTGATTTTTGTATTTAATTCCGATGCAATTTCTGTGTTTCATTGTCAATGAGAAGGTCAGAGGGATACAATAAACCTGAAGTGAAGCATCGGAATCTATGACTAGTGTCAGAGGAATGGTTCAAAACATAGACAGTAAGAAGAGCCAGGTTTCTTGTACCTAAGTCGGCATTGTGCCTTTTGTATAGAATTCCGATGCAATTTCTGTGTTTAATCGTCAATAAGAACATAAGAGGGATACAGTAAACCTGAAGTGAAGCATCGGAATCTATAACTAGTGTCACAGGAATGGTTCAAACATAGACAGTAAGGAGAATCAGTTTTCTTGTACTTAAGTCGGCATTGTGCCTTTTGTATAAAAATCCGATGCAATTTATGTGTTTCAATGTCAACAAGAATGTCAGAGGGATACAGTAAACCCGAAGTGAAGCATCGAAATCTATAACTAGTGTCACAGGAATGGTTCAAATCATAGAAAGTAAGGAGAGTCAGTTTTCTTGTACCTAAGTCGGCATTGTGCCTTTTGTATTTAATTCCGATGGAATTTCTGTGTTTCATCGTCAATAAGAAGGTCAGAGGGATACAGTAAACCTGAAGTGAAGCATCGGAATCGATAACTAGTGTCACAGGAATGGTTCAAACATAGACAGTAAGAAGAGTCGGTTTTCATATACTTAGGTCGGCATTGTGCCCTTTGTATTTAATTCCGACGCAATTCCTCTGTTTCATCGTCAATAAGGTCGGAGGGATACAGTAAACTTGAAGTGAAGCATCGGAATCTATAACTAGTGTCACAGGAATGGTTCAAAACATAGACAGTAAGAAGAATCAGTTTTCTTGTACTTAAGTACGCATTGTGCCTTTTGTATTGAATTCCGATGCAATTTCTGCGGTTCGTCGTCAATAAGAAGGTCAGAGGGATGCAGTAAACCTGAAGTGAAGCATCGGAATCTATAACTAGTGTCACAGGAATGGTTCAAATCATAGACAGTAAGAAGAGTCAGTTTTCTTGTACTTAAGTCGGCATTGTGCCTTTTCTACTTAATTCCGCTGCAATTTCTGTGTTTCATCGTCAATAAGAAGGTCAATTTGATACAGTAAACCTGAAGTGAAGCATCGGAATCTATAACTTGTGTCACAGGAGTGGTTAAAAACATAGACAGTAAGAAGAGTCAGTTTTCCTGTTCTTAAGTCGGCATTGTGCGTTTTGTATTTAATTCCGATGCAATTTCTGTGTTTCATCGTCAATAAGGAGGTCAGAGGGATACAGTGAACCTGAAGTGAAGCATTGGAATCTATAACTAGTGTCACAGGAATGGTTCAAAACATAGACAGAAAGATGAGCTAGTCTTCTTGTACTTGAGTCGGCATTGTGCCTTTTTGTATTTAATTCCGATGCAATTTCTGTGTTTCATCGTCAATAAGGAGGTCAGAGGGATACAGTGAACCTGAAGTGAAGCATCGGAATCTATAACTAGTGTCACAGGAATGGTTCATGACATAGCCAGTAAGAAGAGCCAGTCTCCTTGTACTTGAGTCGGCAATGTGCCTTTTGTATTTAATTCCGATGCAATATCTGTGTTTCATCGCCAATAAGAAGGTCAGAGGGATACAGTAAACCTGAAGTGAAGCATCGGAATCTATAACTAGTGTCACAGGAATGGTTCAAAACATAGACAGTAATAAGAGTCAGTTTGCTTGAACTTAAGTCGGCATTGTGCCTTTTGTATTTAATTCCGAAGCAATTTCTGTGTTTCATCGTCAATATGAAGGTCAGAGGGATACAGTAAACCTGAAGTGAAGCAACGGAATCTATAACTAGTGTCACAGGAATGGTTCAAATCATAAACAGTAAGAAGAGTCAGTTTACTTGTACTTAAGTCGGCATTGTGCCTTTCGTATTTAATTCCGATGCAATTTCTGTGTCTCATAGTCAATAAGAAGGTCACAGGGATACAGCAAACCTGTAGTGAAGCATCAGAATCTGTAACTAATGTCACAGGACTGGTTCAAAACATAGACAGTAAGAAGAGTCAGTTTTCTTGTACCTAATTCGGCATTGTGCCTTTTGTATTTAATTCCGATGCAATTTCTGTGTTTCATCGTCAATAAGAAGGTCAGAGGGATACAGTAAACCTGAAGTGAAGCATCGGAATCTATAACTAGTGTCACAGGAATGGTTGAAAACATAGACAGTAAGAAGAGTCAGTTTTCTTGTACTTAAGTCGGCATTGTGCCTTTTCTATTTAATTCCGATGCAATTTCTGTGTTTCATCGTCAATAAGAAGGTCGGAGGGATACAGTAAACCTGAAGTGAAGCATCGGAATCTATAACTAGAGTCACAGGAATGGTTCAAAGCATAGACAGTAAGAAGAATCAATTTTCTTGTACTTAAGTAGGCATTGTGCTTTTGTATTGAATTGCGATGCAATTTCTGCGTTTCGTCCTCAATAAGAAGGTGGGAGGGATACAGGAAACCTGAAGTGAAGCATCGGAATCTATAACTAGTGTCACAGGAATGGTTCAAAACATAGACAGTAAGAAGAGTCAGTTTTCTTGTACTTAAGTCGGCATTGTGCCTTTTCTATCGAATTCCGATGCAATTTCTGTGTTTCGTCGTCAATAAGAAGGTCAGAGGGATACAGTAAACCTGAATTGAAGCATCGGAATCTATATCTAGTGTCAGAGGATTGGTTCAAAACATAGACAGTGAGAAGAGTCAGTTTACTTGTACTTATGTCGGCATTGTGGCATTTGTATTTAATTCCGATGCAATTTCTATGTTTCATCGTCAATAGGTAGTTCAGAGGGATACAGTAAACCTGAAGTGAGGCATCGGAATTTATAACTAGTGTCACAGGAATGGTTCAAAACATAGACAGTAAGTAGAGTTAGTTTTCTTGTACTTAAGTCCGCATTGTCCCCTTTGTATTTAATTCCGGAATGGTTCAAAACATAGACAGTAAGAAGAGTCAGTTTTCTTGTACTGAACCCGGCATTCAACCTTTTCTACTTAATTCCGATGCAATTTCTGTGTCTCGTCGTGAAAAAGAAGGTCCAAGGGATACAGTAAACCTGAAGTGAAGCATAGAAATCTAAAACCGGTCTCACAGGAAAGGTTCAAAACATAGACAGTAAGAAGAGCCAGTCTTCCTGTACTTGATCGTCTAGGTGCCTTTTGTATTTATTTCCGATGCAATTTCTCTGTTTCATCGTCAATAAGAAGGTCAGAGGGATCCAGTAAACCTGAAGTGAAGCATAGGAATCCATATCTAGTGTCACAGGAATGTTTCAAAGCATAGACAGTAAGAAGTGTCAGTTTTCCTATAATTATGTCGGCATTGTGCCTTTTGTATTTAATTCCAATGTAATTTATGTGTTTCATCGTCAATAAGAAGGTCAGAGGGATACAGTATACCTGAAGTGATGCATCGGAATCTATGACTAGTGTCACAGGAATGGTTCAAAACAATGACAGTAAGAAGAGACAGTTTTCTTGTACTTAATCTGTTATTGTGCCATTTCTATTTAATTCCGATGCAATTTCTGTCTCTCGTCGTGAATCAGAAGGTCCAAGGGATACAGTAAACCTGAAGTGAAGCATCGGAATCTAAAACTGGTCTCACGGGAGAGTTTCAAAACGTAGACAGTAAGAAAGGCCAGTCTTCTTGTACTTGAGTTTGCATTGTACCTTTTGTATTTAATTCCGATGCAATTTCTGTGTTTCATCGTCAATAAGACGGTCAGAGGGATACAGTAAACCTGAAGTGAAGCATCGGAATCTATAAATAGTGTCACAGGAATGGTTCAAATCATAGACAGTAAGAAGTCAGTTTTCTTGTACTTAAGTCGGCATTGTGCCTTCTCTATGTAATTCCAAAGCAATTTCTGTGTCTCGTCGTCAATAAGAGGGGCCAAGGGATGCAGTAAACCTGAAGTGAAGCATCGGAATCTAAAATCGGTCTCATAGGAAAGGTTCAAAACACAGACAGTAGGAGGAGCCAGTCTTTTTGTACTTCAGTCGGCTTTGTGAATTTTGTATTTAATTCCGATGCAATTTCTGTGTTTCATCGTCAATAAGAAGGTCAGAGGGATACAGTAAACCTGAAGTGAAGCATCAGAATCTGTAACTAATGTCACTGGAATGGTTCAAAGCATAGACAGTAAGAAGAGTCAGTTTTCTTGTACCTAAATCGGCATTGTGCCTTTTGTATTTAATTCCGATGCAATTTCTGTTTTTCATCGTCAATAGGAAGGTCAGAGGGATACAGTAAACCTGAAGTGAAGCATCGGAATCTATAACTAGTGTCACAGGAATGGTTCAAAACATAGACAGTAAGAAGAGTCAGTTTTCTTGTACCTAAATCGGCATTGTGCCTTTTGTATTTAATTCCGATGCAATTTCTGTTTTTCATCGTCAATAGGAAGGTCAGAGGGATACAGTAAACCTGAAGTGAAGCATCGGAATCTATAACTATAATCACAGGAATGGTTCAAATCATAGACAGTAAGAAGAATCAGTTTTCTTGTACTTAAGGAGGCATTGTGCCTTCTGTATTGAATTGCGATGCAATTTCTGTGTTTCGTCGTCGATAAGAAGGTCAGAGGGATCCAGTAAACCTGAAGTGAAGCATCGGAATCTATAACTAGTGTCACAGGAATGGTTCAAAACATAGACAGTAAGAAGAGTCAGTTTACTTGTAATTTAGTCGGCATTGTGCATTTTCTATAGAATTCCGATGCAATTTCTGTGTTTCGTCGTCAATAAGAAGGTAAGAGGGATACAGTAAACCTGAAGTGAAGCATCGGAATCTATAACTAGTGTCAGAGGAATGGTTCAAACATAGACAGTAAGAAGAGTCAGTTTACTTGTACTTAAGTCGGCATTGTGCCTTTTGAATTTATTTCCAATGCAATATCTGTGTTTCATCGTCAATGGGTAGGTCAGAGTGATACAGTAAACCTGAAGTGAAGCATTGAAAACAATAACTAGTGTCACAGGAATGGTTCAAAACATAGACAGTAAGAAGAGTCAGTTTTCTTGTACTTAACCCGGCATTGAACCTTTCCTACTTAATTCCGATGCAATTTCTGTGTCTCGTCGTGAATAAGAAGGTCCAAGGGATACAGTAAACCTGAAGTGAAGCATCGAAATCTAGAACGGGTCTCACAGGAAAGGTTCAAAACGTAGACAGTAAGAAGAGCCAGTCTTCTTGTACTTGAGTCTGCATTTTGGCTTTTGTATTTAATTCCGATGCAATTTCTGTGTTTCATCGTCAATCAGACGGTCAGAGGGATACAGTAAACCTGAAGTGAAGCATCGGAATCAATAACAAGTGACACAGCAATGGTTCAAAACGTAGACAGTAAGAAGGGTCAGTTTTCTTGTACTTATATAGGCATTGTGCCTTTTCTATTTAATTCCGATGCAATTTCTGTGTTTCGTCGTCAATAAGAATGGCCAAGGGATACAGTAAACCTGAAGTGAAGCATCGGAATCTAAAACTGGTCTCATAGGAAAGGTTCAATGCATAGACAGTAAGAAGAGCCAGTCTTTTTGTACTTGAGGCGGCATTGTGCCTTTTGTATTTATTTCCGATTTAATTTCTCGGTTTCATCGTCAATAAGAAGGTCAGAGGGATACAGTAAACCTGAAGTGAAGTATAGGAATCCATATCTAGTGTCACAGGAATGTTTCAAATCATAGACAGTAAGAAGTGTCAGTTTTCCTATAATTAAGTCGGCATTGTGGCTTTTGTATTTAATTCCGATGTAATTTCTGTGTTTCATCGTCAATAAGAAGGTCAGAGGGATATAGTAAACCTGAAGTGATGCATCGGAATCTACAACTAGTGTCACAGGAATGGTTCAAAACAATGACAGTAAGAAGAGTCAGTTTTCTTGTACTTAATCCGGCATTGTGCCATTGCTATTTAATTCCGATGCAATTTCTGTGTTTCGTCGTGAATCAGAAGGTCCAAGGGATACAGTAAACCTGAAGTGAAGCATCGGAATCTAAAACTGGTCTCACGGGAAAGTTTCAAAACATAGACAGTAAGAAGGGCCAGTCTTCTTGAACTTGAGTCTGCATTGTACCTTTTGTATTTAATTCCGATGCAATATCTGTGTTTCATCGTCAATAAGACGGTCAGAGGGATACAGTAAACCTGAAGTGAAGCATCGGAATCTATAACTTGTGTCACCGGAATGGTTCAAAACATAGACAGGAAGAAGAGTCAGTCTTCATGTACTTAAGTCGGCTTTGTGCCTTTTGTTTGTATTCCGATGCAATTTCTGTGTGTCATCGTCAATATGAAGGTCAGAGGGATACAGTAAACCTGAAGTGAAGCATCGGAATCTATAACTAGTGTCACAGGAATGGTTCAAATCGTAGACAGTAAGAAGAGTCTGTCTTCTTGTACTTAAGTCGGCTTTGTGCCTTTTGTATTAATTTCCGATGCAATTTCTCTGTTTCATCGTCAATAAGATGGTCAGAGGGATACAATAAACCTGAAGTGAAGCATCGGAATCTATAACTAGTGTCACCGGAATGGTTCAAAACATAGACAGTAAGAAGAGTCAGTTTTATTGTACTTAAGTCGGCATTGTGCCTTTTCTATGTAATTCCGATACAATTTCTGTGTTTCGTCGTCAATAAGACTGGCCAAGGAATACAGTAAACCTGAAGTGAAGCGTCGGAGTCAAAAACCGGTTTCATAGTAAAGGTTCAAAACATAGACAGTAAGAAGAGCCAGTCTTCTTGTACTTGAGTCTGCATTTTGGCTTTTGTATTTAATTCCGATGCAATTTCTGTGTCTCGTCGTCAATAAGAGGGGCCAAGGGATACAGTAAACCTGAAGTGTAGCATCGGAATCTAAAATCGGTCTCATAGGAAAGGTTCAAAACACAGACAGTAAGAGGCGCCAGTCTTTTTTACTTCAGTCGGAATCTATTTTGTATTTAATTCCGATGCAATTTCAGTGTTTCATCGTCAATAAGAAAGCCAGAGGGATACAGTAAACCTGAAGTGATGCATCGGAACCTACAACTAGTGTCACAGGAATGCTACAAAACATAGACAGTAAGAAGAGTCAGTTTTCTTGTACTTAAGTCGGCATTGTGCCTTTTCTACGTAATTCCGATGTAATTTCTGTGTTTCGTCGTCAATAAGAGGGGCCAAGGGATACAGTAAACCTGAAGAGAAGCATCGGAATCTAAAACCGGTTTCATAGGAATGGTTCAAAACATAGACAGTAAGAGGAGCCAGTCTTTTTGTACTTCAGTCGGCATTGTGAATTTTGTCTTTAGTTCCGGTGCAATTTCAGTGTTTCATCGTCAGTAAGAAAGCCAGAGGGATACAGTAAACCTGAAGTGAAGCATCGGAATCTATAACTAGTGTCACAGGAATGGTTCAAATCGTAGACAGTAAGAAGAGTCAGTCTTCTTGTACTTAAGTCGGCTTTGTGCCTTTTGTTTGTATTCCGATGCAATTTCTGTGTGTCATCGTCAATATGAAGGTCAGAGGGAAATAGTAAACCTGAAGCGAAGCATCGGAATCTATAACTAGTGTCACAGGAATGGTTCAAAACATAGACAGTAACAAGAGTCAGTATACTTGTACTTAAGTCGGCATTGTGCCTTTCGTATTGAATTGCGATGCAATTTCTGTGTTTCATCGTCAATAAGAAGGTCAGAGGGATACAGTAAACCTGAAGTGAAGCATCGGAATCTATAACTAGTGTCACAGGAATGGTTCAAAACATAGACAGTAAGAAGAGTCAGTTTACTTGTACTTTAGTCGGCATTGTGCATTTTCTATAGAATTCCGATGCAATTTCTGTGTTTCGTCGTCAATAAGAAGGTAAGAGGGATACAGTAAACCTGAAGTGAAGCATCGGAATCTATAACTAGTGTCAGAGGAATGGTTCAAACATAGACAGTAAGAAGAGTCAGTTTACTTGTACCTAAGTCGGCATTGTGCCTTTTGAATTTAATTCCAATGCAATATCTGTGTTTCATCGTCAATGGGTAGGTCAGAGTGATACAGTAAACCTGAAGTGAAGCATCGGAATCAATAACTAGTGTCACAGCAATGGTTCAAAACGTAGACAGTAAGAAGGGTCAGTTTTCTTGTACTTAGGTAGGCATTGTGCCTTTTCTATTTAATTCCGATGCAATTTCTGTGTTTCGTCGTCAATAAGAATGGCCAAGGGATACAGTAAACCTGAAGTGAAGCATCGAAATCTAAAACTGGTCTCATAGGAAAGGTTCAATGCATAGACAGTAAGAAGAGCCAGTCTTTTTGTACTTGAGGCGGCATTGTGCCTTTTGTATTTATTTCCGATTTAATTTCTCGGTTTCATCGTCAATAAGAAGGTCAGAGGGATACAGTAAACCTGAAGTGAAGTATAGGAATCCATATCTAGTGTCACAGGAATGTTTCAAATCATAGACAGTAAGAAGTGTCAGTTTTCCTATAATTAAGTCGGCATTGTGGCTTTTGTATTTAATTCCGATGTAATTTCTGTGTTTCATCGTCAATAAGAAGGTCAGAGGGATATAGTAAACCTGAAGTGATGCATCGGAATCTACAACTAGTGTCACAGGAATGGTTCAAAACAATGACAGTAAGAAGAGTCAGTTTTCTTGTACTTAATCCGGCATTGTGCCATTGCTATTTAATTCCGTTGCAATTTCTGTGTTTCGTCGTGAATCAGAAGGTCCAAGGGATACAGTAAACCTGAAGTGAAGCATCGGAATCTAAAACTGGTCTCACGGGAAAGTTTCAAAACATAGACAGTAAGAAGGGCCAGTCTTCTTGAACTTGAGTCTGCATTGTACCTTTTGTATTTAATTCCGATGCAATATCTGTGTTTCATCGTCAATAAGACGGTCAGAGGGATACAGTAAACCTGAAGTGAAGCATCGGAATCTATAACTTGTGTCACCGGAATGGTTCAAAACATAGACAGGAAGAAGAGTCAGTCTTCATGTACTTAAGTCGGCTTTGTGCCTTTTGTTTGTATTCCGATGCAATTTCTGTGTGTCATCGTCAATATAAAGGTCAGAGGGATACAGTAAACCTGAAGTGAAGCATCGGAATCTATAACTAGTGTCACAGGAATGGTTCAAATCGTAGACAGTAAGAAGAGTCAGTCTTCTTGTACTTAAGTCGGCTTTGTGCCTTTTGTATTAATTTCCGATGCAATTTCTCTGTTTCATCTTTAATAAGATGGTCAGAGGGATACAATAAACCTGAAGTGAAGCATCGGAATCTATAACTAGTGTCACAGGAGTGGTACAAAACATAGACAGTAACAAGAGTCAGTTTACTTGTAAAGTCGGCATTGTGCCTTTCGTATTTCATTCCGATGCAATTTCTGTGTTTCATCGTCAGTAAGAAAGCCAGAGGGATACAGTAAACCTGAAGTGAAGCATCGGAATCTATAACTAGTGTCACAGGAATGGTTCAAATCGTAGACAGTAAGAAGAGTCAGTCTTCTTGTACTTAAGTCGGCTTTGTGCCTTTTGTTTGTATTCCGATGCAATTTCTGTGTGTCTTCGTCAATATGAAGGTCAGAGGGAAATAGTAAACCTGAAGCGAAGCATCGGAATCTATAACTAGTGTCACAGGAATGGTTCAAAACATAGACAGTAACAAGAGTCAGTATACTTGTACTTAAGTCGGCATTGTGCCTTTCGTATTTAATTCCGATGCAATTTCTGTGTTTCATCGTCAATAAGAAGGTCAGAGGGATACAGTAAACCTGAAGTGAAGCATCGGAATCTATAACTAGAGTCACAGGAATGGTTCAAAACATAGACAGTAAGAAGAGTCAGTTTACTTGTACTTAAGTCGGCATTGTGCCTTTTGTATTTAATTCCAATGCAATATCTGTGTTTCATCGTCAATGGATAGGTCAGAGTGATACAGTAAACCTGAAGTGAAGCATCGGAATCAATAACTAGTGACACAGGAATGGTTCAAAACTTAGACAGTAAGAAGAGTCAGTTTTCTTGTACTTAACCCGGCATTGAACCTTTTCTATTTAAATCCGATGCAATTTCTGTGTTTCGTCGTCAATAAGAATGGCCAAGGCATACAGTAAACCTGAAGTGAAGCATCGGAATCTAAAACCGGTGTCATAGGAAAGGTTCAAAGCATATACAGTAAGAAGAGCCAGTCTTTTTGCACTTGAGGCGGCAATGTGCCTTTTGTATTTAATTCCGATGCAATTTCAGTGTTTCATCGTCAATAAGAAAGCCAGAGGGATACAGTAAACCTGAAGTGAAGCATCGGAATTTATAACTAGTGTCACAGGAATGGTTCAAATCGTAGACAGTAAGAAGAGTCAGTCTTCTTGTACTTAAGTCGGCTTTGTGCCTTTTGTTTGTATTCCGATGCAATTTCTGTGTGTCATCGTCAATATGAAGGTCAGAGGGATACAGTAAACCTGAAGTGAAGCATCGGAATCTATAACTAGTGTTACAGGAATGGTTCAAATCGTAGACAGTAAGAAGAGTCAGTCTTCTTGTACTTAAGTCGGCTTTGTGCCTTTTGTATTTAATTCCAATGCAATATCTGTGTTTCATCGTCAATGGGTAGGTCAGAGTGATACAGTAAACCTGAAGTGAAGCATCGGAATCAATAACTAGTGTCACAGGAATGGTTCAAAACATAGACAGTAAGACGAGTCACTTTTCTTGTACTTAAACCGGCATTGAACCTTTTCTATTTAATTCCGATGCAATTTCTGTGTTTCGTCGTCAATAAGAATGGCCAAGGGATGCAGTAAACCTAAAGTGAAGCATCGGAATCTAAAACCGATCTCATAGTAACGGTTCAAAACATAGACAGTAAGAAGAGTCAGTTTTCTTGTACTTAGGTAGGCATTGTGCCTTTTCTATTTAATTCCGATGCAATTTCTGTGTTTCGTCGTCAATAAGAATGGCCAAGGGATACAGTAAACCTGAAGTGAAGCTTCAGAATCTAAAACTGGTCTCATAGGAAAGGTTCAAATCATAGACAGTAAGAAGAGCCAGTCTTTTTGTACTTGAGGCGGCATTGTGTCTTTTGTATTTATTTCCGATGCAATTTCTCCGTTTCATCGTCAATAAGAAGGTCAGAGGAATACAGTAAACCTGAAGTGAAGCATAGGAATCCATATCTAGTGTCACAGGAATGTTTCAAAGCATAGACAGTAAGAAGTGTCAGTTTTCCTATAATTAGGTCGGCATTGTGCCTTTTGTATTTAATTCCGATGTAATTTCTGTGTTTCATCGTCAATAACAAGGTCAGAGGGATACAGTAAACCTGAAGTGATGCATCGGAACCTATAACTAGTGCCACAGGAATGGTTCAAAACATAGACGGTAAGAAGAGTCAGTTTTCTTGTACATAAGTCGGCATTGTGCCTTTTCTATGTAATTCCGATGCAATTTCTGTGTTTCGTCGTCAATAAGAGGTGCCAAGGGATACAGTAAACCTGAAGTGAAGCATCGGAATCTAAAACCGTTCTCATAGGAAAGGTTCAAAACATAGACAGTAAGAGGAGCCAGTCATTTTGTACTTCAGTCGGCATTGTGAATTTTGTCTTTAATTCCTATGCAATTTCAGTGCTTCATCGTCAGTAAGAAAGCCAGAGGGATACTGTAAACCTGAAGTGAAGCATCGGAATCTATAAGTAGTGTCACAGGAATGGTTCAAACATAGACAGTAAAAAAGAGTCAGTTTTCTTGTACTTAAGTAGGCATTGTGCCTTTTGTATTTAATTCCGATTCAATTTCTGTGTTACATCGTCAATAAGAATGTCCAAGGGATACAGTAAACCTGAAGTCAAGCATCGGAATCTAAAAGTATTCTCAAAGGAAAGGTTCAAAACATAGACAGTAAGAAGAGCCAGTCTTCCTGTACTTGAATCGTCTAGGTGCCTTTTGTATTAATTTCGGATGCAATTTCTCTGTTTCATCGTCAATAAGAAGATCAGAGGGATACAATAAACTTGAAGTGAAGCATAGGAATCCATATCTAGTGTCACAGGAATGTTTCAAAGCATAGACAGTAAGAAGTGTCAGTTTTCCTATAATTAGGTCGGCATTGTGCCTTTTGTATTTAATTCCGATGTAATTTCTGTGTTTCATCGTCAATAACAAGGTCAGAGGGATACAGTAAACCTGAAGTGATGCATCGGAACCTATAACTAGTGCCACAGGAATGGTTCAAAACATAGACAGTAAGAAGAGTCAGTTTTCTTGTACATAAGTCGGCATTGTGCCTTTTCTATGTAATTCCGATGCAATTTCTGTGTTTCGTCGTCAATAAGAGGTGCCAAGGGATACAGTAAACCTGAAGTGAAGCATCGGAATCTAAAACCGTTCTCATAGGAAAGGTTCAAAACATAGACAGTAAGAGGAGCCAGTCATTTTGTACTTCAGTCGGCATTGTGACTTTCGTATTTAATTCCGATGCAATTTCTGTGTTTCATCGTCAATAAGAAGGTCAGAGGGATACAGTAAACCAGAAGTGAAGCATCAGATTCTGCAACTAATGTCACAGGAATGGTTCAAAACATAGACAGTAAGAAGAGTCAGTTTACTTGTACTTAAGTCGGCATTGTGCCTTTCGTATTTAATTCCGATGCAATTTCTGTGTTTCATCGTAAATAAGAAGGTCAGAGGGATACAGTAAACCTGAAGTGAAGCATCGGAATCTATAACTAGTGTAACAGGAATGGTTCAAAAGTTAGACAGTAAGTAGAGTTAGTTTTCTTGTACTTAAGTCGGCATTGTGCCCTTGGTATTTAATTCCGATGCAATTTCTGTGTTTCATCGTCAATAAGAAGGTCAGAGGGATACAGTAAACCTGAAGTGAAGCATCAGAATCTGTAACTAATGTCACAGGAATGGTTCAAAACATAGACAGTAAGAAGAGTCAGTTTTCTTGTACCTAAATCGGCATTGTGCGTTTTGTATTTAATTCCGATGCAATTTCTGTGTTTCATCGTCAATAGGAAGGTCAGAGGGATACAGTAAACCTGAAGTGAAGCATCGGAATCTATAACTAGTGTCACAGGAATGGTTCAAAACATAGACAGTAAGAAGAGTCAGTTTTCTTGTACATAAGTCGGCATTGTGCCTTTTCTATTTAATTCCGATGCAATTTCTGTGTTTCATCGTCAATAAGATGGTTGGAGGGATACAGTAAACCTGAAGTGAAGCATCGGAATCTATAACTAGAGTCACAGGAATGGTTCAAAACATAGACAGTAAGAAGAGTCAGTTTACTTGTACCTAAGTCGGCATTGTGCCTTTTGTATTTAATTCCAATGCAATATCTGTGTTTCATCGTCAATAAGAATGGCCAAGGGATACAGTAAACCTGAAGTGAAGCATCGGAATCTAAGACCGGTGTCATAGGAAAGGTTCAAAGCATAGACAGTAAAAAGAGCCAGTCTTTTTGTACGTGAGGCGGCATTGTGGCTTTTGTATTTAATTCCGATGCAATTTCTGTGTTTCATCGTCAATAAGAAAGTCAGAGGGATACAGTAAACCTGAAGTGAAGCTTCTGAATCTATAACTAGTGTCACAGGAATGGTTCAAAACGTAGACAGTAAGAAGATTCAGTCTTCTTGTACTTAAGTCGGCATTGTGCCTTTTGTATTTAATTCCGAAGCAATTTCTGTGTTTCATCGTCAATAAGAAGGTCAGAGGGTTACAGTAAACCTGAAGTGAAGCATTGGAATCTATAACTAGTGTCACAGGAATGGTTCAAAACATAGACAGTAAGAAGAGTCTGTTTACTTGTACTTAAGTCGGCATTGTGCCTTTTGTATAATTTCGACGCAATTTGTGTGTTTCATCGTCAATAAGAAGGTCAGAGAGATACAGTAAACCTGAAGTGAAGCATCGGAATCTATAACTAGTGTAACAGGAATGGTTCAAAACATAGACAGTAAGAAGTGTCAGTTTTCTTGTACTTAAGTCGGCATTGTGCCATTTGGATTTAATTCCGATACAATTTCTGTGTTTCCTCGTCAATAAGAAGGTCAGAGGGATACAGTAAACCTGAAGCGAAGCATCAGAATCTGTAACTAGTGTAACAGGAATGGTTCAAAACTTAGACAGTAAGAAGAGTCAGTTTTCTTGTACCTAAATCGGCATTGTGCCTTTTCTATTTAATTCCGATGCAATTTCTGTGTTTCGTCGTGCATCTGAGGGTCCAAGGGATACAGTAAACCTGAAGTGAAGCATCGGAATCTAAAACTGGTCTCACAGGAAAGTTTCAAAACATAGACAGTAAGAAGTTCCAGTCTTCTTGTACTTGAGTCTGCATTGTGCCTTTTGTATTTAATTCCGATGCAATTTCTGTGTTTCATCGGCAATAAGACCGTCAGAGGGATACAGTAAACCTGAAGTGAAGCATCGGAATCCATAACTAGTGTCACCGGAATGGTTCAAAACATAGACAGTAAGAAGAGTCAGTTTTCTTGTACTTAAGTCGGCATTGTGCCTTTTCTATGTAATTCCGATGCAATTTCTGTGTTTCGTCGTCATTAAGACTGGCCAAGGAATACAGTAAACCTGAAGTGAAGCATCGGAATCTAAAACCGGTTTCATAGAAAAGGTTCAAAACATAGACAGTAAGAAGAGCCAGTCTTCTTGTACTTGAGTCGGCATTGTGATTTTTGTATTTAATTCCGATGCAATTTCTGTGTTTCATCGTCAATAAGAAGGTCCGAGGGATACAGTAAACCTGAAGTGAAGCATCGGAATATATAACTAGTGTAACAGGAATGGTTCAAATCATAGACAGTAAGAAGAGTCAGTTTTCTTATACTTAAGTCGTCATTGTGCCCTTTCTATTTAATTCCCATGCAGTTTCTGTGTTACGTCGTCAATAAGAAGGTCAGAGGGAAACAGTAAACCTGAAGTGAAGCATCGGAATCTAAAACCGGTCTCACAGGAAAGGATCAAAGCATAGACAGAAAGAAGGGTCAGTTTTCTTGTACTTAAATCGGCATTGTGCCTTTTCTAATTCATTCCGATGCAATTTCTGTGTTTCATCGTCAATAAGAAGGTCGGAGGGATACAGTAAAGCAGAAGTGAAGCATCTGAATCTATAAAAAGTGCCACAGGAATGGTTCAAAACATTGACAGTAAGAAGACTCAGTTTCCTTGCGCTTAAGTCGGCATTGTGACTTTTGTATTTAATTCCGATGCAATTTCTGTTTTTCATCGTCAATAAGAATATCCAAGGGATGCAGTAAACCTAAAGTCAAGCATCGGAATCTTAAACTTGTCTCACAGGAAAG
This sequence comes from Schistocerca americana, assembly GCF_021461395.2. Classification (NCBI taxonomy): domain Eukaryota; kingdom Metazoa; phylum Arthropoda; class Insecta; order Orthoptera; family Acrididae; genus Schistocerca; species Schistocerca americana. Next base: position 765,912,554 of record NC_060123.1, read on the forward strand.
GTTCAAAATATAGACAGTAAGAAGAGCCAGTCTTCTTGTACTTGAGTCATCATTGTGCCTTTTGAATTTATTTCGGATGCAATTCCTGTGTTTCATCGTCAATAAGAAGGTCAGAGGGATACAGTAAACCTGAAGTGATGCATCGGAATCCATAACTAATGTCACAGGAATGGATCAAAGCATAAAGAGTATGAAGTGTCAGTTTTCTTATAATTAAGTCGGCATTGTGCCTGTTGTATTTAATTCCGATGCAATTTCTGTGTTTCATCTTCAATAGGAAAGTCAGAGGGATACAGTAAACCTGAAGTGAAGCATCGGAATCTATAACTAGTGGCACAGGAATGGTTCAAAACATAGACAGTAAGGAGAGTCAGTTTGCTTGTACTTACGTTGGCATTGTGCCTTTTGTATTTAAATCCGATGCAATTTCTGTGTTTATCGTCAATAAGAAAGTCAGAGGTATACAGTAGACATGAAGTAAGGCATCGGAATCTATAACTAGTGTCACAGGAATGATTCAAAACATAGACAGTAAGAAGAGCCAGTTTTCTTGTACTTAAGTCGTCATTGTGCCCTTTCTATTTAATTCCCATGCAGTTTCTGTGTTACGTCGTCAATAAGAATGTCAGAGGGATACAGTAAACCTGAAGTGAAGCATCGGAATCTATATCTAGTGTCACAGGAGTGGTTCAAAACATAGACAGTATGAACAGTCAGTTTTCTTGTACTTAAGTCGGCATTGTGTCATTTGTGTTTAATTCCGATGCAATTTCTGTGTTTCATCGTCAATACGAAGGTCAGAGGGATACAGTAAACCCGAAGTGAAGCATCGGAATCTATAACTAGAGTCACAGAAATGGTTCAAAACATAGACAGTAAGAAGAACCAGCCTTCTTGTACTTGAGTCGGCATTGTGCCTTTTGTATTTAATTCCGATGCTATTTCTGTGTTTCACCGTCAATAAGAGGGTCAGAGGGATATAGTAAACCTGAAGTGAAGCATGGGAATCTATAACTAGTGTCACAGGAATGGTTCAAAACATAGACAGTAAGAAGAGTCAGTTTTCTTGTACGTAAGTCGGCATTGTGCCTTTTGTATTTAATTCCGATGCAATTTCTGCGTTTCATCGTCAATAAGAAGGTCAGAGGGATTCAGTAAACCTGAAGTGAAGCATCGGAATCTATAACTAGTGTCACAGGAATGGTTCAAAACATAGACAGTAAGATGAGCCAGCCTTCTTGTACTTGAGTCGGCACTGTGCCTTTTGTATTTACTTCCGAAGCAATTTCTGTGTTTCATCGTCAATAAGAAGGTCAGAGGGATACAGTAAACCTGTAGTGAAGCATCGGAATCTATAACTAGTGTCACAGGAATGGTTCAAAACACAGACAGTAAGATGAGCCAGCCTTCTTGTACTTGAGTCGGCATTGTGCATTTTGCATTTAATTCCGATGCAATTTCTGTGTTTCATCGGCAATAAGAAGGTCAGAGGGATACAGTAGACCTGAAGTGAAGCATCGTAATCTATAACTAGTGTCACAGGAATGGTTCAAAACATAGACAGTAAGAAGAGTCACTTCTCATGTACGTAAGTCGGCATTGTGCCCTTTGTATTTACTTCCGATGCAATTTCTGTGTTTCATCGTCAATAAGAAGGTCGGAGGGATACAGTAAACCTGAAGTGAAGCATCGGAATGTATAACTAGTGTAACAGGAATGGTTCAAACATAGACAGTAAGTAGAGCAAGTCTTCTTGTACTTGAGTCGGCATTGTGCCTTTTGTATTTCATTCCGATGTAATTTCTGTGTTTCATCGTCAATAAGAAGGTCAGAGGGATACAGTAAACCTGAAGTGAAGCATCGGAATCTAAAACCGGTCTCACAGGAAAGGTTTAAAACATAGACAGTAAGAAGAGCCAGTTTCCTTGTACTTGAGACGGCATTGTGCCTTTTGTATTATATTCCGATGCAATTTCTGTGCTAAAACGTCAATAAGACGGTCAGAGGGATACAGTAAACCTGAAGTGATGCATCGGAATCTATAACTAGTGTCACAGGAATTGTTCCAATTATAGACGTTAAGAAGAGTCAGATTTCTTGTACTCTTGTCGGCATTGTGCTTTTCTGTTTAATTCCGATGCAATTTCAGTGGTTCGTCGTCAATAAGAAGGTCCAAGGTATACAGTAAACCTGAAGTGAAGCATCGGAATCGAAAACCCGTCTCACAGGAAAGGTTCAAAACGTAGACAGTAAGAAGAGCCTGTCTTCTTGTACTTGAGTCGGCATTGTGCCTATTGTATTTAATTCCGATGCAATTTCTGTGTTTCATCGTCAATAAGAAGGTCAGAGTGATACAGGAAACCTGATGTGAAGCATCGGAACCTATAACTAATGTCACAGGAATGGTTCAAAACATAGACTGTAAGAAGAGTCAGTTTTCTTGTACTTAAGTCGGCATTGTGCCCTTTGTATTTAAATCTGATGCAATTTCTGCGTTTCATCGACAATAAGAAGGTCAGAGGGATACAGTAGACCTGAAGTGAAGAATCGGAATCTATAACTAGTGTCACAGGAATGGTTCATAGCATAGACAGTAAGAAGAGTCAGTTTTCTTATACTTAAGTCGGCAATGTGGATTTTGTATTTAATTCCGATGCAATTTCTGTGTTTCGTCGTCAATAAGAAGATCAGAGGGATACAGTAAACCTGAAGTGAAGCATCGGAATCTAAAACCGGTGTCACAGGAAAGGTTCAAAACATAGACAGTAAGAAGAGCCAGTCGTCTTGTACTTGGGTCGGCATTGTGCCTTTTGTATTTAATTCCGATGCAATTTCTGTGTTTCATCGTCAATAAGAAGGTCAGAGTGATACAGTAAACCTGAAGTGAAGCATCGTAATCTATAACTAGTATCACAATAATAGTTCAAACATAGACAGTAAGGAGAGTCAGTCTTCTAGTCCTTAAGTCGGCATTGTGCCTTTTGTTTGTATTCCGATGCAATTTCTGTGCTTCATCGTCATTAAGAAAGTCAGAGGGATACAGTAAACCTGAAGTGAAGCATCGGAATCTATAACTAGTGTCACGGGAATGGTTCAAAACATAGACAGTAAGAAGAGTCAGTTTTCTTGTTCTTAAGTCGGCATTGTGCCTTTTCTATTTAATTCCGATGCAATTTCTGTGTTTCGTCGTCAATAAGAAGGTCCAAGGGATACAGTAAACCTGACGTCAAGCATAGGAATATAAAACTGGACTTACAGGAAAGGTTTAAAACATAGACAGTAAGATGAGCCAGTCTTCTTGTACTTGAATCGGCATTGTGCCTTTTGTATTTAATTCCGATGCAATTTATGTGTTTCATCGTCAATAAGAAGGTCAGAGGGAAACAGTAAACCTGAAGTGATGCATCGGAATCTGTAACTATTGTCACAGGAATGGTTCAAAACATAGACAGTAAGAAGAGTCAGTTTTCTTGTACTTAAGTCGACATTGTGCCTTTTCTATTTCATTCCGATGCAGTTTCTGTGTTTCGTCGTCAATAAGAAGGTCCAAGGGACACAGTAAACCTGAAGTGAAGCATCGGAATCTAAAACCGGCCTCACAGGAAAGGTTCAAAACATAGACTGTAAGAAGAGTCAGTCTTCTTGTACTTGACTCGGCATTGTGCATTTTGTATTTAATTCCGATGCAATTTCTGTGTTTCATCGTCAATAAGACGGTCAGAGGAATACGGTAAACCTGAAGTGAAGCATCGGTATCTATAACTAGTGCCACAGGAATGGTTCAACACAAAGACTGTAAGAAGAGTCAGTTTTCTTGTACTTAAGTCGGCATTGTGCATTTATATTTAATTCCGATGCAATTTCTGTGTTTCGTCGTCAATAAGAAGGTCCAAGGGATACAGTAAACCTGAAGTGAAGCATCGGAATCTAAAACCGGTCTCACAGGAAAGGTTTATAACATAGACAGTAAGAAGAGCCAGTCTTATTGTACTTGAGTCGGCATTGTGCTTTTTGTATTTAATTCCGAGGCAATTTCTGCGTTTCACCGTCAATAAGAAGGTCACAGGGATACATACAGTAAACTGAAGTGAAGCATCGGAATCTAAAACCGGTGTCACAGGAAAGGTTCAAAACATAGACAGTAAGAAGAGCCAGTCTTCTTGTACTTGGGTCGGCATTGTGCCTTTTGTATTTAATTCCGATGCAATTTCTGTGTTTCATCGTCAATAAGAAGGTCAGAGTATTACAGTAAACCTGAAGTGAAGCATCGTAATCTATAACTAGTATCACAATAATAGTTGAAACATAGACAGTAAGGAGAGTCAGTCTTCTAGTCCTTAAGTCGGCATTGTGCCTTTTGTTTGTATTCCAATGCAATTTCTGTGTTTCATCGTCATTAAGAAAGTCAGAGGGATACAGTAAACCTGAAGTGAAGCATCGGAATCTATAACTAGTGTCACAGGAATGGTTCAAAACTTAGACAGTAAGAAGAGTCAGTTTTCTTGTCCTTAAGTCGGCATTGTGCCTTATCTATTTAATTCCGATGCAATTTCTGTGTTTCGTCGTCAATAAGAAGGTCCAAGGGATACAGTAAACCTGAAGTCAAGCATAGGAATATAAAACTGGACTCACAGGAAAGGTTCAAAGCATAGACAGTATGATGAGCCAGTCTTCTTGTACTTGAGTCGGCATTGTGCCTTTTGTATTTAATTCCGATGCAATTTATGTGTTTCATCGTCAATAAGAAGGTCAGAGGGATACAGTAAACCTGAAGTGTTGCATCGGAATCTATAACTAGTGTCACAGGAATGGTTCAAAACATAGACAGTAAGAAGAGTCAGTTTTCTTGTACTTAAGTCGACATTGTGCCTTTTCTATTTAATTCCGATGCAGTTTCTGTGTTTCGTCGTCAATAAGAAGGTCCAAGGGATACAGTCAACGTGAAGTGAAGCATCGGAATCTAAAAGCGGCCTCACAGGAAAGGTTCAAAACATAGACAGTAAGAAGAGTCAGTCTTCTTGTACTTGACTCGGCAGTGTGCATTTTGTATTTAATTCCGATGCAATTTCCGTGTTTCATCGTCAATAAGACGGTCAGAGGTATACGGTAAACCTGAAGTGAAGCATCGGTATCTATAACTAGTGCCACAGGAATGGTTCAACACAAATACTGTAAGAAGAGTCAGTTTTCTTGTACTTAAGTCGGCATTGTGCATTTCTATTTAATTCCGATGCAATTTCTGTGTTTCGTCGTCAATAAGAAAGTCCAAGGTATACAGTAAAAATGAAGTGAAGCATCGGAATCTAAAACCGGTCTCACAGGAAAGGTTCCAAACATAGACAGTAAGAAGAGCCAGTCCTCTTGTACTTGAGTTGGTATTGTGCCTTTAGAATTTAATTCCGATGCAATTTCTGTGTTTCATCATCAATAACAAGGTCAGAGGGATGCAGTAAACCTGAAGTGTAGCATCGGAATCTATAACTAGTGTCACAGGAGTGGTTCAAAACATAGACGGTAAGAAGGGTCACTCTTCCTGTACTTAAGTCGGCATTGTGCCTTTTGTATTTAATTAAGATGCAATTTCTGTGTTTCATCGTCAATAAGAAGGTCAGAGGGATACAGTAAACCTGAAGTGAAGCATCGGAATCTATAACTAGTGTCACAGGAAAGGTTCAAAACATAGACAGTAAGAAGAGCCAGTCTTCTTGTACTTGAGTCGGCATTGTGCTTTTTGTACTTTATTCCGATGCAATTTCTGTGTTTCATCGTCAGTAAGACGGTCAGAGGGATACAGTAAACCTGAAGTGAAGCATCGGAATGTATAACTAGTATCACAGGAATGGTTCAAAACATAGGCGGTAAGAAGAGTCAGTCTTCCTGTACTTAAGTCGGCATTGTGCCTTTTCTATTTAATTCCGATGCAATTTCTGTGTTTCGACGTCAATGAGAAGGGCCAAGGGATACAGTAAACCTGAAGTGAAACATCGGAATCTAAAACCGGTCTCACAGGAAAGGTTCAAACATAGATAGTAAGAGGAGCCAGTCTTCTTGTACTTGAGTCGGCATTGTGCCTTTTGTAATTAATTCCGATGCAATTTCTGTGTTTCATCGTCAATGAGAAAGTCAGTAGGATACAGTAAACCTGAAGTGAAGCATCGGAATCTATATCTAGTGTCACAGGAGTGGTTCAAAACATAGACAGTAAGAACAGTCAGTTTTCTTGTACTTAAGTCGGCATTGTGCCATTTGTGTTTAATTCCGATGCAATTTCTGTGTTTCATCGTCAATAAGAGGGTCAGAGGGATACAGTAAATCTGAAGTGAAGCCTCGGAAACTATAACTAGTGTCACAGGAATGGTTCAAAACACAGACAGTAAGATGAGCCAGCCTTCTTGTACTTGAGTCGGCATTGTGCCTTTTGTATTTAATTCCGATGCATTTTCTGTGTTTCACCGTCAATAAGAGGGTCAGAGGGATATAGTAAACCTGAAGTGAAGCATGGGAATCTATAACTAGTGTCACAGGAATGGTTCAAAACATAGACAGTAAGAAGAGTCAGTTTTCTTGTACGTAAGTCGGCATTGTGCCTTTTGTATTTAATTCCGATGCAATTTCTGTGTTTCATCGTCAATAAGAAGGTCAGAGGGATTCAGTAAACCTGAAGTGAAGCATCGGAATCTATAACTAGTGTCACAGGAATGGTTCAAAACATAGACAGTAAGATGAGCCAGCCTTCTTGTACTTGAGTCGGCACTGTGCCTTTTGTATTTACTTCCGATGCAATTTCTGTGTTTCATCGTCAATAAGCAGGTCAGAGGGATACAGTAAACCTGAAGTGAAGCATCGGAATCTATAACTAGTGTCACAGGAATGGTTCAAAACACAGACAGTAAGATGAGCCAGCCTTCTTGTACTTGAGTCGGCATTGTGCCTTTTGTATTTAATTCCGATGCAATTTCTGTGTTTCATCGGCAATAAGAAGGTTAGAGGGATACAGTGGACCTGAAGTGAAGCATCGTAATCTATAACTAGTGTCACAGGAATGGTTCAAAACATAGACAGTAAGAAGAGTCACTTCTCATGTACGTAAGTCGGCATTGTGCCTTTTGTATTTACTTCCGATGCAATTTCTGTGTTTCATCGTCAATCAGAAGGTCGGAGGGATACAGTAAACCTGAAGTGAAGCATCGGAATCTATAAATAGTGTCACAGGAATGGTTAAAGCATGGTAAGAAGAGACAGTTTTCTTGTACTTAAGTCGGCATGGTGACATTGTATTTATTTCCGATGACATTTCTGTGTTTCATCGTCAATAAGAAGGTCCAAGGGATACAGTAAACCTGAAGTCAAGCATCGGAATCTTAAACTGGTCTCACAGGAAAGGTTCAAAACATTGACAGTAAGAAGAGCCAGTCTTCCTGTACATGAGTTGTGAAAGTGCCTTTTGTATTTATTTCCGATGCAATTTCTGTGTTTCATCGTCAATAATTAGGTCAGAGGGATACAGTAAACCTGAAGTGAAGCATCGGGATCTATAACTAGTGTCACAGGAATGGTTCAAAGCATAGACAAAAGAAGAGTCAGTTTTCTCATAATTAAGTCGGCATTGTGCATTTTATATGTAATTCCGATGCAATTTCTGTGTTTCATCGTCAGTAAGAAGGTCAGAGGGATACAGGAAACCTGAAGTGATGCATCGGAATCTATAACTAGTGTCACAGGATAGATTCATAACCTAGACAGTAAGAAGAGTCAGTTTTCTTGTACTTAACCCGGCATTGTGCCTTTTCTATTTAATTCCGATTCAACTTCTGTGTTTCGTCGTCAATAAAAAGGTCCAAGGGATACAGTAAACCAGAGCTGAAGCATCGGAAACTAAAACCGGTCTCACAGGAAAGGTTAAAAACATAGACAGTAAGAAGAGCCAGTCTTCTTGTACTTGAGTCGGCATTGTGCCTTTTGTATTTAATTCCGATGCAATTTCTGTGCTTCATCGTCAGTAAGACGGTCAGAGGGATACAGTAAACCTGAAGTGAAGCATCGGAATGTATAACTAGTGTAACAGGAATGGTTCAAAACATAGACAGTAAGAAGAGTCAGTTTTCTAGTACTTAAGTCGGCATTGTGCCTTTTCTATTTAATTCCGATGCAATTTCTGTGTTTCGACGTCAATGAGAAGGGCCAAGGGATACAGTAAACCTGAAGTGAAACATCGGAATCTAAAACCCGTCTCACAGGAAAGGTTCAAACATAGACAGTAAGAGGAGCCAGTCTTCTTGTACTTGAGTCGGCATTGTGCCTTTTGTATTTAATTCCGATGCAATTTCTGTGTTTCATCGTCAATGAGAAAGTCAGTAGGATACAGTAAACCTGAAGTGAAGCATCGGAATCTATATCTGGTTTCACAGGAATGGTTCAAAACGTAGACATTAAGAAGAGTCAGTCTTCTTGTACTTAAGTTGGCATTGTGCCTTTTGCTTGTATTCCGATGCAATTTCTGTGTTTCATGGTTAATAAGAAGGTCCGAGGGATACAGTAAACCTGAAGTGAAGCATCGTAAACTATAACTAGTGTCACAGGAATGGTTCAAAACATAGCCAGTAAGAAGAGTCAGTTTTCTTGTTCTTATGTCGGCTTTGTGCCTTTTCTATTTAATTCCGATGCAATTTCTGCGATTCGTCATCAATAAGAAGGTCCAAGGGATACAGTAAACCTGAAGTCAAGCATCAGAATCTAAAACTGGTTTCACAGGAAAGGTTCAAAACATAGACAGTAAGTAGAGCAAGTCTTCTTGTACTTGAGTCGGCATTGTGCCTTTTGTATTTCATTCCGATGTAATTTCTGTGTTTCATCGTCAATAAGAAGGTCAGAGGGATACAGTATACCTGAAGTGAAGCATCGGAATCTAAAACCGGTCTCACAGGAATGGTTTAAAACATAGACAGTAAGAAGAGCCAGTTTCCTTGTACTTGAGACGGCATTGTGCCTTTTGTATTATATTCCGATGCAATTTCTGTGCTAAAACGTCAATAAGACGGTCAGAGGGATACAGTAAACCTGAAGTGATGCATCGGAATCTATAACTAGTGTCACAGGAATTGTTCAAATTATAGACGTTAAGAAGAGTCAGATTTCTTGTACTTAAGTCGGCATTGTGCTTTTCTGTTTAATTCCGATGCAATTTCAGTGGTTCCTCGTCAATAAGAAGGTCCAAGGGATACAGTAAACCTGAAGTGAAGCATCGGAATCGAAAACCCGTCTCACAGGAAAGGTTCAAAACGTAGACAGTAAGAGGAGCCTGTCTTCTTGTACCTGAGTCGGCATTGTGCCTATTGTATTTAATTCCGATGCAATTTCTGTGTTTCATCGTCAATAAGAAGGTCAGAGTGATACAGGAAACCTGATGTGAAGCATCGGAACCTATAACTAATGTCACAGGAATGGTTCAAAACATAGACTGTAAGAAGAGTCAGTTTTCTTGTACTTAAGTCGGCATTGTGCCTTTTGTATTTAAATCTGATGCAATTTCTGTGTTTCATCGACAATAAGAAGGTCAGAGGGATACAGTAGACCTGAAGTGAAGAATCGGAATCTATAACTAGTGTCACAGGAATGGCTCAAAACATAGACAGTACGAAGAGTCAGTTTTCTTATAATTAAGTCGGCATTGTGCCTTTTGTATTTAATTCCAATGCAATTTCTGTTTCATCGTCAATAAGAACGTCAGAGGGATACAGTTAACCTGAAGTGAAGCATCGGAATCTATAACTAGTGTCACAGGAATGGTTCATAGCATAGACAGTAAGAAGAGTCAGTTTTCTTATACTTAAGTCGGCAATGTGGATTTTGTATTTAATTCCGATGCAATTTCTGTGTTTCGTCGTCAATAAGAAGGTCCAAGGGATATAGTAAACCTGAAGTGAAGCATCGGAATCTAAAACCGGTCTCACAGGAAAGGTTTATAACATAGACAGTAAGAAGAGCCAGTCTTATTGTACTTGAGTCGGCATTGTGCTTTTTGTATTTAATTCCGATGCAATTTCTGCGTTTCATCGTCAATAAGAAGGACAGAGGGATACAGTAAACCTGAAGAGAAGCATCGGAATCTAAAACCGGTGTCACAGGAAAGGTTCAAAACATAGACAGTAAGAAGAGCAAGTTTTCTTGTACTTGGGTCGGCATTGTGCCTTTTGTATTTAATTCCGATGCAATTTCTGTGTTTCATCGTCAATAAGAAGGTCAGAGTGATACAGTAAACCTGAAGTGAAGCATCGTAATCTATAACTAGTATCACAATAATAGTTCAAACATAGACAGTAAGGAGAGTCAGTCTTCTAGTCCTTAAGTCGGCATTGTGCCTTTTGTTTGTATTCCGATGCAATTTCTGTGCTTCATCGTCATTAAGAAAGTCAGAGGGATACAGTAAACCTGAAGTGAAGCATCGGAATCTATAACTAGTGTCACAGGAATGGTTCAAAACATAGACAGTAAGAAGAGTCAGTTTTCTTGTTCTTAAGTCGGCATTGTGCCTTTTCTATTTAATTCCGATGCAATTTCTGTGTTTCGTCGTCAATAAGAAGGTCCAAGGGATACAGTAAACCTGAAGTCAAGCATAGGAATATAAAACTGGACTCACAGGAAAGGTTCAAAACATAGACAGTAAGATGAGCCAGTCTTCTTGTACTTGAATCGGCATTGTGCCTTTTGTATTTAATTCCGATGCAATTTATGTGTTTCATCGTCAATAAGAAGGTCAGAGGGATACAGTAAACCTGAAGTGATGCATCGGAATCTGTAACTATTGTCACAGGAATGGTTCATAACATAGACAGTAAGAAGAGTCAGTTTTCTTGTACTTAAGTCGACATTGTGCCTTTTCTATTTAATTCCGATGCAGTTTCTGTGTTTCGTCGTCAATAAGAAGGTCCAAGGGATACAGTAAACCTGACGTGAAGCATCGGAATCTAAAACCGGCCTCACAGGAAAGGTTCAAAACATAGACTGTAAGAAGAGTCAGTCTTCTTGTACTTGACTCGGCATTGTGCATTTTGTATTTAATTCCGATGCAATTTCTGTGTTTCATCGTCAATAAGACGGTCAGAGGAATGCAGTAAACCTGAAGTGAAGCATCGGAATCTATAACTAGTGTCACAGGAAAGGTTCAAAACATAGACAGTAAGAAGAGCCATTCTTCTTGTACTTCAGTCGGCATTGTGCTTTTTGTATTTCATTCCGATGCAATTTCTGTGTTTCATCGTCAATAAGACGGTCAGAGGGATACAGTAAACCTGAAGTGAAGCATCGGTATCTATAACTAGTATCACAGGAATGGTTCATAACATAGGCGGTAAGAAGAGTCAGTCTTCCTGTACTTAAGTCGGCATTGTGCCTATTGTATTTAATTCCGATGCAATTTCTGTGTTTCATCGTCAATAAGAAGGTCAGATGGATACAGGAAACCTGATGTGAAGCATCGGAATCTATAACTAATGTCACAAAATGGTTCAAAATATAGACAGTAAGAAGAGTCAGTTTTCTTGTACTTAAGTCGGAATGTGCCCTTTGTATTTAAATCTGATGCAATTTCTGTGTTTCATCGACAATAAGAAGGTCAGAGGGATACAGTAGACCTGAAGTAAAGAATCGGAATCTATAACTAGTGTCACAGGAATGGCTCAAAACATAGACAGTACGAAGAGTCAGTTTTCTTATAAATAAGTCGGCATTTTGCCTTTTGTATTTAATTCCAATGCAATTTCTGTGTTTCATCGTCAACAAGAAGGTCAGAGGGATACAGTTAACCTGAAGTGAAGCATCGGAATCTATAACTAGTGTCACAGGAATGGTTCATAGCATAGACAGTAAGAAGAGTCAGTTTTCTTATACTTAAGTCGGCATTGTGGATTTTGTATTTAATTCCGATGCAATTTCTGTGTTTCGTCGTCAATAAGAAGGTCCAAAGGATACAGTAAACCTGAAGTGAAGCATCGGAATCTAAAACCGGTCTCACAGGAAAGGTTTATAAAATAGACAGTAAGAAGAGCCAGTCTTATTGTACTTGATTCGGCATTGTGCTTTTTGTATTTAATTCCGATGCAATTTCTGCGTTTCACCGTCAATAAGAAGGTCAGAGGGATACATACAGTAAACCTGAAGTGAAGCATCGGAATCTAAAACCGGTGTCACAGGAAAGGTTCAAAACTTAGACAGTAAGAAGAGCCAGTCTTCTTGTACTTGGGTCGGCATTGTGCCTTTTGTATTTAATTCCGATGCAATTTCTGTGTTTCATCGTCAATAAGAAGGTCAGAGTATTACAGTAAACCTGAAGTGAAGCATCGTAATCTATAACTAGTATCACAATAATAGTTCAAACATAGACAGTAAGGAGAGTCAGTCTTCTAGTCCTTAAGTCGGCATTGTGCCTTTTGTTTGTATTACAATGCAATTTCTGTGTTTCATCGTCATTAAGAAAGTCAGAGGGATACAGTAAACCTGAAGTGAAGCATCGGAATCTATAACTAGTGTCACAGGAATGGTTCAAAACATAGACAGTAAGAAGAGTCAGTTTTCTTTTCCTTAAGTCGGCATTGTGCCTCATCTATTTAATTCCGATGCAATTTCTGTGTTTCATCGTCAATAAGAAGGTCAGAGTATACGGTAAACCTGAAGTGAAGCATCGGTATCTATAACTAGTGCCACAGGAATGGTTCAACACAAATACTGTAAGAAGAGTCAGTTTTCTTGTACTTAAGTCGGCATTGTGCATTTCTATTTAATTCCGATGCAATTTCTGTGTTTCGTCGTCAATAAGAAGGTCCAAGGTATACAGTAAAAATGAAGTGAAGCGTCGGAATCTAAAACCGGTCTCACAGGAAAGGTTCCAAACATAGACAATAAGAAGAGCCAGTCCTCTTGTACTTGAGTTGGTATTGTGCCTTTAGAATTTAATTCCGATGCAATTTCTGTGTTTCATCGTCAATAAGAAGGTCAGAGGGATGCTGTAAACCTGAAGTGAAGCATCGCAATCTATAACTAGTGTCAGAGGAGTGGTTCAAAACATAGACGGTAAGAAGGGTCACTCTTCCTGTACTTAAGTCGGCATTGTGCCTTTTTTTTTTAATTAAGACGCAATTTCTGTGTTTCATCGTCAATAAGAAGGTCAGAGGGATACAGTAAACCTGAAGTGAAGCATCGGAATCTATAACTAGTGTCACAGGAAAGGTTCAAAACATAGACAGTAAGAAGAGCCATTCTTCTTGTACTTGAGTCGGCATTGTGCTTTTTGTATTTCATTCCGATGCAATTTCTGTTTTTCATCGTCAATAAGACGTTCAGAGGGATACAGTAAACCTGAAGTGAAGCATCGGTATCTATAACTAGTATCACAGGAATGGTTCAAAACATAGGCGGTAAGAAGAGTCAGTCTTCCTGTACTTAAGTCGGCATTGTGCCTTTTGTATTTAATTAAGATGCTATTTCTGTGTTTCATCGTCAATAAGAAGGTCAGAGGGATGCAGTTAACCTGAAGTGAAGCATCGGAATCCATAACTAGTGTCACAGGAATGGTTCATATCATAGACAGTAAGAAGAGTCACTCTTCTTGTAATTAAGTCGGCATTGAGCCTCTTGTATATAATTCCAATGCAATTTCTGTTTTTCATCGTCAATATGAAGGTCAGAGGGATACAGTAAACCTGAAGTGAAGCATCGGAATCTATAACTGGTGTCACAGGAGTGGTTCAAAACATAGACGGTAAGAAGGGTCACTCTTCCTGTACTTAAGTCGGCATTGTGCCTTTTGTATTTAATTAAGATGCAATTTCTGTGTTTCATCGTCAATAAGAAGATCAGAGGGATACAGTAAACCTGAAGTGAATCATCGGAATCTATAACTAGTGTCACAGGAAAGGTTCAAAACATAGACAGTAAGAAGAGCCAGTCTTCTTGTACTTGAGTCGTCATTGCGCCTTTTGGATTTAGTTCCGATGCATTTTCTGTGTTTCATCGTCAACAAGAATGTCAGAGTGATAACGTAACCCTGAAGTGAAGCATTGTAATCTATAACTAGTGTCACAGGAGTAGTTAAAAACATAGACAGTAAGGAGTGTCAGTCTTCTAGTACTTAATTCCGCATTGTGCCTTTTGGTTGTATTCCGATGCAATTTCTGTGTCTCATCGTCAATAAGAAGATCAGAGGGATACAGTAAACCTGAAGTGAAGCATCGGAATCTATAACTAGTGTCACAGGAATGGTTCAAGGCATAGACAGTAAGAAGAGTCAGTTTTCTTATACTTAAGTCGGTATTGCGCCTTTTGTGTTTAATTCCGATGCAATTTCTGTGTTTCATCGTCAATAAGAAGGTGAGAGGGATACAGTAAACCTGAAGTGAAGCATCGGAATCTATAACTAGTGTCACAGGAATGGTTCAAAACATAGACAGTAAGAAGAGCCAGTCCTCTTGTACTTGAGTCGGCATTGTGCCTTTGGAAATTAATTCTGATGCAATTTCTGTGTTTCATCGTCAATAAGAAGGTCAGAGGGATGCAGTAAACCTGAAGTGAAGCATCGGAATCTATAAATAGTGTCACAGGAATGGTTCAACACAAAGACTGTAAGAAGAGTCAGTATTCTTGTACTTAAGTCGGCATTGTGCATTTCTATTTAATTCCGATGCAATTTCTGTGTTTCGTCGTCAATAAGAAGATCCAAGGGATACAGTAAAAATGAAGTGAAACATCGGAATCTAAAACCGGTCTCACGGGAAAGGTTCCAAACATGGACAGTAAGAAGAGCCAGTCCTCTTGTACTTGACTTGGTATTGTGCCTTTAGAATTTAATTCCGATGCAATTTCTGTGTTTCATCGTCAATAACAAGGTTAGAGGGATGCAGTAAACCTGAAGTGAAGCATCGGAATCTATAACTAGTGTCACAGGAATGGTTCAAATCATAGACGGTAAGAAGAGTAAGTCTTCCTGTACTTAAGTCGGCATTGTGCCTTTTGTATTTAATTAAGACGGAATTTCTGTGTTTCATCGTCAATAAGAAGGTCAGAGGGATACAGTAAACCTGAAGTGAAGCATCGGAATCTATAACTAGTGTCACAGGAATGGTTTAAAACATAGACAGTAAGATGAGTCAGTCTTCTTTTACTTAAGTCAGCATTGTGCCTCTTGTATATAATTCCGGTGCAATTTCTGTGTTTCATCGTCAATATGAAGCTCAGAGGGATACAGTAAACCTGAAGTGAAGCATTGGAATCTATAACTAGTGTCACAAGAGTGGTTCAAAACATAGACAGTAGGAAGAGTCAGTCTTCTAGTACTTAATTCGGCATTGGGCCTTTTGTATTTAATTCCGATTCAATTTCTGCGTTTCATCGGCAATAAGAAGTTCCAAAGGACACAGTAAACCTGAAGTGAAGCATCGGAATCTATAACTAGTGTCACAGGAATGGTTCAAAACATAGAGGGTGAGAAGAGTCAGTAGTTTTGTCCATAAGTCGGCATTGTGCCTCTTGTATTTAATTCCAATGCAATTTCTGTGTTTCATCGTCCATACGTAGGTCAGAGGGATACAGTAAACCTGAAGTGAAGCATCGGAATCTATAACTAGTGTCACAGGAATGGTTGAAAACATAGACGGCAAGAAGAGTCAGTCTTCCTGTACTTAAGTCGGCATTGTGCCTTTTGTATTTAATTAAGATGCAATTTCTGTGTTTCATCGTCAATAAGAAGGTCAGAGGGATACAGTAAACCTGAAGTGAAGCATCGCAATCTATAACTAGTGTCACAGGAGTGGTTCAAAACATAGAGAGTAAGAAGAATCAGTTTTCTTGTACTTAAGACGGCATTGTGCCTTTTGTATTTAATTCCGATGCAATTTCTGTTTCATCGTCAATAAGAAGGTCAGAGAACTACAGTAAACCTGAAGTAAAGCATCGGAATCTATAACTAGTGTCACAGGAATGGTTAAAAACATAGACAGTAAGAAGAATCAGTTTTCTTATACTTAAGTCGGCATTGTGCCTTTTGAATTTAAATCCGATGCAATTTCTGTGTTTCATCTTCAATAAGAAGGTCAGAGGGATACCGTAAACCCGAAGTGAAGCATCGGAATCTATAACTAGTGTCACAGGAATGGTTCATAGCATAGACAGTAAGAAGAGTCACTCTTCTTGTAATTAAGTCGGCATTGTGCCTCTTGTATATAATTCCGATGCAATTTCTGTTTTTCATCGTCAATATGAAGGTCAGAGGGATACAGTAAACCTGAAGTGAAGCATCGGAATCTATAACTAGTGTCACAGGAGTGGTTCAAAACATAGACGGTAAGAAGGGTCACTCTTCCTGTACTTAAGTCGGCATTGTGCCTTTTGTATTTAATTAAGATGCAATTTCTGTGTTTCATCGTCAATAAGAAGGTCAGAGGGATACAGTAAACCTGAAGTGAAGCATCGGAATCTATAACTAGTGTCACAGGAAAGGTTCAAAACATAGACAGTAAGAAGAGCCAGTCTTCTTGTACTTGAGTCGTCATTGCGCGTTTTGGATTTAGTTCCGATGCATTTTCTGTGTTTCATCGTCAACAAGAAAGTCAGAGTGATAACGTAAACCTGAGGTGAAGCATCGTAATCTATAACTAGTGTCACAGGTGTAGTTCAAAACATAGACAGTAAGTAGTGTCAATCTTCTAGTACTTAATTCCGCATTGTGCCTTTTGTTTGTATTCCGATGCAATTTCTGTGTCTCATCGTCAATAAGAAGATCAGAGGGATACAGTAAACCTGAAGTGAAGCATCGGAATCTATAACTAGTGTCACAGGAATGGTTCAAGGCATAGACAGTAAGAAGAGTCAGTTTTCTTATACTTAAGTCGGTATTGCGCCTTTTGTGTTTAATTCCGATGCAATTTCTGTGTGTCATCGTCAATAAGAAGGTGAGAGGGATACAGTAAACCTGAAGTGAAGCATCGGAATCTATAACTAGTGTCACAGGAATGGTTCAAAACATAGACAGTAAGAAGAGCCAGTCCTCTTGTACTTGAGTCGGCATTGTGCCTTTGGAAATTAATTCTGATGCAATTTCTGTGTTTCATCGTCAATAAGAAGGTCAGAGGGATGCAGTAAACCTGAAGTGAAGCATCGGAATCTATAACTAGTGTCACAGGAATGGTTCAACACAAAGACTGTAAGAAGAGTCAGTATTCTTGTACTTAAGTCGGCATTGTGCATTTCTATTTAATTCCGATGCAATTTCTGTGTTTCGTCGTCAATAAGAAGATCCAAGGGATACAGTAAAAATGAAGTGAAGCATCGGAATCTAAAACCGGTCTCACGGGAAAGGTTCCAAACATGGACAGTAAGAAGAGCCAGTCCTCTTGTACTTGACTTGGTATTGTGCCTTTAGAATTTAATTCCGATGCAATTTCTGTGTTTCATCGTCAATAACAAGGTTAGAGGGATGCAGTAAACCTGAAGTGAAGCATCGGAATCTATAACTAGTGTCACAGGAATGGTTCAAAGCATAGAGAGTGAGAAGAGTCAGTCCTTTTGTCCATAAGTCGGCATTGTGCCTCTTGTATTTAATTCCAATGCAATTTCTGTGTTTCATCGTCCATACGTAGGTCAGAGGGATACAGTAAACCTGAAGTGAAGCATCGGAATCTATAACTAGTGTCACAGGAATGGTTGAAAACATAGACGGTAAGAAGAGTCAGTCTTCCTGTACTTAAGTCGACATTGTGCCTTTTGTATTTAATTAAGATGCAATTTCTGTGTTTCATTGTCAATAAGAAGGTCAGAGGGATACAGTAAACCTGAAGTGAAGCATCGCAATCTATAACTAGTGTCACAGGAGTGGTTCATAACATAGAGAGTAAGAAGAATCAGTTTTCTTGTACTTAAGTCGGCATTGTGCCTTTTGTATTTAATTCTGAAGCAATATCTGAGTTTCATCGACAGTACGAAGGTCAGAGGGATACAGTAAACCTGAAGTGAAGCATCGGAATCTATAACTAGTGTCACAGAATGGTTCAAAGCATAGACAGTAAGTAGAGTCAGTTTTCTAATAATTAAGTCGGCATTGTGCCTTTTGTATTTAATTCCGTTGCAATTTCTGTGATTCATCGTCAATAAGAAGGTCAGAGGGATACAGTAAGCCTGAAGTGATGCATCGGAATCTATAACTAGTGTCACAGGAATGGTTCAAAACATAGACAGTAAGAAGAGTAAGTTTTCTTGCACTTAACCCGGCATTGTGCCTTTTCTATGTTATTCCGATGCAATTTATGTGTTTCATCGTCAATAAGAAGGTCAGAGGGATACAGTAAACCTGAAGTGAAGCATCGGAATCTAAAATCGGTCTCACAGGAAAGGTTCAAATCATAGACAGTAAGAAGAGCCAGTCTTCTTGTACTTGAGTCGGGATTGCGCCTTTTGAATTTAATTCCGATGCAATTTCTGTATTTCATCGTCAACAAGAAAGTCAGAGTGATACAGTAAACCTGAAGTGAAGCATCGTAATCTATTACTAGTGTCACAGGAGTAGCTCAAAGCATAGACAGTAAGGAGAGTCAGTCTTCTAGTACTTAAGTCGGCATTGTGCCTTTTGTTTGTATTCCGATGCAATTTCTGTGTCTCATCGTCATTAAGAAGGTCAGAGGGATACAGTAAACCTGAAATGAAGCATCGGAATCTATAACTAGTGGCACAGGAATGGTTCAAAGCATAGACAGTAAGAAGAGTCAGTTTTCTTATACTTAAGTCGGCATAGTGCCTTTTGTATTTAATTCCGATGCAATTTCTGTGTTTCATCATCAATACGAAGGTCAGAGTGATACAATATAGCTGAAGTGATGCATCGGAATCAATAACTAGTGTCACAGGAATGGTTCAATCAAATACTGTAAGAAGAGTCAGTTTTCTTGTACTTAAGTCGGCATTGTGCTTTTATATTTAATTTCGATGCAATTTCTGTGTTTCGTCGTCAATAAGAAGGTCCAAGGGATACAGTAAACCTTAAGTGAAGCATCGGAATCTATAACCGGTCTCACAGGAAAGGTTCAAAACATAGGCAGTAAGAAGAGCCAGTCCTCTTGTACTTGAGTCGGGATTGTGCCTTTTGTATTTAATTCCGATGCAATTTCTGTGTTTGATCGTCAATAAGAAGGTCAGAAGGATACAATAAACCTGAAGTGAAGCATCGGAATCTATAACTAGTGTCACAGGAATGGTTCAAAACATAGACGGTAAGAAGAATCAGTCTTCCTGTACTTAAGTCTGCATTGTGCGCTTTGTATTTAATTAAGATGCAATTTCTGTGTTTCATCGTCAACAAGAAGGTCAGAGGGATACAGTGACCCTGAAGTGATGCATCGGAATCTATAACTGGTGTCACAGGAATGGTTCAAACATAGACAGTAAGAAGAGTCAGTTTTCTTGTACTTAACACGGCGTTGTGCTTTTCTATTTAATTCCGATGCAATTTCTGTATTTCGTCGCCTATAAGAAGGTCCAAGGGAGACAGTAAACCTGAGGTCATGCATAGGAATCAAAAACTGGATTCACGGGATAGGTTCAAAACATAGACAGTAAGAAGAGCCAGTCTTCTTGTACTTGAGTCGGCATTGTGCCTTTTGTATTTAATTCCGATGCAATTTATGTCTTTCGTCGTCAATAAGAAGGTCAGAGGGAAACAGTAAACCTGCAGGGAAGCATCGGAATCTATAACTAGTGTCACAGGAATGGTTCAAAGCATAGACCGTAAGAAGAGTCAGTTTTCTTATACTTAAGTCGGCATTGTGCCTTTTGTATTTAATTCCGATGCCATTTCTGTGTTGCATCATCAAAAGAATGACAGAGGGATACAAAAAACCTGAAGTGATGCATCGGAATCTATAACTAGTGTCACAGGAATTGTTCAAAACATAGACAGTAAGAAGAGTCAGTTTTCTTGTACTTAAGTCGACATTGTGCTTTTTCTATTTAATTCCGATGCAGTTTCTGTCTTTCGTCGTCAATAAGATGGTCCAAGGGATGCAGCAATCCTGAACTAAAGCATCGGAATCTAAAACCGGCCTCACAGGAAAGGTTCAAAACATAGACAGTAAGAAGAGCCAGTCCTCTTGTACTTGAGTCGGCATTGTGCCTCTTGTATTTAATTCCAATGCAATTTCTGTGTTTGATCGTCAATAAGAAGGTCAGAGGGATGCAGTAAACTTGAAGTGTAGCATCGGAATCTATAACTAGTGTCGCAGGAATGGTTCAAAACATAGACGGTAAGAAGAGTCAGTCTTCCTGTACTTAAGTCGGCATTGTGCCTTTTTTATTTAATTAAGATGCAATTTCTGTTTTTCATCGTCAGTAAGAAGGTCAGAGGGATACAGTAAACCTGAAGTGAAGCATCGGAATCTATAACTAGTGTCACAGGAATGGTTCAAAACATAGACAGTAAGATGAGTCAGTCTTCTTGTACTTAAGTCAGCATTGTGACTCTTCTATATAAATCTGATGCAATTTCTGTGTTTCATCGTCAATATGAAGCTCAGAGTAATATAGTGAACCTGAAGTGAAGCATCGGAATCTATATCTAGTGTCACAGGAATGGTTCAAATCATAGACAGTAAGAAGAGCCAGTCTTCTTGTACTTGAGTCGGCATTGTGCCTTTTGTATTTAAATCCGATGCAATTTCTGTGTTTCATTGTCAATAAGAAGGTCAGAGGGATACAGTAAAGCTGAAGTGAAGCATCGGAATCTATAACTAGTGTCACAGGAATGGTTCAAAACATAGACAGTAAGTAGAGTCAGTTTTCTTGTACTTAAGTCGGCATTGTGCCTTTTGTATTTAATTCTGATGCAGTTTCTGTGTTTCATCGACAATAAGAAGGTCAGAGGGATACAGTAAACCTGAAGTGAAGCATCGGAATCTGTAACTAGTGTCACAGGAATGGTTCAAAGCATAGACAGTAAGAAGAGTCAGTTTTCTTATAATTAAGTCAGCCTTGTGCCTTTTATATTTAATTCCGATGCAATTTCTGTGTTTCATCGTCAATAAGAAGGTCAGAGAGATACAGTAACCCTGAAGGGATGCATCGGAATCTGTAACTAGTGTTACAGGAATGGTTCAAAACATAGACAGTAAGAAGAGTCAGTTTTCTTGTACTTAAGTCGACATTGTGCCTTTTCTATTTAATTGCGATGCAGTTTCTGTGTTTCGTCGTCAATAAGGAGGTCAGAGGGACAGAGTAAACCTGAAGTGAAGCATCGGAATCTATAACTAGTGTCACAGTAATGGTTCAAAACATAGACAGTAGGAAGAGTCAGTCATCTAGTACTTGAGTCGGCATTGGTCCTTTTGAATTTAATTCCGATGCAATTTCTGTGCTTCATCGGCAATAAGAAGTTCCAAAGGACACAGTAAACCTGAAGTGAAGCATCGGAATCTATAACTAGTGTCACAGGAATGGTTCAAAACATAGACAGTAAGAAGAGTCAGTCTTTTTGTACTTAAGTCGGCATTGTGCCTTTTGTATTGAATTCCGATGCAATTTCTGTGTTTCATCATCAATACGAAGGACAGAGATATACAATATAGCTGAAGTGATGCATCCGAATCTATAACTAGTGTCACAGGAATGTTTCAAAACAAAGACTGTAAGAAGAGTCAGTTTTCTTGTACTTAAATCGGCATTGTGCTTTTCTATTTAATTCCGATGCATTTTCTGTGTTTCGTCGTAAATAAGAAGGTCCAAGCGATACAGTAAACCTGAAGTGAAGCATTAGAATCTATAACCGGTCTAACAGGAAAGGTTCAAAACATAGGCAGTAAGAAGAGCCAGTCCTCTTGTACTTGAGTCGGCATTCTGCCTTTTGTATATAATTCCGATGCAATTTCTGTGTTTCATCTTCAATAAGAAGGTCAGAATGATACAGTAAACCTGAAGTGAAGCATCGGAATCTAAAACCGGTCTCACAGGAAAGGCTCAAAACATAGACAGTGAGAAGAGTCAGTCTTCTTCTACTTGAGTCGGCATTGTGCCTATTGTATTTAATTCCGGTGCAATTTCTGTGTTTCATCATAAATACGAAGGTCAGAGAGATACAGTAAACCTGAAGTGAAGCATCGGAATCTATAACTAGTGTCACAGGAATGGTTAAAAACATAGACAATAAGAAGAATCAGTAATGTTGAACATAAGTCGGCATTGTGCCTTTTGTATTTAACTCCGATGCAATTTCTGTGTTTCATCTTCAATAAGAAGGTCAGAGGGATACCGTAAACCTGAAGAGAAGCATCGGTATCTATAACTAGTGTCACAGGAATGGTTCATAACATAGACAGTAAGAAGAGTCAGTTTTCTTGTACTTAAGTCAGCATTGTGCCTCTTGTAAATAATTCCGATGCAATTTATGTGTTTCATCGTCAATATGAAGCTCAGAGTGATAAAGTAAACCTCAAGTGAAGCATCGGAATCTATATCTAGTGTCACAGGAATGGTTCAAATCATAGACAGTAAGAAGAGCCAGTCTTCTTGTACTTGAGTCGGCATTGTGCCTTTTGTATTTAAATCCGATGCAATTTCTGTGTTTCATCGTCTATAACAAGGTCAGAGGGATGCAGTAAACCTGAAGTGAAGCATCGGAATCTATAACTAGTGTCACAGGAATGGTTCAAAACATAGACATTAAGAAGAGTCAGTTTTCTTGTACTTAAGTCGGCATTGTGCCTTTTGTATTTAATTCTGATGCAGTTTCTGTGTTTCATCGACAATAAGAAGGTCAGAGGGATACAGTAAACCTGAAGTGAAGCATCGGAATCTGTAACTAGTGTCACAGGAATGGTTCAAAGCATAGACAGTAAGATGAGGCAGTTTTCTTATAATTAAGTCGGCCTTGTGCCTTTTGTATTTAATTCCGATGCAATTTCTGTGTTTCGTCGTCAATAAGAAGGTCAGGGGGATACAGTAAGCCTGTAGTGAAGCATCAGCATCTATAACTAGTGTCACAAGAATGGTTCAAAACATAGTCAGTAAGAAGAGTCATTTTATTTGTACTTAAGTTGGCATTGAGCGTTTTGTGTTACACTCCGATGCAATTTCTGTGTTTCATCGTCAATAAGAAGGTCAGAGGGATACAGTATTCCTGAAGTGAGACATCGGTACCTATAACTAGTGTCACAGGAATGGTTCAAAACATAGACAATAAGAAGAGTCAATTTTCTTGTACTTAAGTCGGCATGGTGCCTTTTGTATATAATTCCGATGCATTTTCTGTGTTTCATCGTCAAAAAGATGGTCAGAGGGATACAGTGAACTTGAAGTGAAGCATCGGAATCTGTAACTAGTGTCACAGGAATGGTTCAAAACATAGACAGTAAGAAGAGTCAATCTTCTTGTACTTAAGTCGGCATTGTGCCTTTTGTATTCAATTAAGATGCAATTTCTCTGTTTCATCGTCAATAAGAAGGTCTGAGGGTTACAGTAAACCTGAAGTGAAGCATCGGAATCTATAACTAGTGTCACACAAATGGTTCAAATCATAGACAATAAGAAGAGTCAGTTTACTTGTACTTAAGTCGGTATTGTGCCTTTTGTATTTAATTCCGATGCAATTTCTGTGTTTCATCGTCAATAAAAAGGTCAGAGGGATACAGAGAACCTGAAGTGAAGCATCGGAATCTATAACTAGTGTCACAGGAATGCTTCAAAGCATAGACAGTAAGAAGAGTCAGTTTTATTATAAATAAGTCGGCATTGTGCCGTTTGTATTTAATTCCGATGCAATTTCTGTGTTTCATCGTCAATAAGACGGTCAGAGTGATACAGCAAACCTGAAGTGAAGCATCGGAATCTATAACTAGTGTCACAGGAATGGTTCAAAACATAGACAGTAAGAGGAGTCAGTTTTCTTGTATTTAAGTCGGCATTGTGCCTTTTCTATATAATTCCGATGCAATTTCTGTGTTTCGTCGTCAATAAGAAGGGCCAAGGGATACAGTAAACCTGAAGTGAAGCATCGGAATCTAAAACCGGTCTCACAGGAAAGGTTCAAAGCATAGACAGTGAGAAGAGCTAGTCTTCTTGTAGTTGAGTCTCCATTGTGACTTTTGTATTTAATTACGATGCAATTTCTGTGTTTCATCGTCAATAAGAAGGTCAGAGGGATACAGGAAACCTGAAGTGAAGCATCGGAATCTATAACTAGTGTCACAGGAATGGATCATAACATAGACATTAAGAAGAATCAGTTTTCTTGACCTTAAGTCGGCATTGTGCCTTTTCTATTTAATTACGATGCAATTTCTGTTTCGTCGTCAATATGAAATTCCAAGGGATACAGTAAACCAGAAGTCAAACATCGGAATCTAAAACTGGTCGCACAGGAAAGGTTCAAAACATAGACAGTAAGAAGAGCCAGTCTTCTTGTACTTGAGTGTGGATTGTGCCTTTTATATTTAATTCCGATGCAATTTCTGTGTTTGATCGTCAATAAGAAGCTCAGAGGGATACAGCTAAACTGAAGTGACGCATCGGAATGTATAACTAGTGTCACAGGAATGGTTCGAAACATAGACAGTAAGAAGTGTCAGTTTTCTTGTACTTAAGTCGGCATTGTGCCATCTGTATTTAATTCCGATGCAATTTCTGTGTTTCATCGTCAAAAAGAAGGTCAGAGGGATACAGTAAACCTGAAGTGAAGCATCGGAATCTATAACTAGTGTCACAGGAATGGTTAAAACATAGACAGTAAGAAGAGTCAGTTTTCTTGTACTTAAGTCGGCATTGTGCCTTTTGTATTTAATTCCGATACAATTACTGTGTGTCATCGTCAATACGTAGATGGGAGGGATACAGTAAATCTGAAGTGAAGCATCGGAATCTATAACTAGTGTCACAGGAATGGTTCAAAACATAGACAGTAAGAAGAGTCAGTTTACTTGTACTCAAGTCGGCATTGTGCCTTTTGTATTTAATTCCGATGCAATTTCTGTGTTTCGTCATCAACAAGAAGGTCAGAGGGTTACAATAAACCTGAAGTGAAGCATCGGAATCTATAACTAGTGTCACAGGAATGGTTCAAAACATAGACAGTAAGAAGAGTCAGATTTCTTGTACTTAAGTCGGCATTGTGCCTTTTGTATTTCATGATAATGAAATTTCTGTGTTTCATCGTCAATAAGAAGGTCAGAGGGATACAGTAAACCTGAAGTGAAGCATCGGAATCTATAACTGGTGTCACAGGAATGGTTCAAAACATAGACAGTAAGAAGAGTCAGTTGTCTTTTACTTAAGTCCTCATTGTGCCTTTTGTATTTAATTCCGATGCAATTTCTGTGTTTCATCGTCAATTTGAAGGTCAGAGGGATACAGTAAACCTGAAGTGAAGCATCGTAATCTATAACTAGTGTTACAGGAATGGTTCAAAACATTGACAGTAAGTAGAGTCAGTTTACTTGTACTTAATTCGGCATTGTGTCTTTTGTATTTAATTCCGATGCAATTTCTGTGTTTCATCGTCAACAAGAAGGTCAGAGGGATACAGTAAGCCTGTAGTGAAGCATCGGAATCTATAACTAGTGTCACAGGAATGGTTCAAAACATAGACAGTAAGAAGAGTCAGTATACTTGTACTTAAGTTGGCATTGTGCGTTTTGTGTTCATTCCGATGCAATATCTGTGTTTCATCGTCAATAAGAAGGTCAGAGGGATACAGTATTCCTGAAGTGAGGCATCGGAATCTATAACTAGTGGCACAGGAATGGTTCAAAACATAGACAATAAGAAGAGTCAATTTTCTTGTACTTAAGTCGGCATTATGCCTTTTGTATATAATTCCGATGCAATTTCTGTGTTTCATCGTCAATAAGAAGGTCAGAGGGATACAGGGAACCTGAAGTGAAGCATCGGAATCTGTAACTAATGTCACAGGAATGATTCAAAACATAGACAGTAAGAAGAGTCAGTCTTCTTGTACTTAAGTCAGCATTGTGCCTTTTGTATTCAATTCCTATGCAATTTCTCTGTTTCATCGTCAATAAGAAGCTCAGAGGGATACAGAAAAACTGAAGTGAAGCATCGGAATCTATAACTAGTGTCACAGGAATGGTTCAAAGCATAGACAGTAAGAAGAGTCAGTTTTCTTATAATTAAGTCGGCATTGTGCCTTTTGTATATAATTCCGATGCAATTTCTGTGTTTCATCGTCAATAAGACGGTCAGAGTGATACAGCAAACCTGTAGTGAAGCATCGGCATCTATAACTAGTGTCACAGGAATGGTTCAAAACAAAGACTGTAAGAAGAGTCAGTTTTCTTGTACTTAAATCGGCATTGTGCATTTCTATTTAATTCCGATGCATTTTCTGTGTTTCGTCGTAAATAAGAAGGTCCAAGCGATACAGTAAACCTGAAGTGAAGCATTAGAATCAATAACCGGTCTCACAGGAAAGGTTCAAAACATAGGCAGTAAGAAGGGCCAGTCCTCTTGTACTTGAGTCGGCATTCTGCCTTTTGTATATAATTCCGATGCAATTTCTGTGTTTCATCTTCAATAAGAAGGTCAGAGGGATACAGTAAACCTGGAGTGAAGCATCGGAATGTAAAACCGGTCTCACAGGAAAGGCTCAAAACATAGACAGTAAGAAGATTCAGTCTTCTTCTACTTGAGTCGGCATTGTGCCTTTTGGATTTAATTCCGATGCAATTTCTGTGTTTCATCGTCAATAAGAAGGTCAGAGTGATACAGTAAACCTGAAGTGAAGCATCGTAATCTATAACTAGTGTCACAGGAGTAGTTCAAAACGTAGATAGTAAGGAGAGTCAGTTTTGTAGTACTTATGTCGGCATTGTGCTTTTGTTGGTATTCCGATGCAATATCTGTGGTTCATCGTAGTTAAGAAGGTCAGAAGGATACTGTAAACCTGAAGTGAAGCATCGGAATCTATAACTAATGTCACAGGAATGGTTCAAGGCATAGACAGTAAGAAGAGTCAGTTTTCTTATACTTAAGTCGGCATTGTGCCTATTGTATTTAATTCCGGTGCAATTTCTGTGTTTCATCATAAATACGAAGGTCAGAGAGATACAATATAGATGAAGTGATGCATCGGAATCTATAACTAGTGTCACAGGAATGGTTCAAAACAAAGACTGTCAGAAGAGTCAGTTTTCTTGTACTTAAGTCGGCATTGTGCTCTTCTGTTTAATTCCGATGCAATTTCTGTGTTTCGTCGTCAATAAGAAGGTCCAAGGGATACAGTAAACCTGAAGTGAAGCATCGGAATCTACAACCGGTCTCACAGGAAAGGTTCAAAACATAGGCAGTAAGTAGAGCCAGTCCTCTTGTACTTGAGTCGGCATCGTGATTTTTGTATTTAATTCCGATGCAATTTCTGTGTTTGATCGTCAAAAAGAAGGTCAGAAGGATACAATAAACCTGAAGTGAAGCATCGGAATCTATAACTAGTGTCACAGGAATGGTTCAAAACATAGACGGTAAGAAGAATCAGTCTTCCTGTACTTAAGTCTGCATTGTGGCCTTTGTATTTAATTAAGATGCAATTTCTGTGTTTCATGGTCAATAAGAAGGTCAGAGGGATACAGTAACCCTGAAGTGATGCATCGGAATCTATAACTAGTGTCACAGGAATGGTTCAAAACATAGACAGTAAGAAGAGTCAGTTTTCTTGTACTTACCACGGCATTGTGCTTTTCCATTTAATTCCGATGCAATTTCTGTGTTTCGTCGTCAATAAGAAGGTCAGAGGGAAACAGTAAACCTGCAGTGAAGCATCGGAATCTATAACTAGTGTCACAGGAATGGTTCAAAACATAGACAGTAAGAAGAGCCAGTTTTCTTGTACTTGAGTCGGCATTGTGCCTTTTGTATTTAATTCCGATGCAATTTCTGTGTTTTATCGTCAATAAGAAGGTCAGAGGGATACAGTAAACCTGAAGTGAAGCATCGGAATCTATAACTAGTGTCACAGGAATGGTTAAAAACATAGACAATAAGAAGAATCAGTCATCCTGAACTTAAGTCGGCATTGTGCCTTTTGTATTTAACTCCGATGCAATTTCCGTGTTTCATCTTCAATAAGAAGGTCAGAGGGAAACCGTAAACCTGAAGAGAAGCATCGGAATCTATAACTAGTGTCACAGGAATGGTTCATAACATAGACAGTAAGAAGAGTCAGTTTTCTTGTACTTAAGTCGGCATTGTGCCTTTTGTATTTAATTCTGATGCAATTTCTGTGTTTCATTGTCAATAAGAAGGTCAGAGGGATACAGTAAACCTGAAGTGAAGCATCGGAATCTATAACTAGTGTCACAGGAATGGTTCAAAACATAGACATTAAGAAGAGTCAGTTTTCTTGTACTTAAGTCGGCATTGTGCCTTTTGTATTTAATTCTGATGCAGTTTCTGTGTTTCATCGACAATAAGAAGGTCAGAGGGATACAGTAAACCTGAAGTGAAGCATCGGAATCTGTAACTAGTGTCACAGGAATGGTTCAAAGCATAGACAGTAAGAAGAGGCAGTTTTCTTATAATTAAGTCGGCCTTGTGCCTTTTGTATTTAATTCCGATGCAATTTCTGCGTTTCGTCGTCAATAAGAAGGTCAGGGGGATACAGTAAGCCTGTAGTGAAGCATCAGCATCTATAACTAGTGTCGCAGGAATGGTTCAAAACATAGTCAGTAAGAAGAGTCATTTTATTTGTACTTAAGTTGGCATTGAGCGTTTTGTGTTACACTCCGATGCAATTTCTGTGTTTCATCGTCAATAAGAAGGTCAGAGGGATACAGTATTCCTGAAGTGAGACATCGGTACCTATAACTAGTGTCACAGGAATGGTTCAAAACATAGACAATAAGAACAGTCAATTTTCTTGTACTTAAGTCGGCATGGTGCCTTTTGTATATAATTCCGATGCATTTTCTGTGTTTCATCGTCAAAAAGAAGGTCAGAGGGATACAGTGAACTTGAAGTGAAGCATCGGAATCTGTAACTAGTGTCACAGGAATGGTTCAAAACATAGACAGTAAGAAGAGTCAATCTTCTTGTACTTAAGTCGGCATTGTGCCTTTTGTATTCAATTAAGATGGAATTTCTCTGTTTCATCGTCAATAAGAAGGTCTGAGGGTTACAGTAAACCTGAAGTGAAGCATCGGAATCTATAACTAGTGTCACACAAATGGTTCAAATCATAGACAATAAGAAGAGTCAGTTTACTTGTACTTAAGTCGGTATTGTGCCTTTTGTATTTAATTCCGATGCAATTTCTGTGTTTCATCGTCAATAAAAGGGTCAGAGGGATACAGCAAACCTGAAGTGAAGCATCGGAATCTATAACTAGTGTCACAGGAATGCTTCAAAGCAAAAACAGTAAGAAGAGTCAGTTTTATTATAATTAAGTCGGCATTGTGCCTTTTGTATTTAATTCCGATGCAATTTCTGTGTTTCATCGTCAATAAGACGGTCAGAGGGATACAGCAAACCTGAAGTGAAGCATCGGAAACTATAACTAGTGTCACAGGAATGGTTCAAAACATAGACGGCAAGAGGAGTCAGTTTTCTTGTATTCAAGTCGGCATTGTGCCTTTTCTATATAATTCCGATGCAATTTCTGTGTTTCGTCGTCAATAAGAAGGGCCAAGGGATACAGTAAACCTGAAGTGAAGCATCGGAATCTAAAACCGTTCTCACAGGAAAGGTTCAAAACATAGACAGTGAGAAGAGCTAGTCTTCTTGTAGTTGAGTCTCCATTGTGACTTTTGTATTTAATTCCGATGCAATTTCTGTGTTTCATCGTCAATAAGAAGGTCAGAGGGATACAGGAAACCTGAAGTGAAGCATCGGAATCTATAACTAGTGTCACAGGAATGGATCATAACATAGACATTAAGAAGAATCAGTTTTCTTGACCTTAAGTCGGCATTGTGGATTTTCTATTTAATTACGATGCAATTTCTGTGTTTCGTCGTCAATATGAAATTCCAAGGGATACAGTAAACCAGAAGTCAAGCATCGGAATCTAAAACTGGTCTCACAGGAAAGGTTCAAAACATAGACAGTAAGAAGAGCCAGTCTTCTTGTACTTGAGTGTGCATTGTGCCTTTTATATTTAATTCCGATTCAATTTCTGTGTTTGATCGTCAATAAGAAGCTCAGAGGGATACAGCAAAACTGAAGTGACGCATCGTAATGTATAACTAGTGTCACAGGAATGGTTCGAAACATAGACAGTAAGAAGTGTCAGTTTTCTTGTACTTAAGTCGGCATTGTGCCATCTGTATTTAATTCCGATGCAATTTCTGTGTTTCATCGTCAAAAAGAAGGTCAGAGGGATACAGTAAACCTGAAGTGAAGCATCGGAATCTATAACTAGTGTCACAGGAATGGTTAAAACATAGACAGTAAGAAGAGTCAGTTTTCTTGTACTTAAGTCGGCATTGTGCCTTTTGTATTTAATTCCGATACAATTACTGTGTGTCATCGTCAATACGTAGATGGGTGGGATACAGTAAATCTGAAGTGAAACATCAGAATCTATAACTAGTGTCACAGGAATGGTTCAAAACTTAGACAGTAAGATGAGTCAGTTTACTTGTACTCAAGTCGGCATTGTGCCTTTTGTATTTAATTCCGATGCAATTTCTGTGTTTCGTCATCAACAAGAAGGTCAGAGGTTTACAATTAACCTGAAGTGAAGCATCGGAATCTATAACTAGTGTCACAGGAATGGTTCAAAACATAGACAGTAAGAAGAGTTAGATTTCTTGTACTTAAGTCGGCATTGTGCCTTTTGTATTTCATGCCGATGAAATTTCTGTGTTTCATCGTCAATAAGAAGGTCAGAGGGATACAGTAAACCTGAAGTGAAGCATCGGAATCTATAACTGGTGTCACAGGAATGGTTCAAAACATAGACAGTAAGAAGAGTCAGTTGTCTTTTACTTAAGTCCTCATTGTGCCTTTTGTATTTAATTCCGATGCAATTTCTGTGTTTCATCGTCAATTTGAAGGTCAGAGGGATACAGTAAACCTGAAGTGAAGCATCGTAATCTATAACTAGTGTTACAGGAATGGTTCAAAACATTGACAGTAAGTAGAGTCAGTTTACTTGTACTTAATTCGGCATTGTGTCTTTTGTATTTAATTCCGATGCAATTTCTGTGTTTCATCGTCAACAAGAAGGTCAGAGGGATACAGTAAGCCTGTAGTGAAGCATCGGAATCTATAACTGGTGTCACAGGAATGGTTCAAAACATAGACAGTAAGAAGAGTCAGTTGTCTTTTACTTAAGTCCTCATTGTGCCTTTTGTATTTAATTCCGATGCAATTTCTGTGTTTCATCGTCAATTTGAAGGTCAGAGGGATACAGTAAACCTGAAGTGAAGCATCGTAATCTATAACTAGTGTCACAGGAATGGTTCAAAACATAGACAGTAAGAAGAGTTAGATTTCTTGTACTTAAGTCGGCATTGTGCCTTTTGTATTTCATGCCGATGAAATTTCTGTGTTTCATCGTCAATAAGAAGGTCAGAGGGATACAGTAAACCTGAAGTGAAGCATCGGAATCTATAACTAGTGTCACAGGAATGGTTCAAAACATAGACATTAAGAAGAGTCAGTTTTCTTGTACTTAAGTCGGCATTGTGCCTTTTGTATTTAATTCTGATGCAGTTTCTGTGTTTCATCGTCAATAAGAAGGTCAGAGGGATACAGTGAACCTGAAGTGAAGCATCGGAATCTGTAACTAATGTCACAGGAATGATTCAAAACACAGACAGTAAGAAGAGTCAGTCTTCTTGTACTTAAGTCGGCATTGTGCCTTTTGTATTCAGTTCCTATGCAATTTCTCTGTTTCATCGTCAATAAGAAGCTCAGAGGGATACAGAAAAACTGAAGTGAAGCATCGGAATCTATATCTAGTGTCACAGGAATGGTTCAAAGCATAGACAGTAAGAAGAGTCAGTTTTCTTATAATTAAGTCTTCATTGTGCCTTTTGTATATAATTCCGATGCAATTTCTGTGTTTCATCGTCAATAAGACGGTCAGAGTGATACAGCAAACCTGTAGTGAAGCATCGGCATCTATAACCAGTGTCACAGGAATGGTTCAAAACATAGACAGTAAGAAGAGCCAGTCTTCTTGTACTTGAGTCGGCATTGTGCCTTTTGTATTTAATTCCGATGCAATTTCTGTGTTTCATCGTCAATAAGTAGCTCAGAGGAATACAGTAAAACTGAAGTGAAGCATCGGAATGTATAACTTGTGTCACAGGAATGGTTCAAAGCATAGACAGTAAGAAGACTCAGTTATCTTTTTCTTAAGTCGGCATTGTGCCTTTTGTATTTAATTCCGATGCAATTTCTGTATTTCGTCGTCAATAAGAAGGTCAGAGGGATACAGTAAGCCTGTAGTGTAGCATCGGCATCTATAACTAGTGTCACAGGAATGGTTCAAAACATAGTCAGTAAGAAGAGTCAGTTTATTTGTACTTAAGTTGGCATTGAGCGTTTCGTTTTTCACTCCGATGCAATTTCTGTGTTTCATCGTCAATAAGAAGGTCAGAGGGATACGGTATTCCTGAAGTGAGACATCGGTATCTATACCTAGTGTCACAGGAATGGTTCAAAACGTAGACAACAAGAAGAGTCAATTTTCTTGTACTTAAGTCGGCATGGTGCCTTATGTATATAATTGCGATGCATTTTCTGTGTTTCATCGTCAAAAAGAAGGTCAGAGGGATACAGTGAACTTGAAGTGAAGCATCGGAATCTGTAACTATTGTCACAGGAATGGTTCAAAAAATAGACAGTAAGAAGAGTCAGTCTTCTTGTACTTAAGTCGGCATTGTGCCTTTTGTATTCAATTCCGATGCAATTTCTCTGTTTCATCGTCAATAAGAAGGTCTGAGGGTTACAGTAAACCTGAAGTGAAGCATCGGAATCTATAACTAGTGTCACACAAATGGTTCAAATCATAGACAGTAAGAAGAGTCAGTTTACTTGTACTTAAGTCGGCATTGTGCCTTTTGTATTTAATTCCGATGCAATTTCTGTGTTTCATCGTCAATAAAAAGGTCAGAGGGATACAGCAATCCTGAAGTGAAGCATCGGAATCTATAACTAGTGTCACAGGAATGGTTCAAAGCATAGACAGTAAGAAGCGTCAGTTTTATTATAATTAAGTCGGCATTGTGCCTTTTGTATCTAATTCCGATGCAATTTCTGTGTTTCATCGTCAATAAGACGGTCAGAGTGATACAGCATACCTGAAGTGAAGCATCGGAATCTATAACTAGTGTCACAGGAATGGTTCAAAACACAGACAGTAAGAGGAGTCAGTTTTCTAGTATTTAAGTCGGCATTTTGCCTTTTCTATATAATTCCGATGCAATTTCTGTGTTTCGTCGTCAATAAGAAGGGCCAAGGGATACAGTAAACCTGAAGTGAAGCATCGGAATCTAAAACCGGTCTCACAGGAAAGGTTCAAAACATAGACAGTAAGAAGAGCTAGTCTTCTTGTAGTTGAGTCGCCATTGTGACTTTTGTATTTAATTCCGATGCAATTTCTGTGTTTCATCGTCAAAAAGAAGGTCAGAGGGATACAGGAAACCTGAAGTGAAGCATCGGAATCTATAACTAGTGTCACAGGAATGGATCATAACATAGACATTATGAAGAATCAGTTTTCTTGACCTTAAGTCGGCATTGTGCCTTTTCTATTTAATTACGATGCAATTTCTGTGTTTCGTCGTCAATATGAAATTCCAAGGGATACAGTAAACCAAAAGTCAAGCATCGGAATCTAAAACTGGTCTCACAGGAAAGGTTCAAAACATAGACAGTAAGAAGAGCCAGTCTTATTGTACTTGAGTGTGCATTGTGCCTTTTATATTTAATTCCGATGCAATTTCTGTGTTTGATCGTCAATAAGAAGCTCAGAGGGATACAGCAAAACTGAAGTGACGTATCGGAATGTATAACTAGTGTCCTAGGAATGGTTCAAAGCATAGACAGTGAGAAGAGTCAGTTTTGTTGTACTTACGTCTGCATTGTGCCTTTTGTACTTAATTCCGATGCAATTTCTGAGTTTCATCGTCAATAAGAAGGTCAGAGGGATGCAGTAAACCTGAAGTGATGCATCGGAATCAATAACTAGTGTCACAGGAATGGTTCAAAACATAGACAGTAAGAAGAGTCAGTTTACTTGTACTTTAGTCGGCATTGTGCCATTTTGTATTTAATTCCGATGCAATTTCTGTAATTCATTTTCAATAAGAAGGTGAGAGGGATACAGCAAACCTGAAGTGAAGCATCGGAATCTATAACTAGTGTCACAGGAATGGTTCAAAACATAGACAGTAAGAGGAGTCAGTTTTCTTGTATTTAGGTCTGCATTGTGCCTTTTCTATATAATTCAGATGCAATTTCTGTGTTTTGTCGTCAATAAGAAGGGCGAAGGGATACAGTAAACCTGAAGTGAAGCATCGGAATCTAAAACCGGTCTCACAGGAAAGGTTCAAAACATAGACAGTAGGAAGAGCCAGTCTTCTTGTACTTGAGTTGGCATTGTGAATTTTGTATTTAATTCCGATGCAATTTCTGTGTATCATCGTCAATAAGAAGCTCAGAGGAATACAGTAAAACTGAAGTGAAGCATCGGAATGTATAACTAGTGTCACAGCAATGGTTCAAAATACAGACCGTAAGAAGAATCAGTCTTCTTTTACTTAAGTCGGCATTGTGCCTTTTGTATTTAAGTCCGATGCAATTTCTGTGTTTCGTCGTCAATAAGACGGTCAGAGTGATACAGCAAACCTGAAGTGAAGCATCGGAATCTATAACTAGTGTCACAGGAATGGTTCAAAACATAGACAGTAAGAGGAGTTAGTTTTTGGAATTTAAGTCGGCATTGTGCTTTTTCTATATAATTCCGATGCAATTTTTGTGTTTCGTCGTCAATAAGAAGGGCCAAGATATACAGTAAACCTGAAGTGAAGCATCGTAATCTATACCTAGTGTCACAGGAATAGTTCAAAACATAGACAGAAAGAAGAGTCAGTTTTTTTATAATTAAGTCGGCATTGTGCCTTTTGTATTTAATTCCGATGCAATTTCTGTGTTTCATCGTCAATAAGAAGGTCAGAGGGATACAGTTACCCTGAAGTCATGCATCGGAATCTATAACTAGTGTCACAGGAATGGTTCAAATCATAGACAGTAAGAAGAGTCGGTTTTCTTGTACTTAACCTGTCATTTTGCCTTTTCTATTTAATTCCGATGCAATTTCTGTGTTTCGTCGTCAATAAGAAGGTGCAAGGGATACAGTAAACCTGAAGTGAAGCATCGGAATCTAAAACCGGTCTTACAGGAAAGGTTCAAAGCATAGACAGTAAGAAAAGCCAGTCTTCTTGTACTTGAGTCGGCATTGTGCCTTTGGTATATTATTCCTTTGCAATTTCTGTGTTTCATCGACAATAAGACGGGCAGAGGGATACAGCAAACCTGAAGTGAAGCATCGGAATCTATAACTAGTTCACAGGAATGGTTCAAAACATAGACAGTAAGAATAGTCAGTTTCCTTGTACTCAAGTAGGCATTGTGCCTTTTCTATTTAATTCCGATGAACTTTCTGTGTTTCGTCGTCAATAAAAAGGGTCAAGGGATACAGTAAACCTGAAGTGAAGCATCGGAATCTAAAACCTGTCTCACAGGAAATGTTCAAAACATAGACAGTAAGAAGAGCCAGTATTCTTGTACTTAAGTCGTCATTGTGCCATTTGTTTGTATTCCGATGCAATTTTTTTGTTTCATCGTCAATAAGAAGGTCAGAGGGATACAGTGAACCTGAAGTGAAGCATCGGAATCTATAACTAGTGTCACAGGAATGGTTCAAAACATAGACAGTAAGAAGAGTCAGTCTCCTTGTACTTAAGTCGGCATTGTACCTTTTGTATTCTATTCCGATGCAATTTCTCTGTTTCATCGTCAATAAGAAGGTCAGAGGGATACAGTAAGCCTGTAGTGAAGCATCAGCATCTATAACTAGTTTCACAGGAATGGTTCAGAACATAGTCAGTAAGAAGAGTCAGTTTACTTGTACTTAAGTTGGCATTGTGCGTTATGTGTTTCACTCCGATGCCATTTCTGTGTTCCATCGTCTATAAGAAGGTCAGAGGGATACAGTATTCCTGAAGTGAGACATCGGTATCTATAACTAGTGTCACAGGAATGGTTCAAAACATAGACAATAAGAAGAGTCAATTTTCTTGTACTGAAGTCGGCATTGTGCCTTTTGTATACAATTCCGATGCAATTTCTGTGTTTCATCGTCAAAAAGAAGGTCAGAGGGATACAGTGAACCTTAAGTGTAGCATCGGAATCTATAACTAGTGTCACAGGAATGGTTCCATACATAGACAGTAAGAAGAGTCAGCCTTATTGTACTTAAGTCGGCATTGTTCCTTTTGTATTCAATTCCGATGCAGTTTCTCTGTTTCATCGTCAATAACAAGCTCAGAGGGTTACAGTAAACCTGAAGTGAAGCATCGGAATTTATAACTAGTGTCACACAAATGGTTCAAAGCATAGATAGTAAGAAGAGTCAGTTTTCTTATAATTCAGTCGGCATTGTGCCTTTTGTATTTAATTCCGATGCAATTTCTGTCTTTCGTCGTCAATAAGACGGTCAGAGTGATACAGCAAACCTGAAGTGAAGCAACGGAATCTATAACTAGTGTCACAGGAATGGTTCAAAGCATAGACAGTAAGAAGAGTCAGTTTTCTTATAATTCAGTCGGCATTGTGGCTTTTGTATTTAATTCCGATGCAATTTCTGTGTTTCGTCGTCAATAAGGCGGTCAGAGTGATACAGCAAACCTGAAGTGAAGCAACGGAATCTATAACTAGTGTCACAGGAATGGTTCAAAACATAGACAGTAAGAGGAGTCAGTTTTCTTGAATTTAAGTCGGCATTGTGCTTTTTCTATATAATTCCGATGCAATTTTTGTGTTTCGTCGTCAATAAGAAGGTGCAAGGGATACAGTAAACCTGAAGTGAAGCATCGGAATCAAAAACCGGTCTCACAGGAAAGGTTCAAAACATAGACAGTAAGAAGAGCTAGTCTTCTTGTAGTTGAGTCGGCATTGTGACTTTTGTATTTCATTCCGATGCAATTTCTGTGTTTCATCGTCAATAAGAAGGTCAGAAAGATACAGCAAACCTGAAGTGAAGCACCGGAATCTACAACTAGTGTCACAGGAATGGTTCAAACCATAGCCATTAAGAAGAATCTGTTTTCTTGACCTTAAGTCGGCATTTTGCCTTTTCTATTTAAATCCGATGCAATTTCTGTGTTTCGTCGTCAATATGAAAATCCAAGGGATACAGTAAACCAGAAGTCAAGCATCGGAATCTAAAACTGGTCTCACAGGAAAGGTTTAAAACATAGACAGTAAGAAGAGCCAGTCTTCTTGTACTTGAGTGTGCATTGTGCCTTTTATATTTAATTCCGATCCAATTTCTGTTTTTGATCGTCAATAAGAAGCTCAGAGGGATACAGCAAAACTGAAGTGACGTATCGGAATGTATAACTAGTGTCCTAGGAATGGTTCAAAGCATAGACAGTGAGAAGAGTCAGTTTTGTTGTACTTACGTCGGCATTGTGCCTTTTGTACTTAATTCCGATGCAATTTCTGAGTTTTATCGTCAATAAGAAGGTCAGAGGGATGCAGTAAACCTGAAGTGATGCATCGGAATCAATAACTAGTGTCACAGGAATGGTTCAAAACATAGACAGTAAGAAGAGTCAGTTTACTTGTACTTTAGTCGGCATTTTGCCATTTTGTATTTAATTCCGATGCAATTTCTGTAATTCATTTTCAATAAGAAGGTCAGAGGGATACAGTAAACTTGAAGTGAAGCATCGTAATTTACCTAGTGTCACAGGAATTGTTCAAAGCATAGACAGAAAGAAGAGTCAGTTTTTTTATAATTAAGTCGGCATTGTGCCTTTTGTAATTAATTCCGATGCAATGTCAGTGTTTAATCGTCAATAAGAAGGTCAGAGGGATACAGTAAACCTGAAGTGAAGCATCGGAATCTAAACTAGCGTCACAGGAATGGTTCAAACCATAGACAGTAAGATGAGTCCGTTTTCTAATAATTAAGTCGGCATTGTGCCTTTTGTATTTAATTCCGATGCAATTTCTGTGTTTCATCGTCAATAAGACGGTCAGAGTGATACAGCAAACCTGAAGTGAAGCATCGGAATCTATAACTAGTGTCACAGGAATGGTTCAAAACATAGACAGTAAGAGGAGTCAGTTTTCTTGTATTTTAGTCTGCATTGTGCATTTTCTATATAATTCAGATGCAATTTCTGTGTTTTGTCGTCAATAAGAAGGGCGAAGGGATACAGTAAACCTGAAGTGAAGCATCGGAATCTAAAACCGGACCCACAGGAAAGGTTCAAAACATAGACAGTAAGAAGAGCCAGTCTTCATGTACTTGAGTTGGCATTGTGAATTTTATATTTAATTCCGATGCAATTTCTGTGTTTCATTGTCAATAAGAAGCTCAGAGGAATACAGTAAAACTAAAGTGAAGCATCGGAATGTATAACTAGTGTCACAGCAATGGTTCAAAGCACAGACCGTAAGAAGAATCAGTCTTCTTTTACTTAAGTCGGCATTGTTCCTTCTGTAATTAATTCCGATGCAATGTCTGTGTTTCGTCGTCAATAAGAAGGTCAGAGGGATACAGTAAGCCTGTAGTGAAGCATCGGCATCTATAACTAGTGTCACAGGAATGGTTCAAAACATAGTCAGTAAGAAGAGTCAGTTTACTTGTACTTAAGTTGGCATTGTGCGTTATGTGTTTCACTCCGATGCAATTTCTGTGTTTCATCGTCAATAAGAAGGTCAGAGGGATACAGTATTCCTGAAGTGAGACATCGGTATCTATAACTAGTGTCACAGGAATGGTTCAAAACATAGACAATAAGAAGAGTCAATTTTCTTGTACTTAAGTCGGCATTGTGCCTTTTGTATATAATTCCGATGCAATTTCTGTGTTTCATCGTCAAAAAGAAGGTCAGAGGGATACAGTGAACCTGAAGTGAAGCATCGGAATCTATAACTAGTGTCACAGGAATGGTTCACAACATAGACAGTAAGAAGAATCAGTCTTCTTGTACTTAAGTCGGCATTGTTCCTTTTGTATTTAATTCCGATGCAATTTCTGTGTTTCATCGTCAATAAGAAGGTTAGAGGGATACAGTAAACCTGAAGTGAAGCATCGGAATCTATAACTAGTGTCACAGGAATGGTTCAAAGCATAGACAGTAAGAAGAGTCAATTTTCTTATAATTAAGTCGGCATTGTGCCTTTTGTATTTAATTCCGATGCAATTTCTGTGTTTCGTCGTCAATAAGACGGTCAGAGTGATACAGCAAACCTGAAGTGAAGCATGGGAATCTATAACTAGTGTCACAGGAATGGTTCAAAACATAGACAGTAAGAGGAGTTAGTTTTTGGAATTTAAGTCGGCATTGTGCATTTTCTATATAATTCCGATGCAATTTTTGTGTTTCGTCGTCAATAAGAAGGGCCAAGGGATACAGTATACCTGAAGTGAAGCATCGGAATCTAAAACCGGTCTCACAGGAAAGGTTCAAAACATAGACAGTAAGAAGAGCTAGTCTTCTAGTAGTTGAGTCGGCATTGTGACTTTTGTATTTCGTTCCGATGCAATTTCTGTG
Source organism: Schistocerca americana (assembly GCF_021461395.2). Classification (NCBI taxonomy): domain Eukaryota; kingdom Metazoa; phylum Arthropoda; class Insecta; order Orthoptera; family Acrididae; genus Schistocerca; species Schistocerca americana. The sequence continues at coordinate 765,952,324 of NC_060123.1, forward strand.
TCTCATCGTCAATAAGATGGTCAGAGAGATACAGGAAACCTGAAGTGAAGCATCGGAATCCATAACTAGTGTCACAGGAATGGTTCACAACATAGCCATTAAGAGGAATATGTTTTCTTGACCTTAAGAATGCATTGTGCCTTTTCTATTTAATTCCGATGCAATTTCTGTGTTTCGTCGTCAATATGGAAATCCAAGGGATACAGTAATCCAAAAGTCAAGCATCGGAATCTAAAACTGGTCTCACAGGAAAGTTCAAAACATAGACAGTAAGAAGAGCCAGTTTTCTTGTACTTGAGTGTGCATTGTGACTTTTACATTTAATTCCGATGCAATTTCTATGTTTGATCGTCAATAAGAAGCTCAGAGGGATACAGTAAAACTGAAGTGAAGCATCGGAATGTATAACTAGTGTCCTAGGAATGGTTCAAAGCATAGACCGTAAGAGGAGTCAGTTTTCTTGCACTTATGTCGGCATTGTGCCTTTTGAATTTAATTCCGATGCAATTTCTGATTTTCATCGTCAATAAGAAGGTCAGAGGGATACAGTAAACCTGAAGTGATGCATCGGAATCAATAACTAGTGTGACAGGAATGGTTCAAATCATAGACAGTAAGAAGAGTCAGTTTACTTGTACTTAAGTCGGCATTGTGCCATTTTGTAATTAATTCCGATGCAATTTCTGTGTTTCATTTTCAATAAGAAGATCAGAGGGATACAGTAAACCTGAAGTGAAGCATCGTAATCTATACCTAGTGTCACAGGAATTGTTCAAAGCATAGGCTGAAAGAAGAGTCAGTTTTTTTATAATTAAGTCGGCATTGTGCCTTTTGTATTTAATTCCGATGCTATTTCTGTGTTTCATCGTCAATAAGAAGGTCAGAGGGATACAGTTACCCTGAAGTCATGCATCGGAATCTATAACTAGTGTCACAGGAACGGTTCAAATCATAGACAGTAAGAAGAGTCGGTTCTCTTGTACTTAACCTGGCATCTAGCCTTTTCTATTTAATTCCGATGCAATTTCTGTGTTTCGTCGTCAATAAGAAGGTGCAAGGGATACAGTAAACCTGAAGTGAAGCATCGGAATCTAAAACCGGTCTTACAGGAAAGGTTCAAAGCATAGACAGTAAGAAAGCCAGTCTTCTTGTACTTGAGTCGGCATTGTGCCTTTGGTATATAATTCCTTTGCAATTTCTGTGTTTCATCGACAATAAGATGGGCAGAGGGATACAGCAAACCTGAAGTAATGCATCGGAATCTATAACTAGTTCACAGGAATGGTTCAAAACATAGACAGTAAGAAGAGTCAGTTTCCTTGTACTCAAGTAGGCATTGTGCCTTTTCTATTTAATTCCGATGAACTTTCTGTGTTTCGTCGTCAATAAAAAGGGTCAAGGGATACAGTAAACCTGAAGTGAAGCATCGGAATCTAAAACCTGTCTCACAGAAAATGTTCAAAACAAAGACAGTAAGAAGAGCCAGTATTCTTGTACTTAAGTCGGCATTGTGCCATTTGTTTGTATTCCGATGCAATTTCTGTGTTTCATCGTCAATAAGAAGGTCAGAGGGATACAGTGAACCTGAAGTGAAGCATCGGAATCTATAACTAGTGTCACAGGAATGGTTCAAAACGTAGACAGTAAGAAGAGTCAGTCTTCTTGTACTTAAGTCGGCATTGTACCTTTTGTATTCTATTCCGATGCAATTTCTCTGTTTCATCGTCAATAAGAAGGTCAGAGGGTTACAGTAAACCTGAAGTGAAGCATCAGAATCTATAATTAGTGTCACACAAATGGTTCAAATCATAGACAGTAAGAAGAGTCAGTTTACTTGTACTTAAGTCGGCATTGTGCCTTTTGTATTTAATTCCGAAGGAATTTCTGTGTTTGATCGTCAATACGAAGGTCAGAGGGATACAGTAAACCTTAAGTGAAGCATCGGAATCTATAACTAGGTTCACAGGAATGGTTCAAAGCATACACAGCATGAAGGGTCAGTTTCCTTATAATTCAGTCGGCATTGTGCCTTTTGTATTTAATTCCGATGCAAATTCTGTGTTTCATCGTCAATAAGACGGTCAGAGTGATACAGCAAACCTGAAGTGAAGCATCGGAATCTATAACTAGTGTCACAGGAATGGTTCAAAACATAGACAGTAAGAGGAGTCCGTTTTCTTGTATTTAAGTCGGCGTTGTGCCTTTTCTATATAATTCCGATGCAATTTCTGTGTTTCGTCGTCAATAAGAAGGGCCAAGGGATACAGTAAACCTGAAGTGAAGCATCGGAATCTAAAACCGGTCTCACAGGAAAGGTTCAAAACATAGACAGTAAGAAGAGCCAGTCTTCTTGTACTTGAGTCGGCATTGTGCCTTTTGTATTTAATTCCGATGCTATTTCTGTGTTTCATCGTCAATAAGAAGCTCAGAGGAATACAGTAAAACTGAAGTGAAGCATCGGAATGTATAACTAGTGTCACAGTAATGGTTCAAAGCATAGACAGTAAGAAGAGTCAGTCTTCTGTTACTTAAGTCGGCATTGTGCCGTTTGTATTTAATTCCGATGCAATTTCTGAGTTTCGTCGTCAATAAGAAGGTCAGAGGGATACAGTAAGCCTGTAGTGAAGCATCGGCATCTATAATTAGTGTCACAGGAATGGTTCAGAACATAGTCAGTAAGAAGAGTCAGTTTACTTGTACTTAAGTTGGCATTGTGCGTTATGTGTTTCACTCCGATGCAATTTCTGTGTTCCATCGTCTATAAGAAGGTCAGAGGGATACAGTATTCCTGAAGTGAGACATCGGTATCTATAACTAGTGTCACAGGAATGGTTCAAAACATAGACAATAAGAAGAGTCAATTTTCTTGTACTGAAGTCGGCATTGTGCCTTTTGTATATAATTCCGATGCAATTTCTGTGTTTCATCGTCAAAAAGAAGGTCAGAGGGATACAGTGAACCTTAAATGTAGCATCGGAATCTATAACTAGTGTCACAGGAATGGTTCAAAACATAGACAGTAAGAAGAGTCAGTTTTCTTATAATTCAGTCGGCATTGTGCCTTTTGTATTTAATTCCGATGCAATTTCTGTCTTTCGTCGTCAATAAGACGGTCAGAGTGATACAGCAAACCTGAAGTGAAGCAACGGAATCTGTAACTAGTGTCACAGGAATGGTTCAAAGCATAGACAGTAAGAAGAGTCAGTTTTCTTATAATTCAGTCGGCATTGTGCTTTTGTATTTAATTCCGATGCAATTTCTGTGTTTCGTCGTCAATAAGACGGTCAGAGTGATACAACAAACCTGAAGTGAAGCAACGGAATCTATAACTAGTGTCACAGGAATGGTTCAAAACATAGACAGTAAGAGGAGTCAGTTTTCTTGAATTTAAGTCGGCATTGTGCTTTTTCTATATAATTCCGATGCAATTTTTGTGTTTCGTCGTCAATAAGAAGGGCCAAGGGATACAGTAAACCTGAAGTGAAGCATCGGAATCTAAAACCGGTCTCACAGGAAAGGTTCAAAACATAGACAGTAGGAAGAGCTAGTCTTCTTGTAGTTGAGTCGGCGTTGTGACTTTTGTATTTCATTCCGATGCAATTTCTGTGTTTCATCGTCAATAAGAAGGTCAGAGAGATTCAGCGAACCTGAAGTGAAGCATCGGAATCTATAACTAGTGTCACAGGAATGGATCAAAACATAGCCATTAAGAAGAATCTGTTTTCTTGACCTTAAGTCGGCATTGTGCCTTTTCTATTTAAGTCCGATGCAATTTCTGTGTTTCGTCGTCAATATGAAAATCCAAGGGATACAGTAAACCAGAAGTCAAGCATCGGAATCTAAAACTGGAGTCACAGGAAAGGTTCAAAACATAGACAGTAAGAAGAGCCAGTCTTCTTGTACTTGAGTGTGCATTGTGCCTTTTACATTTAATTCCGATGCAATTTCTGTGTTTGATCGTCAATAAGAAGCTCAGAGGGATACAGTAAAACTGAAGTGAAGCATCGGAATGTATAACTAGTGTCCTAGGAATGGTTCAAAGCATAGACAGTAAGAAGAGTCAGTTTTCTTGTACTTATGTCGGCATTGTGCCTTTTGTATTTAATTCCGATGCAATTTCTGAGTTTCATCGTCAATAAGAAAGTCAGAGGGATACAGTAAACCTGAAGTGATGCATCGGAATCAATAACTAGTGTCACAGGAATGTTTCAAAACATAGACAGTAAGAAGAGTCAGTTTACTTGTACTTCAGTCGGCATTGTGCCATTTTGTATTTAATTCCGATGCAATTTCTGTGTTTCATTTTCAATAAGAATGTCAGAGGGATACAGTAAACCTGAAGTGAAGCATCGTAATCTATACCTAGTGTCACAGGAATTGTTCAAAGCATAGACTGAAAGAAGAGTCAGTTTTTTTAATAATTAAGTCGGCATTGTGCCTTTTGTATTTAATTCCGATGCAATTTGTGTGTTTCATCGTCAATAAGAAGGTGAGAGGGATACAGTTACCCTGAAGTGATGCATCGGAATCTATAACTAGTGTCACAGGAATGGTTCAAATCATAGACAGTAAGAAGAGTCGGTTTTCTTGTACTTAACCTGGCATTGTGCCTTTTCTATTTAATTCCGATGCAATTTCTGTGTTTCGTCGTCAATAAGAAGGTGCAAGGGATACAATAAACCTGAAGTGAAGCATCGGAATCTAAAACCGGTCTTACAGGAAAGTTTCAAAACATAGACAGTAAGAAGAGCCAGTCTTCTTGTACATGAGTCGGCATTGTGCCTTTTCTTTATAATTCCTTTGCAATTTCTGTGTTTCATCGACAATAAGGCGGGCAGAGAGATACAGCAATCCTGAAGTGAAGCGTCGGAATCTATAACTAGTTCACAGGAATGGTTCAAAACATAGACAGTAAGAAGAGTCAGTTTTCTTGTACACAAGTAGGCATTGTGCCTTTTCTATTTATTTCCGATGAACTTTCTGTGTTTCGTCGTCAATAAAAAGGGCCAAGGGATACAGTAAACCTGAAGTGAAGCATCGGAATCTAAAACCTGTCTCACAGGAAATGTTCAAAACATAGACAGTAAGAAGAGTCAGTCTTCTTGTACTTAAGTCGGCATTGTGCCTTTTGTATTCAATTCCGATGGAATTTCTCTGTTTCATCGTCAATAAGAAGGTCTGAGGGTTACAGTAAACCTGAAGTGAAGCATCGGAATCTAAAACCTGTCTCACAGGAAAGGTTCAAAGCATAGACAGTAAGAAAAGCCAGTCTTCTTGTACTTGAGTCGGCATTGTGCCTTTGGTATATTATTCCTTTGCAATTTCTGTGTTTCATCGACAATAAGACGGGCAGAGGGATACAGGAAACCTGAAGTGAAGCATCGGAATCTATAACTAGTTCACAGGAATGGTTCAAAACATAGACAGTAAGAAGAGTCAGTTTCCTTGTACTCAAGTAGGCATTGTGCCTTTTCTATTTAATTCCGATGAACTTTCTGTGTTTCGTCGTCAATAAAAAGGGACAAGCGATACAGTAAACCTGAAGTGAAGCATCGGAATCTAAAACCTGTCTCACAGGAAATGTTCAAAACATAGACAGTAAGAAGAGCCAGTATTCTTGTACTTAAGTCGGCATTGTGCCTTTTGTTTGTATTCTGATGCAATTTCTGTGTTTCATCGTCAATAAGAAGGTCAGAGGGATACAGAGAACCTGAAGTGAAGCATCGGAATCTATAACTAGTGTCACAGGAATGGTTCAAAACATAGACAGTAAGATGAGTCAGTCTTCTTGTACTTAAGTCGGCATTGTACCTTTTGTATTCAATTCCGATGCAATTTCTCTGTTTCATCGTCAATAAGAAGGTCAGAGGGTTACAGTAAACCTGAAGTGAAGCATCCGAATCTATAATTAGTGTCACACAAATGGTTCAAATCATAGACAGTAAGAAGAGTCAGTTTACTTGTACTTAAAACGGCATTGTGCCTTTTGTATTTAATTACGATGCAATTTCTGTGTTTGATCGTCAATAAGGAGGTCAGAGGGTTACAGTAAACCTTAAGTGAAGCATCGGAATCAATAACTAGTGTCACAGGAATGGTTCAAAGCATACACAGCATGAAGGGTCAGTTTTCTTATAATTCAGTCGGCATTGTGCCTTTTGTATTTAATTCCGATGCAAATTCTGTGTTTCATCGTCAATAAGACGGTCAGAGTGATACAGCAAACCTGAAGTGAAGCATCGGAATCTATAACTAGTGTCACAGGAATGGTTCAAAACATAGACAGTGAGAGGAGTCAGTTTTCTTGTATTTAAGTCGGAATTGTGCCTTTTCTATATAATTCCGATGCAAAATTGTGTTTCGTCGTCAATAAGAAGGGCCAAGGGATACAGTAAACCTGAAGTGCAGCATCGGAATCTAAAACCTTTCTCACAGGAAAGATTCAAAGCATAGACAGTAAGAAGAGTCAGTCTTCTGTTACTTAAGTCGGCATTGTGCGTTTTGTATTTAATTCCGATGCAATTTCTGTGTTTCGTCGTCAATAAGAAGGTCAGAGGGATACAGTAAGCCTGTAGTGAAACATCGGCATCTATAACTAGTGTCACAGGAATGGTTCAAAACATAGTCAGTATGAAGAGTCAGTTTACTTGTACTTAAGTTGGCATTGTGCGTTATGTGTTTCACTCCGATGCAATTTCTGTGTTTCATCGTCAATAAGAAGGTCAGAGGGATACAGTATTCCTGAAGTGAGACATCGGTATCTATAACTAGTGTCACAGGAATGGTTCAAAACATAGACAATAAGAAGAGTCAATTTTCTTGTACTGAAGTCGGCATTGTGCCTTTTGTATATAATTCCGATGCAATTTCTGTGTTTCATCGTCAAAAAGAAGGTCAGAGGGTTACAGTGAACCTGAAGTGTAGCATCGGAATCTATAACTAGTGTCACAGGAATGGTTCAAAACATAGACAGTAAGAAGAGTCAGTCTTCTTGTACTTAAGTCGGCATTGTTCCTTTTGTATTCAATTCCGATGCAATTTCTCTGTTTCATCGTCAATAAGAAGCTCAGAGGGTTACAGTAAACCTGAAGTGAAGCATCGGAATCTATAACTAGTGTCACACAAATGGTTCAAATCATAGACAATAAGAAGAGTCAGTTTACTTGTACTTAAGTCGGCATTGTGCCTTTTGTATTTAATTCCGATGCAATTTCTGTGTTTCATCGTCAATAAGAAGGTCAGAGGGATACAGTAAACCTGAAGTGAAGCATCGGGATCTATAACTAGTGTCACAGGAATGGTTCAAAGCATAGACAGTAAGAAGAGTCAGTTTTCTTATAACTAAGTCAGCATTGTGCCTTTTGTATTTAATTCCGATGCAATTTCTGTGTTTCGTCGTTACTAAGACGGTCAGAGTGATACAGCAAACCTGAAGTGAAGCATCGGAATCTATAACTAGTGTCACAGGAATGGTTCAAAACATAGACAGTAAGAGGAGTCAGTTTTCTTGAATGTAAGTCGGCATTGTGCTTTTTCTATATAATTCCGATGCAATTTTTGTGTTCCGTCGTCAATAAGAAGGGCCAAGGGATACAGTAAACCTGAAGTGAAGCATCGGAATCTAAAACCGGTCTCACAGGAAAGGTTCAAAACATAGACAGTAAGAAGAGCTAGCCTTCTTGTAGTTGAGTCGGCATTGTGACTTTTGTATTTCATTCCGATGCAATTTCTGTGTTTCATCATCAATTAGAAGGTCAGGGAGATACAGCAAACCTGAAGTGAAGCTTCGGAATCTATAACTAGTGTCACAGGAATGGTTCAAAACATAGCCATTAAGAAGAATCTGTTTTCTTGACCTTAAGTCGGCATTGTGCCTTTTCTATTTAATTCCGATGCAATTTCTGTGTTTCGTCGTCAATATGAAAATCTAAGGGATACAGTAAACCAGAAGTCAAGCATCGAAATCTAAAACTGGTCTCACAGGAAAGGTTCAAAACATAGACAGTAAGAAGAGCCAGTCTTCTTGTACTTGAGTGTGCATTGTGCCTTTTACATTTAATTCCGATGCAATTTCTGTGTTTGATCATCAATAAGAAGCTCAGAGGGATACAGTAAAACTGAAGTGAAGCATCGGAATGTATAACTAGTGTCCTAGGAATGGTTCAAAGCATAGACAGTAAGAAGAGTCAGTTTTCTTGTACTTATGTCGGCATTGTGCCTTTTGTATTTAATTCCGATGCAATTTCTGAGTTTCATCGTCAATAAGAAGGTCAGAGGGATACAGTAAACCTGAAGTGATGCATCGGAATCAATAACTAGTGTCACAGGAATTGTTCAAAACATAGACAGTGAGAAGAGTCAGTTTACTTGTACTTAAGTCGGCAATGTGCCATTTTGTATTTAATTCCGATGCAATTTCTGTGTTTCATTTTCAATAAGAAGGTCAGAGGGATACAGTAAACCTGAAGTGAAGCATCGTAATCTATACCTAGTGTCACAGGAATTGTTCAAAGCATAGACTGAAAGAAGAGTCAGTTTTTTTATAATTAAGTCGGCATTGTGCCTTTTGTATTCAATTCCGATGCAATTTCTGTGTTTCATCATCAATAAGAAGGTGAGAGGGATACAGTTACCCTGAAGTGATGCATCGGAATCTATAACTAGTGTCACAGGAATGTTTCAAATCATAGACAGTAAGAAGAGTCGGTTTTCTTGAACTTAACGTGGCATTGTGCCTTTTCTATTTAATTCCGATGCAATTTCTGTGTTTCGTCGTCAATAAGAAGGTGCAAGGGATACAGTAAACCTGAAGTGAAGCATCGGAATCTAAACCGGTCTTACAGGAAAGGTTCAAAACATAGACAGTAAGAAGAGCCAGTCTTCTTGTACTTGAGTCGGCATTGTGCCTTTTTTTTATAATTCCTTTGCAATTTCTGTGTTTCATCGACAACAAGACGGGCAGAGGGATACAGCAATCCTGAAGTGAAGCATCGGAATCTATAACTAGTTCACAGGAATGGTTCAAAACATAGACAGTAAGAAGAGTCAGTTTTCTTGTACTCAAGTAGGCATTGTGCCTTTTCTATTTAATTCCGATGAACTTTCTGTGTTTCGTCGTCAATAAAAAGGGCCAAGGGATACAGTAAACCTGAAGTGAAGCATCGAAATCTAAAACCTGTTCCACAGGAAAAGTTCAAAGCATAGACAGTAAGAAGAGCCAGTCTTCTTGTACTTAAGTCGGCATTGTACCTCTTGTATTCAATTCCGTTGCAATTTCTCTGTTTCATCGTCAATAAAAGGGTCAGGGGCTTACAGTAAACCTGAAGTGAAGCATCGGAATCTGTAACTAGTGTCACATGAATGGTTCAAAGCATAGACATTAAGAAGAATCAGTTTTCTTGTCCTTAAGTCGGCATTGTGCCTTTTCTATTTAATTCCGATGCAATTTCTGTGTTTCGTCGTCAATATGAAAATCCAAGGGATACAGTAAACCAGAAGTCAAGCATCGAAATCTAAAACTGGTCTCACAGGAAAGGTTCAAAACATAGACAGTAAGAAGAGCCAGTCTTCTTGTACTTGAGTGTGCATTGTGCCTTTTACATTTAATTCCGATGCAATTTCTGTGTTTGATCGTCAATGAGAAGCTCAGAGGGATACAGTAAAACTGAAGTGAAGCATCGGAATGTATAACTAGTGTCCTAGGAATGGTTCAAAGCATAGACAGCAAGAAGAGTCAGTTTTCTTGTACTTAAGTCGGCATTGTTCCTTTTGTATTTAATTCCGATGCAAATTCTGTGTTTCATCGTCAATAAGACGGTCAGAGTGATACAGCAAACCTGAAGTGAAGCATCGGAATCTATAACTAGTGTCACAGGAATGGTTCAAAGCATAGACAGTAAGAAGAGTCAGTTTTCTTGTACTTAAGTCGGCATTGTTCCTTTTGTATTTAATTCCGATGCAATTTCTGTGTTTCATCGTCAATAAGAAGGTCAGAGGGATACAGTAAACCTGAAGTGAAGTATCGGCATCTATAACTAGTGTCACAGGAATGGTTCAAAACATAGACAGTAAGAAGAGTCAGTTTTCTTGTATTTAAGCCCGCATTGCGCCTTTTGTATTTAATTTCGATGCAATTTCTGTGTTTCATCGTCAATAAGAAGGTCAGAGGGATACAGTAAACCTGAAGTGAAGCATCGGAATCTATAACTAGTGTCGCAGGAATGGTTAAAAACATAGAGAGTAAGAAGAGTCAGTTTTCTTGTACTTAAGTCGGCATTGTGCATTTTGTATTTAATTCCGATGCAATTTCTGTGTGTCATCGTCAATAAGAAGGTCAGAGGGATACAGTAAACCTGAGGGGAAGCAACGGAATCTATAACTAGTGTCACAGGAATGGTTCAAACCATAGACAGTAAGAAGAGTCAGTTTACTTGTACTTAAGTCGGTATTTTGCCTTTTGTATTGAATTCCGATGCAATTTCTGTGTTTCATCGTCAATAAGAAGCACAGAGGAATACAGTAAAACTGAAGTGAAGCATCGGAATGTATAACTAGAGTCACAGCAATGGTTCAAAGCATAGACAGTAAGAAGAGTTAGTCTTCCTTTACTTAAGTCGGTATTGTGCCTTTTGTATTTAATTCCGATGCAATTTCTGTGTTTCGTCGTCAATAAGTAAGTCAGAGGGATAGAGTAAGCCTGTAGTGAAGCATCGGCATCTATAACTAGTGTCACAGGAATGGTTCAAAACATAGTCAGTAAGAAGAGTCAGTTTTCTTGTACTTATGTCAGCATTATGCCTTTTGTATTTAATTCCGATGCAATTTCTGTGTTTCATCGTCAATAAGAAGGTCAGAGGGATACAGTTACCCTGAAGTGATGCATCGGAATCTATAACTAGTGTCACAGGAATGGTTCAAATCATAGACAGTAAGAAGAGTCGGTTTTTGCATGTACTTAACCTGGCATTGTGCCTTTTCTATTTAAATCCGATGCAATTTCTGTGTTTCGTCGTCAATAAGAAGGTGCAAGGGATACAGTAAACCTGACGTGAAGCATCGGAATCTAAAACCGGTCTTGCAGGAAAGTTTCAAAGCATACACAGTAAGAAGAGCCAGTCTTCTTGTACTTGAGTCGGCATTGTGCCTTTTGTTTATAATTCCTTTGCAATTTCTGTGTTTCATCGACAATAAGACGGGCAGAGGGATACAGCAAACCTGAAGTGAAGCATCGGAATCTATAACTAGTTCACAGGAATGGTTCAAAACATAGACAGTACTAAGAGTCAGTCTTCTTGTACTTAAGTCGGCATTGTACCTTTTGTATTCAATTCCGATGCAATATCTCTGTTTCATCGTCAATAAGAAGGTCAGAGGGGTACAGTAAACCTGAAGTGAAGCATCGGAATCTATAATTAGTGTCACACAAATGGTTCAAATCATAGACAGTAAGAAGAGTCAGTTTACTTGTACTTAAGTCGGCATTGTGCCTTTTGTATTTAATTCCGATGCAATTTCTGTGTTTGATCGTCAATAAGAAGGTCAGAGGGATACAGTAAACCTTAAGTTAAGCATCGGAATGTATAACTAGTGTCACAGGAATGGTTCAAAGCATACACAGCATGAAGGGTCAGTTTTCTTATAATTAAGTCGGCATTGTGCCTTTTGTAATTAATTCCGATGCAATTTCTGTGTTTCGTCGTCAATAAGAAGGTCAAAGTGATACAGCAAACCTGAAGTGAAGCATCGGAATGTATAACTAGTGTCACAGGAATGGTTCAAAACATAGACAGTAAGAGGATTCAGTTTCCTTGTACTTAAGTCGGCATTCTTTCTTTTGTATTTAATTCCGATGCAATTTCTGTGTTTCATCGTCAATAAGAAGGTCACAGGGATACAGGAAACCTGAAGTGAAGAATCGGTATCTATAACTAGTTTCACAGGAATGGTTCAAAACATAGCCATTAAGAAGAATTTGTTTTCTTGAACTTAAGTCGGCATTGTGCCTTTTCTATTTAATTCCGATGCAATTTCTGGGTTTCGTCGTCAATATGAAAATCCAAGGGATACAGTAATCCTGAAGTGAAGCATCGGAATCTAAAACCGGTCTCACAGGAAAGGTTCAAATCAGAGACAGTAAGAAGTGCCAGTCTTCTTGTACTTGAGTCGGCATTGTGCCTTTTGTATTTAATTCCGATGCAATATCTGTGTTTCTTCGTCAATTAGAAGGTCAGAGGGATACAGTAAACCTGAAGTGAAACATCGGAATCTATAACTAGTGTCACAGGAATGGTTCAAAATATAGACATTAAGTAGAATCAATTTTCTTGACTCTAAGTCGGCATTGTGCCTTTTCTATTTAATTCCGATGCAATTTCTGTGTTTCGTCGTCAATATGAAGGTCCAAGGGATACAGTAAACCTAAAGACAAGCATCGGAATCTAAAGCTGGTCTCACAGGAAAGGTTCGAAACATAGACAGTAAGAAGAGCCAGTCTTCTTGTACTTGAGTGTGCATTGTGCCTTTTGTATTTAATTCCGAGGCAATTTCTGTGTTTGATCGTCATTAAGAAGCTCAGAGGGATACAGTAAAACTGAAGTGAAGCATCGGAATGTATAACTAGTGTCACAGGAATGGTTCAAAGCATAGACAGTAAGAGGAGTCAGTTTTCTTGTACTTAAGTCGGCATTGTGCCTTTTTTATTTAATTCCGATGCAATTTCTGTGTTTCATCGTCAATAATAAGGTCAGAGGGATACCGTAAACCTGAAGTGATGCATCGGAATCTATAACTAGTCTCACAGGAATGGTTGAAAGCATAGACAGTAAGAAGTGTCAGTTTTCATGTACTTAAGTCGGCATTGTGAATTTTCTATTTGATCCCGATGAGTTTCTGTGTTTCGTCGTCAATAAGAAGGTAGAAGGGATATAGTAAACCTAAAGTGAAGCATTGAAATCTAAAACAGGTCTCACAGGAAAGGTTCTAAACGTAGACAGTAAGAAGAGCCAGTCTTCTTGTACTTGAGTCGGCATTGTGCTTTTCCATTTAATTCCGATGCAATTTCTGTGTTTCGTCGTCAATAAGAAGGTCAGAGGGATACAGTGAACATGAAGTGAAGAATCGGAATCTATAACTAGTGTCATAGGAATGGTTAAAACCATAGACAGTAAGAAGAGTCAGTTTTCTTCTACTTAAGTCGGCATTGTGCCTTTTGTATTTAATTCCGATGCAATTTCTGCGTTTCATCGTCAATAAGAAGGTGAGAGGGATACAGTAAACCTGAAGTGAAGCATCGGAATCTATAACTAGTGTCGCAGGAATGGTTCTAAACATAGGCAGTAAGAAGAGTCAGTTTTCTTGTACTTAAGTCGGCATTGTGCCTTTTCTATTTAATTCCGATGCAATTACTGTGTTTCGTCGTCAATATGAAGGTCCAAGGATTACAGTAAACCTGACGTGAAGCATCGGAATCTAAAACCGGTCTCACAGGAAAGCTTCAAATCGTAGTCAGTAAGAAGAACCAGACTTCTTGTACTTGAGTCGGCATTGTGCCTTTTGTATTTAATTCCGGTGCAATTTCTGTGTTTCATCGTCAATAAGACGGTCTGAAGGATACAGTAAACCTGAGTTGAAGCGTCGGAATCTATAACTAGTGTCACAGGAATGGTTCAAACATAGACAGTAAGAAAAGTCAGTCTTCTTGTACTTAAGTCGGCATTGTGCCTTTTGTATCCAATTCCGATGCAATTTCTGTGCTTCATCGTCAATAAGAAGGTCAGAGGGATACAGTAAACCTGAAGTGAAGCATCGGAATCTATAACTAGTGTCTCAGGAATGGTTCAAAACATAGACAGTAAGATAGGTCCGTCGTCTTGTACTTAAGTCGGCATTGTGGTTTTTGTATCTAATTCCGATGCAATATCTGTGTTTCATCGTCAATATGAAGGTCAGAGGGATACAGTAAACCTGAAGTGAAGCATCGGAATGTATAACTAGTGTCACAGGAATGGTTCGAAACATAGACAGTAAGAAGAGTCAGTTTCCTTGTACTTAAGTCGGCATTGTGCCTTTAGTATTTAATTCCGATGCAATTTCTGTGCTTCATCGTCTATAAGAAGGGCACAGGGATACAGTAAACCTGAAGTGAAGCATCGGAATCTATAACTAGTGTCACAGGAGTGGTTCAAAACATAAACGGTAAGAGGCGTCAGTTTTCTTGTACTGAAGTAGGCATTGTGCCTTTTGTATTTAATTCCGATGCAATTTCTGTGTTTCATCGTCAATAAGAAGGTCATACGGATACAGTAAACCTGAAGTGAAGCATCGGAATCTATAACTAGTGTCACAGGAATGGTTCAAATATAGACACTAAGAAGAGTCAGTTTTCTTGTGCTTAAGTCGGCATTGTGCCTTTTATATTTAATTACAATGCAATTTCTGTGTTTCATCGTCAATAAGAAGGTCAGACTGATACAGTATACCTGAAGTGAAGCATCGGAACTATAACTAGTCTCACAGGAATGGTTCAAAGCATAGACAGTAAGAAGAGTCGGTTTTCTTATACTTAAGTCGGCATTGTGCCTTTTGTATTTAATTCCGATTCAATTTCTGTGTTTCATCGTCAATAAGATGTTCAGAGGGTTACAGTAAACCTGAAGTGAAGCATCGGAATCTATAACTAGTGTCACAGGAATGGTTCAAAACATAGACAGTAAGAAGAGTCAGTTTTCTTGTACTTAAGTCGGCATTGTGCCTTTTCTATTTAATTCCGATGCACTTTCTGTGTTTCGTCGTTAATAAGAAGGGCCAAGGGATACAGTAAACCTTAAGTGAAGCATCGGAATCTAAAACCGGTCTCACAGGAAAGGTTCAAATCATAGACAGTAAGAAGAGCCAGTCTTCTTTTACTTGAGTCGGGATTGTGCATTTTGTATTTAATGCCGATGCAATTTCTGTGTTTCATCGTCAATACGAAGGTCAGAGGGATACAGTAAACCTGAAGTCAAGCATCGGAATCTATAACTAGTGTCACAGGAATGGTTCAAAACATAGACAGTAAGAAGAGTCAGATTTCTTGTACTTAAGTCGGCATTGTGCCTATTGTATTTAATGCCGATGAAATTTCTGTGTTTCATCGTCAATAAGAAGGTCAGAGGGACACAGTAACCCTGAAGTGAAGCACCGGAATCTATAACTAGTGTCACAGGTATGGTTCAAAATATAGACATTAAGTAGAATCAGTTTTCTTGACTTTAAGTCGGCATTGTGACTTTTCTATTTAATTCCGATGCAATTTCTGAGTTTCGTCGTCAATATGAAGGTCCAAGGGATACAGTAAACCTGAAGTCAAGCATCGGAATCTAAAGCTGGTCTCACAGGAAAGGTTCGAAACATAGACAGTAAGAAGAGCCAGTCTTCTTGTACTTGAGTGTGCATTGTGCCTTTTGTATTTAATTCCGATGCAATTTCTGTGTTTGATCGTCACTAAGAAGCTCAGAGGGATACAGTAAAACTGAAGTGAAGCATCGGAATGTATAACTAGTGTCACAGGATTGGTTCAAAGCATAGACAGAAAGAGGAGTCAGTTTTCTTGTACTTAAGTCGGCATTGTGCGTTTTTTATTTAATTCCGATGCAATTTCTGTGTTTCATCGTCAATAATAAGGTCGGAGGGATACAGTAAACCTGAAGTGATGCAACGGAATATATAACTAGTCTCACAGGAATGGTTCAAAACATAGACAGTAAGAAGAATCAGTTTTCATGTACTTAAGTCGGCATTGTGCCTTTTCAATTTAATCCCGATGAGTTTCTGTGTTTCGTCGTCAATAAGAAGGTCCAAGGGATATAGTAAACGTGAAGTGAAGCATTGGGATCTAAAACCGGTCACACAGGAAAAGTTCTAAACATAGACAGTAAGAAGAACCCGTCTTCTTGTACTTGAGTCGGCTTTGTGCTTTTCTATTTAATTCCGATGCAATTTCTGTGTTTCGTCGTCAATAAGAAGGTCAGAGAGATACAGTGAACATGAAGTGAAGCATTGGAATCAATAACTAGTGACACAGGAATGGTTAAAACCATAGACAGTAAGAAGAGTCAGTTTTCTTGTACTTAAGTCGGCATTGTGCCTTTTGTATTTAATTCCGATGCAATTTCTGCGTTTCATCGTCAATAAGAAGGTGAGAGGGATACAGTAAACCTGAAGTGAAGCATCGGAAACCATAACTAGTGTCACAGGAATGGTTCTAAACATAGGCAGTAAGAAAAGTCAGTTTTCTAGTACTTTAGTCGACATTGTGCCTTTTCTTTTTAATTCCGATGCAATTTCTGTGTTTCGTCGACAATATGCAGGTGCAAGAATTACAGTAAACCTGAAGTGAAGCATCGGAATCTAAAACCGGTCTCACAGGAAAGCTTCAAATCATAGACAGTAAGAAGAGCCAGTCTTCTTGTACTTGAGTCGGCATTGTGCCTTTTGTATTAAATTCCGGTGCAATTTCTGTGTTTCATCGTCAATAAGACGGTCAGAAGGATACAGTAAACCTGAGGTGAAGCATCGGAATCTATAACTAGTGTCACAGGAATGGTTCAAAACATAGACAGTAAGAAGAGTCAGTTTCCTTGTACTTAAGTCGGCATAGTGCCTTTAGTATTTAATTTCGATGCAATTTCTGTGTTTCATCGTCAATTAGAAGGTCAGAGGGATACAGTAAACCTGAAGTGAAGCATTGGAATCTATATCTAGTGTCACTGGATTGGTTCAGAACATAGACAGTATGAAGAGTCAGTCTTCTTGTACTTAAGTCGGCATTGTGCCTCTTGTATATAATTTCGTTAATATCTGTGTTTCATCGTCAATATGAAGGTCAGAGGGATACAGTAAACCTGAAGTGAAGCATCGGAATCTATAACTAGTGTCACAGGAATGGTTCAAAGCATAGACAGTAAGAAGAGCCAGTCCTCTTGTACTTGAGTCGGCATTGTGCCTTTTGTATTTAATTCCGATCCAATTTTTGTATTTCATCGTCAATAAGATGGTCGGAGGGATACAGTAAACCTGAAGTGAAGCATCGGAATCTATAACTAGTGTCACAGGAATGGTTCAAAACATAGACAGTAAGAAGAGTCAGTCATCTTGTACTTAAGTCGGCATTGTGCATTTTGTTTGTATTCCGATGCAATTTCTGAGTTTGATCGTCAATAAGAAGGTCAGAGGGCTCCAGTAAACCTGAAGTGGAGCATCGGAATCTATAACTAGTGTCACAGGAATGGTTCAAAACATAGACGGTAAGAAGAGTCAGATTTCTTGTACTTAAGTCGGCATTGTGCCTATTGTATTTAATGCCGATGAAATTTCTATGTTTCATCGTCAATAAGAAGGTCAGAGGGATACAGAAAACCTGAAGTGAAGCATCGGAATCTATAACTAGTGTCACAGGAATGGTTCAAAGCATAGACAGTAAGAAGAATCAGTTTTTTTATAATTAAGTCGGCATTGTGCCTTTTGTATTTAATTCGATGCAATTTCTGTGTTTCATCGTTAATAAGACGGTCAGAGTGATATAGCAAACCTAAAGTGAAGCATCGGAATCTATAACTAGTGTCACCGGAATGGTAAAAATATAGAAAGAAAGAGGAGTCAGGTTTCATGTATTTAAGTCGGCATTGTGCCTTATCTATATAATTCCGATGCAATTTCTGTGTTTCGTCGTCAATAAGAAGGGCCAAGGGATACAGTAAACCTGAAGTGAAGCATCGGAATCTTAAACCGTTCTCACAGGAAAGGTTCAAAACATAGACAGTAAGAAGAGCCAGTGTTCTTGTACTTGAGTCGGCATTGTGCCTTTTGTATTTAATTCCGATGCAATATCTGTGTTTCTTCGTCAATTAGAAGGTCAGAGGGTACAGTAACCCTGAAGTGAAACATCGGAATCTATAACTAGTGTCACAGGAATGGTTCAAAATATAGACATTAAGTAGAATCAGTTTTCTTGACTTTCAGTAGGCATTGTGCCTTTTCTATTTAATTCCGATGCAATTTCTGTGTTTCGTCGTCAATATGAAGGTCCAAGGGATACAGTAAACCTGAAGTCAAGCATCGGAATCTAAAGCTGGTCACACAGGAAAGGTTCGAAACATAGACAGTAAGAAGAGCCAGTCTTCTTGTACTTGAGTGTGCATTGTTCCTTTTGCATCTAATTCCGAGGCAATTTCTGTGTTTGATCGTCAGTAAGAAGCTCAGAGGGATACAGTAAAACTGAAGTGAAGCATCGGAATGTATAACTAGTGTCACAGGAATGGTTCAAAGCATAGACATAAAGAGGAGTCAGTTTTAATGTACTTAAGTCGGCATTGTGCCTTTTCTATTTAATCCCGATGAGTTTCTGTGTTTCGTCGTCAATAAGAAGGTCCAAGGGATTTAGTAAACCTGAAGTGAAGCATTGGAATCTAAAACCGGTCTCACAGGAAAGGTTCTAAACATAGACAGTAAGAAGAGCCCGTCTTCTAGTACTTGAGTCGGCATTGTGCTTTTCTATTTAATTCCGATGCAATTTCTGTGTTTCGTCGTCAATAGGGAGGTCAGAGAGATACAGTGAACATGAAGTGAAGCATCGGAATATATAACTAGTGACACAGCAATGGTTAAAACCATAGGCAGTAAGAAGAGTCAGTTTTCTTGTACTTAAGTCGGCATTGTGCCTTTTGTATTTAATTACGATGCAATTTCTGCGTTTCATCGTCAATAAGAAGGTGAGAGGGATACAGTAAACCTGAAGTAAAGCATCGGAATCTATAACTAGTGTCACAGGAATGGTTCTAAACATAGGCAGTAAGAAGAGTCAGTTTTCTAGTACTTAAGTCGGCATGGTGCCTTTTCTATTTAATTCCGATGCAATTTCTGTGTTTCGTCGTCAATATGAAGGTCCAAGGATTACAGTAAACCTGAAGTGAAGCATCGGAATCTGAAACCGGTCTCACAGGAAACCTTCAAATCATAGACAGTAAGAAGAGCCAGTCTTCTTGTACTTGAGTCGGCATTGTGCCTTTTGTATTAAATTCCGGTGCAATTTCTGTGTTTCATCGTCAATAAGACGGTCAGAAGGATACAGTAAACCTGAGGTGTAGCATCGGAATCTATAACTAGTGTCACAGGAATGGTTCAAACATAGACAGTAAGAAGAGTCAGTTTTCTTGTACATAAGTCGGCAATGTGCCTTTTGTATCCAATTCCGATGCAATTTCTGTGCTTCATCGTCAATAAGAAAGTCAGAGGGATACAGTAAACCTGAAGTGAAGCATCGGAATCTATAACTAGTGTCTCAGGAATGGTTCAGAACATAGACAGTAAGAAAGGTCCGTCTTCTTGTATTTAAGTCGGCATTGTGGTTTTTGTATCTAATCCCAATGCAATATCTGTGTTTCATCGTCAATATGAAGGTCAGAGGGATACAGTAAACCTGAAGTGATCATCGGACTCTATAACTAGTGTCACAGGAATGGTTCAAAACATAGACAGTAAGAAGAGCCAGTCCTCTTGTACTTGAGTCGGCATTGTGCCATTTGTATTTAATTCCGATGCAATTTTTGTGTTTCATCGTCAATAAGACGGTCGGAGGGATACAGTAAACCTGAAGTGAAGCATCGGAATCTATAACTAGTGTCACAGGAATGGTTCAAAACATAGAGAGTAAGAAGAGTCAGTCATTTTGTACTTAAGTCGGCATTGTGCCTTTTGTATTTAATACCAATGCAATTTCTGTGTTTCATCGTCAATAAGAAGATCAGAGGGATACAGTAAACCTGAAGTGAAGCATCGGAATCTATAACTAGGGTCACAGGAATGGTTCAAACATAGACAGTAAGAAGAGCCAGTTTTCTTGTACTTAAGGCGGCATTGTGCCTTTTGTATTCTATTCCGATGCAATTTCTGTGTTTCGTCGTCAATAAGAAGGTCAGATGGATGCAGTAAACCTGAAGTGAAGTATCGGAATCTATAACTAGTGCCACAGGAATGGTTCGAAGCATAGACTGTAAGAAGAGTCAGTTTTCTTGTACATAAGTAGGCATTGTGCCACTTGTATTTAATTCCGATGCAATATCTGTTCTTCATCGTCAAAAAGAAGGTCAGAGGGATACAGTAAACCTAAAGTGAAGCATCGGAATCTATAACTAGTGTCACAGGAATGGTTAAAATATAGATAGGAAGGAGAGTCAGTTTTCTTCTACTTACGTTGGCATTGTGCCTTTTGTATTTAGTTCCGATGCAATATCTGTGTTTCATCGTCAATAAGAATGTCAGAGGGATACAGTAAACCTGAAGCGAGGCATCGGAATCTATAACTAGTGTCACAGGAATGGTTCAAAACATAGACAGTAAGAAGAGTCAGTCTTCTTGTACTTAAGTCGGCATTGTGCGTTTTGTATTTAATTCCGATGCAATTTCTGTGTTTCATCGTCAATACGATGTTCAGAGGGTTACAGTAAACCTGAAGTGAAGCATTGGAATCTATAACTAGTGTCACAGGAATGGTTCAAAGCTTAGACAGTAAGAAGAGTCAGTTTACTTGTAATTAAGCCGGCATTGTGCCTTTTTTATTTAATTCCGATGCAATTTCTGTGTTTAGTCGTCAATAAGAAGGTCCAAGGGATTCAGTAAACCTGAAGTGAAGCATCGGAATCTAAAACCGGTCTCACTGGAAAGCTTCAAAACATAGACAGTAAGAAGAGCCAGTCTTCTTGTACTTGAGTCGGCATTGTGAGTTTTTTTTTAATTCCGATGCAATTTCTGTGTTACATCGTCAATAAGACGGTCAGAGGGAAACAGCAAACCTGAAGTGAAGCATCGGAATCTATAACTAG
This sequence comes from Schistocerca americana, assembly GCF_021461395.2. Taxonomy (NCBI): domain Eukaryota; kingdom Metazoa; phylum Arthropoda; class Insecta; order Orthoptera; family Acrididae; genus Schistocerca; species Schistocerca americana. The sequence goes on from NC_060123.1 coordinate 765,973,179, forward strand.
TGTCACAGGAATGGTTCAAAACATAGACAGTAAGAAGAGTCAGTTTACTTGTACTTAAGTCGACATTGTGCCTTTTGTATTCAATTCCGATGAAATTTCTGTGTTTCAACGTCAATAAGAAGGTCAGAGGGATACAGTAAACCTGAAGTGAAGCATCGGAATCTGTAACTATTGTTACAGAAATGCTTCAAAGCATAGACAGTAAGAAGAGTCAGTTTTCTTGTACTTAAGTCGGCATTGTGCCTTTTTTATTTAATTCCGATGCAATTTCTGTGTTTAGTCGTCAATAAGAAGGTCCAAGGGATTCAGTAAACCTGAAGTGAAGCATCGGAATCTAAAACCGGTCTCACTGGAAAGCTTCAAAACATAGACAGTAAGAAGATCCAGTCTTCTTGTACTTGAGTCGGCATTGTGAGTTTTTTTTAAATTCCGATGCAATTTCTGTGTTACATCGTCAATAAGACGGTCAGAGGGAAACAGCAAACCTGAAGTGAAGCATCGGAATCTATAACTAGTGTCACAGGAATGGTTCAAAACATAGACAGTAAGAAGAGTCAGTTTTCTTGTACTAAAGTCGGCATTGTGCCTTTTCTATTTAATTCCGATGCACTTTCTGCGTTTCGTCGTTAATAAGAAGGGCCAAGGCATACAGTAAACCTTAAGTGTAGCATCGGAATCTAAAACCAGTCTCACAGGAAAGGTTCAAATCATAGACAGTAAGAAGAGCTAGTCTTCTTGTACTTGAGTCGGCATTGTGCCTTTTGTATTTAATGCCGATGAAATTTCTGTGTTTCATCGTCAATAAGAAGGTCAGAGGGAAACAGTAAACCTGAAGTCAAGCATCGGAATCTATAACTAGTGGCACAGGAATGGTTCAAAACATAGACAGTAAGAAGAGTCAGTTTTCTTGTACTTAAGTCGGCATTGTGCCTTTTGTATTTAATTCCGATGCAATTTCTGTGTTTCATCGTCAATAAGAAGGTCAGAGGGATACAGTAAACCCTGAAGTGATGCATCGGAATCTATAACTAGTGTCACAGGAATGGTTCAAAACATAGACAGTAAGAAGAGTCAGTCTTCTTGTACTTAAGTCGGCATTGTGCCTTTTGTGTTTAATTAAGATGCAATTTCTCTGTTTCATCGTCAATAAGAGGGTCAGAGGAATACAGTAAACCTGAAGTGAAGCATCGGAATCTGTAACTAGTGTCACTGGAATGGTTCAAAACATAGACAGTACGAAGAGTCAGTCTTCTTGTACTTAAGTCGGCATTGTGCCTCTTGCATATAATTCCGATGCAATTTCCTGTGTTTCATCGTCAATATGAAGGTCAGAGGGATACAGTAAACCTGAAGTGAAGCATCGGAATCTATAACTAGTGTCACAGGAATGGTTTAAAACATTGACAGTAAGAAGAGTCAGTCATTTTGTACTTAAGTCGGCATTGTGCGTTTTGTATTTAATTCCGATGCAATTTCTGTGTTTCATCGTCAATAAGAAGGTCAGAGGGATACAGTAAACCCTGAAGTGATGCATCGGAATCTATAACTAGTGTCACAGGAATGGTTCAAAACATAGACAGTAAGAAGAGTCAGTTTTCTTGTACTTAAGTCGGCATTGTGCCTTTTCTATTTAATTCCGATGCACTTTCTATGTTTCGTCGTCCATAAGAAGGGCCAATGGATACAGTAAACCTGAAGGAAGCATCGGAATCTAAAACCGGTCTCACAGGGAAGGTCAAATCATAGACAGTAAGAACAGCCTGTCTTCTTGTTCTTGAGTTGGCATTGTGCCTTTTGTGTTATTTTCCGATGCAATCTCTGTGTTTCATCGTCAATAAGAAGGTCATAGGCATAAAGTAAACCTGAAGTGAAGCATCGGAATCACTAGTGTCACAGGAATGGTTCAAAACATAGTCAGTAAGAAGAGTCAGTTTTCTTGTACTTAAGTCGGCATTGTGCCCTTTGTGTTTAATTAAGATGCAATTTCTGTGTTTCATCGTCAATAAGAGGGTCAGAGGGATACAGTAAACCTGAAGTGAAGCATCGGAATCTGTAACTAGTATCACTGGAATGGTTCAAACATAGACAGTAAGAAGAGTCAGTCTTCTTGTACTTAAGTCGGCATTGTGGCTCTTGTATATAATTCCGATGCAATTTCTGTGTTTCGTCGTCAATATGAAGGTCAGAGGGATACAGGAAACCTGAAGTGAAGCATCGCAATCTATAACTAGTGTCATAGGAATGGTTCAAAGCATAGACAGTAAGAAGAGTTAGTTTTCTTGTACCTAAGTCGACATTGTGCCTTTCGTATTTAATTTCGATAAAATTTCTGTGTGTCATCGTAAATACGTAGATCAGAGGGATACACTAAACCTGAAGTGAAGCATCGGAATCTATAACTAGTGTCACAGGAATGGATCAAAACATAGACAGTAAGTAGAGTCAGTTTACTTGTACACAAGTCGGCATTGTAATTTTTTTTTTTAATTCCGATGCAATTTCTGTGTTTCATCGTCAATATGAAGGTCAGAGGGATACAGTAAAGCTGAAGAGAAGCATCGGAATCTATAACTAGTGTCACAGGAATGGTTCAAAACATAGACAGTAAGAAGAGTCAGTCTTCTTGTACTTAAGTCGGCATTGCGCGTTTTGTATTTAATTCCGATGCAATTTCTGTGTTTCATCGTCAATAAGATGTTCAGAGGGTTACAGTAAACCTGAAGAGAAGCATCGGAATCTATAACAAGTGTCACAGGAATGCTTCAAAATATAGACAGTAAGATGAGTCAGTTTACTTGTACTTAAGTCGACATTGCACCTTTTGTATTTTATTCCGATGCAAATTCTGTGTTTCATCGTCAATAAGAAGGTCAGAGGGATACAGTAAACCTGAAGTGAACCATTGGAACCTGTAACTAGTGTCACAGGAATGCTTCAAAGCATAGACAATAAGAAGAGTCAGTTTTCTTATAATTAAGTCGGCATTGTGCCTTTTGTATTTAATTCCGATGCAATTTCTGTGTTTCATCGTCAATAAGAAGGTCAGAGGGATACAGTAAACCCTGAAGTGATGCATCGGAATCTATAACTAGTGTCACAGGAATGGTTCAAAACATTGACAGTAAGAATAGCCAGTCTTCTTGTACTTGAGTCGGCATTGTGCCTTTTGTATTTAATCCCGATGCAATTTCTGTGTTTCATCGTCAATGTGAAGGTCAGAGGGATACAGTAAACCTGAAGTGAAACATCGCAATCTATAACTAGTGTCATAGGAATGGTTCATAACATAGACAGTAAGAAGAGTCAGTTTTCTTGTACTTAAGTCGGCATTGTGCCTTTCGTATTTCATTCCGATAAAATTTCTGTGTGTCATCGTAAATACGTAGATCAGAGGGATACACTAAACCTGAAGTGAAGCATCGGAATCTATAACTAGTGTCACAGGAATGGATCAAAGCATAGACAGTAAGAAGAGTCAGTTTACTTGTACACAAGTCGGCATTGCGATTTTTTTATTTAATTCCCATGCAATTTCTGTGTTTCATCGTCAATATGAAGGTCAGAGGGATACAGTAAAGCTGAAGTGAAGCATCGGAATCTATAACTAGTGTCACAGGAATGGTTCAAAACATAGACAGTAAGAAGAGTCAGTCTTCTTGTACTTAAGTCGGCATAGTGCGTTTTGTATTTAATTCCGATGCAATTTCTGTGTTTCATCGTCAATAAGATGTTCAGAGGGTTACAGTAAACCTGAAGAGAAGCATCGGAATCTATAACAAGTGTCACAGGAATGCTTCAAAATATAGACAGTAAGAAGAGTCAGTTTACTTGTACTTAAGTCGACATTGCACCTTTTGTATTTTATTCCGATGCAAATTCTGTGTTTCATCGTCAATAAGAAGGTCAGAGGGATACAGTAAACCTGAAGTGAACCATCGGAACCTGTAACTAGTGTCACGGGAATGCTTCAAAGCATAGACAATAAGAAGAGTCAGTTTTCTTGTACTTAAGTCGGCATTGTGCCTTCTGTATTTAATTCCGATGCAATTTCTGTGTTTCGTCGTCAATAAGAAGGTCCAAGGGATTCAGTAAACCTGAAGTGAAGCATCGGAATCTAAAACCGGTCTCACTGGAAAGCGTCAAAACATAGACAGTAAGAAGAGCCAGTCATCTTGTACTTGAGTCGGCATTGTGAGTTTTTTTTTAATTCCGATGCAATTTCTGTGTTACATCGTCAATAAGACGGTCAGAGGGATACAGCAAACCTGAAGTGAAGCATCGGAACCTATAACTAGTGTCACACGAATGGTTCAAAACATAGACAGTAAGAAGAGTCTTTTTTCTTGTACTTAAGTCGGCATTGTGCCTTTTGTGTTTAATTAAGATGCAATTTCTGTGTTTCAATGTCAATAAGAGGGTCAGCGGGATACAGTAAACCTGAAGTGAAGCATCGGAATCTGTAACTAGTGTCACTGGAAAGGTTCAAACATAGACAGTAAGAAGAGTCAGTCTTCTTGTACTTAAGTTGGCATTGTGCCTCTTGTATATAATTCCGATGCAATTTCTGTGTTTCGTCGTCAATATGAAGGTCAGAGGGATACAGTAAACCTGAAGTGAAGCATCGGAATCTATAACTAGTGTCACAGGAATGGTTCAAAACATTGACAGTAAGAATAGCCAGTCTTCTTGTACTTGAGTCGGCATTGTGCCTTTTGTATTTAATTCCGATGCAATTTCTGTGTTTCATCGTCAATAAGACGGTCGGAGGGATACAGTAAACCTGAAGTGAAGCATCGGAATCTATAACTAGTGTCACAGGAATGGTTCAAAACATAGAGAGTAAGAAGAGTCAGTCATTTTGTACTTAAGTCGGCATTGTGCCTTTTGTATTTAATTCCAATGCAATTTCTGTGTTTTGTCGTCAATAAGAAGGTCAGAGGGATACAGTAAACCTGAAGTGAAGCATCGGAGTCTATAGCTAGTGCCACAGGAATGGTTCAAAGCATAGACTGTAAGAAGAGTCAGTTTTATTATAATGAAGTCGGCAATGTGCCTTTTGTATTTATTTCCCATGCAATTTCTGTGTTTCATCGTCAATAAGACGGTCAGAGTGGTACAGCAAACCTGAAGTGAAGCATCGGAATCTATTACTAGTGTCACAGCAATGGTTCAAAACATAGACAGTAAGAGGAGTCAGTTTTCTTGTATTTAAGTCGGCATTGTGCGTTTTCTATATAATTCCGATGCAATATCTGTGCTACGTCGTCAATACGAAGGGCCAAGGGGTACAGTAAACCTGAAGTGAAGCATCTTAATCTAAAACCGGACTCACAGGAAAGGTTCAAAATATAGACAGTAAGAAGAGCCAGTCTTCTTGTACTTGTGTCGTCATTGTGCCTTTTGTATTTAATTCCGATGCAATTTCAGTGTTTCAACGTCAATAAGAAGGTCAGAGGGATACAGTAAACCTGAAGTGAAGAATCGGAATCTATAACTAGTGTCACAGGAATGGTTCAAAACATAGACATAAGGAAGAATCAGTTTTCTTGACCTTAAGTCGGCATTGTGCCTTTTCTATTTAATTCCGATGCAATTTCTGTGTTTCGTCGTCAATATGAGGGTCCAAGGGATACAGTCATCCTGAAGTCAAGCATCGGAATCTAAAACTGGTCTCACAGGAAAGGTTCAAAACATAGACAGTAAGAAGAGCCAGTCTTCTTGTACTTGAGTGTGCATTGTGCCTTTTGTATTTAATTCCGATGCAATTTCTGTGTTTGTTCGTCAATAAGAAGCTCAGAGGGATACTGTAAACCTGAAGTGAAGCATCGGAATCTGTAACTAGTGTCACAGGAATGGATCAAAACATAGACAGTAAGAAGAGTCAGTTTACTTGTACACAAGTCGGCATTGTGATTTTTTTATGTAATTCCGATGCAATTTCTGTGTTTCATCGTCAATATGAAGGTCAGAGGGATACAGTAAAGCTGAAGTGAAGCATCGGAATCTATAACTAGTGTCACAGGAATGGTTCAAAACATAGACAGTAAGAAGAGTCAGTCTTCTTGTACTTAAGTCGGCATTGTGCGTTTTGTATTTAACTCCGATGCAATTTCTGTGTTTCATCGTCAATAAGATGTTCAGAGGGTTACAGTAAACCTGAAGAGAAGCATCGGAATCTATAACAAGTGTCACAGGAATGCTTCAAAATATAGACAGTAAGAAGAGTCAGTTTACTTGTACTTAAGTCGACATTGCACCTTTTGTATTTTATTCCGATGCAAATTCTGTGTTTCATCGTCAATAAGAAGGTCAGAGGGATACAGTAAACCTGAAGTGAACCATCGGAACCTGTAACTAGTGTCACAGGAATGCTTCAAAGCATAGACCCGAAGAAGAGTCAGTTATCTTGTACTTAAGTCGGCATTGTGCCTTTTGTATTTAATTCCGATGCAATTTCTGTGTTTCGTCGTCAATAAGTAGGTCCAAGGGATTCAGTAAACCTGAAGTGAAGCAACGGAATCTAAAACCGGTCTCACTGGAAAGCGGCAAAACATAGACAGTAAGAAGAGCCAATCATCTTGTACTTGAGTCGGCATTGTGAGTTTTTTTTTAATTCCGATGCAATTTCTGTGTTACATCGTCAATAAGACGGTCAGAGGGATACAGCAAACCTGAAGTGAATCATCGGAACCTATAACTAGTGTCACAGGAATGGTTCAAAACATAGACAGTAAGAAGAGTCTTTTTTCTTGTACTTAAGTCGGCATTGTGCCTTTTGTGTTTAATTAAGATGCAATTTCTGTGTTTCATCGTCAATAAGAGGGTCAGAGGGATACAGTAAACCTGAAGTGAAGCATCGGAATCTGTAACTAGTGTCACTGGAATGGTTCAAACATAGACAGTAAGAAGAGTCAGTCTTCTTGTACTTAAGTCGGCATTGTGCCTCTTGTATATAATTCCGATGCAATTTCTGTGTTTCGTCGTCAATATGAAGGTCAGAGGGATACAGTAAACCTGAAGTGAAGCATCGGAATCTATAACTAGTGTCACAGGAATGGTTCAAAACATAGAGAGTAAGAAGAGTCAGTCACTTTGTACTTAAGTCGGCATTGTGCCTTTTGTATTTAATTCCGATGCAATTTCTGTGTTTCAACGTCAATAAGAAGGTCAGAGGGATACAGTAAACCTGAAGTGAAGCATCGGAATCTATAACTAGTGTCACAGGAATGGTTCAAATCATGGACATTAAGAAGAATCAGTTTTCTTGACCTTAAGTCGGCATTGTGCCTTTTCTATTTAATTCCGATGCAATTTCTGTGTTTCTTCGTCAATATGAAGGTCCAAGGGATACAGTAAACCTGAAGTCAAGCATCGGAATCTAAAAGTGGTCTCACAGGAAAGGTTCAAAACATAGACAGTAAGAAGAGCCAGTCTTCTTGTACTTGAGTGTGCATTGTGCCTTTTGTATTTAATTCCGATGCAATTTCTGTGTTTGTTCGTCAATAAGAAGCTCAGAGGGATACTGTAAACCTGAAGTGAAGCATCGGAATCTAAAACCGGACTCACAGCAAAGGTTCAATACATAGACAGTAAGAAGAGCCAGTCTTCTTGTATTTAAGTCGGCATTGTGCGTTTTGTATTTAACTCCGATGCAATTTCTGTGTTTCATCGTCAATAAGATGTTCAGAGGGTTACAGTAAACCTGAAGAGAAGCATCGGAATCTATAACAAGTGTCACAGGAATGCTTCAAAATATAGCCAGTAAGAAGAGTCAGTTTACATGTACTTAAGTCGTCATTGCACCTTTTGTATTTTATTCCGATGCAAATTCTGTGTTTCATCGTCAATAAGAAGGTCAGAGGGATACAGTAAACCTGAAGTGAACCATCGGAACCTGTAACTAGTGTCACAGGAATGCTTCAAAGCATAGACACTAAGAAGAGTCAGTTTTCTTGTACTTAAGTCGGCATTGTGCCTTTTGTATTTAATTCCGATGCAATTTCTGTGTTTCGTCGTCAATAAGTAGGTCCAAGGGATTCAGTAAACCTGAAGTGAAGCATCGGAATCTAAAACCGGTCTCACTGGAAAGCGTCAAAACATAGACAGTAAGAAGAGCCAGTCATCTTGTACTTGAGTCGGCATTGTGAGTTTTTTTTAAATTCCGATGCAATTTCTGTGTTACATCGTCAATAAGAGGGTCAGAGGGATACAGTAAACCTGAAGTGAAGCATCGGAATCTGTAACTAGTGTCACTGGAATGGTTCAAACATAGACAGTAAGAAGAGTCAGTCTTCTTGTACTTAAGTCGGCATTGTGCCTCTTGTATATAATTCCGATGCAATTTCTGTGTTTCGTCGTCAATATGAAGGTCAGAGGGATACAGTAAACCTGAAGTGAAGCATCGGAATCTATAACTAGTGTCACAGGAATGGTTCAAAACATTGACAGTAAGAATAGCCAGTCTTCTTGCACTTGAGTCGGCATTGTGCCTTTTGTATTTAATTCCGATGCAATTTCTGTGTTTCATCGTCAATAAGACGGTCAGAGTGGTACAGCAAACCTGAAGTGAAGCATCGGAATCTATAACTAGTGTCACAGCAATGGTTCAAAACATAGACAGTAGGAGGAGTCAGTTTTCTTGTATTTAGGTCGGCATTGTGCGTTTTCTATATAATTCCGATGCAATATCTGTGCTACGTCGTCAATACGAAGGGCCAAGGGGTACAGTAAACCTGAAGTGAAGCATCTGAATCTAAAACCGGACTCACAGGAAAGGTTCAAAATATAGACAGTAAGAACAGCCAGTCTTCTTGTACTTGAGTCGTCATTGTGCCTTTTGTATTTAATTCCGATGCAAATTCTGTGTTTCATCGTCAATAAGAAGGTCAGAGGGATACAGTAAACCTGAAGTGAAGCATCAGAATCTATAACTAGTGTCACAGGAATGGTTAGAAGCATAGAGAGTAGGAAGAGCCAGTTTTCATGTACTTATGTCGGCATTATGCCTTTTGTATTTAATTCCGATGCAATTTCTGTGTTTCAGCGTCAATAAGAAGGTCAGAGGGATACAGTAAATCTGAAGTGAAGCATCGGAATCTATAACTAGTGTCAAAGGAGATGTGCAAAACAGAGAAAGTAAGAAGAGTCAGATTTCTTGTACTTAAGTCGGCATTGTGCCTTTTGTATTTAATGCCGATTACATTTCTGTGTTTCATCGTCAATAAGAAGGTCAGAGGGATACAGTGAACCTGAAGTGAAGCATCGGAACCTATAACTAGTGTCACAGGAATGGTTCAAAACATAGACAGTAAGAAGAGTCAGTTTTCTTTTACTTAAGTCGGCATTGTGCCTTTCGTATTTAATTCCGATGCAATTTCTGTGTTTCATCGTCAATGAGAAGGTCAGAGGGATACAGTAAACCTGAAGTGAAGCATCGGAATCTATAACTAGTGTCAAAGGAGATGTTCAAAACATGGACAGTAAGAAGAGTCAGATTTCTTGTACTTAAGTCGGCATTGTGCCTTTTGTATTTAATGCCGACTAAATTTTTGTGTTTCATCGTCAATAAGAAGGTCAGAGGGATACAGTAAACCTGAAGTGAAGCATCGGAATCGACAACCTGTCTCACAGGAAAGGTTAAAACATAGACAGTAAGAAGAGGCAGTCTTCTTGTACTTGAGTCGGCATTGTGCCTTTTGTATTTAATTCCGATGCAATTTCAGTGCTTCATCGTCAATAAGAAAGTAAGAGGGATACAGTAAACCTGAAGTGAAGCATCGGAATCTACAACTAGTGTCACAGGAGTGGTTCAAAACACAAACAGTAAGAAGTGTCAGTTTTCTTGTACTTAAGTCGGCATTGTGCCTTTTGCATTTAATTCCGAGGCAATTACTGTGTTTCATCGTCAATAAGAAGGTCAGAGGGATACAGTAAACCTGAAGAGAAGCATCGGAATCTATAACTAGTGTCAAAGGAGATGTTCAAAACATAGACAGTAAGAAGAGTCAGATTTCTTGTACTTAAGTCGGCATTGTGCCTTTTGTATTTAATGCCGACTAAATTTTTGTGTTTCATCGTCAATAAGAAGGTCAGAGGGATACAGTAAACCTGAAGTGAAGCATCGCAATCTGTAACTAGTGTCACAGGAATGGTCCAAAACATAGACAGTAAGAAGAGTCAGTTTTCTTTTACTTAAGTCGGCATTGTGCCTTTCGTATTTAATTCCGATGCAATTTCTGTGTTTCATCGTCAATAAGAACGTCAGAGGGATACAGTATTCCTGAAGTGAGGCATTGGAATCTATAACTAGTGTCACAGGAATGGTACAAAACATAGGCAATAAGAAGAATTAATTTTCTTGTACTTAAGTCGGCATTGTGGCTTTTGTATATAATTCCGATGCAATTTCTATGTTTCATCGACAGTAAGAAGGTCAGAGGGATACAGTGAACCTGAAGTGAAGCATCGGAATCTGTAACTAGTGTCACAGGAATGGTTCAAAACATAGACAGTAAGAAGAGTCAGTCTTCTTGTACTTAAGTCGGCATTGTGCCTTTGGTATTCAATTCCGATGCAATTTCTCTGTTTCATCGTCAATACGAAGGTCAGAGGGTTACAGTAAACCTGAAGTGAAGCATCGGAATCTATAACTAGTGTCACACAAATGGTTCAAATCATAGAGAGTAAGAAGAGTCAGTTCACTTGTACTTAAGTCGGCATTGTGCCTTTTGTATTTAATTCCGATGTAATTTCGGTGTTTCATCGTCAATAAGAAGGTCAGAAGGATACAGTAAACCTGAAGTGAAGCATCGGAATCTATAACTAGTGTCACAGCAATGGTTCAAAACATAGACAGTAAGAGGAGTCAGTTTTCTTGTATTTAAGTCGGCATTGTGCGTTTTCTATATAATTCCGATGCAATATCTGTGCTACGTCGTCAATACGAAGGGCCAAGGGGTACAGTAAACCTGAAGTGAAGCATCTGAATCTAAAACCGGACTCACAGGAAAGGTTCAAAATATAGACAGTAAGAAGAGCCAGTCTTCTTGTACTTGAGTGGGCATTGTGCCTTTTGTATTTAATTCCGATGCAATTTCAGTGTTTCATCGTCAGTAAGAAAGTAAGAGGGATACAGTAAACCTGAAGTGAAGCATCGGAATCTACAATTAGTGTCACAGGAGTGGTTCAAAACACAAACAGTAAGAAGTGTCAGTTTTCTTGTACTTAAGTCGGCATTGTGCCTTTTGTATTTAATTCCGAGGCAATTACTGTGTTTCATCGTCAATAAGAAGGTCAGAGGGATACAGTAAACCTGAAGAGAAGCATCGGAATCTATAACTAGTGTCAAAGGAGATGTTCAAAACATAGACAGTAAGAAGAGTCAGATTTCTTGTACTTAAGTCGGCATTGTGCCTTTTGTATTTAATGCCGACTAAATTTTTGTGTTTCATCGTCAATAAGAAGGTCAGAGGGATACAGTAAACCTGAAGTAAAGCATCGGAATCAGTAACTAGTGTCACAGGAATGGTCCAAAACATAGACAGTAAGAAGAGTCAGTTTTCTTTTACTTAAGTCGGCATTGTGCCTTTCATATTTAATTCCAATGCAATTTCTGTGTTTCATCGTCAATAAGAACGTCAGAGGGATACAGTATTCCTGAAGTGAGGCATTGGAATCTATAACTAGTGTCACAGGAATGGTTCAAAACATAGGCAATAAGAAGAATTAATTTTCTTGTACTTAAGTCGGCATTGTGGCTTTTGTATATAATTCCGATGCAATTTCTATGTTTCATCGACAATAAGAAGGTCAGAGGGATACAGTGAACCTGAAGTGAAGCATCGGAATCTGTAACTAGTGTCACAGGAATGGTTCAAAACATAGACAGTAAGAAGAGTCAGTCTTCTTGTACTTAAGTCGGCATTGTGCCTTTGGTATTCAATTCCGATGCAATTTCTCTGTTTCATCGTCAATACGAAGGTCAGAGGGTTACAGTAAACCTGAAGTGAAGCATCGGAATCTATAACTAGTGTCACACAAATGGTTCAAATCATAGAGAGTAAGAAGAGTCAGTTCACTTGTACTTAAGTCGGCATTGTGCCTTTTGTATTTAATTCCGATGTAATTTCGGTGTTTCATCGTCAATAAGAAGGTCAGAAGGATACAGTAAACCTGAAGTGAAGCATCGGAATCTATAACTAGTGTCACAGCAATGGTTCAAAACATAGACAGTAAGAGGAGTCAGTTTTCTTGTATTTAAGTCAGCATTGTGCGTTTTCTATATAATTCCGATGCAATATCTGTGCTACGTCGTCAATACGAAGGGCCAAGGGGTACAGTAAACCTGAAGTGAAGCATCTGAATCTAAAACCGGACTCACAGGAAAGGTTTAAAATATAGACAGTAAGAAGAGCCAGTCTTCTTGTACTTGAGTCGTCATTGTGCTTTTTTTATTTAATTCCGATGCAATTTCTGTGTTTCAACGTCAATAAGAAGGTCAGAGGGATACAGTAAACCTGAAGTGAAGCATCGGAATCTATAATTAGTGTCACAGGAATGGTTCAAAACATGGACATTAAGAAGAATCAGTTTTCTTGACCTTAAGTCGGCATTGTGCCTTTTCTATTTAATTCCGATGCAATTTCTGTGTTTCGTCGTCAATATGAAGGTCCAAGAGATACAGTAAACCTGAAGTCAAGCATCGGAATCTAAAACTGGTCTCACAGGAAAGGTTCAAAACATAGACAGTAAGAAGAGCCAGTCTTCTTGTACTTGAGTGTGCATTGTGCCTTTTGTATTTAATTCCGATGCAATTTCTGTGTTTGTTCGTCAATAAGAAGCTCAGAGGGATACTGTAAACCTGAAGTGAAGCATCGGAATCTAAAACCGGACTCACAGCAAAGGTTCAATACATAGACAGTAAGAAGAGCCAGTCTTCTTGTACTTGAACCGGCATTGTGCTTTTCTATTTATTTCCGCAACAATTTCTGTGTTTCGTCGTCAATAAGAAGGTCCAAGGGATATAGTAAACCTGAAGTGAAGCATTGGAATCTAGAACCGGTCTCACAGGAAAGGTTCAAAACATAGACAGTAAGAAGAGCCAGTCTTCTTGTACTTGAGTCGTCATTGTGCCTTTTGTATTTAATTCCGATGCAATTTCTGTGTTTATCGTCAATAAGAAGGTCAGAGGGATACAGTAAACCTGAAGTGAAGCTTCGGAATCTATAACTAGTGTCACAGGAATATTTCAAAACATAGACAGTAAGAAGAGCAAGTCTTCTTGTACTTGAGTCGTCATTGTGCCTTTTGTATTTAATTCCGATGCAAATTCTGTGTTTCATCGTCAATAAGAAGGTCAGAGGGATACAGTAAACCTGAAGTGAAGCATCGGAATCTATAACTAGTGTCACAGGAATGGTTAAAAGCATAGAGAGTAGGAAGAGCCAGTTTTCATGTACTTATGTCGGCATTATGCTTTTTGTATTTAATTCCGGTGCAATTTCTGTGTTTCATCGTCACTAAGAAGGTCAGGGGGATACGGTAAATCTGAAGTGAAGCATCGGAATCTATAACTAGTGTCAAAGGAGATGTGCAAAACAGAGACAGTAAGAAGAGTCAGATTTCTTGTACTTAAGTCGGCATTGTGCCTTTTGTATTTAATGCCGATTAAATTTCTGTGTTTCATCGCCAATAAGAAGGTCAGAGGGATACAGTGAACCTGAAGTGAAGCATCGGAACCTATAACTAGTGTCACAGGAATGGTTCAAAACATAGACAGTAAGAAGAGCCAGTCTTCTTGTACTTGAGTCGGCATTGTGCCTTTTGTATTTAATTCCGATGCAATTTAAGTGTTTCATCGTCAATAAGAAAGTAAGAGGGATACAGTAAACTTGAAGTGAAGCATCGGAATCTACAACTAGTGTCACAGGAGTGGTTCAAAACACAAACAGTAAGAAGCGTCAGTTTTCTTGTACTTCAGTCGGCATTGTGCCATTTGTATTTAATTCCGAGGCAATATCTGCGTTTCATCGTCAATAAGAAGGTCAGAGGGATATAGTAAACCTGAAGTGAAACATCGGAATCTATAACTAGTGTCAAAGGAGATGTTCAAAACATAGACAGTAAGAAGAGTCAGTTTTCTTTTACTTAAGTCGGCATTGTGCCTTTCGTATTTAATTCCGATGCAATTTCTGTGTTTCATCGTCAATAAGAACGTCAGAGGGATACAGTATTCCTGAAGTGAGGCATCGGAATCTATAACTAGTGTCACAGGAATGGTTCAAAACATAGGCAATAAGAAGAATTAATTTTCTTGTATTTAAGTCGGCATTGTGGCTTTTGTATATAATTCCGATGCAATTTCTATGTTTCATCGACAATAAGAAGGTCAGAGGGATACAGTGAACCTGAAGTGAAGCATCGGAATCTGTAACTAGTGTCACAGGAATGGTTCAAAACATAGACAGTAAGAAGAGTCAGTCTTCTTGTACTTAAGTCGGCATTGTGCCTTTGGTATTCAATTCCGATGCAATTTCTCTGTTTCATCGTCAATACGAAGGTCAGAGGGTTACAGTAAACCTGAAGTGAAGCATCGGAATCTATAACTAGTGTCACACAAATGGTTCAAATCATAGAGAGTAAGAAGAGTCAGTTTACTTGTACTTAAGTCGGCATTGTGCCTTTTGTATTTAATTCCGATGTAATTTCGGTGTTTCATCGTCAATAAGAAGGTCAGAAGGATACAGTAAACCTGAAGTGAAGCATCGGAGTCTATAACTAGTGCCACAGGAATGGTTCAAAGCATAGACAGTAAGAAGAGTCAGTTTTATTATAATGAAGTCGGCATTGTGCCTTTTGTATTTAATTCCGATGCAATATCTGTGTTTCATCGTCAATAAGACGGTCAGAGTGATACAGCAAACCTGAAGTGAAGCATCGGAATCTATAACTAGTGTCACAGCAATGGTTCAAAACATAGATAGTAAGAGGAGTCAGTTTTCTTGTATTTAAGTCGGCATTGTGCCTTTTCTATATAATTCCGATGCAATATCTGTGTTACGTCGTCAATAAGAAGGGCCAAGTGGTACATTAAACCTGAAGTGAAGCATCTGAATCTAAAACCGGACTCACAGGAAAGGTTCAAAATATAGACAGTAAGAAGAGCCAGTCTTCTTGTACTTGAGTCGTCATTGTGCCTTTTCTATTTAATTCCGATGCAGTTTCTGTGTTTCGTTGTCAATAAGAAGGTCCAAGGGATATAGTAAACCTGAAGTGAAGCATTGGAATCTAGAACTGGTCTCACAGGAAAGGTTCAAAACATAGACAGTAAGAAGAGCCAGTCTTCTTGTACTTAAGTCGGCATTGTGCTTTTCTATTTAATTCGGATGCAATTTCTGTGTTTAATCGTCAATAAGGAGGTCAGAGGGATACAGCGAACCTGAAGTGAAGCATCGGAATCTATAACTAGTGTCACAGGTATGGTTAAAACTATAGACAGTAAGCAGAGTCGGTTTTCTTGTACTTAAGACGGCATTGTGCATTTTCTGTGTAATTCCGATGCAATTTCTGTGTTTCATCATCAATTAGAGGGTCGGAGGGATACAGTAAACCTGAAGTGAAGCATCGGAATCTATAACTAGTGTCACAGGAATGGATCAAAGCATAGACAGTAAGAAGAGTCAGTTTTCTTGTACTTAAGTCGGCATTGTGCCTTTTGTATTTAATTCCTAGGCAAATTCTGTGTTTCATCGTCAATAAGAAGGTCAGAGGGATACAGTGAACCTGAAGTGAAGCATCGGAACCTATAACTAGTGTCACAGGAATGATTCAAAACACAGACAGTAAGAAGAGTCAGTTTCCTTGTACTTAAGTCGGCATTGTGCCTTTTGTATTTAATTCCGATGCAATTTCAGTGTTTCATCGTCAATAAGGTCAGAGGGATACAGTAAACCTGAGATGAAGCATCGGAATCTATAACAAGTGTCACAGGAATGGTTCAAAGTATAGACAGTAAGAAGAGTCAGTTTTCTTGTACTTAAGTCGGCATAGTGCCTTTTGTATTTAATTCCCATGCAATTTCTGTGTTTCATCGTAAATAAGAAGGTCAGAGGGATACAGTAAACCTGAAGTGAAGCATCGGAATCTATAACTAGTGTCAAAGGAGCTGTTCAAAACAGAGACAGTAAGAAGAGTCAGATTTGTTGTACTTAAGTCGGCATTGTGCCTTTTGTATTTAATGCCGAATTAATTTCTGTGTTTCGTCGTCAATAAGAAGGTCAGAGGGATACAGTAAACCTGAAGTGAAGCATCGGAATCTATAACTAGTGTCACAGGAGTGGTTCAAAACATAGACAGTAAGAAGAGTCAGTTTTCTTTAACTTAAGTCGGCATTGTGCCTTTCGTATTTAATTCCGATGCAATTTCTGTATTTCATCGTCAATGAGAAGGTCAGAGGGATACAGTAAACCTGAAGTGAAGCATCGGAATCTATAACTAGTGTCAAAGGAGATGTTCAAAACATGGACAGTAAGAAGAGTCAGATATCTTATACTTAAGTCGGCATTGTGCCTTTTGTATATGATTCCGATGCAATTTCTATGTTTCATCGACAATAAGAAGGTCAGAGGGATACAGTGAACCTGCAGTGAAGCATCGGAATCTATAACTAGTGTCACAGGAATGGTTCAAAACATAGACAGTAAGAAGAGTCAGTCTTCTTGTACTTAAGTCGGCATTGTGCCTTTTGTATTCAATTCCGATGCAATTTCTCTGTTTCATCGTCAATACGAAGGTCAGAGGGTTACAGTAAACCTGAAGTGAAGCATCGGAGTCTATAACTAGTGCTTCAGGAATGGTTCAAAACATAGACAGTAAGAAGAGTCAGTTTTATTATAATTAAGTCAGCATTGTGAATTTGTATTTAATTCCGATGCAATTTCTGTGTTTCATCGTCAATAAGACGGTCAGAGTGATACAGAAAACCTGAAGTGAAGCATCGGAATCTATAACTAGTGTCACAGCAATGGGTCAAAACATAGACAGTAAGAGGAGTCAGTTTTCTTGTAATTATGTCGGCATTGTGCCTCTTCTATATAATTCCGATGCAATATCTGTGTTACGTCGTCAATAAGAAGAACCAAGGGATACAGTAAACCTGAATTGAAGCATCGGAATTTAAAACCGGACTCACAGGAAAGGTTCAAAATATAGACAGTAAGAAGAGCCAGTCTTCTTGTACTTGAGTCGTCATTGTGCCTTTTGTATTTAATTCCGATGCAATTTCTGTGTTTCATCGTCAATAAGACGGTTAGAGTGATACAGAAAACCTGAAGTGAAGCATCGGAATCTATAACTAGTGTCACAGGAATGGTTCAAAACATGGGCATTAAGAAGAATCAGTTTTCTTGACCATAAGTCGGCATTGTGCTTTTCTATTTAATTCCGATGCAATTTCTGTGTTTCGTCGTCAATATGAAGGTCCACGGGATGCAGTAAACCTGAAGTCAATCATCGGAATCTAAAACTGGTCTCACAGGAAAGGTTCAAAACATAGACAGCAAGAAGAGCCAGTCTTCTTGTACTTGAGTGTGCATTGTGCCTTTTGTATTTAATTCCGATGTTATTTCTGTGTTTGTTCGTCAATAAGAAGCTCAGAGGCATACAGTAAACCTGAAGTGAAGCATCGGAATCTAAAACCGGACTCACAGGAAAGGTTCAAAACATAGACAGTAAGAGGAGTCAGTTTTCTTGTACTTGAGTCGTCATTGTGCCTTTTGTATTTAATTCCGATGCAATATCTGTGTTTCATCGTCAATAAGAAGGTCAGAGGGATACAGTAAACCTGAAGTCAAGCATCGGAATCCAAAACTGGTCTCACGTGAATGGTTCAAAACATAGACAGTAAGAAGAGCCAGTCTTCTCGTACTTGAGTCGTTATTGTGCCTTTTGTATTTAATTCCGATGCAATTTCTGTGTTTCATCGTCAATAAGAAGGGATACAGTAAACCTGAAGTGAAGCATCGGAGTCTATAACTAGTGCCACAGGAGTGGTTCAAACCATAGGCAGTAAGAAGAGTCAGTTTTCTTATAATTAAGTCGGCATTGTTCCTTTTGTATTTAATTCCGATGCAATTTCTGTGTTTCATCGTCAATAAGACGGTCAGAGGGATACAGTAAACCTGAAGTGAAGCATCGGAATCTTTAACTAGTGTCACAGGAATGGTTCAAAACATTGACATTAAGAAGAATCAGTTTTCTTAAACTTAAGTCGGCATTGTGATTTTCTATTTAATTCCGATGCAATTTCTGTGTTTCGTCGTCAATATGAAGGTCCAAGGGATACAGTAAACCTGAAGTCAAGCATCGGAATCTAAAACTGGTCTCACAGGAAAGGTTCAAATCATAGACAGTAAGAAGACCCAGTCTTCTAGTACTTGAGTGTGCATTGTGCTTTTGTATTTAATTCCGATGCAATTTCTGTGTTTGATCGTCAATAAGAAGCTCAGAGGGATACAGTAAAACTGAAGTGAAGCATCGGAACGTATAACTAGTGCCACACGAATGGATCAAAGCATAGACAGTAAGAAGAGTCAGTTTTCTTGTACTTAAGTCGGCATTGTGCCTTTTGTATTTAATTCCGATGCAATATCTGTGTTTCATCGTCAATAAGAAGGTCAGAGGGATACAGTAAACCTAAAGTGATGCATCGGAATATATAACTAGTCTCACAGGAATGGTTCAAATCATAGACAGTAAGAAGAGTCAGTTTTCATATACTTAAGTCGGCATTGTGCCTTTTCCATCTAATTCCGCTGCAGTTCCTGTGTTTCGTCGTCAATAAGAAGGTCCAAGGTATATAGTAAACCTGAAGTGAAGCATTGGAATCGAAAACCGGTCTCACAGGAAAGGTTCAAAACATAGACAGTAAGAAGAGCCAGTCTTCTTGTACTTGAGTCGGCATTGTGCTTTTCTATTTAAATCCGATGCAATTTCTGTGTTTCGTCGTCAATAAGAAGGTCAGAGGGATACAGTGAACCTGAAATGAAGCATCGGAATCTATAACTAGTGTCACAGGAATGGTTAAAACCATAGACAGTAAGAAGAGTAAGTTTTCTTGTACTTAAGTCGGCATTGTGCATTTTCTGTATAATTCCGATGCAATTTCTGTGTTTCATCGTCAATAAGAAGGGATACAGTAAACCTGAAGTGTAGCATCGGAATCTATAACTAGTGCCACAGGAAATGTTCAAAGCATAGACAGTAAGAAGAGTCAGTTTTCTTATAATTAAGTCGGCATTGTGCCTTTTTTATTTGATTCCGATGCAATTTCTGTGTTTCATCGTCAATAAGAAGGTGAGAGTGATACAGTAAACCTGAAGTGAAGCATCGGAATCTATAACTAGTGTCACAGGAATTGTTCAAAACATAGACAGTAAGAAGAGTCAGTTTTCTTGTACTTAAGTCGGCATTGTGCCTTTTGTATTTAATTCTGATGCAATTTCTGTGTTTCGTCGGCAATAAGAAGGTCCAAGGATTACAGTAAACCTGAAGCGATGCATCGGAATCTAAAACCGGTCCCACGGGAAAGATTCAAATCATAGACAGTAAGAAGAGCCAGTCTTCTTGTATTTGAGTCCGCATTGTGCCTTTTGTATTTAATTCCGATGCAACTTCTGTGTTTCATCATCAATAAGAAGGTCAGAGGGATACAGTAAACCTGAAGTGAACCATCGGAATCTAATACTAGTGTCACAGGAATGGTTCAAACCATAGACAGTAAGAAGAGTCAGTCTTCTTGTACTTAAGTCGGCATTGTGCATTTTGTTTGTATTCCGATGCAATTTCTGTGTTTCATCGTCAATAAGAAGGTCAGAGGGATACAGTAAACCTGAAGTGATTCATCGGAATCTATAACTAGTCTCACAGGAATGGTTCAAAACATAGGCAGTAAGAAGAGTCAGTTTTAATGTACTTAAGTCGGCATTGTGCCTTTTCTATTTAATTCCGATGCTGTTTCTGTGTTTCGTCGTCAATAAGAAGGCCAAGGGATACAGAAAAACGTGAAGTGAAGCATTGGAATCTAAAGCCGGTCTCACAGGAAAGGTTCAAAACATAGACAGTAAGAAGAGCCAGTAATCTTGTACTTGAGTAGGCTTTGTGCCTTTTGTATTTAATTCCGATGCAATTTCTGTGTTTCAAGGTCAATAAGACGGTCAGAGTGATACAGTAAACCTGAAGTGAAGCATCGGAATCTATAACTAGTGTCACAGGAGTGGTTCAAAACATAGACAGTAAGAAGAGTCAGTTTTCTTGTACCTAAGTCGGCATTGTGCTTTTCTATTTAATTCCGATGCAATTTCTGTGTTTCGTCGTCAATAAGAAGGTCCAAGGGATACAGTAAACCTGCAGTGAGGCTTTGGAATCTATAACTAGTGTCACAGGATTGGTTAAAAACATAGACAGTAAGAAGAATCAGTTTTCTTATACTTAAGTCGGCATTATGCATTTTGTATTTAATTCCGATGCAATTTCTGTGTTTCATCGATAGTAAGAAGGTCAGAGGGATACAGAAAACTTGAAGTGAAGCATCGGAATCTATAACTAATGTCACAGGAATGGTACAAAACATAGAAAGGAAGAACAGTGAGTTTGCTTGTACTTAAGTCGGCAATGTGAATTTTGTATTTAATTCCGATGCAATGTCTGCGTTTCATCGTCAATAAGAAGGTCAGAGGGGTACAGTAAACCTGAAGTGAAGCATCGGAATCTATAACTAGTGTCACAGGAATGGTTAAAACCATAGACAGTAAGAAGAGTCAGTTTTCGTGTACTTAAGTCGGCATTGTGCCTTTTCTATTTAATTCCGATGCAATTTCTGTGTTTCATCGTCAATAAGAAGGTCAGAGGGATACAGTAAACCTGAAGTGAAGCATCGGAATCTATATGTAATGTCACAGTATTGGTTCAAACATAGACAATAAGAAGAGTCAGTTTTCTTGTACTTAAGTCGGCATTGTGCCTTTTTTTGTTTAATTCCGATGCAAATTCTGTGTTTCATCATCAATAAGAAGGTCGGAGGGGTACAGTAAACCTGAAGTGAAGCATCGGAATCTATAACTAGTGCCACAGGAATGGTTAATACCATAGACAGCAAGAAGAGTCAGTTTTCTTGTACTTAAGTCGGCATTGTGCCTATTGTATTTAATTCCGATGCAATTTCTGTGTTTCATGGTCAATAAGACGGTCAGAGGGGTACAGTAAACCTGAACTGAAGCATCGGAATCTATAACTAGGGTCACAGGAGTGGTTAAAAACATAGTCAGTAAGAAGAGTCAGTTTTCTTGTACTTAAGTCGGCATTGTGCCTTTCTATTAATTCCGATGCAATTTCTGTGTTTCGTCGTCAATACGAAGGTCCAAGGGATACAGTAAACCTGAAGTGAAGCATCGGAATCTGTAACTAGTGTCACAGGAATGGTTAAAAACATAGACAGTAAGAAGAATCATTTTTCTTGTACTTAAGTCAGCATTGTGCCTTTTGTATTTAATTCCGATGCAATTTCTGAGTTTCATCGTCAATAAGAAGGTCAGAGGGATACAGTGAACCTGAAATGAAGCATCGGAATCTATATGTAATGTCACAGGATTGGTTCAAACATAGACAATCAGAAGAGTCAGTTTTCTTATACTTAAGTCGGCATTGTGCCTTTTTTTGTTTAATTCCGATGCAAATTCTGTGTTTCATCATCAATAAGAAGGTCGGAGGGGTACAGTAAACCTGAAGTGAAGCATCGGAATCTATAACTAGTGTCACAGGAATGGTTCAAAACATAGATAGTAAGAAGAGTCAGTTTTCTTGTACTTAAGTCTGCATTGTGCTTTTTGTATTTAATTCCGATGCAATTTCTGTGTTCCATCGTCAATAATAAGGTCCAAGGGATTCAGTATACCTGAAGGGAAGCATCGGAATCTATAACTAGTGTCACATTAATGGTTCAAAGCATAGACAGTAAGAAGAATCATTTTTCTTGTACTTATGTCAGCATTGTGCTTTTGTATTTAATTCCGATGCAATTTCTGTGTTTCATCGTCAATAAGAAGATCAGAGGGATACAGTAAACCTGAAGTGATGCATCGGAATCTATAACTAATGTCACAGGAATGGTTCAAAACATAGACAGTTAGAAGAGTCAGTTTTCATGTACTTAAGTCGACATTGTGCCTTTTTTAATTTATTCCGATGCAATTTCTGTGTTTCATCGTCAATAAGAAGGTCCGAGGGATACAGTAAAACATGAAGTGAAGCCACGGAATCTATAACTAGTGTCACAGGAATGGTTAAAACCATAGACAGTAAGAAGAGTCAGTTTACTTCTACTTAAGTTGGCATTGTGCCTTTTCTATTTAATTCCGATGCAATTTCTGTGTTACAACATCAATAAGAAGGTCGGTGGGGTACAGTAAACCTGAAGTGAAGCATCGGAATCTATAACTAGTGTCACAGGAATGGTTCAAAACATAGACAGTAAGAAGAGTCCGTTTTCTTGTACTCAAGTCGGCATTGTGAATTTTGTTTGTATTCCGATGCAATTTCTGTGTTTCATCGTCAATAAGAAGGTCAGACGGATACAGTAAACCTGAAGTGAAGCATCGGAATCTATAACTAGTGTCACAGGAGTGGTTCAAAACATAGATAGTAAGAAGAGTCAGTTTTAATGTACTTAAGTCGGCATTGTGCCTTTTCTATTTAATTCCGATGCTGTTTCTGTGTTTCGTCGTCAATAAGAAGTCCAAGGGATACAGAAAAACTTGAAGTGAAGCATTGGAATCTAAAGCCGGTCTCACAGGAAAGGTTCAAAACATAGACAGTAAGAAGAGCCAGTAATCTTGTACTTGAGTAGGCTTTGTGCCTTTTGTGTTTAATTCCGATGCAATTTCTGTGTTTCATGGTCAATAAGACGGTCAGAGGGATACAGTAAACCTGAAGTGAAGCATCGGAATCCATAACTAGTGTCACAGGAATGGTCCAAAACATAGACATTAAGAAGAGTAAGTTTCCGTGTGCTTAAGTCGGCATTGTGCCTTTTCTATTTAATTCCGATGCAATTTCTGTGTTTCGTCGTCAATAAGAAGGTCGGAGGGATACAGTAAACCTGAAGTGAAGCATTGGAATCTAAAACCGGTCTCACAGGAAAGTTTCAATTCATAGACAGTAAGAAGAGCCAGTCTTATTGTACTTGAGTCGGCATTGTGAATTTTGTATTTAATTCCGGTGCAATTTCTGTGTTTCACCGCCAATAAGACGGTCAGAGGGATACAGTAAACCTGAAGTGAAGCATCGGAATCCATAACTAGTGTCACAGGAATGGTCCAAAACATAGACATTAAGAAGAGTGAGTTTCCGTGTGCTTAAGTCGGCATTGCGCCTTTTCTGTTTAATTCCGATGCAATATCTGTGTTACATCATCAATAAGAAGGACGGAGGGGTACAGTAAACCTGAAGTGAAGCATCGGAATCTAAAACCGGTCTCACAGGAAAGTTTCAATTCATAGACAGTAAGAAGAGCCAGTCTTATTGTACTTGAGTCGGCATTGTGCCTTTTGTATTTAATTCCGGTGCAATTTCTGTGTTTCACCGTCAATAAGACGGTCAGAGGGATACAGTAAACCTGAAGTGAAGCATCAGAATCCATAACTAGTGTCACAGGAATGGTCCAAAAACATAGACATTAACAAGAGTGAGTTTCCGTGTGCTTAAGTCGGCATTGTGCCTTTTCTATTTAATTCCGATGCAATTTCTGTGTTTCGTCGTCAATAAGAAGGTCGGAGGGATACAGTAAACCTGAAGTGAAGCATTGGAATCTATAACTAGTGTCACGGGAATGGTTCAAAACATAGACAGTAAGAAGAGTCAGTTTTCTTGTACTTAAGTCGGCATTGTGCCTTTTGTATTTAATTTCGATGCAATATCTGTGTTTCATCGTCAATATGAAGGTCATAGGGATACAGTAAACCTGAAGTGAAACATCGGAATCTATAACTAGTGCCACAGGAATGGTTCAAAACATAGACAGTAAGAAGAGTCAGTCTTCTTGTACTTGAGTTGGCTTTGTGCCTTTTGTATTTAATTCCGATGCAATTTCTGTGTTTCATCGTCAATAAGAGGGTCAGAGGGATACAGTAAACCTGAAGTGAACCATCGGCATCAATAACTCGTGTCACAGGAATGGTTCAAAACATAGACAGTAAGAAGAGTCAGTCTTCTTGTCCTGAAGTCGGCATTGTGCCTTTTGTTTGTATTCCGATGCAATTTCTGTGTTTTATCGACAATAAGAAGGTCAGAGGGATACAGTAAACCTGAAGTGAAGCATCGGAATCTATAACTAGTGTCACAGGAATGGTTAAAAACATAGACAGTAAGAAGAATCAGTTTTCTTGTACTTAAGTCGGCATTGAGCTTTTCTATTTAATTCCGATGCAATTTCTGTGTTTCGTCGTCAATAAGAAGGTCCAAGGGATACAGTAAACCTGAAGTGAAGCATCGGAATCTATAACTAATGACACAGGAATGGTTCAAAACATAGACAGTAAGAAGAGTCAGTTTTCTGGTACTTAAGTCGGCATTGAGCCTTTTCTGTTTAATTCCGATGCAAATTCTGTGTTTCATCATCAATAAGAAGGTCGGAGGGGTACAGTAAGCCTGAAGTGAAGCATCGGAATCTATAACTAGTGTCACAGGAATGGTTCAAAACATAGACAGTAAGAAGTGTCAGTTTTCTTGTACTTAAGTCTGCATTGTGCCTTTTGTATTTAATTCCGATGCAATTTCTGTGTTCCATCGTCAATAATAAGGTCCAAGGGATTCAGTACACCTGAAGGGAAGCATCGGAATCTATAACTAGTGTCACAGGAATGGTTCAAAGCATAGACAGTAAGAAGAATCAGTTTTCTTGTACTTAAGTCGGCATTGTGCCTTTTTTAATTAATTCCGATGCAATTTCTGTGTTTCATCGTCAATAAGAGGGTCAGAGGGATACAGTAAACCTGAAGTGAACCATCGGCATCAATAAGGCGTGTCACAGGAATGGTTCAAAACATAGACAGTAAGAAGAGTCAGTCTTCTTGTACTTAAGTCGGCATTGTGCCTTTTGTTTGTATTCCGATGCAATTTCTGTGTTTTATCGACAATAAGAAGGTCAGAGGGATACAGTAAACCTGAAGTGAAGCATCGGAATCTATAACTAGTGTCACAGGAATGGTTCAAAACATAGACAGTAAGAAGAATCAGTTTTCTTGTACTTAAGTCTTCATTGAGCTTTTCTATTTATTTCCGATGCAATTTCTGTGTTTCGTCGTCAATAAGAAGGTCCAAGGGATACAGTAAACCTGTAATGGAGCATCGGAATCTAAAACAGGTCTCACAGGAAAGGTTCAAAACATAGACAGTAGAAGAGCCACTCTTCTTGTACTAGAGTCGGCATTGTGCTTTTTGTATTTAAATCCTATGCAATTTCTGTGTTTCATCGTCAATAAGAAGGTCAGAGTTATACAGTAAACCTGAAGTGAACCATCGGAATCTATAACTAGTGTCACAGGAATGGTTCAAAGCATAGACAGTAAGAAGAATCAGTCTTCTTGTACTTAAGTCGGCAATGTGCCTTTTGTTTGTATTCCGATGCAATTTCTGCGTTTCATCGTCATTAAGAAAGTCAGAGCGATGCAGTATACCTGAAGCGAAGCATCGGAATCTAAAACCGGTCTCACAGGAAAGGTACAGAATATAGACAATAAGAAGAGCCAGTCTACTTGTACTAGAGTCGGGATTGTGCCTTTTGTATTTAATTCCGATGCAATTTCTGTGTTTCATCGTCAATAAGAAGGTCAGAGGGATACAGTAAACCAGAAGTGAACCATCGTAATCCATAACTAATGTCACAGGAGCGGTTCAAAACATAGACAGTAAGAAGAGTCAGTTTTCTTGTACTTAAGTCGGCATTGTGCCTTTTGTAATTAATTCCGATGCAATTTCTGTGTTTCATCGTCAATAAGAAGGTCAGAGGGATATAGTAAACCTGAAGTGAAGCATCGGAATCTGAAACCGGTCTCACAGGAAAGGTTCAAATCATAGACAGTAAGAAGAGCCAGTCTTATTGTACTTGAGTCGTGACTGTGCCTTTTGTATTTAATTCCGATGCAATTTCTGTGTTTCATCGTCAATAAGAAGGTCAGAGGGATATAGTAAACCTGAAATGAAGCATCGGAATCTGAAACCGGTCTCACAGGAAAGGTTCAAATCATAGACAGTAAGAAGAGCCAGTCTTATTGTACTTGAGTCGGCATTGTGCTTTTTGTATTTAATTCCGGTGCAATTTCTGGGTTTCATCGTCAATAAGACGGTCAGAGGGATACAGTAAACCAGAAGTGAAGCATCGGAATCCATAACTAGTGTCACAGGAATGGTTCAAATCATAGACAGTAAGAAGAGTGAGTTTCCGTGTGCTTAAGTCGGCATTGTGCCTTTTGTATTTAATTCCGATGCAATTTCTGTATTTCATCGTCAATAAGAAGGTCATAGGGATACAGTAAACCTGAAGTGAAACATCGGAATCTATAACTAGTGTCACAGGAATGGTTCAAAACATAGACAGTAAGAAGAGTCAGTCTTCTTGTACTTGAGTTGGCTTTGTGCCTTTTGTATTTAATTCCGATGCAATTTCTGTGTTTCATCGTCAATAAGAGGGGCAGAGGGATACAGTAAACCTGAAGTGAACCATCGGAATCAATAACTCGTGTCACAGGAATGGTTCAAAGCATAGACAGTAAGAAGAGTCAGTCTTCTTGTACTTAAGACGGCATTGTGCCTTTTGTTTGTATTCCGATGCAATTTCTGTATTTTATCGTCAATAAGAAGGTCAGAGTGATAGAGTAAACCTGATGTGAAGCATCGGAATCTATAACTAGTGTCACAGGAATGGTTAAAAACATAGACAGTAAGAAGAATCAGTTTTCTTGTACTTAAGTCGGCATTGAGCTTTTCTATTTAATTCCGATGCAATTTCTGTGTTTCGTCGTCAATAAGAAGGTCCAAGGGATACAGTAAACCTGAAGTGAAGCATCGGAATCTATAACTAATGACACAGGAATGGTTCAAAACATAGACAGTAAGAAGAGTCAGTTTTCTGGTACTTAAGTCGGCATTGTGCCTTTTCTGTTTAATTCCGATGCAAATTCTGTGTTTCATCATCAATAAGAAGGTCGGAGGGGTACAGTAAGCCTGAAGTGAAGCATCGGAATCTATAACTAGTGTCACAGGAATGGTTCAAAACATAGACAGTAAGAAGTGTCAGTTTTCTTGTACTTAAGTCTGCATTGTGCCTTTTGTATTTAATTCCGATGCAATTTCTGTGTTCCATCGTCAATAATAAGGTCCAAGGGATTCAGTACACCTGAAGGGAAGCATCGGAATCTATAACTAGTGTCACAGGAATGGTTCAAAGCATAGACAGTAAGAAGAATCAGTTTTCTTGTACTTAAGTCGGCATTGTGCCTTTTTTAATTAATTCCGATGCAATTTCTGTGTTTCATCGTCAATAAGAGGGTCAGAGGGATACAGTAAACCTGAAGTGAACCATCGGCATCAATAACTCGTGTCACAGGAATGGTTCAAAACATAGACAGTAAGAAGAGTCAGTCTTCTTGTACTTAAGTCGGCATTGTGCCTTTTGTATTTAATTCCGATGCAATTTCTGTATTTCATCGTCAATAAGAAGGTCATAGGGATACAGTAAACCTGAAGTGAAACATCGGAATCTATAACTAGTGTCACAGGAATGGTTCAAAACATAGACAGTAAGAAGAGTCAGTCTTCTTGTACTTGAGTTGGCTTTGTGCCTTTTGTATTTAATTCCGATGCAATTTCTGTGTTTCATCGTCAATAAGAGGGGCAGAGGGATACAGTAAACCTGAAGTGAACCATCGGAATCAATAACTCGTGTCACAGGAATGGTTCAAAGCATAGACAGTAAGAAGAGTCAGTCTTCTTGTACTTAAGACGGCATTGTGCCTTTTGTTTGTATTCCGATGCAATTTCTGTATTTTATCGTCAATAAGAAGGTCAGAGTGATAGAGTAAACCTGATGTGAAGCATCGGAATCCATAACTAGTGTCACAGGAGTGGTTCAAAACATAGACAGTAAGAAGAATCTGTTTTCTTGTACTTACGTCGGCATTGTGCTTTTCAATTTAATTGCGATGCAATTTCTATGTTTCATGGGCAATAAGACGGTGAGAGGGATACAGTAAACCTGAAGTGAAGCATCGGAATCTATAAGTGTCACAGGAGTGGTTCAAAACATAGACAGTAAGAAGAGTCAGTTTCCTTGTACTTAAGTCGGCATTGTGCTTTTCTATTTATTTCCGATGCAATTTCTGTGTTTCGTCGCCAATAAGAAGGTCCAAGGGGTACAGTAAACCTGAAGTGAAGTATCGGAATCTATAACTAGTGTCACAAGAATGGTTAAAAACATAGACAGTAAGATGAATCAGTTTTCTTGTACGTAAGTCGGCATTTTGTTTTTCTATTTAATTCCGATGCAGTTTCTGTGTTTAGTCGTCAATAAGAAGGTCCAAGGTATACAGTAAACCTGAAGTGAAGCATCGGAATCTATAACTAATGACACAGGAATGATTCAAATCATAGACAGTAAGAAGAGTCAGTCTTCTTGTACTTAAGTCGGCAATGTGCCTTTTGTTTGTATTCCGATGCAATTTCTGCGTTTCATCGTCATTAAGAAAGTCAGAGCGATGCAGTATACCTGAAGCGAAGCATCGGAATCTAAAACCGGTCTCACAGGAAAGGTACAGAATATAGACAATAAGAAGAGCCAGTCTACTTGTACTAGAGTCGGGATTGTGCCTTTTGTATTTAATTCCGATGCAATTTCTGTGTTTCATCGTCAATAAGAAGGTCAGAGGGATACAGTAAACCTGAAGTGAACCATCGTAATCCATAACTAATGTCACAGGAGCGGTTCAAAACATAGACAGTAAGAAGAGTCAGTTTTCTTGTACTTAAGTCGGCATTGTGCCTTTTGTAATTAATTCCGATGCAATTTCTGTGTTTCATCGTCAATAAGAAAGTCAGAGGGATATAGTAAACCTGAAGTGAAGCATCGGAATCTGAAACAGGGTCTCACAGGAAAGGTTCAAATCATAGACAGTAAGAAGAGCCAGTCTTATTGTACTTGAGTCGTGACTGTGCCTTTTGTATTTAATTCCGATGAAATTTCTGTGTTTCATCGTCAATAAGAAGGTCAGAGGGATATAGTAAACCTGAAGTGAAGCATCGGAATCTGAAACCGGTCTCACAGGAAAGGTTCAAATCATAGACAGTAAGAAGAGCCAGTCTTATTGTACTTGAGTCGGCATTGTGCTTTTTGTATTTAATTCCGGTGCAATTTCTGGGTTTCATCGTCAATAAGACGGTCAGAGGGATACAGTAAACCAGAAGTGAAGCGTCGGAATCCATAACTAGTGTCACAGGAATGGTTCAAATCATAGACAGTAAGAAGAGTGAGTTTCCGAGTGCTTAAGTCGGCATTGTGCCTTTTGTATGTAATTCCGATGCAATTTCTGTATTTCATCGTCAATAAGAAGGTCATAGGGATACAGTAAACCTGAAGTGAAACATCGGAATCTATAACTAGTGTCACAGGAATGGTTCAAAACATAGACAGTAAGAAGAGTCAGTCTTCTTGTACTTGAGTTGGCTTTGTGCCTTTTGTATTTAATTCCGATGCAATTTCTGTGTTTCATCGTCAATAAGAGGGGCAGAGGGATACAGTAAACCTGAAGTGAACCATCGGAATCAATAACTCGTGTCACAGGAATGGTTCAAAGCATAGACAGTAAGAAGAGTCAGTCTTCTTGTACTTAAGACGGCATTGTGCCTTTTGTTTGTATTCCGATGCAATTTCTG
Source organism: Schistocerca americana (assembly GCF_021461395.2). Taxonomy (NCBI): domain Eukaryota; kingdom Metazoa; phylum Arthropoda; class Insecta; order Orthoptera; family Acrididae; genus Schistocerca; species Schistocerca americana. The sequence continues at coordinate 766,003,152 of NC_060123.1, forward strand.
TATTTTATCGTCAATAAGAAGGTCAGAGTGATAGAGTAAACCTGATGTGAAGCATCGGAATCTATAACTAGTGTCACAGGAGTGGTTCAAAACATAGACAGTAAGAAGAGTCTGTTTTCTTGTACTTACGTCGGCATTGTGCTTTTCAATTTAATTGCGATGCAATTTCTATGTTTCTTGGGCAATAAGACGGTGAGAGGGATACAGTAAACCTGAAGTGAAGCATCGGAATCTATAAGTGTCACAGGAGTGGTTCAAAACATAGACAGTAAGAAGAGCCAGTTTTCTTGTACGTAAGTCGGCATTTTGTTTTTCTATTTAATTCCGATGCAGTTTCTGTGTTTAGTCGTCAATAAGAAGGTCCAAGGGATACAGTAAACCTGAAGTGAAGCATCGGAATCTATAACTAATTACACAGGAATGATTCAAATCATAGACAGTAAGAAGAGTCAGTTTTCTGTACTTGAGTCGCCATTGTGCCTTTTTTAATTAATTCCGATGCATTTTCTGTGTTTCATCGTCAATAAGAGGGTCAGAGGGATACAGTAAACCTGAAGTGAAGCATCGGAATACATAACTAGTGTCACAGGACAGGTTAAAACCATAGACAGTAAGAAGAGTCAGTTTTCTTGTACTTAAGTCGGGAATGTGCATTTCGTATTTAATTCCGATGCAATTTCTGTGTTTCATCGTCAATAAGAAGGTCAGAGGGATACAGTAAACCTGAAGTGAAGCATCGGAATCTATAACTAGTGTCACAGGAATGGTTAATACCATAGACAGTAAGAAGAGTCAGTTTTCTTGCACTTAAGTCGGCAATGTGCCTTTCGTATTTAATTCCGATGCAATTTCTGTGTTTGGTCGTCAATAAGAAGGTCAGAGGGATACAGTAAACCTGAAGTGAAGCATCGGAATCTATAACTAGTGTCACAGGAATGGTTAAAGCCATAGACAGTAAGAAGAGTCAGTTTTCTTGTACTTAAGTCAGCATTGTGCCTTTTCTGTATAATTCCGATGCAAATTCTGTGTTTCATCATCAATAAGAAGGTCGGAGGGGTACAGTTAACCTGAAGTGAAGCATCGGAATCTATAACTAGTGTCACAGGAATGGTTCAAAACATAGACAGTAAGAGGAGCCAGTCTACCTGTACTTGAGTCGTGACTGTGCCTTTTGTATTTAATTCCGATGCAATTTCTGTGTTTCATCGTCAATAAGAAGGTCAGAGGGATATAGTAAACCTGAAGTGAAGCTTCGGAATCTAAAACCGGTCTCACAAGAAAGGTTCAAATCATAGACAGTAAGAAGAGCCAGTCTTATTGTACTTGAGTCGGCATTGTTCCTTTTGTATTTAATTCCGGTGCAATTTCTGTGTTTCATCGTCAATAAGACGGTCAGAGGGATACAGTAAACCTGAAGTGAAGCATCGGAATCCATAACTAGTGTCACAGGAATGGTTCGAAACATAGCAGTAAGAAGAGTGAGTTTCCGTGTGCTTAAGTCGGCATTGTGCCTTTTCTATTTAATTCCGATGCAATTTCTGTGTTTCGTCGTCAATAAGAAGGTCGGAGGGATATATTAAACCTGAAGTGAAGCATCGGAATCCATAACTAGTGTCACAGGAATGGTTCAAAACATAGACAGTAAGAAGAGTCAGTCTTCTTGAACTTGAGTTGGCTTTGTGCCTTTTGTATTTAATTCCGAACTAATTTCTGTGTTTCATCGTCAATAAGAGGGTCAGAGGGATACAGTAATCCTGAAGTGAACCATCGGAATCAATTACTCGTATCACAGGAATGGTTCAAAACAAAGACAGTAAGAAGAGTCAGTCTTCTTGTACGTAAGTCGGCATTGTGTTTTCTATTTATTTCCGATGCAATTTCTGTGTTTCATCGCCAACAAGAAGGTCCAAGGGGTACAGTAAACCTAATGTGAACCATCGGAATCTATAACTAGTGTCACAGGAATGGTTAAAACATAGACAGTAAGATGAATCAGTTTTCTTGTACTTAAGTCGGCATTGAGCTTTTCCATTTAATTCCGATGCAATTTCTGTGTTTCGTCGTCAATAAGAAGGTCCAACGGATACAGTAAACCTGAAGTGAAGCATCGGAATCTATAAATAATGACACAGGAATGGTTCAAAACATAGACAGTAAGAAGAGTCAGTTTTCTGTACTTAAGTCTGCATTGTGCCTTTTGTATTTATTTCCGATGCAATTTCTGTGTTCCATCGTCAATAATAAGGTCCAAGGGATTTAGTATACCTGAAGTGAAGCATCGGAATCTATAACTAGTGTCACAGGAATGGTTCAAAGCATAGACAGTAAGAAGAATCATTTTTCTTGCACTTAAGTCAGCATTGTGCCTTTTGTATTTAATTCCGACGCAAATTCTGTGTTTCATCGTCAATAAGAAGATCAGAAAGATACAGTAAACCTGAAGTGAAGCATCGGAATCTATAACTAATGACACAGGAATGGTTCAAAACATAGACAGTTAGAAGAGTCAGTTTTCTTGTACTTAAGACGGCATTGTGCGTTTTTTAATTAATTCCGATGCAATTTCAGTGTTTCATCGTCAATAAGACAGTCAGAGGGATACAGTAAACCTGAAGTGAAGCATCGGAATCTATAACTAGTGTAACAGGAATGGTTAAAACCATAGACAGTAAGAAGAGTCCGTTTTCTTGTACTTAAGTCGGCATTGTGCCTTTTCTGTTTAATTCCGATGCAATTTCTGTGTTACATCATCAATAAGAAGGTCGGAGGTCTACGGTAAACCTGAAGTGAAGCATCGGAATCTATAACTAGTGTCACAGGAAATTTCAAAACATAGACAGTAAGAAGAGTCAGTTTTCTTGTACTTAAATCGGCATTGTGCCTTATGTATTTGATTCCGATGCAATTTCTGTGTTTCATCGTCAATACGAACGTGAAAGGGATACATTAAACCGGAAGTCAAGTATCGGAATCTAAAACCGGTTTCACAGGAGAGGTTCAAAGCATAGACAGTAAGATGAGCCAGTCTTCTTGTACTTTAGTCTTTATTGTGCCTTTTGTATTTAATTCCGATGCAATTTCTGTGTTTCACGTCAATAAGAAGGTCAGAGGGATACAGTAAACGTGAAGTGAAACATCGGAATCTATAACTAGTGTCACAGGAATGGTTCAAAACATAGACAGTAAGAAGAGTCAGTCTTCTTGTACATGAGTTGGCATTGTGCCTTTTGTTTGTATTCCGATGCAATTTCTGTGTTTCATCGTCAATAAGAAGGTCAGAGGGATACAGTCAACCTGAAGTGAAGCATCGGAATCTATAATAAGTGTCACAGGAGTGGTTCGAAGTATAGACAGCAAGAAGAGTCAGTTTTCTTGTACTTAAGTCGGCATTGTGCTTTTCTATTTAATTCCGATGCAATTTCTGTGTTTCGTCGTCAATAAGAAAGTCCAAGGGGTACAGTAAACCTGAAGTGAAGAATCGGAATCTATAACTAGTGTCACTGGAATGGTTAAAAACATAGACAGTAAGAAGAATCAGTTTTCTTGTACTTAAGTCAGCATTGAGCTTTTATATTTAATTCCGATGCAATTTCTGTGTTTCGTCGTCAATAAGAAGGTTCAAGGGATACAGTAAACCAGAAGTGAAGCATTGGAATCTATAACTAATGACACAGGAATGGTTCAAAACATAGACAGTAAGAGGAGTCAGTTTTCTGTACTTAAGTCGCCATTGTGCCTTTTTTAATTAATTCCGATGCAATTTCTGTGTTTCATCGTCAATAAGAGGGTCAGAGGGATACAGTAAACCTGAAGTGAAGTATCGGAATATATAACTAGTGTCACAGGAATAGTTAAAACCATAGACAGTAAGAAGAGTCAGTTTTCTTATAATTAAGTCGGCATTGTGTCTTTTGTATTTAATTCCGATGCAATTTCTGTGTTGCATCGTCAATAAGAAGGTGAGAGGGATACAGTAAACCTGAAGTGAAGCATCGGAATCTATAACTAGTGTCACAGGAATGGTTCGAACCATAGACAGTAAGAAGAGTCAGTTTTCTTGTATTTAAGTCAGCATTGTGCCTTTTCTGTTCAATTCCGATGCAATTTCTGTGTTTCGCCGTCAATAAGAAGGTCCAAGGGATACAGTAAACCTGAAGTGAAGCATCGGAATCTAAAACCGGTATCACAGGAAAGGTTCAAAACATAGACAGTAAGAAAAGCCAGACGTCTTGTACTTGACCCTTCATTCTGTCTTTTGTATTTAATTGCGATGCAATTTCTGTGATTCATTGTCAGTAAGACTGTCAGAGGGATACAGTAAACCTGAAGTGAATCATCGGAATCTATAACTAGTGTCACAGGAATGGTTCAAAGCATAGACAGTAAGAAGAGTCAATTTTCTTATACTTAAGTCGGCATTGTGGCTTTTGTAATCAATTCCGATGCAATTTCTGTGTTTCATCGTCAATAGGAAGGTCAGAGGGATACAGTAAATCTGAAGTGATGAATCAGAACCTATAACTAGTGTCACAGGAATGGTTCAAACCATAGACAGTAAGAAGAGTCAGTTTACTTGTACTTAAGTCGACATTGTGCCTTTTCTGTTTAATTCCGATGCAATTTCTGTGTTACATCATCAATAAGAAGGTCGGAGGGGTACGGTAAACCTGAAGTGAAGCATCGGAATCTATAACTAGTGTCACAGGAAAGGTTCAAAACATAGACAGTAAGAAGAATCAGTTTTCTTGTACTTAAGTCGGCATTGTGCCTTTTGTGTTTAATTCCGATGCAATTTCTGTGTTTCATCGTCAATAGGAAGGTCAGAGGGATACAGTAAACCGGAAGTGATGAATCAGAACCTATAACTAGTGTCACAGGAATGGTTCAAACCATAGCCAGTAAGAAGAGTCAGTTTACTTGTACTTAAGTCGACATTGTGCCTTTTCTATTTAATTCCGATGCAGTTTCTGTGTTTCGTCGTCAATAAGAAGGTCCAAGGGATACAGTAAACCTGAAGTGAAGCATCGGAATCTAAAACCGGTATCACAGGAAAGGTTCAAAATATAGACAGTACGAAGAGCCAGTCTTCTTATGCTTGAGTCGGCATTGTGCCCTTTGTATATAATTCCGATGCAATTTCTGTGTTTCGTCGTCATTAAGAAGGTCAGAGGGATACAGTAAACCGGAAGTGAAGCATCGGAATCTATAACTAGTGTCACAGGAATGGTTCAAAACATAGACAGTAAGATGAGTCAGTTTTCTTGTACTTAAGTCGGCATTGTGCCTTTTGTGTTTAATTCCGATGCAATTTCTGTGTTTCGTCGTCAATAAGAAGGTCCAAGGGATTCAGTAAACCTTAAGTGAAGCATCGGAATCTAAAACCAGTCTCACAGGTAAGGTTCAAATCATAGTTAGTACGAAGACTCAGTTTTCTTGTACTTAAGTCGGCATTGTGCCCTTTGTATTTAATTCCGAAGCAATTTCTGTGTCTTATCGTCAATAAGAAGGTCAGAGGGATACAGTAAACCCGAAGTGCAGCATCGCAATCTATAACTAGTGTCACAGGGATGGTTCAAAGCATAGACAGTAAGAAGAGTCAGTATTCTTATACTTAAGTCGGCATTGTGCGTTTTGTATTCAATTCCGAAGCATTTTCTGTGTTTCATCGTCAATAAGAAAGGAAAAGGGATACAGTAAACCTGATGTGAAGCATCGGAATCTATAACTAGTGTCGCAGGAATGGTTCAAAGCATAGACAGTAAGAAGAGTTAGTTTTCTTGTACTTAAGTCGGCATTGTGCCTTTTCTATTTAATTCCGATGCAATTTCTGCGTTTCATCGTCAATAAGAAGGTCAGAGGGATACAGTAAACCTGAAGTGAAGCATCGGAATCTATAACTAGTGTCGCAGGAATGGTTCAAAGCATAGACAGTAAGAAGAGTCGGTTTTCTTATACTTAAGTCGGCAATTTGCCTTTTGTATTTAATTCCGATGCACTTTCTGTGTTTCATCGTCAATAAGAAGGGCAGAGGGATACAGTAAACCTGAGGTGATGAATCGGAACCTATAACTAGTGTCACAGGAATTGTTCAAATCATAGACAGTAAGAAGAGTCAGTTTTCTTGTACTTAAGTCGACATTGTGCCTTTTCTATTTACTTCCGATGCAGTTTCTGTGTTTCGTCGTCAATAAGAAGGTCCAAGGGATACAGTAAACCTGAAGTGAAGCATCGGAATCTAAAACCGGTCTCACAGGAAAGGTTCAAACATAGAAAGTAAGTAGAGCCAGTCTTCTTGTACTTGAGTCGGCATTGTGCCTTTTGTATTTAATTCTGATGCAATTTCTGTGTTTCATCGTCAATAAGAAGGTCAGAGGGATACAGTAAACCTGAAGTGAAGCATCGGAATCTATAACTAGTGTCACAGGAATGGTTCAAACATAGACAGTAAGAAGACTCTGTTTTCTTGTTCTAAAGTCGGCATTGTGCCTTTTATATTCAATTCCGATGCAATTTCTGTGTTTCGTCGTTAATAAGAAGGTCCAAGGGATACTGTAAACCTGAAGTCAAGCATCAAAATCAAAGACTGGTCTCACAGGAAAGGTTCAAAACATAGACAGTAAGAAGAATCAGTTTTCATGTACTTAAGTCGGCATTGTGCCTCTTGTATTTAATTCCGATGCAATTTCTGTATTTCATCGTCAATAAGAAGGTCAGAGGGATACAGTAAACCTGAAGTGAAGCATCGGAATCTACAACTAGTGTCACAGGAATGGTTCAAAGCACAGACAGTAAGAAGAGTCAGTCTTCTTGTACTTAAGTCGGCATTGTGCCTTTTGTATTTAATTCCGATGCAATTTCTGTGTTTGATCCTCAATAAGAAGGTCCAAGGGATACAGGAAACCTGAAGTGAAGCATCGGAATCTAAAACCGGTCTCACAGGAAAGGTCCAAAACATAGACCGTAAGAAGAACCAGTCTTCTTGTACTTGAGTCGGCATTGTGCCTTTTGTATTTAATTCAGGTGCAATTTCTGTGTTTCATCGTCAATAAGAAGGTCAGAGGGAAACAGTAAACTTGAAGTGAAGCATCAGAGTCTATAACTAGTGTCACAGGAATAGTTCAAACCATAGACAGTAAGAAGAGTTAGTTTTCTTGTACTTAAGTCGGCATTGTGCCTTTTCTATTTAATTCCGAAGCAATTTCTGTGTTTCATCGTCAATAAGAAGGTCAGCTGGATACAGTAGACCTGAAGTGAAGCATCGGAATCTATAACTAGTGTCACAGGAATGGTTCAAAACATAGACAGGAAGAAGAGCCAGTCTTCTTGTACTCGAGTCGGCATTGTGCCTTTTGTATTTAATTCCGATGCAATTTCTGTGCTTCATCGTCAATACGACGGTCTGAGGGATACAGTAAACCTGATGTGATGCATCGGAGTCTATAACTAGTGTCACAGGGATGGTTCAAAACATAGGCAGTAAGAAAAGTCAGTCTTCTAGTACTTGAGTCGGCATTGTGCCTTTTGTATTTAATTCCGATGCAATTTCTGTGTTTCATCGTCAATATGAAGGTCAGGGGGATACAGTAAACCTGAAGTGAAGCATCCGAATCTAAAACTAGTGTCACAGGAATGGTTCAAAACATAGGCAGTAGGAAGAGTCAGTCTTCTTGTACTTAAGACGGCATTCAGCTTTTTCTATTTAATTCCGATGCAATTTCTGTGTTTCGTCGTCAATAAGAAGGTCAGAGGGATACAGTAAAACTGAAGTGAAGCATCGGAATCTATAACTTGTGTGACAGGAGTGATTCAAAACATAGACAGTAAGATGAGTCAGTTTTCTTGTACTTAAGTAGGGCACTGTACTTTTTTGTATTTAATTCCGACGCAATTTCTGCGTTTCATCGTCAATAAGAAGGTCAGCTGGCTACAGTAAACCTGAAGTGAAGCATCGGAATCTATAACTAGTGTCACAGGAATGGTTCAAAACATAGACAGTAAGAAGAGCCAGTCATCTTGTACTTGAGGCGGCATTGTGCATTTCGCATTTAATTCCGATCAATTTCCTGTGTTTCATCGTCAATAAGAAGGTGAGAGGGATACAGTAAACCTGAAGTGAAGCATCGGAATCTAAAACTAGTGTCACAGGAATTGTTCAAATCATAGACAGTAAGAAGAGTCAGTTTTCTTGTACTTAAGTGGACATTGTGCCTTTTCTATTTACTTCCGATGCAGTTTCTGTGTTTCGTCGTCATTAAGAAGTTCCAAGGGATACAGTAAACCTGAAGTGAAGGGTCGGAATCTAAAACCGGTAACCCAGGAAAGGTTCAAAACATAGACAGTAAGAAGAGCCGGTCTTCTAGTACTTGAGTCGGCATTGTGCCTTTTGTATTTAATTCCGATGCAATTTCTGTGTTTCATCGTCAATAAGACGGTCAGAGGGATACAGTAAACCTGAAGTGAAGCATCAGAATCTATAACTAGTGTCACAATAATGGTTCAAAACATAGACAGTAAGAAGAGTCAGTTTTCTTGTACTTAAGTCGGCATTGTGCATTTTCTATTTAATTCCGATGCAATTTCTGTGTTCCATCGTCAATAAGAAGGTCAGAGGGATACAGTAAACCTGAAGTGAAGCATCGGAAACTATAACTAGTGTCACAGGAATGGTTCATAACATAGACAGTAAGAAGAGTCAGTTTTCTTGTACTTAAGTCGGCATTGTGCCTTTTCTATTTAATTCCGATGCAGTTTCTGTGTTTCGTCGTCAAAAGAAGGTCCAAAGGATACAGTAAACCTGAAGTGAATCATCCGCAACTCAAACCGGTATCACAGGAAAGGTTCAAAACATTGACAGTAAGAAGAGCCAGTCTTCTTGTACTTGAGTCGGCTTTGTGGTTTTTGTATTTAATTCCGATGCAATTTCTGTGTTTCATCGTCAATAGGAAGGTCAGAGGGATACAGTAAACCTGAAGTGATGCATCAGAACCTATAACTAGTGTCTCAGGAATGGTTGAAACCGTAGACAGTAAGAAGAGTCAGTTTACTTGTACTTAAGTCGACATTGTGCCTTTTCTATTTAATTCCAATGCATATACTATGTTTCGTCGTCAATAAGATGGTCCAATGGATACAGTAAACCTGAAACAAGCTTCGGAATCTAAAACTGGTCTTACAGGAAAGGTTCAAAACACAGACAGTAAAAAGAACCAGTCTTCTTGTACTTGAGTCGGCAATGTGCCTTTTGTATTTAATTCCGATGCAATTTCTGTGTTTCATCGTCAATAAGAAGGTCAGAGGGATACAGTAAACCTGAAGTGAAGCATCGGAATCTGTAACTAGTCTCACAGGAATGGTTCAAAGCATAGACAGTAAGAAGAGTCGGTTTTCTTATACTTAAGTCGGCATTGTGCCTTTTGTATTTAATTCCGATGCAAATTCTGTGTTTCATCGTCAATAAGAGGGCAGAGGGATACAGTAAACCTGAAGTGATGCATCGGAACCTATACCTAGTGTCACAGGAATGGTTCAAATCATAGACAGTAAGAAGAGTCAGTTTTCTTGTACTTAAGTCGACATTGTGCCTTTTCTATTTACTTCCGATGTAGTTTCTGTGTTTCGTCGTCAATAAGAAGGTCCAAGGGATACAGAAAACCTGAAGTGAAGGGTCGGAATTTAAAACCGGTAACCCAGGAAAGGTTCAAAACATAGACAGTAAGAAGAGCCTGTCTTCTAGTACTTGGGTCGGCATTGTGCCTTTTGTATTTAATTCCGATGCAATTTCTGTGTTTCATCGTCAATACGAAAGTCAGAGGGATACAGTAAACCTGAAGTATAGCATCGGAATCTATAACTAGTGTCACAGGAATGGTCAAAGCATAGACAGTAAGAAGAGTCAGTTTTCCTGTACTTAAGTCGACATTGTGCCTTTTCTATTTAATTCCGATGCAGTTTCTGTGTTTCGTCGTCAAAAGAAGGTCCAAAGGATACAGTAAACCTGAAGTGAATCATCCGAAACTAAAACCGGTATCACAGGAAAGGTTCAAAACCTTGACAGTAAGAATAGCCAGTCTTCTTGTACTTGAGTCGGCATTGTGCCTTTTGTATTTAATTCCGATGCAATTTCTGTGTTTCATCGTCAATAAGGTCAGAGGGATACAGTAAACCTGAAGTGAAGCATCGGAATCTAAAACCAGTCTCACAGGAAAGGATCAAAACATAGACAGTAAGAAGAGCCAGACTTCTTGTACTTGAGACGGCATTGTGCCTTTTGTATTTAATTCCGATGCAATTTCTGTGTTTCATCGTCAATAAGAAGGGCAGAGGGATACAGTAAAAATGAGGTGAAGCATCGGAATCTATAACTAGTGTCACAGGAATTGTTCAAATCATAGACAGTAAGAAGAGTCAGTTTTCTTGTACTTAAGTCGACATTGTGCCTTTTCTATTTACTTCCGATGCAGTTTCTGTGTTTCGTCGTCAATAAGAAGGTCCAAGGGATAGAGTAAACCTGAAGTGAAGCATCGGAATCTAAAACCGGTCTCACAGGAAAGGTTCAAAACATAGAAAGTACGTAGAGCCTGTCTTCTTGTACTTGAGTCGGCATTGCGCCTTTTGTATTTAATTCTGATGCAATTTCTGTGTTTGATCGTCAATAAGAATGTCGAAGGGATACAGTAAACCTGAAGTGAAGCATCGGAATCTAAAACCGGTCTCGCACGAAAGGTTCAAAACATAGACAGTAAGAAGAGCCAAATTTCTTGTACTTGAGTCGGCATTGTGCCTTTTGTATTTCATTCAGATGCAATTTCTGTGTTTCATCGTCAATAAGAAGGTCAGAGGGAAACAGTGAACCTGAAGTGAAGGATCGGAGTCTATAACTAGTGTCACAGGAATAGTTCAAACCATAGACAGTAAGAAGAGTTAGTTTTCTTGTACTTAAGTCGGCATTGTGCCATTTCTATTTAATTCCGATGCAATTTCTGTATTTTTCGTCGTCAATAAGAAGGTCCAAGGGATACAGTAAACCTTAAGTGAAGCATCGGAATCTAAAACCGGTCTTACAGGAAAGGTTCAAAACATAGACAGTAAGAAGAGCCAGTCTTCTTGTGCTTGAGTCGGCATTGTGCATTTGAATTTACTTGCGATGCAATTTCGGTGTTTCATCGTCAATACGACGGTCAGAGGGATACAGTAAACCTGAAGTGAAGCATTAGAATCTATAAGTAGTGTCACAGGAATGGTTCAAAACATAGACAGTAAGGAGAGTCAGTCTTCTAGTACTTGATTTGGCTTTGTGCCTTTTGTATATAATTTCGATGCAATATCTGTGTTTCATCGCCAATAAGGTCAGAGGGATACAGCAAACCTGAAGAGAAGCATCGGAATCTGTAACTAGTGTCACAGGAATGGTTGAAAACATAGACAGTAGGAAGAGTCAGTCTTCTTGTACTTAAGTCGGCATTGTGCCATTTGTATTTAATTCCGATGCAATTTTTGTGTTTCATAGACAATAAGAAGGTCAGCTGAATACAGTAGACCTGAAGTGAAGCATCGGAATCTATAACTAGTGTCACAGGAATGTTTCAAAACATAGAGAGGAAGAAGAGCCAGTCTTCTTGTACTCGAGTCGGCATTTACCTTTTGTATTTAATTCCGATGCAATTTCTGTGTTTCATCGTCAATACGACGGTCTGAGGGATACAGTAAACCTGATGTGAAGCATCGGAGTCTATAACTAGTGTCAGAGGAATGGTTCAAATCATAGACAGTAAGAAGAGTGAGTTTCCGTGTGCTTAAGTCGGCATTGTGCCTTTTGTATGTAATTCCGATGCAATTTCTGTATTTCATCGTCAATAAGAAGGTCATAGGGATACAGTAAACCTGAAGTGAAACATCGGAATCTATAACTAGTGTCACAGGAATGGTTCAAAACATAGACAGTAAGAAGAGTCAGTCTTCTTGTACTTGAGTTGGCTTTGTGCCTTTTGTATTTAATTCCGATGCAATTTCTGTGTTTCATCGTCAATAAGAAGGTCGGAGGGATACAGTAAACGTGAAGTGAAGCATCGGAATCTATAACTAGTGTCACAGGAATGGTTCATAACATAGACAGTACAAGAGTCAGTTTTTTGTACTTAAGTCGGCATTGTGCCTTTTGTATTTAATTCCGATGCAATTTCTATGTTTCGTCGTCAATAAGAAGGTCAGAGGGATACAGTAAAACTGAAGTTAAGCATCGGAATCCATAACTTGTGTCACAGGAGTGATTCAAAACATAGACAGTAAGATGAGTCAGTCTTCTTGTACTTAAGTAGGGCATTGTACCTTTTGTATTTAATTCCCATGCAATTTCTGCGTTTCATCGTCAATAAGAAGGTCAGCTGGATACAGTAAACCTGAAGTGAAGCATCGGAATCTATAACTAGTGTCACAGGAATGGTTCAAAACATAGACAGTAAGAAGAGCCAGTCTTCTTGTACTTGAGGCGGCATTGTGCCTTTCGTATTTAATTCCGATCGATTTTCTGTGTTTGATCGTCAATAAGAAGGTAAGGGGGATACAGTAAACCTGAAGTGAAGCATCGGAATCTATAACTAGTACCACAGGAATGATTCAAAAAATACACAGTAAGAAGAGTCAGTCTTCTTGTACTTAAGTCGGCATTGTGCCTTTTGTATATAATTCCAATGCAATTTCTGTGTTTCATCGTCAATAAGAAGGTCAGAGGGATACTGTAAACCTGAAGTGAAGCATCGGAATCTATAACTAGTGTCACAGGAATGGTTCAACACATAGACAGTAAGAAGAGCCAATCTTCTTGTGGTTGAGTCGGCATTGTTCCCCTTTGTATTTAATTCCGATGCAATTACTGTGTTTCATCGTCAATAAGAAGGTCAGAAGGATACAGTAAACCTGAAGTGAAGCATCGGAATCTATAACTAGTGTCACAGGAATGGTTAAAAACATAGACAGTAAGAAGAGTCAGTTTTCTTGTACTAAAGACGGCATTGTGCCTTTTGTATTTAATTCCGATGCAATTTCTGTGTTTTATCGTCAATAAGAAGGTCGGAGGGATACAGTAAACCTGAAGTGAAGCATCGGAATCTATAACTAGTGTCACAGGAATGGTTCATAACATAGACAGTAGAAGAGTCAGTTTTTTGTACTTAAGTCGGCATTGTGCCTTTTGTATTTAATTCCGATGCAATTTCTATGTTTCGTCGTCAATAAGAAGGTCCAAGGGATACAGTAAACCTGAAGTGAAGCATCGGAATCTAAAACTAGTGTCACAAGAATTGTTCAAATCATAGACAGTAAGAAGAGTCAGTTTTCTTGTACTTAAGTCGACATTGTGCCTTTTCTATTTACTTCCGATGCAGTTTCTGTGTTTCGTCGTCAATAAGAAGGTCCAAGGGATACAGTAAACCTGAAGTGAAGGGTCGGAATCTAAAACCGGTAACCCAGGAAAGGTTCAAAACATAGACAGTAAGAAGAGCCTGTCTTCTAGTACTTGAGTCGGCATTGTGCCTTTTGTATTTAATTCCGATGCAATTTCTGTGTTTCATCGTCAATAAGACGGTCAGAGGGATACAGTAAACCTGAAGTGAAGCATCGGAATCTATAACTAGTGTCACAGGAATGGTTAAAATCATAGACAGTAAGAAGAATCAGTTTTCTTGTACTTAAGTCGGGATTGTGCCTTTTGTATTGAATTCCGATTCAATTTCTGTGTTTCATCGTCAATAAGGAGGTCAGAGGGATACAGTAAACCTGAAGTGAAGCATCGGAATCTATAACTAGTGTCACAGGAATGGTTCATAACATAGACAGTAAGAAGAGTCAGTTTTCCTGTACTTAAGTCGGCATTGTGCCTTTTGTATTTAATTCTGATGCAATTTCTGTGTTTCATCGTCAATAAGAAGGACAGAGGGATACAGTAAAGGCTGAAGTGAAGCATCGGAATATATAACTAGTGTCACAGGAATGGATCAAACATAGACAGTAAGAAGACTCTGTTTTCTGGTCTAAAGTCGGCATTGTGCCTTCTCTATTTAATTCCGATGCAATTTCTGTGTTTCGTCGTCAATAAGAAGATCCAAGGGATACTGTAAACCTGAAGTCAAGCATCAAAATAAAAGACTGGTCTCACAGGAAAGGTTCAAAACATAGACAGTAAGAAGAATCAGTTTTCTTGTACTTAAGTCGGCATTGTGACTTTTGTATTTAATTCCGTTGCAATTTCTGTATTTTTCGTCGTCAATAAGATGGTCCAAGGGATACAGTAAACCTGAAGTGAAGCATCGGAATCTAAAACCGGTCTCACAGGAAAGGTTCAAAACATAGACAGTAAGAAGAGCCAGTCTTCTTGTGCTTGAGTCGGCATTGTGCTTTTGAATTTAATTCCGATGCAATTTCGGTGTTTCATCGTCAATACGACGGTCAGAGGGATACAGTAAACCTGAAGTGAAGCATCAGAATCTATAACTAGTGTCACAGGAATGGTTCAAAACATAGACAGTAAGAAGAGTCAGTCTTCTAATACTTGATTTGGCTTTGTGCCTTTTGTATATAATTCCGGTGCAATATCTGTGTTTCATCGTCAATACGAAGGTCAGAGGGATACTGTAAAACTGAAGTGAAGCTTCGGAATCTGTAACTAGTGTCACAGGAATGGTTCAAAGCATAGACAGTAAGAAGAGTCAGTCTTCTTGTACTTAAGTCGGCATTGTGCCATTTGTATTTATTTCCGATGCAATTTCTGTGTTTCATCGTCAATAAGAAGGTCAGCTGGATACAGTAGTCCTGAAGTGAAGCATCGGAAACTATAACTAGTGTCGCAGGAATGGTTCAAAACATAGACAGGAAGAAAAACCAGTCTTCTTGTACTCAAGTCGGCATTGTGACTTTTGTATTTAATTCCGATGCAATTTCTGTGTTTAATCGTCAATAAGAAGGTCAGAGGTATACTATAAACCTGAAGTGAAGCATCGGAATCTATAACTAGAGTCACAGGAATGGTTCAAACATAGACAGTAAGAAGACTCTGTTTCCTTGTTTTAAAGTCGGCATTCTGCCTTTTCTATTTAATTCCGATGCAATTTCTGTGTTTCATCGTCAATAAGATGTTCAGAGGGTTACAGTAAACCTGAAGTGAAGCATCGGAACCTATAACTAGTGTCACAGGAATTGTTCAAATCATAGACAGTAAGATGAGTCAGTTTTCTTGTACTTAAGTCGACATTGTGCCTTTTCTATTTACTTCCGATGCAGTTTCTGTGTTTCGTCGTCAATAAGAAGGTCAGAGGGATACAGTAAACCAGAAGTGAAGCATCGGAATCTATAACTAGTGTTACAGGAATGGTTCAAACATAGACAGTAAGAAGACCCTGTTTTCTTGTTCTAAAGTCGGCATTGTGCCTTTCATATTCAATTCCGATGCAATTTCTGTGTTTCGTCGTCAATAAGAAGGTCCAAGGGATACTGTAAACCTGAAGTCAAGCATCAAAATCAAAGACTGGTCTCACAGGAAAGGTTCAAAACATAGACAGTAAGAAGAATCAGTTTTCTTGTACTTAAGTCGGCATTGTGCCTTTTGTATTTAATTCCGATGCAATTTCTGTGTTTCATCGTCAATAAGAAGGTCGGAGGGATACAGTAAACCTGAAGTGATGCATCGGAATCTACAACTAGAGTCACAGGAATGGTTCAAAGCATAGACAGTAAGAAGAGTCAGTCTTCTTGTACTTAAGTCGGCATTGTGCCTTTTGTATTTAATTCCGATGCAATTTCTGTGTTTGATCGTCAATAAGAATGTCCAAGGGATACAGTAAACCTGAAGTGAAGCATTGGAATCTAAAACCGGTCTCGCAGGAAAGGTTCAAAACATAGACAGTAAGAAGAGCCAGTCTTCTTGTGCTTGAGTCGGCATTGTGCTTTTGAATTTACTTCCGATGAAATTTCGGTGTTTCATCGTCAATACGACGGTCAGAGGGATACAGTAAACCTGAAGTGATGCATCGGAATCTACAACTCGAGTCACAGGAATGGTTCATAGCATAGACAGTAAGAAGAGTCAGTCTTCTTGTACTTAAGTCGGCATTGTGCCATTTGTATTTAATTCCGATGCAATATCTGTGTTTCATCGTCAATAAGAAGGTCAGCTGAATACAGTAGACCTGAAGTGAAGCATCGGAATCTATAACTAGTGTCACAGGAATGTTTCAAAACATAGACAGGAAGAAGAGCCAGTCTTCTTGTACTCGAGTCGGCATTTACCTTTTGTATTTAATTCCGATGCAATTTCTGTGTTTCATCGTCAATACGACGGTCTGAGGGATACAGTAAACCTGAAGTGAAGCATTAGAATCTATAAGTAGTGTCACAGGAATGGTCAAAACATAGACAGTAAGGAGAGTCAGTCTTCTAGTACTTGATTTGGCTTTGTGCCTTTTGTATATAATTCCGATGCAATATCTGCGTTTCATCGTCAATAAGGTCAGAGGGATACAGCAAACCTGAAGAGAAGCATCGGAATCTGTAACTAGTGTCACAGGAATGGTTCAAAACATAGACAGTAGGAAGAGTCAGTCTTCTTGTACTTAAGTCGGCATTTTGCTTTTTGTATTTAATTCCGATGCAATTTCAGTGTTTCATCGTCAATAAGATGGTCCAAGGGATACAGTAAACCTGCAGTGAAGCATCGGAATCTATAACTAGTGTCACAGGAATGGTTCAAAGCATAGACAGTAAGAAGAGTCAGTCTTCTTGTACTTAAGTCGGCATTGTGCCATTTGTATTTAATTCCGATGCAATTTCTGTGTTTCATCGTCAATAAGAAGGTCAGCTGAATACAGTAGACCTGAAGTGAAGCATCGGAATCTATAACTAGTGTCACAGGAATGTTTCAAAACATAGACAGGAAGAAGAGCCAGTCTTCTTGTACTCGAGTCGGCATTTACCTTTTGTATTTAATTCCGATGCAATTTCTGTGTTTCATCGTCAATACGACGGTCTGAGGGGTACAGTAAACTTGATGTGAAGCATCGGAGTCTATAACTAGTGTCACAGGAATGGTTCAAAACATAGGCAGTAGGAAAAGTCAGCCTTCTAGTACTTGAGTCGGCACTGTGCCTTTTGTATTTAGTTCCAATGCAATTTCTGTGTTTCATCGTCAATATGAAGGTCAGGGGGATACAGTAAACCTGAAGTGAAGAATCCGAATCTAAAACTAGTGTCACAGAAATGGTTCAAAACATAGGCAGTAGGAAGAGTCAGTCTTCTTGTACTTAAGACGGCATTCAGCTTTTTGTATTTAATTCCGATGCAATTTCTGTGTTTCATCGTCATTAAGAAGGTCAGAGGGATACAGTAAAACTGAAGTGAAGCATCGGAATCCATAACTTGTGTCACAGGAGTGATTCAAAACATAGACAGTAAGATGAGTCAGTCTTCTTGTACTTAAGTAGGGCATTGTACCTTTTGTATTTAATTCCGATGCAATTTCTTCGTTTCATCGTCAATAAGAAGGTCAGCTGGATACAGTAAACCTGAAGTGAAGCATCGGAATCTATAACTAGTGTCACAGGAATGGTTCAAAACATAGGCAGTAAGAAGAGCCAGTCTTCTTGTACTTGAGGCGGCATTGTGCCTTTCGTATTTAATTCCGATCGATTTTCTGTGTTTGATCGTCAATAAGAAGGTAAGAGGGATACAGTAAACCTGAAGTGAAGCATCGGAATCTATAACTAGTACCACAGGAATGATTCAAAAAATAGACAGTAAGAAGAGTCAGTCTTCTTGTACTTAAGTCGGCATTGTGCCTTTTGTATATAATTCCGATGCAATTTCTGTGTTTCATCGTCAATAGGAAGGTCAGAGGGATACTGTAAACCTGAAGTGAAGCATCGGAATCTATAACTAGTGTCACAGGAGTGGTTCAACACATAGACAGTAAGAAGAGCCAATCTTCTTGTGGTTGAGTCGGCATTATTCCTTTTGTATTTAATTCCGATGCAATTACTGTGTTTCATCGTCAATAAGAAGGTCAGAAGGATACAGTAAACCTGAAGTGAAGCATCGGAATCTATAACTAGTGTCACAGGAATGGTTAAAAACATAGACAGTAAGAAGAGTCAGTTTTCTTGTACTAAAGTCGGCATTGTGCCTTTTGTATTTAATTCCGATGCAATTTCTGCGTTTCATCGTCAATAAGACGGTCAGAGGGATACAGTAAACCTGAAGTGAAGCATCGGAATCTATAACTAGTGTCACAGGAATGGTTAAAAACATAGACAGTAACAAGAATCAGTTTTCTTGTACTTAAGTCGGCATTGTGCCTTTTGTATTTAATTCCGATGCAATTTCTGTGTTTTATCGTCAATAAGAAGGTCAGAGGGATACAGTAAACCTGAAGTGAAGCATCGGAATCTATAACTAGTGTCACAGGAATGGTTCATAACATAGACAGTAAGAAGAGTCAGTTTTTTGTACTTAAGTCGGCATTGTGCCTTTTGTATTTAATTCCGATGCAATTTCTGTGTTTCGTCGTCAATAAGAAGGTCCAAGGGATACAGTAAACCAGAAGTGAAGCATCGGAATCTAAAACTAGTGTCACAGGAATTGTTCAAATCATAGACAGTAAGAAGAGTCAGTTTTCTTGTACTTAAGTCGACATTGTGCCTTTTCTATTTACTTCCGATGCAGTATCTGTGTTTCGTCGTCAATAAGAAGGTCCAAGGGATACAGTAAACCTGAAGTGAAGGGTCGGAATCTAAAACCGGTAACCCAGGAAAGGTTCAAAACATAGACAGTAAGAAGAGCCTGTCTACTAGTACTTGAGTCGGCATTGTGCCTTTTGTATTTAATTCCGATGCAATTTCTGTGTTTCATCGTCAATAAGACGGTCAGAGGGATACAGTAAACCTGAAGTGAAGCATCGGAATCTATAACTAGTGTCACAGGAATGGTTAAAATCATAGACAGTAAGAAGAATCAGTTTTCTTGCACTTAAGTCGGGATTGTGCCTTTTGTATTGAATTCCGATGCAATTTCTGTGTTTCATCGTCAATAAGGAGGTCAGAGGGATACAGTAAACCTGAAGTGAAGCATCGGAATCTATAACTAGTGTCACAGGAATGGTTCATAACATAGACAGTAAGAAGAGTCAGTTTTCTTGTACTTAATTCGGCATTGTGCCTTTTGTATTTAATTCTGATGCAATTTCTGTGTTTCATCGTCAATAAGAAGGACAGAGGGATACAGTAAAGGCTGAAGTGAAGCATCGGAATATATAACTAGTGTCACAGAAATGGTTCAAACATAGACAGTAAGAAGACTCTGTTTTCTGGTCTAAGGTCGGCATTGTGCCTTCTCTATTTAATTCCGATGCAATTTCTGTGTTTCGTCGTCAATAAGAAGGTCCAAGGGATACTGTAAACCTGAAGTCAAGCATCAAAATAAAAGACTGGTCTCACAGGAAAGCTTCAAAACATAGACAGTAAGAAGAATAAGATTTCTTGTACTTAAGTCGGCATTGTGCCTTTTGTATTTAATTCCGATGCAATTTCTGTGTTTCATCGTCAATAAGAATGTCAGAGGTATACTAAAAACCTGAAGTGAAGCATCGGAATCTATAACTAGTGTCACAGGAATGGTTCAAACATAGACAGTAAGAAGACTCTGTTTTCTTGTTCTAAAGTCGGCATTGTGCCTTTTCTATTTAATTCCGATGCAATTTCTGTGTTTCATCGTCAATAAGAAGGTCCAAGGCTTACTGTAAACCTGAAGTCAAGCATCAAAATCAAAGACTGGTCTCACAGGAAAGGTTCAAAACATAGACAGTAAGAAGAATCAGATTTCTTGTACTTAAGTCGGTATTGTGCCTTTTGTATTTATTCCGATGCAATATCTGTATTTCATCATCAATAAAAAGGTAGGAGGGGTACAGTAAACCTGAAGTGAAGCATCGGAATCTATAACTAGTGTCACAGGAATGGTTCAAAGCATAGACAGTAAGAAGAGTCAGTCTTCTTGTACTTAAGTCGGCATTGTGCCTTTTGTATTTAATTCCGATGCGATTTCTGTGTTTGATCGTTAATAAGAAGGTCCAAGGGATACAGTAAACCTGAAGTGAAGCATCGGAATCTAAAACCGGTCTCACAGGAACGGTTTAAAACATAGACAGTAAGAAGAGCCAGTCTTCTTGTACTTGAGTCGGCATTGTGCCTTTTGTATTTAATTCAGATGCAATTAGTGTGTTTCATCGTCAATAAGAAGGTCACAAGGAAACAGTAAACCTGAAGTGAAGCATCGGAATCTATAACTAGTGTCACAGGAATAGTTCATAACATAGACAGTTAGAAGAGTTAGTTTTCTTGTACCTCAGTCGGCATTGTGCCTTTTCTATTTAATTCCGATGCAATTTCTAAATTTTTCGTCGTCAATAAGAAGGTCCAAGGGATACAGTAAACCTGAAGTGCAGCATCAGAATCTAGAACCGGTCTCACAGGAATGGTTCAAAACATAGACAGTAAGAAGAGTCAGTCTTCTAGTACTTGATTTGGCTTTGTGCCTTTTGTATATAATTCCGATGCAATATCTGTGTTTCATCGTCAATACGAAGGTCAGAGGGATACAGTAAAACTGAAGTGAAGCTTCGGAATCTATAACTAGTGTCACAGGAATGGTTCAAAGCATAGACAGTAAGAAGAGTCAGTCTTCTTGTACTTAAGTCGGCATTGTGCCATTTGTATTTAATTCCGATGCAATTTCTGTGTTTCATCGTCAATAAGAAGGTCATCTGGATACAGTAGACCTGACGCGAAGCATCGGAGTCTATAACTAGTGTCGCAGGAATGGTTCAAAACATAGACAGGAAGAAGAGCCAGTCTTCTTGTACTCGAGTCGGCATTGTGCATTTTGTATTTAATTCCGATGCAATTTCTGTGTTTCATCGACAATACGACGGTCTGAGGGATACAGTAAACTTGATGTGAAGCATTGGAGTCTATAACTAGTGTCACAGGAATGGTTCAAAACATAGGCAGTAAGCAAAGTCAGTCTTCTAGTACTTGAGTCGGCATTGTGCCTTTTGTATTTAATTCCGATGCAATTTCTGTGTTTCATCGTCAATATGAAGGTCAGGGGGATACAGTAAACCCGAAGGGAAGCATCCGAATCTAAAACTAGTGTCACAGGAATGGTTCAAAACATAGGCAGTAGGAAGAGTCAGTCTTCTTGTACTTAAGACGGCATTCTGCTTTTTGTATTTAATTCCGATGCAATTTCTGTGTTTCATCGTCCATAAGACGGTCAGAGGGATACAGTAAAACAGAAGTGAAGCATCGGAATCTATAACTTGTGTCACAGGAGTGATTCAAATCATAGACAGTAAAATGAGTCAGTCTTCTTGTACTTTAGTAGGGCATTGTACCTTTTGTATTTAATTCCGATGCAATTTCTGCGTATCATCGTCAATAAGAAGGTCAGCTGGATACACTAAACCTGAAGTGAAGCATCGGAATCTATAACTAGTGCCACAGTAATGATTCAAAACAAAGACAGTAAGAAGTGTCAGTCTTCCTGTACTTAAGTCGGCATTGTGCCTTTTGTATATAATTCCGATGCAATTTCTGTGTTTCATCGTCAATAAGAAGGTCAGAGGGATAATGTAAACCTGAAGTGAAGCATCGGAATCTATAACTAGTGTCACAGGAATGGTTCAAAAAATAGACAGTAAGAAGAGTCAGTTTTCTTGTACTAAAGTTAGCATTGTGCCTTTTGTATTTAATTCCGATGCAATTTCTGTGTTTCATCCTCAATAAGAAGGTCAGAGGGATACAGTAAACCTGAAGTGAAGTATCGGAATCTATAACTAGTGTCACAGGAATGGTTCAAAATATAGAGAGTAAGAAGAGTCAGTCTTTTGGTACTTAAGTCATCATTGTACCTTTTGTATTTAATTTCGATGCAATTTCTGTGTTTCGTCGTCAATAAGAATGTTAGAGGGAGACAGTAAACCTGAAGTGAAACATCGGAATCTATAACTAGTGTCACAGGAATGGTTCAAAACATAGACAGTAAGAAGAGTCAGTCATCTTGTACTTAAGTCGGCATTATGCCTTTTGTATTTAATTCCGATGCAATATCTGTGTTTCATCGTCAATAAAAAGATGAGAGGGATACAGTAAACATGAAGTTAAGCATCGGAATCTATAACTAGTGTCACAGGAGTGGTTCAAAACATAGACAGTAAGAAGAGCCAGTCTTCTTGTACTTAAGTCGGCATTGTGCCTTTTGTATTTAATTCCGATGCAATTTCTGTGTTTCATCGTCAATAAGAAGGACAGAGGGATACAGTAAACCTGAAGTGATGCATCGGAACCTATAACTAGTGTCACAGTAGTGGTTCAAAACATAGACAGGAAGAAGATTCAGTTCTCTTGCACTTAGGTCGGCATTGTGCCTTTTCTATTTAATTCCGATGCAATTTCTGTGTTTCGTCGTCATTAAGAAGGTCCAACGGATACAGTAAACCTGAGGTGAAGCATCGAAATATAGAACCGGTATCACAGGAAAGGTTCAAAATATAGACAGTAAGAAGAGCAAGACTGCTTGTACTTCACTCTTAATTGTGCCTTTTGTATTTAATTCCGATGCAATTTCTGTGTTTCATCGTCAATAAGACTGTCAGAGGGATACAGTAAACCTGAAGTGAAGCATCGGAATCTATAACTAGTGTCACAGGAATGGTTCAAAGCATAGACAGTAAGAAGAGCCAGTCTTCTTGTACTTGAGTCGGCATAGTGCCTTTTGTATTTAATTCCGATCCATTTTCTGTATTTGATCGTCAATAAGAAGGTCAGAGGGATACAGTAAACCTGATGTGTCACATCGGAATCTATAACTAGTGTCACAGGAATGGTTCAAAGCATAGACAGTAAGAAGAGTCAGTCTTCTTGTACATAAGTCGGCATTGTGCCTTTTGTATTTAATTCCGATGCAATTTCTGTGTTTCATCGTCAGTAAAAAGGTCACCTGGATACAGTAAACCTGAAGTGAAGCATCAAAATCTTTGACTAGTGTCACAGGAATGGTTCAAAACATAGACAGTAAGAAGAGCAAGTCTTCTTGTACGTAAGTCGGCATTGTGCCTTTTGTATTTAATTCCGATGCAATTTCTGTGTTTCATCGTCAATAAGAAGGTCTGAGGGATACAGTAAACCTGAAGTGAAGCATCGGAATGTATGACTAGTGTCACAGGAATGGTTCAAAATATAGACAGCTAGAATAGTCAGTTTTCTTGTACTTAAGTCGGCATTGTGCCTTTTGTAATTAATTCCGATGCAATTTCTGTGTTTCATCGTCAATAAGAAGGTCAGCGGGATACAGTAAACCTGAAGTGATGCATCGGAACCTATAACTAGTGTCACAGTAGTGGTTCAAAACATAGACAGGAAGAAGATTCAGTCCTCTTGCACATAAGTTGGCATTGTGCCTTTTCTATTTAATTCCGATGCAATTTCTGTGTTTCGTCGTCATTAAGAAGGTCCAAGGGATACAGTAAACGTGAAGTGAAGCATCGGAATATAGAACCGGTATCACAGGAAAGGTTCAAAATATAGACAGTAAGAAGAGCAATACTGCTTGTACTTCACTCTTCATTGTGCCTTTTGTATTTAATTCCGATGCAATTTCTGTGTTTCATCGTCAATAAGACTGTCAGAGGGATACAGTAAACCTGAAGTGAAGCATCGGAATCTATAACTAGTGTCACAGGAATGGTTCAAAGCATAGACAGGAAGAAAAGCCAGTCTTCTTGTACTTGAGTCGGCATTGTGCCTTTTGTATTTAATTCCGATTAATTTTCTGTGTTTGATCGTCAATAAGAAGGTCAGAGGGATACAGTAAACCTGAAATGTCGCATCGGAATCTATAACTAGTGTCACAGGAATGGTTCAAAGCATAGACAGTAAGAAGAGCCAGTCTTCTTGTACATAAGTCGGCATTGTGCCTTTTGTATTTAATTCCGATGCAATTTCTGTGTTTCATCGTCAATAAGAAGGTCAGCTGGATACAGTTAACCTGAAGTGAAGCATCAGAATCTATGACTAGTGTCACAGGAATGGTTCAAAACATAGACAGTAAGAAGAGCGAGTCTTCTTGTACTTGAGTCCGCATTGTGCCTTTTGTATTTTATTCCGATCAATTTTCTGCGTTTGATCATCAATAAGAAGGTCAGAGGGATACAGTAAACCTGAAGTGAAGCATCGAAATCTAAAACTAGAGTCACAGGAATGGTTCAAAGTATAGACAGCAAGAAGAGTCAGTCTTCTTGTACTTAAGTCGGCATTGTGCACTTTGCATATAATTCCGATGCAATATCTGTATTTCATCGTCAATAAGAAGGTCAGAGGGATTAAGTAAACCTGAAGTGAAGCATCGGAATCTATAACAACTGTCACAGGAGTGGTTCAAAACATAGACAGTAAGAAGAGCCAGTCTTCTTGTACTCGAGTCGGCATTGTGCCTTTTGTATTTAATTCCGATGCAATTTCTGTGTTTCATCGTCAGTACGACGGTCAGAGGGATACAGTAAACCTGAAGTGAAGCATCGGAATCTAAAACTAGTGTCACAGGAATGGTTCAAGCATAGGCAGTAGGAAGAGTCAGTCTTCTTGTACTTAAGTCGGCATTGTGCCTTATGTATTTAATTCCGATGCAATTTCTGTGTTTCATCGTCAATATGAAGGTCAGAGGGATACAGTAAACCTGAAGTGATGCATTGGAACCTATTGCTAGTGTCACAGGAATGGTTCAAAACATAGACAGTAAGAAGAGTCAGTTTTCAGGTACAAAAGTCGGCATTGTGCCTTTTGTATTTAATTCCGATGCAGTTTCTGTGTTTCGTCATCAATAAGAAGGACCAAGGGATACAGTAAACCTGACGTGAAGCATCGGAATCTCAAACCGGTATCACAGGAAAGGTTCAAGACATAGACAGTAAGAAGCGCCAGTCTTCTTGTACTTTAGTCGGCATTGTGCCTTTTGTATTTAATTCCGATGCAATTTCTGTGTTTCCTCGTCAATAAGACGGTCAGGGGGATACAGTAAACCTGAAGTGAAGCATCGGAGTCAATAACTAGTGTCACAGGAATGGTTCAAATCGTAGACAGTAAGAAGAATCAGTTTTCTTGTACTTAAGTCGACATTGTGCATTTTGTATTTAATTCAGATGCAATTTCTGTGTTTCATCGTCAATAAGAAGGTCAGAGGGATACAGTAAACCAGAAGTGATGCATCGGAATCTAAAACCAGTCTCACAGGAAAGGTTCAAAATATAGACAGTAAGAAGAGCCAGTCTTCTTGTACTCGAGTCGGCATTTTGCCATATGTATTTAATTCCGTTGCAATTTCTGTGTTTCATCGTCAATACGACCGTCAGAGGGATGCAGTAAACCTGAAGTGAAGCATCCGATTCTATAACAAGTGTCACAGGAATGGGTAAAACATAGAGAGTAAGAAGAGTCAGTCTTCTAGTACTTGAGTTGGCATTGTGCCGTTTGTATTTAATTCCGATGCAATTTCTGTGTTTAATCGTTAATAAAAAGGTCAGAGGGATACAGTAAAACTGAAGTAAAGCATCGGAATCTATAACTAGTGTAACAGAAATGGTTCAAAACATGCACAGTAGGAAGATTCAGTCTTCTTGTACTTAAGTCGGCATTGTGCCTTTTGTATTTAATTACGATGCAATATATGTATTTCATCGTCTATAAGAAGGTCAGTGGGATACAGTAAACCTGAAGTGAAGCATCGGAATCTAAAACTAGTGTCACAGGAATGGTTCAAAGCATAGACAGTAGGAAGAGTCAGTCTTCTTGTACTTAAGTCGGCATTGTGCCTTTTGTATTTAATTCCGATGCAATTTCTGTGTTTCGTCGTCTATAAGAAGGTCAGCTGGATACAGTAAACATGAAGTGAAGCATCGGAATCTATGACTAGTGTCACAGGAATAGTTCAAAACATAGACAGTAAGAAGAGCCAGTCTCCTTGTACTTGAGTCGGCATTGTGACTTTTGTATTTAATTCCGGTCAATTTTCTGTGTTTGATCGTCAATAAGAAGGTCAGAGGGATACAGTAAACCTGAAGTGAAGCATCGGAATCAATAACTAGTGTCACAGGAATGGTTGTAAACATAGACAGTAAGAAGAGTCAGTCTCCTTGTACTTAAGTCGCATGGTGCCTTTTGTATTTAATTCCGATGCAATTTCTGTGTTTCATCGTCAATAAGACTGTCAGAGGGATACAGTAAACCTGAAGTGTCGCATCGGAATCTATAACTAGTGTCACAGGAATGGTTCAAAGCATAGACAGTAAGAAGAGCCAGTCTTCTTGTACATAAGTCGGCATTGTGCCTTTTGTATTTACTTCCGATGCAATTTCTGTGTTTCATCGTCAATAAGAAGGTCAGCTGGATACAGTTAACCTGAAGTGAAGCATCAGAATCTATGACTAGTATCACAGGAATGGTTCAAAACATAGACAGTAAGAAGAGCGAGTCTTCTTGTACTTGAGTCCGCATTGTGCCTTGTGTATTTTATTCCGATCAATTTTCTGCGTTTGATCATCAATAAGAAGGTCAGAGGGATACAGTAAACCTGAAGTGAAGCATCGGAATCTAAAACTAGAGTCACAGGAATGGTTCAAAGTATAGACAGCAAGAAGAGTCAGTCTTCTTGGACTTAAGTCGGCATTGTGCCTTTTGCATATAATTCCGATGCAATATCTGTATTTCATCGACAATAAGAAGGTCAGAGGGATTCAGTAAACCTGAAGTGAAGCATCGGAATCTATAAAACTGTCACAGGAGTGGTTCAAAACATAGACAGTAAGAAGAGCCAGTCTTCTTGTACTCGAGTCGGCATTGTGCCTTTTGTATTTAATTCCGATGAAATTTCTGTGTTTCATCGTCAGTACGACGGTCAGAGGGATACAGTAAACCTGAAGTGAAGCATCGGAATCTAAAACTAGTGTCACAGGAATGGTTCAAGCATAGGCAGTAGGAAGAGTCAGTCATCTTGTACTTAAGTCGGCATTGTGCCTTTTGTATTTAATTCCGATGCAATTTCTGTGTTTCATCGTCAATAAGAAGGTCAGAGGGATACAGCAAAACTGAAGTGAAGCATCGGAATCTATAACTTGTGTCACAGGAATGGTTCAAAACATAGTCGCTAAGAAGAGTCAGTTTTCTTGTACTTAAGTCGGCATTGTGCTTATTGTATTTAATGCCGATGCAATTTCTGTGTTTCATCGTCAATAAGAATGTCAAAGGGATACAGTAAACCTGAAGTGAAACATCGGAATCTATAACTAGTGTCGCAGGAATGGTTCAAAACATAGACAGGAAGAAGAGGCAGTCTTCTTGTACTTAAGTCGCCATTGTGCTTTTTGTATTTAATTCCGATGCAATTTCTATGTTTCATCGTCAATAAGACGGTCAGAGTTATACAGTAAACCTGAAGTGAAGCATCGGAATCTATAACTAGTGTCACAGGAATGGTTCAAAACATAGACAGTAAGAAGAGTCAGTTTTCTTGTAGAAAAGTCGGCATTGTGCCTTTTGTATTTAATTCCGATGCAATTTCTGTGTTTCATCGTCAATAAGTAGGTCAGAGGGATACAGTATACCTGAAGTGAAGCATCGGAATCTATAACTAGTGTCACAGGAATGGTTCAAAGCATAGACAGTAAGAAGAGTCAGTTTTCTTATACATAAGTCGGCATTGTGCGTTATGTATTTAATTCCGATGCAATTTCTGTGTTTCATCGTCAATATGAAGGTCAGAGGGATACACTAAACCTGAAGTGATGCATTGGAACCTATTACTAGTGTCACAGGAATAGTTAAAAACATAGACAGTAAGAAGAGTCAGTTTTCTGGTACAAAAGTCGGCATTGTGCCTTTTGTATTTAATTCCGATGCAGTTTTTGTGTTTCGTCGTCAATAAGAAGGACCAAGGGATAGAGTAAACCTGACGTGAAGCATCGGAATCTCAAACCGGTTTCACAGGAAAGGTTCAAGACATAGACAGTAAGAAGCGCCAGTCTTCTTGTACTTTAGTCGGCATTGTGCCTTTTGTATTTAATTCCGATGCAATTTCTGTGTTTCTTCGTCAATAAGACGGTCAGAGGGATACAGTAAACCTGAAGTGAATCATCGGAATCAAGAACTAGTGTCACAGGAATGGTTCAAATCGTAGACAGTAAGAAGAATCAGATTTCTTGTACTTAAGTCGACATTGTGCATTTTATATTTAATTCCGATGCAATTTCTGTGTTTCATCGTCAATAAGAAGGTCAGAGGGATACAGTAAACCTGAAGTGATGCATCGGAATCTAAAACCAGTCTCACAGGAAAGGTTCAAAATATAGACGGTAAGAAGAGCCAGTCTTCTTGTACTCGAGTCGGCATTTTGCCACTTGTATTTAATTCCGTTACAATTTCTGTGTTTCATCGTCAATACGACGGTCAGAGGGATGCAGTAAACCTGAAGTGAAGCATCGGATTCTATAACAAGTGTCACAGGAATGGGTAAAACATAGACAGTAAGAAGAGTCAGTCTTCTAGAACTTGAGTTGGCATTGTTCCGTTTGTATTTAATTCCGATGCAATTTCTGTGTTTAATCGTTAATAAAAAGGCCAGAGGGATACAGTAAAACTGAAGTGAAGCATCGGAATCTATAACTAGTGTCACAGAAATGGTTCAAAACATGGACAGTAGGAAGAGTCAGTCTTCTTGTACTTAAGTCGGCATTGTGCCTTTTGTATTTAATTACGATGCAATATCTGTATTTCATCGTCTATAAGAAGGTCAGTGGGATACAGTAAACCTGAAGTGAAGCATCGGAATCTAAAACTAGTGTCACAGGAATAGTTCAAAACATAGACAGTAGGAAGAGTCAGTCTTCTTGTACTTAAGTCGGCATTGTGCCTTTTGTATTTAATTCCGATGCAATTTCTGTGTTTCGTCGTCTATAAGAAGGTCAGCTGGATACAGTAAACATGAAGTGAAGCATCGGAATCTATGACTAGCGTCACAGGACTGGTTCAAAACATAGACAGTAAGAAGAGCCAGTCTTCTTGTACTTGAGTCGGCATTGTGCCTTTTGTATTTAATTCCGGTCAATTTTCTGTGTTTGATCGTCAATAAGAAGGTCAGAGGAATACAGTAAACCTGAAGTGAAGCATCGGAATCTAAAACTAGTGTCACAGGAATGGTTCAAAACATAGATATTAAGAAGAGTCTTTTTTCTTGTACTTAAGTCGGCATTGTGTATTTTCTATTTAATTCCGATGCAATTTCTGTGTTTCGTAGTCAACAAGAACGTCCAAGGGATACAGTAAACCTGAAGTGAAGCATCGGAATCAATAACTAGTGTCACAGGAATGGTTCAAAACATAGACAGTAAGAAGAGTCAGTCTCCTTGTACTTAAGTGGCATGGTGCCTTTTGTATTTAATTCCGATGCAATTTCTGTGTTTCATCGTCAATAAGAAGGTCAGCTGGATACAGTAAACCTGAAGTGAAGCATCGGAATCTATAACTTGTGTCACAGGAATGGTTCAAAACATAGATATTAAGAAGAGTCACTTTTCTTGTACTTAAGTCGGCATTGTGCCTTTTCTATTTAATTCCGATGCAATTTCTGTGTTTCGTCGTCAATAAGAAGGTCCAAGGGAGACAGTAAACCCGAAGTGAAGCATCGGAATCCAAAACCGGGCTCACAGGAATGGGTCAAAACATAGACAATAAGAATAGCCTGACTTTTTGTACTTGAGTCGGCATTGTGGCTTTTGTATTTAATGCCGATGCAATTTCTGTGTTTCATCATCAATAAGTCGGTCAGAGGGATACAGTAAACCTGAGGTGAAGCATCGGAATCTATAACTAGTGTCAGAGGAATGGTTCAAAACATAGTCAGTAAGAAGATTCAGTCTTCTAGTACTTGAGTCGGCATTGTGCCTTTTGTATTTAATTCCGATGCAATTTCTGTGTTTCATCGTCAATAAGAAGGTCCAAGGGAGACAGTAAACCAGAAATGAGGCATCAGAATCTAAAACCGGTCTCACAGGAGAGGTTCAAAACATAGACAGTAAGAAGAGCCAGACTTCTTGTACCTGAGTCGGCATTGTGCCTTTTGTATTTAATTCCGTGGCAATCTCTGTGTTTCAACGTCAATAAGACGGTCAGAGGGATACAGTAAACCTGAAGTGAAGCATCGGAATCTATAACTAGTGTCACAGGAATGGTTCAAAACACAGACAGTAGGAAGAGTCAGTCTTCTTGTACTTAAGTCGGCATTTTGCCTTTTGTATTTAATTCCGCTGCAATTGCTGTGTTTCATCGTCAATAATAAGGTCAGCTGGATACAGTAAACCTGAAGTGAAGCATCGGAATCTATAACTAGTGTCACAGGAATGGTTCAAACATAGAGAGTAAGAAGAGTCAGTCTTCTAGTACTTGAGTTGGCATTGTGCCTTTCGTATTTAATTCCGATGCTATTTCTGTGTTTCATCATCAATAAGACGGTCAAAGGGATACAGTAAAACTGAAGTGAAGCATCGGAATCTATAACTAGTGTCACAGGAACGGTTCAAAACATAGACAGTAAGAAGAGTCACTCAACTTGTACTTAAGTCGCCATTGTGCCTTTTGTATTAAATTCCGATACAATTTCTGTGTTTCATCGTCAATAAGAAAGTCAGCTGGATACAGTAAACCTGAAGTGAAGCATCGGAATTTATAACTAGTGTCACTGGAATGGTTCAAAACATAGACAAGAAGAAGAGCCAGTCTTCTTGTACTTGAGTCGGCATTGTGTCTTTTGTATTTAATTCCGAAGCAATTTCTGTGTTCATCGTTAGTACGACGGTCAGGGGGTTACAATAAATCTGAAGTGAAGCATCGGAATCTATAACTAGTGTCAGAGGAATGGTTCAAAACATACACTCCTGGAAATTGAAATAAGAACACCGTGAATTCATTGTCCCAGGAAGGGGAAACTTTATTGACACATTCCTGGGGTCAGATACATCACATGATCACACTGACAGAACCACAGGCACATAGACACAGGCAACAGAGCATGCACAATGTCGGCACTAGTACAGTGTATATCCACCTTTCACAGCAATGCAGGCTGCTATTCTCCCATGGAGACGATCGTAGAGATGCTGGATGTAGTCCTGTGGAACGGCTTGCCATGCCATTTCCACCTGGCGCCTCAGTTGGACCAGCGTTCGTGCTGGACGTGCAGACCGCGTGAGACGACGCTTCATCCAGTCCCAAACATGCTCAATGGGGGACAGATCCGGAGATCTTGCTGGCCAGGGTAGTTGACTTACACCTTCTAGAGCACGTTGGGTGGCACGGGATACATGCGGACGTGCATTGTCCTGTTGGAACAGCAAGTTCCCTTGCCGGTCTAGGAATGGTAGAACGATGGGTTCGATGACGGTTTGGATGTACCGTGCACTATTCAGTGTCCCCTCGACGATCACCAGTGGTGTACGGCCAGTGTAGGAGATCGCTCCCCACACCATGATGCCGGGTGTTGGCCCTGTGTGCCTCGGTCGTATGCAGTCCTGATTGTGGCGCTCACCTGCACGGCGCCAAACACGCATACGACCATCATTGGCACCAAGGCAGAAGCGACTCTCATCGCTGAAGACGACACGTCTCCATTCGTCCCTCCATTCACGCCTGTCGCGACACCACTGGAGGCGGGCTGCACGATGTTGGGGCGTGAGCGGAAGACGGCCCAACGGTGTGCGGGACCGTAGCCCAGCTTCATGGAGACGGTTGCGAATGGTCCTCGCCGATACCCCAGGAGCAACAGTGTCCCTAATTTGCTGGGAAGTGGCGGTGCGGTCCCCTACGGCACTGCGTAGTATCCTACGGTCTTGGCGTACATCCGTGCGTCGCTGCGGTCCGGTCCCAGGTCGACGGGCACGTGCACCTTCCGCCGACCACTGCCGACAACATCGATGTACTGTGGAGACCTCACGCCCCACGTGTTGAGCAATTCGGCGGTACGTCCACCAGGCCTCCCGCATGCCCACTATACGCCCTCGCTCAAAGTCCGTCAACTGCACATACGGCTCACGTCCACGCTGTCGCGGCATGCTACCAGTGTCAAAGACTGCGATGGAGCTCCGTATGCCACGGCAAACTGGCTGACACTGACGGCGGCGGTGCACAAATGCTGCGCAGCTAGCGCCATTCGACGGCCAACACCGCGGTTCCTGGTGTGTCCGCTGTGCCGTGCGTGTGATCATTGCTTGTACAGCCCTCTCGCCGTGTCCGGAGCAAGTATGGTGGGTCTGACACACCGGTGTCAATGTGTTCTTTTTTCCATTTCCAGGAGTGTAGTTAGTAAGAAGATTCAGTCTTCTAGCACTTGAGTCGGCATTGTGGCTTTTGTATTTAATTCCGATGCAATTTCTGTGTTTCATCATCAATAAGACGGTCAGAGGGATACAGTGTAACCGAAGTGAAGCATCGGAATCTATAACTAGTGTCACAGGAATGGTTCAAAACGTAGACAGTAAGAAGAGTCAGTCTACTTGTACTTAATTCTTGTATTTAATTCTGATGAATTTTCTGTGTTTGATCGTCAATAAGAAGGTCAGAGGGATACAGTAAACCTGAAGTGAAGCATCGGAATCTATAACTAGCGCCAAAGGAATCATTCAAAACATAGGCAGTAAGAAGAGCCAGTCTTCTTGTACTTAAGTCGGCATTATGCCTTTTGCATTTAATTCCGATGAATTTTCTGTGTTTGACCGTCAATAGGAAGGTCGGAGGGATACAGTAAACCTGAAGTGAAGCATCGGAATCTATAACTAGTGTCACAGGAATGGTTCAAAACATAGACAGTAAGGAGAGCCAGTCTTCTTGTACTTAAGTCGGCATTGCGCCTATTGTATTTAATTCCGATGAATTTTCTGTGTTTGATCGTCAATAGTAAGGTCAGAGGGATACAGTAAAAATGAAGTGAAGCATCGGAATTTATAACTAGTGTCACAGGAATGGTACAAAGCATAGACAGTAAGAGGAGTCAGTCTTCTTGTACTTACGTCTCGATTGTGCCTTTTGTATTAAATTAAGATGCAATTTCTGTGTTTCATCGTCAATAATAAGGTCAGAGAGATACATTAAACCTGAAGTGAAGCATCGGAATCTATAACTAGTGTCACAGGAATGGTTCAAAACATAGACAGCAAGAAGAGTCAGCTTTCTTGTAGTTAAGTCGGCATTGTGCCTTTTGTATTTAATTCCGATGCAATTTCTGTGTTTCATCGTCAGTACGACGGTCAGAGGGATACAGTAAACCTGAAGTGAAGCATCGGAATCAATAACTAGTGGCACAGGAATGGTTCAAAACACAGACAGTAAGAAGAGTCAGTCTTCTTGTACTTAAGTCGGCATTGTGCCTTTTGTATATAACTCCATTGCAATTTCTGTGTTTCATCGTCAATAAGAAGCTCAGTGGGATACAATAAACCTGAAGTGAAGCATCGGAATCTATAACTAGTGTCAAAGGAATGGTTCAAAACATAGACAGTAAGAAGAGTCAGATTTCTTGTACTTAAGTCGGCATTGTGTCTTTTGTATTTAATTCCGATGCAATTTCTGTGTTTCTTCGTCAATAAGAAGGTCAGAGGGGTACAGTAAACCTGACGTGAAGCATCGGAATCTATAACTAGTGTCACAGGAATGGTTTAAACCATAGACAGTAAGAAGAGTCTTTCTTTTTGTACTTAAGTCGGCATTGTGCCTTTTGTATTTAATTCCGATGCCATTCCTGTGTTTCATCGTCAATACGAAGGTCAGAGGGATACAGATAACCTGAAGTGAAGCATCGGAATCTATAATTAGTGTCACAGGAATGGTCCAAAACATAGACAGTAAGAAGGGTCAGTCTTCTTGTACTTAAGTCAGCATTGTGCCTTTTGTATTTATTTCCGATGAAATATCTGTGTTTCCTCGTCAATAAGAAGGTCAGAGGGATACAGTAAACCTGAAGTGAAGCATCGGAATCTATAACTAGTGTCACAGAAATGGTTCAAACCATAGACAGTAAGATGAGCCAGTCTTCTTGTACTGGAGTCGGCATTGTGAGTTTTGTAATTAATTTCGATGCAATTTCTGTGTATCATCGTCAATAAGAGGGTCATAGGGATACAGTAAACCTGAAGTGAAGCATCGGAATGTATAACTAGTGTCACAGGAATGGTTTCAAACATTGACAGGAGGTATAGCCATTCTTCTTGTACTTGAGTCGGCATTGTGCCTTTTGTATTTAATTCCGATGCAATTTTTGTGTTTCATCGTCAATACGACGGTCAGAGGGATACAGTAAACCTGAAGTGAAGCACCGGAATCTATAACTAGTGTCACAGGAATGGTTCAAACATAGACAGTAAGAAGAGTCAGTCTTCTAGTACTTAAGTCGGCATTGTGCCTTTTGTATTTAATTCCGATGCATTTTCTGTGTCTCATCGTCAATAAAGGGTCAGAGGGATACAGTAAACCTGAAGTGATGCATCGGAATCTATAACTAGTGTCACAGGAATGATTCAAAACATCGATATTAAGAAGAGTCTGTTTTCTTGTACTTAGGTCGGCATTGTGCCTTTTCTATTTAATTCCGATGCAATTTCTGTGTTTCGTCGTCAATAACAAGGTCCAAGGGATACAGTAAACACGAAGTGAAGCATCGGAATCTAAAACCGGTCTCACAGGAAAGGTTGAAACCATAGACAGTAAGAAGAGCCAGTCTTCTTGTACTTGAGTCGGTATTGTGACTTTTATATTTAATTCCGATGCAAATTCTGTGTTTCATCGTCAATAAGAAGGTCACACGGATACAGTAAACCTGAAGTGAAGCATCGGAATCTATAACTAGTGTCACAGGAATGGTTCAAAAAATAGACAGTAAGAAGAGTCACTTTTCTTGTACTTAAGTCGGCATTGTGCCTTTTCTATTTAATTCCGATGCAATTTCTGTGTTTCGACGTCAATAAGAAGGTCCAAGGGATACAGTAAACCTGAAGTGAAGCATCAGAATCTAAAACCGGTCTCAGAGGAAAGGTTCAAAACATAGACAGTGAGAAGAGCCAGTCTTCTTGTACATGAGTCGGCATTGTGCCTTTTGTTTTTAATTCCGATGCAATTTCTGTGTTTCATCGTCAATAAGAAGGTCAGCTGGATACAGTAAACCTGAAGTGAAGCATCGGAATCTAAAACCGGTCTCAGAGGAAAGGTTCAGAACATAGACAGTAAGAAGAGCCAGTCTTCTTGTACATGAGTCGGCATTGTGCCTTTTGTATTTAATTCCGA
Organism: Schistocerca americana; assembly: GCF_021461395.2. NCBI lineage: Eukaryota > Metazoa > Arthropoda > Insecta > Orthoptera > Acrididae > Schistocerca > Schistocerca americana. The sequence goes on from NC_060123.1 coordinate 766,038,557, forward strand.
TGCAATTTCTGTGTTTCATCGTCAGCAAGCAGGTCAGCTGGATACAGTAAACCTGAAGTGGAGCATCGGAATCTAAAACTAGTGTCCCACGAATGGTTCAAAACATTGACAGGAAGTATTGCCAGTCTTCTTGTACTTGAGTCGGCATTGTGCCTTTTGTATTTAATTCCGATGCAATTCCTGTGTTTCATCGCCAATGCGACGGTCAGAGGGATACAGTAAACCTGAAGTGAAGCATTGGAATCTATAACTAGTGTCACAGGAATGGTTCAAAACATAGACAGTAAGAAGAGTCAGTCTTCTAGTACTTAAGTCGGCATTGTGCCTATTGTATTTTATTCCGATGCATTTTCTGTGTCTCATCGTCAATGAGGGGGTCAGAGGGATACAGTAAACCTGAAGTGATGCATGGGAATCTATAACTAGTGTCACAGGAATGGTTCAAAACATTGATATTAAGAAGAGTCTGTTTTCTTGTACTTAAGTCGGCATTGAGCCTTTTCTATTTAATTCCGATGCAATTTCTGTGATTCGTCGTCAATAACAAGGGCCAAGGGATACAGTAAACCTGAAGTGAAGCATCGGAATCTAAGACCGGTCTGACAGGAAAGGTTCAAAACATAATCAGTAAGAAAAGCCAGTCTTCTTGTACTTGCGTCGGCATTGTGCATTTTGTATTTAATTCCGATGCAATTTCTGTGTTTCATCGTCGGTAAGACGGTCAGAGGGATACATAAAACCTGAAGTGAAGCATCGGAATCAATAACTAGTGTCACAGGAATGGTTCAAAACATAGACAGTAAGAAGAGTCAGTCTTCTAGTACTTACGTCGGCATTCTGCCTTTTGTATTTAATTCCGATGCATTTTCTGTGTCTCATCGCCAATAAGAGGGTCAGAGGGATACAGTAAACCAGAAGTGATGCATCGGAATCTATAACTAGTGTCACAGGAATGGTTCAAAACATTGATATTAAGAAGAGTCTGTTTTCTTGTACTTAGGTCGGCATTGTGCCTTTTGCATTTAATTCCGATGCAACTTCTGTGTTTCATCGTCAATAAGAAGGTCAGCTGGATACAGTAAACCTGAAGTGAAGCATCGGAATCTGAAACCGGTCTCAGAGGAAAGGTTCAGAACAGAGACAGTAAATAGAGCCAGTCTTCTTGTACATGAGTCGGCATTGTGCCTTTTGTATTTAATTCCGATGCAATTTCTGTGTTTCATCGTCAATAAGAAGGTCAGCTGGATACAGTAAACCTGAAGTGAAGCATCGGAATCTAAAACCGGTCTCAGAGGAAAGGTTCAGAATAGAGACAGTAAGAAGAGCCAGTCTTCTTGTACATGAGTCGGCATTGTGCCTTTTGTATTTAATTCCGATGCAATTTCTGTGTTTCATCGTCAGCAAGCAGGTCAGCTGGATACAGTAAACCTGAAGTGGAGCGTTGGAATCTAAAACTAGTGTCCCACGAATGGTTCAAAACACTGACAGGAAGTATAGCCACTCTTCTTGTACTTGAGTCGGCATTGTGCCTTTTGTATTTAATTCCGATGCAATTTCTGTGTTTCATCGCCAATACGACGGTCAGAGGGATACAGTAAACCTGTAGTGAAGCATCAGAATCTATAACTAGTGTCACAGGAATGGTTCAAAACATAGACAGTAAGAAGAGTCAGTCTTCTAGTACTTAAGTCGGCATTGTGCCTATTGTATTTAATTTCGATGCATTTTCTGTGTCTCATCGTCAATAAGAGGGTTAGAGGGATACAGTAAACCTGAAGTGATGCATCGGAATCTATAACTAGTGTCACAGGAATGGTTCAAAACATTGATATTAAGAAGAGTCTGTTTTCTTGTACCTAAGTCCGCATTGTGCCTTTTCTATTTAATTCCGATGCAATTTATGTGTTTCGTCGTCAATAACAAGGTCCAAGGGATACAGTAAACCTGAAGTGAAGCATCGGAATCTAAAACTGGTCTGACAGGAAAGGTTCAAAACATAGACAGTAAGAAGAGCCAGTCTTCTTGTACTTGCGTCGGCATTGTGCATTTTGTATTTAATTCCGATGCAATTTCTGTGTTTCATCGTCAGTACGACGGTCAGAGGGATACAGTAAACCTGAAGTGAAGCATCGGAATCAATAACTAGTGTCACAGGAATGGTTCAAAACATAGACAGTAAGAAGAGTCAGTCTTCTTGTACTTAAGTCGGTACTGTGCCTTTTGTATATAACTCCGATGCAATTTCTGTGTTTCATCGTTAATAGGAAGCTCAGAGGGATACAATAAACCTGAAGTGAAGCATCGGAATCTATAACTAGTGTCACAGGAATGGTTCAAAACATAGACAGTAAGAAGAGTCAGTTTTCTTGTACTTAAGTCGGCATTGTGCATTTTGTATTTAATTCCGATGCAATTTCTGTGTTTCATCGTCAGTACGACGGTCAGAGGGATACAGTAAACCTGAAGTGAAGCATCGGAATCAATAACTAGTGTCACAGGAATGGTTCAAACCATAGACAGTAAGAAGAGTGTTTCTTTTTGTACTTAAGTCGGCATTGTGCCTTTTGTATTTAATTCCGATGCATTCTCTGTGTTTCATCGTCAATACGAAGGTCAGAGGGATACAGAAAACCTGAAGTGAAGCATCGGAATCTATAACTAGTGTCACAGGAATGGTTCAAAACATAGACAGTAAGAAGGGTCACTCTTATTGTACTTAAGTCGGCATTGTGCCTTTTGTATTTAATTCCGATGCAATATCTGTGTTTCTTCGTCAATAAGAAGGTCAGAGGGATACAGTAAACCTGAAGTGAAGCATCGGAATCTATAACTAGCGTCACAGAAATGGTTCAAACCATAGACAGTAAGATGAGCCAGTCTACTTGTACTTGAGTCGGCATTGTGAGTTTTGTAATTAATTCCGATGCAATTTCTGTGTATCATCGTCAATAAGAAGGTCATAGGGATACAGTAAACCTGAAGTGAAGCATCGGAATCTATAACTAGTGTCACAGGAATGGTTGAAAATATAGACAGTAAGAAGAGTCAGTCTTCTAGGACTTACGTCGGCATTCTGCGTTTTGTATTTAATTCCGGTGCATTTTCTGTGTCTCATCGTCAATAAGAGGGTCAGAGGGATACAGTAAACCAGAAGTGATGCATCGGAATCTATAACTAGTGTCACAGGAATGGTTCAAAGCATTGATATTAAGAAGAGTCTGTTTTCTTGTACTTAGGTCGGCATTGTGCCTTTTGTATTTAATTTCTGGTGCAACTTCTGTGTTTCATCGTCAATAAGAAGGTCATCTGGATGCAGTAAACCTGAAGTGAAGCATCGGAATCTATAACTAGTGTGACAGGAATGGTTTCAAACATTGACAGGAGGTATAGCCAGTCTTCTTGTACTTGAGTCGGCATTGTGCCTTTTGTATTTAATTCCGATGCAATTTCTGTGTTTCATCGTCAATACGACGGTCAGAGGGATACAGTAAACCTGAAGTGAAGCATCGGAATCTGTAACTAGTGTCACAGGATTGGTTCAAAACATAGACAGTAAGAAGAGTCAGTCTTCTAGTACTTAAGACGGCATTGTGCCTTTTGTATTTAATTCCGATGCATTCTCTGTGTCTCATCGTCAATAAAGGGTCAGAGGGATACAGTAAACCTGAAGTGATGCATCGGAATCTATAACTAGTGTCACAGGAATGGTTCAAAACATTGATATTAAGAAGAGTCTGTTTTCTTGTACTTAGGTCGGCATTGTGCCTTTTCTATTTAATTCCGATGCAATTTCTGTGTTTCGTCATCAATAACAAGGTCCAAGGTATACAGTAAACCTGAAGTGAATCATCGGAATCTAAAACCGGTCTCACAGGAAAGGTTCAAAACATAGACAGTAAGGAGAGCCAGTCTTCTTGTACTTGCGTCGGCATTGTGCATTTTGTATTTAATTCCGATGCAATTTCAGTGTTTCATCGTCAATACTATTGTCAGAGGGATACTGTAAACCTGAAGTGAAGCATCGAAATCTATAACTAGTGTCACAGGAATAGTTCAAAACATAGACAGTAAGAAGGGTTAGTCTCCTTGTACTTAAGTCGGGATTGTGCCTTTTGTGTTTAATTCCGATGCAATATCTGTGTTTCTTCGTCAATAAGAAGGTCAGAGGAATACAGTAAACCTAAAGTGAAGCATCGGAATCTATAACCAGTGTCACAGAAATGGTTCAAACCATAGACAGTAAGAAGAGCCAGTCTTCTTGTACTTGATTCGGTATTGTGACTTTTATATTTAATTCCGATGCAATTTCTGTGTATCATCGTCAATAAGAAGGTCAGAGGGATACAGTAAACCTGAAGTGAAGCATCGGCATCTATAACTAGTGGCACAGGAATGGTTCAAACCATAGACAGTAAGAAGAGACAGTGTTTTTATACTGAGGTCGGCATTCTGCCTTTTGTATTTAATTAAAATGCAATTTCGGTGTTTCATCGTCAATAAGAAGGTCAGAGGGATACAGTAAACCTGAAGTGAAGCATCGGAATCTATAACTAGTGTCACAGGAATGGTTCAAAACATAGACAGTAAGAAGAGTCAGTCTTCTTTAACGTAAGTCGGCATTGGGCCTTTTCTATTTAATTCCGATGTAATTTACGTGTTTCATCGTCAATAAGAAGGACAGAGGGATACAGTAACCTGAAATGAAGCATCGGAATCTATAACTAGTGTCACAGGAATGGTTCAAGACATAGACAGTAAGAAGAGTCAGTTTTCTTGTCAGAGGGATACAGTAAACCTTTTGTACGTAATTCCGATGCGATTTCTGTGTTTCATCGTCAATAAGAAGGTCAGAATTATACAGTAAACCTGAAGTGAAGCATCGGAATCTATAACTAGAGTCACAGGAATGGTTCAAAACATAGACAGTAAGAAGAGTCAATTTGCTTGTACGTAAGTCGGCATTGTGCCATTTCTATTTAATTCCGTTGCAATCTCTGTGTTTCATCGTCAATTCGACGGTCAGAGGGATACAGTAAACCTGAAGTGAAGCATCCGAATCTATAACTAGTGTCACAGGAATGGTTCAAAACATAGACAATAAGAAGAGTCAGTCTTCTAGTACTTAAGTCGGCATTGTGCCTTTTGTATTTAATTCCGATGCATTTTCTGTGTTTCATCGTCAATAAGAGGGTCAGAGGGATACATTAAACCTGAAGTGATGCTTGGGAATCTATAACTAGTGTCACAGGAATGGTTCAAAACATAGATATTAATAAAAGTCTGTTTTCTTGTACATAGGTCGGCATTGTGCCTCTTCTATTTAATTCCGATGCAATTTCTGTATTTCGTCGTCAATAACAAGGTCCAAGGGATACAGTAAACCTGAAGTGAAGCATCAGAATCTAAAACCGGTCTCACAGGAAAGGTTCAAAGCATAGACAGTAAGAAGAGCCAGTCTTCTTTATTTTTGAGTCGGCATTGTGCCTTTTGTATTTAATTCCGATGCAATTTCTGTGCTTCATCGTCAATAAGAAGCTCAGCTGGATACAGTAAACCTGAAGTGAAACATCGGAATCTATAACTAGTGCCACAGGAATGGTTCAAAACATAGACAGTGGGAAGAGTCAGTCGTCTTGTACTTAAGTCGGCATTGTGCCTTTTGTATTTAATTCCTTGCAATTTCTGTGCTTCATCGTCAATAAGAAGGTGAGCTGGATACAGTAAACCTGAAGTGAAGCATCGGAATCTATAACTAGTGTCACAGGAATGGTTCAAAGCGTAGACAGTAAGAAGTGCGAGTCTTCTTGTACAGAAGCCGGCATTGTGCCTTTTGTATTTAATTTCGATGCAATTTCTGTGATTCATCGTCAATAAGAAGGTCAGAGGGATACAGTAAGCCTGAAGTGAAGCATCGGAATCTATAACTAGTGTCACAGGAATGGTTCAAAACATAGACAGTGTGAAGAGTTAGTTTTCTTGTACTTATGTCGGCATTGTGACTTATGAATTTATTTCCGATGCAATTTCTGTGTTTCATCGTCAGCAAGCAGGTCAGCTGGATACAGTAAACATGAAGTGAAGCATCGGAATCTAAAACTAGTGTCCCACGAATGGTTCAAAACATTGACAGGAAGTATAGCCAGTCTTCTTGTACTTGAGTCGGCATTGTGCCTTTTGTATTTAATTCCGATGCAATTTCTGTGTTTCATCGCCAATACGACGGTCAGAGGGAAACAGTAAACCTGAAGTGAAGCATTGGAATCTGTAACTAGTGTCACAGGAATGGTTCAAAATCTAGACTGTAAGAAGAGTCAGTCTTCTTGTACTTAAGTCGGCATTGTGCCTATTGTATTTAATTCCGATGCATTTTCTGTGTCTCATCGTCAATAAGAGGTTCAGAGGGATACAGTAAACCTGAGGTGATGCATCGGAATCTATAACTAGTGTCACAGGAATGGTTCAAAACATTGATATTAAGAAGAGTCTGTTTTCTTGTACTTAAGTCGGCATTGTGCCTTTTCTATTTAATTCCGATGCAATTTTTGTGTTTCGTCGTCAATAACAAGGTCCAAGGGATACAGTAAACCTGAAGTGAAGCATCGGAATCTAAAACCGGTCTCACAGGAAAGGTTCAAAACATAGACAGTAAGAAGAGCCAGTCTTCTTGTACTTGCGTCGGCATTGTGCATTTTGTATTTAATTCCGATGCAATTTCTGTGTTTCATCGTCAGAACGACGGTCAGAGGGATACAGTAAACCTGAAATGAAGCATCGGAATCAATAACTAGTGTCACAGGAATGGTTCAAAACATAGACAGTGAGAAGAGTCTGTGTCAGAGGGATACAGTAAACCTGAAATGAAGCATCGGAATCAATAACTAGTGTCACAGGAATGGTTCAAAACATAGGCAGTAAGAAGAGTCAGTCTTCTTGTACTTAAGTCGGCATTGTGCCTTTTGTATATAACTCCGATGCAATTTCTGTGTTTCATCGACAGTAAGGAGCTCAGAGGGATACAATAAACCTGAAGTGAAGCATCGGAATCTATAACTAGTGTCACAGGAATGGTTCAAAACATAGACACTAGGAAGAGTCAGTCTTCTTGTACTTAAGTCGGCATTGTGCCTTTTCTATTTAATTCCGATGCAATTTCTGTGTTTCATCGTCAATAAGAAGGTCAGCTGGATACAGTAAACCAGAAGTGAAGCATCGGAATCTATAACTAGTGGCACAGGAATGGTTCAAAACATAGATATTAAGAAGAGTCTGTTTTCTTGTACTTAAGTCGTCATTGTGCCTTTTCTATTTAATTCCGATGCAATTTCTGCGTTTCATCGTCAATAAGAAGGTCCAAGGAAGACAGTAAACCTGAAGTGAAGCATCGGAATCTAAAACCGGTCTCACAGGAAAGGTTCAAATCTTAGACAGTAAGAAGAGCCACACTTCTTGTACCTGAGTCGGCATTGTGCCTTTTGTATTTAATACCGATGCAATCTCTGTGTTTCATCGTCAATAAGACGGTCAGAGATATACAGTAAACCTGAAGTGAAGCATCGGAATCTATAACTAGTGTCACAGGAATGGTTAAAAGCTTAGACAGTAGGAAGAGTCAGCCTTCTTGTACTTAAGTCGGCATTTTGCCTTTTGTATTTAATTCCGATGCAATTTCTGTGTTTCATCGTCAATAAGAAGGTCAGCTGGATACAGTATACCTGAAGTGAAGCATCGGAATCTGTAACTAGTGTCACGGGAATGGTTCATACCATAGACAGGATGAAGAGTCAGTTTTCTTATACTTAAGTCGGCATTGTGCCTATTCTATTTAATCCGATGCAATTTCTGTGTTTCGTCGTCAATAAGAAGGTCCAAGGGATACAGTAAACCTGATGTAAAGCATCGGAATCTAAAACCGGTCTGACAGGAAAGGTTCAAAACATAGACAGTAAGGAGAGCCAGTCTTCTTGTACTTGCGTCGGTATTGTGCATTTTGTATTTAATTCCGATGCAATTTCTGTGTTTCATCGTCAGTACGACGGTCAGAGGGATACAGTAAACCTGAAGTGAAGCATCGGAATCAATAACTAGTGTCACAGGAATGGTTCAAAACATAGACAGTAAGAAGAGTCAGTCTTCTTGTACTTAAGTCGGTATTGTGCCTTTTGTATATAACTCCGATGCAATTTCTGTGTTTCATCGTCAATAGGAAGGTCAGAGCGATACAGAAAACCTGAAGTGAAGCATCGGAATCTATAACTAGTGTCACAGGAAAGGTCCAAAACATAGACAGTAAGAAGGGTCAGTTTTCTTGTTCTTAAGTCGGCATTGTGTCTTTTGTATTTAATTCCGATGCAATTTCTGTGTTTCATCGTCAATAAGAAGGTCAGAGGGATACAATAAACCTGAAGTGAAGCATCGGAATCTATCACTAGTGTCACAGGAATGGTTCAAAACATAGACAGTAAGAAGAGTCAGTTTTCTTGTACTTAAGTCGGCATTGTGTCTTTTGTATTTAATTCCGATGCAATTTCTGTGTTTCATCGTCAATAAGAAGGTCAGAGGGGTACAGTAAACCTGACGTGAAGCATCGGAATCTATAACTAGTGTCACAGGAATGGTTCAAACCATAGACAGTAAGAAGAGTCTTTCTTTTTGTACTTAAGGCGGCATTGTGCCTTTTGTATTTAATTCCGATGCATTTTCTGTGTTTCATCGTCAATACGAAGGTCAGAGGGATACAGAAAACCTGAAGTGAAGCATCGGAATCTACAACTAGTGTCACAGGAATGGTTCAAAACATAGACAGTAAGAAGGGTCAGTCTTATTGTACTTAAGTCGGCATTGTGCCTTTTGTATTTAATTCCGATGCAATTTCTGTGTTTCATCGTCAATAAGAAGGTCAGAGGGGTACAGTAAACCTGACGTGAAGCATCGGAATGTATAACTAGTGTCACAGGAATGGTTTAAACCATAGACAGTAAGAAGAGTCTTTCTTTTTGTACTTAAGTCGGCATTGTGCCTTTTGTATTTAATTCCGCTGCAATTTCTGTGTTTCATCGTCAATTCGAAGGTCAGAGCGATACAGAAAACCTGAAGTGAAGCATCGGAATCTATAACTAGTGTCACAGGAATGGTCCAAAACATAGACAGTAAGAAGGGTCAGTCTTCTTGTACTTAAGTCGGCATTGTGCCTTTTGTATTTAATTCCGATGAAATATCTGTGTTTCCTCGTCAATAAGAAGGTCAGAGTGATACAGTAAACCGGAAGTGAAGCATCGGAATCTATAACTAGTGTCACAGAAATGGTTCAAACCATCGACAGTAAGATGAGCCAGTCTTCTTGTACTGGAGTCGGCATTGTGAGTTTTGTAATTAATTTCGATGCAATTTCTGTGTATCATCGTCAATAAGAGGGTCATAGGGATACAGTAAACCTGAAGTGAAGCATCGGAATCTATAACTAGTGTCACAGGAAAGGTGTCAAACATTGACAGGAGGTATAGCCAGTCTTCTTGTACTTGAGTCGGCATAGTGCCTTTTGTATTTAATTCCGATGCAATTTCTGTGTTTCATCGTCAATACGACGGTCAGAGGGATACAGTAAACCTGAAGTGAAGCACCGGAATCCATAACTAGTGTCACAGGAATGGTTCAAAACATAGACAGTAAGAAGAGTCAGTCTTCTAGTACTTAAGTCGGCATTGTGCCTTTTGTATTTAATTCCGATGCATTTTCTGTGTCTCATCGTCAATAAAGGGTCAGAGGGATACAGTAAACCCGAAGTGATGCATCGGAATCTATAACTAGTGTCACAGGAATGATTCAAAACATTGATATTAAGAAGAGTCTGTTTTCTTGTACTTAGGTCGGCATTGTGCCTTTTCTATTTAATTCCGATGCAATTTCTGTGTTTCGTCGTCAATAACAAGGTCCAAGGGATACAGTAAACCTGAAGTGAAGCATCGGAATCTAAAACCGGTCTCACAGGAAGGGTTCAAACCATAGACAGTAAGAAGAGCCAGTCTTCTTGTACTTGAGTCGGTATTGTGACTTTTATATTTAATTCCGATGCAATTTCTGTGTTTCATCGTCAATAAGAAGGTCACAGGGATACAGTAAACCTGAAGTGAAGCATCGGAATCTATAACTAGTGTCACAGGAATGGTTCAAAAAATAGACAGTAAGAAGAGTCACTTTTCTTGTACTTAAGTCGGCATTGTTTCTTTTGTATGTAATTCCGATGCAATTTCTGTGTTTCATCGTCAATAAGAAGGTCAGAGGGATACAGTAAACATGAAGTGAAGAATCGGAATCTATAACTAGTGTCACAGGAATGGTTCAAACATAGACAGTAAGAAGAGTCAATTTTCTTGTACTTAAGTCGGCATTGTGCCTTTTCTATTTAATTCCGATGCAATTTCTGTGTTTCGGCGTCAATAAGAAGGTCCAAGGGATACAGTAAACCTGAAGTGAAGCATCGGAATCTAAAACCGGTCTCAGAGGAAAGGTTCAAAACATAGACAATAAGAAGAGCCAGTCTTCTTGTACATGAGTCGGCATTGTGCCTTTTGTTTTTAATTCCGATTCAATTTCTGTGTTTCATCGTCAATAAGAAGGTCAGCTGGATACAGTAAACCTGAAGTGAAGCATCGGAATCTAAAACCGGTCTCAGAGAAAAGGTTCAGAACATAGACAGTAAGAAGAGCCAGTCTTCTTGTACATGAGTCGGCATTGTGCCTTTTGTATTTAATTCCGATGCAATTTCTAAGTTTCATCGTCAGCAAGCAGGTCAGCTGGATACAGTAAACCTGAAGTGGAGCATCGGAATCTAAAACTAGTGTCCCACGAATGGTTCAAAACATTGACAGGAAGTATTGCCAGTCTTCTTGTACTTGAGTCGGCATTGTGCCTTTTGTATTTAATTCCGATGCAATTCCTGTGTTTCATCGCCAATACGACGGTCAGAGGGATACAGTAAACCTGAAGTGAAGCATCGGAATTTATAACTAGAGTCACAGGAATGGTTCAAAACATTGATATTAAGAAGAGTCTCTTTTCTTGTACTTAGGTCGGCATTGTGCCTTTTGTATTTAATTCCGATGCAACTTCTGTGTTTCATCGTCAATAAGAAGGTCAGCTGGATACAGTAAACCTGAAGTGATGCATCGGAATCTATAACTAGTGTCACAGGAATGGTTCAAAACATTGATATTAAGAAGAGTCTGTTTTCTTGTACTTAAGTCGGCATTGTGCCTTTTCTATTTAATTCCGATGCAATTTCTGTGTTTCGTCGTCAATAACAAGGTCCAAGGGATACAGTAAACCTGAAGTGAAGCATCGGAATCTAAAACCGGTCTGACAGGAAAGGTTCAAAACATAGACAGTAAGAAGAGCTAGTCTTCTTGTACTTGCGTCGGCATTGTGCACTTTGTATTTAATTCCGATGCAATTTCTGTGTTTCATCGTCAGTACGACGGTCAGAGTGATACAGTAAACCTGAAGTGAAGCATCGGAATCAATAACTAGTGTCACAGGAATGGTTCAAAGCATAGACAGTAAGAAGAGTCAGTCTTCTTGTACTTATGTCGGTATTGTGCCTTTTGTATATAACTCCGATGCAATTTCTGTGTTTCATCGTCAATAGGAAGCTCAGAGGGATACAAAAAACCTGAAGTGAAGCATCGGAATCTATAACTAGTGTCACAGGAATGGTTCAAACCATAGACAGTAAGAAGAGTCTTTCTCTTTGTACTTAAGTCGGCATTGTGCCTTTTGTATTTAATGCCGATGCATTTTCTGTGTTTCATCGTCAATACGAGGGTCAGAGGGATACAGAAAACCTGACGTGAAAGATCGGAATCTATAACTAGTGTCACAGGAATGGTTCAAAACATAGACAGTAAGAAGGGTCAGACTTATTGTACTTAAGTCGGCATTGTGCCTTTTGTATTTAATTCCGATGCAATATCTGTGTTTCTTCGCCAATAAGAAGGTCAGAGGGATACAGTAAACCTCAAGTGAAGCATCGGAATCAATAACTAGCGTCACAGAAATGGTTCAAACCATAGACAGTAAGATGAGCCAGTCTTCTAGTACTTGAGTCGGCATTGTGAGTTTTGTAATTAATTCCGATGCAATTTCTGTGTATCATCGTCAATAAGAAGGTCATAGGGATACAGTAAACCTGAAGTGAAGCATCGGAATCTATAACTAGTGTCACAGGAATGGTTCAAAATATAGACGGTAAGAAGAGTCAGTCTTCTAGGACTTACGTCGGCATTCTGCGTTTTGTATTTAATTCCGGTGCATTTTCTGTGTCTCATCGTCAATAAGAGGGTCAGAGGGATACAGTAAATCAGAAGTGATGCATCGGAATCTAAAACTAGTGTCACAGGAATGGTTCAAAACATTGATATTAAGAAGAGTCTGTTTTCTTGTACTTAGGTCGGCATTGTGCCTTTTGAATTTAATTCCGATGCAACTTCTGTGTTTCATCGTCAATAAGAAGGTCAGCTGGATGCAGTAAACCTGAAGTGAAGCATCGGAATCTATAACTAGTGTCACAGGAATGGTTTCAAACATTGACAGGAGGTATAGCCAGTCTTCTTGTACTTGAGTTGGCATTGTGCCTTTTGTATTTAATTCCGATGCAATTTCTGTGTTTCATCGTCAATACGACGGTCAGAAGGATACAGTAAACCTGAAGTGAAGCATCGGAATCTATAACTAGTGTCACAGGATTGGTTCAAAACATAGACAGTAAGAAGAGTCAGTCTTCTAGTACTTAAGACGGCATTGTGCCTTTTGTATTTAATTCCGATGCATTTTCTGTGTCTCATCGTCAATAAAGGGTCAGAGGGATACAGTAAACCTGAAGTGATGCATCGGAATCTATAACTAGTGTCACAGGAATGGTTCAAAACATTGATATTAAGAAGAGTCTGTATTCTTGTACTTTGGTCGGCATTGTGCCTTTTCTATTTAATTCCGATGCAATTTCTGTGTTTCGTCATCAATAACAAGGTCAAAGGTATACAGTAAACCTGAAGTGAATCATCGGAATCTAAAACCGGTCTCACAGGAAAGGTTCAAAACATAGACAGTAAGGAGAGCCAGTCTTCTTGTACTTGCGTCGGCATTGTGCATTTTGTATTTAATTCCGATGCAATTTCTCTGTTTCATCGTCAATAACAAGGTCCAAGGGATACAGTAAACCTGAAGTGAAGCATCGGAATCTATAACTAGCGTCACAGAAATGGTACAAACCATAGACAGTAAGATGAGCCAGTCTTCTTGTACTTGAGTCGGTATTGTGCCTTTTATATTTAATTCCGATGCAATTTCTGTGTATCATCGTCAATAAGAAGGTCAGAGGGATACAGTAAACCTGAAGTGAAGCATCGGAATCTATAACTAGTGTCACAGAAATGGTTCAAAACATAGAGAGTAAGAAGAGTCAGTCTTCTTGTACGTAAGTCGGCATTGTGCCTTTTCTATTTAATTCCGATGTAATTTACGTGTTTCATCGTCAATAAGAAGGTCAGAGGGATACAATAACCTGAAATGAAGCATCGGAATCTATAACTAGTGTCACAGGAATGGTTCAAGACATAGACAGTAAGAAGAGTCAGTTTTCTTGTCAGAGGGATACAGTAAACCTTTTGTACGTAATTCCGATGCGATTTCTGTGTTTCATCGTCAATAAGAAGGTCAGAATTATACAGTAAACCTGAAGTGAAGCATCGGAATCTATAACTAGAGTCACAGGAATGGTTCAAAACATAGACAGTAAGAAGAGTCAATTTGCTTGTACGTAAGTCGGCATTGTGCCTTTTCTATTTAATTCCGTTGCAATTTCTGTGTTTCATCGTCAATTCGACGGTCAGAGGGATACAGTAAACCTGAAGTGAAGCATCGGAATCTATAACTAGTGTAACAGGAATGGTTAAAACCATAGACAGTAAGAAGAGTCCGTTTTCTTGTACTTAAGTCGGCATTGTGCCTTTTCTGTTTAATTCCGATGCAATTTCTGTGTTACATCATCAATAAGAAGGTCGGAGGTCTACGGTAAACCTGAAGTGAAGCATCGGAATCTATAACTAGTGTCACAGGAAATTTCAAAACATAGACAGTAAGAAGAGCCAGTCTTCTTGTACTTAAGTCGGCATTGTGCCTTTTGTATTTAATTCCGATGCAATTTCTGTGCTTCATCGTCAATAAGAAGGTGAGCTGGATACAGTAAACCTGAAGTGAAGCATCGGAATCTATAACTAGTGTCACAGGAATGGTTCAGAACGTAGACAGTAAGAAGAGCCAGTCTTCTTGTACAGGAGCCGGCATTGTGCCTTTTGTATTTAATTTCGATGCAATTTCTGTGTTTCATCGTCAATAAGAAGGTCAGAGGGATACAGTAAGCCTGAAGTGAAGCATCGGAATCTATAACTAGTGTCACAGGAATGGTTCAAAACATAGACAGTATGAAGAGTTAGTTTTCTTGTACTTATGTCGGCATTGTGACTTATGAATTTATTTCCGATGCAATTTCTGTGTTTCATCGTCAGCAAGCAGGTCAGCTGGATACAGTAAACATGAAGTGAAGCATCGGAATCTAAAACTAGTGTCCCACGAATGGTTCAAAACATTGACAGGAAGTATAGCCAGTCTTCTTGTACTTGAGTCGGCATTGTGCCTTTTGTATTTAATTCCGATGCAATTTCTGTGTTTCATCGCCAATACGACGGTCAGAGGGAAACAGTAAACCTGAAGTGAAGCATCGGAATCTATAACTAGTGTCACAGGAATGGTTCAAAACTTTGACTGTAAGAAGAGTCAGTCTTCTTGTACTTAAGTCGGCATTGTGCCTATTGTATTTAATTCCGATGCATTTTCTGTGTCTCATCGTCAATAAGAGGGTCAGAGGGATACAGTAAACCTGAGGTGATGCATCGGAATCTATAACTAGTGTCACAAGAATAGTTCAAAACATTGATATTAAGAAGAGTCTGTTTTCTTGTACTTAAGTCGGCATTGTGCCTTTTCTATTTAATTCCGACGCAATTTCTGTGTTTCATCGTCAATAAGAAGGACAGTTGGATACAGTAAACCTGAAGTGAAGCATCGGAATCTATAACTAGTGTCACAGGAATGGTTCAAAACATAGACAGTAAGAAGAGTCAGTCTTCTTGTACTTAAGTCGGCATTGTGCCTTTTCTATTTAATTCCGACGCAATTTCTGTGTTTCATCGTCAATAAGAAGGTCAGCTGGATACAGTAAACCAGAAGTGAAGCATCGGAATCTATAACTAGTGTCACAGGAATGGTTCAAAACATAGATATTAAGAAGAGTCTGTTTTCTTGTACTTAAGTCGTCATTGTGCCTTTTCTATTTAATTCCGATGCAATTTCTGCGTTTCGTCGTCAATAAGAAGGTCAAAGGAAGACAGTAAACCTGAAGTGAAGCATCGGAATCTAAAACCGGGCTCACAGGAAAGGTTCAAAACATAGACAGTAAGAAGAGCCACACTTCTTGTACCTGAGTCGGCATTGTGCCTTTTGTATTTAATACCGATGCAATCTCTGTGTTTCATCGTCAATAAGACGGTCAGAGATATACAGAAAACCTTAAGTGAAGCATCGGAATCTATAACTAGTGTCACAGGAATGGTTAAAAACTTGGACAGTAGGAAGAGTCAGCCTTCTTGTACTTACGTCGGCATTTTGCCTTTTGTATTTAATTCCGATGCAATTTCTGTGTTTCATCGTCAATAAGAAGGTTAGCTGGATACAGTATACCTGAAGTGAAGCATCGGAATCTGTTACTAGTGCCACGGGAATGGTTCAAACCATAGACAGGATGAAGAGTCAGTTTTCTTATACTTAAGTCGGCATTGTGCCTATTCTATTTAATCCGATGCAATTTCTGTGTTTCGTCGTGAATAACAAGGTCCAAGGGATACAGTAAACCTGATGTGAAGCATCGGAATCTAAAACCGGTCTGACAGGAAAGGTTCAAAACATAGACAGTAAGAAGAGCCAGTCTTCTTGTACTTGCGTCGGCATTGTGCATTTTGTATTTAATTCCGATGCAATTTCTGTGTTTCGTCGTCAGTACGACGGTCAGAGGGATACAGTAAACCTGAAGTGAAGCATCGGAATCAATAACTAGTGTCACAGGAATGGTTCAAAACATAGACAGTAAGAAAAGTCAGTCTTCTTGTACTTAAGTCGGTATTGTGCCTTTTGTATATAACTCCGATGCAATTTCTGTGTTTCATCGTCAATAGGAAGCTCAGAGGGATACAATAAACCTGAAGTGAAGCATCGGAATCTATAACTAGTGTCACAGGAATGGTTCAAAACATAGACAGTAAGAAGAGTCAGTTTTCTTGTACTTAAGTCGGCATTGTGTCTTTTGTATTTAATTCCGATGCAATTTCTGTGTTTCATCGTCAATAAGAAGGTCAGAGGGGTACAGTAAACCTGACGTGAAGCATCGGAATCTATAACTAGTGTCACAGGAATGGTTCAAACCATAGACAGTAAGAAGAGTCTTTCTTTTTGTACCTAAGTCGGCATTGTGCCTTTTGTATTTAATTCCGATGCATTTTCTGTGTTTCATCGTCAATACGAAGGTCAGAGGGATACAGAAAACCTGAAGTGAAGCATCGGAATCTATAACTAGTGTCACAGGAATGGTTCAAAACATAGACAGTAAGAAGGGTCAGTCTTATTGTACTTAAGTCGGCATTGTGCCTTTTGTATTTAATTCCGATGCAATATCTGTGTTTCTTCGTCAATAAGAAGGTCAGAGGGATACAGTAAACCTGAAGTGTAGCATCGGAATCTATAACTAGCGTCACAGAAATGGTTCAAACCTTAGACAGTAAGATGAGCCAGTCTTCTTGTACTTGAGTCGGCATTGTGAGTTTTGTAATTAATTCCGATGCAATTTCTGTGTACCATCGTCAATAAGAAGGTCATAGGGATACAGTAAACCTGAAGTGAAGCATCGGAATCTATAACTAGTGTCACAGGAATGGTTGAAAATATAGACAGTAAGAAGAGTCAGTCTTCTAGGACTTACGTCGGCATTCTGCGTTTTGTATTTAATTCCGGTGCATTTTCTGTGTCTCATCGTCAATAAGAGGGTCAGAGGGATACAGTAAACCAGAAGTGATGCATCGGAATCTATAACTAGTGTCACAGGAATGGTTCAAAACATTGATGTTAAGAAGAGTCTGTTTTCTTGTACTTAGGTCGGCATTGTGCCTTTTGTATTTAATTCCGATGCAACTTCTGTGTTTCATCGTCAATAAGAAGGTCAGGTGGATGCAGTAAACCTGAAGTGAAGCATCGGAATCTATAACTAGTGTCACAGGAATGGTTTCAAACGTTGACAGGAGGTATAGCCAGTCTTCTTGTACTTGAGTCGGCATTGTGCCTTTTGTATTTAATTCCGATGAAATTTCTGTGTTTCATCGTCAATACGACGGTCAGAGGGATACAGTAAACCTGAAGTAAAGCATCGGAATCTATAACTAGTGTCACAGGATTGGTTCAAAACATAGACAGTAAGAAGAGTCAGTCTTCTAGTACTTAAGACAGCATTGTGCCTTTTGTATTTAATTCCGATGCATTTTCTGTGTCTCATCGTCAATAAAGGGTCAGAGGTATACAGTAAACCTGAAGTGATGCATCGGAATCTATAACTAGTGTCACAGGAATGGTTCAAAACATTGATATTAAGAAGAGTCTGTTTTGTTGTACTTAGGTCGGCAGTGTGCCTTTTCTATTTAATTCCGATGCAATTTATGTGTTTCGACATCAATAACAAGGTCCAAGGTATACAGTAAACCTGAAGTGAATCATCGGAATCTAAAACCGGTCTCACAGGAAAGGTTCAAAACATAGACAGTAAGGAGGGCCAGTCTTCTTGTACTTGCGTCGGCATTGTGCATTTTGTATTTAATTCCGATGCAATTTCAGTGTTTCATCGTCAATACGAATGTCAGAGGGATACTGTAAACCTGAAGTGAAGCATCGAAATCTATAACTAGTGTCACAGGAATGGTTCAAAACATAGACAGTAAGAAGGGTTAGTCTTCTTGCACTTAAGTCGGCATTGTGCCTTTTGTGTTTAATTCCGATGCAATATCTGTGTTTCTTCGTCAATAAGAAGGTCAGAGGGATACAGTAAACCTAAAGTGAAGCATCGGAATCTATAACTAGTGTCACAGAAATGGTTCAAACCATAGACAGTAAAATGAGCCAGTCTTCTTGTACTTGAGTCGGTATTGTGCCTTTTATATTTAATTCCGATGCAATTTCTCTGTTTCATCGTCAATAAGAAGCTCAGCTGGATACAGTAAACCTTAAGTGAAGCATCGGAATCTATAACTACTGTCACAGGAATGGTTCAAAGCATAGACAGTAAGAAGAGCCAGTCTTCTTTATTTTTGAGTCGGCATTGTGCCTTTTGTATTTAATTCCGATGAATTTTCTGTGTTTGATCGTCAATACGAAGGTCAGAGGGATACAGTAAACCTGAAGTGAAGGATCGGAATCTATAACTAGTGGCAGAGGAATGGTTCAAACCATAGACAGTAAGAAGAGACAGTGTTCTTGTACTGAGGTCGGCATTCTGCCTTTTGTATTTAATTAAAATGCAATTTCGGTGTTTCATCGTCAATAAGAAGGTCAGAGGGATACAGTAAACCTGAAGTGAAGCATCGGAATCTATAACTAGTGTCACAGGAATGGTTCAAAACATAGACTGTAAGAAGAGTCAGTCTTCTTGTACTTAAGTCGGCATTGTGCCTTTTGTATATAATTCCGATGCAATTTCTGTGTTTCATCGTCAATAAGAAGGTCAGCTGGATACAGTAAACCTGAAGTGAAACATCGGAAACTATAACTAGTGCCACAGGACTGGTTCAAAACATAGGCAGTAAGAAGAGCCAGTCTTTTTGTACTTGAGTCGGCATTGTGCCTTTTGTATTTAATTCCGATGAATTTTCCGTGTTTGATCGTCAATAGTAAGGTCAGAGGGATACGGTAAACCTGAAGTGAAGCATCGGATTTATAACTAGTGCCACAGGAATGGTAGAAAGCGTTGACAGTAGGAAGAGTCAGTCTTCTTGTACTTAAGTCGGAATTGTGCCTTTTGTATTTAATTAAGATGCAATTTCTGTGTTTCATCGTCAATAAGGAGGTCAGAGGGATACAGAAAACCTGAAGTGAATCATCGGAATCTATAACTAGTGTCACAGGAATGGTTCAAAACATAGACAGTGGGAAGAGTCAGTCGTCTTGTACTTAAGTCGGCATTGTGCCCTTTGTATTTAATTCCGATGCAATTTCTGTGCTTCATCGTCAATAAGAAGGTGAGCTGGATACAGTAAACCTGAAGTGAAGCATCGGAATCTATGACTAGTGTCACAGGAATGGTTCAAAACGTAGACGGTAAGAAGAGCCAGTCTTCTTGTACAGGAGCCGGCATTGTGCCTTTTGTATTTAATTCCGATGCTATTTCTGTGTTTCATCGCCAATACGACGGTCAGAGGGAAACAGTAAACCTGAAGTGAAGCATCGGAATCTACAACTAGTGTAACAGGAATGGTTCAAAACTTAGACTGTAAGAAGAGTCAGTCTTCTTGTACTTAAGTCGGCATTGTGCCTATTGTATTTAATTCCGATGCGTTTTCTGTGTCTCATCGTCAATAAGAGGGCCAGAGGGATACAGTAAACCTGAGGTGATGCATCGGAATCTACAACTAGTGTCACAGGAATGGTTCAAAACATTGATATTAAGAAGAGTCTGTTTTCTTGTACTTAAGTCGGCATTGTGCCTTTTCTATTTAATTCCGATGCAATTTCTGTGTTTCGTCGTCAATAACAAGGTCCAAGGGATACAGTAAACCTGAAGTGAAGCATCGGAATCTAAAACCGGTCTCACAGGAAAGGTTCAAAACATAGACAGTAAGAAGAGCCAGTCTTCTTGTACTTGCTTCGGCATTGTGCATTTTGTATTTAATTCCGATGCAATTTCTGTGTTTCATCGTCAGAACGACGGTCAGAGGGATACAGTAAACCTGAAATGAAGCATCGGAATCAATAACTAGTGTCACAGGAATGGTTCAAAACATAGACAGTAAGAAGAGTCTGTGTCAGAGGGATACAGTAAACCTGAAATGAAGCATCGGAATCAATAACTAGTGTCTCAGGAATGGTTCAAAACATAGACAGTAAGATGAGTCTGTCTTCTTGTACTTAAGTCGGCATTGTGCTTTTTGTATATAACTCCGATGCAATCTCTGTGTTTCATCGACAATAATAAGCTCAGAGCGATACAATAAACCTGAAGTGAAGCATCGGAATCTATAACTAGTGTCACAGGAATGGTTCAAAACATAGACAGTAAGAAGAGTCAGTCTACTAGTACTTGAGTCGGCATTGTGCCTTTTCTATTTAATTCCGATGCAATTTCTGTGTTTCATCGTCAATAAGAAGGTCAGCTGGATACAGTAAACCAGAAGTGAAGCATCGGAATCTATAACTAGTGTCACAGGAATGGTTCAAAACATAGATATTAAGAAGAGTCTGTTTTCTTGTACTTAAGTCGCCATTGTGCCTTTTCTACTTAATTCCGATGCAATTTCTGCGTTTCGTCGTCAATAAGAAGGTCCAAGGAAGACAGTAAGCCTGAAGTGAAGCATCGGAATCTAAAACCGGTCTCACAGGAAAGGTTCAAAACATAGACAGTAAGAAGAGCCACACTTCTTGTACCTGAGTCGGCATTGTGCCTTTTGTATTTAATACCGATGCAATCTCTGTGTTTCATCGTCAATAAGACGGTCTGAGATATACAGTAAACCTGAAGTGAAGCATCGGAATCTATAACTAGTGTCTCAGGAATGGTTAAAAACTTAGACAGTAGGAAGAGTCAGCCTTCTTGTACTTAAGTCGGCATTTTGCCTTTTGTATTTAATTCCGATGCAATTTCTGTGTTTCATCGTCAATAAGAAGGTCAGCTGGATACAGTATACCTGAAGTGAAGCATCGGAATCTGTAACTAGTGTCACGGGAATGGTTCAAACCATAGACTGGATGAAGAGTCAGTTTTCTTATACTTAAGGCGGCATTGTGCCTATTCTATTTAATCCGATGCAATTTCTGTGTTTCGTCGTCAATAAGAAAGTCCAAGGGATACAGTAAACCTGAAGTGAAGCATCGGAATCCAAAACCGGGCTCACAGGAAAGGTTCAAAACGTAGACAGTAAGAAGAGCCGGACTTTTTGTACTTGAGTCGGCATTGTGCCTTTTGTATTTAATTCCGATTCAATTTCTGTGTTCCATCATCAATAAGACGGTCAGAGGGATACAGTAAAACTGAAGTGAAGCATAGAAATCTATAACTAGTGTCACAGGAATGGTTCAAAACATAGAAAGTAAGAAGAGTCAGTCTACTAGTACTTGAGTCGGCATTGTTCCTTTTGTATTTAATTCCGATGCAATTTCTATGTTTCATCGTCAATAAGAAGGTCAGCTGGAGGCAGTAGACCTGAAGTGAAGCATTGGAATCTATAACTAGTGTCAAGGGAATGGTTCAAATCATAGACAGTAGGAA
This sequence comes from Schistocerca americana, assembly GCF_021461395.2. Lineage (NCBI taxonomy): Eukaryota > Metazoa > Arthropoda > Insecta > Orthoptera > Acrididae > Schistocerca > Schistocerca americana. The sequence continues at coordinate 766,060,179 of NC_060123.1, forward strand.
GAGCCAGTCTTCTTGAACTTGAGTCGGCATTGTGCCTTTTGTATTTAATTGCGATGAAATTTCTGTGTTTGATCGTCAATGAGAAGGTCAAAGGGATACAGTAAACCTGAAGTGGAGCATTGGAATCTACAACTAGTGTCACAGGAATGGTTCAAAACATAGACAGTAAGAATCGTCAGTCTTCTTGTACTAAAGTCGGCATTGTGCCTTTTGTATTCAATTAAGATGCAATTTCTGTGTTTCATCGTCAATAAGGAGGTCAGAGAGATACAGTAAACCTGAAGTGAAGCATAGGAAACTATAACTAGTGTCACAGGAATGGTTCAAACATAGACAGTAAGAAGAGCCAGTCTTCTTGTACCTGAGTCGGCGTTGTGCCTTTTGTATTTAATTCCGATGCAATTTCTGGGTTTCATCGTCAATAAGGAGGTAAGAGGGATACAGTAAAAATGAAGTGAAGAATCGGAACCTATAACTAGTGTCACCGGAATAATTCATTACATCGACAATAGAAAGAGTCAGTTTTCTTGTACTTAAGTCGGCATTGTGCCTTTCGTATTTAATTCCGATCCAATTTCTGGGTTTCATCGTCAATAAGAAGGTCAGGGGGATACAGAAAGCCTGAAGTGAAGCATCGGAATATACAACTAGTGTCACCGGAATGGTTCAAAACATAGACAGTAAGAAGAGTCAGTCTTCTTGGACTTAAGTCAGCAATGTGCCTTTTGTATTTAAGTCCGATGCAATTTCTGTGCTTCATCGTCAATAAGAATCTCAGCTGGATACAGTAAACCTGAAGTGAAACATCGGAATCTATAACTAGTGTCACAGGAATGGTTCAAAACATAGACAGTACGAAGAGCCAGTCTTCTTTTACTTGATTCGGCATTGTGCATTTTGTATTTAATTCCGATGAATTTTCAGTGTTTGATCGTCAATACGCAGGTCAGAGGGATACAGTAAACCTGAAGTGAAGCATCGGAATCTATAACTAGTGGCACAGGAATTGGTTCAAACCTTAGACAGTAAGAAGATACAGTGTTCCTGTACTGAAGTCGGCATTCTGCCTTTTGTATTTAATTAAAATGCCATTTCGGTATTTTATCGTCAATATGAAGGTCAGAGGGATACAGGGATACAGTAAACCTGAAGTGAAGCATCGGAATCTATAACTATTGTCACAGGAATGGTTCAAAGCATAGACAGTAAGGAGAGCCAGTCTTCTTGTACTTGAGTCGGCATTGTGCCTTTTGCATTTAATTCCGATGAATCTTCTGTGTTTGATCGTCAATAGTAAGGTCAGAGGGATACAGTAAACCTGAAGTGAAGCATCGGAATTTATAACTAGTGTCACAGGAACGGTTCAAAACATAGACAGTAAGAGGAGTTAGTCTTCTTGTAATTACGTCTGCATTGTGCCTTTTGTATTTAATTAAGATGCAATTTCTGTGTTTCATCGTCAATAATAAGGTCAGAGGGATACAGTAAACATGAAGTGAAGAATCGGAACCTATAACTAGTGTCACCGGAATAATTCATTACATCGACAATAGAAAGAGTCAGTCTTCTTGTACGTAAGTTGGCATTGTGCCTTTTGTATTTAATTCCGATGCAATTTCTGTGTTTCATCGTCAGCAAGCAGGTCAGGTGGATACAGTAAACCTGAAGTGAAGCATCGGAATTCAAAACTAGTGTTCCACGAATGGTTCAAAACATTGACAGGAAGTATAGCCAGTCTTCTTGCACTTGAGTCGGCATTTTGCCTTTTGTATTTAATTCCGATGCAATTTCTGTGTTTCATCGCCAATACGACGGTCAGAGGGATACAGTAAACCTGAAGTGAAGCATCGGAATTATAACTAGTGTCACAGGAATGGTTCAAAACATAGACAGTAAGAAGAGTCAGTCTTCTAGTACTTAAGTCGGCATTGGGCCTATTGTAATTAATTCCGATGCATTTTCTGTGTCTCATCGTCAATAAGAGGGTCAGAGAGATACAGTAAACCTCAAGTGAAGCATCGGAATCTAAAACCGGTCTTACAGGAAAGGTTAAAAACATAGACAGTAAGAAGAGCCAGTCTTCTTGTACTTGCGTCGGCATTGTGCATCTTGTATTTAATTCCGATGCAATTTCTGTGTTTCATCGTCAGTACGACGGTCAGAGGGATACAGTAAACCTGAAGTGAAGCATCGGAATCAATAACTAGTGTCACAGGAATGGTTCAAAACATAGACAGTAAGAAGAGTCAGTCTTCTTGTACTTAAGTCGGCATTGTGCCTTTTGTATATAACTCCGATGCAATTTCTCTGTTTCATCGTTAATAAGAAGCTCAGAGGGATACAATAAACCTGAAGTGAAGCATCGGAATCTATAACTAGTGGCACAGGAATGGTTCAAAACATAGACAGTAAGAAGAGTCTGTTTTCTTGTACTTAAGTCGGCATTGTGTCTTTTGTATTTAATTCTGATGCAATTTCTGTGTTTCATCGTCACTAAGAAGGTCAGAGGGGTACAGTAAACCTGACGTGAAGCATCGGAATCTATAACTAGTGTCACAGGAATGGTTCAAAACATGGACAGTAAGAAGAGTCAGTCTTTTGTACTTAAGTCGGCATTGTGCCTTTTGTATTTAATTTCGATGCATTTTCTGTGTTTCATCGTCAATACGAAGGTCAGAGGGATACAGTAAACCTGAAGTGAAGTATCGGAATCTATAACTAGTGTCACAGGAATGGTTCAAAACATAGACAGTAAGAAGGGTCAGTCTTCTTGTACTTAAGTCGGCATCGTGCCTTTTGTATTTAATTCCGATGCAATATCTGTGTTTCTTCGTCAATAAGAAGGTCAGAGGGATACAGTAAACCTGAAGTGAAGCATCGGAATCTATAACTAGTGTCACAGAAACGGTTCAAATCATAGGCAGTAAGATGAGCCAGTCTTCTTGTACTTGAGTCGGCATTGTGAGTTTTGTATATAAATTGGATGCAATTTCTGTGTATCATCGTCAATAAGAAGGTCATAGGGATACAGTAAACCATAAGTGAAGCATCGGAATCTATAACTAGTGTCACAGGAATGGTTCAAAATATAGACAGTAAGAAGAGTCAGTCTTCTAGTACTTACGTCGGCATTCTGCCATTTGTTTTTATTTCCGATGCATTTCCTGTGTCTCTTCGTCAATAAGAGGGTCACAGGGATACAGTAAACCAGAAGTGATGCATCGGAATCTATAACTAGTGTCACAGGAATGGTTCAAAACATTGATATTAAGAAGGGTCTGTTTTCTTGTACTTAGGTCGTCATTGTGCCTTTTGTATTTATTTCCGATGCAACTTCTGTGTTTCATCGTCAATAGGAAGGTCAGCTGGATACAGTAAACCTGAAGTGAAGAATTCGGAATCTATAACTAGTGTGACAGGAATGGTTTCAAACATTGACAGGAGGTATAGTCAGTCTTCTTGTACTTGAGTCGGTATTGTGCCTTTTGTATTAATTCCGATGCAATTTCTCTGTATCATCGTCAATAAGAAGGACAGAGGGATACAGTAAACCTGAAGTGAAGCATCGGAATCTATAACTAGTGTCACAGGAATGGTTCAAAACATAGACAATAAGAAGTGTCAGTCTTCTTGTACTTAAGTCGGCATTGTGCCTTTTGTATTTAATTCCGATGTAATATAAGTGCTTCATCGTCAATAAGAAGGTCAGAGGGATACAGTAAACCTGAAGTGAAGCATCGGAATCTATAATTAGTGTCACAGGAATGGTTCAAAACATAGACAGTAAGAAGAGTCAGTCTTCTTGTACTTAATTCGGCATTGTGTCTTTTGTATTTAATTTTGATGCAATTTCTGTGTTTCATCGTCAATAAGAAGGTCAGAGCGATACAGTAAACCTGAAGTGAAGCATCGGAATCGATAACTAATGTCACAGGAATGGTTCAAAACACAGACAGTAAGAAGAGTTCGATTTCTTGTACTTAAGTCGGCATTGTGCCTTTTGTATTTAATTCCGATGCAATTTCTGTGTTTCATCGTCAATAAGATGGTCAGAGCGATACAGTAAACCTGAAGTAAAGCATCGGAATCTATAATTAGTGTCACAGGAATGGTTCAAAACATAGAAAGTAAGAAGAGTCAGTCTACTAGTACTTGAGTCGGCATTGTTCCTTTTGTATTTAATTCCGATGCAATTTCTGTGTTTCATCGTCAATAAGAAGGTCAGCTGGAGACAGTAGACCTGAAGTGAAGCATTGGAATCTATAACCAGTGTCAAGGGAATGGTTCAAATCATAGACAGTAGGAAGAGCCAGTCTTCTTGAACTTGAGTCGGCATTGTGCCTTTTGTATTTAATTGCGATGAAATTTCTGTGTTTGATCGTCAATGAGAAGGTCAAAGGGATACAGTAAACCTGAAGTGGAGCATTGGAATCTACAACTAGTGTCACAGGAATGGTTCAAAACATAGACAGTAAGAATCGTCAGTCTTCTTGTACGAAAGTCGGCATTGTGCCTTTTGTATTCAATTAAGATGCAATTTCTGTGTTTCATCGTCAATAAGGAGGTCAGAGAGATACAGTAAACCTGAAGTGAAGCATAGGAAACTATAACTAGTGTCACAGGAATGGTTCAAACATAGACAGTAAGAAGAGCCAGTCTTCTTGTACCTGAGTCGGCATTGTGCCTTTTGTATTTAATTCCGATGCCATTTCTGGGTTTCATCGTCAATAAGAAGGTAAGAGGGATAGAGTAAAAATGAAGTGAAGAATCGGAACCTATAACTAGTGTCACCGGAATAATTCATTACATCGACAATAGAAAGAGTCAGTTTTCTTGTACTTAAGTCGGCATTGTGCCTTTCGTATTTAATTCCGATCCAATTTCTGTGTTTCATCCTCAATAAGAAGGTCAGGGGGATACAGAAAGCCTGAAGTGAAGCATCGGAATATACAACTAGTGTCACCGGAATGGTTCAAAACATAGACAGTAAGAAGAGTCAGTCTTCTTGGACTTAAGTCAGCAATGTGCCTTTTGTATTTAAGTCCGATGCAATTTCTGTGCTTCATCGTCAATAAGAATCTCAGCTGGATACAGTAAACCTGAAGTGAAACATCGGAATCTATAACTAGTGTCACAGGAATGGTTCAAAACATAGACAGTACGAAGAGCCAGTCTTCTTTTACTTGATTCGGCATTGTGCATTTTGTATTTAATTCCGATGAATTTTCAGTGTTTGATCGTCAATACGCAGGTCAGAGGGATACAGTAAACCTGAAGTGAAGCATCGGAATCTATAACTAGTGGCACAGGAATTGGTTCAAACCTTAGACAGTAAGAAGATACAGTGTTCCTGTACTTAAGTCGGCATTGTGCCTTTTGTATTTAATTCCGATGTAATATAAGTGCTTCATCGTCAATAAGAAGGTCAGAGGGATACAGTAAACCTGAAGTGAAGCATCGGAATCTATAATTAGTGTCACAGGAATGGTTCAAAACATAGACAGTAAGAAGAGTCAGTCTTCTTGTACTTAATTCGGCATTGTGTCTTTTGTATTTAATTTTGATGCAATTTCTGTGTTTCATCGTCAATAAGAAGGTCAGAGCGATACAGTAAACCTGAAGTGAAGCATCGGAATCGATAACTAATGTCACAGGAATGGTTCAAAACACAGACAGTAAGAAGAGTTCGATTTCTTGTACTTAAGTCGGCATTGTGCCTTTTGTATTTAATTCCGATGCAATTTCTGTGTTTCATCGTCAATAAGATGGTCAGAGCGATACAGTAAACCTGAAGTAAAGCATCGGAATCTATAATTAGTGTCACAGGAATGGTTCAAAACATAGACAGTAAGAAGAGTCAGTCTTCTTGTACTTAATTCGGCATTGTGTCTTTTGTATTTAATTTTGATGCAATTTCTGTGTTTCATCGTCAATAAGATGGTCAGAGGGATACAGTAAACCTTAAGTGAAGCATCGAACTCCATAACTAGTGTCACAGGAATGGTTCAAAACAAAGACAGTGAGAAGAGTTAGTTTTCTTGTACTTAAGTCGGCATTTTGCCTTTTGTATTTAATTCCGATGCAATTTCTGTGTTTCATCGTTAATATGAAGGTCAGAGGGATAGAGTAAACCTGAAGTGAAGTATCGGAATGTGTGACTAGTATCTCAGGAATGGTTCAAAACATAGACAGTAAGAAGAGTCAGTTTTCTTGTACTTAAGTCGGCATTGTGCCTTTTCTATTTAATTCCGATGCAATTTCTGTGTTTCATCGTCGATAAGAAGGTCCAAGGGATAGAGTAAACATATAGTGAAGTATCGGAATCTAAAACTGGTCTCACAGAAAATGTTCAAATCATAATCAGTAAGAAGACTCAGTCTTCTTGTACTTAAGTCAGCATTGTGCGTTTTGTATTTAATTCCGATGCAATTTCTGTGTTTCATCGTCAATAAGAATCTCAAAGGTATACAGCAAACATATAGTGAAGCATCGGAATCTGAAACTGGTCTCACAGGAAGTGTTCAAATGATGGTCAGTGAGAAGAGTCAGTCTTGTTGTACTTAAGTCGGCATTCTGCCTTTTGTATTTAATTCCGATGCAATTTCTGTGTTTCATCGTCAATAAGAAGGTCCAAGGGATACAGTAAACATATAGTGAAGCATCAGAATCTAAAACTGGTCTCACAGGAATTGTTCAAAACATAGTCAGTGAGAAGAGTCAGTCTTCTTGTACTTAAGTTTTCATTTTGCATTTTCTAGTTAATTCCGATGCAATTTCTGTGTTTCGTCGTCAATGAGAAGGCCAAGGGATACAGTAAACCTGAAGTGAAGCATCGGAATCTATAACTAGTGTCTCAGAAAAGGTTCAAAACATAGACAGTAGGAAGAGTCAGTCGTATTGTACCTGAGTCGGCATTGTGCCTTTTCTATTTAATTTCGATGCAATTTATGTGTTTCGTCGTCAATAAGAAGGTCCAAGGGATAGAGTAAACCTGAAGTGAAGCATCGGAATCTAAAACCGGACTCACAGGAAAGGTTCAAAACATAGAGAGTAAGAAGAGTCAGTCATCTTGTATTTGAGTCTGCATTGTGCCTTTTGTATTTATTTCCGATGCAATTTCTGTGTTTCATCGTCAAAAAGAAGGTCAGAGGGATACAGTAAACCTGAAGTGAAGCATCAGAATCTATGCCTAGTGTCACAGGAATGGTTAAAACATAGACAGTAGGAAGAGTCAGTCGTTTTGTACTTAAGTCGGCATTGTGTCTTTTGTATTTAATCTCGATGCAATTTCTGTGTTTCGTCGTCAATAAGAAGGTCCAAGGGATACAGTAAACCTGAAGTGAAGCATCGGAATCTATATCTAGTGTCACAGGAATGGTATAAAACATAGACACGGAAGAGTCAGTCTTCTTGTACTTAAGTCGGCATTTTGCCTTTTCTATTTAATTCCGATGCTATTTCTGTGTTTCGTCGTCAATAAGAAGGTCCAAGGGATACATTAAACCTGAAGTGAAGCATCGGAATCAATAAGAAGTGTCACAGAAAAGGTTCAAAACATAGACAGTAAGAAAAGTCAGTCTTATTGTACTTAAGTCGGCATTGTGCCTTTTGTATTTAATTCCGATGCAATTTCTGTGTTTCATCGTCAATAAGAAGGTCCAAGGGATACAGTAAACCTGAAGTGAAGCATCGCAATCTATAACTAGAGTCACAGGAATGGTTCAAAACATAGACAGTAGGAAGAGTCAGTCTTCTGGTACTTAAGTCGGCATTGTGCCTTTTTTATTTAATTCCGATGCAATTTCTGTGTTTCATCGTCAATAAGAAGGTCCAAGGGATACAGTAAACATATAGTGAAGCATCGGAATCTAAAACTGGTCTCACAGGAAATGTTCACAACATAGTCAGTAAGAAGAGTCAGTCTTCATGTACTTAAGTCGGCATTGTGCCGTTTGTACTTAATTCCGATGCAGTTTCTGTGTTTCATCGTCAATAAGAATGTCAGAGGGATACAGTAAACCTGAAGCGAAGCATCGGAATCTATAACAAGTGTCACAGGAATGGATCAAAACATAGACAGTAGGAAGATTCAGTCTTCTTGTACTTAAGTGGGCATTGTGCCTTTTCTATTTAATTCAAATGCAATTTCTGTGTTTCGTCGTCAATACGAAGGTCAGAGGGATACAGTAAACCTGAAGTGAAGCATCGGAATCTATATCTAGTGTCAGAGGAAAGGTTAAAAACATAGACAGTAGGAAGAGTCAGTCTTCTTGGACATGAGTCGGCATTGTGCAATTTGTATTTAATTCCGATTTAATTACTGTGCTTCATCGTCAATAAGAAGGTCAGAGGGATACAGTAAACCTGAAGTGAAGCATCGGAATCTGTATCTAGTGTCACAGGAATGGTTTAAAACATAGACACGGAAGAGTCAGTCTTCTTGTACTTAAGTCGGCATTGTGCCTTTTCTATTTAATTCCGATGCAATTTCTGTGTTTCGTCGTCAATGAGAAGGTATAAGGGTTACAGTAAACCTGAAGTGAAGCATCGGAATGTATAACTAGTGTCTCACAAAAGGTTCAAAACATAGACAGTAAGAAGAGTCAGTCGTATTGTCCTTAAGTCGGCATTGTGCCTTTTGTATTTAATTCCGATGCAATTTCTGTGTTTCATCGTCAATAAGAAGGTCAGAGCGATACAGTAAACCTGAAGTGAAGCACCGGAATCGATAACTAATGTCACAGAGATGGTTCAAAACACAGACTGTAAAAAGAGTTCGATTTATTGTATTTAAGTCGGCATTGTGACTTTTGTATTTAATTCCGATGCAATTTCTGTGTTTCATCATCAATAAGAAAGTCAGAGCGATACAGTAAACCTGAAGTAAGACATCGGAATCTATAATTGGTGTCACAGGAATGGTTCAGAACATAGACAGTAAGAGGAGTCAGTCTTCTTGTACTTAATTCGGCATTGTGCCTTTTGTATTTAATGTTGATGCAATTTCTGTGTTTCATCGTCAATAAGATGGTCAGAGGGATACAGTAAACCTTAAGTGAAGCATCGAAATCCATAACTAGTGTCACAGGAATGGTTCAAATCAAAGAGAGTGAGAAGAGTCAGTTTTCTTGTACTTAAGTCGGCATTTTGCCTTTTGTATTTAATTCCGATGCAATATCAGTGTTTCATCGTCAATAAGAAGGTCAGAGGGATACAGTAAACCTGAAGTGAAGCATCGGAATGTGTAACTAGTATCTCAGGAATGGTTCAAAACATAGACAGTAAGAAGAGTCAGTTTTCTTGTACTTAAGTCTGCATTGTGCCTTTTCTATTTAATTCCGATGCAATTTCTGTGTTTCATCCTCGATAAGAAGGTCCAAGGTATACAGTAAACATATAGTGAAGCATCGGAATGTAAAACTGGTCTCACAGGAAATGTTGAAATCATAGTCAGTAGGAGGAGTCAGTCTTCATGTACTTAAGTCGACATTGTTCCTTTTGTATTTAATTCTGATGCAATTTCTGTGTTTCATCGTCAATAAGAAGGTCCAAGGGATACAGCAAACATATAGTGAAGCATCGGAATCTAAAACTGGCCTCACAGAAAATGTTCAAACCATAATCAGTAAGAAGACTCAGTCTTCTTGTGCTTAAGTCGGCATTGTGCGTTTTGTATTTAATTCCGATGCAATTTCTGTGTTTGATCGTCAATAAGAAGCTCCAAGGTATACAGTAAGCATATAGTGAAGCATCGGAATCTAAAACTGGTCTCACAGGAAGTGTTCAAAAGATGGTCAGTAAGAAGAGTCTGTCTTGTTGTACTTAAGTTGGCATTGTGCCTTTTGTATATAATTCCGATGCAATTTCTGTGTTTCATCGTCAATTAGAAGGTCCAAGGGATACAGTGAACATATCGTGAAGCATCAGAATCTTAAACTGGTCACACAGGAAATTTTCAAAACATAGTCAGTAAGAAGAGTCAGTCTTCTTGTACTTAAGTCGGCATTGTGCCTTTTATATTTAATTCCGATGCAATTTCTGTGTTTCATCGTCAATATGGAAGGTCCACGGGATACAGTAAATCTGAAGTGAAGCATCGTAATGTAAAACTGGTCTCACAGGAAAGGTTCAAAACATAGAGAGTAAGAAGAGTTAGGTTTCTTGTACTTAAGTCAGCATTGTGTATTTTCTACTTGATTCTGATTCAATTTCTGTGTTTCGTTGTCAGTAAGAAGGTCCAAGGGATACAGTAAACCTAATGTGAAGCATCGGAATCTGAAACCGGTCTCACAGGAAAGCTTTATAACGTAGACAGTAAGAAGAGACAGTCTACTTGTACTTGAGTAGGCATTGTGACTTTTCTATTTAATTCCGATGCAATTTCTGTCTTTCTTCGTCAATAAGAAGGTCAGAGGGATACAGAAAACCTGACGTGAAGCACCGGAATCTATAACTAGTGTCACAGGAATGGTTCAAAACATAGACAGTGAGAAGAGTCAGACTTCTTGTACTTAAGTCGGCATTGTGTATATTCTATTTAATTCCGATGCAATTTCTTTGTCTAGACGTCAAAAAGAAGGTCCATGGGATACAGTAAACCTGAAGTGAAGCATCGGAATCTAAAACCGGTCTCACAGGAAAGGTTCAAAACATAGTCCGTAAGAAGAGTCAGTTTTCTTGTACTTAAGTCGGCATTGTGCCTTTTCTATTTAATTCCGATGCAATTTCTGTGTTTCATCGTCAATAAGAAGGTCCAAGGGATACAGTAAACATATAGTGAAGCATCGGAATCTAAAACTGGTCTCACAGGAAATGTTCACAACATAGTCAGAAAGAAGAGTCAGTCTTCATGTACTTAAGTCGGCATTGTGCCGTTTGTACTTAATTCCGATGCAGTTTCTGTGTTTCATCGTCAATAAGAATTTCAGAGGAATACAGTAAACCTGAAGCGAAGCATCGGAATCTATAACAAGTGTCACAGGAATGGTTCAAAACATAGACAGTAGGAAGATTCAGTCTTCTTGTACTTAAGTCGGCATTGTGCCTTTTCTATTCAATTCAAATGCAATTTCTGTGTTTCGTCGTCAATACGAAGGTCAGAGGGATATAGTAAACCTGAAGTGAAGCATCAGAATCTATATCTAGTGTCACAGGAAAGGTTCAAAACATAGACAATAAGAAGAGTCAGTCTTCTTTGACATGAGTCGGCATAGTGCCATTTGTATTTAATTCCGATGCAATTACTGTGCTTCATCGTCAATAAGAAGGTCAGAGGGATACAGTAAACCTGAAGTGAAGCATCGGAATCTGTATCTAGTGTCACAGGAATGGTTTAAAACATAGACACGGGAGAGTCAGTCTTCTTGTACTTAAGTCGGCATTTTGCCTTTTCTATTTAATTCCGATGCAATTTCTGTGTTTCGTCGTCAATGAGAAGGTCCAAGGGTTACAGTAAACCTGAAGTGAAGCATCGGAATCTATAACTAGTGTCTCAGAAAAGGTTCAAGACATAGACAGTAAGAGGAGTCAGTCGTATTGTACTTAAGTCGGCATTGTGCCTTTTCTATTTAATTCCGATGCAATTTCTGTGTTTCATCGTCGATAAGAAGGTCCAAGGGATACAGTAAACATATAGTGAAGCATCGGAATGTAAAACTGGTCTCACAGGAAATGTTGAAATCATAGTCAGTAGGAGGAGTCAGTCTTCATGTACTTAAGTCGACATTGTTCCTTTTGTATTTAATTCTGATGCAATTTCTGTGTTTCATCGTCAATAAGAAGGTTCAAGGGATACAGTAAACACGTAGTGAAGCATCGGAATCAAAAACTGGTCTCACAGAAAATGTTCAAAACATAATCAGTAAGAAGACTCAGTCTTCCTGTACTTAAGTCGGCATTGTGCGTTTTGTATTTAATTCCGATGCAATTTCTGTGTTTCATCGTCAATAAGAAGCTCCAAGGTATACAGTAAACATATAGTGAAGCATCGGAATCTAAAACTGGTCTCACAGGAAGTGTTCCAAAGATGTTCAGTAAGAAGAGTCGGTCTTGTTGTACTTAAGTCGGCATTGTGCCTTTTGTATTTAATTCCGATGCAATTTCTGTGTTTCATCGTCAATAAGAAGGTCCAAGGGATACAGTGAACATATAGTGGAGCATCAGAATCTAAAACTGGTCACACAGGAAATGTTCAAAACATAGTCAGTAAGAAGAGTCAGTCTTCTTGTACTTAAGTCGGCATTGTGCCTTTTATATTTAATTCCGATGCAATTTCTGATGTTTCATCGTCAATATGGAAGGTCCACGGGATAGAGTAAAACTGAAATGAAGCATCGGAATCTAAAACTGGTCTCACAGGAAAGGTTCAAAACATAGAGAGTAAGAAGAGTTAGGTTTCTTGTACTTAAGTCAGCATTGTGTATTTTCTATTTAATTCTGATTCAATTTCTGTGTTTCGTCGTCAGTAAGAAGGTCCAAGGGATACAGTAAACCTAATGTGAAGCATCGGAATCTGAAACCGGTCTCACACTAAAGCTTTATAACATAGACAGTAAGAAGAGGCAGTCTACTTGTACTTGAGTAGGCATTGTGACTTTTCTATTTAATTCCGATGCAATTTCTGTCTTTCTTCGTCAATAAGAAGGTCAGAGGGATACAGAAAACCTGAAGTGAAGCACCGGAATCTATAACTAGTGTCACAGGAATGGTTCAAAACATAGACAGTAAGAAGAGTCAGTCTTCTTGTACTTAAGTCGGCATTGTGAATTTTTCTATTTAATTTCGATGCAATTTCTTTGTTTCGACGTCAAAAAGAAGGTCCAAGGGATACAGTAAACTTGAAGTGAAGCATCGGAATCTAAAACCGGTCTCACAGGAAAGGTTCAAAACATAGTCAATAAGAAGAGTCAGTCTTCTTGTACTTAAGTTGGCATTGTGCCTTTTCTATTTAATTCCGATCCAATTTCTGTGTTTCGTCGTCAATAAGAAGGACCAAGGGATACAGTAAACCTGACGTGAAGCATCGCAATCTATAACTAGTGTCACAGGAATGGTTAAAAACATAGAGAGTAGGAAGAGTTAGTCTTCTCGAACTTAAGTCGGCATTGTGCCTTTTCTATTTAATTCCGATGCAATTTCTGTGTTTCGTCGTCAATAAGAAGGTCCAAGGGATACAGTAAACGTATAGTGAAGCATCGGAACTTACAACGGGTCTCACAGGAAATGTTCAAAACATAGTCAGTAAGAAGAGTCTGTCTTCTTGTACTTAAGTCGGCATTGGGCCTTTTCTATGTAATTCCGTTGCAATTTCTTGTTTCGTCGTCAATGAGAAGGTCCAAAGGATACAGTAAACCTGAAGTGAAGGATCGGAATATATAACTAGTGTCTTAGAAAAGGTTCAAAACAAAGACAGTAAGAAGAGTCAGTCGTATTGTACTTAAGTCGGCATTGTGCCTTTTCTATTTAATTCCAATGCAATATCTGTGTTTCGTCGTCAATAAAAAGGTCCAAGGGATAGAGTAAACCTGAAGTGAAGCATCGGAATCTAAAACCGGACTCACAGGAAAGGTTCAAAACATAGAGAGTAAGAAGAGTCAGTCAGCTTGTATTTGACTCGGCATTGTGCCTTTTGTATTTAATTCCGATGCAATTTCTGTGTTTCATCGTCAAAAAGAAGGTCAGAGGGATACAGTAAACCTGAAGTGAAGCATCAGAATCTATAACTAGTGTCACAGGAATGGTTAAAACATAGAGAGTAGGAATAGTCAGTCGTTTTGTACTTAAGTCGGCATTGTGTCTTTTGTATTTAATCCCGATGCAATTTCTGTGTTTCGTCGTCAATAAGAAGGTCCAAGGGATACAGTAAACCTGAAGTGAAGCATCGGAATCTATATCTAGTGTCACAGGAATGGTATAAAACATAGACAGTAGGAAGAGTCAGTCTTCTTGGACATGAGTCGGCATTATGCCATTTGTATTTAATTCCGATGCAATTACTGTGCTTCATCGTCAATAAGAAAGTCAAAGGGATACAGTAAACCTGAAGTGAAGCAACGGTATCTGTATCTAGTGTCACAGGAATGGTTTAAAACATAGACACGGAAGAGTCAGTCTTCTTGTACATAAGTCGGCATTTTGCCTTTTCTATTTAATTCCGATGCAATATCTGTGTTTCATCGTCAATAAGAAGGTCCAAGGTATACAGTAAACATATAGTGAAGCATCAGAATCGAAAACAGGTCTCACAGGAAATGTTCAAAACATAGTCAGTAAGAAGAGTCAATCTTCTTGTACTTAAGTTGGCATTGTGCCTTTTCTATTTAATTCCGATGCAATTTCTGTGTTTCGTCGTCAATAAGAAGGACCAAGGGATACAGTAAACCTGAAGTGAAGCATCGGAATCTATAACTAGTGTCACAGGAATGGTTCAAAATATAGACAGTAAGAAGATTTAGTCTACGTGTACTTAAGTCGGCATTGAGCCTTTTCTATTTAATTCCGATGCAATTTCTGTGTTTCATCGTCAATAAGAAGGTCCTAGGGATACAGTAAACCTGAAGTGAAGCATCGGAATCTATAACTAGTGTCACAGGAAAGGTTCAAAACATAGACAGTAACGAGAGTCAGTCTTCTTGCACTTAAGTCGGCATTGTGCCCTTTCTACTTAATTCCGATGCAATTTCTGTGTTTCATCGTCATTAAGAAGGTCCAAGGGATATTGTAACCCTGAAGTGAAACATCGGAATCTATAACTAGTGTCAAATGAATCTTTCAAAACATAGCAGAAGGAATAGTTAGTTTTCTTGAACTTCAGTCGGCATTGTGCCTCTTCTTTTTAAATCCGATGCAATTTCTGCGTTTCGTCGTCAATAAGAAGGTCCAAGGGATACAGTAAAAATACAGTGAAGCATCGGAACCTAAAACTGGTCTCACAGGAAATGTACAAAACATAGTCAGTAAGAAGAGTCAGTCTTCTTGTACTTAAGTTGGCATTGTGCCTTTTCTATTTAATTCCGATGCAATATCTGTGTTTCGTCGTCAAGAAGGAGGACCTAGGGATACAGTAAACCTGAAGTGAAGCATCGGAATCTATAACTAGTGTCACAGGAATGGTTCAAAATATAGACAGTAAGAAGATTTAGTCTACTTGTACTTAAGTCGGCATTGTGCCTTTTCTGTTTAATTCCGATGCAATATCTGTGTTTCATCGTCAATAAGAAGGTCCAAGGGAGACAGTAAACATATAGTGAAGCATCGGAATCTAAAACTGGTCTCACAGGGAATGTTCAAAACATAGTCAGTAAGAAGAGTCGGTCTTCTTGTACTTAAGTCGGCAATGTGACTTTTCTATTTAATTCCGATGCAATTTCTGTGTTTCGTCGTCAATAAGAAGGTCCATGGGATACAGTAAACCTGAAGTGAAGCAACGGAATCTAAAACCGGTCTCACAGGAAAGGATCAAATCACAGAGAGTAAGAAGGGCCAGTCATCTTGTATTTGAGTCGGCATTGTGCGTTTGGATTTAATTCCGATGCAATTTCTGTGTTTCATCGTCAATAAGAAGGTCACAGGGATACAGTAAACCTGAAATGAAGCATCGGAGATTATAACTAGTGTCACAGGAATGGTTAAAACGTAGACAGTAGGAAGAGTCTGTCTTCTTGTACTTAAGTCGGCATCGTGCCGTTTGTATTTAATTCCAATGCAATTTCTGTGTATCGTCGTCAATAAGAAGGTCAGAGGGATACAGCAAAACCTGAAGTGAAGCATCAGAATCTATATCTAGTGTCACAGGAAAGGTTCAAAACATAGACAGTAAGAAGAGTCAGTCTTCTTGGACATGAGTCGGCATTGTGCCATTTGTATCTAATTCCGACGCAATTACTGTGCTTCATCGTGAATAAGAAGGTCAGTGGGATACAGTAAACCTGAAGTGAAGCATCGGAATCTATAACTAGTGTCACAGGAATGGTTCAAAACATACACAGCAAGAAGAGTCAGTCTTCTTGTACTTAAGTCGGCATTTTGCCTTTTCTATTTAATTCCGATGCAATTTCTGTGTTTCGTCGTCAATAAGAAGGTCCAAGATATACAGTAAACCTGAAATGAAGCATCGGAATCTATAACTAGTGTCACAGAAAAGGTTCAAAACATAGACAGTAAGAAGAGTCAGTCTTCTTGTACTTGAGTCGGCATTGTGCCTTTTGTATTTCATTCCGATGCAATTTCTGTGTTTCATCGTCAATAATAAGGTCCAATGGATACAGTAAACCTGAACTGAAGCATTGGAATCTATAACTAGTTTCACAGGAATGTTTCAAAACATAGACAGTAGGAAGGGTCAGTCTTCTTGTACTTAAGTCGGCATTGTGCATTTTCTAATTAATTCCGATGCAATTTCTGTGTTTCGTCGTCAATAAGAAGGTAAGCGGGATACAGTAAACGTGAAGTGAAGCATCGGAATCTATAATTAGTGTCACAGGAATGGGTCAAACCATACACAGCAAGAACAGTCAGTCTTCTTGTACTAAAGTCGGCATTGTGCCTTTTGTAGCCTTTTGTATTTAATTCCGATGCAATTTCTGTGTTTCGTCGTCTTGAGAAGGTCCAAGGGATACGGTAAACCTGAAGTGGTGCATCGGAATCTATAACCAGTGTCACAGGAATGGTTCAAAACATAGACAGTTAGAAGAGTCAGTCTTCTTGTACTTAAGTCAGCATTGTGCCATAAGCATTTAATTCCGATGCAATTTCTGTGTTTCATCGTCAATAAGAAGGTCCAAGGGATACAGTAAACATATAGTGAAGCATCGGAATATAAAACTGGTCTCACAGTAATGTTCAAATCATAGTCAGTAAGAAGAGTCCGTCCCCTTATACCTAAGTCGGCATTTTGCCTTTTCTATTTAAGTCCGATGCAATTTCTGTGTTTGAACGTCAATAAGAAGGTCAGAGGGATACAGTAAACCTGAAGTGAAGCATCGGAATCTATAACTAGTGTCACAGGAATGGTTAAAACATAGACAGTAGGAAGAGTCAGTCTTCTTGTACTTATGTCGGCATTGTGCCTTTTGTATTTAAACCCGATTCAATTTCTGTGTTTCGTCGTCTATACGAAGGTCCAAGGGATACAGTAAACCTGAAGTGAAGCATCGGAATCTATAACTAGTGTCACAGGAATGGTTCAAAACATAGACAGTAAGAAGAGTCAGTCTTCTTGTACTTAAGTCGGCCTTGTGCCTTTTGTATTTCATTCCGATGCCATTTCTGTGTTTCATCGTCGATAAGAAGGACCAAGGGATACAGTAAATCTGAAGTGAAGCATCGGAATCTATAACTAGTGTCACAGGAATTGCTCAAAACATAGACAGTAAGTAGAGTCAGTCTTCTTGTACTTAAGTCGGCATTGTGCCTCTTGTATTTATTTCCGATGCAAATTCTGTGTTTCATCGTCAATAAGAAGGTCCAAAGGATACAGTAAACCTGAAGTGAAGCATCGGAATCTATATCAAGTGTCACAGGAGTGGTTCTAAACATAGACACGGAAGATTCAGTCTTCTTGTACTTAAGTCGGCATTGTGCCTTTTCTATTTAATTCCGATGCAATTTCTGTGTTTCGTCGTCAATAAGAAGGTCCAAGCGATACAGTAATCCTGAAGTGAAGCATCGGAATCTGTAACTAAAGTCAGAGAAAAGGTTCAAAACTTAGACAGTAAGAACTGTCAGTCTTCTTGTACTTAAGTCGGCATTGTGCCTTTTGTATTTAATTCCGATGCAATTTCTGTGTTTCATCGTCAATAAGATGGTCCAAGGGATACAGTAAACCTGAAGTGAAGCATCGGAATCTATAACTAGAGTCACAGGAATGGATCAAAACATAGACAGTAGGAAGAGTCAGTCTTCCTGTACTTAAGTCTTCATTGTGCCTTTTCTATTTAATTACGATGCAATTTCTGTGTTTCGTCGTCAATAAGAAAGTCAGAGGGATACAGTAAACCTGAAGTGAAGCATCGGAATCTAAAACTAGTGTCACAGGAATGGTTAAAACATAGACAGTAGGAAGAGTCAGTCTTCTTGTACTTAAGTCGGCATTGTGCCTTTTGTATTTAATTCCGATGCAATTTCTGTGTTTCATCGTCAATAACAAGGTCCAAGGGATACAGTAAACCTGAAGTGAAGCATCGGAATCTATAACTAGTGTCACAGTAATGGTTCAAAACATAGACAGTAAGAAGAGTCTGTCTTCTTGTACTTAAGTCGGCATTGTGTATTTTGTATTTAATTCCGATGCAATTTCTGTGTTTCTTCGTCAATAAGAAGGTGCAAGGGACACAGTAAACATATAGTGAAGCATCGGAATCTAAAACTGGTCTCACAGGAAAAGTTCAAATCATAGTCAGTAAGAAGAGTCAGTCTTCTTATACTTAAGTCGGCATTGTGCCTTTTGTATTTAATTCCGATGCACTTTCTGTGTTTCAGCATCAATAAGAAGGTTCAAGGGATACAGTAAACATATAGTGAAGCATCGGAATCTAAAACTGGTCTCACAGGAAAAGTTCAAATCATAGTCAGTAAGAAGAGTCAGTCTTGTTATACTTAAGTCGGCATTGTGCCTTTTGTATGTAATTACGATGCAATTTCTGTGTTTCATCATAAACAAGAACGTCCAAGGGATACAGTAAACTTATAGTGAAGCATCGGAAACTAAAACTGGTCTCACAGGAACTGTTCAAATCATAGTCAGTAAGAAGAGTCATACTTCTTGTACTTATGTCGGCATTGTGCCTTTTCAATTTAATTCCGGTGCAATTTCTGTGTTTCGTCGTCAATAAGGAGTCCAAGGGATACAGTAATCCTGGAGTGAAGCATCGGAATCTAAAACCGGTCTCACAGGAAAGGTTCAAAACATAGAGAGTAAGAAGAGCCAGTCATCTTTAATTTGAGTCGGCACTGTGCCTTTTGTGTTTAATTCCGATGTAATTTCTGTGTTTCATCGTCAATAAGAAGGTCAGAGGGATACAGTAAACCTGAAGTGAAACATCGGAATCTATAACTAGTGTCACAGGAATGGTTAAAACATAGACAGTAGAAAGAGTCAGTCTTCTTAAACTTAACTCGGCATTGTGCCTTTTGTATTTAATCATGATTCAATCTCTGTGTTTCGTCGTCAATAAGAAGGTCCAAAGAATACAATAAACCTGAAGTGAAGGATCGGAATCTATAACTAGTGTCACAGGAGTGGTTCAAAACATAGACAGTAAGAAGAGTCAGTCTTCTTGTACTTAAGTCGGCATTGTGCCTTTTGTATTTAATTGCTATGCTATTTCTGTGTTTCATCGTCGATAAGAAGGTCCAAGGGATACAGTAAACCTAAAGTGAAGCATCGTAATCTATAACTAAAGTCAATGGAATTTCTCAAAACATAGACAATAAGAAGAGTCAGTCTTCTTGTACTTAAGTCGGCATTGTACTTTTGAATTTAATTCCGATGCAAATTCTGTGTTTCATCGTCAATAAGAAGGTCCAAAGGATACAGTAAACCTGAAGTGAAGCTTCGGAATCTATAACTAGTGTCACAGGAACGGTTCAAAACATAGACAGTAAGAATAGTGTGTCTTCTTGTACTTAAGTCGGCATTGTGCCTTTTGTATTTAATTCCGATGCAATTTCTGTGTTTCATCATCAATAAGAGTGTCAGAGGGATACAGTAAACCTGAAGTGAAGCATCGGAATCTGTAACTAGTGTCACAGGAATGGTTCAAAGCATAGACAGTTTGAAGAGTCAGTCTGCTTGTACTTAAGTCGGCATTGTGCCTTTTCTATTTAATTCCGATGCTATTTCAGTGTTACGTCGTCAATAAGAAGGTAAGAGGGATACAATAAACCTGAAGTGAAGCATCGGAATCTATAGCTAGTGTCACAGGAAAGGTTCAAATCATAGACAGTAAGAAGAGTGAGTCATCTTGTACATGAGTCGGCATTGTGCCTTTTGTGTTTGATTACGATGCAATTACTGTGTTTCATCGTCAATAAGAACGTCAGAGGGATACAGTAAACCTGAAGTGAAGCATCGGAATCTATAACTAGTGTCACAGGAATGGTTCAAATCATACACAGCATGAAGAGTC
Organism: Schistocerca americana; assembly: GCF_021461395.2. Taxonomy (NCBI): domain Eukaryota; kingdom Metazoa; phylum Arthropoda; class Insecta; order Orthoptera; family Acrididae; genus Schistocerca; species Schistocerca americana. The sequence continues at coordinate 766,080,305 of NC_060123.1, forward strand.
AGTCTTCTTGTACTTAAGTCGGCATTGTGCCCTTTGTATTTAATTCCGATGCAATTTCTGTGTTTCGTCGTCAATAAGAAGGTCCAAGGGATACAGTAACCCTGAAGTGAAGCATCGGAATCTAAAACCGGTCTCACAGGAAAGGTTCAAAGCATAGAGAGTAAGAAGAGCCAGTCATCTTGTATTTGAGTCAGCATTGTGCCTTTTATATTTAATTCCGATGCAATTTCTGTGTTTCATCGTCTATAAGAAGGTCAGAGGGATACAGTAAACCTGAAGTGAAGCATCGGAATCTATAATTAGTGTCACAGGAATGGGTCAAACCATACACAGCAAGAACAGTAAGTCTTCTTGTACTAAAGTCATCATTGTGCCTTTTGTAGCCTTTTGTATTTAATTCCGATGCAATTTCTGTGTTTCGTCGTCTTGAGAAGGTCCAAGGGATACAGTAAACCTGAAGTGGTGCATCGGAATCTATAACCAGTGTCACAGAAATGGTTCAAAACATAGACAGTAGGAAGAGTCAGTCTTCTTCTACTTAAGTCGGCATTGTGCCTTTTCTATTTAATTCCGATGCAATTTCTGTGTTTCATCGTCTATAACAAGGTCCAAGGGATACAGTAAACCAGAAGTGGAGCATCGGAATCTATAACTAGTGTCACAGGAATGGTTCAAAACATAGACAGTTAGAAGAATCAGTCTTTTTGTACTTAAGTCGGCATTGTGCCATAAGCATTTAATTCTGATGCAATTTCTGTGTTTCATCGTCAATAAGAAGGTCCAAGGGATACAGTAAACATATAGTGAAGCATCGGAATATAAAACTGGTCTCACAGTAATGTTGAAATCATAGTCAGTAAGAAGAGTCAGTCCCCTTATACCTAAGTCGACATTTTGCCTTTTCTATTTAAGTCCGATGCAATTTCTGTGTTTGATCGTCAATAAGAAGGTCAGAGGGATACAGTAAACCTGAAGTGAAGCATCGGAATCTATAACTAGTGTCACAGGAATGGTTAAAACATAGACAGTAGGAAGAGTCAGTCTTCTTGTACTTATGTCGGCATTGTGCCTTTTGTATTTAATCCCGATTCAATTTCTGTGTTTCGTCGTCAATAAGAAGGTCCAAGGGATACAGTAAACCTGAAGTGAAGCATCGGAATCTATAACTAGTGTCACAGGAATGGTTCAAAACATAGACAGTAAGAAGAGTCAGTCTTCTTGTACTTAAGTCGGCCTTGTGCCTTTTGTATTTAATTCCGATGCCATTTCTGTGTTTCATCGTCGATAAGAAGGTCCAAGGGATACAGTAAATCTGAAGTGAAGCATCGGAATCTATAACTAGTGTCACAGGAATTGCTCAAAACATAGACAGTAAGTAGAGTCAGTCTTCTTGTACTTAAGTCGGCATTGTGCCTCTTGTATTTATTTCCGATGCAAATTCTGTGTTTCATCGTCAATAAGAAGGTCCAAAGGATACAGTAAACCTGAAGTGAAGCATCTGAATCTATATCAAGTGTCACAGGAGTGGTTCTAAACATAGACTCGGAAGATTCAGTGTTCTTGTACTTAAGTCGGCATTGTGCCTTTTCTATTTAATTCCGATGCAATTTCTGTGTTTCGTCGTCAATACGAAGGTCCAACCGATACAGTACTCCTGAAGTGAAGCATCTGAATCTGTAACTAGTGTCAGAGAAAAGGTTCAAAACTTAGACAGTAAGAACTGTCAGTCTTCTTGTACTTAAGTCGGCATTGTGCCTTTTGTATTTAATTCCGATGCAATTTCTGTGTTTCATCGTCAATAAGATGGTCCAAGGGATACAGTAAACCTGAAGTGAAGCATCGGAATCTATAACTAGAGTCACAGGAATGGATCAAAACATAGACAGTAGGAAGAGTCAGTCTTCCTGTACTTAAGACGGCATTGTGCCTTTTGTATTTAATTCCGATGCAATTTCTGTGTTTCATCGTCAATAACAAGGTCCAAGAGATACAGTAAACTTGAAGTGAAGCATCGGAATCTATAACTAGTGTCACAGTAATGGTTCAAAACATAGACAGTAAGAAGAGTCTGTCTTCTTGTACTTAAGTCGGCATTTTTTATTTTGTATTTAATTCCAATGCAATTTCTGTGTTTCTTCGTCAATAAGAAGGTGCAAGGGATACAGTAAACATATAGTGAAGCATCGGAATCTAAAACTGGTCTCACAGGAAAAGTTCAAATCATAGTCAGTAAGAAGAGTCAGTCTTCTTATACTTAAGTCGGCATTGTGCCTTTTGTATTTAATTCCGATGCACTTTCTGTGTTTCAGCATCAATAAGAAGGTTCAAGGGATACAGTAAACATATAGTGAAGCATCGGAAACTAAAACTGGTCTCACAGGAAAAGTTCAAATCCTAGTCAGTAAGAAGAGTCAGTCTTGTTATACTTAAGTCGGCATTGTGCCTTTTGTATGTAATTACGATGCAATTTCTGTGTTTCATCGTAAACAAGAACGTCCAAGGGATACAGTAAACATATAGTGAAGCATCGGAAACTAAAACTGGTCTCACAGGAACTATTCAAATCATAGTCAGTAAGAAGAGTCATACTTCTTCTACTTATGTCCGCATTGTGCCTTTTCAAATTAATTCCGATGCAATTTCTCTGTTTCGTCGTCAATAAGGAGGTCCAAGGGATAAAGTAATCCTGGAGTGAAGCATCGGAATCTAAAACCGGTCTCACAGGAAAGGTTCAAAACATAGAGAGTAAGAAGAGCCAGTCATCTTTAATTTGAGTCGGCACTGTGCCTTTTGTGTTTAATTCCGATGTAATTTCTGTGTTTCATCGTCAATAAGAAGGTCAGAGGGATACAGTAAACCTGAAGTGAAACATCGGAATCTATAACTAGCGTCACAGGAATGGTTAAAACATAGACAGTAGAAAGAGTCAGTCTTCTTAAACTTAACTCGGCATTGTGCATTTTGTATTTAATCATGATTCAATCTCTGTGTTTCGTCGTCAATAAGAAGGTCCAAAGGATACAATAAACCTGAAGTGAAGGATCGGAATCTATAACTAGTGTCACAGGAGTGGTTCAAAACATAGACAGTAAGAAGAGTCAGTCTTCTTGTACTTAAGTCGGCATTGTGCCTTTTGTATTTAATTGCGATGCTATTTCTGTGTTTCATCGTCGATAAGAAGGTCCAAGGGATACAGTAATCCTAAAGTGAAGCATCGTAATCTATAACTAAAGTCAATGGAATTTCTCAAAGCATAGACTGTAAGAAGAGTCAGTCTTCTTGTACTTAAGTCGGCATTGTACTTTTGAATTTAATTCCAATGCAAATTCTGCGTTTCATCGTCATTAAGAAGGTCCAAAGGATACAGTAAACCTGAAGTGAAGCTTCGGAATCTATAACTAGTGTCACAGGAACGGTTCAAAACATAGACAGTAAGAATAGTGTGTCTTCTTGTACTTAAGTCGGCATTGTGCCTATTGTATTTTATTCCGATGCAATTTCTGTGTTTCATCGTCAATAAGAGTGTCAGAGGGATACAGTAAACCTGAAGTGAAGCATCGGAATCTATAACTAGTGTCACAGGAATGGTTCAAAGCATAGACAGTTTGAAGAGTCAGTCTGCTTGTACTTAAGTCGGCATTGTGATTTTTCTATTTAATTCCGATGCTATCTCAGTGTTTCGTCGTCAATAAGAAGGTAAGAGGGATACAATAAACCTGAAGTGAAGCATCGGGATCTATAGCTAGTGTCACAGGAAAGGTTCAAAACATAGAATGTAAGAAGAGTGAGTCATCTTGTACATGAGTCGGCATTGTGCCTTTTGTGTTTGATTACGATGCAATTACTGTGTTTCATCGTCAATAAGAACGTCAGAGGGATACAGTAAACCTGAAGTGAAGCATCGGAATCTATAACTAGCGTCACAGGAATGGTTCAAATCATACACAGCATGAAGAGTCAGTCTTCTTGTACTTAAGTCGGCATTGTGCCCTTTGTATTTAATTCCGATGCAATTTCTGTGTTTCATCGTCAGAAAGAAGGTCCAAAGGATACAGTAAACATATAGTGAAGCATCGGAATCTAAAACTGGTCTCACAGGAAATGTTCAAATCATAGTCAGTAAGAAGAGTCAGTCTTGTTGTACTTATGTCGGCATTGTGACTTTTCTATTTATTTCCGATGCAATTTCTGTGTTTCGTCGTCAATAAGAAGGTCCAAGGGATACAGTAACCCTGAAGTGAAGCATCGGAATCTAAAACCGGTCTCACAGGAAAGGTTCAAAGCATAGAGAGTAAGAAGAGCCAGTCATCTTGTATTTGAGTCAGGATTGTGCCTTTTATATTTAATTCCGATGCAATTTCTGTGTTTCATCGTCTATAGGAAGGTCAGAGGGATACAGTAAACCTGAAGTGATGCATCGGAATCTATAACGAGTGTCACAGGAAGGGTTAAACCATAGACAGTAGGAACAGTCAGTCTTCTTGTACTTAAGTCGGCATTGTGCCTTTTTTATTTAATCCCGATGCAATTTCTGTGTTTCGTCGTTAATGAGAAGGTCCAAGGGAAACAGTAAACCTGAAGTGAAGCATCAGAATCTAAATCAAGTGTCACAGGAATGGTTTTAAACATAGACGGAAGAGTCAGTCTTCTTGTACTTAAGTCGGCATTGTGCCTTATCTATTTAATTCCGATGCAATTTCTGTGTTTCGTCGTCAATAAGAGGGTCCAAGGGATACAGTAAACCTGACGTTAAGCATCGGAATCTGTAACTAGTATCAGAGAAAAGGTTCAAAACATAGACAGTAAGAAGAGTCAGTCTTCTTTTACTTAAGTCATCATTTTGCCTTTTGTATTTAATTCCGATGCAATTTCTGTGTTTCTTCGTCAATAAGAAGGTGCAAGGGATACAGTAAACATATAGTGAAGCATCCGAATCTAAAAATGGTCTCACAGGAAAAGTTCAAATCATAGTCAGTAAGAAGAGTCAGTCTTCTTATACTTAAGTCGGCATTGTGCCTTTTGTATTTAATTCCGATGCACTTTCTGTGTTTCATCATCAATAAGAATGTCCAAGTTACACAGTAAACATATAGTGAAACATCGGAATCTAAAACTGGTCTCACAGGAAAAGTTCAAATCATAGTCAGGAAGAAGAGTCAGTCTTCCTATACTTAAGTCGGCATTGTGCCTTTTGTATGTATTTACGACGCAATTTCTGTGTTTCTTCGTCAACAAGAACGTCCAAGGGATACAGTCAACATATAGTGAAGCATCGGAATCTAAAACTGGTCTCACAGGAAATGTTCAAATCATAGTCAGTAAGAGGAGTCATACTTCTTGTAGTTATGTCGGCATTGTGCCTTTTGTATTTAATCTCGATTCAATTTCTGTGTTTCGTCGTCAATAAGAAGGTCCAAGGGATACAGTAACCCTGAAGTGAAGCATCGGAATCTAAAACCGGCCTCACAGGAAAGGTTCAAAGCATAGTGAGTAAGAAGAGCCAGTCATCTTGTTTTTGAGTCAGCATTGTGACTTTTGTATTTAATTCCGATGCAATTTCTGTGTTTCATCGTCTATACGAAGGTCAGAGGCCAGAAGTGAAGCATCGGAATCTATAACTAGTGTCACAGGAATGGTTGAGCCATAGACAGTAGGAAGAGTCAGTCTTCTTGTACTTAAGTCGGCATTGTGCCTTTTGTATTTAATCCCGATGCAATTTCTGTGTTTCGTCGTTAATGAGAAGGACCAAGGGATACAGTAAACCTGATGTGAAGCATCGGAATCTATATCAAGTGTCACAGGAATGGTTCTAAGCATAGACACGGAAGAGTCAGTCTTCTTTTACTTATGTCATCATTTTGCCTTTTGTATTTAATTCCGTTGCAATTTCTGTGTTTCATTGTCAATACGAAGGTCCAAGGGATACAGTAAACCTGAAGTGAAGCATCGGAATCTATAACTAGCGTCACAGGATTGGTTCAAAACATACACAGCAAGAAGAGTCAGTCTTGTTGTACTTAAGTCGGCATTGTGCCTTTTGTATTTAATTCCGATGTAATTTCTGTGTTTCATCGTCAAAACAAGGTCCAAGGGATACAGTAAACCGGAAGTGATGCATCGGAATCCATAACTAGTGTCACAGGAATGGTTCAAAACGTAGACAGTAGGAATAGTCAGTTATCTTGTACTTAAGTCTTCATTGTGATTTTTGTATTTAATTCCGATGCAATTTCTGTGTTTCATCGACAATAACAAGGTCCAAGGGATACAGTAAACCTGAAGTGAAGCATCGGAATCTATAACTAGTGTCAATGGAATTGCTCAAAACATAGACTGTAAGAAGAGTCTGTGTTCTTGTACTTAAGTCGGCATTGTAATTTTTGTATTTAATTCCGATGCAAATTATGTGTTTCATCGTCAATAAGAAGGTCCAAGGGATACAGTAAACCTGAAGTGAAGCTTCGGAATCTCTAACTAGTGTCACAGGAATGGTTCAAAACATAGACAGTAAGAAGTGTCAGTCTTCTTGTACTTAAGTCGGCACTGTGCAGTTTGTATTTAGTTCCGATGAAATTTCTGTGTTTGGTCGTCAATAAGAATTTCAGATGGTTACAGTAAACCTGAAGTGAAGCATCGGAATCCATAACTAGTGTCACAGGAATAGTTCAAAGTATACACAGCAAGAAGAGTTACTCCTCTTGTACTTAAGTCGGCATTGTGTCTTTTGTATTCAATTCCGATGCAATTTCTGTGTATCGTCGTCAATAAGAAGGTCCAAGGGATACAGTAAACCTGAAGTGAAGCATCGGAATCTATAACTAGTGTCAATGGAATTGCTCAAAACATAGACAGTAAGAAGAGTCAGTCTTCTTGTACTTAAGTCGGCATTGTAATTTTTGTATTTAATTCCGATGCAAATTGTGTGTTTCATCGACAATAAGAAGGTCAGAGGGATACAGAAAACCTGACGTGAAGCTTCGGAATCTATAACTAGTGTCACAGGAATGGTTCAAAACATAGACGGTAAGAAGAGTGAGTCTTCTTGTACTTAAGTCGGCATTGTGCTTTTTGTATTTAATCCCGATTCAATTTCTGTGTTTCGTCGTCAATAAGAAGGTCCAAGGGATACAGAAAACCTGAAGTGATGCATCGGAATCTGTATCAAGTGTCACAGGAATGGTTCTAAACATAGACACGGAAGAGTCAGTCTTCTTGTACTTAAGTCGGCATTGTGAATTCTCTATTTAATTCCGATGTACTTTCTGCGTTTCATCATCAATAAGAAGGTCCAAGGGATACAGTAAACATATAGTGAAGCATCGGAATCTAAAACGGGTCTCATAGGAAATGTTCACAACATAGTCAGTAAGTAGAGTCAGTCTTCTTGTACTTAAGTCGGCACTGTGCCGTTTGTATTTAATTCCGATGCAATCTCTGTGTTTCATCGTCAATAAGAATGCCAGACGGATACAGTAAACCTGAAGTGAAGCATCGGAATCTATAACTAGTGTCACAGGAATGTTTCAAATTATAGACAGTAGGAAGAGTCAGTGTTCTTGGGCTTAAGTCGGCATTGTACCTTTTCTATTTAATTCCGATGCAATTTCTGTGTTTCGTCGTCAATAAGAAGGTCCATGGGATACAGTAAACCTGAAGTGAAGCATCGGAATCTATATCTAGTGTCACAGGAATGGTTCAAAACATAGACAGTAAGAAGAGTCAGTCTTCTTGTACATGAGTCGGCATTGTGCATTTTGTATTTATTTCCGATGCAATTACTGTGTTTCATCGTCAATAAGAAGGTCAGAGGAATACAGTAAACCTGAAGTGAAGCAACGGAATCTATAACTAGTGTCACAGGAACGGTTTAAAACATACCCAGCAAGAAGAGTCAGTCTTCTTGTACTTAAGTCGGCACTGTGCAGTTTGTATTTAGTTCCGATGAAATTTCTGTGTTTGGTCGTCAATACGAATTTCAGATGATTACAGTAAACCTGAAGTGAAGCATCGGAATCTATAACTAGTGTCACACGAATAGTTCAAAGTATACACAGCAAGAAGAGTCAGTCTTCTTGTAGTTAAGTCGGCATTGTGTCTTTTGTATTCAATTCCGATGCAATTTCTGTGTTTCATCGTCAACAAGAAGGTCCAAGGGATACCGTAAACATATGGTGAAGCATCGGAATCTAAAACTGGTCACACAGGAAATGTTCAATTCATAGTCAGTAAGAAGAATCCGTCTTGTTGTACTTATGTCGGCATTGTGCCTTTTCAATTTACTTCCGATGCAATTTCTGTGTTTCGTCGTCAATAAGGAGGTCCAAGGGATACAGTAATCCTGAAGTGAAGCATCGGAATCTGAAACCGGTCTGACAGGAAAGGTTCAAAACTTAGAGAGTAAGAAGAGCCAGTCATCTTGCATTTGAGTCGGCATTGTACTTTTGTATATAGTTCCGATCCAATTTCTGTGTCTCATCGTCAATAAGAAGGTCAGAGGGATACAGTAAACCTGAAGTGAAGCATCGGAATCTATAACTAGTGTCACAGGAATGGTTAATACTTAGACAGTAGGATGAGTCAGTCTTCTTGTACTTAAGTCGGCATTGTGCCTTTTGTATTTTAATCCCGATTCAATTTCTGTGTTTCGTCGTCAATAAGAAGGTCCAAGGGATACAGTAAACCTGAAGTGAGGCATCGGAATCTATAACTAGTGTCACAGGAATGATTCAAATCATAAACAGTAAGAAGAGTCAGTCTTCTTGTACTTAAGTCGGCATTGTGCCTTTTGTATTCAATTCCGATGCTATATCTGTGTTTCATCGTCGATAAGAAGGTCCAAGGGATACAGTAAACCTGACGTGACACATCGGAATCTATAACTAGTGTCAATGGAATTGCTCAAAACATAGACAGCAAGAGGAGTCAGTCTTCTTGTACTTATGTCGGCATTATACCTTTTGTATTTAATTCCGATGCAAATTCTGCGTTTCATCGTCAATAAGAAGGTCCAAAGGATACAGTAAACCTGAAGTGAAGCTGCGGAATCCATAACTAGTGTCACAGGAATGGTTTAAAAATAGACAGTAAGAAGAGTCAGTCTTCTTGTACTTAAGTCGGCACTGTGCAGTTTGTATTTAGTTCCGATGAAATTTCTGTGTTTGGTCGTCAATAAGAATTTCAGATGGTTACAGTAAACCTGAAGTGAAGCATCGGAATCCATAACTAGTGTCACAGGAATAGTTCAAAGTATACACAGCAAGAAGAGTTACTCCTCTTGTACTTAAGTCGGCATTGTGTCTTTTGTATTCAATTCCGATGCAATTTCTGTGTATCGTCGTCAATAAGAAGGTCCAAGGGATACAGTAAACCTGAAGTGAAGCATCGGAATCTGTAACTAGTGTCAGAGAAAAGGTTCAAAACATAGACAGTAAGAACTGTCAGTCTTCTTGTACTGAAGTCGGCATTGTGCCTTTTGTATTTAATTCCGATTCAATTTCTGTGTTTCATCGTCAATAAGAAGGTCCAAGGGATACAGTAAACCTGTAGTGTAGCATCGTAATCTATAACTAGAGTCACAGGAATGGTTCAAAACATAGACAGTAGGAAGAGTCAGTCTTCCTGTACTTAGGTCGGCATTGTGCCTTTTCTATTTCATTACCATGCAATTTCTGTGTTTCGTCGTCAATAAGAAGGTCAGAGGGATACAGTAAACCTGAAGTGAAGCATCGGAATCTATAACTAGTGTCACAGGAATAGTTCAAAGTATACACAGCAAGAAGAGTTACTCCTCTTGTACTTAAGTCGGCATTGTGTCTTTTGTATTCAATTCCGATGCAATTTCTGTGTATCATCGTCAATAAGAAGGTCTGAGGGATACAGTAAACCTGAAGTGAAGCATCGGAATCTATAACTAGTGTCACACCAATGGTTAATACATAGACATTTAGATGAGTCAGCCTTCTTGTACTTAAGTCGGCATTGTGCCTTTTGTATTTAATCCCGATTCAATTTCTGTGTTTCGTCGTCAATAAGAAGGTCCAAGGGATAAAGTAAACCTGAAGTGAAGCATCGGAATCTATATCAAGTGTCACAGGAATGGTTCTCAACATAGTCTGGGATGAGTCAGTCTTCTTGTACTTAAGTCGGCATTGTGCCTTTTCCATTTAATTCCGATGCAATTTCTGTGTTTCGTCGTCAATAAGAAGGTCCAAGGGATACAGTAAACCTGAAGTGAAGCATCGGAATCTGTAACTAGTGTCAGAGAAAAGGTTCAAAACATAGACAGTAAGAACTGTCAGTCTTCTTGTACTGAAGTCGGCATTGTGCCTTTTGTATTTAATTCCGATTCAATTTCTGTGTTTCATCGTCAATAAGAAGGTCCAAGGGATACAGTAAACCTGAAGTGTAGCATCGTAATCTATAACTAGAGTCACAGGAATGGTTCAAAACATAGACAGTAGGAAGAGTCAGTCTTCCTGTACTTAGGTCGGCATTGTGCCTTTTCTATTTCATTACCATGCAATTTCTGTGTTTCGTCGTCTATAAGAAAGTCAGAGGGATACAGTAAACCTCAAGTGAAGCATCGGAATCTAAAACTAGTGTCACAGGATTATTTCAGAACATACACAGCAAGAAGACTCAGTCTTGTTGTACTTAAGTCGGCATTGTGCCTTTTGTATTTAATTCCGATGCAATTTCTGTGTTTCATCGTCAATAAGAAGGTCCAAGGGATACAGTAAACCTGAAGTGAAGCATCTCAATCTATAACTAGTGTCACAGTTATGGTTCAAATCATAGACAGTAAGAAGAGTCAGTCTTCTTGTACTTAAGTCGGCATTGTGCCTTTTGTGTTTACTTCCGATGCAATTTTTGTGTTTCTTCGTCAATAAGAAGGTCCAAGGGATACAGTAAACATATTGTGAAGCATCGGAATCGAAAACTGGTCTCACAGGAAATGTTCAAATCATAGTCAGTAAGAAGAGTCAGTCTTCTTATACTTAAGTCGGCATTGTGCCTTTTGTATTTAATTCCGATGCACTTTCTGTGTTTCATCGTCAATAAGAAAGTCCAAGGGATATAGTAAACATATAGTGAAGCGTCGGCATCTAAAACTGGTCTCATAGGAAATGTTCACAACATAGTTAGTATGAGGAGTCAGTCTTCTTGTACTTAAGTCGGCACTGTGCCGTTTGTATTTAATTCCGATGCAATTTCTGTGTTTCATTGTCAATAAGAATGTCAGAGGGATACAGTAAACCTGAAGGAAAGCATCGGAATCTGTAACTAGTGTCACAGGAATGGTTCAAGACATACATAGCAAGAGGAGTCAGTCTTCTTGTACTTCAGTCGGCATTGTGCCTTTTGTATGTAATTCCGATGCAATTTCTGTGTTTCATGGTCAACAAGAAGGTCCAAGGGATACAGTAAACATATAGTGAAGCATCGGAATCTAAAACTGGTCTCACAGGAAATGTTCAAATCATAGTCAGTAAGAAGAGTCAGTCTTCTTGTACTTATGTCGGAATTGTGCCTTTTCTATTTAATTCAAATGCAATTTCTGTGTTTCATCGTCAATAAGCCGGTCCAAGGGATACAGTAATCCTGAAGTGTAGCATCGGTATCTGAAACCGGTCCCACAGGAATGGTTCAAAGCATAGAGAGTAAGAAGAGCCCGTCATCTTGTATTTGAGTCGGCATTGTGCCTTTTGTATGTACTTCCGATGCGACTTCTGTGTTTCATCGTCGATAAGAAGGTCCAAGGGATACAGTAAACCTGAAGTGAAGCATCGGAATCTATAACTAGTGTCAATGGACTTGCTCAAAACATAGACAGTAGGAAGAGTCAGTCTTCTTGTACTTAAGTCGGCATTGTACCTTTTGTATTTAATTCCGATGCAAATTCTGTGTTTCATCGTCAATAAGAAGGTCCAAAGGATACAGTAATACTGAAGTGAAGCTTCGGAATCTATAACTAGTGTCACAGGAATGGTTCAAAACAGAGACAGTAAGAAGAGTGAGTCTTCTTGTACTTAAGTCGGCATTGAGGCTTTTGTATTTCTTTCCGATGCAATTTCTGTGTTTCATCGTCAATAAGGGTGTCAGAGGGATACAGTAAACCTGAAGTGAAGCATCGGAAACTATAACTAGTGTCACAGGAATTGTTCAAACATAGACATTACGAAGAGTCAGTCTTCTTGTACCTAAGTCGGCATTGTGCCTTTTGTATTTAATTCCGATGCAATTTCTGTGTTTCATCGTCAATAGGAGTGTCAGAGGGATACAGTAAACCTGAAGTGAAGCATCGGAATCTATAAATAGTGTCACAGGAATTTTTCAAAACGTAGACATTTGGAAGAGTCAGTCTTCTTGTACTTAAGTCGGCATTGTGCCGTTTGTATTTAATTCCGATGTAATTTCTGTGTTTCATCGTCAATAAGAGTGTCAGAGGGATACAGTAAACCTGAAGTGAAGCATCGGAATCTGTAATTAGTGTCACAGGAAAGGTTCAAAACATAGACACGGACGACTCAGTCTTCTTGTACTTAATTCGGCATTGTGCCTCTTCTATTTCATTCCGATGCAATTTCTGTGTTTCGTCGTCAATAAGATGGTCCAAGGGATACAGTAAACCTGAAGTGAAGCATCGGAATCTATAACTAGTGTCAAAGAAAAGGTTCAAAACATAGACAGTAAGAAGAGTCAGTCTTCTTGTACTTGAGTCGGCATTGTGCCTTTTGTATTTAATCCCGATTCAATTTCTGTGTTTCGTCGTCCATAAGAAGGTCCAAGGGATACAGTAAACCTGAAGTGAAGCATCGGAATCTATATCAAGTGTCACAGGAATGGTTCTCAACATAGTCAGGGATGAGACAGTCTTCTTGTACTTAAGTCGGCATTGTGCCTTTTCCATTTAATTCCGATGGAATTTCTGTGTTTCGTCGTCAATAAGAAGGTCCAAGGGATACAGTAAACCTGAAGTGAAGCATCGGAATCTGTAACTAGTGTCAGAGAAAAGGTTCAAAACATAGACAGTAAGAACTGTCAGTCTTCTTGTACTGATGTCGGCATTGTGCCTTTTGTATTTAATTCCGATTCAATTTCTGTGTTTCATCGTCAATAAGAAGGTCCAAGGGATACAGTAAACCTGAAGTGTAGCATCGTAACCTGTAACTAGAGTCACAGGAATGGTTCAAATCATAGACAGTAGGAAGAGTCAGTCTTCCTGTACTTAAGTCGGCATTGTGCCTTTTCTATTTCATTACCATGCAATTTCTGTGTTTCGTCGTCAATAAGAAGATCAGAGGGATACAGTAAACCTGAAGTGAAGCATCGGAATCTAAAACTAGTGTCACAGGATTATTTCAGAACATACACAGCAAGAAGAGTCAGTCTTGCTGTACTTAAGTCGGCATTGTGCCTTTTGTATTTAATTCCGATGCAATTTCTGTGTTTCATCGTCAATAACAAGGTCCAAGGGATACAGTAAACCTAAAGTGAAGCATCGGAATCTATAACTAGTGTCACAGTTATGGTTCAAATCATAGCAGTAAGAAGAGTCAGTCTTCTTGTACTTAAGTCGGCATTGTGCCTTGTGTATTTAATTCCGATGCAATTTCTGTGTTTCTTCGTCAATAAGAAGGTCCAAGGGATACAGTAATCATATAGTGAAGCATCGGAATCTAAAACTGGTCTCACAGGAAATGTTCAAATCATAGTCAGTAAGAAGAGTCAGTCTTCATATACTTAAGTCGGCATTGTGCCTTTTGTATTTAATTCCGATGCACTTTCTGTGTTTCATCATCAATAAGAAAGTCCAAGGGATATAGTAAACATATAGTGAAGCGTCGGAATCTAAAACTGGTCTCATAGGAAATGTTCACAACATAGTCAATATGAGGAGTCAGTCTTCTTGTACTTAAGTCGGCACTGTGCCGTTTGTATTTAATTCCGATGCAATTTCTGTGTTTCATCGTCAATAAGAATGTCAGAGGGATACAGTACACCTGAAGGGAAGCATCGGAATCTATAACTAGTGTCACAGGAATGGTTCAAAACATTCACAGCAAGAAGAGTCAGTCTTCTTGTACTTCTGTCGGCATTGTGCCTTTTGTATGTAATTCCGATGCAATTTCTGTGTTTCATGGTCAACAAGAAGGTCCTAGGGATACGGTAAACATATAGTGAAGCATCGGAATCTAAAACTGGTCTCACAGGAAATGTTCAAATCATAGTCAGTAAGAAGAGTCTGTCTTCTCGTACTTACGTCGGAATTGTGCCTTTTCTATTTAATTCCAATGCAATTTCTGTGTTTCATCGTCAATAAGGAGGTCCAAGGGATACAGTAATCCTGAAGTGTAGCATCGGAATCTAAAACCGGTCTCATAGGAATGGTTCAAAACATAGAGAGTAAGAAGAGCCAGTCATCTTGTATTTGAGTCGGCATTGTGCCTTTTGTATGTAGTTCCGATGCGATTTCTGTGTTTCATCTTCGATAAGAAGGTCCAAGGGATACAGTAAACCTGAAGTGAAGCATCGGAATCTATAACTAGTGTCAATGGACTTGCTCAAATCATAGACAGTAGGAAGAGTCAGTCTTCTTGTACTTAAGTCGGCATTGTACCTTTTGTATTTAATTCCGATGCAAATTCTGTGTTTCATCGTCAATAAGAAGGTCCAAAGGATACAGTAATACTGAAGTGAAGCTTCGGAATCTATAACTAGTGTCACAGGAATGGTTCAAAACAGAGACAGTAAGAAGAGTGAGTCTTCTTGTACTTAAGTCGGCATTGAGGCTTTTGTATTTCTTTCCGATGCAATTTCGGTGTTTCATCGTCAATAAGGGTGTCAGAGGGATACAGTAAACCTGAAGTGAAGCATCGGAATCTGTAACTAGTGTCACAGGAATTTTTCAAAACGTAGACATTTGGAAGAGTCAGTCTTCTTGTACTTAAGTCGGCATTGTGCCGTTTGTATTTAATTCCGATGTAATTTCTGTGTTTCATCGTCAATAAGAGTGTCAGAGGGATACAGTAAACCTGAAGTGAAGCATCGGAATCTGTAATTAGTGTCACAGGAATGGTTCAAAACATAGACACGGACGACTCAGTCTTCTTGTACTTAATTCGGCATTGTGCCTCTTCTATTTCATTCCGATGCAATTTCTGTGTTTCGTCGTCAATAAGATGGTCCAAGGGATACAGTAAACCTGAAGTGAAGCATCGGAATCTATAACTAGTGTCACAGAAAAGGTTCAAAACATAGACAGTAAGAAGAGTCAGTCTTCTTGTACTTGAGTCGGCGTTGTGCCTTTTGTATTTAATTCCAATGCAATTTCTGTGTTTCATCGGCAATAAGAAGGTCAGAGGGATACAGTAAACCTGAAGTGAAGCATCGGAATCTATAACTAGTGTCACAGGAATGGTTTAAAACGTAGACAGTTAGAAGAGTGAGTCATCTTGTACTTAAGTCGGCATTGTGCCTTTTGTATTTAATCCCGATTCAATTTCTGTGTTTCGTCGTCCATAAGAAGGTCCAAGGGATACAGTAAACCTGAAGTGAAGCATCGGAATCTATATCAAGTGTCACAGGAATGGTTCTCAACATAGTCAGGGATGAGACAGCCTTCTTGTACTTAAGTCGGCATTGTGCCTTTTCCATTTAATTCCGATGGAATTTCTGTGTTTCGTCGTCAATAAGAAGGTCCCAGGGATACAGTAAACCTGAAGTGAAGCATCGAAATCTGTAACTAGTGTCAGAGAAAAGGTTCAAAACATAGACAGTAAGAACTGTCAGTCTTCTTGTACTTAAGTCGGCATTGTGCCTTTTGTATTTAATTCCGATGCAATTTCTGTGTTTCTTCGTCAATAAGAAGGTCCAAGGGATACAGTAATCATATAGTGAAGCATCGGAATCTAAAACTGGTCTCACAGGAAATGTTCAAATCATAGTCAGTAAGAAGAGTCAGTCTTCATATACTTAAGTCGGCATTGTGCCTTTTGTATTTAATTCCGATGCACTTTCTGTGTTTCATCATCTATAAGAAAGTCCAAGGGATATAGTAAACATATAGTGAAGCGTCGGAATCTAAAACTGGTCTCATAGGAAATGTTCACAACATAGTCAGTATGAGGAGTCAGTCTTCTTGTACTTAAGTCGGCACTGTGCCGTTTGTATTTAATTCCGATGCAATTTCTGTGTTTCATCGTCAATAAGAATGTCAGAGGGATACAGTAAACCTGAAGGGAAGCATCGGAATCTATAACTAGTGTCGCAGGAACGGTTCAAAACATTCACAGCAAGAAGAGTCAGTCTTCTTGTACTTCAGTCGGCATTGTGCCTTTTGTATGTAATTCCGATGCAATTTCTGTGTTTCATGGTCAACAAGAAGGTCCTAGGGATACGGTAAACATATAGTGAAGCATCGGAATCTAAAACTGGTCTCACAGGAAATGTTCAAATCATAGTCAGTAAGAAGAGTCAGTCTTCTTGTACTTACGTCGGAATTGTGCCTTTTCTATTTAATTCCAATGCAATTTCTGTGTTTCATCGTCAATAAGGAGGTCCAAGGGATACAGTAATCCTGAAGTGTAGCATCGGAATCTAAAACCGGTCTCACAGGAATGGTTCAAAACATAGAGAGTAAGAAGAGCCAGTCATCTTGTATTTGAGTCGGCATTGTGCCTTTTGTATGTAGTTCCGATGCGATTTCTGTGTTTCATCTTCGATAAGAAGGTCCAAGGGATACAGTAAACCTGAAGTGAAGCATCGGAATCTATAACTAGTGTCAATGGACTTGCTCAAAACATAGACAGTAGGAAGAGTCAGTCTTCTTGTTCTTAAGTCGGCATTGTACCTTTTGTATTTAATTCCGATGCAAATTCTGTGTTTCATCGTCAATAAGAAGGTCCAAGGGATACAGTAACCATATAGTGAAGCATCGGAATCTAAAACTGGTCTCACAGGAAATGTTCAAATCATAGTCAGTAAGAAGAGTCAGTCTTCTTATACTTAAGTCGGCATTGTGCCTTTTGTATTTAATTCCGATGCACTTTCTGTGTTTCATCATCAATAAGAAAGTCCAAGGGATATAGTAAACATATAGTAAAGCGTCGGAATCTAAAACTGGTCTCATAGGAAATGTTCACAACATAGTCAGTATGAGGAGTCAGTCTTCTTGTACTTAAGTCGGCACTGTGCCGTTTGTATTTAATTCCGATGCAATTTCTGTGTTTCATCGTCAATAAGAATGTCAGAGGGATACAGTAAACCTGAAGGGAAGCATCGGAATCTATAACTAGTGTCACAGGAATGGTTCAAAACATTCACAGCAAGAAGAGTCAGTCTTCTTGTACTTCAGTCGGCATTGTGCCGTTTGTATTTAATTCCGATGCAATTTCTGTGTTTCATCGTCAATAAGAATGTCAGAGGGATACAGTAAACCTGAAGGGAAGCATCTGAATCTATAACTAGTGTCACAGGAATGGTTCAAAACGTAGACATTTGGAAGAGTCAGTCTTCTTGTACTTATGTCGGCATTGTGCCGTTTGTATTTAATTCCGATGTAATTTCTGTGTTTCATCGTCAATAAGAGTGTCAGAGGGATACAGTAAACCTGAAGTGCAGCATCGGAATCTGTAATTAGTGACACAGGAATGGTTCAAAACATAGACACGGACGAGTCAGTCTTCTTGTACATAAGTCGGCATTGTGCCTCTTCTACTTAATTCCGATGCAATTTCTGTGTTTCGTCGTCAATAAGATGGTCCAAGGGATACAGTAAACCTGAAGTGAAGCATCGGAATCTATAATTAGTGTCACAGAAAAGGTTCAAAACATAGGCAGTAAGAAGAGTGAGTCCTCTTGTACTTAAGTCGGCATTGTGCCTTTTGTATTTAATCCCGATTTAATTTCTGTGTTTCGTCGTCAATAAGAAGGTCCAAGGGATACAGTAAACCTGAAGTGTAGCATCGGAATCTATAACTAGAGTCACAGGAATGGATCAAAACATAGACAGTAGGAAGAGTCAGTCTTCTTGTACTTAAGTCGGCGTTGTGCCTTTTGTATTTAATTCCGATGCAATTTCTGTGTTTCATCGTCAATAAGAAGGTCAGAGGGATACAGTAAACCTGAAGTGGAGCTTCGGAATCTATAACTAGTGTCACAGGAATGGTTTAAAACATAGACAGTAAGAAGAGTGAGTCCTCTTGTACTTAAGTCGGCATTGTGCCTTTTGTATTTAATCCCGATTCAATTTCTGTGTTTCGTCATCAATAAGAAGGTCCAAGGGATACAGTAAACCTGAAGTGAAGCATCGGAGTCTATATCAAGCGTCACAGGAATGGTTCTAAACATAGACAATAGGAAGATTCAGTCTTCCTGTACTTAAGTCGGCATTGTGCCTTTTCTATTTAATTCCGATGCAATTTCTGTGTTTCTTCGTCAATAAGAAGGTCCAAGGGATACGGCAAACATATAGTGAAGCATCGGAATCTAAAACTGGTCTCACAGGAAATGTTCAAATCAAAGTCAGTAAGAAGAGTCAGTCTTCTTATACTTAAGTCGGCATTGTGCCTTTTGTATTTAATTCCGATGCACTTTCTGTGTTTCATCGTCAATAAGAATGTCAGAGGGATACAGTAAACCGGAAGTGAAGCATCGGAATCTGTATCTAGTGTCACAGGAAAGGTTCAAATCATAGACAGTAAGAAGAGTTAGTCTTCTTGTACATGAGTCGGCATTGTGCATTTTGTATTTAATGCCGATGCAATTACTGTGTTTCATCGTCAATGAGAAGGTCAGAGGAATACAGTAAACCTAAAGTGAAGCATCGGAATCTATAACTAGTGTCACAGTAGTGGTTCAAAACATACACAGCAAGAAGAGTCAGTCTTCTTGTACTTACGGCCGCATTGTGCCTTTTGTATATAATTCCGATGCAATTTCTGTGTTTCATCGTCAACTAGAAGGTCCAAGGGATACAGTAAACAAATAGTGAAGCATCGGAATCTAAAACTGGTCTCACAGGAAATGTTCAAATCATAGTCAGTAAGAAGAGTCAGTCTTCTTGTACTTAAGTCGGCTTTGTGCCTTTTGTATTTAATCCCGATTCAATTTCTGTGTTTCATCGTCGATAAGAAGGTCCAAAGGATAAAGTAAACCTGAAGTGCAGCATCGGAATCTATAACTAGTGTCAATGGAATTGCTCAAAACATAGACAGTAGGAAGAGTCAGTCATCTTGTACTTTAGTCGGCATTGTACCTTTTGTATTTAATTCTGAAGCAAAATCTGTGTTTCATCGTCAATAAGAAGGTCCAAAGAATACAGTAAACCTGAAGTGAAGCTTCGGAATCTATAACTAGTGTCACAGGAATGGTTTAAAACATAGACAGTAAGAGGAGTGAGTCTTCTTGTACTTAAGTCGGCATTGTGCCTTTTGTATTAAATTCCGATGCAATTTCTGTGTTTCATCGTCAATACGAGTGTCAGAGGGATACAGTGAACCTGAAGTGAAGCATCGGAATCTATAACTAGTGCCACAGGATTGGTTCAAAACATAGACAGTTGGAAGAGTCAGTCTTCTTGTACTTAAGTCGGCATTGTGCCTTTTCTATTTACTTCCGATGCTATTTCAGTGTTTCGTCGTCAATAAGAAGGTAAGAGGGATACAAAAAAACCTGAAGTGAAACAACGGAATCTATATCTAGAGTCACAGGAAAGGTTCAAAACATAGACAGTAAGAAGAGTCAGTCTTCTTGTACAGGAGTCGGCATTGTGCCTTTTGTATTTAAATCCGATGCAATTACTGTGTTTCATCGTCAATAAGAAGGTCAGAGGGATACAGTAAACCTGAAGTGAAGCATCGGAATCTATAACTAGTGTCAGAGGAATGGTTCAAAACATACACAGCAAGAAGAGTCAGTCTTTTCGTACTTATGTCGGCATTGTGCCTTTTGTATTTAATTCCGATGCAATTTCTGTGTTTCATCGTCAAAAAGAAGGTCCAAGTGATACAGTAAACATATAGTGAAGCATCGGAATCTAAAACTGGTCTCACAGGATAAGTTCAAATCATAGTCAGTAAGAAGAGTCAGTCTTCTTGTACATATCGGCATTGTGCCTTTTCTATTTAATTCCGATGCAATTTCTGTGTTTCGTCGTCAATACGAACGTCCAAGGGATACAGTAAACCTGAAGTGAAGCATCGGAATCTAAAACCAGTCACACTGGAAAGGTTCAAAACATAGCAAGTAAGAAGAGCCAGTCATCTTGTATTTGAGTCGGCATTGTGCCTTTTGTATTTAATTCCGATGCAATTTCTGTGTTTCATCGTCAATAAGAAGTTCAGAGGGATATAGTAAACCTGAAGTGAAGCATCGGAATCTATAACTTGTATCACAGGAATGGTTAAAACATAGACAGTAGGAAGTGTCAGTCTTCTTGTACTTAAGTCGGCATTGTGCCTTTTGTGTTTAATCCCGATGCAATTTCTGTGTTTCGTCGTCAATAAGAAGGTCCAAGGGATACAGCAAAACCTGAAGTGAAGCATCGGAATCAATATCAAGTGTCACAGGAATGGTTCCAAACATAGACACGGAAGAGTCAGTCTTCTTGTACTTAAGTCACCATTGTGCCGTTTCTATTTAATTCCGATGCTATTTCTTTGTTTAGTCGTCAATAAGAAGGTCCAAGGGATACAGTAAACCTGAAGTGAAGCATCGGAATCTGTAACTAGTATCACAGAATAGGTTCAAAACATAGACAGTAGGAAGATTCAGTCTTCCTGTACTTAAGTCGGCATTGTGCCTTTTCTATTTAATTCCGATGCTATTTCTGTGTTTCTTCGTCAATAAGAAGGTCCAAGGGATACGGCAAACATATAGTGAAGCATCGGAATCTAAAACTGGTCTCACAGGAAATGTTCAAATCAAAGTCAGTAAGAAGAGTCAGTCTTCTTATACTTAAGTCGGCATTGTGCCTTTTGTATTTAATTCCGATGCACTTTCTGTGTTTCATCGTCAATAAGAATGTCAGAGGGATACAGTAAACCGGAAGTGAAGCATCGGAATCTGTATCTAGTGTCACAGGAAAGGTTCAAATCATAGACAGTAAGAAGAGTCAGTCTTCTTGTACATGAGTCGGCATTGTGCATTTTGTATTTAATGCCGATGCAATTACTGTGTTTCATCGTCAATGAGAAGGTCAGAGGAATACAGTAAACCTAAAGTGAAGCATCGGAATCTATAACTAGTGTCACAGTAGTGGTTCAAAACATACACAGCAAGAAGAGTCAGTCTTCCTGTACTTACGTCGGCATTGTGCCTTTTGTATATAATTCCGATGCAATTTCTGTGTTTCATCGTCAACTAGAAGGTCCAAGGGATACAGTAAACAAATAGTGAAGCATCGGAATCTAAAACTGGTCTCACAGGAAATGTTCAAATCATAGTCGGTAAGAAGAGTCAGTCTTCTTGTACTTAAATCGGCATTGTGCCTTTTGTATTTAATCCCGATTCAATTTCTGTGTTTCATCGTCGATAAGAAGGTCCAAAGGATAAAGTAAACCTGAAGTGAAGCATCGGAATCTATAACTAGTGTCAATGGAATTGCTCAAAACATAGACAGTAGGAAGAGTCAGTCATCTTGTACTTTAGTCGGCATTGTACCTTTTGTATTTAATTCTGAAGCAAATTCTGTGTTTCATCGTCAATAAGAAGGTCCAAAGAATACAGTAAACCTGAAGTGAAGCTTCGGAATCTATAACTAGTGTCACAGGAATGGTTCAAAACATAGACAGTAAGAGGAGTGAGTCTTCTTGTACTTAAGTCGGCATTGTGCCTTTTGTATTAAATTCCGACGCAATTTCTGTGTTTCATCGTCAATACGAGTGTCAGAGGGATACAGTGAACCTGAAGTGAAGCATCGGAATCTATAACTAGTGCCACAGGATTGGTTCAAAGCATAGACAGTTGGAAGAGTCAGTCTTCTTGTACTTAAGTCGGCATTGTGCCTTTTCTATTTAGTTCCGACGCTATTTCAGTGTTTCGTCGTCAATAAGAAGGTAAGAGGGATACAAAAAAACCTGAAGTGAAACAACGGAATCTATATCTAGAGTCACAGGAAAGGTTCAAAGCATAGACAGTAAGAAGAGTCAGTCTTCTTGTACAGGAGTCGGCATTGTGCCTTTTGTATTTAAATCCGATGCAATTACTGTGTTTCATCGTCAATAAGAAGGTCAGAGGGATACAGTAAACCTGAAGTGAAGCATCGGAATCTATAACTAGTGTCAGAGGAATGGTTCAAAACATACACAGCAAGAAGAGTCAGTCTTTTCGTACTTAAGTCGGCATTGTGCCTTTTGTATTTAATTCCGATGCAATTTCTGTGTTTCATCGTCAAAAAGAAGGTCCAAGTGATACAGTAAACATATAGTGAAGCATCGGAATCTAAAACTGGTCTCACAGGATAAGTTCAAATCATAGTCAGTAAGAAGAGTCAGTCTTCTTGTACATATCGGCATTGTGCCTTTTCTATTTAATTCCGATGCAATTTCTGTGTTTCGTCGTCAATACGAACGTCCAAGGGATACAGTAAACCTGAAGTGAAGCATCGGAATCTAAAACCAGTCTCACTGGAAAGGTTCAAAACATAGCAAGTAAGAAGAGCCAGTCATCTTGTATTTGAGTCAGCATTGTGCCTTTTGTATTTAATTCCGATGCAATTTCTGTGTTTCATCGTCAATAAGAAGTTCAGAGGGATATAGTAAACCTGAAGTGAAGCATCGGAATCTATAACTTGTATCACAGGAATGGTTAAAACGTAGACAGTAGGAAGTGTCAGTCTTCTTGTACTTAAGTCGGCATTGTGCCTTTTGTGTTTAATCCCGATGCAATTTCTTTGTTTCGTCGTCAATAAGAAGGTCCAAGGGATACAGCAAAACCTGAAGTGAAGCATCGGAATCAATATCAAGTGTCACAGGAATGGTTCCAAACATAGACACGGAAGAGTCAGTCTTCTTGTACTTAAGTCACCATTGTGCCTTTTCTATTTAATTCCGATGCTATTTCTTTGTTTCGTCGTCAATAAGAAGGTCCAAGGGATACAGTAAACCTGAAGTGAAGCATCGGAATCTGTAACTAGTATCACAGAATAGGTTCAAAACATAGACAGTAGGAAGAGTCACTCTTCCTGTACTTAAGTCGGCATTGTGCCTTTTCTATTTACTTACGATGCAATTTCTGTGTTTCGTCGTCAATCAGAAGGTCAGAGGTATACATTAAACCTGAAGTGAAGCATCGGAATCTAAAACTAGTGTCACAGGAATGGTTCAACACATACACAGCAAGAAGAGTCAGTCTTGTTGTACTTAAGTCGGCATTTTGCCTTTTGTATTTAATTCCGATGCAATTTCTGTGTTTCATCATCAATAACAAGGTCCAAGGGATACAGTAAACCTGAAGTGAAGCATCGGAATCTATAACTAGTGTCACAGTAATGGTTCAAAACATAGACAGTAAGAAGAGTCAGTCTTCTTGTACTTAAGTCATCATTGTGCCTTTTGTATTTAATTCCGATGCAATTTCTGTGTTTCTTCGTCAATAAGAAGGTCCAAGGGATACAGTAAACATATACTTAAGCATCGGAATCTAAAACTGGTTTCACAGGAATTGTTCAAATCATAGTCAGTAAGAAGGGTCAGTCTTCTTATATTTAAGTCGGCATTGTGCCTTTTGTATTTAATTCCGATGCAATTTCTGTGTTTCATCGTCTATAAGAATGTCAGAGGGATACAGTAAACCTGAAGGGAAGCATCGGAATCTATAACTAGTGTCACAGGAATGGTTCAAAACATAGACAGTAGGAAGTGTCAGTCTTCTTGTACTTAAGTCGGCATTGTGCCTTTTCTATTTAGATCCGATGCAATTTCTGTGTTTCGTCGTCAATAAGAAGGTCCAAGGGATACAGTAAACCTGAGCTGAAGCATCGGAATCTATTACTAGTGTCACAGGAATGGTTCAAAACATAGACAGTAAGAAGAGTCAGTCTTCTTGTACTTAAGTCGGCATTGTGCCTTTTCTATTTAGATCCGATGCAATTTCTGTGTTTCGTCGTCAATAAGAAGGTCCAAAGGATACAGTAAACCTGAAGTGAAGCATCGGAATCTATAACTAGTGTCAATGGAATTGCTCAAAACATAGACAGTAGGAAGAGTAAGTCATCTTGTACTTTAGTCGGCATTGTACCTTTTGTATTTAATTCCGATGCAAATTCTGTGTTTCATCGTCAATAAGAAGGTCCAAAGAATACAGTAAACCTGAAGTGAAGCTTCGGAATCCATAACTAGTGTCACAGGAATGGTTCAAAACATAGACAGTAAGAAGAGTGAGTCTTCTTGTACTTAAGTCGGCATTGTGCCTTTTGTATTTAATTCCGATGCAATGTCTGTGTTTCATCGTCAATAAGAGTGTCAGAGGGATACAGTAAACCTGAAGTGAAGCATCGGAATCTATAACTAGTGCCACAGGAATGGTTCAAAACATAGACAGTTGGAAGAGTCAGTCTTCTTGTACTTAAGGCGGCATTGTGCCTTTTCTATTTAATTCCGATGCTATTTCAGTGTTTCGTCGTCAATAAGAAGGTAAGAGGGATACAAAAAAACCTGAAGTGAAACAACGGAATCTATATGTAGAGTCACAGGAAAGGTTCAAAACATAGACAGTAAGAAGAGTCAGTCTTCTTGTACATGAGTCCGCATTGTGCCTTTTGTATTTAAATCCGATGCAATTACTGTGTTTCATCGTCAATAAGAAGGTCAGAGGGATACAGTAAACCTGAAGTGAAACATCGGAATCTATAACTAGCGTCAGAGGAACGGTTCAAAACATACACAGCAAGAAGAGTCAGTCTTTTCGTACTTAAGTCGGCATTGTGCCTTTTGTATTTAATTCCGATGCAATTTCTGTGTTTCATCGTCAAAAAGTAGGTCCAAGGGATACAGTAAACATATAGTAAAGCATCGGAATCTAAAACTGGTCCCACAGGATAAGTTCAAATCATAGTCAGTAAGAAGAGTCAGTCTTCTTGTACATATCGGCATTGTGCCTTTTCTATTTAATTCAGATGCATTTTCTGTGTTTCGTCGTCAATCAGAAGGTCAGAGGTATACAGTAAACCTGAAGTGAAGCATCGGAATCTAAAACTAGTGTCACAGGAACGGTTCAAAACATACACAGCAAGAAGAGTCAGTCTTGTTGTACTTAAGTCGGCATTTTGCCTTTTGTATTTAATTCCGATGCAATTTCTGTGTTTCATCGTCAATAACAAGCTCCAAGGGATACAGTAAACCTGAAGTGAAGCATCGGAATCTATAACTAGTGTCACAGTAATGGTTCAAAACATAGACAGTAAGAAGAGTCAGTCTTCTTGTACTTAAGTCATCATTGTGCCTTTTGTATTTAATTCCGATGCAATTTCTGTGTTTCTTCGTCAATAAGAAGGTCCAAGGGATACAGTAAACATATAGTGAAGCATCGGAATCTAAAACTGGTTTCACAGGAATTGTTCAAATCATAGTCAGTAAAAAGGGTCAGTCTTCTTATATTTAAGTCGGCATTGTGCCTTTTGTATTTAATTCCGATGCAATTTCTGTGTTTCATCGTCTATAAGAATGTCAGAGGGATACAGTAAACCTGAAGGGAAGCATCGGAATCTATAACTAGTGTCACAGGAATGGTTCAAAACATAGACAGTAGGAAGTGTCAGTCTTCTTGTACTTAAGTCGGCATTGTGCCTTTTCTATTTAGATCCGATGCAATTTCTGTGTTTCGTCGTCAATAAGAAGGTCCAAGGGATACAGTAAACCTGAGGTGAAGCATCGGAATCTATTACTAGTGTCACAGGAATGGTTCAAAACATAGACAGTAAGAAGAGTCAGTCTTCTTGTACTTAAGTCGGCATTGTGCCTTTTCTGTTTAATTACGATGCAATTTCTGTGTTTAATTGTCAATAAGAAGGTAAGAGGGATACAGTAAACCTGAAGTGAAGCATCGGAATCTATATCTAGTGTTGCAGGAATGGTTAAAACATAGACAGTAGGAAGAGTCAGTCTTCTTGTACTTAAGTCGGCATTGTGCCTTTTGTATTTAATTCTGATGCAATTTCTGTGTTTCATCGTCAATAAGAGTGTCAGAGGGATACAGTAAACCTGTAGTGAAGCATCGGAATATATAACTAGTGTCACAAGAATGGTTCAAAACATAGACAGTTGGAAGAGTCAGACTTCTTATACTTCAGTCGGCATTGTGCCTTTTCTATTTAATTCCGATGCTATTTCAGTATTTCGTCGTCAATACGAAGGTAAGAGGGATACAATAAACCTGAAGTGAAGCATCGGAATCTATATCTAGTGTCACCGGAAAGGTTCAAAACATTGACAGTAAGAGGAGTCAGTCTTCTTGTACATGAGTCGGCATTGTGCCTTTTGTATTTAATTCCGATGCAATTACTGTGTTTCATTGTCAATAAGAAGGTCAGAGGGATACAGTAAACCTGAAGTGAAGCATCGGAATCTATAACTAGTGTCACAGGAATGGTTCAAAACATACACAGCAAGAAGAGTCAGTCTTCTTGTACTTAAGTCGAAATTGTGCCTTTTGTATTTAATTCCGATGCAATTTCTGTGTTTCATCGTCAACAAGAAGGTCCAAGGGATACAGTAAACATATATTGAAGCATCGGAATCTAAGACTGGTCTCACAGGAAATGTTCAAAACATAGTCAGTAAGAAGATTCAGTCTTCTTGTACTTATGTCGGCATTGTGCCTATTCTATTTACTTCCGATGCAATTTCTGTGTTTCGTCGTCAATAAGGAGGTCCAAGGGATACAGTAATCCTGAAGTGAAGCATCGGAATCTAAAACCAGTCTCACAGGAAAGGTTCAAAGCATAGATAGTAAGAAGAGCCAGTCATCTTCTATTTGAGTCGGCATTGTACCTTTTGTATTTAATTCCGATACAATTTCAGTGTTTCATCGTCAATAAGAATGTCAGAGGGATACAGTAAACCTGAAGTGAAGCATCGGAATCTATAGCTAGTGACACAGGAATGGTTCAAAACATAGACAGTAAGAAGAGTCAGCCTTCTTGTACTTAAGTCGGCATTGTGCCTTTTGTATTTAATCCCGATTCAATTTCTGTGTTTCACCGTCGATAAGAAGGTCCAAAGGATACAGTAAACCTGAAGTGAAGCATCGGAATCTATAACTAGTGTCAATGGAATTGCTCAAAACATAGACAGTAGGAAGAGTCAGTCATCTTGTACTTTAGTCGGCATTGTACCTTTTGTATTTAATTCCGATGCAAATTCTGTGTATCATCGTCAATAAGAAGGTCCAAAGAATACAGTAAACCTGAAGTGAAGCTTCGGAATTTATAACTAGTGTCACAGGAATGGTTCAAAACATAGACAGTAAGAAGAGTGAGTCTTCTTGTACTTAAGTCGGCATTGTGCCTTTTGTTTTTAATTCCGATGCAATGTCTGTGTTTCATCGTCAATAAGAGTGTCATAGGGATACAGTAAACCTGAAGTGAAGCATCGGAATCTATAACTAGTGCCACAGGAATGGTTCAAAACATAGACAGTTGGAAGAGTCAGTCTTCTTGTACTTAAGTCGGCATTGTGCCTTTTCTATTTAATTCCGATGCTATTTCAGTGTTTCGTCGTCAATAAGAAGGTAAGAGGGATACAAAAAAACCTGAAGTGAAACAACGGAATCTATATCTAGAGTCACAGGTAAGATTCAATACATAGACAGTAAGAAGAGTCAGTCTTCTTGTACATGAGTCGGCATTGTGCCTTTTGTATTTAAATCCGATGCAATTACTGTGTTTCATCGTCAATAAGAAGGTCAGAGGGATACAGTAAACCTGAAGTGAAGCATCGGAATATATAACTAGTGTCACAAGAATGGTTCAAAACATAGACAGTTGGAAGGGTCAGACTTCTTATACTTCAGTCGGCATTGTGCCTTTTCTATTTAATTCCGATGCTATTTCAGTGTTTCGTCGTCAATACGAAGGTTAGAGGGATACAATAAACCTGAAGTGAAGCATCGGAATCTATATCTAGTGTCACCGGAAAGGTTCAAAACATACACAGCAAGAAGAGGCAGTCTTCTTGTACTTAAGTCGGCATTGTGCCTTTTGTATTTAATTCCGATGCAATTTCAGTGTTTCATCGTCAATAAGAATGTCAGAGGGATACAGTAAACCTGAAGTGAAGCATCGGAATCTATAGCTAGTGTCACAGGAATGGTTAATACATAGACAGTAGGAAGAGTCAGTCATCCTGTACTTAAGTCGGCATTGTGCCTTTTGTATTTAATCCCGATTCAATTTCTGTGTTTCGTCGTCATTAAGAAGGTCCAAGGGATACAGTAAACCGGAAGTGAAGCATCGGAATCTATAACTAGTGTCACAGGAATGGTTCAAAACATAGACAGTAAGAAGAGTCAGCCTTCTTGTACTTAAGTCGGCATTGTGCCTTTTGTATTTAATCCCGATTCAATTTCTGTGTTTCACCGTCGATAAGAAGGTCCAAAGGATACAGTAAACCTGAAGTGAAGCATCGGAATCTATAACTAGTGTCAATGGAATTGCTCAAAACATAGACAGTAGGAAGAGTCAGTCATCTTGTACTTTAGTCGGCATTGTACCTTTTGTATTTAATTCCGATGCAAACTCTGTGTTTCATCGTCAATAAGAAGGTCCAAAGAATACAGTAAACCGGAAGTGAAGCTTCGGAATCTATAACTAGTGTCACAGGTATGGTTCAAAACATAGACAGTAAGAAGAGTGGGTCTTCTTGTACTTAAGTCGGCATTGTGCCTTTTGTTTTTAATTCCGATGCAATGTCTGTGTTTCATCGTCAATAAGAGTGTCATAGGGATACAGTAAACCTGAAGTGAAGCATCGGAATCTATAACTAGTGCCACATGAATGGTTCAAAACATAGACAGTTGGAAGAGTCAGTCTTCTTGTACTTAAGTCGGCATTGTGCCTTTTCTATTTAATTCCGATGCTATTTCAGTGTTTCGTCGTCAATAAGAAGGTAAGAGGGATACAAAAAAACCTGAAGTGAAACAACGGAATCTATATCTAGAGTCACAGGTAAGATTCAAAACATAGACAGTAAGAAGAGTCAGTCTTCTTGTACATGAGTCGGCATTGTGCCTTTTGTATTTAAATCCGATGCAGTTACTGTGTTTCATCGTCAATAAGAAGGTCAGAGGGATACAGTAAACCTGAAGTGAAGCATCGGAATCTATAACTAGTGTCAGAGGAATGGTTCAAAACATACACAGCAAGAAGAGTCAGTCTATTCGTACTGAAGTCGGCATTGTGCCTTTTGTATTTAATTCCGATGCAATTTCTGTGTTTCATCGTCAAAAAGAAGGTCCAAGGGATACAGTAAACATATAGTGAAGCATCGGAATCTAAAACTGGTCTCACAGGATAAGTTCAAATCATAGTCCGTAAGAAGAGTCAGTCTTCGTGTACATATCGGCATTGTGCCTTTTCTATTTAATTCCGATGCAATTTCTGTGTTTCGTCGTCAATACGAACGTCCAAGGGATACAGTAAACCTGAAGTGAAGCATCGGAATCTAAAACCAGTCTCACTGGAAAGGTTCAAAACATAGCAAGTAAGAAGAGCCAGTCATCTTGTATTTGAGTCAGCATTGTGCCTTTTGTATTTAATTCCGATGCAATTTCTGTGTTTCATCGTCAATAAGAGTTCAGAGGGATATAGTAAACCTGAAGTGAAGCATCGGAATCTATAACTTGTATCACAGGAATGGTCAAAACATAGACAGTAGTAAGTGTCAGTCTTCTTGTACATAGGTCGGCATTGTGTCTTTTGTATTTAATCCCGATGCAATTTCTGTGTTTCGTCGTCAATAAGAAGGTCCAAGGGATACAGCAAAACCTGAAGTGAAGCATCGGAATCAATATCAAGTGTCACAGGAATGGTGCTAAACATAGACACGGAAGAGTCAGTCTTCTTGTACTTAAGTCACCATTGTGCCTTTTCTATTTAATTCCGATGCTATTTCTTTGTTTCGTCGTCAATATGAAGGTCCAAGGGATACAATAAACCTGAAGTGCAGCATCGGAATCTAAAACTAGTGTCACAGGAATGGTTCAAAACATACACAGCAAGAAGAGTCAGTCTTGTTGTACTTAAGTCGGCATTTTGCCTTTTGTATTTAATTCCGATGCAATTTCTGTGTTTCATCGTCAATAACATGGTCCAAGGGATACAGTAAACCTGAAGTGAAGCATCGGAATCTATAACTAGTGTCACAGTAATGGTTCAAAACATAGACAGTAAGAAGAGTCAGTCTTCTTGTACTTAAGTCATTATTGTGCCTTTTGTATTTAATTCCGATGCAATTTCTGTGTTTCTTCGTCAATAAGGAGGTCCAAGGCATACAGTAAACATATAGTGAAGCATCGGAATCTGAAACTGGTTTCACAGGAATTGTTCAAATCATAGTCAGGAAGGAGGGGTCAGTCTTCTTATATTTAAGTCGGCATTGTGCTTTTTGTATTTAATTCCGATGCAATTTCTGTGTTTCATCGTCAATAGGAATGTCAGAGGGATACAGTAAACCTGAAGGGAAGCATCGGAATCTATAACTAGTGTCACAGGAATGGTTCAAAACATAGACAGTAGGAAGTGTCAGTCTTCTTGTACTTAAGTCGGCATTGTGCCTTTTCTATTTAATTCCGATGCAATTTCTGTGTTTCGTCGTCAATAAGAAGGTCCAAGGGATACAGTAAACCTGAAGTGAAGCATCAGAATCTGTATGTAGTGTCACAGGGAAGGTTCAAAACATAGACAGTAAGAAGAGTCAGTGTTCTTGTACATGTGTCGGCATTGTGCATTTTGTATTTAATTCCGATGCCATAACTGTGTTTCATCGTCAATAAGAAGGTCAGAGGAATACAGTAAACCTGAAGTGAAGCATCGGAATCTATAACTAGTGTCACAGGAATGGTTCAAACCATACACAGCAAGAAGAGTCAGTCTTCTTGTACTTAATGCTTCATTGTGCATTTTGTATGTAATTCCGATGCAATTTCTGTGTTTCATCGTCAACAAGAAGGTCCAAGGGATACAGTAAACATATTGTGAAGCATCGGAATCTAAAACTGGTCTCACAGGAAATGTTCAAATCATAGTTAGTAAGAAGAGTCAGTCTTCTTGTACTTATGTCGGCATTGTGCCTTTTCTGTTTAATTACGATGCAGTTTCTGTGTTTCATTGTCAATAAGGTCAGAGGGATACAGTAAACCTGAAGTGAAGCATCGGAATCTATATCTAGTGTTGCAGGAATGGTTAAAACATAGACAGTAGGAAGAGTCAGTCTTCTTGTACTTAAGTCGGCATTGTGCCTTTTCTATTTAATTCTGATGCAATTTCTGTGTTTCATCGTCAATAAGAGTGTCAGAGGGATACAGTAAACCTGAAGTGAAGCATCGGAATATATAACTAGTGTCACAAGAATGGTTCAAAACATAGACAGTTGGAAGGGTCAGACTTCTTATACTTCAGTCGGCATTGTGCCTTTTCTATTTAATTCCGATGCTATTTCAGTGTTTCGTCGTCAATACGAAGGTAAGAGGGATACAATAAACCTGAAGTGAAGCATCGGAATCTATATCTAGTGTCACCGGAAAGGTTCAAAACATACACAGCAAGAAGAGGCAATCTTCTTGTACTTAAGTCGGCATTGTGCCTTTTGTATTTAATTCCGATGCAATTTCAGTGTTTCATCGTCAATAAGAATGTCAGAGGGATACAGTAAACCTGAAGTGAAGCATCGGAATCTATAGCTAGTGTCACAGGAATGGTTAATACATAGACAGTAGGAAGAGTCAGTCTTCCTGTACTTAAGTCGGCATTGTCCCTTTTGTATTTAATCCCGATTCAATTTCTGTTTTTCGTTGTCATTAAGAAGGTCCAAGGGATACAGTAAACCGGAAGTGAAGCATCGGAATCTATAACTAGTGTCACAGGAATGGTTCAAAACATAGACAGTAAGAAGAGTCAGTCTTCTTGTACTTAAGTCGGCATTGTGCCTTTTGTATTTAATTTCGATGCTATTTCTGTGTTTCATCGTCGATAAGAAGGTCCAAAGGATACCGTAAACCTGAAGTGAAGCATCGGAATTTATAACTAGTGTCAATGGAATTGCTCAAAACATAGACAGTAGGAAGAGTCAGTCTTCTGGTACTTAAGTCGGCATTGTGCCTTTTCTATTTAATTATGATGCTATTTCAGTGTTTCGTCGTCAATAAGAAGGAAAGAGGGATACAATAAACCTGAAGTGAAGCATCGGAATCTATATCTAGTGTCACAGGAAAGGTTCAAAACATAGACAGTAAGAAGAGTCTGTCCTATTGTACATGAGTCGGCATTGTGAATTTTGTATTTAATTCCGATGCAATTACTGCGTTTCATCGTCAATAAGAAGGTCAGAGGGATACAGTAAACCTGAAGTGAAGCATCGGAATCTATAACTAGTGTCACAGGAATGGTTCAAAACATACACAGCAAGAAGAGTCAGTCTTCTTATACTTAAGTCGGCATTGTGCCTTTTGTATTTAATTCCGATGCAATTTCTGTGTTTCATCGTCAAAAAGAAGGTCCAAGGGATACAGTAAACATATAGTGAAGCATCGGAATCTGAAACTGGTCTCACAGGAAATGTTCAAATCATAGTCAGTAAGAATAGTCAGTCCTCTTGTACTTATGACGGCATTGTGCCTCTTCTATTTAATTACGATGCAATTTCTGTGTTTCGTCGTCAATAAGAAGGTCCAAGGGATACAGTAAACCTGAAGTGAAGCATCGGAATCTAAAACCGGTCTCACAGGAAAGGTTCAAAACATAGAGCGTAAGAAGAGCCATTCATCTTGTATTTGAGTGAACATTGTGCCTTCTGTATTTAATTCCGATGCAATTTCTGTGTTTCAGCGTCAATAAGAAGGTCAGCGGGATACAGTAAACCTGAAGTGAAGCATCGGAATCTATAACTAGTGTCACAGGAATGGTTAATACATAGACAGTAGTAAGAGTCAGTCTTCCTGTACTTAAGTCGGCATTGTGCCTTTTGTATTTAATCCCGATCAATTTCTGTGTTTCGTCGTCAATAGGAAGGTCCAAGGGATACAGTAAACCTGAAGTCAAGCATCGGAATCTATAACTAGTGACACAGGAATGGTTCAAAACATAGACAGTAAGAAGACTCAGTCTTCTTGTACTTAAGTCGGCATTGTGCCTTTTGTATTTAATTTCGATGCTATTTCTGTGTTTCATCGTCGATAAGAAGGTCCAAAGGATACCGTAAACCTGAAGTGAAGCATCGGAATTTATAACTAGTGTCAATGGAATTGCTCAAAACATAGACAGTAGGAAGAGTCAGTCTTCTTGTACTTAAGTCGGCATTGTGCCTTTTCTATTTATTTCCGATGCTATATCAGTGCTTCGTCGTCAATAAGAAGGTAAGAGGGATACAGTAAACCTGAAGTGAAGCATCGGAATCTATAACTTGTATCACAGGAATGGTTAAAACATAAACAGTAGGAAGAGTCAGTGTTCTTGTACTTAAGTCGGCATTGTGCCTTTTGTATTTAATCCCGATGCAATTTCTGTGTTTTGTCGACAATAAGAAGGTCCAAGGGATACAGTAAACCTGAACTGTAGCATCGGAATCTATATCAAGTGTCACAGGAGTGGTTCTAAACATAGACACGGAAGAGTCAGTCTTCTTGTACTTAAGTCGGCATTGTGCCTTTTCTATTTAATTCCGATGCTATTTCTTTGTTTCGTCGTCAATAAGAGGGCCCAAGGGATACAGTAAACCTGAAGTGAAGCATCGGAATCTGTAACTAGTATCAGAGAAAAGGTTCAAAACATAGACAATAAGAAGAATCTGTCTTCTTGTACTTAAGGCGGCATTGTGCCTTTTGTATTTAATTCCTTTGCAATCTCTGTGTTTCATCATCAATAAGAAGGTCCAAGGGATACAGTAAACCTGAAGTGAAGCATCGGAATCTATAACCAGAGTCACAGGAATGGTTCAAAACATGACAGTAGGAAGAGTCAGTCTTCCTGTACTTAAGTCGGCATTGTGCCTTTTCTATTTAATTCCGATGCAATTTCTGTGTTTCGTGGTCAATAAGTAGGTCAGCGGGATACAGTAAACCTGAAGTGAAGCATCGGAATCTATAACTAGTGTCACAGGAATGGTTCAAAACATACACAGCAAGAAGAGTCAGTCTTGTTGTACTTAAGTCGGCATTGTGCCTTTTGTATTTAATTCCGATGCATTTTCTGTGTTTCATCGTCAACAAGAAGGTCCAAGGGATACAGTAAACCTGAAGTGTTGCATATGAATCCATAACTAGTGACACAGGAATGGTTCAAATCATAGACTGTAGGAAGAGTCAGTCTTCTTGTACTTAAGTCGGCATTGTGCCTTTTGTATTTAATTCCAATGCAATTTCTGTGTTTCATCGTCAATAACAAGGTCCAAGGGATACAGTAAACCTGAAGTGAGGCATCGGAATCTATAACTAGTGTCACAGAAGTGTTTCAAAACATAGACAGTAAGAGGAGTCAGTCTTCTTGTACTTATGTCTGCATTGTGCCTTTTGTATTTAATTCCGATGCAATTTCTGTGTTTCTTCGTCAATAGGAAGGTCCAAGAGATACAGTAAACATATAGTGAAACATCGGAATCTAAAACTGGTCTCACAGGAATGTTCAAATCATAGTCAGTAAGAAGAGTCAGTCTTCTTATACTTAAGTCGGCATTGTGCCTTTTGTATTTAATTCCGATGCACTTTCCGTGTTTCATCATCAATAAGAAGGTCCAAGGGATACAGTAAACATATAGTGAAGCATCGGAATCTAAAACTGGTTATAAAATTAATATCTCGCTTTTCCGAGAAAACTCACGCTCGGCATGTAAATGTGCCTTTATATGATCTCACAGGAAATGTTTACAACATAGTCAGTATGAAGAGTCAGTCTTCTTATACTTAAGTCGGCACTGTGCCGTCTGTATTTAATTCCGATGCAATTTCTGTGTTTCATCGACAATAAGAATGTCAGAGGGTTACAGTAAACCTGAGGTGAAGCATTGGAATCTATAACTAGTGTCACAGGAATGGTTCAAAACATAGACAGTAGGAAGAGTCAATCTTGTTGTACTTAAGTCGGCATTGTGCTGTTTCCATTTAATTCCGATGCAATTTCTGTGTTTCATCGTCAATAAGAATGTCCAAGGGATACAGTAAACCTGAAGTGAAGTATCAGAATCTGTATCTAGTGTCACAGGAAAGGTTCAAAACATAGACAGTAAGAAGAGTCAGTCTTCTTGTACATGTGTCGGCATTGTGCATTTTGTATTTAATTCCGATGCCACAACTGTGTTTCATCGTCAATAAGAAGGTCAGAGGAATACAGTAAACCTGAAGTGAAGCATCGGAATCTATAACTAGTGTCACAGGAATGGTTCAAACCATACACAGCAAGAAGAGTCAGTCTTCTTGTACTTAATGCTTCATTGTGCATTTTGTATGTAATTCCGATGCAATTTCTGTGTTTCATCGTCAACAAGAAGGTCCAAGGGATACAGTAAACATATTGTGAAGCATCGGAATCTAAAACTGGTCTCACAGGAAATGTTCAAATCATAGTTAGTAAGAAGAGTCAGTCTTCTTGTACTTATGTCGGCATTGTGCCTTTTCTGTTTAATTCCGATGCAATTTCTGTGTTTCATTGTCAATAAGAAGGTCAGAGGGATACAGTAAACCTGAAGTGAAGCATCGGAATCTATATCTAGTGTTGCAGGAATGGTTAAAACATAGACAGTAGGAAGAGTCAGTCTTCTTGTACTTAAGTCGGCATTGTGCCTTTTGTATTTAATTCTGATGCAATTTCTGTGTTTCATCGTCAATAAGAGTGTCAGAGGGATACAGTAAACCTGAAGTGAAGCACCGGAATATATAACTAGTGTCACAAGAATGGTTCAAAACATAGACAGTTGGAAGGGTCAGACTTCTTATACTTCAGTCGGCATTGTGCCTTTTCTATTTAATTCCGATGCTATTTCAGTGTTTCGTCGTCAATACGAAGGTAAGAGGGATACAATAAACCTGAAGTGAAGCATCGGAATCTATATCTAGTGTCACCGGAAAGGTTCAAAACATACACAGCAAGAAGAGGCAGTCTTCTTGTACTTAAGTCGGCATTGTGCCTTTTGTATTTAATTCCGATGCAATTTCTGTGTTTCATCGGCAACAAGAAGGTCCAAGGGATACAGTAAACATATATTGAAGCATCGGAATCTAAAACTGGTCTCACAGGAAATGTTCAAAACAAAGTCAGTAAGAAGATTCAGTCTTCTTGTACTTATGTCGGCATTGTGCCTATTCTATTTACTTCCGATGCAATTTCTGTGTTTCGTCGTCAATAAGGAGGGCCAAGGGATACAGTAATCCTGAAGTGAAGCATCGGAATCTAATACCGGTCTCACAGGAAAGGTTCAAAGCATAGAGCGTAAGAAGAGCCATTCATCTTGTATTTGAGTGAACATTGTGCCTTCTGCATTTAATTCCGATGCAATTTCTGTGTTTCAGCGTCAATAAGAAGGTCAGCGGGATACAGTAAACCTGAAGTGAAGCATCGGAATCTATAACTAGTGTCACAGGAATGGTTAATACATAGACAGTAGTAAGAGTCAGTCTTCCTGTCCTTAAGTCGGCATTGTGCCTTTTGTATTTAATCCCGATTCAATTTCTGTGTTTCGTCGTCAATAGGAAGGTCCAAGGGATACAGTAAACCTGAAGTCAAGCATCGGAATCTATAACTAGTGACACAGGAATGGTTCAAAACATAGACAGTAAGAAGACTCAGTCTTCTTGTACTTAAGTCGGCATTGTGCCTTTTGTATTTAATTCCGATGCTATATCAGTGTTTCGTCGTCAATAAGAAGGTAAGAGGGATACAGTAAACCTGAAGTGAAGCATCGGAATCTATAACTTGTATCACAGGAATGGTTAAAACTTAGACAGTAGGAAGAGTCAGTGTTCTTGTACTTAAGTCGGCATTGTGCCTTTTGTATTTAATCCCGATGCAATTTCTGTGTTTTGTCGACAATAAGAAGGTCCAAGGGATACAGTAAACCTGAACTGTAGCATCGGAATCTATATCAAGTGTCACAGGAGTGGTTCTAAACATAGACACGGAAGAGTCAGTCTTCTTGTACTTAAGTCGGCATTGTGCCCTTTCTATTTAATTCCGATGCTATTTCTTTGTTTCGTCGTCAATAAGAGGGTCCAAGGGATACAGTAAACATGAAGTGAAGCATCGGAATCTGTAACTAGTATCAGAGAAAAGGTTCAAAACATAGACAATAAGAAGAGTCTGTCTTCTTGTACTTAAGGCGGCATTGTGCCTTTTGTATTTAATTCCTTTGCAATCTCTGTGTTTCATCATCAATAAGAAGGTCCAAGGGATTCAGTAAACCTGAAGTGAAGCATCGGAATCTATAACTAGAGTCACAGGAATGGTTCAAAACATGACAGTAGGAAGAGTCAGTCTCCCTGTACTTAAGTCGGCATTGTGCCTTTTCTATTTAATTCCGATGCAATTTCTGTGTTTCATCGTCAATAACAAGGTCCAAGGGATACAGTAAACCTGAAGTGAAGCATCGGAATCTATAACTAGTGTCACAGAAGTGTTTCAAAACATAGACAGTAAGAGGAGTCAGTCTTCTTGTACTTAAGTCTGCATTGTGCCTTTTGTATTTAATTCCGATGCAATTTCTGTGTTTCTTCGTCAATAGGAAGGTCCAAGAGATACAGTAAACATATAGTGAAACATCGGAATCTAAAACTGGTCTCACAGGAATGTTCAAATCATAGTCAGTAAGAAGAGTCAGTCTTCTTATACTTAAGTCGGCATTGTGCCTTTTGTATTTAATTCCGATGCACTTTCCGTGTTTCATCATGAATAAGAAGGTCCAAGGGATACAGTAAACATATAGTGAAGCATCGGAATCTAAAACTGGTTATAAAATTAATATCTCGCTTTTCCAAGGAAACTCACGCTCGGCATGCAAATGTGCCTTTATATGGTCTCACAGGAAATGTTTACAACATAGTCAGTAGGAAGAGTCAGTCTTCTTATACTTAAGTCGGCACTGTGCCGTTTGTATTTAATTCCGATGCAATTTCTGTGTTTCATCGACAATAAGAATGTCAGAGGGTTACAGTAAACCTGAGGTGAAGCATCGGAATCTATAACTAGTGTCACAGGAATGGTTCAAAACATAGACAGTAGGAAGAGTCAATCTTGTTGTACTTAAGTCGGCATTGTGCTGTTTCTATTTAATTCCGATGCAATTTCTGTGTTTCATCGTCAATAAGAATGTCAGAGGGATACAGTAAACCTTAAGTGAAGCATCGGAATCTATAACTAGTGTCACAGGTATGGTTCAAAACATACACAGCAAGAAGAGTCAGTCTTCTTGTACTTAAGTCGGCATTGTGCCTTTTGTATTTAATCCCGATTCAATTTCTGTGTTTCGTCGTCTATAAGAAGGTCCAAGGGATACAGTAAACCTGAAGTGAAGCATCGGAATCTATAACTAGTGACACAGGAATGGTTCAAATCATAGACAGTTAGAAGAGTCACTCTTCTTGTACTTAAGTCGGCATTGTAACTTTTGTATTTAATTCCGATGCTATTTCTGATTTTCATCGTCAATAAGAAGGTCCAAGATATACAGTAAACCTGAAGTGAAGCACGGGAATCTATAACTAGTGTCAATGGAATTGCTCACAACATATACAGTAAGAAGGGTCTGTCTTCTTTTACTTAAGCCGGCATTGTTCCTTTTGTATTTAATTCCGATGCAAATTCTGTGTTTCATCGTCAATAAGAAGGTCCAAAGGATACAGTAAACCTGAAGTGAAGCTTCGGAGTCCATAACTAGTGTCGCAGGAATGGTTCAAAGCATAGACAGTAATAAGAGTCAGTCTTCTTGTACTTAAGTCGGCATTGTGCCTTTTGTATTTAATTCCGATGCAATTTTTGTGTTTCATCGTCAATAAGAGTGTCAGAGGGATACAGTAAACCGGAAGTGAAGCATCGGAATCTATAACTAGTGTCAAAGGAATGGTTCAAAACATAGACATTTGGAAGAGTCAGTCTTCTTGTACTTAAGTCGGCATTGTGCCTTTTGTATTTAATTCCGATGCAATTTCTGTGTTTCATCGTAAACAAGAAGGTCCAAGGGATACAGTAAACATATAGTGAAGCATCGGAATCTAAATCTGGTCTCATGGGAAATGTTCAAATCATAGTCAGTAAGAAGAGACAGTCTTCTTGTACTTATGTCGGCATTGTGCTTTTCTATTTAATTCCAATGCAATTTCTGTGTTTCGTCGTCAATAAGAATGACCAAGGGATACAGTAAACCTGTAGTGAAGCATCGGAATCAAAAACCGGTCTCACAGGAAAGTTCCAAAACATAGAGAGTACGAAGAGCCTGTCATTTTGTATTTGAGTCGGCATTGTGCCTTTTGTATTTAATTCCGATGCAATTTCTGTGTTTCATCGTATATAAGAAGGTCAGAGGGATACAGTAAACCGGAAGTGAAGCATCGGAATCTATAACTAGTGTCACAGGAATGGTTAAAACATAGACAGTAGGAAGGGTCAGTCTTCTTGTACTTTAGTCGGTATTGTGCGTTTTGTATTTAATCCTAATTAGATTTCTGTGTTTCGTCGTCAATATGAAGGTCCAAGGAATACAGTAAACCTGAAGTGAAGCATCGGAATCTATAACTAGTGTCACAGGAATGGTTCAAAACATAGACAGTAAGAAGAGTCAGTCTTCTTGTACTTAAGTCGGCATTGGGCCTTTTGTATTTAACTCTGATGCTACTTATGTGTTTCATCGTCGATAAGAAGGTCCAAGGTATACAGTAAACCTGAAGTGAAGCATCGGAATCCATAACTAGTGTCACAGGAATTGGTCAAAACATAGACAGTAAGAAGAGTCAGTCTTCTTGTACTTAAGTCGTCATTGTGCCTTTTGAATTTAATTCCGATGCAAATTCTGTGTTTCATCGTCAATAAGAAGGTCCAAAGGATACAGTAAACCTGAAGTGAAGCATCGGAATCTATAACTAGTGTCACAGGAATGGTTCAAAGCATAGACAGTCGGAAGAGTCACTCTTCTTGTACGTAAGTCGGCATTGTGCCTCTTGTATTAATTCCGATGCAATTTCTGTGTTTCATCGTCAATAAGAAGGTCCAAGGGATACAGTAAACATATAGTAAAGCATCGGAATCTAAAACTGGTCTCACAGGAAATGTTCAAATCATACTCAGTAAGATGAGTCAGTCTTCTTATACTTAAGTCGGCTATGTGCCTTTTCTACTTATTTCCAATGCAATTTCTGTGTTTCGTCGTCAATATGATGGTCCACGGGATACAGTAAACCTCTTGTATTAATTCGGATGCAATTTCTGTGTTTCATCGTCAATAAGAAGGTCCAAGGGATACAGTAAACATATAGTGAAGCATCGGAATCTAAAACTGGTCTCACAGGAAATGTTCAAATCATACTCAGTAAGATGAGTCAGTCTTCTTATACTTAAGTCGGCTATGTGCCTTTTCTACTTATTTCCAATGCAATTTCTGTGTTTCGTCGTCAATAAGAAGGTCCAAGGGTTACAGTAAACCTGAAGTGTAGCATCGGAATCTATAACTAGAGTCACAGGAATGGTTCAAAACATAGACAGTAAGAAGAGTCAGTCTTCTTGTACTTAAGTCGGCATTGTGCCTTTTGTATTTAATTCCGATGTAATTTCTGTGTTTCATCGTCAATAAGAATGTCAGAGGGATACAGTAAAACCTGGAGTGAAGCATCGGAATCTATAACTAGTGTCACAGGAATGGTTTAAAACACAGACAGTAGGAAGAGTCAGTCTTCTTGTACTTATGTCTGCATTGTGCCCAATCTATTTAATTCCGATGCAATATCTGTGTTTCGTCGTCAATAAGAAGTTCCAAGGGATACAGTAAGCCTGAAGTGAAGCATTGGAATCTATATCTAGTGTCACAGGAAAGGTTCAAACATAGACAGTAAGAAGAGTCAGTCTTCTTGTACATGAGTCGGTATTGTGCCTTTTGTATTTATTTCCGATGCAATTACTGTGTTTCATCGTCAATAGGAAGGTCAGAGGGATACAGCAAACCTGAAGTGAAGCATCAGAATCTATAACCAATGTCACAGGAATGGTTCAAAACATACACAGCAAACAGAGTCAGTCTTATTGTACTTAAGTCGGCATTGTGCCTTTTGTATTTAATTCCGATGCGATTTCTGTGTTTCATCGTCAACAAGAAGGTCAAAGGGATACAGTAA
Source organism: Schistocerca americana (assembly GCF_021461395.2). Classification (NCBI taxonomy): domain Eukaryota; kingdom Metazoa; phylum Arthropoda; class Insecta; order Orthoptera; family Acrididae; genus Schistocerca; species Schistocerca americana. The sequence continues at coordinate 766,121,819 of NC_060123.1, forward strand.
ACATATAGTGAAGAATCGGAATGTAAAACTGGTCCCACAGGAAATGTTCAAATCATAGTCAGTAAGAAGAGTCAGTCTTCTTGTACTTATGTCGGCATTGTGCCTTTTCTATTTAATTCCGATGCAATTTCTGTGTTCCGTCGTCAGTAAGAAGGTCCATGGGATACAGTAAACCTGAAGTGAAGCATCGGAATCTAAAACCCGTCTCACAGGAAAAGTTCAAAAAATAGAGACTAAGAAGAGCCAGTCTTCTTGTATTTGATTCGGCATTGTGCCATTTCTATTTAATTCCGATGCAATTTCTGTGTTTCTTCGTCAACAAGAAGGTTGGAGGGATACAGTAAACCTGTTGGGAAGCATCGGAATCTATAACTAGTGACACAGGAATGGTTAAAACATAGACAGTAGGATGGGTCAGTCTTCTTGTACGTAAGTCGGCATTGTGCCTTTTGTATTTAATCCTGATTCAATTTCTGTGTTTCGTCGTCACTAAGATGGTCCAAGGGATACACTAAACCTGAAGTGAAGCATTGGAATCTATAACTAGTGTCACAGGAATGGTTCGAAACATAGACAGTAAGAAAAGTTAGTCTTCTTGTACTTAACTCGGCTTGTGCCTTTTGTATTTAATTCCGATGCTATTTCTGTGTTTCATCGTCAATACGAAGGTCCAAGGGATACAGTAAACCTGAAGTGTAGCATCGGAATCTATAACTAGTGTCTCAGGAATGGTTCAAAACATAGACAGTAGAAAGAGTCAGTCTTCATGTACTTAAGTCGGCATTGTGCCTTTTTTATTTAATTCCGATGCAATTTCTGTGTTTCGTCGTCAATAAGAAGGTCAGAGGGATACAGTAAACCTGAAGTAAAGCATTGGAATCTATAACTAGTTTCACAGGAATGGTTCAAAACATACACAGCAAGAAGAGTCAGTCTTCTTGTACTTCAGTCGGCATTGTGCATTTTGTATTTAATTCCGATGCAATTCCTGTGTCTCATCGTCAATAAGAAGGTCCAAGGGATACAGTAAACCTGAAGTGAGGCATCGGAATCTATAACTAGTGTCACAGGAATGGTTCAAAACATAGACAGTAAGAAGAGTCAGTCGTCTTAAACTTAAGTCGGCCTTGTGCCTTTTGTATTTAATTCCGATGCAATTTCTGTGTTTCATCGTCAATAAGAAGGTCCAAGGGATACAGTAAACCTGAAGTGAAGCATCGGAATCTATAACTAGTGTCACAGGTATGGTTCAAAACATACACAGCAAGAAGAGTCAGTCTTCTTGTACTTAAGTCGGCATTGTGCCTTTTGTATTTAATCCCGATTCAATTTCTGTGTTTCGTCGTCTATAAGAAGGTCCAAGGGATACAGTAAACCTGAAGTGAAGCATCGGAATCTATAACTAGTGACACAGGTATGGTTCAAAACATACACAGCAAGAAGAGTCAGTCTTCTTTACTTAAGTCGGCATTGTGCCTTTTGTATTTAATCCCGATTCAATTTCTGTGTTTCGTCGTCTATAAGAAGGTCCAAGGGATACAGTAAACCTGAAGTGAAGCATCGGAATCTAAAACTGGTCTCACAGGAAATGTTCAAATCATAGTCAGTAAGGAGAGTCAGTCTTCTTGTACTTATGTCTGCATTGTGCCTTTTCTATTTAATTCCGATGCAATTTCTTTGTTTCGTCGTCAATAAGAAAGTCCAAGGGATAGAGTAAACCTGAAGTGAAGCATCGGAATCTAAAACCCGTCTCCCAGGAAAAGTTCAAAGCATAGAGAGTGAGAAGAGCCAGTCATCTTGTATTTGAGTCGGCATTGTGCCTTTTGTATTTAATTCCGATGCAATTTCTTGGTTTCATCGTCAATAAGAAGGTCAGAGGGACACAGTAAACCTGTAGTGAAGCATCGGAATCTATAACTACTGTCACAGGAATGGTTAAAACATAGACAGTAGGAAGAGTCAGTCTTCTTGTACTTAAGTCGGTATTGTGCCTTTTGTATTTAATCCTGATTCAATTTCTGTGTTTAGTCGTCAATAAGATGGTCCAAGGGATACAGTAAACCTGAAGTGAAGCATCGGAATCCATAACTAGTGTCACAGGAATTGCTCAAAACATAGACAGTAAGAAGAGTCAGTCTTCTTGTACTTAATTCGTCATTGTGCCTTTTGAATTTAATTCCGATGCAAATTCTGTGTTTCATCGTCAATAAGAAGGTCCAAAGGATACAGTAAACCTGAAGTGAAGCATCGGCATCTATAACTAGTGTCACAGGAATGGTTCAAAGCATAGACAGTCGGAAGAGTCACTCTTCTGGTACGTAAGCCGGCATTGTGCCTCTTTTATTAATTCCGATGCAATTTCTGTGTTTCATCGTCAATAAGAAGGTCCAAGGGATACAGTAAACATATAGTGAAGCATCGGAATCTAAAACTGGTCTCACAGGAAATGTTCAAATCATACTCAGTAAGATGAGTCAGTCTTCTTATACTTAAGTCGGCAATGTGCCTTTTCTACTTATTTCCAATGCAATTTCTGTGTTTCGTCGTCAATAAGAAGGTCCACGGGATACAGTAAACCTGAAGTGAAGCATCGAAATCGAAATCCGGTCTCACAAGAAAGGTTCAAAACATAGGGAGTAAGAAGAGCCAGTCATCATGTATATGAGTCGGCATTGTGCCTTTTGTATTTAATTCCGATGCAATTTCTGTGTTTCATCGTCAATAACAAGGTCCAAGGGATACAGTAAACCTGAAGTGAAGCATCGGAATCTATAACAAGTGTCACAGGACTGGTTCAAAACATAGAGACAGTAAGAAGAGTCAGTCTTCTTGTACTTAAGTCGGCATTGTGCCTTTTGTATTTAATTCCGATGCAATTTCTGTGTTTCATCGTCAATAAGAATGTCAGAGGGATACAGTAAAACCTGGAGTGAAGCATCGGAATCTATAACTAGTGTCACAGGAATGGTTTAAAACACAGACAGTAGGAAGAGTCAGTCTTCTTGTACTTATGTCTGCATTGTGCCCAATCTATTTAATTCCGATGCAATTTCTGTGTTTCATCGTCAATAAGAAGGTCCAAGGGATACAGTAAACCTGAAGTGAAGCATTGGAATCTATATCTAGTGTCACAGGAAAGGTTCAAAACATAGACAGTAAGAAGAGTCAGTCTTCTTGTACATGAGTCGGCATTGTGCCTTTTGTATTTATTTCCGATGCAATTACTGTGTTTCATCGCCAATAGGAAGGTCAGAGGGATACAGCAAACCTGAAGTGAAGCATCAGAATCAATAACTAATGTCACAGGAATGGTTCAAAACATACACAGCAAACAGAGTCAGTCTTCTTGTAGTTAAGTCGGCATTGTGCCTTTTGTATTTAATTCCGATGCGATTTCTGTGTTTCATTGTCAACAAGAAGGTCAAAGGGATACAGTAAACATATAGTGAAGAATCGGAATGTAAAACTGGTCCCACAGGAAATGTTCAAATCACAGTCAGTAAGAAGAGTCAGTCTTCTTGTACTTATGTCGGCATTGTGCCTTTTCTATTTAATTCCGATGCAATTTCTGTGTTTCGTCGTCAATAAGAAGGTCCATGGGATACAGTAAACCTGAAGTGAAGCATCGGAATCTAAAACCCGTCTCACAGGAAAAGTTCAAAAAATAGAGAGTAAGAAGAGGCAGTCTTCTTGTATTTGATTCGGCATTGTGCCATTTCTATTTAATTCCGATGCAATTTCTGTGTTTCTTCGTCAACAAGAAGGTTGGAGGGATACAGTAAACCTGTTGGGAAGCATCGGAATCTATAACTAGTGACACAGGAATGGTTAAAACATAGACAGTAGGATGGGTCAGTCTTCTTGTACGTAAGTCGGCATTGTGCCTTTTGTATTTAATCCTGATTCAATTTCTGTGTTTCGTCGTCACTAAGATGGTCCAAGGGATACACTAAACCTGAAGTGAAGCATTGGAATCTATAACTAGTGTCACAGGAATGGTTCGAAACATAGACAGTAAGAAAAGTCAGTCTTCTTGTACTTAACTCGGCTTGTGCCTTTTGTATTTAATTCCGATGCTATTTCTGTGTTTCATCGTCAATAAGAAGGTCCAAGGGATACAGTAAACCTGAAGTGTAGCATCGGAATCTATAACTAGTGTCTCAGGAATGGTTCAAAACATAGACAGTAGAAAGAGTCAGTCTTTATGTACTTAAGTCGGCATTGTGCCTTTTTTATTTAATTCCGATGCAATTTCTGTGTGTCGTCGTCAATAAGAAGGTCAGAGGGATACAGTAAACCTGAAGTGAAGCATTGGAATCTATAACAAGTTTCACAGGAATGGTTCAAAACATACACAGCAAGAAGAGTCAGTCTTCTTGTACTTCAGTCGGCATTGTGCATTTTGTATTTAATTCCGATGCAATTCCTGTGTCTCATCGTCAATAAGAAGGTCCAAGGGATACAGTAAACCTGAAGTGAGGCATCGGAATCTATAACTAGTGTCACAGGAATGGTTCAAAACATAGACAGTAAGAAGAGTCAGTCGTCTTAAACTTAAGTCGGCCTTGTGCCTTTTGTATTTAATTCCGATGCAATTTCTGTGTTTCATCGTCAATAAGAAGGTCCAAGGGATACAGTAAACCTGAAGTGAAGCATCGGAATCTATAACTAGTGTCACAGGTATGGTTCAAAACATACACAGCAAGAAGAGTCAGTCTTCTTGTACTTAAGTCGGCATTGTGCCTTTTGTATTTAATCCCGATTCAATTTCTGTGTTTCGTCGTCTATAAGAAGGTCCAAGGGATACAGTAAACCTGAAGTGAAGCATCGGAATCTATAACTAGTGACACAGGTATGGTTCAAAACATACACAGCAAGAAGAGTCAGTCTTCTTTACTTAAGTCGGCATTGTGCCTTTTGTATTTAATCCCGATTCAATTTCTGTGTTTCGTCGTCTATAAGAAGGTCCAAGGGATACAGTAAACCTGAAGTGAAGCATCGGAATCTAAAACTGGTCTCACAGGAAATGTTCAAATCATAGTCAGTAAGGAGAGTCAGTCTTCTTGTACTTATGTCTGCATTGTGCCTTTTCTATTTAATTCCGATGCAATTTCTTTGTTTCGTCGTCAATAAGAAAGTCCAAGGGATAGAGTAAACCTGAAGTGAAGCATCGGAATCTAAAACCCGTCTCCCAGGAAAAGTTCAAAGCATAGAGAGTGAGAAGAGCCAGTCATCTTGTATTTGAGTCGGCATTGTGCCTTTTGTATTTAATTCCGATGCAATTTCTTTGTTTCATCGTCAATAAGAAGGTCAGAGGGACACAGTAAACCTGTAGTGAAGCATCGGAATCTATAACTACTGACACAGGAATGGTTAAAACATAGACAGTAGGAAGAGTCGGTCTTCTTGTACTTAAGTCGGTATTGTGCCTTTTGTATTTAATCCTGATTCAATTTCTGTGTTTAGTCGTCAATAAGATGGTCCAAGGGATACAGTAAACCTGAAGTGAAGCATCGGAATCTATAACTAGTGTCACAGGAATGGTTCAAAACATAGACAGTAAGAAGAGTCAGTCTTCTTGTACTTAAGTCGGCGTTGTTCCTTTTCTATTTAATTCCGATGCTATTTCTGTGTTTCATCGTCAATAAGAAGGTCCAAGGTATACAGTTAACCTGAAGTGTAGCATCGGAATCTATAACTAGTGTCTCAGGAATGGTTCAAAACATAGACAGTAAGAAGAGTCAGTCTTCTTGTACTTAAGTCGGCATTGGGCCTTTTGTATTTAACTCTGATGCTACTTATGTGTTTCATCGTCGATAAGAAGGTCCAAGGTATACAGTAAACCTGAAGTGAAGCATCGGAATCCATAACTAGTGTCACAGGAATTGCTCAAAACATAGACAGTAAGAAGAGTCAGTCTTCTTGTACTTAATTCGTCATTGTGCCTTTTGAATTTAATTCCGATGCAAATTCTGTGTTTCATCGTCAATAAGAAGGTCCAAAGGATACAGTAAACCTGAAGTGAAGCATCGGCATCTATAACTAGTGTCACAGGAATGGTTCAAAGCATAGACAGTCGGAAGAGTCACTCTTCTTGTACGTAAGCCGGCATTGTGCCTCTTTTATTAATTCCGATGCAATTTCTGTGTTTCATCGTCAATAAGAAGGTCCAAGGGATACAGTAAACATATAGTGAAGCATCGGAATCTAAAACTGGTCTCACAGGAAATGTTCAAATCATACTCAGTAAGATGAGTCAGTCTTCTTATACTTAAGTCGGCAATGTGCCTTTTCTACTTATTTCCAATGCAATTTCTGTGTTTCGTCGTCAATAAGAAGGTCCACGGGATACAGTAAACCTGAAGTGAAGCATCGAAATCTAAATCCGGTCTCACAAGAAAGGTTCAAAACATAGGGAGTAAGAAGAGCCAGTCATCATGTATATGAGTCGGCATTGTGCCTTTTGTATTTAATTCCGATGCAATTTCTGTGTTTCATCGTCAATAACAAGGTCCAAGGGATACAGTAAACCTGAAGTGAAGCATCGGAATCTATAACAAGTGTCACAGGAATGGTTCAAAACATAGAGACAGTAAGAAGAGTCAGTCTTCTTGTACTTAAGTCGGCATTGTGCCTTTTGTATTTAATTCCGATGCAATTTCTGTGTTTCATCGTCAATAAGAATGTCAGAGGGATACAGTAAAACCTGGAGTGAAGCATCGGAATCTATAACTAGTGTCACAGGAATGGTTTAAAACACAGACAGTAGGAAGAGTCAGTCTTCTTGTACTTATGTCTGCATTGTGCCCAATCTATTTAATTCCGATGCAATTTCTGTGTTTCATCGTCAATAAGAAGGTCCAAGGGATACAGTAAACCTGAAGTGAAGCATTGGAATCTATATCTAGTGTCACAGGAAAGGTTCAAAACATAGACAGTAAGAAGAGTCAGTCTTCTTGTACATGAGTCGGCATTGTGCCTTTTGTATTTATTTCCGATGCAATTACTGTGTTTCATCGCCAATAGGAAGGTCAGAGGGATACAGCAAACCTGAAGTGAAGCATCAGAATCAATAACTAATGTCACAGGAATGGTTCAAAACATACACAGCAAACAGAGTCAGTCTTCTTGTAGTTAAGTCGGCATTGTGCCTTTTGTATTTAATTCCGATGCGATTTCTGTGTTTCATTGTCAACAAGAAGGTCAAAGGGATACAGTAAACATATAGTGAAGAATCGGAATGTAAAACTGGTCCCACAGGAAATGTTCAAATCATAGTCAGTAAGAAGAGTCAGTCTTCTTGTACTTATGTCGGCATTGTGCCTTTTCTATTTAATTCCGATGCAATTTCTGTGTTTCGTCGTCAATAAGAAGGTCCATGGGATACAGTAAACCTGAAGTGAAGCATCGGAATCTAAAACCCGTCTCACAGGAAAAGTTCAAAAAATAGAGAGTAAGAAGAGCCAGTCTTCTTGTATTTGATTCGGCATTGTGCCATTTCTATTTAATTCCGATGCAATTTCTGTGTTTCTTCGTCAACAAGAAGGTTGGAGGGATACAGTAAACCTGTTGGGAAGCATCGGAATCTATAACTAGTGACACAGGAATGGTTAAAACATAGACAGTAGGATGGGTCAGTCTTCTTGTACGTAAGTCGGCATTGTGCCTTTTGTATTTAATCCTGATTCAATTTCTGTGTTTCGTCGTCACTAAGATGGTCCAAGGGATACACTAAACCTGAAGTGAAGCATTGGAATCTATAACTAGTGTCACAGGAATGGTTCGAAACATAGACAGTAAGAAAAGTCAGTCTTCTTGTACTTAACTCGGCTTGTGCCTTTTGTATTTAATTCCGATGCTATTTCTGTGTTTCATCGTCAATAAGAAGGTCCAAGGGATACAGTAAACCTGAAGTGTAGCATCGGAATCTATAACTAGTGTCTCAGGAATGGTTCAAAACATAGACAGTAGAAAGAGTCAGTCTTTATGTACTTAAGTCGGCATTGTGCCTTTTTTATTTAATTCCGATGCAATTTCTGTGTTTCGTCGTCAATAAGAAGGTCAGTGGGATACAGTAAACCTGAAGTGAAGCATTGGAATCTATAACTAGTTTCACAGGAATGGTTCAAAACATACACAGCAAGAAGAGTCAGTCTTCTTGTACTTCAGTCGGCATTGTGCATTTTGTATTTAATTCCGATGCAATTCCTGTGTCTCATCGTCAATAAGAAGGTCCAAGGGATACAGTAAACCTGAAGTGAGGCATCGGAATCTATAACTAGTGTCACAGGAATGGTTCAAAACATAGACAGTAAGAAGAGTCAGTCGTCTTAAACTTAAGTCGGCCTTGTGCCTTTTGTATTTAATTCCGATGCAATTTCTGTGTTTCATCGTCAATAAGAAGGTCCAAGGGATACAGTAAACCTGAAGTGAAGCATCGGAATCTATAACTAGTGTCACAGGTATGGTTCAAAACATACACAGCAAGAAGAGTCAGTCTTCTTGTACTTAAGTCGGCATTGTGCCTTTTGTATTTAATCCCGATTCAATTTCTGTGTTTCGTCGTCTATAAGAAGGTCCAAGGGATACAGTAAACCTGAAGTGAAGCATCGGAATCTATAACTAGTGACACAGGTATGGTTCAAAACATACACAGCAAGAAGAGTCAGTCTTCTTTACTTAAGTCGGCATTGTGCCTTTTGTATTTAATCCCGATTCAATTTCTGTGTTTCGTCGTCTATAAGAAGGTCCAAGGGATACAGTAAACCTGAAGTGAAGCATCGGAATCTAAAACTGGTCTCACAGGAAATGTTCAAATCATAGTCAGTAAGGAGAGTCAGTCTTCTTGTACTTATGTCTGCATTGTGCCTTTTCTATTTAATTCCGATGCAATTTCTTTGTTTCGTCGTCAATAAGAAAGTCCAAGGGATAGAGTAAACCTGAAGTGAAGCATCGGAATCTAAAACCCGTCTCCCAGGAAAAGTTCAAAGCATAGAGAGTGAGAAGAGCCAGTCATCTTGTATTTGAGTCGGCATTGTGCCTTTTGTATTTAATTCCGATGCAATTTCTTTGTTTCATCGTCAATAAGAAGGTCAGAGGGACACAGTAAACCTGTAGTGAAGCATCGGAATCTATAACTACTGTCACAGGAATGGTTAAAACATAGACAGTAGGAAGAGTCGGTCTTCTTGTACTTAAGTCGGTATTGTGCCTTTTGTATTTAATCCTGATTCAATTTCTGTGTTTAGTCGTCAATAAGATGGTCCAAGGGATACAGTAAACCTGAAGTGAAGCATCGGAATCTATAACTAGTGTCACAGGAATGGTTCAAAACATAGACAGTAAGAAGAGTCAGTCTTCTTGTACTTAAGTCGGCGTTGTTCCTTTTCTATTTAATTCCGATGCTATTTCTGTGTTTCATCGTCAATAAGAAGGTCCAAGGTATACAGTAAACCTGAAGTGTAGCATCGGAATCTATAACTAGTGTCTCAGGAATGGTTCAAAACATAGACAGTAAGAAGAGTCAGTCTTCTTGTACTTAAGTCGGCATTGGGCCTTTTGTATTTAACTCTGATGCTACTTATGTGTTTCATCGTCGATAAGAATGTCCAAGGTATACAGTAAACCTGAAGTGAAGCATCGGAATCCATAACTAGTGTCACAGGAATTGCTCAAAACATAGACAGTAAGAAGAGTCAGTCTTCTTGTACTTAATTCGTCATTGTGCCTTTTGAATTTAATTCCGATGCAAATTCTGTGTTTCATCGTCAATAAGAAGGTCCAAAGGATACAGTAAACCTGAAGTGAAGCATCGGCATCTATAACTAGTGTCACAGGAATGGTTCAAAGCATAGACAGTCGGAAGAGTCACTCTTCTTGTACGTAAGCCGGCATTGTGCCTCTTTTATTAATTCCGATGCAATTTCTGTGTTTCATCGTCAATAAGAAGGTCCAAGGGATACAGTAAACATATAGTGAAGCATCGGAATCTAAAACTGGTCTCACAGGAAATGTTCAAATCATACTCAGTAAGATGAGTCAGTCTTCTTATACTTAAGTCGGCAATGTGCCTTTTCTACTTATTTCCAATGCAATTTCTGTGTTTCGTCGTCAATAAGAAGGTCCACGGGATACAGTAAACCTGAAGTGAAGCATCGAAATCTAAATCCGGTCTCACAAGAAAGGTTCAAAACATAGGGAGTAAGAAGAGCCAGTCATCATGTATATGAGTCGGCATTGTGCCTTTTGTATTTAATTCCGATGCAATTTCTGTGTTTCATCGTCAATAACAAGGTCCAAGGGATACAGTAAACCTGAAGTGAAGCATCGGAATCTATAACAAGTGTCACAGGAATGGTTCAAAACATAGAGACAGTAAGAAGAGTCAGTCTTCTTGTACTTAAGTCGGCATTGTGCCTTTTGTATTTAATTCCGATGCAATTTCTGTGTTTCATCGTCAATAAGAATGTCAGAGGGATACAGTAAAACCTGGAGTGAAGCATCGGAATCTATAACTAGTGTCAATGGAATGGTTTAAAACACAGACAGTAGGAAGAGTCAGTCTTCTTGTACTTATGTCTGCATTGTGCCCAATCTATTTAATTCCGATGCAATTTCTGTGTTTCATCGTCAATAAGAAGGTCCAAGGGATACAGTAAACCTGAAGTGAAGCATTGGAATCTATATCTAGTGTCACAGGAAAGGTTCAAAACATAGACAGTAAGAAGAGTCAGTCTTCTTGTACATGAGTCGGCATTGTGCCTTTTGTATTTATTTCCGATGCAATTACTGTGTTTCATCGCCAATAGGAAGGTCAGAGGGATACAGCAAACCTGAAGTGAAGCATCAGAATCAATAACTAATGTCACAGGAATGGTTCAAAACATACACAGCAAACAGAGTCAGTCTTCTTGTAGTTAAGTCGGCATTGTGCCTTTTGTATTTAATTCCGATGCGATTTCTGTGTTTCATCGTCAACAAGAAGGTCAAAGGGATACAGTAAACATATAGTGAAGAATCGGAATGTAAAACTGGTTCCACAGGAAATGTTCAAATCATAGTCAGTAAGAAGAGTCAGTCTTCTTGTACTTATGTCGGCATTGTGCCTTTTCTATTTAATTCCGATGCAATTTCTGTGTTTCGTCGTCAATAAGAAGGTCCATGGGATACAGTAAACCTGAAGTGAAGCATCGGAATCTAAAACCCGTCTCACAGGAAAAGTTCAAAAAATAGAGAGTAAGAAGAGCCAGTCTTCTTGTATTTGACTCGGCACTGTGCCATTTCTATTTAATTCCGATGCAATTTCTGTGTTTCATCGTCAACAAGAAGGTTGGAGGGATACAGTAAACCTGTTGGGAAGCATCGGAATCTATAACTAGTGACACAGGAATGGTTAAAACATAGACAGTAGGATGGGTCAGTCTTCTTGTACGTAAGTCGGCATTGTGCCTTTTGTATTTAATCCTGATTCAATTTCTGTGTTTCGTCGTCACTAAGATGGTCCAAGGGATACAGTAAACCTGAAGTGAAGCATTGGAATCTATAACTAGTGTCACAGGAATGGTTCGAAACATAGACAGTAAGAAAAGTCAGTCTTCTTGTACTTAACTCGGCTTGTGCCTTTTGTATTTAATTCCGATGCTATTTCTGTGTTTCATCGTCAATAAGAAGGTCCAAGGGATACAGTAAACCTGAAGTGTAGCATCGGAATCTATAACTAGTGTCTCAGGAATGGTTCAAAACATAGACAGTAGAAAGAGTCAGTCTTCATGTACTTAAGTCGGCATTGTGCCTTTTTTATTTAATTCCGATGCAATTTCTGTGTTTCGTCGTCAATAAGAAGGTCAGAGGGATACAGTAAACCTGAAGTGAAGCATCGGAATCTATAACTAGTTTCACAGGAATGGTTCAAAACATACACAGCAAGAAGAGTCAGTCTTCTTGTACTTCAGTCGGCATTGTGCATTTTGTATTTAATTCCGATGCAATTCCTGTGTCTCATCGTCAATAAGAAGGTCCAAGGGATACAGTAAACCTGAAGTGAGGCATCGGAATCTATAACTAGTGTCACAGGAATGGTTCAAAACATAGACAGTAAGAAGAGTCAGTCGTCTTAAACTTAAGTCGGCCTTGTGGCTTTTGTATTTAATTCCGATGCAATTTCTGTGTTTCATCGTCAATAAGAAGGTCCAAGGGATACAGTAAACCTGAAGTGAAGCATCGGAATCTATAACTAGTGTCACAGGTATGGTTCAAAACATACACAGCAAGAAGAGTCAGTCTTCTTGTACTTAAGTCGGCATTGTGCCTTTTGTATTTAATCCCGATTCAATTTCTGTGTTTCGTCGTCTATAAGAAGGTCCAAGGGATACAGTAAACCTGAAGTGAAGCATCGGAATCTATAACTAGTGACACAGGTATGGTTCAAAACATACACAGCAAGAAGAGTCAGTCTTCTTGTACTTAAGTCGGCATTGTGCCTTTTGTATTTAATCCCGATTCAATTTCTGTGTTTCGTCGTCTATAAGAAGGTCCAAGGGATACAGTAAACCTGAAGTGAAGCATCGGAATCTAAAACTGGTCTCACAGGAAATGTTCAAATCATAGTCAGTAAGGAGAGTCAGTCTTCTTGTACTTATGTCTGCATTGTGCCTTTTCTATTTAATTCCGATGCAATTTCTTTGTTTCGTCGTCAATAAGAAAGTCCAAGGGATAGAGTAAACCTGAAGTGAAGCATCGGAATCTAAAACCCGTCTCCCAGGAAAAGTTCAAAGCATAGAGAGTGAGAAGAGCCAGTCATCTTGTATTTGAGTCGGCATTGTGCCTTTTGTATTTAATTCCGATGCAATTTCTTTGTTTCATCGTCAATAAGAAGGTCAGAGGGACACAGTAAACCTGTAGTGAAGCATCGGAATCTATAACTACTGTCACAGGAATGGTTAAAACATAGACAGTAGGAAGAGTCAGTCTTCTTGTACTTAAGTCGGTATTGTGCCTTTTGTATTTAATCCTGATTCAATTTCTGTGTTTAGTCGTCAATAAGATGGTCCAAGGGATACAGTAAACCTGAAGTGAAGCATCGGAATCTATAACTAGTGTCACAGGAATAGTTCAAAACATAGACAGTAAGAAGAGTCAGTCTTCTTGTACTTAAGTCGGCGTTGTTCCTTTTCTATTTAATTCCGATGCTATTTCTGTGCTTCATCATCGATAAGAAGGTCCAAGGAATACAGTAAACCTGAAGTGAAGCATCGGAATCTTTATCTAGTGTCACAGGATTTGCTCAAAGCATAGACAGTAAGAAGAGTCAGTCTTCTTGTACTTAAGTCGGCATTGTGCCTTTCGAATTGAATTCCGATGCAAATTTTGTGTTTCATCGTCAATAAGAAGGTCCAAAGGATACAGTAACCCTGAAGTGAAGCTTCGGAATCTATAACTAGGGTCGCAGGAATGGTTCAAAACATAGACAGTAAGAAGAGTCAGTCTTCTTGTACTTAAGTAGGCATTGTGCCTTTTGTATTTAATTCCGATGCATTTTATGTGTGTCATAGTCAATAAGAGTGGCAGAGGGATACAGTAAACCTGAAGTGAAGCATCGGAATCTATAACTAGTGTCACAGGAATGGTTCAAAACATAGACAGTTGGAAGAGTCTGTCTTCTTGTACTTAAGTCGGCATTGTGAGTTTTGTATTTAATTCCGATGCAATTTCTGTGTTTCATCGTCAATAACAAGGTCCAAGGGATACAGTAAACCTGAAGTGAAGCATCGGAATCTATAACTAGTGTCACCGGTATGGTTCAAAACATACACAGCAAGAAGAGTCAGTCTTCTTGTACTTAAGTCGGCATTGTGCCTTTTGTATTTAATCCCGATTCAATTTCTGTGTTTCGTCGTCTATAAGAAGGTCCAAGGGATACAGTAAACCTGAAGCGAAGCATCGGAATCTATAACTAGTGACACAGGAATGGTTCAAATCATAGACAGTAAGAAGAGTCACTCTTCTTGTACTTAAGTCGGCATTGTACCTTTCGTATTTAATTCCGATGCTATTTCTGATTTTCATCGTCAATAAGAAGGTCCAAGGGATACAGTAAACCTGAAGTGAAGCATGGGAATCTATAACTAGTGTCAATGGAATTGCTCAAAACATAGACAGTAAGAAGAGTCAGTCTTCTTTTACTTAAGCCGGCATTGTTCCTTTTGTATTTAATTCCGATGCAAATTCTGTGTTTCATCGTCAATAAGAAGGTCCAAAGGATACAGTAAACCTGAAGTGAAGCTTCGGAGTCTATAACTAGTGTCACAGGAATGGTTCAAAGCATAGACAGTAATAAGAGTCAGTCTTCTTGTACTTAAGTCGGCATTGTGCCTTTTGTATTTAATTCAGATGCAATTTTTGTGTTTCATCGTCAATAAGAGTGTCAGAGGGATACAGTAAACCCGAAGTGAAGCATCGGAATCTATAACTAGTGTCACAGGAATGGTTCAAAACTTAGACATTTGGAAGAGTCAGTCTTCTTGTACTTATGTCGGCATTGTGCCTTTTGTATTTAATTCCGATGCAATTTCTGTGTTTCATCGTAAGCAAGAAGGTCCAAGGGATACAGCAAAAATATAGTGAAGCATCGGAATCTAAATCTGGTCTCACGGGAAATGTTCAAATCATAGTCAGTAAGAAGAGTCAGTCTTCTTGTACTTATGTCGGCATTGTTCTTTTCTGTTTAATTCCAATGCAATTTCTGTGCTTCGTCGTCAATAAGAATGACCAAGGGATACAGTAAACCTGTAGTGAAGCATCGGAATCAAACAGCGGTCTCACAGGAAAGTTCCAAAAGCATAGAGAGTAAGAAGAGCCAGTCATTTTGCATTTGAGTCGGCATTGTGCCTTTTGTATTTAATTCCGATGCAATTTCTGTGTTTCATCGTCAATAAGAAGGTCAGAGGGATACAGTAAACCTGAAGTGAAGCATCGGAATCTATAACTAGTATCACAGGAATGGTTCAAAACATAGACAGTTGGAAGAGTCAGTCTTCTTGTACTTAAGTCGGTATTGTGCCTTTTCTATTTAATTCCGATGCAATTTCTGAGTTTCGTCGTCAATAAAAAGGTCCAAGGGATACAGTAAACCTGAAGTGGAGCATCGGAATCTATATCTAGTGTCACAGGAATGATTGAAAACATAAACACGGAAGAGTCAGTCTTCTTGTACTTATGTCGGCATTGTGCCTTTTGTATTTAATTCCGATGCAATTTCTGTGTTTCGTCGTTAATAAGAAGGTCCAAGGGATACAGTAAACCTGAAGTGAAGCATCGGAATCTATAACTAGTGTCACAGAAGAGGTTCAAAACATTGTCAGTTAGAAGAGTCTGTCTTCTTGTACTTAATTCGGCTTTGTGCCTTTTCTATTTAATTCCGATGCTATTTCTGTCTTTCATCGTCAATACGAGTGTCAGAGGGATACAGTAAACCTGAAGTGAGCATCGGAATCTATAACTAGTGTCACAGGAATGGTTCAAAACATAGACATTTGGAAGAGTCAGTCTTCTTGTACTTAAGACGGCATTGTGCCTTTTGTATTTAATTCCGATGCAATTTCTGTGTTTCATCGTAAACAACAAGGTCCAAGGGATACAGTAAACATATAGTGAAGCATCGGAATCTAAATCTGGTCTCACAGGAAATGTTCAAATCATAGTCAGTAAGAAGAGTCAGTCTTCTTGTACTTATGTCGGCATTGTGCCTTTTCTATTTAATTCCGATGCAATTTCTGTGTTTCGTCGTCAATAAGAATGACCAAGGGATACAGTAAACCTGAAGTGGAGCATCGGAATCTATATCTAGTGTCACAGGAATGATTGAAAACATAAACACGGAAGAGTCAGTCTTCTTGTACTTAAGTCGGCATTGTGCATTTTCTATTTAATTCCGATGCAATTTCTGTGTTTCGTCGTCAATAAGAAGGTCAGAGAGATACAGTAAACCGGAAGTGAAGCATCGGAATCTATAACTAGTGTCGCAGGAATGGTTAAAACATAGACAGTAGGAAGGGTGAGTCTTCTTGTACTTTAGTCGGTATTGTGCATTTTGTTTTTAATCCTTATTAGATTTCTGTGTTTCGTCGTCAATATGAAGGTCCAAGGAATACAGTAAACCTGAAGTGAAGCATCGGAATCTATAACTAGTGTCACAGGAATGGTTCAAAACATAGACAGTAAGAAGAGTCAGTCTTCTTGTACTTAAGTCGGCATTGTGCCTTTTGTATTTAACTCTGATGTTACTTATGTGTTTCATCGTCGATAAGAAGGTCCAAGGTATACAGTAAACCTGAAGTGAAGCATCGGAATCCATAACTAGTGTCACAGGAATTGCTCAAAACATAGACAGTAAGAAGAGTCAGGCTTCTTGTACTTAAGTCGTCATTGTGCCTTTTGAATTTAATTCCGATGCAAATTCTGTGTTTCATCGTCAATAAGAAGGTCCAAAGGATACAGTAAACCTGAAGTGAAGCATCGGAATCTATAACTAGTGTCACAGGAATGGTTCAAAGCATAGACAGTCGGAAGAGTCACTCTTCTTGTACGTAAGTCGGCATTGTGCCTCTTGTATTAATTCCGATGCAATTTCTGTGTTTCATCGTCAATAAGAAGGTCCAAGGGATACAGTAAACATATAGTGAAGCATCGGAATCTAAAACTGGTCTCACAGGAAATGTTCAAATCATACTCAGTAAGATGAGTCAGTCTTCTTATACTTAAGTGGGCAATGTGCCTTTTCTACTTATTTCCAATGCAATTTCTGTGTTTCGTCGTCAATAAGAAGGTCCACGGGATACAGTAAACCTGAAGTGAAGCATCGAAATCTAAAACTGGTCTCACAAGAAAGATTCAAAACATAGGGAGTAAGAAGAGCCAGTCATCATGTATATGAGTCGGCATTGTGCCTTTTGTATTTAATTCCGATGCAATTTCTGTGTTTCATCGTGAATAACAAGGTCCAAGGGATACAGTAAACCTGAAGTGAAGCATCGGAATCTATAACAAGTGTCACAGGAATGGTTCAAAACATAGAGACAGTAAGAAGAGTCAGTCTTCTTGTACTTAAGTCGGCATTGTGCCTTTTGTATTTAATTCCGATGCAATTTCTGTGTTTCATCGTCAATAAGAATGTCAGAGGGATACAGTAAAACCTGGAGTGATGCATCGGAATCTATAACTAGTGTCACAGGAATGGTTTAAAACACAGACAGTAGGAAGAGTCAGTCTTCTTGTACTTATGTCTGCATTGTGCCCAATCTATGTAATTCCGATGCAATTTCTGTGTTTCGTCGACAATAAGAAGGTCCAAGGGATACAGTAAACCTGAAGTGAAGCATTGGAATCTATATCTAGTGTCACAGGAAAGGTTCAAAACATAGACAGTAAGAAGAGTAAGTCTTCTTGTACATGAGTCGGCATTGTGCCTTTTGTATTTATTTCCGATGCAATTACTGTGTTTCATCGTCAACAGGAAGGTCAGAGGGATACAGCAATCCTGAAGTGAAGCATCAGAATCTATAACTAATGTCACAGGAATGGTTCAAAACATACACAGCAAACAGAGTCAGTCTTCTTGTACTTAAGTCGGCATTGTGCCTTTTTTATTTAATTCCGATGCGATTTCTGTGTTTCATCGTCAACAAGAAGGTCAAAGGGATACAGTAAACATATAGTGAAGAATCGGAATGTAAAACTGGTCCCACAGGAAATGTTCAAATCATAGTCAGTAAGAAGAGTCAGTCTTCTTGTACTTATGTCGGCATTGTGCCTTTTCTATTTAATTCCGATGCAATTTCTGTGTTTCGTCGCGAATAAGAAGGTCAGAGGGATACAGTAAACCTGAAGTGAAGCATTGGAATCTATAACTAGTTTCACAGGAATGGTTCAAAACATACACAGCAAGAAGAGTCGGTCTTCTTGTACTTCAGTCGGCATTGTGCATTTTGTATTTAATTCCAATGCAATTCCTGTGTCTCATCGTCAATAAGAAGGTCCAAGGGATACAGTAAACCTGAAGTGAGGCATCGGAATCTATAACTAGTGTCACAGGAATGGTTCAAAACATAGACAGTAAGAAGAGTCAGTCGTCTTGTACTTAAGTCGGCCTTGTGCCTTTTGTATTTAATTCCGATGCAATTTCTGTGTTTCATCGTCAATAAGAAGGTCCAAGGGATACAGTGAACGTATAGTGAAGCATCGGAATCTAAAACTGGTCTCACAGGAAATGTTCAAATCATAGTCAGTAAGGAGAGTCAGTCTTCTTATACTTAAGTCGGCAATGTGCCTTTTCTACTTATTTCCAATGCCATTTCTGTGTTTCGTCGTCAATAAGAAGGTCCACGGGATACAGTAAACCTGAAGTGAAGCATCGGAATCTAAAACCCGTCTCACAGGAAAAGTTCAAATAATAGAGAGTAAGAAGAGCCAGTCTTCTTGTGTTTCAGTCGGCATTGTGCCATTTCTATTTAATTCCGATGCAATTTCTGTGTTTCATCGTGAACAAGAAGGTTGGAGGGATACAGTAAACCTGTTGGGAAGCATCGGAATCTATAACTAGTGACACAGGAATGGTTAAAACATAGACAGTAGGATGGGTCAGTCTTCTTGTACGTAAGTCGGCATTGTGCCTTTTGTATTTAATCCTGATTCAATTTCTGTGTTTCGTCGTCGCTAAGATGGTCCAAGGGATACAGTAAACCTGAAGTGAAGCATTGGAATCTATAACTAGTGTCACAGGAATGGTTCAAAACATAGACAGTAAGAAGAGTCAGTCTTCTTGTACTTAACTCGGCATTGTGCCTTTTGTATTTAATTCCGATGCTATTTCTGTGTTTCATCGTCAATAAGAAGGTCCAAGGGATACTGTAAACCTGAAGTGTAGCATCGGAATCTATAACTAGTGTCTTAGGAATGGTTCAAAACATAGACAGTAGAAAGAGTCAGTCTTCATGTACTTAAGACGGCATTGTGCCTTTTTTATTTAATTCCGATGCAATTTCTGTGTTTCGTCGCGAATAAGAAGGTCAGAGGGATACAGTAAACCTAAAGTGAAGCATCGGAATCTATAACTAGTTTCACAGGAATGGTTCAAAACATACACAGCAAGAAGAGTCAGTCTTCTTGTACTTAACTCGGCATTGTGCCTTTTGTATTTAATTCCGATGCAATTTCTGTGTTTCATCGTCAATAAGAAGGTCCAAGGGATACAGTAAACATATAGTGAAGCATCGGAATCTAAAACTGGTCTCACAGGAAATGTTCAAATCATAGTCAGTAAGGAGAGTCAGTCTTCTTGTACTTATGCCTGCATTGTGCCTTTTCTATTTAAATCCGATGCAATTTCTGTGTTTCGTCGTCAATAAGAAAGTCCAAGGGATAGAGTAAACCTGAAGTGAAGCATCGGAATCTAAAACCCGTCTCCCAGGAAAAGTTCAAAGCATAGAGAGTAAGAAGAGCCAGTCATCTTGTATTTGAGTCGGCATTGTGCCTTTTGTGTTTAATTCCGATTCAATTTCTTTGTTTCATCGTCAATAAGAAGGTCAGAGGGATACAGCAAACCTGTAGTGAAGCATCGGAATCTATAACTACTGTCACAGGAATGGTTAAAACATAGACAGTAGGAAGAGTCAGTCTTCTTGTACTTAAGTCGGCATTGTGCCTTTTGTATTTAATCCTGATTCAATTTCTGTGTTTAGTCGTCAATAAGATGGTCCAAGGGATACAGTAAACCTGAAGTAAAGCATCGGAATCTATAACTAGTGTCACAAGAATGGTTCAAAACATAGACAGTAAGAAGAGTCAGTCTTCTTGTACTTAAGTCGGCATTGTTCCTTTTCTATTTAATTCCGATGCTATTTTTGTGTTTGATCATCGATAAGAAGGTCCAAGGAATACAGTAAACCTGAAGTGAAGCATCGGAATCTATAACTAGTGTCACAGGAATTGCTCAAAACATAGACAGTAAGATGAGTCAGTCTTCTTGTACTTAAGTCGGCATTGTGCCTTTTGTATTTAATTCCGATGCAAATTTTGTGTTTCATCGTCAATAAGAAGGTCCAAAGGATACAGTAACCCTGAAGTGAAGCTTCGGAAACTTTTACTAGTGTCACAGGAATTGCTCAAAACATAGACAGTAAGAAAAGTCATTCTTCTTGTACTTAAGTCGGCATTGTGCCTTTTTTATATAATTCAGATGCAAATTCTGTGTTTCATCGTCAATAAGAAGGTCCAAAGGATACAGTAAACCTGAAGTGAAGCTTCGGAATCTATAACTAGAGTCACAGGAATGGTTCAAAACATAGACAGTAAGAAGAGTCAGCCTTCTTGTACTTAAGACGGCATTGTGCCTTTTGTATTTAATTCCGATGCCATTTCCGTGTTTCATCGTCGATAAGAAGGTCCAAGGGATACAGTAAACCTGAAGTGGAGCATCGGAATCTATAACTAGTGTCACAGGATTTTTTCAAAACATAGACAGTTGGAAGCGTCAGTCTTCTTGTACTTAAGTCGGCATTTTGCCTTTTCTATTTAATTCCGATGCAATTACTGTGTTTCGTCGTCAATATGAAGGTCAAAGGGATACAGTAAACCTGAAGCAAGGCATCGTAATCTATAACTAGTGTGACAGGAATGGTTCAAAACATAGAGAGTAAGAAGAGTCAGTCTTCTTGTACTTAAGTCGGCATTGTGCCCTTTGTATTTAATTCCGATGCAATTTCTGTGTTTCATCGTCAATAAGAAGGTCAGAGTTATACAGTAAACCTGAAGTGAAGCATCAGAATATATAACTAGTGTCACAGGAATGGTTAAAACATAGACAGTAGGAAGAGTCAGTCTTCTTGTACTTAAGTCCGCATTGTGACTTTTGTATTTATACCCGATGCAATTTCTGTGTTTCGTCGTCAATAAGAAAGTCCAAGGGATACAGTAAACCTGAACTGAAGCATCGGAATCTATAACTAGTGTCACAGGAATGGTTCAAAGCATACAGAGTAAGAAGAGTCAGTCTTCTGGTACTTACGTCGGCATTGTGCCGTTTGTATTTAATTCCGATGCTATTTCTGTGTTTCATCGTCGATAAGAAGGTCCAAGGGATACAGTAAACCTGAAGTGAAGCATCGGAATCTATAACTAGTGTCACAGGAATCGTTCAAAACATACAGAGTAAGAAGAGTCAGTCTTCTTGTACTTAAGTCGGCATTGTGCCTTATGAATTTAATTCCGATGCAATTTCTGCGTTTCATCGTCAATAAGAAGGTCCAAGTGATACAGTAAACCTGAAGTGAAGCATCTGAAACTATAACTAGTGTCACCGGAATGGTTCAAAATATTGACAGTAAGAATAGTCAGTCTTCTTGTACTTAAGTCGGCATAGTGCCTTTTGTATTTAATTCCGATGCAATTTCTGTGTTTCATCGTAAATAAGAAGGTCAGAGGGATACAGTAGACCTTAAGTGAAGCATCGGAATCTATAACTAGTGGCACAGGAATGGTTCTAAACATAGACAGTAAGAAGAGTCAGTCTTCTTGTACTTAAGTCGGCATTGTACCTTTTGTATTTAATTCCGATGCAATTTCTGTGTTTCGTCGTCAATAAGAAGGTCCAAGGGATATAATAAACATATAGTGAAGCATCGGAATCTAAAACTGGTCTCAAAGGAAATGTTCACAACTTAGTCAGAAAGAAGAGACAGTCTTCTTGTACTTAAGTCGGCATTGTGCCTTTTGTATTTAATTCCGATGCAATTTCTGTGTTTCATCGTCAATAAGAGGGTGAGAGGGATACAGTAAACCTGAAGTGAAGCATCGGAATCTATAACTAGTGTCACAGGAATGATTCAAAACATAGACAGTAAGAAGAGTCAGTCTTCTTGTACTTAAGTCGGCATCGTGCTTTTTCTATTTAATTCCGATGCAATATCTGTGTTTCATCGTCAATAAGAAGGTCAGAGGGATACAGTAAACCTGACGTGAAACATCGGAATCTATAACTAGTGTCACAGGAATGGTTAAAACATAGACAGTAGGAAGAGTTAGTCTTCTTGTACTTAAGTCCGTATTGTGCCTTTTGTATTTAATCCCGATGCAATTTCTGTGTTTCGTCGTCAATAAGCAAGTCCAAGGGATACAGTAAACCTGAACTGAAGCATCGGAATCTATAACTAGTGTCACAGGAATGGTTCAAAACATACAGAGTAAGAAGAGTCAGTCTTCTTGTACTTAAATCGGCATTGTTCCGTTTGTATTTAATTCCGATGCAATTTCTGTGTTTCATCGTCAATAAGAAGGTCAGAGGGATACAGTAAACCTGAAGTGAAGCATCAGAATATATAACTAGTGTCACAGGAATGGTTAAAACATAGACAGTAGGAAGAGTCAGTCTTCTTGTACTTAAGTCCGCATTGTGCCTTTTGTATTTAATCCCGATGCAATTTCTGTGTTTCGTCGTCAATAAGAAAGTCCAAGGGATACAGTAAACCTGAACTGAAGCATCGGAATCAATAACTAGTGTCACAGGAATGGTTCAAAACATACAGAGTAAGAAGAGTCAGTCTTCTTGAACTTAAGTCGGCATTGTGCCGTTTGTATTTAATTCCGATGCTATTTCTGTGTTTCATCGTCGATAAGAAAGTCCAAGGGATAGAGTAAACCTGAAGTGAAGCATCGGAATCTAAAACCCGTCACCCAGGAAAAGTTCAAAGCATAGAGAGTAAGAAGAGACAGTCATCTTGTATTTGAGTCGGCATTGTGCCTTTTGTATTTAATTCAGATGCAATTTCTTTGTTTCATCGTCAATAAGTATGTCAGATGGATACAGTAAACCTGTAGTGAAGCATCGGAATCTATAACTAATGTCACAGGAATGGTTAAAACATAGACAGTAGGAAGAGTCAGTCTTCTTGTACTTAAGTCGGCATTGTGCCTTTTGTATTTAATCCTGAATTAATTTCTGTGTTTAGTCGTCAATAAGATCGTCCAAGGGATACAGTAAACCTGAAGTGAAGCATCGGAATCTATAACAAGTGTCACAGGAATGGTTCAAAACATAGACAGTAAGAAGAGTCAGTCTTCTAGTACTTAAGTGGGCATTTTGCCATTTGTATTTAACTCCGATGCAATTTCTGTGTTTCATCGTCAATAAGAAGGTCAGAGGGATACAGTAAACGTGAAGTGAAGCATCGGAATCTATAACTAGAGTCACAGGAATGCTTCAAAACATAGACAGTAGGAAGAGTCAGTCTTCTTGTACTTAAGTTGGCATTGTGCCTTTTCTATTTAATTCCTATGCAATTTGTGTATTTCGTCGTCAAGAAGATGGTCAGAGGGATACAGTAAACCTGAAGTGAAGCATCGGAATCTATAACTAGTTTCACAGGAATGGTTCAAAACATACACAGCTAGAAGAGTCAGTCTTCTTGTACTTAAGTCGGCATTGTGCATTTTGTATTTAATTCCGATGCAATTTCTGTGTTTCATCTTCAATAAGAAGGTCCAAGGGATACAGTAAACCTGAAGTGATGCATCGGAATCTATAACTAGTGTCACAGGAATGGTTCAAAGCACAGACAGTCGGAAGAGTCAGTCTTCTTGTACTTAAGTCGGCATTGTGCATTTTGCATTTAATTCCAATGCAATTTCTGTGTTTCAACGTCAATGAGAATGTCAGAGGGATACAGTAAACCTGAAATGAAGCATCGGAACCTTTAACTAGTGTCACAGGAATTGCTCAAAACATAGACAGTAAGAAGAGTCATTCTTCTTGTACTTAAGTCGGCATTGTGCCTTTTTTATGTAATTCAGATGCAATTCTGTGTTTCATCGTCAATAAGAAGGTCCAAAGGATACAGTAAACCTGAAGTGAATCTTCGGAATCTATACCTAGAGTCACAGGAATGGTTCAAAACATAGACAGTAAGAAGAGTCAGCCTTGTTGTACTTAAGTCGGCATTGTGCCTTTTGTATTTAATTCCGATGCCATTTCTGTGTTTCATCGTCGATAAGAAGGTCCAAGGGATACAGTAAACCTGAAGTGGAGCATCGGAATCTATAACTAGTGTCACAGGAATTTTTCAAAGCATAGACAGTTGGAAGAGTCAGTCTTCTTGTACTTAAGTCGGCATTTTGCCTTTTCTATTTAATTCCGATGCAATTACTGTGTTTCGTCGTCCATATGAAGGTCACAGGGATACAGTAAACCTGAAGCAAGGTATCGTAATCTAAACTAGTGTCACAGGAATGGTTCAAAACATAGAGAGTAAGAAGAGTCAGTCTTCTTGTACTTAAGTCGGCATCGTGCATTTTATATTTAATTCCGATGCAATTTCTGTGTTTCATCTTCAATAAGAAGGTCCAAGGGATACAGTAAACCTGAAGTGAAGCAACGTAATCTATAACTAGTGTCACAGCAATTGCTCGAAACATAGACAGTAAGTAGAGTCACTCTTCTTGTACTTAAGTCGGCATTGTGCCTTTTTTATATAATTCAGATGCAAATTCTGTGTTTCATCGTCAATAAGAAGGTCCGATGGATACAGTAAACCTGAAGTGAAGCTTCGGAATCTATAACTAGTGTCACAGGAATGGTTCAATACATACACAGCAAGAAGGGTCAGTCTTCTTGTACTTAAGTCGGCATTGTGCCTTTTGTATTTAAATGCGATGCAATTTCTGTGTGTCATCGTCAATACGAAGGTCCAAGGGATACAGTAAACCTGAGGTGATGCATCGGAATCTATAACTAGTGTCACAGGAATGGTTCAAAGCATAGTCTGTCGGACGTGTCAGTCTTCTTGTACTTAAGTCGGCATTGTGCTATTTGTATTTAATTCCGATGCAATTTCTGTGTTTCATCGTCAATAACAAGGTCCAAGGGATACAGTAAATCTGAAGTGAAGAATCGTAATCTATAACTAGTGTCACAGGAAAGGTTCAAAACATAGACATTAAGAATAGTCTGTCTTCTTGTACTTCAGTCGGCCTTGTGCCCTTTGTATTTAATTCCGATGCAATTTCTGTGTTTCATCGTCAATAGGAAGGTACAAGGGAAACAGTACACTTATAGTGAAGCATCGGACTGTAAATCTGGTCTCACAGGAAATGTTCAAATCATAGTCAGTAAGAAGAGTCAGTCTTGTTATACTTAAGTCGGCTTTGTGCCTTTTGTATTTAATTCTGAAGCAATTTCTGTGTTTCATCGTCAATAAGAAGGTCCAAGATATACAGTAAATTTGAAGTGAAGCATCGAAATCTATAACTATTGTTACAGGAATTATTCAATGCATAGACTGTAAGAAGAGTCAGTCCTCTTGTACTTAATACGGCATTGTGCCATTTCTATCTAATTCCGATGCAATTTCTGTGTTTCATCGACAATAAGAATGTCAGAGGGATACAGTAGACCTGAAGTGAAGCCCGGAATCTATAACTTGTGTCACAGGAATGGTTCAAAACATAGACACTAGGAAGCGTCAGTCTTCTTGTACTTACGTCGGCATTGTGCATTTTCTTTTTGATTCCGATGCAATCTCTGTGTTTCATCGTCAATAAGAAGGTCCAAAGGACAAAGTAAACCTGAAGTGAAGCTTCGGAATCTATAACTAGTGTCACAGGAATGGTTCAAAACATAGACAGTAAGAAGAGTCAGTCTTCTTGTACTTAAGTCGGCATTGTGCCTTTTCTATTTAATGCCGATGCAATTCCTGTGTTTCGTCGTCAATAAGAAGGTCCAAGGGATACAGTAAACCTGAAGTGAAGCATCGGAATCTAAAACCGGTCTCACAGGAAAGGTTCAAAACATAGAGAGTAAGAAGAGCCAGTCATCTTGTATTTGAGTCGGCATTGTGCCTTTTGTATTTAATTCCGATGCAATTTCTGTGTTTCATCGTCAATAAGAAGGTCAGAGGGATACAGTAAACCTGAAGTGAAGCATCGGAATCTATAACTAGTGTCACAGGAATGGTTAAAACATAGACAGTAGGAAGAGTCAGTCTTCTTGTACTTAAGTCCGCATTTTGCCTTTTGTATTTAATCCCGATGCAATTTCTGTGTTTCGTCGTCAATAAGAAGGTCCAAGAGATACAGTAAACCTGAACTGAAGCATCGGAATCTATAACTAGTGTCACAGGAATGGTTCAAAACATACAGAGTAAGAAGAGTCAGTCTTCTTCTACTTAAGTCGGCATTGTGCCGTTTGTATTTAATTCCGATGCTATTTCTGTGTTTGATCGTCGATAAGAAGGTCCAAGGGATACAGTAAACCTGAAGTGAAGCATCGGAATCTATAACTAGTGTCACAGGAATTGCTCAAAACATAGACAGTAAGAAGAGTCAGACTTCTTGTACTTAAGTCGGCATTCTGAATTTCGTATTTAATTCCGATGCAAATTCTGTGCTTCATCGTCAATAACAAGGTCAGAGGGAATCAGTAATCCTGAAGTGAAGCATCGGAATCTATAACTAGTGTCACAGGAATGGTTAAAACATAGACAGTAGGAAGAGTCAGTCTTCTTGTGCTTAAGTCGGCATTGTGCCTTTTCTAATTAAATCCGATGCAAGTTCTGTGTTTCGTCGTCAATAAGAAGGACCATGGGATACAGTAAACATGTAGTGAAGCATCGGAATCTAAAACTGGTCTCACAGGAAATGTTCACAACATACTCAGTAAGAAGAGTCAGTCTTCTTGTACTTAAGTCGGCATTGTGCATTTTGTATTTAATTCCGATGCAATTTCTGTGTTTCATCATCAACAAGAAGGTCAGAGGGATACAGTAAACCTTAAGTGAAGCAACGGAATCTATAACTAGTGTCACAGGAATGGTTCAAAACATAGACAGTAGGAAGAGTCAGTCTTCTTGTACATAGGTCGGCATTGTGCCTTTTCTATTTAATTCCGATGCAAGTTCTGTGTTTCATCGTCAATAAGAAGGTCCATGGGATACAGTAAACATATAGTGAAGCATCGGAATCTAAAACTGGTCTCACAGGAAATGTTCACAGCATAGTCAGTAAGAAGAGTCAGTCTTCTTCTACTTAAGTCGGCATTGTGCTTTTTCTTATTAATTCCGATGCAATTTCTGTGTTTCATCGTCAATAAGAGGGTCAGAGGGATACAGTAAACCTGAAGTGAAGCATCGGAATCTATAACTAGTGTCACAGGAATGGTTCAAAACATAGACAATAGGAAGGGTCAGTCTTCTTGTACTTAAGTCGGCATTGTGCCTTTCCTATTTAATTCCAATGCAATTTCTGTGATTCGTCGTCAATAAGAAGGTCCAAGGGATGCAGTAAACCTGAAGTGAAGCAACGGAATCTATAACTAGTGTCACAGGAATGGTAGTAAACATAGACAGTAAGAAGAGTCAGTCTTCTTGAACTTAAATCGGCATTGTGCCTTTTGTATGTAATTCCGATGCAATTTCTGTGTTTCATCGTAAATAAGGTCAGAGGGATACAGTAAACCTGAAGTGAAGCATCGTAATCTATAACTAGTGTCACAGGAATGGTTCTAAACATAGACAGTAAGAAGAGTCAGTCTTCTTGTACTTAAGTCGGCATTGTGCTTTTTGAATTTAATTCCGATGCAATTTCTGTGTTTCATCGTCAATAAGAAGGTCAGAGGGATACAGTAAACCTGAAGTGAAGCATCGGAATCTATAACTAGTGTCACAGGAATGGTTCAAACAGAGACAGTAGGAAGAGTCAGTCTTCGTGTACTTAAGTCGGCATTGTGCCTTTTGTATTTAATTCCGATGCAATTTCTGTGTTTCATCGTCAATAAGATGGTCCAAGGGATACTATAAACATGTAGTGAAGAATCGGAATCTAAAACTGGTCTCACAGGAAATGTTCACATCATAGTCAGAAAGAACAGACAGTCTTCATGTACTTAAGTCGGCATTGTGCCTTTCGTATTTAATTCCGATGCAGTTTCTGTGTTTCATCGACAATAAGTAGGTCAGAGGGAATCAGTAAACCTGAAGTGAAGCATCGGAATCTATAACTAGTGTCACAGGAATGGTTAAAACATAGACAGTAGGCAGAGTCAAGCTTGTTGTACTTAAGTTGGCATTGTGCCCTTTCTAATTAATTCCGATGCAAGTTCTGTGTTTCATCGTCAATAAGAAGGTCCATGGGATACAGTAAACATATAGTGAAGCATCGGAATCTAAAACTGGTCTCACAGGAAATGTTCACAACATAGTCAGTAAGGAGAGTCAGTCTTCTTGTACTTAAGTCGGCATTGTGCCTTTTGTATTTAATTCCGATGCAATTTCTGTGTTTCGTCGTAAATAAGAAGGTCAGAGGGATACAGTAAACCTGAAGTAGAGCATCGGAATCTATAACTAGTGTCACAGGAATGGTTCTAAACATAGACAGTAAGAAGAGTCAGTCTTCTTGTACTTAAGTCGGCATTGTGCCTTTTGTATTTAATTCCGATGCAATTTCTGTGTTTCATCGTCAATAAGAAGGTCCAAGGGATACTATAAACATGTAGTGAAGCATCGGAAACTATAACTAGTGTCACCGGAATGGTTCAAAACATAGACAGTAAGAAGAGTCAGTCTTCTTGTACTTAAGTCGGCATTGTGCCTTTTGTATTTAATTCCGATGCAATTTCTGTGTTTCATCGACAATAACAAGGTCAGAGGGAATCAGTAAACCTGAAGTGAAGCATCGGAAACTATAACTAGAGTCACCGGAATGGTTCAAAACATAGACAGTAAGAAGAGTCAGTCTTCTTGTACTTAAGTCGGCATTGTGCCTTTTGTATTTAATTCCGATGCAATTTCTGTGTTTCATCGTAAATAAGGTCAGAGGGATACAGTAAACCTGAAGTGAAGCATCGGAATTTATAACTAGGGTCACAGGAATGGTTCTAAACATAGACAGTAAGAAGAGTCAGTCTTTTTGTACTTGAGTCGGCATTGAGCTTTTTGAATTTAATTCCGATGCAATTTCTGTATTTCATCGTCAAAAAGAAGGTCCAAGGGATACTATAAACATGTAGTGAAGCATCGGAATCTAAAACTGGTCTCACAGGAAATGTTCACATCATAGACAGAAAGAAGAGACAGTCTTCATGTACTTAAGTCGGCATTGTGCCTTTCGTATTTAATTCCGATGCAGTTTCTGTGTTTCATCGACAATAAGTAGGTCAGAGGGAATCAGTAAACCTGAAGTGAAGCATCGGAATCTATAACTAGTGTCACAGGAATGGTTAAAACATAGACAGTAGGAAGAGTCAGTCTTGTTGTACTTAAGTCGGCATTGTGCCTTTTCTAATTAATTCCGATGCAAGTTCTGTGTTTCATCGTCAATAAGAAGGTCCATGGGATACAGTAAACATATAGTGAAGCATCGGAATCTAAAACTGGTCTCACATGAAATGTTCACAACATAGACAGTAAGAAGAGTCAGTTTTCTTGTACTTAAGTCGGCAGTGTGCCTTTTGTATTTAATTCCGATGCAATTTCTGTGTTTCATCGTCAATAAGAAGGTCTGAGGGATACAGTAAACCTTAAGTGAAGCATCGGAATCTAAAACTGGTCTCACAGGAAATGTTCACAACATAGTCAGTAAGAAGAGTCAGTCTTCTTGTACTTAAGTCGGCATTGTGCTTTTTCTAATTAATTCCGATGCAATTTCTGTGTTTCATCGTCAATAAGAGGGTCAGAGGGATACAGTAAACCTGAAGTGAAACATCGGAATCTATAACTAGTGTCACAGGAATGGTTCTAATCATAGACAGTAGGAAGAGTCAGTCTTCTTGTACTTAAGTCGGCATTGTGCCTTTAGTATTTTATTCCGATGCAATTTCTGTGTTTCATCGTCAATAAGAAGGTCCAAGTGATGCAGTAAACCTGAAGTGAGTCATCGGAAACTATAACTAGTGTCACCGGAATGGTTCAAAACATAGACAGTAAGAAGAGTCAGTCTTCTTGTACTTAAGTCGGCATTGTGCCTTTTGTATTTAATTCCGATGCAATTTCTGTGTTTCATCGTAAATAAGAAGGTCAGAGGGATACAGTAAACCTGAAGTGAAGCATCGGAATCTATAACTAGTGTCACAGGAATGGTTCTAAACATAGACAGTAAGAAGAGTCAGTCTTCTTGTACTTAAGTCGGCATTGTGCTTTTTGAATTTAATTCCGATGCAATTTCTGTGTTTCATCGTCAATAAGAAGGTCAGAGGGATACAGTAAAACTGAAGTGAAGCATCGGAATCTACAACTAGTGTCACA
Source organism: Schistocerca americana (assembly GCF_021461395.2). NCBI lineage: Eukaryota > Metazoa > Arthropoda > Insecta > Orthoptera > Acrididae > Schistocerca > Schistocerca americana. The sequence continues at coordinate 766,152,097 of NC_060123.1, forward strand.
GGAATGGTTCAAAAAGAAGACAGTAGGAAGAGTCAGTCTTCATGTACTTAAGTCGGCATTGTGCCTTTTGTATTTAATTCCGATGCAATTTCTGTGTTTCGTCGTAAATAAGAAGGTCAGAGGGATACAGTAAACCTGAAGTGAAGCATCGGAATCTATAACTAGTGTCACAGGAATGGTTCTAAACATAGACAGTAAGAAGAGTCAGTCTTCTTGTACTTAAGTCGGCATTGTGCCTTTTGTATTTAATTCCGATGCAATTTCTGTGTTTCATCGTCAATAAGAAGGTCCAAGGGATACTATAAACATTTAGTGAGGCATCGGAAACTATAACTAGTGTCACCGGAATGGTTCAAAACATAGACAGCAAGAAGAGTCAGTCTTCTTGTACTTAAGTCGGCATTGTGCCTTTTGTATTTATTTCGGTGCAATTTCTGTGTTTCATCGACAATAAGGTCAGAGGGAATCAGTAAACCTGAAGTGAAGCATCGGAAACTATAACTAGTGTCACCGGAATGGTTCAAACATAGACAGTAAGAAGAGTCAGTCTTCTTGTACATGTGTCGGCATTGTGCCTTTTGTATTTAATTCCGATGCAATTTCTGTGTTTCATCGTAAATAAGAAGGTCAGAGGGATACAGTAAACCTGAATGGAAGCATCGAAATTTATAACTAGTGTCACAGGAATGGTTCTAAACATAGACAGTAAGAAGAGTCAGTCTTCTTGTACTTAAGTCGGCATTGTGCTTTTTGAATGTAATTCCGATGCAATTTCTGTGTTTCTTTGTCAATAAGAAGGTCAGAGGGATACAGTAAACCTGAAGTGAAGCATCGGAATCTATAACTAGTGTCACAGGAATGGTTCAAAACAGAGACAGTAGGAAGAGTCAGTCTTGTTGTACTTAAGTCGGCATTGTGCCTTTTCTAATTAATTCCGATGCAAGTTCTGTGTTTCATCGTCAATAAGAAGGTCCATGGGATACAGTAAACATATAGTGAAGCATCGGAATCTAAAACTGGTCTCACAGGAAATGTTCACATCATAGTCAGTAAGAAGAGTCAGTCTTCTTGTACTTAAGTCGGCATTGTGCTTTTTCTATTTAATTCCGATGCAATTTCTGTGTTTCGTCGTCAATAAGAGGGTCAGAGGGATACAGTAAACCTGAAGTGAAACATCGGAATCTACAACTAGTGTCACACGAATGGTTCAAAACATAGACAATAGGAAGGGTCAGTCTTCTTGTACTTAAGTCGGCATTGTGCCTTTCCTATTTAATTCCAATGCAATTTCTGTGATTCGTCGTCAAGAAGAAGGTCCAAGGGATGCAGTAAACCTGAAGTGAAGCAACGGAATCTATAACTAGTGTCACCGTAATGGTTCAAAACATAGACAGTAAGAAGAGTCAGTCTTCTTGTACTTAAGTCGGCATGGTGCCTTTTTTATTTAATTCCGATGCAATTTCTGTGTTTCATCGTAAATAAGATGGTCAGAGATATACAGTAAACCTGAAGTGAAGCATCGGAATCTATAACTAGTGTCACAGAAATGATTCTAAACATAGACAGTAAGAAGAGTCAGTCTTCTTGTACTTAAGTCGGCATTGTGCTTTTTGAATTTAATTCCGATGCAATTTCTGTGTTTCATCGTAAATAAGAAGGTCAGAGGGCTACAGTAAACCTGAAGTGAAGCATCGGAATCTATAACTAGTGTCACAGGAATGATTCTAAACATAGACAGTAAGAAGAGTCAGTCTTCTTGTACTTAAATCGGCATTGTGCCTTTTGTATTTAATTCCGATGCAATTTCTGTGTTTCATCGTCAATAAGAATGTCCAAGGGATACTATAAACATGTAGTGAAGCATCCGAATCTAAAACTGGTCTCACAGGAAATGTTCACAACATAGTCAGAAAGAAGAGACAGTCTTCATGTACTTAAGTCGGCATTGTGCCTTTTGTATTTAATTCCGATGCAGTTTCTGTGTTTCATCGTCAACAAGAAGGTCAGAGGGATACAGAAAACCTGAAGTGATGCATCGGATTCTATAACTAGTGTCACAGGAATGGTTCAAAACAGAGACAGTAGGAAGAGACAGTCTTCTTGTACTTAAGTCGGCATTGTGCCTTTTGTATTTAATTCCGATGCAAATTCTGTGTTTCGTCGTAAATAAGAAGGTCAGAGAGATACAGTAAACCTGAAGTGAAACATCGGAATCTATTACTAGTGTCACAGGAATGGTTCAAAACATAGACAATATGAAGGGTCAGTCTTCTTGTACTTAAGTCGGCATTGTGCCTTTTGTATTTAATTCCGATGCAGTTTCTGTGTTTCATCGTCAACAAGAAGGTCAGAGGGATACAGTAAACCTGAAGTGAAGCATCGGAATCTATAACTAGTGTCACAGGAATTGTTCAAAACATAGACATTAAGAAGAGTCAGTCATCTTGTACTTAAGTCGGCATTGTGCCTTTTGTATTTAATTCCGATGCAGTTTCTGTGTTTCATCGTCAACAAGAAGGTCAGAGGGATACAGTAAACCTGAAGTGAAGCATCGGAATCTATAACTAGTGTCACAGGAATGGTTCAAAACAGAGACAGTAGGAAGAGTCAGTCTCCTTGTACTTAAGTCTGCATTGTGCCATTTGTATTTAATTCCGATGCAATTTCTGTGTTTCATCGTAAATAAGATGGTCAGAGGGATACAGTAAACCTGAAGTGAAGCATCGGAATCTATAACTAGTGTCACAGGAATGGTTCTAAACATAGACAGTAAGAAGAGTCAGTCTTGTTGTACTTAAGTCGGCATTGTGCTTTTCGAATTTAATTCCGATGCAATTTCTGTGTTTCATCGTCAATAAGAAGGTCAGAGGGATACAGTTAACCTGAAGTTAAGCATCGTAATCTATAACTAGTGTCACAGGAATGCTTCAAAACATAGAGAGTAAGAAGAGTCAGTCTTCTTGTACTTAAGTCGGCATTGTGCCTTTTGTATTAAATTCCGATGCTATTTCTGTTTCATCGTCGATAAGAAGGTCCAAGGGATACAGTAAACCTGAAGTGAAGCAACGTAATCTATAACTAGTGTCACAGAAATGGCTTAAAACATAGACAGTAAGAAGAGTCATTCTTCTTGTACTTAAGTTCGCATTGTGCCTTTTTTATATAATTCAGATGCAAATTCTGTGTTTCATCGTCAATAAGAAGGTCCAAAGGATACACTAAACCTGAAGTGAAGCTTCTGAAACTATAACTAGTGTCACAGGAATGGTTGAAAACATAGACAGTAAGAAGAGTCAGTCTTCTTGTACCTAAGTCGGCATTGTGCCCTTTGTATTTAATTCCGATGCAATTTCTGTGTTTCATCTTCAATAAGAAGGTCAGAGGGATACAGTAAATGTGAAGTGAAGCATCGGAATCTATAGCTAGAGTCACAGGAATGGATCAAAACATAGACAATAGGAAGAGTCAGTCTTCTTGTACTTAAGTCGGCATTGTGCCTTCTCTACTTAATTCCGATGCAATTTCTGTGTTTCGTCGTCAATAAGAGGGTCAGAGGGATACAGTAAACCTGAAGTGAAGCATCGGAATCTATAACTAGTGTCACAGGAATGGTTCAAAGCATACACAGCAAGAAGTGTCAGTCTTCTTGTACTTAAGTCGGCATTGTGCCTTTTATATTTAAATCAGATGCAATTTCTGTGTGTCATCGTCAATACGAAGGTCCAAGGGATACAGTAAACCTGAGGTGATGCATCGGAATCTATAACTAGTGTCACAGGAATGGTTCAAAGCATAGTCTGTCGGAAGTGTCAGTCTTCTTGTACTTAAGTCGGCATTGTGCTTTTTGTATTTAATTCCGATGCAATTTCTGTGTTTCATCGTCAATAACAAGGTCCAAGGGATACAGTAAATCTGAAGTGAGCATCGTAGTCTCTAACTAGTGTCACAGGAATGTTTCAAAACATAGACAGTAAGAATAGTCTGTCTTCTTGTACTTCAGTCGGCCTTGTGACCTTTGTATTTAATTCCGATGCAATTTCTGTGTTTCATCGTCAATAGGAAGGTACAAGGGATACAGTACACTTATAGTGAAGCATCGGACTCTAAAACTGGTCTCACAGGAAATGTTCAAATCATAGTCAGTAAGAAGAGTCAGTCTTGTTATACTTAAGTCGGCTTTGTGACTTTTGTATTTAATTCTGAAGCAATTTCTGTGTTTCATCGTCAATAAGGAGGTCAGAGGGATATAGTTAACCTGCAGTGAAGCATCGAAATCTATAACTATTGTTACAGGAATTGTTCAATTCATAGACTGTAAGAAGAGTCAGTCTTCTTGTACTTAATACGGCATTGTGCCTTTTCTATCTAATTCCGATGCAATTTCTGTGTTTCATCGACAATAAGAATGTCAGAGGGATACAGTAAACCTGAAGTTAAGCATCGGAATCTATAACTAGTGTCACAGGAACGGTTCAAAACATAGACACTAGGAAGCGTTTGTTTTCTTCTACTTATGTCGGCATTGTGCCTTTTCTTTTTCATTCCGACGGAATTTCTGTGTTTCATCGTCAATAAGAAGGTCCAAAGGACAAAGTAAACCTGAAGTGAAGCTTCGGAATTTATAACTAGTGTCACAGGAATGGTTCAAAACATAGACAGTAAGAAGAGTCAGTCTTCTTGTACTTAAGTCGGCACTGTGCCTCTTGTATTTAATTCCGATGCAATTTCTGTGTTTGATCGTCAGTAAGAGTGCCAGAGGGATACAATAAACCAGAAATGAAGCCTCGGAATCTATAACTAGTGTCACAGGAATTTTTCAAAACATAGACAGTAAGAAGAGTCAGTCTTCTTGTACTTAAGTCGGCATTGTGCCTTTAGTATTTAATTCCGATGCAATTTCTGTGTTTCATCGTCAATAAGAAGGTCCAAGTGATACAGTAAACCTGAAGTGAGTCATCATAAACTATAACTAGTGGCACCGGAATGGTTCAAAACATAGACAGTAAGAAGAGTCAGTCTTCTTGTACTTAAGTCGGCATTGTGCCTTTTGTATTTAATTCCGATGCAATTTCTGTGTTTCATCGTAAATAAGAAGGTCAGAGGGATACAGTAAACCTGAAGTGAAGCATCGGAATCTATAACTAGTGTCACAGGAATGGTTCTAAACATAGACAGTAAGAAGGGTCAGTCTTCTTGTACTTAAGTCGGCATTGTGCTTTTTGAATTTAATTCCGATGCAATTTCTGTGTTTCATCGTCAATAAGAAGGTCAGAGGGATACAGTAAACCTGAAGTGAAGCATCGGAATCTATAACTAGTGTCACAGGAATGGTTCAAAAAGAAGACAGTAGGAAGAGTCAGTCTTCATGTACTTAAGTCGGCATTGTGCCTTTTGTATTTAATTCCGATGCAATTTCTGTGTTTCGTCGTAAATAAGAAGGTCAGAGGGATACAGTAAACCTGAAGTGAAGCATCGGAATCTATAACTAGTGTCACAGGAATGGTTCTAAACAGAGACAGTAAGAAGAGTCAGTCTTCTTGTACTTAAGTCCGCATTGTGCCTTTTGTATTTAATTCCGATGCAATTTCTGTGTTTCATCGTCAATAAGAAGGTCCAAGGGATACTATAAACATGTAGTGAGGCATCGGAAACTATAACTAGTGTCAACGGAATGGTTCAAAACATAGACAGCAAGAAGAGTCAGTCTTCTTGTACTTAAGTCGGCATTGTGCCTTTTGTATTTCTTTCGGTGCAATTTCTGTGTTTCATCGACAATAAGGTCAGAGGGAATCAGTAAACCTGAAGTAAAGCATCGGAAACTATAACTAGTGTCACCGGAATGGTTCAAACATAGACAGTAAGAAGAGTCAGTCTTCTTGTACTTAAGTCGGCATTGTGCCTTTTGTATTTAATTCCGATGCAATTTCTGTGTTTCATCGTAAATAAGAAGGTCAGAGGGATACAGTAAACCTGAAGTGAAGCATCGGAATCTATAACTAGTGTCACAGGAATGGTTCTAAACATAGACAGTAAGAAGAGTCAGTCTTCTTGTACTTAAGTCGGCATTGTGCTTTTTGAATGTAATTCCGATGCAATTTCTGTGTTTCATCGTCAATAAGAAGGTCAGAGGGATACAGTAAACCTGAAGTGAAGCATCGGAATCTATAACTAGTGTCACAGGAATGGTTCAAAACAGAGACAGTAGGAAGAGTCAGTCTTGTTGTACTTAAGTCGGCATTGTGCCTTTTCTAATTAATTCCGATGCAAGTTCTGTGTTTCATCGTCAATAAGAAGGTCCATGGGATACAGTAAACATATAGTGAAGCATCGGAATCTAAAACTGGTCTCACAGGAAATGTTCACATCATAGTCAGTAAGAAGAGTCAGTCTTCTTGTACTTAAGTCGGCATTGTGTTTTTTCTATTTAATTCCGATGCAATTTCTGTGTTTCGTCGTCAATAAGAGGGTCAGAGGGATACAGTAAACCTGAAGTGAAACATCGGAATCTACAACTAGTGTCACACGAATGGTTCAAAACATAGACAATAGGAAGGGTCAGTCTTCTTGTACTTAAGTCGGCATTGTGCCATTCCTATTTAATTCCAATGCAATTTCTGTCATTCGTCGTCAATAAGAAGGTCCAAGGGATGCAGTAAACCTGAAGTGAAGCAACGGAATCTATAACTAGTGTCACCGTAATGGTTCAAAACATAGACAGTAAGAAGAGTCAGTCTTCTTGTACTTAAGTCGGCATGGTACCTTTTGTATTTAATTCCGATGCAATTTCTGTGTTTCATCGTAAATAAGAAGGTCAGAGATATACAGTAAACCTGAAGTGAAGCATCGGAATCTATAACTAGTGTCACAGAAATGATTCTAAACATAGACAGCAAGAAGAGTCAGTCTTCTTGTACTTAAGTCGGCATTGTGCTTTTTGAATTTAATTCCGATGAAATTTCTGTGTTTCATCGTAAATAAGAAGGTCAGAGGGATACAGTAAACCTGAAGTGAAGCATCGGAATCTATAACTAGTGTCACAGGAATGGTTCTAAACATAGACAGTAAGAAGAGTCAGTCTTCTTGTACTTAAATCGGCATTGTGCCTTTTGTATTTAATTCCGATGCAATTTCTGTGTTACATCGTCAATAAGAAGGTCCAAGGGATACTATAAACATGTAGTGAAGCATCCGAATCTAAAACTGGTCTCACAGGAAATGTTCACAACATAGTCAGAAAGAAGAGGCAGTCTTCATGTACTGAAGTCGGCATTGTGCCTTTTGTATTTAATTCCGATGCAGTTTCTGTGTTTCATCGTCAACAAGAAGGTCAGAGGGATACAGCAAACCTGAAGTGATGCATCGGAATCTATAACTAGTGTCACAGGAATGGTTCAAAACAGAGACAGTAGGAAGAGACAGTCTTCTTGTACTTAAGTCGGCATTGTGCCTTTTTTATTTAATTCCGATGCAAATTCTGTGTTTCGTCGTAAATAAGAAGGTCAGAGGGATACAGTAAACCTGAAGTGAAACATCGGAATCTATTACTAGTGTCACAGGAATGGTTCAAAACATAGACAATAGGAAGGTGTCAGTCTTCTTGTACTTAAGTCGGCATTGCGCCTTTCCTATTTAATTCCAATGCAATTTCTGTGATTCGTCGTAGATAAGAAGGTCCAAGGGATGCAGTAAACCTGAAGTGAAGCAACGGAATCTATAACTAGTGTCACAGGAATTGTTCAAAACATAGACATTAAGAAGAGTCAGTCTTCTTGTACTTAAGTCGGCATTGTGCCTTTTGTATTTAATTCCGATGCAGTTTCTGTGTTTCATCGTCAACACGAAGGTCAGAGGGATACAGTAAACCTGAAGTGAAGCATCGGAATCTATAACTAGTGTCACAGGAATGGTTCAAAACAGAGACAGTAGGAAGAGTCAGTCTTCTTGTACTTAAGTCGGCATTGTGCCTTTTGTATTTAATTCCGATGCAATTTCTGTGTTTCATCGTAAATAAGAAGGTCAGAGGGATACAGTAAACCTGAAGTGAAGCATCGGAATCTATAACTAGTGTCACAGGAATGGTTCTAAACACAGACAGTAAGAAGAGTCAGTCTTGTTGTACTTTAGTCGGCATTGTGCTTTTTGAATTTAATTCCGATGCAATTTCTGTGTTTGATCGTCAATAAGAAGGTCAGAGGGATACAGTAAACCTGAAGTTAAGCATCGTAATCTATAACTAGTGTCACAGGAATGCTTCAAAACATAGAGAGTAAGAAGAGTCAGTCGTCTTGTACTTTAGTCGGCATTGTGCCTTTTGTATTAAATTCCGATGCTATTTCTGTTTCATCGTCGATAAGAAGGTCCAAGGGATACAGTAAACCTGAAGTGAAGCAACGTAATCTATAACTAGTGTCACAGGAATTGCTTAAAACATAGACAGTAAGAAGAGTCATTCTTCTTGTACTTAAGTTCGCATTGTGCCTTTTTTATATAATTCAGATGCAAAATCTGTGTTTCATCGTCAATAAGAAGGTCCAAAGGATACACTAAACCTGAAGTGAAGCATCTGAAACTATAACTAGTGTCACAGGAATGGTTCTAAACATAGACAGTAAGAAAAGTCAGTCTTCTTGTACTTAAGACGGCATTGTGCTTTTTGAATTTAATTCCGATGCAATTTCTGTGTTTCATCGTCAATAAGAAGGTCAGAGGGATACAGTAAACCTGAAGTGAAGCATCGGAATCTATAACTAGTGTCACAGGAATGGTTCAAAAAGAAGACAGTAGGAAGAGTCAGTCTTCATGTACTTAAGTCGGCATTGTGCCTTTTGTATTTAATTCCGATGCAATTTCTGTGTTTCGTCGAAAATAAGAAGGTCAGAGGGATACAGTAAACCTGAAGTGAAGCATCGGAATCTATAACTAGTGTCACAGGAATGGTTCTAAACAGAGACAGTAAGAAGAGTCAGTCTTCTTGTACTTAAGTCCGCATTGTGCCTTCTGTATTTAATTCCGATGCAATTTCTGTGTTTCATCGTCAATAAGAAGGTCCAAGGGATACTATGAACATGTAGTGAGGCATCGGAAACTATAACTAGTGTCACCGGAACGGTTCAAAACATAGACAGCAAGAAGAGTCAGTCTTCTTGAACTTAAGTCGGCATTGTGCCTTTTGTATTTCTCTCGGTGCAATTTCTGTGTTTCATCGACAATAAGGTCGGAGGGAATCAGTAAACCTGAAGTAAAGCATCGGAAACTATAACTAGTGTCACCGGAATGGTTCAAACATAGACAGTAAGAAGAGTCAGTCTTCTTGTACTTAAGTCGACATTGTGCCTTTTGTATTTAATTCCGATGCAATTTCTGTGTTTCATCGTAAATAAGAAGGTCAGAGGGATACAGTAAACCTGAAGTGAAGCATCGGAATCTATAACTAGTGTCACAGGAATGGTTCTAAACATAGACAGTAAGAAGAGTCAGTCTTCTTGTACTTAAGTCGGCATTGTGCTTTTTGAATGTAATTCCGATGCAATTTCTGTGATTCATCGTCAATAAGAAGGTCAGAGGGATACAGTAAACCTGAAGTGAAGCATCGGAATCTATAACTATTGTCACAGGAATGGTTCAAAACAGAGACAGTAGGAAGAGTCAGTCTTGTTGTACTTAAGTCGGCATTGTGCCTTTTCTAATTAATTCCGATGCAAGTTCTGTGTTTCACCGTCAATAAGAAGGTCCATGGGATACAGTAAACATATAGCGAAGCGTCGGAATCTAAAACTGGTCTCACAGGAAATGTTCACATCATAGTCAGTAAGAAGAGTCAGTCTTCTTGTACTTAAGTCGGCATTGTGCTTTTTCTATTTAATTCCGATGCAATTTTTGTGTTTCTTCGTCAATAAGAGGGTCAGAGGGATACAGTAAACCTGAAGTGAAACATCGGAATCTACAACTAGTGTCACACGAATTGTTCAAAACATAGACAATAGGAAGGGTCAGTCTTCTTGTACTTAAGTCGGCATTGTGCCATTCCTATTTAATTCCAATGCAATTTCTGTGATTCGTCGTCAATAAGAAGGTCCAAGGGATGCAGTAAACCTGAAGTGAAGCAACGGAATCTATAACTAGTGTCACCGTAATGGTTCAAAACATAGACAGTAAGAAGAGTCAGTCTTCTTGTACTTAAGTCGGCATGGTGCCTTTTGTATTTAATTCCGATGCAATTTCTGTGTTTCATCGTAAATAAGAAGGTCAAAGATATACAGTAAACCTGAAGTGAAGCATCGGAATCTATAACTAGTGTCACAGAAATGATTCTAAACATAGACAGTAAGAAGAGTCAGTCTTCTTGTACTTAAGTCGGCATTGTGCTTTTTGAATTTAATTCCGATGAAATTTCTGTGTTTCATCGTCAATAAGAAAGTCAGAGGGATACAGTAATCCTGATGTGAAGCATCGGAATCTATAACTAGTGTCACAGGAATGGTTCAAAACAGAGACAGTAGGAAGAGTCAGCCTTCTTGTACTTAAGTCGGCATTGTGCCTTTTGTATTTAGATCCGATGCAAATTCTGTGTTTCATCGTAAATAAGAAGCTCAGAGGGATACAGTAAACCTGAAGTGAAGCATCGGAATCTATAACTAGTGTCACAGGAATGGTTCTAAACATAGACAGTAAGAAGAGTCAGTCTTCTTGTACTTAAATCGGCATTGTGCCTTTTGTATTTCATTCCGATGCAATTTCTGTGTTTCATCGTCAATAAGAAGGTCCAAGGGATACTATAAACATGTAGTGAAGCATCCGAATCTAAAGCTGGTCTCACAGGAAATGTTCACAACATAGTCAGAAAGAAGAGACAGTCTTCATATACTTAAGTCGGCATTGTGCCTTTTGTATTTAATTCCGATGCAGTTTCTGTGTTTCATCGTCAACAAGAAGGTCAGAGGGATACAGCAAACCTGAAGTGATGCATCGGAATCTATAACTAGTGTCACAGGAATGGTTCAAAACAGAGACAGTAGGAAGAGACAGTCATCTTGTACTTATGTCGGCATTGTGCCTTCTGTATTTAATTCCGATGCAAATTCTGTGTTTCGTCGTAAATAAGAAGGTCAGAGGGATACAGTAAACCTGAAGTGAAACATCGGAATCTATTACTAGTGTCACAGGAATGGTTCAAAACATAGACAATAGGAAGGGTCAGTCTTCTTGTACTTAAGTCGGCATTGTGCCTTTCCTATTTAATTCCAATGCAATTTCTGTGATTCGTCGTCAATAAGAAGGTCCAAGGGATGCAGTAAACCTGAAGTGAAGCAACGGAATCTATAACTAGTGTCACAGGAATTGTTCAAAACATAGACATTAAGAAGAGTCAGTCTTCTTGTACTTAAGTCGGCATTGTGCCTTTTGTATTTAATTCCGATGCAGTTTCTGTGTTTCATCGTCAACAAGAAGGTCAGAGGAATACAGTAAACCTGAAGTGAAGCATCGGAATCTATAACTAGTGTCACAGGAATGGTTCAAAACAGAGACAGTAGGAAGAGTCAGTCTTCTTGTACTTAAGTCGGCATTGTGCCTTTTGTATTTAATTCCGATGCAATTTCTGTGTTTCATCGTAAATAAGAAGGTCAGAGGCATACAGTAAACCTGAAGTGAAGCATCGGAATCTATAACTAGTGTCACAGGAATGGTTCTAAACATAGACAGTAAGAAGAGTCCGTCTTGTTGTACTTAAGTCGGCATTGTGCTTTTTGAATTTAATTCCGATGCAATTTCTGTGTTTCATCGTCAATAAGAAGGTCAGAGGGATACAGTAAACCTGAAGTTAAGCATCGTAATCTATAACTAGTGTCACAGGAATGCTTCAAAACATAGAGAGTAAGAAGAGTCAGTCTTCTTGTCCTTAAGTCGGCATTGTGCCTTTTGTATTAAATTCCGATGCTATTTCTGTTTCATCGTCGATAAGAAGGTCCAAGGGATACAGTAAACCTGAAGTGAAGCATCGGAATCTATAACTAGTGTCACAGGAATTGCTTAAAACATAGACAGTAAGAAGAGTCATTCTTCTTGTACTTAAGTTCGCATTGTGCCTTTTTTATATAATTCAGATGCAAAATCTGTGTTTCATCGTCAATAAGAAGGTCCAAAGGATACACTAAACCTGAAGTGAAGCTTCTGAAACTATAACTAGTGTCACAGGAATGGTTGAAAACATAGACAGTAAGAAGAGTCAGTCTTCTTGTACCTAAGTCGGCATTGTGCCCTTTGTATTTAATTCCGATGCAATTTCTGTGTTTCGTCGTCAATAAGAAGGTCAGAGGGATACAGTAAACCTGAAGTGAAGCATCGGAATCTATAACTAGTGTCACAGGAATGTTTCAAAGCATACACAGCAAGAAGTGTCAGTCTTCTTGTACTTAAGTCGGCATTGTGCCTTTTGTATTTAAATCAGATGCAATTTCTGTGTGTCATCGTCAATACGAAGGTCCAAGGGATACAGTAAACCTGAGGTGATGCATCGGAATCTATAACTAGTGTCACAGGAATGGTTCAAAGCATAGTCTGTCGGAAGTGTCAGTCTTCTTGTACTTAAGTCGGCATTGTGCTTTTTGTATTTAATTCCGATGCAATTTCTGTGTTTCATCGTCAATAACAAGGTCCAAGGGATACAGTAAATCTGAAGTGAAGCATCGTAGTCTCTAACTAGTGTCACAGGAATGTTTCAAAACATAGACAGTAAGAATAGACAGTCTTCATGTACTTCAGTCGGCCTTGTGCCCTTTGTATTTAATTCCGATGCAATTTCTGTGTTTCATCGTCAATAGGAAGGTACAAGGGATACAGTACACTTATAGTGAAGCATCGGACTCTAAAACTGGTCTCACAGGAAATGTTCAAATCATAGTCAGTAAGAAGAGTCAGTCTTGTTATACTTAAGTCGGCTTTGTGACTTTTGTATTTAATTCTGAATCAATTTCTGTGTTTCATCGTCAATAAGGAGGTCAGAGGGATACAGTTAACCTGCAGTGAGGCATCGAAATCTATAACTATTGGTACAGGAATTGTTCAATTCATAGACTGTAAGAAGAGTCAGTCTTCTTGTACTTAATACGGCATTGTGCGTTTTCTATCTAATTCCGATGCAACTTCTGTGTTTCATCGACAATAAGAATGTCAGAGGGATACAGTAAACCTGAAGTTAAGCATCGGAATCTATAACTAGTGTCACAGGAACGGTTCAAAACACAGACACTAGGAAGCGATGGTTTTCTTCTACTTATGTCGGCATTGTGCCTTTTCTTTTTGATTCCGATGGAATTTCTGTGTTTCATCGTCAATAAGAAGGTCCAAAGGACAAAGTAAACCTGAAGTGAAGCTTCGGAATTTATAACTAGTGTCACAGGAATGGTTCAAAACATAGACAGTAAGAAGAGTCAGTCTTCTTGTACTTAAGTCGGCACTGTGCCTCTTGTATTTAATTCCGATGCAATTTCTGTGTTTCATCGTCAGTAAGAGTGCCAGAGGGATACAATAAACCTGAATTGAAGCCTCGGAATCTATAACTAGTGTCACAGGAATTTTTCAAAACATAGACAGTTGGATGAATCAGCCTTCTTGTACTTAAGTCCGCATCGTGCCTTTTCTATTTAATGCCGATGCAATTTCTGTGATTTTCGTCGTCAACAAGAAGGTCCAAGGGATACAGTAAACCTGAAGTGAAGCATCGGAATCTATAACTAGTGTCACAGGAATTGCTCAAAACATAGACAGTAAGAAGAGTCAGTCTTCTTGTACTTAAGTCGGCATTGTGAATTTTGTATTTAATTCCGATGCAAATTCTGTGCTTCATCGTCAATACGAAGGTCAGAGGGAATCAGTAAACCTGAAGTGAAGCATCGGAATCTATAACTAGTGTCACAGGAATGGTTCAAAACATAGAGAGTACGAAGAGTCAGTCTTCTTGTACTTAAGCCGTCATTGTGCCTTTTGTATTTAATTCCGATGCTATTTCTGTGTTTCATCGTCGATAAGAAGGTCCAAGGGATACAGTAAACCTGAAGTGAAGCATCGGAATCTATAACTAGTGTCACAGGAATTGCTCAAATCATAGACAGTAAGAAGAGTCAGTCTTCTTGTACTTAAGTCGGCATTGTGAATTTTGTATTTAATTCCGATGCAAATTCTGTGCTTCATCGTCAATACGAAGGTCAGAGGGAATCAGTAAACCTGAAGTGAAGCATCGGAATCTATAACTAGTGTCACAGGAATGGTTAAAACATAGACAGTAGGAAGAGTCAGTCTTGTTGTGCTTAAGTCGGCATTGTGCCTTTTCTAATTAATTCCGATGCAAGTTCTGTGTTTCATCGTCAATAAGAAGGTCCATGGGATACAGTAAACATATAGTGAAGCATCGGAATCTAAAACTGGTCTCACAGGAAATGTTGACAACATAGTCAGTTAGTAGAGTCAGTCTTCTTGTACTTAAGTTGGCATTGTGCTTTTTCTATTTAATTCCGATGCAATTTCTGTGTTTCATCGTCAATAAGAGGGTCAGAGGGATACAGTAAACCTGAAGTGAAACATCTTAATCTATAACTAGAGTCACAGGAATGGTTCAAAACATGGACAATAGGAAGGGTCAGTCTTCTTGTACTTAAGTCGGCATTGTGCCTTTCCTATTTAATTCCAACGCAATTTCTGTGATCCGTCGTCAATAAGAAGGTCCAAGGGACGCAGAAAACCTGAAGTGAAGCAACGGAATCTATAACTAGTGTCACAGGAATTGTTCAAAACATAGACAGTAAGAAGAGTCAGTCTTCTTGTACTTAAGTCGGCATTGTGATTTTTGTATTTAATTCCGATGCAATTTCTGTGTTTCATCGTCAATAAGAAGGTCCAAGTGATACTGTAAACCTGAAGTGAATCATCGGAAACTATAACTAGTGTCACCGGTGTGGTTCAAAACATAGACAGTAAGAAGAGTCAGTCTACTTGTACTTATGTCGGCATTGTGCCTTTTGTATTTAATTCCGATGCAATTTCTTTGTTTCATCGTAAATAAGAAGATCAGAGGGATACAGTAAACCTGAACTGAAGCATCGGAATCTGTAACTAGTGTCACAGGAATGGTTCTAAACATAGACAGTAAGAAGAGTCAGTCTACTTGTACTTAAGTCGGTATTGTGCTTTTTGAATTTAATTCCGTTGCAATTTCTGCGTTTCATCGTCAATAAGAAGGTCAGAGGGATACAGTAAACCTGAAGTGAAGCATCGGAATCTATAACTAGTGTCACAGGAATGGTTCAAAACAGAGACAGTAGGAAGAGTCAGTCTTCTTGTACTTAAGTCGGCATTGTGCCTTTTGTATTAAATTCCGATGCAATTTCTGTGTTTCATCGTCAATAAGAAGGTCCAAGGGATACTATAAACATGTAGTGAAGCATCGGAATCTAAAACCGGTCTCACAGGAAATGTTCACAACATAGTTAGGAAGAGGAGACAGTCTTCATGTACTTAAGTCGGCATTTTGCCTTTTGTATTTAATTCCGATGCAGTTTCTGTGTTTCATCGTCAACATGAAGGTCAGAGGGATACAGTAAACCTGAAGTGAAGCATCGGAATCTATAACTAGTGTCACAGGAATGCTTCAAAACAGAGACAGTAGGAAGAGTCAGTCTTCTTGTACTTAAGTCGGCATTGTGCCTTTTGTATTTAATTCCGATGCAATTTCTGTGTTTCATCGTAAATAAGAAGGTCAGAGGGATACAGTAAACCTTTAGTGAAGCATCGGAATCTATGACTACTGTCACAGGAATGATTCTAAACATAGACAGTAAGAAGAGTCAGTCGTCTTGTACTTAAGTCGGCATTGTGCTTTTTGAAATTAATTCCGATGCAATTTCTGTGTTTCATCGTCAATAAGAAGGTCAGAAGGATACAGTAAACCTGAAGTGAAGCATCGTAATTTATAACTAGTGGCACAGGAATGGTTCAAAACATAGAGAGTAAGAAGAGTCAGTCTTCTTGTACTTAAGTCGGCATTGTGCTTTTTTGTATTAAATTCCGATGCTATTTCTGTTTCATCGTCGATGAGAAGGTCCAAGGGATACAGTAAACCTGAAGTGAAGCAACGTAATCTATAACTAGTGTCACAGGAATTGCTCAAAACATAGACAGTAAGAAGTGTCATTCTTCTTGTACGTATGTCGGCATTGTGCCTTTTTTATATAATTCAGATGCAAATTCTGTGTTTCATCTTCAATAAGAAGGTCCAAAGGATACAGTAAAGGTGAAGTGAAGCATCGGAATCTATAACTAGTGCCACAGGAATGGTTCAAAACATACACAGCAAGAAGTGTCAGTCTTCTTGTACTTAAGTCGGCATTGTGCCTTTTGTATTTAAATCCGATGCAATTTCTGTGTGTCATCGTCAATACGAAGGTCCAAGGGATACAGTAAACCTGAGGTGATGCATCGGAATCTATAACTAGTGTCACAGGAATGGTTCAAAACATAGTCTGTCGGAAGTGTCAGTCTTCTTGTACTTAAGTCGGCATTGTGCTTTTTGTATTTAATTCCGATGCAATTTCTGTGTTTCATCGTCAATAACAAGGTCCAAGGGATACAGTAAATCTGAAGTGATGCATCGTAATCTATAACTAGTGTCACAGGAATGGTTCAAAAGATAGACAGTAAGAATAGTCAGTCTTCTTGTACTTCAGTCGGCCTTGTGCCCTTTGTATTTATTTCCGATGCAATTTCTGTGTTTCATCGTCAATAGGAAGGTACAAGGGATACAGTACACTTATAGTGAATCATCGGACTCTAAAACTGGTCTCACAGGAAATGTTCAAATCATAGTCAGTAAGAAGAGTCAGTCTTGTTATACTTAAGTCGGCTTTGTGCCTTTTGTATTTAATTCTGAAGCAATTTCTGTGTTTCATCGTCAATAAGAAGGTCCTAGGGACACAGTAAATTTGAAGTGAAGCATCGAAATCTATAACTATTCTTACAGGAATTATTCAATACATAGACTGGATGAAGAGTCAGTCTTCTTGTACTTAATACGGCATTGTGCCTTTTCTATCTAATTCCGATGCAATTTCTGTGTTTCATTGACAATAAGAATGTCAGAGGGATACAGTAAACCTGAAGTGAAGCATCGGAATCTACAACTAGTGTCACAGGAACGGTTCAAAACATAGACACTAGGAAGCGTCAGTCTTCTTGTACTTATGTCGGCATTGTGCTTTTTCTTTTTGATTCCGATGGAATTTCTGTGTTTCATCGTCAATAAGAAGGTCCAAAGGACAAAGTAAACCTGAAGTGAAGCTTCGGAATCTAAAACTGGTCTCACAGGAAATGTTCACAACATAGTCAGTAAGAAGAGACAGTCTTCTTGTACTTAGGTCGGCGTTGTGCATTCTGTATTTAAATCCGATGCAATTTCTGTGTTTCATCATCAATAAGAAGGTCAGAGGGATACAGTACACCTGAAGTGAAGCAACGGAATCTATAACTAGTGCCACAGGAAAGGTTCAAAACATAGACAGTAGGAAGATTCAGTCTTCTTGTACTTAAGCCGGCATTGTGCATTTTCTATTTAATTCCGATGAAATTTCTGTGTTTCATCGTCGATAAGAAGGTCCAAGAGATACAGTAAACCTGAAGTGAAGTATCGGAATCTATAACTAGTGTCACAGGAATTGTTCAAAGCAAAGAGAGTAAGAAGAGTCAGTCTTCTGGTACTAAAGTCGGCATTGTGCCTTTTGAATTTAATTCGGATGCAATTTCTGTGTTTCATCGTCAATAAGAAGGTCCAAGTGATACAGTAAACCTGAAGTGAAGCATCTGAAACTATAACTAGTGTCACCGGAATGGTTCAAAATATTGACAGTAAGAATAGTCAGTCTTCTTGTACTTAAGTCGGCATAGTGCCTTTTGTAATTAATTCCGATACAAGTTCTGTGTTTCATCGTCAGTAGGAAGGTCAATGGGATACAGTAAACATGTAGTGAAGCATCGGAATCTAAAACTGGTCTCACAGGAAATGTTCACAACTTAGTCAGTAAGAAGAGTCAGTCTTCTTGTACTTAAGTCGGCATTGTGCTTTTTCTATTTAATTCCGATGCAATTTCTGTGTTTCATCGTCAATAAGAGGGTCAGAGGGATACAGTAAACCTGAAGTGAAACATCGGAATCTATAACAAGTGTCACAGGAATGGTTCAAAACATAGACAATAGGAAGGGTCAGTCTTCTTGTACTTAAGTCGGCATTGTGCCTTTCCTACTTAATTCCAATGCAATTTCTGTGATTCGTCGTCAATAAGACGGTCCAAGGGATGCAGTAAACCTGAAGTGAAGCAACGGAATCTATAACTAGTGTCACAGGAATTGTTCAATACATAGACAGTAAGAAGAGTCAGTCTTCTCGTACTTAAGTCGGCATTGTGCCTTTTGTATTTAATTCCGATGCAATTTGTGTGTTTCATCGTCAATAAGAAGGTCCAAATGATGCAGTAAACCTGAAGTGAATCGTCGGAAACTATAACTAGTGTCACCGGAATGGTTCAAAACATAGACAGTAAGAAGAGTAAGTCTTCTTGTACTTAAGTCGGCATTGTGCCTTTTGTAATTAATTCCGATGCAATTTCTGTGTTTCATCGTAAATAAGAAGGTCAGAGGGATACAGTAAACCTGAAGTGAAGCATCGGAATCTATAACTAGTGTCACAGGAATGGTTTTAAACATAGACAGTAAGAAGAGTCAGTCTTCTTGTACTTAAGTCGGCATGGTGCTTTTTTAATTTAATTCCGATGCAATTTCTGAGTTTCATCGTCAATAAGAAGGTCAGATGGATACAGTAAACCTGAAGTGAAACATCGGAATCTATAGCTAGTGTCACAGGAACGGTTCAAAACAAAGACACTAGGAAGCGTCAGTCTTCTTGTACTTATGTCGGCATTGTGCTTTTTCTTTTTGATTCCGATGGAATTTCTGTGTTTCATCGTCAATAAGAAGGTCCAAAGGACAAAGTAAACCTGAAGTGAAGCATCGGAATCTATAACTAGTGTCACAGGAATGGTTCAAAACAAAGACAGTAAGAAGAGTCAGTCCTCTTGTACTTAAGTCGGCATTGTGCCTTTTGTATTTAATTCCGATGCAATTTCTGTGTTTCATCGTCAATAAGAGGGTCCAAGTGCTACCGTAAACCTGAAGTGAAGCATCTGAAACTATAACTAGTGTCACCGGAGTGGTTCAAAATACTGACAGTAAGAATAGTCAGTCTTCTTGTACTTAAGTCGGCATAGTGCTTTTTGTATTTAATTCCGATGCAATTTCTGTGTTTCATCGTAAATAAGAAGGTCAGAGGGATACAGTATACCTGAAGTGAAGCATCGGAATCTATAACTAGTGTCACAGGAATGGTTCTAAACATAGACAGTAAGAAGAGTCAGTCTTCTTGTACTTATGTCGGCATAGTGCCTTTTCTATTTAATTCCGATGCAATTTCTGTGTTTCATCGTCATTAAGAGGGTCAGAGGGATACAGTAAACCTGAAGTGAAACATCGGAATCTATAACTAGTGTCACAGGAATGGTTCAAAACATAGACAATAGGAAGGGTCAGTCTTCGTGTACTTAAGTCGGCATTGTGCCTTTCCTATTTAATTCCAATGCAATTTCTGTGATTCGTCGTCAATAAGAAGGTCCAAGGGATGCAGTAAACCTGAAGTGAAGCAACGGAATCTATAACTAGTGTCACAGGAATTGTTCAAACATAGACAGTAAGAAGAGTCAGTCTTCTTGTACTTAAGTCGGCATTGTGCCTTTTCTATTTAATTCCGATGCAATTTTTGTGTTTCATGGTCAATAAGAAGGTCTAAGTGATTCAGTAAACCTGAAGTGAATCATCGGAAACTATAACTAGTGTCACCGGAATGGTTCGAAACATAGACAGTAAGAAGAGTCAGTCTTCTTGTACTTAAGTCGGCATTGTGCCTTTTGTATTAATTTCCGATGCAATTTCTGTGTTTCATCTTAAATAAGAAGGTCAGAGGGATACAGTAAACCTGAAGTGAAGCATCGGAATCTATAACTAGTGTCACAGGAATAGTTTTAAACATAGACAGTAAGAAGAGTCAGTCTTCTTGTACTTAAGTCGGCATGGTGCTTTTTGAATTTAATTCCGATGCAATTTCTGTGTTTCATCGTCAATAAGAAGATCAGAGGGATACAGTAAACCTGAAGTGAAGCATCGGAATCTATAACTAGTGTCACAGGAATGGTTCAAAACAGAGACAGTAGGAAGAGTCAGTCTTCTTGTACTTAAGTCAGCATTGTGCCTTTTATATTTAATTCCGATGCAATTTCTGTGTTTCATCGTAAATAAGAAGGTCAGAGGGATACAGTAAAGCTGAAGTGAAGCATCGGAATCTACAACTAGGGTCACAGGAATGGTTCTAAACATAGACAGTAAGAAGAGTCAGTCTTCTTGTACTTAAGTCGGCATTGTGCCTTTTGTATTTAATCCCGATGCAATTTCTGTGTTTCATCGTCAATAAGAGGGTCAGAGGGATACAGTAAACCTGAAGTGAAACATCGGAATCTATAACAAGTGTCACAGGAATGGTTCAAAACATAGACAATAGGAAGGGTCAGTCTTCTTGTACTTAAGTCGGCATTGTGCCTTTCCTACTTAATTCCAATGCAATTTCTGTGATTCGTCGTCAATAAGACGGTCCAAGGGATGCAGTAAACCTGAAGTGAAGCAACGGAATCTATAACTAGTGTCACAGGAATTGTTCAATACATAGACAGTAAGAAGAGTCAGTCTTCTCGTACTTAAGTCGGCATTGTGCCTTTTGTATTTAATTC
Source organism: Schistocerca americana (assembly GCF_021461395.2). Lineage (NCBI taxonomy): Eukaryota > Metazoa > Arthropoda > Insecta > Orthoptera > Acrididae > Schistocerca > Schistocerca americana. The sequence continues at coordinate 766,172,967 of NC_060123.1, forward strand.
CGATGCAATTTGTGTGTTTCATCGTCAATAAGAAGGTCCAAATGATGCAGTAAACCTGAAGTGAATCGTCGGAAACTATAACTAGTGTCACCGGAATGGTTCAAAACATAGACAGTAAGAAGAGTAAGTCTTCTTGTACTTAAGTCGGCATTGTGCCTTTTGTAATTAATTCCGATGCAATTTCTGTGTTTCATCGTAAATAAGAAGGTCAGAGGGATACAGTAAACCTGAAGTGAAGCATCGGAATCTATAACTAGTGTCACAGGAATGGTTTTAAACATAGACAGTAAGAAGAGTCAGTCTTCTTGTACTTAAGTCGGCATGGTGCTTTTTTAATTTAATTCCGATGCAATTTCTGAGTTTCATCGTCAATAAGAAGGTCAGATGGATACAGTAAACCTGAAGTGAAGCATCGGAATCTATAGCTAGTGTCACAGGAACGGTTCAAAACAAAGACACTAGGAAGCGTCAGTCTTCTTGTACTTATGTCGGCATTGTGCTTTTTCTTTTTGATTCCGATGGAATTTCTGTGTTTCATCGTCAATAAGAAGGTCCAAAGGACAAAGTAAACCTGAAGTGAAGCATCGGAATCTATAACTAGTGTCACAGGAATGGTTCAAAACAAAGACAGTAAGAAGAGTCAGTCCTCTTGTACTTAAGTCGGCATTGTGCCTTTTGTATTTAATTCCGATGCAATTTCTGTGTTTCATCGTCAATAAGAGGGTCCAAGTGCTACCGTAAACCTGAAGTGAAGCATCTGAAACTATAACTAGTGTCACCGGAGTGGTTCAAAATACTGACAGTAAGAATAGTCAGTCTTCTTGTACTTAAGTCGGCATAGTGCTTTTTGTATTTAATTCCGATGCAATTTCTGTGTTTCATCGTAAATAAGAAGGTCAGAGGGATACAGTATACCTGAAGTGAAGCATCGGAATCTATAACTAGTGTCACAGGAATGGTTCTAAACATAGACAGTAAGAAGAGTCAGTCTTCTTGTACTTATGTCGGCATAGTGCCTTTTCTATTTAATTCCGATGCAATTTCTGTGTTTCATCGTCATTAAGAGGGTCAGAGGGATACAGTAAACCTGAAGTGAAGCATCGGAATCTATAACTAGTGTCACAGGAATGGTTCAAAACAAAGACAGTAAGAAGAGTCAGTCCTCTTGTACTTAAGTCGGCATTGTGCCTTTTGTATTTAATTCCGATGCAATTTCTGTGATTCGTCGTCAATAAGAAGGTCCAAGGGATGCAGTAAACCTGAAGTGAAGCAACGGAATCTATAACTAGTGTCACAGGAATTGTTCAAACATAGACAGTAAGAAGAGTCAGTCTTCTTGTACTTAAGTCGGCATTGTGCCTTTTCTATTTAATTCCGATGCAATTTTTGTGTTTCATGGTCAATAAGAAGGTCTAAGTGATTCAGTAAACCTGAAGTGAATCATCGGAAACTATAACTAGTGTCACCGGAATGGTTCGAAACATAGACAGTAAGAAGAGTCAGTCTTCTTGTACTTAAGTCGGCATTGTGCCTTTTGTATTAATTTCCGATGCAATTTCTGTGTTTCATCTTAAATAAGAAGGTCAGAGGGATACAGTAAACCTGAAGTGAAGCATCGGAATCTATAACTAGTGTCACAGGAATAGTTTTAAACATAGACAGTAAGAAGAGTCAGTCTTCTTGTACTTAAGTCGGCATGGTGCTTTTTGAATTTAATTCCGATGCAATTTCTGTGTTTCATCGTCAATAAGAAGATCAGAGGGATACAGTAAACCTGAAGTGAAGCATCGGAATCTATAACTAGTGTCACAGGAATGGTTCAAAACAGAGACAGTAGGAAGAGTCAGTCTTCTTGTACTTAAGTCAGCATTGTGCCTTTTATATTTAATTCCGATGCAATTTCTGTGTTTCATCGTAAATAAGAAGGTCAGAGGGATACAGTAAAGCTGAAGTGAAGCATCGGAATCTACAACTAGGGTCACAGGAATGGTTCTAAACATAGACAGTAAGAAGAGTCAGTCTTCTTGTACTTAAGTCGGCATTGTGCCTTTTGTATTTAATCCCGATGCAATTTCTGTGTTTCATCGTCAATAAGAGGGTCCAAGGGATACTATAAAAATGAAGTGAAGCATCGGAATCTAAAACTGGTCTCACACGAAATGCTCACAACGTAGTCAGAAAGTAGAGACAATCTTCATGTACTTAAGTCGGCATTGTGCCTTTTGTATTTAATTCCGATGCAGTTTCTGTGTTTCATCGTCAACAAGAAGGTCAGAGGGATACAGTAAACCTGAAGTGAAACATCGGAATCTATAACTAGTGTCACAGGAATGGTTCAAAACAGAGACAGTAGGAAGAGTCAGTCTTCTTGTACTTAAGTCGGCATTGTGCCTTTTGTATTTAATTCCGATGCAATTTGTGTGTTTCATCGTCAAGAAGGAGGTCCAAGGGATACAGTAAACCTGAAGTGATGCATCGGAATCTATAACTAGTGTCACAGGAATGGTTCAAACATAGACAGTAGGAAGTGTCAGTCTTCTTGTACTTAAGTCGGCATTGTGCCATTTGTATTTAATTCCGATGCAATTCCTGTGTTTCATCGTCAATAAGAAGGTCCAAGGGATACAGTAAACCTAAAGTGAAGCATCGGAATCTATAACTAGTGTCACAGGAATGGTTCAAAACATAGACAGTAAGAAGAGTCATTCAGCTTGTACTTAAGTCGGCATTGTGCCTTTTGTATTAATTTCCGATGCAATTTCTGTGTTTCATCGTAAATAAGAAGGTCAGAGGGATACAGTAAACCTGAAGTGAAGCATCGGAATCTATAACTAGTGTCACAGGAATAGTTTTAAACATAGACAGTAAGAAGAGTCAGTCTTCTTGTACTTAAGTCGGCATGGTGCTTTTTGAATTTAATTCCGATGCAATTTCTGTGTTTCATCGTCAATAAGAAGATCAGAGGGATACAGTATACCTGAAGTGAAGCATCTGAAACTATAACTAGTGTCACCGGAGTGGTTCAAAATACTGACAGTAAGAATAGTCAGTCTTCTTGTACTTAAGTCGGCATAGTGCTTTTTGTATTTAATTCCGATGCAATTTCTGTGTTTCATCGTAAATAAGAAGGTCAGAGGGATACAGTATACCTGAAGTGAAGCATCGGAATCTATAACTAGTGTCACAGGAATGGTTCTAAACATAGACAGTAAGAAGAGTCAGTCTTCTTGTACTTACGTCGGCATAGTGCCTTTTCTATTTAATTCCGATGCAAATTCTGTGTTTCGTCGTCAATAAGAAGGTCCAATTGATACAGAAAACCTGAAGTGAAGCATCGGAATCTATAACTAGTGTCACAGGAATGATTCAAAACATAGACAGTAAGAAGAGTCAGTCTTCTTGTACTTAAGTCGGCATGGTGCTTTTTCTATTTAATTCCGATGCAATTTCTGTGTTTCATCGTCATTAAGAGGGTCAGAGGGATACAGTAAACCTGAAGTGAAACATCGGAATCTATAACTAGTGTCACAGGAATGGTTCAAAACATAGACAATAGGAAGGGTCAGTCTTCGTGTACTTAAGTCGGCATTGTGCCTTTCCTATTTAATTCCAATGCAATTTCTGTGATTCGTCGTCAATAAGAAGGTCCAAGGGATGCAGTAAACCTGAAGTGAAGCAACGGAATCTATAACTAGTGTCACAGGAATTGTTCAAACATAGACAGTAAGAAGAGTCAGTCTTCTTGTACTTAAGTCGGCATTGTGCCTTTTGTATTTAATTCCGATGCAATTTCTGTGTTTCATCGTCAATAAGACGGTCTAAGTGATTCAGTAAACCTGAAGTGAATCATCGGAAACTATAACTAGTGTCACCGGAATGGATCAAAACATAGACAGTAAGAAGAGTCAGTCTTCTTGTACTTAAGTCGGCATTGTGCCTTTTGTATTAATTTCCGATGCAATTTCTGTGTTTCATCGTAAATAAGAAGGTCAGAGGGATACAGTAAACCTGAAGTGAAGCATCGGAATCTATAACTAGTGTCACAGGAATAGTTTTAAACATAGACAGTAAGAAGAGTCAGTCTTCTTGTACTTAAGTCGGCATGGTGCTTTTTGAATTTAATTCCGATGCAATTTCTGTGTTTTATCGTCAATAAGAAGATCAGAGGGATACAGTAAACCTGAAGTGAAGCATCGGAATCTATAACTAGTGTCACAGGAATGGTTCAAAACAGAGACAGTAGGAAGAGTCAGTCTTCTTGTACTTAAGTCAGCATTGTGCCTTTTATATTTAATTCCGATGCAATTTCTGTGTTTCATCGTAAATAAGAAGGTCAGAGGGATACAGTAAAGCTGAAGTGAAGCATCGGAATCTACAACTAGTGTCACAGGAATGGTTCTAAACATAGACAGTAAGAAGAGTCAGTCTTCTTGTACTTAAGTCGGCATTGTGCCTTTTGTATTTAATTCCGATGCAATTTCTGTGTTTCATCGTCAATAAGAGGGTCCAAGGGATACTATAAAAATGAAGTGAAGCATCGGAATCTAAAACTGGTCTCACACGAAATGCTCACAACGTAGTCAGAAAGTAGAGACAGTCTTCATGTACTTAAGTCGGCATTGTGCCTTTTGTATTTAATTCCGATGCAGTTTCTGTGTTTCATCGTCAACAAGAAGGTCAGAGGGATACAGTAAACCTGAAGTGAAACATCGGAATCTATAACTAGTGTCACAGGAATGGTTCAAAACAGAGACAGTAGGAAGAGTCAGTCTTCTTGTACTTAAGTCGGCATTGTGCCTTTTGTATTTAATTCCGATGCAATTTGTGTGTTTCATCGTCAAGAAGGAGGTCCAAGGGATACAGTAAACCTGAAGTGATGCATCGGAATCTATAACTAGTGTCACAGGAATGGTTCAAACATAGACAGTAGGAAGTGTCAGTCTTCTTGTACTTAAGTCGGCATTGTGCCATTTGTATTTAATTCCGATGCAATTCCTGTGTTTCATCGTCAATAAGAAGGTCCAAGGTATACAGTAAACGCATAGTGAAGCATCGGAATCTAAAACTGGTCTCACAGGAAATGTTCAAATCATAGTAAGTAAGAAGAGTCAGTCTTCTTGTACTTAAGTCGGCATTGTGCCTTTTCTATGTAATTTTGATGCAATTTCTGTGTTTCGTCGTCAATAAGAAGGTCCAAGGGATACAGTAAACATTAAGTGAAGCACCGGAATCTAAAACCGGTCTCTCAGGAAAGGTTCGAAACATAGAGAGTAAGAAGAGCCAGTCATCTGGTATTTGAGTCGGCATTGTGCCTTTTGTATTTAATTCCGATGCAGTTTCTGTGTTTCATCGTCAACAAGAAGGTCAGAGGGAATCAGTAAACCTGAAGTGAAGCATCGGAATCTATAACTAGTGTCACAGGAATGGATAAAACATAGACAGTAGGAAGAGTCAGTCTTCTTGTACTTAAGTCGGCATTGTGCCTTTTCAATTTAATTCCGATGCAATTTCTGTGTTTCGTCGTCAATAAGAAGGTCAAAAGGATACAGTAAACCTAAAATGAAGTATCGGAATCTATAACTAGTGTCACAGGAATGGTTCAAACATAGACAGTAGGAAGTGTCAGTCTTCTTGTACTTAAGTCTGCATTGTGCCTTTTCTATTTAATTCCGATGCAATGTATGTGTTTCATCGTCAATAAGAAGGTCCAAGAGGTACAGTAAACAATAGTGAAGCATCGGAATCTAAAACTGGTCTCACAGGAAATGTTCAAATCATAGTAAGTAAGAAGAGTCAGTCTTCTTTTACTTAAGTCGGAATTGTGCATTTTCTATGTACTTTTGATGCAATTTCTGTGTTTCGTCGTCAATAAGAAGGTCCAAGGGATACAGTGAACCTGAAGTGAAGCACCGGAATCTAAAACCGGTCTCTCAGGAAAGGTGCAAAGCATAGAGAGTAAGAAGAGCCAGTCATCTTGTATTTGAGTCGGCATTGTGCCTTTTGTATATAATTCCAATGCAGTTTCTGTGTTTCATCGTCAATAAGAAGGTCAGAGGGAATCAGTAAACCTGAAGTGAAGCATCGGAATCTATAACTAGTGTCACAGGAATGGTTAAAACATAGACTGTAGGAAGAGTCTGTCTTCTGGTACTTAAGTCGGCATTGTGCCTTTTCTATTCATTTCCGATGCAATGTGTGTGTTTCATCGTCAATAAGAAGGTCCAAGGGAGACAGTAAACATATAGTGAAGCATCGGAATCTAAAACTGGTCTCACAGGAAATGTTCACAACATAGTCAGTAAGAAGAGTCTGTCTACTTGTACTTAAGTCCGCATTGTGCATTTTGTATTTAATTCCGATGCAATTTCTGTGTTTCATCATCAATAAGAAGTTCAGAGGGATACAGTAAACCTGAAGTGAAGCAACGGAATCTATTACTAGTGTCACAGGAATGGTTCAAACATAGACAGTAGGAAGAGTCAGTCTTCTTGTACTTAAGTCGGCATTGTGCCTTTTCAATTTAATTCCGATGCAATTTCTGTGTTTCGTCGTCAATAAGAAGGTCAAAAGGATACAGTAAACCTAAAATGAAGTATCGGAATCTATAACTAGTGTCACAGGAATGGTTCAAAACATAGACAGTAAGAAGAGTCAGTCTTCTTGCACTTATGTCGGCATTGTGCCTCTTGCATTTAATTCCGATGCAATTTCTGTGTTTCATCGTCGATAAGAAGGTCCAAGGGATACAGTAAACCTGAATTGAAGCATCGGAACCTATAACTAGTGTCACAGGAATTGTTCAAAACATAGACAGTAAGAAGAGTCAGTCTTCTTGTACTTAAGTCGGATTTGTGCCTTTTGTATTTAATTCCGATGCAATTTGTGTGTTTCATCGTCAATAAGAAGGTCCAAGGGATACAGTGAACCTGAAGTGAAGCACCGGAATCTAAAACCGGTCTCTCAGGAAAGGTCCAAAACATAGAGAGTAAGAAGAGCCTGTCATCTTGTATTTGAGTCGGCATTGTGCCTTTTGTATATAATTCCGATGCAGTTTCTGTGTTTTATCGTCAATAAGAAGGTCAGAGGGAATCATTAAACCTGAAGTGAAGCATCGGAATCTATAACTAGTGTCACAGGAATGGTTAAAACATAGACAGTAGGAAGAGTCTGTCTTCTGGTACTTAAGTCGGCATTGTGCCTTTTCTATTTATTTCCGATGCAATGTATGTGTTTCATCGTCAATAAGAAGGTCCAAGGGAGACAGTAAACATATAGTGAAGCATCGGAATCTAAAACTGGTCTCACAGGAAATGTTCACAACATAGTCAGTAAGAAGAGTCAGTCTACTTGTACTTAAGTCGGCATTGTGCATTTTGTATTTAATTCCGATGCAATTTTTGCGTTTCATCATCAATAAGAAGGACTGAGGGATACAGTAAACCTGAAGTGAAGCAACGGAATCTATAACTAGTGTCACAGGAATGGTTCAAACATAGACAGTAGGAAGAGTCAGTCTTCTTGTACTTAAGTCGGCATTGTGCCTCTTGTATTTAATTCCGATGCAATTTCTGTGTTTCATCGTCGATAGGAAGGTCCAAGGGATACAGTAAACCTGAAGTGAAGCATCGGGATCTATAACTAGTGTCACAGGAATTGTTCAAAACATAGACAGTAAGAAGAGTCAGTCTTCTTGTACTTAAGTCGGTTTTGTGCCTTTTGTATTTGATTCCGATGCAATGTCTGTGTTTCATCGTCAATAAGAAGGTCCAAGTGATACAGTAAACCTGAAGTGAAGCATCGGAAACTGTAACTAGTGTCACCGGAATGGTTCAAAACGTAGACAGTAAGAAGTGTCAGTCTTCTTGTACTTAAGTCGGCATTGTGCCTTTTGTATTTAATTCCGATGCAATTTCTGTGTTTCACCGTAGATAAGAAGGTCAGAGGGATACATTAAACCTGAAGTGAAGCATCGCAATCTATAACTAGTGTCACAGGAATGGTTCTAAACATAGACAGTAAGTAGAGTCAGTCTTCTTGTACTTAAGTCGGCATTGTGCCTTTTGTATTTGATTGCGATGCAATTTCTGTGTTTGATCGTCAATAAGAAGGTCAGAGGGAATCACTAAACCTGAAGTGAGGCATCGGAATCTATAACTAGTGTAACAGGAATGGTTAAAACATAGACAGTATGAAGAGTCAGTCTTCTTGTACTTAAGTCGGTTTTGTGCCTTTTGTATTTAATTCCGATGCAATTTCTGTGTTTCATCGTCAATAAGAAGGTCAGAGGGATACAGTAAACCTGAAGTGAAGCATCGGAATGTCACAAGAATGGTTCAAAACATAGACAGTAGGAAGAGTCAGTCTTCCTGTACTTGAATCGGCATTGTGTCTTTTGTATTTAATTCCGATGCAATTTCTGTGTTTCGTCGTTAATAAGAAGGTCAGAGGGAATCACTAAACCTGAAGTGAGGCATCGGAATCTATAACTAGTGTCACAGGAATGGTTAAAACATAGACAGTAGGAGGAGTCAGTCTTCTTGTACGTTAGTCGGCATTGTGCCTTTTCTATTTAATTCCGATGCAATGTATGTGTTTCATCGTCAATAAGAAGGTCCAAGGGATACAGTAAACATATAGTGAAGCATCGGAATCTAAAACTGGTCTCACAGGAAATGTTCACAACATAGTCAGTAAGAAGAGTCAGTCTTCTTGTACTTAAGTCGGCATTGTGCATTTTGTATTTAATTCCGATGCAGTTTCTGTGTTTCGTCGTCAATACGAAGGTCAGAGGGAGACAGTAAACCTTAAGTGAAGCATCAGAATCTATAACTAGTGTCACAGGAATGGTTCAAAACATACTCAGCAAGAATAGTCAGTCTTCTTGTACTTAAGTCGGCATTGTGCTTTTTCTATTTAATTCCGATGCAAATTCTGTGTTTCATCATCAAGAAGAAGGTCAGAGAGATGCGGTAAACCTGAAGTGAAGCATCGGAATCTATAACTGGTGTCACAGAAAAGGTTCAAAACGTAGACAGTAAAAAAAGTCTGTCGTCTTGTACTTAAGTCGACATTGTGCCTTTTGTATTTAATTCCGATGCAATTTCTGTGTTTCATCGTCGATAAGAAGGTCCAAGGGATACAGTAAACCTGAAGTGAAGCATCGGAATCTATAACTAGTGTCACAGGAATGGATAAAACATAGACAGTAGGAAGAGACAGTCTTCTTGTACATAAGTCGGCATTGTGCCTTTTCTATTTAATTCCGATGCAATGTATGTGTTTCATCGTCAATACGAAGGTCCAAGGGATTCAATAAACAATAGTGAAGCATCGGAATCTAAAACTGGTCTCACAGGAAATGTTCACAACATAGTCAGTAAGAAGAGTCAGTCTTCTTGTACATAAGTCGGCATTGTGCATTTTGTATTTAATTCCGATGCAGTTTCTGTGTTTCGTCATCAATACGAAGGTCAGAGGGAGACAGTAAACCTTAAGTGATACATCGGAATCTATAACTAGTGTCACAGGAATGGTTCAAAACATACACAGCGAGAAGAGTCAGTCTTCTTGTACTTAAGTCGGCATTGTGCTTTTTGTATATAATTCCGATGCAATTTGTGTGTTTCATCGTCAATAAGAAGGTCCAAGGGATACAGTGAACCTGAAGTGAAGCACCGGAATCTAAAACCGGTCTCTCAGGAAAGGTCCAAAACATAGAGAGTAAGAAGAGCCAGTCATCTTGTATTTGAGTCGGCATTGTGCCTTTTGTATATAATTCCGATGCAGTTTCTGTGTTTTATCGTCAATAAGAAGGTCAGAGGGAATCATTAAACCTGAAGTGAAGCATCGGAATCTATAACTAGTGTCACAGGAATGGTTAAAACATAGACAGTAGGAAGAGTCTGTCTTCTGGTACTTAAGTCGTCATTGTGCCTTTTCTATTTATTTCCGATGCAATGTATGTGTTTCATCGTCAATAAGAAGGTCCAAGGGAGACAGTAAACATATAGTGAAGCATCGGAATCTAAAACTGGTCTCACAGGAAATGTTCACAACATAGTCAGTAAGAAGAGTCAGTCTACTTGTACTTAAGTCGGCATTGTGCATTTTGTATTTAATTCCGATGCAATTTTTGTGTTTCATCATCAATAAGAAGGACTGAGGGATACAGTAAACCTGAAGTGAAGCAACGGAATCTATAACTAGTGTCACAGGAATGGTTCAAACATAGACAGTAGGAAGAGTCAGTCTTCTTGTACTTAAGTCGGCATTGTGCCTCTTGTATTTAATTCCGATGCAATTTCTGTGTTTCATCGTCGATAAGAAGGTCCAAGGGATACAGTAAACCTGAAGTGAAGCATCGGGATCTATAACTAGTGTCACAGGAATTGTTCAAAACATAGACAGTAAGAAGAGTCAGTCTTCTTGTACTTAAGTCGGTTTTGTGCCTTTTGTATTTGATTCCGATGCAATGTCTGTGTTTCATCGTCAATAAGAAGGTCCAAGTGATACAGTAAACCTGAAGTGAAGCATCGGAAACTGTAACTAGTGTCACCGGAATGGTTCAAAACGTAGACAGTAAGAAGTGTCAGTCTTCTTGTACTTAAGTCGGCATTGTGCCTTTTGTATTTAATTCCGATGCAATTTCTGTGTTTCACCGTAGATAAGAAGGTCAGAGGGATACATTAAACCTGAAGTGAAGCATCGCAATCTATAACTAGTGTCACAGGAATGGTTCTAAACATAGACAGTAAGTAGAGTCAGTCTTCTTGTACTTAAGTCGGCATTGTGCCTTTTGTATTTAATTGCGATGCAATTTCTGTGTTTGATCGTCAATAAGAAGGTCAGAGGGAATCACTAAACCTGAAGTGAGGCATCGGAATCTATAACTAGTGTAACAGGAATGGTTAAAACATAGACAGTATGAAGAGTCAGTCTTCTTGTACTTAAGTCGGTTTTGTGCCTTTTGTATTTAATTCCGATGCAATTTCTGTGTTTCATCGTCAATAAGAAGGTCAGAGGGATACAGTAAACCTGAAGTGAAGCATCGGAATGTCACAAGAATGGTTCAAAACATAGACAGTAGGAAGAGTCAGTCTTCCTGTACTTGAATCGGCATTGTGTCTTTTGTATTTAATTCCGATGCAATTTCTGTGTTTCGTCGTTAATAAGAAGGTCAGAGGGAATCACTAAACCTGAAGTGAGGCATCGGAATCTATAACTAGTGTCACAGGAATGGTTAAAACATAGACAGTAGGAGGAGTCAGTCTTCTTGTACGTTAGTCGGCATTGTGCCTTTTCTATTTAATTCCGATGCAATGTATGTGTTTCATCGTCAATAAGAAGGTCCAAGGGATACAGTAAACATATAGTGAAGCATCGGAATCTAAAACTGGTCTCACAGGAAATGTTCACAACATAGTCAGTAAGAAGAGTCAGTCTTCTTGTACTTAAGTCGGCATTGTGCATTTTGTATTTAATTCCGATGCAGTTTCTGTGTTTCGTCGTCAATACGAAGGTCAGAGGGAGACAGTAAACCTTAAGTGAAGCATCAGAATCTATAACTAGTGTCACAGGAATGGTTCAAAACATACTCAGCAAGAATAGTCAGTCTTCTTGTACTTAAGTCGGCATTGTGCTTTTTCTATTTAATTCCGATGCAAATTCTGTGTTTCATCATCAAGAAGAAGGTCAGAGAGATGCGGTAAACCTGAAGTGAAGCATCGGAATCTATAACTGGTGTCACAGAAAAGGTTCAAAACGTAGACAGTAAAAAAAGTCTGTCGTCTTGTACTTAAGTCGACATTGTGCCTTTTGTATTTAATTCCGATGCAATTTCTGTGTTTCATCGTCGATAAGAAGGTCCAAGGGATACAGTAAACCTGAAGTGAAGCATCGGAATCTATAACTAGTGTCACAGGAATGGTTCATAACATAGAGAGTAGGAAGTGTCAGTCTTCTTGTACTTAAGTCGGCATTGTGCCTTTTGTATTTAATTCCGATGCAGTTTCTGTGTTTCGTCGTCAATACGAAGGTCATAGGGAGACAGTAAACCTTAAGTGAAGCATCGGAATCTATAACTAGTGTCACAGGAATGGTTCAAAAAATAGACAGTAAGATGAGTCAGTCTTCTTGTACGTAAGTCGGCATTGTGCTTTTTCTATTTAATTCCGATGCAAATTCTGTGTTTCATCATCAAGAAGAAGGTCAGAGAGATGCAGTAAACCTGAAGTGAAGCATCGGAATCTATAACTGGTGTCACAGAAAAGGTTCAAAACGTAGACAGTAAAAAAAGTCTGTCGTCTTGTACTTAAGTCGACATTGTGCCTTTTGTATTTAATTCCGATGAAATTTCTGTGTTTCATCGTCGATAAGAATGTCCAAGGGATACAGTAAACCTGAAGTGAAGCATCGGAATCTATAACTAGTGTCACAGGAATTGTTCAAAACATAGACAGTAGGAAGAGTCAGTCTTCTTGTACTTAAGTCATCGTTGTGCCTTTTCTATTTAATTCCGATGCAATGTATGTGCTTCATCGTCAATAAGAAGGTCCAAGGGGTACAGTAAACAATAGTGAAGCATCGGAATCTAAAACTGGTCTCACAGGAAATGTTCACTACATATTCAGTAAGAAGAGTCAGTCTTCTTGTACATAAGTCGGCATTGTGCCTTTTGAATTTAATTCCGATGCAATTTCTGTGTTTCATCGTCAATAAGAAGGTCCAAGGGATACAGTAAACCAGAAGTGAAACATCGGAATCTATAACTAGTGTCACAAGGATGGTTCAAAACATAGACAGTAAGAAGAGTCAGTCTTCTTGTACTTAAGTCGGCATTGTGCCTTTTGTATTCAATTTCGACGCAATTTCTGTGTTTAATCGTCAGTAAGAAGGTCCAAGGTATACAGTAAACACATAGTGAAGCATCGGAATCTAAAACTGGTCTCACAGGAAATGTTCAAATCATAGTAAGTAAGAAGAGTCTGTCTACTTGTACTTAAGTCGGCATTGTGCATTTTGAATTTTATTCCGATGCAATTTCTGTGTTTCATCATCAATAAGAAGGTCAGAGGGATACAGTAAACCTGAAGTGAAGCAACGGAATCTATAACTAGTGTCACAGGAATGGTTCAAACATAGACAGTAGGAAGAGTCAGTCTTCTTGTACTTATGTCGGCATTGTGCCTCTTGCATTTAATTCCGATGCAATTTCTGTGTTTCATCGTCGATAGGAAGGTGCAAGGGATACAGTAAACCTGAATTGAAACATCGGATCCTACAACTAGTGTCACAGGAATTGTTCAATACATAGACAGTAAGAAGAGTCAGTCTTCTTGTACTTAAGTCGGATTTGTGCCTTTTGTATTTCATTCCGATGCAATTTCTGTGTTTCATCGTCAATAAGAAGGTCAAAGTGATACAGTAAACCTGCAGTGAAGCATCTGAAACTATAACTAGTGTCACCGGAATGGATCAAAACATAGACAGTAAGAAGAGTCGGTCTTCTTGTACTTAAGTTGGCATTGTGCCTTTTGTATTTAATTTCGATGCAATTTCTGTGTTTCATCGTCAGTAAGAAGGTCCAAGGGATACAGTAAACACATAGTGAAGCATCGGAATCTAAAACTGGTCTCACAGGATATGTTCAAATCATAGTAAGTAAGAAGAGTCTGTCTACTTGTACTTAAGTCGGCATTGTGCATTTTGTATTTAATTCCGATGCAATTTCTGTGTTTCATCGTCAACAAGAAGGTCAGAGGGAATCAGTAAACCTGAAGTGAAGCATCGGAATCTATAACTAGTGACACAGGAATGGTTCAAAACATACTCAGCAAGCAGAGTCAGTCTTCTTGTACTTAAGTGGGCATTGTGCCTTTTGTATTTAATTCCGATGCCGTTTCTGTGTTTCGTCGTCAATACGAAGGTCAGAGGGAGTCAATAAACCTTAAGTGAAGCATCGGAATCTACAACTAGTGTCACAGGAATGGTTCAAAACATACACAGCAAGAAGAGTCAGTCTTCTTGTACTGAAGTCGGCATTGTGCTTTTTGTATTTAATTCCGATGCAATTTGTGTGTTTCATCGTCAATAAGAAGGTCCAAGGGATACAGTAAACCTGAAGTGATGCATCGGAATCTATAACTAGTGTCACAGGAATGGTTCATAACATAGACAGTAGGAAGTGTCAGTTTTCTTGTACTTAAGTCGGCATTGTGCCTTTTGTATTTAATTCCGATGCAATTTCTGTGTTTCATCGTCAATAAGAAGGTCCAAGGGATACAGTAAACCAGAAGTGAAACATCGGAATCTATAAGTAGTGTCACAAGAATGGTTCAAAACATAGACAGTAAGAAGAGTCAGTCTTCTTGTACTTAAGTCGGCATTGTGCCTTTTGTATTTAATTTCGATGCAATTTCTGTGTTTCATCGTCAATAAGAAGGTCCAAGGGATACAGTAAACACATAGTGAAGCATCGGAATCTAAAACTGGTCTCACAGGAAATATTCAAATCATAGAAAGTAAGAAGAGTCAGTCTTCTTTTACTTCAGTCGGCATTGTGCCTTTTCAATGTACTTCTGATGCAATTTCTGTGTTTCGTCGTCAAAAAGAAGGTCCAAGGTATACAGTGAACCTGAAGTGAAGCACCGGAATCTAAAACCGGTATCTCAGGAAAGGTGCAAAACATAGAGAGTAAGAAGGGCCAGTCATCTTGTATTTGAGTCGGCATTGTGCCTTTTGTATATAATTCCGATGCAGTTTCTGTGTTTTATAGTCAATAAGAAGGTCAGAGGGAATCATTAAACCTGAAGTGAAGCATCGGAATCTATAACTAGTGTCACAGGAATGGTTAAAACATAGACAGTAGGAAGAGTCTGTCTTCTGGTACTTAATTCGGCATTGTGCCTTTTCTATTTATTTCCGATGCAATGTATGTGTTTCATCGTCAATAAGAAGGTCCAAGGGAGACAGTAAACATATATTGAAGCATCGGAATCTAAAACTGGTCTCACAGGAATTGTTCACAACATAGTCAGTAAGAAGAGTCAGTCTACTTGTACTTAAGTCGGCATTGTGCCTTTTGTATTTGATTCCGATGCAATTTCTGTGTTTCATCGTCAATGAGAAGGTCCAAGTGATACAGTAAACCTGAAGTGAAGCATCGGAAACTGTAACTAGTGTCACCGGAATGGTTCAAAACGTAGACAGTAAGAAGTGTCAGTCTTCTTGTACTTAAGTCGGCATTGTGCCTTTTGTATTTAATTCCGATGCAATTTCTGTGTTTCACCGTAAATAAGAAGGTCAGGGGGATACATTAAACCTGAAGTGAAGCATCGCAATCTATAACTAGTGTCACAGGAATGGTTCTAAACATAGACAGTAAGTAGGGTCAGTCTTCTTGTACTTAAGTCGGCATTGTGCCTTTTGTATTTAATTGCGATGCAATTTCTGTGTTTCATCGTCAATAAGAAGGTCCAAGGGATGCAATAAACATATAGTGAAGCATCGGAATCTAAAACTGGTCTCACAGGAAATGCACACAACTTAGTCAGAAAGAAGAGACAGTCTTCTTGTACTTAAGTCGGCGTTGTGCCTTTTGTATTTAATTCCAATGCAATTTCTGTGTTTCATCGTCAATAAGAAGGTCAGAGGGATACAGTAAACCTGAAGTGAAGCATCGGAATGTCACAAGAATGGTTCAAAACATAGACAGTAGGAAGAGTCAGTCTTCTTGTACTTGAATCGGCATTGTGTCTTTTGTATTTAATTCCGATGCAATTTCTGTGTTTCATCGTCAATAAGAAGGTCAGAGGGAACCACTAAACCTGAAGTGAGGCATCGGAATCTATAACTAGTGTCACAGGAATGGTTAAAACATAGACAGTAGGAAGAGTCAGTCTTCTTGTACGTAAGTCGGCATTGTGCCTTTTCTATTTAATTCCGATGCAATGTATGTGTTTCATCGTCAATAAGAAGGTCCAAGGGATACAGTAAACATATAGTGAGGCATCGGAATCTAAAACTGGTCTCACAGGAAATGTTCACAACATAGTCAGTAAGAAGAGTCAGTCTTCTTGTACTTAAGTCGGCATCGTGCATTTTGTATTTAATTCCGATGCAGTTTCTGTGTTTCGTCGTCAATACGAAGGTCAGAGGGAGACAGTAAATCTTAAGTGAAGCATCGGAATCTATAACTAGTGTCATAGGAATGGTTCAAAACATACTCAGCAAGAAGAGTCAGTCTTCTTGTACTTAAGTCGGCATTGTGCCTTTTGTATTTAATTCCGATGCAATTTGTGTGTTTCATCGTAAATAAGAAGGTCCAAGGGATACTGTAAACCTGAAGTGATGCATCGGAATCTATAACTAGTGTCACAGGAATTGTTCATAACATAGACAGTAGGAAGTGTCAGTCTCCTTGTACTTAAGTCGGCATTGTGCCTTTTGTATTTAATTCCGATGCAGTTTCTGTGTTTCGTCGTCAATACGAAGGTCATAGGGAGACAGTAAACCTTAAGTGAAGCATCGGAATCTATAACTAGTGTCACAGGAATGGTTCAAAAAATAGACAGTAAGATGAGTCAGTCTTCTTGTACGTATGTCGGCATTGTGCCTTTTCTATTTATTTCCGATGCAAATTCTGAGTTTCATCATCAAGAAGAAGGTCAGAGAGATGCAGTAAACCTGAAGTGAAGCATCGGAATCTATAACTGGTGTCACAGAAAAGGTTCAAAACGTAGACAGTAAAAAAAGTCAGTCGTCTTGTACTTAAGTCGTTATTGTGCCTTTTGTATTTAATTCCGATGCAATTTCTGTGTTTCATCGTCAATAAGAAGGTCTGAGGGATACAGTAAACCTGAAGTGAAGCATCGGAATCTATAACTAGTGTCACAGGAATGGTGCAAAGCATAGACAGTAGGAAGAGTCTGTCGTCTTGTACTTAAGTCGACATTGTGCCTTTTGTATTTAATTCCGATGCAATTTCTGTGTTTCATCGTCGATAAGAAGGTCCAAGGGATACAGTAAACCTGAAGTGAAGCATCGGAATCTATAACTAGTGTCACAGGAATTGTTCAAAACATAGACAGTAAGAAGAGTCAGTCTTCTTGTACTTAAGTCGGATTTGTGCCTTTTGTATTTAATTCCGATGCAATTTCTGTGTTTCATCGTCAATAAGAAGGTCCAAGTGATACAGTAAACCTGAATTGAAGCATCGGAAACTGTAACTAGTGTCACCGGAATGGTTCAAAACGTAGACAGCAAGAAGTGTCAGTCTTCAAGTACTTAAGTCGGCATTGTGCCTTTTGTATTTAATTTCGATGCAATTTCTGTGTTTCATCGTCAATAAGAAGGTCCAAGGGATACAGTAAACACATAGTGAAGCATCGGAATCTATAACTGGTCTCACAGGAAATGTTCAAATCATAGTAAGTAAGAAGAGTCAGTCTTCTTTTACTTAAGTCGGCATTGTGCCTTTTCAATGTACTTTTGATGCAATTTCTGTGTTTCGTCGTCAAAAAGAAGGTCCAAGGGATACAGTAATCCCGAAGTGAAGCATCGGAATATAAAACCGGTATCTCAGGAAAGGTGCAAAACATAGAGAGTAAGAAGAGCCAGTCATCTTGTATTTGAGTCGGCATTGTGCCTTTTGTATATAATTCCGATGCAGTTTCTGTGTTTTATCGTCAATAAGAAGGTCAGAGGGAATCATTAAACCTGAAGTGAAGAATCGGAATCTATAACTAGTGTCACAGGAATGGTTAAAACATAGACAGTAGGAAGAGTCTGTCTTCTGGTACTTAAGTCGGCATTGTGCCTTTTCTATTTATTTCCTATGCAATGTATGTGTTTCATCGTCAATAAGAAGGTCCAAGGGAGACAGTAAACATATATTGAAGCATCGCAATCTAAAACTGGTCTCACAGGAAATGTTCACAACATAGTCAGTAAGAAGAGTCAGTCTACTTGTACTTAAGTCGGCATTGTGCTTTTTGTATTTAATTCCGATGCATTTTCTGTGTTTCATCATCAATAAGAAGGACAGAGGGATACAGTATACCTGAAGTCAAGCAACGGAATCTATAACTAGTGTCACAGGAATGGTTCAAACATAGACAGTAGGAAGAGTCAGTCTTCTTGTACTTAAGTCGGCATTGTGCCTCTTGTCTTTAATTCCGATGCAATTTCTGTGTTTCATCGTCGATAAGAAGGTCCAAGGGATACAGTAAACCTGAAGTGAAGCATCGGAATCTATAACTAGTGTCATAGGAATTGTTCAAAACATAGACAGTAAGAAGAGTCAGTCTTCTTGTACTTAAGTCGGATTTGTGCCTTTTGTATTTAATTCCGATGCAATTTCTGTGTTTCATCGTCAATAAGAAGGTCAAAGTGATACAGTAAACCTGAAGTGAAGCATCTGAAACTATAACTAGTGTCACCGGATGGTTCAAAACATAGACAGTAAGAAGAGTCGGTCTGCTTGTACTTAAGTCGGCATTGTGCCTTTTGTATTTGATTCCGATGCAATTTCTGTGTTTCATCGTCAATGAGAAGGTCCAAGTGATACAGTAAACCTGAAGTGAAGCATCGGAATGTCACAAGAATGGTTCAAAACATAGACAGTAGGAAGAGACAGTCTTCTTGTACTTGAATCGGCATTGTGTGTTTTGTATTTAATTCCCATGCAATTTCTTTGTTTCATCGTCAATAAGAAGGTCAGAGGGAATCACTAAACCTGAAGTGAGGCATCGGAATCTATAACTAGTGTCACAGGAATGGTTAAAACATAGTCAGTAGGAAGAGTCAGTCTTCTTGTACATAAGTCGTTATTGTGCCTTTTCTATTTAATTCCGATGCAATGTATGTGTTTCATCGTCGATAAGAAGGTCCAAGGGATACAGTAAACATATAGTGAGGCATCGGAATCTAAAACTGGTCTCACAGGAAATGTTCACAACATAGTCAGTAAGAAGAGTCAGTCTTCTTGTACTTAAGTCGGCATTGTGCATTTTGTATTTAATTCCGATGCAGTTTCTGTGTTTCGTCGTCAATACGAAGGTCAGAGGGAGACAGTAAACCTTAAGTGAAGCATCGGAACTATAACTAGTGTCACAGGAATGGTTCAAAACATACTCAGCAAGAAGAGTCAGTCTTCTTGTACTTAAGTCGGCATTGTGCCTTTTGTATTTAATTCCGATGCAATTTGTGTGTTTCATCGTCAATAAGAAGGTCCAAGGGATACTGTAAACCTGAAGTGATGCATCGGAATCTATAACTAGTGTCACAGGAATGGTTCATAACATAGACAGTAGGAAGTGTCAGTCTTCTTGTACTTAAGTCGGCATTGTGCATTTTGTATTTAATTCCGATGCAGTTTCTGTGTTTCGTCGTCAATACGAAGGTCAGAGGGAGACAGTAAACCTTAAGTGAAGCATCGGAACTATAACTAGTGTCACAGGAATGGTTCAAAACATACTCAGCAAGAAGAGTCAGTCTTCTTGTACTTAAGTCGGCGTTGTGCCTTTTGTATTTAATTTCGATGCAGTTTCTGTGTTTCGTCGTCAATACGAAGGTCATAGGGAGACAGTAAACCATAAGTGAAGCATCGGAATCTATAACTAGTGTCACAGGAATGGTTCAAAAAATAGACAGTAAGATGAGTCAGTCTTCTTGTACGTATGTCGGCATTGTGCCTTTTCTATTTAATTCCGATGCAAATTCTGTGTTTCATCATCAAGAAGAAGGTCAGAGAGATGCAGTAAACCTGAAGTGAAGCATCGGAATCTATAACTGGTGTCACAGAAGAGGTTCAAAACGTAGACAGTAAAAAAAGTCAGTCGTCTTGTACTTAAGTCGTTATTGTGCCTTTTGTATTTAATTCCGATGCAATTTCTGTGTTTCATCGTCAATAAGAGGGTCTGAGGGATACAGTAAACCTGAAGTGAAGCATCGGAATCTATAACTAGTGTCACAGGAATGGTGCAAAGCATAGACAGTAGGAAGAGTCTGTCGTCTTGTACATAAGTCGACAGGTCGAAGGTATACAGTAAACCTGAAGTGAAGCATCGGAATCTATAACTAGTGTCACAGGAATGGTTAAAACATAGACAGTAGGAAGAGTCAGTCTTCTTGTACGTAAGTCGGCATTGTGCCTTTTCTATTTAATTCCGATGCAGTGTATGTGTTTCATCGTCAATAAGAAGGTCCAAGGGATACAGTAAACATATAGTGAAGCATCGGAATCTAAAACTGGTCTCACAGGAAATGTTCACAACATAGTCAGTAAGAAGAGTCAGTCTTCTTGTACTTAAGTCGGCATTGTGCATTTTGTATTTAATTCCGATGCAGTTTCTGTGTTTCGTCGTCAATACGAAGGTCAGAGGGAGACAGTAAACCTTAAGTGAACATCGGAATCTATAACTAGTGTCACAGGAATGGTTCAAAACATACTCAGCAAGAAGAGTCAGTCTTCTTGTACTTAAGTCGGCATTGTGCCTTTTGTATTTAATTCCGATGCAATTTGTGTGTTTCATCGTCAATAAGAAGGTCCAAGGGATACAGTAAACCTGAAGTGATGCATCGGAATCTATCACTAGAGTCACAGGAATGGTTCATAACATAGACAGTAGGAAGTGTCAGTCTTCTTGTACTTAAGTCGGCATTGTGCCTTTAGTATTTGATTCCGATGCAATTTCTGTGTTTCATCGTCAATAAGAAGGTCCAAGTGATACAGTAAACCTGAAGTGATGCATCGGAATCTGTAACTAGTGTCACCGGAATGGTTCAAAACGTAGACAGTAAGAAGTGTCAGTCTTCTTGTACTTAAGTCGGATTTGTGCCTTTTGTATTTAATTCCGATGCAATTTCTGTGTTTCATCGTCAATAAGAAGGTCAAAGTGATACAGTAAACATGAAGTGAAGCATCTGAAACTATAACTAGTGTCACCGGAATGGTTCAAAACATAGACAGTAAGAAGAGTCGGTCTGCTTGTACTTAAGTCGGCATTGTGCCTTTTGTATTTGATTCCGATGCAATTTCTGTGTTTCATCGTCAATAAGAAGGTCCAAGTGATACAGTAAACCTGAAGTGAAGCATCGGAAACTGTAACTAGTGTCACCGGAATGGTTCAAAACGTAGACAGTAAGAAGTGTCAGTCTTCTTGTACTTAAGTCGGCATTGTGCCTTTTGTATTTAATTGCGATGCAATTTCTGTGTTTCATCGTCAATAAGAAGGTCAGAGGGATACAGTAAACCTGAAGTGAAGCATCGGAATGTCACAAGAATGGTTCAAAACATAGACAGTAGGAAGAGTCAGTCTTCTTGTACTTGAATCCGCATTGTGTCTTTTGTATTTAATTCCGATGCAATTTCTGTGTTTCATCGTCAATGAGAAGGTCAGAGGGAATCACTAAACCTGAAGTGAGGCATCGGAATCTATAACTAGTGTCACAGGAATGGTTAAAACATAGACGGTAGGAAGAGTCAGTCTTCTTGTACGTAAGTCGGCATTGTGACTTTTCTATTTAATTCCGATGCAATGTATGTGTTTCATCGTCAATAAGAAGGTCCAAGGGATACAGTAAACATATAGTGAAGCATCGGAATCTAAAACTGGTCTCACAGGAAATGTTCACAACATAGTCAGTAAGAAGAGTCAGTCTTCTTGTACTTAAGTCGGCGTTGTGCATTTTGTATTTAATTCCGAAGCAGTTTCTGTGTTTCGTCGTCAATACGATGGTCATAGGGAGACAGTAAACCTTAAGTGAAGCATCGGAATCTATAACTAGTGTCACAGGAATGGTTCAAAAAATAGACAGTAAGATGAGTCAGTCTTCTTGTACGTAAGTCGGCATTGTGCCTTTCCTATTTAATTCCGATGCAAATTCTGTGTTTCATCATCAAGAAGAAGGTCAGAGAGATGCAGTAAACCTGAAGTGAAGCATCGGAATCTATAACTGGTGTCACAGAAAAGGTTCAAAACGTAGACAGTAAAAAAAGTCTGTCGTCTTGTACTTAAGTCGACATTGTGCCTTTTGTATTTAATTCCGATGCAATTTCTGTGTTTCATCGTCAATAAGAAGGTCTGAGGGATACAGTAAACCTGAAGTGAAGCATCGGAATCTATAACTAGTGTCACAGGAATGGTGCAAAGCATAGACAGTAGGAAGAGTCAGTTTTCTTGTACTTAAGTCGGCATTGTGCCTTTTCTATTTAATTCCGATGCAGTTTCTGTGTTTCGTCGTCAATACGAGGGTCAGAGGGATAGACTAAACCTTAATTGAAGCATCGGAATCTATAACTAATGTCACAGGAATGGTTCAAAACATACACAGCAAGAGGAGTCAGTCTTCTTGTACTTAAGTCGGCATTGTGAATTTTGTATTTAATTCCGATGCAATTTGTGTGTTTCATCGTCAATAAGAAGGTCCAAGGGATACAGTAAACCTGAAGTGATGCATCGGAATCTATAACTAGTGTCACAGGAATGGTTCAAACATAGTCAGTAAGAAGAGTCAGTCTTCTTGTACTTAAGTCGGCATTGTGCATTTTGTATTTAATTCCGATGCAGTTTCTGTGTTTCGTCGTCAATACGAAGGTCAGAGGGAGACAGTAAACCTTAAGTGAACATCGGAATCTATAACTAGTGTCACAGGAATGGTTCAAAACATACTCAGCAAGAAGAGTCAGTCTTCTTGTACTTAAGTCGGCATTGTGCCTTTTGTATTTAATTCCGATGCAATTTGTGTGTTTCATCGTCAATAAGAAGGTCCAAGGGATACAGTAAACCTGAAGTGATGCATCGGAATCTATCACTAGAGTCACAGGAATGGTTCATAACATAGACAGTAGGAAGTGTCAGTCTTCTTGTACTTAAGTCGGCATTGTGCCTTTAGTATTTGATTCCGATGCAATTTCTGTGTTTCATCGTCAATAAGAAGGTCCAAGTGATACAGTAAACCTGAAGTGATGCATCGGAATCTGTAACTAGTGTCACCGGAATGGTTCAAAACGTAGACAGTAAGAAGTGTCAGTCTTCTTGTACTTAAGTCGGATTTGTGCCTTTTGTATTTAATTCCGATGCAATTTCTGTGTTTCATCGTCAATAAGAAGGTCAAAGTGATACAGTAAACCTGAAGTGAAGCATCTGAAACTATAACTAGTGTCACCGGAATGGTTCAAAACATAGACAGTAAGAAGAGTCGGTCTGCTTGTACTTAAGTCGGCATTGTGCCTTTTGTATTTGATTCCGATGCAATTTCTGTGTTTCATCGTCAATAAGAAGGTCCAAGTGATACAGTAAACCTGAAGTGAAGCATCGGAAACTGTAACTAGTGTCACCGGAATGGTTCAAAACGTAGACAGTAAGAAGTGTCAGTCTTCTTGTACTTAAGTCGGCATTGTGCCTTTTGTATTTAATTGCGATGCAATTTCTGTGTTTCATCGTCAATAAGAAGGTCAGAGGGATACAGTAAACCTGAAGTGAAGCATCGGAATGTCACAAGAATGGTTCAAAACATAGACAGTAGGAAGAGTCAGTCTTCTTGTACTTGAATCCGCATTGTGTCTTTTGTATTTAATTCCGATGCAATTTCTGTGTTTCATCGTCAATGAGAAGGTCAGAGGGAATCACTAAACCTGAAGTGAGGCATCGGAATCTATAACTAGTGTCACAGGAATGGTTAAAACATAGACGGTAGGAAGAGTCAGTCTTCTTGTACGTAAGTCGGCATTGTGACTTTTCTATTTAATTCCGATGCAATGTATGTGTTTCATCGTCAATAAGAAGGTCCAAGGGATACAGTAAACATATAGTGAAGCATCGGAATCTAAAACTGGTCTCACAGGAAATGTTCACAACATAGTCAGTAAGAAGAGTCAGTCTTCTTGTACTTAAGTCGGCGTTGTGCATTTTGTATTTAATTCCGAAGCAGTTTCTGTGTTTCGTCGTCAATACGATGGTCATAGGGAGACAGTAAACCTTAAGTGAAGCATCGGAATCTATAACTAGTGTCACAGGAATGGTTCAAAAAATAGACAGTAAGATGAGTCAGTCTTCTTGTACGTAAGTCGGCATTGTGCCTTTCCTATTTAATTCCGATGCAAATTCTGTGTTTCATCATCAAGAAGAAGGTCAGAGAGATGCAGTAAACCTGAAGTGAAGCATCGGAATCTATAACTGGTGTCACAGAAAAGGTTCAAAACGTAGACAGTAAAAAAAGTCTGTCGTCTTGTACTTAAGTCGACATTGTGCCTTTTGTATTTAATTCCGATGCAATTTCTGTGTTTCATCGTCAATAAGAAGGTCTGAGGGATACAGTAAACCTGAAGTGAAGCATCGGAATCTATAACTAGTGTCACAGGAATGGTGCAAAGCATAGACAGTAGGAAGAGTCAGTTTTCTTGTACTTAAGTCGGCATTGTGCCTTTTCTATTTAATTCCGATGCAGTTTCTGTGTTTCGTCGTCAATACGAGGGTCAGAGGGATAGACTAAACCTTAATTGAAGCATCGGAATCTATAACTAATGTCACAGGAATGGTTCAAAACATACACAGCAAGAGGAGTCAGTCTTCTTGTACTTAAGTCGGCATTGTGAATTTTGTATTTAATTCCGATGCAATTTGTGTGTTTCATCGTCAATAAGAAGGTCCAAGGGATACAGTAAACCTGAAGTGATGCATCGGAATCTATAACTAGTGTCACAGGAATGGTTCAAACATAGACAGTAGGAAGTGTCAGTCTTCTTGTACTTAATTCGGCATTGTGCCATTTGTATTTAATTCCGATGCAATTTCTGTGTTTCATCGTCAATAAGAAGGTCCAAGGGATACAGTAAACCTGAAATGAAGCATCGGAATCTATAACTAGTGTCACAGGAATGGTTCAAAACATAGACAGTAAGAAGAGTCATTCTTCTTGTACTTAAGTCGGCATTGTGCCTTTTGTATTTAATTTCGAAGCAATTTCTGTGTTTCATCGTCAATAAGAAGGTCCAAGGGATACAGTAAACACATAGTGAAGCATCGGAATCTAAAACTGGTCTCACAGGAAATGTTCGAATCATAGTAAGTAAGAAGAGTCAGTCTTCTTTTACTTAAATCGGCATTGTGCCTTTTCTATGCACTTTTGATGCAATTTCTGTGTTTCGTCGTCAATAAGAAGGTCCAAGTGATACAGTTAACCTGAAGTGAAGCACCGGAATCTAAAACCGGTCTCTCAGGAAAGGTGCCAAACATAGAGAGTAAGAAGAGCCAGTCATCTTGTATTTGCGTCGGCATTGTACATTTTGTATATAATTCCGATGCAGTGTCTGTGTTTCATCGTCAATAAGAAGGTCAGAGGGAATCAGTAAACCTGAAGTGAAGCATCGGAATCAATAACTAGTGTCACAGGAATGGTTAAAACATAGACAGTAGGAAGAGTCTGTCTTCTGGTACTTAAGTCGGCATTGTGCCTTTTCTATTTATTTCCGATGCAATGTATGTGTTTCATCGTCAATAAGAAGGTCCTAGGGAGACAGTAAACATATAGTGAAGCATCGGAATCTAAAACTGGTCTCACAGGAAATGTTCACAACATAGTCAGTAAGAAGAGTCAGTCTACTTGTACTTAAGTCGGCATTGTGCATTTTGTATTTAATTCCGATGCAATTTCTGTGTTTCATCATCAATAAGAAGGTCAGAGGGATACAGTAAACCTGAAGTGAAGCAACGGAATCTATAACTAGTGTCACAGGAATGGTTCAAACATAGACAGTAGGAAGAGTCAGTCTTCTTGTACTTAAGTCGGCATTGTGCCTTTTCTATTTAATTCCGATACAATTTCTGTGTTTCGTCGTCAATAAGAAGGTCAAAAGGATACAGTAAACCTAAAATGAAGCATCGGAATCTATAACTAGTGTCACAGGAATGGTTCAAAACATAGACAGTAAGAAGAGGCAGTCTTCTTGTACATATGTCTGCATTGTGCCTCTTGTATTTAATTCCGATTCAATCTCTGTGTTTCATCGTCGATAAGCAGGTCCAAGGGATACAATAAACCTGAAGTGAAGCATCGGAATCTATAAGTAGTGTCACAGGAATTGTTCAAAACATGGACAGTAAGAAGAGTCAGTCTTCTTGTACTTAAGTCGGATTTGAGCTTTTGTATTTAATTCCGATGCAATTTCTGTGTTTCATCGTCAATAAGAAGGTCAAAGTGATACAGTAAACCTGAAGTGAAGCATCTGAAACTATAACTAGTGTCACCGGAATGGTTCAAAACATAGACAGTAAGAAGAGTCGGTCTTCTTGTACTTAAGTCGGCATTGTGCTTTTTGTATTTGATTCCGATGCAATTTCTGTGTTTCATCGTCAATACGAAGGTCCAAGTGATACAGTAAACCTGAAGTGAAGCATCGGAAACTATAACTAGTGTCACCGGAATGGTTCGAAACATAGACAGTAAGATGTGTCAGTCTTCTTGTACTGAAGTCGGCATTGTGCCTTTTGTATTTAATTCCGATGCAATTTCTGTGTTTCACCGTAAACAAGAAGGTCAGTGGGATACAGTAAACCTGAAGTGAAGCATCGCAATCTATAACTAGTGTCACAGGAATGGTTCAAATCATAGACAGTAAGAAGAGTCATTCTTCTTGTACTTAAGTCGGAATTGTGCATTTTGTGTTTAATTTCGATGCAATTTCTGTGTTTCATCGTCAATAAGAAGGTCCTAGGGATACACTAAACACATAGTGAAGCATCGGAATCTAAAAGTGGTCTCACAGGAAATGTTCAAATCATAGTAAGTAAGAAGAGTCAGTCTTCTTGTACTTAAGTCGGCATTGTGCCTTTCCTATATAATTTTGATGCAATTTCTGTGTTTCGTCGTCAATAAGAAGGTCCAAGAGATACAGTAAACTTGAAGTGAAGCACCGGAATCTAAAACCGGTTTCTCAGGAAAGGTTCAAAACATAGAGAGTAAGAAGAGCCGGTCATCTTGTATTTGAGTCGGCACTGTGCCTTTTGTATTTAATTCCGATGCAGTGTCTGTGTTTCATCGTCAATAAGAAGGTCAGAGGGAATCAGTAAACCTGAAGTGAAGCATCGGAATCCATAACTAGTGTCACAGGAGTGGATACAACATAGACAGAAGGATGAGTCAGTCTTCTTGTACTTAAGTCGGCAATGTGCCTTTTCAATTTAATTGCGATGCAATGTATGTGTTTCATCGTCTATAAGAAGGTCCAAGGGATACAGTAAACATATAGTGAAGCATCGGAATCTAAAACTGGTCTCACAGGAAAGGATCAAAGCATAGAGAGTAAGAAGAGCCAGTCATCTTGTATTTGAGTCGGCATTGTGCCTTTTGTATTTAATTCCGATGCAATTTCTAAGTTTCATCGCCAATAAGAAGGTCAGAGGGATACAGTAAGCCTGAAGTGATGCATCGGAATCTATAACTAGTGTCACAGGAATGGTTAAATCATGGACAGTAAGATGAGTCAGTCTTCTTGTACTTAAGTCGGCATTGTGCCTTTTGTATTTAATTCCGATGCAAGTTCTGTGTTTCATCGTCAATAAGAAGGTCCAAGTGATACAGTAAACCTAAAGTGAAGCATCGGAATCTATAACTAGTGTCACAGGAGTGGTTCAAAACATAGACAGTAAGAAGAGTCAGTCTTCTTGTACTTAAGTCGGCATTGTGCCTTTCCTATTTAATTATGGTGCACTTTCTGTGTTTCGTCGTCGATAAGAAGGTCCAAGGGATACAGTAAACCTGAAGTGATGCATCGGAATCTATAACTAGCGTCACAGGAATGGTTCAAAACATTGACAGTAATAAGAGTCAGTCCTCTTGTACTTAAGTCGGCATTGTGGCTTTTGTATTTAATTCCGATGCAATTTCTGTGTTTCATCGTCAATAAGAAGGTCAGAGGGATACAGTAAATCTGAAAAGAAGCATCGGAATGTATAACTAGTGTAACAGGAATGGTTCAAAACATAGACAGTAGTAAGAGTCAGTCTTCTTGTACTTAAGTCGGCATTGTGCCTTTTGTATATAATTCCGATGCAGTTTCTGTGTTTCATCGTCAATAAGAAGGTCAGAGGGAATCAGTAAACCTGAAGTGAAGCATCGGAATCAATAACTAGTGTCACAGGAATGGTTAAAACATAGACAGTAGGATGAGTCTGTCTTCTGGTACTTAAGTCGGCATTGTGCCTTTTCTATTTATTTCCAATGCAATGTATGTGTTTCATCGTCAATAAGAAGGTCCTAGGGAGACAGTAAACATATAGTGAAGCATCGGAATCTAAAACTGGTCTCTCAGGAAATGTTCACAACATAGTCAGTAAGAAGAGTCAGTCTACTTGTACTTAAGTCGGCATTGTGCATTTTGTATTTAATTCCGATGCAATTTCTGTGTTTCATCATCAATAAGAAGGTCAGAGGGATACAGTAAACCTGAAGTGAAGCAACGGAATCTATAACTAGTGTCACAGGAATGGTTCAAACATAGACAGTAGGAAGAGTCAGTCTTCTTGTACTTAAGTCGGCAATGTGCCTTTTCTATTTAATTCCGATGCAATTTCTGTGTTTCGTCGTCAATAAGAAGGTCAAAAGGATACAGTAAACCTAAAATGAAGCATCGGAATCTATAACTAGTGTCACAGGAATAGTTCAAAACATAGACAGTAAGAAGAGTCAGTCTTCTTGTACATATGTCTGCATTGTGCCTCTTGTATTTAATTCCGATTCAATCTCTGTGTTTCATCGTCGATAAGCAGGTCCAAGGGATACAATAAACCTGAAGTGAAGCATCGGAATCTATAACTAGTGTCACAGGAATTGTTCAAAACATAGACAGTAAGAAGAGTCAGTCTTCTTGTACTTAAGTCGGATTTGAGTTTTTGTATTTAATTCCGATGCAATTTCTGTGTTTCATCGTCAATAAGAAGGTCAAAGTGATACAGTAAACCTGAAGTGAAGCATCTGAAACTATAACTAGTGTCACCGGAATGGTTCAAAACATAGACAGTAAGAAGAGTCGGTCTTCTTGTACTTAAGTCGGCATTGTGCTTTTTGTATTTGATTCCGATGCAATTTCTGTGTTTCATCGTCAATACGAAGATCCAAGTGATACAGTAAACCTGAAGTGAACCATCGCAATCTATAACTAGTGTCACAGGAATGGTTCTAAACATAGACAGTAAGTAGAGTCAGTCTTCTTGTACTTAAGTCGGCATTGTGCCTTTTGTATTTAATTGCGATGCAATTTCTGTGTTTAATCGTCAATAAGAAGGTCCAAGGGATACAATAAACATATAGTGAAGCATCGGAATCTAAACCTGGTCTCACAGGAAATGCACACAACTTAGTCAGAAAGAAGAGACAGTCTTCTTGTACTTAAGTCGGCGTTGTGCCTTTTGTATTTAATTCCGATGCAATTTCGTGTGTCTCATCGTCAATAAGAAGGTCAGGGGGATACAGTAAACCTGAAGTGAAGCATCGGAATGTCTCAAGAATGGTTCAAAACATAGACAGTAGGAAGAGTCAGTCTTCTTGTACTTGAATCGGCAATGTGTCTTTTGTATTTAATTCCGATGCAATTTCTGTGTTTCATCGTCAATAAGAAGGTCAGAGGGAATCACTAAACCTGAAGTGAAGCATCGGAATCTATAACTAGTGTCACAGGAATGGTTAAAACATAGACAGTAGGAAGAGTCAGTCTTCTTGTACTTAAGTCGGCATTGTGCCTTTTCTATTTAATTCCGATGCAATGTATGTGTTTCATCGTCACTAAGAAGGTCCAAGGGATACAGTAAACATATAGTGAAGCATCGGAATCTAAAACTGGTCTCACAGGAAATGTTCACAACATAGTCTGTATGAAGAGACAGTCTTCTTGTACTTAAGTCGGCATTGTGCATTTTGTATTTAATTCCGATGCTGTTTCTGTATTTCGTCGTCAATACGAAGGTCAGAGGGAGACAGTAAACCTTAAGTGAAGCATCGGAATCTGTAACTAATGTTACAGGAATGGTTCAAAACATACTCAGCAAGAAGAGTCTGTCCTCTTGTACTTAAGTCGGCATTGTGCCTTTTGTATTTAATTCCGATGCAATTTGTGTGTTTCATCGTCAATAAGAAGGTCCAAGGGATACAGTAAACCTCAAGTGATGAATCGGAATCTATAACTAGTGTCACAGGAATGGTTCATAACATAGACAGTAGGAAGTGTCAGTCTTCTTGTACTTAAGTCGGCATTGTGCCTTTTGTATTTATCTCCGATGCAGTTTCTGTGTTTCGCCGTCAATACGAAGGTCAGGGGGAGACAGTAAACCCTAAGTGAAGCATCGGAATCTATAACTAGTGTCACAGGAATGGTTCAAAAATTAGACAGTAAGATGAGTCAGTCTTCTTGTACTTAAGTCTTCATTGTGCCTTTTGTATTTAATTCCGATGCAATTTCTGTGTTTCATCGTCAATAAGAAGGTCAGAGGGATACAGTAAATCTGAAAAGAAGCATCGGAATGTATAACTAGTGTAACAGGAATGGTTCAAAACATAGACAGTAGTAAGAGTCAGTCTTTTTGTACTTGAGTCGGCATTGTGCCTTTTGTATTTAATTCCGATGCAATTTCTGTGTTTCATAGTCAATAAGAAGGTCCAAGTGATACAGTAAATCTGAAGTGAAGCATCGGAATCTAAAACTGGTCTCACAGGAAATGTTCACAACATAGTCAGAAGAAGAGGCAGTCTTCTTGTACCTAAGTCAGCATTGTGCCTTTTGTATTTAATTCCGATGCAATTTCTGTGTTTCATCGTCAATAAGAAGGTCAGAGGGATACAGTAAACCTGAAGTGAAGCATCGGAATCTATAACTAGTGTCACACGAATGGTTAATAACATTGACAGTAAGAAGAGTCAGTCTTCTTGTACTTAAGTCTTCATTGGGCCTTTTGTATTTAATTCCGATGCAATTTCTGTGTTTCATCGTCAATAAGAAGGTCCAAGTGATACAGTAAACCTAAAGTGAAGTATCGGAATTTATAACTAGTGTCACAGGAATGGTTCAAAACATACACAGTAAGAGCAGTCAGTCTTCTTGTACTTAAGACGCCATTGTGCCTTCCTATGTAATTCCGATGCAATTTCTGTGTTTCGTCGTCAATAAGAAGGTCCAAGGGATGCAGTAAACCTGAAGTGAAGCATCGGAATCAAGAACTAGTGTCACAGGATTGGTTCAAATCATAGACAGTAAGAAGTGTCAGTCCTCTTGTACTTAAGTCGGCATTGTGGCTTTTGTATTTAATTCCGCTGCAATTTCTGTGTTTCATCGACAATAAGAAGGTCAGAGGGATACAGTAAACCTGAAGTGAAGCATCGGAATCTATAACTAGTGTCACAGGAATGGTTCAAAACATAGACAGTTGGAAGAGTCAGTCTTCTTGTACTTTAGTCGGCATTGTGCCTTCTCTATTTAATTCCGATGCAGTTTCTGTGTTTCGTCGTCAATGAGAGGGTCCAAGGGATACAGTAAACCTGAAGTGAAGCGTCGGAATCTATAACTAGTGTCACAGGAATGGTTCAAAACATAGACAGAAGGATGAGTCAGTCTTCTTGTACGTAAGTCGGCATTGTGCCTGTTGTATATAAATCCGATGCAATTTCTGTGGTTCATCGTCAATAAGAAGGTCAGAGGGATACAGTAAACCTGAAGTGAAGCATCGGAATGTATAACTAGTGTCACAGGAATGGTTCAAATCATAGACATTAGGAAGAGTCAGATTTCTTGTACTTGAGTCGGCATTGTGTATTTAGTATTTAATTCCGATGCAATTTCTGTGTTTCATCGTCAATAAGAAGGTCCAAGTGATACAGTAAACCTAAAGTGAAGCATCGAAAACTATAACTAGTGTCACCGGAATGGTTCAAAACATAGACAGTAAGAAGAGTCAGTCTTCTTGTACTTAAGTCGGCATTGTGCCTTTTGTATTTAATTCCGATGCAATTTCTGTGTTTCATCGTAAATAAGGAGGTCAGAGGGATACAGTAAACCTGAAGTGAAGCATCGGAATCTGTAAGTAGTGTCACAGGAATGGTTCTAAACATAGACAGTAAGAAGAGTCAGTCTTCTTGTACTTAGGACGGCATTGTGCCTTTTGTATTTAATTCCGATGCAATATCTGTGTTTCATCGTCAATAAGAAGGTCCAAGGGATACAATAAACATATTGTGAAGCATCGGAATCTAAAACTAGTGTCACAGGAATGAATCAAAACATAGTCGGTAAGAAGAATCAGTCATCTTGTACTTAAGTCGGCATTGTGCCTTTTGTATTTAATTCCGAAGCAATTTCTGTGATTCATCGTCAACAAAAAGGTCCAAGGGATACATTAAACCTGAAGTGAAGCATCGGAATCTATAACAAGTGTCACAGGAATGGTTCAAATCATAGACAGTAGGAAGAGTCAGTCTTCTTGTACTTGAGTCGGCATTGTGCCTTTTCCATTTCATTCCGATGAAATTTCTGTGTTTCATCGTCAATAAGAAGGTCCAAGGGATACAGTAAACCTGGAGTGAAGCATCGGAATCTATAACTAGTGTCACAGGAATGGTTCAAAACATAGACAGTAGGAAGAGTCAGTCTTCTTGTACTTAAGTCGGCATTGTGCCTTTTGTATTTCATTCCGATGAAATTTCTGTGTTTCATCGTCAATAAGAAGGTCTGAGGGATACAGTAAACCTGAAGTGAAGCATCGGAATCTATAACTGGTGTCATAGGAATGGTTCAAACATAGACAGTAAGAAGAGTCAGTCTTCTTGTACTTAAGTCGGCATCATGCCTTTTGTATTTAATTCCGATACCATTTCTGTGTTTCATCGTCAATGAGAGGGTCAGAGGGATACAGTAAACCTGAAGTGAAGCATCGGAATCTAAAACTAGTGTCACTGGAATGGTTCAAATCATAGACAGTAGGAAGAGTCAGTCTTCTTGTACGTAAGTCGGCATTGTGCCTTTTCTACTTAATTCCGATGCACTTTCTGTGTTTCATCGTCAATAATAAGGTCCAAGGGATACAGTAAACCTGAAGTGAAGCATCGGAATCTATAACTAGTGACACAGGATTGGTTGAAATCATAGTCAGTAAGAAGAGCCAGTATTCTTGTACTTATGTCGGCATTGTCCCTTTTGTATTTAATTCCGATGCAATTTCTGTGCTTCATCGTCAATAAGAAGGTCCAAGGGACACAGTAAACCTGGAGTGAAGCATCGGAATTTATAACTAGTGTCACAGGAATGGTTCAAAACATAGACAGTAAGAAGAGTCACTCTACTTGTACTTAAGTCGGCATTGTGCCTTCTGTATTTAATTCCGATACCATTTCTGTGTTTCATCGTCAATAAGAGGGTCCAAGGGATACAGTAAACTTGAAGTGAAGCATCAGAATCTATAACTAGTGACACAGGATTGGTTGTAATCATAGTCAGTAAGAAGAGTCAGTATTATTGTACTTAAGTCGGCATTGTCCCTTTTGTATTTAATTCAGATGCAATTTCTGTGTTTCATCGTCAATAAGATGGTCCAAGGGATACAGTAAACCTGGAGTGAAAGCATCGGAATCTATAACTAGCGTCTCAGCAATGGTTAAAAACATAGACAGTAAGAAGATACAGTATTCTTGTTCTGAAGTCGGCATTGTGCCTTTTGTATTTAATTCCGATGTAATTTCTGTGTTTCATCGTCAATAAGAAGGTCAGAGGGATACAGTAAACCTGAAGTTAAGCATCGGAATCTACAACTACTGTCAAAGGAATGGTTCAAAACATAGACAGTAAGAAGAGTCAGTCTTCATGTACTTAAGTCGGCATTGTGCCTTTTGTATTTAATTAAGATGCAATTTCTGTGTTTCATCGTCAGTAAGAAGGTCAGAGGGATACAGTAAACCTGAAGAGAAGCATCGGAATCTATAACTAGTGTCACAGGAATGGTTCAAAGCATTGACAGGAAGAAGAGCCAGTCGTCTTGTACTTGAATTGGCATTGTGCCTTTTGTATTTAATTCCGATGCATTTTCTGTGTTCATCGTCAATACGACGGTCAGGGAGATACAGTAAATCTGAAGTGAAGCATCGGAATCTATAACTAGTGTCACAGGAATGGTT
Source organism: Schistocerca americana (assembly GCF_021461395.2). Taxonomy (NCBI): domain Eukaryota; kingdom Metazoa; phylum Arthropoda; class Insecta; order Orthoptera; family Acrididae; genus Schistocerca; species Schistocerca americana. The sequence continues at coordinate 766,207,116 of NC_060123.1, forward strand.
CAAAACATAGACAGTAAGAAGAGTCAGTCTTCTTGTACTTAAGTCCGCATTGTGCCTTTTCTATTTAATTCCGATGCAATTTCTGTGTTTCATCGTCAATAAGAAGGTCAGAGGGATACAGTAAACCTGAAGGTAAGCATCGGAATCTATAACTACTGTCACAGGAATGGTTCAAAACATAGACAGTAAGAAGAGTCAGTCTTCTTGTACTTAAGTCGGTATTGTGCCTTTTGTATTTAATTAAGATGCAATATCTGTGTTTCATCGTCAGTAAGAAGGTCAGAGGGATACAGTAACCCTGAAGTGAAGCATCGGAATCTGTAACTACTGTCACAGGAATGGTTCAAAACATAGACAGTAAGAAGAGTCAGTCTTCTTGTACCTAAGTCGGCATTGTGCCTTTTGTATTCAATTAAGATGCAATTTCTGTGTTTCATCGTCAATAAGGAGGTCAGATGGATACAGTAAATCTGGAGTGAAGCATCGGAATCTACAACTACTGTCAAAGGAATGGTTCAAAACATAGACAGTAAGAAGAGTCAGTCTTCATGTACTTAAGTCGGCATTGTGCCTTTTGTATTTAATTAAGATGCAATTTCTGTGTTTCATCGTCAGTAAGAAGGTCAGAGGGATACAGTAAACCTGAAGTGAAGCATCGGAATCTATAACTAGTGTCACAGGAATGGTTCAAAGCATTGACAGGAAGAAGAGCCAGTCGTCTTGTACTTGAGTTGGCATTGTGCCTTTTGTATTTAATTCCGATGCAATTTCTGTGTTTCATCGTCAATAAGAAGGTCTGAGGGATACAGTAAACCTGAAGGTAAGCATCGGAATCTATAACTACTGTCACAGGAATGGTTCAAAACATAGACAGTAAGAAGAGTCAGTCTTCTTGTACTTAAGTCGGCATTGTGCCTTTTGTATTTAATTAAGATGCAATATCTGTGTTTCATCGTCAGTAAGAAGGTCAGAGGGATACAGTAACCCTGAAGTGAAGCATCGGAATCTGTAACTACTGTCACAGGAATGGTTCAAAACATAGACAGTAAGAAGAGTCAGTCTTCTTGTACCTAAGTCGGCATTGTGCCTTTTGTATTCAATTAAGATGCAATTTCTGTGTTTCATCGTCAATAAGGAGGTCAGATGGATACAGTAAACCTGGAGTGAAGCATCGTAATGTAAGAGTAGTGTCACAGGAATGGTTCAAAACACAGACAGTAAGAAGAGTCAGTCATCTTGTGCCTAAGTCGGCATTGTGCGTTTTGTATTCAATTAAGATGCGATTTCTGTGTTTCATCGTCAATAAGGAGGTCAGATGGATTCAGTAAACCTGGAGTGAAGCATCGGAATGTAAGACTAGTGTCACAGTAATGGTTCAAAACATAGACAGTAAGAAGAGTCAGTCTTCTTGTACTTAACTCGCCATTGTGCCTTTTGTATTTAATTCCGATGCAATTTCTGTGTTTCATCGTCAATAAGAAGGTCAGCTGGATACAGTAAACCTTAAGTGAAGCATCTGAATCTATAACTAGTGTCACAGGAATGGTTCAATGCATTGACAGGAAAAAGAGCCAGTCGTCTTGTACTTGAGTCGGCATTGTGCCTTTTGTACTTAATTCCGATGCATTATCTGTGTTCATCGTCAATACGACGGTCAGGGGGATACAGTAAATCTGAAGTGAAGCATCGGAATCTATAACTAGTGTCGCACGAATGGTTCAAAACAGAGACAGTAAGAAGAGTCAGTCTTCTTGTACTTAAGTCGGCATTGTGCCTTTTGTATTTAATTCCGATGCAATTTCTGTGTTTCATCGTCAATACGAAGGTCCAAGGGACACAGTAAACCTGGAATGAAGCATCGGAATCTATAACTAGTTTCACAGGAATGGTTCAAAACATAGACAGTTAGAAGAATCAGTCATCTTGTACTTAAGTCGGAATGTGCATTTTGTATTTAATTCCAATGCAATTTCTGTGTTTCGTCGTCAATAAGAGGGTCACAGGGATACAGTAAACCTGAAGTGAAGCATCGGAAACTATAACTAGTGTCACAGGAATGGTTCAAAACATAGTCAGTAAGAAGAGTCAGTATTCTTGTAGTTAAGTCGGCATTGTGCCTTTTGTATTTAATTCCGATGCAATTTCTGTGTTTCATCGTCAATAAGAAGGTCAGATGGATACAGTAAACCTGGAGTGAAGCATCGGAATGTAAGACTAGTGCCACAGTAATGGTTCAAAACATAGACAGTAAGAAGAGTCGGTCTTCTTGTACTTAACTCGCCATTGTGCCTTTTGCATTTAATTCCGATGCAATTTCTGTGTTTCGTCGTCAATAAGAGGGTCAGAGGGATACAGTAAATCTGAATTGAAGCATCGGAAACTATAACTAGTGTCACAGGAATGGTTCAAAACATAGTCAGTAAGAAGAGTCAGTCTTCTTGTAGTTAAGTCGGCATTGTGCCTTTTGTATTTAATTCCGATGCAATTTCTGTGTTTCATCGTCAATAAGAAGGTCCAAGGGATACAGTAAACCGGGAGTGAAGCATCGGAATCTATAACTAGTGTCACAGGAATGGTTCAAAACATAGTCAATTAGAAGAGTCAGTCTTCTTGTACTTAAGTCGGCATTGTGCCTTTTGTATTTAATTCCGATGCAATTTCTGTGTTTCATCGTCAATAAGAAGGTCAGAGGGATACAGAAAAACCTGAAGTTATGCATCGGAATCTATAACTACTGTCACAGGAATGGTTCAAATCATAGACAGTAAGAAGAGTCAGTCTTCTTGTACATAAGTCGGCATTGTGCCTTTTGTATTTAATTAAGATGCAATTTCTGTGTTTCATCGTCAGTAAGAAGGTCTGAGGGATACAGTAAACCTGAAGTGAAGCATCGGAATCTATAACTAGTGTCACAGGAATGGTTCAAAACATAGACAGTAAGAAGAGTCAGTCTTCTTGTACCTAAGTCGGCATTGTGCCTTTTCTATATAATTGCGATGCAATTTCTGTGTTTCATCGTCTATAAGAAGGTCAGAGGGATACAGTTAATCTGAAGTGAAGCATCGGAATCCATAACTAGTGTCACAGGAATGGTTCAAAACACAGACAGTAAGAAGAGTCAGTCATCTTGTGCCTAAGTCGGCATTGTGCCTTTTGTATTCAATTAAGATGCAATTTCTGTGTTTCATTGTCAATAAGGAGGTCAGATGGATACAGTAAACCTGGAGTGAAGCATCAGAATGTAAGACTAGTGTCACAGTAATGGTTCAAAACATAGACAGTAAGAAGAGTCGGTCTTCTTGTACTTAACTCGCCATTGTGCCTTTTGTATTTAATTCCGATGCATTTTCTGTGTTCATCGTCAATACGACGGTCAGGGGGATAAAGTAAATCTGAAGTGAAGCAACGGAATCTATAACTAGTGTCACAGGAATGGTTCAAAACATAGACAGTAAGAAGAGTCAGTCTTCTTGTACGTAAGTCGGCAATGTGCCTTTTTTATTTAATTCCGATGCAATTTCTGTGTTTCATCGTCAATAAGAAGGTCCAAGGGACACAGTATACTTTGAGTGAAGCATCGGAATCTATAACTGGTTTCACAGGAATGGTTCAAAACATAGACAGTAAGAAGAGTCAATCATCTTGTACTTAAGTCGGAATGTGCCTTTGGTATTTAATTCCGATGCAATTTCTGTGTTTCATCGTCAATAAGAGGGTCAGAGGGATACAGTAAACCTGAAGTGAAGCATATGAAACTGTAACTAGTGTCACAGGAATGGTTCAAAACATAGTCAGTAAGAAGAGTCAGTCTTCTTGTAGTTAAGTCGGCATTGTGCCTTTTGTATTTAATTCCGATGTAATTTCTGTGTTTCATCGTCAATAAGAAGGTCCAAGGGATACAGTAAACCGGGAGTGAAGCATCGGAATCTATAACTAGTGTCACAGGAATGGTTCAAAAAATAGTCAATAAGAAGAGTCAGTCTTCTTGTACTTAAGTCGGCATTGTGCCTTTTGTATTTAATTCCGATGTAATTTCTGTGTTTCATCGTCAATAAGAAGGTCCAAGGGATACAGTAAACCTGGAGTGAAGCATCGGAATCTATAACTGGTTTCACAGGAATGGTTCAAAACATAGACAGTAAGCGGGGTCAGTCATCTTGTACTTAATTCGGAATGTGCCTTTGGTATTTAATTCCGATGCAATTTCTGTGTTTCATCGTCAATAAGAGGGTCAGAGGGATACAGTAAACCTGAAGTGAAGCATATGAAACTATAACTAGTGTCACAGGAATGGTTCAAAACATAGTCAATAAGAACAGTCAGTCTTCTTGTACTTAAGTCGGCATTGTGCCTTTTGTATTTAATTCCGATGCAATTTCTGTGTTACGTCGTCAATAAGAAGGTCAGAGGGATACAGTATACCTGAAGTTAAGCATCGGAATCTATAACTACTGTCACAGGAATGGTTCAAAACGTAGACAGTAAGAAGAGTCAGTCTTCTTTTACTAAAGTCGGCATTGTGCCTTTTGTATTTAATTAAGATGCAATTTCTGTGTTTCTTCGTCAGTAAGAAGGTCAGAGGAATACAGTAAGCCTGAAGTGAAGCATCGGAATCTATAACTAGTGTCACAGGAATGGTTCAAAACATAGACATCGAGAAGAGTCAGTCTCCTTGTACCTAAGTCGGCATTGTGCCTTTTCTATATACTTCCGATGCAATTTCTGTGTTTCATCGTCAATAAGAAGGTCAGAGGGATACAGTGAACCTGACGTGAAGCATCGGAATCCATAACTAGTGTCACAGGAATGGTTCAAGACACAGACAGTAAGAAGAGTCAGTCATCTTGTGCCTAAGTCGGCATTGTGCCTTTTGTATTCAATTAAGATGCAATTTCTGTGTTTCATTGTCAATACGACGGTCAGGGGGATACAGTAAATCTGAAGTGAAGCATCCGAATGTAAGACTAGTGTCACAGTAATGGTTCAAAACATAGACAGTAAGAAAAGTCGGTCTTGTTGTACTTAACTGGCCATTGTGCCTTTTGTATTTAATTCCGATGCAATTTCTGTGTTTCATCGTCAATAAGAGGGTCAAAGGGATACAGTAAACCTGAAGTGAAGCATCGGAAACTATAACTAGTGTCACAGGAATGGTTCAAAACATAGTCAGTAAGAAGAGTCAGTCTTGTTGTAGTTAAGTCGGCATTGTGCCTTTTGTATTTAATTAAGATGCAAATTCTGTAGTTCATCGTCAATAAGGAGGTCAGATGGATACAGTAAGCCTGGAGTGAAGCATCGGAATGTAAAACTAGTGTCACAGTAATGGTTCAAATCATAGACAGTAAGAAGAGACGGTCTTCTTGTACTTAACTCGCCATTGTGCCTTTTGTATTTAATTCCGATGCAATTTCTGTGTTTCATCGTCAATAAGAAGGTCCAAGGGACACAGTAAACCTGGAGTGAAGCATCGGAATCTATAACTAGTTTCACAGGAATGGTTCAAAGCATAGACAGTATGAAGAGTCAGTCATCTTGTACTTAAGTCGGAATGTTCCTTTGGTATTTAATTCCGATGCAATTTCTGTGTTTCATCGTCAACAAGATGGTCAGAGGGATACAGTAGACCTGAAGTGAAGCATCGGAAACTATAACTAGTGTCACAGGAATGGTTCAAAACATAGTCAGTAAGAAGGGTCAGTCTTCTTGTACTTAAGTCGGCATTGTGCCTCTTCTATTTAATACCGATGCAATTTCTGTGTTTCATCGTCAATAAGAAGGTCCAAGGGATACAGTAAACCTGGAGTGAAGCATCGGAATCTATGACCAGTGTCACAGGAATGGTTCAAAACATAGACAGCGAGAAGAGGCAGTCTTCTTGTACCCAAGTCGGCATTGTGCCTTTTCTATATACTTCCGATGCAATTTCTGGCTTTCATCGTCAATAAGAAGGTCAGAGGGATACAGTGAACCTGAAGTGAAGCATCGGAATCCATAACTAGTGTCACAGGAATGGTTCAAAACACAAACAGTAAGAAGAGTCAGTCATCTTGTGCCTAAGTCGGCATTGTGCCTTTTGTATTCAATTAAGATGCAATTTCTGTGTTTCATTGTCAATACGACGGTCAGGGGGATACAGTAAATCTGAAGTGAAGCATCGGAATGTAAGACTAGTGTCACAGTAATGGTTCAAAACATAGTCAGTAAGAAGAGTCAGTCCTCTTGTAGTTAAGTCGGCATTGTGCCTTTTGTATTTAATTAAGATGCAATTTCTATGTTTCTTCGTCAGTAAGAAGGTCAGAGGGATACAGTAAACCTGAAGTGAAGCATCGGAATCTATAACTAGTGTCACAGGAATGGTTCAAAACATAGACAGTGAGAAGAGTCAGTCTTCTTGTACCTAAGTCGGCATTGTGCCTTTTCTATATACTTCCGATGCAATTTCTGTGCTTCATCGACAATAAGAAGGTCAGAGGGATACAGTGAACCTGAAGTGATGCATCGGAATCCATAACTAGAGTCACAGGAATGGTTCAAAACACAGACAGTAAAAAGAGTCAGTCTTCTTGTACCTAAGTCGGCATTGTGCCTTTTGTATTCAATTAACATGCAAATTCTGTGGTTCATCGTCAATAAGGAGGTCAGATGGATACAGTAAGCCTGGAGTGAAGCATCGGAATCTATAACTAGTGTCACAGGAATGGTTCACAACATAGACAGAAAGAAGAGTCAGTCTTCTTGTACTTAAGTCGGCATTGTGCCTTTTGTATTTAATTCCGATGCAATTTCTGTGTTTCATCGTCAATAAGAAGGTCCAAGGGACACAGTAAACCTGGAGTGAAGCATCGGAATCTATAACTAGTTTCACAGGAATGGTTCAAAGCATAGACAGTAAGAAGAGTTAGTCATCTTGTACTTAAGTCGGAATGTGCCTTTGGTATTTAATTCCGATGCAATTTCTGTCTTTCATCGTCAATAAGAGGGTCAGAGGGATACAGTAAACCTGAAGTGAAGCATCGGAAACTATAACTAGTGTCACAGGAATGGTTCATAACATAGTCAGTAAGAAGAGTCAGTCTTCTTGTACTTAAGTCGGCATTGTGCCTTTTCTATTTAATACCGATGCAATTTCTGTGTTTCATCGTCAATAAGAAGGTCCAAGGGATACAGTAAACCTGGAGTGAAGCATCGGAATCTATGACCAGTGTCACAGGAATGGTTCAAAACATAGTCAATAAGAAGAGTCAGTCTTCTTGTACTTAAGTCGGCATTGTGCCTATTGCATTACTTGCGATGCAATTTCTGTGTTTCACTGTCAATAAGAAGGTCAGAGGGATACAGTAAACCTGAAGTTAAGCATCGGAATCTGTAACTACTGTCACAGGAATGGTTCAAAACATAGACAGTAAGAAGAGTCAGACTTCTTGTACTTAAGTCGGCATTGTGGCTTTTGTATTTAATTAAGATGCAATTTCTGTGTTTCATCGTCAGTAAGAAGGTCACAGGGATACAGTAAACCTGAAGTGAAGCATCGGAATCTATAACTAGTGTCACAGGAATGGTTCAAAACATAGACAGTAATAAGCGGCAGTCTTCTAGTACCTTAGTCGGCATTGTGAATTTCCTATATAATTCCGATGCAATTTCTGTTTTCATCGTCAATAAGAAGGTCAGAGGGATACAGTGAACCTGAAGAGAAGCATCGGAATCCATAATTAGTGTCACAGGAATGGTTCAAAACACAGACAATAAGAAGTGTCAGTCTTCTTGTACCTAAGTCGGCATTGTGCCTTTTGTATTCAATTAAGATGCAATTTCTGTGTTTCATCGTCAATAAGAAGGTCCAAGGGACACAGTAAACCTGGAGTGAAGCATCGGAATCTATAACTAGTTTCACAGGAATGGTTCAAAACATAGACAGTAAGAAGAGTCAGTCATATTGCACTTAAGTCGGCATTGTGCCTTTTGTATTCAATTAAGATGCAATTTCTGTGTTTCATCGTCAACAAGGAGGTCAGATGGATACAGTAAACCTGGAGTAAAGCATCAGAATGTAAAACTAGTGTCACAGTAATGGTTCAAAACATAGACTGTAAGAAGAGTCGGTTTTCTTGTACTTAACTCGCCATTGTGCCTTTTGTATTTCATTGCGATGCAATTTCTGTGTTTCATCGTCAATAAGAAGGTCAGCTGGATACAGTAAACCTGAAGTGAAGCATCTGAATCTATACCTAGTGTCACAGGAATGGTTCAAAGCATTGACAGGAAGAAGAGCCAGTCGTCTTGTACTTGAGTCGGCATTGCGCCTTATGTATTCAATTCCGATGCATTTTATGTGTTCATCGTCAATACGACGGTCACGGGGATACAGTAAATCTGAAGTGAAGCATCGGAATCTATAACTAGTGTCACAGGAATGGTTCAAAACATAGACATTAAGAAGAGTCAGTCTTCTTGTACTTAGGTCGGCATTGTGCCTTTTGTATTTAATTCCGATGCAATTTCTGTGTTTCATCGCCAATAAGAAGGTCCAAGGGACACAGTAAACCTGAAGTGATGCATCGGAATCCATAACTAGTGTCACAAGAATGGTTCAAAACATAGACAGTAGGAAGAGTCAGTCCTCTTGTAGATAGGTCGGCATTGTGCCTTTTGTATTTAATTCCGACGCAATTTCTGTGTATCATCGTCAATAAGGAGGTCCAAGGGATACAGTAAACCTGGAGTGAAGCATCGGAATCAATAACTAGTGTCACAGGAATGGTTCAAAACATAGTCAGTAAGAAGAGTCAGTCTTCTTGTACTTAAGTCCGCATTGTGCCTTTTCTATTTAATTCCGATGCCATTTCTGTGTTTCATCGTCAACAAGAAGGTCCAAAGGATACATTAAACCTGAAGTGAAGCATCGGAATCTATAACTAGTGTCACAGGAATGGTTCAAAACATAGAGAGTAGGAAGAGTCAGTCTTCTTGTACTTATGTCCGCATTGTGCCTTTTCTATTCAATTCTGATGCAATATCTGTGTTTCATCGTCAATAAGAAGGTCCAAGGGATACAGTAAACCTGGAGTGAAGCATCGGATTCTATAAGTAGTGTAACAGGAACTGTTCAAAACATAGACAGTACGAAGAGTCAGTCTTCTTGTACTTAAGTCGGCATTGTGCCTTTTGTGTTTTATTCCGATGCAATTTCTGTGTTTCATCGTCAATAAGAAGGTCTGAGGGATACAGTAAACCTGAAGTGATGCATCGGAATCTACAACTAGTGTCATAGGAATGGTTCAAACATAGACCGTAAGAAGAGTCAGTCTTCTTGTACTTATGTCGGCATTGTGCCTTTTGTATTTAATTCCGATGCAATTTCTGTGTTTCATCGTCAATAAGAACGTACAAGGGATACAGTAAACCTGAAGTGAAGCATCGGAATCTATAACTAGTGTCACAGGAATAGTTCCAAACATAGTCAGTAAGAAGAGTCAGTCTTCTTGTACTTAAGTCGGCATTGCGCCTTTTGTATTTAATTCCGATGCAATTTCTGTGTTTCATCGTCAATGAGAAGGTCTGAGGGATACAGTAAACCTGAAGTGAAGCATCGGAACCTATAACTAGTGTCACAGGAATGGTTCCAAACATAGTCAGTAAGAAGAGTCAGTCTTCTTGTACTTAAGTCGGCATTGCGCCGTTTGTATTTAGTTCCGATGCAATTTCTGTGTTTCATCGTCAATGAGAAGGTCTGAGGGATACAGTAAACCTGAAGTGAAGCATCGGAATCTAAAACTAGTGTCACTGGAATGGTTCAAATCATAGACAGTGGGAAGAGTCAGTCTTCTTGTACCTAAGTCGGCATTGTGCCTTTTCTATTTAATTCCGATGCAATATCTGTGTTTCATCGTCAATAAGAAGGTCCAAGAGATACAGTACACCTGAAGTGAAGCATCGGAATCTATAACTAGTGTCCCAGGAATGGTTCAAAACATAGTCAGTAAGAAGAATCAGTCTTCTTGAACTTAAGTCGGCATTGTGCCTTTTGTATTTAATTCCGATGCAATTTCTGTGTTTCATCGTTAATAAGAAGGTCCAAGGGACACAGTAAACCTGGAGTGAAGCATTGGAATCTATAACTAATGTCACAGGAATGGTTCAAAACATAGGCAGTAGGAAGAGTCAGTAATCTTGTACTTAAGTCGGAATGTGGCTTTTGTATTTAATTCCGATGCAATTTCTGTGTTTCATCGTTAATAAAAGTGTCAGAGGGATACAGTAAACCTGAAGTGAAGCATCGGAATCTATAACTAGTGTCACAGAAATGGTTCAAAACATAGTCCGTAAGAAGAGTCAGTCTTCTTGTACTTAAGTCGGCATTGTGCCTTTTGTATTTAATTCGGATGCAATTTCTGTGTTTCATCGTCAATAAGAAGGTCCAAGGGATACAGTAAACCGGGAGTGAAGCATCGGAATCTATAACTAGTGTCACAGGAATGAATCAAATCATAGTCGGTAAGAAGAATCAGTATTCTTGTGCTTATGTCGGCATTGTGCCTTTTGTATTTAATTCCGATGCAATTTCTGTGATTCATCGTCAACAAGAAGGTCCAAGGGATACATTAAACCTGAAGTGAAGCATCGGAATCTATAACTAGTGTCACAGGAATGGTTCAAATCATAGTCAGTAAGAAGAGTCAGTCTTCTTGTACTTACGTCGGCATTGCGCCTTTTGTATTTAATTCCGATGCAATTTCAGTGTTTCATCGTCATTAAGAAGGTCCAAGGGATACAGTAAACCGGGAGTGAAGCATCAAAATCTATAACTAGTGTCACAGGAATGGTTCAAAACATAGTCAGTAAGAAGAGTCAGTCTTCTTGTACGTAAGTCGGCATTGTGCCTTTTGTATTAAGTTCCGATGCGATTTCTGTGTTTCATCGTCAATAAGAAGGTCCAAGGGATACAGTAAACCTGAAGTGAAGCATCGGAATCTACAACTAGTGTCATAGGAATGGTTCAAACATTGACAGTAAGAAGAGTCAGTCTTCTTGTAGTTAAGTCGGCATTGTGCCTTTTGTATTTAATTCCGGTGCAATTTCTGTGTTTCATCGTCAATAAGAAGGTCCAAGGGATACAGTGAACCTGAAGTGAAGCATCGGAATCTATAACTAGTGTCAGAGGAATGGTTGCAAACATAGTCAGTAAGAAGAGTCAGTCTTCTTGTACTTAAGTCGGCATTGCGCCTCTTGTATTTAATTCCGATATAATTTCTGTGTTTCATCGTCAATGAGAAGGTCTGAGGGATACAGTAAACCTGAAGTGAAGCATCGGAATCTAAAACTAGTGTCACTGGAATGGTTCAAAACATAGACAGTAGGAAGAGTGAGTCTTCTGGTACTTAAGTCGGCATTGTGCCTTTTGTACTTAATTCCGATGCAATTTCTGTGTGTCATCATCAATAAGAAGGTCCAAGCGATACAGTAAACCTGGAGTGAAGCATCGGAATCTATAACTAGTGTCACAGGAATGGTTCAAAACATAGTCAGTAAGAAGAATCAATCTTCTTGTACTTAAGTCGGCATTGTGCCTTTTGTATTTAATTCCGATGCAATTTCTGTGTTTCATCGTCAATAAGAAGGTCCAAGGGACACAGTAAACCTGGAGTGAAGCATCGGAATCTATAACTAGTTTCACAGGAATGGTTCAAAGCATAGACAGTATGAAGAGTCAGTCATCTTGTACTTAAGTCAGAATGTGCCTTTGGTATTTAATTCCGATGCAATTTCTGTGTTTCATCGTCAACAAGATGGTCAGAGGGATACAGTAGACCTGAAGTGAAGCATCGGAAACTATAACTAGTGTCACAGGAATGGTTCAAAACATAGTCAGTAAGAAGGGTCAGTCTTCTTGTACTTAAGTCGGCATTGTGCCTCTTCTATTTAATACCGATGCAATTTCTGTGTTTCATCGTCAATAAGAAGGTCCAAGGGATACAGTAAACCTGGAGTGAAGCATCGGAATCTATGACCAGTGTCACAGGAATGGTTCAAAACATAGACAGCGAGAAGAGGCAGTCTTCTTGTACCCAAGTCGGCATTGTGCCTTTTCTATATACTTCCGATGCAATTTCTGGCTTTCATCGTCAATAAGAAGGTCAGAGGGATACAGTGAACCTGAAGTGAAGCATCGGAATCCATAACTAGTGTCACAGGAATGGTTCAAAACACAGACAGTAAGAAGAGTCAGTCATCTTGTGCCTAAGTCGGCATTGTGCCTTTTGTATTCAATTAAGATGCAATTTCTGTGTTTCATTGTCAATACGACGGTCAGGGGGATACAGTAAATCTGAAGTGAAGCATCGGAATGTAAGACTAGTGTCACAGTAATGGTTCAAAACATAGTCAGTAAGAAGAGTCAGTCCTCTTGTAGTTAAGTCGGCATTGTGCCTTTTGTATTTAATTAAGATGCAATTTCTGTGTTTCTTCGTCAGTAAGAAGGTCAGAGGGATACAGTAAACCTGAAGTGAAGCATCGGAATCTATAACTAGTGTCACAGGAATGGTTCAAAACATAGACAGTGAGAAGAGTCAGTCTTCTTGTACCTAAGTCGGCATTGTGCCTTTTCTATATACTTCCGATGCAATTTCTGTGCTTCATCGACAATAAGAAGGTCAGAGGGATACAGTGAACCTGAAGTGATGCATCGGAATCCATAACTAGAGTCACAGGAATGGTTCAAAACACAGACAGTAAAAAGAGTCAGTCTTCTTGTACCTAAGTCGGCATTGTGCCTTTTGTATTCAATTAACATGCAAATTCTGTGGTTCATCGTCAATAAGGAGGTCAGATGGATACAGTAAGCCTGGAGTGAAGCATCGGAATCTATAACTAGTGTCACAGGAATGGTTCACAACATAGACAGAAAGAAGAGTCAGTCTTCTTGTACTTAAGTCGGCATTGTGCCTTTTGTATTTAATTCCGATGCAATTTCTGTGTTTCATCGTCAATAAGAAGGTCCAAGGGACACAGTAAACCTGGAGTGAAGCATCGGAATCTATAACTAGTTTCACAGGAATGGTTCAAAGCATAGACAGTAAGAAGAGTTAGTCATCTTGTACTTAAGTCGGAATGTGCCTTTGGTATTTAATTCCGATGCAATTTCTGTCTTTCATCGTCAATAAGAGGGTCAGAGGGATACAGTAAACCTGAAGTGAAGCATCGGAAACTATAACTAGTGTCACAGGAATGGTTCATAACATAGTCAGTAAGAAGAGTCAGTCTTCTTGTACTTAAGTCGGCATTGTGCCTTTTCTATTTAATACCGATGCAATTTCTGTGTTTCATCGTCAATAAGAAGGTCCAAGGGATACAGTAAACCTGGAGTGAAGCATCGGAATCTATGACCAGTGTCACAGGAATGGTTCAAAACATAGTCAATAAGAAGAGTCAGTCTTCTTGTACTTAAGTCGGCATTGTGCCTATTGCATTACTTGCGATGCAATTTCTGTGTTTCACTGTCAATAAGAAGGTCAGAGGGATACAGTAAACCTGAAGTTAAGCATCGGAATCTGTAACTACTGTCACAGGAATGGTTCAAAACATAGTCAGTAAGAAGAGTCAGACTTCTTGTACTTAAGTCGGCATTGTGGCTTTTGTATTTAATTAAGATGCAATTTCTGTGTTTCATCGTCAGTAAGAAGGTCACAGGGATACAGTAAACCTGAAGTGAAGCATCGGAATCTATAACTAGTGTCACAGGAATGGTTCAAAACATAGACAGTAATAAGCGGCAGTCTTCTAGTACCTTAGTCGGCATTGTGAATTTCCTATATAATTCCGATGCAATTTCTGTTTTCATCGTCAATAAGAAGGTCAGTGGGATACAGTGAACCTGAAGAGAAGCATCGGAATCCATAATTAGTGTCACAGGAATGGTTCAAAACACAGACAATAAGAAGTGTCAGTCTTCTTGTACCTAAGTCGGCATTGTGCCTTTTGTATTCAATTAAGATGCAATTTCTGTGTTTCATCGTCAATAAGAAGGTCCAAGGGACACAGTAAACCTGGAGTGAAGCATCGGAATCTATAACTAGTTTCACAGGAATGGTTCAAAACATAGACAGTAAGAAGAGTCAGTCATATTGCACTTAAGTCGGCATTGTGCCTTTTGTATTCAATTAAGATGCAATTTCTGTGTTTCATCGTCAACAAGGAGGTCAGATGGATACAGTAAACCTGGAGTAAAGCATCAGAATGTAAAACTAGTGTCACAGTAATGGTTCAAAACATAGACTGTAAGAAGAGTCGGTTTTCTTGTACTTAACTCGCCATTGTGCCTTTTGTATTTCATTGCGATGCAATTTCTGTGTTTCATCGTCAATAAGAAGGTCAGCTGGATACAGTAAACCTGAAGTGAAGCATCTGAATCTATACCTAGTGTCACAGGAATGGTTCAAAGCATTGACAGGAAGAAGAGCCAGTCGTCTTGTACTTGAGTCGGCATTGCGCCTTATGTATTCAATTCCGATGCATTTTATGTGTTCATCGTCAATACGACGGTCACGGGGATACAGTAAATCTGAAGTGAAGCATCGGAATCTATAACTAGTGTCACAGGAATGGTTCAAAACATAGACATTAAGAAGAGTCAGTCTTCTTGTACTTAGGTCGGCATTGTGCCTTTTGTATTTAATTCCGATGCAATTTCTGTGTTTCATCGCCAATAAGAAGGTCCAAGGGACACAGTAAACCTGAAGTGATGCATCGGAATCCATAACTAGTGTCACAAGAATGGTTCAAAACATAGACAGTAGGAAGAGTCAGTCCTCTTGTAGATAGGTCGGCATTGTGCCTTTTGTATTTAATTCCGACGCAATTTCTGTGTATCATCGTCAATAAGGAGGTCCAAGGGATACAGTAAACCTGGAGTGAAGCATCGGAATCAATAACTAGTGTCACAGGAATGGTTCAAAACATAGTCAGTAAGAAGAGTCAGTCTTCTTGTACTTAAGTCCGCATTGTGCCTTTTCTATTTAATTCCGATGCCATTTCTGTGTTTCATCGTCAACAAGAAGGTCCAAAGGATACATTAAACCTGAAGTGAAGCATCGGAATCTATAACTAGTGTCACAGGAATGGTTCAAAACATAGAGAGTAGGAAGAGTCAGTCTTCTTGTACTTATGTCCGCATTGTGCCTTTTCTATTCAATTCTGATGCAATATCTGTGTTTCATCGTCAATAAGAAGGTCCAAGGGATACAGTAAACCTGGAGTGAAGCATCGGATTCTATAAGTAGTGTAACAGGAACTGTTCAAAACATAGACAGTACGAAGAGTCAGTCTTCTTGTACTTAAGTCGGCATTGTGCCTTTTGTGTTTTATTCCGATGCAATTTCTGTGTTTCATCGTCAATAAGAAGGTCTGAGGGATACAGTAAACCTGAAGTGATGCATCGGAATCTACAACTAGTGTCATAGGAATGGTTCAAACATAGACCGTAAGAAGAGTCAGTCTTCTTGTACTTATGTCGGCATTGTGCCTTTTGTATTTAATTCCGATGCAATTTCTGTGTTTCATCGTCAATAAGAACGTACAAGGGATACAGTAAACCTGAAGTGAAGCATCGGAATCTATAACTAGTGTCACAGGAATAGTTCCAAACATAGTCAGTAAGAAGAGTCAGTCTTCTTGTACTTAAGTCGGCATTGCGCCTTTTGTATTTAATTCCGATGCAATTTCTGTGTTTCATCGTCAATGAGAAGGTCTGAGGGATACAGTAAACCTGAAGTGAAGCATCGGAACCTATAACTAGTGTCACAGGAATGGTTCCAAACATAGTCAGTAAGAAGAGTCAGTCTTCTTGTACTTAAGTCGGCATTGCGCCGTTTGTATTTAGTTCCGATGCAATTTCTGTGTTTCATCGTCAATGAGAA
The DNA here is from genome assembly GCF_021461395.2 of Schistocerca americana. Taxonomy (NCBI): domain Eukaryota; kingdom Metazoa; phylum Arthropoda; class Insecta; order Orthoptera; family Acrididae; genus Schistocerca; species Schistocerca americana. The sequence goes on from NC_060123.1 coordinate 766,223,027, forward strand.
GGTCTGAGGGATACAGTAAACCTGAAGTGAAGCATCGGAATCTAAAACTAGTGTCACTGGAATGGTTCAAATCATAGACAGTGGGAAGAGTCAGTCTTCTTGTACCTAAGTCGGCATTGTGCCTTTTCTATTTAATTCCGATGCAATATCTGTGTTTCATCGTCAATAAGAAGGTCCAAGAGATACAGTACACCTGAAGTGAAGCATCGGAATCTATAACTAGTGTCCCAGGAATGGTTCAAAACATAGTAAGTAAGAAGAATCAGTCTTCTTGAACTTAAGTCGGCATTGTGCCTTTTGTATTTAATTCCGATGCAATTTCTGTGTTTCATCGTTAATAAGAAGGTCCAAGGGACACAGTAAACCTGGAGTGAAGCATTGGAATCTATAACTAATGTCACAGGAATGGTTCAAAACATAGGCAGTAGGAAGAGTCAGTAATCTTGTACTTAAGTCGGAATGTGGCTTTTGTATTTAATTCCGATGCAATTTCTGTGTTTCATCGTTAATAAAAGTGTCAGAGGGATACAGTAAACCTGAAGTGAAGCATCGGAATCTATAACTAGTGTCACAGAAATGGTTCAAAACATAGTCCGTAAGAAGAGTCAGTCTTCTTGTACTTAAGTCGGCATTGTGCCTTTTGTATTTAATTCGGATGCAATTTCTGTGTTTCATCGTCAATAAGAAGGTCCAAGGGATACAGTAAACCGGGAGTGAAGCATCGGAATCTATAACTAGTGTCACAGGAATGAATCAAAACATAGTCGGTAAGAAGAATCAGTATTCTTGTGCTTATGTCGGCATTGTGCCTTTTGTATTTAATTCCGATGCAATTTCTGTGATTCATCGTCAACAAGAAGGTCCAAGGGATACATTAAACCTGAAGTGAAGCATCGGAATCTATAACTAGTGTCACAGGAATGGTTCAAAACATAGTCAGTAAGAAGAGTCAGTCTTCTTGTACTTACGTCGGCATTGCGCCTTTTGTATTTAATTCCGATGCAATTTCAGTGTTTCATCGTCATTAAGAAGGTCCAAGGGATACAGTAAACCGGGAGTGAAGCATCAAAATCTATAACTAGTGTCACAGGAATGGTTCAAAACATAGTCAGTAAGAAGAGTCAGTCTTCTTGTACGTAAGTCGGCATTGTGCCTTTTGTATTAAGTTCCGATGCGATTTCTGTGTTTCATCGTCAATAAGAAGGTCCAAGGGATACAGTAAACCTGAAGTGAAGCATCGGAATCTACAACTAGTGTCATAGGAATGGTTCAAACATTGACAGTAAGAAGAGTCAGTCTTCTTGTAGTTAAGTCGGCATTGTGCCTTTTGTATTTAATTCCGGTGCAATTTCTGTGTTTCATCGTCAATAAGAAGGTCCAAGGGATACAGTGAACCTGAAGTGAAGCATCGGAATCTATAACTAGTGTCAGAGGAATGGTTGCAAACATAGTCAGTAAGAAGAGTCAGTCTTCTTGTACTTAAGTCGGCATTGCGCCTCTTGTATTTAATTCCGATATAATTTCTGTGTTTCATCGTCAATGAGAAGGTCTGAGGGATACAGTAAACCTGAAGTGAAGCATCGGAATCTAAAACTAGTGTCACTGGAATGGTTCAAAACATAGACAGTAGGAAGAGTGAGTCTTCTGGTACTTAAGTCGGCATTGTGCCTTTTGTACTTAATTCCGATGCAATTTCTGTGTGTCATCATCAATAAGAAGGTCCAAGCGATACAGTAAACCTGGAGTGAAGCATCGGAATCTATAACTAGTGTCACAGGAATGGTTCAAAACATAGTCAGTAAGAAGAATCAATCTTCTTGTACTTAAGTCGGCATTGTGCCTTTTGTATTTAATTCCGATGCAATTTCTGTGATTCATCGTCAACAAGAAGGTCCAAGGGATACATTGAACCTGAAGTGAAGCATCGGAATCTATAACTAGTGTCACAGGAATGGTCCAAAACATAGACAGTAGGAAGAGTCAGTCTTCTTGTACTTAAGTCGGCATTGTGCCTTTTCTATCTAATTCCGATGCAATTTCTGTGTTTCATCGTCAATAGGAAGGTCCAAGGGTTACAGTAAACCTGGAGTGAAGCATCGGAATCTATAACTAGTGTCACAGGAATGGTTCAAAACATAGAGAGTAGGAAGAGTCAGTCTTCTTGTACTTAAGTCGGCATTGTGCCTTTTCTATCTAATTCCGATGCAATTTCTGTGTTTCATCGTCAATAGGAAGGTCCAAGGGATACAGTAAACCTGGAGTGAAGCATCGGAATCTATAACTAGTGTCACAGGAATGGTTCAAAACATAGAGAGTAGGAAGAGTCAGTCTTCTTGTACTTATGTCCGCATTGTGCCTTTTCTATTCAATTCTGATGCAATATCTGTGTTTCATCGTCAATAAGAAGGTCCAAGGGATACAGTAAACCTGGAGTGAAGCATCGGATTCTATAAGTAGTGTAACAGGAATGGTTCAAAACATAGACAGTACGAAGAGTCAGTCTTCTTGTACTTAAGTCGGCATTGTGCCTTTTGTATTTAATTCCGATGCAATTTCTGTGTTTCATCGTCAATAAGAAGGTCTGAGGGATACAGTAAACCTGAAGTGATGCATCGGAATCTACAACTAGTGTCATAGGAATGGTTCAAACATAGACCGTAAGAAGAGTCAGTCTTCTTGTACTTATGTCGGCATTGTGCCTTTTGTATTTAATTCCGATGCAATTTCTGTGTTTCATCGTCAATAAGAACGTACAAGGGATACAGTAAACCTGAAGTGAAGCATCGGAATCTATAACTAGTGTCACAGGATTAGTTCCAAACATAGTCAGTAAGAAGAGTCAGCCTTCTTGTACTTAAGTCGGCATTGCGCCTTTTGTATTTAATTCCGATGCAATTTCTGTGTTTCATCGTCAATGAGAAGGTCTGAGGGATACAGTAAACCTGAAGTGAAGCATCGGAACCTATAACTAGTGTCACAGGAATGGTTCCAAACATAGTCAGTAAGAAGAGTCAGTCTTCTTGTACTTAAGTCGGCATTGCGCCGTTTGTATTTAGTTCCGATGCAATTTCTGTGTTTCATCGTCAATGAGAAGGTCTGAGGGATACAGTAAACCTGAAGTGAAGCATCGGAATCTAAAACTAGTGTCACTGGAATGGTTCAAATCATAGACAGTGGGAAGAGTCAGTCTTCTTGTACCTAAGTCGGCATTGTGCCTTTTCTATTTAATTCCGATGCAATATCTGTGTTTCATCGTCAATAAGAAGGTCCAAGAGATACAGTACACCTGAAGTGAAGCATCGGAATCTATAACTAGTGTCCCAGGAATGGTTCAAAACATAGTCAGTAAGAAGAATCAGTCTTCTTGAACTTAAGTCGGCATTGTGCCTTTTGTACTTAATTCCGATGCAATTTCTGTGTTTCATCGTTAATAAGAAGGTCCAAGGGACACAGTAAACCTGGAGTGAAGCATTGGAATCTATAACTAATGTCACAGGAATGGTTCAAAACATAGACAGTAGGAAGAGTCAGTCTTCTTGTACTTAAGTCGGCATTGTGCCTTTTGTATTTAATTCCGATGCAATTTCTGTGTTTCATCGTCAATAAGGATGTCCAAGGGATACGGTAAACCTGGAGTGAAGCATCGGAATCTATAACTAGTGTCACAGGAATGGTTCAAAACATAGTCAGTAAGAAGAGTCAGTCTTCTTGTACTTAAGTCGGCATTGTGCCTTTTATATTTAATTCCAATGCAATTTCTGTGTTTCATCGTCAATAAGAAGGTCCAAGGGATACAGTATACCTGGAGTGAAGCATCGGAATCTATAACTAGTGTCTCAGCGATGGTTAAAAACATAGACAGTAAGAAGAGTCAGTCTTCTTGTTCTTAAGTCTGCATTGTGCCTTTTGTCTATAATTCGGATGCAATTTCTGTGTTTCATCGTCAATAAGAAGGTCCTAGGGATACAGTAATCCGGGAGTGAAGCATCGGAATCTATAACTAGTGTCACAGGAATGAATGAAAACATAGTCGGTAAGAAGAATCAGTCTTCCTGTACTTAAGTCAGCATTGTGCCTTTTGTATTTAATTCCGATGCAATTTCTGTGATTCATCGTCAACAAGAAGGTCTAAGGGATACATTAAACCTGAAGTGAAGCATCGGAATCTATAACTAGTGTCACAGGAATGGTTCAAAACATAGACAGTATGAAGAGTCAGTGTTCTTGTACTTAAGTCGGCATTGTGCCTTTTCTATTTAATTCCGATGCAATATCTGTGTTTCATCGTCAATAAGAAGGTCCAAGGGATACAGTAAACCTGGAGTGAAGCATCGGAATCTATAAGTAGTGTCACAGAAATGGTTCAAAACATAGACAGTGGGAAGAGTCAGTCTTCTTGTACTTAAGTCGGCATTGTGCCTTTTGTATTTTATTCCGATGCAATTTCTGTGTTTCATCGTCAATAAGAAGGTCTGAGGGATACAGTAAACCTGAAGTGAAGCATCGGAATCTATAACTAGTGTCATAGGAATGGTTCAAACAAAGACAGTAAGAAGAGTCAGTCCTCTTGTACTTAAGTCGGCATTGTGCCTTTTGTATTTAATTCCGATGCAATTTCTGTGTTTCATCGTCAATAAGAAGGTCCAAGGGATACAGTAAACCAGAAGTGAAGCATCGGAATCTATAACTAGTGTCACAGGAATGGTTCAAAACATAGTCAGCAAGAAGAGTCAGTCTTCTTGTACTTAAGTCGGCATTGTGCCTTTTGTATTTAATTCCGATGCAATTTCAGTGTTTCATCGTCATTAAGAAGGTCCAAGGGATACAGTAAACCGGGAGTGAAGCATCGGAATCTATAACTAGTGTCACAGGAATGGTTCAAAACATAGTCAGTAAGAAGAGTCAGTCTTCTTGTACGTAAGTCGGCATTGTGCCTTTTGTATTAAGTTCCGATGCAATTTCTGTGTTTCATCGTCAACAAGAAGGTCCAAGGGATACAGTAAACCTGAAGTGAAGCATCGGAATCTACAACTAGTGTCATAGGAATGGTTCAAACATTGACAGTAAGAAGAGTCAGTCTTCTTGTAGTTAAGTCGGCATTGTGCCTTTTGTATTTAATTCCGGTGCAATTTCTGTGTTTCATCGTCAATAAGAAGGTCCAAGGGATTCAGTGAACCTGAAGTGAAGCATCGGAATCTATAACTAGTGTCATAGGAATGGTTCAAACAAAGACAGTAAGAAGAGTCAGTCCTCTTGTACTTAAGTCGGCATTGTGCCTTTTGTATTTAATTCCGATGCAATTTCTGTGCTTCATCGTCAATAAGAAGGTCCAAGGGATACAGTAAACCAGAAGTGAAGCATCGGAATCTATAACTAGTGTCAGAGGAATGGTTCAAACATTGACAGTAAGAAGAGTCAGTCTTCTTGTACTTAAGTCGGCATTGTGCCTTTTGTATTTTATTCCGATGCAATTTCTGTGTTTCATCGTCAATAAGAAGGTCTGAGGGATACAGTAAACCTGAAGTGAAGCATCGGAATCTATAACTAGTGTCATAGGAATGGTTCAAACAAAGACAGTAAGAAGAGTCAGTCCTCTTGTACTTAAGTCGGCATTGTGCCTTTTGTATTTAATTCCGATGCAATTTCTGTGTTTCATCGTCAATAAGAAGGTCCAAGGGATACAGTAAACCAGAAGTGAAGCATCGGAATCTATAACTAGTGTCAGAGGAATGGTTGCAAACATAGTCAGTAAGAAGAGTCAGTCTTCTTGTACTTAAGTCGGCATTACGCCTCTTGTATTTAATTCCGATGCAATTTCTGTGTTTCATCGTCAATGAGAAGGTCTGAGGGATACAGTAAACCTGAAGTGAAGCATCGGAATCTAAAACTAGTGTCACTGGAATGGTTCAAAACATAGACAGTAGGAAGAGTGAGTCTTCTGGTACTTATGTCGGCATTGTGCCTTTTGTATTTAATTCCGATGCAACTTCTGTGTGTCATCATCAATAAGACGGTCCAAGCGATACAGTAAACCTGGAGTGAAGCATCGGAATCTATAACTAGTGTCACAGGATTGGTTCAAAACATAGTCAGTAAGAAGAATCAATCTTCTTGTACTTAAAGCGGCATTGTGCCTTTTGTATTTAATTCCGATGCAATTTCTGTGATTCATCGTCAACAAGAAGGTCCAAGGGATACATTGAACCTGAAGTGAAGCATCGGAATCTATAACTAGTGTCACAGGAATGGTTCAAACATAGAGAGTAGGAAGAGTCAGTCCTCTTGTACTTATGTCGGCATTGTGCCCTTTCTATTCAATTCCGATGCAATATCTGTGTTTCATCGTCAATACGAAGGTCCAAGTGATACAGTAAACCTGGAGTGAAGCATCGGAATCTATAAGTAGTGTCACAGAAATGGTTCAAAACATAGACAATGGGAAGAGTCAGTCTTCTTGTACTTAAGTCGGCATTGTGCCTTTTGTATTTTATTCCAATGCAATTTCTGTGTTTCATCGTCAATAAGAAGGTCTGAGGGATACAGTAAACCTGAAGTGAAGCATCGGAATCTATAACTAGTGTCATAGGAATGGTTCAAACAAACACAGTAAGAAGAGTCAGTCCTCTTGTACTTAAGTCCTCATTGTGCCTTTTGTATTTAATTCCGATGCAATTTCTGTGTTTCATCGTCAATAAGAAGGTCCAAGGGATACAGTAAACCAGAAGTGAAGCATCGGAAACTATAACTAGTGTCACAGGAATGGTTCAAAACATAGTCAGCAAGAAGAGTCAGTCTTCTTGTACTTAAGTCGGCATTGTGCCTTTTGTATTTAATTCCGATGCAAGTTCAGTGTTTCATCGTCATTAAGAAGGTCCAAGGGATACAGTAAACCGGGAGTGAAGCATCGGAATCTATAACTAGTGTCACAGGAATGGTTCAAAACATAGTCAGTAAGAAGAGTCAGTCTTCTTGTACGTAAGTCGGCATTGTGCCTTTTGTATTAAGTTCCGATGCAATTTCTGTGTTTCATAGTCAATAAGAAGGTCCAAGGGATACAGTAAACCTGAAGTGAAGCATCGGAATCTACAACTAGTGTCATAGGAATGGTTCAAACATTGACAGTAAGAAGAGTCAGTCTTCTTGTAGTTAAGTCGGCATTGTGCCTTTTGTATTTAATTCCGGTGCAATTTCTGTGTTTCATCGTCAATAAGAAGGTCTGAGGGATACAGTAAACCAGAAGTGAAGCATCGGAATCTATAACTAGTGTCAGAGGAATGGTTCAAACATTGACAGTAAGAAGAGTCAGTCTTCTTGTACTTAAGTCGGCATTGTGCCTTTTGTATTTTATTCCGATGCAATTTCTGTGTTTCATCGTCAATAAGAAGGTCTGAGGGATACAGTAAACCTGAAGTGAAGCATCGGAATCTATAACTAGTGTCATAGGAATGGTTCAAACAAAGACAGTAAGAAGAGTCAGTCCTCTTGTACTTAAGTCGGCATTGTGCCTTTTGTATTTAATTCCGATGCAATTTCTGTGTTTCATCGTCAATAAGAAGGTCCAAGGGATACAGTAAACCAGAAGTGAAGCATCGGAATCTATAACTAGTGTCAGAGGAATGGTTGCAAACATAGTCAGTAAGAAGAGTCAGTCTTCTTGTACTTAAGTCGGCATTACGCCTCTTGTATTTAATTCCGATGCAATTTCTGTGTTTCATCGTCAATGAGAAGGTCTGAGGGATACAGTAAACCTGAAGTGAAGCATCGGAATCTAAAACTAGTGTCACTGGAATGGTTCAAATCATAGACAGTAGGAAGAGTGAGTCTTCTGGTACTTATGTCGGCATTGTGCCTTTTGTATTTAATTCCGATGCAACTTCTGTGTGTCATCATCAATAAGACGGTCCAAGCGATACAGTAAACCTGGAGTGAAGCATCGGAATCTATAACTAGTGTCACAGGATTGGTTCAAAACATAGTCAGTAAGAAGAATCAATCTTCTTGTACTTAAAGCGGCATTGTGCCTTTTGTATTTAATTCCGATGCAATTTCTGTGATTCATCGTCAACAAGAAGGTCCAAGGGATACATTGAACCTGAAGTGAAGCATCGGAATCTATAACTAGTGTCACAGGAATGGTTCAAAACATAGACAGTAGGAAGAGTCAGTCTTCTTGTACTTAAGTCGGCATTGTGCCTTTTCTATCTAATTCCGATGCAATTTCTGTGTTTCATCGTCAATAAGAAGGTCCAAGGGATACAGTAAACCTGGAGTGAAGCATCGGAATCTATAACTAGTGTCACAGGAATGGTTCAAAACATAGACAGTAGGAAGAGTCAGTCTTCTTGTACTTAAGTCGGCACTGTGCCTTTTGTATTTAATTCCGATGATATTTCTGTGTTTCATCGTCAATAAGGATGTCCAAGGGATACGGTAAACCTGGAGTGAAGCATCGGAATCTATAACTAGTGTCACAGGAATGGTTCAAAACATAGTCAGTAAGAAGAGTCAGTCTTCTTGTACTTATGTCGGCATTGTGCCTTTTATATTTAATTCCGATGCAATTTCTGTGTTTCATCGTCAATACGAAGGTCCAAGGGATACAGTACACCTGGAGTGAAGCATCGGAATCTATAACTAGTGTCTCAGCGATGGTTAAAAACATAGACAGTAAGAAGAGTCAGTCTTCTTGTTCTTAAGTCTGCATTGTGCCTTTTGTCTACAATTCGGATGCAATTTCTGTGTTTCATCGTCAATAAGAAGGTCCAAGGGATACAGTAATCTGGGAGTGAAGCATCGGAATCTATAACAAGTGTCACAGGAATGAATGAAAACATAGTCGGTAAGAAGAATCAGTCTTCTCGTACTTAAGTCGGCATTGTGCCTTATGTATTTAATTCCGATGCAATTTCTGTGATTCATCGTCAACAAGAAGGTCTAAGGGATACATTAACCCTGAAGTGAAGCATCGGAAACTGAAACTAGTGTCACAGGAATGGTTCAAAACATAGACAGTATGAAGAGTCAGTGTTCTTGTACTTAAGTCGGCATTGTGCCTTTTCTATTTAATTCCGATGCAATATCTGTGTTTCATCGTCAATAAGAAGGTCCAAGGGATACAGTAAACCTGGAGTGAAGCATCGGAATCTATAACTAGTGTCACAGGAATGGTTCAAAACATAGACAGTAGGAAAAGTCAGTCTTCTTGTACTTAAGTCGGCATTGTGCCTTTTGTATTTCATTCCGATGTAATTTCTCTGTTTCATCGTCAATAATGATGTCCAAGGGATACGGTAAACCTGGAGTGAAGCTTCGGAATCTATAACTAGTGTCACAGGAATGGTTCAAAACATAGTCAGTAAGAAGAGTCAGTCTTCTTGTACTTAAGTCGGCATTGTGCCTTTTGTATTTAATTCCGATGCAATTTCTGTGTTTCATCGTCAATAAGAAGGTCCAAAGGTTACAGTAAACCGGGAGTGAAGCATCGGAATCCATAACTAGTATCACAGGAATGGTTCAAAGCATAATCAGTAAGAAGAGTCAGTCTTCTTGTACTTAAGTCGTCATTGTGCCTTTTGTATTAAATTCCGATGCAATTTCTGTGTTTCATCGTCAATAAGAAGGTGCATGGGATACAGTAAACCTGGACTGAAGCATCGGAATCTATAACTAGTGTCACAGGAATGAATCAAACATAGTCGGTAAGAAGAATCAGTCTTCTTGTCCTTAAGTCGGCATTGTGCCTTTTGTATTTAATTCCGATGCAATTTCTGTGTTTCATCGTGAACAAGAAGGTCCAAGGGATACTTAAAACCTGAAGTGAAGCATCGGAATCTATAACTAGTGTCACAGGAATGGTTCAAACATAGAGAGTAGGAAGAGTCAGTCCTCTTGTACTTATGTCGGCATTGTGCCTTTTCTATTCAATTCCGATGCAATATCTGTGTTTCATCGTCAATAAGAAGGTCCAAGTGATACAGTAAACCTGGAGTGAAGCATCGGAATCTATAAGTAGTGTCACAGAAATGGTTCAAAACATAGACAGTGGGAAGAGTCAGTCTTCTTGTACTTAAGTCGGCATTGTGCCTTTTGTATTTTATTCCGATGCAATTTCTGTGTTTCGTCGTCAATAAGAAGGTCTGAGGGATACAGTAAACCTGAAGTGAAGCATCGGAATCTATAACTAGTGTCATAGGAATGGTTCAAACAAAGACAGTAAGAAGAGTCAGTCCTCTTGTACTTAAGTCGGCATTGTGCCTTTTGTATTTAATTCCGATGCAATTTCTGTGTTTCATCGTCAATAAGAAGGTCCAAGGGATACAGTAAACCAGAAGTGAAGCATCGGAATCTATAACTAGTGTTACAGGAATGGTTCCAAACATAGACAGTAAGAAGAGTCAGTCATCTTGTACTTAAGTCGGAATGTGACTTTTGTACTTAATTCCGATGCAATTTCTGTGTTTCACCGTCAATAAGAGGGTCAGAGGGATACAGTAAACCTGAAGGGAAGCATCGGAATCTATAACTAGTGTCACAGGAATGGTTCAAACATAGATACTAAGAAGAGTCAATCTTCTTGTAGTTAAGTCGGCATTGTGCCTCTTGTATTTCATTCCGATGCAATTTTTGTGTTTCATCGTCAATAAGAAGGTCCAAGGGATACAGTAAACCTGAAGTGAAGCATCGGAATCTATAACTAGTGTCCCAGGAATGGTTCAAAACATAGTCAGTAAGAAGAGTCAGTCTTCTTGTACTTAAGTCGGCATTGTGCCTTTTGTATTTCAATCCGATGCAATTTCTGTGTTTCATCGTCAATAAGAAGGGCCAAGGGACACAGCACACCTGGAGTGCAGCATCGGAATCTATAACTAGTGTCACAGGAATGGTTCAAAACATAGACAGTAAGAATAGTCAGTCATCTTGTACTTCAGTCGGAATGTGACTTTTGTATTTAATTCCGATGTAATTTCTGTGTTTCACAGTCAATAAGAGGGTCAGAGGGATACAGTAAACCTGAAGTGAAGCATCGGAATCTATAACTAGTGTCACAGGAATGGTTTAAAACATAGACACTAAGAAGAGTCAATCTTCTTGTAGTTAAGTCGGCATTGTGCCTTTTGTATTTAATTCCGATGCAATTTCTGTGTTTCATCGTCAATAAGAAGGTCAAAGGGATGCAGTAAACCTGGAGTGAACCATCGGAATCTATAACTAGTGTCACAGGAATGGTTCAAAACATAGTCAGTAAGAAGAGTCAGTCTTCTTGTACTTAAGTCGGCATTGTGCCTTTTGTATTAAATTCCGATGCAATTTCTGTGTTTCATCGTCAATAAGAAGGTTTAAGGGATACAGTAAACCTGGAGTGAAGCATCGGAATCTATAACTAGTGTCTCAGCGATGGTTAAACACATAGACAGTAAGAAGAGTCAGTCTTCTTGTACTTAACTCGGCATTGTGCCTTTTGTATTTAATTCGGATGCAATTTCTGTGTTTCATCGTCAATAAGAAGGTCCAAGGGATACAGTAAACCGGGAGTGAAGCATCGGAATCTATAACTAGTGTCACAGGAATGAATCAAATCATAGTCGGTAAGAAGATTCAGTCTTCTTGTACTTAAGTCGGCATTGTGCCTTTTGTATTTAATTCCGATGCAATTTCTGTGATTCATCGTCAACAAGAAGGTCCAAGGGATACATTAAACATGAAGTGAAGCATCGGAATCTATAACTAGTGTCACAGGAATGGTTCAAAGCATTGACAGTAGGAAGAGTCAGTCTTCTTGTACTTAAGTCGGCATTGTGCCTTTTCTATTTAATTCCGATGCAATTTCTGTGTTTCATCGGCAATAAGAACTTGCAAGGGATACGGTAATCCTGGAGTGAAGCATCGGAATCTATAACTAGTGTCACAGGAATGGTTCAAAACATAGACAGTAAGAATAGTCAGTCATCTTGTACTTCAGTCGGAATGTGACTTTTGTATTTAATTCCGATGTAATTTCTGTGTTTCACAGTCAATAAGAGGGTCAGAGGGATACAGTAAACCTGAAGTGAAGCATCGGAATCTATAACTAGTGTCACAGGAATGGTTTAAAACATAGACACTAAGAAGAGTCAATCTTCTTGTAGTTAAGTCGGCATTGTGCCTTTTGTATTTAATTCCGATGCAATTTCTGTGTTTCATCGTCAATAAGAAGGTCAAAGGGATGCAGTAAACCTGGAGTGAACCATCGGAATCTATAACTAGTGTCACAGGAATGGTTCAAAACATAGTCAGTAAGAAGAGTCAGTCTTCTTGTACTTAAGTCGGCATTGTGCCTTTTGTATTAAATTCCGATGCAATTTCTGTGTTTCATCGTCAATAAGAAGGTTTAAGGGATACAGTAAACCTGGAGTGAAGCATCGGAATCTATAACTAGTGTCTCAGCGATGGTTAAACACATAGACAGTAAGAAGAGTCAGTCTTCTTGTACTTAACTCGGCATTGTGCCTTTTGTATTTAATTCGGATGCAATTTCTGTGTTTCATCGTCAATAAGAAGGTCCAAGGGATACAGTAAACCGGGAGTGAAGCATCGGAATCTATAACTAGTGTCACAGGAATGAATCAAATCATAGTCGGTAAGAAGATTCAGTCTTCTTGTACCTAAGTCGGCATTGTGCCTTTTGTATTTAATTCCGATGCAATTTCTGTGATTCATCGTCAACAAGAAGGTCCAAGGGATACATTAAACATGAAGTGAAGCATCGGAATCTATAACTAGTGTCACAGGAATGGTTCAAAGCATTGACAGTAGGAAGAGTCAGTCTTCTTGTACTTAAGTCGGCATTGTGCCTTTTCTATTTAATTCCGATGCAATTTCTGTGTTTCATCGGCAATAAGAAGGTGCAAGGGATACGGTAATCCTGGAGTGAAGCATCGGAATCTATAACTAGTGTAACAGGAATGGTTCAAAACATACTCAGTAAGAAGAGTCAGTCTTCTTGTACTTAAGTCGGCATTGTGCCTTTTGTATTTAATTCCGATGCAATTTCTGTGTTTCATCGTCAATAAGAAGGTCCAAAGGATATTGTAAACCTGGACCGATGCATCGGAATCTGTAACTAGTGTCACAGGACTGAATGAAACGTAGTCGGTAAGAAGAATCAGTCTTCTTGTACTTAAGTCGGCATTGTGCCTTTTGTATTTAATTCCGATGCAATTTCTGTGTTTCATCGTCAACAAGAAGGTCCAAGGGATACATTAAACCTGACGTGAAGCATCGGAATCTATAACTAGTGTCACAGAAATGGTTCAAACATAGAGAGTAGGATGAGTCAGTCTTCTTGTACTTATGTCGGCATTGTGCCTTTTCTATTTAATTCCGATGCAATATCTGTGTTTCATCGTCAATAAGAAGGTCCAAGGGATACAGTAAACCTGGAGTGAAGCATCGGAATCTATTAGTAGTGTCACAGGAATGGTTCAAAACATAGACAGTAGGAAGAGTCAGTCTTCTTGTACTTAAGTCGGCATTGTGCCTTTTGTATCTCATTCCGATGCAATTTCTGTGTTTAATCGTCAATAAGAAGGGCCAAGGGACACAGTAAAGCAGGAGTGCAGCATCGGAATCTATAACTAGTGTCACAGGAATGGTTCAAAACATAGACAGTAAGAAGAGTCAGTCATCTTGTACTTAAGTCGGAATGTGACTTTTGTATTTAATTCCGATGCAATTTCTGTGTTTCATCGTCAATAAGAGGGTCAGAGGTGTACAGTAAACCTGAAGTGAAGCATCGGAATCTATAACTAGTGTCACAGGAATGGTTCAAAACATAATCAGTAAGAAGAGTCAGTCTTCTTGTACTTAAGTCGGCATTGTGCCTTCTGTATTTAATTCCGATACCATTTCTTTGTTTCATCGTCAATAAGAAAGTCCAAGCGATACAGTAAACCTGAAGTGAAGCATCGGAATCTATAACTAGTGTCACAGGAATGGTTCAAATCATAGTCAGTAAGAAGAGTCAGAAATCTTGTACTTAAGTCGGCATTGTCCCTTTTGTATTTAATTCAGATGCAATTTCTGTGTTTCATCGTCAGTAAGATGGTCCAAGGGATACAGTAAACCTGGAGTGAAGCATCGGAATCTATAACTAGTGTCTCAGCGATGGTAAAAAACATAGACAGTAAGAAGAGTCAGTATCCTTGTTCTGAAGTCGGCATTGTGCCTTTTGCATTTAATTCCGATGCAATTTCTGTGTTTCATCGTCAATAAGAAGGTCCAAGGGATACAGTAATCCTCGAGTGCAGCATCGGAATCTATAACTAGTGTCACAGCATTTGTTTCAAAACATAGACAGTAAGAGGAGTCAGTCATCTTGTACTTAAGTCGGAATGAGACTTTTGAATTTAATCCCGATGCAATTTCTGTGTTTCATCGTCAATAAGAGGGTCAGAGGGATGCAGTAAACCTGAAGTGAAGCATCGGAATCTATAACTAATGTCACAGGAATGGTTCAAAACATAGTCAGTAAGAAGAGTCAGTCTTCTTGAACTTAAGTCGGCATTGTGCCTTTTGTATTTAATTCCGATGCAATTTCTGTGTTTCATCGTCAATAAGAAGGTCCAAGGGATACAGTAAACCTGGAGTGAAGAATCGGAATTTATAACTAGTGTCACAGGAATGGTTCAAAACATAGACAGTACGAAGAATCAGTCTTCTTGTACTTAAGTCGGCATTGTGCCTTTTGTATTTAACTCCGATGCAATTTCTGTGTTTCATCGTCAATAAGAAGGTCCAAGGGACACAGTAAACCTGGAGTGAAGCATCGGAATCTATAATTAGTTTTACAGGCATGGTTCAAATCATAGACAGTAAGAAGAGTCATTCATCTTGTACTTAAGTCGGAATGTGCCTTTTGTATTTAATTCCGATGCAATTTCTGAGTTTCATCGTCAATAAGAGGGTCAGAGGGATACAGTAAACCTGAAGTGAAGCTTCGGAATCTATAACTAGTGTCACAGGATTGGTTCAAAACATAGACAGTAGGAAGAGTGCCTTTTGTATTTAATTCCGATGCAATTTCTGTGTTTCATCGTCAATAAGAGGGTCAGAGGGATACAGTAAACCTGAAGTGAAGCTTCGGAATCTATAACTAGTGTCAGAGGATTGGTTCAAAACATAGACAGTAGGAAGAGTCAGTCTTCTTGTACTTAAGTCGGCATTGTGCCTTTTCTATTTAATTCCGATGCAATTTCTGTGTTTCATCGTCAATAAGAAGGTCCAAGGGATACAGTAAACCTGGAGTGAAGCATCGGAATCTATAACTAGTGTCACAGGAATGGTTCAAACGTAGACAGTAGGAAGAGTCAGTCTTGTTGTACTTAAGTCAGCATTGGGCCTTTTGTATTTCATTCCGATGGAATTTCTGTGTTTCATCGTCAATAAGGATGACTAAGGGATACGGTAAATCTGGAGTGAAGCATCGGAATCTATAACTAGTGTCACAGGAATGGTTCAAAACATAGTCAGTAAGAAGAGTCAGTCTTCTTGTACTTAAGTCGGCATTGTGCCTTTTGTATTTAATTCCGATGCAATTTCTGTGTTTCATCGTCATCAAGAAGGTCCAAGGGACACAGTAAACCTGGAGTGAAGCATTGGAATCTATAACTAGTTTCACAGGAATGGTTCAAAACATAGACAGTAAGAAGAGTCAGTCATCTTGTACTTAAGTCGGAATGTGCCTTTTGTATTTAATTCCGATGCAATTTCTGTGTTTCATCGTCAATAAGAGGGTCAGAGGGATACAGTAAACCTGAAGTGAAGCATCGGAATCCATAACTAGTGTCACATAAATGGTTCAAAACATAGACAGTAGGAAGCGTTTGTCTTCTTGTACTTAAGTCGGCACTGTGCCTTTTCTTTTTAATTCCGATGCAATTTCTGTGTTTCATCGTCAATAAGAGGGTCAGAGGGATACAGTAAACCTGAAGTGAAGCATCGGAATCTATAACTAGTGTCACAGGAATGGTTCAAATCATAGTCAGTAAGAAGAGTCAGTCTTCTTGTACTTAGGTCGGCATTGTGCCTTTTGTATTTAATTCCAATGCAATTTCTGCGTTCATCGTCAACAAGAAGGTCCAAGGGACACAGTAAACCTGGAGTGAAGCATCGGAATCTATAACTAGTTTCACAGGAATGGTTCAAAACATAGACAGTAAGAAGAGTCAGTCATCTTGTACTTAAGTCGGAATGTGCCTTTTGTATTTAATTCCGATGCAATTTCTGTGTTTCATCGTCAATAAGAGGGTCAGAGGGATACAGTAAACCTGAAGTGAAGCATCGGAATCTAAAACTAGTGTCACTGGAATGGTTCAAAACATAGACAGTAGGAAGAGTGAGTCTTCTGGTACTTAAGTCGGCATTGTGCCTTTTGTATTTAA
This sequence comes from Schistocerca americana, assembly GCF_021461395.2. Lineage (NCBI taxonomy): Eukaryota > Metazoa > Arthropoda > Insecta > Orthoptera > Acrididae > Schistocerca > Schistocerca americana. The sequence continues at coordinate 766,239,445 of NC_060123.1, forward strand.
TTCCGATGCAACTTCTGTGTGTCATCATCAATAAGAAGGTCCAAGCGATACAGTAAACCTGGAGTGAAGCATCGGAATCTATAACTAGTGTCACAGGAATGGTTCAAAACATAGTCAGTAAGAAGAATCAATCTTCTTGTACTTAAGTCGGCATTGTGCCTTTTGTATTTAATTCCGATGCAATTTCTGTGATTCATCGTCAACAAGAAGGTCCAAGGGATACATAGAACCTGAAGTGAAGCATCGAAATGTATAACTAGTGTCACAGGAATGGTTCAAACATAGAGAGTAGGAAGAGTCAGTCCTCTTGTACTTATGTCGGCATTGTGCCTTTTCTATTCAATTCCGATGCAATATCTGTGTTTCATCGTCAACAAGAAGGTCCAAGTGATACAGTAAACCTGGAGTGAAGCATCGGAATCTGTAAGTAGTGTCACAGAAATGGTTCAAAACATAGACAGTGGGAAGAGTCAGTCTTCTTGTACTTAAGTCAGCATTGTGCCTTTTGTATTTTATTCCGATGCAATTTCTGTGTTTCATCGTCAATAAGAAGGTCTGAGGGATACAGTAAACCTGAAGTGAAGCATCGGAATCTATAACTAATGTCATAGGAGTGGTTCAAACAAAGACAGTAAGAAGAGTCAGTCCTCTTGTACTTAAGTCGGCATTGTGCCTTTTATATTTAATTCCGATGCAATTTCTGTGTTTCATCGTCAATAAGAAGGTCCAAGGGATACAGTAAACCAGAAGTGAAGCATCGGAATCTATAACTAGTGTCACAGGAATGGTTCAAAACATAGTCAGCAAGAAGAGTCAGTCTTCTTGTACTTAAGTCGGCATTGTGCCTTTTGTATCTAATTCCGATGCAATTTCAGTGTTTCATCGTCATTAAGAAGGTCCAAGGGATACAGTAAACCGGGAGTGAAGCATCGGAATCTATAACTAGTGTCACAGGAATGGTTCAAAACATAGTCAGTAAGAAGAGTCAGTCTTCTTGTACGTATGACGGCATTGTGCCTTTTGTATTAAGTTCCGATGCAATTTCTGTGTTTCATCGTCAATAAGAAGGTCCAAGGGATACAGTAAACCTGAAGTGAAGCATCGGAATCTACAACTAGTGTCATAGGAATGGTTCAAACATTGACAGTAAGAAGAGTCAGTCTTCTTGTAGTTAAGTCGGCATTGTGCCTTTTGTATTTAATTCCGGTGCAATTTCTGTGTTTCATCGTCAATAAGAAGGTCCAAGGGATACAGTGAACCTGAAGTGAAGCATCGGAATCTATAACTAGTGTCAGAGGAATGGTTGCAAACATAGTCAGGAAGAAGAGTCAGTCTTCTTGTACTTAAGTCGGCATTACGCCTCTTGTATTTAATTCCGATGCAATTTCTGTGTTTCATCGTCAATGAGAAGGTCTGAGGGATACAGTAAACCTGAAGTGAAGCATCGGAATCTAAAACTAGTGTCACTGGAATGGTTCAAAACATAGACAGTAGGAAGAGTGAGTCTTCTGGTACTTAAGTCGGCATTGTGCCTTTTGTATTTAATTCCGATGCAACTTCTGTGTCCAAGCGATACAGTAAACCTGGAGTGAAGCATCGGAATCTATAACTAGTGTCACAGGAATGGTTCAAAGCATAGTCAGTAAGAAGAATCAATCTTCTTGTACTTAAGTCGGCATTGTGCCTTTTGTATTTAATTCCGATGCAATTTCTGTGATTCATCGTCAACAAGAAGGTCCAAGGGATACATTGAACCTGAAGTGAAGCATCGGAATCTATAACTAGTCTCACAGGAATGGTTCAAAACATAGACAGTAGGAAGAGTCAGTCTTCTTGTACTTAAGTCGGCATTGTGCCTTTTCTATCTAATTCCGATGCAATTTCTGTGTTTCATCGTCAATAGGAAGGTCCAAGGGATACAGTAAACCTGGAGTGAAGCATCGGAATCTATAACTAGTGTCACAGGAATGGTTCAAAGCATAGACAGTAGGAAGAGTCAGTCTTCTTGTACTTAAGTCGGCACTGTGCCTTTTGTATTTAATTCCGATGCAATTTCTGTGTTTCATCGTCAATAAGGATGTCCAAGGGATACGGTAAACCTGGAGTGAAGCATCGGAATCTATAACTAGTGTCACAGGAATGGTTCAAAACATAGACAGTAAGAAGAGTCAGTCTTCTTGTACTTATGTCGGCATTGTGCCTTTTATATTTAATTCCGATGCAATTTCTGTGTTTCATCGTCAATACGAAGGTCCAAGGGAGACAGTACACCTGGAGTGAAGCATCGGAATCTATAACTAGTGTCTCAGCGATGGTTCAAAACATAGACAGTAAGAAGAGTCAGTCTTCTTGTTCTTAAGTCTGCATTGTGTCTTTTGTCTACAATTCGGATGCAATTTCTGTGTTTCATCGTCAATAAGAAGGTCCAAGGGATACAGTAATCTGGGAGTGAAGCATCGGAATCTATAACTAGTGTCACAGGAATGAATGAAAACATAGTCGGTAAGAAGAATCAGTCTTCTTGCACTTAAGTCGGCATTGTGCCTTATGTATTTAATTCCGATGCAATTTCTGTGATTCATCGTCAACAAGAAGGTCTAAGGGATACATTAAACCTGAAGTGAAGCATCGGAATCTATAACTAGTGTCACAGGAATGGTTCAAAACATAGACAGTATGAAGAGTCAGTGTTCTACTTAAGTCGGCATTGTGCCTTTTCTATTTAATTCCGATGCAATTTTTTGTGTTTCATCGTCAATAAGAAGGTCCAAGGGATACAGTAAACCTGGAGTGAAGCATCGGAATCTATAACTAGTGTCACAGGACTGGTTCAAAACATAGACAGTAGGAAAAGTCAGTCTTCTTGTACATAAGTCGGCATTGTGCCTTTTGTATTTAATTCCGATGTAATTTCTCTGTTTCATCGTCAATAATGATGTCCAAGGGATACGGTAAACCTGGAGTGAAGCATCGGAATCTATAACTAGTGTCACAGGAATGGTTCAAAACATAGTCAGTAAGAAGAGTCAGTCTTCTTGTACTTAAGTCGGCATTGTGCCTTTTGTATTTAATTCCGAAGCAATTTCTGTGTTTCATCGTCAATAAGAAGGTCCAAAGGTTACAGTAAACCGGGAGTGAAGCATCGGAATCCATAACTAGTATCACAGGAATGGTTCAAAGCATAATCAGTAAGAAGAGTCAGTCTTCTTGTACTTAAGTCGGCATTGTGCCTTTTGTATTAAATTCCGATGCAATTTCTGTGTTTCATCGTCAATAAGAAGGTCCAAGGGATACAGTAAACCTGGACTGAAGCATCGGAATCTATAACTAGCGTCACAGGAATGAATCAAACATAGTCGGTAAGAAGAATCAGTCTTCTTGTACTTAAGTCGGCATTGTGCCTTTTGTATTTAATTCCGATGCAATTTCTGTGTTTCATCGTGAACAAGAAGGTCCAAGGGATACATAAAACCTGAAGTGAAGCATCGGAATCTATAACTAGTGTCACAGGAATGGTTCAAACATAGAGAGTAGGAAGAGTCAGTCCTCTTGTACTTATGTCGGCATTGTGCCTTTTCTATTCAATTCCGATGCAATATCTGTGTTTCATCGTCAATAAGAAGGTCCAAGTGATACAGTAAACCTGGAGTGAAGCATCGGAATCTATAAGTAGTGTCACAGAAATGGTTCAAAACATAGACAGTGGGAAGAGTCAGTCTTCTTGTACTTAAGTCGGCATTGTGCCTTTTGTATTTTATTCCGATGCAATTTCTGTGTTTCATCGTCAATAAGAAGGTCTGAGGGATACAGTAAACCTGAAGTGAAGCATCGGAATCTATAACTAGTGTCATAGGAATGGTTCAAACAAAGACAGTAAGAAGAGTCAGTCCTCTTGTACTTAAGTCGGCATTATGCCTTTTGTATTTAATTCCGATGCAATTTCTGTGTTTCATCGTCAATAAGAAGGTCCAAAGGATATTGTAAACCTGGACCGATGCATCGGAATCTGTAACTAGTGTCACAGGACTGAATGAAACGTAGTCGGTAAGAAGAATCAGTCTTCTTGTACTTAAGTCGACATTGTGCCTTTTGTATTTAATTCCGATGCAATTTCTGTGTTTCACCGTCAACAAGAAGGTCCAAGGGATACATTAAACCTGACGTGAAGCATCGGAATCTATAACTAGTGTCACAGGAATGGTTCAAACATAGAGAGTAGGATGAGTCAGTCTTCTTGTACTTATGTCGGCATTGTGCCTTTTCTATTTAATTCCGATGCAATATCTGTGTTTCATCGTCAATAAGAAGGTCCAAGGGATACAGTGAACCTGGAGTGAAGCATCGGAATCTATTAGTAGTATCACAGGAATGGTTCAAAACATAGACAGTAGGAAGAGTCAGTCTTCTTGTACTTAAGTCGGCATTGTGCCTTTTGTATCTCATTCCGATGCAATTTCTGTGTTTAATCGTCAATAAGAAGGGCCAAGGGACACAGTAAACCAGGAGTGCAGCATCGGAATCTATAACTAGTGTCACAGGAATGGTTCAAAACATAGACAGTAAGAAGAGTCAGGCATCTTGTACTTAAGTCGGAATGTGACTTTTGTATTTAATTCCGATGCAATTTCTGTGTTTCATCGTCAATAAGAGGGTCAGAGGTGTACAGTAAACCTGAAGTGAAGCATCGGAATCTATAACTAGTGTCACAGGAATGGTTCAAAACATAATCAGTAAGAAGAGTCAGTCTTCTTGTACTTAAGTCGGCATTGTGCCTTCTGTATTTAATTCCGATACCATTTCTGTGTTTCATCGTCAATAAGAAGGTCCAAGCGATACAGTAAACCTGAAGTGAAGCATCGGAATCTATAACTAGTGTCACAGGAATGGTTCAAATCATAGTCAGTAAGAAGAGTCAGAAATCTTGTACTTAAGTCGGCATTGTCCCTTTTGTATTTAATTCAGATGCAATTTCTGTGTTTCATCGTCACTAAGATGGTCCAAGGGATACAGTAAACCTGGAGTGAAGCATCGGAATCTATAACTAGTGTCTCAGCGATGGTAAAAAACATAGACAGTAAGAAGAGTCAGTATCCTTGTTCTGAAGTCGGCATTGTGCCTTTTGCATTTAATTCCGATGCAATTTCTGTGTTTCATCGTCAATAAGAAGGTCCAAGGGATACAGTAATCCTGGAGTGCAGCATCGGAATCTATAACTAGTGTCACAGGAATTGTTCAAAACATAGACAGTAAGAGGAGTCAGTCATCTTGTACTTAAGTCGGAATGTGACTTTTGAATTTAATTCCGATGCAATTTCTGTGTTTCATCGTCAATAAGAGGGTCAGAGGGATGCAGTAAACCTGGAGTGAAGCATCGGAATCTATAACTAGTGTCACAGGAATGGTTCAAACGTAGACAGTAGGAAGAGTCAGTCTTGTTGTACTTAAGTCAGCATTGTGCCATTTGTATTTCATTCCGATGGAATTTCTGTCTTTCATCGTCAATAAGGATGACTAAGGGATACGGTAAATCTGGAGTGAAGCATCGGAATCTATAACTAGTGTCACAGGAATGGTTCAAAACATAGTCAGTAAGAAGAGTCAGTCTTCTTGTACTTAAGTCGGCATTGTGCAATTTGTATTTAATTCCGATGCAATTTCTGTGTTTCATCGTCACCAAGAAGGTCCAAGGGATACAGTAAACCTGGAGTGAAGCATCGGAATTTATAACTAGAGTCACAGGAATGGTTCAAACATAGACAGTAAGAAGAATCAGTCTTCTTGTACTTAAGTCGGCATTGTGCCTTTTGTATTTAATTCCGATGCAATTTCTGTGTCCCATCGTCAATAAGAAGGTCCAAGGGACACAGTAAAGCTGGAGTGAAGCATTGGAATCTATAACTAGTTTCACAGGAATGGTTCAAAACATAGACAGTAAGAAGAGTCAGTCATCTTGTACTTAAGTCGGAATGTGCCTTTTGTATTTAATTCCGATGCAATTTCTGTGTTTCAGCGTCAATAAGAGGGTCAGAGGGATACAGTAAACCTGAAGTGAAGCATCGGAATCTATAACTAGTGTCACAGGAATGGTTCAAAACATAGACAGAAGGAAGCGTCTGTCTTCTTGTACTTAATTCGGCACTGTGCCTTTTCTTTTTAATTCCGATGCAATTTCTGTGTTTCATCGTCAAGAAAAGGGTCAGAGGGATACAGTAAACCTGAAGTGAAGCATCGGAATCTATAACTAGTGTCACAGGAATGGTTCAAATCATAGTCAGTAAGAAGAGTCAGTCTTCTTGTACTTAAGTCGGCATTGTGCCTTTTGTATTTAATTCCAATGCAATTTCTGTGTTTCATCGTCAACAAGAAGGTCCAAGGGACACAGTAAACCTGGAGTGAAGCATCGGAATCTGTAACTAGTTTCACAGGAATGGTTCAAAACATAGACAGTAAGAAGAGTCAGTAATCTTGTACTTAAGTCGGAATGTGCCTTTTGTATTTAATTCCGATGCAATTTCTGTGTTTCATCGTCAATAAGAGGGTCAGAGGGATACAGTAAACCTGAAGTGAAGCATCGGAATCTATAACTAGTGTCACAGAAATGGTTCAAAACATAGACAGTAGGAAGCGTCTGTCTTCTTGTACTTAAGTCGGCATTGTGCCTTCTGTATTTAATTCCGATACCATTTCTGTGTTTCATCGTCAATAAGAAGGTCCAAGGGAGTCAGTAAACCTGAAGTGAAGCATCGGAATCTATAACTAGTGTCACAGGAATGGTTCAAATCATAGTCAGTAAGAAGAGTCAGAATTCTTGTACTTAAGTTGGCATTGTCCCTTTTGTATTTAATTCAGATGCAATTTCTGTGTTTCATCGTCACTAAGATGGTCCAAGTGATACAGTAAACCTGGAGTGAAGCATCGGAATCTATAACTAGTGTCTCAGCGATTGTTAAAAGCATAGACAGTAAGAACAGTCAGTATCCTTGTTCTGAAGTCGGCATTGTGCCTTTTGTATTTAATTCCGATGCAATTTCTGTGTTTCATCGTCAATAAGAAGGTCCAAGGGAGTCAGTAAACCTGAAGTGAAGCATCGGAATCTATAACTAGTGTCCCAGGAATGGTTGAAAACATAGTCAGTAAGAAGAGTCAGTCTTCTTGTACTTAAGTCGGCATTGTGCCGTTTGTATTTCATTCCGATGCAATTTCTGTGTTTCATCGTCAATAAGAAGGTCCAAGGGATACAGTAAACCTGGAGTGAAGCATCGGAATTTATAACTAGTGTCACAGGAATGGTTCAAAACATAGACAGTAAGAAGAATCAGTCTTCTTGTACTTAAGTCGGCATTGTGCCGTTTGTAAATTAACTCCGATGCGTTTTCTGTGTTTCATCGTCAATAAGAAGGTCCAAGGGACACAGTAAACCAGGAGTGAAGTATCGGAAACTATAACTAGTGTCACAGGAATGGTTCAAAACATAGTCATTAAGAAGAGTCAGTCTTCTTGTACTTAAGTCGGCATTGTGCCTTCTGTATTTAATTCCGATACCATTTCTGTGCTTCATCGTCAATAAGAAGGTCCAAGGAATTCAGTAAACCTGAAGTGAAGCATCGGAATCTATAACTAGTGTCCCAGGAATGGTTGAAAACATTGTCAGTAAGAAGAGTCAGTCTTCTTGTACTTAAGTCGGCATTGTGCCTTTTGTATTTCATTCCGATGCAATTTCTGTGTTTCATCGTCAATAAGAAGGGCCAAGGGACACAGTAAACCTGGAGTGCAGCATCGGAATCCATAACTAGTGTCACAGGAATTGTTCAAAACATAGTCAGTAAGAAGAGTCAGTCTTCTTGTACTTAAGTCGGAATGTGACTTTTGTATTTAATTCCGATGCAATTTCTGTGTTTCATCGTCAATAAGAAGGTCCAAGGGATACAGTAAACCTGGAGTGAAGCATCGGAATTTATAACTAGTGTCACAGGAATGGTTCAAAACATAGACAGTAAGAAGAATCAGTCTTCTTGTACTTAAGTCGGCATTGTGCCTTTTGTATTTAACTCCGATGCATTTTCTGTGTTTCATCGTCAATAAGAAGGTCCAAGGGACACAGTAAACCAGGAGTGAAGCATCGGAAACTATAACTAGTGTCACAGGAATGGTTCAAAACATAGTCAGTAAGAAGAGTCAGTCTTCTTGTACTTAAGTCGGCATTGTGCCTTTTGTATTTAATTCCAATGCAATTCCTGTGTTTCATCGTCAATAAGAAGGTCCGAGGGATACAGTAAACCGGGAGTGAAGCATCGGAATCTATAACTAGTGTCAGAGGAATGGTCAAAACATAGTCAGTAAGAAGAGTCAGTCTTCTTGTACTTAAGTCGGCATTGTGCCTTTTGTATTAAATTCCGATGCAATTTCTGTGTTTCATCGTCAATAAGAAGGTCCAAGGGATACAGTAAACCTGGAGTGAAGCATCGGAATCTATAACTAGTGTCACAGGAATGAATCAAACATATTCGGTAAGAAGAATCAGTCTTCTTGTACTTAAGTCGGCATTGTGCCTTTTGTATTTAGTTCCGATGCAATTTCTGTGTTTCATCGTCAACAAGAAGGTTCAAGGGATACATTGAACCTGAACTGAAGCATCGGAAACTATAACTAATGTCACAGGAGTGGTTCAATACATAGAAAGTTGGAAGAGTCAGTCTTCTTGTACTTATGTCAGCATTGTGCCTTTTCTATGCAATTCCGATGCAATACCTGTGTTTCATCGTCAATAAGAACGTCCAAGGGATACAGTAAACCTGGAGTGAAGCATCGGAATCTATAAGTAGTATCAGAAGAATGGTTCAAAACATAGGCAGTAGGAAGAGTCAGTCTCCTTGTACTTAAGTCGGCATTGTGCCTTTTGTATTTTATTCCGATGCAATTTCTGTGTTTCATCGTCAATAAGAAGGTCTGAGGGATACAGTAAACCTGAAGGGAAGCATCGGAATCTATAACTAGTGCCATAGGAATGGTTCAAACATAGACAGTAAGAACTGTCAGTCTTCTTGTACTTAAGTCGGCATTGTGCCTTTTGTATTTAATTCCGATGCAATTTCTGTGTTTATTCGTCAATAAGAAAGTCGAAGGGATACAGCAAACCTGAAGTGAAGCATCGGAATCTATAACTAGTGTCACAGGAATGGTTCCAAACATAGTCAGTAAGAAGAGTCAGTCTTCTTGTACTTAAGTCGGCATTGCGCCTTTTGTATTTAATTCCGATGCAATTTCTGTGTTTCATCGTCAATGAGAAGGTCTGAGGGATACAGTGAACCTGAAGTGAAGCATCGGAATCTAAAACTAGTGTCAGTGCAATGGTTCAAATCATAGACAGTAGGAAGAGTCAGTCTTCTTGTACTTAAGTCGGCATTGTGCCTTTTGTATTTAATTCCGATGCAATTTCTGTGTTTCATCGTCAATAAGAAGGTGCAAGGGATACAGTAAACCTGAAGTGATGCATCGGAATCTATAACTTGTGTCCCAGGAATGGTTCAAAACATAGTCAGTAAGAAGAGTCAGTCTTCTTGTACTTAAGTCGGCATTGTGCCTTTTGTATTTAATTCCGATGCAATTTCTGTGTTTCATCGTCAATAAGAAGGTCCAAGAGATACACTAAACCTGGAGTGAAGCATCGGAATCTATAGCTAGTGTCACAGGAATGGTACAAAACATAGACAGTAAGAAGAGTCAGTCATCTTGTACTTAAGTCGGAATGTCACTTTTGTATTTAATTCCGATGCAATTTCTGTGTTTCATCGTCAATACGAGGGTCAGAGGGATACAGTGAACCTGAAGCGAACCATCGGAACCCATTACTAGTGTCACAGGAATGGTTCAAAACACAGACAGTAAGAAGAGTCAGTCTTCTTGTACCTAAGTCGGCATTGTGCCTTTTGTGTTCAATTAAGATGCAATTTCTCTGTTTCATCGCCAATAAGGAGGTCAGATGGATACAGTAAACCGGAAGTGAAGCATCTGAATCTATAACTAGTGTCACAGGAATGGTTCCAAACATAGTCAGTAAGAAGAGTCAGTCTTCTTGTACTTAAGTCGGCATTGCGCCTTTTGTATTTAATTCCGATGCAATTTCTGTGTTTCATCGTCAATGAGAATGTCTGAGGGATACAGTGAACCTGAAGTGAAGCATCGGAATCTATAACTAGTGTCACAGGAATGGTTCAAAACATAGTCAGTAAGAAGAGTCAGTCTTCTTGTAGTTAAGTCGGCATTGTGCCTTTTGTAAATAATTCCGATGCAATTTCTGTGTTTCATCGTCAATAAGAAGGTCCAAGGGATACAGTAAACCTGGAGTGAATCATCGGAATCTGTAACTAGTGTCACAGGAATGGATCAAAACATAGACACTAAGAAGTGCCAGTCTTCTCGTACCTAAGTCGGCATTGTGTCTTTTGTATTTAATTCCGATACAATTTCTGTGCTTCATCGTCAATAAGAAGGTCCAAGGGATACAGTAAAAATGAAGTGAAGAATCGGAATCTATAACTAGCGTCACAGGGATGGTTCAAAACATAGACAGTAAGAAGAGTCAGTATTCTTGTACTTAAGTCGGCATTGTGCCTTTTGTAATTAATTCCGATTCAATTTCTGTGTTTCATCGTCATTAAGAAGGTCCAAGGGATACAGTAAACCTGGAGTGAAGCATCGGAGTCTATAACTAGTGTCTCAGCGATGGTTAAAAACATAGACAGTAAGAAGAGTCAGTTGTCCTTTACCTAAGTCGGCATTGCGCCTTTTGTATTTAATTCCGATGCAATTTCTGTGTTTCATCGTCAACAAGAAGGTCAAAGGGATACAGTGAACCTGAAGTGTAGCATCGGAATCTATAGCTAGTGTCACAGGAGTGGTTCAGAACATAGACAGTAAGAAGAGTCAGTCTTCTTGTACTTAAGTCGGCATTGTGCCTTTTGTATTCAATTAAGATGCAATTTCTGTGTTTCATCGTCAATAAGGAGGTCAGAGGGATACAGTAAACCTGGAGTGAAGCATCGGAATGTAAAACTTGTGTCACAGTAATGGTTCAAAACATAGACAGTAGGAAGAGTCAGTCTTCTTGTACTTGAGTCGTCATTTTGCCTTTTGTATTTAATTCCGATGCAATTTCGGAGTTTCATCATCAATAAGACGGTCAGAGGGATTCAGTAAGACTGAAGAGAAGCATCAGAATCTGTAACTAGTGTCACAGGAATGGTTCAAAACATAGACAGTAAGAAGAGTCAGTCTACTTGTACTTAAGTCGGCATTGTGCCTTTTGTATTTAATTCCGATGCATTTTCTGTGTTCCATCGTCAATAAGAAGCTCAGAGGGATACAGTAGACCTGAAGTGAATCATCGGAATCTATACCTAGTGTCACGGGAATGGTTCAAAACATAGACAGTAAGAAGAGGCAGTCTACTTGTACTTGAGTCGGCATTGTGCCTTTTGTATTTCATTCCGATGTAATTTCTGTGTTTGATCGTCAATGAGAATGTCAGAGGGATACAGTAAACCTGAAGTGAAGCATCGGAATCTATAACTAGTGTCACAGGAATGGTTCAATACATACACTGTAAGAAGAGTCAGTCTTCTTGTACTAACGTCGGCATTGTGCCATTTGTATTCAATTAAGATGCAATTTCTGCGTTACATCGTCAATAAGGAGGTCAGAGGGATACAGTAAACCTGCAGTGAAGCATCGGAATCTAAAACTAGTGTCACAGTAATGGTTCAAAACATAGACAGTAGGAAGAGTCAGTCTTCTTGTACTTGAGTCGGAATTGAGCCTTTTGTAATTAATTCCGAAGCAATTTCTGTGTTTCATCGTCAATAAGAAGGTCAGAGGGATACAGCAAAACTGAAGTTAAGCATCGGAATCTATAACTAGTGTCACGGGAATAGTTCAAAACATAGACAGTAAGAAGAGCCAGTCTACTTGTACTTGAGTCGTCATTGTGCCTTTTGTATTTAATTCCGATGCAATTTCTGTGTTTCATCGTCAATAAGAAGCTTAGAGGGATACAGTAGACATGAAGTGAAGCATCGTAATCTATAACTAGTGTCACAGGAACGGTTCAAAACATAGTAAAAAGAGCCAGACTACTTGTACTAGAGTCGGCATTGTGCCTTTTGTATTTAATTACAATGCAATTTCTGTGCTTCATCGTCAATAAGAAGGTCAGCTGGATACAGTAAGCCTATAGTGAAGCATCAGAATCTATAACTAGTGTCACAGGAATGGTTAAAAACATAGACAGTAAGAAGAGCCAATCTTCTTGTACTTGACTCGGCATTGTGCCTTTTGTATATAATTCCGATCAGTGTTCTGCGTTTGAACGTCAATAAGAAGGTCAGAGGGATACAGTAAAACTGAAGTGAAGTATCGGAATCTATAACTAGTGTCACAGGAATGGTTCAAAACATAGACAGTAAGAAGAGTCGGTCTTCTTGTACTTAAGTCGGCATTGTGCCTTTTCTATATAATTCCGATGCAATTTCTGTGTTTCATCGTCAATAAGAAGGTCAGAGGGATACAGTAAACCTCAAGTGAAGCATCGGAATCTATAACCAGAGTCACAGGTATTGTTCAAAACATTGACAGTAAGAAGAGCCAGTCTTCTTGTACTTGAGTACGCATTGTGCCTTATGTATTTAATTCCGATGCAATTTCAGTGTTTCATCGTCAATAAGAAGGTCAGAGGGATACAGTAAACCTGAAGTGAAGCATCGGAATCTATAACTAGTGTCACAGGAATGGTTCAAAACATAGACAGTAAGAAGAGTCAGTCTCCTTGTACTTAGGTCTGCATTGTGCCTTTTGTATTTAATGAAGATCCAATTTCTGTGATTCATCGTCAATAATAAGGTCAGAGGGATACAGTAAACCTGAAGTGAAGCATCGGAATCTATAACTAGTGTCACAGGAATGGTTCAAAACATAGACAGGAAGAAGAGCCAGTTTTCATGTAGTTAAGTCGGCATTGTGCCTTTTCTATTAAATTCCGATGCAATTTCTGTGTTTCGTCGTCAATAAGAAAGTCCAAGGGATACAGTAAACCTGGAGTGAAGCATCGGAATCTATAACTAGTGTCACAGGAATGGTTCAAACGTAGACAGTAGGAAGAGTCAGTCTTGTTGTACTTAAGTCAGCATTGTGCCTTTTGTATTTCATTCCGATGGAATTTCTGTCTTTCATCGTCAATAAGGATGACTAAGGGATACGGTAAATCTGGAGTGAAGCATCGGAATCTATAACTAGTGTCACAGGAATGGTTCAAAACATAGTCAGTAAGAAGAGTCAGTCTTCTTGTACTTAAGTCGGCATTGTGCATTTTGTATTTAATTCCGATGCAATTTCTGTGTTTCATCGTCACCAAGAAGGTCCAAGGGATACAGTAAACCTGGAGTGAAGCATCGGAATTTATAACTAGTGTCACAGGAATGGTTCAAACATAGACAGTAAGAAGAATCAGTCTTCTTGTACTTAAGTCGGCATTGTGCCTTTTGTATTTAATTCCGATGCAATTTCTGTGTCCCATCGTCAATAAGAAGGTCCAAGGGACACAGTAAAGCTGGAGTGAAGCATTGGAATCTATAACTAGTTTCACAGGAATGGTTCGAAACATAGACAGTAAGAAGAGTGAGTCATCTTGTACTTAAGTCGGAATGTGCCTTTTGTATTAAATTCCGATGCAATTTCTGTGTTTCATCGTCAATAAGAGGGTCAGAGGGATACAGTAAACCTGAAGTGAAGCATCGGAATCTATAACTAGTGTCACAGGAATGGTTCAAAACATAGACAGTAGGAAGCGTCTGTCTTCTTGTACTTAATTCGGCACTGTGCCTTTTCTTTTTAATTCCGATGCAATTTCTGTGTTTCATCGTCAATAAGAGGGTCAGAGGGATACAGTAAACCTGAAGTGAAGCATCGGAATCTATAACTAGTGTCACAGGAATGGTTCAAATCATAGTCAGTAAGAAGAGTCAGTCTTCTTGTACTTAAGTCGGCATTGTGCCTTTTGTATTTAATTCCAATGCAATTTCTGTGTTTCATCGTCAACAAGAAGGTCCAAGGGACACAGTAAACCTGGAGTGAAGCATCGGAATCTGTAACTAGTTTCACAGGAATGGTTCAAAACATAGACAGTAAGAAGAGTCAGTCATGTTGTACTTAAGTCGGAATGTGCCTTTTGTATTTAATTCCGATGCAATTTCTGTGTTTCATCGTCAATAAGAGGGTCAGAGGGATACAGTAAACCTGAAGTGAAGCATCGGAATCTATAACTAGTGTCACAGAAATGGTTCAAAACATAGACAGTAGGAAGCGTCTGTCTTCTTGTACTTAAGTCGGCATTGTGCCTTCTGTATTTAATTCCGATACCATTTCTGTGTTTCATCGTCAATAAGAAGGTCCAAGGGAGTCAGTAAACCTGAAGCGAAGCATCGGAATCTATAACTAGTGTCACAGGAATGGTTCAAATCATAGTCAGTAAGAAGAGTCAGAATTCTTGTACTTAAGTCGGCATTGTCCCTTTTGTATTTAATTCAGATGCAATTTCTGTGTTTCATCGTCACTAAGATGGTCCAAGTGATACAGTAAACCTGGAGTGAAGCATCGGAATCTATAACTAGTGTCTCAGCGATTGTTAAAAGCATAGACAGTAAGAACAGTCAGTATCCTTGTTCTGAAGTCGGCATTGTGCCTTTTGTATTTAATTCCGATGCAATTTCTGTGTTTCATCGTCAATAAGAAGGTCCAAGGGAATCAGTAAACCTGAAGTGAAGCATCGGAATCTATAACTAGTGTCCCAGGAATGGTTGAAAACATAGTCAGTAAGAAGAGTCAGTCTTCTTGTACTTAAGTCGGCATTGTGCCGTTTGTATTTCATTCCGATGCAATGGCTGTGTTTCATCGTCAATAAGAAGGGCCAAGGGACACAGTAAACCTGGAGTGCAGCATCGGAATCCATAACTAGTGTCACAGGAATTGTTCAAAACATAGACAGTAAGAAGAGTCAGTCATCTTGTACTTAAGTCGGAATGTGACTTTTGTATTTAATTCCGATGCAATTTCTGTGATTCATCGTCAATAAGAGGGTCAGAGGGATATAGTAAACCTGAAGTGAAGCATCGGAATCTATAACTAATGTCACAGGATTGGTTCAAAACATACTCAGTAAGAAGAGTCAGTCTTCTTGAACTTAAGTCGGCATTGTGCCTTTTGTATTTAATTCCGATGCAATTTCTGTGTTTCATCGTCAATAAGAAGGTCCAAGGGATACAGTAAACCTGGAGTGAAGCATCGGAATTTATAACTAGTGTCACAGGAATGGTTCAAAACATAGACAGTAAGAAGAATCAGTCTTCTTGTACTTAAGTCGGCATTGTGCCGTTTGTATTTAACTCCGATGCGTTTTCTGTGTTTCATCGTCAATAAGAAGGTCCAAGGGACACAGTAAACCAGGAGTGAAGTATCGGAAACTATAACTAGTGTCACAGGAATGGTTCAAAACATAGTCATTAAGAAGAGTCAGTCTTCTTGTACTTAAGTCGGCATTGTGCCTTCTGTATTTAATTCCGATACCATTTCTGTGCTTCATCGTCAATAAGAAGGTCCAAGGAATTCAGTAAACCTGAAGTGAAGCATCGGAATCTATAACTAGTGTCCCAGGAATGGTTGAAAACATAGTCAGTAAGAAGAGTCAGTCTTCTTGTACTTAAGTCGGCATTGTGCCTTTTGTATTTCATTCCGATGCAATTTCTGTGTTTCATCGTCAATAAGAAGGGCCAAGGGACACAGTAAACCTGGAGTGCAGCATCGGAATCCATAACTAGTGTCACAGGAATTGTTCAAAACATAGTCAGTAAGAAGAGTCAGTCTTCTTGTACTTAAGTCGGAATGTGACTTTTGTATTTAATTCCGATGCAATTTCTGTGTTTCATCGTCAATAAGAAGGTCCAAGGGATACAGTAAACCTGGAGTGAAGCATCGGAATTTATAACTAGTGTCACAGGAATGGTTCAAAACATAGACAGTAAGAAGAATCAGTCTTCTTGTACTTAAGTCGGCATTGTGCCTTTTGTATTTAACTCCGATGCATTTTCTGTGTTTCATCGTCAATAAGAAGGTCCAAGGGACACAGTAAACCAGGAGTGAAGCATCGGAAACTATAACTAGTGTCACAGGAATGGTTCAAAACATAGTCAGTAAGAAGAGTCAGTCTTCTTGTACTTAAGTCGGCATTGTGCCTTTTGTATTTAATTCCAATGCAATTCCTGTGTTTCATCGTCAATAAGAAGGTCCGAGGGATACACTAAACCGGGAGTGAAGCATCGGAATCTATAACTAGTGTCAGAGGAATGGTTCAAAACATAGTCAGTAAGAAGAGTCAGTCTTCTTGTACTTAAGTCGGCATTGTGCCTTTTGTATTAAATTCCGATGCAATTTCTGTGTTTCATCGTCAATAAGAAGGTCCAAGGGATACAGTAAACCTGGAGTGAAGCATCGGAATCTATAACTAGTGTCACAGGAATGAATCAAACATATTCGGTAAGAAGAATCAGACTTCTTGTACTTAAGTCGGCATTGTGCCTTTTGTATTTAGTTCCGATGCAATTTCTGTGTTTCATCGTCAACTAGAAGGTTCAAGGGATACATTAAACCTGAACTGAAGCATCGGAATCTATAACTAATGTCACAGGAGTGGTTCAATACATAGAAAGTTGGAAGAGTCAGTCTTCTTGTACTTATGTCGGCATTGTGCCTTTTCTATGCAATTCCGATGCAATACCTGTGTTTCATCGTCAATAAGAACGTCCAAGGGATACAGTAAACCTGGAGTGAAGCATCGGAATCTATAAGTAGTGTCAGAAGAATGGTTCAAAACATAGGCAGTAGGAAGAGTCAGTCTCCTTGTACTTAAGTCGGCATTGTGCCTTTTGTATTTTATTCCGATGCAATTTCTGTGTTTCATCGTCAATAAGAAGGTGCAAGGGATACAGTAAACCTGAAGTGATGCATCGGAATCTATAACTTGTGTCCCAGGAATGGTTCAAAACATAGTCAGTAAGAAGAGTCAGTCTTCTTGTACTTAAGTCGGCATTGTGCCTTTTGTATTTAATTCCGATGCAATTTCTGTGTTTCATCGTCAATAAGAAGGTCCAAGAGATACACTAAACCTGGAGTGAAGCATCGGAATCTATAGCTAGTGTCCCAGGAATGGTACAAAACATAGACAGTAAGAAGAGTCAGTCATCTTGTACTTAAGTCGGAATGTCACTTTTGTATTTAATTCCGATGCAATTTCTGTGTTTCATCGTCAATACGAGGGTCAGAGGGATACAGTGAACCTGAAGTGAAGCATCGGAACCCATTACTAGTGTCACAGGAATGGTTCAAAACACAGACAGTAAGAAGAGTCAGTCTTCTTGTACCTAAGTCGGCATTGTGCCTTTTGTGTTCAATTAAGATGCAATTTCTCTGTTTCATCGTCAATAAGGAGGTCAGATGGATACAGTAAACCGGAAGTGAAGCATCTGAATCTATAACTAGTGTCACAGGAATGGTTCCAAACATAGTCAGTAAGAAGAGTCAGTCTTCTTGTACTTAAGTCGGCATTGCGCCTTTTGTATTTAATTCCGATGCAATTTCTGTGTTCCATCGTCAATGAGAAGGTCTGAGGGATACAGTGAACCTGAAGTGAAGCATCGGAATCTATAACTAGTGTCACAGGAATGGTTCAAAACATAGTCAGTAAGAAGAGTCAGTCTTCTTGTAGTTAAGTCGGCATTGTGCCTTTTGTATATAATTCCGATGCAATTTCTGTGTTTCATCGTCAATAAGAAGGTCCAAGGGATACACTAAACCTGGAGTGAATCATCGGAATCTGTAACTAGTGTCACAGGAATGGTTCAAAACATAGACACTAAGAAGTGCCAGTCTTCTCGTACCTAAGTCGGCATTGTGTCTTTTGTATTTAATTCCGATACAATTTCTGTGTTTCATCGTCAATAAGAAGGTCCAAGGGATACAGTAAACCTGAAGTGAAGAATCGGAATCTATAACTAGCGTCACAGGGATGGTTCAAATCATAGACAGTAAGAAGAGTCAGTATTCTTGTACTTAAGTCGGCATTGTGCCTTTTGTATTTAATTCCGATGCAATTTCTGTGTTTCATCGTCATTAAGAAGGTCCAAGGGATACAGTAAACCTGGAGTGAAGCATCGGAGTCTATAACTAGTGTCTCAGCGATGGTTAAAAACATAGACAGTAGGAAGAGTCAGTTGTCCTTTACCTAAGTCGGCATTGCGCCTTTTGTATTTAATTCCGATGCAATTTCTGTGTTTCATCGTCAACAAGAAGGTCAAAGGGATACAGTGAACCTGAAGTGTAGGATCGGAATCTATAGCTAGTGTCACAGGAGTGGTTCAAAACATAGACAGTAAGAAGAGTCAGTCTTCTTGTACTTAAGTCGGCATTGTGCCTTTTGTATTCAATTAAGATGCAATTTCTGTGTTTCATCGTCAATAAGGAGGTCAGAGGGATACAGTAAACCTGGAGTGAAGCATCGGAATGTAAAACTTGTGTCACAGTAATGGTTCAAAACATAGACAGTAGGAAGAGTCAGTCTTCTTGTACTTGAGTCGTCATTTTGCCTTTTGTATTTAATTCCTATGCAATTTCGGAGTTTCATCATCAATAAGACGGTCAGAGGGATTCAGTAAGACTGAAGAGAAGCATCAGAATCTGTAACTAGTGTCACAGGAATGGTTCAAAACATAGACAGTAAGAAGAGTCAGTCTACTTGTACTTAAGTCGGCATTGTGCCTTTTGTATTTAATTCCGATGCATTTTCTGTGTTCCATCGTCAATAAGAAGCTCAGAGGGATACAGTAGACCTGAAGTGAATCATCGGAATCTATACCTAGTGTCACGGGAATGGTTCAAAACATAGACAGTAAGAAGAGCCAGTCTACTTGTACTTGAGTCGGCATTGTGCCTTTTGTATTTCATTCCGATGTAATTTCTGTGTTTGATCGTCAATGAGAATGTCAGAGGGATACAGTAAACCTGAAGTGAAGCATCGGAATCTATAACTAGTGTCACAGGAATGGTTCAATACATACACTGTAAGAAGAGTCAGTCTTCTTGTACTAACGTCGGCATTGTGCCATTTGTATTCAATTAAGATGCAATTTCTGCGTTACATCGTCAATAAGGAGGTCAGAGGGATACAGTAAACCTGCAGTGAAGCATCGGAATCTAAAACTAGTGTCACAGTAATGGTTCAAAACATAGACAGTAGGAAGAGTCAGTCTTCTTGTACTTGAGTCGGAATTGAGCCTTTTGTAATTAATTCCGATGCAATTTCTGTGTTTAATCGTCAATAAGAAGGTCAGAGGGATACAGCAAAACTGAAGTTAAGCATCGGAATCTATAACTAGTGTCACGGGAATAGTTCAAAACATAGACAGTAAGAAGAGCCAGTCTACTTGTACTTGAGTCGTCATTGTGCCTTTTGTATTTAATTCCGATGCAATTTCTGTGTTTCATCGTCAATAAGAAGCTTAGAGGGATACAGTAGACATGAAGTGAAGCATCGTAATCTATAACTAGTGTCACAGGAACGGTTCAAAACATAGTAAAAAGAGCCAGACTACTTGTACTAGAGTCGGCATTGTGCCTTTTGTATTTAATTACGATGCAATTTCTGTGCTTCATCGTCAATAAGAAGGTCAGCTGGATACAGTAAGCCTATAGTGAAGCATCAGAATCTATAACTAGTGTCACAGGAATGGTTCAAAACATAGACAGTAAGAAGAGCCAATCTTCTTGTACTTGACTCGGCATTGTGCCTTTTGTATATAATTCCGATCAGTGTTCTGCGTTTGAACGTCAATAAGAAGGTCAGAGGGATACAGTAAAACTGAAGTGAAGTATCGGAATCTATAACTAGTGTCACAGGAATGGTTCAAAACATAGACAGTAAGAAGAGTCGGTCTTCTTGTACTGAAGTCGGCATTGTGCGTTTTCTATATAATTCCGATGCAATTTCTGTGTTTCATCGTCAATAAGAAGGTCAGAGGGATACAGTAAACCTCAAGTGAAGCATCGGAATCTATAACTAGAGTCACAGGTATTGTTCAAAACATTGACAGTAAGAAGAGCCAGTCTTCTTGTACTTGAGTACGCATTGTGCCTTATGTATTTAATTCCGATGCAATTTCAGTGTTTCATCGTCAATAAGAAGGTCAGAGGGATACAGTAAACCTGAAGTGAAGCATCGGAATCTATAACTAGTGTCACAGGAATGGTTCAAAACATAGGCAGTAAGAAGAGTCAGTCTCCTTGTACTTAAGTCGGCATTGTTCCTTTTGTATCTAATTCCGATGCAATTTCTGTGTTTCATCGTCAATAAGATGGTCAGAGGGATACAGTAAACCTGAAGTGAAGCATCGGAATCTATAACTAGTGTCACAGGAATGTTTCAAAACATAAACAGTAAGAAGAGTCAGTTTTCTTGTACTTAGGTCTGCATTGTGCCTTTTGTATTTAATGAAGATCCAATTTCTGTGATTCATCGTCAATAATAAGGTCAGAGGGATACAGTAAACCTGAAGTGAAGCATCGGAATCTATAACTAGTGTCACAGGAATGGTTCAAAACATAGACAGGAAGAAGAGCCAGTTTTCATGTAGTTAAGTCGGCATTGTGCCTTTTCTATTAAATTCCGATGCAATTTCTGTGTTTCGTCGTCAATAAGAAAGTCCAAGGGATACAGTAAACCTGAAGTGAAGCATCGGATTCCAAAACCGATCTCACAGGGAAGGTTCAAAATATGGACAGTAAGAAGAGCCAGATTTCTTGTACTTGAGTCGTCATTGTGCCTTTTGTATTTAATTGCGATGCAATTTCTGTGTTTCATCATCAATAAGACGGTCAGAGGGATTCAGTAAGACTGAAGTGAAGCATCGGAATCTATAACTAGTGTCACAGGAATGGTTCAAAACATAGAGAGTAAGAAGAGTCAGTCTACTTGTACTTAAGTCGGCATTATGCCTTTTGTATTTGATTCCGATGCATTTTCTGTGATCCATCGTCAATAAGAAGCTCAGAGGGATACCGTAGACCTGAAGTGAATCATCGGATTCTATACGTAGTGTCACGGGAATAGTTCAAAACATAGACAGTAAGAAGAGCCTGTCTACTGGTACTTGAGTCGTCATTGTGCATTTTGTATTTAATTCCGATGCAATTTCTGTGTTTCATCATCAATAAGACGGCCAGAGGGATGCAGTAAAATTGAAGTGAAGCATCGGAATCTATAACTAGTGTCACAGGAATGGTTCAAAACATAGACAGTAAGAAGTGTCTGTCTACTTGTTCTTAAGTCGGCATTGTGCCTTTTGTATTTCATTCCGATGCAATTTCTGTGTTTCATTGTCAATAAGAAGCTTAGAGGAATACAGCAGACATGAAGTGAAGCATCGTAATCTATAACTAGTGTCACAGAAATGGTTCAAAACATAGACAGTAAGAAGAGCCAGTCTACTTGTACTTGAGTCGGCATTGTGCCTTTTTTATTTAATTACGATGGAATTTCTGTCCTTCATCGTCAATAAGAAGGTCAGCTGGATACAGTAAACCTATAGTGAAGCATCAGAATCTATAACTAGTGTCACAGGAATGGTTCAAAACATAGACAGTAAGAAGAGCCAGTCTTCTTGCACTTGAGTCGGCATTGTGCCTTTTGTATATAATTCCGATCAGTATTCTGCGTTTGATCGTCAATAAGAAGGTCAGAGGGATACAGTAAAACTGAAGTGAAGTATCGGAATCTATAACTAGTGTCACAGGAATGGTTCAAAACGTAGACAGTAAGAAGAGTCAGTCTTCTTGTACTTAAGTCAGCATTGTGCCTTTTCTATATAATTCCGATGCAATTTCTGTGTTTCATCGTCAATAAGAAGGTCAGAGGGATACAGTAAACCTGAAGTGAAGCATCGGAATCTATAACTAGTGTCACAGGAATGGTTCAAAACATAGACAGTAAGAAGAGCCAGTCCTCTTGTACTTGAGTCCGCATTGTGCCTTTTGTATTTAATTCCGATGCAATTTCAGTGGTTCATCGTCAATAAGAAGGTCAGAGGGATACAGTAAACCTGAAGTGAAGCATCGGAATCTATAAATAGTTTCACCGGAATGGTTCACAACGTAGGCAATAGAAGGAGTCATTCTTCTTGTACTTCACTCGGCACTGTGCCTTTTGTATTTAATTCCGATGCAATTTCTGAGCTTCATCGTCAATAAGAAGGTCAGGGGGATACAGTAATCCTGAAGTGAGGCATCGGAATCTATAACTAGTGCCACAGGAATGGTTCAAAACATAGACACATGAAGAGTCAGTTTTCTTGTACTTAAGTCGGCATTGTGCCTTTTAAATTTAATTCCGATGCAATTTCTGTGTTTCGTCGTCAATAAGAAAGTCCAAGGGATACAGTAAACCTGAAGTGAAGCATCGGATTCCGAAACCGATCTCACAGGAAAGGTTCAAAATATGGACAGTAAGAAGAGCCAGATTACTTGTACTTGAGTCGTCATTGTGCCTTTTGTATTTAATTGCGATGCAATTTCTGTGTTTCATCATCAATACAGACGGTCAGAGGGATTCAGTAAGACTGAAGTGAAGCATCGGAATCTATAACTAGTGTCACAGGAATGGTTCAAAACATAGACAGTAAGAAGTGTCAGTCTACTTGTTCTTAAGTCGGCATTGTGCCTTTTGTATTTAACTCCGATGCAATTTCTGTGTTTCATCGTCAATAAGAAGCTTAGAGGGATACAGCAGACATGAAGTGAAGCATCGTAATCTATAACTAGTGTCACAGAAATGGTTCAAAACATAGACAGTAAGAAGAGCCAGTCTACTTGTACTTGAGTCGGCATTGTGCCTTTTTTATTTAATTACGATGCAATTTCTGTCCTTCATCGTCAATAAGAAGGTCAGCTGGATACAGTAAACCTATAGTGAAGCATCAGAATCTATAACTAGTGTCACAGGAATGGTTCAAAACATAGACAGTAAGAAGAGCCAGTCTTCTTGCACTTGAGTCGGCATTGTGCCTTTTGTATATAATTCCGATCAGTATTCTGCGTTTGATCGTCAATAAGAAGGTCAGAGGGATACAGTAAAACTGAAGTGAAGTATCGGAATCTATAACTAGTGTCACAGGAATGGTTCAAAGCATAGACAGTAAGAAGAGTCAGTCTTCTTGTACTTAAGACAGCATTGTGCCTTTTCTATATAATTCCGATGCAATTTCTGTGTTTCATCGTCAATAAGAAGGTCAGAGGGATACAGTAAACCTGAAGTGAAGCATCGGAATCTATAACTAGTGTCACAGGAATGGTTCAAAACATAGACAGTAAGAAGAGCCAGTCCTCTTGTACTTGAGTCCGCATTGTGCCTTTTGTATTTAATTCCGATGCAATTTCAGTGGTTCATCGTCAATAAGAAGGTCAGAGGGATACAGTAAACCTGAAGTGAAGCATCGGAATCTATAAATAGTTTCACCGGAATGGTTCACAACGTAGGCAATAGAAGGAGTCAGTCTTCTTGTACTTCACTCGGCACTGTGCCTTTTGTATTTATTTCCGATGCAATTTCTGAGCTTCATCGTCAATAAGAAGGTCAGGGGGATACAGTAATCCTGAAGTGAGGCATCGGAATCTATAACTAGTGCCACAGGAATGGTTCAAAACATAGACAGTATGAAGAGTCAGTTTTCGTGTACTTAAGTCGGCATTGTGTCTTTTAAATTTAATTCCGATGCAATTTCTGTGATTCATCGTCAATAAGAAGGGCACAGGGATACAGTAAACCTGAAGTGAAGCATCGGAATCTAAAACCGGTCTCACAGGAAAGTTGCAAAACATAGCCAGTAAGAAGAACCAGTCTTCTTGTACTTGAGTCGGCATTGTGCCTTTTGTATTTAATTCCGATCACTTTTCTGTGTTTGATCGTCAATACGAAGGTCAGAGTGATACAGTAAACCTGAAGTGGAGCATCGGAATCTATAACTAGTGTCTCAGGAATGGTTCAAAACATAGACAGTAAGAAGAGTCAGTCTTCCTGTACTTAAGTCGGCATTGAGCCTTTTGTATTTTATTATGATGCAATTTCTGTGTTTCATCGTCAATAAGAAGGTCAGAGGGATACAGTCAATCTGAAGTGAAGCATCGGAATCAATAACCAGTCTCACAGGAAAGGTTCAAAACATAGACAGTAAGAAGAGTCAGTCTTCTTGTACTTAAGTCAGCATTGTGCCTTTTGTAAATAATTCCGATGCAATTTCTGTGTTTCATCGTCAATAAGAAGGTCAGAGGCATACAGTAAACCTGAAGTGAAGCATAGGAATCTATAACTAGTGTCACAGGAATAGTTCAAAACATAGACAGTAAGAAGAGCCAGTCTTCTTGTACTTGAGTCGGCATTGTGCCTTTCGTATTTAATTCCGATGCAGTTTCTGTGTTTCATCGTCAATAAGAAAGTCTGAGGGATACAGTAAACCTGAAGTGAATCATTGGAATCCATAACTAGTGTCACAGGAATGGTTCAAAACATAGACAAAAAGAAGAGCCAGTCTTCTTGTACTTGAGTCTGCATTGTGCCTTTTGTATTTAATTCCGATGCAATTTCAGTGTTTCATCGTCAATAAGAAGGTCAGAGGGATACAGTATACCTGAAGTGAAGCATCGGAATCTATAACTAGTGTCACAGGAATGGTTCAAACATAGACAGTAAGAAGAGTCAGTTTTCTTGTACGTAAGTCAGGCATTGTGCCTTTTGTTTTTAATTCCGATGCAATTTATGTGATTCATCGTCAATAAGAAGGTCACTGGGATACAGTAGACATGAAGTGAAGCATCGTAATCTATAACTAGTGTCACAGGAATGGTTCAAAACATAGACAGTAAGAAGAGCCAGTCTACTTGTACTTGAGTCGGCATTGTGCCTTTTGTATTTAATTACGATGCAATTTTTGTCCTTCATCGTCAATAAGAAGGTCAGCTGGATACAGTAAACCTATAGTGAAGCATCAGAATCTATAACTAGCGTCACAGGAATGATTCAAAACATAGACAGTAAGAAGAGCCAGTCTTCTTGCACTTGAGTCGGCATTGTGCGTTTTGTATATAATTCCGATCAGTATTCTGCGTTTGATCGTCAATAAGAAGGTCAGAGGGATACAGTAAAACTGAAGTGAAGTATCGGAATCTATAACTAGTGTCACAGGAATGGTTCAAAACATAGACAGTAAGAAGAGTCAGTCTTCTTGTACTTAAGTCGGCATTGTGCCTTTTCTATATAATTCCGATGCAATTTCTGTTTTTCATCGTCAATAAGAAGGTCAGAGGGATACAGTAAACCTGAAGTGAAGCATCGGAATCTATAACTAGTGTCTCCGAAATGGTTCAAAACGTAGAAAATAGAAAGAGTCAGTCTTCTTGTACTTCACTCGGCATTGTGCCTTTTGTATTTAATGAAGATGCAATTTCTGTGTTTCATCGTCAATAACAAGGTCAGGGGGATACAGTAAACCCGAAGTGAAGCATCGGAATCTAAAACTAGTGTCACAGGAATGGTTCAAACGTAGACAGTAAGAAGAGTTAGTTTTCTTGTACTTAAGTCAGGCATTGTGCCTTTTGTTTTTAATTCCGATGCAGTTTATGTGATTCATCGTCAATAAGAAGGTCACAGGGATACAGTAAACCTGAACTGAAGCATCGGAATCTATAACTAGTATCACAGGAATGGTTCAAAACATAAACAGTGAGAAGAGTCAGTTTTCTTGTACTTAAGTTTGCATTGTGCCTTTTGTATTTAATTAAGATGCAATATCGGTGTTTCATCGTCAATAAGAAGGTCAGAGGGATACAGTAAACCTGAAGTGAAGCATCGGAATCTATAACTAGTGTCACAGGAATGGTTCAAAACATAGACAGTAAGAAGAGTCAGTCTACTTGTTCTTAAGTCGGCATTGTGCCTTTTGTATTTAATTCCGATGCAATTTCTGTGTTTCATCGTCAATAAGAAGCTTAGAGGGATACAGTAGACATGAAGTGAAGCTTCGTAATCTATAACTAGTGTCACAGGAATGGTTCAAAACATAGACAGTACGAAGAGCCAGTCTACTTGTACTTGAGTCGGCATTGTGCCTTTTGTATTTAATTACGATGCAATTTCTGTCCTTCATCGTCAATAAGAAGGTCAGCTGGATACAGTAAACCTATAGTTTAGCATCAGAATCTATAACTAGTGTCACAGGAATGGTTCAAAACATAGACAGTAAGAAGAGCCAGTCTTCTTGTACTTGAGTCCGCATTGTGCCTTTTGTATTTAATTCCGATGCAATTTCAGTGTTTCATCGTCAATAAGAAGGTCAGAGGGTTACAGTAAACCTGAAGTGAAGCATCGGAATCTATAACTAGTGTCACAGGAATGGTTCAAAACATAGACAGTAAGAAGAGTCAGTCTTCTTGTACTTGAGTCGGCATTGTGCCTTTTGTATTTAATTCCGATGCAATTTCTTTGTTTCATCGTCAATAAGAAGGTCTGAGGGATACAGTAAACCTGAAGTGAAGCATAGGAATCTGTAAATAGTGTCACCGGAATGGTTCAAAACATAGACAGTAAGAAGAGCCAGTCTTCTTGTACTTGAGTCCGCATTGTGCCTTTTGTATTTAATTCCGATGCAATTTCATTGTTTCATCGTCAATAAGAAGGTCAGAGGGATACAGTAAACCTGAAGTGAAGCACCGGAATCTATAACTAGTGTCACAGGAATGGTTCAAAACATAGACAGTAAGAAGAGTCAGTCTTCTTGTACTTAAGCCGGCATTGTGCCTTTCCTAATTAATTCCGATGCAATGTCTGTGTTTCATCGTCAATAAGAAGGTCAGAGGGATACAATAAACCTGAAGTGAAGCATCGGAATCTATAACTAGTGTCACAGGAATGCTTCAAATCATAGACAAAAAGAAGAGCCAGTCTTCTTGTACTTGAGTCTTCATTGTGCCTTTTGTATTTAATTCCGATGCAATTTCTGCGCTTCATCGTCAATAAGAAGGTCAGGGGGATACAGTAAACCTGAAGTGATCCATCGGAATCTATAACTAGTGACACAGGAATGGTTCAAAACATAGGCAGTAAGAAGAGTCAGTTTTCTTGTACTTAAGTCGGCATTGTGCCTTTTGTATTTAATTCCGATGCAATTTCTGTGATTCATCGTCAATACGAAGGGCACAGTGATACAGTAAACCTGAAGTGAAGCATAGGAATCTAAAAGCGGTGTCACAGGAAAGTTGAAAATCATAGCCAGTAAGAAGAACCAGTCTTCTTGTACTTGAGTCGGCATTGTGCCTTTTGTATTTAATTCCGATCAATTTCCTGTGTTTGATCGTCAATACGAAGGTCAGAGGTGTGCAGGGAGGAGACCCCCAAGAGGGATCATTGCCGACAAAATTTTATTTAAATAAATTTTCAATGCATAATGTTCGGCCGTAGAAGGCGTGGGCATACTGTGGTGGAAGGTGCTGGCCGGAAGACCATGGTCGGCACATTCCTGCCACGTGCTCCTCGGTCAGACTCAAGTCCCACGGGTTGGTTGCGCTGACGGGGGCACGCTACTAGCAAGGCGCGTTGGCGGAATCAATCCTCCAATCAGAGACTAATCGTGTGATCACGTGGGGACGCGGCCGAGAGCGGCGAGGGCGGCTTGGAAACAGCTCCGCGCTCTCTTAGCTTCTGACCTCGGCCCCGAGTAGTCGCTCCTCTAGTCTCTGCCTCTCTGATGAGCAGACGGCAACCCCTCTTGGGGCTGCTCAGCCCTACGTAGGCACCACTGTACCATCATTACAAGAATAAACTGGGTCCATTCCACTCAATTAATTTTCATTTTACAACGCCCTCCGCTCCTGACTTCTATCCTGACGAACAAATGGTGTCAGAAGTGGGATGCGACCCACCTTACGGTTGTAAAATCAACTTATCAGTTGAGTATGAGTACTATGAAGGGGCCGAGTTTGAGCAATTAAGGGAAACTAGACCGAACGTGGCGAGGCTGCAGCGCGCCATGCGCGTGCCAGCCGGTCGCCTGCGTTGCAGAATGTGCGTGGCCGCGCACTAGCGCGCCACAAGCGTGACGCAGTTCGCCGCCGGACGCGAGCCGAGGAGGGTCCGCGATGCAGTCACGCTCGCCGCCGCCGCCGCCGCCGCCGCTGTCCGTAGCTGCCACGGGCCACCGCCTGCGCCAGGGTCCGGGGTGCGGCCCTCGCGCCGCCCCGCCGTCGCAGCTGTCCATGCTGTCGCCCGCCGCCTGCTGCGCCCACGCGTGATCAACGCGCCTGCCGCCGCTCGTCGACACCGCCGCCGTCCGTCGTCTGCACGCCACCAAATAATGTAAGTCGCTAGCGACGCTACGGTGGTGTAGATGCCCATACTATTGTAACATGCCGATCACCAGGCAGCAATCGGAGGCAGGAGCAGCCGGAGCGGACGAAGATCCCCTCTTGGCGCTGCAGTCCCAGTTAAATCAATTAATTCTAACTAACGCGGAGCTTAAGCAACAGATAGATGATCTTAAAATGGCTTCTCCGCAATCTAGTGTTGCTAAGCCAGTGCTAGTGGAAGAACAGCTGAAGCAGGTGATTCCACCACTCACTAGTGCAGAATCACCTGTGGCAGTAGCCACCTCTACTTTGGTGCAGAGCTTCCCAGCAGTAGCGTTTATTCCGGCGTTCGCTGGAAAGCCGCACGAGGATATTCAAACGCTTGTCCAGAATATCCAGGACATCGGAAAGCTTTGCGGTTGGCCAGATGAATTTCTCTTAAACGTGATGAAAATGAAACTCACCGGCGAAGCGCGGAACTACGTGCAGTCGGTCGAGAGCTTGAAAAATGCCCCTACCTTCCAGTCCCTTGCAACAGGGTTGATTGAAAGGTATACAGACAAACGTGGTACTAGTTACTATCGCGACTTGCTTTCCACCCTCAAGCAAAAAGCGGGTGAAGATTTAGAAGCATTCGCGGACAGGATTCGAAGCGTTGCATGCCACACGTACGCACTAAGTGCCAGTTCTGCTCGTAACGAAGTTCTGTTGGAAGAATCAGAATGTCGTGCGATAGACGTGTTTATTCGTGGCATAAACCCTCAAATAGGGGGCGAAATCAAGGTAGCTTCCCCCCGCACCTTACACGAAGCCGTGCGATTAGCACTCTTGAGAGAGGAGGCGAGCCGATTTGTGGCCGTCTCCGCGCGGCAAAGTGAGCCCCGACGTGTCTTTTCGAACGATACTAAGTGTGGGCGCTGTAATAGACAAGGACATGTGGCAGAGCAATGTCGCGTGCCATATTGTCATCAGTGCAGGAACATGGGCCACCAAAGCGTGCATTGTCCAAATAGTAGGCCACAACCGCCTGCAAATTCCAGGCGAAATGCAAACCAACCACAGAATTCGGGAAACGGCCGCGGGGCAGGAAGTGCCACCCCTCCCGGTCCCCGTTAAAAATAGTGACCCCCCTAGTTGATAAGGGAATCACGCAGGTGGCAAGCGTGGTTGTCGATGGTGTTAGAGGCCGCAAACCAATACGCGTGCTAATTGACACAGGCGCACAGATCAGCTTGGCATTTTTATCGAAGAGAGATAAAAGAACATTGCAACCGCCGCGGTACCATGTCAGTGGTATTGGTCCCGGCATAGTGAAACCTGATGGCAGCTGTTGCGTTGAGTTCACGTTGGACTCAACAGAATATGCTTTTACGATGGAGGTTGTACGAAACAGGCGCACGGATTACGACATCATCCTAGGAAGTGATATTCTGCGTCATTTCCAGGGGGTTATTGACTATAGGTTAAATACCGTCCAATTCGGCGACAACGTGCACCGTTTTGGACGTGACTGCACGTTGCGGGCGAGCGGAGCTGGGAAAAAAGGATCCGTTTCCCAAGTTTCGGAGTCTCCCGTAACGATGCTAAAAGCCGATAATCCCGTGGAGATACCAGAAGGCACAGGAAAGATCCTTTGGGTGCCTGTCGGGATACGTGAATCCGAAGAGGTTCATTTCTTGGTAGATCCACTCTGCCAGAATGAAACTCTTGACCAGATGCAGGTCCACGTAAAACGTAGCCTGTGCAAAGCACAGCAAGTACGGAAAGAAAATTGCGTACCCGTGTGTTTAGACAATTTTAGTCACAAGCAAGCTTTCATACCGCGTGGTACAGTATTAGCCAGCTTACAGGTTATCCCAGAAGATAAGTTGTCAAAGAGAACCCCTTCTCTGAAAAAGAAAAAGACTGCTGCCGCCTCTCAACACCTTTTGACAATCACGTCACATCTGACAGATAAGTTTAAAGCTAAGCTTAGTCATCTCCCATTGCATGATCAAAAGCTAATAAATGAAGTGTTGAATGAGTATTCATGGTTGTTTGAAGACAGGAAATATTTACCAGCAACAGATCTAATCCAACATGAGATTCCAACCGGAAATGCTAGGCCAATAGCTCAAAAAGGGTACCGAATTCCCTACCATCTTCAGTCAGTGGTAGAGGAAACTATACAACAGCAACTAGAAGCAGGAATAATACAACCCTCTTCTAGTGCGTGGTCTAGCCCAATTGTAGTCGTTCCAAAGAAATCTATAGACGGAGAAAAATCCTATCGCCTCTGTGTAGACATGCGAGCAGTAAACAAAGTTACTACTCCAGATCATTATCCATTACCCCGGATCGATGAAACACTCGATCGTCTGGGCAATTGCCGGTACTTCACAACATTAGACATGCGCAGTGGGTATCATCAAATTCCAATTGCTCCTGAAGATCGAGCTAAGACAGCTTTTGTAGTTCCTGGCGGCTTATATGAATTCTTAAGGATGCCTTTCGGGCTTCGCAACGCACCAGCAACCTTTCAGCGATTTGCAGATCTGCTATTACGTGGGTTGAAACCTACTATGTGCCTTGTGTATCTTGATGATATAATTATATTTTCAAAATCCATTGCTGAACATGCTGAACATCTACGCAGTGTACTGTTGCGCTTGCAAAATGCTAATTTAAGCTTAAAATTAGAAAAATGTTCTTTTGCTCAATCACAAGTGCAGTATTTAGGTCATGTCATCAGTTCCAACGGAGTCAAACCAGATCCACGATTAACTGAAGCAGTAGACACTTTTTCTATTCCAACAAATTTAAAGGAATTACAATCCTTCCTTGGCCTTGCAAATTATTACCGCCGTTTTGTTAAAGATTATGCTACTATTACCAAACCACTTACTAAATTGTTGAAAAAGGATACTCCTTTTGTTTGGACGGATGAATGTTCGACCGCCTTTCAAACAGTGAAAACTATTTTAACTAGTTCACCTCTACTTGTTTACCCAGACTTCGCTGAACCTTTTATTTTATCTTGTGACGCATCTGATTTTGCTGTAGGATGTGTCCTAAGCCAAGTGCAAGATGGTGAGGAAAAACCCGTTGGGTATGCCTCTCGTCAACTGAATAAAGCAGAAACTAATTACAGTACTACAGAAAAGGAATTGCTTGCCCTTCTTTTTGGAATTAATTATTTTAGATGTTACCTCTATGGTCGCAAATTTACAGTTCTTACCGATCACTCTGCTCTGCAGTGGTTATTGAATCTTAAAGACCCTAGCAGCAAACTTATGCGCTGGGCCATGAAACTGTCAGAATATGATTTTGAAGTTCGGCACAAGCCTGGTCGGTTGCATCAAAATGCTGATGCGTTAAGTAGAAAAGTGCGTGTCATTGAATCAGATGAGGTATCAATTGAAGAGTTAAAAGAAGCACAGCAGGTGGACGTTCAATGTCAAAGATACGCCACCTTCCCAGAATTTGAAGTAATAGACGACCTTTTGTATCGAAGAACTCCACATGGGAATCGTTTGGTAATACCGGAATGCTTGCAGCAACGTATAATACGGCAATGCCATGATACCATCCAAGCATGTCACAGCGGAAAACGCGCTACGAACGCTCGAATTGCGACACGTTATTGGTGGCAATACCGACAACGTGATGTGGACAGGTATGTAAGATCTTGCCTGCCGTGTGCACAACGAGCACAAAATAGGCATCCGCGAGTGCCGCTGCAAACACTTCCTCAGGCATCTTCACCCTTCGAAATTCTTGCTTTAGATTTCCAAGGTCCTTTTCCACAGTCGCAACAAGGTAACAAATACATTTTGTCTATTATTGATCACTTTTCACGTTATCTAATTTTGGTTCCCCTCCCCGACATGACAGCTGAAACTGTGGCGAGAGAGTTTGTAAATCGTGTGATACTACCTTTTGGAAGTCCTGATGCCATTTTAACGGATCAAGGAACCAATTTCATGTCTGCTTTATTTGTACAAGTTTGTAAATTATTAAGAATCAAAAAATGGCGTACAACTCCCTTCCATCCTAAAGCCAACGGTCGCGTTGAACGCGTACACCGTACAATTTGTAAAATGTTATCCTATTATGTTGCAAAAACGCACGCTGATTGGGACAGATATGTACCGTATATTTCTTCTGCATACAACACCCGAATACATGAATCCACAGGGTATACCCCTTACGAAGCTATGTTTGGACGGCCGATGAATTCGCCGTTCGAAATAGACAAACTACCTCAAGGTGTAGAAATAAAGGAAGTAAAAGGTTTAGCCCGCCGGCTAAAAGCGATCTGGTATAAGGTAAAGAGGAATAATATCAAAGCTACTAATAAACTGTTGCACAGGCAGAACAAAAATGCTGTTTTACCGACTTATCAGACAGGTGATTTAGTGTTACTACGAAACCCGGCAATCAAAAAGGGACGAACTAAAAAGTTCTCTCCCCGCTTTGAAGGCCCGTATCGGATTGTACGGTTGACCTCACCAGTCAATGCAGAACTGCAATTAACCGATCGTACGGTGATAGTGCACTTTGACCGCCTGCAACCTTACCACGGTAGGGCTGTGTCACCACAACAGGTCGCAGCCCCCGATCCGCCTGTGTCACCTCCACCTCAAGTAGAACAAAAACGAAATAAAAAACGGAGGAGATTACCTCCACAGGGTTGTAGATACCCTCTGCGGAATCGACACCCTTATGGGTTGAGGTCGCGTGATTAATCACGCCTAGTTAGAGTTTTATGATATGTTCTATTGCAGCTTAGTTTAAGTCATTTTCTCCAGGGACTTGGAAGCAAGATGTGCCTGGCCACCACGGAGTTCCCAGCCATTCTCAATTGTCAGTTTCCAGTCCTGTCATGTATTTTTGCTCATTTTTATATGTATGATTATGTTTTATGTTTTGCAAGCAATGCCACGCATTAGACGTCACGCAACTGACTTGCTTCAAATGCAACCATTACACTTGGTGTTGGCAGAACCGCGGCTGCTAACTCCGAATAATATTCTTCAATGTCCTCTATTGCCATCTATTTGGCAAACCAGTACATGTGGAGTATTTTTACTCCGAGCTTTTCTTAATACTTGTTACGTTGACGTCTAGTGTATTGTACTATATGTCCTAGTTCTGTATTTGCTGCAGCTAATCGTAAGTAATCGGAACAGATAAAGCCAGGACTTGAAATGCATACGCCTCGTACGCTTTGTTTACGGGACCAGCTGTTGGCGGGGCATAACATCAGCTGTCGCCTCCCCTCCTCTTCAGCGCTGTCCCTTCTCCTCGCCAAGAACTGGCCAGCGGCCATCATTCCTTCTCAGCCAGTAACAGCGCTCCGCGCGATGACGTATCTTATCACCACGTGCGCTGCCGCCTCCAGCGTCTCAACACGCGGAGCGTCCTAGTAGTTACAAACACAAACCGCAAATTACTGCCCTATCCTCCGTGTATGACAGACTACAATGCACTTACCATCAGTTTATATAACTAACACCCTTTTTTTTTTTAACAAAAAAAACTCTTATTCTAGATAATTAGCAATTTCTAATTCATCGTTATTTCTGGTACACGCTAAGCGCGTGATATTTGTCGCTGCAGTAGCGGCCGGTCTCTCGCGGCTACACGCCTTCTCACATAACCGCTGACGTGCCGTTGCCTACTCCGCACCTACGCGTGCGCTGCGCTCTCGCTAACAGCTCCAAGCTGGTTTCTTTCATGCATCCGGAAGACACGGCAAACTAAATTCATTCAAACATCCCAATAAATCTTAACATAAATATTAAATAGATGTGATTCATTGTTTAAATTCTTTTCCTCGTTTTGTTTCACATTAGCTGGATAAATCACCCGAAGTTCTTAACGATTTACATTATTCTGCATACCTTAGTCTGCCAATCCTATAAGTGAAGTTTCACTACTGCTTTGATTCATTGTATAAGCTACAAACTACAGCCCTAACCCTCTTACACATCGAACTATGATGACATTTAACGTTATCTGCCTTGGACAAGGCCAGATATGGGCAAACCAATGCAATGCCACGGGTTTTTCACGCTACTGACGAGGCACAAACGACCAATCGTCCGGGCTGCCGTATATCGGTGGACGATTGTTCCTTGGTTACTACGCAGTTATTTTTGCCCTCCCCATTTATTTTACTCTACCGCCGTGGTCATTGTTCTATCCTGTTTTCCTTCTTCTGTCGATGAGGAGGCCCCTACAACATGTTAGGTACCCTCTTCCGACAGTACCGGTCTTTTAGTCTTACCACCATTTACACCGAGATATTGCTCTCCCTTGTTGCAGTCTTGCCCCAAAATATCGGCCAATGATCCATTGTGAGATACGTACTTTGCCTCTAATTAGCCGGTGATGTAAGCGCTACGGGAACTGTGCCTAGTTGTCCTTTCAGTTCAATTTGTTATCATCAGTTTAAAACTAACCCACACGCAGCCTAGCAGCCAGCCCCAAGTGGCCAGTGTTGCATGTTAATGTTGAGCGTTCCGACTACTTACAGCATTATTATTATACACCATTGTGTTTTTATTTTCCTGTCAATATATGTCATTGTTTTTAATTATGTCATTATGCTAGCACTAGTGATTTATAGTTCATGATTTTCATTTTATGTAGTGTTATGTACTGCGCGCTCAAAAAGTGACGCTATTTATGCATGTATGCTATTCTAGCTTCAGAGCTATTTTTATTGCTTGAACAGTCGACATTTCCCTAGTACAGCAGGTCGCTAATAACGCCGCTGATACTTTTATTACGGACGCCCTTAGGCCCGCTTAACCACGGTATCGCAGATAGCTCCAATGCACTGCCTACCCCTCAATTATTAGACAGGTTGCCTTAGCACTGTCCGCAGGTTGCCCCATTGCCCTGCAAATTATATAATCATCAATCCAAGTCTGCAGATTGCACTAATGCACTGCTGAACTTAATAGTCGAGTCACTCGCAGGTAGCTCATACGCACTGCGAACTTGTACTTACACGTCACCGAATCCTAGGCTCCTCGGTTGACCACAAAACAATTCATACATCAATTACCGTGAGACAATTTGCACTCACACTACGCCTTTGGCACTCAACCACAAATGAACTGAGCCCCAGACGCTCTTTTATTACATTTTATACAACGCCACCGTCTTCTAGATGGCAATTCCATTGCAAAATCATCGGATTCTGCCAAAGATTCAGATACCGTTCCCCAGATGGCAGCCTTTTCCGTTGCTGAACGGATTAGTTGCTTTTCACCATCTGAGAGTGCAAACTGCACTTTTAAGAACAATGTTGTTACATACACACACTGTCGGATTTTACTGACGTAGTCCCTTATGCACTTCGTCAACCGACTAAAAAAAAAAAAAGAAAAAAACAACTTCCCCTGACGGATTTCGTATCCGATTCGGAAGTTTACATTCGGGAAATATCCTCTTTATTTTATTTCTTGTCAATTGTTATTACTTCAATGTTATGTTTTATTGTTATCAATTTATAGTTATGATGAATGTTAGTACACTTTATGGTTATACGCTATTTTTGTGTCATATTCGGTATTCCCTTTTAAGTTTCATTGTTTCTCGACTGGAAGTATCTCTGATAGCACCTATTGGCCTTCAATTCGTATCCACCATCAGCTACCATTAGTCACACATTTACACAACACTTCATACGCCCAATAACAACTTACAACACACTCACACTGTTCATATCCACACTACCTTGGTGTAACTCGTTGATGTTACCAGACCTCTATTGTCATATACTAAGTACATGAACAAGGCTTTTATGGTTCATGCCCTCCGCTCTTCGGAAGGGGAAAGGGAAGTACGTACATATGTACGTCATGTTCAGTAGCAGTTTCTTTTAATCAACAACGTAGTCAATTTACCTGTTGAACACTTAAGTTGTTCTGTTAAAATGGAATCAAACGTCTTTGTGACATCAGCTATTTGTGTATTATTGCTTTGCAATAAACTGTTACTTTTAAGTTGCACTTACAATGTCTTAGTCTCGGACGCAGAGCCACTAGCGCTCTCCGACGCTGTTATCTGAGCTCAGCACTCTGCCGGCTCAGCGCTGATAAAGCTGCGCTGCGCCGCCTCCACTGCTTCACACCCAGCCTCTGTATTCACGAGCAACAGACTCGCTCTCGCTAACATTCATTTCCGACTTCTATTGACCACTTCTGTAAGTAAAGATCCTTTGATTATTGAGTTAACTTGAGTTGTCCTACCCTCATTCGGGTTTTCTACAGCTGAAAAACCACTCAATATTATTTCTGAAATTTATGAAGTACTTCACCTGTCTCGCCGTGTCGAACCTTAGCGGGGTGGGTGCCCCTGCGTAGTGGCCAATGCGTGGGAGGTGCCTAGGCTGTGCGGGTTTACACCGCGATCACAGGATTCCTTCTCATTTTATTCATTCAAAAAAAAAAAAAAAAGAAAAAAAACTTTCTTCGTACAAAATCTCAAATTAATTGATGACACTTGGCCTTCGTCCCATAGCAGGTAGAAAAATTTTTCCAGCGAGTTACGCTTAGTCTGCGCTGCGTAGTACTGCCTCCGCGTTCAGCGTCTTTTTTGCTGACGCGTGATTGATCAGCGGATACTCGGTGTCGAATTACACCATTGTCTTGCCGCCTTGCTACCCCCACGGCTGCCAAACTGTTGGTTGCCTGCCGTGATTCTACTTCGTGGCCTTCTTCATCAGTAAGCGTGACTGAACGGGTCCATCGTCGCTACTTGCCAGGTAATTATTGCTACAACGTTGTACCCCCTCCGTCATCTCTGAATTACTCATCAAGTAAGCCAGGAAATTTTTACTTCTAGGGGCACTAATACTTTCTCTCGCAGTCGACCGTTATCAACATTGGAAGCTGAAAGCAACCTCCGTTCAAATGGCTGTCAATTTATCATCCGCAATGGGCAGCATGTTAATCTCAATGGTTGTCGTCGTCGCCGTTAAGGCGCCTCCATTTCACGTCTACCCTTCCACATCTGGCGTGCTCTTTGGACGTCGTCACAATCTGGTGCATACTCCACATTATGCTATTGTGTTAGCTGATGTCAACCTAACATTATTAGAAGAGGAAGACCGTGCTTTATATGATGCAGCTAAGCTACTGTCAAAATATGAAACCTTCTTGACGCAGACGAAGGAACATGAGTTTCTCCGATCTTTGTGGGAAGTGACTAGAATTATTTCAACCCTTCGAAGTCAATTGAACAGTATTAGGGATGCAGTACCACTGCCTCGTTTCAAACGAGCCTGGTTGCCCGTTGGAGGTACGTTATTAAAATCTGTCTTTGGGACTCCTGACGAAACAGACGCAAAACGCTGGGATTTGGACACACAGCAAGCGCTTTCGGAAACACAAGTTAATCACGAAGTGTTGGTACATCAACAGGTGCGCCTGACACATCTTGAGAATAACCTGTTAGCCACAACTAGACAAATACAAGTTGTAGCCGACAGATTAACACGACACTATGGTGCACTTGAACAATCCTTTAACCAAGAGTGGACTCATCTTCGCTCGGGATTACGTAATCTAACTATCACATTGGACATTATGAAGACCACGCAGATTCTTTTATTTAATATACACACAGCACAGTTACACGTGCACATGTTACACTCGGCCATTCAACTCGGACTGCAAGGAAAGCTCAGTCCCCATCTGTTACCCTCAGAGCCCTTCTTGCACATGCTACACAATGTGTCCTCGCAAATTTTGGCCCCTAAACAAATGCTTTATGCCGTGCGGGAAAGCAACCTCCCCTTTTACTATGCTGCGTTGGAGGTCCGACTTACCCGTAATTCTGACGGTATTCGGATGCGAATGAGGTTGCCAATCACGTGCGCAAATTGCGAATACGAGTGCTATCAAATATACACTTTTCCAGTCTCTTGGGCTACCCTTCATCACCATGTTGTTTGGCAGACTCAAGAATTTTTAATAGTTAGTCGGGATCGACAAACTCACGCCACTCTCACTCGCGCTGAACTATCCAGTTGCTTCCATACAACACATTACTTATGCTCCACGCTAATTTTACACACTAACACTACTGAGTGCGAGATGTCACTGTTTTTAGCTGAAACCACTACCCCTCCATGTCCTCGTGTTCTAGTCTCACTTCGTCAACCAATAATTCAGCCTGTTGGCAACAGTTTTCTGTTCGCTGTTCCACAGACTGTCACCGCCACCCTCGTGTGCCACCGTTCAATGGCAGAGACTGAATCGTACCGGGTAACACTGAATAATAGTGGCCTAGTGTATAATAGTTCTAGATGTGACGTATACGCTGCTTCTATGAGGATATCAGCTCAATTGCACTCCACCTTTCATGTCACCATTCCCACATTTACCTTATACCTTCCTGAACTCACTTTTAAAATCCATCACCATGAGAAGCTGAAGAATTTACCGAATACCAATGATTCAGATCTACTCCAATCGATCAATCATCTCCTTACCCAGGAACACAACCAAGTTGCTCTTGACCGAGTGGCCTCACATATTGCTGATTGGCACCAAACCAAGCGATTAACCACCGTTGTATTGCCCAGCGCTGGTTCGGTAATCATCACTGTAATAATTCTGATTATAGTATCCTGGATACTCTGTAAAAGAGGGTTTTGCAAATGTTTCACTTCCTTCCGAGAAGTAGTACCACCCCCACAACCTGAAGGTGAATATCACACCTGAAACTACCTGCCAACCTTGGTGCATGCGATCAGGCATGACCCCCCCCCCTTAGAATTAAGTTGTAGTCTAGGTGTCAGGTCAATGAACTAATTTTGTAATGGATTTGTATTTCTATGTAAAGTCTATGGAATCACAATTTAACTGTCGAGTTTTAACCCTCATGTAAGTTATTTTGTTTTCTCTTTAAATTTTTGTCATTCTGTAATGTTCTCGTTCACCCACTTGGGCAATTACCATTGTAATCCTAGATTTAAGAACTCAAAGTAATATTACGGGGAAAAACCCCCTTGTGACTATTAGGCCTGGGAGCATTCTCTCACCCCCACGAGGGTGGAGTGTTTCAGTGTGCTGTGCTTCGGTGCCCCTCATCATCGCCTGGGTACCCACCACCACTGATACCGCCGACACACATTCACAGCATGGCGCCGCCCCACTGCCGTCGCACCAACTTCACAAGTTTGTTATTCAAGAGCCTTCCTTCAGGCCCTTCAGGCCACTTTGTAACATTTGCACATATTAATATCATTATGTTATGGGACCCTTCATAATGATCATATATTTTTTAAATGGAATAATCGATTAGAATAAGCTCATTCATTTTCATCCAGAGAGCCTTCTTCGGAAGGGGAAAGGATGTGCAGGGAGGAGACCCCCAAGAGGGATCATTGCCGACAAAATTTTATTTAAATAAATTTTCAATGCATAATGTTCGGCCGTAGAAGGCGTGGGCATACTGTGGTGGAAGGTGCTGGCCGGAAGACCATGGTCGGCACATTCCTGCCACGTGCTCCTCGGTCAGACTCAAGTCCCACGGGTTGGTTGCGCTGACGGGGGCACGCTACTAGCAAGGCGCGTTGGCGGAATCAATCCTCCAATCAGAGACTAATCGTGTGATCACGTGGGGACGCGGCCGAGAGCGGCGAGGGCGGCTTGGAAACAGCTCCGCGCTCTCTTAGCTTCTGACCTCGGCCCCGAGTAGTCGCTCCTCTAGTCTCTGCCTCTCTGATGAGCAGACGGCAACCCCTCTTGGGGCTGCTCAGCCCTACGTAGGCACCACTGTACCATCATTACAAGAATAAACTGGGTCCATTCCACTCAATTAATTTTCATTTTACAACGCCCTCCGCTCCTGACTTCCATCCTGACGAACAGAGGGATACAGTAAACCTGAAGTGAAGCATCGGAATCTATAACTAGTGTCACAGGACTGGTTCAAAACATAGACAGTAAGAAGAGTCAGTCTTCCTGTACTTAAGTCGGGATTGTGCCTTTTGTATTTTATTATGATGCAATTTCTGTGTTTCATCGTCAGTAAGAAGGTCAGAGGGATACAGTCAATCTGAAGTGAAGCATCGGAATCAATAACTAGTCTCACAGGAAAGGTTCAAAACATAGACAGTAAGAAGAGTCATTCTTCTTGTACTTAAGTCAGCATTGTGCCTTTTGTAAATAATTCCGATGCAATTTCTGTGTTTCATCGTCAATAAGGTCAGAGGGATACAGTAAACTTGAAGTCAAGCATAGGAATCTATAACTAGTGTCACAGGAATAGTTCAAAACATAGACAGTAAGAAGAGCCAGTCTTCTTGTACTTGAGTCGGCATTGTGCCCTTCGTATTTAATTCCGATGCAGTTTCTGTGTTTCATCGTCAATAAGAAAGTCTGAGGGATACAGTAAACCTGAAGTGAATCATCGGAATCCATAACTAGTGTCACAGGAATGGTTCAAAACATAGACAGTAAGAAGAGTCAGTTTTCTTATACTTAAGTAGGCATTGTCCCTTTTGTATTTAATTCCGATGCAATTTCTGTGTTTCAACGACTATACGAAGGTCATAGGGATACAGTAAACCTGAAGTGAAGCATCGGAATCTATAACTAGTGTCACAGGAATGGTTCAAAATATAGAGAGTAAGAAGAGTCAGTCTTTTTGTACTTAAGTCGGCATTGTGCCTTTGGTATTTAATTCCGATGCAATTTCTGTGTTTCATCGTCAATAAGAAGATCAGAGGGATACAGTAAACCTGAAATGAAGCATCGGAATCTATAACTAGTGTCACAGGAATGGTTCAAAGCATAGACAGTAAGAAGAGCCAGTCTTCTTGTACTTGAGTCGGCATTGTGCCCTTTGTATTTAATTCCGATGCAATTTCTGTGGTTCATCGTCAATAAGAAGGTCAGAGAGATACAGTAAACCTGAAGTGAAGCATCTGAATCCTTAACTACTGGCATGGGAATGGTTCTAACCATTGACAGTAAGAAGAGTCAGTGATGTTGTACTGAAGTCGGCATTGTGCCTTTTGAATTTAATTAAGATGCAATTTCTATGTTTCATCGTCAATAAGATGTTCAGAGGGATACAGTAGACCTGAAGTGAATCATCGGAATCTATACCTAGTGTCACATGAATGGTTCAAAACATAGACAGTAAGGAAGGCCATTCTACTTGTACTTGAGTCGGCATTGTGCCTTTTGTATTTCATTCCGATGTAATTTCTGTGTTTGATCGTCAATGAGAAGCTCAGAGGGATACAGTAAACCTGAAGTGAAGCATCGCAATCTATAAATAGTGTCACAGGAATGGTTCAAAACATATACAGTAAGAAGAACCAGTCTCCTCTTGTACTTGATTCGGCATTGTGCCTTTTGTATTTAATTCCGAAGCAATTTCTGTGTTTCATCGTCAATAAGATGGTCTGAGGGGTACAGTAAACCTGAAGTGAAGCATCGGAATCTATAACTAGTGTCACCGAAATGGTTCAAAACGTAGAAATTAGAAAGAGTCAGTCTTCTTGTACTTCACTCGGCATTGTGCCTTTTGTATTTAATTCCGATGCAATTTCTGTGTTTCATCGTCAATAAGAAGGTCAGGGGGATACAGTAAACCTGAAGTGAAGCATCGGAATCTAAAACTAGTGTCACAGGAATGGTTCAAACATAGACAGTAAGAAGAGTCAGTTTTCTTGTACTTAAGTCGTCATTGTGCCTTTTGTTTTTAATTCCGATGCAATTTATGTGATTCATTGTCAATAAGAAGGTCACAGGGATACATTACACCTGAACTGAAGCATCGGAATCTATAACTAGTATCACAAGAATGGTTCAAAACATAAACAGTAAGAAGAGTCAGTTTTCTTGTACTTAAGTTTGCATTGTGCCTTTTGAATTTAATTAAGATGCAATATCGGTGTTTCATCGTCATTAAGAAGGTCAGAGGGATACAGTAAACCTGAAGTGAAGCATCGGAATCTATAACTAGAGACACAGGATAGGTTCATAACATAGACAGTAAGAAGAGTCAGTCTTCTTGTACTTAAGTCGGCATTGTGCCTTTTGTATTTAATTAAGATGCAATTTCTGTGTTTCATCGTCAATAAGACGGTCAGAGGGATACAGTAATCCTGAAGTGAAGCATCGGAATCTATAACTAGTGTCACAGGAATGCTTCAAAACATAGACAGTAAGAAGAGTCAGTCTTTTTGTACTTATGTCGGCATTTAGCCTTTTGTATTTAATTCCGATGCAATTTCTGTGTTTTATCGTCAATACGAAGGTCAGAGTAATACAGTAAACCGGAAGTGTAGAATCGGAATCTATAATTAGTGTCACAGAAATGGTTCAAAACATAGACAGTAAGAGGAGCCAGTCTTCTTGTACTTGAGTCGGCATTGTGCCTTTTGTATTTAATTCCGATGCAATATATGTGCTTCATCGTCAATAAGAAGGTCAGCTGGATACAGTGAACCTGAAGTTAAGCATCGAAATCTATAACTATTGTAACAGGAATGGTTCAAATCATAGCCAGTTAGAAGAGAAAAATCCTCTTGTACTTGAGTCGGCCTTGTGCCTTTTGTATATAGTTCCGATCAATTTTCTGTGTTTGATCGTCACTAAGAAGTTCAGAGGGATACAGTAAACCTGAAGTGAAGCATCGGAATCTATAACTAGTGTCACAGGAATGGTTCAAAACATAGACAGTAAGAAGAGTCAGTCTTCTTGTACTTAAGTCGGCATTGTGCCTTTTGTATTTAATTAAGATGCTATTTCTGTGTTTCATCGGCAATACGAAGGTCAGAGGGATACAGTCAACCTGAAGTGAAGCATCGGAATCAATAACTAGTGTCACAGGAAAGGTTCAAAAACATAGAAAGTAAGAAGAGTCAGTCTTCTTGTACTTAAGTCGGCGTTGTGCCTTTTGTATACAATTCCGATGCAATTTCTGTGTTTCATCGTCAGTAAGAAGGTCAGAGGGATACAGTAAACCTGAAGTGAAGCTTCGGAATCTATAACTAGTGTCACAGGAATGGTTCAAGACATAGACAGTAAGAAGAGTCAGTATTCTTGTACTTAAGTCGGCATTGTGCGTTTTGTATTTAATTCCGATGCAATTTCTGTATTTCAACGACAATAAGAAGCTCAGAGCGATGCAGTGAACCTGAAGTGAAGCAACGGAATCTATAACTAGTGTCACAGGAATGGTTCAAAACATAGAGAGTAAGAAGAGTCAGTCTTTTTGTATTTAAGTCGGCATTGTGCCTTTTATATTTAATTCCGATGCAATTTGTGTGTTTCATCGTCAATAAGGAGATCAGAGGGATACTGTAAACCTGAAGTGAAGCATCGGAATCTATAACTAGTGTCACAGGAATGGTTCAAAACATAGACAGTAAGAAGAGCCGATCTTCTTGTACTTGAGTCGGCATTTTGCCTTTTGTATTTAATTCCGAGGAATTTTCTGTGTTTGATCGTCAATAAGAAGGACAGAGGGATACAGTTAACCTGAAGTGAAGCATCGGAAACTATTACTAGTGTCACAGGAATGGTTCAAAACATAGACTGTAAGAAGAGTCAGTCTTCTTGTCCTTACGTCTGCATTGTGCATTTTGTATTTAATGAAGATGCAATTTCTGTTTTTCATCGTCAATAAGACGGTCAGAGGGATACAGTAAACCTGAAGTGAAGCATCGGGATCTATAACTAGTGTCACAGGAATGTTTCAAAACATAGACAGTAAAAAGAGTCAGTTTTCTTGTACTTAAGTCGGCCTTGGGACTTTTGTACATAATTACGATGCAATTTCTGTGTTTCATCGTCAATAAGAAGGTCAGAGGAAAACAGTAAACCTGAAGTGAAGCATCGGAATCTATAACTAGTGTCACAGAAATTTTTCAAAGCATAGACAGTAAGAAGAGCCAGTCTTCTTGGAC
Organism: Schistocerca americana; assembly: GCF_021461395.2. Classification (NCBI taxonomy): domain Eukaryota; kingdom Metazoa; phylum Arthropoda; class Insecta; order Orthoptera; family Acrididae; genus Schistocerca; species Schistocerca americana. The sequence goes on from NC_060123.1 coordinate 766,283,855, forward strand.
TTGAGTCGGCATTGTGCCTATTATATTTAATTACGATGCAATTTATGTGTTTCTTCGTCAATAAGATGGTCAGAGGCATAAAGTAAACCTGAAGTGAAGCATCGGAATCTATAACTAGTGTCACATGAATGGTACAAAACATAGACAGTAAGAAGAGCCAGATTTCTTGCACTTGGGTCGGCATTGTGCCTTTTGTATTTAATTCGGATGCAATTTCTATGTTTCATCGTCAATAAGAATCTCAGAGGGAAACAGTAAACGTGAAGTGAAGCATCGGAATCTATAAATAGTGTCACAGGAATGGTACAAAACATAGACAGAAGGAAGAGTCAGTCCTCTTGTACTGAAGTCGGCATTGTGCCTTTTGTATTTAATTAAGATGCAATTTCTGTGTTTCAACGTCAATAATAAGGTCAGAGGGATACAGTAAACCTAAAGTGAAGCATCGGAATCTATAACTAGTGTCACAGGTATGGTTCAAAACATAGTCAGTAAGAAGAGTTCGGCTTCTTGTACTTATGTCGGTATTGTGCCTTTTGTATTTAATTAAGATGCAATATCTGTGTTTCATCGTCAATAAGAAGGTGAAAGGGATACAGTAAACCTGAAGTGAAGCATCGGAATCTACAACTAGTGTCACAGGAATGGTTCAAAACATAGACAGTAAGAAGAGTCAGTCTTCTTGTACTTATGTCGGCATTGTGCCTTTTGTATATTATTCCGATGTAATTTCTGTGTTTCATCGTCAATAAGAAGCTCAGAGGGATACAGTAAACCTGAAGTGAAGCATCGGAATCTATTACCTAGTGTCACAGGAATGGTTCAAAACATAGACAATAAGAAGAGTCAATTTTCTTGTACTTAAGTCGGCATTGTGCCCTTCGTATTTAATTCCGATGCAGTTTCTGTGTTTCATCGTCAATAAGAAAGTCTGAGGGATACAGTAAACCTGAAGTGAATCATCGGAATCCATAACTAGTGTCACAGGAATGGTTCAAAACATAGACAGTAAGAAGAGTCAGTTTTCTTATACTTAAGTAGGCATTGTCCCTTTTGTATTTAATTCCGATGCAATTTCTGTGTTTCAACGACTATACGAAGGTCATAGGGATACAGTAAACCTGAAGTGAAGCATCGGAATCTATAACTAGTGTCACAGGAATGGTTCAAAATATAGAGAGTAAGAAGAGTCAGTCTTTTTGTACTTAAGTCGGCATTGTGCCTTTGGTATTTAATTCCGATGCAATTTCTGTGTTTCATCGTCAATAAGAAGATCAGAGGGATACAGTAAACCTGAAATGAAGCATCGGAATCTATAACTAGTGTCACAGGAATGGTTCAAAGCATAGACAGTAAGAAGAGCCAGTCTTCTTGTACTTGAGTCGGCATTGTGCCCTTTGTATTTAATTCCGATGCAATTTCTGTGGTTCATCGTCAATAAGAAGGTCAGAGAGATACAGTAAACCTGAAGTGAAGCATCTGAATCCTTAACTACTGGCATGGGAATGGTTCTAACCATTGACAGTAAGAAGAGTCAGTGATGTTGTACTGAAGTCGGCATTGTGCCTTTTGAATTTAATTAAGATGCAATTTCTATGTTTCATCGTCAATAAGATGTTCAGAGGGATACAGTAGACCTGAAGTGAATCATCGGAATCTATACCTAGTGTCACATGAATGGTTCAAAACATAGACAGTAAGGAAGGCCATTCTACTTGTACTTGAGTCGGCATTGTGCCTTTTGTATTTCATTCCGATGTAATTTCTGTGTTTGATCGTCAATGAGAAGCTCAGAGGGATACAGTAAACCTGAAGTGAAGCATCGCAATCTATAAATAGTGTCACAGGAATGGTTCAAAACATATACAGTAAGAAGAACCAGTCTCCTCTTGTACTTGATTCGGCATTGTGCCTTTTGTATTTAATTCCGAAGCAATTTCTGTGTTTCATCGTCAATAAGATGGTCTGAGGGGTACAGTAAACCTGAAGTGAAGCATCGGAATCTATAACTAGTGTCACCGAAATGGTTCAAAACGTAGAAATTAGAAAGAGTCAGTCTTCTTGTACTTCACTCGGCATTGTGCCTTTTGTATTTAATTCCGATGCAATTTCTGTGTTTCATCGTCAATAAGAAGGTCAGGGGGATACAGTAAACCTGAAGTGAAGCATCGGAATCTAAAACTAGTGTCACAGGAATGGTTCAAACATAGACAGTAAGAAGAGTCAGTTTTCTTGTACTTAAGTCGTCATTGTGCCTTTTGTTTTTAATTCCGATGCAATTTATGTGATTCATTGTCAATAAGAAGGTCACAGGGATACATTACACCTGAACTGAAGCATCGGAATCTATAACTAGTATCACAAGAATGGTTCAAAACATAAACAGTAAGAAGAGTCAGTTTTCTTGTACTTAAGTTTGCATTGTGCCTTTTGAATTTAATTAAGATGCAATATCGGTGTTTCATCGTCATTAAGAAGGTCAGAGGGATACAGTAAACCTGAAGTGAAGCATCGGAATCTATAACTAGAGACACAGGATAGGTTCATAACATAGACAGTAAGAAGAGTCAGTCTTCTTGTACTTAAGTCGGCATTGTGCCTTTTGTATTTAATTAAGATGCAATTTCTGTGTTTCATCGTCAATAAGACGGTCAGAGGGATACAGTAATCCTGAAGTGAAGCATCGGAATCTATAACTAGTGTCACAGGAATGCTTCAAAACATAGACAGTAAGAAGAGTCAGTCTTTTTGTACTTATGTCGGCATTTAGCCTTTTGTATTTAATTCCGATGCAATTTCTGTGTTTTATCGTCAATACGAAGGTCAGAGTAATACAGTAAACCGGAAGTGTAGAATCGGAATCTATAATTAGTGTCACAGAAATGGTTCAAAACATAGACAGTAAGAGGAGCCAGTCTTCTTGTACTTGAGTCGGCATTGTGCCTTTTGTATTTAATTCCGATGCAATATATGTGCTTCATCGTCAATAAGAAGGTCAGCTGGATACAGTGAACCTGAAGTTAAGCATCGAAATCTATAACTATTGTAACAGGAATGGTTCAAATCATAGCCAGTTAGAAGAGAAAAATCCTCTTGTACTTGAGTCGGCCTTGTGCCTTTTGTATATAGTTCCGATCAATTTTCTGTGTTTGATCGTCACTAAGAAGTTCAGAGGGATACAGTAAACCTGAAGTGAAGCATCGGAATCTATAACTAGTGTCACAGGAATGGTTCAAAACATAGACAGTAAGAAGAGTCAGTCTTCTTGTACTTAAGTCGGCATTGTGCCTTTTGTATTTAATTAAGATGCTATTTCTGTGTTTCATCGGCAATACGAAGGTCAGAGGGATACAGTCAACCTGAAGTGAAGCATCGGAATCAATAACTAGTGTCACAGGAAAGGTTCAAAAACATAGAAAGTAAGAAGAGTCAGTCTTCTTGTACTTAAGTCGGCGTTGTGCCTTTTGTATACAATTCCGATGCAATTTCTGTGTTTCATCGTCAGTAAGAAGGTCAGAGGGATACAGTAAACCTGAAGTGAAGCTTCGGAATCTATAACTAGTGTCACAGGAATGGTTCAAGACATAGACAGTAAGAAGAGTCAGTATTCTTGTACTTAAGTCGGCATTGTGCGTTTTGTATTTAATTCCGATGCAATTTCTGTATTTCAACGACAATAAGAAGCTCAGAGCGATGCAGTAAACCTGAAGTGAAGCAACGGAATCTATAACTAGTGTCACAGGAATGGTTCAAAACATAGAGAGTAAGAAGAGTCAGTCTTTTTGTATTTAAGTCGGCATTGTGCCTTTTATATTTAATTCCGATGCAATTTGTGTGTTTCATCGTCAATAAGGAGATCAGAGGGATACTGTAAACCTGAAGTGAAGCATCGGAATCTATAACTAGTGTCACAGGAATGGTTCAAAACATAGACAGTAAGAAGAGCCGATCTTCTTGTACTTGAGTCGGCATTTTGCCTTTTGTATTTAATTCCGAGGAATTTTCTGTGTTTGATCGTCAATAAGAGGGACAGAGGGATACAGTTAACCTGAAGTGAAGCATCGGAAACAATTACTAGTGTCACAGGAATGGTTCAAAACATAGACTGTAAGAAGAGTCAGTCTTCTTGTCCTTACGTCTGCATTGTGCATTTTGTATTTAATGAAGATGCAATTTCTGTTTTTCATCGTCAATAAGACGGTCAGAGGGATACAGTAAACCTGAAGTGAAGCATCGGGATCTATAACTAGTGTCACAGGAATGTTTCAAAACATAGACAGTAAAAAGAGTCAGTTTTCTTGTACTTAAGTCGGCCTTGGGACTTTTGTACATAATTACGATGCAATTTCTGTGTTTCATCGTCAATAAGAAGGTCAGAGGAAAACAGTAAACCTGAAGTGAAGCATCGGAATCTATAACTAGTGTCACAGAAATTTTTCAAAGCATAGACAGTAAGAAGAGCCAGTCTTCTTGGACTTGAGTCGGCATTGTGCCTATTATATTTAATTACGATGCAATTTATGTGTTTCTTCGTCAATAAGATGGTCAGAGGCATAAAGTAAACCTGAAGTGAAGCATCGGAATCTATAACTAGTGTCACATGAATGGTACAAAACATAGACAGTAAGAAGAGCCAGATTTCTTGCACTTGGGTCGGCATTGTGCCTTTTGTATTTAATTCGGATGCAATTTCTATGTTTCATCGTCAATAAGAATCTCAGAGGGAAACAGTAAACGTGAAGTGAGGCATCGGAATCTATAAATAGTGTCACAGGAATGGTACAAAACATAGACAGAAGGAAGAGTCAGTCCTCTTGTACTGAAGTCGGCATTGTGCCTTTTGTATTTAATTAAGATGCAATTTCTGTGTTTCAACGTCAATAATAAGGTCAGAGGAATACAGTAAACCTAAAGTGAAGCATCGGAATCTATAACTAGTGTCACAGGTATGGTTCAAAACATAGTCAGTAAGAAGAGTCCGGCTTCTTGTACTTATGTCGGTATTGTGCCTTTTGTATTTAATTAAGATGCAATATCTGTGTTTCATCGTCAATAAGAAGGTGAAAGGGATACAGTAAACCTGAAGTGAAGCATCGGAATCTACAACTAGTGTCACAGGAATGGTTCAAAACATAGACAGTAAGAAGAGTCAGTCTTCTTGTACTTATGTCGGCATTGTGCCTTTTGTATATTATTCCGATGTAATTTCTGTGTTTCATCGTCAATAAGAAGCTCAGAGGGATACAGTAAACCTGAAGTGAAGCATCGGAATCTATTACCTAGTGTCACAGGAATGGTTCAAAACATAGACAATAAGAAGAGTCAATTTTCTTGTACTTAAGTCGGCATTGTGCCTTTTGTAATTAATTCCGATGCAATTTCTGTGTTTCATCGTCAATAAGACGGTCAGAGGGGTACAGTAAACCTGAAGTGAAGCATCGGAATCTATAACTAGTGTCACAGGAATGGTTCAAAACATAGACAGTAAGAAGAGTCAGTCTTCTTGTACTTAAGTCGGCATTGTGCCTTTTGTATTTAATTAAGATGCTATTTCTGTGTTTCATCGGCAATAAGAAGGTCAGAGGGATACAGTCAACCTGAAGTGAAGCATCGGAATCAATAACTAGTGTCACAGGAAAGGTTCAAAGACATAGACAGTAAGATGAGTCAGTCTTCTTGTACTTAAGTCGGCGTTGTGCCTTTTGTATGCAATTCCGATGCAATTTCTGTGTTTCATCGTCAGTAAGAAGGTCAGAGCGATACAGTAAACCTGAAGTGAAGCATCGGAATCTATAACTAGTGTCACAGGAATGGTTCAAAACATAGAGAGTAAGAAGAGTCAGTCTTTTTGTACTTAAGTCGGCATTGTGCCTTTTATATTTAATTCCGATGCAATTTGTGTGTTTCATCGTCAATAAGGAGATCAGAGGGATACAGTAAACCTGAAGTGAAGCATCGGAATCTATAACTAGTGTCACATTAATGGTTCAAAACAAAGACAGTAAGAAGAGCCGATCTTCTTGTACTTGAGTCGGCATTGTGGCTTTTGTATTTAATTCCGATGTAGTTTCTGTGTTTCATCGTTAATAAGAAGGTCTGAGGGATACAGTAAACCCTAAGTGAAGCATCGGAATTTAAAACTAGTGTTACAGGAATGGTTCAAATTATAGACAGTAAGAAGAGTCAGTTTTCTTTTACTTAAGTCGGCATTGTGCCTTTTGTATTTAATTCCGATGCAATTTCTGTGTTTCATCGTCAATAAAAAGGTCAGAGGGATACAGTAAACCTGAAGTGAAGTGTCGGAATCTATAACTAGTGTCACAGGAATGGTTCAAAACATAAACAGTAAGTAGAGTCACTTTTCTTGTACTTTAGTCGGCATTGTGCCTTTTGTATTTAATTCCGATGCAATTTATGTGCTTCATCGTCAATAAGAAGGTCAGCTGGATACAGTAAACCTGAAGTGAAGCATCGGAATCTATAACTAGTGTAACAGGAATGGTTCACAACATAGACAGTAAGAAGAGCCAGTCTTCTTGTACTTGAGTCGCATTGTGCCTTTTGTATTTAATTCCGATGAATTTTCTGTGTTTGATCGTCAATAAGAAGGTCAGAGAGATACAGTAAACCTGAAGTGAAGCATCGGAATCTATAACTAGTGTCACTGGAATGGTTCAAACCATAGACAGTAAGAAGAGTCAGGGTTCTTGTACTGAAGTCGGCATTGTGCCTTTTGTATTTAATTAAGATGCAATTTCTGTGTTTCAACGTCAATAATAAGGTCAGAGGGATACAGTAAACCTAAAGTGAAGCATCGGAATCTATAACTAGTGTCACAGGAATGGTTCAAAACAAAGACATTAAGAAGAGTCAGTCTTCTTGTACTTATGTCGGCATTGTGCCTTTGGTATATTATTCCGATGCAATTTCTGTGTTTCATCGTCAATAAGAAGCTCAGAGGGATACAGTAAACCTGAAGTGCAGCATCGGAATCTATAACTAGTGTCACAGGAATGGTTCAAAACATAGACAGTAAGAAGAGTCAATTTTCTTGTACTTAAGTCGGAATTGTGCCTTTTGTATTTAATTCCGATGCAATTTCTGTGTTTCATCGTCAATACGACGGTCAGAGGGACACAGTAATTCTGAAGTGAAGCATTGGGATCTATAACTAGTGTCCAGGAATGGTTCAAAACATAGACAGTAAGAAGAGTCAGTCTTTTTGTACTTAAGTAAGCATTTTGCCTTTTGTATTTAATTCCGATGCAATTTCAGTGATTCATCGTCAATACGAAGGTCAGAGGGATACAGTAAACCTGAAGTGGAGCATCGGAATCTATAAGTAGTGTCATAGGAATGGTTCAAATCATAGACGGTAAGAAGGGTCAGTCTTCTTGTACTTAAGTCGGCATAGTGCCTTTTGTATTTAATTCCGATGCAATTTCAGTGTGTCGTCGCCAATACGAAGGTCAGAGGGATACAGTAAACCTGAAGTGGAGCATCGGAATCTATAACTAGTGTCACAGGAATGGTTCAAATCATAGACGGTAAGAAGGGTCAGCCTCCTTGTACTTAAGTCGGCATAATGGACTTTGTATTTAATTCCGATGCAATATCTGTGTTTCTTCGTCAATGAGAAGGTCACAGGGATACAGTAAACCTGAAGTGTTGCATCGGAATCTATAACTAGTGTCACAGAAATGGTTCAAAACACAGACAGTAAGAGGAGCCAGTCTACTTGTACTTGAGTCGGCATTGTGCCTTTTGTATTTAATTCCGATGCAAATTATGTGCTTCATCGTCAATAAGAAGGTCAGCTGAATACAGTGAACCTGAAGTTAAGCATCGGAATCTATAACTAGTGTAACAGGAATGGTTCAAAACATAGACAGTAAGTAGAGTCAGTCTTCTTGTACTTAAGTCGGCATTGTGCATTTTGTATATAATTCCGATGCAATTTCTGTGTTTCATCGTGAATAAGAAGGTCAGAGGGATACAGTAAACCTGAAGTGAAGCATAGGAATCTATAACTAGTGTCACAGTAATAGTTCAAAACATAGACAGTAAGAAGAGCAAGTCTTCTTGTACTTGAGTCAGCATTGTGCCTTTTGTATTTAATTCCGATGTAGTTTCTGTGTTTCATAGTCAATAAGAAGGTCTGAAGATACAGTAAACCTGAAGTGAGGCATCGGAATCTATAACTAGTGTCACAGGAATGGTTCAAAACATAGACAGTAAGAAGAGTCAGTCTTCTTGTACTTACGTCTGCATTGTGCCTTTTGTATTTAATTAAGATGCAATTTCTGTGTTTCGTCGTCAATAATAAGGTCAGAGGGATACAGTAAACCTGAAGTGAAGCATCGGAATCTATAACTAGTGTCACAGGAATGGTTGAAAACTTAGACAATAAGAAGGGTCAGTTTTCTTGTACTTAAGTCTGCATTGGGCGTTTTGTATATAATCACGATGCAATTTCTGTGTTTCATCGATAATAAAAAGGTCAGAGGGAATCAGAAAACCTGAAGTGAAGCATCGGAATCTGTAACTAGTGTCACAGTAATGGTTCAAAACATAGACAGTAAGAAGAGCCAGTCTTCTTGTACTTGAGTCGATATTGTGCCTTTCGTATTTAATTACGATGCAATTTATGTGTTTCTTCGACAATAAGATGGTCAGAGAGATACAGTAAACCTGAAGTGAAGCATCGGAATCTATAACTAGTGTCACATGAATGGTTCAAAACATAGACACTAAGAAGAGCCAGATTTCTTGTACTTGGGTCGGCATTGTGCCTTTTGAGTTTAATTCGGATGCAATCTCTATGTTTCATCGTCAATAAGAAGGTCAGAGGGATACAGTAAACCTGAAGTGAAACATCGAAATCTATAACTAGTGTCACAGGAATGGTACAAAACATAGACAGAAGGAAGAGTCAGTCTTCTTGTACTTATGTCGGCATTGTGCCTTTTGTATTTAATTCCGCTGCATTTTCTGTGTTTCGTCGTCAATAAGAAGGTCAGAGGGATACAGTAAACCTGAAGTGAAGCATAGGAATCTATAACTAGTGTCACAGGAATAGTTCAAAACATAGACCGTAAGAAGAGCCAGCCTTCTTGTACTTGAGTCTGCATTGTGCCTTTTGTATTTAATTCCGATGTAGTTTCTGTGTTTCATCGTCAATAAGAAGGTCAGAGGGATACAGTAAACCTGAAGTGAAGCATCGGAATCTATAACTAGTGTCACAGGAATGGTTCAAAACGTAGACAGTAAGTAGAGTCAGTCTTCTTGTACTTTAATCGGCATTGTGCCTTTTGTATTTAATTAAGATGCAATTTCTGTGTTTCATCGTCAATAATAAGGTCAGAGGGATACAGTAAACCTGAAGTGAGGCATCGGAATCTATAACTAGTGTCACAGGTATGGTTCAAAACATAGACAGTAAGAAGAGTCAGTCTTCTTGTACTTGAGTCGGCATTGTGCCTTTTGCATTTAATTAAGATGCAATTTCTGTGTTTCAACGTCAATGAGAAGGTGAAAGGATACAGTAAACCTGAAGTGAAGCATCGGAACCTATAACTAGTGTCACATGAATGGTTCAAAACATAGACAGTAAGAAGAGATGGTCTTGTTGTACTTAAGTCGGCATTGTGCCTTTTGTATATAATTCCGATGCAATTTCTGTGTTTCATCGTCAATAAGAAGCTCAGAGGGATACAGTAAACCTGAAGTGAAGCATCGGAATCTATGACTAGTGTCACAGGAATGGTTCAAAACATAGTAAGAAGAGTCAGTTTTGTTGTACTTAAGTCGGCATTGTGCCTTTAGTATTGAATTCGGATGCAACTTCTGAGTTTCACCTTCAATAAGGTCAGAGGGATACAGTAAACCTGAAGTGAAGCATCGGAATCTATAACTAGTGTCACAGGAATGGTTCAAATCATAGACAGTAAGAAGAGCCAGTCTTCTTGTACTTGAGTCGGCATTGTGCCTTTTGTATTTTATTCCGATGCAATTTCTGTGTTTCATCGTCAATAAGAAGGTCAGAGGGATACAGTAAACCTGAAGTGAAGCATCGGAATCTATAACTAGTGTCACAGGAATGGTTCAATACATAGACAGTAAGAAGAGGCAGTCTTCTTGTACTTACGTCGGCATTGTGACGTTTGTATTTAATTCCGATGCAATTTACGTGTTCATCGTCAATATGAAGGTCAGAGGGATACAGTAAACCTGAAGTGAAGCATCGGAATCTATAACTAGTGTCACAGGAATGGTTCAAAACATAGACAGTAAGAAGAGTCACTTTTGTTGTACTTAAGTCGGCATTGTGCCTCTTGTATTAATTAGCGATGCAATTTCTGTGTTTCATCGTCAATAACAAGGTCAGAGGGATACAGTAAACCTGAAGTGAAGCATCGGAATCTATAACTAGTGTCACAGGAATAGTTCAAAACATAGACAGTAAGAAGAGCCAGTCTTCTTGTACTTGGGTCGGCATTGTGAATCTTGTATTTAATTCGGATGCAATTTCTGTGTTTCATCGTCAATAAGAAGGTCAGGGGGATACAGTAAACCTGAAGTGAAGCATCGGAATCTATATATAGTGTCACAGGAAAGGTTCAAAACGTAGACAGTAGGAAGAGTCAGTCTTCTTGTACTTAAGTCGGCATTGTGCCTTTTGTATTTAATTCCGATGCAATTTCTGTTTTTCATCGTCAATAAGAAGGTCACAGGGATACAGTAAACCTGAAGTGAAACATCGGAATCTATAACTAGTGTCACAGGAATGGTTCAAAACATAGACAGTAAGAAGAGTCAGTGTTCTTCTACTTAAGTCGGCATTGTGCCATATGTATTTAATTCCGATGCAATATCTGTGTTTCATCGTCAATAAGAAGGTCAGCTGGATACAGTAAACCTGAAGTGAATCATCGGAATCTATAACTAGTGTCACAGGAATGGTTCAAAACGAAGACAGTAAGTAGAGTCAGTCTTCTTGTACTTTAATCGGCATTGTGCCTTTTGTATTTAATTAAGATGCAATTTCTGTGTTTCATCGTCAATAATAAGGTCAGAGGGATACAGTAAACATGAAGTGAAGCATCGGAATCTATAACTAGTGTCACAAGTATGGTTCACAACATAGACAGTAAGAAGAGTCAGTCTTCTTGTACTTAAGTCGGCATTGTGCCTTTTGCATTTAATTAAGATGCAATTTCTGTGTTTCATCGTCAATAAGAAGGTGAAAGGGATACAGTAAACCTGAAGTGAAGCATCGGAACCTATAACTAGTGTCACAGGAATGGTTCAAATCATGGACAGTAAAAAGAGTCAATTATCTTGTACTTAAGTCGGCATTGTGCCTTTTCTATTTATTTCCGATGCTATTTCTGTGTTTCGGCGTCAATAAGAAGGTCCAAGGGATACATTAAACCTGAAGTGAAGCATCGGAATCTAAAACCGGGTTCAGAGGAAAGGTTCAAACCATAGACAGTAAGAAGTGCCTGTCTTCTTGTACATGAGTCGGCATTGTGCCCTTTGTATTTAATTCCGATGCAATATCTGTGATTCATCGTCAATAAGATGGTCAGCTGGATACGGTAAACCTGAAGTGAAGCATCGGAAACTATAACTAGTGTCACAGGAATCGTTCAAACATAGACAGGAAGTATAGCCATTCTTCTTGTACTTGAGTCGGCATTGTGCCTTTTGTCTTTAATTCCGATGCAATTTCTGTGTTTCATCGTCAATACGACGGTCAGAGGGATAGAGTAAACCCGAAGAGAAGCATCGGAATCTATAACTAGTGTCACAGGAATGGTTCAAAACATAGACAGTAAGAAGAGTCAGTCTTCTTGTACTTAAGTCTGCATTGTGCCTTTTGTATATAATTCCGATGCAATTTCTGTGTTTCATCGTCAATAAGAAGCTCAGAGGGATACAGTAAACCTGAAGTGAGGCATCGGAATCCACAACATATGTCACTGGAATGGTTCAAAACATAGACAGTAGGAAGAGCCAGTCATCTTGTGCTTGAGTCGGCAGTGTGCCATTTGTATTTAATTCCGATGGATTTTATGTGTTTGGTCGGATAAGAAGGTCAGAGGGATACAGTAAATCTGAAGTGAAGCATCGGAATCTATAACTAGTGTCACAGGAATGGTTCAAACCATAGTCAGCAAGAAGAGTCAGTGTTCTTGTACTGAAGTCGGCATTGTACCTTTTGAATTTAATTAAGATGCAATTTCTGTGTTTCATCGTCAATAAGAAGGTCAGAGGGATACAGTAAACCTGAAGTGAAGCATCGGAATCTATAACTAGTGTCACAGGAATGGTTCAAAACATAGACAGTAAGATGAGTTAGTCTTCTTGTACTTAAGTCGGCATTGTGCCTTTTGTATTTAATTAAGTTGCAATTTCTGTGTTTCATCGTCAATAAGAAGCTCAGAGGGATACAGTAAACCTGAAGTGAAGCATCGGAATCTATAACTAGTGTCACAGGAATGGTACAAAACATAGACAGTAAAAAGAGTCAGTCTTCTTGTACTTAAGTCGGCATTGTGCCTTTTGTATTTAATTCCAATGCAATTTACGTGTTTTATCGTTAATAAGGAGGTCAGAGGGATAAAGAAAACCTGAAGTGAAGCATCGGAATATAAAACTAGTGTCACAGGAATGGTTCAAACCATAGTCAGCTAGAAGAGTCAGTGTTCTTGTACTGAAGTCGGCATTGTACCTTTTGAATTTAATTAAGATGCAATTTCTGTGTTTCATCGTCAATAAGAAGGTCAGAGGGATACAGTAAACCTGAAGTGAAGCATCGGAATCTATAACTAGTGTCACGGGAATGGTTCAAATCATAGACAGTAAGATGAGTTAGTCTTCTTGTACTTAAGTCGGCATTGTGCCTTTTGTATTTAATTAAGTTGCAATTTCTGTGTTTCATCGTCAATAAGAAGCTCAGAGGGATACAGTAAACCTGAAGTGAAGCATCGGAATCTATAACTAGTGTCACAGGAATGGTTCAAAACATAGACAGTAAAAAGAGTCAGTCTTCTTGTACTTATGGCGGCATCGTGCCTTTTGTATTTAATTCCGATGCAATTTACGTGTTTTATCGTTAATAAGGAGGTCAGAGGGATACAGAAAACCTGAAGTGAAGCATCGGAATAAAAAACTAGTGTCACAGGAATGGTTCAAACCATAGTCAGCTAGAAGAGTCAGTGTTCTTGTACTGAAGTCGGCATTGTACCTTTTGAATTTAATTAAGATGCAATTTCTGTGTTTCATCCTCAATAAGAAGGTCAGAGGGATACAGTAAACCTGAAGTGAAGCATCGGAATCTATAACTAGTGTCACGGGAATGGTTCAAAACATAGACAGTAAGATGAGTTAGTCTTCTTGTACTTAAGTCGGCATTGTGCCTTTTGTATTTAATTAAGTTGCAATTTATGTGTTTCATCGTCAATAAGAAGCTCAGAGGGATACAGTAAACCTGAAGTGAAGCATCGGAATCTATAACTAGTGTCACAGGAATGGTTCAAAACATAGACAGTAAAAAGAGTCAGTTTCTTGTACTTATGTCGGCATCGTGCCTTTTGTATTTAATTCCGATGGAATTTACGTGTTTTATCGTTAATAAGGAGGTCAGCTGGATACAGTAAACTTGAAGTGAAGCATCGGAATCTACAACTAGTGTCACAGGAATGGTTCATAACATAGACAGTAAGAGGAGCCAGTCTTCTTGTACTTGAATCGGCATTGTGCCCTTTGTATGTAATTCCGATGAATTTTCTGTGTTTGATCGTCAATAAGAAGGTCAGAGGGATACAGTAATCCTAAAGTGAAGCATCGGAATGTATAACTAGTGGCACAGGAATGGTTCAAATCATAGACAGTAAGAATAGTCAGTTTTCTTGTACTTAAGTCGGCATTGGGACTTTTGTATATAATTACGATGCAATTTCTGTGTTTCATCGTCAATACGAAGGTCAGAGGGATACAGTAAACCTGAAGTGAAGCATCGGAATCTATAACTAGTGTCACAGAAATGGTTCAAAACATAGACAGTAAGAAGAGCCAGTCTTCTTGTACTTGAGTCGGCATTGTGCTTTTTGTATTTAATTCCGATGCAATTTATGTGTTTCTTCGTCAATAAGATGGTCAGAGGGATACAGTAAACCTGAAGTGAAGCATCGGAATCTATAACTTGTGTCACAGGAATGGTTGAAAACGTAGACAATAAGAAGAGTCAGTTTCCTTGTACTTAAGCCGGCATTGTGCCTCTTGTATTTAATTCCGATGAATTTTCTGTGTTTGATCGTCATTAAGAAGGTCAGAGGGATACAGTATCCCTGAAGTGGAGCATCCGAATCTATAACTAGTGTCACAGGAATGGTTCAAACATAGACAGTAAGAAGAGTCAGTTTTCTTGTACTTAAGTCGGCATCGGGCCTTTTGTATATAATTACGATGCAATTTCTGTGTTTCATCGTCAATAAGAAGGTCAGGGGGCTACAGTAAACCTGAAGTGAAGCATCGGAGTCTATAACTACTGTCACAGGAATGGTTCAAAGCATAGACAGTAAGAAGAGCCAGTCTCCTTGTACTTAGGTCGGCATTGTGCCTTTTGTATTTAATTCCGATGCAATTTCTGTGTTTCTTCGTCAATAAGAAGGTCAGAGGGATACAGTAAGCCTGAAGTCAAGCATCGGAATCTATAACTAGTGTCACAGGAATGGTTCAAAGCACAAACAGTAAGAAGAGTCAGTTATCTTGTACTTAGGTCGGCATTGTGCCTTTTGTATTTAATTCCGATGCAATTTCTGTGTTTCATCATCAATAAGAAGGTCACAGGGATACAGTAAACCTGAAGTGAAGCATCGGAATCTATAACTAGTGTCACAGGAATGGTTCAAAACATAGACAGTAAGAAGAGTCAGTTTTCTTGTACTTAAGTCGGCATTGTGCCATTTGTATGTAATTCCGATGCAATTTCTGTGTTTCATCGTCAATAAGAAGGTCAGAGGGATACAGTAAACCTGAAGTGAAGCATCGGAACCTATAACTAGTGTCACAGGAATGGTTCAAAACATGGTCATTAAAAAGAGTCAATTATCTTGTACTTAAGTCGGCATTGTGCCTTTTCTATTTATTTCCGATGCTATTTCTATGTTTCGGCGTCAATAAGAAGGTCCAAGGGATACATTAAACCTGAAGTGAAGCATCGGAATCTAAAACCGGGTTCAGAGGAAAGGCTCAAACCAGAGACAGTAAGAAGCACCAGTCTTCTTGTACATGAGTCGGCATTGTGCAATTTGTATTTAATTCCGATGCAATTTCTGTGATTCATCGTCAATAAGATGGTCAGCTGGATACGGTAAACATGAAGTGAAGCATCGGAAACTATAACTAGTGTCACAGGAATCGTTCAAACATAGACAGGAAGTATAGCCATTCTTCTTGTACTTGAGTGGGCATCGTGCCTTTTGTATTCAATTCCGAAGCAATTTCTGTGTTTCATCGTCAATAAGAAGGTCAGAGGGATACAGTAAAAGTTAAGTGAAACATCGGAATCTATAATTAGTGTCACAGGAATGGTTCAAAACATAGACAGTAAGAAGCGTCAGTCTTCTTGTACTTAAGTCGGCATTGTGCCTTTTCTATTTAATTCCGATGCAATTTCTGTGCTTCATCGTCATTAAGAAGGTCAGCTGGATACAGTAAACTTGAAGTGAAGCATCGGAATCTATAACTTGTGTCACAGGAATGGTTGAAAAAATAGACAATAAGAAGAGTCAGTTTTCTTGTACTTAAGCGGGCATTGTGCCTCTTGTATTTAATTCCGATGAATTTTCTGTGTTTGATCGTCAATAAGAAGGTCAGAGGGATACAGTATCCCTGAAGTGAAGCATCGGAATCTATAACTTGTGTCACAGGAATGGTTCAAAACATAGACAGTAAGAAGAGTCAGTTTTCTTGTACTTAAGTCGGCATCGGGCCTTTTGTATATAATTACGATGCAATTTCTGTGTTTCATCGTCAATAAGAAGGTCAGGGGGCTACAGTAAACCTGAAGTGAAGCATCGGAGTCTATAACTAGTTTCACAGAAATGGTTCAAAACATAGACAGCAAGAAGGGCCAGTCTTCTTGTACTTGAGTCGGCATTGTGCCTTTTGTATTTAATTCCGATGCAATTTATGTGTTTCTTCGTCAATAAGAAGGTCAGAGGGATACAGTAAACCTGAAGTGAAGCATTGGAAACTATAACTAGTGTCACAGGAATGGTTCAAAACATAGACAGTAAGAAGAGCCAGTCTCCTTGTACTTGGGTCGGCATTGTGCCTCTTGTATTTAATTCGGATGCAATTTCTATGTTTCATCGTCAATAAGAAGGTCAGACGGATACAGTAAACCTGAAGTGAAGCATCGGAATATATATATAGTGTCACAGGAAAGGTTCAAAACGTAGACAGTAGGAAGAGTCAGTCTTCTTGTACTTAAGTCGGCATTGTGCCTTTTGTATTTAATTCCGATGCAATTTCTGTGTTTCATCGTCAATAAGAAGGTCACAGGGATACAGTAACCTGAAGTGAAACATCGGAATCTATAACTAGTGTCACAGGAATGGTCCAAATCATAGACAGTAAGAAGAGTCAGTTTTCTTCCACTTAAGTCGGCATTTGGCCTTATGTATTTAATTCCGATGCAATATCTGTGTTTCATCGTCAATAAGAAGGTCAGCTGGATACAGTAAAACTGAAGCGATGCATCGGCATCTATAACTAGTGTCACAGGAATGGTTCATAACATAGACAGTAAGAAGAGTCAGTTTTCTTGTACTTAAGTCGGCATTGTGCCTTTTGTATTTAATTCCGATGCAATTTTTGTGTTTCATCGTCATTAAGAAGGTCACGCGGATACAGTAAACCTGAAGTGAAGCAGCGGAATCTATAACTAGTGTCACAGGAATGGTTCAAAACTTAGACAGTAAGAAGAGCCAGTTTTCTTGTACTTAAGTCGGCATTGTGCCCTTTGTATTTAATTCCGATGCAATTTCTGTGTTTCATCGTCAATAAGAAGGTCAGACGGATACAGCAAACCTGAAGTGAAGCATCGGAATCTATAACTAATGTCACAGGAACGGTTCAAAACATAGACAGTAAGAAGAGTCTGTTTTCTTGTACTTAAGTCGGCATTGTGCCTTTTGTATTTAATTCCGATGCAATTTGTGTGTTTCATCGTCAATAAAAAAGTTAGAGGGATACAGCAAATCTGAAGTGAAGCATCAGAATCTATAACTAGTGTCACAGGAATGGTTCAAAACATAATCAGTAAGAACTGTCAGATTTCTTGTAGTTAAGTCGGCATTGTGCCTTTTGTATTCAATTCCGATGCATATTCTTCGTTTCGTCGTCAATAAGAAGGTCCACCGGATACAGTAAACCAGAAGTGAAGCATCGGAATCTAAAACTGTCTCACAGGAAAGGTTCAAATCATAGACGGTAAGAAGAGTCAGATTTCTTCTACTTAAGTCGGTATTGTGCCTTTTGTATTTAATTCCGAAGCAATTTCTGTGTTTCGTCGTCAATACGAAGGTCAGAGGGATACAGTAAACCTGAAGTGAAGCATCGGAATCTATAACTAGTGTCACAGGAATGGTTCACAACATATACAGTAAGAAAAGTCAGTTTTCTTGTACTGTAGTCGGCATAGTGCCTTTTCAATTAAATTCCGATGCAATTTCTCTGTTTCGTCGTCAATAAGAAGGTCCACGGGATACAGTAAACCTGAAGTGAAGCATCGGAATTTAAAGCCGGTCTCACAGGAAAGGTTCACAACATAGACAGTAAGAAAAGCCAGCCTTCTTGTATTTGAGTCGGCATTGTGCCTTTAGTATTTAATTCCGATGCAATTTCTGTGTTTCGTCGTCAATAAGAAGGTCAGAGGGATACAGT
Organism: Schistocerca americana; assembly: GCF_021461395.2. Lineage (NCBI taxonomy): Eukaryota > Metazoa > Arthropoda > Insecta > Orthoptera > Acrididae > Schistocerca > Schistocerca americana. The sequence continues at coordinate 766,301,813 of NC_060123.1, forward strand.
AAACCTGAAGTGAAGCATCGGAATCTAAAACTAGTGTCGCAGGAATGGTTCAAAACATAGACAGTTGGAAGAGTCAGCCTTCTTTTACTTAAGTCGGCATTGTGCCTTTTGTATTTAATTCCGATGCAATTTCTGTGTTTCATCGTCAATAAGAAGGTCAGAGGTATACAGTAAAAGTTAAGTGAAACATCGGAATCTATAACTAGTGTCACAGGAATGGTTCAAATCATAGACAGTAAGAAGAGTCAGTCTTCTTGTGCTTAAGTCGGTATTGTGCCTTTTATATTTAATTCCAATGCAATTTCTGTGCTTTATCGTCAATAAGAAGGTCAGCTGGATACAGTAAACTTGAAGTGAAGCATCGGAATCTATAACTAGTGTCACAGGAATGGTTCATAACATAGACAGTAAGAGGAGCCAGTCTTCTTGTACTTGAATCGGCATTGTGCCCTTTGTATGTAATTCCGATGAATTTTCTGTGTTTGATCGTCAATAAGAAGGTCAGAGGGATACAGTAATCCTAAAGTGAAGCATCGGAATCGATAACTAGTGTCACAGGAATGGTTCAAATCATAGACAGTAAGAATAGTCAGTTTTCTTGTACTTAAGTCGGCATTGGGACTTTTGTATATAATTACGATGCAATTTCTGTGTTTCATCGTCAATAAGAAGGTCAGAGGGATACAGTAAACCTGAAGTGAAGCTTCGGAATCTGTAACTAGTGTCACAGAAATGGTTCAAAACATGGACAGTAAGAAGAGCCAGTCTTCTTGTACTTGAGTCGGCATTGTGCCTTTTGTATTTAATTCCGATGCAATTTATGTGTTTCATCGTCAATACGAAGGTCACAGGGATACAGTAAACCTGAAGTGAAGCATCGGAATCTATAACTAGTGTCACAGGAATGGTTGAAAACATAGACAGTAAGAAGAGTCAGTTTTCTTGTACTTAAGCCGGCATTGTGCCTTTTGTATTTAATTCCGATGAATTTTCTGTGTTTGATCGTCAATAAGAAGGTCAGAGGGATACAGTATCCCTCAAGTGAAGCATCGGAATCTATAACTAGTGTGACAGGAATGGTTCAAAACATAGACAGCAAGAAGGGCCAGTCTTCTTGTACTTGAGTCGGCATTGTGCCTTTTGTATTTAATTCCGATACAATTTATGTGTTTCTTCATCAATAAGAAGGTCAGAGGGATACAGTAAACCTAAAGTGAAGCATCGGAATCTATAACTAGTGTCACAGGAATGGTTCAAAACATAGACAGTACGAAAAGCCAGTCTCCTTGTACTTGGGTCGGCATTGTGCCTCTTGTGTTTAATTCGGATGCAATTTCTGTGTTTCATCGTCAATAAGAAGGTCAGACGGATACAGTTAACCTGAAGTGAAGCATCGGAATCTACATATAGTGTCACAGGAAAGGTTCAAAACGTAGACAGTAGGAAGAGTCAGTCTTCTTGTACTTAAGTCGGCATTGTGCCTTTTGTATTTAATTCCGATGCAATTTCTGTGTTTCATCGTCAATAGGAAGGTCAGAGGGATACAGCAAACCTGAAGTGAAGCATCGGAATCTGTAACTAGTGTCACAGGAACGGTTCAAAACATAGACAGTAAGAAGAGTCAGATTTCTTGTACTTAAGTCGGCATTGTGCCTTTTGTATTTAATTCCGATGCAATTTGTGTGTTTCATCGTCAATAAAAAAGTCAGAGGGATACAGCAAATCTGAAGTGAAGCATCGGAATCTATAACTAGTGACACAGGAATGGTTCAAAACATAAACAGTAAGAACTGTCAGATTTCTTGTTCTTAAGTCGGCATTGTGCCTTCTGTATTCAATTCCGATGCATTTTCTTCGTTTCGTCGTCAATAAGAAGGTCCACCGGATACAGTAAACCAGAAGTGAAGCATCGGAATCTAAAACCGGTCTCACAGGAAAGGTTCAAATCATAGACGGTAAGAAGAGCCAGTCTCCTTATACTTGAGTCGGCATTGTGCCTTTTGTATTTAATTCCGATGCAATTTCTGTGTTTCATCGTCAATAAGAAGGTCAGAGGGATACAGTAAACCTGAAGTGAAGCATCGGAATCTATAACTAGTGTCACGGGAATGGTTCAAAACATAGACAGTAAGAAGAGTCAGATTTCTTCTACTTGAGTCGGTATTGTGCCTTTTGTATTTAATTCCGAAGCAATTTCTGTGTTTCGTCGTCAATAAGAAGGTCAGAGGGATACAGTAAACCTGAAGTGAAGCATCGGAATCTATAACCAGTGTCGCAGGAATGGTTCACAACATATACAGTAAGCAAAGTCAGTTTTCTTGTACTTTAGTCGGCATTGTGCCTTTTCTATTTAATTCCGATGCAATTTCTGTGTTTCGTCGTCAATAAGAAGGTCCACGGGATACAGTAAACCTGAAGTGAAGCATCGGAATCTAAAACCGGTCTCACAGGAAAGGTTCATAACATAGACAGTAAGAAAAGCCAGCCTTCTTGTAATTGAGTCGGCGTTGTTCCTTTTGTATTTAATTCCGATGCAATTTCTGTGTTTCATCGTCAATAAGAAGGTCAGAGGGATACAGTAAGCTTGAAGTGAAGCATCGGAATCTATAACTAGTGTCACAAGAATGGTTCTAAACAAAGACAGTAAGAAAAGTAGGTTTTCTTCTACTTAAGTCGGCATTGTGCCTTTTGTATTTAATTCCGATTCAATATCTGTGTTTCATCGTCAATAAGAAGGTCAGAGGGATACAGTAAGCCTGAAGACAAGCATCGGAATCTATAACTACTGTCACAAGAATGGTTCAAAACATAGACAGTAAGAAGAGTCAGTTTTCCTGTACTTAAGACGGCATTGTGCCCTTTGTATTTACTTCCGATGCAATATCTGTGTTTCATCGTCATTAAGAAGCTCAGAGGGATACAGTAAACCTGAAGTGAAGCATCGGAATCTAAAACCGGTCTGACAGGAAAGGTACAAACATAGAGAGTAAGAAGAGCCAGTCTACTTTTACATGAGTCGGCATTGTGCCATTTGTATTTAATTCCGATTCAATTTTTGTCTTTCATCGTCAATAAGACGGTCAGAGGGATACAGTAAACCCGAAGTGAAGCATCGGAATGTATTACTAGTGTCACAGGAATGATACAAAACACAGACAGTAGGAAGAGTCAGTTTTCTTGAACTTAAGTCGGCTTTGTGCTTTTGTATTTAATTCCGATGCAATTTCTGTGTTTCGTCGTCAATAAGGAGGTCCAAGGGATACAGTAAATCTGAAGTGAAGCATCGGAATCTATAACTAGTGTCACAAGAATAATTCAAAACATAAACAGTAAGAAGAGTCAGTTTTCCTGTACTTAAGACGGCATTGTGAATTTTGTATTTAATTCCGATGCAATTTCTGTGTTTCATCGTCAATAAGAAGGTCAGAGGGAACAGTAAACATATAGTGAAGCATCAGAATCTAAAACGAGTGTCACAGGAATGGTTCATAACATAGACAGTAAGAAGAGTCAGTTTTCTTGTACTTAAGTCGGCATTGTGCCTTTTGTATTTAATTCCGATGCAATTTTTGTGTTTCATCGTCAATAAGAAGGTCACACGGTTACTGTAAACCTGAAGTGAAGCATCGGAATCTATAACTAGTGTCACAGGAATGGTTCAAAACATAGACAGCAAGAAGAGCGAGTTATCTTGTACTTAAGTGGGCATTGTGCCCTTTGTATTTAAGTCCGATGCAATTTCTGTGTTTCATCGTCAATAAGAAGGTCAGAGGGATACAGTAAACCTGAAGTGAAGCATCGGAATCTATAACTAGTGTCACAGGAACGGTTTAAAACAGAGACAGTAAGAAGAGTCTGTTTTCTTGTACTTGAGTCGGCATTGTGCATTTTGTATTCAATTCCGATGCATTTTCTGCGTTTCGTCGTCGATAAGAAAGTCCACCGGATACAGTAAACGAGAAGTGAAGCATCGGAATCTAAAACCGGTCTCACAGGAAACGTTCAAAGCATAGACAGTAAGAAGAGCCAGTCTTCTTGTACTTAAGTCGGCATTGTGCCTTTTGTATTTAATTCCGATGCAATTTCTGTGTTTCATCGTCAAGAAGAAGGGCAGAGGGATACAGTAAACCTAAAGTGAAGCATCGGAATCTATAACTAGTGTCACAGGAACGTTTCAATACATAGACAGCAAGAAGAATCAGTTTTCTTGTACTTAAGTCGGTATTGTGCCTTTTGTATCTAATTCCGATGTAATTTCTGTGTTTCGTCGTCAATAAGAAGGTCAGAGGGATACAGTAAGCTAGAAGTGAAGCATCGGAATCTATAACTAGTGTCACAGGAATGGTTCTAAACAAGGACAGTAAGAAAAGTAAGTTTTCTTCTACTTAACTCGGCATTGTGCCTTTTGTGTTTAATTCCGATTCAATATCTGTGTTTCATCGTCAATAAGAAGGTCGGAGGGATACAGTAAGCCTGAATTCAAGCATCGGAATCTATAACTAGTGTCACAAGAATGGTTCAAAACAAAGACAGTAAGAAGAGTCAGTTTTCCTGTACTTAAGACAGCATTGTGCCTTTTGTATTTACTTCCGATGCAATTTCTGTGTTTCATCGTCATTAAGAAGGTCAGAGGGATACAGTAAACCTGAAGTGAAGCATCGGAATCTAAAACCGGTCTCACAGGAAAGGTACAAACATAGACAGTAAGAAGAGCCAGTCTAATTTTACTTGAGTCGGCATTGTGCCTTATGTATTTAATTCCGATGCAATTCTTGTGTTTCATAGTCAATAAGACGGTCAGGGGGATATAGTAAACCCGAAGTGAAGCATCGAAACGTATTACTAGTGTCACAGGAATGGTTCAAATCATAGACAGTAACAAGGTTAGTTTTCTTGAACTTAAGTCGGCATTGTGCTTTTTTATTAAATTCCGATGCAATTTCTGTGTTTCGTCGTCAATAAGAAGGTCCAAGGGATACAGTAAACCTGAAGTGAAGCATCGGAATCTATAACTAGTGTCACAAGAATAATTCAAAACATAGACAGTAAGAAGATTCAGTTTTCCTGTACTTAAGACGGCATTGTGCATTTTGTATTTATTTCCGATGCAATTTCCGTGTTTCATCGTCAATAAGAAGGTCAGAGGGAACAGTGAACACATAGTGAAGCATCAGCATCTAAAACTAGTGTCACAGGAATGGTTAATAACATAGACAGTAAGAAGAGTCAGTTTTCTTGTACTTAAGTCGGCATTGTGCCTTATGTATTTAATTCCGATGCAATTTTTGTCTTTCATCGTCAATAAGAAGGTCAGAGGGATACAGTAAACCTGAAGTGAAGCATCGGAATCTATAACTAGTGTCACAGGAACGGTTCAAAACATAGACAGTAGGAAGAGTCTGTTTTCTTGTACTTAAGTCGGCATTGTGCCTTTTGTATTTAATTCCGTTGCAATTTGTGTGTTTCATCGTCAATAAGAAGGTCAGAGGGATACAGCAAACCTGAAGTGAAGCATCGGAATCTATAACTAGTGTCACAGGAATGGTTCAAAACATAAACAGCAAGAACTGTCAGATTTCTGGTACTTAAGTCGGCATTGTGCCTTTTGAATTCAATTCCGATGCATTTTCTGCGTTTTCTCGTCAATAAGAAGGTCCACCGGATACAGTAAACCAGAAGTGAACTATCGGAATCTAAAACCGGTCTCACAGGAAAGGTTCAAAGCCTAGACAGGAAGGAGAGCCAGACTTCTTGTACTTGAGTCGGCATTGTGCCTTTTGTATTTAATTCCGATGCAATTTCTGTGTTTCATTGTCAATAAGAAGGTCAGAGGGATACAGTAAACCTGAAGTGAAGCATCGGAATCTATAACTAGTGTCACAGGAATGGTTCAAAACATAGACAGTAAAACATAAGCCGGTATTGTGCCTTTTGTATTTAATTCCGATGCAATTTCTGTGTTTCGTCGTCAATAAGAAGGTCAGAGCGATACAGTAAACTTGAAGTGAAGCATCGGAATCTATAACTAGTGTCACAGGAATGGTTCACAACATATACTGTAAGGAGAGTCAGTTTTCTTGTACTTTAGTCGGCATTGTTCCTTTTCTATTTAATTCCGATGCAATTTCTGTGTTTCGTCGTCAATAAAAAGGTCCACGGGGTACAGTAAACCTGAAGTGAAGCATCGGAATCTAAAACCGGTCTCACAGGAAAGGTTCATAACATAGACAATAAGTAAAGCCAGTCTTTTTGTATTTGAGTCTGCGTTGTGCCTTTTGTATTTAATTCCGGTGCAATTTCTGTGTTTCATCGTCAATAAAAATGTCAGCGGGATTCAGTAAGCCTGAAGTGAAGATTCGGAATCTATAACTAGTGTCACAGGAATGGTTCAAAACATAGTCAGTAAGAAGGGTTAGTTTTCTTGAACTTAAGTCGGCATTGTGCTTTTGTATTAAATTCCGATGCAATTTCTGTGTTTCGTCGTCAATAAGTAGGTCCAAGGGATACAGTAAACCTGAAGTGAAGCATCGGAATCTATAACTAGTGTCACAAGAATAATTCAAAACATAGACAGTAAGAAGAGTCAGTTTTCCTGTACTTAAGACGACATTGTGCCTTTTGTATTCAATTCCGATGCAATTTCTGTGTTTCATTGTCAATAAGAAGGTCAGAGGGAACAGTAAACATATAGTGAAGCATCAGAAACTAAAACTAGTGTCACAGGAATGGTTCATAACATAGACAGTAAGAAGAGTCAGTTTTCTTGTACTTAAGCCGGCATTGTGCCTTTTGTATTTAATTCCGATGCAATTTTTGTGTTTCATTGTCAATAAGAAGGTCAGAGGGATACAGTAAACCTGAATTGAAGCATCGGAATCTAAAACTAGTGTCACAGGAATGGTTTAAAACATAGACAGTAAGAAGAGCCAGTCTTCATGTACTTGAGTCGGCATTGTGCCTTTTGTATTTAATTCCGATGCAATTTCTGTGTTTCATCGTCAATAAGGAGGTCAGAGGGATACAGTAAACGGAAGTGAAGCATCGGAATCTATAACTAGTGTCACAGGAATGGTTCAAAGCATAGAAAGTAAGAAGTGTCAGTTTTCTTGAACTTAAGTCGGCATTGTGCTTTTGTATTAAATTCCGATGCAATTTCTGTGTTTCGTCGTCAAGAAGAAGGTCCAAGGGATACAGTAAACCTGAAGTGAAGCATCGGAATCTATAACGAATGTCACAGGAATGGTTCAAAACATAGACAGTAAGAAGAGTCAGTTTTCTTGTACTTACGACGGCATTGTGCCTTTTGTATGTAATTCCGATGCAATATCTGTTATTCATTGTCAAAAAGAAGGTCAGAGGGATACAGTAAACCTGAAGTGAAGCATCGGAATCTATAACTAGTGGCACAGGAATGGTTCAAAACATAGACAGTAAGAAGTGTCAGTTTTCTTGTACTTAAGTCGGCATTGTGCCTTTTGTATTTAATTCCGATGCAATTTCTGTGTTTCGTCGTCAAGAATAAGGTCCAAGGGATACAGTAAACCTGAAGTGAAGCATCGGAATCTGAAACCGGTCTCACAGGAAAGGTTCATAACATAGACAGTAAGAAGAGCCAGTCTTCTTGTATTTGAGTCGGCATTGTGCCTTTTGTATATAATTCCGATGCAATTTCTGTGTTTCATCGTCAATAAGAAGGTCAGCGTGATTCAGTAAGCCTTAAGTGAAGAATCGGAATCTATAATTAGTGTTACAGGAATGGATCAAACATAGACAGTAAGAAGAGTCAGTTTTCTTGTACTTATGTCGGCATTGTGCCTTTTGTACACTCCTGGAAATTGAAATAAGAACACCGTGAATTCATTGTCCCAGGAAGGGGAAACTCTATTGACACATTCCTGGGGTCAGATACATCACATGATCACACTGACAGAACCACAGGCAAATAGACGCAGGCAACAGAGCATGCACAATGTCGGCACTAGTACAGCGTATATCCACTTTTCGCAGCAATGCAGGCTGCTATTCTCCCATGGAGACGATCGTAGAGATGCTGGATGTTGTCATGTGGAACGGCTTGCCATGCCATTTCCACCTGGCGCCTCAGTTGGACCAGCGTTCGTGCTGGACGTGCAGACCGCGTGAGACGACGCTTCATCCTGTCCCAAACATGGTCAATGGGGGACAGATCCGGCGATCTTGCTGGCCAGGGTAGTTGACTTACACCTTCTAGAGAACGTAGGGACGTGCATTATCCTGTTGGAACAGCAAGTTCCCTTGCCGGTCTAGGAATTGTAGAACGGTGGGTTCGATGACGGTTTGGATGTACCGTGCACCATTCAGTGTCCCCTCGACGATCACCAGTGGTGTACGGCCAGTGTAGGAGATCGCTCCCCACACCATGATGCCGGGTGTTGGCCCTGTGTGCCTCGGTCGTATGCAGTCCTGATTGTGGCGCTCACCTGCACGGCGCCAAACACGCATAAGACCATCATTGGCACCATGGCAGAAGCGACTCTCATCGCTGAAGACGACACGTCTCGATTCGTCCCTCCATTCACGCCTGTCGCGACACCGCTGGAGGCGGGCTGCACGATGTTTGGGCGTGAGCGGTAGACGGCCTAACGGTGTGCGGGACCGTAGCCCAGCTTCATGGAGACGGTTGAGAATGGTCCTCGCCGATACCCCAGGAGCAACAGTGTCCCTAATTTGCTGGAAGTGGCGGTGCAGTCCCCTACGGCACTGCGTAGGATCCTGCAATTTCTGTGTTCCGTCGTCAATAAGAAGGTCCACGGGATACAGTAAACCTGAAGGCAAGCATCGGAATCTAAAACCGGTCTCACAGGAAAGGTTAATAACATAGACAGTAAGAAGAGCTAGTCTTCTTGTATTTGAGTCGGCGTTGTGCCTTTTCTATTCAATTCCGATGCAATTTCTGTGTTTCATCGTCAATAAGAAGGTCAGCGGGATTCAGTAACCCTGAAGTGTAGAATCAGAATCTATAACTTGGGTCACAGGAATGGTTCAAAACATAGACAGTAAGAAGAGTCAGTCTTCTTGTACTCGAGTCGGCATTGGGACTTTTGTATTTAATTCCGATGCAATTTCTGTGTTTCATCGTCAATAAGAAGGTCAGAGGGATACTGTAAGCTTGAAGTGAAGCATCGGAATATATAACTAGTGTCACAGGAATGGTTCAAAACAAAGACAGTAAGAAAAGTAAGTTTTCTTGTACATAAGTCGGCATTGTGCCTTTTGTATTTAATTCCGATGCAATTTCTGTGTTTCATCGTCTATAAGATGGTCAGAGGGATACAGTAGACATGAAGTGAAGCATCGGAATCTATAACTAGTGTCACAAGAATGGTTCAAATCATAGACAGTAAGAAGAGTCTGTTTTCCTGTACGTAAGACGGCATTGTGCCTTTTGAAATTAATTCCGATGCAATTTCTGTGTTTCATCGTCAATAAGAAGATCAGAGGGATACAGTAAACCTGAAGTGAAGCATCGGAATCTATAACTAGTGACACAGGAATGGTTCAAAACACAGACAGTAAGAAGAGTCAGTTTTCTTGTACTTAAGTCGGCATTGTGCTTTTTGTATTTAATTCCGATGCAATTTTTGCGTTTCATCGTCAATAAGAAGGTCAGAGGGATACAGTAAACCTGAAGTGAAGCATCGGAATGTATAACTTGTGTCACAGGAATGGTTCAAAACATAGACAGTAAGAAGAGTCAGTTTTCTTTAACTTAAGTCGGCATTGTGCCTTTTGTATTTAATTCAGATGCGATTTCTGTGTTTCGTCGTCATTAAGAAGGTCCAAGGGATACAGTAAACCTGAAGTGAAGCTTCGGAATCTATAACTAGTGTCACAGGAATGGTTTAAATCATAGACAGTAAGAAGAGCCGGTCTTCTTGTATTTAATTCCGACGCAATTTATGTGTTTGAACGTCAATAAGGAGGTTCGAGGGATACAGTAAACCTGAAGTGAAGCATCGGAATCTATAACTAGTGTCACAGGAATGGTTCAAAACATAGAAAGTAAGAAGAGTCAGTTTTCTTGTACATAAGTAGGCATTGTGCCTTTTGTATTTAATTCCGATGCAATTTCTGTGTTTCGTCGTCAATAATAAGGTCCAAGAGATACAGTAAACCTGAAGTGAAGCATCGGAATCTAAAACCGGTGTCACAGGAAAGGTTCATAACATAGACAGTAAGAAGAGCCAGTCTTCTTGTATTTGGGTCGGCATTGTACCTTTAGTATTTAATTCCGATGCAATTTCTGTGTTTCATCGTCAATAAGAAGGTCAGCGGGATTCAGTAAACCTGAAGTGAAGAATCGGAATCTATAACTAGTGTCACAGGAATGGTTCAAAACATAGACAGTAGAAAGAGTCAGTCTTCTTGTACTTAAGTCGGCATTGTGATTTTTGTATTAATTTGCGATGCAATTTCTATGTTTCATCTTCAACAAGAAGGTCAGAGGGATACAGTAGGCTTGAAGTGAAGCATCGGAATATATAACTAGTGTCACAGGAATGGTTCAAAGCATAGACAGTAAGAAGAGTCAGTTTTCTTGTACTTAAGTCGTCATTGTGCTTTTTGTATTTAATTCCGATGCAATTTCTGAGTTTCATGGTCAATAAGGAGGTCGGAGGGATACAGTAAAGCTGAAGCGAAGCATCGGAATCTATAACTAGTGTCACAGGAAAGGTTCAAAACATAGTCAGTGAGAAGAGCCAGTCTTCTTGTACTTGAGTCGGCATTGGGACTTTTGTATTTAATTCCGATGCAATTTCTGTGTTTCATCGTCAATAAGAAGGTCAGAGGGATAAAAGTAAGCTTGAAGTGAAGCATTGGAATATTTAACTAGTGTCACAGGAATGATTCAAAGCATAGACAGTAAGAAGAGTCAGTTTTCTTGTACTTAAGTCGTCATTGTGCCTTTTGTATTTAATTCCGACGCAATTTCTGTGTTTCATCGTCAGTAAGATGGTCAGAGGGATACAGTAGACCTGAAGTGAAGCATCGGAATCTATAACTAGTGTCACAAGAATGGTTCAAATCATAGACAGTAAGAAGAGTCTGTCTTCCTGTACTTAAGACGGCATTGTGCCTTTAGTAATTAATTCCGATGCAATTTCTGTGTTTCATCGTCAATAAGATGGTCATAGGGATACAGTAAACCTGAAGTGAAGCATCGGAATCTATAACTAGTGACACAGGAATGGTTCAAAACACAGACAGTAAGAACAGTCAGTTTTCTTGTACTTAAGTCGGCATTGTGCCTTTTGTATTTAATTCCGATGCAACTTTTGCGTTTCATCGTCAATAAGAAGGTCAGAGGGATACAGTAAACCTGAAGTGAAGCATCGGAATGTATAACTAGTGTCACAGGAATGGTTCAAAACATAGACAGTAAGAAGAGTCAGTTTTCTTTAACTTAAGTCGGCATTGTGCCTTTTGTATTTAATTCAGATGCAATATCTGTGTTTCGTCGTCATTAAGTAGGTCCAAGGGATACAGTAAACCTGAAGTGAAGCTTCGGAATCTATAACTGGTGTCACAAGAATAATTCATAACATAGACAGTAAGAAGAGTCAGTTTTCCTGTACCTAAGACGACATTGTGCCTTTTGTATTTAATTCCGATGCAATATCTGTGTTTCATCGTCAATAAGAAGGTCAGAGGGATACAGTAAACCTGAAGTGAAGCATCGGAATCTATAACTAGTGTCACAGGAATGGTTCAAAACATAGAAAGTAAGAAGAGTCAGTTTTCTTGTACTTAAGTCGGCATTGTGCCTGTTCTATTTAATGCCGATGCAATTTCTGTGTTTCGTCGTCAATGATAAGGTCCAAGGGATACAGTAAACCTGAAGTGAACCATCGGAATCTAAAACCGGTCTCACAGGAAACGTTCATAACATACACAGTAAGAAGAGCCAGTCTTCTTGTATTTGAGTCGGCATTGTGCCTTTTGTATTTAATTCCGAAGCAATTTTTGTGTTTCATCGTCAATAAGAAGGTCATAGGGATACAGTAAAACTGAATTGAAGCATCGGGATCTATAACTAGTGCCACAGGAATGGTTTAAAACATAGACAGTAAGAAGACCCAGTCTTCTTGTACTTGAGTCGGCATTGTGCCTTTTGAATTTATTCCGATGCAATTTCTGTGTTTCATCGTCAATAAGGAGGTTAGAGGGATACAGTAAACCTGAAGTGAAGCATCGGAATCTATAACTAGTGTCACAGGAATGGTTCAAAACAGAGAAAGTAAGAAGAGTCAGTTTTCTTGTACATAAGTAGGCATTGTGCATTTTTGTATTTAATTCCGATGCAATTTCTGTGTTTCGTCGTGAATAATAAGGTCCAAGGGATACAGTAAACCTGAAGTGAAGCATCGGAATCTAAAACTGGTGTCACAGGTAAGGTTCATAACATAGACAGTAAGAATAGCCAGTCTTTTAGTATTTGAGTCGGCATTGTGCCTTTAGTATTTAATTTCGATGCAATTTCTGTGTTTCATCGTCAATAAGAAGGTCAGCGCGATTCAGTAAACCTGAAGTGAAGAATCGGAATCTACAACTAGTGTCACAGGAATGGTTCAACGCATAGACAGTAAGAAGAGTCAGTTTTCTTGTACTTAAGTGGGCATTGTGTCTTTTGTTTTTAATTCCGATGAAATTTCTGTGTTTCATAGTCAATAAGAAGGTCAGAGGGAAACAGTAAACCTGAAGTGAAGCATCGGAATCTATAACTAGTGTCACAGGAATGGTTCAAAGTATATAAAGCAAGAAGAGTCAGTTTTCTTGTACTTTAGTCGGCATTGTGCCATTTCTATTTAATTCCGATGCAATTTCTGTGTTTCGTCGTCAATAAGAAGGTCCACGGGACACAGTAAACCTGAAGGCAAGCATCGGAATCTAAAACCGGTCTCACACGAAAGGTTAATAAAATAGACAGTAAGAAGAGCCAGTCATCTTGTATTTGAGTCGGCGTTGTGCCTTTTCTATTTAATTCCGATGCAATTTCTGTATTTCATCGTCAATAAGAAGGTCAGCGGGATTCAGTAAACGTGAAGTGTAGAATCAGAATCTATAACTTGTGTCATAGGAATGGTTCAAAACATAGACAGTAAGAAGAGTCAGTCTTCTAGTACTTAAGTCGGCATTGAGCCTTTTGTATTTAAATCCGATGCAATTTCTGTGTTTCATCGTCAATAAGAAGGTCAGAGGGATGCAGTAAGCTTGAAGTGAAGCATCGGAATCTATAACTAGTGTCACAAGAATAAGTCAAAACATAGACAGTAAGAAGAGTCAGTTTTCTTTAACTTAAGTCGGCATTGTGCCCTTTGTATTTAATTCCGATGCAATTTTTGTGTTTCATCGTCAATAAGAAGGTCAGAGGGATACAGTAAACCTGAATTGAAGCATCGGAATCTATAACTAGTGTCACAGGAATGGTTTAAATCATAGACAGTAAGAAGAGCCAGTCTTCTTGTATTTAATTCCGATGCAATTTCTGTGTTAATCGTCAATAAGAAGGTCAGAGGGATACAGTAAACCTGAAGTGAAGAATCGGAATCTATAACTAATGACACAGGAATGGCTCAAAACATAGACAGTAAGAAGAGTCAGTTTTCTTGTACTTAAGTCGGTATTCTGCCTTTTGTATTTAATTCCGATGCAATTTTTGCGTTTCATCGTCAATAAGAAGGTCAGAGGGATACAGTAAACCTGAAGTGAAGCATCGGAATGTATAACTAGTGTCATAGGAATGGTTCAAAACATAGACAGTAAGAACAGTCAGTTTTCTTGAACTTAAGTCGGCATTGTGCCTTTTGTATTTAATTCCGATGCAATTTCTGTGTTTCGTCGTCAATAAAAATGGCCAAGGGATACAGTGAACCTGAAGTGAAGCTTCGGAATCTATAACTAGTGTTACAAGAATAATTCAAAGCATAGACAGTAAGAAGAGTCAGTTTTCCTGTACCTACGACGACATTGTGCCTTTTGTATTTAATTCCGATGCAATTTCTGTGTTTCATCGTCAATAAGAAGGTCAGAGGGATACAGAAAAGCTGAAGTGAAGCATCGGAATCTATAACTAGTGTCACAGGAATGGTTCAAAACTTAGACAGTAAGAAGAGTCAGTTTTCTTGTACTTAAGTCGGCATTGTGCTTTTTCTATTCAATTCTGATGCAATTTCTGTGTTTCATCGTCAATAAGAAGGTCAGAGGGATACAGTAAAACTGAATTGAAGCATCGGAATCTATAACTAGTGTCACAGGAATGGTATAAAACATAGACAGTAAGAAGAGCCAGTCTTCTTGTACTTGAGTCGGCATTGTGCCTTTTGTACTTAATTTCGATGCAATTTCTGTGTTTAATCGTCAATACGGAGGTCAGAGGAATAGAGTAAACCTGAAGTGAAGCATCGAAATCTATAACTAGTGTCACAGGTAGGTTCAAAACATAGAAAGTAAGATGAGTCAGTTATATTTGTACTTAAGTTCGCATTGTGATTTTTGTATTTAATTCCGGTGCAATTTCTGTGTTTAGTCGTCAATAATAAGGTCCAAGGGATACAGTAAACCTGAAGTGAAGCATCGGAATCAAAACCGGTGTCACAGGAAAGGTTCATAACATAGACAGTAAGAAGAGCCAGTCTTCTTGTATTTGAGTCGGCATTGTGCCTTTTAAATTTTATTGCGATGCAATTTCTGTGTTTCCTCGTCACAAAGAAGGTCAGCGGGATTCAGTAAACCTGAAGTGATGAATCGGAATCAATAACTAGTGTCACAGGAATGGTTCAAGGCATAGACAGTGAGAAGAGTCAGTCTTCTTGAACTTAAGTCGGCATTGAGCCATTTGTATTTAATTCCGATGCAATTTCTGTGTTTCATCGTCAATAAGAAGGTCAGAGGAATACAGTAAGCTTGACGTGAGGCATCGGAATAAATAACTAGTGTCATAGGAATGGTTCAAAATATAGACAGTAAGACGAGTCAGTTTTCTTGTACTTAAGTGGGCATTGTGTCTTTTGTATTTAATTCCGATGAAATTTCTGTGTTTCATCGTCAATAAGAAGGTCAGAAGGATACAGTAAACCTGAAGTGAAGCATCGGAATCTATAACTAGTGTCTCAGGAATGGTTCAAAGCATAGACAGTAAGATGATTCAGATTTCTTGTACTTAAGACGGCATTATGCCTTAGGATTTAATTCCGATGCAATATCTGCGTTTCTTCGTCAATACGAAGGTCAGAGGGATACAATAAACCTGATGCGATGCATCGTAATCAATAACTACTGGCACAGGAATGGTTCAAAGCATAGACAGTAAGAAGAGTCAGTTATCTTGTACTTAAGTAGGCATTGTGCTTTTGTATTTAATTCCGATGCAATTTCTGTGTTTCATCGTCAATAACAAGGTCAGAGGGATGCAGTACACCTGAAGTGAAGCATTAGAACCTATAACTAGTGTCACAGGAATGGTTCAAAACATAGACAGTAAGAGGAGTCAGTTTTCTTGTATTTAAGTAGGCATTGTGCCTTTTGTATGTAATTCCGATGCAATTTCTGTGTCTCATCGTCAATAAGAAGGTCCGACTGATACAGTAAACATGAAGTGAAGTATCGGAATCTATAACTAGTGTCACAGGAATGGTTCAAAACTTAGACAGTAGGAAGAGTCAGTTTTCTTGTACTTAAGTCGTCATTGTGCCTTTTGTTTTTAATTCCGATGCAATTTCTGAGTTTCATCGTCAATAAGGAGATCGGAGGGATACAGTAAACCTAAAGTGAAGAATCGGAATCTATAACTAGTGTCACATAAATGGTTCAAAACATAGACAGTAAAGAGAGTCAGTCTTCTTTTACTTAAGTCGGCATTGCGCATTTTGTATTAAATTCCGATGCAATTTCTATGTTTCGTCTTGAATAAGAAGGTCCGAGGGATCCAGTAAACCTGAAGTGAAGCATCCGAAACTATAACTAGTGTCACAGGAGTCATTCAAAACATAGACAGTAAGAAGAGTCAGTTTTCTTGTACTTAAGTCGGCATTGTGCCTTTTGTATTTAATTCCGATGCAATCTCTGTGTTTCCTCGTCAATAAGAAGGACAGAGGGATACAGTAAACCTGAAGTGAAGCATCGGAATCTATAACTAGTGTCACAGGAATGGTTCAACGCATAGAGAGTAAGAAGAGCCAGACTTCTTGTACTTGAGTCGGCATTGTGCCTTTTGTATTTAATTCCGATGCAATTTCTGTGTTTCATCGACAATATAGAGGTCAGAGGGATACAGTAAACCTGAAGTGAAGCATCGGAATCTATAACTAGTGTCACAGGAATGGTTCAAAACATAGACAGTAAGAAGAGCTAGTCTTCTTCTACTTGAGTCGGAATGTGCCTTTTGTATTTAATTCCGATGCAATTTCTGTGTTTCGTCGTAAATAAGAAGGTCAGAGGGCTACAGTAGACCTGAAGTGAAGCATCGGAATCTATAACTAGTGTCACATGAATGGTTCAAATCATAGACAGTAAGAAGAGTCAGTTTTCTTGTACCTAAGTCGGCATTGTGCCTTTTGTATTTAATTCCGATGCAATCTCTGTGTTTCCTCGTCAATAAGAAGGACAGAGGGATACAGTAAACCTGAAGTGAAGCATCGGAATCTATAACTAGTGTCACAGGAATGGTTCAAAACATAGACAGTATGAAGAGTCAGTTTTCTAGTACTTAAGTAGGCAATGTGCCTTTTGTATCTAATTCCGATGCAATTTCTGTGTTTCATCGTCAATATATGGTCAGAGGGATACAGTAAACCTGAAGTGAAGCATCGGAATCTATAACTAGTGTCACAGGAATGGTTCAAAACATAGACAGTAAGAAGAGTCAGTTTTCTTGTACTTAAGTCGGCATTGTGCCTTTTGTATATAATTTCGATGCAATTTCTGTGTTTCATCGTCAATAAGAAGGTCAGAGGGATACAGTAAACCTGAAGTGAAGCATCGGAATCTATAACTAGTGTCACAGGAATGGTTCAAAACTTAGACACCAAGAAGAGTCAGTTTTCTTGTACTTATGTCGGCATTGTGCTTTTTGTATTTAATTCCGATGCAATTTCTGTGTTTCATCGTCAATAAGAAGGTCAGAGGGATACAGTAAACCTGAAGTGAAGCATCGGAATCTATAACTAGTGTCACAGGAATGGTTCAAACATAGACAGTAAGAAGAGTCAGATTTCTTGTACTTAAGTCGACATTGTGCCTTTTGTATTTAATTCCGTTGCAATTTCTGTGTTTCATAGTGAATACGAAGGTCAGAGGGATACAGTAAACCTGATGTGAAGCATCGGAATCTATAACTAGTGTCACAGGAATGGTTCAAAACATAGACAGTAAGAAGAGTCAATTTTCGTGTACTTAAGTCGGCATTGTGCCTTTTCTATTTAATTCCGATGCAATTTCTGCGTTTCATCGTCAATAAAAAGGTCAGAGGGATACGGTAAACCTGAAGTGAAGCATCGGAATCTATAACTAGTGTCATAGGAATGGTTCAAAACATAGACAGTAACAAGAGTCAGTTTTCTTGTACTTAAGTCGGAATTGTGCCCTTTGTATTTAATTCCGTTGAAATTTCTGTGTTTCATCGTGAATAAGGTCAGAGGGATACAGTAAACCTGAAGTGAAGCATCGGAATTTATAACTAGGTCACATGAATGGTTCAAAACATAGACAGTAAGAAGAGTCAGTTTTCTTGTACCTAAGTCGGCATTGTGCCTTTTGTATTTAATTCCGATGCAATCTCTGTGTTTTCTCGTCAATAAGAAGGACAGAGGGATACAGTAAACCTGAAGTGAAGCATCGGAATCTATAACTAGTGTCACAGGAATGGTTCAAAACATAGACAGTAAGAAGCATCAGTTTACTTGTACTTAAGTCGGCATTGTGCCTTTTGTATTTAATTCCGATGCAATATCTGTGTTCCATCGTCTCTAAGAAGGTCAGAGGGGTACTATAAACCTGAAGTGAAGCATCGGAATCTATAACTAGTGTCACAGGAATGGTTCAAAACATAAACAGTAAGAAGAGTCAGTTTTCTTATACTGAAGTCGGCATTGTAGCTTTTGTATTTAATTCCGATGCAATTACTGTGTTTCACCGCCAATAAGAAGTTCAGAGGGAGGCAGTGAACCTGAAGTCGAGCATCCGAATCCATAACTAGTGTGACAGGAATGCTTCAAAACATAGACAGTACGAAGAGCCAGACTTCTTGTACTTGAGTCGGCATTGTGCCTTTTGTATTTAATTCCGGTGCAATTTCTGTGTTTCATCTACAATAAGGAGGTCAGAGGGATACAGTAAACCTGAAGTGAAGCATCGGAATCTATAACTAGTTTCACAGGAATGGTTAAAACATAGACAGTAAGAAGAGTCAGTTTTCTTGTACTTTCTGACGGCATTGTGCCTTTTGTATTTAATTCCGAAGCATTTTCTGTGTTTCATCGTCAATATGAAGGTCAGACTGATACAGTAAACATGAAGTGAAGCATCGGAATCTATAACTAGTGTCACAGGAATGGTTCAAAACTTAGACAGTAAGAAGAGTCAGTTTTCTTGTACTTAAGTCGTCATTGTGCCTTTTGTATTTAATTCCGATGCAATTTCTGAGTTTCATCGTCAATAAGGAGGTCGGAGGGATACAGTAATCCTAAAGTGAAGAATCGGAATCTATAACTAGTGTCACAGGAATGGTTCAAAACGTGGACAGTAAGAAGAGTCAGTCTTCTTTTACTTAAGTCGGCATTGTGCCCTTTGTATTAAATTCCGATGCAATTTCTATGTTTCATCTTCAATAATAAGGTCCAAGGGATACAGTACCTGAAGTGAAGCATCCGAAACTATAACTAGTGTCACAGGAGTGATTCAAAACATAGACAGTAAGAAGAGTCAGTTTTCTTGTACTTAAGTCGGCATTGTGCCTTTTATATTTAATTCCGATGCAATTTCTGTGTTTCATCGTCAATAAGAAGGTCAGAGGGATACAGTAAACCTTAAGTGAAGCATCGGAATCTATAACTAGTGTCACAGGAATGGTTCAAAACATAGACAGTAAGAAGAGTCAGTTTTCTTGTACTTAAGTCGGCATTGTACCTTTTGTATTTAATTCCGATGCAATTACTGTGTTTCACTGCCAATAAGAAGTTCAGAGGGAGGCAGTGAACCTGAAGTCGAGCATCCGAATCCATAACTAGTGTGACAGGAATGCTTCAAAACATAGACAGTACGAAGAGCCAGTCTTCTTGTACTTGAGTCGGATTTGTGCCTTTTGTATTTAATTCCGATGCAATTTCTGTGTTTCATCGTAAATAAGAAGGTCAGAGGGCTACAGTAAACCTGAAGTGAAGCATCGGAATCTATAACTAGTGTCACAGGAATGGTTGAAAACATAGACAGTAAGAAGAGTCAGTTTTCTTGTACTTAAGTCGGCATTGTGCCTTTTGAATTTAATTCCGATGCAAATTCTGTGTTTCGTCGTCAATAAGAAGGTCCAAGGGATACATTAAACCTGAAGTGAAGCATCGGAATCTATAACTAGTGTCACAGGAATGGTTCAAAACATAGACAGTAAGAAGAGTTAGTTTTCTTGTACTTATGTTGGCGTTGTCCCATTTATATTTAATTCCGATTCAATTTCTGTGTTTCATCGTCAATAAGATCGTCAGAGGGTACAGTAAACCTGACGTGAAGCATCGGAATCTATAACTAGTGTCACAGGAATGGTTCAAAACATAGACAGTAAGAAGAGTCAGTTCTCTAGTACTTAAGTAGGCATTGTGCCGTTTGTATCTAATTCCGATGCAATTTCTGTGTTTCATCGTCAATATAAGGTCAGAGGGATACAGTACACCTGAAGTGAAGCATCGGAATCTATAACTAGTGTCACAGGAATGATTCAAAACATAGACAGTAAGAAGAGTCAATTTTCTTGTACTTAAGTCGGCATTGTGCTTTTGTATATAATTCCGATGCAATTTCTGTGTTTCATCGTCAATAAGAAGGTCAGAGGGATACAGTAAACCTGAAGTGAAGCATCGGAATCTATAACTAGTGTCACAGGAATGGTTCAAAACTTAGACACCAAGAAGAGTCAGTTTTCCTGTGCTTATGTCAGCATTGTGCTTTTTGTATTTAATTCCGATGCAATTTCTGTGTTTCATCGTCAATAAGAAGGCCAGAGGGATACAGTAAACCTGAAGTGAAGCATCGAAATCTATAGCTAGTGTCACAGGAATGGTTCAAACATAGACAGTAAGAAGAGTCAGATTTCTAGTACTTAAGTCGACATTGTGCCTTTTGTATATAATTCCGTTGCAATTTCTGTGTTTCATAGTGAATACTAAGGTCAGAGGGATACAGTAAACCTGAGGTGAAGCATCGGAATCTATAACTAGTGTCACAGGAATGGTTCAAAACATAGACAGTAAGAAGAGTCAATTTTCGTGTACTTAAGTCGGCATTGTGCCTTTTCTATTTAATTCCGATGCAATTTCTGCGTTTAATCGTAAATAAGAAGGTCAGAGGGCTACAGTAAAGCTGAAGTGAGGCATCGGAATCTATAACTAGCGTCACAGGAATGGTTCAAAACATAGAGAGTAAGATGAGACAGTCTTCTTGTACTTAAGTCGGCATTGAGCCTTTTGTATTTAATTCCGATGCAATTTCTGTGTTTCATCGTCAATATAAGGTCAGAGGGATACAGTAAGCCTGAAGTGAAGCATCGGAATCTATAACTAGTGTCACAGGAATGGTTCAAAACATAGACAGTAAGAAGAGTCAGTTTTCTTGTACTTAAGTCGTCATTGCGCCTTTTGAATTTAATTCCGATGCAAATTCTGTGTTTCGTCGTCAATAAGAAGGTCCAAGGGATACATTAAACCTGAAGTGAAGCATCGGAATCTATAACTAGTGTCACATGAATAGTTCAAATCATAGACAGTAAGAAGAGTCAGTTTTCTTGTACTTATGTTGGCATTGTCCCATTTATATTTAATTCCGATTCAATTTCTGTGTTTCATCGTCAATAAGATCGTCAGAGGGTACAGTAAAACTGACGTGAAGCATCGGAATCTATAACTAGTGTCACAGGAATGGTTCAAAACATAGACAGTAAGAAGAGTCAGTTTTCTAGTACTTAAGTAGGCATTGTGCCTTTTGTCTCTAATTCCGATGCATTTCTGTGCTTCATCGTCAATATATGGTCAGAGGGATACAGTAAACCTGAAGTGAAGCGGAATCTGTATCTAGTGTCACAGGAATGGTTCAAAACATAGACAGTAAGAAGAGTCAGTTTTCTTGTACTTAAGTCGGCATTGTGCCTTTTGTATATAATTCCGATGCAATTTCTGTGTTTCATCGTCAATAAGAAGGTCAGAGGGATACAGTAAACCTGAAGTGAAGCAAGGGAATCTATAACTAGTGTCACAGGAATGGTTCAAAACTTAGACACCAAGAAGAGTCAGTTTTCTTCTACTTATGTCGGCATTGTGCTTTTTGTGTTTAATTCCGATGGAATTTCTGTGTTTCATCGTCAATAAGAAGGTCAGAGGGATACAGTAAACCGGAAGTGAAGCATCGAAATCTATAACTAGTGTCACAGGAATGGTTCAAACATAGACAGTAAGAAGAGTCAGATTTCTTGTACTTAAGTCGACATTGTGCCTTTTCTATTTAATTCCGTTTTAATTTCTGTGTTTCATAGTGAATACGAAGGTCAGAGGGATACAGTAAACCTGAGGTGAAGCATCGGAATCTATTACTAGTGTCACAGGAATGGTTCAAAACATAGACAGTAAGAAGAGTCAATTTTCGTGTACTTAAGTGGCATTGTGCCTTTTCTATTTAATTCCGATGCAATTTCTGCGTTTCATCGTCAATAAAAAGGTCAGAGGGATACGGTAAACCTGAAGTGAAGCATCGGAATCTATAACTAGTGTCACAGGAATGGTTCAAAACATAGACAGTAACAAGAGTCAGTTTTCTTGTACTTAAGTCGGAATTGTGCCCTTTGTATTTAATTCCGTTGAAATTTCTGTGTTTCAGCGTCAATAAGAAGGTCAGAGGGATACAGTAAACCTGAAGTGAAGCGTCGGATTTTATAACTATGTCACATGAATGGTTCAAAACATAGACAGAAACAAGAGTCAGTTTTCTTGTACTTAAGTCGGAATTGTGCCTTTTGTATTTGATTCCGATGCAATTTCTGTGTTTCTTCGTCAATAAGAAGGTCAGAGGGATACAGTAAACCTGAAGTGAAGCAAGGGAATCTATAACTAGTGTCACAGGAATGGTTCAAAACTTAGACACCAAGAAGAGTCAGTTTTCTTCTACTTATGTCGGCATTGTGCTTTTTGTGTTTAATTCCGATGGAATTTCTGTGTTTCATCGTCAATAAGAAGGTCAGAGGGATACAGTAAACCTGAAGTGAAGCATCGAAATCTATAACTAGTGTCACAGGAATGGTTCAAACATAGACAGTAAGAAGAGTCAGATTTCTTGTACTTAAGTCGACATTGTGCCTTTTCTATTTAATTCCGTTTTAATTTCTGTGTTTCATAGTGAATACGAAGGTCAGAGGGATACAGTAAACCTGAGGTGAAGCATCGGAATCTATAACTAGTGTCACAGGAATGGTTCAAAACATAGACAGTAAGAAGAGTCAGTTTTCTTGTACTTAAGTCGGATTGTGCATTTTGTATTTAATTCCGATGCAATCTCTGTGTTTCCTCGACAATAAGAAGGACGGAGGGATACAGTAAACTTGAAGTGAAGCATCGGAATCTATAACTAGTTTCACAGGAATGGTTAAATCATAGACAGTGAGAAGAGTCAGTTTTTCCTTGTACTTAAGTCGGCATTGTGCCTTTTGTACTTAATTCCGATGCAATTTCTGTGTTTCATCGCCAATAAGAAGGTCAGGGGGATACAGTAAACCTTAAGTGAAGCATCGGAATCTATAACTAGTGTCACAGGAATGGTTCAAAACGTAGACAGAAACAAGAGTCAGTTTTCTTGTACTTAAGTCGGAATTGTGCCTTTTGTATTTGATTCCGATGCAATTTCTGAGTTTCATCGTCAATAAGGAGGTCGGAGGGATACAGAAGCATCGGAATCTATAACTAGTGTCACAGGAATGGTTCAGAACATAGACAGTAAGAAGAGTCAGTCTTCTTTTACTTAAGTCGGCATTGTGCCTTTTGTATTAAATTCCGATGCAATTTCTATGTTTCATCTTCAATGAGAAGGTCCGAGGGATACAGTAAACCTGAAGTGAAGCATCCGAAACTATAACTAGTGTCACAGGAGTGATTCAAAACATAGACAGTAAGAAGAGTCAGTTTTCTTGTACTTAAGTCGGCATTGTGCCTTTTGTATTTAATTCCGATGCAATTTCTGTGTTTCATCGCCAATAAGAAGGTCAGGGGGATACAGTAAATCTTAAGTGAAGCATCGGAATCTATAACTAGTGTCACAGGAATGGTTCAAAACATAGACAGTAAGAAGAGTCAGTTTTCTTGTACTTAAGTCGGCATTTTGCCTTTTGTATTTAATTCCGATGCAATTTCTGTGTTTCATCGTCAAAAAGAAGGTCAGAGGGATACAGTAAAACTTAAGTGAAGCATCGGAATCTATAACTAGTGTCACAGGAATGGTTCAAAACATAGACAGTAAGAAGAGTCAGTTTTCTTGTACTTAAGTCGGCATTGTGCCTTTTGTATTTAATTCCGATGCAAAATCTGTGTTCCATCGTCTATAAGAAGGTCAGAGGGATACTATAAACCTGAAGTGAAGCATCGGAATCTATAACTAGTGTCACAGGAATGGTTCAAAACATAGACAGTAAGAAGAGTCAGTTTTCTTATACTGAAGTCGGCATTGTACCTTTTGTATTTAATTCCGATGCAATTACTGTGTTTCACCGCCAATAAGAAGTTCAGAGGGAGACAGGGAACCTGAAGTCGAGCATCCGAATCCATAACTAGTGTGACAGGAATGCTTCAAAACATAGACAGTACGAAGAGCCAGACTTCTTGTACTTGAGTCGGCATTGTGCCTTTTGTATTTAATTCCGATGCAATTTCTGAGTTTCATCGTAAACAAGAAGGTCAGAGGGCTACAGTAAAGCTGAAGTGAAGCATCGGAATCTATAACTAGCGTCACAGGAATGGTTCAAAACATAGAGAGTAAGATGAGACAGTCTTCTTGTACTTAAGTCGGCATTGAGCCTTTTGTATTTAATTCCGATGCAATTTCTGTCTTTCATCGTCAATATAAGGTCAGAGGGATACAGTAAACCTGAAGTGAAGCATCGGAATCTATAACTAGTGTCACAGGAATGGTTCAACACATAGACAGTAAGAAGAGTCAGTTTTCTTGTACTTAAGTCGGCATTGTGCCTTTTGAATTTAATTCCGATGCAAATTCTGTGTTTCGTCGTCAATAAGAAGGTCCAAGGGATACATTAAAGCTGAAGTGAAGCATCGGAATCTATAACTAGTGTCACAGGAATGGTTCAAAACATAGACAGTAAGAAGAGTCAGTTTTCTTGTACTTATGTTGGCGTTGTCCCATTTATATTTAATTCCGATTCAATATCTGTGTTTCATCGTCAATAAGATCGTCAGAGGCTACAGTAAACCTGACGTGAAGCATCGGAATCTATAACTAGTGTCACAGGAATGGTTCAAAACATAGACAGTAAGAAGAGTCAGTTTTCTGGTACTTAAGTAGGCATTGTGCCGTTTGCATCTAATTCCGATGCAATTTCTGTGTTTCATCGTCAATATAAGGTCAGAGGGATACAGTAAACCTGAAGTGAAGCATCGGATTCTATAACTAGTGTCACAGGAATGGTTCAAAACATATACAGTAAGAAGAGTCAGTTTTCTTGTACTAAAGTCGGCTTTGTGCCTTTTGTATATAATTCCGATGCAATTTCTGTGTTTCATCGTCAATAAGAAGGTCAGAGGGATACAGTAAACCTGAAGTGAAGCATCGAAATGTATAACTTGTGTCACAGGAATGGTTCGAACATAGACAGTAACAAGAGTCTGTTTTCTTGTACTTTAGTCTGAATTGTGACCTTTGTATTTAATTCCGTTGAAATTTCTGTGTTTCATCGTCAATAAGAAGGTCAGAGGGATACAGAAAACCTGAAGTGAATCATCGGAATTTATAACTATGTCACATGAATGGTTCAAAACATAGACAGTAACAAGAGTCAGTTTTCTTGTACTTGAGTCGGAATTGTGCCTTTTGTATTTAATTCCGATGCAATTTCTGTGTTTCATCGTAAATAAGAAGGTCAGAGGGCCACAGTAAAGCTGAAGTGAAACATCGGAAACTTTAACTAGCGTCACAGGAATAGTTCAAAACATAGAGATTAAGATGAGACAGTCTTCATGTACTTAAGTCGGCATTGAGCCTTTTGTATTTAATTCCAATGCAATTTCTGTGTTTCATCGTCAATATAAGGTCAGAGGGATACAGTAAGCCTGAAGTGAAGCATCGGAATCTATAACTAGTGTCACAGGAATGGTTCAAAACATAGACAGTAAGAAGAGTCAGTTTTCTTGTACTTAAGTCGGCATTGAGCCTTTTGAATTTAATTCCGATGCAATATCTGTGTTTCGTCGTCAATAAGAAGGTCCAAGGGATACATTAAACCTGAAGTGAAGCATCGGAATCTATAACTAGTGTCACATGAATAGTTCAAATCATAGACAGTAAGGAGAGTCAGTTTTCTTGTACTTATGTTGGCATTGTCCCATTTACATTTAATTCCGATTCAATTTCTGTGTTTCATCGTCAATAAGATCGTCAGAGGGTACAGTAAAACTGACGTGAAGCATCGGAATCTATAACTATGTCACAGGAATGGTTCAAAACACAGACCGTAAGAAGAGTCAGTTTTCTAGTACTTAAGTAGATATTGTGCCTTTTGTATCTAATTCCGATGCAATTTCTGTGTTTCATCGTCAATATAAGGTCAGAGGTATACAGTAAACCTGAAGTGAAGCATCGGAATCTATAACTAGTGTCACAGGAATGGTTCAAAACATAGACAGTAAGAAGAGTCAGTTTTCTTGTACTTAAGTCTTCATTGTGCCTTTTGTATATAATTCCGATGCAATTTCTGTGTTTCATCGTCAATAAGAAGGTCAGAGGGATACAGTAAACCTGAAGTGAAGCATGGGAATCTATAACTAGTGTCACAGGAATGGTTCAAAACTTAGGCACCAAGAAGAGTCAGTTTTCTTGTACTTATGTCGGCATAGTGCTTTTTGTATTTAATTCCGATGCAATTTCTGAGTTTCATCGTCAATAAGGAGGTCGGAGGGATACAGTAAACCTAAAGTGAAGAATCGGAATCTATAACTAGTGTCACAGGAATGGTTCAGAACATAGACAGTAAGAAGAGTCAGTCTTCTTGTACTTGAGTCGGAATTGTGCCTTTTGTATTTAATTCCGATGCAATTTCTGTGTTTCATCTACAATAAGGAGGTCAGAGGGATACAGTAAACTTGAAGTGAAGCATCGGAATCTATAACTAGTGTCACAGGAATGGTTCAAAACATAGACAGTAAGAAGAGCCAGTCTTCTTGTACTTGAGTCGGAATTGTGCCTTTTGTATTTAATTCCGATGCAATTTCTGTGTTTCATCGTAAATAAGAAGGTCAGAGGGCTACAGTAAAGCTGAGTGAAGCATCGGAATCTATAACTAGCGTCACAGGAATGGTTCAAAACATAGAGAGTAAGAAGAGACAGTCTTCTTGTACTTAAGTCGGCATTGAGCCTTTTGTATTTAATCCCGATACAATTTCTGTGTTTCATCGTCAATATAAGGTCAGAGGGATACAGTAAACCTGAAGTGAAGCATCGGAATCTATAACTAGTGTCACATGAATGGTTCAAATCATAGACAGTAAGAAGAGTCAGTTTTCTTGTACTTATGTTGGCATTGTCCCATTTATATTTAATTCCGATTCAATTTCTGTGTTTCATCGTCAATAAGATCGTCAGAGGGTACAGTAAACCTGAAGTGAAGCATCGGAAACTATAACTAGTGTCACAGGAATGGTCAAAACTTAGACACCAAGAAGAGTCAGTTTTCTTGTACTTATGTCGGTATTGTGCTTTTTGTATTTAATTCCGATGCAATTTCTGTGTTTCATCGTCAATAAGAAGGTCAGAGGGATACAGTAAACCTGAAGTGAAGCATCGAAATCTATAACTAGTGTCACAGGAATGGTTCAAACATAGACAGTAAGAAGAGTCAGATTTCTTGTACTTAAGTCGACATTGCGCCTTTTGTATTTAATTCCGTTGCAATTTCTGTGTTTGATAGTGAATACGAAGGTAAGAGGGATACAGTAAACCTGAGGTGAAGCATCGGAATCTATAACTAGTGTCAGAGGAATGGTTCAAAACATAGACAGTTAGAAGAGTCAGTTTTCTTGTACTTAAGTCTTCATTGTGCCTTTTGTATATAATTCCGATGCAATTTCTGTGTTTCATCGTCGATAAGAAGGTCAGAGGGATACAGTAAACCTGAAGTGAAGCATGGGAATCTATAAGTAGTGTCACAGGAATGGTTCAAAACTTAGACACCAAGAAGAGTCAGTTTTCTTGTACTTATGTCGGCATTGTGCTTTTTGTATTTAATTCCGATGCAATTTCTGTGTTTCATCGTCAATAAGAAGGTCAGGGGGATACAGTAAACCTGAAGTGAAGCATCGGAATCTATAACAAGTTTCACAGGAATGGTTAAAACATAGACAGTAAGAAGCGTCAGTTTTCCCTTGTACTTAAGTCGGCATTGTGCCTTTTGTATTTCATTCCGATGCTATTTCTGTGTTTCATCGTCAATATGAAGGTCAGAGGGGTACAGTAAACCGGAAGTGAAGCATCGGAATCTATAACTAGTATCACAGGAATGGTTCAAAACATAGACAGTAAGAAGAGTCAGTTTTCTTGTACTTAAGTGGGCATTGAGTCTTTTGTATTTAATTCCGATGAAATTTCTGCGTTTCATCGTCAATAAGAAGGTCAGAGGGATACAGAAAACCTGAGGTGCAGCATCGGAATCTATAACTACTGTCACAGGAATGGTTCAAAACATAGACAGTAAGAAGAGTCAGTTTACTTGTACTTAAGACGACATTGTGCCTTTTGTATTTAATTCCGAAGCATTTTCTGTGTTTCATCGTCAATAAGAAGGTCAGAGGGGTACAGTAAACCTTAAGTGAAGCATCGGAATCTATAACTAGTGTCACAGGAATGGTTCAAAACATAGACAGTAAATAGAGTCAGTTTTCTTGTACTTAAGTCGGCATTGTGCCTTTTCTATTTTATTCCGATGCAATTTCTGCGTTTCATCGTCAATAAAAAGGTCAGAGGGATACGGTAAACCTGAAGTGAAGCATCGGAATCTATAACTAGTGTCACAGGAATGGTTCAAATCATAGACAGTAACAAGAGTCAGTTTTCTTGTACTTAAGTCGGAATTGTGCCCTTTGTATTTAATTCCGTTGAAATTTCTGCGTTTCATCGTCAATAAGAAGGTCAGAGGGATACAGTAAACCTGAAGTGAAGCATCGGAATTTATAACTATGTCACATGAATGGTTCAAAACATAGACAGTAAGAAGAGTCAGTTTTCTTGTACTTAAGTCGGCTTTGTGCATTTTGTATTTAATTCCGATGCAATCTCTGTGTTTCCTCGTCAATAAGAAGGACAGAGGGATACAGTAAACCTGAAGTGAAGCATCGGAATCTATAACAAGTTTCACAGGAATGGTTAAAACATAGACAGTAAGAAGCGTCAGTTTTCCCTTGTACTTAAGTCGGCATTGTGCCTTTTGTATTTCATTCCGATGCTATTTCTGTGTTTCATCGTCAATATGAAGGTCAGAGGGATACAGTAAACCGGAAGTGAAGCATCGGAATCTATAACTAGTGTCACAGGAATGGTTCAAAACATAGACAGTAAGAAGAGTCAGTCTTCTTGTACTTGAGTCGGAATTGTGCCTTTGGTATTTAATTCCGATGCAATTTCTGTGTTTCATCTACAATAAGGAGGTCAGAGGGATACAGTAAACCTGAAGTGAAGCATCGGAATCTATAACTAGTGTCACAGGAATGGTTCAAAACATAGACAGTAAGAAGAGCCAGTCTTCTTGTACTTGAGTCGGAATTGTGCCTTTTGTATTTAATTCCGATGCAATTTCTGTGTTTCATCGTAAATAAGAAGGTCAGAGGGCTACAGTAAAGCTGAAGTGAAGCATCGGAATCTATAA
Source organism: Schistocerca americana (assembly GCF_021461395.2). Classification (NCBI taxonomy): domain Eukaryota; kingdom Metazoa; phylum Arthropoda; class Insecta; order Orthoptera; family Acrididae; genus Schistocerca; species Schistocerca americana. The sequence goes on from NC_060123.1 coordinate 766,331,178, forward strand.
CTAGCGTCACAGGAATGGTTCAAAACATAGAGAGTAAGATGAGACATTCTTCTTGTACTTAAGTCGGCATTGAGAGTTTTGTATTTAATTCCGATACAATTTCTGTGTTTCATCGTCAATATAAGGTCAGAGGGATACAGTAAACCTGAAGTGAAGCATCGGAAACTATAACTAGTGTCACAGGAATGGTTCAAAACATAGACAGTAAGAAGAGTCAGTTTTCTAGTACTTAAGTCGGCATTGTGCCTTTTGTATATAATTCCGATGCAATTTCTGTGTTTCATCGTCAATAAGAAGGTCAGAGGGATACAGTAAACCTGAAGTGAAGCATCGGAATCTATAACTAGTGTCACAGGAATGGTTCAAAACTTAGACACCAAGAAGAGTCAGTTTTCTTGTACTTATGTCGGCATTGTGCCCTTTGTATTTAATTCCGTTGAAATTTCTGTGTTTCATCGTCAATAAGAAGGTCAGAGGGATACAGAAAACCTGAAGTGAAGCATCGGAATTTATAACTATGTCACATGAATGGTTCAAAACATAGACAATAAGAAGAGTCAGTTTCCTTGTACTTAAGTCGGCATTGTGCCTTTTGTATTTAATTCCGATGCAATCTCTGTGTTTCCTCGTCAATAAGATGGACAGAGGGATACAGTAAACCTGACGTGAAGAATCGGAATCTATAACTAGTGTCACAGGAATGGTTCAAAACATAGACAGTAAGAAGAGTCAGTTTTCTTGTACTTAAGTGGGCATTGTGTCTTTTGTATTTAATTCCGATGAAATTTCTGCGTTTCATCGTCAATAAGAAGGTCAGAGGGATACAGAAAACCTGAGGTGAAGCATCGGAATCTATAACTAGTGTCACAGGAATGGTTCAAAACACAGACAGTAAGAAGAGTCAGTTTTCTTGTACTTAAGACGGCATTGTGCCTTTTTTATTTAATTCCGAAGCAATTTTTGTGTTTCATCGTCAATAAGAAGGTCATAGGGATACAGTAAAACTGAATTGAAGCATCGGAATCTATAATTAGTGTCACAGGAATGGTTTAAATCATAGACAGTAAGAAGAGACAGTCTTCTTGTACTTGAGTCGGAATTGTGCCTTTTGTATTTAATTCAGATGCAATTTCCGTGTTTCATCGTCAATAAGAATGTCAGCGGGATACAGTACACCTGAAGTGAAGAATCGGAATCTATAACTAGTGTCACAATAATGGTTCAAAGCATAGACAGTAAGAAGAGTCAGTCTTCTTGTACTAAAGTTGGCATTGAGCCTTTTGTATTTAATTCCGACGCAATTTCTGTGTTTCATCGTCAATAATAAGGTCAGAGGGATACAGTAAGCTTGAAGTGAAGCATCAGAACATATAACTAGTGTCACAGGAATGGTTCAAAACATAGACAGTAAAAAGAGTCAGTTTTCTTGTACTTAAGTGGGCATTGTGTCTTTTGTATTTAATTCCGATGAAATTTCTGTGTTTCATCGTCAACAAGAAGGTTAGAGGGATACAGTAAACCTGAAGTGAAGCATCGGAATCTATAACTAGTGTCACAGGAATGGTTCCAAACATAGAAAGTAAGAAGAGTCAGTTTTCTTGTACATAAGTCGGCATTGTGCCTTTTGTATTTAATTCCGATGCAATTTCTGTGTTTCGTCGTCAATAATAAGGTCCAAGGGATACAGTAAACCTGAAGTGAAGCATCGGAATCTAAAACCGGTGTCACGGGAAAGGTTCATAAGATAGACAGTAAGAAGAGCCAGTCTTCTTGTATTTCTGTCGGCAATGTGCCTTTAGTATTTAATTCCGATGCAATTTCTGTGTTTCATCGTCAATAAGAAGGTCAGCGGGATACAGTACACCTGAAGTGAAGAATCGGAATCTATAACTAGTGTCACAATAGGGGTTCAAAGCATAGACAGTAAGAAGAGTCAGTCTTCTTGTACTAAAGTCGGCATTGAGCCTTTTGTATTTAATTCCGATGCAATTTTTGTGTTTCATCGTCAATAAGAAGGTCAGAGGGGTACAGTAAGCTTGAAGTGAAGCATCGGAATATATAACTATTGTCACAAGAATGGTTCCAAACATAAACAGTAAGAAGAGTCAGTTTTCTTGTACTTAAGTGGGCATTGTGTCTTTTGTAATTAATTCCGATGAAATTTCTGTGTTTCATCGTTAACAAGGAGGTCAGAGGGATACAGTAAACCTGAAGTGAAGCATCGGAATTTATAACTAGTGTCACAGGAATGGTTCAAAACATAGACAGTAAGAAGAGTCAGTTTTCTTGTACTTAAGTCGGCATTGTGCCTTTTGTATTTAATTCCGATGCAATATCTGTGTTTCATCGTCAATAACAAGGTCAGAGGGATACAATAAACCTGATGTGAAGCATCGGAATCTATAACTAGAGGCACAGTAATGGTTCAAAACATAGACAGTAAGAAGAGTCAGTTATCTTGTACTTATGTAGGCATTGTGCCTTTTGTATTTAATTCCGATGCAACTTCTGTGTTTCATCGTCAATAATAAGGTCAGAGGGATACAGTACACCTAAAGTGAAGCATCAGAATCTATAACTAGTGTCACGGAAATGGTTCAAAACATAGACAGTAAGAAGAGCCAGTTTTCTTGTACTTAAGTAGGCATTGTGCTTTTTGTATATAATTACGAAGCAATTTCTGTGTTTCATCGTCAATAAGAAGGTCAGACTGATACAGTAAACGTGAAGTGAAGCATCGGAATCTATAACTAGTGTCACAGGAATGGTTCAAAACATAGACAGTAAGAAGAGTCAGTCTTCTTGTACTTAAGTCGGCATTGTGCCTTTTGTATTAATTTCCGATGCAATTTCTATGTTTCATCTTCAATAAGAAGGTCCGAGGGATACAGTAAACCTGAAGTGAAGCATCGGAAACTATAACTAGTGTCACAGGAGTGGTTCAAAATATAGACAGTAAGAAGAGTCAGTTTTCTTGTACTTAAGTCGGCATTGTGCCTTTTGTATTTAATTCCGATGCAATTTCTGTGTTTCATCGTCAATAAAAGGTCAGAGGGATACAGTAAACCTGAAGTGAAGCATCGGAATCTATAACTAGTGTCACAGGAATGGTTCAAAACATAGACAGTAAGAAGAGTCAGTTTTCTTGTACTTAAGTCTTCATTGTGCCTTTTGTATATAATTCCGATGCAATTTCTGTGTTTCATCGTCAATAAGATGGTCAGAGGGATACAGTAAACCTGAGGTGAAGCATCGGAATCTATAACTAGTGTCACAGGAATGGTTCAAACATAGACAGTAAGAAGAGTCGATTTTCGTGTACTTAAGTCGGCATTGTGCTTTTTCTATTTGATTCCGATGCAATTTCTGCGTTTCATCGTCATTAAAAAGGTCAGAGGGATACGGTAAACCTGAAGTGAAGCATCGGAATCTATAACTAGTGTCACAGGAATGGTTCAAAACATAGACAGTAACAAGAGTCAGTTTTCTTGCACTTAAGTCGGAATTGTGCCCTTTGTATTTAATTCCGTTGAAATTTCTGTGTTTCATCGTCAATAAGATGGTCAGAGGGATACAGTAAACCTGAAGTGAAGCATCGGAATTTATAACTATGTCACATGAATGGTTCAAAACATAGACAGTAAGAAGAGTCAGTTTTCTTGTACTTAAGTCGGCATTGTGCCTTTTGTATTTAATTCCGATGCAATCTCTGTGTTTCCTCGTCAATAAGAAGGACAGAGGGATACAGTAAACCTGAAGTGAAGCATCGGAATCTATAACTAGTTTCACAGGAATGGTTAAAACATAGACAGTAAGAAGAGTCAGTTTTTCCTTGTACTTAAGTCGGCATTGTGCCTTTTGTATTTAATTCCGATGCTATTTCTGTGTGTCATCGTCAATATGAAGGTCAGAGGGATACAGTAAACCGGAAGTGAAGCATCGGAATCTATAACTAGTATCACAGGAATGGTTCAAAAAATAGACAGTAAGAAGAGTCAATTTTCTTGTACTTAAGTGGGCATTGTGTGTTTTGTATTTAATTCCGATGAAATTTCTGCGTTTCATCGTCAATAAGAAGGACAGAGGGATACAGAAAACCTGAGGTGAAGCATCGGAATATATAACTAGTGTCACAGGAATGGTTCAAACTTAGACAGTAAGAAGAGTCAGTTTTCTTGTCCTTAAGTCGTCATTGTGCCTTTTGTGTTTAATTCCGATGCAATTTCTGAGTTTCATCGTCAATAAGGAGGTCGGAGGGATACAGTAAACCTAAAGTGAAGAATCGGAATCTATAACTCGTGTCACAGGAATGGTTCAGAACATAGACAGTAGGAAGATTCAGTCTTCTTTTACTTAAGTCGGCATTGTGCCTTTTGTATTAAATTCCGATGCAATTTCTATGTTTCATCTTCAATAAGAAGGTCCGAGGGATACAGTAAACCTGAAGTGAAGCATCCGAAACTATAACTAGTGTCACAGGAGTGATTCAAAACATAGACAGTAAGAAGAGTCAGTTTTCTTGTACTTATGTCGGCATTGTGCCTTTTGTATTTAATTCCGATGCAATTTCTGTGTTTCATCGTCAATAATAAGGTCAGATGGATACAGTAAACCTTAAGTGAAGCATCGGAATCTATAACTAGTGTCACAGGAATGGTTCAAAACACAGACAGTAAGAAGAGTCAGTTTTCTTGTACTTAAGTCGGCATTGTGCCTTTTGTATTTAATTCCGATGCAATTTCTGTGTTTCATCGTCAATAAGAAGGTCAGAGGGATACAGTAAAACTTAAGTGAAGCATCGGAATCTATAACTAGTGTCACAGGAATGGTTCAAAACATGGACAGTAACAAGAGTCAGTTTTCTTGTACTTAAGTCGGCATTGTGCCTTTTGTATTTAAATCCGATGCAATATCTGTGTTCCATCGTCTATAAGAATGTCAGAGGGATACTATAAACCTGAAGTGAAGCATCGGAATCTACAACTAGTGTCACAGGAATGGTTCAAAACATAGACAGTAAGAAGAGTCAGTCTTCTTGTACTTGAGTCGGAATTGTGCCTTTTGTATTTAATTCCGATGCAATTTCTGTGTTTCATATACAATAAGGAGGTCAGAGGGATACAGTAAACCTGAAGTGAAGCATCGGAATCTATAACTAGTGTCACAGGAATGGTTCAAAACATAGACAGTAAGAGGAGCCAGTCTTCTTGTACTTGAGTCGGAATTGTGCCTTTTGTATTTAATTCCGATGCAATTTCTGTGTTTCATCGTAAATAAGAAGGTCAGAGGGCTACAGTAAAGCTGAAGTGAAGCATCGGAATCTATAACTAGCGTCACAGGAATGGTTCAAAACATAGAGAGTAAGATGAGACAGTCTTCTTGTACTTAAGTCGGCATTGAGCCTTTTGTATTTAATTCCGATACAATTTCTGTGTTTTATCGTCAATATAAGGTCAGAGGGATACAGTAAACCTGAAGTGAAGCATCGGAATCTACAACTAGTGTAACAGGAATGGTTCAAAACTTAGACAGTAAGAAGAGTCAGTTTTCTTGTACTTAAGTCGGCATTGTGCGTTTTGAATTTTATTCCGATGCAAATTCTGTGTTTCGTCGTAAATAAGAAGGTCCAAGGTATACATTAAACCTGAAGTGAAGCATCGGAATCTATAACTAGTGTCACATGCATGGTTCAAATCATAGACAGTAAGAAGAGTCAGTTTTCTTGTACTTATGTTGGCATTGTCCCATTTATATTTAATTCCGATTCAATTTCTGTGTTTCATCGTCAATAAGATCGTCAGAGGGTACAGAAAACCTGACGTGAAGCATCGGAATCTATAACTAGTGTCACAGGAATGGTTCAAAACATAGACAGTAAGAAGTGTCAGTTTTCTAGTACTTAAGTAGGCATTGTGCCTTTTGTATCTAATTCAGATGCAATTTCTGTGTTTCATCGTCAATATAAGGTCAAAGGGACACAGTAAACCTGAAGTGAAGCATCGGAATCTATAACTAGTGTCACAGGAATGGTTCAAAACATAGACAGTAAGAAGAGTCAGTTTTCTTGTACTTAAGTCGGCTTTGTGCCTTTTGTATATAATTCCGATGCAATTTCTGTGTTTCATCGTCAATAAGAAGGTCAGAGGGATACAGTAAACCTGAAGCGAAGCATCGGAATCTATAACTAGTGTCACAGGAATGGTTCAAAGCTTAGACACCAAGAAGTGTCAGTTTTCTAGTACTTAAGTAGGCATTGTGCCTTTTGTATCTAATTCAGATGCAATTTCTGTGTTTCATCGTCAATATAAGGTCAAAGGGACACAGTAAACCTGAAGTGAAGCATCGGAATCTATAACTAGTGTCACAGGAATGGTTCAAAACATAGACAGTAAGAAGAGTCAGTTTTCTTGTACTTAAGTCGGCATTGTGCCTTTTGAATTTTATTCCGATGCAAATTCTGTGTTTCGTCGTAAATAAGAAGGTCCAAGGTATACATTAAACCTGAAGTGAAGCATCGGAATCTATAACTAGTGTCACATGAATGGTTCAAATCATAGACAGTAAGAAGAGTCAGTTTTCTTGTACTTATGTTGGCATTGTCCCATTTATATTTAATTCCGATTCAATTTCTGTGTTTCATCGTCAATAAGATCGTCAGAGGGTACAGAAAACCTGACGTGAAGCATCGGAATCTATAACTAGTGTCACAGGAATGGTTCAAAACATAGAGAGTAAGATGAGACAGTCTTCTTGTACTTAAGTCGGCATTGAGCCTTTTGTATTTAATTCCGATACAATTTCTGTGTTTTATCGTCAATATAAGGTCAGAGGGATACAGTAAACCTGAAGTGAAGCATCGGAATCTACAACTAGTGTCACAGGAATGGTTCAAAACATAGACAGTAAGAAGAGTCAGTTTTCTTGTACTTAAGTCGGCATTGTGCCTTTTGAATTTAATTCCGATGCAAATTCTGTGTTTCGTCGTCAATAAGAAGGTCCAAGGGATACATTAAACCTGAAGTGAAGCATCGGAATCTATAACTAGTGTCACATGAATGGTTCAAATCATAGGCAGTAAGAAGAGTCAGTTTTCTTGTACTTATGTTGGCATTTTCCCATTTATATTTAATTCCGATTCAATTTCTGTGTTTCATCGTCAATAAGATCGTCAGAGGGTGCAGTAAACCTGACGTAAAGCATCGGAATCTATAACTAGTGTCACAGGAATGGTTCAAAACATAGACAGTAAGAAGAGTCAGTTCTCTAGTACTTAAGTAGGCATTGTGCCTTTTGTATCTAATTCCGATGCAATTTCTGTGTTTCATCGTCAATATAAGGTCAGAGGGACACAGTAAACCTGAAGTGAAGCATCGGAATCTATAACTAGTGTCACAGGAATGGTTCAAAACATTGACAGTAAGAAGAGTCAGTTTTCTTGTACTTAAGTCGGCATTGTGCCTTTTGTATATAATTCCGATGCAATTTCTGTGTTTCATCGTCAATAAGAAGGTCAGAGGGATACAGTAAACCTGAAGTGAAGCATCGGAATCTATAACTAGTGTCACAGGAATGGTTCAAAACTTAGACACCAAGAAGAGTCAGTTTTCTTGTACTTATGTCGGCATTGTGCTTTTTGTATTTAATTCCGATGCAATTTCTGTGTTTCATTGTCAATAAGGTCAGAGGGATACAGTAAACCTGAAGTGAAGCATCGAAATCTATAATTAGTGTCACAGGAATGGTTCAAACATAAAAAGTAAGAAGAGTCAGATTTCTTGTACTTAAGTCGACATTGTGCCTTTTGTATTTAATTCCGTTGCAATTTCTGTGTTTGATAGTGAATACGAAGGTCAGAGGGATACAGTAAACCTGAGGTGAAGCATCGGAATCCATAACTAGTGTCACAGGAATGGTTCAAAACATAGACAGTAAGAAGAGTCAATTTTCGTGTACTTAAGTCGGCATTGTGCCTTTTCTATTTAATTCCGATGCAATTTCTGCGTTTCATCGTCAAAAAAAAGGTCAGAGGGATACGGTAAACCTGAAGTGAAGCATCGGAATCTATAACTAGTGTCACAGGAATGGTTCAAAACATAGGCAGTAACAAGAGTCAGTTTTCTTGTACTTAAGTCGGAATTGTGCCCTTTGTATTTAATTCCGTTGAAATTTCTGTGTTTCATCGTCAATAAGAAGGTCAGAGGGATACGGAACACCTGAAGCGAAGCATCGGAATTTATAACTATGTCACATGAATGGTTCAAAACATAGACAGTAAGAAGAGTCAGTTTTCTTGTACTTAAGTCGGCATTGTGCCTTTTGTATTTAATTCCGATGCAATCTCTGTGTTTCCTCGTCAATAAGAATGACAGAGGGATACAGTAAACCTGAAGTGAAGCATCGGAATCTATAACTAGTTTCACAGGAATGGTTAAAACATAGACAGTAAGAAGAGTCAGTTTTTCCTTGTACTTAAGTCGGCATTGTGCCTTTTGTATTTAATTCCGATGCAATTTCTGTGATTCATCGTCAATAAGAAGGTCAGAGGGATACAGTAAACCGGAAGTGAAGCATCGGAATCTATAACTAGTGTCACAGGAATGGTTCAAAACATAGACAGTAAGAAGAGTCAGTTTTCTTGTACTTAAGTGGGCATTGTGTCTTTTGTATTTAATTCCGATGAAATTTCTGCGTTTCATCGTCAATAAGAAGGTCAGAGGGATACAGAAAACCTGAGGTGAAGCATCGGAATCTATAACTAGTGTCACAGGAAAGGTTCAAAACACAGACAGTAAGAAGAGTCAGTTTTCTTGTACTTAAGACGGCATTGTGCCTTTTGTATTTAATTCCGAAGCAATTTTTGTGTTTCATCGTCAATAAGAAGGTCATAGGGATACAGTAAAACTGATTGAAGCATCGGAATCTATAATTAGTGTCACAGGAATGGTTTAAATCATAGACAGTAAGAAGAGACAGTCTTCTTGTACTAAAGTTGGCATTGAGCCTTTTGTATTTAATTCCGATGCAATTTCTGTGTTTCATCGTCAATAAGAAGGTCAGAGGGATACAGTAAGCTTGAAGTGAAGCATCGGAACATATAACTAGTGTCACAGGAATGTTTCAAAACATAGACAGTAAGAAGAATCAGTTTTCTTGTACTTAAGTGGGCATTGTGTCTTTTGTATTTAATTCCGATGAGATTTCTGTGTTTCATCGTCAACAAGAAGGTTAAAGGGATACAGTAAACCTGAAGGTAAGCATCGGAATCTATAACTAGTGTCACAGGAATGGTTCCAAACATAGAAAGTAAGAAGAGTCAGATTTCTTGTACATAAGTCGGCATTGTGCCTTTTGTATTTAATTCCGATGCAATTTCTGTGTTTCGTCGTCAATAATAAGGTCCAAGGGATACAATAAACCTGAAGTGAAGCATCGGAATCTAAAACCGGTGTCACAGGAAAAGTTCATAACATAGACAGTAAAAAGAGCCAGTCTTCTTGTATTTCTGTCGGCAATGTGCCTTTAGTATTTAATTCCGATGCAATTTCTGTGTTTCATCGTCAATAAGAAGGTCAGCGGGATACAGTACACCTGAAGTGAAGAGTCGGAATCTATAACTAGTGTCACAATAATGGTTCAAAGCATAGACAGTAAGAAGAGTCAGTCTTCTTGTACTAAAGTCGGCATTGAGCCTTTTGTATTTAATTCCGATGCAATATCTGTGTTTCATCGTCAATAAGAAGGTCAGAGGGATACAATAAACCTGATGTGAAGCATCGGAATATATAACTAGTGGCACAGTAATGGTTCAAAACATAGACAGTAAGAAGAGTCAGTTATCTTGTACTTAAGTAGGCATTGTGCCTTTTGTATATAATTACGAAGCAATTTCTGTGTTTCATCGTCAATAAGAAGGTCAGACTGATACAGTAAACGTGAAGTGAAGCATCGGAATCTATAACTAGTGTCACTGGAATGGTTCAAAACATAGACAGTAAGAAGAGTCAGTCTTCTTGTACTTAAGTCGGCATTGTGCCTTTTGTATTAATTTCCGATGCAATTTCTATGTTTCATCTTCAATAAGAAGGTCCGAGGGATACAGTAAACCTGAAGTGAAGCATCGGAAACTATAACTAGTGTCACAGGAGTGGTTCAAAATATAGACAGTAAGAAGAGTCAGTTTTCTTGTACTTAAGTCGGCATTGTCCCTTTTGTATTTCATTCCGATGCAATTTCTGTGTTTCATCGTCAATAAGATCGTCAGAGGGTACAGTAAACCTGAAGTGAAGCATCGGAATCTATAACTAGTGTGACAGGAATGGTTCAAAACATAGACAGTAAGAAGTGTCAATTTTCTTGTACCTAAGTAGGCATTGTGCCTTTTGTATTTAATTCCGATGCATTTTCTGTGTTTCGTGGTCAATAAGATGGTCCATGGGATACAGTAAACCTGAAGTGAAGCATCGGAATCTAAAACGGGTCTCACAGGAAAGGTTCAAAACGTAGACAGTATGAAGGGCCAGCCCTCTTGTACATGAGTCGGCATTGTGCCTTTTGTATTTAATTCCGATGCAATTTCTGTGTTTCATCGTCAATAAGAAGGTCAGTGGGATACAATAAAGCTGAAGTGAAGCATCGGAATTTATAACTAGTGTCACAGGAATGGTTCAAAACTTAGACAGTAAGAGGAGTCAGTTTTCTTGTACTTATGTCGGCATTGTGCTTTTTGTAATTAATTCCGATGCAATTTCTGTGTTTCATCGTCAATAAGATCGTCAGAGGGTACAGTAAACCTGAAGTGAAGCATCGGAATCTATAACTAGTGTCACTGGAATGGTTCAAATCATAGACAGTAAGACAAGTCAGTTTTCTTGTACTTAAGTGGACATTGTGACTTTTGCATTTAATTCCGACGAAATTTCGGTGTTTCATCGTCAATACGAAGGTCAGAGGGATACAGTGAACCTGAAGTGAAGCATCGGAATCCATAACTAGTGTCACAGGAATGGTTTAAAACATAGGCAGTAAGAAGAGCCAGTCTTCTTGTACATGAGTCGGCATTGTGTCTTTTGAATTAAATTCCGATGCAAATTGTGTGTTTCGCCGTCAATAAGAAGGTCCAAGAAATACATTAAACCTGAAGTGAAGCATCGGAATCTATAACTAGTGTCACATGAATGGTTCAAAACATAGACAGTAAGAAGAGTCAGTTTTCTTGTACCTAAGTTGGCATTGTCCCTTTTGTATTTAATTCCGATTCAATTTCTGTGTTTCATCGTCAATAAGATCGTCAGAGGGTACAGTAAACCTGAAGTGAAGCATCGGAATCTAAAACCGGTCTCACAGGAAAGGTTCAAAACATAGACAGTATGAAGAGCCAGCCTTCTTGTACTTGAGTCGGCATTGTGCATTTTGTATTTAATTCCGATGCCATTTCTGTGTTTCATCGTCAATAAGAAGGTCAGCGGGATACAGTAAACCTGAAGTGAAGAATCGGAATCCATAACTAGTGTCACAGGAATGGTTCAAAGCATAGACAGTAAGAAGAGTCAGTTTTTTTGTACTTAAGTTCGCATTGTGCCTTTTGTATTTAATTCCGGTGCAATTTCTGTGTTTCATCGTTAATAAGGAGGTCAGAGGGATACAGTAAACCTGAAGTGAAGCATCGGAATCTATAACTAGTGTCACAGGAATGGTTCAAAACATAGAAAGTAAGAAGAGTCAGTTTTTTTGTACTTCAGTTCGCATTGTGCCTTTTGTATTTAATTCCGGTGCAATTTCTGTGTTTCGTCGTCAATACTAAGGTCCTAGGGATACAGTAAACCTGAAGTGAAGCATCGGAATCAAAACCGGTGTCACAGAAAAGGTTTATAATATAGACAGTAAGAAGAGCCAGTCTTCTTGTATTTGAGTCGGCATTGTGCCTTTTGTATTTAATTCCGATGCCATTTCTGTGTTTCATCGTCAATAAGAAGGTCAGCTGGATTCAGTAAATCTGAAGTGAAGAATCGGAATCCATAACTAGTGTCACAGGAATGGTTCAAAGCATAGACAGTAAGAAGAGTCAGTCTTCTTGTACTTAAGTCGGCATTGAGCCATTTGTTTTTTATTCCGATGCAATTTCTGTGTTTCATCGTCAATAAGAAGGTCAGAGGGATACAGTAAGCTTGAAGTGAAGCATCGGAATAAATAACTAGTGTCACAGGAATGGTTCAAACATAGACAGTAAGACTAGTCAATTTTCTTGTACCTAAGTGGGCATTGTGTATTTTGAATTTAATTCCGATGAAATTTCTGTGTTTCATCGTCATTAAGAAAGTCAGAGGGATACAGTAAATCTGAAGTGAAGCACCCGAAACTATAACTAGTGTCACAGGAGTGATTCAAAACATAGACAGTAAGAAGAGTCAGTTTTCTTGTACTTAAGTCGGCATTGTGCCTTTTGTATTTAATAATGATGCAATTTCTGTGTTTCATCGTCAATAAGAAGGACAGAGGGATACAGTAAACCTTACGTGAAGCATCGGAATCTATAACTAGTGTCACAGGAATGGTTCAAAACATAGACAGTAAGAAGATTCAGATCTCTTGTACTTAAGACGGCATTGTGCCTTTTGTATTTAATTCCGATGCAATATCTGTGTTTCATCGTCAATAAGAAGGTCAGAGGGATACAATAAACCTAATGTGAAGCATCGGAATCTATAACTACTGGCACAGGAATGGTTCAAAACATAGACAGTAAGAAGAGTCAGTTATCTTGTACTTAAGTAGGCATTGTGCTTTTGTATTTAATTCCGATGCAATTTCTGTGTTTCATCGTCAATAAGAAGGTCAGAGGGCTACAGTAAAGCTGAAGTGAAGCATCGGAATCTATAACTAGCGTCACAGGAATGGTTCAAAACATAGACAGTAAGAAGATTCAGATTTCTTGACTTAGGTCGCCATTGTGCCTTTTGTATTTAATTCCGATGCAATTTCTGAGATTCATCGTCAATAAGAAGGTCCGAGGGATACAGTAAACCTGAAGTGAAGCACCCGAAACTATAACTAGTGTCACAGGAGTGATTCAAAACATAGACAGTAAGAAGAGTCAGTTTTCTTGTACTTAAGTCGGCATTGTGCCTTTTGTATTTAATAATGATGCAATTTCTGTGTTTCATCGTCAATAAGAAGGACAGAGGGATACAGTAAACCTTACGTGAAGCATCGGAATCTATAACTAGTGTCACAGGAATGGTTCAAAACATAGACAGTAAGTAGAGTCAGTTTTCTTGTACTTAAGTCGGCATTGTGCCTTTTGTATTTAATTCCGATGCAATATCTGTGTTTCACCGTCTATAAGAAGGTCCGAGGGATACAGTAAACCTGAAGTGAAGCATCGGAATCTATAACTAGTGTCACAGGAATGGTTCATACATAGACAGTAAGAAGAGTCAGTTTTCTTGTACTTAAGTCGGCATTGTGCCTTTTGTATTTAATTCCGATGCAATTTCTGTGTTTCATCGACAATAAGGAGGTCAGAGGGATACAGTAAACCTGACGTGAAGCATCGGAATCTATAACTAGTGTCACAGGAATGGTTCAAAACATAGTCAGTAAGAAGAGCCAGTCTTCTTGTACTTGAGTCGGAATTGTGCCTTTTGTATTTAATTCCGATGCAATTTCTGTGTTTCATCGTCAATAAGAAGGTCAGAGGGCTACAGTAAAGCTGAAGTGAAGCATCGGAATCTATAACTAGCGTCACAGGAATGGTTAAAAGCATAGAGAGTAAGATGAGACAGTCTTCTTGTACTTAAGTCGGCATTGAGCCTTTTGTATTTAATTCCGATGCAATTTCTGTGTTTCATCGTCAATATAAGGTCAGAGGGATACAGTAAACCTGAAGTGAAGCATCGGAATCAATAAGTAATGTCACAGGAATGGTTCAAAACATAGGCAGTAAGAAGAGTCAGTTTTCTTGTACTTAAGTCGGCATTGTGCCTTTTGAATTTAATTCCGATGTACTTTCTGTGTTTCGTGGTCAATAAGAAGGTCCATGGGATACAGTAAACCTGAAGTGAAGCATCGGAATCTAAAATCGGTCTCACAGGAAAGGTTCACAACATAGACAGTATGAAGAGCCAGCCTTCTTGTACTTGAGTCAGCATTGTGCCTTTTGTATTTAATTCCGATGCAATTTCTGTGTTTCATCGTCAACAAGAAGGTCAGAGGGATACAGTAAAGCAGAGGTGAAGCATCGGAATCTATAACTAGTGTCACAGGAATGGTTCAATACTTAGACACTAAGAAGAGTCAGTTTTTTGTACTTATGTCGGCATTGTGCTTTATGTATTTAATTCCGATGCACTTTCTGTGCTTCACCGACAATAAGAAGGTCAGAGGGATACAGTAAACCTGAAGTGAAGCATCCGAAACTATAACTAGTGTCACAGGAATGGTTCAAAACATAGACAGTAAGAAGAGTCAGTTTTCTTGTACTTATGTCGGCATTGTGCCTTTTGTAATTAATTCCAATGCAATTTCTGTGTTTCACCGCCAATAAGAAGTTCAGAGGGAGGCAGTGAACCTGAAGTCGAGCATCCGAATACATAACTAGTGTCACAGGAATGGTTCAAAACATAGACAGTAAGAAGAGCCAGTCTTCTTGTACTTGAGTCGGCATTGTGCCTTTTGTATTTAATTCCGATGCAATACCTGTGTTTCATCGACAATAAGGAGGTCAGAGCGATACAGTAAACCTGAAGTAAAGCATCGGAATCTATAACTAGTGTCACAGGAATGGTTCAAACATAGACAGTAAGAAGAGTCAGTTTTCTTGTACTTAAGTCGGCATTGTGCCTTTTGTACTTAATTCCGATGCAATTTCTGTGTTTCATCGACAATAAGGAGGTCAGAGGGATACAGTAAACCTGACGTGAAGCATCGGAATCTATAACTAGTGTCACAGGAATGGTTCAAAGCATAGTCAGTAAGAAGAGCCAGTCTGCTTGTACTTGAGTCGGAATTGTGCCTTTTGTATTTAATTCCGATGCAATTTCTGTGTTTCATCGTCAATAAGAAGGTCAGAGGGCTACAGTAAAGCTGAAGTGAAGCATCGGAATCTATAACTAGCGTCACAGGAATGGTTAAAAGCATAGAGAGTAAGATGAGACAGTCTTCTTGTACTTAAGTCGGCATTGAGCCTTTTGTATTTAATTCCGATGCAATTTCTGTGTTTCATCGTCAATATAAGGTCAGAGGGATACAGTAAACCTGAAGTGAAGCATCGGAATCAATAAGTAATGTCACAGGAATGGTTCAAAACATAGGCAGTAAGAAGAGTCAGTTTTCTTGTACTTAAGTCGGCATTGTGCCTTTTGAATTTAATTCCGATGTACTTTCTGTGTTTCGTGGTCAATAAGAAGGTCCATGGGATACAGTAAACCTGAAGTGAAGCATCGGAATCTAAAATCGGTCTCACAGGAAAGGTTCACAACATAGACAGTATGAAGAGCCAGCCTTCTTGTACTTGAGTCAGCATTGTGCCTTTTGTATTTAATTCCGATGCAATTTCTGTGTTTCATCGTCAACAAGAAGGTCAGAGGGATACAGTAAAGCAGAGGTGAAGCATCGGAATCTATAACTAGTGTCACAGGAATGGTTCAATACTTAGACACTAAGAAGAGTCAGTTTTTTTGTAGTTATGTCGGCATTGTGCTTTATGTATTTAATTCCGATGCACTTTCTGTGTTTCATCGTCAATAAGAAGGTCATAGGGATACAGTAAACCTGGCGTGAAGCATCCGAAACTATAACTAGTGTCACAGGAATGGTTCAAAACATAGACAGTAAGAAGAGTCAGTTTTCTTGTACTTATGTCGGCATTGTGCCTTTTGTAATTAATTCCAATGCAATTTCTGTGTTTCACCGCCAATAAGAAGTTCAGAGGGAGGCAGTGAACCTGAAGTCGAGCATCCGAATCCATAACTAGTGTCACAGGAATGGTTCAAAACATAGACAGTAAGAAGAGATAGTCTTCTTGTACTTGAGTCGGCATTGTGCCTTTTGTATTTAATTCCGATGCAATACCTGTGTTTCATCGACAATAAGGAGGTCAGAGCGATACAGTAAACCTGAAGTAAAGCATCGGAATCTATAACTAGTGTCACAGGAATGGTTCAAAACATAGTCAGTAAGAAGAGCCAGTCTTCTTGTACATGAGTCGGAATTGTGCCTTTTGTATTCAATTCCGAAGCAATTTCTGTGTTTCATCGCCAATAAGAAGGTCAGAGGGCTACAGTAAAGCTGAAGTGAAGCATCGGAATCTATAACTAGCGTCACAGGAATGGTTAAAATCATAGAGAGTAAGATGAGACAGTCTTCTTGTACTTAAGTCGGCATTGAGCCTTTTGTATTTAATTCCGATGCAATTTCTGTGTTTCATCGTCAATATAAGGTCAGAGGGATACAGTAAACCTGAAGTGAAGCATCGGAATCAATAAGTAATGTCACAGGAATGGTTCAAAACATAGGCAGTAAGAAGAGTCAGTTTTCTTGTACTTAAGTCGGCATTGTGCCTTTTGAATTTAATTCCGATGTACTTTCTGTGTTTCGTGGTCAATAAGAAGGTCCATGGGATACAGTAAACCTTAAGTGAAGCATCGGAATCTATAACTAGTGTCACATGAATGGTTCAAAGCATAGAGAGTAAGAAGAGTCAGTTTTCTTGTACTTAAGTCAGCATTGTGCCTTTTGTATTTAATTCCGATGCAATATCTGTGTTTCATAGTCTATAAGAAGGTCAGAGGGATACAGTAAACCTGAAGTGAAGCATCGGAATCTATAACTGGTGTCACAGGAATGGTTCAAACATAGACACTAAGAAGAGTCAGTTTTCTTGTACTTAAGTCGGCATTGTGCCTTTTGTATTTAATTCCGATGCAATTTCTGTGTTTCATCGACAATAAGGAGGTCAGACGGATACAGTAAACCTGAAGTGAAGCATCGGAATCTATAACTAGTGTCACAGGAATGGTTCAAAACATAGTCAGTAAGAAGAGCCAGTCTTCTTGTACTTGTGTCGGAATTGTGACTTTTGTATTTAATTCCGATGCAATTTCTGTGTTTCATCGTCAATAAGAAGGTCAGAGGGCTACAGTAAAGCTGAAGTGAAGCATCGGAATCTATAACTAGCGTCACAGGAATGGTTCAAAACATAGAGAGTAAGATGAGACAGTCTTCTTGTACTTAAGTCGGCATTGAGCCTTTTGTATTTAATTCCGATGCAATTTCTGTGTTTCATCGTCAATATAAGGTCAGAGGGATACAGTAAACCTGAAGTGAAGCATCGGAATCAATAAGTAATGTCACAGGAATGGTTCAAAACATAGGCAGTAAGAAGAGTCAGTTTTCTTGTACTTAAGTCGGCATTGTGCCTTTTGAATTTAATTCCGATGTACTTTCTGTGTTTCGAGGTCAATAAGAAGGTCCATGGGATACAGTAAACCTGAAGTGAAGCATCGGAATCTAAAATCGGTCTCACAGGAAAGGTTCAAAACATAGACAGTATGAAGAGCCAGCCTTCTTGTACTTGAGTCAGCATTGTGCCTTTTGTATTTAATTCCGATACAATTTCTGTGTTTCATCGTCAACAAGAAGGTCAGAGGGATACAGTAAAGCTGAGGTGAAGCATCGGAATCTATAACTAGTGTCACAGGAATGGTTCAATACTTAGACACTAAATAGAGTCAGTTTTTTTGTACTTATGTCGGCATTGTGCTTTATGTATTTAATTCCGATGCACTTTCTGTGTTTCATCGTCAATAAGAAGGTCAGAGGGATACAGTAAACCTGAAGTGAAGCATCCGAAACTATAACTAGTGTCACAGGAATGGTTCAAACACAGACACTAAGAAGAGTCAGATTTCTTGTACTTATGTCGGCATTGTGCCTTTTGTATTAATTTCCGATGCAATTTCTATGTTTCATCTTCAATAAGAAGGTCCGAGGGATACAGTAAACCTGAAGTGAAGCATCGGAAACTATAACTAGTGTCACAGGAGTGGTTCAAAACATAGACAGTAAGAAGAGCCAGTTTTCTTGTACTTAAGTCGGCATTGTGCCTTTTGTATTTAATTCCGATGCAATTTCTGTGTTTCATCGTCTATAAGGAGGGCAGAGGGATACAGTAAACCTGAAGTGAACCATCGGAATCTATAACTAGTGTCACAGGAATGGTTCAAAAACATAGACAGTAAGAAGAGTCAGTTTTCTTGTACTTATGTCGGCATTGTGCCTTTTGTAATTAATTCCAATGCAATTTCTGTGTTTCACCGCCAATAAGAAGTTCAGAGGGAGGCAGTGCACCTGAAGTCGAGCATCCGAATCCATCACTAGTGTCACAGGAATGGTTCAAAACATAGACAGTAAGAAGAGCCAGTCTTGTTGTACTTGAGTCGGCATTGTGCCTTTTGTATTTAATTCCGATGCAATACCTGTGTTTCATCGACAATAAGGACGTCAGAGGGATACAGTAAACCTGACGTGAAGCATCGGAATCTATAACTAGTGTCACAGGAATGGTTCAAAACATAGACAGTAAGAAGAGCCAGTCGTCCTGTACTTGAGTCGGAATTGTGCCTTTTGTATTTAATTCCGATGCAATTTCTGTGTTTCATCGTCAATAAGAAGGTGAGAGGGATACAGTAAAGCTGAAGTAAAGCATCGGACTCTATAACTAGTGTCACAGGAATGGTTCAAAACATAGAGAGTAAGATGAGACAGTCTTCTTGTACTTAAGTCGGCATTGAGCCTTTTGTATTTAACTCCGATGCATTTTCTGTGTTTCATCGTCAATATAAGGTCAGAGGGATACAGTAAACCTGAAGTGAAGCATCGGAATTTATAAGTAGTGTCACAGTAAGGGTCAAAACATAGACAGTAAGAAGAGTCAATTTTCTTGTATTTAAGTTGGCATTGTCCCTTTTGTATTTCATTCCGATGCAATTTCTGTGTTTCATCGTCAATAAGATCGTCAGAGGGTACAGTAAACCTGAAGTAAAGCATCGGAATCTATAACTAGTGTCACAGGAATGGTTCAAAACATAGACAGTAAGAAGAGTCAATTTTCGTGTACTTAAGTCGCCATTGTGCCTTTTGTATTTAATTCCGATGCAATTTCTGTGTTTCATCGTCAATAAGAAGGTCAGAGGGATACAATAAAGCTGAAGTGAAGCATCGGAATTTATAACTAGTGTCACAGGAATGGTTCAAAACTTAGACAGTAAGAAGAGTCAGTTTTCTTGTATTTATGTCGGCATTGTGCTTTTTGTATTTAATTCCGATGCAATTTCTGTGTTTCATCGTCAATAAGAAGGTGAGAGGAATACAGTAAAACTGAATTGAAGCATCGGAATCTACAACTATTGTCACAGGAATGGTTTAAAACATAGACAGTAAGAAGAGCCAGTCTTCTTGTAGTTGAGTCGGCATTGTGCCTTTTGTATTTAATTCCGATGCAATTTCTGTGTTTCATCGTCAATAAGGAGGTCAGAGGGAATCAGTAAACCTGAAGTGAAGCATCGGAATCAATAACTAGTGTCACAGGTATGGTTCAAAACATAGATAGTAAGAAGAGTCAGTTTTTTTGTACTTATGTCGGCATTGTGCCTTTTGTATTTAATTCCGATGCAATTTCTGTGTTTCGTCGTCAACAATATGGTCCAAGGGATATAGTAAACCTGAAGTGAAGAATCGGAATCTATAACTAGTGTCACAGGAATGGTTCAAAGCATAGACAGTAAGAAGAGTCAGTCTTCTTGTACTTAAGTCGGCATTGAGCCTTTTGTATTTAATTCCGATGCAATTTCTGTGTTTCATCGTCAATAAGAAGGTCAGAGGGATACAGTAAGCTTGAAGTGAAGCATCGGAATATATAACTAGTGTCACAGGAATGGTTCAAATCATAGACAGTAAGACGAGTCGGTTTTTTGTACTTAAGTGGACATTGTGACTTTTGTATTTAATTCCGACGAAATTTCGGTGTTTCATCGTCAATACGAAGGTCAGAGGGATACAGTAAACCTGAAGTGAAACATCGGAATCTATAACTAGTGTCACAGGAATGGTTCGAAACATAGACAGTAAGAAGATTCAGTTTTCGTGTACTTAAGACGGCATTGTGCCTTTAGTATTTAATTCCGATGCAATATCTGTGTTTCATCGTCAATAAGAAGGTCAGAGGAATACAATAAACCTGATGTGAAGCATGGAAATCTGTAACTAGTGGCACAGGAATGGTTCAAAACATAGACAATAAGAAGAGTCAGTTTTCTTGTACTTATGTCGGCATTGTGCTTTTTCCATTTAATTCCGATGCAATTTCTGTGTTTCATCGTCAATAAGAAGATCAGAGGGATACAGTAAAACTGAATTGAAGCATCGGAATCTATATCTAGTGTCACAGGAATAGGTTAAAACATAGACAGTAAGAAGAGCCAGTCTTCTTGTACTTGAGTCGGCATTGTGCCTTTTGTATTCAAATCCGATGCAATTTCTGTGTTTCATCGTTAATAAGGAGGTCAGAGGGATACAGTAAACCTGAAGTGAAGCATCGGAGTCTATAACTAGTGTCACAGGAATGGTTCAAAACATAGAAAGTAAGAAGAGCCAGTCTTCTTGTAGTTGAGTCGGCATTGTGCGTTTTGTATTCAATTCCGAAGAAGTTTCTGTGTTTCATCGTCAATAAGAAGGTCAGAGGGATACAGTAAACCTGAAGTGAAGCATCGGAATCTATAACTAGTGTCACAGGAATGGTTCAAAACTTAGACAATAAGAAGAGTCAGTTTTTTTGTACTTAAGTTCGCATTGTGCCTTTTGTATTAAATTCCGGTGCAATTTCTGTGTTTCGTCGTCAATAATAAGGTCCAAGGGATACAGTAAACCTGAAGTGAAGCATCGGAATCAAAACCGGTGTCACAGAAAAGGTTCATAATATAGACAGTAAGAAGAGCCAGTCTTCTTGTATTTGAGTCGGCATTGTCCCTTTTGTATCTAATTCCGATGCCATTTCTTTGTTTCATCGTCAATAAGTAGGTCAGCGGGATTCAGTAAACCTGAAGTGAAGAATCGGAATCCATAACTAGTGTCACAGGAATGGTTCAAAGCATAGACAGTAAGAAGAGTCAGGCTTCTTGTACTTAAGTCGGCATTGAGCCATTTGTATTTTATTCCGATGCAATTTCTGTGTTTCATCGTCAATAAGAAGGTCAGACTGATACAGTAAACAAGAAGTGAAGCATCGGAATCTATAACTAGTGTCACAGGAATGGTTCAAAACATTGACAGTAAGAAGAGTCAGTTTTCTTGTACTTAAGTCGTCATTGTGCTTTTTGTATTTATTTCTGATGCAATTTCTGAGTTTCATCGTCAATAAGGAGGACGGAGGGATACAGTAAACCTAAAGTGAAGCATCGGAATCTATAACTAGTGTCACAGGAATGGTTCAAACCATAGACAGTAAGAAAAGTCAGTCTTCTTGTACTTAAGTCGGCATTGTGCCTTTTGTATTAAATTCCGATGCAATTTCTATGTTTCATCTTCAATAAGAAGGTCCGAGGGATACAGTAAACCTGAAGTGAAGCATCCGAAACTATAACTAGTGTCACAGGAGTGATTCAAAACATAGACAGTAAGACGAGTCAGTTTTCTTGTACTTAAGTCGGCATTGTGCCTTTTGTATTTAATTCCGATGCAATTTCTGTGTTTCATCGTCAATAAGAAGGTCAGAGGGATACAGTAAACCTTACGTGAAGCATCGGAATCTGTAACTAGTGTCACAGGAATGGTTCAAAACATAGACAGTAAGAAGAGTCAATTTTCGTGTACTTAAGTCGCCATTGAGCCTTTTGTATTTAATTCCGATGCAATTTCTGAGTTGCATCGTCAATAAGGAGGTCGGAGGGATACAGTAAACCTAAAGTGAAGCATCGGAATCTATAACTAGTGTCACAGGAATGGTTCAAAACATAGACAGTAAGAAGAGTCAGTCTTCTTGCACTTAAGTCGGCATTGTGCCTTTTGTATTAATTTCCGATGCAATTTCTATGTTTCATCTTCAATAAGAAGGTCCGAGGGATACAGTAAACCTGAAGTGAAGCATCGGAAACTATAACTAGTGTCACAGGAGTGGTTCAAAACATAGACATAAAGAAGAGTCAGTTTTCTTGTACTTGAGTCGGCATTGTGCATTTTGTATTTAATTCCGATGCAATAACTGTGTTTCATCGACAATAAGGAGGTAAGAGGGATACAGTAAAGCTGAAGTGAAGCATCGGAATCTATAACTAGAGTCACAGGAATGGTTCAAAGCATAGAGAGTAAGATGAGACAGTCTTCTTGCACTTAAGTCGGCATTGATCCTTTTGTATTTAATTCCGATGCATTTTCTGTGTTTCATCGTCAATATAAGGTCAGAGGGATACAGTAAACCTGAAGTGAAGCATCGGAATTTATAAGTAGTGTCACATTAAGGGTCAAAACATAGACAGTAAGACGATTCAGTTTTCTTGTACTTAAGTTGGCATTGTCCCTCTTGTATTTCATTCCGATGCAATTTCTGTGTTTCATCGTCAATAAGATCGTCAGAGGGTACAGTAAACCTGAAGTGAAGCATCGGAATCTAGAACTAGTGTCACAGGAATGGTTCAAAACATAGACAGTAAGAAGAGTCATTTTTCTTGTACTTATGTAGGCATTGTGCCTTTTGTATTTAATTCCGATGCAATTTCTGTGTTTTATCGTCAATAAGAAGGTCAGAGGGATACAATAAAGCTGAAGTGAAGCATCGGAATCTATAACTAGTGTGACAGGAATGGTTCAAATCTTAGGCAGTAAGAAGAGTCAGTTTTCTTGTACTTAAGTCGGCATTGTGCTTTTTGTATTTAATTCCGATGCTATTCCTTGTTTCATCGTCAATAAGAAGGTCAGAGGGATACAGTAAAACTGACTTGAAGCATCGGAATCTATAACTAGTGTCACAGCAATGGTTTATAGCATAGACAGTAAGAAGAGCCAGTCTTCTTGTACTTGAGTCGGCATTGTGCCTTTTGTATTTAATTCCGATGCAATTTCTGTGTTTCATCGTCAATAAGGAGGTCAGAGGGATACAGTAAACCTGAAGTGAAGCATCGGAATCTATAACTAGTGTCACAGGAATGGTTCAAAACATAGATAGTAAGAAGAGTCAGTTTTTTTGTACTTAAGTCGGCATTGTGCCTTTTGTATATAATTCCGATGCAATTTCTGTGTTTCGTCGTCAATAATAAGGTCCAAGGGATACAGTAAACTTGAAGTGAAGAATCGGAATCTATAACTAGTGTCACACGAATGGTTCAAAGCATAGACAGTAAGAAGAGTCAGTCTTCTTGTACTCAAGTCGGCATTGAGGCTTCTGTATTTAATTCCGGTGCAATTTCTGTGTTTCATCGTCAATAAGAAGGTCAGAGGGATACAGTAAGCTTGAAGTGAAGCATCGGAATATATAACTAGTGTCACAGGAATGGTTCAAAACATAGACAGTAAGACGAGTTAGTTTTCTTGTACTTAAGTGGACATTGTGACTTTTGTATTTAATTCCGATGAAATTTCGGTGTTTCATCGTCAATACGAAGGTCAGAGGGATACAGTAAACCTGAAGTGAAGCATCGGAATCTATAACTAGTGTCACAGGAATGGTTCAAAACATAGACAGTAAGAAGATTTAGTTTTCGTGTACTTAAGACGGCATTGTGCCTTTTGTATTTAATTCCGTTGCAATATCTGTGTTTCATCGTCAATAAGGTCAGAGGGATACAATAAACCTGATGTGAAGCATCGAAATCTGTAACTAGTGGCACAGGAATGGTTCAAAACGTAGGCAGTAAGAAGAGTCAGTTATCTTGTACTTAAGAACGCATTGTGCTTTGTATTTAATTCCGATGCAATTTCTGTGTTTCATCGTCAATAAGAAGGTCAGACTGATACAGTAAACAAGAAGTGAGGCATCGGAATCTATAACTAGTGTCACAAGAATGGTTCAAAACATAGACAGTAAGAAGAGTCAGTTTTCTTGTACTTAAGTTGTCATTGTGCCTTTTGTATTTAATTCCGATGCAATTTCTGAGTTTCATCGTCAATAAGGCGGTCGGAATGATACAGTAAACCTAAAGTGAAGCATCGGAATCTATTACAAGTGTCACAGGAATGGTTCAAGGCATAGACAGTAAGAAGAGCCAGTCTTCTTGTATTTGAGTCGGAATTGTGCCTTTTGTATTTAATTCCGATGCAATTTCTGTGTTTTATCGTCAATAAGAAGGTGAGAGGGATACAGTAAAGCTGAAGTGAAGCATCGGAATCTATAACTAGTGTCACAGGAATGGTTCTAAACATAGAGAGTAAGATGAGAGACTCTTCCCATACTTATGTCGGCATTGAGCCTTTTGTATTTAATTCCGATGCAAATTCTGTGTTTCATCATCAATATAAGGTGAGAGGGATGCAGTAAACCTGAAGGGAAGCATCGGAATCTATAACTAGTGTCACAGGAATGGTTCAAAACATAGACAGTAAGAAGAGTCAGTTTTCTTGTACTTAAGTTGGCATTGTCCCTTTTGTATTTAATTCCGATGCAATTTCTGTGTTTCATCGTCAATAAGAAGGTCAGACTGATACAGTAAACAAGACGTGAGGCATCGGAATCTATAACTAGTGTCACAGGAATGGTTCAAAACATAGACAGTAAGAAGAGTCAGTTTTCATGTACTTAATTAGGCATGTGCCTTTTGTATTTAATTCCGATGCAATTTCTGTGTTTCGTGGTCAATAAGAAGGTCCATGGGATACAGTAAGTCTGAAGTGAAGCATCGGAATCTAATTCCGGTCTCACAGGAAAGGTTCATAACATAGACAGTAAGAAGAGCCAGCCTTCTTGTATTTGAGTCGGCATTGTGCCTTTTCTATTTAATTCCGATGCAATTTCTGTGTTTCATCGTCAATAAGAAGGTCAGCGGGATTCAGTAAACCTGAAGTGAAGCATCGGAATCTATAACTAGTGTCACAGGAATGGTTCAAAACATAGACAGTAAGAAGATTTAGTTTTCGTGTACTTAAGACGGCATTGTGCCTTTTGTATTTAATTCCGATGCAATATCTGTGTTTCATCGTCAATAAGGTCAGAGGGATACAATAAACCTGATGTGAAGCATCGAAATCTGTAACTAGTGGCACAGGAATGATTCAAAACGTAGGCAGTAAGAAGAGTCAGTTATCTTGTACTTAAGAACGCATTGTGCTTTGTATTTAATTCCGATGCAATTTCTGTGTTTCATCGTCAATAAGAAGGTCAGACTGATACAGTAAACAAGAAGTGAGGCATCGGAATCTATAACTAGTGTCACAGGAATGGTTCAAAACATAGACAGTATGAAGAGCCAGCCTTCTTGTACTTGAGTCGACATTGTGCCTTTTGTATATGATTCCGATGCAATTTCTGTGTTTCATCGCAAAAAAGAAGGTCAGAGGGGTACAGTAAAGCTGAAGTGAAGCATCGGAATCTATAACTAGTGTCACAGGAATGGTTCAAAACTTAGACAGTAAGAAGAGTCAGTTTTCTTGTACTTCAGTCGGCATTGTGCTTTTTGTACTTAATTCCGATGCAATTTCTGTGTTTCATCGTCAATAAGAAGGTCAGAGTGATACAGTAAACCTGAAGTGGGGCATCGGAATCTATAACTGCTGTCACAGGAATGGTTCATAACATAGACAGTAAGAAGAGACAGTTTTATTGTACTTAAGTAGGCGTTGTGCCTTTTGTATTTAATTCCGATGCAATTTCTGTGTTTCGTGGTCAATAACAAGGTCCATGGGATACAGTAAGTCTGAAGTGAAGCATCGGAATCTAATTCCGGTCTCACAGGAAAGGTTCATAACATAGACAGTAAGAAGAGCCAGCCTTCTTGTATTTGAGTCGGCATTGTGCCTTTTCTATTTAATTCCGATGCAATTTCTGTGTTTCATCGTCAATAAGAAGGTCAGCGGGATTCAGTAAACCTGAAGTGAAGAATCGGAATCCAAAACTAGTGTCACAGGAATGGTTCAAATTATAGACAGTAAGAAGAGTCAGTCTTCTTGTACTTAAGTCGGCATTGAGAAATTTGTATTTAATTCCGATGCAATTTCTGTGTTTCATCGTCAATAAGAAGGTCAGAGGGATGCAGTAAGCTTGAAGTGAAGCATCGGAATAAATAACTAGTGTCACAGTAATGGTTCAAAACATAGACAGTAAGACGAGTCAGTTTTCTTGTACTTTATTCGGCATTGTGCCTTTTGTATTTAATTCCGATGCAATTTTGTGTTTCATCGTCAATAAGAAGGTCAGAGGGATACAGTAAAACTGAATTGAAACATCGGAATCTATAACTAGTGTCACAGGAATGGTTTAAAACATAGACAGTAAGAAGAGCCAGTCCTCTTGTACTTGAGTCGGCATTGTGCCTTTTGAATTTAATTCCGATGCAAATTCTGTGTTTCGTCGTCAATAAGAAGGTCCAAGTAATACATTAAACCTGAAGTGAAGCATCGGAATCTATAACTAGTGTCACGTGAATGGTTCAAAACTTAGACAATAAGAAGAGTCAGTTTTCTTGTACTTAAGTCGGCATTGTGCTTTTTCCATTTAATTCCGATGCAATTTCTGTGTTTCATCGTCAATACGAAGATCAGAGGGATACAGTAAAACTGAATTGAAGCATCGGAATCTATATCTAGTGTCACAGGAATGGTTTAAAGCATAGACAGTAAGAAGAGCCAGTCTTCTTGTACTAGAGTCGGCATTGTGCCTTTTGTATTTAATTCCGATGCAATTTCTGTGTTTCATCGTTAATAAGGAGGTCAGAGGGTTACAGTAAACCTGAAGTGAAGCATCGGTATCTATAACTAGCGTCACAGGAGTGGTTCAAAACATAGAAAGTAAGAAGAGTCAGTTTTTTTGTACTTAAGTTCGCATTGTGCCTTTTGTGTTTAATTCCGGTGCAATTTCTGTATTTCGTCGTCAATAATAAGGTCCAAGGGATACAGTAAACCTGAAGTGAAGCATCGGAATCATAAACCGGTGTCACGGAAAAGGTTCATAATATAGACAGTAAGAAGAGCCAGTCTTCTTGTATTTGAGTCGGCATTGTGCCTTTTGTATTTAGTTCCGATGCCATTTCTGTGTTTCATCGTCAATAAGAAGGTCAGCGGGATTCAGTAAACCTGAAGTGAAGAATCGGAATCCATAACTAGTGTCACAGGAATGGTTCAAAGCATCGACAGTAAGAAGAGTCAGTCTTCTTGTACTTAAGTTGTCATTGAGCCATTTGTATTTTATTAGGATGCAATTACCGTGTTTCATCGTCAATAAGAAGGTCAGAGGGATACAGTAAACCTGAAGTGAAGCATCGGAATCTATAACTAGTGTCACAGGAATGGTTCAAAACATAGACAGTAAGAAGATTCAGATTTCTTGTACTTAAGACGCATTGTGCCTTTTGTATTTAATTCCGATGCAATATCTGTGTTTCATCGTCAATAAGAAGGTCAGAGGGATACAATAAACCTGACGTGAAGCATCGGAATCTATAACTACTGGCACAGGAATGGTTCAAAACATAGACAGTAAGAAGAGTCAGTTATCTTGTACTTAAGAAGGCATTGTGCTTTTGTATTTAATTCCGATGCAATTTCTGTGTTTCATCGTCAATAAGAAGGTCAGACTGATACAGTAAACATGAAGTGAAGCATCGGAATCTATAACTAGTGTCACAGGAATGGTTCAAAACATTGACAGTAAGAAGAGTCAGTCTTCTTCTACTTAAGTCGGCATTGTGCCTTTTGTATTAAATTCCGATGCAATGTCTATGTTTCATCTTCAATTAGAAGGTCCGAGGGATACAGTAAACCTGAAGTGAAGCATCCGAAACTATTACTAGTGTCACAGGAGTGAATCAAAACATAGACAGTAAGAAGAGTCAGTTTTCTTGTACTTAAGTCGGCATTGTGCCTTTTGTATTTAATTCCGATGCAATTACTGTGTTTCACAGCCAATAAGAAGTTCAGAGGGAGGCAGTGAACCTGAAGTCGAGCATACGAATCCATAACTAGTGTGACAGGAATGGTTCAAAACATAGACAGTAAGAAGAGCCAGACTTCTTGTACTTGAGTCGGCATTGTGCCTTTTGTATTTAATTCCGATGCAATTTCTGTGTTTCATCGACAATAAGGAGGTCAGAGGGATACAGTAAACCTGAAGTGAAGCATCGGAATCTATAACTAGTGTCACAGGAATGGTTCAAAACATAGACAGTAAGAAGAGCCAGTCTTCTTGTACTTGAGTCGGAATTGTGCCTTTTGTATTTAATTCCAATGCAATTTCTGTGTTTCATCGTCAATAAGAAGGTCAGAGGGCTACAGTAAAGCTGAAGTGAATCATCGGAATCTATAACTAGCTTCACAGGAATGGTTAAATACATAGAGAGTAAGATGTGACAGTCTTCTTGTACTTAAGTCGGCATTGTGCCTTTTGTATTTAATTCCAATGCAATTTCTGTTTTTCATCGTCAATAAGAAGGTCAGAGGGCTACAGTAAAGCTGAAGTGAATCATCGGAATCTATAACTAGCTTCACAGGAATGGTTAAATACATAGAGAGTAAGATGTGACAGTCTTCTTGTACTTAAGTCGGCATTGTGCCTTTTGTATTTAATTCCGATGCAATTTCTGTGTTTCATCGTCTATAAGAAGTTCAGAGAGATACAGTAAACCTGAAGTGAAGGATCGGAATCTATAACTAGTGTCACAGGAATGGTTCAAAACATAGACAGTAAGACGAGTCAGTTTTCTTGTACTTAAGTGGACATTGTGTCTTTTGTATTTAATTCCGATGAAATTTCTGTGTTTCATCGTCAATAAGAAGGTCAGAGGGATACAGTAAACCTGAAGTGAAGCATCGGAATCAATATCTAGTGTCACAGGAATGGTTCAAAACATAGACAGTAAGAAGATTCAGATATCTTGTACTTAAGAAGGCATTGTGCCTTTTGTATTTAATTCCGATGCAATATCTGTGTTTCATCGTCAATAAGAAGGTCAGAGGGATACAATATACCTGATGTGAAACATCGGAATCTATAACTACTGGCACAGGAATGGTTCAAACATAGACAGTAAGAAGAGTCAGTTATCTTGTACTTAAGTAGGCATTGTTCTTTTGTATTTAATTCCAATGCAATTTCTGTGTTTCATCGTCGATAAGAAGTTCAGAGGGATACAGTGCACCTGAAATGAAGCATCAGAATCTGTAACTAGTGTCACAGGAATGGTTCAAAACTTAGACAGTAAGAAGAGTCAGTTTTCTTGTACTTAAGTAGCCATTGTGCCTTTTGTATACAATTCCGATGCAATTTCTGTGTTTCATCGTCAATAAGAAGGTGAGAGGGATACAGTAAAGCTGAAGTGAAGCATCGGAATCTAAAACCGGTCTCACAGGAAAGGTTCAAAACATAGACAGTATGAAGAGCCAGCCTTTTTGTACTTGAGTCGGCATTGTGACTTTTGTATATAATTCCGATGCAATTTCTGTGTTTCATCGCAAAAAAGAAGGTCAGAGGGGTACAGTAAAGCTGAAGTGAAGCATCGGAATCTATAACTAGTGTCACAGGAATGGTTCTAAACTTAGACAGTAAGAAGAGTCAGTTTTCTTGTACTTCAGTCGGCATTGTGCTTTTTGTATTTAATTCCGATGCAATTTCTGTGTTTCATCGTCAATAAGAAGGTCAGAGTGATACAGTAAACCTGAAGTGAGGCATCGGAATCTATAACTGCTGTCACAGGAATGGTTCATAACATAGACAGTAAGAAGAGACAGTTTTATTGTACTTAAGTAGGCATTGTGCCTTTTGTATTTAATTCCGATGCAATTTCTGTGTTTCGTGGTCAATAACAAGGTCCATGGGATACAATAAGTCTGAAGTGAAGCATCGGAATCTAAATCCGGTCTCACAGGAAAGGTTCATATCATAGACAGTAAGAAGAGCCAGCCTTCTTGTATTTGAGTCGGCATTGTGCCTTTCCTATTTAATTCCGATGCAATTTCTGTGTTTCATCGTCAATAAGAAGGTCAGCGGGATTCAGTAAACCTGAAGTGAAGAATCGGAATCCAAAACTAGTGTCACAGGAATGGTTCAAAGCATAGACAGTAAGATGAGTCAGTCTTGTTGTACCTAAGTCGGCATTGAGCCATTTGTATTTAATTCCGATGCAATTTCTGTGTTACATCGTCAATAAGAAGGTCAGAGGGATACAGTAAGCTTGAAGTGAAGCATCGGAATAAATAACTAGTGTCACAGGAATGGTTCAAAACATAGACAGTAAGACGAGTCAGTTTTCTTGTACTTAAGTGGACATTGTGTCTTTTGTATTTAATTCCGATGATATTTCTGTGTTTCATCGTCAATAAGAAGGTCAGAGGGATACAGTAAACCTGAAGTGAAGCATCGGAATCAATATCTAGTGTCACAGGATTGGTTCAAAACATAGACAGTAAGAATATTCAGATATCTTGTACTTAAGACGGCATTGTGCCTTTTGTATTTAATTCCGATGCAATATCTGTGTTTCATCGTCAATAAGGAGGTCAGAGGGATACAATAAACCTGATGTGAAACATCGGAATCTATAACTACTGGCACAGGAATGGTTCAGACATAGACAGTAAGAAGAGTCAGTTATCTTGTACTTAAGTAGGCATTGTTCATTTGTATTTAATTCCAATGCAATTTCTGTGTTTCATCGTCAATAAGAAGGTCAGAGGTATACAGTGCACCTGAAATGAAGCATCAGAATCTGTAACTAGTGTCACAGGAATGGTTCAAAACTTAGACAGTAAGAAGAGTCAGTTTTCTTGTACTTAAGTAGGCATTGTGCCTTTTGTATATAATTCCGATGCCATTTCTGTGTTTCATCGTCAATAAGAAGGTCAGAAGTATACAGTAAAGCTGAAGTGAAGCTTCGGAATCTATAACTAGTGTCACAGGAATGGTTCAAAACATAGAGAGTAAGATGAGACAGTCTTCTTGTACTTCAGTCGCCATTGAGCATTTTGTATTTAATTCCGATGCAATTTCTGTGTTTCATCGCCAATAAGAAGGTCAGAGGGATACAGTAAAACTGAATTGAAACATCGGAATCTATAACTAGTGTCACAGGAGTGGTTTAAAACATAGACAGTAAGAAGAGCCAGTCCCCTTGTACTTGAGTCGGCATTGTGCCTTTTGAATTTAATTCCGATGCAAATTCTGTGTTTCGTCGTCAATAAGAAGGTCCAAAAAATACATTAAACCTGAAGTGAAGCATCAGAATCTATAACTAGTGTCACATGAATGGTTCAAAACATAGACAGTAAGAAGAGTCAGTTTTCCTGTATCTAAGTTGGCATTGTCCCCTTTGTATTTAATTCCGATGCAATTTCTGTGTTTCATCGTCAATACGAAGATCAGAGGGATATAGTAAATCTGAATTGAAGCATCGGAATCTATATCTAGTGTCACAGGAATGGTTTAAAACATAGACAGTAAGAAGAGCCAGTCTTCTTGTACTTGAGTCAGCATTGTGCCTTTTGTATTTAATTCCGATGCAATTTCTCTGTTTCATCGTTAATAAGGAGGTCAGAGGGTTACAGTAAACCTGAAGTGAAGCATCGGAATCTATAACTAGTGTCACAGGAATGGTTCAAAACATAGAAAGTAAGAAGAGTCAGTGTTTTTGTACTTAAGTTCGCATTGTGCCTTTTGTGTTTAATTCCGGTGCAATTTCTGTATTTCGTCGTCAATAATAAGGTCCAAGGGATTCAGTAAACCTGAAGTGAAGCATCGGAATCATAAACCGGTGTCACAGAAAATGTTCATAATATAGACAGTAAGAAGAGCCAGTCTTCTTGTATTTGAGTCGGCATTGTGCCTTTTGTATTTAATTCCGATGCCATTTCTGTGTTTCATCGTCAATAAGAAGGTCAGCGGGATTCAGTAAACCTGAAGTGAAGAATCGGAATCCATAACTAGTGTCACAGGAATGGTTCAAAGCATCGACAGTAAGAAGAGTCAGTCTTCTTGTACTTAAGTTGTCATTGAGCCATTTGTATTTTATTAGGATGCAATTACTGTGTTTCATCGTCAATAAGAAGGTCAGAGGGATACAGTAAACCTGAAGTGAAGCATCGGAATCTATAACTAGTGTCACAGGAATGGTTCAAAACATAGACAGTAAGAAGATCCAGATTTCTTGTACTTAAGACGGCATTGTGCCTTTTGTATTTAATTCCGATGCAATATCTGTGTTTCATCGTCAATAAGAAGGTCAGAGGGATACAATAAACCTGACGTGAAGCATCGGGATCTATAACTACTGGCACAGGAATGGTTCAAAACATAGAGAGTAAGAAGAGTCAGTTATCTTGTACTTAAGTAGGCATTGTGCTTTTGTATTTAATTCCGAAGCAATTTCTGTGTTTCATCGTCAATAAGAAGGTCAGACTGATACAGTAAACATGAAGTGAAGCATCGGAATCAATAACTAGTGTCACAGGAATGGTTCAAAACATTGACAGTAAGAAGAGTCAGTTTTCTTGTACTTATGTCGTCATTGTGCCTTTTGTATTTAATTCCGGTGCAATTTCTGAGCTTCATCGTCAATAAGGAGGACGGAGGGATACAGTAAACCTAAAGTGAAGCATCGGAATCTATAACTAGTGTCACAGGAATGGTTCAAAACATAGACAGTAAGGAGAGTCAGTCTTCTTCTACTTAAGTCGGCATTGTGCCTTTTGTATTAAATTCCGATGCAATGTCTATGTTTCATCTTCAATTAGAAGGTCCGAGGGATACAGTAAACCTGAAGTGAAGCATCCGAAACTATAACTAGTGTCACAGGAGTGATTCAAAATATAGACAGTAAGAAGAGTCAGTTTTCTTGTACTTAAGTCGGCATTGTGCCTTTTGTATTTAATTCCGATGCAATTACTGTGTTTCACCGCCAATAAGAAGTTCAGAGGGAGGCAGTGAACCTGAAGTCGAGCATACGAATCCCTAACTAGTGTGACAGGAATGGTTCAAAACATAGACAGTAAGAAGAGCCAGACTTCTTGTACTTGAGTCGGCATTGTGCCTTTTGTATTTAATTCCGATGCAATTTCTGTGTTTCATCGTCAATAAGAAGGTCAGAGGGCTACAGTAAAGCTGAAGTGAATCATCGGAATCTATAACTAGCTTCACAGGAATGGTTAAATACATAGAGAGTAAGATGAGACAGTCTTCTTGTACTTAAGTCGGCATTGTGCCTTTTGTATTTAATTCCGATGCAATTTCTGTGTTTCATCGTCTATAAGAAGGTCAGAGAGATACAGTAAACCTGAAGTGAAGGTTCGGAATCTATAACTAGTGTCACAGGAATGGTTCAAAACATAGACAGTAAGAAGAGTCAATTTTCGTGTACTTAAGTCGCCATTGTGCCTTTTGTATTCAATTCCGATGCAATTTCTGTGTTTCTTCGTCAATATAAGGTCAGAGGGATACAGCAAACCTGAAGTGAAGCATCGGAATCAATAACTAGTGTCACAGGAATGGTTCAAAACATAGACAGTAAGAAGAGTCAGTTTTCTTGTACTTAAGTCGGCATTGTGCCGTTTGAATTTAATTCCGATGTAATTTCTGTGTTTCCTGGTCAATAAGAAGGTCCATGGGATACAGTAAACCTGAAGTGAAGCATCGGAATCTAAAATCGGTCTCACAGGAAAGGTTCAAAACATAGACAGTATGAAGAGCCAGCCTTCTTGTACTTGAGTCAGCATTGTGCCTTTTGTATTTAATTCCGATGCAATTTCTGTGTTTCATCGTCAACAAGAAGGTCAGAGAGATACAGTAAAGCTGAAGTGAAGCATCGGAATCTATAACTAGTGTCACAGGAATGGTTCAAAGCATAGACAGTAAGAAGAGTCAGTCTTCTTGTACTTAAGTCGGCATTGAGCCATTTGTATTTAATTCCGATGCAATTTCTGTGTTTCATCGTCAATAAGAAGGTCAGAGGGATACTGTAAGCTTGAAGTGAAGCATCGGAATAAAAAACTAGAGTCACAGGAATGGTTCAAAACATAGACAGTAAGACGAGTCAGTTTTCTTGTACTTAAGTGGACATTGTGTCTTTTGTATTTAATTCCGATGAAATTTCTGTGTTTCATCGTCAATAAGAAGGTCAGAGGGATACAGTAAACCTGAAGTGAAGCATCGGAATCAATATCTAGTGTCACAGGAATGGTTCAAAACATAGACAGTAGATGATTCAGATATCTTGTACTTAAGAAGGCATTGTGCATTTTGTATTTAATTCCGATGCAATATCTGTGTTTCATCGTCAATAAGAAGGTCAGAGGGATACAATATACCTGATGTGAAACATCGGAATCTATAACTACTGGCACAGGAATGGTTCAAACATAGACAGTAAGAAGAGTCAGTTATCTTGTACTTAAGTAGGCATTGTTCTTTTGTATTTAACTCCAATGCAATTTCTGTGTTTTATCGTCGATAAGAAGGTCAGAGGGATACAGTGCACCTGAAATGAAGCATCAGAATCTGTAACTAGTGTCACAGGAATGGTTCAAAACTTAGACAGTAAGAAGAGTCAGTTTTCTTGTACTTAAGTAGCCATTGTGCCTTTTGTATATAATTCCGATGCAATTTCTGTGTTTCATCGTCAATAAGAAGGTGAGAGGGATACAGTAAAGCTGAAGTGAAGCATCGGAATCTATAACTAGTGTCACAGGAATGGTTCAAAACATAGACAGTAAGAAGAGTCAGTTTTCATGTACTTAATTAGGCTTGTGCCTTTTCTATTTAATTCCGATGCAATTTCTGTGTTTCGTGGTCAATTAGAAGGTCCATGGGATACAGTAAACCTGAAGTGAAACATCGGAATCTAAAACCGGTCTCACAGGAAAGGTTCAAAACATAGACAGTATGAAGAGCCAGCCTTCTTGTACTTGAGTCGGCATTGTGCCTTTTGTATATAATTCCGATGCAATTTCTGTGTTTCATCGCAAAAAAGAAGGTCAGAGGGGTACAGTAAAGCTGAAGTGAAGCATCGGAATCTATAACTAGTGTCACAGGAATGGTTCTAAACTTAGACAGTAAGAAGAGTCAATTTTCTTGTACTTCAGTCGGCATTGTGCTTTTTGTATTTAATTCCGATGCAATTTCTGTGTTTCATCGTCAATAAGAAGGTCAGAGTGATACAGTAAACCTGAAGTGAGGCATCGGAATCTATAACTGCTGTCACAGGAATGGTTCATAACATAGACAGTAAGAAGAGACAGTTTTATTGTACTTAAGTAGGCATTGTGCCTTTTGTATTTAATTCCCATGCAATTTCTGTGTTTCGTGGACAATAACAAGGTCCATGGGATACAATAAGTCTGAAGTGAAGCATCGGAATCTAAATCCGGTCTCACAGGAAAGGTTCATAACATAGACAGTAAGAAGAGCCAGCCTTCTTGTATTTGAGTCGGCATTGTGCCTTTTCTATTTAATTCCGATGCAATTTCTGTGTTTCATCGTCAATAAGAAGGTCAGAGGGATACAGTAAGCTTGAAGTGAAGCATCGGAATAAATAACTAGTGTCACAGGAATGGTTCAAAACATAGACAGTAAGACGAGTCAGTTTTCTTGTACTTAAGTGGAGATTGTGTCTTTTGTATTTAATTTGGATGAAATTTCTGTGTTTCATCGTCAATAAGAAGGTCAGTGGGATACAGCAAAACCTGAAGTGAAGCATCGGAATCAATATCTAGTGTCACAGGAATGGTTCAAAACATAGACAGTAAGAAGATTCAGACATCTTGTACTTAAGACGGCATTGTGCCTTTTGTATTTAATTCCGATGCAATATTTGTGTTTCATCGTCAATAAGAAGGTCAGAGGGATACAATAAACCTGATGTGAAACATCGGAATCTATAACTACTGGCACAGGAATGGTTCAAACATAGACAGTAAGAAGAGTCAGTTATCTTGTACTTAAGTAGGCATTGTTCTTTTGTATTTAATTCCAATGCAATTTCTGTGTTTCATCGTCAATAAGAAGGTCAGAGGGATACAGTGCACCTGAAATGAAGCATGAGAATCTGTAACTAGTGTCACAGGAATGGTTCAAAACTTAGACAGTAAGAAGAGTCAGTTTTCTTGTACTTAAGTAGGCATTGTGCCTTTTGTGTGTAATTCCGATGCAATTTCTGTGTTTCATCGTCAATAAGAAGGTGAGAAGTATACAGTAAAGCTGAAGTGAAGCATCGGAATCTATAACTAGTGTCACAGGAATGGTTCAAAACATAGAAAGTAAGATGAGACAGTCTTCTTGTACTTAAGTCGCCATTGAGCATTTTGTATTTAATTCCGATGCAATTTCTGTGTTTCATCGCCAATATAAGGTCAGAGGGATACAGTAAACCTGAAGTGAAGCATCGGAATCTATAACTAGTGTCACGGGAATGGTTCAAAACATAGACACTAAGAAGAGTCAGTTTTCTTGTACTTAAGTTGGCATTGTCCAATCTGTATTTAATTCCGATGCAATTTCTGTGTTTCATCGTCAATAAGATCGTCAGAGGGTACAGTAAACCTGAACTGAAGCATCGGAATCCATAACTAGTGTCACAGGAATGGTTCAAAACATAGACACTAAGAAGAGTCAGTTTTCTTGTACTTAAGTAGGCATTGTGCCTTTTGTATTTAATTCCGATGCAATTTTTGTGTTTCGTGGTCAATAAGAAGGTCCATGGGATACAGTAAACCCGAAATGAAGCATCGGAATTTAAAACCGGTCTCACAGGAAAGGTTCAAAGCATGGACAGTATGTAGAGCCAGCCTTCTTGTACTTGAGTCGGCATTGTGCCTTTTGTATATAATTCCGATGCAATTTCTGTGTTTCATCGTCAAAAAGAAGGTCAGAGGGATACAGTAAAGCTGAAGTGAAGCATAGGAATCTATAACTAGTGTCACAGGAATGGTTCAAAACTTAGACAGTAAGAAGGGTCAGTTTTCTTGTACTTTAGTCGGCATTGTGCCTTTTGTATTTAATTCCGACGCAATTTTTGTGTTTCATCGTCAATAAGAAGGTCAGAGGGATACAGTAAAACTGAATTGAAACATCGGAATCTATAACTAGTGTCACAGGAATGGTTTAAAACGTAGACAGTAAGAAGAGCCAGTCCACTTGTACTTGAGTCGGCATTGTGCCTTTTGAAATTAATTCCGATGCAAATTCTGTGTTTCGTCGTCAATAAGAAGGTCCAAGAAATACATTAAACCTGAAGTGAAGCATCGGAATCTATAACTAGTGTCACATGAATGGTTCAAAACATAGACAGTAAGAAGAGTCAGTTTTCTTGTATCTAAGTTGGCATTGTCCCCTTTGTATTTAATTCCGATGCAATTTCTGTGTTTCATCGTCAATAAGATCGTCAGAGGGTACAGTAAACCTGAAGAGAAGCATCGGAATCTAAAACCGGTCTCACAGGAAAGGTTCAAAACATAGACAGTACGAAGAGCCAGCCTTCTTGTACTTGAGTCGGCATTGTGCCTTTTGTATTTAATTCCGATGCAATTTCTGTGTTTCATCGTCAATAAGAAGGTCAGAGGGATACAGCAAAGCTGAAGTGAAGCATCGGAAAATATAACTAGTGTCACAGGAATGGTTCAAAACTTAGACAATAAGAAGAGTCAGTTTTCTTGTACTTAAGTCGGCATTGTGCTTTTTCCATTTAATTCCGATGCAATTTCTGTGTTTCATCGTCAATACGAAGATCAGAGGGATACAGTAAAACTGAATTGAAGCATCGGAATCTATATCTAGTGTCACAGGAATGGTTTAAAACATAGACAGTAAGAAGAGCCAGTCTTCTTGTACTTGAGTCGGCATTGTGCCTTTTGTATTTAATTCCGATGCAATTTCTGTGTTTCATCGTTAATAAGGAGGTCAGAGGGCTACAGTAAACCTGAAGTGAAGCATCGGAATCTATAACTAGTGTCACAGGAATGGTTCAAAACATAGAAAGTAAGAAGATTCAGATTTCTTGGACTTAAGACGGCATTGTGCCTTTTGTATTTAATTCCGATGCAATATCTGTGTTTCATCGTCAATAAGAAGGTCAGAGGGATACAATAAACCTGACGTGAAGCATGGGAATCTTAAACTACTGGCACAGGAATGCTTCAAAACATAGACAGTAAGAAGAGTCAGTTATCTTGTACTTAAGTAGGCATTGTGCTTTTGTATTTAATTCCGATGCAATTTCTGTGTTTCATCGTCAATAAGAATGTCAGACTGATACAGTAAACATGAAGTGAAGCATCGGAATCTATAACTAGTGTCACAGGAATGGTTCAAAACATAGACAGTAAGAAGAGTCAGTCTTCTTCTACTTAAGTCGGCATTGTGCCTTTTGTATTAAATTCCGATGCAATTTCTATGTTTCATCTTCAATAAGAAGGTCCGAGGGATACAGTAAACCTGAAGTGAAGCATCCGAAACTATAACTAGTGTCACAGGAGTGATTCAAAACATAGACAGTAAGAAGAGTCAGTTTTCTTGTACTTAAGTCGGCATTGTGCCTTTTGTATTTAATTCCGATGCAATTACTGTGTTTCACCGCCAATAAGGAGTTCAGAGGGAGGCAGTGAACCTGAAGTCGAGCATACAAATCCACAACTAGTGTGACAGGAATGGTTCAAAACATAGACAGTAAGAAGAGCCAGACTTCTTGTACTTGAGTCGGCATTGTGCCTTTTGTATTTAATTCCGATGCAATTTCTGTGTTTCATCGACAATAAGGAGGTCAGAGGGATACAGTAAACCTGAAGTGAAGCATCAGAATCTATAACTAGTGTCACAGGAATGGTTCAAAACATAGACAGTAAGAAGAGTCAATTTTCGTGTACTTAAGTCGCCATTGTGCCTTTTGTATTTAATTCCGATGCAATTTCTGTGTTTCTTCGTCAATATAAGGTCAGAGGGATACAGCAAACCTGAAGTGAATCATCGGAATCAATAACTAGTGTCACAGGAATGGTTCAAAACATAGACAGTAAGAAGAGTCAGTTTTCTTGTACTTAAGTCGGCATTGTGCCGTTTGAATTTAATTCCGATGTAATTTCTGTGTTTCGTGGTCAATAAGAAGGTCCATGGGATACAGTAAACATGAAGTGAAGCATCGGAATCTAAAATCGGTCTCACAGGAAAGGTTCAAAACATAGACAGTATGAAGAGCCAGCCTTCTTGTACTTGAGTCAGCATTGTGCCTTTTGTATTTAATTCCGATGCAATTTCTGCGTTTCATCGTCAACAAGAAGGTCAGAGGGATACAGTAAAGCTGAAGTGAAGCATCGGAATCTATAACTAGTGTCACAGGAATGGTTCAAAACATAGACAGTAAGACGAGTCAGTTTTCTTGTACTTAAGTGGACATTGTGTCTTTTGTATTTCATTCCGATGAAATTTCTGTGTTTCATCGTCAATAAGAAGGTCAGAGGGATACAGTAAACCTGAAGTCAAGCATCGGAATCAATATCTAGTGTCACAGGAATGGTTCAAAACATAGACAGTAAGAAGATTCAGATATCTTGTACTTAAGAAGGCATTGTGCCTTTTCTACTTAATTCCGATGCAATATCTGTGTTTCATCGTCAATAAGATCGTCAGAGGGTACAGTAAACCTGAACTGAAGCATCGGAATCCATAACTAGTGTCACAGGAATGGTTTAAAACATAGACAGTAAGAAGAGTCAGTTTTCTTGTACTTAAGTAGGCATTGTGCCTTTTGTATTTAATTCCGATGCAATTTCTGTGTTTCATGGACAATAAGGAGGTCCATGGGATACAGTTAACCTGAAATGAAGCATCGGAATTTAAAACCGGTCTCACAGGAAAGGTTTAAATCATGGACAGTATGTAGAGCCAGCCTTCTTGTACTTGAGCCGGCATTGTGCCTTTTGCATATAATTCCGATGCAATTTCTGTGTTTCATCGTCAAAAAGAAGGTCAGAGGGATACAGTAAAGCTGAGGTGAAGCATCGGAATCTATAACTAGTGTCACAGGAATGGTTCAAAACTTAGACAGTAAGAAGAGTCAGTTTTCTTGTACTTTAGTCGGCATTGTGCCTTTTGTATTTAATTCCGATGCAATTTTTGTGTTTCATCGTCAATAAGAAGGTCAGAGGGATACAGTAAAACTGAATTGAAACATCGGAATCTATAACTAGTGTCACAGGAATGGTTTAAAACATAGACAGTAAGAAGAGCCAGTCCTCTTGTACTTGAGTCGGCAAGTGCCTTTTGAATTTAATTCCGATGCAAATTCTGTGTTTCGTCGTCAATAAGAAGGTCCAAGAAATACATTAAACCTGAAGTGAAGCATCGGAATCTATAACTAGTGTCACATGAATGGTTCAAAATATAGACAGTAAGAAGAGTCAGTTTTCTTGTACCTAAGTTGGCATTGTCCCCTTTGTATTTAATTCCGATGCAATTTCTGTGTTTCATCGTCAATAAGATCGTCAGAGGGAACAGTAAACCTGAAGTGAAGCATCGGAATCTAATACCGGTCTCACAGGAAAGGTTCAAAACATAGACAGTATGAAGAGCCAGCCTTCTTGCACTTGAGTCGGCATTGTGCCTTTTGTATTTAATTCCGATGCAATTTCTGTATTTCATCGTCAATAAGAAGGTCTGAGGGATACAGCAAAGCTGAAGTGAAGCATCGGAAAATATAACTAGTGTCACAGGAATGGTTCAAAACTTAGACAATAAGAAGAGTCAGTTTTCTTGTACTTAAGTCGGCATCGTGCTTTTTCCATTTAATTCCGATGCAATTTCTGTGTTTCA
The DNA here is from genome assembly GCF_021461395.2 of Schistocerca americana. Taxonomy (NCBI): domain Eukaryota; kingdom Metazoa; phylum Arthropoda; class Insecta; order Orthoptera; family Acrididae; genus Schistocerca; species Schistocerca americana. The sequence continues at coordinate 766,372,150 of NC_060123.1, forward strand.
TCGTCAATACGAAGATCAGAGGGATACAGTAAAACTGAATTGAAGCATCGGAATCTATATCTAGTGTCACAGGAAAGGTTTAAAACATAGACAGTAAGAAGAGCCAGTCTTCTTGTACTTGAGTCGGCAATGTGCCTTTTGTATTTAATTCCGATGCAATTTCTGTGTTTCATCGTTAATAAGGAGGTCAGAGGGTTACAGTAAACCTGAAGTGAAGCATCGGAATCTATAACTAGTGTCACAGGAATGGTTCAAAACATAGAAAGTAAGAAGAGTCAGTTTTTTTGTACTTAAGTTCGCATTGTGCCTTTTGTGTTTAATTCCGGTGCAATTTCTGTGTTTCGTCGTCAATAATAAGGTCCAAGGGATACAGTAAACCCGAAGCGAAGCATCGGAATCATAAACCGGTGTCACAGAAAAGGTTCATAATATAGACAGTAAGAAGAGCCAGTCTTCTTGTATTTGAGTCGATATTGTGCCTTTTGTATTTAATTCCGATGCAATTTCTGTGTTTCATTGTCAATAAGAAGGTCAGAGGGCTACAGTAAAGCTGAAGTGAATCATCGGAATCTATAACTAGCGTCACAGGAATGGTTAAATACATAGAGAGTAAGATGAGACAGTCTTCTTGTACTTAGGTCGGCATTGTGCCTTTTGTATTTAATTCCGATGCAATTTCTGTGTTTCATCGTCTATAAGAAGGTCAGAGAGATGCAGTAAACCTGAAGTGAAGGATCGGAATCTATAACTAGTGTCACAGGAATGGTTCAAAACATAGACAGTAAGAAGAGTCAATTTCCGAGTACTTAAGTCGCCATTGTGCCTTTTGTATTTAATTCCGATGCAATTTCTGTGTTTCATCGTCAATATAAGGTCAGAGGGATACAGCAAACCTGAAGTGAAGCATCGGAATCAATAACTAGTGTCACAGGAATGGTTCAAAACATAGACAGTAAGAAGAGTCAGTTTTCTTGTACTTAAGTCGGCATTGTGCCGTTTGAATTTAATTCCGATGTAATTTCTGTGTTTCGTGTTCAATAAGAAGGTCCATGGGATACAGTAAACCTGAAGTGAAGCATCGGAATCTAAAATCGGTCTCACAGGAAAGGTTCAAAACATAGACAGTATGAAGAGCCAGCCTTCTTGTACTTGAGTCAGCATTGTACCTTTTGTATTTAATTCCGATGCAATTTCTGTGTTTCATCGTCAACAAGAAGGTCAGAGGGATACAGTAAAGCTGAAGTGAAGCATCGGAATCTATAACTAGTGTCACAGGAATGGTTCAAAACTTAGACACTAAGAAGAGTCAGTTTTCTTGTACTTATGTCGGCATTGTGCTTTTTGTATTTAATTCCGATGCACTTCCTGTGTTTCATCGTCAATAGGAAGGTCAGAGGGATACGGTAAACCTGAAGTGAAGCATCGGAATCTATAACTAGTGTCACAGGAATGGTTCAAACATAGACAGTAAGAAGAGTCAGATTTATTGTACTAAAGTCGGCATTGTGCCTTTTGTATTTAATTCCGTTGCAATTTCTGTGTTTCATAGCCGTTACAAAGGTCAGAGGGCTACAGTAAAGCTGAAGTGAATCATCGGAATCTATAACTAGCGTCACAGGAATGGTTAAATACATAGAGAGTAAGATGAGACAGTCTTCTTGTACTTAAGTCGGCATTGTGCCTTATGTATTTAATTCCGATGCAATTTCTGTGTTTCATCGTCTATAAGAAGGTCAGAGAGATACAGTAAACCTGAAGTGAAGGATCGGAATCTATAACTAGTGTCACAGGAATGATTCAAAACATAGACAGTAAGAAGAGTCAATTTTCGTGTACTTAAGTCGCCATTGTGCCTTTTGTATTTAATTCCGATGCAATTTCTGTGTTTCATCGTCAATATAAGGGCAGAGGGATACAGCAAACATGAAGTGAATCATCGGAATCAATAACTAGTATCACAGGAATGGTTCAAAACATAGCCAGTAAGAAGAGTCAGTTTTCTTGTACTTAAGTCGGCATTGTGCCGTTTGAATTTAATTCCGATGTAATTTCTGTGTTTCGTGGTCAATAAGAAGGTCCATGGGATACAGTAAACCTGAAGTGAAGCATCAGAATCTAAAATCGGTCTCACAGGAAAGGTTCAAAACATAGACAGTATGAAGAGCCAGCCTTCTTGTACTTGAGTCAGCATTGTGCCTTTTGTATTTAATTCCGATGCAATTTCTGTGGTTCATCGTCAACAGGAAGGTCAGAGGGATACAGTAAAGCTGAAGTGAAGCATCGGAATCTATAACTAGTGTCACAGGAATGGTTCAAAACTTAGACACTAAGAAGAGTCAGTTTTCTTGTACTTATGTCGGCATTGTGCTTTTTGTATTTAATTCCGATGCACTTCCTGTGTTTCATCGTTAATAGGAAGGTCAGAGGGATACAGTAAACCTGAAGTGAAGCATCGGAATCTATAACTAGTGTCACAGGAATGGTTCAAACATAGACAGTAAGAAGAGTCAGATTTATTGTACTAAAGTCGGCATTGTGCCTTTTGTATTTAATTCCGTTGCAATTTCTGTGTTTCATAGTCAATACGAAGGTCAGAGGGATACAGTAAACCTGAGGTGAAGCATCGGAATCTATAACTAGTGTCACAGGAATGGTTCAAAACATACACAGTAAGAAGAGTCAGTCTTCTAGTACTTGAGTCGTCATTGTCCCTTTTGTATTTAATTCCGATGCAATTTCTGTGTTTCGTGGTCAATACGAAGGTCCATGGGATACAGTAAACCTGAAGTGAAGCATCGGAATCTAAAACCGGTCTCACAGGAAACGTTCAAAACGTAGACAGTATGAAGAGCCAGCCTTCTTGTACTTGAGTCGGCATTGTCCCTTTTGTATTTAATTCCGATGCAATTTCTGTGTTTCATCGTCAATAAGAAGGTCAGAGGGATACAATAAAGCTGAAGTGAAGCATCGGAATCTATAACTAGTCCGACAGGAATGGTTCAAATCTTAGACAGTAAGAAGAGTCAGTTTTCTTGTACTTAAGTCGGCATTGTGCTTTTTGTGTTTAATTCCGACGCAATTTCTTGTTTCATCGTCAATAAGAAGGTCAGAGGGATACAGTAAAACTGAATTGAAGCATCGGAATCTATAACTAGTGTCACAGGAATGATTTATAACATAGACAGTAAGAAGAGCCAGTCTTCTTGTACTTGAGTCGGCATTGTGCCTTTTGTATTTAATTCCGATGCAATTTCTGTGTTTCGTCGTCAATAATAAGGTCCAAGGCATACAGTAAACCTGACGTGAAGAAACGGAATCCATAACTAGTGTCACAGGAATGGTTCAAAGCATAGACAGTAAGAAGAGTCAGTCTTCTTGTACTCAAGTCGGCATTGAGACTTTTGTATTTAATTCCTGTGCAATATCTGTGTTTCATCGTCAATAAGTAGGTCAGAGGGATACAGTAAGCTTGAAGTGAAGCATCGGAATATATAACTAGTGTCACAGGAATGGTTCAAAACATAGACAGTAAGACGAGTTAGTTTTCTTGTACTTAAGTGGACATTGTGACTTTTGTATTTAATTCCGATGCACTTCCTGTGTTTCATCGTTAATAGGAAGGTCAGAGGGATACAGTAAACCTGAAGTGAAGCATCGGAATCTATAACTAGTGTCACAGGAATGGTTCAAACATAGACAGTAAGAAGAGTCAGATTTATTGTACTAAGGTCGGCATTGTGCCTTTTGTATTTAATTCCGTTGCAATTTCTGTGTTTCATAGTCAATACGAAGGTCAGAGGGATACAGTAAACCTGAGGTGAAGAATCGGAATCTATAACTAGTGTCACAGGAATGGTTCAAACATAGACAGTAAGAAGAGTCAGATTTATTGTACTAAAGTCGGCATTGTGCCTTTTGTATTTAATTCCGTTGCAATTTCTGTGTTTCATAGTCGTTACAAAGGTCAGAGGGCTACAGTAAAGCTGAAGTGAATCATCGGAATCTATAACTAGCGTCACAGGAATGGTTAAATACATAGAGAGTAAGATGAGACAGTCTTCTTGTACTTAAGTCGGCATTGTGCCTTATGTATTTAATTCCGATGCAATTTCTGTGTTTCATCGTCTATAAGAAGGTCAGAGAGATACAGTAAACCTGAAGTGAAGGATCGGAATCTATAACAAGTGTCACAGGAATGATTCAAAACATAGACAGTAAGAAGAGTCAATTTTCGTGTACTTAAGTCGCCATTGTGCCTTTTGTATTTAATTCCGATGCAATTTCTGTGTTTCATCGTCAATATAAGGGCAGAGGGATACAGCAAACCTGAAGTGAATCATCGGAATCAATAACTAGTGTCACAGGAATGGTTCAAAGCATAGACAGTAAGAAGAGTCAGTTTTCTTGTACTTAAGTCGGCATTGTGCCGTTTGAATTTAATTCCGATGTTATTTCTGTGTTTCGTGGTCAATAAGAAGGTCCATGGGATACAGTAAACCTGAAGTGAAGCATCGGAATCTAAAATCGGTCTCACAGGAAAGGTTCAAAACATAGACAGTATGAAGAGCCAGCCTTCTTGTACTTGAGTCAGCATTGTGCCTTTTGTATTTAATTCCGATGCAATTTCTGTGTTTCATCGTCAACAAGAAGGTCAGAGGGATACAGTAAAGCTGAAGTGAAGCATCGGAATCTATAACTAGTGTCACAGGAATGGTTCAAAACTTAGACACTAAGAAGAGTCAGTTTTCTTGTACTTATGTCGGCATTGTGCTTTTTGTATTTAATACCGATGCACTTCCTGTGTTTCATCGTTAATAGGAAGGTCAGAGGGATACAGTAAACCTGAAGTGAAGCATCGGAATCTATAACTAGTGTCACAGGAATGGTTCAAACATAGACAGTAAGAAGAGTCAGATTTATTGTACTAAAGTCGGCATTGTGCCTTTTGTATTTAATTCCGTTGCAATTTCTGTGTTTCATAGTCAATACGAAGGTCAGAGGGATACAGTAAACCTGAGGTGAAGCATCGGAATCTATAACTAGTGTCACAGGAATGGTTCAAAACATAGACAGTTAGAAGAGTCAATTTTCGTGTACTTAAGACGCCATTGTGCCTTTTGTATTTAATTCCGATGCAATTTATGAGTTTCATCGTCAAAAATGAGGTCGGGGGGATACAGTAAACCCAAAGTGAAGCATCAGATTCTATAACTAGTGTCACAGGAATGGTTCAAAACATACACAGTAAGAAGAGTCAGTCTTCTTGTACTTGAGTCGGCATTGTCCCTTTTGTATTTAATTCCGATGCAATTTCTGTGTTTCGTGGTCAATACGAAGGTCCATGGGATACAGTAAACCTGAAGTGAAGCATCGGAATCTAAAACCGGTCTCACAGGAAACGTTCAAAACGTAGCCAGTATGAAGAGCCAGCCTTCTTGTACTTGAGTCGGCATTGTCCCTTTTGTATTTAATTCCGATGCAATTTCTGTGTTTCATCGTCAATAAGAAGGTCAGAGGGATACAATAAAGCTGAAGTGAAGCATCGGAATCTATAACTAGTCCGACAGGAATGGTTCAAATCTTAGACAGTAAGAAGAGTCAGTTTTCTTGTACTTAAGTCGGCATTGTGCTTTTTGTGTTTAATTCCGATGCAATTTCTTGTTTCATCGTCAATAAGAAGGTCAGAGGGATACAGTAAAACTGAATTGAAGCATCGGAATCTATAACTAGTGTCACAGGAATGATTTATAACATAGACAGTAAGAAGAGCCAGTCTTCTTGTACTTGAGTCGGCATTGTGCCTTTTGTATTTAATTCCGATGCAATTTCTGTGTTTCGTCGTCAATAATAAGGTCCAAGGCATACAGTAAACCTGAAGTGAAGAAACGGAATCCATAACTAGTGTCACAGGAATGGTTCAAAGCATAGACAGTAAGAAGAGTCAGTCTTCTTGTACTCAAGTCGGCATTGAGACTTTTGTATTTAATTCCTGTGCAATTTCTGTGTTTCATCGTCAATAAGAAGGTCAGAGGGATACAGTAAGCTTGAAGTGAAGCATCGGAATATATAACTAGTGTCACAGGAATGGTTCAAAACATAGACAGTAAGACGAGTTAGTTTTCTTGTACTTAAGTGGACATTGTGACTTTTGTATTTAATTCCGATGAAATTTCGGTGTTTCATCGTAAATACGAAGGTCAGAGGGATACAGTAAACCTGAAGTGAAGCATCGGAATCTATAACTAGTGTTGCAGGAATGGTTCAAAACGTAGACAGTAAGAAGATTTAGTTTTCGTGTACTTAAGACGGCATTGTGCCTTTTGTATTTAATTCCGATGCAATATCTGTGTTTCATCGTCAATAAGAAGGTCAGAGGGATACAATAAACCTGATGTGAAGCATCGAAATCTGTAACTAGTGGCACAGGAATGGTTCAAAACGTAGACAGTAAGAAGAGTCAGTTATCTTGTACTTAAGTAGGCATTGTGCTTTAGTATTTCATTCCGATGCAATTTCTGTGTTTAATCGTCAATACGAAGGTCGGAGGGATACAGTACACCTGAAGTGAAGCATCAGAATCTATAACTAGTGTCACAGGAATGGTTCAAGGCATAGACAGTAAGAAGAGTCAGTTTTCTTGTACTTAAGTAGGCATTGTGCCTTTTGTATATAATTCCGATGCAATTTCTGTGTTTCATCGTCAATAAGAAGGTCAGACTGATACAGTAAACAAGAAGTGAGGTATCGGAATCTATAACTAGTGTCACAGGAATGGTTCAAAACATAGACAGTAAGGAGAGTTAGTTTTCTTGTACTTAAGTTGTCATTGTGTCTTTTGTATTTAATTCCGATGCAATTTCTGAGTTACATCGTCAATAAGGAGGTCGGAGGGATACAGTAAACCTAAAGTGAAGCATCGGAAGCTATTACTAGTGTCACAGGAATGGTTCAAGTCATAGACAGTAAGAAGAGCCAGTCTTCTTGTACTTGAGTCGGAATTGTGCCTTTTGTATTTAATTCCGATGCAATTTCTGGGTTTCATCGTCAATAAGAAGGTGAGAGGGATACAGTAAAGCTGAAGTAAAGCATCGGAATCTATAACTAGTGTCACAGGAATGGTTCAAATCATAGAGAGTAAGATGAGAGAGTCTTCTTGTACTTAAGTCGGCATTGAGCCTTTTGTATTTAATTCCGATGCAATTTCTGTGTTTCATCGTCAATATAAGGTCAGAGGGATGCAGTAAACCTGAAGTGAAGCATCGGAATCTACAACTAGTGTCACAGGAATGGTTCAAATCATAGACAGTAAGAAGAGTCAGTCTTCTTGTACTTAAGTCGGCATTGAGCCATTTGTATTTAATTCCGATGCAATTTCTGTGTTTCATCGTCAATAAGAAGGTCAGAGGGATACAGTAAGCTTGAAGTGAAGCATCGGAATAAATAACTAGTGTCACAGGAATGGTTCAAAACATAGACAGTAAGAAAAGTCAGTTTTCTTGTACTTAAGTGGACATTGTGTCTTTTGTATTTAATTCCGATGAAATTTCTGTGTTTCATCGTCAATAAGAAGGTCAGAGGGATACAGTAAACCTGAAGTGAAGCATCGGAATCTATATCTAGTGTCACAGGAATGGTTCAAAACATAGACAGTAAGAAGACACAGATTTCTTGTACTTAAGACGGCATTGTGCCTTTTGTATTTAATTCCGATGCAATATCTGTGTTTCATCGTCAATAAGAAGGTCAGAGGGATACAATAAACCTGATGTGAAACATCGGAATCTATAACTACTGGCACAGGAATGGTTCAAATCATAGACAGTATGAATAGTCAGTTATCTTGTACTTAAGTAGGCATTGTTCTTTTGTATTTAATTCCAATGCAATTTCTGTGTTTCATCGTCAATAAGAAGGTCAGAGGGATACAGTACACCTGAAATGAAGCATCGGAATCTATAACTAGTGTCACAGGAATGGTTCAAAACATAGACAGTAAGAAGAGCCAGTCTTCTTGTACTTGAGTCGGAATTGTGCCTTTTGTATTTAATTCCGATGCAATTTCTGTGTTTCATCGTCAATATAAGGTCAGAGGGATACAGTAAACCTGAAGTGAAGCATCGGAATCAATAACTAGTGTCACAGGAAAGGTTCAAAACATAGACAGTAAGAAGAGTCAGTTTTCTTGTACTTAAGTCGGCATTGTGCCGTTTGAACTTAATTGCGATGTAATTTCTGTGTTTCGTGGTCAATACGAAAGTCCATGGGATACAGTAAACCTGAAGTGAAGCATCGGAATCTAAAATCGGTCTCACAGGAAAGGTTCAAAACATAAACAGTATGAAGAGCCAGCCTTCTTGTACTTGAGTCAGCATTGTGCCTTTTGTATTTAATTCCGATGCAATTTCTGTGTTTCATCGTCAACAAGGAAGTCAGAGAGATACATTAAAGCTGAAGTGAAGCATCGGAATCTATAACTAGTGTCACAGGAATGGTTCAAACTTAGACACTAAGAAGAGTCAGTTTTCTTGTACTTATGTCGGCATTGTGCTTTTTGTATTTAATTCCGATGCACTTTCTGTGTTTCATCGTCAATAAGAAGGTCAGAGGGATACAGTAAACCTGAAGTGAAGCATCGGAATCTATAACTAGTGTCACAGGAATGGTTCAAACATAGACAGTAAGAAGAGTCAGATTTCTTGTACTTAAGTCGGCATTGTGCCTTTTGTATTGATTTCCGTTGCAATTTCTGTGTTTCATAGTCAATACGAAGGTAAGAGGGATACAGTAAACCTGAGGTGAAGCATCGGAATCTATAACTAGTGTCACAGGAATGGTTCAAAACATAGACAGTAAGAAGAGTCAATTTTCGTGTACTTAAGTCGCCATTGTGCCTTTTGTATTTAATTCCGATGCAATTTCTGAGTTTCATCGTCAATAAGGAGGTCGGAGGGATACAGTAAACCTAAAGTGAAGCATCGGAATCTATAACTAGTGTCACAGGAATGGTTCAAAACATAGACAGTAAGAAGAGTCAGTCTTCTTGTACTTAAGTCGGCATTGTGCCTTTTGCATTAATTTCCGATGCTACTTCTATGTTTCATCTTCAATAAGAAGATCCAAGGGATACAGTAAACCTGAAGTGAAGCATCGGAAACTAGAACTAGTGTCACAGGAGTGGTTCAAAACATAGACAGTAAGAAGAGTCAGCTTTCTTGTACTTAAGTCGGCATTGTGCCTTTTGTATTTAACTCCGATGCAACTTCTGTGTTTCATCGTCTATAAGAAGGTCAGAGGGATACAGTAAACCTGAAGTGAAGCATCGGAATCTATAACTAGTGTCGCAGGAATGGTTCAAAACATAGACAGTAAGAAGAGTCAGTTTTCTTGTACTTATGTCGGCATTGTGCCTTTTGTAATTAATTCCAATGCAATTTCTGTGTTTCACCGCCAATAAGGAGTTCGGAGGGAGGCAGTGAACCTGAAGTCGAGCATCCGAATCCATAACTAGTGTCACAGGTATGGTTCAAAGCATAGACAGTAAGAAGAGCCAGTCTTCTTGTACTTGAGTCGGCATTGTGCCTTTTGTATTTAATTCCGATGCAATAACTGTGTTTCATCGACAATAAGGAGGTCAGAGGGATACAGTAAAGCTGAAGTGAAGCGTCGGAATCTATAACTAGTGTCACAGGAATGGTTCAAAACATAGAGAGTAAGATGAGACAGTCTTCTTGCACTTAAGTCGGCATTGAGCCTTTTGTATTTAATTCCGATGCATTTTCTGTGTTTTCATCGTCAATATAAGGTCAGAGGGATACAGTAAACCTGAAGTGAAGCATCGGAATTTATAAGTAGTGTCACAGTCAGGGTCAAAACATAGACAGTAAGAAGAGTCAGTTTTTTTGTACTTAAGTTGGCATTGTCCCTTTTGTATTTCATTCCGATGCAATTTCTGTGTTTCATCGTCAATAAGATCGTCAGAGGGTACAGTAAACCTGAAGTGAAGCATCGGAATCTATAACTAGTGTCACAGGAATGGTTCAAAACATAGACGGTAAGAAGAGTCAGTTTTCTTGTACTTAAGTAGGCATTGTGCCTTTTGTATTTAATCCCGATGCAATTTCTGTATTTCGTGGTCAATAAGAAGGTCCATGAGATACAGTAAACCTGAAGTGAAGCTTCGGAATCTAAAACCGGTCTCACAGGAAAGGTTCAAAACGTAGACAGTATGAAGAGCCAGCCTTCTTGTACTTGAGTCGGCATTGTCCCTTTTGTATTTAATTCCGATGCAATTTCTGTGTTTCATCGTCTATAAGAAGATCAGAGGGATACAATAAAGCTGAAGTGAAGCATCGGAATCTATAACTAGTGTGACAGGAATGGTTAAAATCTTAGACAGTAAGAAGAGTAAGTTTTCTTGTACTTAAGTCGGCATTGTGTTATTTGTATTTAATTCCGATGCAATTTCTTGTTTCATCGTCAATAAGAAGGTCAGAGGGATACAGAAAACTGAATTGAAGCATCGGAATCTATAACTAGTGTCACAGGTATGGTTTATAACATAGACAGTAAGAAGAACCAGTCTTCTTGTACTTGAGTCGGCATTGTGCCTTTTGTATTTAATTCCGATGCAATTTCTGTGTTTCATCGTCAATAAGGAGGTCAGAGGGATACAGAAAACCTGAAGTGAAGCATCGGAATCTATAACTAGTGTCACAGGAATGGTTGAAAACATAGATAGTAAGAAGAGTCAGTTTTTTTGTACTTAAGTCGGCATTGTGCCTTTTGTATTTAATTCCGATGCAATTTCTGTGTTTCGTCGTCAATAATAAGGTCCAAGGGATACAGTAAACCTGAAGTGAAGAATCGGAATCTATAACTATTGTCACAGGAATGGTTCAAAGCACAGACAGTAAGAAGAGTCAGTCTTCTTGTACTTAAGTCGGCATTGGGACTTTTGTATTTAATTCCGGTGCAATTTCTGTGTTTCATCGTCAATAAGAAGGTCATAGGGATAAAGTAAGCTTGAAGTGAAGCATCGGAATATATAATTAGTGTCACAGGAATGGTTCAAAACATAGACAGTAAGACGAGTTAGTTTTCTTGTACTTAAGTGGACATTGTGACTTTTGTATTTAATTCCGATGAAATTTCGGTGTTTCATCGTCAATACGAAGGTCAGAGGGATACAGTAAACCTGAAGTAAAGCATCGGAATCTATAACTAGTGTCACAGGAATGGTTCAAAACATTGACAGCAAGAAGATTTAGTTTTCGTGTACTTAAGACGGCATTGTGCCTTTTGTATTTAATTCCGAAGCAATATCTGTGTTTCATCGTCAATAAGAAGGTCAGAGGGATACAGTACACCTGAAATGAAGCATCAGAATCTATAAGTAGTGTCACAGGAATGGTTCAAAACTTAGACAGTAAGAAGAGTCAGTTTTCTTGTACTTAAGTAGGCATTGTGCCTTTTGTATATAATTCCGATGCAATTTCTGTGTTTCATCGTCAATAAGAAGGTCAGACTGATACAGTAAACATGAAGTTAAGCATGGGTATCTATAACTAGCGTCACAGGAATGGTTAAATGCATAGAGAGTAAGATGATACAGTCTTCTTGTACTTAAGTCGGCATTGAGCCTTTTGTATTTAATTCCGATGAAATTTTGGTGTTTCATCGTCAATACGAAGGTCAGGGGGATACAGTAAACCTGAAGTGAAGCATCGGAATCTATAACTAGTGTCACAGGAATGGTTCAAAACATTGACAGCAAGAAGATTTAGTTTTCGTGTACTTAAGAGGGCATTGTGGCTTTTGTATTTAATTCCGATGCAATTACTGTGTTTCACCGCCAATAAGAAGTTAAGTGGGTGGCAGTGAACCTGAAGTGAAGCATCGGAATCTATAACTAGTGTCACAGGAATGGTTCAAAACATAGACAGTAAGAAGAGCCAGTATTCTTGTACTTGAGTCGGAATTGTGCCTTTTGTATTTAATTCCGATGCAATTTCTGTGTTTCATCGTCAATAAGAAGGTCAGAGGGCTACAGTAAAGCTGAAGTGAAGCATCGCAATCTATAACTAGCGTCACAGGAATGGTTAAATACATAGAGAGTAAGATGAGACAGTCTTCTTGTACTTAAGTCGGCATTGAGCCTTTTGTATTTAATTCCGATGCAACTTCTGTGTTTCATCGTCAATATAAGGTCAGAGGGATACAGTAAACCTGAAGTGAAGCATCGGAATCAATAACTAGTGTCACAGGAATGGTTCAAAACATAGACAGTAAGAAGAGTCAGTTTTCTTGTATTTAAGTCGGCATTGTGCCGTTTGAATATAATTCCGATGTAATTTCTAAGTTTCGTGGTCAATAAGAAAGTCCATGGGATACAGTAAACCTGAAGTGAAGCATCGGAATCTAAAATCGGTCTCACAGGAAAGGTTCAAAACATAAACAGTATGAAGAGCCAGCCTTCTTGTACTTGAGTCAGCATTGTGCCTTTTGTATTTAATTTCGATGCAATTTCTGTGTTTCATCGTCAACAAGAAGGTCAGAGGGATACAGTAAAGCTGAAGTGAAGCATCGGAATCTATAACTAGTTTCACAGGAATGGTTCAAACTTAGACACTAAGAAGAGTCAGTTTTCTTGTACTTATGTCGGCATTGTGCTTTTTGTATTTAATTCCGATGCACTTTCTGTGTTTCATCGTCAATAAGAAGGTCAGAGGGATACAGTAAACCTGAAGTGAAGCATCGGAATCTGTAACTAGTGTCACAGGAATGGTTCAAACATAGACAGTAAGAAGAGTCAGATTTCTTGTACCTAAGTCGGCATTGTGCCTTTTGTATTGATTTCCGTTGCAATTTCTGTGTTTCATAGTCAATACGAAGGTCAGAGGGATACAGCAAACCTGAGGTGAAGCATCGGAATCTATAACTAGTGTCACAGGAATGGTTCAAAACAAAGACAGTAAGAAGAGTCAATTTTCGTGTACTTAAGTCGCCATTGTGCCTTTTGTATTTAATTCTGATGCAATTTCTGAGTTTCATCGTCAATAAGTAGGTCGGAGGGATACAGTAAACCTAAAGTGAAGCATCGGAATCTATAACTAGTGTCACAGGAATGGTTCAAAACATAGAGTGTAAGAAGAGTCAGTCTTCTTGTACATAAGTCGGCATTGTGCCTTTCGTATTAATTTCCGATGCAATTTCTATGTTTCATCTTCAATAAGAAGATCCAAGGGATACAGTAAACCTGAAGTGAAGCATCGGAAACTATAACTAGTGTCACAGGAGTGGTTCAAAACATAGACAGTAAGAAGAGTCAGTTTTCTTGTACTTAAGTCGGCATTGTGCCTTTTGTATTTAATTCCGATGCAATTTCTGTGTTTCATCGTCTATAAGAAGGTCAGAGGGATACAGTAAACCTGAAGTGAAGCATCGGAATCTATAACTAGTGTCACAGGAATGGTTCAAAACATAGACAGTAAGAAGAGTCAGTTTTCTTGTACTTATGTCGGCATTGTGCCTTTTGTAATTAATTCCAATGCAATATCTGTGTTTCACCGCCAATAAGAAGTTCAGAGGGAGGCAGCGAACCTGAAGTCGAGCATCCGAATCCATAACTAGTGTCACAGGTATGGTTCAAAGCATAGACAGTAAGAAGAGCCAGTCTTCTTGTACTTGAGTCGGCATTGTGCCTTTTGTATTTAATTCCGATGCAATAACTGTGTTTCATCGACAATAAGGAGGTCAGAGGGATACAGTAAAGCTGAAGTGAAGCATCGGAATCTATAACCAGTGTCACAGGAATGGTTCAAAACATAGACAGTAAGAAGAGTCAGTTTTCTTGCACTTAAGTAGGCATTGTGCCTTTTGTATTTAATTCCGATGCAATTTCTGTGTTTCGTGGTCAATAAGAAGGTCCATGGGATACAGTACCCCTGAAGTGAAGCTTCGGAATCTAAAACCGGTCTCACAGGAAAGGTTCAAAACGTAGACAGTATGAAGAGCCAGCCTTCTTGTACTTGAGTCGGCATTGTCCCTTTTGTATTTAATTCCGATGCAATTTCTGTGTTTCATCGTCAATAAGAAGGTCAGAGGGATTCAATAAAGCTGAAGTGAGGGATCGGAATCTATAACTAGTGTGTCAGGAATGGTTCAAATCTTAGACAGTAAGAAGAGGCAGTTTTCTTGTACTTAAGTCGGCATTGTGTTTTTTGTATTTAATTCCGATGCAATTTCTTGTTTCATCGTCAATAAGAAGGTCAGAGTGGTACAGTAAAACTGAATTGAAGCATCGGAAACTATAACTAGTGTCACAGGAATGGTTTATAACATAGACAGTAAGAAGAGCCAGTCTTCTTGTACTTGAGTCGGCATTGTGCCTTTTGTATTTAATTCCGATGCAATTTCTGTTTTTCATCGTCAATAAGGAGGTCAGAGGGATACAGAAAACCTGAAGTGAAGCATCGGAATCTATAACTAGTGTCACAGGAATGGTTCAAAACATAGGTAGTAAGAAGAGTCAGTTTTTTTGTACTTAAGTCGGCATTGTGCCTTTTGTATTTAATTCCGATGAAATTTCGGTGTTTCATCGTCAATACGAAGGTCAGAGGGATACAGTAAACCTGAAGTGAAGCATCGGAATCTATAACTAGTGTCACAGGAATGGTTCAAAACATTGACAGCAAGAAGATTTAGTTTTCGTGTACTTAAGACGGCATTGTGCCTTTTGTATTTAATTCCGATGCAATATCTGTGTTTCATCGTCAATAAGAAGGTCAGAGGGATACAGTACACCTCAAATGAAGCATCAGAATCTATAACTAGTGTCACAGGAATGGTTCAAAACTTAGACAGTAAGAAGAGTCAGTTTTTTTGTACTTAAGTAGGCATTGTGCATTTTGTATATAATTCCGATGCAATTTCTGTGTTTCATCGTCAATAAGAAGGTCAGACTGATACAGTAAACATGAAGTGAAGCTTCGGAATCTATAACTAGTGTCACAGGAATGGTTCAAATCATAGACAGTAAGAAGATCCAGTCTTCTTGTACTTGAGTCGGAATTGTGCCTTTTGTATTTAATTCCGATGCAATTTCTGTGTTTCATCGTCAATAAGAAGGTCAGAGGGCTACAGTGAAGCTGAAGTGAAGCATAGGAATCTATAACTAGCGTCACAGGAATGGTTAAATACATTGAGAGTAAGATGAGACAGTCTTCTTGTACTTAAGTCGGTATTGAGCCTTTTGTATTTAATTCCGATGCAATTTCTGTGTTTCATCGTCAATATAAGGTCAGAGGGATACAGTAAACCTGAAGTGAAGCATCGGAATCAATAACTAGTGTCACAGGAATGGTTCAAAACATAGACAGTAAGAAGAGTCAGTCTTCTTGTACTCAAGTCGGCATTGTGCCTTTTGTATTAATTTCCGATGCAATTTCTATGTTTCATCTTCAATAAGAAGATCCGAGGGATACAGTAAACCTGAAGTGAAGCATCGGAAACTATAACTAGTGTCACAGGAGTGGTTCAAAACATAGACAGTAAGAAGAGTCAGTTTTCTTGTACTTAAGACGGCATTGTGCCTTTTGTATTTAATTCCGATGCAATTTCTGTGTTTCATCGTCTATAAGAAGGTCAGAGGGATACAGTAAATCTGAAGTGAAGCATCGGAATCTATAACTAGTGTCACAGGAATGGTTCAAAACATAGACGGTAAGAAGAGTCAGTTTTCTTGTACTTATGTCGGCATTGTGCCTTTTGTAATTAATTCCAATGCAATTTCTGTGTTTCACCGCCAATAAGAAGTTCAGAGGGAGGCAGTGAACCTGAAGTCGAGCATCCGAATCCATAACTAGTGTCACAGGTATGGTTCAAATCATAGACAGTAACAAGAGCCAGTCTTCTTGTACTTGAGTCGGCATTGTGCTTTTTGTATTTAATTCCGATGCAATTTCTGAGTTTCATCGACAATAAGGAGGTCAGAGGGATATAGTAAAGCTCAAGTGAAGAATCGGATTTTATAACTAGTGTCACAGGAATGGTTCAAAACATAGAGAGAAAGATGAGACAGTCTTCTTGCACTTAAGTCGGCATTGAGCCTTTTGTATTTAATTCCGATGCATTTTCTGTGTTTCATCGTCAATATAAGGTCAGAGGGATACAGTAAACCAGAGGTGAAGCATCGGAATTTATAAGTAGTGTCACAGTAAGGGTCAAAACATAGACAGTAAGAAGAGTCAGTTTTCTTGTACTTAAGTTGGCATTGTCCCTTTTGTATTTCATTCCGATGCAATTTCTGTGTTTCATCGTCAATAAGATCGTCAGAGGGTACAGTAAACCTGAAGTGAAGCATCGGAATCTATAACTAGTGTCACAGGAATGGTTCAAAACATAGACAGTAAGAAGAGTCAGTTTTCTTGTACTTAAGTAGGCATTGTGCCTTTTGTATTTAATTCCGATGCAATTTCTGTGTTTCGTGGTCAATAAGAAGGTCCATGGGATACAGTAAACCTGAAGTGAAGCTTCGGAATCTAAATCCGGTCTCACAGGAAAGGTTCAAAACGTAGACAGTATGAAGAGCCAGCCTTCTTGTACTTGAGTCGGCATTGTCCCTTTTGTATTTAATACCGATGCAATATCTGTGTTTCCTCTATAACTAGTGTCACAGGAATGGTTCAAAACATAGACAGTAAGAAGAGTCAGTTTTCTTGTACTTAAGTTGGCATTGTCCCTTTTGTATTTAATTCCGATGCAATTTCTGTGTTTCATCGTCAATAAGATCGTCAGAGGGTACAGTAAACCTGAAGTGAAGCATCGGAATCCATAACTAGTGTCACAGGAATGGTACAAAACATAGACAGTAAGAAGAGTCAGTTTTCATGTACTTAATTAGGCATGTGCCTTTTGTATTTAATTCCCATGCAATTTCTGTGTTTCGTGGTCAATAAGAAGGTCCATGGGATACAGTAAACCTGAAGTGAAACATCGGAATCTAAAACCGGTCTCACAGGAAAGGTTCAAAACATAGACAGTATGAAGAGCCAGCTTTCTTGTACTTGAGTCGGCATTGTGCCTTTTGTATATAATTCCGATGCAATTTCTGTGTTTCATCGTAAAAAAGAAGGTCAGAGGGATACAGTAAACCTGAAGTGAGGTATCGGAATCTATAACTGCTGTCACAGGAATGGTTCACAACATAGACAGTAAAAAGAGTCAGTCTTCTTGTACTTAAGTCGGCATTGAGCCATTTGTAATTAATTCCGATGCAATTTCTGTGTTTCATCGTCAATAAGAAGGTCAGAGGGATACAGTAAGCTTGAAGAGAAGCATCGGAATAAATAACTAGTGTCACAGGAATGGTTCAAAACATAGACAGTAAGACGAGTCAGTTTTCTTGTACTTAAGTCGTCATTGTGCCTTTTGTATTTAACTCCGATGCAATTTCTTAGTATCATCGTCAATAAGGAGGTCGGAGGGATACAGTAAACCTAAAGTGAAGCATCGGAATCTATAACTAGTGTCACAGGAATGGTTCAAAACATAGACAGTAAGAAGAGCCAGTCTTCTGGAACTTGAGATGGAATTGTGCCTTTTGTATTTAATTCCGATGCAATTTCTATGTTTCATCGTCAATAAGAAGGTCCAATGGATACTATAATGCTGAAGTGAGGCATCGGAATCTATAACTAGTGTCACATGAATGGTTCAAATCATAAACAGTAAGAAGAGTCAGTTTTCTTGTACTTAAGTTGCCATTGTCCCTTTTGTATTTCATTCCCATGCAATTTCTGTGTTTCATCGTCAATAAGATCGTCAGAGGGTACAGTAAACCTGAAGTGAAGCATCGGAATCTATAACTAGTGTCACAGGAATGGTTCAAAACATAGACAGTAAGAAGAGTCAGTTTTCTTGTACTTAAGTAGGCATTGTGCCTTTTGTATTTAATTCCGATGCAATTTCTGTGTTTCGTGGTCAATAAGAAGGTCCATGGGATACAGTAAACCTGAAGTGAAGCATCGGAATCTAAAACCGGTCTCACAGGAAAGGTTCAAAACATAGACAGTATGAAGAGCCAGCCTTCTTGTACTTGGGTCAGCATTGTGCCTTTTGTATTTAATTCCGATGCAATTTCTGTGTTTCATCGTCAATAAGAAGGTCAGAGGGATACAGTAAAGCTGAAGTGAAGCATCGGAATCCATAACTAGTGTCACAGGAATGGTTCAAAATTAAGACACTAAGAAGAGTAAGTTTTCTTGTACTTATGTCGGCATTGTGCTTTTTGTATTTAATTCCGATGCACTTTCTGTGTTTCATCGTCAATAAGAAGGTCAGAGGGATACAGTAAACCTGAAGTGAAGCATCGGAATCTATAACTAAGGTCAGAGGAATGGTTCAAACATAGACAGTAAGAAGAGTCAGATTTCTTGTACTTAAGTCGGCATTGTGCCTTCTGTATTTAATTCCGTTGCAATTTCTGTGTTTCATAGTCAATACGAAGGTCAGAGGGATACAGTAAACCTGAGGTGAGGCATCGGAATCTATAACTAGTGTCACAAGAATGGTTCAAAACATAGACAGTAAGAAGAGTCAATTTTCTTGTACTTAAGTCCGCATTGTGCCTTTTCTATTTAATTCCGATGCAATTTCTGTGTTTCATCGTCAATAAGAAGGTCAGAGGGATACGGTAAACCTGAAGTGAAACATCGGAATCTATAACTAGTGTCACAGGAATTGTTCAAAACATAGACAGTAACAAGAGTCAGTTATCTTGTACTTAAGTCTTAATTGTGCCCTTTGTATTTAATTCCGATGAAATTTCTGTGATTCATCGTCAATAAGAAGGTCAGAGGGATACAGTAAACCTGAAGTCAAGCATCGGAATCTATAACTAGTGTCACAGGAATGGTTCAAAACATAGACAGTAAGAAGAGTCAGTTTTCTTGTACTTAAGTCGGAATTGTGCCTTTTGTATTTAATTCCGATGCAATTTCTGTGTTTCCTCGTCAATAAGAGGGACAGATGGATACAGTAAACCTGAAGTGAAGCATCGGAATCTATAACTAGTGTCACAGGAATGGTTCAAAACATAGCCAGTAAGAAGAGTCAGTTTGCTTGTACTTAAGTCGGCATTGTGCCTTTTGTATTTAACTCCGATGCAATATCTGTGTTTCATCGTCTATAAGAAGGTCAGAGGGATACAGTAAACCTGAAGTGAAGCATCGGAATCTATAACTAGTGTCACAGGAATGGTTCAAAACATAGACAGTAAGAAGAGTCAGTTTTCTTGTACTTAAGTCGGCATTGTGCCTTTTGTATTTAATTCCGATGTAATTACTGTGTTTCACCGCCAATAAGAAGTTCAGAGGGAGGCAGTGAACCTGAAGTCGAGCATCCGAATCCATAACTAGTGTGACAGGAATGGTTCAAATCATAGACAGTAAGAAGAGCCAGACTTCTTGTACTTGAGTCGGCATTGTGCCTTTTGTATTTAATTCCGATGCAATTTCTGTGTTTCATCGACAATAAGGAGGTCAGAGGGATACAGTAAACCTGAAGTGAAGCATCGGAAACTATAACTAGTGTCAAAGGAATGGTTCAAAACATAGACAGTAAGAAGAGCCAGTCTTCCGGAACTTGAGTCGGAATTGTGCCTTTTGTATTTAATTCCGATGCATTTTCTGTGTTTCATCGTCAATAAGAAGGTCAAAGGGCTACAGTAAAGCTGAAGTGAAGCATCGGAATCTATAACTAGCGTAACAGGAATGGTTCAAAACATAGAGAGTAAGATGAGACAGTCTTCTTGTACTTAAGTCGGCATTGAGCCTTTTGTATTTAATTCCGATGCAATTTCTGTGTTTCATCGTCAATACAAGGTCAGAGGGATACAGTAAACCTGAAGTTAAGCATTGGCATCTATAACTAGTGTCACAGGAATGGTTCAAAACATAGACTGTAAGAAGAGTCAGTTTTCTTGCACTTCAGTCGGCATTGTGCCTTTTGAAATTAATTCCGATGCAAATTCTGTGTTTCGTCGTCAATAAGAAGGTCCAAGGGATACATTAATCCTGAAGTGAAGCATCGGAATCTATAAGTAGTGTCACATGAATGGTTCAAAGCATAGACAGTAACAAGAGTCAGTTTTCTTGTACTGAAGTAGGCATTGTGCCTTTTGTATTTAATTCCGATGCAATTTCTGTGTTTCGTGGTCAATAAGAAGGTCCATGGGATACAGTAAACCTGAAGTGAAGCATCGGAATCTAAAACCGGTCTCACAGGAAAGGTTCAAACCATAGACCGTATGAAGAGCCAGCCTTCTTGTACTTGAGTCAGCATTGTGCCTTTTGTGTTTAATTCCGATGCAATTTCTGTGTTTCATTGTCAATAAGAAGGTCAGAGGGATACAGTAATGCTGAAGTGAAGCATCGGACTCCATAACTAGTGTCACAGGAATGGTTCAAAACTTAGACACTAAGAAGAGTCAGTTTTCTTGTACTTATGTCGGCATTGTGCCTTTTGTATTTAATTCCGTTGCAATTTCTGTGTTTCATAGTCAATACGAAGGTCAGAGGAATACAGTAAACCTGAGGTGAAGCATCGGAATCTTTAACTAGTGTCACAGGAATGGTTCAAAACATAGACAGTAAGAAGAGTCAATTTTCGTGTACTTAAGTCGGCATTGTGGCTTTTCTATTTAATTCCGATGCAATTTCTGTGTTTCATCGTCAATAAGAAGGTCAGAGGGATACGGTAAACCTGAAGTGAAACATCGGAATCTATAACTAGTGTCACAGGAATGGTTCAAAGCATAGACAGTAACAAGAGTCAGTCATTTTGTACTTAAGTCTTAATTGTGCCCTTTGTATTTAATTCCGATGAAATTTCTGTGTTTCATCTTCAATAAGAAGGTCAGAGGGATACAGTAAACCTGATGTGAAGCATCGGAATCTATAACTAGTGTCACATGAATGGTTCAAAACATAGACAGTAAGAAGTGTCAGTTTTCTTGTACTTTAGTCGGCATTGCGCCTTTTGTATTTAATTCCGATGCAATTTCTGTGTTTCCTCGTCAATAAGAAGGACAGATGGATACAGTAAACCTGAAGTGAAGCATCGGAATCTATAACTAGTGTCACAGGAATGGTTAAAACATAGACAGTAAGAAGAGTCAGTTTTTCCTTGTACTTAAGTCGGCATTGTGCCTTTTGTATTTAATTCCGATGCAATTTCTGTGATTCATCGTCAATAAGAAGGTCAGATTGATACAGTAAACGTGAACTGAAGCATCGGAATCTATAACTAGTGTCACATGATTGGTTCAACTCATAGACCGTAAGAAGAGTCAGTTATCTTGTACTTAAGTTGGCATTGTGCCTTTTGTATTTAATTCCGATGCTATTTCTGTGTTTCATCGTCACTAAGAAGGTCAGAGGGATACAGTAAACCGGAAGTGAAGCATCAGAATCTATAACTAGTGTCACAGGAATGGTTCAAAACATAGACAGTAAGGAGAGTAAAGATTCTTGTACTTAAGTCGGCATTGTGCTTTTGTATTTAATTCCGATGCAATTTCTGTGTTTCATCGCCAATAAGAAGGTCAGAGGGAGGCAGTGTACCTGAAGTCGAGCATCCGAATCCATAACTAGTGTCACAGGAAAGGTTCAAAACATAGACAGTAAGAAGAGCCAGTCTTCTTGTACTTGAGTCGGTATTGTGCCTTTTGTATTTAATTCCGATGCAATTTCTGTGTTTCATTGATAATAAGGAGGTCAGAGGGATACAGTAAGCCTGAAGTAAAGCATCGGAATCTATAACTAGTGTCAGAGGAATGGTTCAAAACATAGACAGTAAGAAGAGCCAGTCTTCGTGTACTTGAGTCGGAATTGTGCCTTTTGTATTTAATTCCGATGCAATTTCTGTGTTTCATCGTCAAGAAGAAGGTCACAGGGATACAGTAAAGCTGAAGTGAAGCATCGGAATCTATAATTAGTGTCACAGGAATGGTTCAAAACATAGAGATTAAGATGAGACAGTCTTCTTGTACTTAAGTCGGCATTGAGCCTTTTGTATTTCATTCCGATGCAATTTCTGTGTTTCATCGTCAATAAGAAGGTCAGAGGGATACAGTAAACCTGAAGTGAAGCATCGGAATCTATATCTAGCGTCACAGGAATGGTTCAAATCATAGACAGTAAGAAGAGTCAGTTTTCTTGTACTTTAGTCGGCATTGTGCTTCTTCAATTTAATTCCGATGCAAATTCTGTGTTTCATCGTCAATAAGAAGGTCACAGGGATACAGTAAAGCTGAAGTGAAGCATCGGAATCTATAACTAGTGTCACAGGAATGGTTCAAACCATAGACAGTTAGGAGAGTCAGTTTTCTTGTACTTAAGTCGGCATTGTGCCTTTTGTATTTAATTCCTATGCAATTTCTGTGTTTCATCGTCAGTAAGAAGGTCAGAGGGATACAGTAAACCTGAAGTGAAGCATCGGAATCTATAACTAGTGTCACAGGAATGGTTAAAACATAGACAGTAAGAAGAGTCAGTTTTTCCTTGTACTTAAGTCTTAATTGTGCCCTTTGTATTTAATTCCGATGAAATTTCTGTGTTTCATAGTCAATATGAAGGTCAGAGGGATAATATAAACCTGAAGTGAAGCATCGGAATCTATAACTAGTGTCACAGGAATGGTTCAAAACATAGACAGTAAGAAGAGTCAGCTTTCTTGTACTTAAGTCGGCATTGTGAATTTTGGATTTAATTCCGATGCAACTTCTGTGTTTCCTCGTCAATAAGAAGGACAGATGGATACAGTAAACCTGAAGTGAAGCATCGGAATCTATAACTAGTGTCACATGAATGGTTCAACTCATAGACAGTAAGAAGAATCACTTATCTTTTACTAAAGTCGGCTTTGTGCCTTTTGTATTTAATTCCGATGCTATTTCTGTGTTTCATCTTCAATAAGAAGGTCAGAGGGATACAGTAAACCGGAAGAGAAGCATCGGAATCTATAACTAGTGTCACAGGAATGGTTCAAAACATAGTAAGAAGAGTCAGTTTTCAAGTACGTAAGTCGGCATTGTACGTTTTGTACTTAATTCCGTGCAATTTCTGTGTTTCATCGCCAATAAGAAGGTCAGAGGGAGGCAGTGAACCTGAAGTCGAGCATCCGAATCCATAACTAGTGTCACAGGAAAGGTTCAAAGCATAGACAGTAAGAAGAGCCAGTCTTCTTGTACTTGAGTCGGCATTGTGCCTTTTGTATTTAATTCCGATGCAATTTCTCTTGTTTCATCAATAAGGAGGTCGGAGGGATACAGTAAACCTGAAGTAAAGCATCGGAATCTATAACTAGTGTCACAGGAATGGTTCAAAAGATAGACAGTAAGAAGAGCCAGTCTTCTTGTACTTGAGTCGGAATTGTGCCTTTTGTATTTAATTCCGATGCAATTTCTGTGTTTCATCGTCAATAAGAAGGTCACAGGGGTACAGTAAAGCTGAAGTGAAGCATCGGAATGTATAACTAGAGTCACAGGAATGGTTCAAAACATAGAGAGTAAGATGAGACAGTCTTCTTGTACTTAAGTCGGCATTGAGCCTTTTGTATTTCATTCCGATGCAATTTCTGTGTTTCATCGTCAATATAAGGTCAGAGGGATACAGTAAACCTGAAGTGAAGCATCGGAAACTATATCTTGTGTCACAGGAATGGTACAAAACATAGACAGTAAGAAGAGTCAGTTTTCTTGTACTTTAGTCGGCATTGTGCTTTTTGTTTTTAAATCCGATGCAAATTCTGTGTTTCATCGTCAATAAGAAAGTCACAGGGATACAGTAAAGCTGAAGCGAAGCATTGGAATCAATAACTAGTGTCACAGGAATGGTTCAAAACGTAGACAGTAAGGAGAGTCAGTTTTCCTGTACTTAAGTCGGCATTGTGCCTTTTGTATTTAATTCTTATGCAATTTCTGTGTTTCATCGTCAATAAGAAGGTCAGAGGGATACAGTAAACCTGAAGTGTAGAATCGGAATCTATAACTAGCGTCACAGGAATGGTTCAAAACATAGACAGTAAGAAGAGTCAGTTTTCTTGTACTAAAGTCGGCATTGTGCCTTTTGTATTTAATTCTTATGCAATTTCTGTGTTTCATCGTCAATAAGAAGGTCAGAGGGATACAGTAAACCTGAAGTGTAGAATCGGAATCTATAACTAGTGTCACAGGAATGGTTCAAAACATAGACATTAAGAAGATACGGTCTTGTTGTACTTAAGTCGGCATTGTGCCTTTTGTATTTAATTCCGATGCAATCACTGTGTTTCATTGTCAATAAGAAGGAGCGAGAGGTACAGTAAACCTGAAGTGAAGCATCGGAATCTATAACTAGTGTCACAGGAATGGTTGAAAACATAGACAGTAAGAAGAGTCAGTTTTCTTGTACTTAATTAGGCATTGTGCCTTTTGTATTTAATTCCGATGCAATTTCTGTGTTTCGTGGTCAATAAGAAGGTCCATGGGATACAGTAAACCTGAAGTGAGGCATCGGAATCTACAACCGGTCTCACAGGAGAGGTTCAAAACATAGACAGTATGAAGAGCCGGCCTTCTTGTACTTGAGTCAGCATTGTGCCTTTTCTATTTAATTCCGATGCAATTTCTGTGTTTCATCGTCAATAAGAAGGTCAGAGGGATACAGTAAACCTGAAGTGAAGCATCGGAATCTATAACTAAAGTCACAGGAATGGTTCTATACTTAGACACTAAGAAGAGTCAGTTTTCTTGTACTTATGTCGGCATTGTGCTTTTTGTATTTAATTCCGAGGCACTTTCTGTGTTTCATCGTCAATAAGAAGGTCAGAGGGATACAGTAAACCTGAAGTGAAGCATCGGAATCTATAACTAGTGTCACAGGAATGGTTCAAAACATAGACTGTAAGAAGAGTCAGTTTTCTTGTACTTAAGTCGGCATTGTGTCTTTTGAATTTAATTCCGATGCAAATTCTGTGTTTCGTCGTCAATAAGAAGGTCCAAGGGATAGAATAATCCTGAAGTGAAGCATCGGAATCTATAACTAGTGTCACATGAATGGTTCAAATAATTGACAGTAAAAAGAGTCAGTTTTCTTGTACTTAAGTCGGCATTGTGCCTTTTGTATTTAATTCCGATGCAATATCTGTGCTTCATCGTCTATAAGAAGGTCAGAGGGATACAGTAAACCTGAAGTGAAGCATCGGAATCTATAACTAAAGTCACAGGAATGGTTCAAACTTAGTTAGTAAGAAGAGTCAGATTTCTTGTACTTTGCGTCGGCATTGTGCCTTTTGTATTTAATTCCGATGCAATTTCTGTGTTTCCTCGTCAATAAGAAGGACAGATGGATACAGTAAACCTGAAACGAAGCATCGGAATCTATAACTAGTGTCAAAGGAATGGTTTATAACATAGACAGTAAGAAGAGTCAGTTTTCTTGTACTTAAGTCGGCATTGTGCGTTTTGTATTTAATTCCGATGCAATTTCTGTGTTTCATCGACAGTAAGAAGGTCAGAGGGAGCCAGTGAACCTGAAGTCGAGCATCCGAATCCATAACTAATGCCACAGGAAAGGTTCAAAACATAGACAGTAAGAAGAGCCAGTCTTCTTGTACTAGAGTCGGCATTGTGCCTTTTGTATTTAATTCCGACGCAATTTCTGTGTTTCATCGACAATACGGAGGTCAGAGGGATACAGTAAACCTGACGTAAAGCATCGGAATCTATAACTAGTGTCACAGAAATGTATCAAAACATAGACAGTAAGAAGAGCCAGTCTTCTTGTACTTGATTCGGCATTGCGCCTTTTATAATTAATTCCGATGCAATTTCTGTGTTTCATCGTCAATAAGAAGGTCACAGGGATACAGTAAACCTGAAGTGAAGCATCGGAATCTATAACTAGTGTCACAGGAATGGTTCAAAACATAGACAGTAAGAAGAGTCAGTTTTCTTGTACTTCAGTCGGCATTGTGCTTCTTGAATTTAATTCCGATGCAAATTCTGTGTTTCATCGTCAATAAGAAGGTCACAGGAATACAGTAAAGCTGAAGTGAAGCATCGGAATCTATAACTAGTGTCACAGGAATGGTTCAAACCATAGACAGTTAGGAGAGTCAGTTTTCTTGTACTTAAGTCGGCATTGTGCCTTTTGTATTTAATTCCTATGCAATTTCTGTGTTTCATCGTCAGTAAGAAGGTCAGAGGGATACAGCAAACCTGAAGTGAAGCATCGGAATCTATAACTAGTGTCACAGGAATGGTTAAAACATAGACAGTAAGAAGAGTCAGTTTTTCCTTGCACTTAAGTCTTAATTGTGCCCTTTGTATTTAATTCCGATGAAATTTCTGTGTTTCATAGTCAATATGAAGGTCAGAGGGATACAGTAAACCTGAAGTGAAGCATCGGAATCTATAACTAGTGTCACAGGAATGGTTCAAAACATAGACAGTGAGAAGAGTCAGCTTTCTTGTACATAAGTCGGCATTGTGAATTTTGGATTTAATTCCGATGCAACTTCTGTGTTTCCTCGTCAATAAGAAGGACAGATGGATACAGTAAACCTGAAGTGAAGCATTGGAATCTATAACGAGTGTCACAGGAATGGTTAAAACATAGACAGTAAGAAGAGTCAGTTTTTCCTTGTACTTAAGTCGGCATTGTGCCTTTTGTATTTAATTCCGATGCAATTTCTGTGATTCATCGTCAATAAGAAGGTCAGAGGGATACAGTAAACGTGAAGTGAAGCATCCGAATCTATAACTAGTGTCACATGAATGGTTCAACTCATAGACAGTAAGAAGAATCAGTTATCTTTTACTAAAGTCGGCATTGTGCCTTTTGTATTTAATTCCGATGCAATTTCTGTGTTTCATCGTCAGTAAGATGGTCAGAGGGATACAGTAGACCTGAAGTGAAGCATCGGAATCTATAACTAGTGTCACAAGAATGGTTCAAATCATAGACAGTAAGAAGAGTCTGTCTTCCTGTACTTAAGACGGCATTGTGCCTTTTGTAATTAATTCCGATGCAATTTCTGTGTTTCATCGTTAATAAGAAGGTCAGAGGAATACGGTAAACCTGAAGTGAAGCATCGGAATCCATAAGTAGCGTCACAGGAATGGTTCAAAACATAGACAGCAAGAAGAGACAGTTTTCTTCTACTTAAGTCGGCATCGTGCATTTTGTATATAATTCCGACGCAATATCTGTGTTTCATGGTCAATAAGAAAGTCAGAGGGATACAGTAAACCTGTAGTGAAGCATCGGAAACTATAACTAGTGTCACAGGAATGGTTCAAAACATAGACAGTAAGAAGAGTCAGTTTTCAAGTACGTAAGTCGGCATTGTACGTTTTGTATTTAATTCCGATGCAATTTCTGTGTTTCATCGCCAATAAGAAGGTCAGAGGGAGGCAGTGAACCTGAAGTCGAGCATCCGAATCCATAACTAGTGTCACAGGAAAGGTTCAAAGCATAGACAGTAAGAAGAGCCAGTCTTCTTGTACTTGTGTCGGCATTGTGCCTTTTGTATTTAATTCCGATGCAATTTCTCTTGTTTCATCAATAAGGAGGTCAGAGGGATACAGTAAACCTGAAGTAAAGCATCGGAATCTATAACTAGTGTCACAGGAATGTTTCAAAAGATAGACAGTAAGAAGAGCCAGTCTTCTTGTACTTGAGCCGGAATTGTGCCTTTTGTATTTAATTCCGATGCAATTTCTGTGTTTCATCGTCAATAAGAAGGTCACAGGGATACAGTAAAGCTGAAGTGAAGCATCGGAATGTATAACTAGTGTCACAGGAATGGTACAAAACATAGAGAGTAAGATGAGACAGTCTTCTTGTACTTAAGTCGGCATTGAGCCTTTTGTATTTCATTCCGATGCAATTTCTGTGTTTCATCGTCAATATAAGGTCAGAGGGATACAGTAAACCTGAAGTGAAGCATCGGAAACTATATCTTGTGACACAGGAATGGTACAAAACATAGACAGTAAGAAGAGTCAGTTTTCTTGTACTTTAGTCGGCATTGTGCTTTTTGAATTTAAATCCGATGCAAATTCTGTGTTTCATCGTCAATAAGAAGGTCACAGGGATACAGTAAAGCTGAAGTGAAGCATCGGAATCAATAACTAGTGTCACAGGAATGGTTCAAAACGTAGACAGTAAAATGAGTCAGTTTTCTTGTACTTATGTCGTCATTGTGCCTTTTGTATTTAATACCGATGCAATTTCTGTGTTTCATCGTCAATAAGAAGGACAGATGGATACAGTAAACCTGAAACGATGCATCGGAATCTACACTCCTGGAAATTGAAATAAGAACACCGTGAATTCATTGTCCCAGGAAGGGGAAACTTTATTGACACATTCCTGGGGTCAGATACATCACATGATCACACTGACAGAACCACAGGCACATAGACACAGGCAACAGAGCATGCACAATGTTGGCACTAGTACAGTGTATATCCACCTTTCGCAGCAATGCAGGCTGCTATTCTCCAATGGAGACGATCGTAGAGATGCTGGATGTAGTCCTGTGGAACGGCTTGCCATGCCATTTCCACCTGGCGCCTCAGTTGGACCAGCGTTCGTGCTGGACGTGCAGACCGCGTGAGACGACGCTTCATCCAGTCCCAAACATGCTCAATGGGGGACAGATCCGGAGATCTTGCTGGCCAGAGTAGTTGACTTACACCTTCTAGAGCACGTTGGGTGGCACGGGATACATGCGGACGTGCATTGTCCTGTTGGAACAGCAAGTTCCCTTGCCGGTCTAGGAATGGTAGAACGATGGATTCGATGACGGTTTGGATGTACCGTGCACTATTCAGTGTCCCCTCGACGATCACCAGTGGTGTACGGCCAGTGTAGGAGATCGCTCCCCACACCACGATGCCGGGTGTTGGCCCTGTGTGCCTCGGTCGTATGCAGTCCTGATTGTGGCGCTCACCTGCACGGCGCCAAACACGCATACGACCGTCATTGGCACCAAGGCAGAAGCGACTCTCATCGCTGAAGACGACACGTCTCCATTCGTCCCTCCATTCACGCCTGTTGCGACACCACTGGAGGCGGGCTGCACGATGTTGGGGCGTGAGCGGAAGACGGCCTAACGGTGTGCGGGACCGTAGCCCAGCTTCATGGAGACGGTTGCGAATGGTCCTCGCCGATACCCCAGGAGCAACAGTGTCCCTAATTTGCTGGGAAGTGGCGGTGCGGCCCCCTACGGCACTGCGTAGGATCCTACGGTCTTGGCGTGCATCCGTGCGTCACAGCGGTCCGGTCCCAGGTCGACGGGCACGTGCACCTTCCGCCGACCACTGGCGACAACATCGATGTACTGTGGAGACCTCACGCCCCACGTGTTGAGCAATTCGGCGGTACGTCCACCCTGCCTCCCGCATGCCCACTATACGCCCTCGTTCAAAGTCCGTCAACTGCACATACGGTTCACGTCCACGCTGTCGCGGCATGCTACCAGTGTTAAAGACTGCGATGGAGCTCCGTATGCCACGGCAAACTGGCTGACACTGACGGCGGCGGTGCACAAATGCTGTGCAGCTAGCGCCATTCGATGGCCAACACCGCGGTTCCTGGTGTGTCCGCCGTTCCGTGCATGTGATCATTGCTTGTACAGCCCTCTCGCAGTGTCCGGAGCAAGTATGGTGGGTCTGACACACCGGTGTCAATGTGTTCTTTTTTCCATTTCCAGGAGTGTATAACTAGTGTCACAGGAATGGTTTATAACATAGACAGTAAGAAGAGTCAGTTTTCTTGTACTTAAGTCGGCATTGTGCCTTTTGTATTTAATTCCGATGCAATATCTGTGTTTCATCGTCTATAAGAAGGTTAGAGGGATACAGTAAACCTGAAGTGAAGCATCGGGATCTATAACTAGTGTCACAGGAATGGTTGAAAACATAGACAGTAAGAAGAGCCAGTCTTCTGGAACTTGAGTCAGAATCGTGCCTTTTGTATTTAATTCCGATGCAATTTCTGTGTTTCATCGTCAAAAAGAAGGTCAGAGGGCTACAGTAAAGCTGAAGTGAAGCATCGGAATCTATAACTAGCGTAACAGGAATGGTTCAAAACATAGAGAGTAAGATGAAACAGTCTTCTTGTACTTAAGTCGGCATTGAGCCTTTTGTATTTAATACCGATGCAATTTCTGTGTTTCATCGTCAATATAAGGTCAGAGGGATACAGTAAACCTGAAGCATCGGAATCTATAAGTAGCGTCACAGGAATGGTTCAAAACATAGACTGTAAGAAGAGTCAGTTTTCTTGTACTTAAGTCGGCATTGTGTCTTTTGAATTTAATTCCGATGCAAATTCTGTGTTTCGTCGTCAATAAGAAGGTCCAAGGGATACAATAATCTTGAAGTGAAGCATCGGAATCTATAACTAGTGTCACATGAATGGTTCAAAACATTGACAGTAAAATGAGTCAGTTTTCTTGTACTTATGTCGTCATTGTGCCTTTTGTATTTAACTCCGATGCAATTTCTGAGTTTCATCGTCAATAAGGAGGTCGGAGGGATACAGTAAACCTAAAGTGAAGCATCGGAATCTATAACTAGTGTCACAGGAATGGTTGAAAACATAGACAGTAAGAAGAGTCAGTTTTCTTGTACTTAAGTCGGCATTGTGCCTTTTGTATTTAATTCCGATGCAATTACTGTGTTTCACCGCCAATAAGAAGTTCAGACGTAGGCATTGAACCTAAAGTCGACCATCCGAATCCATAACTAGTGTGACAGGAATGGTTCGAATCATAGACAGTAAGAAGAGCCAGACTTCTTGTACTCGAGTCGGCATTGTGCCTTTTGTATTTAATTCCGATGCAATTTCTGTGTTTCATCGACAATAAGGAGGTCAGAGGGATACAGTAAACCTGAAGTGAAGCATCGGAATCTATAACTAGTGTCAAAGGAATGGTCAAAACATAGACAGTAAGAAGAGCCAGTCTTCTGGAACTTGAGTCGGAATTGTGCCTTTTGTATTTAATTCCGATGCAATTTCTGTGTTTCATCGTCAAAAAGAGGGTCAGAGGGCTACAGCAAAGCTGAATTGAAGCATCGGAATCTATAACTAGCGTAACAGGAATGGTTCAAAACATAGAGAGTAAGATGAGACAGTCTTCTTGTACTTAAGTCGGCATTGAGCCATTTGTATTTAATTCCGATGCAATTTCAGAGTTTCATCGTCAATAAGGAGGTCGGAGGGATACAGTAAACCTAAAGTGAAGCATCGGAATCTATAACTAGTGTCACAGGAATGGTTCAAAACATAGACAGTAAGAAGAGTCAGTCTTCTTGTACTTAAGTCGGCTTTGTGCCTTTTGTATTAAATTCCGATGCAATTTCTATGTTTCATCTTCAATAAGAAGGTACGAGGGATACAGTAAACCTGAAGTGAAGCATCCGAAACTATAACTAGTGTCACAGGAGTGATTCAAAGCATTGACAGTAAGAAGAGTCAGTTTTCTTGTACTTAAGTCGGCATTGTGAGTTTTGTATTTAATTCCGATGCAATTTCTGTGTTTCATCGTCAATAAGAAGGTCCAAGGGATACATTAATCTTGAAGTGAAGCATCGGATTCTATAACTAGTGTCACATGAATGGTTCAAAACATAGACAGTAAGAAGAGTCAGTTATCTTGTACTTTAGTTGGCAGTGTCCCTTTTGTATTTAATTCCGATGCAATTTCTGTGTTTCATCGTCAATAAGATCGTCAGAGTGTACAGTAAACCTGAAGTGAAGCATCGGAATCTATAACTAGTGTCACAGGAATGGTTCAAAACATAGACAGTAAGAAGAGTCAGTTTTCTTGTACTTAAGTAGGCATTGTGCCTTTTGTATTTAATTCCGATGCAATTTCGGTGTTTCGTGGTCAATAAGAAGGTCCATATGATACAGTAAACCTGAAGTGAAGCATCGGAATCTAAAACCGGTCTCACTGGAAAGCTTCAAAACATAGACAGTATGAAGAGCCAGCCTTCTTGTACTTGAGTCAGCATTGTGCCTTTTGTATTTAATTCCGATGCAATTTCTGTGTTTCATCGTCAATAAGAAGGTCAGAGGGATACAGTAAACCTGAAGTGAAGCATCGGAATCCATAACTAGTTTCACAGGAATGGTTCAAACCTTAGACACTAAGAAGAGTCAGATGTCTTGTACTTATGTCGGCATTGTGCTTTTTGTATTTAATTCCGATGCACTTTCTGTGTTTGATCGTCAATAAGAAGGTCAGAGGGATACAGTGAACCTGAAGTGAAGCATCGGAATCTATAACTAGTGTCACAGGAATGGTTCAAAACATAGAATGTAAGAAGAGTCAGTTTTCTTGTACTTAAGTCGGCATTGTGCCTTTTGAATTTAATTCCGATGCAATTTCTGTGTTTCATCGACAATAAGGAGGTCAGAGGGAGGCAGTAAACCTGAAGTGAAGCATCGGAATCTATAACTAGTGTCAAAGGAATGTTTCAAAACATAGACAGTAAGAAGAGTCAGTTTTCATGTACTTGGGTCGGAATTGTGCCTTTTGTATTTAATTCCGATGCAATTTCTCAGTTTCATCGTCTATAAGAAGGTCAGAGGGCTACAGTAAAGCTGAAGTGAGGCATCGGAATCTATAACTAGCGTAACAGGAATGGTTCAAAACATAGAGAGCAAGATGAGACAGTCTTCTTGTACTTAAGTCGGCATTGAGCCTTTTGTATTTAATTCCGATGCAATTTCTGTGTTTCATCGTCAATATAAGGTCGGAGGGATACAGTAAACCTGAAGTGAAGCATCGGAATCTACAACTAGTGTCACAGGAATGGTTCAAAACATAGACTGTAAGAAGAGTCAGTTTTCTTGTACTTAAGTTGGCATTGTCCCTTTTGTATTTAATTCCGATGCAATTTCTGTGTTTCATCGCCAATAAGATCGTCAGAGGGTACAGTAAAAATGAAGTGAAGCATCGGAATCTATATCTAGTGTCACAGGAATGGTTCAAAACTTAGACACTAAGAAGAGTCAGTTTTCTCGTACTTATGTCGGCATTGTGCTTTTTGTATTTAATTCCGATGCACTTTCTGTGTTTGATCGTCAATAAGAAGGTCAGAGGGATACAGTGAACCTGAAGTGAAGCATCGGAATCTATATCTAGTGTCACAGGAATGGTTCAAAACTTAGACACTAAGAAGAGTCAGTTTTTCCTTGTACTTAAGTGGGCATTGTGCCTTTTGCATATAATTCCGAAGCTATTTCTGTGATTCATCGTCAATAAGAAGGTCAGAGGGATACAGTAAACGTGAAGTGAAGCATCGGAATCTATAACTAGTGTCACATGAATGGTTCAACTCATAGACAGTAAGTAGAGTAAGTTTTCTTGTACTTAAGTCGGCATTGTGCCTTTTGTATTTAATTCCGATGCAATTTCTGTGTTTCATCGTTAATAAGAAGGTAAGAGTGATACAGTAAACCTGAAGTGAAGCATCGGAATCTATAACTAGCGTCACAGGAATGGTTCAATGCATAGACAGTAAGAAGAGTCACTTTTCAAGTACATAAGTCGGCATTGTTCGTTTTGTACTTAATTCCGATGCAATTTCTGTATTTCATCGCCAATAAGGTCAGAGGGAGGCAGTGAACCTGAAGCCGAGCATCCGAATCCATAACTAGTGTCACAGGAAGGGTTCAAAACATAGACAGTAAGAAGAGCCAGTCTTCTTGTACTTGACTCGGCATTGTGCCTTTTGTATTTAATTCCGATGCAATTTCTGTGTTTCATCGACAATAAGGAGGTCAGAGGGATACAGTAAACCTGAAGTAAAGCATCGGAATCTATAACTAGTGTCACAGGAATGGTTCAAAACATAGACAGTAAGAAGAGCCAGTCTTCTTGTACTTGAGTCGGAATTGTGCCTTTTGTATTTAATTCCGATGCAATTTCTTTGTTTCATCGTCAATAAGAACGTCACAGGGATACAGTAAAGCTGAAGTGAAGCATCGGAATCTATAACTAGTGTCACAGGAATGGTTCAAAACATAGAGAGTAAGATGAGAGAGTCTTCTTGTACTTAAGTCGGCATTGAGCCTTTTGTATTTCATTCCGATGCAATTTCTGTGTTTCATCGTCAATATAAGGACAGAGGGATACAGTAAACCTGAAGTGAAGCATCGGAATCTATAACTTGTGTCACAGGAATGGTACAAAACATAGACAGTAAGGAGAGTCAGTTTTCTTGTACTTAAGTCGGCATTGTGCCTTTTGTATTTAATTACTACGCAATTTCTGTGTTTCATCGTCAATAAGAAGGTCAGAGGGATACAGTAAACCTGAAGTGAAGCATCGGAATCTATAGCTAGCGTCACAGGAATGGTTAAAAGCATAGACAGTAAGAAAAGTCAGTTTTCTTGTACTTAAGTCGGCATCGTGATTTTTGCATATAATTCTGACGCAATATCTGCGTTTCATCGTCGATAGGAAGGTCATAGGGAAACAGTAAACCTGTAGTGAAGCATCGGAATCTATAACTAGTGTCACAGGAATGGTTAAAAACATAGACAGTAAGAAGAGTCAGTTTTCATGTACTTAAGTCGGCATTGTGCGTTTTGTATTTAATTCCGATGCAATTTCTGTGTTTCATCGCCAATAAGAAGGTCAGAGCGAGGCAGTGAACCCGAAGTCGAGCATCCGAATCCATAACTAGTGCCACAGGAAAGGTTCAGAACATAGACAGTAAGAAGAGAAAGTCTTCTTGTACTTGAGTCAGGATTGTGCCTTTTGTATTTCATTCCGATGCAATTTCTGTGTTTCATCGACAATAAGGAGGTCAGAGGGATACAGTAAACCTGACGTAAAGCATCGGAATCTATAACTATTGTCACAGAAATGGTTCAAAACATAGACAGTAAGAAGAGCCAGTCTTCTTGTACTTGAGTCGGAATTGTGCCTCTTATATTTAATTCCGATGCAATTTCTGTATTTCATCGTCAATAAGAAGGTCACAGGGATACAGTAACGCTGAAGTGAAGCATCGAAATCTATAACTAGTGTCACAGGAATGGTTCAAAACATAGAGAGTAAGATGAGACAGTCTTCTTGTACTTAAGTCGGCATTGAGCCATTTGTATTTAATTCCGATGCAATTTCTGTGTTTCATCGTCAATATAAGGTCAGAGGGATACAGTAAACCTGAAGTGAAGCATCGGAATATATATCTAGTGTCACAGGACTGGTTCAAAACATAGATAGTAAGATGAGGCAGTCTTCTTGTACTTTAGTCGGCATTGTGCCTTTTGTATTTAATTCCGATGCAATTTCTGTGTTTCATCGTCAATAAGATGCTCAGAGGCATACAGTAAACCGGAAGTGAAGCATCGGAATCTATAACTAGTGTCACAGGAATGGTTCAAAACATAGAGAGTAAGATGAGAGAGTCGTCTTGTACCTAAGTCGGCATTGAGCCTTTTGTATTTCATTCCGATGCAATATCTGTGTTTCATCGTCAATATAAGGTCAGAGGGATACAGTAAACCTGAAGTGAGGCATCGAAATCTATAACTTGTGTCACAGGAATGGTACAAAACATAGACAGTAAGGAGAGTCAGTTTTCTTGTACTTAAGTCGACATTGTGCGTTTTGTATTTAATTACTACGCAATTTCTGTGTTTCATCGTCAATACGAAGGTCAGAGGGATACAGTAAACCTGAAGTGAAGCATCGGAATCTGTAACTAGCGTCACAGGAATAGTTCAAAACATAGACAGTAAGAAAAGACAGTTTTCTTGTACTTAAGTCGGCATCGTGCCTTTTGTATATAATTCCGACGCAATATCTGCGTTTCATCGTCAATAGGAATGTCAGAGGGAAACAGTAAACCTGTAGTGAAGCATCGGAATCTATAACTAGTGTCATAGGAATGGTTAAAAACATAGACAGTAAGAAGAGTCAGTTTTCATGTACTTAAGTTGGCATTGTGCGTTTTGTATTTAATTCCGATGCAATTTCTGTGTTTCATCGCCAATAAGAAGGTCAGAGGGAGGCAGTGAACCTGAAGTCGAGCATCCGAATCCATAACTAGTGCCACAGGAAAGGTTCAGAACATAGACAGTAAGAAGAGAAAGTCTTCTTGTACTTGTGTCAGGATTGTGCCTTTTGTATTTAATTCCGATGCAATTTCTATGTTTCATCGTCAATATAAGGTCAGAGGGATACAGTAAACCTGAAGTGAAGCATCGGAATATATATCTAGTGTCACAGGACTGGTTCAAATCATAGATAGTAAGATGAGACAGTCTTCTTGTACTTTAGTCGGCATTGTGCCTTTTGTATCTAATTCCGATGCAATTTCTGTGTTTCATCGTCAATAAGAAGGTCAGAGGGATACAGTAAACCGGAAGTGAAGCATCGGAATCTATAACTAGTGTCCCAGGAATGGTTCAAAACATAGGCAGTAAGGAGAGTAAGTTTTCTTGTACTTAAGTCGGCATTGTGAGTTTTGTATTTAATTCCGATGCAATTTCTGTGTTTCATCGTGAATAAGAAGGTCAGAGGGATACAGTAAACCTGAAGTGAAGAATCGGAATCTATAACTAGCGTCACAGGAATGGTTCAAAACATAGACAGTAAGAAGAGTCAGTTTTCTTGTACTTAAGTCGGCATCGTGCATTTTGTATATAACTCCGACGCAATATCTGTGTTTCATCGTCAATAAGAAGGTCAGAGGGATACAGTAAACCTGTAGTGAAGCATCGGAATCTATAACTAGTGTCACATAAATGGTTCAAAACATAGACAGTAAGAAGAGCCAGTCTTCTTGTACTTGAGTCGGAATTGTGCCTTTTATATTTAATTCCGATGCAATTTCTGTGTTTCATCGTCAATAAGAAGGTCACAGGGATACAGTAACGCTGAAGTGAAGCATCGGAATCTATACCTAGTGTCACAGGTATGGTTCAAAACATAGAGAGTAAGATGAGACAGTCTTCTTGTACTTAAGTCGGCATTGAGCCATTTGTACTTAATTCCGATGCAAATACTGTGTTTCATCGTCAATATAAGGTCAGAGGGATACAGTAAACCTGAAGTGAAGCATCGGAATATATATCTAGTGTCAAAGGACTGGTTCAAAACATAGACAGTAAGAAGAGTCAGTTTTCTTGTACTTAAGTCGGCATTGTGCCTTTTGAATTTAATTCCGATGCAATTTCTGTGTTACATCGGCAATAAGGAGGTCAGAGGGAGGCAGTAAACCTGAAGTGAAGCATCGGAATCTATAACTAGTGTCAAAGGAATGTTTCAAAACATAGACAGTAAGAAGAGTCAGTTTTCATGTACTTGAGTCGGAATTGTGCCTTTTGTATTTAATTCCGATGCAATTTCTCTGTTTCATCGTCTATAAGAAGGTCAGAGGGCTACAGTAAAGCTGAAGTGAAGCATCGGAATCTATAACTAGCGTAACAGGAATGGTTCAAAACATAGAGAGTAAGATGAGACAGTCTTCTTGTACTTAAGTCGGCATTGAGCCATTTGTATTTAATTCCGATGCAATTTCTGTGTTTCATCGTCTATATAAGGTCAGAGGGATACAGTAAACCTGAAGTGAAGCATCGGAATATATATCTAGTGTCACAGGACTGGTTCAAAACATAGATAGTAAGATGAGACAGTCTTCTTGTACTTTAGTCGGCATTGTGCCTTTTGAATTTAATTCCGATGCAATTTCTGTGTTTCATCGACAATAAGGAGGTCAGAGGGAGGCAGTAAACCTGAAGTGAAGCATCGGAATCTATAACTAGTGTCAAAGGAATGTTTCAAAACATAGACAGTAAGAAGAGTCAGTTTTCTTGTACTTGAGTCGGAATTGTGCCTTTTGTATTTAATTCCGATGCAATTTCTCTGTTTCATCGTCAATAAGAAGGTCAGAGGGCTACAGTAAACCTGAAGTGAAGCATCGGAATCTATAACTAGCGTAACAGGAATGGTTCAAAACATAGACAGTAAGAAGAGCCAGTCTTCTTGTACTTGAGTCGGAATTGTGCCTTTTGTATTTAATTCCGATGCAATTTCTTTGTTTCATCGTCAATAAGAAGGTCACAGGGATACAGTAAAGCTGAAGTGAAGCATCGGAATCTATAACTAGTGTCACAGGAATGGTTCAAAACATAGACAGTAAGAAGAGCCAGTCTTCTTGTACTTGAGTCGGAATTGTGCCTTTTGTATTTAATTCCGATGCAATTTCTTTGTTTCATCGTCAATAAGAAGGTCACAGGGATACAGTAAAGCTGAAGTGAAGCATCGGAATCTATAACTAGTGTCACAGGAATGGTTCAAAACATAGAGAGTAAGATGAGAGAGTCTTCTTGTACTTAAGTCGGCATTGAGCCTTTTGTATTTCATTCCGATGCAATTTCTGTGTTTCATCGTCAATATAAGGACAGAGGGATACAGTAAACCTGAAGTGAAGCATTGGAATCTATAACTTGTGTCACAGGAATGGTACAAAACATAGACAGTAAGGAGAGTCAGTTTTCTTGTACTTAAGTCGGCATTGTGCCTTTTGTATTTAATTACTACGCAATTTCTGTGTTTCATCGTCAATAAGAAGGTCAGAGGGATACAGTAAACCTAAAGTGAAGCATCGGAATCTATAACTAGCGTCACAGGAATGGTTAAAAGCATAGACAGTAAGAAAAGTCAGTTTTCTTGTACTTAAGTCGGCATCGTGCTTTTTGCATATAATTCCGACGCAATATCTGCGTTTCATCGTCAATAGGAAGGTCAGAAGGAAACAGTAAACCTGTAGTGAAGCATCGGAATCCATAACTAGTGTCACAGGAATGGTTAAAAACATAGAGAGTAAGATGAGACAGTCTTCTTGTACTTAAGTCGGCATTGAGCCATTTGTATTTAATTCCGATGCAATTTCTGTGTTTCATCGTCTATATAAGGTCAGAGGGATACAGTAAACCTGAAGTGAAGCATCGGAATATATATCTAGTGTCACAGGACTGGTTCAAAACATAGATAGTAAGATGAGACAGTCTTCTTGTACTTTAGTCGGCATTGTGCCTTTTGTATTTAATTCCGATGCAATTTCTGTGTTTCATCGTCAATAAGAAGCTCAGAGGCATACAGTAAACCGGAAGTGAAGCATCGGAATCTATAACTAGTGTCACAGGAATGGTTCAAAACATAGAGAGTAAGATGAGAGAGTCGTCTTGTACTTAAGTCGGCATTGAGCCTTTTGTATTTCATTCCGATGCAATATCTGTGTTTCATCGTCAATATAAGGTCAGAGGGATACAGTAAACCTGAAGTGAGGCATCGGAATCTATAACTTGTGTCACAGGAATGGTACAAAACATAGACCGTAAGGAGAGTCAGTTTTCTTGTACTTAAGTCGGCATTGTGCCTTTTGTATTTAATTACTACGCAATTTCTGTGTTTCATCGTCAATAAGAAGGTCAGAGGGATACAGTAAACCTGAAGTGAAGCATCGGAATCTATAACTAGCGTCACAGGAATAGTTCAAAACATAGACAGTAAGAAAAGACAGTTTTCTTGTACTTAAGTCGGCATCGTGCCTTTTGTATATAATTCCGACGCAATATCTGCGTTTCATCGTCAATAGGAATGTCAGAGGGAAACAGTAAACCTGTAGTGAAGCATCGGACTCTATAACTAGTGTCACAGGAATGGTTAAAAACATAGACAGTAAGAAGAGTCAGTTTTCATGTACTTAAGTTGGCATTGTGCGTTTTGTATTTAATTCCGATGCAATTTCTGTGTTTCATCGCCAATAAGAAGGTCAGAGGGAGGCAGTGAACCTGAAGTCGAGCATCCGAATCCATAACTAGTGCCACAGGAAAGGTTCAGAACATAGACAGTAAGAAGAGAAAGTCTTCTTGTACTTGAGTCAGGATTGTGCCTTTTGTATTTAAATCCGATGCAATTTCTGTGTTTCATCGACAATAAGGAGGTCAGAGGGATACAGTAAACCTGACGTAAAGCATCGGAATCTATAACTAGTGTCACAGAAATGGTTCAAAACATAGACAGTAAGAAGAGCCAGTCTTCTTGTACTTGAGTCGGAATTGTGCCTTTTATATTTAATTCCGATGCAATTTCTGTATTTCATCATCAATAAGAAGGTCACAGGGATACAGTAACGCTGAAGTGAAGCATCGGAAACTATAACTAGTGTCACAGAAATGGTTCAAAACATAGAGAGTAAGATGAGACAGTCTTCTTGTACTTAAGTCGGCATTGAGCCATTTGTATTTAATTCCGATGCAATTTCTATGTTTCATCGTCAATATAAGGTCAGAGGGATACAGTAAACCTGAAGTGAAGCATCGGAATCTATAACTAGTGTCACAGGAATGGTTCAAAACATAGACAGCAAGGAGAGTCAGTTTTCAAGTACATAAGTCGGCATTGTGCGTTTTGTATTTAATTCCGATGCAATTTCTGCGTCTCATCACCAATAAGAACGTCAGAGGGAGGCAGTGAACCTGAAGTCGAGCATCCGAATCCATAACTAGTGTCACAGGAAAGGTTCGAAACATAGACAGTAAGAAGAGCCAGTCTTCCTGTACTTGAGTCGGCATTGTGCCTTTTGTATTTAATTGCTATGCAATTTCTGTGTTTCATCGTCAATAAGAAGGTCAGAGGGATACAGTAAACCTGTAGTGAAGCATCGGAATCTATAACTAGTGTCACAGGAATGGTTCGAAACATAGACAGTAAGAAGAGTCAGTTTTCATGTACTTAAGTCGGCATTGTGCGTTTTGTATTTAATTCCGATGCAATTTCTGTGTTTCATCGCCCATAAGAAGGTCAGAGGGAGGCAGTGAACCTGACGTCGAGCATCCGAATCCCTAACTAGTGCCACAGGAAAGGTTCAAAACATAGACAGTATGAAGAGCCAGTCTTCTTGTACTTGAGTCGGCATTGTGCCTTTTGTATTTAATTCCGATGCAATTTCTGTGTTTTATCGACAATAAGGAGGTCAGAGGGATACAGTAAACCTGACGTAAAGCATCGGAATCTATAACTAGTGTCACATAAATGGTTCAAAACATAGACAGTAAGAAGAGCCAGTCTTCTTGTACTTGAGTCGGAATTGTGCCTTTTATATTTAATTCCGATGCAATTTCTGTGTTTCATCGTCAATAAGAAGGTCACAGGGATACAGTAACGCTGAAGTGAAGCATCGGAATCTATACCTAGTGTCACAGGAATGGTTCAAAACATAGAGAGTAAGATGAGACAGTCTTCTTGTACTTAAGTCGGCATTGAGCCATTTGTATATAATTCCGATGCAAATTCTGTGTTTCATCGTCAATATAAGGTCAGAGGGATACAGTAAACCTGAAGTGAAGCATCGGAATATATATCTAGTGTCAAAGGACTGGTTCAAAACATAGACAGTAAGAAGAGTCAGTTTTCTTGTACTTAAGTCGGCATTGTGCCTTTTGTATTTAATTCCGATGCAATTTCTGTGTTTCATCGTTAATAAGAAGGTAAGAGTGATACAGTAAGCCTGAAGTGAAGCATCGGAATCTATAACTACCGTCACAGGAA
Source organism: Schistocerca americana (assembly GCF_021461395.2). Taxonomy (NCBI): domain Eukaryota; kingdom Metazoa; phylum Arthropoda; class Insecta; order Orthoptera; family Acrididae; genus Schistocerca; species Schistocerca americana. The sequence goes on from NC_060123.1 coordinate 766,413,781, forward strand.
TGGTTCAAAGCATAGACAGTAAGAAGAGTCAGTTTTCTTGTACTTAAGTCGGCATCGTGCATTTTGTATATAATTCCGATGCAATTTCTGTATTTCATCGCCAATAAGGTCAGAGGGAGGCAGTGAACCTGAAGCCGAGCATCCGAATCCATAACTAGTGTCACAGGAAAGGTTCAAAACATAGACAGTAAGAAGAGCCAGTCTTCTTGTACTTGAGTCGGCATTGTGCCTTTTGTATTTAATTCCGATGCAATTTCTGTGTTTCATCGACAATAAGGAGGTCAGAGGGATACAGTAAACCTGAAGTAAAGCATCGGAATCTATAACTAGTGTCACAGGAATGGTTCAAAACATAGACAGTAAGAAGAGCCAGTCTTCTTGTACTTGAGTCGGAATTGTGCCTTTTGTATTTAATTCCGATGCAATTTCTTTGTTTCATCGTCAATAAAAAGGTCACAGGGATACAGTAAAGCTGAAGTGAAGCATTGGAATCTATAACTAGTGTCACAGAAATGGTTCAAAACATAGAGAGTAAGATGAGAGAGTCTTCTTGTACTTAAGTCGGCATTGAGCCTTTTGTATTTCATTCCGATGCAATTTCTGTGTTTCATCGTCAATATAAGGACAGAGGGATACAGTAAACCTGAAGTGAAGCATTGGAATCTATAACTTGTGTCACAGGAATGGTACAAAACATAGACAGTAAGGAGAGTCAGTTTTCTTGTACTTAAGTCGGCATTGTGCCTTTTGTATTTAATTACTACGCAATTTCTGTGTTTCATCGTCAATAAGAAGGTCAGAGGGATACAGTAAACCTGAAGTGAAGCATCGGAATCTATAACTAGCGTCACAGGAATGGTTAAAAGCATAGACAGTAAGAAAAGTCAGTTTTCTTGTACTTAAGTCGGCATCGTGCTTTTTGCATATAATTCCGACGCAATATCTGCGTTTCATCGTCAATAGGAAGGTCAGAGGGAAACAGTAAACCTGTAGTGAAGCATCGGAATCTATAACTAGTGTCACAGGAATGGTTAAAAACATAGACAGTAAGAAGAGTCAGTTTTCATGTACTTAAGTCGGCATTGTGCGTTTTGTATTTAATTCCGATGCAATTTCTGTGTTTCATCGCCAATAAGAAGGTCAGAGGGAGGCAGTGAACCCGAAGTCGAGCATCCGAATCCATAACTAGTGCCACAGGAAAGGTTCAGAACATAGACAGTAAGAAGAGAAAGTCTTCTTGTACTTGAGTCAGGATTGTGCCTTTTGTATTTAATTCCGATGCAATTTCTGTGTTTCATCGACAATAAGGAGGTCGGAGGGATACAGTAAACCTGACGTAAAGCATCGGAATCTATAACTATTGTCACAGAAATGGTTCAAAACATAGACAGTAAGAAGAGCCAGTCTTCTTGTACTTGAGTCGGAATTGTGCCTCTTACATTTAATTCCGATGCAATTTCTGTATTTCATCGTCAATAAGAAGGTCACAGGGATACAGTAACGCTGAAGTGAAGCATCGGAATCTATAACTAGTGTCACAGGAATGGTTCAAAACATAGAGAGTAAGATGAGACAGTCTTCTTGTACTTAAGTCGGCATTGAGCCATTTGTATTTAATTCCGATGCAATTTCTGTGTTTCATCGTCTATATAAGGTCAGAGGGATACAGTAAACCTGAAGTGAAGCATCGGAATATATATCTAGTGTCACAGGACTGGTTCAAAACATAGATAGTAAGATGAGACAGTCTTCTTGTACTTTAGTCGGCATTGTGCCTTTTGTATTTAATTCCGATGCAATTTCTGTGTTTCATCGTCAATAAGAAGCTCAGAGGCATACAGTAAACCGGAAGTGAAGCATCGGAATCTATAACTAGTGTCACAGGAATGGTTCAAAACATAGAGAGTAAGATGAGAGAGTCTTCTTGTACTTAAGTCGGCATTGAGCCTTTTGTATTTCATTCCGATGCAATTTCTGTGATTCATCGTCAATATAAGGACAGAGGGATACAGTAAACCTGAAGTGAAGCATTGGAATCTATAACTTGTGTCACAGGAATGGTACAAAACATAGACAGTAAGGAGAGTCAGTTTTCTTGTACTTAAGTCGGCATTGTGCCTTTTGTATTTAATTACTACGCAATTTCTGTGTTTCATCGTCAATAAGAAGGTCAGAGGGATACAGTAAACCTGAAGTGAAGCATCGGAATCTATAACTAGCGTCACAGGAATGGTTAAAAGCATAGACAGTAAGAAAAGTCAGTTTTCTTGTACTTAAGTCGGCATCGTGCTTTTTGCATATAATTCCGACGCAATATCTGCGTTTCATCGTCAATAGGAAGGTCAGAGGGAAACAGTAAACCTGTAGTGAAGCATCGGAATCTATAACTAGTGTCACAGGAATGGTTAAAAACATAGACAGTAAGAAGAGTCAGTTTTCATGTACTTAAGTCGGCATTGTGCGTTTTGTATTTAATTCCGATGCAATTTCTGTGTTTCATCGCCAATAAGAAGGTCAGAGGGAGGCAGTGAACCCGAAGTCGAGCATCCGAATCCATAACTAGTGCCACAGGAAAGGTTCAGAACATAGACAGTAAGAAGAGAAAGTCTTCTTGTACTTGAGTCAGGATTGTGCCTTTTGTATTTAATTCCGATGCAATTTCTGTGTTTCATCGACAATAAGGAGGTCGGAGGGATACAGTAAACCTGACGTAAAGCATCGGAATCTATAACTATTGTCACAGAAATGGTTCAAAACATAGACAGTAAGAAGAGCCAGTCTTCTTGTACTTGAGTCGGAATTGTGCCTCTTATATTTAATTCCGATGCAATTTCTGTATTTCATCGTCAATAAGAAGGTCACAGGGATACAGTAACGCTGAAGTGAAGCATCGGAATCTATAACTAGTGTCACAGGAATGGTTCAAAACATAGAGAGTAAGATGAGACAGTCTTCTTGTACTTAAGTCGGCATTGAGCCATTTGTATTTAATTCCGATGCAATTTCTGTGTTTCATCGTCTATATAAGGTCAGAGGGATACAGTAAACCTGAAGTGAAGCATCGGAATATATATCTAGTGTCACAGGACTGGTTCAAAACATAGATAGTAAGATGAGACAGTCTTCTTGTACTTTAGTCGGCATTGTGCCTTTTGTATTTAATTCCGATGCAATTTCTGTGTTTCATCGTCAATAAGAAGCTCAGAGGCATACAGTAAACCGGAAGTGAAGCATCGGAATCTATAACTAGTGTCACAGGAATGGTTCAAAACATAGAGAGTAAGATGAGAGAGTCGTCTTGTACTTAAGTCGGCATTGAGCCTTTTGTATTTCATTCCGATGCAATATCTGCGTTTCATCGTCAATAGGAATGTCAGAGGGAAACAGTAAACCTGTAGTGAAGCATCGGACTCTATAACTAGTGTCACAGGAATGGTTAAAAACATAGACAGTAAGAAGAGTCAGTTTTCATGTACTTAAGTTGGCATTGTGCGTTTTGTATTTAATTCCGATGCAATTTCTGTGTTTCATCGCCAATAAGAAAGTCAGAGGGAGGCAGTGAACCTGAAGTCGAGCATCCGAATCCATTACTAGTGCCACAGGAAAGGTTCAGAACATAGACAGTAAGAAGAGAAAGTCTTCTTGTACTTGAGTCAGGATTGTGCCTTTTGTATTTAATTCCGATGCAATTTCTGTGTTTCATCGACAATAAGGAGGTCAGAGGCATACAGTAAACCTGACGTAAAGCATCGGAATCTATAACTAGTGTCACAGAAATGGTTCAAAACATAGACAGTAAGAAGAGCCAGTCTTCTTGTACTTGAGTCGGAATTGTGCCTTTTATATTTAATTCCGATGCAATTTCTGTATTTCATCGTCAATAAGAAGGTCACTGGGATACAGTAACGCTGAAGTGAAGCATCGGAATCTATAACTAGTGTCACAGGACTGGTTCAAATCATAGATAGTAAGATGAGACAGTCTTCTTGTACTTTAGTCGGCATTGTGCCTTTTGTATTTAATTCCGATGCAATTTCTGTGTTTCATCGTCAATAAGAAGGTCAGAGGGATACAGTAAACCGGAAGTGAAGCATCGGAATCTATAACTAGTGTCCCAGGAATGGTTCAAAACATAGGCAGTAAGGAGAGTAAGTTTTCTTGTACTTAAGTCGGCATTGTGAGTTTTGTATTTAATTCCGATGCAATTTCTGTGTTTCATCGTTAATAAGAAGGTCAGAGGGATACAGTAAACCTGAAGTGAAGCATCGGAATCTATAACTAGCGTCACAGGAATGGTTCAAAACATAGACAGTAAGAAGAGTCAGTTTTCTTGTCCTTATGTCGGCATTGTGCTTTTTGAATTTAATTCCGATGCAAATTCTGTGTTTCGTCGTCAATAAGAAGGTCCAAGGGATACAGTAAACCTTAAGTGAAGAATCGGAATCCGTAACTAGTGTCACAGGAATGGTTCAAAACATAGAGAGTAAGAAGAGTCAGTTTTCTTGTCCTTATGCCGGCATTGTACCTTTTGTATTTAATTCCGTCGCAATTTCTGTGTTTCATCGTCAATAAGAAGGTCAGAGGGATACAGTAAAGCTGAAGTGAAGCATCGGAATCTATAACTAGTGTCACAGGAATGGTTCAAAACATAGACAGTAAGAAGAGTCAATTTTCGTGTACTTAAGTCGGCATTGTGCCTTCTCTATTTAATTCCGATGCAATTTCTTTGTTTCATCGTCAATAAGATGGTCAGAGGGATACGGTAAACCTGAAGTGAAACATCGGAATCTATGACTAGTGTCACAGGAATGGTTCAAAACATAGACAGTAACAAGCGTCAGTTATCTTGTACTTAAGTCTTAATTGTGCCCTTTGTATTTAATTCCGATGAAATTTCTGTGTTTCATCGTCAATGAGAAGGTCAGAGGAATACAGTAAACCTGAAGTGCAGCATCGGAATCTATAACTAGTGTCACAGGAATGGTTCAAAACATAGACAGTAAGAAGAGTCGGTTTTCTTGTACTTAAGTCGGCATCGTGCATTTTGTATATAATTCCGACGCAATATCTGAGTTTCATCGTCAATAAGAAGGTCAGAGGGATACAGTAAACCTGTAGTGAAGCATCGGAATCTATAACTAGTGTCACAGGAATGGTTCAAAACATAGACAGTAAGAAGAGTCAGTTTTCAAGTACATAATTCGGCATTGTGCGTTTTGTATTTAATTCCGATGCAATTTCTGTGTCTCATCACCAATACGAACGTCAGAGGGAGGCAGTGAACCTGAAGTCGAGCATCCGAATCCATAACTAGTGTCACAGGAAAGGTTCAAAACGTAGACAGTAAGAAGAGCCAGTCTTCTTGTACTTGAGTCGGCATTGTGCCTTTTGTATTTAATTACTATGCAATTTCTGTATTTCATCGTCAATAAAGAGGTCAGAGGGATACAGTAAACCTGTAGTGAAGCATCGGAATCTATAACTAGTGTCACAGGAATGGGTCAAAACATAGACAGTAAGATGAGTCAGTTTTCATGTACTTAAGTCGGCATTGTGCGTTTTGTATTTAATTCCGATGCAATTTCTGTGTTTCATCGCCCATAAGAAGGTCAGAGGGAGGCAGTGAACCTGACGTCGAGCATCCGAATCCATAACTAGTGCCACAGGAAAGGTTCAAAACATAGACAGTAAGAAGAGCCAGTCTTCTTGTACTTGAGTCGGCATTGTGCCTTTTGTATTTAATTCCGATGCAATATCTGTGTTTTATCGACAATAAGGAGATCAGAGGGATACAGTAAACCTGGCGTAAAGCATCGGAATCTATAACTAGTGTCACATAAATGGATCAAAACATAGACAGTAAGAATAGCCAGTCTTCTTGTACTTGAGTGGGAATTGTGCCATTTATATTTAATTCCGATTTAATTTCTGTGTTTCATCGTCAATAAGAAGGTCACAGGGATACAGTAACGCTGAAGTGAAGCATCGGAATCTATACCTAGTGTCACAGGAATGGTTCAAACATAGAGAGTAAGATGAGACAGTCTTCTTGTACTTAAGTCGGCATTGAGCCATTTGTATTTAATTCCGATGCAAATTCTGTGTTTCATCGTCAATATAAGGTCAGAGGGATACAGTGAAGCTGAAGTGAAGCATCGGAATATATATCTAGTGTCACAGGACTGGTTCAAAACATAGACAGTAAGAAGAGTCAGTTTTCTTGTACTTAAGTCGGCATTGAGCTTTTTTAATTTAATTCCGATGCAAATTCTGTGTTTCGTCGTCAATAAGAAGGTCCAAGGGATACAGTAAACCTTACGTGAAGAATCGGAATCTGTAACTAGTGTCACAGGAATGGTTCAAAACATAGAGAGTAAGAAGAGTCAGTATTCTTGTCCTTAAGTCGGCATTGTACCTTTTGTATTTAATTCCGTCGCAATTTCTGTGTTTCATCGTCAATAAGAAGGTCAGAGGGATACAGTGAAGCTGAAGTGAAGCATCGGAATTTATAACTTGTGTCACAGGAATGGTTCAAAACATAGACAGTAAGAAGAGTTAATTTTCGTGTACTTAAGTCGGCATTGTGCCTTTTCTACTTAATTCCGATGCAATTTCTTTGTTTCATCGTCAATAAGAAGGTCAGAGGGATACGGTAAACCTGAAGTGAAACATCGGAATCTATAACTAGTGTCACAGGAATGGTTCAAAACATAGACAGTAACAAGCGTCAGTTATCTTGTACTTAAAACTTAATTGTGCCCTTTGTATTTAATTCCGATGAAATTACTGTGTTTCATCGTCAATAAGAAGGTCAGAGGGATGCTGTAAACCTGAAGTGAAGCATCGGAATCAATAAGTAATGTCACAGGAATGGTTCAAAACTTAGACAGTAAGGAGAGTCAGTTTTCTTGTACTTAAGTCGGCATTGTGCCTTTTGTATTTAATTCCGATGCAATTTCTGTGATTCATCGTCAATAAGAAGGTCAGAGGGATACAGTAAACGTGAAGTGAAGCATCAGAATCTATAACTAGTGTGACATGAATGGTTCAACTCATAGACAGTAAGAAGAGTCAGTTATTTTGTACTTAAGACGGCATTGTGCCTTTTGTATTTAATTCCGATGCTATTTCTGTGTTTCATCGTCAATAAGAAGGTCAGAGGGATACAGTGAACCGGAAGTGAAGCATCGGAATCTATAACTAGTGTCACAGGAATGGTTCAAAACATAGACAGTAAGGAGAGTAAGTTTTATTGTACTTAAGTCGGCATTGTGCCTTTTGTATTTAATTCCGATGCAATTTCTGTGTTTCATCGTTAATAAGACGGTCAGAGGGATACAGTAAACCTGAGGTGAAGCATCGGAATCTATAACTAGCGTCACAGGAATGGTTCAAAACATAGACAGTAAGAAGAGTCAGTTTTCTTGTACTTAAGTCGGCATCGTGCATTTTGTATATAATTCCGACGCAATATCTGTGCTTCATCGTCAATAAGAAGGTCAGAGGGATACAGTAAACCTGTAGTGAAGCATCGGAATCTATAACTAGTGTCACAGGAATGGTTCAAAACATAGACAGTAAGAAGAGTCAGTTTTCAAGTACATAAGTCGGCATTGTGCGTTTTGTATTGTATTCCGATGCAATTTCTGTGTTTCATCGCCAATAAGAAGGTCAGAGGGAGGCAGTGATCCTAAAGTCGAGCTTCCGAATCCATAACTAGTGTCACAGGAAAGGTTCAAAACATAGACAGTAAGAAGAGCCAGTCTTCTTGTACTTGAGTCGGCATTGTGCTTTTTGTATTTAATTCCGATGAAATTTCTGTGTTTCATCGACAATAAGGAGGTCACAGGGATACAGTAAACCTGAAGTAAAGCATCGGAATCTATAACTAGTGTCACAGGAATGGTCCAAAACATAGACAGTAAGAAGAGCCAGTCTTCTTGTACTTGAGTCGGAATTGTGCCTTTTGTATTTAATTCCGATTCAATTTCTGTGTTTCATCGTCAATAAGAAGGTCCAGGGATACAGTAAAGCTGAAGTGAAGTATCGGAATCTATAAGTAGTGTCACAGGAATGGTTCAAAACATAGAGAGTAATATGAGACAGTGTTCTTGTACTTAAGTCGGCATTGAGCCATTTGTATTTCATTCCGATGCAATTTCTGTATTTCATCGTCAATATAAGGTGAGAGGGATACAGTAAACCTGAAGTGAAGCATCGGAATCTAAAACCGGTCTCACAGGAAAGGTTCAAAACATAGACAGTATGAAGAGCCAGCCTTCTTGTACTTGAGTCAGCATTGTGCCTTTTGTATTTAATTCCGATGCAATTTCTGTGTTTCATCGTCAATAAGAAGGTCCAAGGGATACATTAATCCTGAAGGGAAGCATCGGAATCTATAACTAGTGTCACATGAATGGTTCAAAACATAGACAGTAAGAAGAGTCAGTTTTCTTGTACTTAAGTTGGCATTGTCCCTTTTGTATTTAATTCCGATGCAATTTCTGTGTTTCATCGTCAATAAGATCGTCAGAGGGTACAGTGAACCTGAAGTGAAGCATCGGAATCTATAACTAGTGTCACAGGAATGGTTCAAAACATAGACAGTAAGAAGAGTCGGTTTTCTTGTACTTAAGTAGGCATTGTGCCTTTTGTATTTGATTCCGATGTAATTTCTGTGTTTCGTGGTCAATAAGAAGGACCATGGGATACAGTAAACCTGAAGTGAAGCATCGGAATCTAAAACCGGTCTCAGAGGAAAGGTTCTAAACATAGACAGTATGAAGAGCCAGCCTTCTTGTACTTGAGTCAGCATTGTGCCTTTTGTATTTAATTCCGATGCAATTTCTGTGTTTCATCGTCAATAAGAAGGCCAGAGGGATACAGTAAAGCTGAAGTGAAGCATCGGAATCCATAACTAGTGTCACAGGAATGGTTCAAAACTTAGACACTAAGAAGAGTCAGTTTTCTTGTACTTATGTCGGCATTGTGCTTTTTGTATTTAATTCCGATGCACTTTCTGTGTTTCATCGTCAATAAGAAGGTCAGAGGGATACAGTAAGCCTGAAGTGAAGCATCGGAATCTATAACTAGTGTCACAGGAATGGTTCAAACATAGACAGTAAGAAGAGTGTGATTTCTTGTGCTTAAGTCGGCATTGTGCCTTTTGTATTTAATTCCGTTGCAATTTCTGTGTTTCATAGTCAATTCGAAGGTCAGAGGAATACAGTAAACCTGAGGTGAAGCATCGGAATCTATAACTAGTGTCACAGGAATGGTTCAAAGCATAGACAGTTAGAAGAGTCAATTTTCGTGTACCTAAGTCTGCATTGTGCCTTTTATATTTAATTCTGATGCAATTTCTGTGTTTCATCGTCAATAAGAAGGTCAGAAGGATACGGTAAACCTGAAGTGAAACATCGGAATATATAACTAGTGTCACAGGAATGGTTCAAAACATAGACAGTAACAAGAGTCAGTTATCTTGTACTTAAGTCTTAATTGTGCCCTTTGTATTTAATTCCGATGAAATTTCTGTGTTTCATCGTCAATAAGAAGGTCAGAGGGATACAGTAAAATTGGGGTGAAGCATCGGAATCTATAACTAGTGTCACAGGAATGGTTCAAAACATAGACAGTAAGAAGAGCCAGTCTTCTGGAACTTGAGTCGGAATTGTGCCTTTTGTATTTAATTCCGATGCAATTTCTGTGTTTCATCGTCAATAAGAAGGTCCAAGGGATACATTAAACCTGAAGTGAAGCATCGGAATCTATAACTAGTGTCACATGAATGGTTCAAAACATAGACAGTAAGAAGAGTCAGTTTTCTTGTACTTAAGTTGGCATTGTAACTTTTGTATTTAATTCCGATGCAATTTCTGTGTTTCATCGTCAATAAGATCGTCAGAGGGTACAGTAAACCTGAAGTGAAGCGTCGGAATCTATAACTAGTGTCGCAGGAATGGTTCAAAACATAGACAGTAAAAAGAGTCAGTTCTCTTGTACTTAAGTAGGCATTGTGCCTTTTGTTTTTAATTTCGATGCAATTTCTGTGTTTCGTGGTCAATAAGAAGGTCCATGGGATACAGTAAACCTAAAGTGAGGCATCGGAATCAAAAACCGGTGTCACAGGAAAGGTTCAAAACATAGACAGTATGAAGGGTTAGCCTTCTTGTACTTGAGTCAGCATTGTGCCTTTTGTATTTAATTCCGATGCAATTTCTGTGTTTCATCGTCAATAAGAAGGTCAGAGGGATACAGTAAACCTGAAGTGAAGCATCGGAATCTATAACTAGTGTCACAGGAATGGTTCAAAACATAGACAGTAAGAAGAGTCAATTTTCGTGTACTTAAGTCGGCATTGTGCCTTTTCTATTTAATTCCGATACAATTTCTGTGTTTCATCGTCAATAAGAATGTCAGAGGGATACGGTAAACCTGAGGTGAAGCATCGGAATCTATAACTAGTGTCACAGGAATGGTTCAAAGCATAGACAGTAAGAAGAGTCAATTTTCGTGTACTTAAGTCTGCATTGTGCCTTTTATATTTAATTCTGATGCAATTTCTGTGTTTCATCGTCTATAAGAAGGTCAGAAGGATACGGTAAAGCTGAAGTGAAGCATCGGAATCCATAACTAGTGTCACAGGAATGGTTCAAAACTTAGACACTAAGAAGAGTCAGTTTTCTGGTACTTATGTCGGCATTGTGCCTTTTGTATTTAATTCCGATGCAATTTCTGTGTTTCATCGTCAATAAGAAGGTCAGAGGGATACGGTAAACCTGAAGTGAAACATCGGAATCTATAACTAGCGTCACAGGAATGGTTCAAGTCTTAATTGTGCCCTTTGTATTTAATTCCGATGAAATTTCTGTGTTTCATCGTCAATAAGAAGGTCAGAGGAATACAGTAAACCTGAAGTGAAGCATCGGAATCTATAACTAGTGTCACAGGAATGGTTCAAAACATAGACAGTAAGAAGAGTCAGTTTTCTTGTACTTAAGTCGGCATTGTTGCTTTGTATTTAAATCCAATGCAATATCTGTGTTTCCTCGTCAATAAGAAAGGCAGATGGATACAGTAAACCTGAAGTGAAGCATCGGAATCTATAACTAGTGTCACAGGAATGGTTAAAACATAGACAGTAAGAAGGGTCAGTTTTTCCTTGTACTTAAGTCGGCATTGTGCCTTTTGTAGAAGGTCAGAGGGATACAGTAAACGTGAAGTGAAGCATCGGAATCTATAACTAGTGTCACATGAATGATTCAACTCATAGACAGTAAGAAGAGTCAGTTTTCAAGTACATAAGTCGGCATTGTGCGTTTTGTATTTAATTCCGATGCAATTTCTGTGTTTCATCGCCAATAAGAAGGTCAGAGGGAGGCAGTGAACCTGAAGTCGAGCATCCGAATCCATAACTAGTGTCACAGGAAAGGTTCAAAACATAGACAGTAAGAAGAGCCAGTCTTCTTGTACTTGAGTCGGCATTGTGCCTTTTGTATTTAATTCCGATGCAATTTCTGTGTTTCATCGACAATAAGGAGGTCAGAGGGATACAGTAAACCTGAAGTAAAGCATCGGAATCTATAACTAGTGTCACAGGAATGGTTCAAAACATAGACAGTAAGAAGAGCCAGTCTTCTTGTACTTGAGTCGGAATTGTGCCTTTTGTATTTAATTCCGATGCAATTTCTGTGTTTCATCGTCAATAAGAAGGTCACACGGATACAGTAAATCTGAAGTGAAGCATCGGAATCAATAACTAGTGTCACAGGAATGGTTGATAGCATAGAGAGTAAGATGAAACAGTCTTCTTGTACTTAAGTCGGCATTGAGCCTTTTGTATTTCATTCCGATGCAATTTCTGTGTTTCATCGTCAATATAAGGTCAGAGGGATACAGTAAACCTGAAGTGAAGCATCGGAATCTATAACTAGCGTCACAGGATTGGTTCAAAACATAGACAGTAAGAAGAGTCAGTTATCTTGTACTTTATTCGGCATCGTGCCTTTTGTATATAATTTTGACGCAATATCTGTGTTTCATCGTCAATAAGAAGGTCAGAGGGATACAGTAAACCTGTAGTGAAGCATCGGAATCTGTAACTAGTGTCACAGGAATGGTTCAAAACATAGGCAGTAAGAAGAGTCAGTTTTCATGTACTTAAGTCGGCATTGTGCGTTTTGTTTTTAATTCCGATGCAATTTCTGTGTTTCATCGCCAATAAGAAGGTCAGAGGGAGGCAGTGAACCTGAAGTCGAGCATCCGAATCCATAACTAGTGCCACAGGAAAGGTTCAAAACATAGACAGTAAGAAGAGCCAGTCTTCTTGTAATTGAGTCGGCATTGTGCCTTTTGTATTTAATTCCGATGCAATTTCTGTGTTTCATCGACAATGAGGAGGTCAGAGGGGTACAGTAAACCTGACGTAAAGCATCGGAACCTATAACTAGTGTCACAGAAACGTTTCAAAACATAGACAGTAAGAAGAGCCAGTCTTCTTGTACTTGAGTCGGAATTGTGCCTTTTATATTTAATTCCGATGCAATTTCTGTGTCTCATCGTCAATAAGAAGGTCACAGGGATACAGTAGAGCTGAAGTGGAGCATCGGAATCTATAACTAGTGTCACAGGAATGGTTCAAAACATAGAGAGTAAGATGAGGCAGTCTTCTTGTACTTAAGTCGGCATTGAGCCATTTGTATTTAATTCCGATTCAAATTCTGTGTTTCATCGTCAATATAAGGTCAGAGGGATACAGTAAACCTGAAGTGAAGCATCGGAATCTATAAGTAGTGTCACAGGACTGGTTCAAAACATAGACAGTAAGAAGAGTCAGTTTTCTTGTACTTAAGTCGGCATTGTGCTTTTTGAATATAATTCCGATGCAAATTCTGTGTTTCGTCGTCAATAAGAAGGTCCAAGAGATACAGTAAACCTTAAGTGATGAATCGGAATCTGTAACTAGTGTCACAGGACTGGTTCAAAACATATCCAGTAAGATGAGTCAGTTTTCTTGTACTTAAGTCGGCATTGTGCCATTTGTATTTAATTCCGATGCAATTTCTATGTTCCATCGTCAATAAGAAGGTCAGAGGGATACAGTAAACCGGAAGTGTAGCATCGGAATCTATAGCCAGTGTCACAGGAATGGTTCAAAACATAGACAGTAAGAAGAGTCAGTTTTCTTGTACTTAAGGCGGCATTGTGCCTTTTGTATTGAATTCCGATGCAATTTCTGTGTTTCATCGTCAATAAGAAGGTCAGAGGTATACAGTAAACCTGAAGTGAATCATCGGAATCTATAACTAGTGTCACAGGAATGGTTCAAAACATAGACAGTAACAAGAGTCAGTTATCTTGTACTTAAGTCTTAATTGTGCCCTTTGTATTTAATTGCGATGAAATTTCTGTGTTTCATCGTCAATAAGAAGGTCAGAGGGATACAGTAAACGTGAAGTGAAGCATCGCAATCTATAACTTGTGTCACATGAATGGCTCAACTCATAGACAGTAATAAGAGTCAGTTTTCTTGTACTTAAGTCGGCATTGTGCCTTTTGTATTTAATTCCGATGCAATTTCTGTGATTCATCGTCAATAAAAAGGTCAGAGGTATACAGTAAAAAAGCAGTGAAGCATCGGAATCTATAACTAGTGTCACATGAATGGTTCAGCACACAGGCAGTAAGAAGAGTCAGTTTTCATGTACTTAAGTCGGCATTGTGCGTTTTGTATTTAATTCCGATGCAATTTCTGTGTTTCATCGCCAATAAGAAGGTTAGAGGGAGGCAGTGAACCTGAAGTCGAGCATCCGAATCCATAACTAGTGCCACAGGAAAGGTTCAAAACATAGACAGTAAGAAGAACCAGTCTTCTTGTACTTGAGTCGGCATTGTGCCTTTTGTATTTCATTCCGATGCAATTTCTGTGTTTCATCGACAATGAGGAGGTCAGAGGGATACAGTAAATCTGACGTAAAGCATCTGAATCTATAACTAGTGTCACAGAAATGGTTCAAAACATAGACAGTAAGAAGAGCCAGTCTTCTTGTACTTGAGTCGGTATTGTGCCTTTTATATTTAATTCCGATGCAATTTCTGTGTTTCATCGTCAATAAGAAGGTCACAGGGATACAGTAAAGCTGAAGTGAAGCATCGGAATCTATAACTAGTGTCACAGGAATGGTTCAAAACATAGAGAGTAAGATGAGGCAGTCTTCTTGTACTTAAGTCGGCATTGAGCCATTTGCATTTAATTCCGATGCAAATTCTGTGTTTCATCGTCAATATAAGGTCAGAGGGATACAGTAAACCTTAAGTGAGGCATCGGAATCTATAACTACTGTCACAGGACTGGTTCAAAACATAGACAGGAAGAAGAGTCAGTTTTCTTGTACTTAAGTCGGCATTGTGCTTTTTGAATTTAATTCCGATGCAAATTCTGTGTTTCGTCGTCAATAAGAAGGTCCAAGGGATACAGTAAACCTTAAGTGATGAATCGGAATCTGTAACTAGTGTCACAGGAATGGTTCAAAACACATAGAGTAAGAAGAGTCAGTTTTCTTGTACTTAAGTCGGCATTGTACCTTTTGTATTCAATTCCGATGCAATTTCTGTGTTTCATCGTCAATAAGAAGGTCAGAGGGATACAGTAAAGCTGAAGTGAAGCATCGGAATCTATAACTAGTGTCACAGGAATGGTTCAAAACATATCCAGTAAGATGAGTCAGTTTTCTTGTACTTAAGTCGGCATTCTGCCATTTGTATTTAATTCCGATGCAATTTCTGTGTTCCATCATCAATAAGAAGGTCAGAGGGATGCAGTAAACCTGAAGTGAAGCATCGGAATCTATAGCCAGTGTCACAGGAATGGTTCAAAACATAGACAGTAAGAAGAGTCAGTTTTCTTGTACTTAAGTCGGCATTGTGCCTTTTGTATTGAATTCCGATGCAATTTCTGTGTTCCATCATCAATAAGAAGGTCAGAGGTATACAGTAAACCTGAAGTGAATCATCGGAATCTATAACTAGTGTCACAGGAATGGTTCAAAACATAGACAGTAAGAAGAGACAGTTTTCTTGTACTTAAGCCGGCATTGTGCCTTTTGTACTTAATTCCGATGCAATTTCTGTGTTTCATCGTCAATAAGAAGGTCAGAGGGATTCAGTAAAGCTGAAGTGAAGCATCGGAATCTATATCTAGTGTCTCAGGAATGGTTCAAAACTTAGACAGTAAGAAGAGTCAGTTTTCTTGTACTTAAGTCGGCATTGTGCTTTTTGTATTTAATTCCGATGGAATATCTGTGTTTCATCGTCAATAAGAAGGTCAGAGGGATACAGTAAAAATGAAGTGAGGCATCGGAATCTATAACTAGTATCACATGAATGGTTCAACACATAGACAGGAAGATGAGTCAGTTATCTTGTACTTAAGTCGGCATTGTTGCATTTGTATTTAATTCCGATGCTATCTCTGTGTTTCATCGTCAATAAGAAGGTCAGAGGGATACAGTAAACCTGAAGTGAAGCATCGGAATCTATAACTAGTGTCACTGGAATGGTTCAAAACATAGACAGTTAGAAGAGTCAGTTTTCTTGTACTTAAGTCGGCATTGTGCCTTTTGTATTTAATTCCGAAGCAATTTCTGTGTTTCCTCGTCACTAAGAAGGACAGAGGGTTACAGTAAACCTGAAGTGAAAAATCGGAATCTATAACTAGTGTCACAGGAATGGTTCATACATAGACAGTAAGAAGAGTCAGTTTTCTTGTACTTAAGTCGGCATTGTGCCTTTTGTATTTAATTCCGATGCAATTTCTGTGACTCATCGTCAATATAAAGGTCAGAGGTATACAGTAAAAATGAAGTGAAGCATCGGAATCTATAACTAGTGTCACATGAATGGTTCAACACATAGACAGTAAGAAGAGTCAGTTAACATGTACTTAAGTCGGCATTGTGCCCTTTGTATTTAATTCCGAAGCTATTTCTGTGTTTCAACGTCAATAAGAAGGTCAGAGGGATACAGTAAACCGGAAGTGAAGCATCGGAATCTATAACTTGTGTCACAGGAATGGTTCAAAGCATAGACAGTAAGAAGAGTCAGTTTTCTTGTACTTCAGTCGGCATTGTGCCTTTTGTATTTAACTCCGATGCAAGTTCTGTGTTTCATCGTCAATAAGAAGGTCAGAGGGATACAGTAAACCTGAAGTGAAGCATCGTAATCTATTACTAGTGTCACATGAATAGTTCAAAATATAGACAGTAAGAAGAGACAGTTTTCTTGTACTTAAGTCGGCATTGTGCCTTTTGTATTTAATTCCGATGCAATTTCTGTGTTTCATCGTCAATAAGAAGGTCAGAGGGATACAGTAAACCTGAAGTGAATCATCGGAATCTATAACTAGCGTCACAGGATTGGTTCAAAACATAGACAGTAAGAAGAGTCTGTTTTCATGTACTTAAGTCGGCATTGTGAGTTTTGTATTTTATTCCGATGCAATTTCTGTGTTTCATCGCCAATAAAAAGGTCAGAGGGAGGCAGTGAACCTGAAGTCGGGCATCCGAATCCATAACTAGTGCCACAGGAAAGGTTCAAATCATAGACAGTACGAAGAGCCAGTCTTTTTGTACTTGAGTCGGCATTGTGCCTTTTGTATTTAATTCCGATGCAATTTCTGTGTTTCATCGACAATGAGAAGGTCAGAGGGATACAGTAAACCTGACGTAAAGCATCTGAATCTATAACTAGTGTCACAGAAATGGTTCAAAACATAGACAGTAAGAAGAGCCAGTCTTCTTGTACTTGAGTCGGTATTGTGCCTTTTATATTTAATTCCGATGCAATTTCTGTGTTTCATCGTCAATAAGAAGGTCACAGGGATACAGTAAAGCTGAAGTGAAGCATCGGAATCTATAACTAGTGTCACAGGAATGGTTCAAAACATAGAGAGTGAGATGAGGCAGTCTTCTTGTACTTAAGTAGGCATTGAGCCATCTGTATTTAATTCCGATGCAAATTCTGTGTTTCATCGTCAATATAAGGTCAGAGGGATACAGTAAACCTGAAGTGAAGCATCGGAATCTATAACTAGTGTCACAGGACTGGTTCAAAACATAGACAGTAAGAAGAGTCAGTTTTCTTGTACTTAAGTCGGCATTGTGCTTTTTGAATTTAATTCCGATGCAAATTCTGTGTTTCGTTGTCAATAAGAAGGTCCAAGGGATACAGTAAACCTTAAGTGATGAATCGGAATCTGTAACTAGTGTCACAGGAATGGTTTAAAACACAGAGAGTAAGAAGAGTCAGTTTTCTTGTACTTAAGACGGCATTGTACCTTTTGTATTCAATTCCGATGCAATTTCTGTGTTTCATCGTCAATAAGAAGGTCAGAGGGATACAGTAAAGCTGAAGTGAAGCATCGGAATCTATAACTAGTGTCACATGAATGGTTCAAAACATATCCAGTAAGATGAGTCAGTTTTCTTTACTTAAGTCGGCATTGTGCTTTTTGTATTTAATTCCGATGGAATATCTGTGTTTCATCGTCAATAAGAAGGTCAGAGGGATACAGTAAAAATGAAGTGAGGCATCGGAATCTATAACTAGTGTCACATGAATGGTTCAACACATAGACAGGAAGATGAGTCAGTTATCTTGTACTTAAGTCGGAATTGTGCCATTTGTATTTAATTCCGATGCTATTTCTGTGTTTCCTCGTCAATAAGAAGGACCGAGGGTTACAGTAAACCTGAAGTGAAAAATCGGAATCTATAACTAGTGTCACAGAAATGGTTAAAATATAGACAGTAAGAAGAGTCAGTTTTCTTGTACTTAAGTCGGCATGGTGCCTTTTGTATTTAATTCCGAAGCTATTTCTGTGTTTCATCGTCAATAAGAAGGTCAGAGGGATACAGTAAACCGGAAGTGAAGCATCGGAATCTATAACTAGTGTCACAGGAATGGTTCAAAACATAGACAGTAAGAAGAGTCAGTTTTCTTGTACTTAAGTCGGCATTGTGCCTTTTGTATTTAACTCCGATGCAATTTCTGTGTTTCATCGTCGATAAGAAGGTCAGAGGGATACAGTAAACCTGAAGCGAAGCATCGGAATCTATTACTAGTGTCACATGAATAGTTCAAAATATAGACAGTAAGAAGAGACAGTTTTCTTGTACTTAAGTCGGCATTGTGCCTTTTGTATTTAATTCCGATGCAATTTCTGTGTTTCATCGTCAATAAGATGGTCAGAGGGATACGGTAAACCTGAAGTGAAGCATCGGAAACTGTAACTAGTGTCACAGGAATGGTTCATAACTTAGACAGTAAGAAGAGCCAGTTTTCTTGAACTTAAGTAGGCATTGTGCCTTTTGTATTTAATTCCGATGCGATTTCTGTGTTTCATCGTCAATAAGAAGGTCAGAGGGATACAATAAACCTGAAGTGAAGCATCGGAGTCTATAACTAGTGTCACTTGAATGGTTCAAAACATAGGCAGTAAGAAGGGTCAGTTTTCTTGTACTTAAGTTGGCATTGTGCTTTTTGTATTCAATTCCGATGCAATTTCTGTGTTTCATCGTCATAAAGAAGGTCAGAGGGATACAGTAAACCTGAAGTGAAGCATCGGAATCACTATTTAGTGTCACAGGAATGATACAAAACATAGACAGTAAGAAGAGTCAGTTTTCTTGTACTTTAGTCGGCATTGTGCTTTTTGAATTTATTTCCGATGCAAATTCTGTGTTTCATCGTCAATAAGAAGGTCACAGGGATACAGTAAAGCTGATGTGAAGCATCGGAATCTATAACTAGTGTCACAGGAATGGTTTAAAACATAGACAGTAAGGAGAGTCAGTTTTCTTGTACTTAAGTCGGCATTGTGCCTTTTGTATTTAATTCCTATGCAACTTCTGTGTTTCATCGTCAATAAGAAGGTCAGAGGGATACAGTAAACCTGAAGTGAAGCATCGGAATCTATAACTAGCGTCACAGGAATGGTTCAAAACATAGACAGTGAGAAGAGTCAGTTTTCTTGCACTTAAGTCGGCATCGTGAGTTTTGTATATAATTCCGACGCAATATCTGTGTTTCATCGTCAATAAGAAGGTCAGAGGGATACAGTAAACCTGTAGTGAAGCATCGGAATCTATAACTAGTGTCACAGGAATGGTTCAAATCATAGACAGTGAGAAGAGTCAGTTTTCATGTACTTAAGTCGGCATTGTGCGTTTTGTATTTAATTCCGATGCAATTTCTGTGTATCATCGCCAATGAGAAGGTCAGAGGCAGGCAGTGAACCTGAAGTCGAGCATCGGAATCCATAACTAGTGCCACAGGAAAGGTTCAAAACATAGACAGTAAGAAGAGCCAGTCTTCTTGTACTTGAGTCGGCATTGTGCCTTTTGTATTTAATTCCGATGCAATTTCTGTGTTTCATCGACAATAAGGAGGTCAGAGGGATACAGTAAACCTGAAGTATAGCATCGGAATCTATAACTAGTGTCACAGAAATGGTTCAAAACATAGACAGTAAGAAGAGCCAGTCTTCTTGTACTTGAGTCGAAATTGTGCCTTTTGTATTTAATTCCGATGCAATTTCTGTGTTTCATCGTCAATAAGAAGTTCACAGGGATACAGTAAAGCTGAAGTGAAGCATCGGAATCTATAACTAGTGTCACAGGAATGGTTCAAAACATAGAGAGTAAGATGAGACAGTCTTCTTGTACTTATGTCGGCATTAAGCCATTTGTATTTAATTCCGATGCAATTTCTGTGTTTCATCGTCAATATAAGGTCCGAGGGATACAGTAAACCTGAAGTGAAGCACCGGAATCTATAACTAGTGTCACAGGAATGATTCAAAACATAGACAGTAAGAAGAGTCAGTTTTCTTGTACTTAAGTCGGCATTGTGCTTTTTGAATTTAATTCCGATGCAAATTCTGTAATTCGTCGTCAATAAGAATTTCCAAGGGATACATTAAACCTGAAGCGAAGCATCGGAATCTATAACTAGTGTCACATGAACGGTTCAAAACATAGACAGTAAGAAGAGTCAGTTTTCTTGTACTTAGGTCGGCATTGTGCCATTTGTACTCAATTCCGATGCAATTTCTGTAATTCATCGTCAATAAGAAGGTCAGAGGGATACAGTAAACCTGAAGTGAAGCATCGGAAACTATAGCCAGTGTCACAGGAATGGTTCATAACTTAGACAGTAAGAAGAGTCAGTTTTCTTGAACTTAAGTAAGCATTGTGCCTTTTCTATTTCATTCCGATGCAATTTCTGTGTTTCATCGTCAATAAGAAGGTCAGAGGGATACAGTAAACCTGAAGTTAAGCATCGGCATCTATAACTAGTGTCACAGGAATGGTTCAAAACGTAGACAGTAAGAAGAGTCAGTAATCTTGTACTTAAGTCGGCATTGTTCCTTTTCTATTTAATTCGGATGCAATTTCTATGTTTCATCGTCAATAAGAAGGTCAGAGGGATACAGTAAACCTGAAGTGAAGCATCGGAATCTATAACTAGTGTCACAGGAGTAGATCAAAACATAGACAGTACGAAGAATCAGTTTCGTTGTACTTAAGTCGGCATTGTGCCTTTTGTATTTAATTACGACGCAATATCTGGGTTTCATCGTCAATAAGACCGTCAGAGGGATACAGTAAACCTGAAGTGAAGCATCGGAATCTATAACTCGTGTCACAGGAATGGTTCCAATCATAGACTGTAAGAAGAATCAGTTTTCTTGTACTTAAGTCGGTTTGTTCCATTTGTATTTAACTCCGATGCAATTTCTGTGTTTCATCGTCAATATGAAGGTCAGAGGGATACAGTAAACCAGAAGTGAAGCATCGGAATATATAAGTAGTGTCACAGGAATGGATCAAAACATAGACAATAAATAAGAGTCAGTTATCCTGTACCTAAGTCGGCATTGTGCATTTTGTATTTAATTCCGATGCAGTATCTGTGTTTCATCGTCAACAAGAAGGTCAGAGGGATACAGTAAACCTGAAGTGAATCATCGGAATCCATAACTAGTGTCACAGGAATCGTTCAAAGCATAGTCAGTAAGAAGAGTCAGTTTTCTTGAACTTAAGTCAGCATTGTGCCTTTTGTATTTAATTCCGTTGCAATTTCTGTGTTTCATCGTCAATAAGAAGGACAGAGGGATACAGTAAACCTGAGGTGAAGCATCGGAATCTTTAACTAGTGTCACAGGAATGGTTCAAAACATAGACAGTAAGAAGAGTCTGTTTTCATGTAGTTAAGTCGGCATTGTGCATTTTCTATTTAATTCCGATGCAATTTCTGTGTTTCATCTTCAATAAGAAGGTCTGAGGGATACGGTAAACCTGAAGTGAAGCATCGGAATCTATAACTAGTATCACAGGAATGGTTCATAACTTAGACAGTAAGAAGAGTCAGTTTTCTTGAACTTAAGTAGGCATTGTGCCTTTTGTATTTAATTCTGATGCGATTTCTGTGTTTCATCGCCAATAAGAAGGTCAGAGGGATACAGTAAACCTGAGGTGAAGCATCGGAATCTATAACTAGTGTCACATGAATGGTTCAAAACATAGACAGTAAGAAGAGTCAGTTATCTTGTACTTAAGTTGGAATTGTGCTTTTTGTATTCAATTGCGATGCAATTTCTGTGTTTCACCGTCAATAAGAAGGTCAGAGGGATACTGGAAACCTGAAGTAAAGCATCGGTATCACTATTTAGTGTCACAGGAATGGTTCAAACATAGACAGTAAGAAGAGTCAGTTTTCTTGTACTTAATTCGGCATTGTGCCTTTTCTATTTAATTCCGATGCAATTTCTGTGTTTCATGGTCAATGAGAAGGTCAGAGGAATACAGTAAACCTGAAGTGAAGCATCGGCATCTATAACTAGTGTCACAGGAATAGTTCAAAACGTAGACAGTAAGAAGAGTCAGTTTTCTTGTACTTAAGTCGGCATTGTTCCTTTTCTATTTAATTCCGATGCAATTTCTATGTTTCATCGTCAATAAGAAGGTCAGAGGGATACAGTAAACCCAAAGTGAAGCATCGGAATCTATAACTAGTGTCACAGGAATGGTTCAAAACATTGACAGTAAGAAGAGTCAGTTTTCTTGTACTTAAGTCGGCATTGTGCCTTTTGTATTTAATTCCGCTGCAATTTCTGTATTTCATCGTCAACAAGAAGGTCAGAGGGATACAGTAAACCTGAAGTGAATCATCGACATCCATAACTAGTGTCACAGGAATGGTTCAAAACATAGACAGTAAGAAGAGTCAGTTTTCTTGAACTTATGTCGGCATTGTGCCTTTTGTAAATAATTCCGATGCAATTTCTGTGTTTCAGCGTCAATAAGAAGGTCAGAGGGATACAGTAAACCTGAGGTGAAGCATCGGAATCTTTAACTAGTGTCACAGGAATGGTTCAAAGCATAGACAGTAAGAAGAGTCAGTTTTCGTGTAGTTAAGTCGGCATTGTGCATTTTCTATTTAATTCCGATGCAATTTCTGTGTTTCATCGTCAATAAGAAGGTCTGAGGGATACGGTAAACCTGAAGTGAAGCATCGGAATCTATAACTAGTATCACACGAATGGTTCATAACTTAGACAGTAAGAAGAGTCAGTTTTCTTGAACTTAAGTAGGCATTGTGCCTTTTGTATTTAATTCTGATGCGATTTCTGTGTTTCATCGCCAATAAGAAGGTCAGAGGGATACTGTAAACCTGAAGTAAAGCATTGGTATCACTATTTAGTGTCACAGGAATGGTTCAAACATAGACAGTAAGAAGAGTCAGTTTTCTTGTACTTAATTCGGCATTGTGCCTTTTCTATTTAATTCCGATGCAATTTCTGTGTTTCATGGTCAATGAGAAGGTCAGAGGGATACAGTAAACCTGAAGTGAAGCATCGGAATCTATAACTAGTGTCACAGGAATGGATCAAAAAATAGACAGTAAGAAGAGTCAGTTTTCTTGTACTTAAGTCGGCGTTGTGGCTTTTGTATTTAATTCCGATGCAATTTCTGTGTTTCATCAACAATAAGAAGGTTAGAGGGATGCAGTAAACCTGAAGTGAAGAATCAGCAACTATAACTAGTGTCACAGGAATGGTTCAAAACATAGACAGTAAGAAGAGTCAGTTTCCTTGTACTTATGTCGGCATTGTGCCTTTTGTGTGTAATTCCGATGCAATTTCAGTGTTTCATCGTCAATAAGAAGGTCAGAGGGATACAGTAAACCTGAAGCGAAGCATCGGAATCTATAACTAATGTCACAGGAATGGTTCAAAACATAGACAGTAAGAAGAGTCAGTCCTCTTGTACTTAAGTCGGCATTGTGCCTTTTGTATTTAATTCCGATGCAATTTCTGTGTTTCATCGTCACTAAGAAGGTCAGAGGAATACGGTAAACCTGAAGTGAAGCATCGGAATCTATAACTAGTGTCACAGGAATGGTTCAAAACATAGACAGTAAGAAGAGTCAGTTTTCTTGTACTTAAGTCGTCATTGTGCCATTTGTATTTAGTTCCGACGCAATATCTGTGTTTCATCGTCAATAAGAAGGTCAGAGGGATTCAGTAAACCTGAAGTGAAGCATCGGAAACTATAACTAGTGTCACAGGAATGGTTCAAAGCATAGACTGTAGGAAGAGTCAGTTTTCTTGTACTTAAGTCGGCATTGTTCCTTTTGTATTTAACTCCGATGCAATTTCTGTGTTTCATCGTCAATATGAAGGTCAGAGGGATACACTAAACCTGAAGTGAAGCATCGGAATATATAACTAGTGTCACAGGAATGGTTCAAAACATAGTCAGTAAAGAAGAGTTAGTTTTCTTGTACTTCAGTCGGCATTGTGCATTTTGTATTTAATTCCGATGCATTTTCTGTGTTTCATCGTCAATAAAAAGGTCAGAAGGATACAGTAAACCTGAAGTGAAGCATCGGAATCGATAACTAGTGTCACAGGAATGGTTCAAACATAGACAGTAAGAAGAGTCAGTTTTCTTGTACTTAAGTCGGCATTGTGCCTTTTGTATTTAATTCCGATGCACTTTCTGTGTTTCATCGTCAATAAGAAGGTCAGAGGGATGCAGTAAACCTGAAGTGAAGCATCGGAATCTATAACTAGTGTCACATGAATGGGTCAAATATAGACAGTAAGAAGAGTCAGTTTTCTTGTACTTAAGCCGGCATTGTGCCTTTTGTATTTAATTCCGATGCAATTTCTGTGTTTCATCGTCAATAAGAAGGTCAGAGGGATACAGGAAACCTGAAGTGAAGCATCGGAATCTATAACTAGTGTCACATGAATGGTTCAAAACGTAGACAGTTAAAAGAGTCAGTTTTCTTGTACTTAAGTCGGCATTGTGCTTTTTGTATTTAATTCCGATGCAATTTCTGTGTTTCATCGTCAATAAGAAGGTCAGCGGGATACAGTAAACCTGAAGTGAAGCATCGGAATCTATAACTAGTGTCACAGGAATGGTTCAAACCATAGACAGTAAGAAGAGTCAGTTTTCTTGTACTTAAGTCGGCATTGTGCCTTTTGTATTTAATTCCGATGCAATTTCCGTGTTTCATCGTCAATAAGAAGGTCTGAGGGATACAGTAAACCTGAAGTGAAGCATCGGAATCTATAACTAGTGTCACAGGAATGGTTCAAACCATAGACAGTAAGAAGAGTCTGTTTTCTTGTACTTAAGTCGGCATTGTGCCTTTTGTATTTAATTCCAATGCAATTTCTGTGTTTCATCGTCAATAAGAAGGTCAGAGGGATACAGTAAACCTGAAGTGAAGCATCGGAATCTATAACTAGTGTCACATGAATGGTTCAAAACATAGACAGTAAGAAGAGGCAGTTTTCTTGTACTTAAGTCGGCACTGTTCCTTTTCTATTTAATTCCGATGCAATTTCTATGTTTCATCGTCAATAAGAAGGTCAGAGGGATACAGCAAACCTGAAGTGAAGCATCGGAATCTATAACTAGTGTCACAGGAATGGATCAAAAAATAGACAGTAAGAAGAGTCAGTTTTCTTGTACTTAAGTCGGCGTTGTGGCTTTTGTATTTAATTCCGATGCAATTTCTGTGTTTCATCAACAATAAGAAGGTTAGAGGGATGCAGTAAACCTGAAGTGAAGAATCAGCAACTATAACTAGTGTCACAGGAATGGTTCAAAACATAGACAGTAAGAAGAGTCAGTTTCCTTGTACTTATGTCGGCATTGTGCCTTTTGTGTGTAATTCCGATGCAATTTCAGTGTTTCATCGTCAATAAGAAGGTCAGAGGGATACAGTAAACCTGAAGCGAAGCATCGGAATCTATAACTAATGTCACAGGAATGGTTCAAAACATAGACAGTAAGAAGAGTCAGTCCTCTTGTACTTAAGTCGGCATTGTGCCTTTTGTATTTAATTCCGATGCAATTTCTGTGTTTCATCGTCACTAAGAAGGTCAGAGGAATACGGTAAACCTGAAGTGAAGCATCGGAATCTATAACTAGTGTCACAGGAATGGTTCAAAACATAGACAGTAAGAAGAGTCAGTTTTCTTGTACTTAAGTCGTCATTGTGCCATTTGTATTTAGTTCCGACGCAATATCTGTGTTTCATCGTCAATAAGAAGGTCAGAGGGATTCAGTAAACCTGAAGTGAAGCATCGGAAACTATAACTAGTGTCACAGGAATGGTTCAAAGCATAGACTGTAGGAAGTGTCAGTTTTCTTGTACTTAAGTCGGCATTGTTCCTTTTGTATTTAACTCCGATGCAATTTCTGTGTTTCATCGTCAATATGAAGGTCAGAGGGATACACTAAACCTGAAGTGAAGCATCGGAATATATAACTAGTGTCACAGGAATGGTTCAAAACATAGTCAGTAAAGAAGAGTTAGTTTTCTTGTACTTCAGTCGGCATTGTGCATTTTGTATTTAATTCCGATGCATTTTCTGTGTTTCATCGTCAATAAAAAGGTCAGAAGGATACAGTAAACCTGAAGTGAAGCATCGGAATCGATAACTAGTGTCACAGGAATGGTTCAAACATAGACAGCAAGAAGAGTCAGTTTTCTTGTACTTAAGTCGGCATTGTGCCTTTTGTATTTAATTCCGATGCACTTTCTGTGTTTCATCGTCAATAAGAAGGTCAGAGGGATGCAGTAAACCTGAAGTGAAGCATCGGAATCTATAACTAGTGTCACATGAATGGGTCAAATATAGACAGTAAGAAGAGTCAGTTTTCTTGTACTTAAGCCGGCATTGTGCCTTTTGTATTTAATTCCGATGCAATTTCTGTGTTTCATCGTCAATAAGAAGGTCAGAGGGATACAGGAAACCTGAAGTGAAGCATCGGAATCTATAACTAGTGTCACATGAATGGTTCAAAACGTAGACAGTTAAAAGAGTCAGTTTTCTTGTACTTAAGTCGGCATTGTGCTTTTTGTATTTAATTCCGATGCAATTTCTGTGTTTCATCGTCAATAAGAAGGTCAGAGGGATACAGTAAACCTGAAGTGAAGCATCGGAATCTATAACTAGTGTCACAGGAATGGTTCAAACCATAGACAGTAAGAAGAGTCAGTTTTCTTGTACTTAAGTCGGCATTGTGCCTTTTGTATTTAATTCCGATGCAATTTCCGTGTTTCATCGTCAATAAGAAGGTCTGAGGGATACAGTAAACCTGAAGTCAAGCATCGGAATCTATAACTAGTGTCACAGGAATGGTTCAAACCATAGACAGTAAGAAGAGTCTGTTTTCTTGTACTTAAGTCGGCATTGTGCCTTTTGTATTTAATTCCAATGCAATTTCTGTGTTTCATCGTCAATAAGAAGGTCAGAGGGATACAGTAAACCTGAAGTGAAGCATCGGAATCTATAACTAGTGTCACATGAATGGTTCAAAACATAGACAGTAAGAAGAGGCAGTTTTCTTGTACTTAAGTCGGCACTGTTCCTTTTCTATTTAATTCCGATGCAATTTCTATGTTTCATCGTCAATAAGAAGGTCAGAGGGATACAGCAAACCTGAAGTGAAGCATCGGAATCTATAACTAGTGTCACAGAAATGGTTTAAAACATACACAGTAAGATGAGTCAGCTCCCTTGTACTTAAGTCGGCATTGTGCCTTTTCTATTTAATTCCGATGCAATTTCTGTGTTTCGTCGTCAATATGAAGGTCCAAGGGACACAGTAATGCTGATGTGAAGCACAGGAATCAAAAACCGGTCTCACAGGAAAGGTTCAAAACATAGACAGTAAGAAGAGAAAGACTTCTTGTACCTGAGCCCTCATTGTGCCTTTTGTATCTAATTCCGATGCAATTTCTGTGTTTCATCGTCAATAAGACGATCAGAGGGATACAGTAAACCTGAAGTGAAGCATCGGTATCTATAACTAGTGTCACACGATTGGTTCAAATTATAGACAGTAGGAAGAGTCAGTCTTCTTGTACTTAAGTCGGCATTGTGCCTTTTGTATTTAATTCCGATGCAATTTCTGTGTTTCATCGTCAATAAGAAGGTCAGAGGGATACAGTAAACCTGAAGTGAAGCATCGGAATCTATAACTAGTGTCACATGAATGGTTCAAAACATAGACAGTAAGAAGAGTCAGTTTTCTTGTACTTAAGTCGGCACTGTTCCTTTTCTATTTAATTCCGATGCAATTTCTATGTTTCATCGTCAATAAGAAGGTCAGAGGGATACAGCAAACCTGAAGTGAAGCATCGGAATCTATAACTAGTGTCACAGGAATGGATCAAAACACAGACAGTAAGGAGAGTGAGTTTTCTTGTACTTAAGTCGGCATTGTGCATTTTGTATTTAATTCCGATGCAATTTCTGAGTTCGTCGTCAATAAGAAGGTCCAAGGGATACAGTAAACCTGAAGTGAAGCATCGGAATCTGAAACCGGTCTCACAGGAAAGGTTCAAATCGTAGACAGTAAGAAGAGCCAGAGTACTTGCACTTGATTCGGCATTGTGCCTTTTGTATTTAATTCCGATGCAATATCTGTGTTTCATCGTCAATAAGACGATCAGACGGATACATTAAAACTGAAGTGAAGCATCGGAATCTATAACTAGTGTTACAGGAATGGTTCAAATCATAGACAGTAAGAAGAGTCAGCTTTCATGTACTTAAGTCGGCTTTGTGCATTTTGTATTTAATTCCGATGCGATTTCTGTGTTTCATCGTCAATAAGAAGGTCAGAGGGATACAGTAAACCTGATGTGAAGCATCGCAATCTATAACAAGTGTTACATGATTGATTCAAACATAGACAGTAAGAAGTGTCAGTTTTCTTGTACATAAGTCGGCATTGTGCGGTTTGTATTTAATTCCGATGTAAGTTCTGTGTATCATCGTCAATAAGAAGGTCACAAATATACAGTAAACCTGATGTGAAGCATCTGAATCTATAACTAGTGTCACAGGAATGGTTCAAAACATAGACATTAAGAAGAGTCAGTTTTCTTGTACTTCAGTCGGCATTGTGCCTTTCTATTTTATTCCGATGCAATTTGTATGTTTCATTGTCAATAAGAAGGTCAGAAGGGTACAGTAAACCTGAAGTGAAGCATCGGAATCTATAACTAGTGTCACAGGAATGATTCAAAACATAGACAGTAAGAAGAGTCAGTTTTCTTGTACTTAAGTCGGCATTGTGCTTTTTGAATTTAATTCCGATGCAAATTCTGTAATTCGTCGTCAATAAGAAGGTCCAAGGGATACATTAAACCTGAAGCGAAGCATCGGAATCTATAACTAGTGTCACATGAACGGTTCAAAACATAGACAGTAAGAAGAGTCAGTTTTCTTGTACTTAGGTCGGCATTGTGCCATTTGTACTCAATTCCGATGCAATTTCTGTAATTCATCGTCAATAAGAAGGTCAGAGGGATACAGTAAACCTGAAGTGAAGCATCGGAAACTATAGCCAGTGTCACAGGAATGGTTCATAACTTAGACAGTAAGAAGAGTCAGTTTTCTTGAACTTAAGTAAGCATTGTGCCTTTTCTATTTCATTCCGATGCAATTTCTGTGTTTCATCGTCAATAAGAAGGTCAGAGGGATACAGTAAACCTGAAGTTAAGCATCGGCATCTATAACTAGTGTCACAGGAATGGTTCAAAACGTAGACAGTAAGAAGAGTCAGTAATCTTGTACTTAAGTCGGCATTGTTCCTTTTCTATTTAATTCGGATGCAATTTCTATGTTTCATCGTCAATAAGAAGGTCAGAGGGATACAGTAAACCTGAAGTGAAGCATCGGAATCTATAACTAGTGTCACAGGAGTAGATCAAAACATAGACAGTACGAAGAATCAGTTTCGTTGTACTTAAGTCGGCATTGTGCCTTTTGTATTTAATTACGACGCAATATCTGGGTTTCATCGTCAATAAGACCGTCAGAGGGATACAGTAAACCTGAAGTGAAGCATCGGAATCTATAACTCGTGTCACAGGAATGGTTCCAATCATAGACTGTAAGAAGAATCAGTTTTCTTGTACTTAAGTCGGTTTGTTCCATTTGTATTTAACTCCGATGCAATTTCTGTGTTTCATCGTCAATATGAAGGTCAGAGGGATACAGTAAACCAGAAGTGAAGCATCGGAATATATAAGTAGTGTCACAGGAATGGATCAAAACATAGACAATAAATAAGAGTCAGTTATCCTGTACCTAAGTCGGCATTGTGCATTTTGTATTTAATTCCGATGCAGTATCTGTGTTTCATCGTCAACAAGAAGGTCAGAGGGATACAGTAAACCTGAAGTGAATCATCGGAATCCATAACTAGTGTCACAGGAATCGTTCAAAGCATAGTCAGTAAGAAGAGTCAGTTTTCTTGAACTTAAGTCAGCATTGTGCCTTTTGTATTTAATTCCGTTGCAATTTCTGTGTTTCATCGTCAATAAGAAGGACAGAGGGATACAGTAAACCTGAGGTGAAGCATCGGAATCTTTAACTAGTGTCACAGGAATGGTTCAAAACATAGACAGTAAGAAGAGTCTGTTTTCATGTAGTTAAGTCGGCATTGTGCATTTTCTATTTAATTCCGATGCAATTTCTGTGTTTCATCTTCAATAAGAAGGTCTGAGGGATACGGTAAACCTGAAGTGAAGCATCGGAATCTATAACTAGTATCACAGGAATGGTTCATAACTTAGACAGTAAGAAGAGTCAGTTTTCTTGAACTTAAGTAGGCATTGTGCCTTTTGTATTTAATTCTGATGCGATTTCTGTGTTTCATCGCCAATAAGAAGGTCAGAGGGATACAGTAAACCTGAGGTGAAGCATCGGAATCTATAACTAGTGTCACATGAATGGTTCAAAACATAGACAGTAAGAAGAGTCAGTTATCTTGTACTTAAGTTGGAATTGTGCTTTTTGTATTCAATTGCGATGCAATTTCTGTGTTTCACCGTCAATAAGAAGGTCAGAGGGATACTGGAAACCTGAAGTAAAGCATCGGTATCACTATTTAGTGTCACAGGAATGGTTCAAACATAGACAGTAAGAAGAGTCAGTTTTCTTGTACTTAATTCGGCATTGTGCCTTTTCTATTTAATTCCGATGCAATTTCTGTGTTTCATGGTCAATGAGAAGGTCAGAGGAATACAGTAAACCTGAAGTGAAGCATCGGCATCTATAACTAGTGTCACAGGAATAGTTCAAAACGTAGACAGTAAGAAGAGTCAGTTTTCTTGTACTTAAGTCGGCATTGTTCCTTTTCTATTTAATTCCGATGCAATTTCTATGTTTCATCGTCAATAAGAAGGTCAGAGGGATACAGTAAACCCAAAGTGAAGCATCGGAATCTATAACTAGTGTCACAGGAATGGTTCAAAACATTGACAGTAAGAAGAGTCAGTTTTCTTGTACTTAAGTCGGCATTGTGCCTTTTGTATTTAATTCCGCTGCAATTTCTGTATTTCATCGTCAACAAGAAGGTCAGAGGGATACAGTAAACCTGAAGTGAATCATCGACATCCATAACTAGTGTCACAGGAATGGTTCAAAACATAGACAGTAAGAAGAGTCAGTTTTCTTGAACTTATGTCGGCATTGTGCCTTTTGTAAATAATTCCGATGCAATTTCTGTGTTTCAGCGTCAATAAGAAGGTCAGAGGGATACAGTAAACCTGAGGTGAAGCATCGGAATCTTTAACTAGTGTCACAGGAATGGTTCAAAGCATAGACAGTAAGAAGAGTCAGTTTTCGTGTAGTTAAGTCGGCATTGTGCATTTTCTATTTAATTCCGATGCAATTTCTGTGTTTCATCGTCAATAAGAAGGTCTGAGGGATACGGTAAACCTGAAGTGAAGCATCGGAATCTATAACTAGTATCACACGAATGGTTCATAACTTAGACAGTAAGAAGAGTCAGTTTTCTTGAACTTAAGTAGGCATTGTGCCTTTTGTATTTAATTCTGATGCGATTTCTGTGTTTCATCGCCAATAAGAAGGTCAGAGGGATACTGTAAACCTGAAGTAAAGCATTGGTATCACTATTTAGTGTCACAGGAATGGTTCAAACATAGACAGTAAGAAGGGTCAGTTTTCTTGTACTTAATTCGGCATTGTGCCTTTTCTATTTAATTCCGATGCAATTTCTGTGTTTCATGGTCAATGAGAAGGTCAGAGGGATACAGTAAACCTGAAGTGAAGCATCGGAATCTATAACTAGTGTCACAGGAATGGATCAAAAAATAGACAGTAAGAAGAGTCAGTTTTCTTGTACTTAAGTCGGCGTTGTGGCTTTTGTATTTAATTCCGATGCAATTTCTGTGTTTCATCAACAATAAGAAGGTTAGAGGGATGCAGTAAACCTGAAGTGAAGAATCAGCAACTATAACTAGTGTCACAGGAATGGTTCAAAACATAGACAGTAAGAAGAGTCAGTTTCCTTGTACTTATGTCGGCATTGTGCCTTTTGTGTGTAATTCCGATGCAATTTCAGTGTTTCATCGTCAATAAGAAGGTCAGAGGGATACAGTAAACCTGAAGCGAAGCATCGGAATCTATAACTAATGTCACAGGAATGGTTCAAAACATAGGCAGTAAGAAGAGTCAGTCCTCTTGTACTTAAGTCGGCATTGTGCCTTTTGTATTTAATTCCGATGCAATTTCTGTGTTTCATCGTCACTAAGAAGGTCAGAGGAATACGGTAAACCTGAAGTGAAGCATCGGAATCTATAACTAGTGTCACAGGAATGGTTCAAAACATAGACAGTAAGAAGAGTCAGTTTTCTTGTACTTAAGTCGTCATTGTGCCATTTGTATTTAGTTCCGACGCAATATCTGTGTTTCATCGTCAATAAGAAGGTCAGAGGGATTCAGTAAACCTGAAGTGAAGCATCGGAAACTATAACTAGTGTCACAGGAATGGTTCAAAGCATAGACTGTAGGAAGAGTCAGTTTTCTTGTACTTAAGTCGGCATTGTTCCTTTTGTATTTAACTCCGATGCAATTTCTGTGTTTCATCGTCAATATGAAGGTCAGAGGGATACACTAAACCTGAAGTGAAGCATCGGAATATATAACTAGTGTCACAGGAATGGTTCAAAACATAGTCAGTAAAGAAGAGTTAGTTTTCTTGTACTTCAGTCGGCATTGTGCATTTTGTATTTAATTCCGATGCATTTTCTGTGTTTCATCGTCAATAAAAAGGTCAGAAGGATACAGTAAACCTGAAGTGAAGCATCGGAATCGATAACTAGTGTCACAGGAATGGTTCAAACATAGACAGTAAGAAGAGTCAGTTTTCTTGTACTTAAGTCGGCATTGTGCCTTTTGTATTTAATTCCGATGCACTTTCTGTGTTTCATCGTCAATAAGAAGGTCAGAGGGATGCAGTAAACCTGAAGTGAAGCATCGGAATCTATAACTAGTGTCACATGAATGGGTCAAATATAGACAGTAAGAAGAGTCAGTTTTCTTGTACTTAAGCCGGCATTGTGCCTTTTGTATTTAATTCCGATGCAATTTCTGTGTTTCATCGTCAATAAGAAGGTCAGAGGGATACAGGAAACCTGAAGTGAAGCATCGGAATCTATAACTAGTGTCACATGAATGGTTCAAAACGTAGACAGTTAAAAGAGTCAGTTTTCTTGTACTTAAGTCGGCATTGTGCTTTTTGTATTTAATTCCGATGCAATTTCTGTGTTTCATCGTCAATAAGAAGGTCAGCGGGATACAGTAAACCTGAAGTGAAGCATCGGAATCTATAACTAGTGTCACAGGAATGGTTCAAACCATAGACAGTAAGAAGAGTCAGTTTTCTTGTACTTAAGTCGGCATTGTGCCTTTTGTATTTAATTCCGATGCAATTTCCGTGTTTCATCGTCAATAAGAAGGTCTGAGGGATACAGTAAACCTGAAGTGAAGCATCGGAATCTATAACTAGTGTCACAGGAATGGTTCAAACCATAGACAGTAAGAAGAGTCTGTTTTCTTGTACTTAAGTCGGCATTGTGCCTTTTGTATTTAATTCCAATGCAATTTCTGTGTTTCATCGTCAATAAGAAGGTCAGAGGGATACAGTAAACCTGAAGTGAAGCATCGGAATCTATAACTAGTGTCACATGAATGGTTCAAAACATAGACAGTAAGAAGAGGCAGTTTTCTTGTACTTAAGTCGGCACTGTTCCTTTTCTATTTAATTCCGATGCAATTTCTATGTTTCATCGTCAATAAGAAGGTCAGAGGGATACAGCAAACCTGAAGTGAAGCATCGGAATCTATAACTAGTGTCACAGGAATGGATCAAAAAATAGACAGTAAGAAGAGTCAGTTTTCTTGTACTTAAGTCGGCGTTGTGGCTTTTGTATTTAATTCCGATGCAATTTCTGTGTTTCATCAACAATAAGAAGGTTAGAGGGATGCAGTAAACCTGAAGTGAAGAATCAGCAACTATAACTAGTGTCACAGGAATGGTTCAAAACATAGACAGTAAGAAGAGTCAGTTTCCTTGTACTTATGTCGGCATTGTGCCTTTTGTGTGTAATTCCGATGCAATTTCAGTGTTTCATCGTCAATAAGAAGGTCAGAGGGATACAGTAAACCTGAAGCGAAGCATCGGAATCTATAACTAATGTCACAGGAATGGTTCAAAACATAGACAGTAAGAAGAGTCAGTCCTCTTGTACTTAAGTCGGCATTGTGCCTTTTGTATTTAATTCCGATGCAATTTCTGTGTTTCATCGTCACTAAGAAGGTCAGAGGAATACGGTAAACCTGAAGTGAAGCATCGGAATCTATAACTAGTGTCACAGGAATGGTTCAAAACATAGACAGTAAGAAGAGTCAGTTTTCTTGTACTTAAGTCGTCATTGTGCCATTTGTATTTAGTTCCGACGCAATATCTGTGTTTCATCGTCAATAAGAAGGTCAGAGGGATTCAGTAAACCTGAAGTGAAGCATCGGAAACTATAACTAGTGTCACAGGAATGGTTCAAAGCATAGACTGTAGGAAGTGTCAGTTTTCTTGTACTTAAGTCGGCATTGTTCCTTTTGTATTTAACTCCGATGCAATTTCTGTGTTTCATCGTCAATATGAAGGTCAGAGGGATACACTAAACCTGAAGTGAAGCATCGGAATATATAACTAGTGTCACAGGAATGGTTCAAAACATAGTCAGTAAAGAAGAGTTAGTTTTCTTGTACTTCAGTCGGCATTGTGCATTTTGTATTTAATTCCGATGCATTTTCTGTGTTTCATCGTCAATAAAAAGGTCAGAAGGATACAGTAAACCTGAAGTGAAGCATCGGAATCGATAACTAGTGTCACAGGAATGGTTCAAACATAGACAGCAAGAAGAGTCAGTTTTCTTGTACTTAAGTCGGCATTGTGCCTTTTGTATTTAATTCCGATGCACTTTCTGTGTTTCATCGTCAATAAGAAGGTCAGAGGGATGCAGTAAACCTGAAGTGAAGCATCGGAATCTATAACTAGTGTCACATGAATGGGTCAAATATAGACAGTAAGAAGAGTCAGTTTTCTTGTACTTAAGCCGGCATTGTGCCTTTTGTATTTAATTCCGATGCAATTTCTGTGTTTCATCGTCAATAAGAAGGTCAGAGGGATACAGGAAACCTGAAGTGAAGCATCGGAATCTATAACTAGTGTCACATGAATGGTTCAAAACGTAGACAGTTAAAAGAGTCAGTTTTCTTGTACTTAAGTCGGCATTGTGCTTTTTGTATTTAATTCCGATGCAATTTCTGTGTTTCATCGTCAATAAGAAGGTCAGAGGGATACAGTAAACCTGAAGTGAAGCATCGGAATCTATAACTAGTGTCACAGGAATGGTTCAAACCATAGACAGTAAGAAGAGTCAGTTTTCTTGTACTTAAGTCGGCATTGTGCCTTTTGTATTTAATTCCGATGCAATTTCCGTGTTTCATCGTCAATAAGAAGGTCTGAGGGATACAGTAAACCTGAAGTCAAGCATCGGAATCTATAACTAGTGTCACAGGAATGGTTCAAACCATAGACAGTAAGAAGAGTCTGTTTTCTTGTACTTAAGTCGGCATTGTGCCTTTTGTATTTAATTCCAATGCAATTTCTGTGTTTCATCGTCAATAAGAAGGTCAGAGGGATACAGTAAACCTGAAGTGAAGCATCGGAATCTATAACTAGTGTCACATGAATGGTTCAAAACATAGACAGTAAGAAGAGGCAGTTTTCTTGTACTTAAGTCGGCACTGTTCCTTTTCTATTTAATTCCGATGCAATTTCTATGTTTCATCGTCAATAAGAAGGTCAGAGGGATACAGCAAACCTGAAGTGAAGCATCGGAATCTATAACTAGTGTCACAGAAATGGTTTAAAACATACACAGTAAGATGAGTCAGCTCCCTTGTACTTAAGTTGGCATTGTGCCTTTTCTATTTAATTCCGATGCAATTTCTGTGTTTCGTCGTCAATATGAAGGTCCAAGGGACACAGTAATGCTGATGTGAAGCACAGGAATCAAAAACCGGTCTCACAGGAAAGGTTCAAAACATAGACAGTAAGAAGAGAAAGACTTCTTGTACCTGAGCCCTCATTGTGCCTTTTGTATCTAATTCCGATGCAATTTCTGTGTTTCATCGTCAATAAGACGATCAGAGGGATACAGTAAACCTGAAGTGAAGCATCGGTATCTATAACTAGTGTCACACGATTGGTTCAAATTATAGACAGTAGGAAGAGTCAGTCTTCTTGTACTTAAGTCGGCATTGTGCCTTTTGTATTTAATTCCGATGCAATTTCTGTGTTTCATCGTCAATAAGAAGGTCAGAGGGATACAGTAAACCTGAAGTGAAGCATCGGAATCTATAACTAGTGTCACATGAATGGTTCAAAACATAGACAGTAAGAAGAGTCAGTTTTCTTGTACTTAAGTCGGCACTGTTCCTTTTCTATTTAATTCCGATGCAATTTCTATGTTTCATCGTCAATAAGAAGGTCAGAGGGATACAGCAAACCTGAAGTGAAGCATCGGAATCTATAACTAGTGTCACAGGAATGGATCAAAACACAGACAGTAAGGAGAGTGAGTTTTCTTGTACTTAAGTCGGCATTGTGCATTTTGTATTTAATTCCGATGCAATTTCTGAGTTCGTCGTCAATAAGAAGGTCCAAGGGATACAGTAAACCTGAAGTGAAGCATCGGAATCTGAAACCGGTCTCACAGGAAAGGTTCAAATCGTAGACAGTAAGAAGAGCCAGAGTACTTGCACTTGATTCGGCATTGTGCCTTTTGTATTTAATTCCGATGCAATATCTGTGTTTCATCGTCAATAAGACGATCAGACGGATACATTAAAACTGAAGTGAAGCATCGGAATCTATAACTAGTGTTACAGGAATGGTTCAAATCATAGACAGTAAGAAGAGTCAGCTTTCATGTACTTAAGTCGGCTTAGTGCATTTTGTATTTAATTCCGATGCGATTTCTGTGTTTCATCGTCAATAAGAAGGTCAGAGGGATACAGTAAACCTGATGTGAAGCATCGCAATCTATAACAAGTGTTACATGATTGATTCAAACATAGACAGTAAGAAGTGTCAGTTTTCTTGTACATAAGTCGGCATTGTGCGGTTTGTATTTAATTCCGATGTAAGTTCTGTGTATCATCGTCAATAAGAAGGTCACAAATATACAGTAAACCTGATGTGAAGCATCTGAATCTATAACTAGTGTCACAGGAATGGTTCAAAACATAGACATTAAGAAGAGTCAGTTTTCTTGTACTTCAGTCGGCATTGTGCCTTTCTATTTTATTCCGATGCAATTTGTATGTTTCATTGTCAATAAGAAGGTCAGAAGGGTACAGTAAACCTGAAGTGAAGCATCGGAATCTATAACTAGTGTCACAGGAATGGATCAAAACATAGACAGTAAGAAGAGTCAGTTTTCTTGTACTTAAGTCGGCATTGTGCCTTTTGTATTTAATTCCGATGCAATTTCTGTGTTTCATCGTCAATAAGAAGTTCAGAGGAATACAGTAAACCGAAGTGAAGCATCGGAATCTATAACTAGTGTCACAGTAATGGTTCAAAACATAGACTGTAAAAAGTGTCAGTTTTCTTGTACTTAAGTCGGCACTGTTCCTTTTCTGTTTAATTCCGATGCAATTTCTATGTTTCATCGTCAATAAGAAGGTCAGAGGGATACAGAAAACCTGAAGTAAAGCATCGGAATCTATAACTACTGTCACAGGAATGGATCAAAACATAGACAGTAAGGAGAGTCAGTTTTCTTGGACTTAAGTCGGCATTGTGCATTTTGTAATTAATTCCGAAGTAATTTCTGTGATTCATCGTCAACAAGAAGGTCAGAGGGTACAGTGAACCTGAAGTGAAGCATCGGAATCTATAACTAGCGTCACATGAATGGTCCAAACCATAGACAGTAAGAAGAGTCTGTTTTCTTGTACTTAAGTCGGCATTGTGCCTTTAGTATTTAATTCCGATGCTATTTCTGTGTTTCATCGTCAATAAGAAGGTCAGAGGGATACAGTAAAACTGAAATGAAGGATCGGAATCTATAACAAGTGTCACATGATTGGTTCAAAACATAGACAGTAAGAAGAGTCAGTTTTCTTGTACTTAAGTCGGCATTGTGCCTTTTCTCTTTAATTCCGATGCAATTTCTGTGTTTCATCGTCAATAAGAAGGTCTGAGGGATACAGTAAACCTGGAGTAAAGCATCGGAATCTATAACTAGTGTCACATGAATGGTTTAAATCATAGACAGTAAGAAGATTCAGTTTTCTTGTACTTAAGTCGGCATTGCGCCCCTTGTATTTAATTCCGATGCAATTTCTGTGTTTCATCGTCAATAAGAAGGTCAGAGGGATACAGTAAACCTGAAGTGAAGCATCGGAATCTATAACTAGTGTCACAGGAATGGTTCAAACCATAGACAGTAAGAAGAGTCTGTTTTCTTGTACTTAAGTCGGCATTGTGCCTTTTGTATTTAATTCCGATGCAATTTCTGTGTTTCATCGTCAATAAGAAGGTCAGAAGGATACAGTAAACCTGAAGTGAAGCATCGGAATCTATATTTAGTGTCACAGGAATGGTTCAAACCATAGACAGTAAGAAGAGTCTGTTTTCTTGTACTTAAGTCGGCATTGTGCCTTTTCTATTTAATTCCGATGCAATTTCTGTGTCTCATCGTCAATAAGAAGGTCAGAGGGATACAGTAAACGTGAAAAGAAGCATCGGAATCTATAACTAGTGTCATACGAATGGTTCAAAACATAGACAGTAAGAAGAGTCAGTTTTCTTGTACTTAAGTCGGCACTGTTCCTTTTCTATTTAATTCCGATGCAATTTCTATGTTTCATCGTCAATAAGAAGGTCAGAGGGATACAGTGAACCTGAAATGAAGCATCGGAATCTATAACTAGTGTCACAGGAATAGATAAAAGCATAGACAGTAAGAAGAGTCAGTTTTCTTGTACTTAAGTCGGATGTGCCTTTTCTATTTAATTCCGGAGTAATTTCTGTGTTTCATCGTCAACAAGAAGGTCAGAGGGATACAGTAAACCTGGAGTAAAGCATCGTAATCTATAAATAGTGTCACATGAATGGTTTAAAACATAGACAGTAAAAAGAGTCAGTTTTCTTGTACTTAAGTCGGCATTGTGTCTTTTGTATTTAATTCCGATGCAATTTCTGGGTTTCATCGTCAATAAGAAGGTCAGAGGGTACAGTGAACCTGAAGTGAAGCAGCGGAATCTATAACTAGTGTCACAGGAATGGTTCAAAACATACACAGTAAGACGAGTCAGTTCCCTTGTACTTAAGTCGGCATTGTGCCTTTTCTATTTAATTCCGATGCAATTTCTGTGTTTCGTCGTCAATAAGAAGGTCCAAGGGATACAGTAATGCTGATGTGAAGCATAGGAATCAAAAACCGGTCTCACAGGAAAGGTTCAAAACATAGACAGTAAGAAGAGAAACACTTCTTGTACCTGAGCCTGCATTGTGCCTTTTGTATTTAATTCCGATGCAATTTCTGTGTTTGATCGTCAATAAGACGATCAGAGGGATACAGTAAACCTGAAGTGAAGCATCGGAATCTATAATTTGTGTCCCATGAATGGTTCAAAACGTAGAGAGTAAGAAGAGTCAGTTTTCTTGTACTTAAGTCGGCATTGTGCCGTTTGTATTTAATTTCGATGCAATTTCTGTGTTTCATCGTCAATAAGAAGGTCAGAGGGATACAGTAAACCTAAAGTGAAGCATCGGAATCTATAACTAGTGTCACAGGAATGGTTCAAACCGTAGACAGTAAGAAGAGTCAGATATCTTGTACTTAAGTCGGCATTGTGCCTTTTGTATTTAATTCCGATGCAATTTCTGTGTTTCATCGTCAATAAAAAGGTCCAAGGGATACAGTAAACCTGAAGTGAAGCATCAGAATCTATAACTAGTGTCACATGAATGGTTCAAAACATAGACAGTAAGAAGTGTCTGTTTTCTTGTACTTAAGTCGGCATTGTGCCTTTTGTATTTAATTCCGATGCAATTTCTGTGCATCATCGTCAATAAGATGGTCAGAGGGATATAGTAAACTTGAAAAGAAGCATCGGAATCTATAACTAGTGTCTCAGGAATGGTTCAAAACATAGACAGTAAGATGAGTCAGTTTTCTTGTACTTCAGTCGGCATTGTGCCTTTCTATTTTATTCCGATGCAATTTGTATGTTTCATCGTCAATAAGAGTGTCAGAGGGAAACAGTAAACCTGAAGTGAAGCATCGGAATCTATAACTAGTGTCACAGGAATGGTTCAAAACATAGACAGTATGAAGTGTCAGTTTTCTTGTATTTAAGTCGGCATTGTTCCTTTTCTATCTAATTCCGATGCAATTTCTATGTTTCACCGTCAATAAGAAGCTCAGAGGGATACAGTAAACCTGACGTGACGCATCGGAATCTATAACTAGTGTCACATGAATGGTGCAAACATAGACAGTAAGAAGAGTCAGTTTTCTTGTACATATGTCGGCATTGTGCCTATTGTATTTAATTCCGATGTAATTTCTGTGTTTCATCGTCAATAAGAAGGTCAGAGTGATACAGTAACATGAAGTGAAGCATCGGAATCTATAACTAGTGTCACAGGAAAGGTTCAAAGCATAGACAGTAAGAAGAGTCAGTTTTCTTGTACGTAAGTCGGCATTGTGCCTTTTGTATTTAATTCCGATGCAATTTCTGTGTTTCATCGTCAATATGAAGGTCAGAGGGATACAGAAAACCTGAAGTGAAGCATCGGAATCTATAACTAGTGTCACAGTAATGGTTCAAAACATAGACAGTAAGAATAGTCATTTTTCTTGTACTAAATTCGGCATTGTGCCTTTTGTATTTAATTCCGTTGCAATTTCTGTGTTTCATCGTCAATAAGTAGGTCAGAGGGATACAGTAAACCTGAAGTGAAGCGTCGGAATCCATTATTAGTGTCACATGAATGGTTCAAAACATAGACAGTAAGTAGAGTCAGTTTT
This sequence comes from Schistocerca americana, assembly GCF_021461395.2. Classification (NCBI taxonomy): domain Eukaryota; kingdom Metazoa; phylum Arthropoda; class Insecta; order Orthoptera; family Acrididae; genus Schistocerca; species Schistocerca americana. Next base: position 766,454,803 of record NC_060123.1, read on the forward strand.
CTTGTACTTAAGTCGGCATTGTGCCATTTCTATTTAATTCCGATGCAATTTCTGTTTTTCATCGTCAATAAGAAGGTCTGAGGGATAGAGTAAACCTGGAGTAAAGCATCGGAATCTAAAACTAGTGTCACATGAATTATTTACATCATAGACAGTAAGAAGATTCAGTTTTCTTGTACTTAAGTCTGCATTGTGCCTCTTGTATTTAGTTCCGATGCAATTTCTGTGTTACATCGTCAATAAGAAGGTCAGAGGGATACAGTAAACCTGAAGTGAAGCATCGGAATCTATAACTAGTGTCACAGGAATGGTTCAAACCATAGACAGTAAGAAGAGTCTGTTTTCTTGTACTTAAGTCGGCATTGTGCCTTTTGTATTTAATTCCGATGCAATTTCTGTGTTTCATCGTCAATAAGAAGGTCAGAGGGATACAGTAAACCTGAAGTGAAGCATCGGAATCTATAACTAGTGTCACATGAATGGTTCAAAACATAGACAGTTAGAAGGGTCAGCTTTCTTGTACTTAAGTCGGCATTGTGATTTTTGTATTTAATTCCCATGCAATTTCTGTGTTTCATCGTCAATAAGAAGGTCAGAGGGATACAGTAAACCTGAAGTGAAGCATGGGAATCTATATTTAGTGTCACAGGAATGGTTCAAACCATAGACAGTAAGAAGAGTCTGTTTTCTTGTACTTAAGTCTGCATTGTGCCTTTTCTATTTAATTCCGTTGCAATTTCTGTGTTTCATCGTCAATAAGAAGGTCAGAGGGATACAGTAAACGTGAAGTGAAGCATCGGAATCTATAACTAGTGTCATAGGAATGGTTCAAAACATAGACAGTAAGAAGAGTCAGTTTTCTTGTACTTAAGTGGGCACTGTTCCTTTTCTATTTAATTCCGATGCAATTACTATGTTTCATCGTCAATAAGAAGGTCAGAGGGATACAGTAAACCTGAAGTGAAGCATCGGAATCTATAACTAGTGTCACAGGAATGGATCAAAACATAGACAGTAAGAAGAGTCAGTTTTCTTGTACTTAAGTCGGCATTGTGCCTTTTCTATTTAATTCCGATTTAATTTCTGTGATTCATCGTCAACACGAAGGTCAGAGGGATACAGTAAACCTGGAGTAAAGCATTGGAATCTATAAATAGTGTCACATGAATGGTTTAAAACATAGACAGTATGAAGACACAGTTTTCTTGTACTTAAGTCGGCATTGTGTCTTTTGTATTTAATTCCGATGCAATTTCTGTGCTTCATCGTCAATAAGAAGGTCGGAGGGATACAGTAAACCTGAAGTGAAGCATCGGAATCTATAACTAGTGTCACAGGAACCTTTCAAAACATAGACAGTAAGAAGAGTCAGTTTTCTTGTACTTAAGTCGGCGTTGTGCCTTTTGTATGTAATTCCAATTCAATTTCTGTGATTCATCGTCAATAAGAAGGTCAGAGGGATACAGTTAATCTGAAGTGAAGCATCGGAATCTATAGCTAGTGTCACAGGAATGGTTCAAAACAAAGACAGTAAGAAGAGTCAGTTTTCTTGTACTTAAGTCGGCATTGTGCCTTTTGTGTTTAATTCCGATGCAATTTCAGTGTTTCATCGTCAATAAGAAGGTCAGAGGGTACAGTGAACCTGAAGTGAAGCATCGGAATCTATAACTAGTGTCACAGGAATGGTTCAAAACATACACAGTACGACGAGTCAGTTCCCTTGTACTTAAGTCGGCATTGTGCCTTTTCTATTTAATTCCGATGCAATTTCTGTGTTTCGTCGTCAATAAGAAGGTCCAAGGGATACAGTAATGCTGATGTGAAGCATAGGAATAAAAAACCGGTCTCACAGGAAAGGTTCAAAACATAGACAGTAAGAAGAGAAAGACTTCTTGTACCTGAGCCGGCATTGTGCCTTTTGTATTTAATTCCGATGCAATTTCTGTGTTTCATCGTCAATAAGACGATCAGAGGGATACAGTAAACCTGAAGTGAAGCATCGGAATCTATAATTTGTGTCCCATGAATGGTTCAAAACGTAGAGAGTAAGAAGAGTCAGTTTTCTTGTACTTAAGTCGGCATTGTGCCGTTTGTATTTAATTTCAATGCAATTTCTGTGTTTCATCGTCAATAAGAAGGTCAGAGGGATACAGTAAACCAAAAGTGAAGCATCGGAATCTATAACTAGTGTCACAGGAATATTTCAAACCGTAGACAGTAAGAAGAGTCAGATATCTTGTACTTAAGTCGGCATTGTGCCTTTTGTATTTAATTCCGATGCAATTTCTGTGTTTCATCGTCAATAAGAGGGTCCAAGGGATACAGTAAACCTGAAGTGAAGCATCAGAATCTATAACTAGTGTCACATGAATGGTTCAAAATATAGACAGTAAGAAGAGTCTGTTTTCTTGTACTTAAGTCGGCATTGTGCCTTTTGTATTTAATTTCGATGCAATTTCTGTGCATCATCGTCAATAAGATTGTCAGAGGGATACAGTAAACCTGAAGTGAAGCATCGGAATCTATAACTATTGTCACAGGAATGGTTCAAAACATAGACAGTATGAAGGGTCAGTTTTCTTGTATTTAAGTCGGCATTGTTCCTTTTCTATCTAATTCCGATGCAATTTCTATGTTTCACCGTCAATAAGAAGGACAGAGGGATACAGTAAACCTGACGTGACGCATCGGAATCTATAACTAGTGTCACATGAATGGTGCAAACATAGACAGTAAGAAGAGTCAGTTTTCTTGTACATATGTCGGCATTGTGCCTATTGTATTTAATTCCGATGCAATTTCTGTGTTTCATCGTCAATAAGAAGGTCAGAGTGATACAGTTACATAAAGTGAAGCATCGGAATCTATAACTAGTGTCACAGGAAAGGTTCAAAACATAGACAGTAAGAAGAGTCAGTTTTCTTGTACTTAAGTCGGCATTGTGCCTTTTGTATTTAATTCCGATGCAATTTCTGTGTTTCATCGTCAATAAGAAGGTCAGAGGGATACAGAAAACCTGAAGTGAAGCATCGGAATCTATAACTAGTGTCACAGTAATGGTTCAAAACATAGACAGTAAGAAGAGTCATTTTTCTTGTACTTAAGTCGGCATTGTCCTTTTTGTATTTAATTCCGATGCGATTTCTGCGTTTGATCGTCAATAAGAAGATCTGATGGATACAGTATACCTGAAGTGAAGCATCGGAAGCTATAACTAGTGTCACATGAATAGTTCAAAACATAGACAGTAGGAAGAGATTTCTTGTACTTAGGTCGTCATTGTGCCTTTTGTATTTAATTCCGATGCAATTTCTGTGTTTCATCGTCAATAAGAAGGTCAGAGGGATACAGTAACATGAAGTGAAGCATCGGAATCTATAACTAGTGTCACAACAATGGTTCAAAACATAAACAGTAAGAAGAGTCAGTTTTCTTGTACTTAAGTCGCCATTGTGCCTTTTGTATTTAATTCCGATGCAATTTCTGTGTTTCATCGTCAATAAGAAGGTCAGAGGGATACAGTAAACCTGAAGTGAAGCATCGGAATCTATAACTAGTGTCACAGGAATGGTTCAAAACATAGACAGTAAGAAGAGGCAGTTTTTTTGTACTAAATTCGGCATTGTGCGTTTTGTATTTAATTCCGTTGCAGTTTCTGTGTTTCATCGTCAATAAGTAGGTCAGAGGGATACAGTAAACCTGAAGTGAAGCATCGGAAACTATAACTAGTGTCACAGGAATGGTTCAAATCATAGACAGTAAGAAGAGTCAGTTTTCTTGTACCTAAGTCGGCATTGTTCCTTCTCTGTTTCATCCCGATGCAATTTCTGTGTTTCATCGTCTATATGAAGGTCAGAGGGATACAGTAAACCTGAAGTGAAGCGTCGGAATCCATTATTAGTGTCACATGAATGGTTCAAAACATAGACAGTAAGTAGAGTCAGTTTTCTTGTACTTAAGTCGGCATTGTGCCTTTTGTATACATTTCCTATGCAATTTCTGTGTTCCATCGTCAATAAGAAGGTCCGAGGGATACAGTAAACCTGAAGTGAAAGTTCGGAATCTATAACTAGTGTGACATGATTGGTTCAAAACATAGACAGTAAGAAGAGTCAGTTTTCTTGTACTTAAGTCGGCATTGTGCCTTTTCTATTTAATTCCGATGCAATTTCTGTGTTTCATCGTCAATAAGAAGGTCTGAGGGATAGAGTAAACCTGGAGTAAAGCATCGGAATCTGTAACTAGTGTCACATGAATGGTTTACATCATAGACAGTAAGAAGATTCAGTTTTCTTGTACTTAAGTCGGCATTGTGCCTCTTGTATTTAGTTCCGATGCAATTTCTGTGTTACATCGTCAGTAAGAAGGTCAGAGGGATACAGTAAACCTGAAGTGAAGCATCGGAATCTATAACTAGTGTCACAGGAATGGTTCAAACCATAGACAGTAAGAAGAGTCTGTTTTCTTGTACTTAAGTCGGCATTGTGCGTTTTGTATTTAATTCCGATGCAATTTCTGTGTTTCATCGTCAATAAGAAGGTCAGAGGGATACAGTAAACCTGAAGTGAAGCATCGGAATCTATAACTAGTGTCACATGAATGGTTCAAAACATAGACAGTTAGAAGGGTCAGCTTTCTTGTACTTAAGTCGGCATTGTGATTTTTGTATTTAATTCCCATGCAATTTCTGTGTTTCATCGTCAATAAGAAGGTCAGAGGGATACAGTAAACCTGAAGTGAAGCATGGGAATCTATATTTAGTGTCACAGGAATGGTTCAATCCATAGACAGTAAGAAGAGTCTGTTTTCTTGTACTTAAGTCTGCATTGTGCCTTTTCTATTTAATTCCGTTGCAATTTCCGTGTTTCATCGTCAATAAGAAGGTCAGAGGGATACAGTAAACGTGAAGTGAAGCATCGGAATCTATAACTAGTGTCATAGGAATGGTTCAAAACATAGACAGTAAGAAGAGTCAGTTTTCTTGTACTTAAGTCGGCACTGTTCCTTTTCTATTTAATTCCGATGCAATTACTATGTTTCATCGCCAATAAGAAGGTCAGAGGGATACAGTAAACCAAAAGTGAAGCATCGGAATCTATAACTAGTGTCACAGGAATTGATCAAAATATAGACAGTAAGAAGAGTCAGTTTTCTTGTACTTAAGTCGGAATTGTGCCTTTTCTATTTAATTCCGAATTAATTTCTGTGATTCATCGTCAACACGAAGGTCAGAGGGATACAGTAAACCTGGAGTAAAGCATCGGAATCTATAAATAGTGTCACATGAATGGTTTAAAACATAGACAGTAAGAAGACACAGTTTTCTTGTACTTAAGTCGGCATTGTGTCTTTTGTATTTAATTCCGATGCAATTTCTGTGTTTCATCGTCAATAAGAAGGTCGGAGGGATACAGTAAACCTGAAGTGAAGCATCGGAATCTATAACTAGTGTCACAGGAACCTTTCAAAACATAGACAGTAAGAAGAGTCAGTTTTCTTGTACTTAAGTCGGCGTTGTGCCTTTTGTATGTAATTCCAATTCAATTTCTGTGTTTCATCGTCAATAAGAAGGTCAGAGGGATACAGTTAATCTGAAGTGAAGCATCGGAATCTATAGCTAGTGTCACAGGTATGGTTCAAAACAAAGAGAGTAAGAAGAGTCAGTTTTCTTGTACTTAAGTCGGCATTGTGCCTTTTGTGCTTAATTCCGATGCAATTTCAGTGTTTCATCGTCAATAAGAAGGTCAGAGGGTACAGTGAACCTGAAGTGAAGCATCGGAATCTATAACTAGTGTCACAGGAATGGTTCAAAACATACACAGTAAGACGAGTCTGTTCCCTTGTACTTAAGTCGGCATTGTGCCTTTTCTATTTAATTCCGATGCAATTTCTGTGTTTCGTCGTCAATAAGAAGGTCCAAGGGATACCGTAATGCTGATGTGAAGCATTGGAATCAAAAACCGGTCTCACAGGAAAGGTTCAAAACATAGACAGTAAGAAGAGAAAGACTTCTTGTACCTGAGCCGGCATTGTGCCTTTTGTATTTAATTCCGATGCAATTTCTGTGTTTCATCGTCAATAAGTCGATCAGAGGGATACAGTAAACCTGAAGTGAAGCATCGGAATCTATAATTTGTGTCCCATGAATGGTTCAAAACATAGAGAGTAAGAAGAGTCAGTTTTCTTGTACTTAAGTCGGCATTGTGCCGTTTGTATTTAATTTCAATGCAATTTCTGTGTTGCATCGTCAATAAGAAGGTCAGAGGGATACAGTAAACCAAAAGTGAAGCATCGGAATCTATAACTAGTGTCACAGGAATATTTCAAACCGTAGACAGTAAGAAGAGTCAGATATCTTGTACTTAAGTCGGCATTGTGCCTTTTGTATTTAATTCCGATGCAATTTCTGTGTTTCATCGTCAATAAGAAGGTCCAAGGGATACAGTAAACCTGAAGTGAAGCATCAGAATCTATAACTAGTGTCACATGAATGGTTCAAAATATAGACAGTAAGAAGAGTCTGTTTTCTTGTACTTAAGTCAGCATTGTGCCTTTTGTATTTAATTCCGATGCAATTTCTGTGCATCATCGTCAATAAGATTGTCAGAGGGATACAGTAAACCTGAAGTGAAGCATCGGAATCTATAACTAGTGTCACAGGAATGGTTCAAAACATAGACAGTATGAAGTGTCAGTTTTCTTGTATTTAAGTCGGCATTGTTCCTTTTCTATCTAATTCCGATGCAATTTCTATGTTTCACCGTCAATAAGAAGGTCAGAGGGATACAGTAAACCTGACGTGACGCATGGGAATCTATAACTAGTGTCACATGAATGGTGCAAACATAGACAGTAAGAAGAGTCAGTTTTCTTGTACATATGTCGGCATTGTGCCTATTGTATTTAATTCCGATGCAATTTCTGTGTTTCATCGTCAATAAGAAGGTCAGAGTGATACAGTAACATGAAGTAAAGCATCGGAATCTATAACTAGTGTCACAGGAAAGGTTCAAAACATAGACAGTAAGAAGAGTCAGTTTTCTTGTACTTAAGTCGGCATTGTGCCTTTTGTATTTAATTCCGATTCAATTTCTGTGTTTCATCGTCAATAAGAAGGTCAGAGGGATACAGAAAACCTGAAGTGAAGCATCGGAATCTATAACTAGTGTCACAGTAATGGTTCAAAACATAGACAGTAAGAAGAGTCATTTTTCTTGTACTTAAGTCGGCATTGTCCTTTTTGTATTTAATTCCGATGCGATTTCTGCGTTTGATCGTCAATAAGAAGATCTGATGGATACAGTATACCTGAAGTGAAGCATCGGAAGCTATAACTAGTGTCACATGAATAGTTCAAAACATAGACAGTAGGAAGAGATTTCTTGTACTTAGGTCGTCATTGTGCCATTTGTATTTAATTCCGATGCAATTTCTGTGTTTCATCGTCAATAAGAAGGTCAGAGGGATACAGTAACATGAAGTGAAGCATCGGAATCTATAACTAGTGTCACAACAATGGTTCAAAACATAAACAGTAAGAAGAGTCAGTTTTCTTGTACTTAAGTCGCCATTGTGCCTTTTGTATTTAATTCCGATGCAATTTCTGTGTTTCATCGTCAATAAGAAGGTCAGAGGGATACAGTAAACCTGAAGTGAAGCATCGGAATCTATAACTAGTGTCACAGGAATGGTTCAAAACATAGACAGTAAGAAGAGTCAGTTTTTTTGTACTAAATTCGGCATTGTGCGTTTTGTATTTAATTCCGTTGCAATTTCTGTGTTTCATCGTCAATAAGTAGGTCAGAGGGATACAGTAAACCTGAAGTGAAGCATCGGAAACTATAACTAGTGTCACAGGAATGGTTCAAATCATAGACAGTAAGAAGAGTCAGTTTTCTTGTACCTAAGTCGGCATTGTTCCTTCTCTATTTCATCCCGATGCAATTTCTGTGTTTCATCGTCTATATGAAGGTCAGAGGGATACAGTAAACCTGAAGTGAAGCGTCGGAATCCATTATTAGTGTCACATGAATGGTTCAAAACATAGACAGTAAGTAGAGTCAGTTTTCTTGTACTTAAGTCGGCATTGTGCCTTTTGTATACATTTCCTATGCAATTTCTGTGTTCCATCGTCAATAAGAAGGTCCGAGGGATACAGTAAACCTGAAGTGAAAGTTCGGAATCTATAACTAGTGTGACATGATTGGTTCAAAACATAGACAGTAAGAAGAGTCAGTTTTCTTGTACTTAAGTCGGCATTGTGCCTTTTCTATTTAATTCCGATGCAATTTCTGTGTTTCATCGTCAATAAGAAGGTCTGAGGGATAGAGTAAACCTGGAGTAAAGCATCGGAATCTATAACTAGTGTCACATGAATGGTATACATCATAGACAGTAAGAAGATTCAGTTTTCTTGTACTTAAGTCGGCATTGTGCCACTTGTATTTAGTTCCGATGCAATTTCTGTGTTACATCGTCAATAAGAAGGTCAGAGGGATACAGTAAACCTGAAGTGAAGCATCGGAATCTATAACTAGTGTCACAGGAATGGTTCAAACCATAGACAGTAAGAACAGTCTGTTTTCTTGTACTTAAGTCGGCATTGTGCGTTTTGTATTTAATTCCGATGCAATTTCTGTGTTTCATCGTCAATAAGAAGGTCAGAGGGATACAGTAAACCTGAAGTGAAGCATCGGAATCTATAACTAGTGTCACATGAATGGTTCAAAACATAGACAGTTAGAAGGGTCAGCTTTCTTGTACTTAAGTCGGCATTGTGATTTTTGTATTTAATTCCCATGCAATTTCTGTGTTTCATCGTCAATAAGAAGGTCAGAGGGATACAGTAAACCTGAAGTGAAGCATGGGAATCTATATTTAGTGTCACAGGAATGGTTCAATCCATAGACAGTAAGAAGAGTCTGTTTTCTTGTACTTAAGTCTGCATTGTGCCTTTTCTATTTAATTCCGTTGCAATTTCTGTGTTTCATCGTCAATAAGAAGGTCAGAGGGATACAGTAAACGTGAAGTGAAGCATCGGAATCTATAACTAGTGTCATAGGAATGGTTCAAAACATAGACAGTAAGAAGAGTCAGTTTTCTTGTACTTAAGTCGGCACTGTTCCTTTTCTATTTAATTCCGATGCAATTACTATGTTTCATCGCCAATAAGAAGGTCAGAGGGATACAGTAAACCTGAAGTGAAGCATCTGAATCTATAACTAGTGTCACAGGAATTGATCAAAACATAGACAGTAAGAAGAGTCAGTTTTCTTGTACTTAAGTCGGAATTGTGCCTTTTCTATTTAATTCCGAATTAATTTCTGTGATTCATCGTCAACACGAAGGTCAGAGGGATACAGTAAACCTGGAGTAAAGCATCGGAATCTATAAATAGTGTCACATGAATGGTTTAAAACATAGACAGTAAGAAGACACAGTTTTCTTGTACTTAAGTCGGCATTGTGTCTTTTGTATTTAATTCCGATGCAATTTCTGTGTTTCATCGTCAATAAGAAGGTCGGAGGGATACAGAAAACCTGAAGTGAAGCATCGGAATCTATAACTAGTGTCACAGGAACCTTTCAAAACATAGACAGTAAGAAGAGTCAGTTTTCTTGTACTTAAGTCGGCGTTGTGCCTTTTGTATGTAATTCCAATTCAATTTCTGTGTTTCATCGTCAATAAGAAGGTCAGAGGGATACAGTTAATCTGAAGTGAAGCATCGGAATCTATAGCTAGTGTCACAGGTATGGTTCAAAACAAAGACAGTAAGAAGAGTCAGTTTTCTTGTACTTAAGTCGGCATTGTGCCTTTTGTGCTTAATTCCGATGCAATTTCAGTGTTTCATCGTCAATAAGAAGGTCAGAGGGTACAGTGAACCTGAAGTGAAGCATCGGAATCTATAACCAGTGTCACAGGAATGGTTCAAAACATACACAGTAAGACGAGTCAGTTCCCTTGTACTTAAGTCGGCATTGTGCCTTTTCTATTTAATTCCGATGCAATTTCTGTGTTTCGTCGTCAATAAGAAGGGCCAAGGGATACCGTAATGCTGATGTGAAGCATTGGAATCAAAAACCGGTCTCACAGGAAAGGTTCAAAACATAGACAGTAAGAAGAGAAAGACTTCTTGTACCTGAGCCGGCATTGTGCCTTTTGTATTTAATTCCGATGCAATTTCTGTGTTTCATCGTCAATAAGTCGATCAGAGGGATACAGTAAACCTGAAGTGAAGCATCGGAATCTATAATTTGTGTCCCATGAATGGTTCAAAACATAGAGAGTAAGAAGAGTCAGTTTTCTTGTACTTAAGTCGGCATTGTGCCGTTTGTATTTAATTTCAATGCAATTTCTGTGTTTCATCGTCAATAAGAAGGTCAGAGGGATACAGTAAACCTAAAGTGAAGCATCGGAATCTATAACTAGTGTCACAGGAATATTTCAAACCGTAGACAGTAAGAAGAGTCAGATATCTTGTACTTAAGTCGGCATTGTGCCTTTTGTATTTAATTCCGATGCAATTTCTGTGTTTCATCGTCAATAAGAAGGTCCAAGGGATACAGTAAACCTGAAGTGAAGCATCAGAATCTATAACTAGTGTCACATAATTGGTTCAAAATATAGACAGTAAGAAGAGTCTGTTTTCTTGTACTTAAGTCGGCATTGTGCCTTTTGTATTTAATTCCGATGCAATTTCTGTGTTTCATCGTCAATAAGATTGTCAGAGGGATACAGTAAACCTGAAGTGAAGCATCGGAATCTATAACTAGTGTCTCAGGAATGGTTCAAAACATAGACAGTAAGATGAGTCAGTGTTCTTGTACTTAAGTCGGCATTGTGCCTTTTGTATTTCATTCCGATTCAATATCTGTGTTTCATCTTCAATAAGAAGGTCAGAGGGATACAGTAAACCTGATGTGAAGCATCGGAATCTATAACTAGTGTCACAGGAATGGCTCAAACATAGAAAGTAAGAAGAGTCAGTTATCTTGTACTTAAGTCGGCATTGTGCTTTTTGTATTTCTTTCCGATTCGATTTCTGCGTTTCATCGTCATTAAGTAGGTCAGAGGGATACAGTAAACCTGAAGTGAATCATCGGAATCTATATCTAGTGTCACAGGAATGGATCAAACATAGACAGTAAGAAGAGTCAGTTTTCTTGTACTTAAGTCGGCATTGTGCCTTTTGTATTTAATTCCGATGCAAATTCTGTGTATCATCGTCAATAAGAAGGTCACAAAGATACAGTAAACCTGAAGTGAAGCATCGCAATCTATAACTAGTGTCACAGGAATGGTTCAAACATAGACAGTAAGAAGAGTCAGTTTTCTTGTACTTAAGTTGGCATTGTGCCTTTTGTATTTAATTCCGATGCAGTATCTGTGTATCATCTTCAATAAGAAGGTCAGAGGGATACAGTAAACCTGAAGTGAAGCATCGGAATCTATAACTAGTGTCACAGGAATGGTTCAAAACATAGACAGTATGAAGTGTCAGTTTTCTTGTATTTAAGTCGGCATTGTTCCTTTTCTATCTAATTCCGATGCAATTTCTATGTTTCACCGTCAATAAGAAGGTCAGAGGGATACAGTAAACCTGACGTGGCGCATCGGAATCTATAACTAGTGTCACATGAATGGTGCAAACATAGACAGTAAGAAGAGTCAGTTTTCTTGTACATATGTAGGCATTGTGCCTATTGTATTTAATTCCGATGCAATTTCTGTGTTTCATCGTCAATAAGAAGGTCAGAGTGATACAGTAACATGAAGTGAAGCATCGGAATCTATAACTAGTGTCACAGGAAATGTTCAAAACATAGACAGTAAGAAGAGTCAGTTTTCTTGTACTTAAGTCGGCATTGTGCCTTTCGTATTTAATTCCGATGCAATTTCTGTGTTTCATCGTCAATAAGAAGGTCAGAGGGATACAGAAAACCTGAAGTGAAGCATCGGAATCTATAACTAGTGTCACAGTAATGTTTCAAAACATAGACAGTACGAAGAGTCATTTTTCTTGTACTTAAGTCGGCATTGTCCTTTTTGTATTTAATTCCGATGCGATTTCTGCGTTTGATCGTCAATAAGAAGATCTGATGGATACAGTATACCTGAAGTGAAGCATCGGAAGCTATAACTAGTGTCACATGAATAGTTCAAAACATAGACAGTAGGAAGAGATTTCTTGTACTTAGGTCGTCATTGTGCCTTTTGTATTTAATTCCGATGCAATTTCTGTGTTTCATCGTCAATAAGAAGGTCAGAGGGATACAGTAACATGAAGTGAAGCATCGGAATCTATAACTAGGGTCACAGGAATGGTTCAAAACATAAACAGTAAGAAGAGTCAGTTTTTTTGTACTTAAGTCGCCATTGTGCCTTTTGTATTTAATTCCGATGCAATTTCTGTGTTTCATCGTCAATAAGAAGGTCAGAGGGATACAGTAAACCTGAAGTGAAGCATCGGAATCTATAACTAGTGTCACAGGAATGGTTCAAAACATAGACAGTAAGAAGAGTCAGTTTTCCTGTACTTAAGTCGGCTTTGTGTCTTTTCTATTTAATTCCGATGTAATTTCTGTGTTTCATCGTCAATTAGAACGTCAGAGGGATACAGTAAACCTGAAGTGAAGCATCGGAAACTATAACTAGTGTCGAAGGAGTGGTTCAAAACATAGACAGTAAGAAGAGTCAGTTTTCTTGTACTTATGTCGGCATTGTGCCTTTTGTATTTAATTCCGAAGAAATTTCTGTGTTTCATCAGCAATAGGAAGGTCAGAGGGATACAGTAAACCAGAAGTGAAGCATCGGAATCTATAACTAGTGTCACAGGAATGGTTCAAAACATAGACAGTAAGAAGAGTCAGTTTTCTTGTACTTAAGTCGGCATTGTGACTTTTCTATTTAATTCCGATGCATTTCCTGTGTTTCATCGTCAATAAGAAGGTCAGAGGGATACAGTAAACCTGAAGTGAAGTATCGGAATCTAAAACTAGTGTCACAGGAATGGTTCAATCATAGACAGTAAGAAGAGTCAGTTTTCCTGTACTTAAGTCGGAATTGTGCATTTTGTATTTACTTCCGATGCAATTTCTGTGTTTCATCGTCAATAAGAAGGTCAGAGGGATACACTAAACCTGAAGTGACGCATCGGAATCTATAACTAGTGTCACATGAATGGTGCAAACATAGACAGTAAGATGAGCCAGTTTTCTTGTACATAAGTCGGCATTGTGCCTTTTGTATTTAATTCCGATGCAATTTCTGTGTTTCATCGTCAAAAAGAAGGTCTGATGGATACAGTAAACCTGAAGTGAAGCATCGGAAGCTATAACTAGTGTCACATGAATGGTTCAAAACGTAGACAATAGGAAGAGTTTTCTTGTACTTAGGTCGTCATTGTGCCTTTTGTATTTAATTCCGATGCAATTTCTGTGTTTCAGCGTCAATAAGAAGGTCAGAGGGATACAGTAACATGACGTGAAGCATCGGAATCTATAACTAGTGTCACAGGAATGGTTCAAAACATAGACAGTAAGAAGAGTCATTTTTCTTGTACTTAAGTCGGCATTGTGCGTTTTGTACTAAATTCCGATGCAATTTCTGTGTTTCATCAACAATAAGATGGTCAGAGGGATACAGTATACCTCAAGTGAAGCATCGGAATCTATAAGTGGTGTCACAGGAATGGTTCAAAACATAGACAGTAAGAGGAGTCATTTTTCTTGTACTTAAGTCGGCATTGTGCTTTTTGTATTTAATTCCGATGCGATTTCTGCGATTGATCGTCAATAAGAAGGTCAGAGGGATATAGTAAACCTGAAGTGACGCATCGGAATCTATAACTAGTGTCACATGAATGGTGCAAACATAGACAGTAATAAGAGTCAGTTTTCTTGTACTTAATTCGGCATTGTGCCTTTTGTATTTAATTCCGTTGCAATTTCTGTGTTTCATCGTCAATAAAAAGGTCAGAGGGATACAGTAAACCTGAGGTGAAGCATCGGAATATATAACTAGTGTCAAAGGAATGGTTCAAAACATAGACAGTAACAAGAGTCAGTTTTCCAGTACTTAAGTCGGCTTTGTGACTTTTCTATTTAATTCCGATGTAATTTCTGTGTTTCATCGTCAATTAGAAGGTCAGAGGGATACAGTAAACCTGAAGTGAAGCATCGGAATCTATAACTAGTGTCGAAGGAGTGGTTCAAAACATAGACAGTAAGAAGAGTCAGTTTTCTTGTACTTAAGTCAGCATTGTGCCTTTTGTATTTAATTCCGAAGAAATTTCTGTGTTTCATCGTCAATAAGAAGGTCAGAGGGATACAGTAAACCAGAAGTGAAGCATCGGAATCTATAACTAGTGTCACAGGAATGGTTCAAAACATAGACAAAAAGAAGAGTCAGTTTTCTTGTACTTAAGTCGGCATTGTGCCTTTTGTATTAAATTCCGATGCATTTTCTGTGTTTCATCGTCAATAAGAAGGACAGAGGGATTCAGTAAACCTGAAGTGACGCATCGGAATCTATAACTAGTGTCACATGAATGGTGCAAACATAGACAGTAAGAAGAGTCAGTTTTCTTGTACATAAGTCGGCATTGTGCCTTTTGTATTTAATTTCGATGCAACTTCTGTGTTTCATCGTCAATAAGAAGGTCTGATGGATACAGTAAACCTGAAGTGAAGCATCGGAAGCTATAACTAGTGTCACAGGAATGGTTCAAAACATCGACAGTAGGAAGAGTTCTCTTGTACTTAGGTCGTCATTGTGCCTTTTGTATTTAATTCCGATGCAATTTCTGTGTTTCATCGTCAATAAGAAGGTCAGAGGGATTCAGTAACATGAAGTGAAGCATCGGAATCTATAACTAGTGTCACAGGAATGGTTCAAAACATAGACAGTAAGAAGAGTCAGTTTTCTTGTACTTCAGTCGGCATTGTGCCTTTTGTATTTAATTCCGATGCAATTTCTTTGTTTCATCGTCAATAAGAAGGTCAGAGGGATACAGTAAACCTGAAGTGAAGCATCGGAATCTATAGCTAGTGTCACAGTAATGGTTCAAAACATAGACAGTAAGAAGAGTCATTTTTCTTGTACTTAAGTCGGCATTGTGCTTTTTGTATTTAATTCCGATGCGATTTCTGCGTTTGATCGTCAATAAGAAGGTCAGAGGGATATAGTAAACCTGAAGTGAAGCTCTCGCGGTTCTAGGCGCGCAGCCCGGAACCGTGCGACCGCTACGGTCGCAGGTTCGAATCCTGCCTCGGGCATGGATGTGTGTGATGTCCTTAGGTTAGTTAGGTTTAAGTAGTTCTAAGTTCTAGGGGACTGTTGACCACAGCAGTTGAGTCCCATAGTTCTCAGAGCCATTTGAACCTGAAGTGAAGCATCGGAATCTATATCTAGTGTCACGGGAATGTTTCAAAACATAGACAGTAAGAAGAGTCAGTTTTCTTGTACGTAAGTCGGCATTGTGCCTTTTGTAATTGATTCCGATGCAATATCTGTGTTTCATCTTCAATAAGAAGGTCAGAAGGATACAGTAACATGAAGTGCAGCATCGGAATCTATAACTAGTGTCACAGGACTGGTTCAAAACATAGACAGTAAAAAGAGTCAGTTTTCTTGTACTTAAGTCGGCATTGTGCCTTTTGTATTTAATTCCAATGCAATTTCTGTGTTTCATCGTCAATAAGAAGGTCAGAGGGATACAGTAAACCTGAGGTGAAGCATCGGAATCTATAACTAGGGTCACAGGAATGGTTCAAAACATAGACAGTAAGAAGAGTCAGTTTTCTTGTACTGCAGTCGGCATTGTGCCTTTTCTATTTAATTCCGATGTAATTTCTGTGTTTCACCTTCAATTAGAAGGTCAGAGGGATACAGGAAACCTGAAGTGAAGCATCGGAATCTATAACTAGTGTCGAAGGAATGGTTCAAAACATAGACAGTAGGAAGAGTCAGTTGTCACGTACTTAAGTCGGCATCATGCCTTTTGTATTTAATTCCGATGAAATTTCTGTGTTTCATCGTCAATAAGAAGGTCAGAGGGATACAGTAATCCTGACGTGAAGCAACGGAATCTATAACTAGTGTCACAGGAATGGTTCAAAGCATTGACAGTAAGATGAGTCAGTTTTCTTGTACCTAAGTCGGCATTGTTCCTTTTCTATTGCATTCCGATGCAATTTCTATCTTTCATCGTCAATAAGAAGGGCAGAGGGATACAGTATACCTCAAGTGAAGCATCGGAATCTATAAGTGGTGTCACAGGAATGGTTCAAAACATAGACAGTAAGAGGAGTCAGTTGTCTTGTACTTATGTCGGCATTGTGCCTTTTGTATTTAATTGCGATGAAATTTCTGTGTTTCATCGTCAATAAGAAGGTCAGAGGAACACAGTAATCCTGACGTGAAGCAACGGAATCTATAACTAGTGTAACAGGAATGGTTCAAAACATAGACAGTAAGAAGAGTAATTTTCTTGTACTTAAGTCGGCATTGTGCCTTTTGTATTTAATTCCGAAGCAATTTCTGTGTTTCATCGTCAATAAGAAGGTCAGAGGGATACAGTAAACCTGGAGTAAAGCATCGGAATCTATAACTAGTGTCAGATGAATGGTTCAAAACACAGTCAGTAAGAAGAGTCATTTTTCTTGTACTTAAGTCGGCATTGTGCTTTTTGTATTTAATTCCGAAGCGATTTCAGCGTTTCATCGTCAATAAGAAGGTCAGAGGGATATAGTATACCTGAAGTGAAGCTCTCGTGGTTCTAGGCGCGCAGTCCGGAACCGTGCGACCGCTACGGTCGCTGGTTCGAATCCTGCCTCGGGCATGGATGTGTGTGATGTCCTCAGGTAAGTTAGGTTTAAGTAGTTCTAAGTTCTAGGGGACTGATGACCACAGCAGTTGAGTCCCATAGTTCTCAGCGCCATTTGAACCTGAAGTGAAGCATCGGAATCTATATCTAGTGTCACAGGAATGGTTCAAAACATAGACAGTAAGAAGAGTCAGTTTTCTTGTACCTAAGTCGGCATTGTTTCTTTTCTATTTCATTCCGATGCAATTTCTATGTTTCATCGTCAATAAGAAGGTCAGAGGGATACAGTATACCTCAAGTGAATCATCGGAATCTATAACTAGTGTCACAGGAATGGGTCAAAACATAGACAGTAAGAAGAGTCAGTTTTCTTGTACTTAAGTCGGGATTGTGCCTTTTGTATTTGATTCCGATGCAATTTCTGTGTTTCATCGTCAATAATAAGGTATGAGGGATACAGTAAAGCTGAAGTGAAGCATCGGAATCTATAACTAGTGTCACAGGAATGGTTCAAAACTTAGACAATAAGAAGAGTCAGTTTTCTTGTACTTAAGTCGGCATTGTGCCTTTTGTATTTAATTCCGATGCAGTTTCTGTGTTTCATCGTCAATAAGAAGGTCAGAGGGATACAGTAAAACTGAAGTGAAGCATCGGAATCTATAACTAGTGTCACAGGAATGGTTCAAAACTTAGACAATAAGAAGAGTCAGTTTTTATGTACTTAAGTCGGCATTGTGCCTTTTGTATTCAATTCCGATGCAGTTTCTGTGTTTCATCGTCAATAAAAAGGTCAGAGGGATACAGTAAACCTGAAGTCAAGAATCGGAATCTATTACTAGTGTCACAGGAATGGTTCAAACATAGGCAGTAAGAAGAGTCAGTTTTCTTGTACTTAAGTGGGCATTGTGCCTTTTGTATTTAATTCCGTTGTAATTTCTGTGTTTTATCGTCAATAAGAAGGTCAGAGGGATACAGTATACCTGAGGTGACGCATCGGAGTCTATAACTAGTGTCACAGGAATGGTTCAAAACATAGACAGTAAGAAGAGTCAGTCTTCTTGTACTATATTCGGCATTGTGCCTTTTCTATTTAATTCCGATGTAATTTCTGTGTTTCACCTTCAATTAGAAGGTCAGAGGGATACAGGAAACCTGAAGTGAAGCATCGGAATCTATAACTAGTGTCGAAGGAATGGTTCAAAACATAGACAGTAGGAAGAGTCAGTTGTCACGTACTTAAGTCGGCATCATGCCTTTTGTATTTAATTCCGATGAAATTTCTGTGTTTCATCGTCAATAAGAAGGTCAGAGGGATACAGTAATCCTGACGTGAAGCAACGGAATCTATAACTAGTGTCACAGGAATGGTTCAAAGCATTGACAGTAAGATGAGTCAGTTTTCTTGTACCTAAGTCGGCATTGTTCCTTTTCTATTGCATTCCGATGCAATTTCTATCTTTCATCGTCAATAAGAAGGGCAGAGGGATACAGTATACCTCAAGTGAAGCATCGGAATCTATAAGTGGTGTCACAGGAATGGTTCAAAACATAGACAGTAAGAGGAGTCAGTTGTCTTGTACTTATGTCGGCATTGTGCCTTTTGTATTTAATTGCGATGAAATTTCTGTGTTTCATCGTCAATAAGAAGGTCAGAGGAACACAGTAATCCTGACGTGAAGCAACGGAATCTATAACTAGTGTAACAGGAATGGTTCAAAACATAGACAGTAAGAAGAGTAATTTTCTTGTACTTAAGTCGGCATTGTGCCTTTTGTATTTAATTCCGAAGCAATTTCTGTGTTTCATCGTCAATAAGAAGGTCAGAGGGATACAGTAAACCTGGAGTAAAGCATCGGAATCTATAACTAGTGTCAGATGAATGGTTCAAAACACAGTCAGTAAGAAGAGTCATTTTTCTTGTACTTAAGTCGGCATTGTGCTTTTTGTATTTAATTCCGAAGCGATTTCAGCGTTTCATCGTCAATAAGAAGGTCAGAGGGATATAGTATACCTGAAGTGAAGCTCTCGTGGTTCTAGGCGCGCAGTCCGGAACCGTGCGACCGCTACGGTCGCTGGTTCGAATCCTGCCTCGGGCATGGATGTGTGTGATGTCCTCAGGTAAGTTAGGTTTAAGTAGTTCTAAGTTCTAGGGGACTGATGACCACAGCAGTTGAGTCCCATAGTTCTCAGCGCCATTTGAACCTGAAGTGAAGCATCGGAATCTATATCTAGTGTCACAGGAATGGTTCAAAACATAGACAGTAAGAAGAGTCAGTTTTCTTGTACCTAAGTCGGCATTGTTTCTTTTCTATTTCATTCCGATGCAATTTCTATGTTTCATCGTCAATAAGAAGATCAGAGGGATACAGTATACCTCAAGTGAATCATCGGAATCTATAACTAGTGTCACAGGAATGGGTCCAAACATAGACAGTAAGAAGAGTCAGTTTTCTTGTACTTAAGTCGGGATTGTGCCTTTTGTATTTGATTCCGATGCAATTTCTGTGTTTCATCGTCAATAAGAAGGTATGAGGGATACAGTAAAGCTGAAGTGAAGCATCGGAATCTATAACTAGTGTCACAGGAAAGGTTCAAAACTTAGACAATAAGAAGAGTCAGTTTTCTTGTACTTAAGTCGGCATTGTGCCTTTTGTATTTAATTCCGATGCAGTTTCTGTGTTTCATCGTCAATAAGAAGGTCAGAGGGATACAGTAAAACTGAAGTGAAGCATCGGAATCTATAACTAGTGTCACAGGAATGGTTCATAACTTAGACAATAAGAAGAGTCAGTTTTCTTGTACTTAAGTCGGCATTGTGCCTTTTGTATTCAATTCCGATGCAGTTTCTGTGTTTCATCGTCAATAAAAAGGTCAGAGGGATGCAGTAAACCTGAAGTCAAGAATCGGAATCTATTACTAGTGTCACAGGAATGGTTCAAACATAGGCAGTAAGAAGAGTCAGTTTTCTTGTACTTAAGTGGGCATTGTGCCTTTTGTATTTAATTCCGTTGTAATTTCTGTGTTTTATCGTCAATAAGAAGGTCAGAGGGATACAGTATACCTGAGGTGACGCATCGGAGTCTATAACTAGTGTCACAGGAATGGTTCAAAACATAGACAGTAAGAAGAGTCAGTTTTCTTGTACTATATTCGGCATTGTGCCTTTTCTATTTAATTCCGATGTAATTTCTGTGTTTCACCTTCAATTAGAAGGTCAGAGGGATACAGGAAACCTGAAGTGAAGCATCGGAATCTATAACTAGTGTCGAGGTAATGGTTCAAAACATAGACAGTAGGAAGAGTCAGTTGTCACGTACTTAAGTCGGCATCATGCCTTTTGTATTTAATTCCGATGAAATTTCTGTGTTTCATCGTCAATAAGAAGGTCAGAGGGATACAGTAATCCTGACGTGAAGCAACGGAATCTATAACTAGTGTCACAGGAATGGTTCAAGGCATTGACAGTAAGATGAGTCAGTTTTCTTGTACCTAAGTCGGCATTGTTCCTTTTCTATTGCATTCCGATGCAATTTCTATCTTTCATCGTCAATAAGAAGGGCAGAGGGATACAGTATACCTCAAGTGAAGCATCGGAATCTATAAGTGGTGTCACAGGAATGGTTCAAAACTTAGACAATAAGAAGAGTCAGTTTTCTTGAACTTAAGTCGGCATTGTGCCTTTTGTATTCAATTCCGATGCAGTTTCTGTGTTTCATCGTCAATAAAAAGGTCAGAGGGATACAGTAAACCTGAAGTCAAGAATCGGAATCTATTACTAGTGTCACAGGAATGGTTCAAACATAGGCAGTAAGAAGAGTCAGTTTTCTTGTACTTAAGTGGGCATTGTGCCTTTTGTATTTAATTCCGTTGCAATTTCTGTGTTTCATCGTCAATAAGTAGGTCAGAGGGATACAGTAAACCTGAAGTGAAGCATAGGAATTTATAACTAGTGTCACAGGAACGGTTCAAATCATAGACAGTAAGGAGTGTCAGTTTTCTTGTACCTAAGTCGGCATTGTTCCTTCTCTATTTCATCCCGATGCAATTTCTGTGATTCATCGTCTATATGAAGGTCAGAGGGATACAGTAAACCTGAAGTGAAGCGTCGGAATCCATTATTAGTTTCACATGAATCGTTCAAAACATAGACAGTAAGTAGAGTCAGTTTTCTTGTACTTAAGTCGGCATTGTGCCTTTTGTATACATTTCCTATGCAATTTCTGTGTTCCATCGTCAATAAGAAGGTCCGAGGAATACAGTAAACCTGAAGGGAAAGTTCGGAATCTATAACTAGTGAGACAGGAATGGTTCAAAACATAGACAGTAAGAAGAGTCAGTTTTCCTGTACTTAAGTCGGCTTCGTGTCTTTTCTATTTAATTCCGATGTAATTTCTGTGTTTCATCGTCAATTAGAAGGTCAGAGGGATACAGTAAACCTGAAGTGAAGCATCGGAATCTATAACTAGTGTCGAAGGAGTGGTTCAAAACATAGACAGTAAGAAGAGTCAGTTTTCTTGTACTTAAGTCGGCATTGTGCCTTTTGTATTTAATTCCGAAGAAATTTCTGTGTTTCATCGTCAATAAGAAGGTCAGAGGGATACAGTAAACCTGAAGTGAAGCATCGGAATCTATAACTAGTGTCACAGGAATGGTTCAAACCATAGACAGTAAGAAGAGTCTGTTTTCTTGTACTTAAGTCGGCATTGTGCCTTTTGTATTTAATTCCGATGCAATTTCTGTGTTTCATCGTCAATAAGAAGGTCAGAGGGATACAGTAAACCTGAAGTGAAGCATCGGAATCTATAACTAGTGTCACATGAATGGTTCAAAACATAGACAGTTAGAAGGGTAAGCTTTCTTGTACTTAAGTCGGCATTGTGATTTTTGTATTTAATTCAAATGCAATTTCTGTGTTTCATCGTCAATAAGAAGGTCAGAGGGATACAGTAAACCTGAAGTGAAGCATGGAAATCTATATTTAGTGTCACAGGAATGGTTCAAACCATAGACAGTAAGAAGAGTCTGTTTTCTTGTACTTAAGTCTGCATTGTGCCTTTTCTATTTAATTCCGTTGCAATTTCTGTGTTTCATCGTCAATAAGAAGGTCAGAGGGATACAGTAAACGTGAAGTGAAGCATCGGAATCTATAACTAGTGTCATAGGAATGGTTCAAAACATAGACAGTAAGAAGAGTCAGTTTTCTTGTACTTAAGTCGGCACTGTTCCTTTTCTATTTAATTCCGATGCAATTACTATGTTTCATCGTCAATAAGAAGGTCAGAGGGATACAGTAAACCTGAAGTGAAGCATCGGAATCTATAACTAGTGTCACAGGAATGGATCAAAACATAGACAGTAAGAAGAGTCAGTTTTCTTGTACTTAAGTCGGCATTGTGCCTTTTCTATTTAATTCCGAATTAATTTCTGTGATTCATCGTCAACACGAAGGTCATAGGGATACAGTAAACCTGGAGTAAAGCATCGGAATCTATAAATAGTGTCACATGAATGGTTTAAAACATAGACAGTAAGAAGACACAGTTTTCTTGTACTTAAGTCGGCATTGTGTCTTTTGTATTTAATTCCGATGCAATTTCTGTGTTTCATCGTCAATAAGAAGGTCGGAGGGATACAGTAAACCTGAAGTGAAGCATCGGAATCTATAACTAGTGTCACAGGAACCTTTCAAAACATAGACAGTAAGAAGAGTCAGTTTTCTTGTACTTAAGTCGGCGTTGTGCCTTTTGTATGTAATTCCAATTCAATTTCTGTGTTTCATCGTCAATAAGAAGGTCAGAGGGATACAGTTAATCTGAAGTGAAGCATCGGAATCTATAGCTAGTGTCACAGGAATGGTTCAAAACAAAGACAGTAAGAAGAGTCAGTTTTCTTGTACTTAAGTCGGCATTGTGCCTTTTGTGTTTAATTCCGATGCAATTTCAGTGTTTCATCGTCAATAAGAAGGTCAGAGGGTACAGTGAACCTGAAGTGAAGCATCGGAATCTATAACTAGTGTCACAGGAATGGTTCAAAACATACACAGTAAGACGAGTCAGTTCCCTTGTACTTAAGTCGGCATTGTGCCTTTTCTATTTAATTCCGATGCAATTTCTGTGTTTCGTCGTCAATAAGAAGGTCCAAGGGATACAGTAATGCTGATGTGAAGCATAGGAATAAAAAACCGGTCTCACAGGAAAAGTTCAAAACATAGACAGTAAGAAGAGAAAGACTTCTTGTACCTGAGCCGGCATTGTGCCTTTTGTATTTAATTCCGATGCAATTTCTGTGTTTCATCGTCAATAAGACGATCAGAGGGATACAGTAAACCTGAAGTGAAGCATCGGAATCTATAATTTGTGTCCCATGAATGGTTCAAAACATAGAGAGTAAGAAGAGTCAGTTTTCTTGTACTTAAGTCGGCATTGTGCCGTTTGTATTTAATTTCAATGCAATTTCTGTGTTTCATCGTCAATAAGAAGGTCAGAGGGATACAGTAAACCTAAAGTGAAGCATCGGAATCTATAACTAGTGTCACAGGAATATTTCAAACCGTAGACAGTAAGAAGAGTCAGATATCTTGTACTTAAGTCGGCATTGTGCCTTTTGTATTTAATTCCGATGCAATTTCTGTGTTTCATCGTCAATAAGAAGGTCCAAGGGATACAGTAAACCTGAAGTGAAGCATCAGAATCTATAACTAGTGTCACATGAATGGTTCAAAATATAGACAGTAAGAAGAGTCTGTTTTCTTGTACTTAAGTCGGCATTGTGCCTTTTGTATTTAATTCCGATGCAATTTCTGTGCATCATCGTCAATAAGATTGTCAGAGGGATACAGTAAACCTGAAGTGAAGCATCGGACTCTATAACTAGTGTCACAGGAATGGTTCAAAACATAGACAGTATGAAGTGTCAGTTTTCTTGTATTTAAGTCGGCATTGTTGCTTTTCTATCTAATTCCGATGCAATTTCTATGTTTCACCGTCAATAAGAATGTCAGAGGGATACAGTAAACCTGACGTGACGCATCGGAATCTATAACTAGTGTCACATGAATGGTGCAAACATAGACAGTAAGAAGAGTCAGTTTTCTTGTACATATGTCGGCATTGTGCCTATTGTATTTAATTCCGATGCAATTTCTGTGTTTCATCGTCAATAAGAAGGTCAGAGTGATACAGTAACATGAAGTGAAGCATCGGAATCTATAACTAGTGTCACAGGAAAGGTTCAAAACATAGACAGTAAGAAGAGTCAGTTTTCTTGTACTTAAGTCGGCATTGTGCCTTTTGTATTTAATTCCGATTCAATTTCTGTGTTTCATCGTCAATAAGAAGGTCAGAGGGATACAGAAAACCTGAAGTGAAGCATCGGAATCTATAACTAGTGTCACAGTAATGGTTCAAAACATAGACAGTAAGAAGAGTCATTTTTCTTGTACTTAAGTCGGCATTGTCCTTTTTGTATTTAATTCCGATGCGATTTCTGCGTTTGATCGTCAATAAGAAGATCTGATGGATACAGTATACCTGAAGTGAAGCATCGGAAGCTATAACTAGTGTCACATGAATAGTTCAAAACATAGACAGTAGGAAGAGATTTCTTGTACTTAGGTCGTCATTGTGCCTTTTGTATTTAATTCCGATGCAATTTCTGTGTTTCATCGTCAATAAGAAGGTCAGAGGGATACAGTAACATGAAGTGAAGCATCGGAATCTATAACTAGTGTCACAACAATGGTTCAAAACATAAACAGTAAGAAGAGTCAGTTTTCTTGTACTTAAGTCGCCATTGTGCCTTTTGTATTTAATTCCGATGCAATTTCTGTGTTTCATCGTCAATAAGAAGGTCAGAGGGATACAGTAAACCTGAAGTGAAGCATCGGAATCTATAACTAGTGTCACAGGAATGGTTCAAAACATAGACAGTAAGAAGAGTCAGTTTTTTTGTACTAAATTCGGCATTGTGCGTTTTGTATTTAATTCCGTTGCAATTTCTGTGTTTCATCGTCAATAAGTAGGTCAGAGGGATACAGTAAACCTGATGTGAAGCATCGGAAACTATAACTAGTGTCACAGGAATGGTTCAAATCATAGACAGTAAGAAGAGTAAGTTTTCTTGTACCTAAGTCGGCATTGTTCCTTCTCTATTTCATCCCGATGCAATTTCTGTGTTTCATCGTCTATATGAAGGTCAGAGGGATACAGTAAACCTGAAGTGAAGCGTCGGAATCCATTATTAGTGTCACATGAATGGTTCAAAACATAGACAGTAAGTAGAGTCAGTTTTCTTGTACTTAAGTCGGCATTGTGCCTTTTGTATACATTTCCTATGCAATTTCTGTGTTCCATCGTCAATAAGAAGGTCCGAGGGAAACAGTAAACCTGAAGTGAAAGTTCGGAATCTATAACTAGTGTGACATGATTGGTTCAAAAAATAGACAGTAAGAAGAGTCAGTTTTCTTGTACTTAAGTCGGCATTGTGCCTTTTCTATTTAATTCCGATGCAATTTCTGTGTTTCGTCGTCAATAAGAAGGTCCAAGGGATACAGTAATGCTGATGTGAAGCATAGGAATAAAAAACCGGTCTCACAGGAAAGGTTCAAAACATAGACAGTAAGAAGAGAAAGACTTCTTGTACCTGAGCCGGCATTGTGCCTTTTGTATTTAATTCCGATGCAATTTCTGTGTTTCATCGTCAATAAGACGATCAGAGGGATACAGTAAACCTGAAGTGAAGCATCGGAATCTATAATTTGTGTCCCATGAATGGTTCAAAACATAGAGAGTAAGAAGAGTCAGTTTTCTTGTACTTAAGTCGGCATTGTGCCGTTTGTATTTAAGTTCAATGCAATTTCTGTGTTTCATCGTCAATAAGAAGGTCAGAGGGATACAGTAAACCTAAAGTGAAGCATCGGAATCTATAACTAGTGTCACAGGAATATTTCAAACCGTAGACAGTAAGAAGAGTCAGATATCTTGTACTTAAGTCGGCATTGTGCCTTTTGTATTTAATTCCGATGCAATTTCTGTGTTTCATCGTCAATAAGAAGGTCCAAGGGATACAGTAAACCTGAAGTGAAGCATCAGAATCTATAACTAGTGTCACATGAATGGTTCAAAATATAGACAGTAAGAAGAGTCTGTTTTCTTGTACTTAAGTCGGCATTGTGCCTTTTGTATTTAATTCCGATGCAATTTCTGTGCATCATCGTCAATAAGATTGTCAGAGGGATACAGTAAACCTGAAGTGAAGCATCGGACTCTATAACTAGTGTCACAGGAATGGTTCAAAACATAGACAGTATGAAGTGTCAGTTTTCTTGTATTTAAGTCGGCATTGTTGCTTTTCTATCTAATTCCGATGCAATTTCTATGTTTCACCGTCAATAAGAATGTCAGAGGGATACAGTAAACCTGACGTGACGCATCGGAATCTATAACTAGTGTCACATGAATGGTGCAAACATAGACAGTAAGAAGAGTCAGTTTTCTTGTACATATGTCGGCATTGTGCCTATTGTATTTAATTCCGATGCAATTTCTGTGTTTCATCGTCAATAAGAAGGTCAGAGTGATACAGTAACATGAAGTGAAGCATCGGAATCTATAACTAGTGTCACAGGAAAGGTTCAAAACATAGACAGTAAGAAGAGTCAGTTTTCTTGTACTTAAGTCGGCATTGTGCGTTTTGTATTTAATTCCGATGCAATTTCTGTGTTTCATCGTCAATAAGAAGGTCAGAGGGATACAGTAAACCTGAAGTGAAGCATCGGAATCTATAACTAGTGTCACATGAATGGTTCAAAACATAGACAGTTAGAAGGGTCAGCTTTCTTGTACTTAAGTCGGCATTGTGATTTTTGTATTTAATTCCCATGCAATTTCTGTGTTTCATCGTCAATAAGAAGGTCAGAGGGATACAGTAAACCTGAAGTGAAGCATGGGAATCTATATTTAGTATCACAGGAATGGTTCAAACCATAGACAGTAAGAAGAGTCTGTTTTCTTGTACTTAAGTCTGCATTGTGCCTTTTCTATTTAATTCCGTTGCAATTTCTGTGTTTCATCGTCAATAAGAAGGTCAGAGGGATACAGTAAACGTGAAGTGAAGCATCGGAATCTATAACTAGTGTCATAGGAATGGTTCAAAACATAGACAGTAAGAAGAGTCAGTTTTCTTGTACTTAAGTCGGCACTGTTCCTTTTCTATTTAATTCCGATGCAATTACTATGTTTCATCGTCAATAAGAAGGTCAGAGGGATACAGTAAACCTGAAGTGAAGCATCGGAATCTATAACTAGTGTCACAGGAATGGATCAAAACATAGACAGTAAGAAGAGTCAGTTTTCTTGTACTTAAGTCGGAATTGTGCCTTTTCTATTTAATTCTGAATTAATTTCTGTGATTCATCGTCAACACGAAGGTCGGAGGGATACAGTAAACCTGAAGTGAAGCATCGGAATCTATAACTAGTGTCACAGGAACCTTTCAAAACATAGACAGTAAGAAGAGTCAGTTTTCTTGTACTTAAGTCGGCGTTGTGCCTTTTGTATGTAATTCCAATTCAATTTCTGTGTTTCATCGTCAATAAGAAGGTCAGAGGGATACAGTAAACCTGAAGTGAAGCATGGAAATCTATATTTAGTGTCACAGGAATGGTTCAAACCATAGACAGTAAGAAGAGTCTGTTTTCTTGTACTTAAGTCTGCATTGTGCCTTTTCTATTTAATTCCGTTGCAATTTCTGCGTTTCATCGTCAATAAGAAGGTCAGAGGGATACAGTAAACGTGAAGTGAAGCATCGGAATCTATAACTAGTGTCATAGGAATGGTTCAAAACATAGACAGTAAGAAGAGTCAGTTTTCTTGTACTTAAGTCGGCACTGTTCCTTTTCTATTTAATTCCGATGCAATTACTATGTTTCATCGTCAATAAGAAGGTCAGAGGGATACAGTAAACCTGAAGTGAAGCATCGGAATCTATAACTAGTGTCACAGGAATGGATCAAAACATAGACAGTAAGAAGAGTCAGTTTTCTTGTACTTAAGTCGGCATTGTGCCTTTTCTATTTAATTCCGAATTAATTTCTGTGATTCATCGTCAACACGAAGGTCAGAGGGATAGAGTAAACCTGGAGTAAAGCATCGGAATCTATAAATAGTGTCACATGAATGGTTTAAAACATAGACAGTAAGAAGACACAGTTTTCTTGTACTTAAGTCGGCATTGTGTCTTTTGTATTTAATTCCGATGCAATTTCTGTGTTTCATCGTCAATAAGAAGGTCGGAGGGATACAGTAAACCTGAAGTGAAGCATCGGAATCTATAACTAGTGTCACAGGAACCTTTCAAAACATAGACAGTAAGAAGAGTCAGTTTTCTTGCACTTAAGTCGGCGTTGTGCCTTTTGTATGTAATTCCAATTCAATTTCTGTGTTTCATCGTCAATAAGAAGGTCAGAGGGATGCAGTTAATCTGAAGTGAAGCATCGGAATATATAGCTAGTGTCACAGGAATGGTTCAAAACAAAGACAGTAAGAAGAGTCAGTTTTCTTGTACTTAAGTCGGCGTTGTGCCTTTTGTGTTTAATTCCGATGCAATTTCAGTGTTTCATCGTCAATAAGAAGGTCAGAGGGTACAGTGAACCTGAAGTGAAGCATCGGAATCTATAACTAGTGTCACAGGAATGGTTCAAAACATACACAGTAAGACGAGTCAGTTCCCTTGTACTTAAGTCGGCATTGTGCCTTTTCTATTTAATTCCGATGCAATTTCTGTGTTTCGTCGTCAATAAGAAGGTCCAAGGGATACAGTAATGCTGATGTGAAGCATAGGAATAAAAAACCGGTCTCACAGGAAAGGTTCAAAACATAGACAGTAAGAAGAGAAAGACTTCTTGTACCTGAGCCGGCATTGTGCCTTTTGTATTTAATTCCGATGC
Organism: Schistocerca americana; assembly: GCF_021461395.2. Lineage (NCBI taxonomy): Eukaryota > Metazoa > Arthropoda > Insecta > Orthoptera > Acrididae > Schistocerca > Schistocerca americana. The sequence goes on from NC_060123.1 coordinate 766,483,572, forward strand.
AATTTCTGTGTTTCATCGTCAATAAGACGATCAGAGGGATACAGTAAACCTGAAGTGAAGCATCGGAATCTATAATTTGTGTCCCATGAATGGTTCAAAACATAGAGAGTAAGAAGAGTCAGTTTTCTTGTACTTAAGTCGGCATTGTGCCGTTTGTATTTAATTTCAATGCAATTTCTGTGTTTCATCGTCAATAAGAAGGTCAGAGGGATACAGTAAACCTAAAGTGAAGCATCGGAATCTATAACTAGTGTCACAGGAATATTTCAAACCGTAGACAGTAAGAAGAGTCAGATATCTTGTACTTAAGTCGGCATTGTGCCTTTTGTATTTAATTCCGATGCAATTTCTGTGTTTCATCGTCAATAAGAAGGTCCAAGGGATACAGTAAACCTGAAGTGAAGCATCAGAATCTATAACTAGTGTCACATGAATGGTTCAAAATATAGACAGTAAGAAGAGTCTGTTTTCTTGTACTTAAGTCGGCATTGTGCCTTTTGTATTTAATTCCGATGCAATTTCTGTGCATCATCGTCAATAAGATTGTCAGAGGGATACAGTAAACCTGAATTGAAGCATCGGAATCTATAACTAGTGTCACAGGAATGGTTCAAAACATAGACAGTATGAAGTGTCAGTTTTCTTGTATTTAAGTCGGCATTGTTCCTTTTCTATCTAATTCCGATGCAATTTCTATGTTTCACCGTCAATAAGAAGGTCAGAGGGATACAGTAAACCTGACGTGACGCATCGGAATCTATAACTAGTGTCACATGAATGGTGCAAACATAGACAGTAAGAAGAGTCAGTTTTCTTGTACATATGTCGGCATTGTGCCTATTGTATTTAATTCCGATGCAATTTCTGTGTTTCATCGTCAATAAGAAGGTCAGAGTGATACAGTAACATGAAGTGAAGCATCGGAATCTATAACTAGTGTCACAGGAAAGGTTCAAAAAATAGACAGTAAGAAGAGTCAGTTTTCTTGTACTTAAGTCGGCATTGTGCCTTTTGTATTTAATTCCGATGCAATTTCTGTGTTTCATCGTCAATAAGAAGGTCAGAGGGATACAGAAAACCTGAAGTGAAGCATCGGAATCTATAACTAGTGTCACAGTAATGGTTCAAAACATAGACAGTAAGAAGAGTCATTTTTCATGTACTTAAGTCGGCATTGTCCTTTTTGTATTTAATTCCGATGCGATTTCTGCGTTTGAACGTCAATAAGAAGATCTGATGGATACAGTATACCTGAAGTGAAGCATCGGAAGCTATAACTAGTGTCACATGAATAGTTCAAAACATAGACAGTAGGAAGAGATTTCTTGTACTTAGGTCGTCATTGTGCCTTTTGTATTTAATTCCGATGCAATTTCTGTGTTTCATCGTCAATAAGAAGGTCAGAGGGATACAGTAACATGAAGTGAAGCATCGGAATCTATAACTAGTGTCACAACAATGGTTCAAAACATAAACAGTAAGAAGAGTCAGTTTTCTTGTACTTAAGTCGCCATTGTGCCTTTTGTATTTAATTCCGATGCAATTTCTGTGTTTCATCGTCAATAAGAAGGTCAGAGGGATACAGTAAACCTGAAGTGAAGCATCGGAATCTATAACTAGTGTCACAGGAATGGTTCAAAACATAGACAGTAAGAAGAGTCAGTTTTTTTGTACTAAATTCGGCATTGTGCGTTTTGTATTTAATTCCGTTGCAATTTCTGTGTTTCATCGTCAATAAGTAGGTCAGAGGGATACAGTAAACCTGAAGTGAAGCATCGGAAACTATAACTAGTGTCACAGGAATGGTTCAAATCATAGACAGTAAGAAGAGTAAGTTTTCTTGTACCTAAGTCGGCATTGTTCCTTCTCTATTTCATCCCGATGCAATTTCTGTGTTTCATCGTCTATATGAAGGTCAGAGGGATACAGTAAACCTGAAGTGAAGCGTCGGAATCCATTATTAGTGTCACATGAATGGTTCAAAACATAGACAGTAAGTAGAGTCAGTTTTCTTGTACTTAAGTCGGCATTGTGCCTTTTGTATACATTTCCTATGCAATTTCTGTGTTCCATCGTCAATAAGAAGGTCCGAGGGAAACAGTAAACCTGAAGTGAAAGTTCGGAATCTATAACTAGTGTGACATGATTGGTTCAAAACATAGACAGTAAGAAGAGTCAGTTTTCTTGTACTTAAGTCGGCATTGTGCCTTTTCTATTTAATTCCGATGCAATTTCTGTGTTTCATCGTCAATAAGAAGGTCTGAGGGATAGAGTAAACCTGGAGTAAAGCATCGGAATCTATAACTAGTGTCACATGAATGGTTTACATCATAGACAGTAAGAAGATTCAGTTTTCTTGTACTTAAGTCGGCATTGTGCCTCTTGTATTTAGTTCCGATGCAATTTCTGTGTTACATCGTCAATAAGAAGGTCAGAGGGATACAGTAAACCTGAAGTGAAGCATCGGAATCTATAACTAGTGTCACAGGAATGGTTCAAACCATAGACAGTAAAAAGAGTCTGTTTTCTTGTACTTAAGTCGGCATTGTGCGTTTTGTATTTAATTCCGATGCAATTTCTGTGTTTCATCGTCAATAAGAAGGTCAGAGGGATACAGTAAACCTGAAGTGAAGCATCGGAATCTATAACTAGTGTCACATGAATGGTTCAAAACATAGACAGTTAGAAGGGTCAGCTTTCTTGTACTTAAGTCGGCATTGTGATTTTTGTATTTAATTCCCATGCAATTTCTGTGTTTCATCGTCAATAAGAAGGTCAGAGGGATACAGTAAACCTGAAGTGAAGCATGGGAATCTATATTTAGTGTCACAGGAATGGTTCAAACCATAGACAGTAAGAAGAGTCTGTTTTCTTGTACTTAAGTCTGCATTGTGCCTTTTCTATTTAATTCCGTTGCAATTTCTGTGTTTCATCGTCAATAAGAAGGTCAGAGGGATACAGTAAACGTGAAGTGAAGCATCGGAATCTATAACTAGTGTCATAGGAATGGTTCAAAACATAGACAGTAAGAAGAATCAGTTTTCTTGTACTTAAGTCGGCACTGTTCCTTTTCTATTTAATTCCGATGCAATTACTATGTTTCATCGTCAATAAGAAGGTCAGAGGGATACAGTAAACCTGAAGTGAAGCATCGGAATCTATAACTAGTGTCACAGGAATGGATCAAAACATAGACAGTAAGAAGAGTCAGTTTTCTTGTACTTAAGTCGGAATTGTGCCTTTTCTATTTAATTCCGAATAAATTTCTGTGATTCATCGTCAATAAGAAGGTCGGAGGGATACAGTAAACCTGAAGTGAAGCATCGGAATCTATAACTAGTGTCACAGGAACCTTTCAAAACATAGACAGTAAGAAGAGTCAGTTTTCTTGTACTTAAGTCGGCGTTGTGCCTTTTGTATGTAATTCCAATTCAATTTCTGTGTTTCATCGTCAATAAGAAGGTCAGAGGGATACAGTTAATCTGAAGTGAAGCATCGGAATCTATAGCTAGTGTCACAGGTATGGTTCAAAACAAAGACAGTAAGAAGAGTCAGTTTTCTTGTACTTAAGTCGGCATTGTGCCTTTTGTGTTTAATTCCGATGCAATTTCAGTGTTTCATCGTCAATAAGAAGGTCAGAGGGTACAGTGAACCTGAAGTGAAGCATCGGAATCTATAACTAGTGTCACAGGAATGGTTCAAAACATACACAGTAAGACGAGTCAGTTCCCTTGTACTTAAGTCGGCATTGTGCCTTTTCTATTTAATTCCGATGCAATTTCTGTGTTTCGTCGTCAATAAGAAGGTCCAAGGGATACCGTAATGCTGATGTGAAGCATTGGAATCAAAAACCGGTCTCACAGGAAAGGTTCAAAACATAGACAGTAAGAAGAGAAAGACTTCTTGTACCTGAGCCGGCATTGTGCCTTTTGTATTTAATTCCGATGCAATTTCTGTGTTTCATCGTCAATAAGACGATCAGAGGGATACAGTAAACCTGAAGTGAAGCATCGGAATCTATAATTTGTGTCCCATGAATGGTTCAAAACATAGAGAGTAAGAAGAGTCAGTTTTCTTGTACTTAAGTCGGCATTGTGCCGTTTGTATTTAATTTCAATGCAATTTCTGTGTTTCATCGTCAATAAGAAGGTCAGAGGGATACAGTAAACCTAAAGTGAAGCATCGGAATCTATAACTAGTGTCACAGGAATATTTCAAACCGTAGACAGTAAGAAGAGTCAGATATCTTGTACTTAAGTCGGCATTGTGCCTTTTGTATTTAATTCCGATGCAATTTCTGTGTTTCATCGTCAATAAGAAGGTCCAAGGGATACAGTAAACCTGAAGTGAAGCATCAGAATCTATAACTAGTGTCACATGAATGGTTCAAAATATAGACAGTAAGAAGAGTCTGTTTTCTTGTACTTAAGTCGGCATTGTGCCTTTTGTATTTAATTCCGATGCAATTTCTGTGCATCATCGTCAATAAGATTGTCAGAGGGATACAGTAAACCTGAAGTGAAGCATCGGAATCTATAACTAGTGTCTCAGGAATGGTTCAAAACATAGACAGTAAGATGAGTCAGTGTTCTTGTACTTAAGTCGGCATTGTGCCTTTTGTATTTCATTCCGATTCAATATCTGTGTTTCATCTTCAATAAGAAGGTCAGAGCAATACAGTAAACCTGATGTGAAGCATCGGAATCTATAACTAGTGTCACAGGAATGGCTCAAAACATAGAGAGTAAGAAGAGTCAGTTATCTTGTACTTAAGTCGGCATTGTGCTTTTTGTATTTAATTCCGATGCAAATTCTGTGTATCATCGTCAATAAGAAGGTCACAAAGATACAGTAAACCTGAAGTGAAGCATCGCAATCTATAACTAGTGCCACAGGAATGGTTCAAACATAGACAGTAAGATGAGTCAGTTTTCTTGTACTTAAGTTGGCATTGTGCCTTTTGTATTTAATTCCGATGCAGTATCTGTGTATCATCTTCAATAAGAAGGTCAGAGGGATACAGTAAACTTGAAGTGAAGCATCGGAATCTATAACTAGTGTCACAGGAATGGTTCAAAACATAGACAGTATGAAGTGTCAGTTTTCTTGTATTTAAGTCGGCATTGTTCCTTTTCTATCTAATTCCGATGCAATTTCTATGTTTCACCGTCAATAAGAAGGTCAGAGGGATACAGTAAACCTGACGTGGCGCATCGGAATCTATAACTAGTGTCACATGAATGGTGCAAACATAGACAGTAAGAAGAGTCAGTTTTCTTGTACATATGTCGGCATTGTGCCTATTGTATTTAATTCCGATGCAATTTCTGTGTTTCATCGTCAATAAGAAGGTCAGTGTGATACAGTAACATGAAGTGAAGCATCGGAATCTATAACTAGTGTCACAGGAAAGGTTCAAAACATAGACAGTAAGAAGAGTCAGTTTTCTTGTACTTAAGTCGGCATTGTGCCTTTTGTATTTAATTCCGATGCAATTTCAGTGTTTCATCGTCAATAAGAAGGTCAGAGGGATACAGAAAACCTGAAGTGAAGCATCGGAATCTATAACTAGTGTCACAGTAATGGTTCAAAAAATAGACAGTACGAAGAGTCATTTTTCTTGTACTTAAGTCGGCATTGTCCTTTTTGTATTTAATTCCGATGCGATTTCTGCGTTTGATCGTCAATAAGAAGATCTGTTGGATACAGTATACCTGAAGTGAAGCATCGGAAGCTATAACTAGTGTCACATGAATAGTTCAAAACATAGACAGTAGGAAGAGATTTCTTGTACTTAGGTCGTCATTGTGCCTTTTGTATTTAATTCCGATGCAATTTCTGTGTTTCATCGTCAATAAGAAGGTCAGAGGGATACAGTAACATGAAGTGAAGCATCGGAATCTATAACTAGTGTCACAGGAATGGTTCAAAACATAAACAGTAAGAAGAGTCAGTTTTCTTGTACTAAATTCGGCATTGTGCCTTTTGTATTTAATTCCGTTGCAATTTCTGTGTTTCATCGTCAATAAGTAGGTCAGAGGGATACAGTAAACCTGAAGTGAAGCATCGGAATCTATAACTAGTGTCACAGGAATGGTTCAAATCATAGACAGTAAGAAGAGTCAGTTTTCTTGTACCTAAGTCGGCATTGTTCCTTCTCTATTTCATCCCGATGCAATTTCTGTGTTTCATCGTCTATATGAAGGTCAGAGGGATACAGTAAACCTGAAGTGAAGCGTCGGAATCCATTATTAGTGTCACATGAATGGTTCAAAACATAGACAGTAAGTAGAGTCAGTTTTCTTGTACTTAAGTCGGCATTGTGCCTTTTGTATACATTTCCTATGCAATTTCTGTGTTCCATCGTCAATAAGAAGGTCCGAGGGATACAGTAAACCTGAAGTGAAAGTTCGGAATCTATAACTAGTGTGACAGGAATGGTTCAAAACATAGACAGTAAGGAGAGTCAGTTTTCCTGTACTTAAGTCGGCTTTGTGTCTTTTCTATTTAATTCCGATGTAATTTCTGTGTTTCATCGTCAATTAGAACGTCAGAGGGATACAGTAAACCTGAAGTGAAGCATCGGAAACTATAACTAGTGTCGAAGGAGTGGTTCAAAACATAGACAGTAAGAAGAGTCAGTTTTCTTGTACTTAAGTCGGCATTGTGCCTTTTGTATTTAATTCCGAAGAAATTTCTGTGTTTCATCAGCAATAAGAAGGTCAGAGGGATACAGTAAACTGGGAAGTGAAGCATCGGAATCTATAACTAGTGTCACAGAAATGGTTCAAAACATAGACAGTAAGAAGAGTCAGTTTTCTTGTACTTAAGTCGGCATTGTGCCTTTTCTATTTAATTCCGATGCATTTCCTGTGTTTCATCGTCAATAAGAAGGTCAGAGGGATACAGTAAACCTGAAGTGAAGCATCGGAATCTAAAACTAGTGTCACAGGAATGGTTCAATCATAGACAGTAAGAAGAGTCAGTTTTCCTGTACTTAAGTCGGAATTGTGCATTTTGTATTTAATTCCGATGCAATTTCTGTGTTTCATCGTCAATAAGAAGGTCAGAGGGATACACTAAACCTGAAGTGACGCATCGGAATCTATAACTAGTGTCACATGAATGGTGCAAACATAGACAGTAAGATGAGCCAGTTTTCTTGTACATAAGTCGGCATTGTGCCTTTTGTATTTAATTCCGATGCAATTTCTGTGTTTCATCGTCAAAAAGAAGGTCTGATGGATACAGTAAACCTGAAGTGAAGCATCGGAAGCTATAACTAGTGTCACATGAATGGTTCAAAACGTAGACAGTAGGAAGAGTTTTCTTGTACTTAGGTCGTCATTGTGCCTTTTGTATTTAATTCCGATGCAATTTCTGTGTTTCATCGTCAATAAGAAGGTCAGAGGGATACAGTAACATGACGTGAAGCATCGGAATCTATAACTAGTGTCACAGGAATGGTTCAAAACATAGACAGTAAGAAGAGTCAGTTTTCTTGTACTTAAGTCGGCATTGTGCGTTTTGTACTAAATTCCGATGCAATTTCTGTGTTTCATCAACAATAAGATGGTCAGAGGGATACAGTAAACCTGAAGTGAAGCATCGGATTCTATAACTAGTGTCTCATGAATGGTTCAATCATAGACAATAAGAAGAGTCAGTTTTCTTGTACTTAAGTCGGCATTGTGCCTTTTGCATTTATTTCTGATGCAATTTCTGTGTTTCATCGTCAATAAGAAGGTCAGAGAGATACAGTAAACCTGAAGTGAATCATCGGAATCTGTAACTAGTGTCACAGGAATGGTTCAAAACATAGACAGTAAGAAGAGTCAGTTTTCTTGTACTTAATTCGGCATTGTGCCTTTTGTATTTAATTCCGTTGCAATTTCTGTGTTTCATCGTCAATAAAAAGGTCAGAGGGATACAGTAAACCTGAGGTGAAGCATCGGAATATATAACTAGTGTCAAATGAATGGTTCAAAACATAGACAGTAACAAGAGTCAGTTTTCCAGTACTTAAGTCGGCTTTGTGACTTTTCTATTTAATTCCGATGTAATTTCTGTGTTTCATCGTCAATTAGAAGGTCAGAGGGATACAGTAAACCTGAAGTGAAGCATCGGAATCTATAACTAGTGTCGAAGGAGTGGTTCAAAACATAGACAGTAAGAAGAGTCAGTTTTCTTGTACTTAAGTCAGCATTGTGCCTTTTGTATTTAATTCCGAAGAAATTTCTGTGTTTCATCGTCAATAAGAAGGTCAGAGGGATACAGTAAACCAGAAGTGAAGCATCGGAATCTATAACTAGTGTCACAGGAATGGTTCAAAACATAGACAAAAAGAAGAGTCAGTTTTCTTGTACTTAAGTCGGCATTGTGCCTTTTGTATTAAATTCCGATGCATTTTCAGTGTTTCATCGTCAATAAGAAGGACAGAGGGATTCAGTAAACCTGAAGTGACGCATCGGAATCTATAACTAGTGTCACATGAATGGTGCAAACATAGACAGTAAGAAGAGTCAGTTTTCTTGTACATAAGTCGGCATTGTGCCTTTTGTATTTAATTTCGATGCAATTTCTGTGTTTCATCGTCAATAAGAAGGTCTGATGGATACAGTAAACCTGAAGTGAAGCATCGGAAGCTATAACTAGTGTCACATGAATGGTTCAAAACATCGACAGTAGGAAGAGTTCTCTTGTACTTAGGTCTTCATTGTGCCTTTTGTATTTAATTCCGATGCAATTTCTGTGTTTCATCGTCAATAAGAAGGTCAGAGGGATTCAGTAACATGAAGTGAAGCATCGGAATCTATAACTAGTGTCACAGGCATGGTTCAAAACATAGACAGTAAGAAGAGTCAGTTTTCTTGTACTTCAGTCGGCATTGTGCCTTTTGTATTTAATTCCGACGCAATTTCTTTGTTTCATCGTCAATAAGAAGGTCAGAGGGATACAGTAAACCTGAAGTGAAGCATCGGAATCTATAGCTAGTGTCACAGTAATGGTTCAAAACATAGACAGTAAGAAGAGTCATTTTTCTTGTACTTAAGTCGGCATTGTGCTTTTTGTATTTAATTCCGATGCGATTTCTGCGTTTGATCGACAATAAGAAGGTCAGAGGAATATAGTAAACCTGAAGTGAAGCTCTCGCGGTTCTAGGCGCGCAGCCCGGAACCGTGCGACCGCTACGGTCGCAGGTTGGAATCTTGCCTCGGGCATGGATGTGTGTGATGTCCTTAGGTTAGTTAGGTTTAAGTAGTTCTAAGTTCTAGGGGACTGTTGACCACAGCAGTTGAGTCCCATAGTTCTCAGAGCCATTTGAACCTGAAGTGAAGCATCGGAATCTATATCTAGTGTCACGGGAATGTTTCAAAACATAGACAGTAAGAAGAGTCAGTTTTCTTGTACGTAGGTCGGCATTGTGCCTTTTGTAATTGATTCCGATGCAATATCTGTGTTTCATCTTCAATAAGAAGGTCAGAAGGATACAGTAACATGAAGTGCAGCATCGGAATCTATAACTAGTGTCACAGGACTGGTTCAAAACATAGACAGTAAAAAGAGTCAGTTTTCTTGTACTTAAAACGGCATTGTGCCTTTTGTATTTAATTCCGATGCAATTTCTGTGTTTCATCGTCAATAAGAAGGTCAGAGGGATACAGTAAACCTGAGGTGAAGCATCGGAATCTATAACTAGGGTCACAGGAATGGTTCAAAACATAGACAGTAAGAAGAGTCAGTTTTCTTGTACTGCAGTCGGCATTGCGCCTTTTCTATTTAATTCCGATGTAATTTCTGTGTTTCACCTTCAATTAGAAGGTCAGAGGGATACAGTAAACCTGAAGTGAAGCATCGGAATCTATAACTAGTGTCGAAGGAATGGTTCAAAACATAGACAGTAGGAAGAGTCAGTTGTCACGTACTTAAGTCGGCATTGTGCCTTTTGTATTTAATTCCGATGAAATTTCTGTGTTTCATCGTCAATAAGAAGGTCAGAGGGATACAGTAATCCTGACGTGAAGCAACGGAATCTATAACTAGTGTCACAGGAATGGTTCAAAGCATTGACAGTAAGATGAGTCAGTTTTCTTGTACCTAAGTCGGCATTGTTCCTTTTCTATTGCATTCCGATGCAATTTCTATCTTTCATCGTCAATAAGAAGGGCAGAGGGATACAGTATACCTCAAGTGAAGCATCGGAATCTATAAGTGCTGTCACAGGAATGGTTCAAAACATAGACAGTAAGAAGAGTCAGTTTTCTTGTACTGAAGTCAGCATTGTGCCTTTTCTATTTAATTCCGATGTAATTTCTGTGTTTCATCTTCAATTAGAAGGTCGGAGGGATACAGTAAACCTGAAGTGAAGCATCGGAATCTATAACTAGTGTCGAAGGAATGGTTCAAAACATACACAGTAAGAAGAGTCAGTTGTCTTGTACTTATGTCGGCATTGTGCCTTTTGTATTTAATTGCAATGAAATTTCTGTGTTTCATCGTCAATAAGAAGGTCAGAGGAACACAGTAATCCTGACGTGAAGCAACGGAATCTATAACTAGTGTAACAGGAATGGTTCAAAACATAGACAGTAAGAAGAGTAATTTTCTTGTACTTAAGTCGGCATTGTGCCTTTTGTATTTAATTCCGAAGCAATTTCTGTGTTTCATCGTCAATAAGAAGGTCAGAGGGATACAGTAAACCTGGAGTAAAGCATCGGAATCTATAACTAGTGTCAGATGAATGGTTCAAAACACAGTCAGTAAGAAGAGTCATTTTTCTTGTACTTAAGTCGGCATTGTGCTTTTTGTATTTAATTCCGAAGCGATTTCTGCGTTTCATCGTCAATAAGAAGGTCAGAGGGATATAGTATACCTGAAGTGAAGCTCTCGTGGTTCTAGGCGCGCAGTCCGGAACCGTGCGACCGCTACGGTCGCTGGTTCGAATCCTGCCTCGGGCATGGATGTGTGTGATGTCCTCAGGTAAGTTAGGTTTAAGTAGTTCTAAGTTCTAGGGGACTGATGACCACAGCAGTTGAGTCCCATAGTTCTCAGCGCCATTTGAACCTGAAGTGAAGCATCGGAATCTATATCTAGTGTCACAGGAATGGTTCAAAACATAGACAGTAAGAAGAGTCAGTTTTCTTGTACCTAAGTCGGCATTGTTTCTTTTCTATTTCATTCCGATGCAATTTCTATGTTTCATCGTCAATAGGAAGGTCAGAGGGATACAGTATACCTCAAGTGAAGCATCGGAATCTATAAGTAGTGTCACAGGAATGGTTGAAAACATAGACAGTAAGAAGAGTCAGTTTTCTTGTTCTTAAGTCGGCATTGTGCCTTTTGTAATTAATTCCGAAGCAATTTCTGTGTTTCATCGTCATTAAGAAGGTCAGAGGGATACAGTAAACCTGAAGTAAAGCATCGGAATCTATAACTAGTGTCACATGAATGGTTCAAAACGTAGTCAGTAAGAAGAAACAGTTTTCTTGTACTAAAGTCGGCATTGTGCCTTTTGTAATTAATTCCGATACAATTTCTGTGTTTCATCGTCAATAAGGAGGTCAGAGGGATACAGTAAACCTGAAGTGAAGCACCGGAATCTATAACTAGTGTCACAGGAATGGTTCAAAACATAGACAGCAAGAAGAGTCAGTTTTCTTGTACTTAAGTCGGCATTGTGCCTTTTGTATTTAATTCCGATGCAATTTCTGTGTTTCATCGTCAATACGAAGGTCAGAGGGAGACAGTAAACCTGAAGTGAAGCATCGGAATCTATAACTAGTGTCACATGAATGGTTCAAACATAGACAGTAAGAAGAGTCAGTTATCTTGTACTTAAGTCGGCATTGTGCCTTTTGTATTTAATTAGGATGCAATTTCTGTGTTTCATCGCAAATAAGAAGATCAGAGGAATACAGTTAACCAGAAGTGAAGCATCGTAATCTATAAGTAGTGTCACAGGATTGGTTCAAATATAGAAAGTAAGAAGAGTCAGTTTTCTTGTACTTAAGTCGTCATTGTGCCTTTTGTTTTTATTTCCGATGCAGTTTCTGTGTTTCATCGTCAATAAGAAGGTCCGAGGGATACAGTAAACCTGAAGTGAATCATCGGAATCTATAACTAGTGTCACAGGAATGGGTCAAAACATAGACAGTAAGAAGAGTCAGTTTTCTTGTACTTAAGTCGGGATTGTGCCTTTTGTACTTGATTCCGATGCAATTTCTGTGTTTCATCGTCAATAAGAAGGTATGAGGGATACGGTAAAGCTGAAGTGAAGCATCGGAATCTATAACTAGTGTCACAGGAATGGTTCAAAACTTAGACAATAAGAAGAGTCAGTTTTCTTGTACTTAAGTCGGCATTGTGCCTTTTGTATTTAATTCCGATGCAGTTTCTGTGTTTCATCGTCAATAAGAAGGTCAGAGGGATACAGTAAAACTGAAGTGAAGCATCGGAATCTATAACTAGTGTCACAGGAATGGTTCAAAACTTAGACAATAAGAAGAGTCAGTTTTCTTGTACTTAAGTCGGCATTGTGCCTTTTGTATTCAATTCCGATGCAGTTTCTGTGTTTCATCGTCAATAAAAAGGTCAGAGGGATACAGTAAACCTGAAGTCAAGAATCGGAATCTATTACTAGTGTCACAGGAATGGTTCAAACATAGGCAGTAAGAAGAGTCAGTTTTCTTGTACTTAAGTGGGCATTGGGCCTTTTGTATTTAATTCCGTTGTAATTTCTGTGTTTTATCGTCAATAAGAAGGTCAGAGGGATACAGTATACCTGAGGTGACGCATCGGAATCTATAACTAGTGTCACAGGAATGGTTCAAAACATAGACAGTAAGAAGAGTCAGTTTTCTTGTACTAAATTCGGCATTGAGCCTTTTGTATTTAATTCCGTTGCAATTTCTGTGTTTCATCGTCAATAAGTAGGTCAGAGGGATACAGTAAACCTGAAGTGAAGCATCGGAATTTATAACTAGTGTCACAGGAATGGTTCAAATCATAGACAGTAAGGAGAGTCAGTTTTCTTGTACCTAAGTCGGCATTGTTCCTTCTCTATTTCATCCCGATGCAATTTCTGTGTTTCATCGTCTATATGAAGGTCAGAGGGATACAGTAAACCTGAAGTGAAGCGTCGGAATCCATTATTAGTTTCACATGAATGGTTCAAAACATAGACAGTAAGTAGAGTCAGTTTTCTTGTACTTAAGTCGGCATTGTGCCTTTTGTATACATTTCCTATGCAATTTCTGTGTTCCATCGTCAATAAGAAGGTCCGAGGAATACAGTAAACCTGAAGGGAAAGTTCGGAATCTATAACTAGTGTGACAGGAATGGTTCAAAACATAGACAGTAAGAAGAGTCAGTTTTCCTGTACTTAAGTCGGCTTCGTGTCTTTTCTATTTAATTCCGATGTAATTTCTGTGTTTCATCGTCAATTAGAAGGTCAGAGGGATACAGTAAACCTGAAGTGAAGCATCGGAATCTATAACTAGTGTCGAAGGAGTGGTTCAAAACATAGACAGTAAGAAGAGTCAGTTTTCTTGTACTTAAGTCGGCATTGTGCCTTTTGTATTTAATTCCGAAGAAATTTCTGTGTTTCATCGTCAATAAGAAGGTCAGAGGGATACAGTAAACCAGAAGTGAAGCATCGGAATCTATAACTAGTGTCACAGGAATGGTTCAAAACATAGACAGTAAGAAGAGTCAGTTTTCTTGTACTTAAGTCGGCCTTGTGCCTTTTCTATTTAATTCCGATGCATTTCCTGTGTTTCATCGTCAATAAGAAGGTCAGAGGGATACAGTAAACCTGAAGTGAAGCATCGGAATCTAAAACTAGAGTCACAGGAATGGTTCAATCATAGACAGTAAGAAGAGTCAGTTTTCCTGTACTTAAGTCGGAATTGTGCATTTTGTATTTAATTCCGATGCAATTTCTGTGTTTCATCGTCAATAAGAAGGTCAGAGGGATACAGTAAACCTGAAGTGACGCATCGGAATCTATAACTAGTGTCACGTGAATGGTGCAAACATAGACAGTAAGATGAGTCAGTTTTCTTGTACATAAGTCGGCATTGTGCATTTTGTATGTAATTCCGATGCAATTTCTGTGTTTCATCGTCAAAAAGAAGGTCTGATGGATACAGTAAACCTGAAGTGAAGCATCGGAAGCTTTAACTAGTGTCACATGAATGGTTCAAAACATAGACAGTAGGAAGAGTTTTCTTTTACTTAGGTCGTCATTGTGCCTTTTGTATTTAATTCCGATGCAATTTCTGTGTTTCATCAACAATAAGATGGTCAGCGGGATAAAGTAAACCTGAAGTGAAGCATCGGATTCTATAACTAGTGTCACATGAATGGTTCAAAACATAGAAAGTAAGAAGAGTCAGTTTTCTTGTACTTAAGTCGGCATTGTGCCTTTTGTATTTAATTCCGATGCAATTTCTGTGTTTCATCGCAAATAAGGAGATCAGAGGAATACAGTTAACCAGAAGTGAAGCATCGTAATCTAAAACTAGTGTCACAGGAATGGTTCAATCATAGACAGTAAGAAGAGTCAGTTTTCCTGTACTTAAGTCGGAATTGTGCATTTTGTATTTAATTCCGATGCAATTTCTGTGTTTCATCGTCAATAAGAAGGTCAGAGGGATACAGTAAACCTGAAGTGACGCATCGGAATCTATAACTAGTGTCACGTGAATGGTGCAAACATAGACAGTAAGAAGAGTCAGTTTTCTAGTACTTTAATCGGCATTGTGCTTTTTGTATTTAATTCCGATGCAATATCTGTGTTTCATCGTCAATAAGAAGGTCAGAGGGATACAGTAACATGACGTGAAGCATCGGAATCTATAACTAGTGTCACAGGAATGGTTCAAAACATAGAAAGTAAGAAGAGTCAGTTTTCTTGTACTTAAGTCGGCATTGTGCCTTTTGTACTAAATTCCGATGCAATTTCTGTGTTTCATCAACAATAAGATGGTCAGAGGTATACGGTAAACCTGAAGTGAAGCATCGAATTCTATAACTAGTGTCTCATGAATGGTTCAAACATAGACAATAAGAAGAGTCAGTTTTCTTGTACTTAAGTCGGCATTGTGCTTTTTGTATTTATTTCCGTTGCCATTTCTGTGTTTCATCGTCAATAAGAAGGTCAGAGAGATACAGCAAACCTGAAGTGAATCATCGGAATCTGTAACTAGTGTCACAGGAATGGTTCAAAACATAGACAGTAAGAAGAGTCAGTGTTCTTGTACTTAATTCGGCATTGTGCCTTTTGTATTTAATTCCGTTGCAATTTCTGTGTTTCATCGTCAATAAAAAGGTCAGAGGGATACAGTAAACCTGAGGTGAAGCATCGGAATCTATAACTAGTGTCACAGGAATGGTTCAAAACATAGACAGTAACAAGAGTCAGTTTTCCAGTACTTAAGTCGGCTTTGTGAATTTTCTATTTAATTCCGATGTAATTTCTGTGTTTCATCGTCAATTAGAAGGTCAGAGGGGTACAGTAAACCTGAAGCGAAGCATCAAAATCTATAACTAGTGTCGAAGGAGTGGTTCAAAACATAGACAGTAAGAAGAGTCAGTTTTCTTGTACTTAAGTCAGCATTGTGCCTTTTGTATTTAATTCCGACGAAATTTCTGTGTTTCATCGTCAATAAGAAGGTCAGAGGGATACAGTAAACCAGAAGTGAAGCATCGGAATGTATAACTAGTGTCACAGGAATGGTTCAAAACATAGACAAAAAGAAGAGTCAGTTTTCTTGTACTTATGTCGGCATTGTGCCTTTTGTATTTAATTCCGATGCACTTTCTGTGTTTCATCGTCAATAAGAAGGTCAGAGGGATACAGTAAACCTGAAGTGAAGCATCGGAATCTATAACTAGTGTCACAGGAATGGTTCAATCATAGACAGTAAGAAGAGTCAGTTTTCCTGTACTTAAGTCGGAATTGTGCCTTTTGTATATAATTCCGATGCAATTTCTGTGTTTCATCGTCAATACGAAGGTCAGAGGGATACAGTAAACCTGAAGTGACGCATCGGAATCTATAACTAGTGTCACATGAATGGTGCAAACATAGACAGTAAGAAGAGTCAGTTTTCTTGTACATCAGTCGGCATTGTGCCTTTTGTATTTAATTCCGATGCAATTTCTGTGTTTCATCGTCAATAAGAAGGTCTGATGGATACAGTAAACCTGAAGTGAAGCATCGGAAGCTATAGCTAGTGTCACATGAATGGTTCAAAACATAGACAGTAGGAAGAGTTTTCTTGTACTTAGGTCGTCATTGTGCCTTTTGTATTTAATTCCGATGCAATTTCTGTGTTTCATCGTCAATAAGAAGGTCAGAGGGATTCAGTAACATGAAGTGAAGCATCGGAATCTATAACTAGTGTCACAGGAATGGTTCAAAACATAGACAGTAAGAAGAGTCAGTTTTCTTGTAATTCAGTCGGCATTGTGCCTTTTGTATTTAATTCCGATGCAATTTCTGTGTTTCATCAACAATAAGATGGTCAGAGGGATACAGTAAACCTGAAGTGAAGCATCGGATTCTATAACTAGTGACACATGAATGGTTCAAACATAGACAGTAAGAAGAGTCAGTTTTCTTGTACTTAAGTCGGCATTGTGCCTTTTGTATTTAATTCCGATGCAATTTCTGTGTTTCATCGTCAATAAGAAGGTCAGAGGGATACAGTAAACCTGAAGTGAAGCATCGGAATCTATAGCTAGTGTCACAGTAATGGTTCAAAACATAGACAGTAAGAGGAGTCATTTTTCTTGTACTTAAGTAGGCATTGTGCTTTTTGTATTTAATTCCGATGCGATTTCTGCGTTTGATCGTCAATAAGAAGGTCAGAGGGATATAGTAAACCTGAAGTAAATCTCTCGCGGTTCTAGGCGCGCAGCCCGGAACCGTGCGACCGCTACGGTCGCAGGTTCGAATCCTGCCTCGGGCATGGATGTGTGTGATGTCCTTAGGTTAGTTAGGTTTAAGTAGTTCTACGTTCTAGGGGACTGATGACCACAGCAGTTGAGTCCCAAGGTTCTCAGAGCCATTTGAACCTGAAGTGAAGCATCGGAATCTATATCTAGTGTTACAGGAATGTTTCAAAACATAGACAGTAAGAAGAGTCAGTTTTCTTTTACGTAAGTCGGCATTGTGCCTTTTGTAATTGATTCCGATGCAATATCTGTGTTTCATCTTCAATAAGAAGGTCAGAGGGATACAGTAACATGAAGTGAAGCATCGGAATCTATAACTAGTGTCACAGGAATGGTTCAAAACATAGACAGTAAGAAGAGTCAGTTTTCTTGTACTTAAGTCGGCATTGTGCCTTTTGTATTTAATTCCGATGCAATTTCTGTGTTTCATCAACAATAAGATGGTCAGAGGGAAACAGTAAACCTGAAGTGAAGCATCGGATTCTATAACTAGTGTCACATGAATGGTTCAAAACATAGACAGTAAGAAGAGTCAGTTTTCTTGTACTTAAGTCGGCATTGTGCCTTTTGTGTTTAATTCCGAAGCAATTTCTGTGTTTCATCGTCAATAAGAAGGTCAGAGGGATACAGTAAACCTGAGGTGAAGCATCGGAATCTATAACTAGGGTCACAGGAATGGTTCAAAACATAGACAGTAAGAAGAGTCAGTTTTCTTGTACTGAAGTCGGCATTGTGCCTTTTCTATTTAATTCCGATGTAATTTCTGTGTTTCATCTTCAATTAGATGGTCGGAGGGATACAGTAAACCTGAAGTGAAGCATCGGAATCTATAACTAGTGTCGAAGGAATGGTTCAAAACATAGCCAGTAAGAAGAGTCAGTTGTCTTGTACTTATGTTGGCATTGTGCCTTTTGTATTTAATTCCGATGAAATTTCTGTGTTTCATCGTCAATACGAAGGTCAGAGGGATACAGTAATCCTGACGTGAAGCAACGGAATCTATAACTAGTGTCACAGGAATGGTTCAAAGCATTGACAGTAAGTTGAGTCAGTTTTCTTGTACCTAAGTCGGCATTGTTCCTTTTCTATTTCATTCCGATGCAATTTCTATGTTTCATCGTCAATAAGAAGGGCAGAGGGATACAGTATACTTCAAGTGTAGCATCGGAATCTATAAGTGGTGTCACAGGAATGGTTCAAAACATAGACAGTAAGAAGAGTCAGTTTTCTTGTACTTAAGTCGGCATTGTGCCTTTTGTATTTAATTCCGATTACATTTCTGTAATTCATCGTTAATATGAAGGTCAGAGGGATACAGTAAGCCTGATGTGAAGCATCGGAATCTATAACTAGGGTCACAGGAATGGTTCAAAACATAGACAGTAAGAAGAGTCAGTTTTCTTGTACTGAAGTCGGCATTGTGCCTTTTCTATTTAATTCCGATGTAATTTCTGTGTTTCATCTTCAATTAGATGGTCGGAGGGATACAGTAAACCTGAAGTGAAGCATCGGAATCTATAACTAGTGTCGAAGGAATGGTTCAAAACATAGACAGTAAGAAGAGTCAGTTGTCTTGTACTTATGTTGGCATTGTGCCTTTTGTATTTAATTGCGATGAAATTTCTGTGTTTCATCGTCAATAAGAAGGTCAGAGGGATACAGTAATCCTGACGTGAAGCAACGGAATCTATAACTAGTGTCACAGGAATGGTTCAAAACATAGACAGTAAGAAGAGTCAGTTTTCTTGTACTTAAGTCGGCATTGTGCCTTTTGTATTTAATTCCGAAGCTATTTCTGTGTTTCATCGTCAATAAGAAGGTGAGAGGGATACAGTAAACCTGAGGTGAATCATCGGTATCTATAACTAGGGTCACAGAAATGGTTCAAAGCATAGACAGTAAGAAGAGTCAGTTTTCTTGTACTGAAGTCGGCATTGTGCCCTTTCTATTTAATTCCGATGTAATTTCTGTGTTTCATCGTCAATTAGAAGGTCAAGGGATACTGTAAACCTGAAGTGAAGCATCGGAATCTGTAACTAGTGTCGAAGGAATGGTTCAAAACATAGACAGTAAGAAGAGTCAGTTTTCTTGTACTTAAGTCGGCATTGTGCCTTTTGTATTTAATTCCGATGAAATTTCTGTGTTTCATCGTCAATAAGAAGGTCAGTGGGATACAGTAAACCTGAAGTGAAGCAACGGATTCTATAACTAGCGTCACAGGAATGGTTCAAAGCATTGACAGTAAGAAGAGTCAGTTTTCTTGTACCTAAGTCGGCATTGTTCCGTTTCTATTTCATTCCGATGCAATTTCTATGTTTCATCGTCAAAAAGAAGGTCAGAGGGATACAGTATACCTCAAGTGAAGCATCGGTAGCTATAAGTAGTGTCACAGGAATGGTTCAAACATAGACAGTAAGAAGAGTCAGTTTTCTTGTACTTTAGTCGGCATTGTGCCTTTTGTAATTAATTCCGAAGCAATTTCTGTGTTTCATCGTCAATAAGAAGGTCAGAGGGATACAGTAAACCTGAAGTAAAGCATCGGAATCTATAACTAGTGTTACATGAATGGTTCAAAACGTAGTCAGTAAGAAGAGTCAGTTTTCTTGTACTAAAGTCGGCATTGCGCCTTTTGTAATTAATTCCGATACAATTTCTGTGTTTCATCGTCAATAAGGAGGTCAGAGGGATACAGTAAACCTGAGGTGAAGCACCGGAATCTATAACTAGTGTCACAGGAATGGTTCAAAACATAGACAGCAACAAGAGTCAGTTTTCTTGTACTTAAGTCGGCATTTTGCCTTTTGTATTTAATTCCGATGCAATTTCTGTGTTTCATCGTCAATAAGAAGGTCAGAGGGATACAGTAAACCTGAAGTGAAGCATCGGAATCTATAACTAGTGTCACATGAGTGGTTCAAACATAGACAGTAAGAAGAGTCAGTTATCTTGTACTTAAGTCGGCATTGTGCCTTTTGTATTTAATTCCGATGCAATTTCTGTGTTGCATCGTCAATAAGAAGGGCAGAGGGATACAGTAATGCTGAAGTGAAGCAACGTAATTTATAAGTAGTGTCGCAGGTATGGTTCAAAACAAAGACAGTAAGAAGAGTCAGTTATCTTGTACTTAAGTCGGCATTGTGCCTTTTGTATTTAATTCCGATGCAATTTCTGTGTTTCATCGCAAATAAGAAGATCAGAGGAATACAGTTAACCAGAAGTGAAGCATCGTAATCTATAACTAGTGTCACAGGAATGGTTCAAAACATAGACAGTAAGAAGAGTCAGTTTTCTTGTACTTAAGTCGTCATTGTGCCTTTTGTTTTTATTTCCGATGCAATTTCTGTGTTTCATCGTCAATAAGAAGGTCCGAGGGATACAGTAAACCTGAAGTGAATCATCGGAATCTATAACTAGTGTCACAGGAATGGGTCAAAACATAGACAGTAAGAAGAGTCAGTTTTCTTGTACTTAAGTGGGCATTGTGCCTTTTGTATTTAATTCCGTTGTAATTTCTGTGTTTTATCGTCAATAAGAAGGTCAGAGGGATACAGTAAACCTGAGGTGACGCATCGGAGTCTATAACTAGTGTCACAGGAATGGTTCAAAACATAGACAGTAAGAAGAGTCTGTTTTCTTGTACTTAAGTCGGCATTGTGCCTATTCTATATAATTCCGATGTAATTTCTGTGTTTCATCGTCAATTAGAAGGTCAGAGGGATACAGTAAACCTGAGGTGAAGCATCGGAATCCATAACTAGTGTCGAAGGAATGGTTCAAAACATAGACAGTAAGAAGAGTCAGTTTTCTTGTACTTAAGTCGGAATTGTGCCTTTTGTATTTAATTCCGATGAAATTTCTGTGTTTCATCGTCAATAAGAAGGTCAGAGGGATACAGTAAACCAGAAGTGAAGCATCGGAATCTATAACTAGTGTCACAGGAATGGTTCAAAGCATTGACAGTAAGAAGAGTCAGTTTTCTTGCACTTAAGTCGGCATTGTGACTTTTCTATTTAATTCCGATGCAATTTCTGTGTTTCATCGTCAATAAGAAGGTCCGAGGGATACAGTAAACCTGAGGTCAATCATCGGAATCTATAACTAGTGTCACAGGAATGGGTCAAATCATAGACAGTAAGAAGAGTCAGTTTTCTTGTACTTAAGTCGGCATTGTGCCTTTTGTATTTTAATCCGGTGCAATTTCTGTGTTTCATCGTCAATAAGAAGGTAAGAGGGATACAGTAAAGCTGAAGTGAAGCATCGGAATTTATAGCTAGTGCCACAGGAATGGTTCAAAACTTAGACAATAAGAAGAGTCAATTTTCTTGTACTTAAGTCGGCATTGTGCCTTTTGTATTTAATTCCGATGCAGTTTCTGTGTTTCAACGTCAATAAGAAGGTCAGAGGGATACAGTAAACCTGAAGTGAAGCATCGGAATCCAAAAGTAGTGTCACAGGAGTGGTTCAAATCATAGACAGTAAGAAGTGTCAGTTTTCTTGTACTTAAGTCGGCGTTGGGCCTTTTGTATTTAATTCCGATGCAATTTCTGTGTTTCATCGTCAATAAGAAGGTCAGAGGGATACAGTAAAGCTGAAGTGAAGCATCGGAATCTGTAACTAGTAACACAGGAATGGTTCAAAACTTAGACAATAAGAAGAGTCAGTTTTTTTGTACTTATGTCGGCATTGTGTTTTTTGTATTTAATTCCGATGCAGTTTCTGTGTTTCATCGTCAATAAGAAGGTCAGAGGGATACAGTAAACCTGAGTCAAGAGTCGGAATCTATAACTAGTGTCACAGGAATGGTTCAAAACATAGACAGTAAGAAGAGTCAGTTTTCGTGTACTTAAGTCGGCATTGTGCCTTTTGTATTTAATTCCGTTGCAATTGCTGTGTTTCATCGTCAATACGAAGGTCAGAGGGATACAGTAAACCTGAGGTGACGCATCGGAATCTATAGCCAGTGTCACAGGAATGGTTAAAAACATAGACAGTAAGAAGAGTTAGTTTTCTTGTACTTAAGTCGTCATTGTGCCTTTTGTTTTTATTTCCGATGCAATTTCTGTGTTTCATCGTCAATTAGAAGGTCAGAGGGATACAGTAAACCTGAGGGGAAGCATCGGAATCCATAACTAGTGTCGAAGGAATGGTTCAAAACATAGACAGTAAGAAGAGTCAGTTTTCTTGTACTTAAGTCGGAATTGTGCCTTTTGTATTTAATTCCGATGAAATTTCTGTGTTTCATCGTCAATAAGAAGGTCAGAGGGATACAGTAAACCAGAAGTGAAGCATCGGAGTCTATAACTAGTGTCACAGGAATGGTTCAAACCATTGACAGTAAGAAGAGTCAGTTTTCTAGTACTTAAGTCGGCATTGTGACTTTTCTATTTAATTCCGATGCAATTTCTGTGTTTCATCGTCAATAAGAAGGTCCGAGGGATACAGTAAACCTGAGGTGAATCATCGGAATCTATAACTAGTGTCACAGGAATGGGTCAAATCATAGACAGTAAGAAGAGTCAGTTTTCTTGTACTTAAGTCGGCATTGTGCCTTTTGTATTTAATTCCGATGCAATTTCTGTGTTTCATCGTCAATAAGAAGGTAAGAGGGATACAGTAAAGCTGAAGTGAAGCATCGGAATCTATAGCTAGTGTCACAGGAATGGTTCAAAACTTAGACAATAAGAAGAGTCAGTTTTCTTGTACTTAAGTCGGCATTGTGCCTTTTGTATTTAATTCCGATGCATTTTCTGTGTTTCAACGTCAATAAGAAGGTCAGAGGGATACAGTAAACCTGAAGTGAAGCATCGGAATCTAAAACTAGTGTCACAGGAGTGGTTCAAATCATAGACAGTAAGAAGTGTCAGTTTTCTTGTACATAAGTCGGCGTTGGGCCTTTTAAATTTAATTCCGATGCAATTTCTGTGTTTCATCGTCAATAAGAAGGTCAGAAGGATACAGTAAACCTGAAGTGAAGCATCGGAATCTGTAACTAGTAACACAGGAATGGTTCAAAACTTAGACAATAAGAAGAGTTAGTTTTTTTGTACTTATGTCGGCATTGTGCCTTTTGTATTTAATTCCAATGCAGTTTCTGTGTTTCATCGTCAATAAGAATGTCAGAGGCATACAGTAAACCTGAGTCAAGAATCGGAATCTATAACTAGTGTCGCAGGAATGGTTCAAAACATAGACAGTAAGAAGAGTCAGTTTTCGTGTACTTAAGTCGGCATTGTGCCTTTTGTATTTAATTCCGTTGCAATTTCTGTGTTTCATCGTCAATACGAAGGTCAGAGGGATACAGTAAACCTGAGGTGACGCATCGGAATCTATAACCAGTGTCACAGGAATGGTTCAAAACATAGACAGTAAGAAGAGTCAATTTTCTTGTACTTAAGTCGGCATTGTGCCTTTTCTATATAATTCCGATGTAATTTCTGTGTTTCATCGTCAATTAGAAGGTCAGAGGGATACAGTTAACCTGAGGTGAAGCATCGGAATCTATAACTAGTGTCGAAGGAATGGTTCAAAACATAGACAGTAAGAAGAGTCAGTTTTCTTGTACTTAAGTCGGCATTGTGCCTTTTGTAATTAATTCCTATGCAATTTCTGTAATTCATCGTCAATAAGGAGGTCAGAGGGATACAGTAAACCTGAAGTGAAGCACCGGAATCTATAACTAGTGTCACAGGAATGGTTCAAACATAGACAGCAAGAAGAGTCAGTTTTCTTGCACTTAAGTCGGCATTGTGCCTTTTGTATTTAATTCCGATGCAATTTCTGTGTTTCATCGTCAATAAGAAGGTCAGAGGGATACAATAAACCTGAAGTGAAGCATCGGAATCTATAACTAGTGTCACATGACTGGTTCAAACATAGACAGTATGAAGAGTCAGTTATCTTGTACTTAAGTCGGCATTGTGCCTTTTGTATTTATTTCCGATGCAATTTCTGTGTTTCATCGTCAATAAGAAGGTCAGAGGGATACAGTAAAGCTGAAGTGAAGCATCGGAATCTGTAACTAGTAACACAGGAATGGTTCAAAACTTAGACAATAAGAAGAGTTAGTTTTTTTGTACTTATGTCGGCATTGTGCCTTTTGTATTTAATTCCGATGCAGTTTCTGTGTTTCATCGTCAATAAGAATGTCAGAGGCATACAGTAAACCTGAGTCAAGAATCGGAATCTATAACTAGTGTCACAGGAATGGTTCAAAACATAGACAGTAAGAAGAGTCAGTTTTCGTGTACTTAAGTCGGCATTGTGCCTTTTGTATTTAATTCCGTTGCAATTTCTGTGTTTCATCGTCAATACGAAGGTCAGAGGGATACAGTAAACCTGAGGTGACGCATCGGAATCTATAACCAGTGTCACAGGAATGGTTCAAAACATAGACAGTAAGAAGAGTCAATTTTCTTGTACTTAAGTCGGCATTGTGCCTTTTCTATATAATTCCGATGTAATTTCTGTGTTTCATCGTCAATTAGAAGGTCAGAGGGATACAGTTAACCTGAGGTGAAGCATCGGAATCTATAACTAGTGTCGAAGGAATGGTTCAAAACATAGACAGTAAGAAGAGTCAGTTTTCTTGTACTTAAGTCGGCATTGTGCCTTTTGTAATTAATTCCTATGCAATTTCTGTAATTCATCGTCAATAAGGAGGTCAGAGGGATACAGTAAACCTGAAGTGAAGCACCGGAATCTATAACTAGTGTCACAGGAATGGTTCAAACATAGACAGCAACAAGAGTCAGTTTTCTTGCACTTAAGTCGGCATTGTGCCTTTTGTATTTAATTCCGAAGCAATTTCTGTGTTTCATCGTCAATAAGAAGGTCAGAGAGATACAATAAACCTGAAGTGTAGCATCGGAATCTATAACTAGTGTCACATGACTGGTTCAAACATAGACAGTATGAAGAGTCAGTTATCTTGTACTTAAGTCGGCATTGTGCCTTTTGTATTTATTTCCGATGCAATTTCTGTGTTTCATCGTCAATAAGAAGGTCAGAGGGATACAGTAAAGCTGATGTGAAGCATCGGAATCTGTAACTAGTAACACAGGAATGGTTCAAAACTTAGACAATAAGAAGAGTTAGTTTTTTTGTACTTATGTCGGCATTGTGCCTTTTGTATTTAATTCCGATGCAGTTTCTGTGTTTCATCGTCAATAAGAATGTCAGAGGCATACAGTAAACCTGAGTCAAGAATCGGAATCTATAACTAGTGTCACAGGAATGGTTCAAAACATAGACAGTAAGAAGAGTCAGTTTTCGTGTACTTAAGTCGGCATTGTGCCTTTTGTATTTAATTCCGTTGCAATTTCTGTGTTTCATCGTCAATACGAAAGTCAGAGGGATACAGTAAACTTGAGGTGACGCATCGGAATCTGTAACCAGTGTCACAGGAATGGTTCAAAACATAGACAGTAAGAAGAGTCAATTTTCTTGTACTTAAGTCGGCATTGTGCCTTTTCTATATAATTCCGATGTAATTTCTGTGTTTCATCGTCAATTACAAGGTCAGAGGGATACAGTTAACCTGAGGTGAAGCATCGGAATCTATAACTAGTGTCGAAGGAATGGTTCAAAACATAGACAGTAAGAAGAGTCAGTTTTCTTGTACTTAAGTCGGCATTGTGCCTTTTGTAATTAATTCCTATGCAATTTCTGTAATTCATCGTCAATAAGGAGGTCAGAGGGATACAGTAAACCTGAAGTGAAGCACCGGAATCTATAACTAGTGCCACAGGAATGGTTCAAACATAGACAGCAAGAAGAGTCAGTTTTCTTGCACTTAAGTCGGCATTGTGCCTTTTGTATTTAATTCCGATGCAATTTCTGTGTTTCATCGTCAATAAGAAGGTCAGAGGGATACAATAAACCTGAAGTAAAGCATCGGAATCTATAACTAGTGTCACATGACTGGTTGAAACATAGACAGTATGAAGAGTCAGTTATCTTGTACTTAAGTCGGCATTGTGCCTTTTGTATTTATTTCCGATGCAATTTCTGTGTTTCATCGTCATTAAGAAGGTCAGAGGGATACAGTAATGCTGAAGTGAAGCATCGTAATTTATAACTAGTGTCGCAGGAATGGTTCAAAACAAAGACAGTAAGAAGAGTCAGTTATCTTGTACTTAAGTCGGCATTGTGCCTTTTGTATTTAATTCCGATGCAATTTCTGTGTTTCATCGCAAATAAGAAGATCAGAGGAATACAGTTAACCTGAAGTGAAGCATCGTAATCTATAACTAGTGTCACAGGAATGGTTCAAAACATAGACAGTAAGAAGAGTCAGTTTTCTTGTACTTAAGTCGTCATTGTGCCATTTGTATTTAATTCCGATGCAATATATTGGTTTCATCGTCAATAAGAAGGTCAGAGGGATACAGTAAACCTGAAGTGATGCATCGGAATCTATAACTAGTGTCACTGGAATGGTTCAAAACATAGACTGTAAAAAGAGTCAGTATTCTTGTACTTAAGTCGGCATTGTGTCTTTTGTATATAACTCCGATGCAATTTCTGTGTTTCATCGTCAATAAGAAGGTCAGAGGGATACTGTAAACCTTAAGTGAAGCATCGGATTCTATAACTAGTGTCACAGGAATGGTTCAAAACATAGACAGTAAGAAGAGTCAGTTTTCTTGTACTTAAGTCGTCATTGTGCCATTTGTATTTAATTCCGATGCAATATCTGTGTTTCATTGTCAATATGAAGGTCAGAAGGATAAAGAAAACCTGAAGTGAAGCATCGGAATCTATAACTAGTGTCACAGGAATAGTTCAAACATAGACTAAAAGAGGAGTCAGTTTTCCTGTACTTAATTCGGCGTTGTGATTTTGTATTTAACTCCGATTCAATTTCTGTGTTTAATCGTCAATAAGAAGGTTAGAGGGATACAGTAAACCTGAAGTGAAGCATCGGAATCTATAACTAGTGACACAGGAATGGTTCAAAACATAGACAGGAAGAATAGTCAGTTTTCTAGTACTTAAGTCGGCATTGAGCCTCTTGTATTTAATTCCTGTGCAATTTCTGTCTTTCATCGTCAACAAGAAGGTCAGAGGGATACAGTAAACCTGAAGTGAAGCATCGGAATCAATAACTAGTGTCACAGCAATTGTTCAAAACATAGACAGTAAGAGGAGTCAGTTTTCTTGTACGTAAGTCTGCATTGTGCCTTTTGTAATTGATTCCGATGCAATACCTGTGTTTCATCGTAAATAAGAAGGTCAGAGGGATACAGTAAACCTGAAGTCAAGAATCGGAATCAATAACTAGTGTCACAGGAATGGTTCAAAACATAGACAGTAAGAAGAGTCAGTTTTCTTGTACTTAAGTCGGCATTGTGCCTTTTGTATTTAATTCCGTTGTAATTTCTGTGTTTTATCGTCAATAAGAAGGTCAGAGGGATACAGTAAACCTGAGGTGACGCATCGGAATCTATAACTAGTGTCACAGGAATGGTTCAGAACATAGACAGTAAGAAGAGTCAGTTTTCTTGTACTTAAGTCGGCATTGTGCCTTTTTTATATAATTCCGATGTAATTTCTGTGTTTCATCGTCAATTAGAAGGTCAGAGGGATACAGTAAACCTGAGGTGAAGCATCGGAATCCATAACTAGTGTTGAAGGAATGGTTCAAAACATAGGCAGTAAGAAGAGTCAGTTTTCTTGTACTTAAGTCGGAATTGTGCCTTTTGTATTTAATTCCGATGAAATTTCTGTGTTTCATCGTCAATAAGAAGGTCAGAGGGATACAGTAAACCAGAAGTGAAGCATCGGAATCTATAACTAGTGTCACAGGAATGGTTCAAAGCATTGACAGTTAGAAGAGTCAGTTTTCTTGTACTTAAGTCGGCATTGTGCCTTTTGTAATTAATTCCAATGCAATTTCTGTAATTCATCGTCAATAAGGAGGTCAGAGGGATACAGTAAACCTGAAGTGAAGCACCGGAATCTATAACTAGTGTCACAGGAATGGTTCAAAACATAGACAGCAAGAAGAGTCAGTTTTCTTGTACTTAAGTCGGCATTGTGCCTTTTGTATTTAATTCCGATGCAATTTCTGTGTTTCATCGTCAATAAGAAGGTCAGAGGGATACAATAAACCTGAAGTGAAGCATCGGAATCTATAACTAGTGTCACATGTCTGGTTCAAACATAGACAGTAAGAAGAGTCAGTTATCTTGTACTTAAGTCGGCATTGTGCCTTTTGTATTTATTTCCGATGCAATTTCTGTGTTTCATCGTCATTAAGAAGGTCAGAGGGATACAGTAATGCTGAAGTGAGGCATCGTAATTTATATTTAGTGTCGCAGGAATGGTTGAAAATAAAGACAGTAAGAAGAGTCAGTTATCTTGTACTTAAGTCGGCATTGTGCCTTTTGTATTTAATTCCGATGCAATTTCTGTGTTTCATCGCAAATAAGAAGATCAGAGGAATACAGTTAACCTGAAGTGAAGCATCGTAATCTATAACTAGTGTCACAGGAATGGTTCAAAACATAGACAGTAAGAAGAGTCAGTTTTCTTGTACTTAAGTCGTCATTGTGCCATTTGTAATTAATTCCGATGCAATATCTTGGTTTCATCGTCAATAAGAAGGTCAGAGGGATACAGTAAACCTGAAGTGAAGCATCGGAATCTATAACTAGTGTCACTGGAATGGTTCAAAACATAGACTGTAAAAAGAGTCAGTATTCTTGTACTTAAGTCGGCATTGTGCCTTTTGTATTTAACTCCGATGCAATTTCTGTGTTTCATCGTCAATAAGAGGGTCAGAGGGATACTGTAAACCTGAAGTGAAGCATCGGAATCTATAACTAGTGTCACAGGAATGGTTCAAAACATAGACAGTAAGAAGAGTCAGTTTTCTTGTACTTAAGTCATCATTGTGCCATTTGTATTTAATTCCGATGCAATATCTGTGTTTCATTGTCAATATGAAGGTCAGAAGGATAAAGTAAACCTGAAGTGAAGCAATGGAATCTATAACTAGTGTCACAGGAATAGTTCAAACATAGACTAAAAGAAGAGTCAGTTCTCCTGTACTTAAGTCGGCGTTGTGCCTTTTGTATTTAACTCCGATGCAATTTCTGTGTTTCATCGTCAACAAGAAGGTTAAAGGAATACAGTAAACCTGAAGTGAAGCATCGGAATCTATAACTAGTGTCACAGAAATGGTTCAAAACATAGACAGGAGGAATAGTCAGTTTTCTAGTACTTAAGTCGGCATTGAGCCTCTTGTATTTAAATCCTGTGCAATTTCTGTGTTTCATCGTCAACAAGAAGGTCAGAGGGATACAGTAAACCTGAAGTGAAGCATCGGAATCAATAACTAGTGTCACAGCAATGGTTCAAAACATAGGCAGTAAGAGGAGTCAGTTTTCTTGAACGTAAGTCGCCATTGTGCCTTTTGTAATTGATTCCGATGCAATATCTGTGTTTCATCGTCAATAAGAAGGTCAGAGGGATACAGTAAACCTGAAGTCAAGAATCGGAATCTATAACTAGTGTCACAGGAATGGTTCAAAACATAGACAGTAAGAAGAGTCAGTTTTCTTGTACTTAAGTCGGCATTGTGCCTTTTGTATTTAATTCCGATGAAATTTCTGTGTTTCATCGTCAATAAGAAGGGCAGAGGGATACAGTCAACCAGAAATGAAGCATCGGAATCTATAACTAGTGTCACAGGAATGGTTCAAAGCATTGACAGTAAGAAGAGTCAGTTTTCTTGTACTTAAGTCGGCATTGTGACTTTACTATTTAATTCCGATGCAATTTCTGTGTTTCATCGTCAATAAGAACGTCCGAGGGATACAGTAAACCTGAAGTGAATCATCGGAATCTATAACTAGTGTCACAGGAATGGGTCAAAACATAGGCAGTAAGAAGAGTCAGTTTTCTTGTACTTAAGTCGGCATTGTACCTTTTGTATTTAATTCCGATGCAATTTCTGTGTTTCATCGTCAATAAGAAGGTAAGAGGGATACAGTAAAGCTGAAGTGAAGCATCGGAATCTGTAACTAGTGTCACAAGAATGGTTCAAAACTTAGACAATAAGAAGAGTCAGTTTTCTTGGACTTAAGTTGGCATTGTGCCTTTTGTATTTAATTCCGATGCAGTTTCTGTGTTTCAACGTCAATAAGAAGGTCAGAGTGATACAGAAAACCTGAAGTGGAGCATCGGAATTTAAAACTAGTGTCACAGGAATGGTTCAAAACATAGACAGTAAGAAGGGTCAGTTTTCTTGTACTTAAGTCGGCGTTGTGCCTTTTGTATTTAATTCCGATGCAATTTCTGTGTTTCATCGTCAATTAGAAGGTCAGAGGGATACAGTAAACCTGAAGTGAAGCAACGGATTCTATAACTAGCGTCACAGGAATGGTTCAAAGCATTGTCAGTAAGAAGAGTCAGTTTTCTTGTACTGAAGTCGGCATTGTGCCTTTTGTAAATACTTCCGATGCAATTTCTGTGTTTCATCGTCAATAAGGAGGGCAGAGGGATACAGTAAACCTGAAGCGAAGCACCGGAATCTATAACTAGTGTCACAGGAATGGTTCAAACCATAGACAGCAAGAAGAGTCAGTTATCTTGTACTTAAGTCGGCATTGTGCCTTTTGTATTTAATTCATGTGCAATTTCTGTCTTTCATCGTCAACGAGAAGGTCAGAGGGATACAGTAAACCTGAAGTGAAGCATCGGAATCAATAACTAGTGTCACAGGAATGGTTCAAACATAGTCAGTAGGAAGAGTCAATTTTCTTGTACTTAAGTCGGCATTTTGCCTTTTGTATTTAATTCCGATGCAATTTCTGTGTTTTATCGTCAATACGAAGGTCAGAGGGATACAGTAAACCTGAAGTGAAGCATCGGAAACTATAACTAGTGTCACAGGAATGGTTCAAAGCATAGACAGTAAGAAGAGTCAGTTTTCTTGTACCTAAGTCGGCATTGTTCCTTTTCTATTTCATTCCGATGCAATTTCTGTGTTTCATCGTCAATCAGAAGGTCAGAGGGATACAGTAAACCTGAAGTGAAGCATCGGAATCTATTATTAGTGTCGCATGAATGGGTCAAAACATAGACAGTAAGAAGAGTCAGTTTTCTTGTACTTAAGTCGCCATTGTGCCTTTTGTATTTATTTCCGATGCAATTTCTGTGTTTCATCGTCAATAAGAAGGTCCGAGGGATACAGTAAACCTGAAGTGAATCATCGGAATCTATAACTAGTGTCACAGGAATCGTTCAAAGCATTGACAGTAAGAAGAGTCAGTTTTCTTGTACTTAAGTCGGCATTGTGACTTTACTATTTAATTCCGATGCAATTTCTGTGTTTCATCGTCAATAAGAACGTCCGAGGGATACAGTAAACCTGACGTGAATCATCAGAATCTATAACTAGTTTCACAGGAATGGGTCAAAACATAGGCAGTAAGAAGAGTCAGTTTTCTTGTACTTAAGTCGGCATTGTACCTTTTGTATTTAATTCCGATGCAATTTCTGTGTTTCATCGTCAATAAAAAGGTCAGAGGGATACAGTAAACCTGAAGTGAAGCATCGGAATCTAAAACTAGTGCCACAGGCATGGTTCAAAACATAGACGGTAAGAAGGGTCAGTTCTCTTGTACTTAAGTCGGCGTTGTGCCTTTTGTATTTAATTCCGATGCAATTTCTGTGTTTCATCGTCAATAAGAAGGTAAGAGGGATACAGTAAAGCTGAAGTGAAGCATCGGAATCTGTAACTAGTGTCACAAGAATGGTTCAAAACTTAGACAATAAGAAGAGTCAGTTTTCTTGTACTTAAGTTGGCATTGTGCCTTTTGTATTTAATTCCGATGCAGTTTCTGTGTTTCAACGTCAATAAGAAGGTCAGAGTGATACAGAAAACCTGAAGTGGAGCATCGGAATTTAAAACTAGTGTCACAGGAATGGTTCAAAACATAGACAGTAAGAAGGGTCAGTTTTCTTGTACTTAGGTCGGCGTTGTGCCTTTTGTATTTAATTCCGATGCAATTTCTGTGTTTCATCGTCAATTAGAAGGTCAGAGGGATACAGTAAACCTGAAGTGAAGCAACGGATTCTATAACTAGCGTCACAGGAATGGTTCAAAGCATTGTCAGTAAGAAGAGTCAGTTTTCTTGTACTGAAGTCGGCATTGTGCCTTTTGTAAATAATTCCGATGCAATTTCTGTGTTTCATCGTCAATAAGGAGGGCAGAGGGATACAGTAAACCTGAAGCGAAGCACCGGAATCTATAACTAGTGTCACAGGAATGGTTCAAACCATAGACAGCAAGAAGAGTAAGTTATCTTGTACTTAAGTCGGCATTGTGCCTTTTGTATTTAATTCCTGTGCAATTTCTGTGTTTCATCGTCAACAAGAAGGTCAGAGGGATACAGTAATCCTGAAGTGAAGCATCGGAATCAATAACTAGTGTCACAGGAATGGTTCAAACATAGTCAGTAGGAAGAGTCAGTTTTCTTGTACTTAAGTCGGCATTTTGCCTTTTGTATTTAATTCCGATGCAATTTCTGTGTTTTATCGTCAATACGAAGGTCAGAGGGATACAGTAATCCTGAAGTGAAGCATCGGAAACTATAACTAGTGTCACAGGAATGGTTCAAAGCATAGACAGTAAGAAGAGTCAGTTTTCTTGTACCTAAGTCGGCATTGTTCCTTTTCTATTTCATTCCGATGCAATTTCTGTGTTTCATCGTCAATCAGAAGGTCAGAGGGATACAGTAAACCTGAAGTGATGCATCGGAATCTATTATTAGTGTCGCATGAATGGTTCATAACATAGACAGTAAGAAGTGTCAGTTTTCTTGTACTTAAGTCGCCATTGTGCCTTTTGTATTTATTTCCGATGCAATTTCTGTGTTTCATCGTCAACAAGAAGGTCCGAGGGATACAGTAAACCTGAAGTGAATCATCGGAATCTATAACTAGTGTCACAGGAATGGGTCAAAACATAGACAGTAAGAAGAGTCAGTTTTCTTGTACTTAAGTCGGCATTGTGCCTTTTGTATTTAATTCCGATGCAATTTCTGTGTTTCATCGTCAATAAAAAGGTCAGAGGGATACAGTAAACCTGAAGTGAAGCATCGTAATCTAAAACTAGTGTTACAGGAATGGTTCAAAACATAGACAGTAAGAAGGGTCAGTTCTCTTGTACTGAAGTCGGCGTTGTGCCTTTTGTATTTAATTCCGATGCAATTTGTGTGTTTCATCGTCAATAAGTAGGTAAGAGGGATACAGTAAAGCTGAAGTGAAGCATCGGAATCTATAACTAGTGTCGAAGGAATGGTTCAAAACATAGACAGTAAGAAGAGTCAGTTTTCTTGTACTTAAGTCGGAATTGTGCCTTTTGTATTTAATTCCGATGAAATTTCTGTGTTTCATCGTTAATAAGAAGGTCAGAGGGATACAGTAAACCAGAAGTGAAGCATCGGAATCTATAACTAGTGTCACAGGAAGGGTTCAAAGCATTGACAGTAAGAAGAGTCAGTTTTCTTGTACTTAAGTCGGCATTGTGACTTTTCTATTTAACTCAATTTCTGTGTTTCATCGTCAATAAGAAGGTCCGAGGGATACAGTAAACCTGAAGTGAATCATCGGAATCTATAACTAGTGTCACAGGAATGGGTCAAAACATAGGCAGTTAGAAGAGACAGTTTTCTTGTACTTAAGTCGGCATTGTGCCTTTTGTATTTAATTCCGATGCAAATTCTGTGTTTCATCGTCAATAAGAAGGTCCAAGGGATACAGTAAACATATAGTGAAGCATCGGAATCTAAAACTGGTGTCACAGAAATGGTTCAAAACATAGACAGTAAGAAGGGTCAGTTCTCTTGTACTTAAGTCGGCGTTGTGCCTTTTGTATTTAATTCCGATGCAATTTATGTGTTTCATCGTCAATAAGAAGGTAAGAGGGATACAGTAAAGCTGAAGTGAAGCATCGGAATCTGTAACTAGTGTCACAGGAATGGTTCAAAACTTAGACAATAAGAAGAGTCAGTTTTCTTGTACTTAAGTCGGCATTGTGCCTTTTGTATTTAATTCCGATGCAGTTTTTGTGTTTCAACGTCAATAAGAAGGTCAGAGGGATACAGTAAACCTGAGGTGAAGCATCGGAATCCATAACTAGTGTCGAAGGAATGGTTCAAAACATAGACAGTAAGAAGAGTCACTTTTCTTGTACTTAAGTCGGAATTGTGCCTTTTGTATTTAATTCCGATGAAATTTCTGTGTTTCATCGTCAATAAGAAGGGCAGAGGGATACAGTCAACAAGAAATGAAGCATCGGAATCTATAACTAGTGTCACAGGAATGGTTCAAAGCATTGACAGTAAGAAGAGTCAGTTTTCTTGTACTTAAGTCGGCATTGTGACTTTACTATTTAATTCCGATGCAATTTCTGTGTTTCATCGTCAATAAGAACGTCCGAGGGATACAGTAAACCTGAAGTGAATCATCGGAATCTATAACTAGTGTCACAGGAATGGGTCAAAACATAGGCAGTAAGAAGAGTCAGTTTTCTTGTACTTAAGTCGGCATTGTACCTTTTGTATTTAATTCCGATGCAATTTCTGTGTTTCATCGTCAATAAAAAGGTCAGAGGGATACAGTAAACCTGAAGTGAAGCATCGGAATCTAAAACTAGTGTCACAGGCATGGTTCAAAACATAGACAGTAAGAAGGGTCAGTTTTCTTGTACTTAAGTCGGCGTTGTGCCTTTTGTATTTAATTCCGATGCAATTTCTGTGTTTCATCGTCAATTAGAAGGTCAGAGGGATACAGTAAACCTGAAGTGAAGCAATGGATTCTATAACTAGCGTCACAGGAATGGTTCAAAGCATTGTCAGTAAGAAGAGTCAGTTTTCTTGTACTGAAGTCGGCATTGTGCCTTTTGTAAATAATTCCGATGCAATTTCTGTGTTTCATCGTCAATAAGGAGGGCAGAGGGATACAGTAAACCTGAAGCGAAGCACCGGAATCTATAACTAGTGTCACAGGAATGGTTCAAACCATAGACAGCAAGAAGAGTCAGTTATCTTGTACTTATGTCGGCATTGTGCCTTTTGTATTTAATTCCTGTGCAATTTCTGTGTTTCATCGTCAACAAGAAGGTCAGAGGGATACAGTAAACCTGAAGTGAAGCATCGGAATCAATAACTAGTGTCACAGGAATGGTTCAAACATAGTCAGTAGGAAGAGTCAGTTTTCTTGTACTTAAGTCGGCATTTTGCCTTTTGTATTTAATTCCGATGCAATTTCTGTGTTTTATCGTCAATACGAAGGTCAGAGGGATACAGTAAACCTGAAGTGAAGCATCGGAATCTATAACTAGTGTCACAGGAATGGTTCAAAGCATAGACAGTAAGAAGAGTCAGTTTTCTTGTACCTAAGTCGGCATTGTTCCTTTTCTATTTCATTCCGATGCAATTTCTGTGTTTCATCGTCAATCAGAAGGTCAGAGGGATACAGTAAACCTGAAGTGAAGCATCGGAATCTATTATTAGTGTCACATGAATGGTTCAAAACATAGACAGTAAGAAGAGTCAGTTTTCTTGTACTTAAGTCGCCATTGTGCCTTTTGTATTTATTTCCGATGCAATTTCTGTGTTTCATCGTCAATAAGAAGGTCCGAGGGATACAGTAAACCTGAAGTGAATCATCGGAATCTATAACTAGTGTCACAGGAATGGGTCAAAACATAGACAGTAAGAAGAGTCAGTTTTCTTGTACTTAAGTCGGCATTGTGCCTTTTGTATTTAATTCCGATGCAATTTCTGTGTTTCATCGTCAATAAAAAGGTCAGAGGGATACAGTAAACCTGAAGTGAAGCATCGTAATCTAAAACTAGTGTTACAGGAATGGTTCAAAACATAGACAGTAAGAAGTGTCAGTTCTCTTGTACTTAAGTCGGCGTTGTGCCTTTTGTATTTAATTCCGATGCAATTTGTGTGTTTCATCGTCAATAACTAGGTAAGAGGGAT
The DNA here is from genome assembly GCF_021461395.2 of Schistocerca americana. NCBI lineage: Eukaryota > Metazoa > Arthropoda > Insecta > Orthoptera > Acrididae > Schistocerca > Schistocerca americana. The sequence goes on from NC_060123.1 coordinate 766,519,538, forward strand.
ACAGTAAAGCTGAAGTGAAGCATCGGAATCTATAACTAGTGTCGAAGGAATGGTTCAAAACATAGACAGTAAGAAGAGTCAGTTTTCTTGTACTTAAGTCGGAATTGTGCCTTTTGTATTTAATTCCGATGAAATTTCTGTGTTTCATCGTTAATAAGAAGGTCAGAGGGATACAGTAAACCAGAAGTGAAGCATCGGAATCTATAACTAGTGTCACAGGAATGGTTCAAAGCATTGACAGTAAGAAGAGTCAGTTTTCTTGTACTTAAGTCGGCATTGTGACTATTCTATTTAATTCAATTTCTGTGTTTCATCGTCAATAAGAAGGTCCGAGGGATACAGTAAACCTGAAGTGAATCATCGGAATCTATAACTAGTGTCACAGGAATGGGTCAAAACATAGGCAGTTAGAAGAGTCAGTTTTCTTGTACTTAAGTCGGCATTGTGCCTTTTGTATTTAATTCCGATGCAAATTCTGTGTTTCATCGTCAATAAGAAGGTCCAAGGGATACAGTAAACATATAGTGAAGCATCGGAATCTAAAACTGGTGTCACAGGAATGGTTCAAAACATAGACAGTAAGAAGGGTCAGTTCTCTTGTACTTAAGTCGGCGTTGTGCCTTTTGTATTTAATTCCGATGCAATTTCTGTGTTTCATCGTCAATAAGAAGGTAAGAGGGATACAGTAAAGATGAAGTGAAGCATCGGATATCTGTAACTAGTGTCACAGGAATGGTTCAAAACATAGCCAGTAAGAAGGGTCAGTTTTCTTGTACTTAAATCGGCATTGTGCCTTTTCTATATAATTCCGATGTAATTTCTGTGTTTCATCGTCAATTAGAAGGTCAGAGGGATACAGTAAACCTGAGGTGAAGCATCGGAATCTATAACTAGTGTCGAAGGAAAGGTTCAAAACATAGACAGTAAGAACAGTCAGTTTTCTTGTACTTAAGTCGGCATTGTGCCGTTTGTAATTAATTCCAATGCAATTTCTGTAATTCATCGTCAATAAGGAGGTCAGAGGGATACAGTAAACATGAGTGAAGCACCGGAATCTATAACTAGTGTCACAGGAATTGTTCAAAACATAGACAGCAAGAAGAGTCAGTTTTCTTGTACTTAAGTTGGCATTGTTATTTTTGTACTTAATTCCGATGCAATTTCTGTGTTTCATCGTCAATAAGAAGGTCAGAGGGATACAATAAACCTGAAGTGAAGCATCGTAATCTATAACTAGTGTCACATGACTGGTTCAAACATAGACAGTAAGAAGAGTCAGTTATCTTGTACTTAAGTCGGCATTGTGCCTTTTGTATTTATTTCCGATGCAATTTCTGTCTTTCATCGTCATTATGAAGGTCAGAGGGATACAGTAATGCTGAAGTGAAGCATCGTAATTTATGACTAGTGTCGCAGGAATGGTTCAAAATAAAGACAGTAAGAAGAGTCAGTTATCTTGTACTTAAGTCGGCATTGTGCCTTTTGTATTTAATTCCGATGCAATTTCTGTGTTTCATCGCAAATAAGAAGATCAGAGGAATACAGTGAACCTGAAGTGAAGCATTGTAATCTATAACTAGTGTCACAGGAATGTTTCAAAACATAGACAGTAAGAAGAGTCAGTTTTCTTGTACTTAAGTCGTCATTGTGCTATTTGTATTTAATTCCGATGCAATATCTTGGTTTCATCGTCAATAAGAAGGTCAGAGGGATACAGTAAACCTGAAGTGAAGCATCGGAATCTATAACTAGTGTCACTGGAATGGTTCAAAACACAGACTGTAAAAAGCGTCAGTATTCTTGTACTTAAGTCGGCATTGTGCCTTTTGTATTTAACTCCGATGCAATTTCTGTGTTTCGTCGTCAATAAGAAGGTCAGAGGGATACTGTAAACCTGAAGTGAAGCATCGGAATCCATAACTAGTGTCACAGGAATGGTTCAAAACATAGACAGTAAGAAGAGACAGTTTTCTTGTACTTAAGTCGTCATTGTGCCATTTGAATTTAATTCCGATGCAATATCTGTGTTTCATTGTCAATATGAAGGTGAGAAGGATAAAGTAAATCTGAAGTGAAGCATCGGAATCTATAACTAGTGTCACAGGAATAGTTCAAACATAGACTAAAAGAAGAGACAGTTTTCCTGTACTTAAGTCGGCGTTGTGCCTATGTATTTAACTCCGATGCAATTTCAGTATTTCATCGTCAATTAGAAGGTTAGAGGGATACGGTAAACCTGAAGTGAAGCATCGGAATCTATAACTAGTGTCACAGGAATGGTTCAAAACATGGACAGGAGGAATAGTCAGTTTTCTAGTACTTAAGTCGGCATTGAGCCTCTTGTATTAAATTCCTGTGCAATTTCTGTGTTTCATCGTCAACAAGAAGGTCAGAGGGATACAGTAAACCAGAAGTGAAGCATCGGAATCAATAACTAGTGTCACAGCAATGGTTCAAAACATAGACAGTAAGAGGAGTCAGTTTTCTTGAATGTAAGTCGGCATTGTGCCTTTTGTAATTGATACCGATGCAATATCTGTGTTTCATCGTCAATAAGAAGGTCAGAGGGATACAGTAAACCTGAAGTCAAGAATCGGAATCTATAACTAGTGTCACAGGAATGGTTCAAAACATGGATAGTAAGAAGAGTCAGTTTTCTTGTACTTAAGTCGGCATTGTGCCTTTTGTATTTAATTAAGTTGTAATTTCTGTGTTTTATCGTCAATAAGAAGGTCAGAGGGATACAGTAAACCTGAGGTGACGCATCGGAATCTATAACTAGTGTCACAGGAATGGTTCAAAACATAGACAGTAAGAAGAGTCAGTTTTCTTGTACTTTAGTCGGCATTGTGCCTTTTGTATTTAATTAAGTTGTAATTTCTGTGTTTTATCGTCAATAAGAAGGTCAGAGGGATACAGTAAACCTGAGGTAACGCATCGGAATCTATAACTAGTGTCACAGGAATGGGTCAAAACATAGACAGTAAGAAGAGTCTGTTTTCTTGTACTTAAGTCGGCATTGTGCCTTTTCTATATAATTCCGATGTAATTTCTGTGTTTCATCGTCAATTAGAAGGTCAGAGGGATACAGTAAACCTGAGGTGAAGCATCGGAATCCATAACTAGTGTCGAAGGAATGGTTCAAAACATAGACAGTAAGAAGAGTCAGTTTTCTTGTACTTAAGTCGGAATTGTGCCTTTTGTATTTAATTCCGATGAAAGTTCTGTGTTTCATCGTCAATAAGAAGGTCAGAGGGATACAGTAAACCAGAAGTGAAACATCGAAATCTATAACTAGTGTCACAGGAATGGTTCAAAGCATTGACAGTAAGAAGAGTCAGTTTTCTTGTACTTAAGTCGGTATTGTGACTTTTCTATTTAATTCCGATGCAATTTCTGTGTTTCATCGTCAATAAGAAGGTCCGAGGGATACAGTAAACCTGAAGTGAATCATCGGAATCTATAACTAGTGTCATAAGAATGGTTCAAAACATAGACAGTAAGAAGAGTTAGTTTTCTTGTACTTATGTCGGCATTGTGCTTTTTGTATTTAATTCCAAAGCGATTTCTGCGTTTCATCGTCAATAAGAAGATCGGAGGGATATAGAAAACCTGAAGTGAAGCATCGGAATCTATATCTAGTGCCACAGGAATGGTTCAAAACATAGACAGTAAGAAGAGTCAGATTTCTTGTACTTAACTCGGAATTGTGCCTTTTGTATTTAATTCCGATGCAATTTCTGTGTTTCATCGTCAATAAGAAGGTCAGAGGGATACAGTAAACCTGAAGTGAAGCATCGGAATCTATAACTAGTGTCACAGCAATGGTTCATAACAAAGGAAGTAAGAAGAGTCAGTTTTCTTGTACCTATGTCGGCATTGTTCCTTTTCTATTTCATTGCGATGCAATTTCTATGTTTCATCGTCAATAAGAAGGTCAGAGGGATACAGTATACCTGAAGTGAAGCATTGGAATCTTTAACTAATGTCACAGGAATGGTTCAAAATATAGACAGCAAGAAGAGTCAGTTTTCTTGTACTTAAGTCGGCGTTGTGCCTTTTGTATTTAATTCCAATGCAATTTCTGTGTTTCATCGTCAATACCAACGTCAGACGGAATCAGTGAACCTGGAGTGAAGCATCGGAATCTATAACTAGTGTCACAGGAATGGTTCAAATCATAGACAGTAAGAAGAGTCAGTTTTCTTGTACTTAAGTCGGCATTGTGCCTTTTGTAATTAATTCCGATGCAATTTCTGTGTTTCATCGTCAATAAGGAGGTCAGAGGGATACAGTAAACCTGAATGGAAATATCGGAATCTATAACTAGTGTCACAGGAATGGTTCAAAACATAGACAGCAAGAAGAGTCAGTTTTCTTGTACTTAAGTCGCCATTGTGTCTTTTGAATTTAATTCCGATGCAATTTCTGTGTTTCATCGTCAATAAGAAGGTCAGAGGGATACAGTAAACCTGAAGTGAAGCATCGGAATCTATAACTAGTGTCACATGAGTGTTTCAAACATTGAAAGAAAGAAGAGTCAGTTATCTTGTCCTTAAGTCGGCATTGTGCCTTTTGTATTTAATTCCGATGCAATTTCTGTGTTTCATCGTCAATAAGAAGGTCAGAGGGATACGGTTTACCTGAAGTGAAGCATTGGAATCTATAACTAGTGTCACAGGAATGGTTCAAAACATAGACAGTAAGAAGGGTCAGTTTTCTTGTACTTGAGTCGGCGTTGTGGCTTTTGTATTTAATTCCGATGCAATTTCAGTGTTTCATCGTCAATAAGATGGTCAGAGGGATACAGTAAAGCTGAAGTGAAGCGTCGGAATCTATAACTAGTGTCATAGGAATGGTTCAAAACATAGACAGTAAGGGGAGTCAGTTTTCATGTAATTAAGTCGGCATTGCGCCTTTTGTATTTAATTCCCATGAAATTTCTGTGTTTCATCGTCAATAAGAAGGTCAGAGGGATACAGTAAACCTGAAGTGACGCATCGGAATCTATAACTAGTGTCACATGAATGGTGCAAACATAGACAGTAAGATGATTCAGTTTTCTTGTACATAAGTCGGCATTGTGCATTTTTCATTTAATTCCGATGCAATTTCTGAGTTTCATCGTCAATAAGAAGGTCTGATGGATACAGTAAACCTGAAGTGGAGCATCGGAATCTATAACTAGTGTCACAGGAATGGTTCAAATCATAGACAGTAAGAAGAGTCAGTTTTCTTGTACTTAAGTCGGCATTGTGCTTTTTGTATTTCATTCCGATGCAATTTCTATGTTTCATCGTCAATAGCAAGGTCAGAGGGATACAGTAAACCTGAAGTGAAGCAGCAGAATCTATAACTAGTGTCACAGGAATGGTTCAAATCATAGACAGTAAGAAGAGTCAGTTTTCTTGTACTTAAGTCGGAATTGTGCCTTTTGTATTTAATTCCGATGCAATTTCTGTGTTTCATCGTCAATAAGAAGGTCAGAGGGATACAGTAAACCTGAAGTGAAGCTTCGGAATCTATAACTAGTGTCACAGGACTGGTTCAAGACATAGACAGTAAGAAGAGTCAGTTTTCTTGTACTTAAGTCGGCATTGTGCCTTTTGTATTTAATTCCGAAGCAATTTCTGTGTTTCATCGTCAATAAGAAGGTCAGAGGGATACAGTAAACCTGAAGTGAAGCATCGGAATCTATAACTACTGTCACAGGAATGGTTCATAACATAGACAGTAAGAAGAGTCAGTTTTCTTGTACTTAAGTCGGCATTGTGCATTTTGTATTTAATTCCGATGCAATTTCTGTGTTTCATCGTCAATAAGAAGGTCAGACGGATACAGTAAACCTGAAGTGAAGCATCGGAATCTATAACTAGTGTCACAGGAATGGTTCAAAACATAGACAGTAAGAAGAGTCAGTTTTCTTGTACTTAAGTCGGCATTGTGCATTTTGTATTTAATTCCGATGCAATTTCTGTGTTTCATCGTCAATAAGAAGGTCAGAGGGATACAGCAAACCTGATGTGAAGCATCGGAATCTATAACTAGTGTCACAGGAATGGTTCAATCATAGACAGTAAGAAGAGTCAGTTTTCTTGTACTTAAGTCGGCATTGTGCCTTTTGTATTTAATTCCGATGCAATTTCTGTGTTTCATCGTCAATAAGAAGGTCAGAGGGATACAGTAAAACTGAAGTGAATCAGCAGAATCTATAACTAGTGTCACAGGAATGGTTCAAATCATAGACAGTAAGAAGAGTCAGTTTTCTTGTACTTAAGTCGGTATTGTGCCTTTTGAATTTAATTCCGATGCAATTTTTGTGTTTCATCGACAAGAAGAAGGTCAGAGCGATACAGTAAACCTGAAGGGAAGCATCGGAATCTATAACTAGTGTCACAGGAATGGTTCAAACATAGACAGTAAGAAGAGTCAGTTTACTTGTACTTAAGTCGGCATTGTGCCTTTTGTATTTAATTCCGATGCAATTTCAGTGTTTCATCGTCAATAACAAGGTCAGAGGGATACAGTAAACCTAAAGTGAAGCATCGGAATCTGTAACTAGTGTCACAGTAATGGTTCAAAACTTTGATAGTAAGAAGAGTCAGTTTTCTTGTACTTAAGTCGGCATTGTGCCTTTGGTATTTAATTCCGAGGCAATTTCTGTGTTCATCGTCAACAAGAAGGTCAGAGGGATACAGTAAACCTGAAGTGAAGCATCGGATTATATAACTAGTGTCACAGGAATGGTTCAAAGCATAGACAGTAAGATGAGTCACTTTTCTTGTACTGAAGTCTGCATTGTGCTTTTTGTATTTAATTCCGATGCAATTTCAGGGATTCATCGTCAATAAGAAGGTCAGAGGGATACAGTAAACCTAACGTGAAGCATCGGAAACTATATCTAGTGTCACAGGAATGGTTCAAAACATAGACAGTACGAAGAGTCAGTTTTCTTGTACTTAAATCGGCATTGTGCCTTTTGTATTTAATTCCGAAGCAATTTCTTTGTATCATCGTCAATAAGGAGGTTAGAGGGATACAGTAAACCTGGAGTAAAGCATCGGAATCCATAACTAGTGTCACATGATTGGTTGAAAACATAGACAGCAACAAGAGTCAGTTTTCTTGTACTTAAGTCGGCATTGTGCCTTTTGTATTTAATTCCGATGCAATTTCTGTGTTCATCGTCAATAAGAAGGTCAGAGGGATACAGTAAACCTGAAGGGAAGCATCGGAATCTATAACTAGTGTCACAGGAATGGTTCAAACATAGACAGTAAGAAGAGTCAGTTTTCTTGTACTTAAGTCGGCATTGTGCCTTTTGTATTTAATTCCGATGCAATTTCTGTGTTTCATCGTCAATAACAAGGTCAGAGGGATACAGTAAACCTGAAGTGAAGCATCGGAATCTATAACTAGTGTCACAGGAATGGTTCAAAACTTAGACAGTAAGAAGAGTCAGTTTTCTTGTACTTATGTCGGCATTGTGCCTTTTGTATTAAATTCCGATGCAATTTCTGTGTTCATCGTCAATAAGAAAGTCAGAGGGATACAGTAAACCTGAAGTGAAGCATCGGAATCTATAACTAGTGTCACAGGAATGGTTCAAAACATAGACAGTAAGACGAGTCAGTTTTCTTGTACTGAAGTCTGCATTGTGCGTTTTTATTTAATTCCGATGCATTTTCTGTGTTTCATCGTCAATAAGAAGGTCAGAGGGATACAGTAAACCTAAAGTGAAGCATCGAAATCTATATCTAGTGTCACAGGAATGTTTGAAAACATAGTCAGTAAGAAGAGTCAGTTCTCTCGTACTTAAGTCGGCATTGTGCCTTTTGTATTAAATTCCGATGCAATTTCTGTGTTTCATCGTGAATAAGAGGGTCAGAGGGATACAGTAAACATGAAGTGAAGCATTGGAATATATAACTAGTGTCGCAGGAATGGTTCAAAACATAAACAGTAAGAAGAGTCAGTTTTCTTGTACTTAAGTTGGCGTTGTGCCTTTTGTATTTAATTCCGATGCAATTTCTGTGTTTCATCGTCAATAAGAAGGTCTGAGGGATACAGTAAACCTGAAGGGAAGCATCGGAATCTATAACTAGTGTCACAGGAATAGTTCAAACATAGACAGTAAGAAGAGTCAGTTTTCTTGTACTTAAGTCGGCATTGTGCCTTTTGTATTTAATTCCGATGTAATTTCTGTGTTTCATCATCAATAACAAGGTCAGAGGGATACAGTAAACCTGAAGTGAAGCATCGGATTATATAACTAGTATCACAGGAATTGTTCAAAACGTAGACAGTGAGCGGAGTCAGTTTTCTTGTACTGAAGTCTGCATTGTGCTATTTGTATTTAATTCCGATGCAATTTCAGGGTTACATCGTCAATAAGACGGTCAGAGGGATACAGTAAACCTAAAGTGAAGCATCGGAAACTATATCTAGTGTCACAGGAATGGTTCAAAACATAGACGGTAAGAAGAGTCAGTTTTCTTGTACTTAAATCGGCATTGTGCCTTTTGTATTTAATTCCGAAGCAATTTCTTTGTATCATCGTCAATAAGAAGGTCGGAGGGATACAGTAAACCTAAAGTGAAGCATCGGAATCTATATCTAGTGTCGCAGGAATGGTTGAAAACATAGACAGTAAGAAGAGTCAGTTTTCTCGTACTTAAGTCGGCATTGTGCCTTTTGTATTAAATTCCGATGCAATTTCTGTGTTTCATCGTGAATTAGAGGGTCAGAGGGATACAGTAAACATGAAGTGAAGCATTGGAATATATAACTAGTGTCGCAGGAATGGTTCAAAACATAGACAGTAAGAAGAGTCAGTTTTCTTGTACTTAAGTCGGCGTTGTGCCTTTAGTATTTAATTCCGATGCAATTTCTGTGATTCATCGTCAATAAGAAGGTCTGACGCACACAGTAAACCTGAAGTGAAGCATCGGAATCTATAACTAGTGTCACAGGACTGGTTCAAACATAGTCAGTAGGAAGAGTCAGTTTTCTTGTACTTAAGTCGGCATTTTGCCTTTTGTATTTAATTCCGATGCAATTTCTGTGTTTCATCGTCAATAAAAAGGTCAGAGGGATACATTAAACCTGAAGTGAAGCATCGGAATCTAAAACTAGTGTCACAGGAATGGTTCAAAACATAGACAGTAAGAAGGGTCAGTTCTCTTGTACTTAAGTCGGCGTTGTGCCTTTTGTATTTAATTCCGATGCAATTTGTGTGTTTCATCGTCAATAAGTAGGTAAGAGGGATACAGTAAAGCTGAAGTGAAGCATCGGAATCTATAACTAGTGTCGAAGGAATGGTTCAAAACATAGACAGTAAGAAGAGTCAGTTTTCTTGTACTTAAGTCGGAATTGTGCCTTTTGTATTTAATTCCGATGAAATTTCTGTGTTTCATCGTCAATAAGAAGGTCCGACTGATACAGTAAACCGGAAGTGAATCATCGGAATCTATAACTAGTGTCACAGGAATGGGTCAAAACATAGGCAGTAAGAAGAGTCAGTTTTCTTGTACTTAAGTCGGCTTTGTGCCTTTTGTATTTAATTCCGATGCAAATTCTGTGTTTCATCGTCAATAAGAAGGTCCAAGGGATACAGTAAACATATAGTGAAGCATCGGAATCTAAAACTGGTGTCACAGGAATGGTTCAAAACATAGACAGTAAGAAGGGTCAGTTCTCTTGTACTTAAGTCGGCGTTGTGCCTTTTGTATTTAATTCCGATGCAATTTCTGTGTTTCATCGTCAATAAGAAGGTAAGAGGGATACAGTAAAGCTGAAGTGAAGCATCGGAATCTGTAACTAGTGTCACAGGAATGGTTCAAAACTTAGACAATAAGAAGAGTCAGTTTTCTTGTACTTAAGTCGGCATTGTGCCTTTTGTATTTAATTCCGATGCAGTTTTTGTGTTTCAACGTCAATAAGAAGGTCAGAGGGATACAGTAAACCTGAAGTGGAGCATCGGAATCCAAAACTAGTGTCACAGGAATGGTTCAAAACATAGACAGTAAGAAGGGTCAGTTTTCTTGTACTTAAGTCGGCATTGTGCCTTTTCTATATAATTCCGATGTAATTTCTATGTTTCATCGTCAATTAGAAGGTCAGAGGGATACAGTAAACCTGAGGTGAAGCATCGGAATCTATAACTAGTGTCGAAGGAAAGGTTCAAAACATAGGCAGTAAGAACAGTCAGTTTTCTTGTACTTAAGTCGGCATTGTGCCTTTTGTAATTAATTCCAATGCAATTTCTGTAATTCATCGTCAATAAGGAGGTCAGAGGGATACAATAAACCTGAAGTGAAGCATCGGAATCTATAACTAGTGTCACATGACTGGTTCAAACATAGACAGTAAGAAGAGTCAGTTATCTTGTACTTAAGTCGGCATTGTGCCTTTTGTATTTATTTCCGATGCAATTTCTGTGTTTCATCGTCATTATGAAGGTCAGAGGGATACAGTAATGCTGAAGTGAAGCATCGTAATTTATAACTAGTGTCGCAGGAATGGTTCAAAATAAAGACAGTAAGAAGAGTCAGTTATCTTGTACTTAAGTCGGCATTGTGCCTTTTGTATTTAATTCCGATGCAATTTCTGTGTTTCATCGCAAATAAGAAGATCAGAGGAATACAGTTAACCTGAAGTGAAGCATTGTAATCTATAACTAGTGTCACAGGAATGGTTCAAAACATAGACAGTAAGAAGAGTCAGTTTTCTTGTACTTAAGTCGTCATTGTGCCATTTGTATTTAATTCCGATGCAATATCTTGGTTTCATCGTCAATAAGAAGGTCAGAGGGATACAGTAAACCTGAAGTGAAGCATCGGAATCTATAACTAGTGTCACTGGAATGGTTCAAAACATAGACTGTAAAAAGCGTCAGTATTCTTGTACTTAAGTCGGCATTGTGCCTTTTGTATTTAACTCCGATGCAATTTCTGTGTTTCATCGTCAATAAGAAGGTCAGAGGGATACTGTAAACCTGAAGTGAAGCATCGGAATCCATAACTAGTGTCACAGGAATGGTTCAAAACATAGACAGCAAGAAGAGTCAGTTTTCTTGTACTTAAGTCGTCATTGTGCCATATGTATTTAATTCCGATGCAATATCTGTGTTTCATTGTCAATATGAAGGTCAGAAGGATAAAGTAAACCTGAAGTGAAGCATCGGAATCTATAACTAGTGTCACAGGAATAGTTCAAACATAGACTAAAAGAAGAGACAGTTTTCCTGTACTTAAGTCGGCGTTGTGCCTTTTGTATTTAACTCCGATGCAATTTCTGTGTTTCATCGTCAATAAGAAGGTTAGAGGGATACAGTAAACCTGAAGTGAAGCATCGGAATCTATAACTAGTGTCACAGGAATGGTTCAAAACATGGACCGGAGGAATAGTCAGTTTTCTAGTACTTAAGTCGGCATTGAGCCTCTTGTATTTAATTCCTGTGCAATTTCTGTGTTTCATCGTCAACAAGAAGGTCAGAGCGATACAGTAAACCTGAAGTGAAGCATCGGAATCAATAACTAGTGTCACAGCAATGGTTCAAAACATAGACAGTAAGAGGAGTCAGTTTTCTTGAATGTAAGTCGGCATTGTGCCTTTTGTAATTGATTCCGATGCAATATCTGTGTTTCATCGTCAATAAGAAGGTCAGAGGGATACAGTAAACCTGAAGTCAAGAATCGGAATCTATAACTAGTGTCACAGGAATGGTTCAAAACATAGACAGTAAGAAGAGTCAGTTTTCTTGTACTTAAGTCGGCATTGTGCCTTTTGTATTTAATTAAGTTGTAATTTCTGTGTTTTATCGTCAATAAGAAGGTCAGAGGGATACAGTAAACCTGAGGTGACGCATCGGAATCTATAACTAGTGTCACAGGAATGGTTCAAAACATAGACAGTAAGAAGAGTCTGTTTTCTTGTACTTAAGTCGGCATTGTGCCTTTTCTATATAATTCCGATGTAATTTCTGTGTTTCATCGTCAATTAGAAGGTCAGAGGGATACAGTAAACCTGAGGTGAAGCATCGGAATCCATAACTAGTGTCGAAGGAATGGTTCAAAACATAGACAGTAAGAAGAGTCAGTTTTCTTGTACTTAAGTCGGAATTGTGCCTTTTGTATTTAATTCCGATGAAATTTCTGTGTTTCATCGTCAATAAGAAGGTCGGAGGGATACAGTAAACCAGAAGTGAAGCATCGGAATCTATAACTAGTGTCACAGGAATGGTTCAAAGCATTGACAGTAAGAAGAGTCAGTTTTCTTGTACTTAAGTCGGCATTGTGACTTTTCTATTTAATTCCGATGCAATTTCTGTGTTTCATCGTCAATAAGAGGGTCCGAGGGATACAGTAAACCTGAAGTGAATCATCGGAATCTATAACTAGTGTCACAGGAATGGTTCAGAACATAGACAGTAAGAAGAGTTAGCTTTCTTGTACTTATGTCGGCATTGTGCTTTTTGTATTTAATTCCAAAGCGATTTCTGCGTTTCATCGTCAATAAGAAGATCGGAGGGATATAGAAAACCTGAAGTGAAGCATCGGAATCTATATCTAGTGCCACAGGAATGGGTCAAAACATAGACAGTAAGAAGAGTCAGATTTCTTGTACTTAACTCGGAATTGTGCCTTTTGTATTTAATTCCGATGCAATTTCTGTGTTTCATCGTCAATAAGAAGGTCAGAGGGATACAGTAATCCTGAAGTGAAGCATCGGAATCTATATCTAGTGTCACAGCAATGGTTCATAACAAAGACAGTAAGAAGAGTCAGTTTTCTTGTACCTAAGTCGGCATTGTTCCTTTTCTATTTCATTGCGATGCAATTTCTATGTTTCATCGTCAATAAGAAGGTCAGAGGGATACAGTATACCTGAAGTGAAGCATTGGAATCTTAAACTAGAGACACAGGAATGGTTCAAAACATAGACAGTAAGAAGAGTCAGTTTTCTTGTACTTAAGTCGGCGTTGTGCCTTTTGTATTTAATTCCAATGCATTTTCTGTGTTTCATCGTCAATAAGAACGTCAGACGGAATCAGTGAACCTGAAGTGAAGCATCGGAATCTATAACTAGTGTCACAGGAGTGGTTCAAATCATAGACAGTAAGAAGAGTCAGTTTTCTTGTACTTAAGTCGGCTTTGTGCCTTTTGTAATTAATTCCGATGCAATTTCTGTGTTTCATCGTCAATAAGGAGGTCAGAGGGATACAGCAAACCTGAATGGAAATATCGGAATCTATAACTAGTGTCACAGGAATGGTTCAAAACATAGACAGCAAGAAGAGTCAGTTTTCTTGTACTGAAGTCGGCATTGTGCCTTTTGAATTTAATTCCGATGCAATTTCTGTGTTTCATCGTCAATAAGAAGGTCAGAGGGATACAGTAAACCTGAAGTGAAGCATCGGAATCTATAACTAGTGTCACATGAGTGTTTCAAACATTGACAGAAGGAAGAGTCAGTTATCTTGTACTTAAGTCGGCATTGTGCCTTTTGTATTTAATTCCGATGCAATTTCTGTGTTTCATCGTCAATAAGAAGGTCAGAGGGATACGGTTTACCTGAAGTGAAGCATCGGAATCTATAACTAGTGTCACAGGAATGGTTCAAAACATAGACAGTAAGAAGGGTCAGTTTTCTTGTACTCAAGTCGGCGTTGTGGCTTTTGTATTTAATTCCGATGCAATTTCAGTGTTTCATCGTCAATAAGAAGGTCAGAGGGATACAGTAAAGCTGAAGTGAAGCGTCGGAATCTATAACTAGTGTCACAGGAATGGTTCAAATCATAGACAGTAAGGGGAGTCAGTTTTCATGTAATTAAGTCGGCATTGCGCCTTTTGTATTTAATTCATATGAAATTTCTGTGTTTCATCGTCAATAAGAAGGTCAGAGGGATACAGTAAACCTGAAGTGAAGCATCGGAATCTATAACTAGTGTCACAGGAATTGATCAATCATAGACAGCAAGAAGAGTCTGTTTTCTTGTACTTAAGTCGGCATTGTGCCTTTTGTATATAATTCCGATGCAATTTCTGTGTTTCATCGTCAATAAGAAGGTCAGAGGGATACAGTAAACCTGAAGTGAAGCATCGGAATCTATAACTAGTGTCACAGGAATTGATCAATCATAGACAGCAAGAAGAGTCTGTTTTCTTGTACTTAAGTCGGCATTGTGCCTTTTGTATATAATTCCGATGCAATTTCTGTGTTTCATCGTCAATAAGAAGGTCAGAGGGATACAGTAAACCTGAAGTGAAGCATCGGAATCTATAACTAGTGTCACAGGAATGGTTCAAAACATGGACCGGAGGAATAGTCAGTTTTCTAGTACTTAAGTCGGCATTGAGCCTCTTGTATTTAATTCCTGTGCAATTTCCGTGTTTCATCGTCAACAAGAAGGTCAGAGCGATACAGTAAACCTGAAGTGAAGCATCGGAATCAATAACTAGTGTCACAGCAATGGTTCAAAACATAGACAGTAAGAGGAGTCAGTTTTCTTGAATGTAAGTCGGCATTGTGCCTTTTGTAATTGATTCCGATGCAATATCTGTGTTTCATCGTCAATAAGAAGGTCAGAGGGATACAGTAAACCTGAAGTCAAGAATCGGAATCTATAACTAGTGTCACAGGAATGGTTCAAAACATAGACAGTAAGAAGAGTCAGTTTTCTTGTACTTAAGTCGGCATTGTGCCTTTTGTATTTAATTAAGTTGTAATTTCTGTGTTTTATCGTCAATAAGAAGGTCAGAGGGATACAGTAAACCTGAGGTGACGCATCGGAATCTATAACTAGTGTCACAGGAATGGTTCAAAACATAGACAGTAAGAAGAGTCTGTTTTCTTGTACTTAAGTCGGCATTGTGCCTTTTCTATATAATTCCGATGTAATTTCTGTGTTTCATCGTCAATTAGAAGGTCAGAGGGATACAGTAAACCTGAGGTGAAGCATCGGAATCCATAACTAGTGTCGAAGGAATGGTTCAAAACATAGACAGTAAGAAGAGTCAGTTTTCTTGTACTTAAGTCGGAATTGTGCCTTTTGTATTTAATTCCGATGAAATTTCTGTGTTTCATCGTCAATAAGAAGGTCGGAGGGATACAGTAAACCAGAAGTGAAGCATCGGAATCTATAACTAGTGTCACAGGAATGGTTCAAAGCATTGACAGTAAGAAGAGTCAGTTTTCTTGTACTTAAGTCGGCATTGTGACTTTTCTATTTAATTCCGATGCAATTTCTGTGTTTCATCGTCAATAAGAGGGTCCGAGGGATACAGTAAACCTGAAGTGAATCATCGGAATCTATAACTAGTGTCACAGGAATGGTTCAGAACATAGACAGTAAGAAGAGTTAGCTTTCTTGTACTTATGTCGGCATTGTGCTTTTTGTATTTAATTCCAAAGCGATTTCTGCGTTTCATCGTCAATAAGAAGATCGGAGGGATATAGAAAACCTGAAGTGAAGCATCGGAATCTATATCTAGTGCCACAGGAATGGGTCAAAACATAGACAGTAAGAAGAGTCAGTTTTCTTGTACTTAAGTCGGCGTTGTGCCTTTTGTATTTAATTCCAATGCATTTTCTGTGTTTCATCGTCAATAAGAACGTCAGACGGAATCAGTGAACCTGAAGTGAAGCATCGGAATCTATAACTAGTGTCACAGGAGTGGTTCAAATCATAGACAGTAAGAAGAGTCAGTTTTCTTGTACTTAAGTCGGCTTTGTGCCTTTTGTAATTAATTCCGATGCAATTTCTGTGTTTCATCGTCAATAAGGAGGTCAGAGGGATACAGCAAACCTGAATGGAAATATCGGAATCTATAACTAGTGTCACAGGAATGGTTCAAAACATAGACAGCAAGAAGAGTCAGTTTTCTTGTACTGAAGTCGGCATTGTGCCTTTTGAATTTAATTCCGATGCAATTTCTGTGTTTCATCGTCAATAAGAAGGTCAGAGGGATACAGTAAACCTGAAGTGAAGCATCGGAATCTATAACTAGTGTCACATGAGTGTTTCAAACATTGACAGAAGGAAGAGTCAGTTATCTTGTACTTAAGTCGGCATTGTGCCTTTTGTATTTAATTCCGATGCAATTTCTGTGTTTCATCGTCAATAAGAAGGTCAGAGGGATACGGTTTACCTGAAGTGAAGCATCGGAATCTATAACTAGTGTCACAGGAATGGTTCAAAACATAGACAGTAAGAAGGGTCAGTTTTCTTGTACTCAAGTCGGCGTTGTGGCTTTTGTATTTAATTCCGATGCAATTTCAGTGTTTCATCGTCAATAAGAAGGTCAGAGGGATACAGTAAAGCTGAAGTGAAGCGTCGGAATCTATAACTAGTGTCACAGGAATGGTTCAAATCATAGACAGTAAGGGGAGTCAGTTTTCATGTAATTAAGTCGGCATTGCGCCTTTTGTATTTAATTCATATGAAATTTCTGTGTTTCATCGTCAATAAGAAGGTCAGAGGGATACAGTAAACCTGAAGTGAAGCATCGGAATCTATAACTAGTGTCACAGGAATTGATCAATCATAGACAGCAAGAAGAGTCTGTTTTCTTGTACTTAAGTCGGCATTGTGCCTTTTGTATATAATTCCGATGCAATTTCTGTGTTTCATCGTCAATAAGAAGGTCAGAGGGATACAGTAAACCTGAAGTGACGCATCGGAATCTATAACTAGTGTCACATGAATGGTGCAAACATAGACAGTAAGATGACTCAGTTTTCTTGCACATAAGTCGGCATTGTGCCTCTTTCATTTAATTCCGATGCAATTTCTGAGTTTCATCGTCAATAAGAAGGTCTGATGGATACAGTAAACCTGAAGTGAAGCATCGGAATCTATAACTAGTGTCACAGGAATGGTTCAAATCATAGACAGTAAGAAGAGTCAGTTTTCTTGTACATAAGTCGGCATTGTGCTTTTTGTATTTCATTCCGATGCAATTTCTATGTTTCATCGTCAATAACAAGGTCAGAGGGATACAGTAAACCTGAAGTGAAGCATCGTAATCTATAACTACTGTCACAGGAATGGTTCATAACATAGACAGTAAGAAGAGTCAGTTTTCTTGTACTTAAGTCGGCATTGTGCCTTTTGTATTTAATTCCGATGCAATTTCTAGGTTTCATCGTCAATAAGAAGGTCAGAGGGATACAGCAAACCTGAAGTGAAGCATCGGAATCTATAACTAGTGTCACAGGAATGGTTCAATCATAGACAGTAAGAAGAGTCAGTTTTCTTGTACTTAAGTCGGCATTGTGCCTTTTAAATTTAATTCCGATGCAATTTCTGTGTTTCATCGTCAATAAGAAGGTCAGAGGGATACAGTAAACCTGAAGTGAAGCATCAGAATCTATTCCTAGTGTCACAGGAATGGTTCAAAGCATAGACAGTAAGAAGAGACAGTTTTCTTGTACTTAAGTCGGCATTGTGCCTTTTGTATTTAATTCCGATGCAATTTCTGTGTTTCATCCTCAATAAGAAGGTCAGAGGGATACAGTAAAACTGAAGTGAAGCAGCAGAATCTATAACTAGTGTCACATGAATGGTTCAAATCATAGACAGTAAGAAGAGTCAGTTTTCTTGTACTTAAGTCGGCATTGTGCCTTTTGAATTTAATTCCGATGCAATTTCTGTGTTTCATCGACAAGAAGAAGGTCAGAGCGATACAGTAAACCTGAAGGGAAGCATCGGAATCTATAACTAGTGTCACAGGAATGGTTCAAACATAGACAGTAAGAAGAGTCAGTTTACTTGTACTTAAGTCGGCATTGTGCCTTTTGTATTTAATTCCGATGCAATTTCTGTGTTTCATCGTCAATAACAAGGTCAGAGGGATACAGTAAACCTGAAGTGAAGCATCGGAATCTATAACTAGTGTCACAGTAATGGTTCAAATCTTTGATAGTAAGAAGAGTCAGTTTTCTTGTACTTAAGTCGGCATTGTGCCTTTGGTATTTAATTCCGAGGCAATTTCTGTGTTCATCGTCAATCAGAAGGTCAGAGGGATACAGTAAACCTGAAGTGAAGCATCGGATTATATAACTAGTGTCACAGGAATGGTTCAAAACATAGACAGTAAGTGGAGTCAGTTTTCTTGTACTGAAGTCTGCATTGTGCTTTATGTATTTAATCCCGATGCAATTTCAGGGATTCATCGTCAATAAGAAGGTCAGAGGGATACAGTAAACCTAACGTGAAGCATCGGAAACTATATCTAGTGTCACAGGAATGGTTCAAAACATAGACAGTAAGAAGAGTCAGTTTTCTTGTACTTAAATCGGCATTGTGCCTTTTGTATTTAATTCCGAAGCAATTTCTTTGTATCATCGTCAATAAGGAGGTTAGAGGGATACAGTAAACCTGGAGTAAAGCATCGGAATCCATAACTAGTGTCACATGAATGGTTGAAAACATAGACAGCAAGAAGAGTCAGTTTTCTTGTACTTAAGTCGGCATTGTGCCTTTTGTATTAAATTCCGATGCAATTTCTGTGTTTCATCGTGAATACGAGGGTCAGAGGGATACAGTAAACATGAAGTGAGGCATCGGAATCTATAACTAGTGTAACAGGAATGGTTCAAAACATAGACAGTAAGAAAAGTCAGTTTTCTTGTACTTAAGTCGGCGTTGTGCCTTTTGTATTTAATTCCGATGCAATTTCTGTGTTCATCGTCAATAAGAAGGTCAGAGGGATACAGTAAACCTGAAGGGAAGCATCGGAATCTATAACTAGTGTCACAGGAATGGTTCAAACATAGACAGTAAGAAGAGTCAGTTTTCTTGTACTTAAGTCGGCATTGTGCCTTTTGTATTTAATTCCGATGCAATTTCTGTGTTTCATCTTCAATAACAAGGTCAGAGGGATACAGTAAACCTGAAGTGAAGCATCGGAATCTATAACTAGTGTCACAGGAATGGTTCAAACTTAGACAGTAAGAAAAGTCAGTTTTCTTGTACTAATGTCGGCATTGTGCCTTTTGTATTTAATTCCGATGCAATTTCTGTGTTCATCGTCAATAAGAAAGTCAGAGGGATACAGTAAACCTGAAGTGAAGCATCGGAATCTATAACTAGTGTCACAGGAATGGTTCAAAACATAGACAGTAAGAGGAGTCAGTTTTCTTGTACTGAAGTCTGCATTGTGCGTTTTTATTTAATTCCGATGCATTTTCTGTGTTTCATCGTCAATAAGAAGGTCAGAGGGATACAGTAAACCTAAAGTGAAGCATCGGAATCTATATCTAGTGTCACAGGTATGTTTGAAAACATAGTCAGTAAGAGGAGTCAGTTCTCTCGTACTTAAGTCGGCATTGTGCCTTTTGTATTAAATTCCGATGCAATTTCTGTGTTTCATCGTGAATAAGAGGGTCAGAGGGATACAGTAAACATGAGGTGAAGCATTGGAATATATATCTAGTGTCACAGGAATGGTTCAAAACATAGACAGTAAGAGAAGTCAGTTTTCTTGTACTGAATCTGCATTGTGCGTTTGTATTTAATTCCGATGCATTTTCTGTGTATCATCGTCAATAAGAAGGTCGGAGGGATACAGTAAACCTAAAGTGAAGCATCGGAATCTATATCTAGTGTCGCAGGAATGGTCGAAAACATAGACAGTAAGAAGAGTCAGTTTTCTCGTACTTAAGTCGGCATTGTGCCTTTTGTATCAAATTCCGATGCAATTTCTGTGTTTCATCGTGAATTAGAGGGTCAGAGGGATACAGTAAACATGAAGTGAAGCATTGGAATATATAACTTGTGTCGCAGGAATGGTTCAAAACATAGACAGTAAGAAGAGTCAGTTTTCTTGTACTTAAGTCGGCGTTGTGCCTTTAGTATTTAATTCCGATGCAATTTCTGTGATTCATCGTCAATAAGAAGGTCTGAGCATACAGTAAACCTGAAGTGAAGCATCGGAATCTATAACTAGTGTCACAGGACTGGTTCAAAACATAGACTGTACGAAGAGTCAGTTTTCTTGTACTTAAGACGGCATTGTGCCTTTTGTATTTATTTCCGATGCAATTTCTGTGTTTCATCGTCAGTAAGAAGGTCTGAGGCATACAGTAAACCTGAGGTGAAGCATCGGAATCTATAACTAGTGTCATAGGAATGGTTCAAAACGTAGACAGTAAGAAGAGTCAGTTTTCTTGTACTTAAGTCGGCATTGTGCCTTTTGTATTAAATTCCGATGCAATTTCTGTGTTTCATCGTGAATAAGAGGGTCAGAGGGATACAGTAAACATGAAGTGAAGCATCGGAATCTATAACTAGTGTCACAGGAATGTTTCAAAACATAGACAGTAAGAAGAGTCAGTTTTCTTGTACTTAAGTCGGCGTTGTGCCTTTTGTATTTATTTCCGATGCAATTTCTGTGTTTCATCGTCAGTAAGAAGGTCTGAGGCATACAGTAAACCTGAGGTGAAGCATCGGAATCTATAACTAGTGTCATAGGAATGGTTCAAAACGTAGACAGTAAGAAGAGTCAGTTTTCTTGTACTTAAGACGGCATTGTGCCTTTTGTATTTAATTCCGATGCAATTTCAGTGTTTCATCGTCAATAAGAAGGTCAGAGGGATACAGTGAAATTGAAGTGAAGCATCGGAATCTATAACTAGTGTCACAGGAATGGTTCAAAACATAGACAGTAAGACGAGTCAGTTTTCTTGTACTTTAGTCGGAATTGTGCTTTTTGTATTTAATTCCGATCAATTTCCGTGTTTCATCGTCAATTAGAAGGTCAGAGGGATACAGTAAACCTGAAGTGAAGCATCGGAATCTATAACTAGTGTCACAGGAATGGTTCAAACATAGACATTAAGAACAGTCAGTTTTCTTGCACTTAAGTCGGCATATTGCCTTTTATATTTCATTCCGATGCAATTGCTGTGTTTCATCGTCGATAAGAAGGTCAGAGGGATACAGTAAAAATGAAGTGAAGCATCGGAATTTTTAACTAGTGCCACAGGAATGGTTTAAAACACAGACAGTAAGAAGTGACAATTATCTTGTACCTAAGTCGGCATTGTGCCTTTTGTATTTAATACCGAAGCAATTTCTGTGTTTCATCGTCAAGAAGAAGGTCAGAGGGATACAGTAAACCTGAAGTAAAGCATCCTAATCTATAACGAGTGTCACATGAATGGTTCAAAACATAGACAGTAAGAAGGGTCAGTTTTCTTGTACTCAAGTCGGCGTTGTGGCTTTTGTATTTAATTCCGATGCAATTTCAGTGTTTCATCGTCAATAAGAAGGTCAGAGGGATACAGTAAAGCTGAAGTGAAGCGTCGGAATCTATAACTAGTGTCACAGGAATGGTTCAAATCATAGACAGTAAGGGGAGTCAGTTTTCATGTAATTAAGTCGGCATTGCGCCTTTTGTATTTAATTCATATGAAATTTCTGTGTTTCATCGTCAATAAGAAGGTCAGAGGGATACAGTAAACCTGAAGTGAAGCATCGGAATCTATAACTAGTGTCACAGGAATTGATCAATCATAGACAGCAAGAAGAGTCTGTTTTCTTGTACTTAAGTCGGCATTGTGCCTTTTGTATATAATTCCGATGCAATTTCTGTGTTTCATCGTCAATAAGAAGGTCAGAGGGATACAGTAAACCTGAAGTGACGCATCGGAATCTATAACTAGTGTCACATGAATGGTGCAAACATAGACAGTAAGATGACTCAGTTTTCTTGCACATAAGTCGGCATTGTGCCTCTTTCATTTAATTCCGATGCAATTTCTGAGTTTCATCGTCAATAAGAAGGTCTGATGGATACAGTAAACCTGAAGTGAAGCATCGGAATCTATAACTAGTGTCACAGGAATGGTTCAAATCATAGACAGTAAGAAGAGTCAGTTTTCTTGTACATAAGTCGGCATTGTGCTTTTTGTATTTCATTCCGATGCAATTTCTATGTTTCATCGTCAATAACAAGGTCAGAGGGATACAGTAAACCTGAAGTGAAGCATCGTAATCTATAACTACTGTCACAGGAATGGTTCATAACATAGACAGTAAGAAGAGTCAGTTTTCTTGTACTTAAGTCGGCATTGTGCCTTTTGTATTTAATTCCGATGCAATTTCTAGGTTTCATCGTCAATAAGAAGGTCAGAGGGATACAGCAAACCTGAAGTGAAGCATCGGAATCTATAACTAGTGTCACAGGAATGGTTCAATCATAGACAGTAAGAAGAGTCAGTTTTCTTGTACTTAAGTCGGCATTGTGCCTTTTAAATTTAATTCCGATGCAATTTCTGTGTTTCATCGTCAATAAGAAGGTCAGAGGGATACAGTAAACCTGAAGTGAAGCATCAGAATCTATTCCTAGTGTCACAGGAATGGTTCAAAGCATAGACAGTAAGAAGAGACAGTTTTCTTGTACTTAAGTCGGCATTGTGCCTTTTGTATTTAATTCCGATGCAATTTCTGTGTTTCATCCTCAATAAGAAGGTCAGAGGGATACAGTAAAACTGAAGTGAAGCAGCAGAATCTATAACTAGTGTCACATGAATGGTTCAAATCATAGACAGTAAGAAGAGTCAGTTTTCTTGTACTTAAGTCGGCATTGTGCCTTTTGAATTTAATTCCGATGCAATTTCTGTGTTTCATCGACAAGAAGAAGGTCAGAGCGATACAGTAAACCTGAAGGGAAGCATCGGAATCTATAACTAGTGTCACAGGAATGGTTCAAACATAGACAGTAAGAAGAGTCAGTTTACTTGTACTTAAGTCGGCATTGTGCCTTTTGTATTTAATTCCGATGCAATTTCTGTGTTTCATCGTCAATAACAAGGTCAGAGGGATACAGTAAACCTGAAGTGAAGCATCGGAATCTATAACTAGTGTCACAGTAATGGTTCAAATCTTTGATAGTAAGAAGAGTCAGTTTTCTTGTACTTAAGTCGGCATTGTGCCTTTGGTATTTAATTCCGAGGCAATTTCTGTGTTCATCGTCAATCAGAAGGTCAGAGGGATACAGTAAACCTGAAGTGAAGCATCGGATTATATAACTAGTGTCACAGGAATGGTTCAAAACATAGACAGTAAGTGGAGTCAGTTTTCTTGTACTGAAGTCTGCATTGTGCTTTATGTATTTAATCCCGATGCAATTTCAGGGATTCATCGTCAATAAGAAGGTCAGAGGGATACAGTAAACCTAACGTGAAGCATCGGAAACTATATCTAGTGTCACAGGAATGGTTCAAAACATAGACAGTAAGAAGAGTCAGTTTTCTTGTACTTAAATCGGCATTGTGCCTTTTGTATTTAATTCCGAAGCAATTTCTTTGTATCATCGTCAATAAGGAGGTTAGAGGGATACAGTAAACCTGGAGTAAAGCATCGGAATCCATAACTAGTGTCACATGAATGGTTGAAAACATAGACAGCAAGAAGAGTCAGTTTTCTTGTACTTAAGTCGGCATTGTGCCTTTTGTATTAAATTCCGATGCAATTTCTGTGTTTCATCGTGAATACGAGGGTCAGAGGGATACAGTAAACATGAAGTGAGGCATCGGAATCTATAACTAGTGTAACAGGAATGGTTCAAAACATAGACAGTAAGAAAAGTCAGTTTTCTTGTACTTAAGTCGGCGTTGTGCCTTTTGTATTTAATTCCGATGCAATTTCTGTGTTCATCGTCAATAAGAAGGTCAGAGGGATACAGTAAACCTGAAGGGAAGCATCTTAATCTATAACTAGTGTCACAGGAATGGTTCAAACATAGACAGTAAGAAGAGTCAGTTTTCTTGTACTTAAGTCGGCATTGTGCCTTTTGTATTTAATTCCGATGCAATTTCTGTGTTTCATCTTCAATAACAAGGTCAGAGGGATACAGTAAACCTGAAGTGAAGCATCGGAATCTATAACTAGTGTCACAGGAATGGTTCAAACTTAGACAGTAAGAAAAGTCAGTTTTCTTGTACTAATGTCGGCATTGTGCCTTTTGTATTTAATTCCGATGCAATTTCTGTGTTCATCGTCAATAAGAAAGTCAGAGGGATACAGTAAACCTGAAGTGAAGCATCGGAATCTATAACTAGTGTCACAGGAATGGTTCAAAACATAGACAGTAAGAGGAGTCAGTTTTCTTGTACTGAAGTCTGCATTGTGCGTTTTTATTTAATTCCGATGCATTTTCTGTGTTTCATCGTCAATAAGAAGGTCAGAGGGATACAGTAAACCTAAAGTGAAGCATCGGAATCTATATCTAGTGTCACAGGTATGTTTGAAAACATAGTCAGTAAGAGGAGTCAGTTCTCTCGTACTTAAGTCGGCATTGTGCCTTTTGTATTAAATTCCGATGCAATTTCTGTGTTTCATCGTGAATAAGAGGGTCAGAGGGATACAGTAAACATGAGGTGAAGCATTGGAATATATATCTAGTGTCACAGGAATGGTTCAAAACATAGACAGTAAGAGAAGTCAGTTTTCTTGTACTGAATCTGCATTGTGCGTTTGTATTTAATTCCGATGCATTTTCTGTGTATCATCGTCAATAAGAAGGTCGGAGGGATACAGTAAACCTAAAGTGAAGCATCGGAATCTATATCTAGTGTCGCAGGAATGGTCGAAAACATAGACAGTAAGAAGAGTCAGTTTTCTCGTACTTAAGTCGGCATTGTGCCTTTTGTATCAAATTCCGATGCAATTTCTGTGTTTCATCGTGAATTAGAGGGTCAGAGGGATACAGTAAACATGAAGTGAAGCATTGGAATATATAACTTGTGTCGCAGGAATGGTTCAAAACATAGACAGTAAGAAGAGTCAGTTTTCTTGTACTTAAGTCGGCGTTGTGCCTTTAGTATTTAATTCCGATGCAATTTCTGTGATTCATCGTCAATAAGAAGGTCTGAGCATACAGTAAACCTGAAGTGAAGCATCGGAATCTATAACTAGTGTCACAGGACTGGTTCAAAACATAGACTGTACGAAGAGTCAGTTTTCTTGTACTTAAGACGGCATTGTGCCTTTTGTATTTATTTCCGATGCAATTTCTGTGTTTCATCGTCAGTAAGAAGGTCTGAGGCATACAGTAAACCTGAGGTGAAGCATCGGAATCTATAACTAGTGTCATAGGAATGGTTCAAAACGTAGACAGTAAGAAGAGTCAGTTTTCTTGTACTTAAGTCGGCATTGTGCCTTTTGTATTAAATTCCGATGCAATTTCTGTGTTTCATCGTGAATAAGAGGGTCAGAGGGATACAGTAAACATGAAGTGAAGCATCGGAATCTATAACTAGTGTCACAGGAATGTTTCAAAACATAGACAGTAAGAAGAGTCAGTTTTCTTGTACTTAAGTCGGCGTTGTGCCTTTTGTATTTATTTCCGATGCAATTTCTGTGTTTCATCGTCAGTAAGAAGGTCTGAGGCATACAGTAAACCTGAGGTGAAGCATCGGAATCTATAACTAGTGTCATAGGAATGGTTCAAAACGTAGACAGTAAGAAGAGTCAGTTTTCTTGTACTTAAGACGGCATTGTGCCTTTTGTATTTAATTCCGATGCAATTTCAGTGTTTCATCGTCAATAAGAAGGTCAGAGGGATACAGTGAAATTGAAGTGAAGCATCGGAATCTATAACTAGTGTCACAGGAATGGTTCAAAACATAGACAGTAAGACGAGTCAGTTTTCTTGTACTTTAGTCGGAATTGTGCTTTTTGTATTTAATTCCGATCAATTTCCGTCTTTCATCGTCAATTAGAAGGTCAGAGGGATACAGTAAACCTGAAGTGAAGCATCGGAATCTATAACTAGTGTCACAGGAATGGTTCAAACATAGACATTAAGAACAGTCAGTTTTCTTGCACTTAAGTCGGCATATTGCCTTTTATATTTCATTCCGATGCAATTGCTGTGTTTCATCGTCGATAAGAAGGTCAGAGGGATACAGTAAAAATGAAGTGAAGCATCGGAATTTTTAACTAGTGCCACAGGAATGGTTTAAAACACAGACAGTAAGAAGTGACAATTATCTTGTACCTAAGTCGGCATTGTGCCTTTTGTATTTAATACCGAAGCAATTTCTGTGTTTCATCGTCAAGAAGAAGGTCAGAGGGATACAGTAAACCTGAAGTAAAGCATCCTAATCTATAACGAGTGTCACATGAATGGTTCAAAATATAGACAGTAAGAAGAGTCAGTTTTCTTGTACTTAAGTCGGCATTGTACCTGTTGTATTTAATTCCGATGCAATTTCTGTGTTTCATCGTCAATAAGAAGGTCAGAGGGATACAATAAACCTGAAGTGAAGCATCGGAAACTATAATTAGTGTAACAGGAATGGTTCAAAACATAGACAGTATGAAGAGTAAGTTTTCTTGTACCTAAGTCGGCATTGTGCTTTTTGTATATCTAATTCCGATGCAATATCTGTGTTTCATCGTCAATAAGAAGGTCAGAGGCATACAGTAAACCTGAAGTGAAGCATCGAAATCTATAACTAGTGTCACAGGAATGGTTCAGTACATAGACAGCAAGAAGAGTCAGTTTACTTGTACTTAAGTCGGCATTGTGCCTCTTGTATATAAGTCCGATGCAATTTCAGTATTTCATCGTCAATAAGGAGGTCAGAGGGATTTAGTGAACCTGAAGTGAAGCATCGGATTCTATAACTAGTGTCACAGGAATGGTTCAAAACATAAACAGTAAGAGGATCAGTTTTCTTGTACTTAAGTCGGCATTGTGCCTTTTGTATTTAATCCGATGCAATTTCTGTGTTTCATCGTCAATAAGAAGGTCGGAGGGATACGGTAAACCTGAAGTGAAGCATCGGAATCTATAACTAGTGTCACAGAAATTGTTCAAAACATAGACAGTAAGAAGAGTCAGTTTTCTTGTACTTAAGTCGGGATTGTGCCTTTTGTATTTAATTCCGATGCAATTTCTGTGTTTCATCGTCAATAAGAAGGTCAGAGGGATACAGTAAACCTGCTGTGAAGCATCGGAATCTATAAATAGTGTCACATGAATGGTTCAAAACATAGACAGTCAGAAGAGTCTGTTTTCTTGTACTAAAGTTGACATTGTGCCTTTTGTATTTAATTCCGATGCAATTTCTGTGTTTCATCGGTAATATGAACGTCAGAGGTATACAGTAAACCTGAAGTGAAGCATCGGAATCTATATCTAGTGTCACAGGTATTGTTCAAAACATAGACAGTAAGAAGAGTCAGTTTTCTTGTACTTATGTCGGCATTGTGCCTTTTGTATTTAATTCCGATGCAATTTCTGTGTTTCATCGTCAATAAGAAGGTCAGAGGGATACAGTAAACCTGAAGTGAAGCAATGGAATCTATAACTAGTGTCTCATTAATGGGTCAAGACATAGACAGTAATAAGAGTCAGTTTTCTTGTACTTAAGTCGGCATTGTGCCTTTTGTATTTAATTCCGAAGCAATTTCAGTGTTTCGTCGACAATAAGAAGGTCAGAGGGATACAGTGAACCTGAAGTGAAACATCTGATTCTATAACTAGTGCCACAGGAATGATTCAAAACATAGACAGTAAGAAGATCAGTTTTCTTGTACTTAAGTCGGCATTGTGCCTTTTGTACTTAATCCGATGCAATTTCTGTGTTTCATCGTCAATTAGGAGGTCAGAGCGATACAGTAAACCTGCAGTGAAGCATCGGAATCTATAACTAGTGTCACATGAATGGTTCAAATCATAGACAGTAAGAAGAGTCAGTTTTCTTGCACTTAAGTCGGCATTGTGCATTTTATATTTCATTCCGATGCAATTGCTGTGTTTCATCGTCAATAAGAAGGTCATAGGGATACAGTAAAAATGAAGTGAAGCATCGGATCTTTTAACTAGTGTCACAGGAATGGTTCAAAACACAGACAGTAAGAAGTGTCAATTATCTTGTACTTAAGTCGGCATTGTGCCTTTTGTATTTAATTCCGAAGCAATTTCTGTGTTTCATCGTCAAGAAGAAGGTCAGAGGGATACAGTAAACCTGAAGTAAAGCATCGTAATCTATAACGAGTGTCACATGAATGGTTCAAAATATAGACAGTAAGAAGAGTCAGTTTTCTTGTACTTAAGTAGGCATTGTACCTTTTGTATTTAATTCCGATGCAATTTCTGAGTTTCATCGTCAATAAGAAGGTCAGAGGGATACAATAAATCTGAAGTGAAGCATCGGAATCTATAATCAGTGTCACAGGAATGGTTCAAAACATAGACAGTATGAAGAGTAAGTTTTCTTGTGCTTAAGTCGGCATTGTGCCTTTTGGTTTTAATTCCGATGCAATTTCTGTGTTTCATCGTCAATAAGAAGGTCAGAGGCATACAGTAAACTTGAAGTGAAGCATCGGACTCTATAACTAGTGTCACAGGAATGGTTCAATACATAGACAGTAGGATTAGTCAGTTTACTTGTACTTAAGTCGCCATTGTGCCTCTTTATTTAAGTCTGATGTAATTTCAGTATTTCATCGTCAATAAGAAGGTATGAGGGATTTAGTGAACCTGAAGTGAAGCATCGCATTCTATAACAAGTGTCACAGGATTGGTTCAAAACATAGGCAGTAAGAGGATCAGTTTTTTTGTACTTAAGTCGGCATTGTGCCTTTTGGATTTAACCCGATGCAATTTCTGTGTTTCATCGTCAATTAGGAGGTCAGAGCGATACAGTAAACCTGCAGTGAAGCATCGGAATCTATAACTAGTGTCACATGAATGGTTCAAAACATAGACAGTAAGAAGAGTCAGTTTCTTGTACTAAAGTTGACATTGTGCCTTTTGTATTTAATTCCGATGCAATTTCTGTGTTTCATCGTCAATAAGAAGGTCAGAGGCTTACAGTAATTCTGAAGCGAAGTATCGGAATCTACAACTAGTGTCACAGGAATGGTTCAAAACATAGACAGTAAGAAGAGTCAGTTTTCTTATACTTAAGTCATCTTTGTGCCTTTTGTATTTAATTCCGATGCAATTTCAGTGTTTCATCGTCAATAAGATGGTCAGAGGGATACAGTGAACCTGAAGTGAAGCATCGGAATCTATAACTAGTGTTACAGGAATGGTTCAAAGCATAGACAGTAAGAAGAGTCAGTTTTCTTGTACTTAAGTCGGCATTGTGCCTTTCGTATTTAATTCCGATGCAATGTCTGTGTTTCATCGTCAATAAGAAGGTCAGAGGGATACAGTAAACCTGAAGTGAAGCATCGGAATCTATAACTAGTGTCACAGGAATGGTTCAAAATATAGACAGTAAGAATAGTCTGTTTTCTTGTACTTAAGTCGGCATTGGGCCTTTTGTATTTAATTCCGATGCAATTTCTGTGTTTCATCGTCAATAAGAAGGTCAGAGGCATACAGTAAACCTGAACTGAAGCATCGGAATCTATAACTAGTGTCACAGGACTTGTTCAAAACATAGACAGTAAGAAAAATCAGTTTTCATATACTTATGTCGGCTTTGTGCCTTTTGTATTTAATTCCGATGTAATTTCAGGGTTTCATCGTCAATAAGAAGGTCAGAGGGATACAGTGAACCTGATGTGAAGCATCGGAATCTATAACTAGTGTCACAGGAATGGTTCAAAGCATAGACAGTAAGAATAGTCAGTTTTCTTGTACTTAAGTCGGCATTGTGCCTTTCGTATTTAATTCCGATGCAATTTCTGTGTTTCATCGTCAATAAGAAGGTCAGAGGGATACAGTAAACCTGAAGTGAAGCATCGGAATCTACAACTAGTGTCACAGGAATTGTTCACATCATAGACAGTAAGAAGACTCAGTTTTCTTGTACTTAAGTCGGCATTGTGCCTTTTGTATATAATTCCAATGCTATTTCTGTGTTTCATCGTCAATAAGAAGGTCAGAGGGATACAGTAAAGCTGCAGTGAAGCATCGGAATCTGTAACTAGTGTCACATGAATGGTTCAAATCATAGACAGTAAGAAGAGTCAGTTTTCATGTACTTAAGTCGGCATTGTGCCTTTTGTAGTTGATTCCGATGCAATTTCTGTGTTTCATCGTCAATTAGAAGGTCAGAGCGATACAGTAAACCTGAAGTGAAGCATCGGAATCTATAACTGGTGTCACAGGAATGGATCAAAACATAGACAGTAAGAAGAGTCAGTTTTCTTATACATAAGTCGGCTTTCTGCCTTTTGTAATTAATTCCGATGCAATTTCAGTGTCTCATCGTCAATAGGAAGGTCAGAGGGATACAGTGAACCTGAAGTGAAGCATCGGAATCTATAACTAGTGTCACAGGAATGGTTCAAAGCATAGACAGTAAGAAGAGTTAGTTTTCTTGTACTTAAGTCGGCATTGTGCCTTTCGTATTTAATTACGATGCAATTTCTGTGTTTCATCGTCAATGAGAAGGTCAGAGGGATACAGTAAACCTGAAGTGAAGCATCGGAATCTATAACTGGTGTCACAGGAATGGTTCAAAACATAGACAGTAAAAAGAGTCAGTTTTCTTCTACTTAAGGCGGCATTGTGCCTTTTCTATTTAATTCCCATGCAATTTCTGTGTTTCATCGTCAATAAGAAGGTCAGAGGGATACAGTAAACCTGAAGTGAAGCATCGGAATCTCTAACTAGTGTCACAGGAATGGTTCAAAACATAGACAGTAAGAAGAGTCAGTTTCCTTGAACTTAAGTGGGCATTGTGCCTTTTGTTTTTAATTCCGATGCAAATTCTGTGTTTCATCGTGAATAAGAAGGTCAGAGGGATACAGTAAAGCTGAAGTGAAGCGTCGGAATCTATAACTAGTGTCACAGGAACGGTTGAAAACATAGACAGTAAGAAGAGTCAGTTTCTCTTGTACTTAAGTCGGCATTGTGCCTTTTATATTTAATTCCGATGCAATTTCTGTGTTTCATCGTCAATAAGATGGTCAGAGGGATACAGTAAACCTGAAGTGAAGCATCGGAATCTATAACTAGTGTCACAGGAATGGTTCAAAACATAGACAGGAAGAAGAGGCAGTTAACTTGTTCTTAAGTCGGCTTTGTGTATTTTGTATTTAATTTCGAAGCAATTTCTGCGTTTCATCGTCAATAAGAAAGTCAGAGGGATACAGTAAACCTGAAGAAAAGCATCGGAATCTATAACGAGTGTCACATGAATGGTTCAAAAGATAGACAGTAAGAAGAGTCTGTTATCTTGTACTTAAGTTGGCATTGTGCCTTTTGTATTTAATTCCGATGCAATTTCAGTGTTTCACCGTCAATAAGAAGGTCAGAGGGATACAGTGAACCTGAAGTGAAGCATCGGAATCTATAACTAGTGTTACAGGAATGGTTCAAAGCATAGACAGTAAGAAGAGTCAGTTTTCTTGTACTTAAGTCGGCATTGTGCCTTTCGTATTTAATTCCGATGCAATGTCTGTGTTTCATCGTCAATAAGAAGGTCAGAGGGATACAGTAAACCTGAAGTGAAGCATCGGAATCTATAACTAGTGTCACATGAATGGTTCAAAATATAGACAGTAAGAAGAGTCTGTTTTCTTGTACTTAAGTCGGCATTGTGCCTTTTGTATTTAATTCCGATGCAATTTCTGTGTTTCATCGTCAATAAGAAGGTCAGAGGCATACAGTAAACCTGAACTGAAGCATCGGAATCTATAACTAGTGTCACAGGAATTGTTCAAAGCATAGACAGTAAGAAAAATCAGTTTTCATATACTTATGTCGGCTTTGTGCCTTTCGTATTTAATTCCGATGCAATTTCTGTGTTTCATCGTCAATAAGAAGGTCAGAAGGATACAGTAAACCTGAAGTGAAGCATCGGAATCTATAACTAGTGTCACAGGAATTGTTCACATCATAGACAGTAAAAAGAGTCAGTTTTCTTGTACTTAAGCCGGCATTGTGCATTTTGTATATAATTCCAATGCTATTTCTGTGTTTCATCGTCAATAAGAAGGTCAGAGGGATACAGTAAACCTGCAGTGAAGCATCGGAATCTGTAACTAGTGTCACATGAATGGTTCAAAACATAGACAGTAAGAAGAGTCAGTTTTCTTGTACTTAAGTCGGCATTGTGCCTTTTGTATTTAATTCCGATGCAATTTCTGTGTTTCATCGTCAATTAGAAGGTCAGAGCGATACAGTAAACCTGAAGTGAAGCATCGGAATCTATAACTAGTGTCACAGGAATGGATCAAAACATAGACAGTAAGAAGAGTCAGTTTTCTTATACTTAAGTCGGCTTTGTGCCTTTTGTAATTAATTCCGATGCAATTTCAGTGTCTCATCGTCAATAAGAAGGTCAGAGGGATACAGTGAACCTGAAGTGAAGCATCGGAATCTATAACTGGTGTCACAGGAATGGTTCAAAACATAGACAGTAAAAAGAGTCAGTTTTCTTCTACTTAAGGCGGCATTGTGCCTTTTCTATTTAATTCCCATGCAATTTCTGTGTTTCATCGTCAATAAGAAGGTCAGAGGGATACAGTAAACCTGAAGTGAAGCATTGGAATCTATAACTAGTGTCACAGGAATGGTTCAAAACATAGACAGTAAGAAGAGTCAGTTTTCTTGTACTTAAGTCGGCATTGTGCCTTTTGTTTTTAATTCCGATGCAATTTCTGTGTTTCATCGTGAATAAGAAGGTCAGAGGGATACAGTAAAGCTGAAGTGAAGCGTCGGAATCTATAACTAGTGTCACAGGAATGGTTGAAAACATAGACAGTAAGAAGAGTCAGTTTTTCTTGTACTTAAGTCGGCAGTGTGCCTTTTATATTTAATTCCGATGCAATTTCTGTGTTTCATCGTCAATAAGATGGTCAGAGGGATACAGTAAACCTGAAGTGAAGCATCGGAATCTATAACTAGTGTCACAGGAATGGTTCAAAACATAGACAGGAAGAAGAGGCAGTTAACTTGTTACTAAGTCGGCTTTGTGCATTTTGTATTTAATTTCGAAGCAATTTCTGTGTTTCATCGTCAATAAGAAAGTCAGAGGGATACAGTAAACCTGAAGAAAAGCATCGGAATCTATAACGAGTGTCACATGAATGGTTCAAAAGATAGACAGTAAGAAGAGTCTGTTATCTTGTACTTAAGTTGGCATTGTGCCTTTTGTATTTATTTCCGATGCAATTTCTGTGTTTCATCGTCAATAAGAAGGTCAGAGGGATACAGTAAACCTGAAGTGAAGCATCGGAATCTATAACTAGTGTCACAGGAATGGTTCAAAACATAGACAGTTAGAAGAGTCAGTTTTCTTGTACTTAAGTCGGCATTGTGCCTTTTGTATTTAATTCCGATGCAATTTCTGTGTTTCATCGTCAATAAGAAGGTCAGAGGCATAGAGTAAACCTGATGTGAAGCATCGGAATCTATAACTAGTGTCACAGGAATGGTTCAAAGCATAGACAGTAAGAAGAGTCAGTTTTCTTGTACGTAAGTCGGCTCTGTGCCTTTTGTATTTAATTCCGATGCAATTTCAGTGTTTCACCGTCAATAAGAAGGTCAGAGGGATACAGTGAACCTGAAGTGAAGCATCGGAATCTATATCTAGTGTCACAGGAATGGTTCAAAACATAGACAGTAAGAAGAGTTAGTTTTCTTGTACTTAAGTCGGCATTGTGCCATTTTTATTTAATTCCGATGCAATGTCTGTGTTTCATCGTCAATAAGAAGGTCAGAGGGATACAGTAAACCTGAAGTGAAGCATCGGAATCTATAACTAGTGTCACAGGAATGGTTCAAAACATGGACAGTAAGAAGAGTCAGTTATCTTGTACTTAAGTCAGCATTGTGCCTTTTGTATTTCATTCCGATGCAATTTCTGTGTTTCATCGTCAATAAGAAGGTCAGAGGGATACAGTAAACCTGAAGTGAAGCATCGGAATCTATAACTAGTGTCACAGGAATAGTACAAAACATAGACAGTATGAAGAGTCAGTCTTCTTGTACTTAAGTCGGCATTGTGCCTTTTGTATTTAATTCCGATGCAATTTCTGTGTTTCAACTTCAATAAGAAGGTCAGAGGGATACAGTAAACCTGAAGTGAATCATCGGGATCTATAACTAGTGTCACAGGAATGGTTCAAAGCATAGATAGTAGGAAGAGCAAATCTTCTTGTTCTGGATTCGGCATTGTGCCTTTTGTGTTTAATTCCGATGCAATTTCTGTGTTTCATCGTCAATAAGAAGGTCAGAGCTATACAGTAAAGCTGACGTGAAGCATCGGAATCTGTAACTAGTGTCACAGGAATAGTTCAAAACATAGCCAGTAAGAAGAGTCAGTTTTCTTGTATTTAAGACGGCATTGTGCCTTTTGTATTTAATTCCGATGTAATTTCTGTGTTTCATCTTCAATAAGAAGGGCTGAGGGATACAGTAAACATTAAGTGTAGCATCGGATTCTATTACTAGTGTCACAGGAATGGTTCAAAACATAGACAGTAGGAAGAGTCAGTTCTCTTGTACTGAAGTCGGCTTTGTGCTTTTGTATTTAATTCCGATGCAATTTCTGTGTTTCATCGTCAATAATAAGGTCAGAGGGATACAGAAAACCTGAAGTGAAGCATCGGAATCTATAACTAGTGTCACAGGAATGGTTCAAATCATAGACAGTAAGAAGAGCCAGTTTTCTCGTACTTGAGTCGGCATTGTGCCTATGTATTTATTCCGATGCAATTTCTGTGTTTCATCGTCAATAAGACGGTCAGAGGGATACAGTAAACCTCAAGTGAAGCATCGGGATCTATAACTACTGTCACAGGAATGGTTCAAAACATAGACAGTAGGAAGAGCCAGTCTTCTTGTTCTTGATTCGGCATTGTGCCTTCTTGTATTTAATTCCGATGCAATTTCTGTGTTTCATCGTCAATGCGAAGGTCGGAGGGATACAGTAATGCTGAAGTGAAGCATCGGAATCTGTAACTAGTATCACAGGAATAGTACAAAAAATAGACAGTATGAAGAGTCAGTCTTCTTGTACTTAAGTCGGCATTGTGCCTTTTATATTTAATTCCGATGCAATTTCTGTGTTCCATCTTCAATAAGAAGGTCAGAGGGATACAGTAAACCTGAAGTGAAGCATCGGGATCTATAACTAGTGTCACAGGAATGGTTCAAAACATAGACAGTAGGAAGAGCCAGTCTTCTTGTTCTTGATTCGGCATTGTGCCTTTTGTGTTTAATTCCGATGCAATTTCTGTGTTTCATCGTCAATAAGAAGGTCAGAGGGAGACAGTAAAGCTGAAGTGAAGCATCGGAATCTATAACTAGTGTCACAGGAATAGTTCAAATCATAGACAGTATGAAGAGTCAGTTTTCTTGTACGTAAGATGGCATTTTGCCTTTTGTATTTAATTCCGATGTAATTTCTGTGTTTCATCTTCAATAAGAAGGGCTGAGGGATACAGTAAACATGAAGTGTAGCATCGGAATCTATTACTAGTGTCACAGGAATGGTTCAAAACATAGACAGTAGGAAGAGTCAGTTCTCTTGTACTGAAGTCGGCTTTGTGCTTTTGTATTTAATTCCGATGCAATTTCTGTGTTTCATCGTCAATAAGAAGGTCAGAGGGATACAGTAAACCTGAAGTGAAGCTTCGGAATCTATAACTAGTGTCACGGGATTGCTTCAAAACATAGACAATAAGAATAGTCAGTTATCTTGTAGATAAGTCGGCATTGTGTCTTTTCTATTTAATTCTGATGCAATTTCTATGTATCATCGTCAATAAGAAGGTCAGAGGGATACAGTAAACCTGAAGAGAAGCATCGGAATCTATAACTAGTGTCACAGGAATGGTTCAAAACATAGACAGTAGTAAGAGCCAGTCTTCTTGTACTTGAGTCGGAATTGTGCCTTTTGTATTTAATTCCGATGCAATATGTGTTTTTCATCGTCAATAAGAAGGTCAGAGCGATACAGTAAACCTGAAGTGAAGCATCGGAATCTATAATTAGTGTCACAGGAATAGTTCAAAACGTAGACAGTAAGAAGAGTCAGTCTTCTTGTACTTAAGTCGGCATTGTGCCTTTTGTAATTAATTCCGTTGCAATTTCTGTGTTTCATCGTCAATAAGAAGGTCAGAGGGATGCAGTAAACCTGAAGTGAAGCATCGGAATCTATACCTAGTGTCACAGGATTGGTTCAAAACAAAGACGGTAAGAAGAGTCGGATTTCTTGTACTTAAGTCGGCATTTTGCCTTTTGCATTTAATTCCGCTGCAATTTATGTGTTTCATCGTCAGTAAGATGGTCGGAGGGATACAGTAAAACTGAAGTGAAGCATCGGGATTTATAACTAGTGTCACAGGAATGGTTCAAATCATAGACAGTAAGAAGAGCCAGTCTTCTTGTACTTGAGTCGGCATTGTGCCTTTTGTATTTAATTCCGATGCTATTTCTGTCTTTCATCGTCAATAAGAAGGTCAGAGGGATACAGTAAACCAGAAGTAAAGCATCGGAATCTATAACTAGTGTCACGGGAATGCTTCAAAACACAGACCGTAAGAAGAGTCAGTTTTCTTGTATTTAAGTCGGAATTGTGCCTTTTCTATTTAATTCTGATGCAATTTCTGTGTTTCATCGTCAATAAGAAGGTCAGAGGGATACAGTAAACCTGAAGTGAAGCATCGGAATCTATAACTAGTGTCACAGGAATGGTTCAAATCATAGACAGTATGAAGAGTCAGTCTTCTTGTACTTAAGTCGGCATTGTGCCTTTTGTATTTAATTCCGATTCAATTTCTGTGTTTCATCTTCAATAAGAAGGTCAGAGGGATACAGTAAACCTGAAGTGAATCATCGGGATCTATAACTAGTGTCACAGGAATGGTTCAAAGCATAGACAGTAGGAAGAGCCAGTCTTCTTGTTCTGGATTCGGCATTGTGCCTTTTGTGTTTGATTCCGATGCAATTTCTGTGTTTCATCGTCAATAAGAAGGTCAGAGCTATACAGTAAAGCTGACGTGAAGCATCGGAATCTATAACTTGTATCACAGGAATAGTTCAAAACATAGACAGTAAGAAGAGTCAGTTTTCTTGTACTTAAGACGGCATTGTGCCTTTTGTATTTAATTCCGATGTAATTTCTTTGTTTCATCTTCAATAAGAAGGGCTGAGGGATACAGTTAACTTGAAGTGTAGCATCGGAATCTATTACTAGTGTCACAGGAATGGTTCAAAACATAGACAGTAGGAAGAGTCAGTTCTCTTCTACTGAAGTCGGCTTTGTGCTTTTGTATTTAATTCCGATGCAATTTCTGTGTTTCATCGTCAATAAGGAGGTCAGAGGGATATAGTAAACCTGAAGTGAAGCATCGGAATCTATAACTAGTGTCACGGGAATGCTTCAAAACATATACAGTAAGAATAGTCAGTTCTCTTGTAGATAAGTCGGCATTGTGTCTTTTCTATTTATTTCTGATGCAATTTCTGTGTTTCATCGTCAATAAGAAGGTCAGAGGGATACAGAAAACCTGAAGTGAAGCATCGGAATCTATAACTAGTGTCACAGGAATAGTTCAAAACATAGACAGTAAGAAGAGTCAGTTTTCTTGTACGTAAGATGGCATTTTGCCTTTTGTATTTAATTCCGATGTAATTTCTGTGTTTCATCTTCAATAAGAAGGGCTGAGGGATACAGTAAACATGAAGTGTAGCATCGGAATCTATTACTAGTGTCACAGGAATGGTTCAAAACATAGACAGTATTAAGAGTCAGTTCTCTTGTACTGAAGTCGGCTTTGTGCTTTTGTATTTAATTCCGATGCAATTTCTGTGTTTCATCGTCAATAAGAAGGTCAGAGGGATACAGTAAACCTGAAGTGAAGCTTCGGAATCTATAACTAGTGTCACGGGAATGCTTCAAAACATAGACAATAAGAATAGTCAGTTCTCTTGTAGATAAGTCGGCATTGTGTCTTTTCTATGTAATTCTGATGCAATTTCTATGTATCATCGTCAATAAGAAGGTCAGAGGGATACAGTAAACCTGAAGAGAAGCATCGGAATCTATAACTAGTGTCACAGGATTGGTTCAAAACATAGACAGTAAGAAGAGCCATTCTTCTTGTACTTGAGTCGGCATTGTGCCTATGTAATTAATTCCGATGCTATTTCTGTGTTTCATCGTTAATAAGACGGTCAGAGGGATACAGTAAACCTGAAGTGAAGCATCGGAATCTATAACTAGTGGCACAGGAATGGTTCAAAACATAGACAGTAGTAAGAGCCAGTCTTCTTGTACTTGAGTCGGAATTGTGCCTTTTGTATTTAATTCCGATGCAATATGTGTGTTTCATCGTCAATAAGAAGGTCAGAGGGATACAGTAAACCTGAAGTGAAGCATCGGAATCTATAATTAGTGTCACTGGAATAGTTCAAAACGTAGACAGTAAGAAGAGTCAGTCTTCTTGTACTTAAGTCGGCATTGTGCCTTTTGTAATTAATTCCGTTGCAATTTCTGTGTTTCGTCGTCAATAAGAAGGTCAGAGGGATGCAGTAAACCTGAAGTGAAGCATCGGAATCTATACCTAGTGTCACAGGATTGGTTCAAAACATAGACAGTAAGAAGAGTCAGTTTTCTTGTACTTAATTCGGCAGTGTGCCTTTTGTATTTAATTCCGATGCAATTTCTGTGTTTCATCGTCAATAAGAAGGTCAGAGCGATACAGTAAACCTGAAGTGAAGCGTCGGAATCGATAACTAGTGTCACAGGAATGGTTCAAAGCATAGACAGTACGAAGAGTCAGATTTCTTGCACTTAAGTCGGAATTGTGACTTTTGTATTTAATTCCAATGCAATTTCTGTGTTTCATTGTCAATAAGAAGGTCAGAGGGATACAGTGAACCTGAAGTGAAGCATCGAAATCTATAACTAGTGTCACAGGAATGGTTCAAAACAAAGACGGTAAGAAGAGTCGGATTTCTTGTACTTAAGTCGGCATTTTGCCTTTTGCATTTAATTCCGCTGCAATTTATGTGTTTCATCGTCAGTAAGATGGTCAGAGGGATACAGTAAACCTGAAGTGAAGCATCGGAATGTGTAACTAGTGTCACTGGAGTGGTTCAAAACCTAGACACTAAGAAGAGTCAGTTTTCTTGTACTTAAGTCGGCATTGTGCCTATTCTATTTCATTCCGATGCTATTTCTTTGTTTCGTCGTCAATAAGATGATCCAAGGGATACAGTAAACCTGAAGTGAAGCATCGGAATCTAAAACCGGTCTTACAGGAAAGTTTCAAAACATAGACAGTAAGAAGAGCCAGTCTTCTTGTACTTGAGTTGGCATTGTGCCTTTTGTATTTAATTCCGATGCAATTTCTGTATTTCATCGTCAATAAGAAGGTCAGAGAGATATTATATCCCTGAAGTGAAGCATCGGAATCTATAGCTAGTGTCACAGGAATGGTTCAGAACATACGCAGTACGAAGAGTCAGTCTTCTTGTACTTAAGTCGGCATTGTGCCTTTTGTACTTAATTCCGATGCAATTTCTGTGTTTCATCGTCAATAGGAAGGTCAGAGGGATGCAGTAAACCTGAAGTGAAGCATCGGAATCGATAACTAGTGTCACAAGAATGGTTCAAAACAAAGACAGTAAGAAGAGTCGGATTTCTTGTACTTAAGTCGGCATTGTGCCTTTTGTATTAAATTCCGATGCAATTTCTGTGTTTCATCGTCAATAAGAACGTCAGAGGGATGCAGTAAACCTGAAGTGAAGCATCGGAATGTATAGCTAATGCCACATGAATGGTTCAAAACATAGACAGTAAGAAGCGTCAGTCTTCTTGTACTTAAGTCGGCATTGTGCCTTTTGTACTTAATTCCGATGCAATTTCTGTGTTTCATCGTCAATTTGAAGGTCAGAGGGATGCAGTAAACCTAAAGTGAAGCATCGGAATCCATAACTAGTGTCACAGGATTGGTTCAAACATAGACTGTAAGAAGAGTCAGTTTTCTTGTACTTAATTCGGCATTGTGCCTTTTGTATTTAATTCCGATGCAAATTCTTTGTTTCATCGTCAATAAGAAGGTCCAAGTAAAACAGTAAACATATAGTAAAGCATCGGAATCTAAAACTGGTCTCACAGGAAATGTTCAAAAGATAGTCAGTAAGAAGAGTCAGTCTTCTTGTACTTAAGTAGGCATTGTGCCTTTTGTATATAATTCCGATGCAATTTCTGTGTGTAATCGTCAGTAAGAAGGTCCAAGGGATACAGTAAACATATAGTGAGGCATCGGAATCTAAAACTGGTACAACAGGAAATGTTCAAAAGATAGTAAGTAAGAAGAGCCAGTCTTCTTGTACTTAAGTCGGCACTGTGCCTTTTGTATTTAATTCCGATGCAAATTCTTTGTTTCATCGTCAATAAGAAGGTCAGAGGCATTCAGAAACCTGAAGTGAAGCATCGAAATCTATAACTAGTGGCACAGGAATGGTTCAAAACATAGACAGTAAGAGGAGTCAGTTTTCTTGTACTTAAGTCGGCATTGTGCCTTTTGTATTTAATTCCGAAGGAATTTCAGTGTTTCATCGTCAATAAGAAGGTCAGAGGGATACAGTGATCCTGAAGTGAAGCATCGGAATGTATAACTAGTGTCACAGGAATGGTTCAAAACTTAGACAGTAAGAAGAGTCAGTTTTCTTGTACTTAAGTTGGCATTGTGCCATTTGTATTTCACTCCGATGCAATTTCTTTGTTTCACCGTCAATAAGAAGGTCGGAGGGATACAGTAAACCTGAAGTGAAGCATCGGAATCTATAACTAGTGTCACATAATGGTTCAAAACATAGACAGTCAGAAGAGTCAGTTTTCTTGTATTTAAGTCGGCATTGTGCCTTTTGTAATAAATTCCGACGCAATTTCTGTGTTTCATCGGCAATAAGAACGTCAGAGGGATACAGTAAAGCTGAAGTGAAGCATCGGAATGTATAACTAATGCCACATGAATGGTTCAAAACATAGACAGTAAGAAGAGTCAGTCTTCTTGTACTTAAGTCGGCATTGTGCCTTTTGTACTTAATTCCGATACAATTTCTGTGTTTCATCGTCAATAGGAAGGTCAGAGGGATGCAGTAAACCTGAAGTGAAGCATCGGAATCCATAACTAGTGTCACAGGATTGGTTCAAACATAGACTGTAAGAAGAGTCAGTTTTCTTGTACTTAATTCGGCATTGTGCCTTTTGTATTTAATTCCGATGCAATTTCTGTGTTTCATCGTCAAGAAGAAGGTCAGAGCGATACAGTAAACCTGAAGTGAAGCATCGGAATCGATAACTAGTGTCACAAGAATGGTTCAAAACAAAGACAGTAAGAAGAGTCGGATTTCTTGTACTTAAGTCGGCATTTTGCCTTTTGTATTTAATTGCGCTGCAATTTCTGTGTTTCATCGTCAATAAGAAGGCCAGAGAGATGTAGTATACCTGAAGTGAAGCATCGGAATCTATAACTAGTGTCACAGGAATGGTTCACAACATACGCAGTACGAAGAGTCAGTTTTTTTGTACTTAAGTCCGCATTGTGCCTTTTCTATTTATTTCCCATGCAATTTCTGTGTTCCATCGTCAATAAGAAGGTCCAAGGGATACAGTAAACATATAGTGAAGCATCGGAATATAAAACTGGTCTCACAGGAAATGTTGAAATCATAGTCAGTAGGAATAGTCAGTCTTCTTGTACTTAAGTCAGCATTGTGCCTTTTGTACTTAATTCTGATGCAATTTCTGTGTTTTATCGTTAATAAGAAGGTCCAAAGGATACAGTAAACATATAGTGAAGTATCGGAATCTAAAACTGGTCTCACAGGAAATGTTTAAAAGACAGTCAGTAAGAAGAGTCAGTCTTCTTGTACTTAAGTAGGCATTGTGCCTTTTGTATATAATTCCGATGCAATTTCTGTGTTTAATCGTCAGTAAGAAGGTCCAAGGGAGACAGTAAACATATAGTGAGGCATCGGAATCTAAAACTGGTACAACAGGAAATCTTTACAAGATACCCAGTAAGAAGAGTCAGTCTTCTTGTACTTAAGTCGGCCTTGTACCTTTTGTATTTAATTCCGATGCAATTTCTGTGTTTCATCTTCAATAAGAAGGTCAGAGGGATACAGTAAACCTGAAGTGTAGCATCGGAATCTATTACTAGCGCCACAGGAATGGTTCAAAACATAGACAGTAGGAAGAGTCAGTTCTCTTGTACTTAAGTCGGCATTGTGCTTTTGTATTTAATTCCGATGCAATTTCTGTGTTTCATCGTCAATAAGAAGGTCAGAGGGATACAGTAAACCAGAAGTGAAACATCGGAATCTATAACTAGTGTCACATAATGGTTCAAAACATAGACAGTCAGAAGAGTCAGTTTTCTTGTACTTAAGTCGGCATTGTGCCTTTTGTATTTAATTCCGATGAAATATCTGTGTTTCATCGTCAATACGAAGGTCAGAGGGATACAGTAAACCTGAAGTGAAGCATCGGATTGTGTAACTAGTGACACAGGAATGGTTCAAAGCATAGACAGTAAGAAGAGTCACTTTTCTTGTACTTAAGTCGGCATTGTGCCTTTTCTATTAAATTCCGATGCAATTTCTGTGTTTCGTCGTCAATAAGAAGATCCAAGGGATACAGTAAACCTGAAGTGAAGCATCGGAATCGAAAACCGGCCTCACAGGAAAGTTGCAAAACATAGACAGTAAGAAGAACCACTCTTCTTGTACTTGAGTCGGCATTGTGCCTTTTGTATTTAATTCCGATGTAATTTCTGTGTTTCATCGTCAATAAGAAGGTCAGAGAGATATAGTATACCTGAAGTGAAGCATCGTAATCTATAACTTGTGTCACAGGAATGGTTCAAAATATACGCATTAAGAAGAGCCAGTTACCTTGTACTTAAGTCCGCATTGTGCCTTTTGTATTTAATTCCGATGCAATTTCTGTGTTTCATCTTCAATAAGAAGGTCAGAGGGATACAGCAAACCTGAAGTGTAGCATCGGAATCTATTACTAGTGTCACAGGAATGGTTCAAAACATAGACAGTTGGAAGAGTCAGTTCTCTTGTACTGAAGTCGGCATTGTGCTTTTGTATTTAATTCCGATGCAATTTCTGTGTTTCATCGTCAATAAGAAGGTCAGAGGGATACAGTTAACCTGAAGTGAAACATCGGAATCTATAACTAGTGTCACGGGAATGCTTCAAAACATAGACAGTAAGAAGAGTCATTTCTCTTGTACTTAAGTCGGCATTGTGTCTTTTCTATTTAATTCTGATGCTATTTCTATGTTTCATCGTCAATAAGAAGGTCAGAGGGATACAGTAAACCTGAAGAGAAGCATCGGAATCTATAACTAGTGTCACAGGAATGGTTCAAAACATAGACAGTAAGAAGAGCCAGTCTTGTTGTACTTGAGTAGGCATAGTGCCTATGTAATTAATTCCGATGCAATTTCTGTGTTTCATCGTCAATAAGACGGTCACAGGGATACAGTAAACCTGAAGTGAAGCATCGGAATCTATAACTAGTGTCACAGGAATAGTTCAAAACAAAGACAGTAAGAAGAGTCAGATTTCTTGTCCTTAAGTCGGCATTGTGCTTTTTCTATTTAATTCCGATGCAATTTCTGTGTTTCGTCGTCAATAAGAAGATCCAAGGGATACAGTAAACCTGAAGTGAGGCATCGGAATCTAAAACCGGTCTCACAGGAAAGTTTCAAAACATAGACAGTAAGAAGAGCCAGTCTTCTTGTACT
The DNA here is from genome assembly GCF_021461395.2 of Schistocerca americana. Taxonomy (NCBI): domain Eukaryota; kingdom Metazoa; phylum Arthropoda; class Insecta; order Orthoptera; family Acrididae; genus Schistocerca; species Schistocerca americana. The sequence goes on from NC_060123.1 coordinate 766,563,246, forward strand.
TGAGTCGGCATTGTGCCTTTTGTCTTTAATTCCGATGCAATTTCTGTGTTTCATCGTCAATAAGACGGTCAGAGGGATACAGTAAACCTGAAGTGATGCATCGGAATCTATAACTAGTGTCACACGAATGGTTCAAATCATAGACAGTAAGAAGAGTCAGTATTCTTGTACTTAAGTTGGCATTGTGCCTTTTGTATTTAACTCCGATGCAATTTCTGTGTTTCATCGTCAATAAGAAGGTCAGAGGGATACAGTAATCCTGAAGTGAAGCATCGGAATCTATAACTAGTGTCACATAATGGTTCAAAACATAGACAGTCAGAAGAGTCAGCTTTCTTGTACTTAAGTCGGCATTGTGCCTTTTGCAATTAACTCCGATGCAATTTCTGTGTATCATCGTCAATAAGACGGTCAGAGGGATACAGTAAACCTGAAGTGATGCATCGGAATCTATAACTAGTGTCACACGAATGGTTCAAATCATAGACAGTAAGAAGAGTCAGTTTTCTTGTACTTAAGTCAGCATTGTGCCTTTGTATTTAATTCCGCTGCAATTTCTGTGTTTCATCGTCAATAAGAAGGTCACAGGGTTAAAGTACACATGAAGTGAAGCATCGGAATGGGTAACTAGTGACACAGGAATGGTTCAAATCATAGACAGTAAGAAGAGTCAGTTTTCTTGTACTTAAGTCGGCATTGTGCTTTTTCTATTTAATTCCGATGCAATTTCTGTGTTTCGTCGACAATAAGAAGATCCAAGGGATACAGTAAACCTGAAGTGAAGCATCGGAATCTAAAACCGGTCTCACAGGAAAGTTGCAAAACATAGCCAGTAAGAAGAACCAGTCTTCTTGTACTTGAGTCTCATTGTGCCTTTTGTATTTAATTCCGATGCAATGTCTGTGTTTCATCGTCCATAAGATGGTCAGAGAGATATAGTATACCTGAAGTGAAGCATCGTAATCTATAACTTGTGGCACAGGAATGGTTCAAAGCATACGCAGTAAGAAGGGTCAGTTTTCTTGTACTTAAGTCCGCATTGCGCCTTTTCTATTTAATTCCGATGCAATTTCTGTGTTCCATCGTCAATATGAAGGTCCAAGGGATACAGTAAACATATAGTGAAGCATCGGAATCTAAAACTGGTCTCACAGGAAATGTTCAAAGATAGTCAGTAAGAAGAGTCAGTCTTCTAGTACATAAGTCGGCGTTGTGCCTTTTGTATTTAATTCCGATGCCATTTCTGTGTTTCATCGTCAATAAGAAGGTCCAAGGGATACAGTAAACATATAGTGAAGCATCAGAATCTAAAACTGGTTTCACAGGAAATGTTCAAAACATAGAAAGTAAGAAGAGTCAGTTTTCTTGTACTTAAGTCAGCATTGTGCCTTTGTATTTAATTCCGCTGCAATTTCTGTGTTTCATCGTCAATAAGAAGGTCACAGGGTTACAGTACACATGAAGTGAAGCATCGGAATGTGTAACTAGTGACACAGGAATGGTTCAAATCATAGACAGTAAGAAGAGTCAGTTTTCTTGTACTTAAGTTGGCATTGTGCCTTTTGTATTTAACTCCGATGCAATTTCTGTGTTTCATCGTCAATAAGAAGGTCAGAGGGATACAGTAATCCTGAAGTGAAGCATCGGAATCTATAACTAGTGTCACATAATGGTTCGAAACATAGACAGTCAGAAGAGTCAGTTTTCTTGTACTTAAGTCGGCATTGTGCCTTTTGCATTTAACTCCGATGCAATTTCTGTGTTTCATCGTCAATAAGACGGTCAGAGGGATACAGTAAACCTGAAGTGATGCATCGGAATCTATAACTAGTGTCACATGAATGGTTCAAATCATAGACAGTAAGAAGAGTTAGTTTTCTTGTACGTAAGTCAGCATTGTGCCTTTTCTATTTAAATCTGAATCAATTTCTGTGTTTCATCGGCAATAAGAAGGTCAGAGGGATGCAGTAAACCTGAAGTGAAGCATCGGAATCTATAACTAGTGTCACAGGAATGGTTTTAAACATAGACAGTAGGAAGAGTCAGTCTTCTTGTACTTAAGTCGCCATTGTGCCTTTTGTGTTTAATTCCGATGCAATTTCTGTGTTTCATCGTCAATAAGAAGGTCAGAGGGTTACAGCAAACCTGAAGTGAAGCATCGGAATCTATAACTCGTGTCACAGGAATGGTTCAAAACATTGGCAGTAAGAAGAGTCAGTTTTCTTGTACTTAATTGGGCATTGTGCCTTTTGTATTTAATTCCGATGCAATCTCTGTGTTTCATCGTCAATAAGAAGGTCAGAGGGTTACACTAAATCTGAAGTGAAGCATCGGAATCTGTAACTAGTGTCACGGGAATGGTTCAAAGCATAGACAGTTAGAAGAGACTGTCTTCTTGTACTTAAGTCGGCATTGTGCCTTTTTATTTAATTCCGATGCAATTTCTGTGTTTCATCGTCAATAAGAAGGTAAGAGGGATACAGTAAACCTGAAGTGAAGCATCGGAATCTATAACTAGTGTCACAGGAATGGTTCAAAACATAGACAGTAAGAAGAGCCAGTCTTCTTGTACTTAAGTCGGCATTGTGCCTTTTGTATTTAATTCCGATGCAGTTACTGTGTTTCATCGTCAATACGAAGGTCAGTGGGATACAGTAAACCCGAAGTGAAGCATCGGAATCTACAACTAGTGTCACAGGAATGGTTCAAAACATAGACAGTAGGAAGAGTAGTTCTCTTGTACTTAATTCGGCATTGTGCTTTTGTATTTGATTACGATGCAATTTCTATGTTTCATCGTCAATAAGAAAGTCAGAGAGATACAGTAAACCTGAAGTGAATCATCGGAATCTATAACTAGTGTCACGGGAAAGCTTCAAAACATAGACAGTAAGAAGAGTCAGTTTTCTTGTACTTAAGTCAGCATTGTGCCTTTGTATTTAATTCCGCTGCAATTTCTGTGTTTCATCGTCAATAAGAAGGTCAGAGGGTTACAGTACACATGAAGTGAAGCATCGGACTGTGTAACTAGTGACACAGGAATGGTTCAAATCATAGACAGTAAGAAGAGTCAGTCTTCTTGTACTTAAATCAGCATTGTGACTTTTGTATTTAATTCCGATGCAATGACTGTGTTTCAACGTCAATAAGAAGGTCCAATGGGATACAGTAAACCTGAAGTGAAGCATCGGAATCTAAAACTCGTCTCACGAGATAGGTTCAAAACGTAGACAGTAGGAAGAGTTACTTTTCTTGTACGTAAGTCAGCATTGTGCCTTTTCTATTTAATTCTGAATCAATTTCTGTGTTTCATCGGCAATAAGAAGGTCAGAGGGATGCAGTAAACCTGAAGTGAAGCATCGGAATCTATAACTAGTGTCACAGGAATGGTTTTAAACATAGACAGTAGGAAGAGTCAGTCTTCTTGTACTTAAGTCGGCTTTGTGCCTTTTGTGTTTAATTCCGATGCAATTTCTGTGTTTCATCGTCAATAAGAAGGTCAGAGGGTTACAGCAAACCTGAAGTGAAGCATCGGAATCTATAACTAGTGTCACAGGAATGGTTCAAAACATTGGCGGTAAGAAGAGTCAGTTTTCTTGTACTTAATTTGGCATTGTGCCTTTTGTATTTAATTCCGATGCAATATCTGTATTTCATCGTCAATAAGAAGGTCAGAGGGATACACTAAATCTGAAGTGAAGCATCGGAATCTATAACTAGTGTCACAGGAATGGTTCAAAACATAGACAGTAAGAAGAGCCAGTCTTCTTGTACATAAGTCATCATTGTGCCTTTTGAATTTAATTCCGATGCAGTTTCTGTGTTTCATCGTCAATACGAAGGTCAGTGGGATACAGTAAACCCGAAGTGAAGCATCGGAATCGACAACTTGTGTCACAGGAATGGTTCAAAACATAGACAGTAGGAAGAGTAGTTCTCTTGTACTTAATTCGGCATTGTGCTTTTGTATTTGATTACGATGCAATTTCTGTGTTTCATCGTCAATAAGAAAGTCAGAGGGATACAGTAAACCTGAAGTGAATCATCGGAATCTATAACTAGTGTCACGGGAAAGCTTCAAAACATAGACAGTAAGAAGAGTCAGTTTTCTTGTACTTGAGTCGGCATTGTGCCTATGTATTTAATACCGATGCAATTTCTGTGTTTCAACGTCAATAAGAGGGTCTGAGGGATACAGTAAACCTGAAGTGAAGCATCGGAATCTATAACTAGTGTCAAAGGAATGGTTCAAAACATAGACAGTAGGAAGCGCCAGGCTTCTTGTACTTGAGTCGGCATTGTGCCTTTTGTATTTATTTCCGATGCAATTTCTGTGTTTCATCGTCAATAAGAAGGTCAGAGGGATACAGTAAACACGAAGTGAAGCATCGGAATCTATAACTAGTGTCACAGAAATGGTTGAAAACATAGTCAGTAAGAAGAGTCAGTCTTCTTGTACTTAAGTCGGCATTGTGCTTTTTGTATTTAATTCTGATGCCATTTCTGTGTTTCATCATCAATAAGAAGGTCACAGAGAAACAAAAAACCTGAAGTGAAGCATCGGAATCTATAACTAGTGTCACAGGAATGGTTCAAAACATAGACAGTATGAACCAGCAGTTTTCTTGTACTTAATTCGGCATTGTGGCTTTTGTATTTAATTGGGATGCAATTTCTGTGTTTCATCGTCAATAAGAAGGTCAGAGAAATACAGTAAACCTGAAGAGAAGCATCGAAATCCATAACTAGTGTCACAGGAATGGTTCAAAACAAAGACAGTGAGATGAGTCAGTTTTCTCGTACATAAGTCGGCGTTTTGCCTTTTGTATTTAGTTCCGATGCAATTTCTGTGTTTCATCGTCAATAAGAAGGTCAGAGGGATACAGTACACATGAAGTGAAGCATCGGAATGTGTAACTAGTGACACAGGAATGGTTCACATCATAGACAGTAAGAAGAGTCAGGTTTCTTGTACTTAAGTCGGCACTGTGCTTTTTCTATTTAATTCCGATGCAATTTCTGTGTTTCGTCGACAACAAGAAGGTCAGAGGGTTACAGCAAACCTGAAGTGAAGCATCGGAATCTATAACTCGTGTCAAAGGAATGGTTCAAAACATTGGCAGTAAGAAGAGTCGGTTTTCTTGAACTTAATTGGGCATTGTGCCTTTTGTATTTAATTCCGATGCAATATCTGTATTTCATCGTCAATAAGAAGGTCAGAGGGATACACTAAATCTGAAGTGAAGCATCGGAATCTGTAACTAGTGTCACGGGAATGGTTCAAAGCATAGACAGTTAGAAGAGTCAGTTTTCTTGTACATAAGTCAGCATTGTGCCTTTGTATTTAATTCCGCTGCAATTTCTGTGTTTCATCGTCAATAAGAAGGTCACAGGGTTACAGTACACATGAAGTGAAGCATCGGAATGTGTAACTAGTGACACAGGAATGGTTCAAATCATAGACAGTAAGAAGAGTCAGTTTTCTTGTACTTAAGTTGGCATTGTGCCTTTTGTATTTAACTCCGATGCAATTTCTGTGTTTCATCGTCAATAAGAAGGTCAGAGGGATACAGTAATCCTGAAGTGAAGCATCGGAATCTATAACTAGTGTCACATAATGGTTCGAAACATAGACAGTCAGAAGAGTCAGTTTTCTTGCACTTAAGTCGGCATTGTGCCTTTTGCATTTAACTCCGATGCAATTTCTGTGTTTCATCGTCAATAAGACGGTCAGAGGGATACAGTAAACCTGAAGTGATGCATCGGAATCTATAACTAGTGTCACATGAATGGTTCAAAACATAGACAGTAAGAAGAGTTAGTTTTCTTGTACGTAAGTCAGCATTGTGCCTTTTCTATTTAAATCTGAATCAATTTCTGTGTTTCATCGGCAATAAGAAGGTCAGAGGGATGCAGTAAACCTGAAGTGAAGCATCGGAATCTATAACTAGTGTCACAGGAATGGTTTTAAACATAGACAGTAGGAAGAGTCAGTCTTCTTGTCCTTAAGTCGGCATTGTGCCTTTTGTGTCTAATTCCGATGCAATTTCTGTGTTTCATCGTCAATAAGAAGGTCAGAGGGTTACAGCAAACCTGAAGTGAAGCATCGGAATCTATAACTCGTGTCACAGGAATGGTTCAAAACATTGGCAGTAAGAAGAGTCAGTTTTCTTGTACTTAATTGGGCATTGTGCCTTTTGTATTTAATTCCGATGCAATCTCTGTGTTTCATCGTCAATAAGAAGGTCAGAGGGATACACTAAATCTGAAGTGAAGCATCGGAATCTGTAACTAGTGTCACGGGAATGGTTCAAAGCATAGACAGTTAGAAGAGTCAGTCTTCTTGTACTTAAGTCGGCATTGTGCCTTTTTATTTAATTCCGATGCAATTTCTGTGTTTCATCGTCAATAACAAGGTATGAGGGATACAGTTAACCTGAAGTGAAGCATCGGAATCTATAACTATTGTCACAGGAATGGTTCAAAACATAGACAGTAAGAAGAGCCAGTCTTCCTGTACTTGAGTCACAATTGTGCCTATGTATTTAATTCCGATGCAATTTCTGTGTTTCATCGTCAATAAGAAGGTAAGAGGGATACAGTAAACCTGAAGTGAAGCATCGGAATCTATAACTAGTGTCACAGGAATGGTTCAAAACATAGACAGTAAGAATAGCCAGTCTTCTTGTACTTATGTCGGCATTGTGCCTTTTGTATTTAATTCCGATGCAGTTACTGTGTTTCATCGTCAATACGAAGGTCAGTGGGATACAGTAAACCCGAAGTGAAGCATCGGAATCTACAACTAGTGTCACAGGAATGGTTCAAAACATAGACAGTAGGAAGAGTAGTTCTCTTGTACTTAATTCGGCATTGTCCATTTGTATTTGATTACGATGCAATTTCTGTGTTTCATCGTCAATAAGAAAGTCAGAGGGATACAGTAAACCTGAAGTGAATCATCGGAATCTATAACTAGTGTCACGGGAAAGCTTCAAAACATAGACAGTAAGAAGAGTCAGTTTTCTTGTACTTAAGTCAGCATCGTGCCTTTGTATTTAATTCCGCTGCAATTTCTGTGTTTCATCGTCAATAAGAAGGTCAGAGGGATACAGTACACATGAAGTGAAGCATCGGACTGTGTAACTAGTGACACAGGAATGGTTCAAATCATAGACAGTAAGAAGAGTCAGTCTTCTTGTACTTAAGTCAGCATTGTGACTTTTGTATTTAATTCCGATGCAATGACTGTGTTTCATCGTCAATAAGAAGGTCCAATGGGATACAGTAAACCTGAAGGGAAGCATCGGAATCTAAAACTCGTCTCACGAGATAGGTTCAAAACATAGACAGTAAGAAGAGTTACTTTTCTTGTACGTAAGTCAGCATTGTGCCTTTTCTATTTAATTCTGAATCAATTTCTGTGTTTCATCGGCAATAAGAAGGTCAGAGGGATGCAGTAAACCTGAACTGAAGCATCGGAATCTATAACTAGTGTCACAGGAATGGTTTTAAACATAGACAGTAGGAAGAGTCAGTCTTCTTGTACTTAAGTCGGCATTGTGCCTTTTGTGTTTAATTCCGATGCAATTTCTGTGTTTCATCGTCAATAAGAAGGTCAGAGGGTTACAGCAAACCTGAAGTGAAGCATCGGAATCTATAACTAGTGTCACAGGAATGGTTGAAAACATAGTCAGTAAGAAGAGTCAGTCTTCTTGTACTTAAGTCGGCATTGTGCTCTTTGTATTTAATTCTGATGCCATTTCTGTGTTTCATCATCAATAAGAAGGTCACAGAGAAACAAAAAACCTGAAGTGAAGCATCGGAATCTATAACTAGTGTCACAGGAATGGTTCAAAACATAGACAGTAAGAAGAGCCAGTCTTCTTGTACATAAGTCATCATTGTGCCTTTTGAATTTAATTCCGATGCAGTTTCTGTGTTTCATCGTCAATACGAAGGTCAGTGGGATACAGTAAATACGAAGTGAAGCATCGGAATCGACAACTTGTGTCACAGGAATGGTTCAAAACATAGACAGTGGGAAGAGTAGTTCTCTTGTACTTAATTCGGCATTGTGCTTTTGTATTTGATTACGATGCAATTTCTGTGTTTCATCGTCAATAAGAAAGTCAGAGGGATACAGTAAACCTGAAGTGAATCATCGGAATCTATAACTAGTGTCACGGGAAAGCTTCAAAACATAGACAGTAAGAAGAGTCAGTTTTCTTGTACTTAAGTCGGGATTGTGCCTTTTGTATTTAATTGCGATGCAATTTCTGTGTTTCATCGTCAATAAGAAGGTCAGAGAAATACAGTAAACCTGAAGAGAAGCATCGAAATCCATAACTAGTGTCACAGGAATGGTTCAAAACAAAGACAGTGAGATGAGTCAGTTTTCTCGTACATAAGTCGGCATTTTGCCTTTTGTATTTAGTTCCGATGCAATTTCTGTGTTTCATCGTCAATAAGAAGGTCAGAGGGATACAGTACACATGAAGTGAAGCATCGGAATGTGTAACTAGTGACACAGGAATGGTTCACATCATAGACAGTAAGAAGAGTCAGGTTTCTTGTACTTAAGTCGGCATTGTGCTTTTTCTATTTAATTCCGATGCAATTTCTGTGTTTCGTCGACAGTAAGAAGGTCAGAGGGTTTCAGCAAACCTGAAGTGAAGCATCGGAATCTATAACTCGTGTCACAGGAATGGTTCAAAACATTGGCAGTAAGAAGAGCCAGTTTTCTTGAACTTAATTGGGCATTGTGACTTTTGTATTTAATTCCGATGCAATATCTGTGTTTCATCGTCAATACGAAGGTCAGAGGGATACACTAAATCTGAAGTGAAGCATCGGAATCTGTAACTAGTGTCACGGGAATGGTTCAAAGCATAGACAGTTAGAAGAGTCAGTCCTCTTGTACTTAAGTCGGCATTGAGCCTTTTTATTTAATTCCGATGCAATTTCTGTGTTTCATCGTCAATAAGAAGGTCAGAGGGATACAGTTAACCTGAAGTGAAGCATCGGAATCTATAACTATTGTCACAGGAATGGTTCAAAACATAGACAGTAAGAAGAGCCAGTCTTCCTGTACTTGAGTCACAATTGTGCCTATGTATTTAATTCCGATGCAATTTCTGTGTTTCATCGTCAATAAGAAGGTAAGAGGGATACAGTAAACCTGAAGTAAAGCATCGGAATCAATAACTAGTGTCACAGGAATGGTTCAAAACATAGACAGTAAGAAGAGCCAGTCTTCTTGTACTTAAGTCGGCATTGTGCTTTTGTATTTAATTCCGATGCAGTTACTGTGTTTCATCGTCAATGCGAAGGTCAGTGGGATACAGTAAACCCGAAGTGAAGCATCGGAATCTACAACTAGTGTCACAGGAATGGTTCAAAACATAGACAGTAGGAAGAGTAGTTCTCTTGTACTTAATTCGGCATTGTGCTTTTGTATTTGATTACGATGCAATTTCTGTGTTTCATCGTCAATAAGAAAGTCAGAGGGATAAAGTAAACCTGAAGTGAATCATCGGAATCTATAACTAGTGTCACGGGAAAGCTTCAAAACATAGACAGTAAGAAGAGTCAGTCTTCTTGTACTTATGTCAGCATTGTGACTTTTGTATTTATTTCCGATGCAATTTCTGTGTTTCATCGTCAATAAGAAGGTCCAATGGGATACAGTAAACCTGAAGTGAAGCATCGGAATCTAAAACTCGTCTCACGAGAGAGGTTCAAAACATAGACAGTAAGAAGAGTTACTTTTCTTGTACGTAAGTCAGCATTGTGCCTTTTCTATTTAATTCTGAATCAATTTCTGTGTTTCATCGGCAATAAGAAGGTCAGAGGGATGCAGTAAGCCTGAAGTGAAGCATCGGAATCTATAACTAGTGTCACAGGAATGGTTGTAAACATAGACAGTAGGAAGAGTCAGTCTTCTTGTACTTAAGTCGGCATTGTGCCTTTTGTGTTTAATTCCGATGCAATTTCTGTGTTTCATCGTCAATAAGAAGGTCAGAGGGTTACAGCAAACCTGAAGTGAAGCATCGGAATCTATAACTAGTGTCACAGGAATGGTTCAAAACATTGGCGGTAAGAAGAGTCAGTTTTCTTGTACTTAATTGGGCATTGTGCCTTTTGTATTTAATTCCGATGCAATATCTGTGTTTCATCGTCAATAAGAAGGTCAGAGGGATACACTAAATCTGAACTGAAGCATCGGAATCTGTACCTAGTGTCACGGGAATGGTTCAAATCATAGACAGTTAGAAGAGTCAGTTCTCTTGTACTTAAGTCGGCATTGTGCCTTTTCTATTTAATTCCGATGCAATTTCTGTGTTTCATCGTCAAGAAGAAGGTCAGACGGATACAGTTAACCTGAAATGAAGCATCGGAATCTATAACTATTGTCACAGGAATGGTTCAAAACATAGACAGTAAGAAGAGCCAGTCTTCCTGTACTTGAGTCACAATTGTGCCTATATATTTAATTCCGATGCAATTACTGTGTTTCATCGTCAATAAGAAGGTAAGAGGGATACAGTAAACCTGAAGTGAAGCATCGGAATCTATAACTAGTTTCACAGGAATGGTTCAAAACATAGACAGTAAGAAGAGCCAGTCTTCTTGTACATAAGTCGGCATTGTGCCTTTTGAATTTAATTCCGATGCAGCTTCTGTGTTTCATCGTCAATACGAAGGTCAGTGGGATACAGTAAACCCGAAGTGAAGCATCGGAACCGACAACTTGTGTCACAGGAATGGTTCAAAACATAGACAGTGGGATGAGTAGTTCTCTTGTACTTAATTCGGCATTGTGCTTTTGTATTTGATTACGATGCAATTTCTGTGTTTCATCGTCAATAAGAAAGTCAGAGGGATACAGTAAACCTGAAGTGAATCATCGGAATCTATAACTAGTGTCACGGGAAAGCTTTAAAACATAGACAGTAAGAAGAGTCAGTTTTCTTGTACTTGAGTCGGCATTGTGCCTATGTATTTAATACCGATGCAATTTCTGTGTTTCATCGTCAATAAGACGGTCTGTGGGATACAGTAAACCTGAAGTGAAGCATCGGAATCTATAACTAGTGTCAAAGGAATGGTTCAAAACGTAGACAGTAGGAAGCGCCAGGCTTCTTGTACTTGAGTCGGCATTGTGCCTTTTGTATATATTTCCGATGCAATTTCTGTGTTTCATCGTCAATAAGAAGGTCAGAGGGATACAGTAAACCTGAAGTGAAGCATCGGAATCTATAACTAGTGTCACAGGAATGGTTGAAAACATAGTCAGTAAGAAGAGTCAGTCTTCTTGTACTTAAGTCGGCATTGTGCTTTTTGTATTTAATTCTGATGCCATTTCTGTGTTTCATCATCAATAAGAAGGTCACAGAGAAACAAAAAACCTGAAGTGAAGCATCGGAATCTATAACTAGTGTCACAGGAATGGTTCAAAACATAGACAGTAAGAACCGTCAGTTTTCTTGTACTTAATTCGGCATTGTGCCTTTTGTATTTAATTGCGATGCAATTTCTGTGTTTCATCGTCAATAATAAGGTCAGAGAAATACAGTAAACCTGAAGAGAAGCATCGAAATCCATAACTAGTGTCACAGGAGTGGTTCAAAACAAAGACAGTGAGATGAGTCAGTTTTCTCGTACATAAGTCGGCATTTTGCCTTTTGTATTTAGTTCCGATGCAATTTCTGTGTTTCATCGTCAATAAGAAGGTCAGAGGGATACAGTACACATGAAGTGAAGCATCGGAATGTGTAACTAGTGACACAGGAATGGTTCACATCATAGACAGTAAGAAGAGTCAGGTTTCTTGTACTTAAGTCGGCATTGTGCTTTTTCTATTTAATTCCGATGCAATTTCTGTGTTTCGTCGACAGTAAGAAGGTCAGAGGGTTACAGCAAACCTGAAGTGAAGCATCGGAATCTATAACTCGTGTCACAGGAATGGTTCAAAACATTGGCAGTAAGAAGAGTCAGTTTTCTTGAACTTAATTGGGCATTGTGCCTTTTGTATTTAATTCCGATGCAATTTCTGTGTTTCATCGTCAATAAGAGGGTCAGAGAGATATAGTATACCTGAAGTGAAGCATCGTAATCTATAACTTGTACCACAGGAATGGTTCAAAGCATACGCAGTAAGAGGGGTCAGTTTTCTTGTACTTAAGTCCGCATTGTGCCTTTTCTATTTAATTCCGATGCAATTTCTGTGTTCCATCGTCAATATGAAGGTCACAGGGTTACAGTACACATGAAGTGAAGCATCGGAATGTGTAACTAGTGACACAGGAATGGTTCAAATCATAGACAGTAAGAAGAGTCAGTTTTCTTGTACTTAAGTCAGCATTGTGCCTTTGTATTTAATTCCGCTGCAATTTCTGTGTTTCATCGTCAATAAGAAGGTCACAGGGTTACAGTACACATGAAGTGAAGCATCGGAATGTGTAACTAGTGACACAGGAATGGTTCAAATCATAGACAGTAAGAAGAGTCAGTTTTCTTGTACTTAAGTTGGCATTGTGCCTTTTGTATTTAACTATGATGCAATTTCTGTGTTTCATCGTCAATAAGAAGGTCAGAGGGATACAGTAATCCTGAAGTGAAGCATCGGAATCTATAGCTAGTGTCACATAATGGTTCGAAACATAGACAGTCAGAAGAGTCAGTTTTCTTGTACTTAAGTCGGCATTGTGCCTTTTGCATTTAACTCCGATGCAATTTCTGTGTTTCGTCGTCAATAAGACGGTCAGAGGGATACAGTAAACCTGAAGTGATGCATCGGAATCTATAACTAGTGTCACATGAATGGTTCAAAACATAGACAGTAAGAAGAGTTAGTTTTCTTGTACGTAAGTCGGCATTGTGCCTTTTGTATTTAATTCCGATGCAGTTACTGTGTTTCATCGTCAATACGAAGGTCAGTGGGATACAGTAAACCTGAAGTGAAGCATCGGAATCTATAACTATTGTCACAGGAATGGTTCAAAACATAGACAGTAAGAAGAGCCAGTCTTCCTGTACTTGAGTCACAATTGTGCCTATGTATTTAATTCCGATGCAATTTCTGTGTTTCATCGTCAATAAGAAGGTAAGAGGGATACAGTAAACCTGAAGTGAAGCATCGGAATCTATAACTAGTGTCACGGGAAAGCTTCAAAACATAGACAGTAAGAAGAGTCAGTTTTCTTGTCCTTAAGTCAGCATTGTGCCTTTGTATTTAATTCCGCTGCAATTTCTGTGTTTCATCGTCAATAAGAAGGTCAGAGGGTTACAGTACACATGAAGTGAAGCATCGGACTGTGTAACTAGTGACACAGGAATGGTTCAAATCATAGACAGTAAGAAGAGTCAGTCTTCTTGTACTTAAATCAGCATTGTGACTTTTGTATTTAATTCCGATGCAATGACTGTGTTTCATCGTCAATAAGAAGGTCCAATGGGATACAGTAAACCTGAAGTGAAGCATCGGAATCTAAAACTCGTCTCACGAGATAGGTTCAAAACATAGACAGTAAGAAGAGTTACTTTTCTTGTACGTAAGTCAGCATTGTGCCTTTTCTATTTAATTCTGAATCAATTTCTGTGTTTCATCGGCAATAAGAAGGTCAGAGGGATGCAGTAATCCTGAAGTGAAGCATCGGAATCTATAACTAGTGTCACAGGAATGGTTTTAAACATAGGCAGTAGGAAGAGTCAGTCTTCTTGTACTTAAGTCGGCATTGTGCCTTTTGTATTTAATTCCGATGCAATATCTGAGTTTCATCGTCAATAAGAAGGTCAGAGGGATACACTAAATCTGAAGTGAAGCATCGGAATCTGTAACTAGTGTCACGGGAATGGTTCAAAGCATAGACAGTTAGAAGAGTCAGTCCTCTTGTACTTAAGTCGGCATTGAGCCTTTTTATTTAATTCCGATGCAATTTCTGTGTTTCATCGTCAATAAGAAGGTCAGAGGGATACAGTTAACCTGAAGTGAAGCATCGGAATCTATAACTATTGTCACAGGAATGGTTCAAAACATAGACAGTAAGAAGAGCCAGTCTTCCTGTACTTGAGTCACAATTGTGCCTATGTATTTAATTCCGATGCAATTTCTGTGTTTCATCGTCAATAAGAAGGTAAGAGGGATACAGTAAACCTGAAGTGAAGCATAGGACTCTATAACTAGTGTCACAGGAATGGTTCAAAACATAGACAGTAAGAAGAGCCAGTCTTCTTGTACTTAAGTCGGCATTGTGCCTTTTGTATTTAATTCCGATGCAGTTACTGTGTTTCATCGTCAATACGAAGGTCAGTGGGATACAGTAAACCCGAAGTGAAGCATCGGAATCTACAACTAGTGTCACAGGAATGGTTCAAAACATAGACAGTAGGAAGAGTAGTTCTCTTGTACTTAATTCGGCATTGTGTTTTGTATTTGATTACGATGCAATTTCTGTGTTTCATCGTCAATAAGAAAGTCAGAGGGATACAGTAAACCTGAAGTGAATCATCGAAATCTATAACTAGTGTCACGGGAAAGCTTCAAAACATAGACAGTAAGAAGAGTCAGTTTTCTTGTACTTAAGTCAGCATTGTGCCTTTGTATTTAATTCCGCTGCAATTTCTGTGTTTCATCGTCAATAAGAAGGTCAGAGGGTTACAGTACACATGAAGTGAAGCATCGGACTGTGTAACTAGTGACACAGGAATGGTTCAAATCATAGACAGTAAGAAGAGTCAGTCTTCTTGTACTTAAGTCAGCAATGTGACTTTTGTATTTAATTCCGATGCAATGACTGTGTTTCATCGTCAATAAGAAGGTCCAATGGGATACAGTAAACCTGAAGTGAAGCATCGGAATCTAAAACTCGTCTCACGAGATAGGTTCAAAACATAGACAGTAAGAAGAGTTACTTTTCTTGTACGTAAGTCAGCATTGTGCCTTTTCTATTTAATTCTGAATCAATTTCTGTGTTTCATCGGCAATAAGAAGGTCAGAGGGATGCAGTAAACCTGAAGTGAAGCATCGGAATCCATAACTAGTGTCACAGGAGTGGTTTTAAACATAGACAGTAGGAAGAGTCAGTCTTCTTATACTTAAGTCGGCATTGTGCCTTTTGTGTTTAATTCCGATGCAATTTCTGTGTTTCATCGTCAATAAGAATGTCAGAGTGTTACAGCAAACCTGAAGTGAAGCATCGGAATCTATAACTAGTGTCACAGGAATGGTTCAAAACATTGGCGGTAAGAAGAGTCAGTTTTCTTGTACTTAATTAAGCATTGTCCCTTTTGTATTTAATTCCGATGCAATATCTGTGTTTCATCGTCAATAAGAAGGTCAGAGGGATACACTAAATCTGAGGTGAAGCATCGGAATCTGTAACTAGTGTCACGGGAATGGTTCAACACATAGACAGTTAGAAGAGTCAGTTCTCTTGTACTTAAGTCGGCATTGTGCCTTTTCTACTTACTTCCGATGCAATTCCTGTGTTTCATCATCAATAAGAGGGTCAGAGGGATACAGTTAACCTGAAATGAAGCATCGGAATCTATAACTATTGTCACAGGAATGGTTCAAAACATAGACAGTAAGAAGAGCCAGTCTTCCTGTACTTGAGTCACAATTGTGCCTATGTATTTAATTCCGATGCAATTTCTGTGTTTCATCGCCAATAAGAAGGTAAGAGGGATACAGTAAACCTGAAGTGAAGCATCGGAATCTATAACTAGTGTCACAGGAATGGTTCAAAACATAGACAGTAAGAAGAGCCAGTCTTCTTGTACATAAGTCGGCATTGTGCCTTTTGAATTTAATTCCGATGCAGTTTCTGTGTTTCATCGTCAATACGAAGGTCAGAGGGATACAGTTAACCTGAAGTGAAGCATCGGTATCTATAACTATTGTCACAGGAATGGTTCAAAACATAGACAGTAAGAAGAGCCAGTCTTCCTGTACTTGAGTCACAATTGTGCCTATGTATTTAATTCCGATGCAATTTCTGTGTTTCATCGTCAATAAGAAGGTCAGAGGGATACAGTAATCCTGAAGTGAAGCATCGGAATCTATAACTAGTGTCACAGGAATGGTTGAAAACATAGTCAGTAAGAAGAGTCAGTCTTCTTGTACTTAAGTCGGCATTGTGCTTTTTGTATTTAATTCTGATGCCATTTCTGTGTTTCATCATCAATAAGAAGGTCACAGAGAAACAAAAAACCTGAAGTGAAGCATCGGAATCTATAACTAGTGTCACAGGAATGGTTCAAAACATAGACAGTAAGAACCGTCAGTTTTCTTGTACTTAATTCGGCATTGTGCCTTTTGTATTTAATTGCGATGCAATTTCTGTGTTTCATCGTCAATAAGAAGGTCAGAGAAATACAGTAAACCTGAAGAGAAGCATCGAAATCCATAACTAGTGTCACAGGAATGGTTCAAAACAAAGACAGTGAGATGAGTCAGTTTTCTCGTACATAAGTCGGCATTTTGCGTTTTGTATTTAGTTCCGATGCAATTTCTGTGTTTCATCTTCAATAAGAAGGTCAGAGGGATACAGTACACATGAAGTGAAGCATCGGAATGTGTAACTAGTGACACAGGAATGGTTCACATCATAGACAGTAAGAAGAGTCAGGTTTCTTGTACTTAAGTCGGCATTGTGCTTTTTCTATTTAATTCCGATGCAATTTCTGTGTTTCGTCGACAATAAGAAGATCCAAGGGATACAGTAAACCTGAAGTGAAGCATCGGAATCTAAAACCGGTCTCACAGGAAAGTTGCAAAACATAGGCAGTAAGAAGAACCAGTCTTCTTGTACTTGAGTCGGCATTGTGCCTTTTGTATTTAATTCCGATGCAATTACTGTGTTTCATCGTCAATAAGAAGGTCAGAGAGATATAGTATACCTGAAGTGAAGCATCGTAATCTATAACTTGTACCACAGGAATGGTTCAAAGCATACGCAGTAAGAAGGGTCAGTTTTCTTGTACTTAAGTCCGCATTGTGCCTTTTCTATTTAATTCCGATGCAATTTCTGTGTTCCATCGTCAATATGAAGGTCCAAGGGATACAGTAAACATATAGTGAAGCATCGGAATCTAAAACTGGTCTCACAGCAAATGTTCAAAGATAGTCAGTAAGAAGAGTCAGTCTTCTTGTACTTAAGTCGGCATTGTGACTTTTGTATTTAATTCCGATGCAATTTCTGTGTCTCATCGTCAATAAGAAGTTCCAAAGGGATACAGTAAACCTGAAGTGAAGCATCGGAATCTAAAACTCGTCTCACGAGAAAGGTTCAAAACATAGACAGTAAGAAGAGTTAGTTTTCTTGTACGTAAGTCAGCATTGTGCCGTTTCTATTTAATTGTGATTCAATTTCTGTGTTTCATCGGCAATAAGAAGGTCAGAGGGATGCAGTAAACCTGAAGTGAAGCAACGGAATCTATAACTAGTGTCACAGGAATGGTTTTAAACATAGACAGTAGGAAGAGTCAGTCTTCTTGTACTTAAGTCGGCATTGTGCATTTTGTGTTTAATTCCGATGCAATTTCTGTGTTTCATCGTCAATAAGAAGGTCAGAGGGTTACAGTAAACCGGAAGTGAAGCATCGGAATCTATAACTAGTGTCACACGAATGGTTCAAAACATTGGCAGTAAGTAGAGTCAGTTTTCTTGTACTTAATTGGGCATTGTGCCTTTTGTATTTAATTCCGATGCAATATCTGTGTTTCATCGTCAATAAGAAGGTCAGAGGGATACAGTAAATCTGAAGTGAAGCATCGGAATCTGTAACTAGTGTCACGGGAATGGTTCAAATCATAGACAGTTAGAAGAGTCAGTTCTCTTTTACTTAAGTCGGCATTGTGCCTTTTCTATTTAATTCCGATGCAATTTCTGTGTTTCATCGTCAATAAGAAGGTCAGAGGGATACAGTTAACCTGAAGTGAAGCATCGGTATCTATAACTATTGTCACAGGAATGGTTCAAAACATAGACAGTAAGAAGAGCCAGTCTTCCTGTACTTGAGTCACAATTGTGCCTATGTATTTAATTCCGATGCAATTTCTGTGTTTCATCGTCAATAAGAAGAGGGATACAGTAAACCTGAAGTGAAGCAACGGAATCTATAACTAGTGTCACAGGAATGGTTTGAAACATAGACAGTAGGAAGAGTCAGTCTTCTTGTACTTAAGTCGGCATTGTGCCTTTTGTATTTAATTCCGATGCACTTTCTGTGTTTCATCGTCAATAAGAAGGTCAGAGGGATATAGTACACATGAAGTGAAGCATCGGAATGTGTAACTAGTGACACAGGAATGGTTCACATCATAGACAGTAAGAAGAGTCAGCTTTCTTGTACTTAAGTCGGCATTGTGCTTTTTCTATTTAATTCCGATGCAATTTCTGTGTTTCGTCGACAATAAGAAGATCCAAGGGATACAGTAAAGCTGAAGTGAAGCATCGGAATCTAAAACCGGTCTCACAGGAAAGTTGCAAAACATAGCCAGAATGAAGAACCAGTCTCCTTGCACTTGAGTCGGCATTGTGCCTTTTGTATTTAATTCCGATGCAATTTCTGTGTTTCATCGTCAATAAGAAGGTCGGAGAGATATAGTATACCTGAATTGAAGCATCGTAATCTATAACTTGTGGCACAGGAATGGTTCAAAGCATACGCAGTAAGAAGGGTCAGTCTTCTAGTACATAAGTCGGCGTTGTGCCTTTTGTATTTAATTCCGATGCCATTTCTGTGTTTCATCGTCAATAAGAAGGTCCAAGGGATACAGTAAACATATAGTGAAGCATCAGAATCTAAAACTGGTCTCACAGGAAATGTTCAAAACATAGTCAGTAAGAAGAGTCAGTCTTCTTGTACTTAAGTCGGCATTGTGACTTTTGTATTTAATTCCGATGCAATTTCTGTGTTTCATCGTCAATAAGAAGGTCCAAAGGGATACAGTTAACCTGAAGTGAAGCATCGGAATCTAAAACTCGTCTCACGAGAAAGGTTCAAAACATAGACAGTAAGAAGAGTTAGTTTTCTTGTACGTAAGTCAGCATTGTGCCTTTTCTATTTAATTCTGATTCAATTTCTGTGTTTCATCGGCAATAAGAAGGTCAAAGGGATGCAGTAAACCTGAAGTGAAGCAACGGAAACTATAACTAGTGTCACAGGAATGGTTTTAAACATAGACAGTAGGAAGAGTCAGTCTTCTTGTACTTAAGTCGGCATTGTGCCTTTTGTGTTTAATTCCGATGCAATTTCTGTGTTTCATCGTCAATAAGAAGGTCAGAGGGTTACAGTAAACCTGAAGTGAAGTATCGGAATCAATAACTAGTGTCACAGGAATGGATCAAAACATAGACAGTAAGAAGAGCCAGTCTTCTTGTACTTAAATCGGCATTGTGCATTTGTATTTAATTCCGATGCAGTTTCTGTGTTTCATCGTCAATACGAAGGTCAGTGGGATACAGTAAACCCGAAGTGAAGCATCGGACTCTACAACTAGTGTCACGGGAAAGCTTCAAAACATAGACAGTAAGAAGAGTCAGTTTTCTTGTACTTGAGTCGGCATTGTGCCTACGTATTTAATACCGATGCAATTTCTGTGTTTCATCGTCAATAAGAAGGTCTGAGGGACACAGTAAACCTGAAGTGAAGCATCGGAATCTATAACTAGTGTCAAAGGAATGGTTCAAAACATAAACAGTAGGAAGCGCCAGTCTTCTTGTACTTGAGTCGGCATTGTGCCTTTT
This sequence comes from Schistocerca americana, assembly GCF_021461395.2. Taxonomy (NCBI): domain Eukaryota; kingdom Metazoa; phylum Arthropoda; class Insecta; order Orthoptera; family Acrididae; genus Schistocerca; species Schistocerca americana. The sequence goes on from NC_060123.1 coordinate 766,583,002, forward strand.
GTATTTATTTCCGATGCAATTTATGTGTTTCATCGTCAATAAGAAGGTCAGAGGGATACAGTAAACCTGAAGTGAAGCATCGGAATCTATAACTAGTGTCACAGGAATGGTTCAAAACATAGTCAGTAAGAAGAGTCAGTCTTCTTGTACTTCAGTCGGCATTGTGCCTTTTGTATTTAATTCCGATGCCATTTCTGTGTTTCATCATCAATAAGAAGGTCAGACAGAAACAAAAAACCTGAAGTGAAGCATCGGAATCTATAACTAGTGTCACAGGAATGGTTCAAAACATAGACAGTAAGAACCGTCAGTTTTCTTGTACTTAATTCGGCATTGTGCCTTTTGTATTTAATTGCGATGCAATTTCTGTGTTTCATCGTCAATAAGAAGGTCAGAGAAATACAGTAAACCTGAAGAGAAGCATCGAAATCCATAACTAGAGTCACAGGAATGGTTCAAAACAAAGACCGTGAGAAGAGTCAGTTTTCTCGTACATAAGTCGGCATTTTGCCTTTTGTATTTAATTCCGATGCAATTTCTGTGTTTCATCGTCAATAAGAAGGTCAGAGGGATACAGTACACATGAAGTGAAGCATCGGAATGTGTAACTAGTGACACAGGAATGGTTCACATCATAGACAGTAAGAAGAGTCAGTTTTCTTGTACTTAAGTCGGCATTGTGCTTTTTCTATTTAATTCCGATGCAATTTCTGTGTTTCGTCGACAATAAGAAGATCCAAGGGATACAGTAAACCTGAAGTGAAGCATCGGAATCTAAAACCGGTCTCACAGGAAAGTTGCAAAACATAGCCAGTAAGAAGAACCAGTCTTCTTGTACTTGAGTCGGCATTGTGCCTTTTGTATTTAATTCCGATGCAGTTTCTGTGTTTCATCGTCAATACGAAGGTCAGTGGGATACAGTAAACCCGAAGTGAAGCATCGGAATCTACAACTAGTGTCACAGGAATGGTTCAAAACATAGACAGTAGGAAGAGTAGTTCTCTTGTACTTAATTCGGCATTGTGCTTTTGAATTTGATTACGATGCAATTTCTGTGTTTCATCGTCAATAAGAAAGTCAAAGGGATACAGTAAACCTGAAGTGAATCATCGGAATCTATAACTAGTGTCACGGGAAAGCTTCAAAACATAGACAGTTAGAAGAGTCAGTTTTCTTGTACTTGAGTCGGCATTGTGCCTATGTATTTAATACCGATGCAATTTCTGTGTTTCATCGTCAATAAGAAGGTCTGAGGGATACAGTAAACCTGAAGTGAAGCATCGGAATCTATAACTAGTGTCAAAGGAATGGTTCAAAACATAGACAGTAGGAAGCGCCAGTCTTCTTGTACTTGTGTCGGCATTGTGCCTTTTGTATTTATTTCCGATGCAATTTCTGTGTTTCATCGTCAATAAGAAGGTCAGAGGGATACAGTAAACCTGAAGTGAAGCATCGGAATCTATAACTAGTGTCACAGGAATGGTTCAAAACATAGTCAGTAAGAAGAGTCAGTCTTCTTGTACTTAAGTCGGCATTGTGCCTTTTGTATTTAATTCCGATGCCATTTCTGTGTTTCATCATCAATAAGAAAGTCAGAGGGATACAGTAAACCTGAAGTGAATCATCGAAATCCATAACTAGTGTCACAGGAATGGTTCAAAACAAAGACAGTGAGAAGAGTCAGTTTTCTCGTTCATAAGTCGGTATTTTGCCTTTTGTATTTAATTCCGATGCAATTTCTGTGTTTCATCGTCAATAAGAAGGTCAGAGGGATACAGTACACATGAAGTGAAGCATCGGAATGTGTAACTAGTGACACAGGAAGGTTCACATCATAGACAGTAAGAAGAGTCAGTTTTCTTGTACTTAAGTCGGCATTGTGCTTTTTCAATTTAATTCCGATGCAATTTCTGTGTTTCGTCGACAATAAGAAGATCCAAGGGATACAGTAAACCTGAAGTGAAGCTTCGGAATCTAAAACCGGTCTCACAGGAAAGTTGCAAAACATAGCCAGTAAGAAGAACCAGTCTTCTTGTACTTGAGTCGGCATTGTGCCTTTTGTATTTAATTCCGATGCAATTTCTGTGTTTCCTCGTCAATAAGAAGGTCAGAGGGATACAGTAAATCTGAAGTGAAGCATCGGAATCTGTAACTAGTGTCACGGGAATCGTTCAAAACATAGACAGTAAGAAGAGTCAGTTCTCTTGTACATAAGTCGGCATTGTTCCTTTTCTATTTAATTCCGATGCAATTTCAGTGTTTCATCGTCAATAAGAAGGTCAGAGGGATACAGTAAACCTGATGTGAAGCATCGGAATATATAACTAGTGTCACAGGAATGGTTGAAAACATAGTCAGTAAGAAGAGTCAGTCCTCTTGTACTTAAGTCGGCATTGTGCCTTTTGTATTTAATTCCGATGCCATTTCTGTGTTTCATCATCAATAAGAAGGTCAGACAGAAACAAAAAACCTGAAGTGAAGCATCGGAATCTATAACTAGTGTCACAGGAATGGTTCAAAACATAGACAGTAAGAACCGTCAGTTTTCTTGTACTTAATTCGGCATTGTGCCTTTTGTATTTAATTGCGATGCAATTTCTGTGTTTCATCGTCAATAAGAAGGTCAGAGAAATACAGTAAACCTGAAGAGAAGCATCGAAATCCATAACTAGAGTCACAGGAATGGTTCAAAACAAAGACCGTGAGAAGAGTCAGTTTTCTCGTACATAAGTCGGCATTTTGCCTTTTGTATTTAATTCCGATGCAATTTCTGTGTTTCATCGTCAATAAGAAGGTCAGAGGGATACAGTACACATGAAGTGAAGCATCGGAATGTGTAACTAGTGACACAGGAATGGTTCACATCATAGACAGTAAGAAGAGTCAGTTTTCTTGTACTTAAGTCGGCATTGTGCTTTTTCTATTTAATTCCGATGCAATTTCTGTGTTTCGTCGACAATAAGAAGATCCAAGGGATACAGTAAACCTGAAGTGAAGCATCGGAATCTAAAACCGGTCTCACAGGAAAGTTGCAAAACATAGCCAGTAAGTAGAACCAGTCTTCTTGTACTTGAGTCGGCATTGTGCCTTTTGTATTTAATTCCGATGCAGTTTCTGTGTTTCATCGTCAATACGAAGGTCAGTGGGATACAGTAAACCCGAAGTGAAGCATCGGAATCTACAACTAGTGTCACAGGAATGGTTCAAAACATAGACAGTAGGAAGAGTAGTTCTCTTGTACTTAATTCGGCATTGTGCTTTTGAATTTGATTACGATGCAATTTCTGTGTTTCATCGTCAATAAGAAAGTCAAAGGGATACAGTAAACCTGAAGTGAATCATCGGAATCTATAACTAGTGTCACGGGAAAGCTTCAAAACATAGACAGTTAGAAGAGTCAGTTTTCTTGTACTTGAGTCGGCATTGTGCCTATGTATTTAATACCGATGCAATTTCTGTGTTTCATCGTCAATAAGAAGGTCTGAGGGATACAGTAAACCTGAAGTGAAGCATCGGAATCTATAACTAGTGTCAAAGGAATGGTTCAAAACATAGACAGTAGGAAGCGCCAGTCTTCTTGTACTTGTGTCGGCATTGTGCCTTTTGTATTTATTTCCGATGCAATTTCTGTGTTTCATCGTCAATAAGAAGGTCAGAGGGATACAGTAAACCTGAAGTGAAGCATCGGAATCTATAACTAGTGTCACAGGAATGGTTCAAAACATAGTCAGTAAGAAGAGTCAGTCTTCTTGTACTTAAGTCGGCATTGTGCCTTTTGTATTTAATTCCGATGCCATTTCTGTGTTTCATCATCAATAAGAAAGTCAGAGGGATACAGTAAACCTGAAGTGAATCATCGAAATCCATAACTAGTGTCACAGGAATGGTTCAAAACAAAGACAGTGAGAAGAGTCAGTTTTCTCGTTCATAAGTCGGTATTTTGCCTTTTGTATTTAATTCCGATGCAATTTCTGTGTTTCATCGTCAATAAGAAGGTCAGAGGGATACAGTACACATGAAGTGAAGCATCGGAATGTGTAACTAGTGACACAGGAAGGTTCACATCATAGACAGTAAGAAGAGTCAGTTTTCTTGTACTTAAGTCGGCATTGTGCTTTTTCAATTTAATTCCGATGCAATTTCTGTGTTTCGTCGACAATAAGAAGATCCAAGGGATACAGTAAACCTGAAGTGAAGCTTCGGAATCTAAAACCGGTCTCACAGGAAAGTTGCAAAACATAGCCAGTAAGAAGAACCAGTCTTCTTGTACTTGAGTCGGCATTGTGCCTTTTGTATTTAATTCCGATGCAATTTCTGTGTTTCCTCGTCAATAAGAAGGTCAGAGGGATACAGTAAATCGGAAGTGAAGCATCGGAATCTGTAACTAGTGTCACGGGAATCGTTCAAAACATAGACAGTAAGAAGAGTCAGTTCTCTTGTACATAAGTCGGCATTGTTCCTTTTCTATTTAATTCCGATGCAATTTCAGTGTTTCATCGTCAATAAGAAGGTCAGAGGGATACAGTAAACCTGAAGTGAAGCATCGGAATATATAACTAGTGTCACAGGAATGGTTGAAAACATAGTCAGTAAGAAGAGTCAGTCCTCTTGTACTTAAGTCGGCATTGTGCCTTTTGTATTTAATTCCGATGCCATTTCTGTGTTTCATCGTCAATAAGAAGGTCAGAGGGATACAGTAAACCTGAAGTGAAGCATCGGAATCTATAACTAGTGTCACAGGAATGGTTGAAAACATTATCAGTAAGAAGAGTCAGTCCTCTTGTACTCAAGTCGGCATTGTGCCTTTTGTATTTAATTCCGATGCCATTTCTGTGTTTCATCATCAATAAGAAGGTCAGACAGGAACAAAAAACCTGAAGTGAAGCATCGGAATCTATAACTAGTGTCACAGGAATGGTTCAAAACATAGACAGTAAGAACCGTCAGTTTTCTTGTACCTAATTCGGCATTGTGCCTTTTGTATTTAATTGCGATGCAATTTCTGTGTTTCATCGTCAATAAGAAGGTCAGAGAAATACTGTAAACCTGAAGAGAAGCATCGAAATCCATAACTAGTGTCACAGGAATGGTTCAAAACAAAGACAGTGAGAAGAGTCAGTTTTCTCGTACATAAGTCGGCATTTTGCCTTTTGTATTTAATTCCGATGCAATTTCTGTGTTTCATCGTCAATAAGAAGGTCAGAGGGATATAGTACACATGAAGTGAAGCATCGGAATGTGTAACTAGTGACACAGAAATGGTTCACATCATAGACAGTAAGAAGAGTCAGCTTTCTTGTACTTAAGTCGGCATTGTGCTTTTTCTATTTAATTCCGATGCAATTTCTGTGTTTCGTCGACAATAAGAAGATCCAAGGGATACAGTAAACCTGAAGTGAAGCATCGGAATCTAAAACCGGTCTCACAGGAAAGTTGCAAAACATAGCCAGTAAGAAGAACCAGTCTTCTTGTACTTGAGTCGGCATTGTGCCTTTTGTATTTAATTCCGATGCAGTTTCTGTGTATCATCGTCAATACGAAGGTCAGTGGGATACAGTAAACCCGAAGTGAAGCATCGGAATCTACAACTAGTGTCACAGGAATGGTTCAAAACATAGACAGTAGGAAGAGTAGTTCTCTTGTACTTAATTCGGCATTGTGCTTTTGAATTTGATTACGATGCAATTTCTGTGTTTCATCGTCAATAAGAAAGTCAAAGGGATACAGTAAACCTGAAGTGAATCATCGGAATCTATAACTAGTGTCACGGGAAAGCTTCAAAACATAGACAGTTAGAAGAGTCAGTTTTCTTGTACTTGAGTCGGCATTGTGCCTATGTATTTAATACCGATGCAATTTCTGTGTTTCATCGTCAATAAAAAGGTCTGAGGGATACAGTAAACCTGAAGTGAAGCATCGGAATCTATAACTAGTGTCAAAGGACTGGTTCAAAACATAGACAGTAGGAAGCGCCAGTCTTCTTGTACTTGTGTCGGCATTGTGCCTTTTGTATTTATTTCCGATGCAATTTCTGTGTTTCATCGTCAATAAGAAGGTCAGAGGGATACAGTAAACCTGAAGTGAAGCATCGGAATCTATAACTAGTGTCACAGGAATGGTTCAAAACATAGTTAGTAAGAAGAGTCAGTCTTCTTGTACTTAAGTCGGCATTGTGCCTTTTGTATTTAATTCCGATGCCATTTCTGTGTTTCATCATCAATAAGAAAGTCAGAGGGATACAGTAAACCTGAAGTGAATCATCGAAATCCATAACTAGTGTCACAGGAATGGTTCAAAACAAAGACAGTGAGAAGAGTCAGTTTTCTCGTTCATAAGTCGGTATTTTGCCTTTTGTATTTAATTCCGATGCAATTTCTGTGTTTCATCGTCAATAAGAAGGTCAGAGGGATACAGTACGCATGAAGTGAAGCATCGGAATGTGTAACTAGTGACACAGGAAGGTTCACATCATAGACAGTAAGAAGAGTCAGTTCTCTTGTACATAAGTCGGCATTGTTCCTTTTCTATTTAATTCCGATGCAATTTCAGTGTTTCATCGTCAATAAGAAGGTCAGAGGGATACAGTTAACCTGAAGTGAAGCATCGGAATCTATAACTAGTGTCACAGGAATGGTTCAAAGCATAGACAGTAAGAAGAGCCAGTCTTCTTGTACTTGAGTCACAATTGTGCCTATGTATTTAATTCCGATGCAATTTCTGTGTTTCATCGTCAATAACATGGTCAGAGGGATACAGTAAACCTGAATTGAAGCATCGGAATCTATAACTAGTGTCACAGGAATGGCTCAAAACATAGTCAGTAAGAAGAGCCAGTCTTCTTGTACTTGAGTCGGCATTGTGCCTTTTGTATTTAATTCCGATGCAGTTTCTGTGTTTCATCGTCAATACGAAGGTCAGTGGGATACAGTAAACCCGAAGTGAAGCATCGGAATCTACAACTAGTGTCACAGGAATGGTTCAAAACATAGACTGTAGGAAGAGTTTTTCTCTTGTACTTAATTCGGCATTGTGCTTTTGTATTTGATTGCGATGCAATTTCTGTGTTTCATCGTCAATAAGAAGGTCCAAGGGATACAGTAAACATATAGTGAAGCATCAGAATCTAAAACTGGTCTCACAGGAAATGTTCAAATGATAGTCAGTAAGAAGAGTCAGTCTTCTTGTACTTAAGTCGGCATTGTGCCTTTTGTAGTTAATTCCGATGCAATCTCTGCGTTTCATCGTCAATACGAGGGTCAGACAGATACAGTATACTTGAAGTGAAGCTTCGGAGTGTATAACTAGTGTCACAGGAATGGTTGAAAGCATAGACAGTAAGAAGAGTCAGTTTTCTTGTACTTAAGTCGGCATTGTGCCTTTTCTATTTAATTCCGATGCCATTTCGGTGTTTCATCGTTGATAAGAAGGTCCAAGGGATACAGTAAACCTGAAGTGAAACATCGGAATCTGAAACCGGTCTCACAGGAAAGCTTCATAACATAGACAGTAAGAAGAGCCAGTCTACTTGTGCTTGAGTCAGCATTGTGCCATTTGTATTTAATTCCGATGCAATTTCTGTCTTTCATCGTCAATAAGAACGTCAGAGGGATACATAAAACCTGAAGCGAAGCATCGGAAACTATAACTAGTGTCACAGGAAAGGTTCAAAACATAGACAGTACGAAGAGTCAGTTTTCTCGTACTTAATTCGGCATTGTGCCTTTTGTATTTAATTCCGACGCAATTTCTGAGTTTCATCGTCAATAAGAAGGTCAGAGCGATACAGTAAACCTGAAGTGAAGGATCGGAATCGACAACTAAAGTCACAGGAATGGTTCAAAACACAGACTCTAAGAAGAGCTAGATATCTTGTACTTAAGTCAACATTGTGCCTTTTGTATTTAATTTTGATGCAATTTCTGTGTTTCATCGTCAATAAGATGGTCGGAGGGATACAGTAAACCTTAAGTGAAGCATCGAAATCCATAACTAGTGTCACAGGAGTGGTTCAAAACGAAGACAGTGAGAAGTGTCTGTTTTCTTGTACTTAAGTCGGCGTTTTGCCTTTTGTATTTAATTCCGATGCAATTTCTGTGTTTCATCGTCAATACAAAGGTGAGAGATATACAGTATACCTGAAGTGAAGCATCGGAATCTATAACTAATGTCACAGGAATCGCTAAAAACATAGACAGTAAGAAGAGTCAGTTTTCTTGTACTTAAGTCTGCACTGTGCCTTTTCTATTTAATTCCGATGTAATTTCTGTGTTTCATCGTCGATACGAAGGTCCAAGGGATACGTTAAACATATAGTGAATCATCGGAATCTAAAACTGGTCTCACAGGAAATGTTGTAATCATAGTCAGTAGGAAGAGTCAGTCTTCATGTACTTAAGTCGGCATTGTGCCTTTTGTATTTAATTCTGATGCAATGTCTGTGTTCCATCGTCAATAAGAAGGACCGAGGGATACAGTAAACATATAGTGAAGCATCGGAATCTAAAACTGGTCTCACAGGAAATGTTCAAAACATAGTCAGTAAGAAGACTCAGTCTTCTTGTACTTAAGTCGGCATTGTGCGTTTTGTATTTAATTCCCATGCAATTTCTGTGTTTCATCGTCAATAAGAAGCTCCAAGGGATACAGTAAACATATAGTGAAGCATCGGAATCTAAAACTGGTCTCACAGGAAATGTTCAAAACATAGTCAGTAAGATCACTCAGTCTTCTTGTACTTAAGTCTCCATTGTGCCTTTTGTATTTAATTCCGATGCAATTTCTGTGTTTCATCGTCAATATGGAATATCCAAGGGATACAGTTAAACTGAAGTGAAGCATCGGAATCTAAAACTGGTCTCACAGGAAAGGTTCAAAACATAGTCATTAAGAAGAGTTAGTTATCTTGTACTTAAGTCAGCATTGTGCCGTTACTATTTAATTCTGATTCAATTTCTGTGTTTCGCCGTCAGTAAGCTGGTCCAAGGGATACAGTAAATCTAAAGTGAAGAATCGGAATCTGAAACCGGTCTCACAGGAAAGCTTCATAACATAGACAGTGAGAAGAGCCAGTCTACTTGTACTTGAACGGCATTGTGCCTTTTCTATTTAATTCCGATGCAATTTCTGTGTTTCGTCGTCAATAAAAAGGTCCAAGGGATACAGCAAACCTGAAGTGAAACATAGGAATATATAACTAGTGTCAAAGGAAAGGTTCAAAACATAGACAGTAAGAAGAGTCAGTCTTCTTGTACTTAAGTCGCCATTGTGCGTATAGTATTTAATTCCGATGCAATTTCTGTGTTTCATCGTGAATAAGAATGTCAGAGGGATACAGTAAACCTGAAGTGAAGCATCGCAATCTGTAACTAGTGTCACAGGAATGGTTCAAAACATAGACAGTAGGAAGAGTCAGTCTTCTTGAACTTAAGTCGGCACTGTGCCTTTTCTATTTAATTCCGATGCAATTTCTGTGTTTCGTCGGCTATAAGAAGGTCCAAGGGATACAGTAAACATACAGTGAAGCATCGGAATGTAAACTGGTCTCACAGGAAGTGTTCAAAACTTAGTCAGTAAGAAGAGTAAGCCTTCTTGTACTTAAGTTGGCATTGTGCCATTTCTATTTAATTCCGATGCAATTTCTGTGTTTCGTCGTCAATAAAAAGGTCTAAGGGATACAGCAAACCTGAAGTGAAACATAGGAATATATAACTAGTGTCAAAGGAAAGGTTCAAAACATAGACAGTAAGAAGAGTCAGTCTTCTTGTACTTAAGTCGCCATTGTGCCTATAGTATTTAATTCCGATGCAATTTTTGTGTTACATCGTCAATAAGAAGGTCAGAGGGATACAGTAAACCTAAAGTGAAGCATCGGAATCTATAACTAGTGTCACAGGAATGGTTCAATACACAGTCTGTAAGATGAATCAGTCTTCTTGTACTTAAGTCGGCATTGTGCTTTTTCTATATAATTCCGATGCAATTTCTGTGTTTCGTCGTCAATAAGAAGGTCCAAGGGATACAGTAAACCTGAAGTGAAGCATCGGAATCTATAACTAGTGTCACAGGAATGGTTCAAAACATAGAGAGTAGGTAGAGTTAGTCTTCTTGTTCTTAAGTCGGCATTGTGCCTTTTCTATTTAATTCCGATGCAATTTCTGTGTTTCCATGTCAATAAGAAGGTCCAGGGCATACAGTAAACATATAGTGAAGCATCAGAAACTAAAACTGGTCTCACAGGAAATGTTCAAAACATAGTCAGTACGAAGAGTCAGTCTTCGTGTACTGAAGTCGGCATTGTGCCTTTTGTATTTAATTCCGATGCAATTTCTGTGCTTCACCGTCAATATGGAAGGTCCAAGGGATTCAGTAAAACTGAAGTGAAGCATCGGAATCTAAAACTGGTCTCACAGGAAAGGTTCAAAACATAGACAGTAAGAAGAGAAGGTCTACTTGTACTTGAGTCGGCATTGTGCCTTTTCTATTTAATTCCGATGCAATTTCTGTCTTTCATCGTCAATAAGAAGGTCAGAGGGATACAGAAAACCTGAAGTGAAGCATCGGAATCTATAACTAGTGTCACAGGAATGGTTCAAAACATAGTCAGTAAGAAGAGTCAGTTTTCTTGGACTTAAGTCGACATTGTGCCTTTTCTATTTAATTCCGATGCAATTTCTTTGTTTCGACGTCAATAAGAAGGTCCATGGGATACAGTAAACCTGAAGTGAAGCATCGGAATTTAAAACCGGTCTACCAGGAAATTTTCGAAACATAGTCAGTAAGAAGAGTCAGTCTTCTTGTACTTAAGTCTGCATTGTGGCTTTTCTATTTAATTCCGTTGCAATTTATGTGTTTCCTCGTCAATAAGTAGGTCCAGGGGATACAGTAAACCTGAAGTCAAGCATCGGAATCGATAACTAGTGTCACAGGAATTGTTCAAAATATAGACAGTAAGAAGAGTCAGTCTTTTTGTACATAAGTCGGCATTGTGCCTTTTCTTTTTAATTCCGATGCAATTTCTGTGTTTCATCGTCAATAAGAATGTCAGAGGGATACAGTAAACCTGAAGTGAAGAATCGGAATCTATAACTAGTGTCACAGGAATGGTTCAAAGCATAGACAGTAAGAAGAGTCAGTCTTATTGTACTTAAGTCGGCATTGTGCCTTTTCTACTTAATTCCGATGCAATTTCTGTGTTTCATCGTCAATAAGAAGGTCCAAGGGATACAGTAAACCTGAAGTGAAGCATCGGAATCTTTAACTAGTGTCAAAGGAATGGTTCAAAACATAGACAGAAGGAAGAGTCAGTCCTCTTGAACTTAATTTGGCATTGTGCCTTTTCTATTTAATTCCGATGCATTTTCTGTGTTTCGTCGTCAATAAGAAGGTCCAAGGGATACAGCAAACCAGAAGTGAAACATAGGAATATATAACCAGTGTCACAGGAAAGGTTCAAAAAATAGACAGTAAGAAGAGTCAGTCTTTTTGTACTTAAGTCGCCATTGTGCCTTTTCTATTTAATTCCGATGCAATTTCTGTGTTTCATCGTCGATACGAAGGTCCAAGGGATACAGTAAACATACAGTGAAGCATCGGAATGTAAACTGGTCTCACAGGAAGTGTTCAAAGCATAGTCAGTAAGAAGAGATAGTCTACTTGTACTTGAGTCGGCATTGTGCCTTTTCTATTTAATTCCGATGCAATTTCTGTCTTTCATCGTCAATAAGAAGGTCAGAGGGATACAGAAAACCTGAAGTGAAGCATCGGAATCTATAACTAGTGTCACAGGAATGGTTCAAAACATAGACAGTAAGAAGAGTCAGTTTTCTTGTACTTAAGTCGGCACTGTGCCTTTTCTATTTAATTCCGATGCAATTTCTGTGTTTCATCGTCGATACGAAGGTCCAAGGGATACGTTAAACATATAGTGAAGCATCGGAATCTAAAACTGGTCTCACAGGAAATGTTGTAATCATAGTCAGTAGGAAGAGTCAGTCTTCATGTACTTAAGTCGGCATTGTGCCTTTTGTATTTAATTCTGATGCAATGTCTGTGTTTCATCGTCAATAAGAAGGTCCGAGGGATACAGTAAACATATAGTGAAGCATCGGAATCTAAAACTGGTCTCACAGGAAATGTTCAAAACATAGTCAGTAAGAAGACTCAGTCTTCTTGTACTTAAGTCGGCATTATGCGTTTTGTATTTAATTCCCATGCAATTTCTGTGTTTCATCGTCAATAAGAAGCTCCAAGGGATACAGTAAACATATAGTGAAGCATCGGAATCTAAAACTGGTCTCACATGAAGTGTTCAAAAGATAGTCAGTAAGAAGAGTCAGTCTTCTTGTACTTAAGTCGGCATTGTTCCTTTTGTATTTAATTCCGATGCAATTTCTGTCTTTCATCGTCAATAAGAAGATCCAAGGGATACAGTAAACATATAGTGAAGCATCAGAAACTAAAACTGGTCTCACAGGAAATGTTCAAAACAGAGTCAGTAAGAAGAGTCAGTCTTCTTGTACTTAAGTCGGCATTGTGCCTTTTGTATTTAATTCCGATGCAATTTCTGTGTTTCATCGTCAATATGGAATATCCAAGGGATACAGTAAAACTGAAGTGAAGCATCGGAATCTAAAACTGGTCTCACAGGAAAGGTTCAAAACATAGACATTAAGAAGAGTTAGTTATCTTGTACTTAAGTCAGCATTGTGCCGTTACTATTTAATTCTGATTCAATTTCTGTCTTTCGCCGTCAGTAAGCTGGTCCAAGGGATACAGTAAATCTAAAGTGAAGAATCGGAATCTGAAACCGGTCTCACAGGAAAGCTTCATAACATAGACAGTAAGAAGAGCCAGTCTACTTGTACTTGAGTCGGCATTGTGCCTTTTCTATTTAATTCCGACGCAATTTCTGTGTTTCGTCGTCAATAAAAAGGTCTAAGGGATACAGCAAACCTGAAGTGAAACATAGGAATATATAACTAGTGTCAAAGGAAAGGTTCAAAACATAGACAGTAAGAAGAGTCAGTCTTCTTGTACTTAAGTCGCCATTGTGCCTATAGTATTTAATTCCGATGCAATTTTTGTGTTACATCGTCAATAAGAAGGTCAGAGGGATACAGTAAACCTAAAGTGAAGCATCGGAATCTACAACTAGTGTCACAGGAATGGTTCAATACACAGTCTGTAAGATGAATCAGTCTTTTTGTACTTAAGTCGGCATTGTGCTTTTTCTATATAATTCCGATGCAATTTCTGTGTTTCGTCGTCAATAAGAAGGTCCAAGGGATACAGTAAACCTGAAGTGAAGCATCGGAATCTATAACTAGTGTCACAGGAATGGTTCAAAACATAGAGAGTAGGTAGAGTTAGTCTTCTTGTACTTAAGTCGGCATTGTGCCTTTTCTATTTAATTCCGATGCAATTTCTGTGTTTCCATGTCAATAAGAAGGTCCAGGGCATACAGTAAACATATAGTGAAGCATCAGAAACTAAAACTGGTCTCACAGGAAATGTTCAAAACATAGTCAGTACGAAGAGTCAGTCTTCTTGTACTGAAGTCGGCATTGTGCATTTTGTATTTAATTCCGATGCAATTTCTGTGCTTCATCGTCAATATGGAAGGACCAAGGGATTCAGTAAAACTGAAGTGAAGCATCGGAAACTAAAACTGGTCTCACAGGAAAGGTTCAAAACATAGACAGTAATAAGAGATAGTCTACTTGTACTTGAGTCGGCATTGTGCCTTTTCTATTTAATTCCGATGCAATTTCTGTCTTTCATCGTCAATAAGAATGTCAGAGGGATACAGTAAACCTGAAGTGAAGCATCGGAATCTATAACTAGTGTCACAGGAATGGTTCAAAACATACACAGCAAGAAGAGTCAGTCTTCTTGAACTTAAGTCGGCATTGTGCCTTTTGTATTTAATTCCGATGCAATCTCTGTGTTTCATCGTCAACAAGAAGGTCCACGGGATACACTAAACACATAGTGAAGCATCGGAATCTAAAACTGGTCTCACAGGAAATGTTCAAATCATAGTCAGTAAGAAGAGTCAGTCTTTTTGTACTTATGTCGTTATTGTGCCTTTTCTATTTAATTCCGATGCAATTTCTGGGTATCGTCCTCAATATGAAGGTCCAAGGGATAAAGTAAACCTGAAGTGAAGCACCGGAATCTAAAACCGGTCTCACAGGAAAGGTTCAAAACAGATTCAGTAAGAAGAGTCAGTCTTCTTGTACTTAAGTCGGTATTGTGAATTTTCTATTTAATTCCGATGCAATTTCTGTGTTTCCTCGTCAATACGAAGGTCCAGGGGATACAGTAAACCTAAAGTCAAGCATCGGAATCGATAACTAGTGTCACAGGAATGGTACAAAATATAGACAGTAAGAAGAGTCAGTCTTTTTTTACTTAAGTCGGCGTTATGCCTTTTCTATTTATTTCCTATGCAATTTCTGTGGTTCATCGTCAATAAGAATGTCAGAGGGATACAGTAAACCTGAAGTGAAGCATCGGAATCTATAACTAGTGTCACAGGAATGGTTCAAAGCATAGACAGTAGGAAGAGTCAGTCTTCTTGTACTTAAGTCGACATTGTGCATTTTCTATTTAATTCCGATGCAATTTCTGTGTTTCGTTGTCTATAAGAAGGTCCCAGGGATACAGTAAACCTGAAGTGAAGCATCGGAATCCATAACTAGTGTCACAGGAAAGGTTCAAAACATAGATGGTGAGAAGAGGCAGTCTTCTTGTACTTAAGTCGGCATTGTGCCTTTTCTACTTCATTCCGATGCAGTTTCTGTGTTCCGTCGTCAAAGAGGAGGTCCAAGGAATACAGTAAACATACAGTGAAGCATCGGAATCTAAAACTGGTCTCACAGGAAATGTTCAAAACATAGTCAGTAAGAAGAGAAAGTCTTCTTGTACTTACGTTGGCATTGTGCCTTTTCTATTTAATTCCGATGCAATTTCTGTCTTTCGTCGTCAATAAGAAGGTCCAAGGTATACAGCAAACCTGAAGTGAAACATAGGAATATATAACTAGTGTCACAGGAAAGGTTCAAAACATAGACAGTAAGAAGAGTCAGTCTTCTTGTACTTAAGTCGCCATTGTGCCATTTGTATTTAATTCCGATGCAATTTCTGTGCTTCATCGTCAATATGGAAGGTCCAAGGGATACAGTAAAACTGAAGTGAAGCATCAGAAACTAAAACTGGTCTCACAGGAAATGTTCAAAACATAGTCAGTACGAAGAGTCAGGCTTCTTGTACTGAAGTCGGCATTGTGCGTTTTGTATTTAATTCCGATGCAATTTCTGTGCTTCATTGTCAATAAGGAAGGTCCAAGGGATACAGTAAAACTGAAGTGAAGCATCGGAATCTAAAACTGGTCTCACAGGAAAGGTTCAAAACATAGACACTAAGAGGAGTTAGTTTTCTTGTACTTAAGTCAGCATTGTGCGTTTAATATTTAATTCTGATTAAATTTCTGTGTTTCAGCGTCAGTAAGCAGGTCCAGGGGATACAGTTAACCTAAAGTGAGGCATCGGAATCTGAAACCGGTCTCACAGGAAACCTTCATAACATAGACAGTAAGAAGAGATAGTCTACTTGTACTTGAGTCGGCATTGTGCCTTTTCTATTTAATTCCGATGCAATTTCTGTCTTTCATCGTCAATAAGAAGGTCAGAGGGATACAGAAAACCTGAACTGAAGCATCCGAATCTATAACTAGTGTCACAGGAATGGTTCAAAACATAGACAGTAAGAAGAATCAGTTTTCTTGGACTTAAGTCGGCATTGTGCCTTTTCTATTTAATTCCGATGCAATTTCTTTGTTTCGACGTCAATAAGAAGGTCCATGGGATACAGTAAACCTGAAGTGAAGCATCGGAATTTAAAACCGGTCTCACAGGAAAGGTTCAAAACATAGTCAGTAAGAATAGTCAGTTTTCTTGTACTTAAGTCTGCATTGTGGATTTTCTATTTAATTCCGTTGCAATTTATGTGTTTCCTCGTCAATAAGAAGGTCCAGGGGATACAGTAAACCTGAAGTCAAGCATCGGAATCGATAACTAGTGTCACAGGAATTGTTCAAAATATAGACAGTAAGAAGAGTCAGACTTTTTGTACATAAGTCGGCATTGTGCCTTTTCTTTTTAATTCCGATGCAATTTCTGTGTTTCATCGTCAATAAGAATGTCAGAGGGATACAGTAAACCTGAAGTGAAGCATCGGAATCTATAACTAGTGTCACAGGAGTGGTTCAAAGCATAGACAGTTGGAAGAGTCAGTCTTCTTGTACTGAAGTCGGCATTATGCCTTTTCTATTTAATTCCGATGCAATTTCTGTGTTTCGTCGTCAATAAGAAGGTCCAAGGGATACAGTAAATACGAAGTGAAGGATCGGAATCTATAACTTGTGTCACAGGAATGGTTCAAGACATAGACAGTAAGAAGAGTCAGTCTTATTGTACTTAAGTCGGCATTGTGCCTTTTCTACTTAATTCCGATGCAATTTCTGTGTTTCATCGTCAATAAGAAGGTCCAAGGGATACAGTAAACCTGAAGTGAAGCATCGGAAACTATAACT
This sequence comes from Schistocerca americana, assembly GCF_021461395.2. Lineage (NCBI taxonomy): Eukaryota > Metazoa > Arthropoda > Insecta > Orthoptera > Acrididae > Schistocerca > Schistocerca americana. The sequence continues at coordinate 766,599,596 of NC_060123.1, forward strand.
AGTGTCAAAGGAATGGTTCAAAACATAGACAGAAGGAAGAGTCAGTCTTCTTGACCTTAATTTGGCATTGTGCCTTTTCTATTTAATTCCGATGCATTTCTGTGTTTCGTCGTCAATAAGAAGGTCCAAGAGATACAGCAAACCAGAAGTGAAACATAGGAATATATAACCAGTGTCACAGGAAAGGTTCAAAAAATAGACAGTAAGAAGAGTCAGTCTTTTTGTACTTAAGTCGCCATTGTGCCTATTGTATTTAATTCCGATGCAATTTCTGTGTTACATCGTCAATAAAAAGTCAGAGGGATACAGTAAACCTAAAGTGAAGCATCGGAATCTCTAACTAGTGTCACAGGAATGGTTCAAAATACAGACAGTAAGAAGAGTCAGTCTTCTAGTACTTAAGTCGGCATTGTGCCTTTTCTATTTAATTCCCATGCAATTTCTGTGTTTCTTCGTCAATAAGAATGTCAGAGGGATACAGTAAACCTGAAGTGAAGCATCGGAATCTATAACTAGTGTCACAGGAATGGTTCAAAACATACACAGCAAGAAGAGTCAGTCTTCTTGTACTTAAGTCGGCATTGTGCCTTTTGTATTTAATTCCGATGCAATCTCTGTGTTTCATCGTCAACAAGAAGGTCCACGGGATACACTAAACATATAGTGAAGCATCGGAATCTAAAACTGGTCTCACAGGAAATGTTCAAAACATAGTCAGTAAGAAGAGTAAGTCTTCTTGTTCTTACGTCGGCATTGTGCCTTTTCTATTTAATTTCGATGCAATTTCTGTGTTTCGTCGTCAATAAGAAGGTCCAAGGTATACAGCAAACCTGAAGTGAAACATAGGAATATATAACTAGTGTCACAGGAAAGGTTTAAAACATAGACAGTAAGAAGAGTCTGTCTTCATGTACTTAAGTCGGCATGTGCTTTTTCTATTTAATTCCGATGCAATTTTTGTGTTTCGTCCTCTATAAGAAGGTCCAAGGGATACAGTAAACCTGAAGTGAAGCATCGGAATCTATAACTAGTGTCACAGGAATGGTTCAAAACAAGGAGAGTAGGAAGAGTTAGTCTTCTTGAACTTAAGTCGGCATTGTGATTTTCTATTTAATTCCGATGCAATTTCTGTGTTTCGTCGTCAATAAGAAGGTCCAAGGGATACAGTAAACATATAGTGAAGTATGGAAACCTAAAACGGTTCTCACAGGAAATGTTCAAATCATAGTCAGTAAGAAGAGTCAGTCTTCTTGTACTTAAATCGGCATTATGCCTCTTCTATTTAATTCCGATGCTTTTTCTGTGTTTCGACGTCAATAAGAAGGTCCAGGGGACACAGTATACCTGAAGTGAAGCATCGGAATCTATAACTAGTGTCACAGGAATGGTTCAAAATATAGAGAGTAAGAAGAGAGAGTCATCTTGTATTGGAGTCGGCATTGTGCCTTTTGTATTTAATTCCGATGCAATTTCTGTGCTTCATCGTCAATAAGAAGGTCACAGGGATACAGTAAACCTGGAGTGAAGCATCGGAATCCATAACTAGTGTCACAGGAGTGGTTAAAACATAGACAGTAGGAATAGTCAGTCTTCTTGTACTTAAGTCGGCATTGTGCCTTTTGTATTTAATTCCGATGCAATTTCTGTGTTTCATTGTCAATAAGAAGGTCCAAGGGATACAGTAAACATATAGTGAAGCATCGGAATCTAGAACTGGTCTCACAGGAAATGTTCACAACACAGTCAGTGAGAAGAGTCAGTCTTCTTGTACTTAAGTCGGCATTGTGCGGTTTGTATTTAATTCCGATGCAATTTCTGTGTTTCATCGTCAATAAGAAAGTCAGAGGGATACAGTAAACCTGTAGTGAAGCATCGGAATCTATAACTAGTGTCACAGGAATGGTTCAAAACATAGACAGTAGGAAGATTCCTTCTTCTTGTACTTAAGTCGGCATTGTGCCTTTTCCATTTAATTCAAATGCAATTTCTGTGTTTCGTCGTCAATAAGAAGGTCAGAGGGATACAGTAAACCTGAAGTGAAGCATCTTAATCTATATCTAGTGTCACAGGAAAGGTTCAAAACATAGACAGCAATAAGAGTCAGTCTTCTTGGACATGAGTCGGCATTGTGCCATTTGTATTTAATTCCGATGCAATTACTGTGCTTCATCGTCAATAAGAAGGTCAGAGGGATACAGTAAACCTGAAGTGAAGCATCGGAATCTATAACTAGTGTCACAGGAATTGTTCAAATCATACACAGCAAGAAGAGTCAGTCTTCTTGTACTTAAGTCGGCATTGTGCCTTTTGTATTTAATTCCGATGCAATTTCTGTGTTTCATCGTCAACAAGAAGGTCCAAGGTATACAGTAAACATATAGTGAAGCATCGGAATCTAAAACTGGTCTCACAGGAAATGTTCAAATCATAGTCAGTAAGAAGAGTCAGTCTTCTTGTACTTATGTCGGCATTGTGCCTTTTCTATTTAATTCCGATGCAATTTCTGTGTTTCGTCGTCAATAAGAAGGTACAAGGGAGAGAGTAAACCTGAAGTGAAGCATCGGAATCTAAAACCGGTCTCACAGGAAAGGTTCAAATCATAGAGAAAAAGAAGAGTCAGTCATCTTGTATTTGAGTCGGCATTGTGCCTTTTGTATTTAATTCCGATGCAATCTCTGTGATTCATCGTCAATAAGATGGTCAGAGGGATACAGTAAGACCTGAAGTGAAGAATCGGAATCTATATCTAGTGTCACAGGAAAGGTTCATAACATAGACACTTAGAAGAGTCAGTCTTCTTGGACATGAGTCGATATTGTGCAATTTGTATTTAATTCCGATGCAATTTCTGTGTTTCATCGTCAACAAGAAGGCCCAAGGGATACAGTAAACATATAGTGAAGCATCGGAATCTAAACCTGGTCTCACAGGAAATGTTCAAATCATAGTCAGTAAGAAGAGTCAGTCTTCTTGTACTAATGTCGGCATTGTGCCTTTTCTATTTAATTCCGATGCAATTTCTGTGTTTCGTCGTCAATAAGAAGGTCCAAGGGATACAATAAACCTGAAGTGAGGCATCGGAATCTATAACTAGTGTCACAGGAATGGCTAAAACATAGAGAGTAGGAAGAGTCAGTCGTTTTGTACTTAAGTCGGCATAGTGCCTTTTGTATTTAATCCCGATGCAATATCTGTGTTTCATCGTCAATAAGAAGGTCCAAGGGATACAGTAAACCTGGAGTGAAGTCTCGGAATCTATATCTAGTGTCACAGGAATGGTATAAAACATAGACACGGAAGAGTCAGTCTTCTTGTACTTAAGTCGGCATTTTGCCTTTTCTATTTAATTCCGATGCAATTTCTGTGTTTCGTCGTCAATAAGAAGGTCCAAGGGATACAGAAATCGTCAAGTGAAGCCTCGGAATCTACAACTAGTGTCACAGAAAAGGTTCAAAACATAGACAGTAAGAAGAGTCAGTCTTATTGTACTTAGGTCGGCATTGTGCATTTTCTATTTAATTCCGATCCACTTTCTGTGTTTCATCGTCAATAAGAAGGTCCAAGTGATACAGTAAACCTGAAGTGAAGCATCGGAATCTATAACTAGAGTCACAGGAATGGTTCAAAACATAGACAGTAGGCAGAGTCAGTCTTCTTGTACTTATGTCGGCATTGTTCCTTTTCTATTTAATTCCGATGCTATTTCTGTGTCTAGTCGTCAATAAGAAGGTCAGAGGGATACAGTAAACCTGAAGTGAAGCATCGGAATCTATAATTAGAGTCACAGGAATGGTTCAAAACATAGACAGTAAGAAGAGTCAGTCTTCTTGTACTTAAGTCGGCATTGTGCTCTTTGTATTTAATTCCGTAGCAATTTCTGTGATTCATCGTCAATATGAAGGTCAGAGAGATTCAGTAAACATGAAGTGAAGCATCGGAATCTATAACTAGTGTCACAGGAATGGTTCAAAACATAGACAGTAAGCAGTATCAGATTTCTTGTACTTAATTCGGCATTGTGCCATTTGTATTTAATTCCGATGCAATTTCTGTGTTTCATCGTCAATAAGAAGGTCAGAGCGATACAGTAAACCTGAAGTGAAGCATCGGAATCGATAACTAATGTCACAGGAATGGTTCAAAACACAGACTGTAAGAAGAGTTCGATTTCTTTTACTTAAGTCGGCATTGTGCCTTTTGTATTTAATTCCGATGCAATTTCTGTGTTTCATCGTCAATAAGAAGGTCTAAGGGATGCAGTAAACATATAGTGAAGCATCGGAATCTAAAACTGGTCTCACAGAAAATGTTCAAAACATAGTCAGTAAGAAGAGTCAGTCATCTTGTACTTAAGTCGGCAATGTGCCTTTTCTATTTAATTCCGATGCTATTTCTGTGTTTCGTCGTCAACAAGAAGGTCCAAGGGATACAGTAAACCTGAAGTGAAGCAACGGAACCTAAAACCGGTCTCACAGGAAAGGCTCAAAACATAGAGAGTAAGAAGAGAGAGTCATCTTGTATTTGAGCCGGCATTGTGCCTTTTGTATTTAAATCCGATGCAATTTATGTGTTTCATCGTCAATAAGAAGGTCACAGGGATACAGTAAACCTGAAGTGAAGCATCGGAGTATATAACTAGTGTCACAGGAATGGTTAAAACATAGACAGTAGGAAGATTTAGTCGTCTTGTACTTAAGTCGGCATTGTGCCTTTTCTATTTACTTCAAATGCAATTTCTGTGTTTCGTCGTCAATAAGAAGGTCAGAGGGATACAGTAAACCTGAAGTGAAGCATCGGAATCTATATCTAGTGTCACAGGAAAGGTACAAAACGTAGACAGCAAGAAGAGTCAGTCTTCTTGGACATGAGTCGGCATTGTGCCATTTGTATTTAATTCCGATGCAATTACTGTGCTTCATCGTCAATAAGAAGGTCAGAGGGATACAGTAACCCTGAAGTGAAGCATCGGAATCTACAACTAGTGTCACAGGAATGGATCAAATCATACACATCAAGAAGAGGCAGTCTTCTTGTACTTTAGTCGGCATTGTGCCTTTTGTATTTAATTCCGATGCAATTTCTGTGTTTCATCGTCAACAAGAAGGTCCAAGGGATACAGAAAACATATAGTGAAGCATCGGAATCTAAAACTTGTCTCACAGGAAATGTTCAAATTATAGTCAGTAAGAAGAGTCAGTCTTCTTGTACTTATGTCGGCATTGTGCCTTTTCTATTTAATTCCGATGCAATTTCTGTGTTTCGTCGCCAATAAGAAGGTACAAAGGAGAGAGTAAACCTGAAGTGAAGCATCGGAATGTAAAACCGGTCTCACAGGAAAGGTTCAAAACATAGAGAATAAGAAGAGTCAGTCATCTTGTATTTGAGTCGGCATTGTGCCTTTTGTATTTAATTCCGATGCAATCTCTGTGTTTCATCGTCAATAAGAAGGTCAGAGGGATACAGTAAGACCTGAAGTGAAGCATCGGAATCTATATCTAGTGTCACAGGAAAGGTTCATAACATAGACACTAAGAAGAGTCAGTCTTCTTGGACATGAGTTGATATTGTGCCATTTGTATTTAATTCCGATGCAATTACTGTGCTTCATCGTCAATAAGAGGGTCAGAGGGATACAGTAAACCTGAAGTGAAGCATCGGAATCTATAACTAGTGTCACAGGAATGGTTCAAAACACACACAGCAAGAAGAGTCAGTCTTTTTGTACTTCAGTCGGCATTGTGCCTTTTGTATTTAATTCCGATGCAATTTCTGTGTTTCATCGTCAACAAGAAGGCCCAAGGGATACAGTAAACATATAGTGAAGCATCGGAATCTAAAACTGGTCTCACAGGAAATGTTCAAAACATAATCAGTAAGAAGTCTCAGTCTTCTTGTACTTATGTCGCCATTGTGCGTTTTGTATTTAATTCCGATGCAATTTCTGTGTTTCATCGTCAATAAGAAGGTCCAAGGGATACAGTAAACCTGAAGTGGAGCATCGGAATCTAAAACCTGTCTCACAGGAAAGGTTCAAAACATAGAGAGTAAGACGAGTCAGTCATCATGTATTTGAGTCGGCATTGTGCCCTTTGTATTTAATTCCGATGCAATTTCTGTGTTTCATCGTCAATAAGAACGTCAGAGGGATACAGTGCACCTGAAGTGAGGCATCGGAATCTATAATTAGTGTCACAGGAATGGTTCAAAACATAGACAGTAAGAAGAGTCAGTCTTCTTGTACTTAAGTCGGCATTGTGCATTTTGTATTTAATTCCGAAGCAATTTCTGTGTTTCATCGTCAATAAGAAGGTCAGAGAGATAAAGTAAACCTGAAGTGAAGCATCGGAATCTATAACTAGTGTCACAGGAATGGTTCAAAACACAGACTATAAGAAGAGCTCGATTTCTTGTTCTTAAGTCGGCATTTTGCCTTTTGTATTTAATTCCGATGCAATTTCTGTGTTTCTTCGTCAATAAGAAGGTCAGAGGGATACAGTACACCTGAAGTGAAGCATCGGAATGTGTAACTAGTATCTCAAGAATGGTTCAAAACATAGACAGTAAGAAGAGTCAGTTTTCTTGTACTTAAGTCAGCATTGTGCCTTTTCTATTTAATTCAGATGCAATTTCTGTGTTTCATCGTCGATAAGAAGGTCCAAGAGATACAGTAAACATATAGTGAAGCATCGGAATCTAAAACTGGTCTCACAGAAAATGTTCAAAACATAATCAGTAAGAAGTCTCAGTCTTCTTGTACTTAAGTCGCCATTGTGCGTTTTGTATTTAATTCCAATGCAATTTCTGTGTTTCATCGTCAATAAGAAGCTCCAAGGGATACAGTAAACATATAGTGAAGCATCGGAATCTAAAACTGGTCTCACAGGAAGTGTTTAAAAGATAATCAGTAAGAAGAGTCAGTCTTGTTGTGCATAAGTCGGCATTGTGCCTTTTGTATTTAATTCCGATGCAATTTCTGTGTTTCATCGTCAATAAGAAGGTCCAAGGGATACAGTAAACATATAGTGAAGCATCGGAATCTAAAACTGGTCTCACAGGAAGTGTTCAAAAGATAGTCAGTAAGAAGAGTCAGTCTTCTTGTACTTAAGTCGGCATTGTGCCTTTTGTATTTAATTCCGATGCAATTTCTGTGTTTCATCGTCAATATGGAAGGTCCAAGGGATACAGTAAAACTGAAGTGAAACACAGGAATCTAAAACTGGACTCAGAGGAAAGGTTCAAAACATAGACAGTAAGAAGAGTTAGGTTTCTTGTACTTAAGTCAGCATTGTGTATTTTCTATTTAATTCTGATTCAATTTCTGCGTTTCGTCGTCAGTAAGAAGGTCCAAGGGATACAGTAAACCTAAAGTGAAGCATCGGAATCTGAAAGCGGTCTCACAAGAAAGCTTTATTACATAGACAGTAAGAAGAGACAGTATACTTGTACTTGAGTAGGCATTGTGCCTCTTCTATTTATTTCCGATGCAATTTCTGTCTTTCTTCGTCAATAAGCAGTTCAGAGGGATACAGAAAACCTGAAGTGAAGCACCGGAATCTATAACTAGTGTCACAGGAATGGTTCAAAACATAGAGAGTAAGAAGAGTCAGTCTTCTTGTACTTAAGTCGGCATTGTGAATTTTCTATTTAATTGCGATGCAATTTCTTTGTTTCGACGTCAGTAAGAAGGTCCATGGGATACAGTAAACCTGAAGTGATGCATCGGAATCTGAAACCGGTCTCACAGGAAAGGTTAAAAACATAGTCAGTAAGAGGAGTCAGTCGTCTTGTGCTTAAGTTGGCATTGTGCCTTTTCTATTTAATTCCGATGCAATTTCTGTGTTTCGTCGTCAATAAGAAGGACCAAGGGATACAGTAAACCTGAAGTGAAGCATCGCAATCTATAACTAGTGTCACAGGAATGGTACAAAACATAGGGAGTAGGAAGAGTTAGTCTTCTTGAACTTAAGTCGGCATTGTGACTTTTCTATTTAATTCCGATGCAACGTCTGTGTTTCGTCGTCAATAAGAAGGTCCAAGGGGTACAGTAAAAATATAGTGAAGCATCGGAACCTAAAACGGGTCTCACAGGAAATGATCAAAACATAGTCCATAAGAAGAGTCAATCTTCTTGTACTTAAGTCGGCATTGTGCCTTTTCTATGTGATTCTGATGCAGTTTCTGTGTTTCGACGTCAATAAGATGGTCCAGGGGATACAGTGAACCTGAAGTGAAGCATCGGAATCCACAACTAGTGTCACAGGAATGGTTCAAAATATAGACAGTAAGAAGATTTAGTCTACTTGTACTTAAGTCGGCATTGGGCCTTTTCTATTCAATTCCGATGTAATTTCTGTGTTTCATCGTCAATAAGAAGGTCCTAGGGATACATTAAACCTGAAGTGAAGCATCGGAATCTATAACTAGTGTCACAGGAAAGGTTCAAAACATAGACAGTAAGGAGAGTCGGTCTTCTTGTACTTAAGTCGGCATTGTGCCTTTTCTACTTAATTCCGATGCAATTTCTGTGTTTCATCGTCATTAAGAAGGTCCAAGGGATACTGTAAACCTGAAGTGAAGCTTCGGAATCTATAACTAGTGTCAAAGGAATCTTTCAAAACATAGCAGACAGAAGAGTCAGGCTTCTTGAACTTAAGTCGGCATTGTGCCTCTTCTATTTAAATCCGATGCAATTTCTGCGTTTCGCCGTCAATAAGAAGGTCCAAGGGATACAGTAAACATACAGTGAAGCATCGGAATCTAAAAGTGGTCTCACAGGAAATGTTCAAAACATAATCAGTAAGAAGAGTCAGTCTTCTTGTACTTAAGTTGGCATTGTGCCTTTTCTACTTAATTCCGATGCAATTTCTGTGTTTCGTCGTCAATAAGAAGGACCAAGGGATACAGTAAACCTGAAGTGAAGCATTTGAATCTATAACTAGTGTCACAGGAATGGTTCAAAACATAGAGAGTAGGAAGAGTCATTCTTCTTGCACTTAAGTCGGCATTGTGCCTTTTGTATTTAATTCGGATGCAATTTCTGTGTTTCATCGTCAATAAGTAGGTCAGAGGGATATAGTGAACCTGAAGTGTAGCATTGGAATTTATAACTAGTGTCACAGGAATGGTTCAAAACATAGACAGTAGGAAGAGTCAGTTTTATTGTACTTCATTCGGCATTGTGCCTTTTCTATTTCATTCCGTTACAATTTCTGTGTTTCGTCGTCAATAAGAAGGTCAGAGGGATACAGTAAACCTGAAGTGAAGCATCGAAATCTATAACTATTGTCACAGGAATGGTTCAAAACATAGGCAGTAAGAAGAGTCAGTCTTCTTGTACTTAAGTCGGCATTGTGCCTTTTGTATTTAATTCCGATGCTATTTCTGTGTTTCATCGTCAATAAGAAAGTCCAAGGGAAACAGTAAACAAATAGTGAAGCATCGGAATCTAAAACTGGTCTCACAGGGAGTGTTCAAAACGTAGTCAGTAAGAAGAGTCGGTCTTCTTGTACTTTAGACGGCATTGTGGCGTTTGTATTTAATTCCGATGCAATTTCTGTGTTTCATCGTCAATAAGAATGTCAGACGGACACAGTAAACCTGAAGTGAAGCATCGGAATCTATAGCTAGTGTCTCAGGAATGGTTCAAAACATAGACAGTAGGAAGATTCAGTCTTCTTGTACTTAAGTCGGCATTGTGCTTTTTCTATTTAATTTTAATGCAATTTCTGTGTTTCGTCGTCAATAAGAATGTCAGAGTGATACAGAAAAACCTGAAGTGAAGAATCTGAATCTATATCTAGTGTCACAGGAAAGGTTCAAAACATAGACAGTAAGAAGAGTCAGTCTTCTTGGACATGAGTCGGCATTCTGCCATTTGCATCTAATTCCGATGCAATTACTGTGCTTAATCGTCAATAAGAAGGTCAGACGGATACACTAAACCTGAAGTGAAGCATCGGAATCTATAACTAGTGTCACAGGAATGGTTCAAAACATACACAGCAAGAAGAGTCAGTCTTCTTGTACATGAGTCGGCATTGTGCATTTTGTATTTAATTCCGATGCAATTACTGTGTTTCATCGTCAATAAGAAGGTCAGAGGGATACAGTAAACCTGAAGTGAAGCATCGGAATCTATAACTAGTGTCACAGGAATGGATAAAACATAGACAGTAGGAAGAGTCAGTCTTCTTGTACTTATGTCGGCATTGTGCCTTTTGTATTTAATCCCGATGCAATTTCTGTGTTTCGTCGTCAATAGGAAGGTCCAAGGGATACAGTAAACCTGTAGTGAAGCATCGGAATCTATATCTAGTGTCACAGGAATGGTTCAAAACTTAGACACGGAAGAGTCAGTCTTCTTGTACATAAAAACGGCATTGTGCCTTTTGTATTTCATTCCGATGCAATTTCTGTGATTCATCGTCAATAACAAGGTCCAAGGGATACAGTAAACCTGAAGTGAAGCATCGGAATCTATAACTAAAGTCACAGGAATGATTCAAACATAGACAGTAGGAAGAGTCAGTCTTCTTGTACTTAAGTCGGCATTGTGCATTTTCTATTTAATACCGATGCAATTTCTGTGTTTCGTCGTCAATACGAAGGTCACCGGGATACAGTAAACCTGAAGTGATGCATCGGAATCTTTAACTAGTGCCACAGGAATGGTTCAAAACATAGACAGTAGGAAGAGTCAGTCTTCTTGTAATTAAGTCGGCATTGTGCCTTTTCTATTTAATTCCGATGCAATTTCTGTGTTTCATCGTCATTAAGAAGGTCCAAGGGATACTGTAATCCTGAAGTGAAGCATCGGAATCTATAACTAGTGTCAAAGGAATCTTTCAAACCATATCAGAAGCAAGAGTGAGTCTTCTTGAACTTATGTCGGCATTGTGCCTCTTCTATTTAAATCCGATGCAATTTCTGTGTTTCGTCGTCAATAAGAAGGTCCAAGGGATACAGTAAACCTGAAGTGATGCATCGGAATCTTTAACTAGTGCCACAGGAATGGTTCAAAACATAGACAGTAGGAAGAGTCAGTCTTCTTGTACTTGAGTCGGCATTGTGCATTTTCTATTTAATACCGATGCAATTTCTGTGTTTCATCGTCAATAAGAAGGTCCAAGGGAAACAGTAAACATATAGTGAAGCATCGGAATCTAAAACTGGTCTCACAGGGAATGTTAAAAACATAGTCAGTAAGAAGAGTCAGTCTTCTTGTACTTAGGTCGGCAAGGTGCCTTTTCTATTAAATTCCGATGCAATTTCTGTGTTTCGTTGTCAATAACAAGGTCCATGGGATACAGTAAACCTGAAGTGAAGCAACGGAATCTATACCGGTCTCACAGGAAAGGCTCAAATCATAGAGAGTAAGAAGAGCCAGTCATCTTGTATTTGAGTCGGCATTGTGCCTTTTGTATTTAATTCCGATGCAATTTCTGTGTTTCAACGTCAATAAGAAGGTCACAGGGATAGAGTAATCCTGAAGTAAAGCATCGGAGTCTATAACTAGTGTCACAGGAATGGTTAAAACATAGAAAGTAGGAAGAGTCAGTCTTCTTGTACTTAAGTCGGCATTGTGCCGTCTGTATTTAATTCCGATGCAATATCTGTGTTTCGTCGTCAATGAGAAGGTCCAAGGGATACAGTAAACCTGAAGTGAAGCATCGGAATCTATAACTAAAGTCAGAGGAATGATTCAAAACATAGACAGTAGGAAGAGTCAGTCTTCTTGTACTTAAGTCGGCATTGTGCATTTTCTATTTAATTCCGATGCAATTTCTGTGTTTCGTCGTCAATACGAAGGTCAGCGGGGTACAGTAAACCTGATGTGAAGCATCGGAATCTATAATTAGTGTCACAGGAATGGTTCAAACCATACACAGCAAGAAGAGTCAGTCTTCTTGTACTTAAGTCGGCATTGTGCCTTTTGTATTTAATTCCGATGCAATTTCTGTGTTTCATCGTCTTGAGAAGGTCCAAGGGATACGGTAAACCTGAAGTGATGCATCGGAAACCTTAACTAGTGTCAGAGGAATGGTTAAAAACATAGACAGTAGGAAGAGTCAGTCTTCTTGAACTTATGTCGGCATTGTGCCTCTTCAATTTAAATCCGATGCAATTTCTGTGTTTCGTCGTCAATAAGAAGGTCCAAGGGATACAGTAAACATACAGTGAAGCATCGGAATCTATAACTAGTGTTACAGGAATGGTTCAAAATATAGACAGTGAGAAGATTTAGTCTACTTGTACTTAAGTCGGCATTGTGCCTTTTGTATTTAATTCCGATGCAATTTCTGTGTTTCATCGTCAATAACAGTGTCCAAGCGATACAGTAAACCTGTAGTGAAGCATCTGAATCTATAACTAAAGTCACAGGAATGATTCAAAACATAGATAGTAGGAAGAGTCAGTCTTCTTGTACTTAAGTCGGCATTGTGCATTTTCTATTTAATTCCGATGCAATTTCTGTGTTTCGTCGTCAATACGAAGGTCAGCGGGATACAGTAAAAGTGAAGTGAGCATCGGAATCTATAATTAGTGTCACAGGAATGGTTCAAACCATACACAGCAAGAAGAGTCAGTCTTCTTGTACTTAAGTAGGCATTTTGCCTTTTGTATTTAATTCCGATGCAATTTCTGTGTTTCATCGTCTTGAGAAGGTCCAAGGGATACAGTAAACCTGAAGTGATGCATCGTAATCTTTAACTAGTGTCACAGGAATGGTTCAAAACATAGACAGTAGGAAGAGTCAGTCTTCTTGTACTTAAGTCCGCATTGTGTCTTTTCTATTTAATTCCGATGCAATTTCTGTGTTTCATCGTCATTAAGAAGGTCCAAGGGATACTGTAAACCTGAAGTGAAGCATCGGAATCTATAACTAGTGTCAAAGGAATCTTTCAAACCATAGCAGAAGGAAGAATCAGTCTTCTTGACCTTAAGTCAGCATTGTGCCTCTTCTATTTAAATCCGATGCAATTTCTGTGTTTCGTCGTCAATAAGAAGGACCAAGGGATACAGTAAACCTGAAGTGACGCATCGGAATCTATAACTAGTGACACAGGAATGGTTCAAAACATAGAGAGTAGGAAGAGTTAGTCTTCTTGAACTTAAGTCGGCATTGTGCCTTTTCTATTTAATTCCGATGCAATTTCTGTGTTTCGTCGGCAATATGAATGTCCAAGGGATACAGTAAACATATAGTGAAGCATCGGAACCTAAAACGGGTCTCACAGGAAATGTTCAAAGTATAGTCAGTAAGAAGAGTCAGTCTTCTTGTACTTAAGCCGGCATTGTGCCTTTTCTATTGAATTCCGATGCAATTTCTGTGTTTCGACGTCAATAAGAGGGTCCAGGGGATACAGTGAACCTGAAGTGAAGCATCGGAATCTATAACTAGTGTCACAGGTATTGCTCAAAACGTAGACAGTAAGTAGAGTTAATTTTCTTGTACTTAATTCGGCATTGTGCCTTTTATATTTATTTCCGATGCAAATTCTGTGTTTCATCGTCAATAAGATTTTCCAAAGGATACAGTAAACCTGAAGTGAAGCTTCGGAATCTGAAACTAGTGTCACAGGAATGGTTTAAAACATAGACAGTAAGAAGAGAGAGCCTTCTTGTACATGAGTCGGCATTGTGTATTTTTTATTTAATTCCGATGCAATTACTGTGTTTGATCGTCAATAAGAATGTCAGAGGGATACAGTAAACCTGAAGTGAAGCATCGGAATCTATAACTAGTGTCACAGGAATGGTTCAAAACTTACAGAGCAAGAAGAGTCAGTCTTCTTGTACTTAAGTCGGCATTGTGCCTTTTGTATTTAATTCCGATGCAATTTCTGTGTTTCATCGTCAACAAGAAGGTCAGAGGGATACAGTAAACAAATAGTGAAGCATCCAAATCAAAAACTGGTCTCACAGCAAATGTACAAATCATAGTCAGTAAGATGAGTCAATCTTCTTGTACTTATGTCGGCATTGTGACTTTTCTATTTAATTCCGATGCAATTTCTGTGTTTCGTCGACAATAAGAAGGTCCAAGGGATACAGTAATCCTGAAGTGAAGCATCGGAATCTAAAACCAGTATCACAGGAAAGGTTCAAAACATAGTGAGTAAGAAGAGCCAGTCATCTTGTATTTGAGTCGGCATTGTGCCTTTTGTATTTAATTCCGATGCTATTTATGTGGTTCATCGTCAATAAGAAGGTCAGAGGGATACAGTTAACCTGAAGTGAAGCATCGGAATCTATAACTAGTGTCACAGGAATGGTTAAAACATAGACAGTAGGAAGAGTCAGTCTTCTTGTACTTAAGTCGGCATTGTGCCTTTTGTATTTAATCCCGATTCAAATTCTGTGTTTCCTCGTCAATAAGAAGGTCCAAACCATACAGTAAACCTGAAGTGAAGCATCGGAATCTATAAGTACTGTCACAGGAATGGTTCAAAACATAGACAGTAAGAAGAGTCAGTCTTCTTGTACTTAAGACGGCCTTGTGCCTTTTGTATTTAATCCCGATGCTATTTCTGTGTTTCATCGTCGATAAGAAGGTCCAAGGGATACAGTAAACCTGAAGTAAAGCATCGGAATCTATAACTAGTGTCACAGGAATTGCTCAAAACATAGACAGTAAGTAGAGTCAGTCTTCTTGTACTTAAGTGGGCATTGTGCCTTTTGTATTTATTTCCGATGCAAATTCTGTGTTTCATCGTCAATAAGAAGGTCCAAAGGATACAGTAAACCTGAAGTAAAGCTTCGGAATCTATAACTAGTGTCACAGGAATGGGTTAAAACATAGACAGTAAAAAGAGTGAGTCTTCTTGTACTTAAGTCGGCATTGTGCCTTATGTATTTAATTCCGATGCAATTTCTGTGTTTAATCGTCAATAAGAGTGTCAGAGGGATACAGTAAACCTGAAGTGAAGCATCGGAATCTATAACTAGTGTCACAGGAATTGCTCAAAACATAGAGAGTAAGTACATTCAGTCTTCTTGTACTTAAGTCGGCATTGTGCCTTTTCTATTTAATTCCGATGCTATTTCTGTGTTTCGTCGTCAATAAGAAGGTAAGAGGGATACAATTAACCTGAAGTGAAGCATCGGAATCTATATCTAGTGTCACAGGAAAGGTTCAAAACATAGACTGTAAGAAGAGTCAGTCTTCTTGTACATGAGTCGGCATTGTGCCTTTTGTATTTAATTCCGATGCAATTACTGTGTTTCATCGTCCATAACAAGGTCCAAGGGATACAGTAAACCTAAAGTGAAGCATCGGAATCTATATCAAGTGTCACAGGAGTGGCTCTAAACATAGACACGGAAGATTGAGTCTTCTTGTACTTAAGTCGGCATTGTGCCTTTTCTATTTAATTCCGATGCAATTTCTGTGTTTCGTCGTCAATAAGATGGTCCAAGCGATACAGTAAACCTGAAGTGAAGCATCGGAATCTATAACTAGTGTCACAGTAATGGTTCAAATCACAGACAGTAAGAAGAGTCAGTCTTCTTGTACTTAAGTCGGCATTGTGCCTTTTGTATTTAATTCCGATGCATTTTCTGTGTTTCTTCGTCAATAAGAAAGTGCAAGGGATGCAGTAAACATATAGTGAAGCATCGGAATCATAACTGGTCTCACAGGAAGTGTTCACAACATAGTCCGTAAGAAGCGTCAGTCTTCTTGTACTTAAGTCGGCACTGTGCCGTTTGTATTTAATTCCGATGCAATTTCTGTGTTTCATCGTCAATACGAATGTCAGAGGGATACAGTAAACCTGAAGTGAAGCATCGGAATCTATAACTAGTGTCACAGGAATGGTTCAAAACATACACAGGAAGAAGAGTCAGTCTTCTTGTACTTAAGTCGGCATTGTGCCTTTTGTATGTATTTCCGATGCAGTTTCTGTGTTTCATCGTCAACAAGAAGGTCCAAGGGATACAGTAAACATATAGTGAAGCAACGGAATCTAAAACTGGTCTCACAGGAAATGTTCAAATCATAGTCAGTAAGAAGAGTCAGACTTCTTGTACTTATGTCGGCATTGTGCCTTTTCTATTTAATTCCGATGCAATTTCTGTGTTTCGTCGTCAATAAGGAGGTCCAAGGGATACAGTAATCCTGAAGTGAAGCATCGGAATCTAAAACCGGTCTCACAGGAAAGGTTCAAAACATAGAGAGTAAGAAGGGCCAGTCATCTTGTATTTGAGTCGGCACTGTGCCTTTAGTATTTAATCCGATGTAATTTCTGTGTTTCATCGTCAATAAGAAGGTCAGAGGGATACAGTAAACCTGGAGTGAAACATCGGAATCTATAACTAGTGTCACAGGAATGGTTAAAACATAGACAGTAGGAAGAGTCTGTCTTCTTGTACTTAAGTCGGCATTGTGCGTTTAGTATTAAATCTTGATTCAGTTTCTGTGTTTCGTCGTCAATAAGAAGGTCCAAGTGATACAGTAAACCTGAAGCATCGGAATCTATAACTAGTGTCACAGGAGTGGTTCAAAACATAGACAGTAAGAAGAGTCAGTCTTCTTGTACTTAAGTCGCCATTGTGCCTTTTGTATTTAATTGCGATGCTATTTCTATGTTTCATCGTCGATAAGCAGGTCCAAGGGATACAGTAAACCTGAAGTGAAGCATCGAAATCCATAACTAGTGTCAGTGGAATTGCTCAAAACACAGACAGTAAGAAGAGTCAGTCTTCTTATACTTAAGTCGGCATTGTACTTTTTGAAATAATTCCGATGCAAATTCTGTGTTTCATCGTCAATAAATATGTCAGAGGGATACAGTAAATCTGAAGTGAAGCATCGGAATCTATAAATAGTGTCACAGGAATGGTTCAAAACATACACAGCATGAAGAGTCAGTCTTCTTGTACTTAAGTCGGCATTGTGCCTTTTGTATTTAATTCCGATGCAATTTCTGTGTTTCATTGTCAATAAGAGTGTCAGAGGTATACAGTAAACCTGAAGTGAAGCATCGGAATCTATAACCAGTGTCACAGGAATGGTTCAAAATATAGACAGTTGGAAGAGTCAGTCTGCTTGTACTTAAGTCGGCAGTGTGCCTTTTCTATTTAATTCCGATGCTATTTCAGTGTTTCGTCGTCAATATGAAGGTAAGAGGGATACAATTAACCTGAAGTGGAGCATCGGAATCTATATCTAGTGTCACAGGAAAGGTTCAAAACATAGACAGTAAGAAGAGTCAGTCTTCTTGTACATGAGTCGGCATTGTGCCTTTTGTATTTAATTCCGATGCAATTACTGTGTTTCATCGTCAATAAGAATGTCAGAGGGATACAGTAAATCTGAAGTGAAGCATCGGAATCTATAAATAGTGTCACAGGAATGGTTCAAAACATACACAGCATGAAGAGTCAGTCTTCTTGTACTTATGTCGGCATTGTGCCTTTTGTATTTAATTCCGATGCAATTTCTGTGTTCATCGTCAAAAAGAAGGTCCAAGGGATACAGTAAACATATACTGAAGCATCGGAATCTAAAACTGGTCTCACAAAAAATGTTCAAATCATAGTCAGTAAGTAGAGTCAGTCTTCTTGTACTTATGTCGGCATTGTGCCTTTTCTATTTAATTCCGATGCATTTTCTGTGTTTCGTCGTCAATAAGAAGGTCCAAGGGATACAGTAAACCTGAAGTGAAGCATCGGAATCTAAAACCGGTCTCACAGGAAAGGTTCAAAACATAGAGAGTAAGAAGAGCCAGTCATCTTGAATTTGAGTCAGCATTGTGCCTTTTGTATTTAATTCCGATGCAATTTCTGTGTTTCATCGTCTATAAGAAGGTCAGAGGGATACAGTAAACCTGAAGTGAAGCATCGGAATCTATAACTAGTGTCACAGGAATGGTTAAACCATTGACAGAAGGAAGAGTCAGTCTTCTTGTAAGTAAGTCGGTATGTGCCTTTTGTATTTCATCCCGATGCAATTTCTGTGTCTCGTCGATAATGAGAAGGTCCAAGGGATACAGTAAACCTGAAGTGAAGCATCGGAATCAATATCAAGTGTCACAGGACAGGTTCTAAACATAGACACGGAAGAGTCAGTCTTCTTGTACTTAAGTCGGCATTGTGCCTTTTCTATTTAATTCCGATGCAATTACTGTGTTTCGTCGTCAATAAGAAGGTCCAAGGAATACAGTAAACCTGAGGTTAAGCATCGGAATCTGTAACTAGTATCAGAGAAAAGGCTCAAAACATAGAGAGTAAGAAGAGTCAGTCTTCTCGTACTTAAGTCGGCATTGTGCCTTTTGTATTTAATTCCGATGCAATTTCTGTGTTTCATCGTCAATAAGAAGATCCAAGGGATACAGTAAACCTGAAGTGAAGCATCGGAATCTTTAACTAGCGTCCAAGGATTGGTTCAAAACATACACAGCAAGAAGAGTCAGTCTTCTTGTACTTAAGTCGGCATTGTGCCTTTTGTATTTAATTCCGATGCAATTTCTGTGTTTCATCGTCAATAAGAAGGTCCAAGGGATACAGTAAACCTGAAGTGATGCATCGGTATCCATAACTAGTGTCACAGGAAAGGTTCAAAACATAGACAGTTGGAAGAGTCAGTCATCTTGTACTTAAGTCGGCATTGTGATTTTTGTATTTAATTCCGATTCAATTTCTGTGTTTCGTCGCCAATAACAAGGTCCAAGGGATACGGTAAACCTGAAGTGCAGCATCGGAATCTATAACTAGTGTCACAGAATTGGTTCAAACATAGACAGTAAGAAGAGTCAGTCTTCTTGTACTTAAGTCGGTATTGTGCCTATTGTATTTAACTCCGATGCAATTTCTGTGTTTCATCGTCAATAAGAAGGTCCAAGGGATACAGTAAACTTATTGTGAAACATCGGAATCTAAAACTGGTCTCACAGGAAATGTTCAAATCATAGTCAGTAAGAAGAGTCAGTCTTCTTATACTTAAGTCGGCATTGTGCCTTTTGTATTTAATTCCGATGCACTTTCTGTGTTTCATCATCAATAAGAAGGTCCAAGGGATACAGTAAACATATAGTGAAGCATCGGAATCTAAAACCGGTCTCACAGGAAATGTTTACAACATAGTCAGTAAGAAGAGTCAGTCTTCTCGTACTTAAGTCGGCACTGTGACGTTTATATTTAATTCCGATGCATTTTCTATGTTTCATCGTCAATAAGAATGTCAGAGGGTTACACTAAACCTGAAGTGAAGCATCGGAATCTATAACTAGTGTCACAGGAATAATTCAATGCATAGACAGTAGGAAGAGTCAGTCTTCTTGTACTTAAGTCGGCATTGTGCCTTTTCTATTTAATTCCGATGCAATTACTGTGTTTCGTCGTCATTAAGAATGTCCAAGGGATACAGTAAACCTGAAGTGAAGCATCGGAATCTATATCTAGTATCACACGAAAGGTTGAAAACATAGTCAGTAAGAAGAGTCAGTCTTCTTGTACATGAGTCGGCATTGTGCATTTTGTATTTAATTCCGATGCAATTACTGTGTTTTATCGTCAATAAGAAGGTCAGAGGGATACAGTAAACCTGAAGTGAAGCATCGGAATCTATAACTAGTGTCACAAGAATGGTTCAAAACATACACAGCTAGAAGAGACAGTCTTCTTGTACTTAAGTCGGCATTGTGCCTTTTGTATTTAATTCCGATGCAATTTCTGTGTTTCATCGTCAAGAAGTAGGTCCAAGGGATAGAGTAAACATATAGTGAAGCATCGTAATCTCAAACTGGTCTCACTGGAAATGTTCAAATCATAGTCAGTAAAAAGAGTCAGTCTTCTTGTACTTATGTCGGCATTGTGCCTTTTCTATTTAATTCCGATGCAATTTCTGTGATTCGTCGTGAATAAGAAGGTCCAAGGGATACAGTAAACCTAAAACGAAGCATCGGAATCTAAAACCGGTCTCACAGGAAAGGTTCAAAACATAGAGAGTAAGAAGAGCCGGTCATCTTGTATTCGAGTCAGCATTGTGCCTTTTGTATTTAATTCCGATTCAATTTCTGTGTTTCATCGTCAATAAGAAGGTCAGAGGGATACAGTAAACCTGAAGTGGAGCATCGGAATCCATAACTAGTGTCACAGGAATGGTTAAAACATAGACAGTTGGAAGAGTCAGTCTTTTTGTACTTAAGTCGGCATTGTGCCTTTTGTATTTAATCCCGATGCAATTTCTGTGTTTCGTCGTCAATAAGAAGGTCCAAGGGATACAGTAAACCTGAAGTGAAGCATCGGAATCTATATCAAGCGTCACAGGAATGGTCCTAAACATAGACACGGAAGAGTCAATCTTCTTGAACTTAAGTCGGCATTGTGCATTTCCATTTAATTCCGATGCAATTTCTGTATTTCGTCGTCAATAAGAAGGTCCAAGGGATACAGCATACCTGAAGTTAAGCATCGGAATCTGTAACTAGTATCAGATAAAAGGTTCAATAGATAGACAGTAAGAAGAGTCAGTCATCTTGTACTTAAGTCGGCATTATGCCTTTTGTATTTAATTCCGATGCAATATCTGTGTTTCATCGTTAATAAGAAGGTCCAAGGGATACAGTAAACCTGAAGTGAAGCATCGGAATCTATAACTAGAGTCACAGGAATGGTTCAAAACATAGACAGTAGGAAGAGTCAGTCTTAGTGTACTTAAGTCGGCATTATGCCTTTTCTATTTAATTCCGATACAATTTCTGTGTTTCGTCGTCAATAAGAAGGTCAGAGGGATACAGTACACCTGAAGTGAAGCATCGGAATCTATAACTAGTGTCACAGGAATGGTTCAAAACATACACAGCAAGACGAGTTAGTCTTGTTGTACTTAAGTCGGCATTGTGCCTTTTGTATTTAATTCCGATGCAATTTCTAAGTTTCATCGTCAATAAGAAGGTCCAAGGGATACAGTAAACCTGAAGTGATGCATCGGAATCCATAACTAGTGTCACAGGAATGGTTCAAAGCATAGACATTAGGAAGAGTCAGTCTTCTGGTACTTAAGTCGGCATTGTGCATTTTCTATTCAATTCCGATGCAATTTCTGTGTTTCGTCGTCAATAAGAATGTCCAAGGGATACAGTAAACCTGAAGTGAAGCATCGGAATGTATATCTAGTGTCACAGGAAAAGTTCAAATCATAGACAGTAAGACGAGTCAGTCTTCTTGTACATGAGTCCCCATTGTGCATTTTGTATTTAATTCCGATGCAATTACTGTGTTTCATCGTCTATAAGAAGGTCAGAGGGATACAGTAAACCAGAAGTGAAGCATCGGAATCTATAACTAGTGTCACAGAAATGGTTCAAAACATACACAGCAAGAAGAGTCTGTCTTCTTGTACTTATGTCGGCATTGTGCCTTTTCTGATTACTTCCGATGCAATTTCTGTGTTTCGTCGTCAATATGGAGGTCCAAGGGATACAGTAATCCTGAAGAGAAACATCGGAATCTAAAACCGGTCTCACAGGAAAGGTTCAAAACATAGAGAGTAAGAAGAGCCAGTCATCTTGAATTTGAGTCAGCATTGTGCCTTTTGTATTTAATTCCGATGCAATTTCTGTGTTTCATCGTCTATAAGAAGGTCAGAGGGATACAGTAAACCTGAAGTGAAGCATCGGAATCTATAACTAGTGTCACAGGAATGGTTAAACCATTGACAGAAGGAAGAGTCAGTCTTCTTGTAAGTAAGTCGGTATGTGCCTTTTGTATTTCATCCCGATGCAATTTCTGTGTCTCGTCGATAATGAGAAGGTCCAAGGGATACAGTAAACCTGAAGTGAAGCATCGGAATCAATATCAAGTGTCACAGGACAGGTTCTAAACATAGACACGGAAGAGTCAGTCTTCTTGCACTTAAGTCGGCATTGTGCCTTTTCTATTTAATTCCGATGCAATTACTGTGTTTCGTCGTCAATAAGAAGGTCCAAGGAATACAGTAAACCTGAGGTTAAGCATCGGAATCTGTAACTAGTATCAGAGAAAAGGCTCAAAACATAGAGAGTAAGAAGAGTCAGTCTTCTCGTACTTAAGTCGGCATTGTGCCTTTTGTATTTAATTCCGATGCAATTTCTGTGTTTCATCGTCAATAAGAAGATCCAAGGGATACAGTAAACCTGAAGTGAAGCATCGGAATCTTTAACTAGCGTCCAAGGATTGGTTCAAAACATACACAGCAAGAAGAGTCAGTCTTCTTGTACTTAAGTCGGCATTGTGCCTTTTGTATTTAATTCCGATGCAATTTCTGTGTTTCATCGTCAATAAGAAGGTCCAAGGGATACAGTAAACCTGAAGTGATGCATCGGTATCCATAACTAGTGTCACAGGAAAGGTTCAAAACATAGACAGTTGGAAGAGTCAGTCATCTTGTACTTAAGTCGGCATTGTGATTTTTGTATTTAATTCCGATTCAATTTCTGTGTTTCGTCGCCAATAACAAGGTCCAAGGGATACGGTAAACCTGAAGTGCAGCATCGGAATCTATAACTAGTGTCACAGAATTGGTTCAAACATAGACAGTAAGAAGAGTCAGTCTTCTTGTACTTAAGTCGGTATTGTGCCTATTGTATTTAACTCCGATGCAATTTCTGTGTTTCATCGTCAATAAGAAGGTCCAAGGGATACAGTAAACTTATTGTGAAACATCGGAATCTAAAACTGGTCTCACAGGAAATGTTCAAATCATAGTCAGTAAGAAGAGTCAGTCTTCTTATACTTAAGTCGGCATTGTGCCTTTTGTATTTAATTCCGATGCACTTTCTGTGTTTCATCATCAATAAGAAGGTCCAAGGGATACAGTAAACATATAGTGAAGCATCGGAATCTAAAACCGGTCTCACAGGAAATGTTTACAACATAGTCAGTAAGAAGAGTCAGTCTTCTCGTACTTAAGTCGGCACTGTGACGTTTATATTTAATTCCGATGCATTTTCTATGTTTCATCGTCAATAAGAATGTCAGAGGGTTACACTAAACCTGAAGTGAAGCATCGGAATCTATAACTAGTGTCACAGGAATAATTCAATGCATAGACAGTAGGAAGAGTCAGTCTTCTTGTACTTAAGTCGGCATTGTGCCTTTTCTATTTAATTCCGATGCAATTACTGTGTTTCGTCGTCATTAAGAATGTCCAAGGGATACAGTAAACCTGAAGTGAAGCATCGGAATCTATATCTAGTATCACACGAAAGGTTGAAAACATAGTCAGTAAGAAGAGTCAGTCTTCTTGTACATGAGTCGGCATTGTGCATTTTGTATTTAATTCCGATGCAATTACTGTGTTTTATCGTCAATAAGAAGGTCAGAGGGATACAGTAAACCTGAAGTGAAGCATCGGAATCTATAACTAGTGTCACAAGAATGGTTCAAAACATACACAGCTAGAAGAGACAGTCTTCTTGTACTTAAGTCGGCATTGTGCCTTTTGTATTTAATTCCGATGCAATTTCTGTGTTTCATCGTCAAGAAGTAGGTCCAAGGGATAGAGTAAACATATAGTGAAGCATCGTAATCTCAAACTGGTCTCACTGGAAATGTTCAAATCATAGTCAGTAAAAAGAGTCAGTCTTCTTGTACTTATGTCGGCATTGTGCCTTTTCTATTTAATTCCGATGCAATTTCTGTGATTCGTCGTGAATAAGAAGGTCCAAGGGATACAGTAAACCTAAAACGAAGCATCGGAATCTAAAACCGGTCTCACAGGAAAGGTTCAAAACATAGAGAGTAAGAAGAGCCGGTCATCTTGTATTCGAGTCAGCATTGTGCCTTTTGTATTTAATTCCGATTCAATTTCCGTGTTTCATCGTCAATAAGAAGGTCAGAGGGATACAGTAAACCTGAAGTGGAGCATCGGAATCCATAACTAGTGTCACAGGAATGGTTAAAACATAGACAGTTGGAAGAGTCAGTCTTTTTGTACTTAAGTCGGCATTGTGCCTTTTGTATTTAATCCCGATGCAATTACTGTGTTTCATCGTCTATAAGAAGGTCAGAGGGATACAGTAAACCAGAAGTGAAGCATCGGAATCTATAACTAGTGTCACAGAAATGGTTCAAAACATACACAGCAAGAAGAGTCTGTCTTCTTGTACTTATGTCGGCATTGTGCCTTTTCTGATTACTTCCGATGCAATTTCTGTGTTTCGTCGTCAATATGGAGGTCCAAGGGATACAGTAATCCTGAAGAGAAACATCGGAATCTAAAACCGGTCTCACAGGAAAGGTTCAAAACATAGAGAGTAAGAAGAGCCAGTCATCTAGTATTTGAGTCGGCATTGAACCTTTTGTATTTACCTCCGATGCAATTTCTGTGTTTCATCGTCAATAAGAAGGTCAGAGGGATACAGTAAACTTGAAGTGAAGCATCGGAATCTATAACTAGTGTCACAGGAATGGTTAATACGTAGACAGTACGAAGAGTCAGTCTTCTTGTACTTAAATCGGCATTGTGCCTTATGTATTTAATCCCGATTCAATTTCTTTGTTTCGTCGTCAATAAGAAGGTCCAAGGGATACAGTAAACCTGAAGTGAAGCATCGGAATCTATAACTAGTGTCACTGGAATGGTTCAAAACATAGACAGTAAGAAGAGTCAGTCTTCTTGTACTTAAGTCGGCATTGTGCCTTTTGTATTTAATTGCGTTGCTATTTCTGTGTTTCATCGTCGATAAGAAGGTCCAAGGGATACAGTAAACCTAAAGTGAAGCTTCGGAATCTATAAATAGTGTCACAGGAATGGTTCAAAACATAGACAGTAAGAAGGGTCAGTCTTCTTGTACTTAAGTCGGCATTGTGCCTTTTGTATTTAATTACAATGCAATTTCTGTGTTTCATCGTCAAGAGGAGTGTCAGAAGGATACAGTAAACCTGAAGTGAAGCATCGGAATCTATAACTAGTGTCACAGGAATGGTTCATAACATAGACATTTGGAAGAGTCAGTCTTCTTGTACTTAAGTCGGCATTGTGCCTTTTGTATTTCATTCCGATGCAATTTCTGTGTTTCATCATCAATAAGAGTGTCAGAGGGATACAGTAAACCTGAAGTGAAGCATCGGAATCTATAACTAGTGTCACAGCAGTGGTTCAAAACATAGACAGTACGAAGAGTCAGTCTTCTTGTACTTAAGTCGGCATTGTGCCTTTTGTATTTAATTCCGATGCAATTCCTGTGTTTCATCGTCAATAAGAGTGACAGAGGGATACAGTAAACCTGAAGTGAAGCATCGGAATCTATAACTAGTGTCACAGGAATGGTTCAGAACATAGACACGGACGAGTCAGTCTTCTTGTACTTAAGTCGGCATTGTGCCTCTTCTATTTAATTCCGATGCAATTTCTGTGCTTCATCGTCAATAAGAAGGTCAGAGGGATACAGTAAACCTGAAGTGAAGCTTCGGAATCTACAACTAGTGTCACAGGAATGGTTTAAAACATAGACAGTAAGAAGAGTGAGTCTTCTTGTACTTAACTCAGGATTGTGCTTTTTGTATTTAATCCCGATTCAATTTCTCTGTTTCGTCGTCAATAAGAAGGACCAAGGGATACAGTAAACCTGAAGTGAAGCATCGGAATTTATATCAAGTGTCACAGGAATGGTTCTATACATAGAACACGGAAGAGTCAGTCTTCTTGTACTTATGTCGGCATTGTGCCTTCTCTATTTAACCCCGATGCACTTTCTGTGATTCATCATCAATAAGAAGGTCCAAGGGATACAGTAAACATATAGTGAAGCATCGGAATCTAAAACTGGTCTCATAGGAAATGTTCACAACATAGTCAGTAAGAAGAGTCAGTCTTCTTGTACTTAAGTCGGCACTGTGCCGTTTGTATTTAATTCCGATGCAATCTCTGTGTTTCGTCGTCAATATGAATGTCAGAGGGATACAGTAAACCTGAAGCGAAGCATCGGAATCTAAATCTAGTGTCACAGGAAAGGTTCTAAACATAGACAGTAAGAAGAGTCAGTCTTCGCGTACATGAGTCGGCATTGTGCATTTTGTATTTAATTCCGATGCAATTACTGTGTTTCATCGTCAATAAGAAGGTCAGAGGAATACAGTAAACCTGATGTGTAGCAACGGAATCTATAACTAGTGTCACAGGAATGGTTCAAAACATACACAACAAGAAGAGTCAGTATTCTTGTACTTAAGTCGGCATTGTGCCTTTTGTATGTAATTCCGATGCAATTTCTGTGTTTCATCGTCAACAAGTACGTCCAAGGGATACAGTAAACATATAGTGAAGCATCGGAATCTAAAACTGGTCTCACAGGAAATGTTCAAATCATAGTCAGTAAGAACAGTCAGTCTTCTTGTACTTATGTCGGCATTTTGCCTTTTCTACTTAATTCCGATGCAATTTCTGTGTTTCGTCGTCAATAAGGAGGTCCAAGGGATACACTAAACCTAAAGTGAAGCATCGGAATCAATATCTAGTGTCACAGGAAAGGTTCAAAACATAGACAGTAAGAAGAGTCAGTCTTCTTGTACATGAGCCGGCATTGTGCCTTTTGTATTTAATTCCGATGCAATTACTGTGTTTCATCGTCAATAAGAAGGTCAGAGGGATACAGTACACCTGAAGTGAAGCATCGGAATCTATAACTAGTGTCACAGGAATGGTTCAAAACATACACAGCAAGAAGAGTCAGTCTTCTTGTACTTAAGTCGGCATTGTGCCTTTTGTATTTAATTCCGATTCAATTTCTGAGTTTCATCGTCAAAAAGAAGGTCCAAGGGATACTGTAAACATATAGTGAAGCATGGGAATCTAAAACTGGTCTCACAGGAAGTGTTCAAATCATAGTCAGTAAGAAGAGTCAATCTTCTTCTACTTATGTCGGCATTGTGCCTTTTGTATTTAAGTCCGATGCAATTTCTGTGTTTCATCGTCAACAAGAAGGTCAGAGGGATACAGTAAACCTGAAGTGAAGCATCGGAATCTATAACTAGTGTCACTGGAATGGTTAAAACTTAGACAGTAGGAAGTGTCAGTCTTCTTGTACTTAAGTCGGCATTGTGCATTTTGTATTTAATCCCGATTCAATTTCTGTGTTTCGTCGTCAATAAGAATGTCCAAGGGATACAGTAAACCTGAAGTGAAGCATCGGAATCTATAACTAGTGTCACAG
The DNA here is from genome assembly GCF_021461395.2 of Schistocerca americana. Taxonomy (NCBI): domain Eukaryota; kingdom Metazoa; phylum Arthropoda; class Insecta; order Orthoptera; family Acrididae; genus Schistocerca; species Schistocerca americana. The sequence goes on from NC_060123.1 coordinate 766,626,733, forward strand.
GAATGGTTCAAAACATAGACAGTAAGAAGAGTCAGTCTTCTTGTACTTAAGTCGGCATTTTGCTTTTTTTATTTAATTGCGATGCTATTTCTGTGTTTCATCGTCGATAAGAAGGTCCAAGGGATACAGTAATCATATAGTGAAACAACGGAATCTAAAACTGGTCACACAGGAAATGTTCAAATCATAGTCTGTAAGATGAGTCAGTCTTCTTATACTTAAGTCGGCATTGTGCCTTTTGTATTTAATTCCGATGCAATTACTGTGTTTCATCGTCAATAAGAAGGTCAGAGGAATACAGTAAACCTGATGTGTAGCAACGGAATCTATAACTAGTGTCACAGGAATGGTTCAAAACATACACAACAAGAAGAGTCAGTATTCTTGTACTTAAGTCGGCATTGTGCCTTTTGTATGTAATTCCGATGCAATTTCTGTGTTTCATCGTCAACAAGTACGTTCAAGGGATACAGTAAACATATAGTGAAGCATCGGAATCTAAAACTGGTCTCACAGGAAATGTTCAAATCATAGTCAGTAAGAACAGTCAGTCTTCTTGTACTTATGTCGGCATTTTGCCTTTTCTACTTAATTCCGATGCAATTTCTGTGTTTCGTCGTCAATAAGGAGGTCCAAGGGATACACTAAACCTAAAGTGAAGCATCGGAATCAATATCTAGTGTCACAGGAAAGGTTCAAAACATAGACAGTAAGAAGAGTCAGTCTTCTTGTACATGAGCCGGCATTGTGCCTTTTGTATTTAATTCCGATGCAATTACTGTGTTTCATCGTCAATAAGAAGGTCAGAGGGATACAGTACACCTGAAGTGAAGCATCGGAATCTATAACTAGTGTCACAGGAATGGTTCAAAACATACACAGCAAGAAGAGTCAGTCTTCTTGTACTTAAGTCGGCATTGTGCCTTTTGTATTTAATTCCGATTCAATTTCTGAGTTTCATCGTCAAAAAGAAGGTCCAAGGGATACTGTAAACATATAGTGAAGCATCGGAATCTAAAACTGGTCTCACAGGAAGTGTTCAAATCATAGTCAGTAAGAAGAGTCAATCTTCTTCTACTTATGTCGGCATTGTGCCTTTTGTATTTAATTCCGATGCAATTTCTGTGTTTCATCGTCAACAAGAAGGTCAGAGGGATACAGTAAACCTGAAGTGAAGCATCGGAATCTATAACTAGTGTCACTGGAATGGTTAAAACTTAGACAGTAGGAAGTGTCAGTCTTCTTGTACTTAAGTCGGCATTGTGCATTTTGTATTTAATCCCGATTCAATTTCTGTGTTTCGTCGTCAATAAGAATGTCCAAGGGATACAGTAAACCTGAAGTGAAGCATCGGAATCTATAACTAGTGTCACAGGAATGGTTCAAAACATAGACAGTAAGAAGAGTCAGTCTTCTTGTACTTAAGTCGGCATTTTGCTTTTTTTATTTAATTGCGATGCTATTTCTGTGTTTCATCGTCGATAAGAAGGTCCAAGGGATACAGTAAACATATAGTGAAACATCGGAATCTAAAACTGGTCTCACAGGAAATGTTCAAATCATAGTCTGTAAGATGAGTCAGTCTTCTTATACTTAAGTCGGCATTGTGCCTTTTGTATTTAATTCCGATGCACTTTCTGTGTTTCATCATCAATAAGAAGGTCCAAGGGATACAGTAAACATATAGTGAAGCATCGGAATCTAAAACTGGTCTCACAGGAAATGTTCAAATCATAGTCAGTAAGAAGAGTCAATCTTCTTGTACTTATGTCGGCATTGTGCCTATTGTATTTAATTCCGATGCAATTTCTGTGTTTCATCGTCAATAAGAAGGTCAGAGGGAAACAGTAAACCTGAAGTAAGGCATCGGAATCTATAACTAGTGTCACTGGAATGGTTAAAACATAGTCAGTAAGAAGAGTCAGTCTTCTTGTACTTAAGTCGGCACTGTGCCGTTTCTATTTAATTCCGATGAAATTTCTGTGTTTGATCGTCAATAAGGATGTCAGATGGTTAAAGTAAACCTGAAGTGAAGCATCGGAATCTATAACTAGTGTCACAGGAATGGTTCAAAACATAGACAGTAGGAAGAGTCAGTCTTCTTGTACTTAAGTCGGCATTGTGCCTTTTGTATTTAATTGCGATGCTATTTCTGTGTTTCATCGTCGATAAGCAGGTCCAAGGGATACAGTAAACCTGAAGTGAAGCATCGGAATCCATAACTAGTGTCAGTGGAAATGCTCAAAACACAGACAGTAAGAAGAGTCAGTCTTCTTATACTTAAGTCGGCATTGTGCCTTATCTATTTAATTCCGATGCAATTTCTGCGTTTCGTCGTCAATAAGAAGGTCCATGGGATACAGTAAACCTGAAGTGAAGCATCGGAATCTATATCTAGTGTCACAGGAAAGGTTCTAAACATAGACAGTAAGAAGAGTCAGTCTTCTTGTACATGAGTCGGCATTGTGCATTTTGTATTTAATTCCGATGCAATTACTGTGTTTCATCGTCAAGAAGAAGATCAGAGGAATACAGTAAACCTGAAGTGTAGCAACGGAATCTATAACTAGTGTCACAGGAATGGTTCAAAACATACACAGCAAGAAGAGTCAGTCTTCTTGTACTTAAGTCGGCATTGTGCCTTTTGTATGTAATTCCGATGCAATTTCTGTGTTTCATCGTCAACAAGAAGGTCCAAGGGATACAGTAAACATATAGTGAAGCATCGGAATCTAAAACTGGTCTCACAGGAAATGTTCAAATCACAGTCAGTAAGAAGAGTCAGTCTTCTTGTACTTATGTCGGCATTGTGCCTTTTCTATTTAATTCCGATGCAATTTCTGTGTTTTGTCGTCAATAAGGAGGTCCAAGGGATACACTAAACCTAAAGTGAAGCATCGGAATCAATATCTAGTGTCACAGGAATGGTTCAAACATAGACAGTAAGAAGAGTCAGTCTTCTTGCACATGAGTCGGCATTGTGCCTTTTGTATTTATTTCCGATGCAATTACTGTGTTTCATCGTCAATAAGAAGGTCAGAGGGATACAGTAAACCTCAAGTGAAGCATCGGAATCTATAACTAGTGTCACAGGAATGGTTCAAAACATAGACAGTAAGAAGAGTCAGACTTCTTGTTCTTAAGTCGGCATTGTGCTTTTTGTATGTAATTGCTATGCTATTTCTGTGTTTCATCGTCGATAAGAAGGTCCAAGGGATAAAGTAAACTTATAGTGAAACATCGGAATCTAAAACTGGTCTCACAGGAAATGTTCAAATCATAGTCAGTAAGAAGAGTCAGTCTTCTTATACTTAAGTCGGCATTGTGCCTTTTGTATTTAATTCCGATGCACTTTCTGTGTTTCATCATCAATAAGAAGGTCCAAGGGATACAGTAAACATATAGTGAAGCATCGAATCTAAAACTGGTCTCACAGGAAATGTTCAAATCATAGTCAGTAAGAAGAGTCAATCTTCTTGTACTTATGTCGGCATTGTGCCTTTTGTATTTAATTCCGATGCAATTTCTGTGTTTCATCGTCAATAAGAAGGTCAGAGGGATACAGTAAACCTGACGTGAAGCATCGGAATCTATAACTAGTGTCACAGGAATGGTTCAAAACATAGACAGTAGGAAGAGTCAGTCTTCTTGTACTTAAGTCGGCATTGTGCCATTTCTATTTTATTCCGATGCAATTACTGTGTTTCGTCGTCATTAAGAATGTCCAAGGGATACAGTAAACGTGAATGAAGCATCGGAATCTATATCTAGTGTCACAGGAAAGGTTCAAGACAAAGACAGTAAGAGGAGTCAGTCTCCTTTTACATGAGTCGGCATTGTGCAATTTGTATTTAATTCCGATGCAATTACTGCGTTTCATCGTCAACAAGAAGGTCAGAGGGATACAGTAAACCTGAAGTGAAGCATCGGAATCTAGAACTGGTCTCACAGGAAATATTCACAACATAGTCAGTAAGAAGAGTCAGTCTTCTTGTACTGAAGTAGGCATTGTGCCTTTTGTATTTAATTCCGATGCAATTTCTGTGTTTCATCGTCAATAAGGAGGTCCAAGGGATACAGTAAACCTGAAGTGAAGCATCGGAATCTATAACTAGTGTCACAGGAATGGTTAATACATAGACAGTAGGATGAGTCAGTCTTCTTGTACTTAAGCCGGCATTGTTCCTTTTGTATTTAATTTCGATACTATTTCTGTGTTTCATCGTCGATAAGAAGGTCCAAGGGATACAGTATACCGGACGTGAAGCATTGGAATCTATAACTAGTGTCAATGGAATTGCTCAAAGCATAGACAGTAAGAAGAGTCAGTCTTCTTGTACTTAAGTCGGCATTGTACCTTTTGTATTTAATTCCGATGCAAATTCTGTGTTTCATCGTCAATAACAAGGTGCAAAGGATACAGTAAACCTGATGTGAAGCTTCGGAATCTATAACTAGTGTCACAGGAAAGGTTCAAAACATAGGCAGTAAGATGAGTCAGTTTTCTTGTACTTAAGTCGGCATTGTCCCTTTTGTATTTAATTCCGATGCAATTTCTGTGTTTCATCGTCAATAAGAGTGTCAGAGGAATACAGTAAACCTGAAGTGAAGCATCGGAATCTATAACTAGTGTTACAAGAATGGTTCAAAGCATAGACATTTGGAAGAGTCAGTCTTTTTGTAGTTAAGTCGGCATTGTGCCTTTTGTATTTAATTCCGATGCAATTTCTTTGTTTTATCGTCAATAAGAGTGTCAGAGGGATACAGTATACCTGAAGTGAAGCATCGGAATCTATAACTAGTGTCACAGGAATAGTTCAAAACATAGACATTTGGAAGAGTCAGTCTTCTTGTACTTAAGTCGGCATTGTGCCTTTTGTATTTAATTCCGATGCAATTTCTGAGTTTCGTCGTCAATAAGAGTGTCAGAGGGATGCAGTAAACCTGAATAGAAGCACCGGAATCTATAACTAGTGTCACAGGAATGGTTCAAAACATAGACACGGACGAGTCAGTCTTCTTGTACTTAAGTCGGCATTTTGCCTCTTCTATTTAATTCCGATGCAATTTCTGAGTTTCGTCGTCAATAAGATGGTCCAAGGGATACAGTAAACCTGAAGTGAAGCATTGGAATCTGTAACTAGTGTCACAGAAAAGGTTCAAAACATAGACAGTAAGAAGAGTCAGTCTTCTTGTACTTAAGTCGGCGTTGTGCCTTTTGTATTTAATTCCGATGCAATTTCTGTGTTTCATCGTCAATAAGAAGGTCAGAGGGATACACTAAACCTGAAGTGAAGCTTCGGAATCTGTAACTAGTGTCACAGGAATGGTTTAAATCAAAAACAGTGAGAAGAGTGAGTCTCCTTGTACTTAAGTCGGCATTGTGCCTTTTGTATTTAATCCCGATTCAGTTTCTGTGTTTCGTCGTCAATAAGAAGGTCCAAGGGATACAGTAAACCTGAAGTGAAGCATCGGAATCTATATCAAGTGTCACAGGAATGGTTCTCAACATAGACACGGAAGAGTCAGTCTTCTTGTACTTAAGTCGTCATTTTGTCTTTTCCATATAATTCCGATGCAATTTCTGTGTTTCGCCGTCAATAAGAAGGTCCAAGGGATACAGTAAACCTGAAGTGAAGCATTGGAATCTGTAACTAGTGTCAGAGAAAAGGTTCAAAACATAGATAGTAAGAACTGTCAGTCTTCTTGTACTTAAGTCGGCATTGTGCCTTTTGTATTTAATTCCGATTCAATTTCTGTGTTTCATCGTCAATAAGAAGGTCCAAGGGATACGGTAAACCTGAAGTGTAGCATCGGAATCTATAACTAGAGTCACAGGAATGGTTCAAAACATAGACAGTAGGAAGAGTCAGTCTTCTTGTACTTAAGTCGGCATTGTGCCTTTTCTATTTAATTCCGATGCAATTTCTGTGTTTCGTCGTCAATAAAAAGGTCCAAGGGATACAGTAAACATATAGTGAAAGATCGGAATCTAAAACTTGTCTCACAGGAAATGTTCAAAACATAGACAGTAAGAAGAGTCAGTCTTCTTGTACTTAAGTCGGCATTGTGCCTTTTCTATTTCATTCCGATGCAATTTCTGTGTTTCGTCGTCAATAAGAATGTCCAAGGGATACAGTAAACCTGAAGTGAAGCATCGGAATCTATATCTAGTGTCACAAGAAAAGTTCAAAACATAGACAGTAAGACGAGTCAGTCTTCTTGTACATGAGTCCCCATTGTGAATTTTGTATTTAATTCCGATGCAATTACTGTGTTTCATCGTCTATAAGAAGGTCAGAGGGATACAGTAAACCTGAAGTGAAGCATCGGAATCTATAACTAGTGTCACAGGAATGGTTAATACATAGACAGTACGAAGAGTCAGTCTTCTTGTACTTAAGTCGGCATTGTGCCTTTTGTATTTAATTCCGATGCTATTTCTGTGTTTCATCGTCGATAAGAAGGTCCAAGGGATACAGTAAACCTGAAGTGAAGCTTCGGAATCTATAACTAGTGCCACAGGAATGGTTCAAAACATAGACAGTAAGAAGAGTCAGTCTTCTTGTACTTAAGTCGGCATTGTGCCTTTTGTATTTAATTCCGATGCTATTTCTGTGTTTCATCGTCAATAAGAAGGTCAGAGGGATACAGTAAACCTGAAGTGAAGCTTCGGAATCTATAACTAGTGTCACAGGAATGGTTTAAAACATAGACAGTAAGAAGAGTGAGTCTTCTTGTACTTAAGTCGGCATTGTGCTTCTTGTATTTAATCCCGATTCAATTTCTGTGTTTCGTCGTCAATAAGATGGTCCAAGGGATACAGTAAACCTGAAGTGAAGCATCGGAATCTATATCAAGTGTCACAGGAATGGTTCTATACATAGACACGGATGAGTCTATCTTCTTGTACTTATGTCGGCATTGTGCCATCTCTATTTAACTCCGATGCACTTTCTGTGATTCATCATCAATAAGAAGGTCCAAGGGATACAGTAAACATATAGTGAAGCATCGGAATCTAAAACAGGTCTCATAGGAAATGTTCACAACATAGTCAGTAAGAAGCGTCAGTCTTCTTGTACTTAAGACGGCACTGTGCCGTTTGTATTTAATTCCGATGCTATCTCTGTGTTTCGTCGTCAATAAGAAGGTCAGAGGGATATAGTAAACCTGAAGTGAAGCATCGGAATCTATATCTAGTGTCACAGGAAAGGTTCTAAACATAGACAGTAAGAAGAGTCAGTCTTCTTGTACATGAGTCGGCATTGTGCATTTTGTATTTAATTCCGATGCAATTACTGTGTTTCATCGTCAATAAGAAGGTCAGAGGAATACAGCAAACCTGAAGTGTAGCAACGGAATCTATAACTAGTGTCACAGGAATGGTTCAAAACATACACAGCAAGAAGAGTCAGTCTTCTTGTACTTAAGTCGGTATTGTGCCTTTTGTATGTAATTCCGATGCAATTTCTGTGTTTCATCGTCAACAAGTAGGTCCGAGGGATACAGTAAACATATAGTGAAACATCGGAATCTAAAACTGGTCTCAGAGGAAATGTTCAAATCATAGTCAGTAAGAAGAGTCAGTCTTCTTGTACTTATGTCGGCATTGTGCCTTTTCTATTTAATTCCGATGCAATTTCTGTGTTTCGTCGTCAAAAAGGAGGTCCAAGAGATACACTAAACCTAAAGTGAAGCATCGGAGTCAATATCTAGTGTCACAGGAAAGGTTCAAAACATAGACAGTAAGAAGAGTCAGTCTTCTTGTACATGAGTCGGCATTATGCCTTTTGTATTTAATTCCGATGCAATTGCTGTGTTTCATCGTCAATAAGAAGGTCAGAGGGATACAGTACACCTGAAGAAAATCATCGGAATCTATAACTAGTGTCACAGGAATGGTTCAAAACATACACAGCAAGAAGAGTCAGTCTTCTTGTACTTAAGTCGGCATTGTGCCTTTTCTATTTAATTCCGATGCAATTTCTGTGATTCATCGTCAAAAAGAAGGTCCAAGGGATACTGTAAACATATAGTGAAGCATCGGAATCTAAAACTGGTCTCACAGGAAGTGTTCAAATCATAGTCAGTAAGAAGAGTCAATCTTCTTGTACTTATGTCGGCATTGTGCCTTTTGTATTTAGTTCCGATGCAATTTCTGTGTTTCATCGTCAACAAGAATGTCAGAGGGATACAGTAAACCTGAAGTGAAGCATCGGAATCTATAACTAGTGTCACTGGAATGGTTTGAACATAGACAGTAGGAAGAGTCAGTCTTCTTGTACATGAGTCGGCATTGTGCATTTTGTAATTAATCCCGATTCAATTTCTGTGTTTCGTCGTCAATAAGAAGGTCCAAGGGATACAGTAAACATATAGTGAAGCATTGGAATCTAAAACTGGTCTCACTGGAATTTTTCAAATCATAGTCAGTAAGAAGAGTCAGTCTTCTTATACTTAAGTCGGCATTGTGCCTTTTGTATTTAATTCCGATGCACTTTCTGTGTTTCATCATCAATAAGAAGGTCCAAGGGATACAGTATACATATAGTGAAGCATCGGAATCTAAAACTGGTCTCACAGGAAATGTTCAAATCATAGCCAGTAAGAAGAGTCAGTCTTCTTATACTTAAGTCGGCATTGTGCCTTTTGTATTTAATTCCGATGCACTTTCTGTGTTTCATCATCAATAACAAGGGCAAAGGGATTCAGTAAACATATAGTGAAGCATCGGAATCTAAAACTGGTCTCACAGGAAATGTTCAAATCTTAGTCAGTAAGAAGAGTCAATCTTCTTGTACTTATGTCGGCATTGTGCCTTTTGTATTTAATTCCGATGCAATTTCTGTGTTTCATCGTCAATAAGAAGGTCAGAGGGATACAGCAAACCTGAAGTGAAGCATCGGAATCTATAACTAGTGTCACAGGAATGGTTCAAAACATACACAGCAAGAAGAGTCAGTCTTCTTGTACTGAAGTCGGCATTGTGCCTTTTGTATTTAATTCCGATGCAATTTCTGTGTTTCGTCTTCAATAAGGAGGTCCAAGGGATACAGTAATCCTGAAGTGAAACATCGGAATCTAAAACCGGTCTCACAGGAAAGGTTCAAAACATAGAGTGTAAGAAGAGCCAGTCATCTTGTATTTGAGTAGGCATTGTACCTTTTGTACTTAATCCCGATGCAATTTATGTGTTTCATCGTCAATAAGAAGGTCAGAGGGATACAGTAAACCTGAAGTGAAGCATCGGAATCTATAACTAGTGTCACAGGAATGGTTAATACATAGACAGTAGGATGAGTCAGTCTTCTTGTACTTAAGTCGGCATTGTGCGTTTTGTATTTAATTCCGATACTATTATGTATTTCATCGTCGATAAGAAGGTCCTAGGGATACAGTATACCGGACGTGAAGCATCGGAATCTATAACTAGTGTCAATGGAATTGCTCAAAACATAGACAGTAAGAAGAGTCAGTCTTCTTGTACTTAAGTCGGCATTGTACCTTTTGTATTTAATTCCGATGCAAATTCTGTGTTTCATCGTCAATAAGAAGGTCCAAAGGATACAGTAAACCTGATGTGAAGCTTCGGAATCTATAACTAGTGTCACAGGAAAGATTCAAAACGTAGGCAGTAAGAAGAGTCAGTTTTCTTGTACTTAAGTCGGCATTGTGCCTTTTGTATTTAATTCCGATGCAATTTCTGTGTTTCATCGTTAATAAGAGTGTCAGAGGGATACAGTAAACCTGAAGTGAAGCATCGGAATCTATAACTAGTGTCACAAGAATGGATCAAAACATAGCCATTTGGAAGAGTCAGTCTTCTTGTACTTAAGTCCGCATTGTGCCTTTTGTATTTAATTCCGATGCACTTTCTGTGTTTCGACGTCAATAAGAGTGTCAGAGGGATACAGTAAACCTGAAGCGAAGCATCGGAATTTATAACTAGTGTCACAGGAATGGTTCAAAACATAGACAGTAGGAAGAGTCAGTCTTTTTGTACTTAAGTCGGCATTAAGCTTTTTGTATTTAATTCCGATGCAATTTCTGTGTTTTATCGTCAATACGAGTGTCAGAGGGATACAGTATACCTGAAGTGAAGCATCGGAATCTATAACTAGTGTCACAGGAATGGTTCAAAATATAGACATTTGGAAGAGTCATTCTTCTTGTACTTAAGTCGGCATTGTGCCTTTTGTATTTAATTCCGATGCAATTTCTGAGTTTCATCGTCAATAAGAGTGTCAGAGGGATACAGTAAACCTGCATAGAAGCATCGGAATCTATAACTAGTCTCACAGGAATGGTTCAAAACATAGACACGGACGAGTCAGCCTTCTTGTACTTAAGTCGGCATTGTGCCTCTTCTATTTAATTCCGATGTAATTTCTGTTTTTCGTCGTCAATAAGATGGTCCAAGGGATACAGTAAACCTGAAGTGAAGCATTGGAATCTATAACTAGTGTCACAGAAACGGTTCAAAACATAGACAGTAAGAAGAGTCAGTCTTCTTGTACTTAAGTCGGCGTTGTGCCTTTTGTATTTAATTCCGATGCAATTTCTGTGTTTCATCGTCAATAAGAAGGTCAGAGGGATACACTAAACCTGAAGTGAAGCTTCGGAATCTATAACTAGTGTCACAGGAATGGTTTAAATCAAAAACAGTGAGAAGAGTGAGTCTCCTTGTACTTAAGTCGGCATTGTGCCTATTGTATTTAATCCCCATTCAATTTCTGTGTTTCGTCGTCAATAAGAAGGTCCAAGGGATACAGTAAACCTGAAGTGAAGCATCGGAATCTATATCAAGTGTCACAGGAATGGTTCTCAACATAGACACGGAAGAGTCAGTCTTCTTGTACTTAAGTCGGCATTTTGTCTTTTCCATATAATTCCGATGCAATTTCTGTGTTTCGCCGTCAATAAGAAGGTCCAAGGGATACAGTAAACCTGAAGTGAAGCATTGGAATCTGTAACTAGTGTCAGAGAAAAGGTTCAAAACATAGATAGTAAGAACTGTCAGTCTTCTTGTACTTAAGTCGGCATTGTGCCTTTTCTATTTAATTCCGATGCAATTTCTGTGTTTCGTCGTCAATAAAAAGGTCCAAGGGATACAGTAAACATATAGTGAAAGATCGGAATCTAAAACTTGTCTCACAGGAAATGTTCAAAACATAGACAGTAAGAAGAGTCAGTCTTCTTGTACTTAAGTCGGCATTGTGCCTTTTCTATTTCATTCCGATGCAATTTCTGTGTTTCGTCGTCAATAAGAATGTCCAAGGGATACAGTAAACCTGAAGTGAAGCATCGGAATCTATATCTAGTGTCACAAGAAAAGTTCAAAACATAGACAGTAAGACGAGTCAGTCTTCTTGTACATGAGTCCCCATTGTGAATTTTGTATTTAATTCCGATGCAATTACTGTGTTTCATCGTCTATAAGAAGGTCAGAGGGATACAGTAAACCTGAAGTGAAGCATCGGAATCTATAACTAGTGTCACAGGAATGGTTAATACATAGACAGTACGAAGAGTCAGTCTTCTTGTACTTAAGTCGGCATTGTGCCTTTTGTATTTAATTCCGGTGCTATTTCTGTGTTTCATCGTCGATAAGAAGGTCCAAGGGATACAGTAAACCTGAAGTGAAGCTTCGGAATCTATAACTAGTGTCACAGGAATGGTTCAAAACATAGACAGTAAGAAGAGTCAGTCTTCTTGTACTTAAGTCGGCATTGTGCCTTTTGTATTTAATTCCGATGCTATTTCTGTGTTTCATCGTCAATAAGAAGGTCAGAGGGATACAGTAAACCTGAAGTGAAGCTTCGGAATCTATAACTAGTGTCACAGGAATGGTTTAAAACATAGACAGTAAGAAGAGTGAGTCTTCTTGTACTTAAGTCGGCATTGTGCTTCTTGTATTTAATCCCGATTCAATTTCTGTGTTTCGTCGTCAATAAGATGGTCCAAGGGATACAGTAAACCTGAAGTGAAGCATCGGAATCTATATCAAGTGTCACAGGAATGGTTCTATACATAGACACGGATGAGTCTATCTTCTTGTACTTATGTCGGCATTGTGCCTTCTCTATTTAACTCCGATGCACTTTCTGTGATTCATCATCAATAAGAAGGTCCAAGGGATACAGTAAACATATAGTGAAGAATCGGAATCTAAAACAGGTCTCATAGGAAATGTTCACAACATAGTCAGTAAGAAGCGTCAGTCTTCTTGTACTTAAGACGGCACTGTGCCGTTTGTATTTAATTCCGATGCTATCTCTGTGTTTCGTCGTCAATAAGAAGGTCAGAGGGATATAGTAAACCTGAAGTGAAGCATCGGAATCTATACCTAGTGTCACAGGAAAGGTTCTAAACATAGACAGTAAGAAGAGTCAGTCTTCGCGTACATGAGTCGGCATTGTGCATTTTGTATTTAATTCCGATGCAATTACTGTGTTTCATCGTCAATAAGAAGGTCAGAGGAATACAGCAAACCTGAAGTGTAGCAACGGAATCTATAACTAGTGTCACAGGAATGGTTCAAAACATACACAGCAAGAAGAGTCAGTCTTCTTGTACTTAAGTCGGTATTGTGCCTTTTGTATGTAATTCCGATGCAATTTCTGTGTTTCATCGTCAACAAGTAGGTCCGAGGGATACAGTAAACATATAGTGAAACATCGGAATCTAAAACTGGTCTCAGAGGAAATGTTCAAATCATAGTCAGTAAGAAGAGTCAGTCTTCTTGTACTTATGTCGGCATTGTGCCTTTTCTATTTAATTCCGATGCAATTTCTGTGTTTCGTCGTCAAAAAGGAGGTCCAAGAGATACACTAAACCTAAAGTGAAGCATCGGAGTCAATATCTAGTGTCACAGGAAAGGTTCAAAACATAGACAGTAAGAAGAGTCAGTCTTCTTGTACATGAGTCGGCATTATGCCTTTTGTATTTAATTCCGATGCAATTGCTGTGTTTCATCGTCAATAAGAAGGTCAGAGGGATACAGTACACCTGAAGTAAAGCATCGGAATCTATAACTAGTGTCACAGGACTGGTTCAAAACATACACAGCAAGAAGAGTCAGTCTTCTTGTACTTAAGTCGGCATTGTGCCTTTTCTATTTAATTCCGATGCAATTTCTGTGATTCATCGTCAAAAAGAAGGTCCAAGGGATACTGTAAACATATAGTGAAGCATCGGAATCTAAAACTGGTCTCACAGGAAGTGTTCAAATCATAGTCAGTAAGAAGAGTCAATCTTCTTGTACTTATGTCGGCATTGTGCCTTTTGTATTTAGTTCCGATGCAATTTCTGTGTTTCATCGTCAACAAGAATGTCAGAGGGATACAGTAAACCTGAAGTGAAGCATCGGAATCTATAACTAGTGTCACTGGAATGGTTTGAACATAGACAGTAGGAAGAGTCAGTCTTCTTGTACATGAGTCGGCATTGTGCATTTTGTAATTAATCCCGATTCAATTTCTGTGTTTCGTCGTCAATAAGAAGGTCCAAGGGATACAGTAAACATATAGTGAAGCATTGGAATCTAAAACTGGTCTCACTGGAATTGTTCAAATCATAGTCAGTAAGAAGAGTCAGTCTTCTTATACTTAAGTCGGCATTGTGCCTTTTGTATTTAATTCCGATGCACTTTCTGTGTTTCATCATCAATAAGAAGGTCCAAGGGATACAGTATACATATAGTGAAGCATCGGAATCTAAAACTGGTCTCACAGGAAATGTTCAAATCATAGCCAGTAAGAAGAGTCAGTCTTCTTATACTTAAGTCGGCATTGTGCCTTTTGTATTTAATTCCGATGCACTTTCTGTGTTTCATCATCAATAAGAAGGGCAAAGGGATTCAGTAAACATATAGTGAAGCATCGGAATCTAAAACTGGTCTCACAGGAAATGTTCAAATCTTAGTCAGTAAGAAGAGTCAATCTCCTTGTACTTATGTCGGCATTGTGCCTTTTGTATTTAATTCCGATGCAATTTCTGTGTTTCATCGTCAATAAGAAGGTCAGAGGGATACAGCAAACCTGAAGTGAAGCATCGGAATCTATAACTAGTGACACAGGAATGGTTCAAAACATACACAGCAAGAAGAGTCAGTCTTCTTGTACTGAAGTCGGCATTGTGCCTTTTGTATTTAATTCCGATGCAATTTCTGTGTTTCGTCTTCAATAAGGAGGTCCAAGGGATACAGTAATCCTGAAGTGAAACATCGGAATCTAAAACCGGTCTCACAGGAAAGGTTCAAAACATAGAGTGTAAGAAGAGCCAGTCATCTTGTATTTGAGTAGGCATTGTACCTTTTGTACTTAATTCCGATGCAATTTATGTGTTTCATCGTCAATAAGAAGGTCAGAGGGATACAGTAAACCTGAAGTGAAGCATCGGAATCTATAACTAGTGTCACAGGAATGGTTAATACATAGACAGTAGGATGAGTCAGTCTTCTTGTACTTAAGTCGGCATTGTGCGTTTTGTATTTAATTCCGATACTATTTTGTATTTCATCGTCGATAAGAAGGTCCTAGGGATACAGTATACCGGACGTGAAGCATCGGAATCTATAACTAGTGTCAATGGAATTGCTCAAAACATAGACAGTAAGAAGAGTCAGTCTTCTTGTACTTAAGTCGGCATTGTACCTTTTGTATTTAATTCCGATGCAAATTCTGTGTTTCATCGTCAATAAGAAGGTCCAAAGGATACAGTAAACCTGATGTGAAGCTTCGGAATCTATAACTAGTGTCACAGGAAAGATTCAAAACGTAGGCAGTAAGAAGAGTCAGTTTTCTTGTACTTAAGTCGGCATTGTGCCTTTTGTATTTAATTCCGATGCAATTTCTGTGTTTCATCGTTAATAAGAGTGTCAGAGGGATACAGTAAACCTGAAGTGAAGCATCGGAATCTATAACTAGTGTCACAAGAATGGATCAAAACATAGACATTTGGAAGAGTCAGTCTTCTTGTACTTAAGTCCGCATTGTGCCTTTTGTATTTAATTCCGATGCACTCTCTGTGTTTCGACGTCAATAAGAGTGTCAGAGGGATACAGTAAACCTGAAGCGAAGCATCGGAATTTATAACTAGTGTCACAGGAATGGTTCAAAACATAGACAGTAGGAAGAGACAGTCTTTTTGTACTTAAGTCGGCATTAAGCCTTTTGTATTTAATTCCGATGCAATTTCTGTGTTTTATCGTCAATACGAGTGTCAGAGGGAAACAGTATACCTGAAGTGAAGCATCGGAATCTATAACTAGTGTCACAGGAATGGTTCAAAATATAGACATTTGGAAGAGTCAGTCTTCTTGTACTTAAGTCGGCATTGTGCCTTTTGTATTTAATTCCGATGCAATTTCTGAGTTTCATCGTCAATAAGAGTGTCAGAGGGATACAGTAAACCTGCATAGAAGCATCGGAATCTATAACTAGTCTCCAGGAATGGTTCAAAACATAGACACGGACGAGTCAGTCTTCTTGTACTTAAGTCGGCATTGTGCCTCTTCTATTTAATTCCGATGTAATTTCTGTGTTTCGTCGTCAATAAGATGGTCCAAGGGATACAGTAAACCTGAAGTGAAGCATCGGAATCTATAACTAGTGTCACAGAAACGGTTCAAAACATAGACAGTAAGAAGAGTCAGTCTTCTTGTACTTAAGTCGGCGTTGTGCTTTTTGTATTTAATTCCGATGCAATTTCTGTGTTTCATCGTCAATAAGAAGGTCAGAGGGATACAGTAAACCTGAAATGAAGCTTCGGAATCTATAACTAGTGTCACAGGAATGGTTTAAATCATAAACAGTGAGAAGAGTGAGTCTGCTTGTACTTAAGTCGGCATTGTGCCTTTTGTATTTAATCCCGATTCAATTTCTGTGTTTCGTCGTCAATAAGAAGGTCCAAGCGATACAGCAAACCTGAAGTGAAGCATCGGAATCTATATCAAGTGTCACAGGAATGGTTCTCAACATAGACACGGAAGAGTCAGTCTTCTTGTACTTAAGTCGGCATTGTGCCTTTTCCATATAATTCCGACGCAATTTCTGGGTTTCGTCGTCTTTAAGAAGGTCCAAGGGATACAGTAAACCTGAAGTGAAGCATTGGAATCTGCAACTAGTGTCAGAGAAAAGGTTCAAAACATAGACAGTAAGAACTGTCAGTCTTCTTGTACTTAAGTCGGCATTGTGCCTTTTGTATTTAATTCCGATTCAATTTCTGTGTTTCATCGTCAATAAGAAGGTCCAAGGGATACAGTAAACCTGAAGTGTAGCATCGGAATCTATAACTAGAGTCACAGGAATGGTTCAAAACATAGACAGTAGGAAGAGTCAGTCTTCCTGTACTTAAGTCGGCATTGTGCTTTTTCTATTTAATTACGACGCAATTTCTGTGTTTCGTCGTCAATAAGAAGGTCAGAGGGATACAGTAAACCTGAAGTGAAGCATCGGAATCTAAAACTAGTGTCACAGGAAGATTTCAAAGCATACACAGCAAGAAGAGTCAGTCTTGTTGTACTTAAGTCGGCATTGTGCCTTTTGTATTTAATTCCGATGCAATATCTGTGTTTCATCGTCAATAACAAGGTCCAAGGGATACAGTAAACCTGCAGTGAAGCATCGGAATCTATAACTAGTGTCACAGTTATGGTTCAAAACATAGACAGTAAGAAGAGTCAGTGTTCTTGACTTAAGTTGGCATTGTGCCTTTTGTATTCAATTCCGATGCACTTTTTGAGTTTCATCATCAATTAGAAGGTCCAAGGGATATAGTAAACGTATAGTGAAGCATCGGAATCTAAAACTGGTCTCATAGGAAATGTTCACATAATAGTCAGTAAGAAGAGTCAGTCTTCTTGTACCTAAGTCGGCACTGTGCCGTTTGTTTTTAGTTCCGATGCAATTTCTGTGTTTTATCGTCAATAAGAATGTCAGAGGGATACAGTACACCTGAAGGGAAGCATTGGAATCTATACCTAGTGTCACAGGAATGGTTCAAAGCATAGACAGTAGGAAGAGTCAGTCTTCTTGTACATAAGTCGGCATTGTGCCTTTTCTATTTAATTCCGATGCAATTTCTGTGTTTCATCGTCAATAAGAAGGTCCAAGGGATACAGTAAACCTGAAGTGAAGCATTGGAATCTGTATCTAGTGTCACAGGAAAGGTTCAAAACATAGACAGTAAGAAGAGTCAGTCTTCTCGTACGTGAGTCGGCATTGTGCATTTTGTATTTAATTCCGATGCAATTACTGTGTTTCATCGTCAAGAAGAAGGTCAGAGGAATACAGTAAACGTGAAGAGAAGCATCGGAATCTATTACTAGTGTCACAGGAATGGTTCAAATCATACACAGCAAGAAGAGTCAGTCTTCTTGTACTTAAGTCGGCATTGTGCCTTTTGTATGTAATTCCGATGCAATTTCTGTGTTTCATCTTCAACAAGAAGGTCCAAGGGATACAGTAAACATATAGTGAAGCATCGGAATCTAAAACTGGTCTCACAGGAAATGTTCAAATCATAGTCAGTAAGAAGAGTCAGTCTTCTTGTACTTATGTCGGCATTGTGCCTTTTATATTTAATTCCGATGCAATTTCTGTGTTTCGTCGTCAATAAGGAGGTCCAAGGGATACAGTAATCCTGAAGTGAAGCATCGGAATCTAAAACCGGTCTCACAGGAAAGGTTCAAAACATAGAGAGTAAGAAGAGCCAGTCATCTTGTATTTGAGTCGGCATTGTGCCTTTTGTATTTAATTCCGATGCAATTTCAGTGTTTCATCGTCAACAAGAAGGTCAGAGGGATACAATAAACCCTTAAGTGAAGCATTGGAATCTATAACTAGTGTCACAGGAATGGTTAAAACATAGACAGTAGGGAGAGTCAGTCTTCTTGTACTTTAGTCGGCATTGTGCCTTTTGTATTTAATTGCGATGCTATATCTGTGTTTCATCGTCCATAAGAACGTCCAAAGGATACAGTAAACATGAAGTGAAGCATCGGAATCTATAACTAGTGTCAATGGAATTGCTCAAAGCATAGACACTACGAAGAATCAGTCTTCTTTCACTTTAGTCGGCATTGTACCTTTTGTATTTAATTCCGATGCAAATTCTGTGTTACAGCGTCAAGAAGAAGGTGCAAAGGATACAGTAAACCTGAAGTGAAGCTTCGGAATCTATAACTAGTGTCACAGAATTGGTTCAAAACATAGACAGTAAGAAGAGTGAGTCATCTTGTACTTAAGTCGGCATTGTGCCTTTTGTATTTAATTCCGATGCAATTTCTGTGTTTCATAGTCAATAAGAGTGTCAGAGGAATACAGTAAACCTGAAGTGAAGCATCGGAATCTTTAACTAGTGCCACAGGAATGGTTCAAAACATAGACAGTTGGAAGAGTCAGTCTTCTTGTACTTAAGTCGGCATTGTGCCTTTTCTATTTAATTCCGATGCAATTTCAGTGTTTCGTCGTCAATAAGAAGGTAAGAGGGATACAATAAACCTGAAGTAAGCAACGGAATCTATATATAGTGTCACAGGAAAGGTTCAAAACATAGACAGTAAGAAGAGTCAGTCTTCTTGTACATGAGTCGGCATTGTGCCTTTTGTATTTAATTCCGATGCAATTACTGTGTTTCATCGTCAATAAGAAGGTCAGAGGGATACAGTAAACCTGATGTGAAGCATCGGAATCTATAAATAGTGTCACAGGAATGGTTCAAAACATACACAGCAAGAAGAGTCAGTCTTCTTGTACTTAAGTCAGCATTGTGCCTTTTGTATTTAATTCCGATGCAATTTCTGTGTTTCATCGTCAAAAAGAAGGTCCAAGGGATACAGTAAACCTGAAGTGAAGCATCGGAATCTAAAACCGGTCACACAGGAAAGGTTCAAAACATAGCAAGTAAGAAGAGCCAGTCATCTTGTATTTGAGTCAGCATTGTGCCTTTTGTATTTAATTCCGATGCAATGTCTTTGTTTCTTCGTCAATAAGAAGGTCAGAGGGATATATTAAACCTGAAGTGAAGCATCGGAATCTATAACTTGTATCACAGGAATGGTTAACACATAGACAGTAGGAAGAGTCAGTCTTCTTGTACTTATGTCGGTGCTGTGCCTTTTGTATTTAATCCCGATGCAATTTCTGTGTTTCGTCGTCAATAAGAAGGTCCAAGGGATACAGTAAACCTGAAGTGAAGCATCGGAATCTATATCAAGTGTCACAGGAATGGTTCTAAACATAAACACGGAAGAGTCAGTCTTCTTGTACTTAAGTCACCATTGTGCCTTTTCTATTTAATTCCGATGCTATTTCTTTGTTTCGTCGTCAGTAAGAAGGTCCAAGGGATACAGTAAACCTGAGGTGAAGCATTGAAATCTGTAACTAGTATCAGAGAAAAGGCTCAAAACATAGACAGTAGGAAGAGTCAGTCTTCCTGTACTTAAGTCGGCATTGTGCCTTTTCTATTTAATTACGATGCAATTTCTGTGTTTCGTCGTCAATAAGAAGCTCAGAGGGATACAGTAAACCTGAAGTTAAGCATCGGAATCTAAAACTAGTGTCACAGGAATGGATCAATACATACACAGCAAGAAGAGTCAGTCTTGCTGTACTTAAGTCGGCATTGTGCCTTTTATATTTAATTCCGATGCAATTTCTGTGTTTCATCGTCAATAACAAGGTCCAAGGGATACAGTAAACTTGATGTGAAGCATCGGAATCTATAACTAGTATCACAGTAATGGTTCAAAACATAGACAGTAAGAAGAGTCAGTCATCTTGAACTTAAGTCGGCATTATGCCTTTTGTATTTAATTCCGATGCAATTTCTGTGTTTCTTCGTCAATAAGAAGGTCCAAGGGATACAGTAAACATATAGTGAAGCATCGGAATCTAAAACTGGTCTCACAGGAAATGTTCAAATTATAGTCAGTAAGAAGAGTCAGTCTTCTTATACTTAAGTCGGCATTGTGCCCTTTGTATTTGATTCCGATGCACTTTCTGTGTTTCATCATCAATAAGAAGGTCCAAGGGATATAGTAAACATATAGTGAAGCATCGTAATCTAAAACTGGTCTCATAGGAAATGTTCACAACATAGTCAGTAAGAAGAGTCAGTCTTCGTGTACTGAAGTCGGCACTGTGCCGTTTGTATTTAATTCCGATGCAATTTCTGTGTTTCATCGTCAATAAGAATGTCAGAGGGATGCAGTAAACCTGAACGGAAGCATCGGAATCTATAACTAGTGTCACAGGAATGGTTCAAAACATAGACAGTAGGAAGAGTTAGTCTTCTTGTACTTAAGTCGGCATTGTGCCTTTTCTATTTATTTCCGATGCAATTTCTGTGTTTCGTCGTCAATAAGAAGGTCCAAGGGATACAGTAAACCTGAAGTGAAGCATCGGAATCTGTATCTAGTGTCACAGGAAAGGTTCAAAACATAGACAGTAAGAAGAGTCAATCATCTTGTACATGAGTCCGCATTGTGCAATTTGTATTTAATTCCGATGCCATTACTGTGTATCATCGTCAATAAGAAGGGCAGAGGAATGCAGTAAACCTGAAGTGAAGCATCGGAATCTATAACTAGTGTCACAGGAATGGTTCAAAACATACACAGCAAGAAGAGTCAGTCTTCTTGTACTTAGGGCCTCATTGTGCTTTTGTATGTAATTCCGATGCAATTTCTGTGTTTCATCGTCAACAAGAAGGTCCAAGGGATACAGTAAACATATAGTGAAGCATCGGAATCTAAAACTGGTCTCACAGGAAATGTTCAAATCATAGTCAGTAAGAAGAGTCAGTCTTCTTGTACTTATGTCGGCATTGTGCCTTTTCTATTTAATTTCGATGCAATTTCTGTGTTTCGTCGTCAACAAGGAGGTCCAAGGGATACAGTAATCCTGAAGTGAAGCATCGGAATCTAAAACCGGTCTCACAGGAAAGGTTCAAAACATAGAGTGTTAGAAGAGCCAGTCATCTTGTATTTGAGTCGGCATTGTTCCTTTTGTATTTAATTCCGATGCAATTTCTGTGTTTCATCGTCAATAAGAAGTTCAGAGGGATACAGTAAACCTGAAATGAAGCATCGGAATCTATAACTAGTGTCACAGGAATGGTTTAAACGTAGACAGTAGGAAGAGTCAGTCTTCTTGTACTTAAGTCGGCATTGTGCCTTTTGTATTTAATCCCGATTCAATTTCTGTGTTCCGTCGTCAATAAGAAGGTCCAAGCGATACAGTAAACCTGAAGTGAAGCATCGGAATCTATAACTAGTGTCACAGGAATGGTTCAAAACACAGACAGTGAGAAGAGTCAGTCTTCTTGTACTTAAGTCGGCATTGTGCCTTTTGTATGTAATTGCGATGCTATTTCTGTGTTTCATCTCTGAAAAGAAGGTCCAAAGGATACAGTAAACCTGAAGTGAAGCATCGGAATTTATAACTAGTGTCACAGGAATGGTTCAAAACATAGACAGTTGGAAGAGTCAGTCTTCTTGTATTTGAGTCGGCATTGTGCCTTTTGTATTTAATTCCGATGCAATTTCAGTGTTTCATCGTCAACAAGAAGGTCAGAGGGATACAATAAACCCTTAAGTGAAGCATTGGAATCTATAACTAGTGTCACAGGAATGGTTAAAACATAGACAGTAGGGAGAGTCAGTCTTCTTGTACTTTAGTCGGCATTGTGCCTTTTGTATTTAATTGCGATGCTATATCTGTGTTTCATCGTCCATAAGAACGTCCAAAGGATACAGTAAACATGAAGTGAAGCATCGGAATCTATAACTAGTGTCAATGGAATTGCTCAAAGCATAGACACTACGAAGAATCAGTCTTCTTTCACTTTAGTCGGCATTGTACCTTTTGTATTTAATTCCGATGCAAATTCTGTGTTACAGCGTCAAGAAGAAGGTGCAAAGGATACAGTAAACCTGAAGTGAAGCTTCGGAATCTATAACTAGTGTCACAGAATTGGTTCAAAACATAGACAGTAAGAAGAGTGAGTCATCTTGTACTTAAGTCGGCATTGTGCCTTTTGTATTTAATTCCGATGCAATTTCTGTGTTTCATAGTCAATAAGAGTGTCAGAGGAATACAGTAAACCTGAAGTGAAGCATCGGAATCTTTAACTAGTGCCACAGGAATGGTTCAAAACATAGACAGTTGGAAGAGTCAGTCTTCTTGTACTTAAGTCGGCATTGTGCCTTTTCTATTTAATTCCGATGCAATTTCAGTGTTTCGTCGTCAATAAGAAGGTAAGAGGGATACAATAAACCTGAAGTAAGCAACGGAATCTATATATAGTGTCACAGGAAAGGTTCAAAACATAGACAGTAAGAAGAGTCAGTCTTCCTGTACATGAGTCGGCATTGTGCCTTTTGTATTTAATTCCGATGCAATTACTGTGTTTCATCGTCAATAAGAAGGTCAGAGGGATACAGTAAACCTGATGTGAAGCATCGGAATCTATAAATAGTGTCACAGGAATGGTTCAAAACATACACAGCAAGAAGAGTCAGTCTTCTTGTACTTAAGTCAGCATTGTGCCTTTTGTATTTAATTCCGATGCAATTTCTGTGTTTCATCGTCAAAAAGAAGGTCCAAGGGATACAGTAAACCTGAAGTGAAGCATCGGAATCTAAAACCGGTCACACAGGAAAGGTTCAAAACATAGCAAGTAAGAAGAGCCAGTCATCTTGTATTTGAGTCAGCATTGTGCCTTTTGTATTTAATTCCGATGCAATGTCTTTGTTTCTTCGTCAATAAGAAGGTCAGAGGGATATATTAAACCTGAAGTGAAGCATCGGAATCTATAACTTGTATCACAGGAATGGTTAACACATAGACAGTAGGAAGAGTCAGTCTTCTTGTACTTATGTCGGTGTTGTGCCTTTTGTATTTAATCCCGATGCAATTTCTGTGTTTCGTCGTCAATAAGAAGGTCCAAGGGATACAGTAAACCTGAAGTGAAGCATCGGAATCTATATCAAGTGTCACAGGAATGGTTCTAAACATAAACACGGAAGAGTCAGTCTTCTTGTACTTAAGTCACCATTGTGCCTTTTCTATTTAATTCCGATGCTATTTCTTTGTTTCGTCGTCAGTAAGAAGGTCCAAGGGATACAGTAAACCTGAGGTGAAGCATTGAAATCTGTAACTAGTATCAGAGAAAAGGCTCAAAACATAGACAGTAGGAAGAGTCAGTCTTCCTGTACTTAAGTCGGCATTGTGCCTTTTCTATTTAATTACGATGCAATTTCTGTGTTTCGTCGTCAATAAGAAGCTCAGAGGGATACAGTAAACCTGAAGTTAAGCATCGGAATCTAAAACTAGTGTCACAGGAATGGATCAATACATACACAGCAAGAAGAGTCAGTCTTGCTGTACTTAAGTCGGCATTGTGCCTTTTATATTTAATTCCGATGCAATTTCTGTGTTTCATCGTCAATAACAAGGTCCAAGGGATACAGTAAACTTGATGTGAAGCATCGGAATCTATAACTAGTATCACAGTAATGGTTCAAAACATAGACAGTAAGAAGAGTCAGTCATCTTGAACTTAAGTCGGCATTATGCCTTTTGTATTTAATTCCGATGCAATTTCTGTGTTTCTTCGTCAATAAGAAGGTCCAAGGGATACAGTAAACATATAGTGAAGCATCGGAATCTAAAACTGGTCTCACAGGAAATGTTCAAATTATAGTCAGTAAGAAGAGTCAGTCTTCTTATACTTAAGTCGGCATTGTGCCCTTTGTATTTGATTCCGATGCACTTTCTGTGTTTCATCATCAATAAGAAGGTCCAAGGGATATAGTAAACATATAGTGAAGCATCGTAATCTAAAACTGGTCTCATAGGAAATGTTCACAACATAGTCAGTAAGAAGAGTCAGTCTTCGTGTACTGAAGTCGGCACTGTGCCGTTTGTATTTAATTCCGATGCAATTTCTGTGTTTCATCGTCAATAAGAATGTCAGAGGGATGCAGTAAACCTGAACGGAAGCATCGGAATCTATAACTAGTGTCACAGGAATGGTTCAAAACATAGACAGTAGGAAGAGTTAGTCTTCTTGTACTTAAGTCGGCATTGTGCCTTTTCTATTTATTTCCGATGCAATTTCTGTGTTTCGTCGTCAATAAGAAGGTCCAAGGGATACAGTAAACCTGAAGTGAAGCATCGGAATCTGTATCTAGTGTCACAGGAAAGGTTCAAAACATAGACAGTAAGAAGAGTCAATCATCTTGTACATGAGTCCGCATTGTGCAATTTGTATTTAATTCCGATGCCATTACTGTGTATCATCGTCAATAAGAAGGTCAGAGGAATGCAGTAAACCTGAAGTGAAGCATCGGAATCTATAACTAGTGTCACAGGAATGGTTCAAAACATACACAGCAAGAAGAGTCAGTCTTCTTGTACTTAGGGCCTCATTGTGCTTTTGTATGTAATTCCGATGCAATTTCTGTGTTTCATCGTCAACAAGAAGGTCCAAGGGATACAGTAAACATATAGTGAAGCATCGGAATCTAAAACTGGTCTCACAGGAAATGTTCAAATCATAGTCAGTAAGAAGAGTCAGTCTTCTTGTACTTATGTCGGCATTGTGCCTTTTCTATTTAATTTCGATGCAATTTCTGTGTTTCGTCGTCAACAAGGAGGTCCAAGGGATACAGTAATCCTGAAGTGAAGCATCGGAATCTAAAACCGGTCTCACAGGAAAGGTTCAAAACATAGAGTGTTAGAAGAGCCAGTCATCTTGTATTTGAGTCGGCATTGTTCCTTTTGTATTTAATTCCGATGCAATTTCTGTGTTTCATCGTCAATAAGAAGTTCAGAGGGATACAGTAAACCTGAAATGAAGCATCGGAATCTATAACTAGTGTCACAGGAATGGTTTAAACGTAGACAGTAGGAAGAGTCAGTCTTCTTGTACTTAAGTCGGCATTGTGCCTTTTGTATTTAATCCCGATTCAATTTCTGTGTTCCGTCGTCAATAAGAAGGTCCAAGCGATACAGTAAACCTGAAGTGAAGCATCGGAATCTATAACTAGTGTCACAGGAATGGTTCAAAACACAGACAGTGAGAAGAGTCAGTCTTCTTGTACTTAAGTCGGCATTGTGCCTTTTGTATGTAATTGCGATGCTATTTCTGTGTTTCATCTCTGAAAAGAAGGTCCAAAGGATACAGTAAACCTGAAGTGAAGCATCGGAATTTATAACTAGTGTCACAGGAATGGTTCAAAACATAGACAGTTGGAAGAGTCAGTCTTCTTGTACTTAAGTCGGCATTGTGCCTTTTCTATTTAATTCCGATGCTATTTCAGTGTTTCGTCGTCAATAAGAAGGTAAGAGGGATACAATAAACCTGAAGTGAAGCATCGGAAACTATATCTAGTGTCACAGGAAAGGTTCAAAACATAGACAGTAAGAAGAGTCAGTCTTCTAGTACATGAGTCGGCATTGTGCCTTTTGTATTTAATTCCGATGCAATTACTGCGTTTCATCGTCAATAAGAAGGTCAGAGAGATACAGTAAACCTGAAGTGAAGCTTCGGAATCTATAACTAGTGTCACAGGAATTATTCAAAACATAGGCAGTAACAAGAATGAGTCTTCTTGTACTTAAGTCGGCATTGTGCCTTTTGTATTTAATTCCGATGCAATTTCTGTGTTTCATCGTCTATAAGAATGTCAGAGGGATACAGTAAATCTGAAGTGAAGCATCGGAATTTATAACTAGTGTCACAGGAATGGTTCAAAACATAGACAGTTGGAAGAGTCAGTCTTCTTGTACTTAAGTCGGCATTGTGCCTTTTCTATTTAATTCCGATGCTATTTCAGTGTTTCGTCGTCAATAAGAAGGTAAGAGGGATACAATAAACCTGAAGTGAAGCATCGGAAACTATATCTAGTGTCACAGGAATGGTTCAAAACATAGACAGTTGGAAGAGTCAGTCTTCTTGTACTTATGTCGGCATTGTGCCTTTTCTATTGAATTCCGATGCAATTTCTGTGTTTCGTCGTCAATACGAAGGTCCACGGGATACAGTAAACCTGAAGTGAAGCATCGGAATCTAAGACCGGTCTCACAGGAAAGGTTCAAAACATAGCGAGTAAGAAGAGCCTGTCATCTTGTATTTGAGTCAGTATTGTGCCTTTTGTATTTAATTCCGATGCAAATTCTGTGTTTCATCGTCAATAAGAAGGTCAGAGGGATATAGTAAATCTGAAGTGAAGCATCGGAATCTATAACTTGTATCACAGGAATGGTTAAAACATAGAAAGTAGGAAGAGTCAGTCTTCTTCTACTTAAGTCGGCATTGTGCCTTTTGTATTTAATCCCGATGCAATTTCTGTGTTTCGTCGTCAATAAGAAGGTCCAAGGGATACAGTAAACCTGAAGTGAAGCATCGGAATCTATATCAAGTGTCACAGGAATGGTTGTAAACATAGACACGGAAGAGTCAGTCTTCTTGTACTTAAGTTGGCATTGTGCCTTTTCTATTTAATTCCGATGCTATTTCTTTGTTTCGTCGTCAATAAGAAGGTCCGAGGGATACAGTAAACCTGAAGTGAAGATCCGGAATCTGTAACTAGTATCAGAGAAAAGGTTCAAAACATAGACAGTAGAAGAGTCAGTCTCCTTGTACTTAAGTCGGCATTGTGCCTTTTGTATTTAATTCCGATGCAATTTCTGTGGTTCATCGTCAATAAGAAGGTCCAAGGGATACAGTAAACCTGAAGTGAAGCATCGGAATCTATAACTACATTCACAGGAATTGTTCAAAACATGACAGTAGGAAGAGTCAGTCTTCCTGTACTTAAGTCGGCATTGTGCCTTCTCTATTTAATTCCGATGCTATTTCTTTAATTCGTCGTCAATAAGAAGGTCAGAGGGATACAGTAAACCTGAAGTGAAGCATCGGAATCTATAACTAGTGTCACAGGAATGGTTCAAAACATTCACAGCAAGAAGAGTCAGTCTTGTTGTACTTAAGTCGGCATTGTGCCTTTTGTATTTAATTCCGATGCATTTTCTGTGTATCATCGTCAATAAGAAGGTCCAAGGGATACAGTAAACCTGAAGTGATGCATCGGAATCCATAACTAGTGTCACAGGAATGGTTCAAAACATAGACAGTAGGAAGAGTCAGTCTACTTGTACTTAAGTCGGCATTGTGCCTTTTGTATTTAATTCCGATGCACTTTCTGTGTTTCATCATCAATAAGAAGGTCCAAGGGATACAGTAAACATTTAGTGAAGCATCGGAGTCTAAAACTGGTCTCACAGGAAGTGTTTACAACATAGTCAGTAAGAAGAGTCAGTCTTCTAGTACTTAAGTCGGCACTGTGCCGTTTGTATTTAATTCTGGTGCAATTTCTGTGTTTCATCGTCAACAAGAAGGTCCAAGGGATACAGTAAACATATAGTGAAGCATCGGAATCTATAACTGGTCTCACAGGAAATGTTCAAAGCATAGTCAGTAAGAAGAGTCAGTCTTCTTGTACTTAAGTCCGCATTGTGCCTTTTGTATTTAATTGCGATGCTATTTCTGTGTTTCATCGTCAACAAGAAGGTCCAAGGGATACAGTAAACATATAGTGAAGCATCGGAATCTATAACTGGTCTCACAGGAAATGTTCAAAGCATAGTCAGTAAGAAGAGTCAGTCTTCTTGTACTAATGTCGGCATTGTGCCTATTCTATTTACTTCCGATGCAATTTCTGTGTTTCGTCGTCAATAAGGAGGTCCAAGGGATACAATAATACTGAAGTGAAGCATCGGAATCTAAAACCGGTCTCACAGGACAGGTTCAAAACATAGACAGTAAGAAGAGTTAGTCTTCTTGTACTTAAGTCCGCATTGTGCCTTTTGTATTTAATTGCGATGCTATTTCTGTGTTTCATCGTCGATAAGAAGGTCCGAAGGATACAGTAAACCTGAAGTGAAGCATTGGATTCTATAACTAGTGCCAATGGAATTGCTCAAAACATAGACAGTAGAAGAGTCAGTCTTCTTGTACTTAAGTCGGCATTATACTTTTTTGTATTTAATTCCGTTGCAAATTCTGTGTTTCATCGTCAATAATAAGGTCCAGAGGATACAGTAAACCAGAAGTGAAGCTTCGTAATCTATAACTAGTGTCACAGGAATGGTTCAAAACATAGACAGTAAGAAGTGTGAGTCTTCTTGTTCTTAAGTCGGCATTGTGCCTTTTGTATTTAATTCCGATGCAATTTCTGTGTTTCATCGTCAATAAGAGTGTCAGAGGGATACAGTAAACCTGAAGTGAAGCATCGGAATCTATGACTAGTGTCACAGGAATGGTTCAAAACATAGACAGTTTGAAGAGTAAGTCTTCTTGTACATAAGTCGGCATTGTGCCTTTTCTATTTATATCCGATGCTATTTCAGTGTTTCGACGTCAATAAGAAGGTACGAAGGATACAATAAACCTGAAGTGAAGCATCGGAATCTATATCTAGTGTCACAGGAATGGTTAAATCATAGCCAGTAGGAAGAGTCAGTCTTCTTGTACTTAAGTCGGCTTTGTACCTTTTGCATTTAATTCCGATGCAAATTCTGTGTTTTACCACCAATAAGAAGGTCCAAAGGATACAGTAAACCTGAAGTGAAGCTTCGGAATCTATAACTAGTGTCACAGGCATGGTTCAAAACATAGACAGTAAGAAGAGTGAGTCTTCTTGTACTTAAGTCGGCATTGTGCCTTTTGTATTTACTTCCGATGCAATTTCTGTGATTCATCGTCAATAAGAGTGTCAGAGGGATACAGTAAACCAGAAGTGAAGCATCGGAATCTCTAACACGTGCCACAGGAATGGTTCAAAACATAGACAGTTGGAAGTCTCAGTCTTCTTGTACTTAAGTCGGCATTGTGCCTTTTCTATTTAATCCGATGCTATTTCAGTGTTTCGTCGTCAATAAGAAGGTAAGAGGGATACAATAAACCTGAAATGAAGCAACGGAATCTATATCTAGTGTCTCAGGAAAGGTTCAAAGCATAGACAGTTAGAAGAGTCAGTCTTCTTGTACATGAGTCGGCATTGTGCCTTTTGTATTTAATTCCGATGCAATTACTGTGTTTCATCGTCAATAAGAAGGTCAGAGGGATACAGTAAACCTGATATGAAGCATCGGAAACTATAAATAGTGTCACAGGAATGGTTCAAAACATACACAGCAAGAAGAGTCAGTCTTCTTGTACTTAAGTCGGCATTGTGCCTTTTGTATTTAATTCCGATGCAATTTCTGTGTCTCATTGTCAAAAAGAAGGTCCAAGGGATACAGTAAACATATGGTGAAGCATCGGAATCTATAACTGGTCTCACAGGATAAGTTCAAATCATAGTCAGTAAGAAGAGACAGTCTTCTTGTACATATCGGCATTGTGCCTTTTCAATTTAATTCCGATGCAATTTCTGTGTTTCGTCGTCAATACGAAGGTCCAAGGGATACAGTAAACATGAAGTGAAGCATCGGAATCTAAAACCGGTCTCACAGGAAAGGTTCAAAACTTAGCAAGTAAGAAGAGCCAGTCATCTTGTATTTGAGTCAGCATTGTGCCGTTTGTATTTAATTCCGATGCAATTACTGTGTTTCATCGTCAATAAGAAGGTCAGAGGGATACACTGAACCTGATATGAAGCATCGGAAACTATAAATAGTGTCACAGGAATGGTTCAAAACATACACAGCAAGAAGAGTCAGTCTTCTTGTACTTAAGTCGGCATTGTGCCTTTAGTATTTAATTCCGATGCAATTTCTGTGTTTCATCGTCAAAAAGAAGGTCCAAGGGATACAGTAAACATATGGTGAAGCATCGGAATCTAAAACTGGTCTCACAGGAAATGTTCAAATCATAGTCTGTAAGAAGAGTCAGTCTTCTTATACTTAAGTCGACATTGTGCCTTTTGTATTTTATTCCGATGCACTTTCTGTGTTTCATCATCAATAAGAAGGTCCAAGGGATATAGTAAACATATAGTGAAGAATCGGAATCTAAAACTGGTCTCATAGGAAATGTTCACAACATAGTCATTAAGAAGAGTCAGTCTTCTTGTACTGAAGTCGGCACTGTGGCGTTTGTATTTAATTCCGATGCAATTTTTGTGTTTCATCGTCAATAAGAAGCTCCAAGGGATACAGTAAACCTGAAGTGAAGCATCGGAATCTGTATCTAGTGTCACAGGAAAGGTTCAAAACATAGACAGTTGGAAGAGTCAGTCTTCTAGTACTTAAGGTTTCATTGTGCCTTTTTATGTAATTCCGATGCAATTTCCGTGGTTCATCGTCAACAAGAAGGTCGAAGGGATACAGTAAACATATAGTGAAGCATCGGAATCTAAAACTGGTCTCACAGGAAATGTTCAAATCATAGTCAGTAAGAAGAGTCAGTCTTCTTGTACTTATGTCGGCATTGTGCCTTTTCTATTTAATTCCGATACATTTTCTGTGTTTCGTCGCCAATAAGGAGGCCAAGGGATACAGTAGTCCTGAAGATAAGCATCGGAATCTAAAACCGGTCTCACAGGAAAGGTTCAAATCATAGAGAGTAAGAAGAGCCAGTCATCTTGTATTTGAGTCGGCATTGTAACTTTTGTATTTAATTCCGATGTAATTTCTGTGTTTCATCGTCAATAAGAAGGTCAGAGGGATACAGTAAACCTGAAGTGAAGCATCGGAATTTATAACTAGTGTCACAGGAATGGTTAAATCATAGCCAGTAGGAAGAGTCAGTCTTCTTGTACTTAACTCGGCATTGTGCCTTTTGTATTTAATTGCGATGCTATATCCGTGTTTCATCGTCGATAAGAAGGTCCAAAGTATATAGTAAACCTAAAGTGAAGCACCGGAATCTATAACTAGTGTCAATGGAATTGCTCATAACATAGACAGTAGGAAGAGTCAGTCTTCTTGTACTTTAGTCGGCTTTGTACCTTTTGCATTTAATTCCGATGCAAATTCTCTGTTTTATCTCCAATAAGAAGGTCCAAATGATACAGTTAACCTGAAGTGAAGCTTCGGAATCTATAACTAGTGTCACAGGAATGGTTCAAAACATAGACAGTAAGAAGAGTGAGTCTTCTTGTACTTAAGTCGGCATTGTGCCTTTTGTATTTAATTCCGATGCAATTTCTGTGTTTCATCGACAATAAGAGTGTCAGAGGGATACAGTAAACCTGAAGTGAAGCATCGGAATCTCTAACTAGTGCCACAGGAATTGTTCTAAAGATAGACAGTTGGAAGAGTCAGTCTTCTTGTACTTAAGTCGGCATTGTGCCTTTTCTATTTAATTCCGATGCTATTTCAGTGTTTCGACGTCAATAAGAAGGTAAGAGGGATACAATAAACCTGAAATGAAGCAACGGAATCTATATCTAGTGTCTCAGGAAAGGTTCAAAACATAGACAGTAAGAAGAGTCTGTCTTCTTGTACATGAGTCGGCATTGTGCCATTTGTATTTAATTCCGATGTAATTACTGTGTTTCATCGTCAATAAGAAGGTCAGAGGGATACAGTAAACCTGATATGAAGCATCGGAATCTATAAATAGTGTCACAGGAATGGTTCACAACATACACAGCAAGAAGAGTCAGTCTTCTTGTACTTAAGTCGGCATTGTGCCTTTTGTATTTAATTCCGATGCAATTTCTGTGTTTCATCGTCAAAAAGAAGGTCCAAGGGATACAGTAAACCTGAAGTGAAGCATCGGAATCTGTATCTAGTGTCACAGGAAAGGTTCAAAACATAGACAGTAAGAAGAGTCAGTCTTCTTGTACATGAGTCCGCATTGTGCATTTTGTATTTAATTCCGATGCCATTACTGTGTTTCATCGTCAATAAGAAGGTCAGAGGCATACAGTAAACCTGAAGTGAAGCATCGGAATCTATAACTAGTGTCACAGGAATAGTTCAAAACATACACAGCAAGAAGAGTCAGTCTTCTTGTACTTAAGGTTTCATTGTGCCTTTTTATGTAATTCCGATGCAATTTCTGTGTTTCATCGTCAACAAGAAGGTCGAAGGGATACAGTAAACATATAGTGAAGCATCGGAATCTAAAACTGGTCTCACTGGAAATGTTCAAATCATAGTCAGTAAGAAGAGTCAGTCTTCTTGTACTTATGTCGGCATTGTGCCTTTTCTATTTAATTCCGATGCAGTTTCTGTGTTTCGTCGCCAATAAGGTGGTCCAAGGGATACAGTAATCCTGAAGTGAAAAATCGGAATCTAAAACCGGTCTCACAGGAAAGGTTCAAAACATAGAGAGTAAGAAGAGCCAATCATCTTGTATATGAGTCGGCATTGTGGTTTTTGTATTTAATTCCGATGCAATTTCTGTGTTTCATCGTCAATAAGAAGGTCAGAGGGATACAGTAAACCTGAAGTGAAGCATCGGAATCTATAACTAGTGTCACAGGAATGGTTAAATCATAGACAGTAGTAAGAGTCAGCGTTCTTGTACTTAAGTCGGCATTGTGCCTTTTGTATTTAATCCCGAATCAATTTCTGTGTTTCGTCGTCAATAAGTAGGTCCAAGCGATACAGTAAACCTAAAGTGAAGCATCGGAATCTATAACTAGTGTCACAGGAATGGTTCAAATCATAGACAGTGAGAAGAGTCAGTCTTCTCGTACTTAAGTCGGCATTGTGCCTTTTGTATTTAATTGCGATGCTATTTCTGTGTTTCATCGTCGATAAGAAGGTCCAAAGGATACAGTAAACTTGAAGTGAAGCATCGGAATCTATAACTAGTGTCATTGGAATTGCTCAAAACATAGACAGTAGGAAGAGTCAGTCTTCTTGTACTTAAGGCGGCTTTGTACCTTTTGTATTTAATTCCGATGAAAATTCTGTGTTTCATCGTCAATAAGAAGGTCCAAAGGATACAGTAAACCTAAAGTGAAGCTTCGGAATCTATAACTAGTGTCACAGGAATGGTTCAAAACATAGAGAGTAAGAAGAGTGAGTCTTCTTGTATTTAAGTCGGCATTGTGCCTTTTGTATTTAATTCCGATGCAATTTCTGTGTTTCATCGTCTATAAGAGTGTCAGAGGGATACAGTAAACCTGAAGTGAAGCATCGGAATCTATAACTAGTGTCATAGGAATGGTTCAAAACATAGACAGTTGGAAGAGTCAGTATTCTTGTACTTAAATCGGCATTGTGCCTTTTGTATTTAATTCCGATGCAATTTCTGTGTTTCATCGTCAATAAGAAGGTCCAAGGGATACAGTCAACCTGAAGTGAAGCATCGGAATCTGTAAATAGAGTCACAGGAATGGTTCAAAACATGACAGTAGGAAGAGTCAGTCTTCCTGTATTTAAGTCGGCATTGTGCCTTTTCTATTTTATTCCGATGCAATTTCTGTGTTTCGTCGTCAATAAGAAGGTCGAAGGGATACAGTAAACCAGAAGTGAAGCATCGGAATCTATAACTAGTGTCCCAGGAATGATTCAAATCATACACAGCAAGAAGAGTCAGTCTTGTTGTACTTAAGTCGGCATTGTGCCTTTTGTATCTAATTCCGATGCAATTTCTGTGTTTCATCATCGATAAGAAGGTGCAAGGGATACAATAAACGTTTAGTGAAGCATCAGAATCTAAAACTGGTCTCACAGGAAATGTTTACAACATAGTCAGTAAGAAGAGTCAGTCTTCTTGTACTTAAAACGGCACTGTGCCGTTTGTATTTAATTCAGTTGCAATTTCTGTGTTTCATCGTCAACAAGAAGGTCAGAGGGATACAGTAAACCTGAAGTGAAGCATCGGAATCTCTAACTAGTGCCACAGGAAAGTTTCAAAACATAGACAGTTGGAAGAGTCAGTCTTCTTGTACTTAAGTCGGCATTGTGCCTTTTCTATTTAATTCCGACGCTATTTCAATGTTTCGTCGTCAATAAGAAGCTAAGCGGGATACAATAAACCTGAAGTGAAGCAACGGAATCTATATCTACTGTCACAGGAAAGGTTCAAACTATAGACAGTTAGAAGAGTCAGTCTTCTTGTCCATGAGTCGGCATTGTGCCTTTTGTATTTAATTCCGATGCAATTACTATGTTTCATCGTCAAATAGAAAAGGTCAGAGGGATACAGTAAACCTGATGTGAAGGATCGGAATCCATAAATAGTGTCACAGGAATGGTTCAAAACATACACAGCAAGAAGAGTCAGTCTTCCTGTACTTAAGTCGGCATTGTGCCTTTTGTATTTAATTCCGATGTAAT
The DNA here is from genome assembly GCF_021461395.2 of Schistocerca americana. Taxonomy (NCBI): domain Eukaryota; kingdom Metazoa; phylum Arthropoda; class Insecta; order Orthoptera; family Acrididae; genus Schistocerca; species Schistocerca americana. Next base: position 766,660,992 of record NC_060123.1, read on the forward strand.
TTCTGTGTTTCATCGTCAAAAAGATGGTCCAAGGGATACAGTAAACATATAGTGAAGCATCGGAATCTAAAACTGGTCTCACAGGATAAGTTCAAATAATAGTCAGTAAGAAGAGTCAGTCTTCTTGTACATATCGGCATTGTGCCTTTTCAATTTAATTCCGATGCAATTTCTGTGTTTCGTCGTCAATACGAAGGTCCAAGGGATACAGTAAACGTGAAGTGAAGCATCGGAATCTATATCAAGTGTCACAGGAATGGTTCTAAACATAAACACGGAAGAGTCAGTCTTCGTGTACTTAGGTCACCATTGTGCCTTTTCTATTTAATTCCGATGCTATTTCTTTTTTTCGTCGTCAATAAGACGGTGCAAGGGATACAGTAAACCTGAAGTGAAGCATCGGAATCTATAACTAGAGTCACAGGAATGGTTCAAAACATGACAGTAGGAAGAGTCAGTCTTCTTGTACTTAAGTCTGCATTGTGCCTTTTGTATTTAAGTCCGATGCAATTTCTGTGTATCTTCGTCAATAAGAAGGGCCAAGAGATATAGTAAACCTGAAGTGAAGCATCGGAATCTATATCAAGTGTCACAGGGATGGTTGTAAAGTTAGACACGGAAGAGTCAGTCTTATGGTACTGAAGACGGCATTGAGCCTTTTCTATTTAATTCCGATGCTATTTCTTTGTTTCGTCGTCAGTAAGAAGGTCCAAGGGACTCAGTAAACCTGAAGTGAAGCATCGGAATCTGTAACTAGTATCAGCGAAAAGGTTCAAAGCATAGACAGTAAGAAGAGTCAGTCTTCTTGTACTTAAGTCGGCATTGTGCCTTTTCTATTTAATTCCGATGCTATTTCTTTGTTTCGTCGTCAGTAAGAAGGTCCAAGGGATACAGTAAACATATAGTGAAACATCGGAATCTAAAACTGTTCTCACAGGAAATGTTCAAATCATAGTCAGTAAGAAGAGTCAGTCTTCTTGTACTTATGTCGGCATTGTGCCTATTCTATCTAATTCCGATGCAATTTCTGTGTTTCGTCGTCAATAAGCAGGTCCAAGGGATACAGTAAACCTGAAGTGAAGCATCGGAATCTATAACTAGTGACACAGGAATGGTTCAAAACATAGACAGTAAGAAGAGTCAGTCTTCTTGTACTTAAGTCGGCATTGTGCCTTTTGTATTTAATTCCGATGCTATTTCTGTTTTTCATCGTCGATAAGAGGGTCCAAGGGATACAGTATACCTGAAGTGAAGCATCGGAATCTATAACTAGTGTCAATGGAATTGCTCAAAACATAGACAGTAAGAAGAGTCAGTCTTCTTGTACATAAGCCGGCATTGTACCTTTGGTATTTAATTCCGATGCAAATTCTGTGTTTCATCGTCAATAAGAAGGTCCAAAGGATACAGTAAACCTGAAGTGAAGCTTCGGAATCTATAACTAGTGTCACAGGAATGGTTCAAAGCATAGACAGTAATAAGAGTCAGTCTACTTGTACTTAAGTCGGCATTGTGCCTTTTGTATTTAATTCCGATGCAATTTCTGTGTTTCATCGTCAATAAGTGTGTCAGAGGGATACAGTAAACCTGAAGTGAAGCATCGGAATCTATAACTAGTGTCACAGGAATCGTACAAAACATAGACATTTGGAAGAGTCAGTCTTCTTGTACTTAAGTCGGCATTGTGCCTTTTGTATTTAATTCCGATGCAATTTCTGTGTTTCATCGTCAATAAGAGTGTCAGAGGGATACAGTAAACCTGAAGTGAAGCATCGGAATCTATAACTAGTGTCACAGGAATGGTTCAAAACATAGACTGTAGGAAGAGTCAGTCTTCTTGTACTTAAGTTGGCATTGTGCCTTTTGTATTTAATTCCGATGCAATTTCTGTGCTTCATCGTCAATAAGAGTGTAAGAGGGATACAGTAAACATGAAGTGAAGCATCGGAATCTATAACTAGTGTCACAGGAATGGTTCAATGCATTGACATTTGGAAGAGTCAGTCTTCTTGTACTTAAGTCGGCATTGTGCCTTTTGTATTTAATTCCGATGCTATTTCTGTTTTTCATCGTCGATAAGAAGGTCCAAGGGATACAGTATACCTGAAGTGAAGCATCGGAATCCATAACTAGTGTCAATGGAATTGCTCAAAACATAGACAGTAAGAGGAGTCAGTCTTCTTGTACATAAGCCGGCATTGTACCTTTTGTATTTAATTCCGATGCAAATTCTGTGTTTCATCGTCAATAAGAAGGTCCAAAGGATACAGTAAACCTGAAGTGAAGCTTCGGAATCTATAACTAGTGTCACAGGAATGGTTCAAAGCATAGACAGTAATAAGAGTCAGTCTACTTGTACTTAAGTCGGCATTGTGCCTTTTGTATTTAATTCCGATGCAATTTCTGTGTTTCATCGTCAATAAGAGTGTCATAGGGATACAGTAAACCTGAAGTGAAGCATCGGAATCTATAACTAGTGTCACGGGAATGGTTCAAAACATAGACACGGACGAGTCAGTCTTCTTGTACTTAAGTCGGCATTGTAACTCTTCTATTTAATTCCGATGCAATTTCTGTGTTTCGTCGTCAATAAGATGGTCCAAGGGATACAGTAAACCTGAAGTGAAGCATCGGAATCTATAACTAGAGTGACAGGAATGGTTCAAAACATATACAGTAGGAAGAGTCAGTCTTCTTGTACTTAAGTCGGCATTGTGCCTTTTGTATTTAATTCCGATGCAATTTCTGTGTATCATCGTCAATAAGAGTGTCAGAGGGATACAGTAAACCTGAAGTGAAGCATCGGAATCTATAACTAGTGTCACAGGAATGGTTCAAAATATAGACAGTAGGAAGAGTCAGTCTTCTTGTACTTAAGTCGGCATTGTGCCTTTTCTATTTAATTGCGATGCAATTTCTGTGTTTCATCGTCAATAAGAGTGTCAAAGGGATACAGTAAACCTGAAGTGAAGCATCGGAATCTATGACTAGTGTCACAGGAATGGTTCAAAACATAGACGTTTGGAAGAGTCAGTCTTCTTGTACTTAAGTTGGCATTGTGCCTTTTGTATTTAATTCCGATGCAATTTCTGTGTTTCATCGTCAATAAGAGTGTCAGAGGGATACAGTAAACCTGAAGTGAAGCCTCGGAATCTATAACTAGTGTCACAGGAATGGTTCAAAATATAGACAGTAGGAAGAGTCAGTCTTCTTGTACTTAAGTCGGCATTGTGCCTTTTCTATTTAATTGCGATGCAATTTCTGTGTTTCATCGTCAATAAGAGTGTCAGAGGGATACAGTAAGCCTGAAATGAAGCATCGGAATCTATAACTAGTGTCACAGGAATGGTTCAATACATAGACATTTGGAAGAGTCAGTCTTCTTGTACTTAAGTCGGCATTGTGCCTGTTGTATTTAATTCCGATGCAATTTTGTGTTTCATCGTTAATAAGAGTGTCAGAGGGATACAGCAAACCTGAAGTGAAGCATCGGAATCTATAACTAGTGTCACGTTAATGGTACAAAACATAGACACGGACGAGTCAGTCTTCTTGTACTTAAGTCGGCATTGTGCCTCTTCTACTTAATTCCGATGCAATTTCTGTGTTTCGTCGTCAATAAGATGGTCCAAGGGATACAGTTAACCTGAAGTGAAGCATCGGAATCTATAACTAGAGTCACAGGAATGGTTCAAAACATAGACAGTAGGAAGAGTCAGTCTTCTTGTACTTAAGTCGGCATTGTGCCTTTTCTATTTAATTCCGATGCAATATCTGTGTTTCGTCGTCAATACGAAGGTCAGAGGGATACAGTAAACCTGCAGTGAAGCATCGGAATCTATAACTAGTGTCACAGGAATGGTTCAAAACATACACAGCAGGAACAGTCAGTCTTCTTGTACTTAAGTCGGCATTGCGCCTTTTGTATTTAATTCCGATGCAATTTCTGTGTTTCATCGTCAATTACAAGGTCCAAGGGATACAGTAAACCTGAAGTGAAGCATCGGAATCTATAACTAGTGTCACAGGAATGGTTCACAACATAGACTGTAAGATGAGTCAGTCTTCTTGTACTCAAGTTGGCATTGTGCCTTTTGTATTTAATTCCGGTACAATTTCTGTGTTTCATCGTCAATAGGAAGGTCCAAGGGATACAGTAAACATATAGTGAAGCATCGGAATCTAAAACTGGTCTCACAGGAAATGTTAAAATCATAGTCAGTAAGAAGAGACAGTCTTCTTATACTTAAGTTGGCTTTGTGCCTTTTGTATTTAATTCCGATGCAATTTCTGTGTTTCATCGTCAACAAGAAGGTCAGAGGGATACTGTAAACATATAGTGAAGCATCGGAAAATAAAACTGGTCTCACAGGAAATGTTCACAACATAGTCAGTAAGAAGAGTCAGTCTTCTTGTACTTAAGTCGGCACTGTGCCGTTTGTATTTAATTCCGATGCAATTTCTGTGTTTCATCGTCAATAAGAATGTCAGAGAGATACACTAAACCTGAAGTAAATCATCGGAATCTGTAACTAGTGTCACAGAAATGGTTCAAAACAGAGACAGTAGGAAGAGTCAGTCTTCTTCTACTTAAGTCGGCATTGTGCCTTTTGTATTTAATTCCGATGCAATTTCTGTGTTTCATCGTAAACAAGAAGGTCCAAGGGATACAGTAAACATATAGTGAAGCATCGGAATCTAAAACTGGTCTCACAGGAAATGTTCAAATCATAGTCAGTAGAAAGAGTCAGTCTTCTTGTACTTATGTCGGCATTGTGCCTTTTCTATTTAATTCCGATGCAATTTCTGTGTTTCGTCGTCAATAATAATGACCAAGGGATACAGTTAACCTGTAGTGAAGCATCGGAATCAAAAACCGGTCTCACAGGAAAGGTTCTAAACATAGAGAGTAAGAAGAGCCTGTCATTTTGTATTTGAGTCGGCATTGTGCCTTTTGTATTTAATTCCGATGCAATTTCTGTGTTTCATCGTCAATAAGAATGTCAGAGGGATACAGTAAACCGGAAGTGAAGCATCGGAATCTATAACTAGTGTCACAGGAATGGTTAAAACATACACAGTAGGAAGGGTCAGTCTTCTTGTACTTTAGTCGGTATTGTGCCTTTTGTATTTAATCCTAATTCAATTTCTGTGTTTCGTCGTCAATATGAAGGTCCAAGGAATACAGTAAACCAGAAGTGAAGCATCGGAATCTATAACTAGTGTCACAGGAATGGTTCATAACATAGACAGTAAGAAGAGTCAGTCTACTTGTACTTAAGTCGGCATTGTGCCTTTTGTATTTAACTCTGATGCTATTTCTGTGTTTCATCGTCGATAAGAAGGTCCAAGGTATACAGTAAACCTGAAGTGAAGCATCGGAATCTATAACTAGAGTCACAGGAATGGTTCAAAAATTAGACAGTAAGAAGAGTCAGTCTTCTTGTACTTAAGACGGCATTGTAAGTTTTGTATTTCATTCCGTTGCAAATTCTGTGTTTCATCGTCAATGAGAAGGTATAAAGGATACAGTAAACCTGAAGTGAATCTTCGGAATCTATAACTAGTGTCACATTAATGGTTCAAAAATTAGACAGTAAGAAGAGTCAGTCTTCTTGTACTTAAGTCGGCATTGTGGCTTTTGTATTTAATTCCGATGCAATTTCTGTGTTTCATCGTCAATAAGAGTGTCAGAGGGATACAGTAAACCTGAAGTGAAGCATCGGAAACTATAACTAGTATCACAGGAATGGTTCAAAACATAGACAGTTGGAAGAGTCAGTCTTCTTGTACTTAAGTCGGAATTGTGCCTTTTCTATTTAATTCCGATGCAATTTCTGAGTTTCGTCGACAATAAAAAGGTCCAAGGGATACAGTAAACCTGAAGTGGAGCATCGGAATCTATATCTAGTGTCACAAGAATGGTTGAAAACATAAACACGGAAGAGTCAGTTTTCTTGTACTTATGTCGGCATTGTGACTTTTGTATTTAATTCCGATGCAATTTCTGTGTTTCGTCGTCAATAAGAAGGTCCAAGGGATACAGTAAACCTGAAGTGAAGCATCGGAATCTATAACTAGTGTCACAGAAAGGGTTCAAAACATAGACAGTAAGAAGAGTGAGTCTTCTTGTACTTCAATCGGCATTGTGCATTTTGTATTTAATTCCGATGCAATCTCTGTGTTTCATCGTCGATAAGAAGGTCAGAGGGATACAGTAAACGTGAAGTGAAGCATCGGAATCTATAACTAGAGTCACAGGAATGGTTCAAAACATAGACAGTAGGAAGAGTCAGTCTTCTTGTACTTAAGTCGGCATTGTGCTTTTTCTATTTAATTCCGATGCATTTTCTGTGTTACGTCGTCAATAAGAAGGTCAGAGGGATACAGTAAACCTGAAGTGAAGCATCGGAATCAATAACTAGTTTCACAGGAATGGTTCAAAACATACACAGCAAGAAGAGTCAGTCTTCCTGTACTTAAGTCGGCATTGTGCATTTTGTATTTAATTCCGATGCAATCTCTGTGTTTCATCGTCAATAAGAAGGTCCAAGGGATACAGTAAACCTTAAGTGAAGCATCGGAATCTATAACTAGTGTCACAGGAATGGTTCAAAACATAGACAGTCGGAAGAGTCATTCTTCTTGTACTTAAGTCGGCATTGTGCCTTTTGTATTTAATTCCGATGCAATTTCTGTGTTTCATCGTAAACAAGAAGGTCCAAGGGATACAGTAAACATATAGTGAAGCATCGGAATCTAAAACTGGTCTCACAGGAAATGTTCAAATCATAGTCAGTAGAAAGAGTCAGTCTTCTTGTACTTATGTCGGCATTGTGCCTTTTCTATTTAATTCCGATGCAATTTCTGTGTTTCGTCGTCAATAATAATGACCAAGGGATACAGTTAACCTGTAGTGAAGCATCGGAATCAAAAACCGGTCTCACAGGAAAGGTTCTAAACATAGAGAGTAAGAAGAGCCTGTCATTTTGTATTTGAGTCGGCATTGTGCCTTTTGTATTTAATTCCGATGCAATTTCTGTGTTTCATCGTCAATAAGAATGTCAGAGGGATACAGTAAACCGGAAGTGAAGCATCGGAATCTATAACTAGTGTCACAGGAATGGTTAAAACATACACAGTAGGAAGGGTCAGTCTTCTTGTACTTTAGTCGGTATTGTGCCTTTTGTATTTAATCCTAATTCAATTTCTGTGTTTCGTCGTCAATATGAAGGTCCAAGGAATACAGTAAACCAGAAGTGAAGCATCGGAATCTATAACTAGTGTCACAGGAATGGTTCATAACATAGACAGTAAGAAGAGTCAGTCTACTTGTACTTAAGTCGGCATTGTGCCTTTTGTATTTAACTCTGATGCTATTTCTGTGTTTCATCGTCGATAAGAAGGTCCAAGGTATACAGTAAACCTGAAGTGAAGCATCGGAATCTATAACTAGAGTCACAGGAATGGTTCAAAAATTAGACAGTAAGAAGAGTCAGTCTTCTTGTACTTAAGACGGCATTGTAAGTTTTGTATTTCATTCCGTTGCAAATTCTGTGTTTCATCGTCAATGAGAAGGTATAAAGGATACAGTAAACCTGAAGTGAATCTTCGGAATCTATAACTAGTGTCACATTAATGGTTCAAAAATTAGACAGTAAGAAGAGTCAGTCTTCTTGTACTTAAGTCGGCATTGTGGCTTTTGTATTTAATTCCGATGCAATTTCTGTGTTTCATCGTCAATAAGAGTGTCAGAGGGATACAGTAAACCTGAAGTGAAGCATCGGAAACTATAACTAGTATCACAGGAATGGTTCAAAACATAGACAGTTGGAAGAGTCAGTCTTCTTGTACTTAAGTCGGAATTGTGCCTTTTCTATTTAATTCCGATGCAATTTCTGAGTTTCGTCGACAATAAAAAGGTCCAAGGGATACAGTAAACCTGAAGTGGAGCATCGGAATCTATATCTAGTGTCACAAGAATGGTTGAAAACATAAACACGGAAGAGTCAGTTTTCTTGTACTTATGTCGGCATTGTGACTTTTGTATTTAATTCCGATGCAATTTCTGTGTTTCGTCGTCAATAAGAAGGTCCAAGGGATACAGTAAACCTGAAGTGAAGCATCGGAATCTATAACTAGTGTCACAGAAAGGGTTCAAAACATAGACAGTAAGAAGAGTGAGTCTTCTTGTACTTCAATCGGCATTGTGCATTTTGTATTTAATTCCGATGCAATCTCTGTGTTTCATCGTCGATAAGAAGGTCAGAGGGATACAGTAAACGTGAAGTGAAGCATCGGAATCTATAACTAGAGTCACAGGAATGGTTCAAAACATAGACAGTAGGAAGAGTCAGTCTTCTTGTACTTAAGTCGGCATTGTGCTTTTTCTATTTAATTCCGATGCATTTTCTGTGTTACGTCGTCAATAAGAAGGTCAGAGGGATACAGTAAACCTGAAGTGAAGCATCGGAATCAATAACTAGTTTCACAGGAATGGTTCAAAACATACACAGCAAGAAGAGTCAGTCTTCCTGTACTTAAGTCGGCATTGTGCATTTTGTATTTAATTCCGATGCAATCTCTGTGTTTCATCGTCAATAAGAAGGTCCAAGGGATACAGTAAACCTTAAGTGAAGCATCGGAATCTATAACTAGTGTCACAGGAATGGTTCAAAACATAGACAGTCGGAAGAGTCATTCTTCTTGTACTTAAGTCGGCATTGTGCCTTTTGTATTTAATTCCGATGCAAATTCTGTGTTACATCGTCAATAAGAAGGTCCAAGGGATACAGTAAACATATAGTGAAGCATCGGAATCTAAAACTGGTCGCACAGGAAATGTTCAAATCATACTCAGTAAGAAGAGTCAGTCTTCTTATACTTAAGTCGGCAATGTGCCTTTTCTACTTAATTCCGATGCAATTTCTGTGTTTCGTCGACAATAAGAAGGTCCACGGGATGCAGTAAACCTGAAGTGAAGCATCGGAATCTAAAACCGGTCTCACAGGAAAGGTTCAAAACATAGAGAGTAAGAAGAGCCAGTCATCATGTATATGAGTCGGCATTGTGCCTTTTGTATTTCATTCCGATGCTATTTCTGTGTTTCATCGTCAATAACAAGGTCCAAGGGGTACAGTAAACCTGAAGTGAAGCATCGGAATCTATAAAAGTGTCACAGGAATGGTTCAAAACATAGACAGTAAGAAGAGTCAGTTTTCTTGTACTTAAGTCGGCATTGTGCCTTTTGTATTTAATTCCGATGCAATTTCTGTGTTTCATCGTCAATAAGAAGGTCCAAGGGATACAGTAAACATATAGTGAATCATCGGAATCTAAAACTGGTCTCACAGGAGATGTTCAAATCATAGTCAGTAAGAAGAGTCAGTCTTCTTGTACTTATGTCGGCATTGTGCCTTTTCTATTTAATTCCGATGCAATTTCTGTCTTTCGTTGTCAATAAGCAGGTCCATGGGATACAGTAAACCTGATGTGAAGCATCGGAATCTAATACCCGTCTCACAGGAAAAGTTCAAAACATAGAGAGTAAGAAGGGACAGTCATCTTGTATTTGAGTCGGCATTGTTCCTTTTGTATTTAATTCCGATGCAATTTCTGTGTTTCATCGTCAACAAGAAGGTCAGAGGGATACAGTAAACCTGTAGTGAAGCATCGGAATCTATAACTAGTGTCACAGGAAGGGTTAAAGCATAGACAGAAGGAAGGGTCAGTCTTCTTGTACCTAAGTCGGAATTGTGCCTTTTGTATTTAATTCCGATGCAATTTCTGTGTTTCATCGTCAATAAGAAGGTCAGAGGGATACAGTAAACCTGAAGTGAAGCATCGGAATCTATAACTAGTGTCACAGGAATGGTTCAAATGATAGACAGTAAGAAGAGTCAGTCTTCTTGTACTTAAGTCGGCATTGTGCCTTTAGTATTATTTTCGATGCAATTTCTGTGTTTCATCGTCAATAAGAGTGTCAGAGGGATACAGTAAACCTGAAGTGAAACATCGGAATCTATAACTAGTGTCACAGGAATGGTTCAAAACATAGACAGTTGGAAGAGTCAGTCTTCTTGTACTTGAGTCAGCATTGTGCCATTTCTATTTAATTCCGATGCAATTTCTGTGTTTCGTCGTCAATACGAAGGTCCAAGGGATACAGTGAACCTGAAGTGAAGCATCGGAATCTCAAACCGGTCTCACAGGAAAGTTTCAAAACATAGAGTGTAAGAAGAGCCAGTCATCTTGTATTTGAATCGGCATTGTGACTTTTGTATTTAATTCCGATGCAATTTCTGTGTTTCGTCGTCAATAAGAAGGTCAGAGGGATACAGTAAACGTGAAGTGAAGCATCGGAATCTATAACTAGTGTCACAGGAGTGGTTAAAACATAGAGAAGAGGAAGAGTCAGTCTTCTTGTACTTAAGTCGGCATTGTGCCTTTTCTATTTAATTCCGATGCAATTTCTGTGTTTCGTCGTCAATAAGAAGGTCCAAGGGATACAGTAAACCTGAAGTGGAGCATCGTAATCAATATCTAGTGTCACAGGAATGGTTGAAAACATAAACACGGAAGAGTCAGTCTTCTTGTACTTATGTCAGCATTGTATATTTTGTATTTAATTCAGATGCAATTTCTGTGTTTCGTCGTCAATAAGAAGGTCCAAGGGATACAGTAAACCTGAAGTGAAGCATCGGAATCTATAACTAGTGTCACAGGAATGGTTAAAACATAGACAGTAGGAAGAGTCAGTCTTCTTGTACTTAAGTCGGCATAGTGCCTTTTGTATTTAATTCCGATGCAATTTCTGTGTTTCATCGACAATAAGAAGGTCAGAGGGATACAGTAAACGTGAAGTGTAGCATCGGAATCTATAACTAGTGTCACAGGAATGGTTCAAAACATAGACAGTAGAAAGAGTCAGTCTTCTTGTACTTAAGACGGCATTGTGATTTTTCTATTTAATTTCGATGCAATTTCTGTGTTTCGTCGTCAATAAGAAGGTCAGAGGGATACAGTAAACCTGAAGTGAACCATCGGAATCTATAACTAGTTTAACAGGAATGGTTCAAAGCATACAGAGCAAGATGAGTCAGTCTTCTAGTACTTAAGTCGGCATTGTGCATTTTGTATTTAATTCCGATGCAATTTCTGTGTTTCATCGTCAATAAGAAGGTCAGAGGGATACAGTAAACCTGTAGTGAAGCATCGGAATCTATAACTACTGTCACAGGAATGGTTAAAACATAGACAGTAGGAAGGGTCAGTCTTCTTGTACTTAAGTCGGCATTGTGCCTTTTGTATCTAATCCAGATTCAATTTCTGAGTTTAGTCGTCAGTAAGATGGTCCAAGGGATACAGTAAACCTGATGTGAAGCATTGGAATCTATAACTAGTGTCACAGGAATGGTTCAAAACATAGACAGTAAGAAGAGTCAGTCTTCTTGTACTTAAGTCGGCATTGTGCCTTTTGTATTTAATTCCGATGCTATTTCCGTGTTTCATCGTCGATAAAAAGGTCCAAGGGATACAGTAAACCTGAAGTGAAGCATCGGAATCTATAAGTAGTGTCACAGGAATTGTTGAAAGCATAGACAGTAAGAAGAGTCAGCCTTCTTGTACTTAAGTCGGCATTGTGCCTTTTGTATTTAATTCCGACGCAAAATTTGTATTTTCATCGTCAATAAGGAGGTCCAAAGGATTCAGTAAACCTGAGGTGAAGCTTCGGAATCTATAACTAGTGTCACAGGAATGGTTCAAAACATAGACAGTAAGAACAGTCAGTCTTCTAGTACTTAAGTCGGCATTCTGCCTTTTGTATTTAATTCCGATGCAATTTCTGTGTTTCGTCGTCAATAAGAAGGTCCAAGGGATACAGTAAACCTGAAGTGAAGCATCGGAATCTGTAACTAGAGTCTCAGAATAGGTTCAAAAATAGACGGTAAGAAGAGTCAGTCTTCTTGTACTTAGTTCGGCATTTTGCCTTTTGTATTTAATTCCGACGCATATTTTGTGTTTCATCGTCAACAAGAAGGTCCAGAGGATTCAGTAAACCTGAGGTGAAGCTTCGGAATCTATAACTAGAGTCACAGGAATGGTTCAAAACATAGACAGTAGGAAGAGTCAGTCTTCTTGTACTTACGTTGGCATTGTGCCCTTTCTATTTAATTCAGATGCAGTTTCTGTATTTCGTCGTCAGTAAGAAGGTCAGAGGCATACAGTAAACCTGAAGTGAAGCATCGGAATCTATAACTAGTTTCACAGGAATGGTTCAAAACATACACGGCTAGAAGAGTCAGTCTTCTTGTACTGAAGTCGGCATTGTGCATTTTGTATTTAATTCCGATGCAATTTCTGTGTTTCATCGTCAATAAGAAGGTCCAAGGGATACAGTAAACCTGAAGTGATGCATCGGAATCTGTAACTAGTGTCACAGGAATGATTCAAAACATAGACAGTCGGAAGAGTCAGTCTTCTTGTACTTAAGTCGGCATTGTGCCTTTTGTAATTAATTCCGATGCAATTTCTGTGTTTCATCGTCAATAACAAGGTCCCAGGGATACAGTAAACCCGAAGTGGAGCATCGGAATCTATAACTAGTGTCACAGGAATGGTTCAAAACATAGACAGTAGGAAGAGTCAGTCTTCTTGTACCTAAGTCGGCCTTGTGCCTTTTGTATTTAATTCCGATGCAATTTCTGTGTTTCATCGACAATAAGAAGGTCCAGGGGATACAGTAAACATATAGTGAAGCATCGGCATCTAAAACTGGTCTCACAGGAAATGTTCAAATCATAGTCAGTAAGAAGAGTCAGTCTTGTTATACTTAAGTCGGCTTTGTGCCTTTGGTATTTAATTCTGAAGCAATTTCTGTGTTTCATCGTCAATAAGAAGGTCCAAAGGATACAGTAAACCTCAAGCGAAGCATCGGAATCTATAACTAGTGTCACAGGAATGGTTCAAAACATAGAGAGTAAGAAGAGTCAGTCTTCTTGTACATAAGTCGGCATTGTCCCTTTTGTATTTAACTCCGATGCTATTTCTGTGTTTCATCCTCAATAAGAAGGTCAGAGGGATACAGTAAACGTAAAGTGAAGCATCGGAATCTATAACTAGAGTCACAGGAATGGTTCAAACATAGACAATAGGAAGAGTCAGTCTTCTTGTACTTAAGTCGGCATTGTGCCTTTTCTATTTAATTCCGATGCAATTTCTGTGTTTCGTCGTCAATATGAAGGTCCAAGGAATACAGTAAACCAGAAGTGAAGCATCGGAATCTATAACTAGTGTCACAGGAATGGTTCATAACATAGACAGTAAGAAGAGTCAGTCTACTTGTACTTAAGTCGGCATTGTGCCTTTTGTATTTAACTCTGATGCTATTTCTGTGTTTCATCGTCGATAAGAAGGTCCAAGGTATACAGTAAACCTGAAGTGAAGCATCGGAATCTATAACTAGAGTCACAGGAATGGTTCAAAAATTAGACAGTAAGAAGAGTCAGTCTTCTTGTACTTAAGACGGCATTGTAAGTTTTGTATTTCATTCCGTTGCAAATTCTGTGTTTCATCGTCAATGAGAAGGTATAAAGGATACAGTAAACCTGAAGTGAATCTTCGGAATCTATAACTAGTGTCACATTAATGGTTCAAAAATTAGACAGTAAGAAGAGTCAGTCTTCTTGTACTTAAGTCGGCATTGTGGCTTTTGTATTTAATTCCGATGCAATTTCTGTGTTTCATCGTCAATAAGAGTGTCAGAGGGATACAGTAAACCTGAAGTGAAGCATCGGAAACTATAACTAGTATCACAGGAATGGTTCAAAACATAGACAGTTGGAAGAGTCAGTCTTCTTGTACTTAAGTCGGAATTGTGCCTTTTCTATTTAATTCCGATGCAATTTCTGAGTTTCGTCGACAATAAAAAGGTCCAAGGGATACAGTAAACCTGAAGTGGAGCATCGGAATCTATATCTAGTGTCACAAGAATGGTTGAAAACATAAACACGGAAGAGTCAGTTTTCTTGTACTTATGTCGGCATTGTGACTTTTGTATTTAATTCCGATGCAATTTCTGTGTTTCGTCGTCAATAAGAAGGTCCAAGGGATACAGTAAACCTGAAGTGAAGCATCGGAATCTATAACTAGTGTCACAGAAAGGGTTCAAAACATAGACAGTAAGAAGAGTGAGTCTTCTTGTACTTCAATCGGCATTGTGCATTTTGTATTTAATTCCGATGCAATCTCTGTGTTTCATCGTCGATAAGAAGGTCAGAGGGATACAGTAAACGTGAAGTGAAGCATCGGAATCTATAACTAGAGTCACAGGAATGGTTCAAAACATAGACAGTAGGAAGAGTCAGTCTTCTTGTACTTAAGTCGGCATTGTGCTTTTTCTATTTAATTCCGATGCATTTTCTGTGTTACGTCGTCAATAAGAAGGTCAGAGGGATACAGTAAACCTGAAGTGAAGCATCGGAATCAATAACTAGTTTCACAGGAATGGTTCAAAACATACACAGCAAGAAGAGTCAGTCTTCCTGTACTTATGTCGGCATTGTGCATTTTGTATTTAATTCCGATGCAATCTCTGTGTTTCATCGTCAATAAGAAGGTCCAAGGGATACAGTAAACCTTAAGTGAAGCATCGGAATCTATAACTAGTGTCACAGGAATGGTTCAAAACATAGACAGTCGGAAGAGTCATTCTTCTTGTACTTAAGTCGGCATTGTGCCTTTTGTATTTAATTCCGATGCAAATTCTGTGTTACATCGTCAATAAGAAGGTCCAAGGGATACAGTAAACATATAGTGAAGCATCGGAATCTAAAACTGGTCGCACAGGAAATGTTCAAATCATACTCAGTAAGAAGAGTCAGTCTTCTTATACTTAAGTCGGCAATGTGCCTTTTCTACTTAATTCCGATGCAATTTCTGTGTTTCGTCGACAATAAGAAGGTCCACGGGATGCAGTAAACCTGAAGTGAAGCATCGGAATCTAAAACCGGTCTCACAGGAAAGGTTCAAAACATAGAGAGTAAGAAGAGCCAGTCATCATGTATATGAGTCGGCATTGTGCCTTTTGTATTTCATTCCGATGCTATTTCTGTGTTTCATCGTCAATAACAAGGTCCAAGGGGTACAGTAAACCTGAAGTGAAGCATCGGAATCTATAAAAGTGTCACAGGAATGGTTCAAAACATAGACAGTAAGAAGAGTCAGTTTTCTTGTACTTAAGTCGGCATTGTGCCTTTTGTATTTAATTCCGATGCAATTTCTGTGTTTCATCGTCAATAAGAAGGTCCAAGGGATACAGTAAACATATAGTGAATCATCGGAATCTAAAACTGGTCTCACAGGAGATGTTCAAATCATAGTCAGTAAGAAGAGTCAGTCTTCTTGTACTTATGTCGGCATTGTGCCTTTTCTATTTAATTCCGATGCAATTTCTGTCTTTCGTTGTCAATAAGCAGGTCCATGGGATACAGTAAACCTGATGTGAAGCATCGGAATCTAATACCCGTCTCACAGGAAAAGTTCAAAACATAGAGAGTAAGAAGGGACAGTCATCTTGTATTTGAGTCGGCATTGTTCCTTTTGTATTTAATTCCGATGCAATTTCTGTGTTTCATCGTCAACAAGAAGGTCAGAGGGATACAGTAAACCTGTAGTGAAGCATCGGAATCTATAACTAGTGTCACAGGAAGGGTTAAAGCATAGACAGAAGGAAGGGTCAGTCTTCTTGTACCTAAGTCGGAATTGTGCCTTTTGTATTTAATTCCGATGCAATTTCTGTGTTTCATCGTCAATAAGAAGGTCAGAGGGATACAGTAAACCTGAAGTGAAGCATCGGAATCTATAACTAGTGTCACAGGAATGGTTCAAATGATAGACAGTAAGAAGAGTCAGTCTTCTTGTACTTAAGTCGGCATTGTGCCTTTAGTATTATTTTCGATGCAATTTCTGTGTTTCATCGTCAATAAGAGTGTCAGAGGGATACAGTAAACCTGAAGTGAAACATCGGAATCTATAACTAGTGTCACAGGAATGGTTCAAAACATAGACAGTTGGAAGAGTCAGTCTTCTTGTACTTGAGTCAGCATTGTGCCATTTCTATTTAATTCCGATGCAATTTCTGTGTTTCGTCGTCAGTACGAAGGTCCAAGGGATACAGTGAACCTGAAGTGAAGCATCGGAATCTCAAACCGGTCTCACAGGAAAGTTTCAAAACATAGAGTGTAAGAAGAGCCAGTCATCTTGTATTTGAATCGGCATTGTGACTTTTGTATTTAATTCCGATGCAATTTCTGTGTTTCGTCGTCAATAAGAAGGTCAGAGGGATACAGTAAACGTGAAGTGAAGCATCGGAATCTATAACTAGTGTCACAGGAGTGGTTAAAACATAGAGAAGAGGAAGAGTCAGTCTTCTTGTACTTAAGTCGGCATTGTGCCTTTTCTATTTAATTCCGATGCAATTTCTGTGTTTCGTCGTCAATAAGAAGGTCCAAGGGATACAGTAAACCTGAAGTGGTGCATCGTAATCAATATCTAGTGTCACAGGAATGGTTGAAAACATAAACACGGAAGAGTCAGTCTTCTTGTACTTATGTCAGCATTGTATATTTTGTATTTAATTCAGATGCAATTTCTGTGTTTCGTCGTCAATAAGAAGGTCCAAGGGATACAGTAAACCTGAAGTGAAGCATCGGAATCTATAACTAGTGTCACAGGAATGGTTAAAACATAGACAGTAGGAAGAGTCAGTCTTCTTGTACTTAAGTCGGCATAGTGCCTTTTGTATTTAATTCCGATGCAATTTCTGTGTTTCATCGACAATAAGAAGGTCAGAGGGATACAGTAAACGTGAAGTGTAGCATCGGAATCTATAACTAGTGTCACAGGAATGGTTCAAAACATAGACAGTAGAAAGAGTCAGTCTTCTTGTACTTAAGACGGCATTGTGATTTTTCTATTTAATTTCGATGCAATTTCTGTGTTTCGTCGTCAATAAGAAGGTCAGAGGGATACAGTAAACCTGAAGTGAACCATCGGAATCTATAACTAGTTTAACAGGAATGGTTCAAAGCATACAGAGCAAGATGAGTCAGTCTTCTAGTACTTAAGTCGGCATTGTGCATTTTGTATTTAATTCCGATGCAATTTCTGTGTTTCATCGTCAATAAGAAGGTCAGAGGGATACAGTAAACCTGTAGTGAAGCATCGGAATCTATAACTACTGTCACAGGAATGGTTAAAACATAGACAGTAGGAAGGGTCAGTCTTCTTGTACTTAAGTCGGCATTGTGCCTTTTGTATCTAATCCAGATTCAATTTCTGAGTTTAGTCGTCAGTAAGATGGTCCAAGGGATACAGTAAACCTGATGTGAAGCATTGGAATCTATAACTAGTGTCACAGGAATGGTTCAAAACATAGACAGTAAGAAGAGTCAGTCTTCTTGTACTTAAGTCGGCATTGTGCCTTTTGTATTTAATTCCGATGCTATTTCCGTGTTTCATCGTCGATAAAAAGGTCCAAGGGATACAGTAAACCTGAAGTGAAGCATCGGAATCTATAAGTAGTGTCACAGGAATTGATGAAAGCATAGACAGTAAGAAGAGTCAGCCTTCTTGTACTTAAGTCGGCATTGTGCCTTTTGTATTTAATTCCGACGCAAAATTTGTATTTTCATCGTCAATAAGGAGGTCCAAAGGATTCAGTAAACCTGAGGTGAAGCTTCGGAATCTATAACTAGTGTCACAGGAATGGTTCAAAACATAGACAGTAAGAACAGTCAGTCTTCTAGTACTTAAGTCCGAATTGTGCCTTCTGTATTTGATCCCGATGTAATTTCTGTGTTTCGTCAACAATAAGAAGGTCCAAGGGATACAGAAAACCTGAACTGAAGCATCGGAATCTATAGCTAGAGTCACAGGAATGGTTCAAAACATAGAGAGTAAGAAGAGTCAGACTTCTTGTACTTAATGGGGCATTGTGCCTTTTGTACTTAATTCCGATGCTATTTCTGTGTTTCATCGTCGATAAGAAGGTCCAAGGGATACAGTAAACCTGAAGTGAAGCATCGGAATCCATAACTAGTGTCACAGGAATTGCTCAAAACATAGACAGTAAGAAGAGTCAGTATTCTTGTACTTAAGTCGGCATTGTGCCTTTTGTATTTAATTCCGATGCAAATTCTGTGCTTCATCGTCAATAAGAAGGTGCAAAGGATACAGTAAACCTGAAGTGAAGCTTCGGAATCTATAACTAGTGTCACAGGAATGGTTCAAAACTTAGACAGTAAGAAGAGTCAGTCTTCTTGTACTTAAGTCGGCATTGTGCCTTTTGTGTTTAATTCCGATGCAATTTCTGTGTTTCATCGTCAATAAGAGTGACAGAGGGATAAAGTAAACTTGAAGTGGAGCATCGGAATCTATAACTAGTATCACAGGAATGGTTCAAAACATAGACAGTTGGAAGAGTCAGTCTTCTTGTACTTAAGTTGGCATTGTGCCTTTTCAATGTAATTCCGATGCAATATCTGTGTTTCGTCGTCAATACGAAGGTCCAAGGGATACAGTAAACCTCAAGTTAAGCATTGGAAGCTATATCTAGTGTCACAGGAATGGGAGAAAACATAGACACGGAAGAGTCAGTCTTTTTGTGCTTAAGTCGGCATTGTGCATTTGTATTTAATTCCGATGCAATTTCTGTGTTTCGTCGTCAATATGAAGGTCCAAGGGATACAGTAAACCTGAAGTGAAGCATCGGAATCAATAACTAGTGTCACAGAAAAGGTTCAAAACATAGACAGTAATAAGAGTCAGTCTTCTTGTACTTAAGTCGGCATTGTGCCCTTTGTATTTAATTCCGATGCAATTTCTGTGTTTCTTCGTCCATAAGAAGGTCAGAGGGATACAGTAATCCTGAAGTGAAGCATCGGACCCTATAACTAGTTTCACAGGAATGGTTCAAAACATACACAGCTATAAGAGTCAGTCTTCTTGTACTTAAGTCGGCATTGTGCCTTTTGTATTCAATTCCGAAGCAATTTCTGTGTTCCATCGTCAATAAGAAGGTCCAAGGGATACAGTAAACGTATAGTGAAGCATTGGAATCTAAAACTGGCCTCACTGGAAATGTTCACAACATAGTCAGTAAGATGAGTCAGTCTTCTTGTACTTAAGTCGGCACTGTGCCGTTTGCATTTAATTCCGATGCAATTTCTGTGTTTCATCGTCAATAAGAATGTCAGAGGGATACAGTAAACCTGAAGTGGAGCATCGGAATCTATAACTAGTGTCTCAGGAATTTTTCAAAATATAGACAGTTGGAAGAGTCAGTCTTCTTGTACTTAAGTCGGCATTTTTTCTTTTGTATTAAATCCCGATGCTATTTCTGTTTCATCGTCGATAAGAAGGTCCAAGGGATACAGTAAACCTGAAGTGAAGCAACGTAATCTATAGCTAGTGTCACAGGAATTGCTCAAAACATAGACAGTGAGTCATTCTTCTTGTACTTAAGTCGGCATTGTGCCTTTTGTATTAAATTCCGATGCTATTTCTGTTTCATCGTCGATAAGAAGGTCCAAAGGATACAGTAAACCTGAAGTAAAGCTTCGGAATCTGTAACTAGTGTCACAGGAATGGTTCAAAACATAGACAGTAAGAAGAGTCAGTCTTCTTGTACTTAAGTCGGCATTGTGCCTTTTGTATTTAATTCCGATGCTATTTCTGTGTTTCATCGTCGATAAGAAGGTCCAAGGGATACAGTAAACCTGAAGTGGAGCATCGGAATCTATAACTAGTGTCACAGGAATTTTTCAAAACATAGACAGTTGGAAGAGTCAGTCTTCTTGTACTTAAGTCGGCATTTTGCCTTTTCTATTAAATTCCAATGCAATTTCTGTGTTTCGTCGTAAATAAGAAGGTCACAGCGATACAGTAAACATGAAGTGAAGCATCGGAATCTATAACTAGTGTCACAGGAATGGTTCAAATCATAGACAATGAGAAGAGTCAGTATTCTTGTACTTAAGTCGGCATTGTGCCTTTTGTATTTAATTCCGATGCAATTACTGTGTTTCATCGTCAATATGAAGGTCAGAGGGATACAGTAAATTTGAAGTGAAGCATCGGAATCTATAACTATTGATACAGGAATTTTTCAAAACATACACTGTAAGAAGAGTCAGTCTTCTTGTACTTAATACGGCTTTGTGCCTTTTCTATCTAATTCCGATGCAATTTCTGTGTTTCAACAACATTAAGAATGTCAGAGGGATACAGTAAACCCGAAGTGAAGCATCGGAATCTATAACTAGTGTCACAGGAACGGTTCAAAACATAGACACTAGGAAGAGTCAGTCTTCTTGTACTTATGTCGGCATTGTGCCTTTTCTTTTTGTTTCCGATGCAATTTCTGTGTTTGATCGTCAATAAGAAGGTCAGAGGGATACTGTAAACCTAAAGTGAAGAATCGGAATGTATAAGTAGTGTCACAGGAATGGTTAAAACATAGACAGTAGGAAGAGTCAGTCTTCTTGTACTTAAGTCCGCATTGTGCCTTTTGTATTTAATCCCGATGCAATTTCAGTGTTTCGTCGTCAATAAGAAGGTCCAAGGGATACAGAAACCTGAACTGAAGCATCGGAATCTATAACTAGTGTCACTGGAATAGTTCAAAACATAGAGAGTAAGAAGAGTCAGTCTTCTTGTACTTATGTCGGTATTGTGCCTTTTGTATTTAATTCCGATGCTATTTCTGTGTTTCATCGTCGATACGAAGGTCCAAGGGATACAGTAAACCTAAAGTGAAGCATCGGAATCTACAACTAGTGTCACAGAGAAGGTTCAAAACATAGACAGTAAGAAGAGTCAGTCTTCTTGTACTTAAGTCGGCTTTGAGCCCTTCGTATTTAATTCCGATGCAATTTCTGTGTTTCATCGTCAATAAGAATGTCAGAGGGATACAGTAAACGTGAAGTGAAGCATCGGAATCTATAACTAGAGTCTCAGGAATGGTTCAAAACATAGACAGTCGGAAGAGTAAGTCTTCTTGTACTTAAGTCGGCATTGTGCCTTTTGTATTTAATTCCGATGCAATTTCTGTGTTTCATCGTCAATAACAAGGTCCAAGGGATACAGTAAACCTTAAGTGAAGCATCGGAATCTATAACTAGTGTCACAGGAATGGTTCAAATCATAGTCAGTAAGAAGAGTCAGTCGTCTTGTACTTAAATCGGCATTGTGCCTTTTGTATTTAATTCCGATGCTATTTCTGTGTTTCATCGTCGATAAGAAGGTCCAAGGGATACAGTAAACCTGAAGTGGAGCATCGGAATCTATAAGTAGTGTCACAGGAATTGCTCAAAACATAGACAGTAAGAAGAGTCATTCTTCTTGTACTTAAGTCGGCATTGTGCCTTTTTTGTATAATTCAGATGCAAATTCTGTGTTTCATCGCCAATAAGAAGGTCCAAAGGATACGGCAAACCTGAAGTGATGCCTCGGAATCTATAACTAGTGTCACAGGAATGGTTCAAAACATACACAGCAAGAAGAGTCAGTCGTCTTGTACTTAAGTCGGCATTGTGCCTTTTGTATTTAATTCCGATGCAATTTCTGTGTTTCATCGTCAGTTTGAAGGTCCAAGGGATACAGTAAACCTGAAGTGATGCATCGGAATCTATAACTAGTGTCACAGGAATGGTTCAAAACATAGACTGACGGAAGAGTCAGTCTTCTTGTATTTAAGTCGGCATTGTGCCTTTAGTATTTAATTCCGATGCAATTTCTGTGTTTCATGGTCAATACCAAGGTCCAAGGGATACAGTAAATCTGAAGTGAAGCATCGTAATCTATAACTAGTGTCACAGGAATGTTTCAAATCCTAGACAGTAAGAAGAGTCAGTCTTCTTGTACTTTAGTCGGGCTTGTGCCTTTTGTATTTAATTCCGATGAAATTTGTGTGTTTCATCGTCAATAGGAAGGTAGAAGGTATACGGTACACTTATAGTGAAGCATCGGAATCTAAAACTGGTCTCACAGGAAATGTTCAAATCATAGTCAGTAAGAAGAGTCAGACTTCTTATACTTAAGTCGGCATTGTGCATTTTGTATTTAAGTCCGATGCAATTTCTGTGTTTCATCGTCAATAACAAGGCACGAGGCATACAGTAAACCTGAAGTGAAGCATCGGAATCTATAACTAGTGTCATAGGAATGGTTCAAAACATTGACAGTAAGAAGAGTCAGTCTTCTTGTACATAAGTCGGCATTGTGCCTTTTGCATTTAATTCCGATGCAATTTCTGTGTTTCATCGTCGATAAGAAGGTCCAAGGATACAGGAAACCTGAACTGAAGCATCGGAATCTATAACTAGTGCCACAGGAATGGTTCAAAACATAGACAATAAGAAGAGTCAGTCTTCTTGTACTTAAGTCGGCATTGTGCCTTTTGTATTTAATTCCAATGCAATTACTGTGTTTCATCGTCAATATGAAGGTCAGAGGGATACAGTAAATTTGAAGTGAAGCATCGGAATCTATAACTATTGTTACAGGAATTTTTCAAAACATAGACCTTAAGAAGAGTCAGTCTTCTTGTACTTAATAGGGCATTGTGCCTTTTCTATCTAATTCCGATGCAATTTCTGTGTTTCATCGTCAGTAAGAGTGTCAGAGGAATACAGTAAACCTGAAGTGAAGCATCGGAATCTATAACTAGTGTCACAGGAATTTTTCAAAGCATAGACAGTTGGATGAGTCATTCTTCCTGTACTTAAGTCGGCATTGTGCCTTTTCTATTTAATGCCGATACAATTTCTGTGTTTCGTCGTCAATAAGAAGGTCCAAGGGATACAGTAAACCTGAAGTGAAGCATTGGAATCTTAAAGCGGTCTCACAGGAAAGGTTCAAAACATAGAGAGTAAGAAGAGCCAGTCATCTTGTATGTGAGTCGGCATGGTGCCTTTTGTATTTAATTCCGATGCAATTTCTGAGTTTCATCGTCAATGAGAAGGTCCAAGGGATACAGTAAACGTATAGTGAAGCATCGGAATCTAAAACTGGTCTCACAGGAAATGTTCAAAACATAGTCAGTAAGAAGAGTCAGTCTTCTTGTACTTAAGTCTTCACTGTGCCGTTTGCATTTAATTCCGATGCAATTTCTGTGTTTCATCGTCAGTAAGAATGTCAGAGGGTTACAGTAAACCAGAAGTGAAGCACCGGTATCTATAACTAGTGTCATAGGAATGGTTTAAATCATAGACAGTAAGAAGAGTCAGTCTTCTTGTACTTAAGTCGGCATTGTGCCTTTTGTATTTAGTTCCGATGCTATTTCTGTGTTTCATCGTCGATAAGAAGGTCCAAGGGATACAGTAAACCTGAAGTGGAGCATCGGAATCTATAACTAGTGTCACAGGAATATTCAAAACATAGACAGTTGGAAGAGTTAGTCTTCCTGTACTTAAGTCGGCATTTTGCCTTTTCTATTTAATTCCGATGCTATTTCTGTTTCATCGTCGATTAGAAGGTCCAAGGGATACAGTAAACCTGAAGTGAAGCAACGTAATCTATAACTAGTGTCACAGGAATTGCTCAAAACATAGACAGTAAGAAGAGTCTTTCTTCTTGTACTTAAGTCGGCATTGTGCCTTTTGTTTTTAATTCCGATGTAATTTCTGTGTTTCATCGTCAATATGTGTGTCAGAGGGATACAGTAAACGTGAAGTGAAGCATCGGAATCTATAACTAGAGTCACGGGAATGGTTCAAAACATAGACAGTAGGAAGAGTCAGTCTTCTTGTACTTAAGTCGGCATTGTGCCTTTTCTATTGGATTCCGATGCAATTTCTGTGTTTCGTCGTCAATAAGAAGGTCAGAGGGATACAGTAAACCTGAACTGAAGCACCGGAATCTATAACTAGTGCCACAGGAATGGATCAAAACATAGACAATAAGAAGAGTCAGTCTTCTTGTACTTATGTCGGCATTGTGACTTTTGTATTTAATTCCGATGCAATTACTGTGTTTCATCGTCAATATGATGGTCAGAGGGATACAGTAAAATTGAGGTGAAGCATCGGAATCTATAACTATTGTTACAGGAATTTTTCAAAGCATAGACTGTAAGACGAGTCAGTCTTCTTGTACTTAACACGGCATTGTGCCTTTTCTATCTAATTCCGATGCAATTTCTGTATTTCATCGACAATAAGAATGTCAGAGGGATACAGTAAACCTGAAGTGAAGCATCGGAATCTACAACTAGTGTCACAGGAACGGCTCAAAACATAGAAACTAGGAAGTGCCAGTCTTCTCGTACTAATGTCGGCATTGTGCCTTTTGTATTTAATTCCGATGCTATTTCTGTTTTTCATCGTCGATAAGAAGGTCCAAGGGATACAGTAAACCTGAAGTGAAGCATCGGAATCTTTAACTAGTGTCACAGGAATGGATCAAAACATAGAGAGTAAGATGAGTCAGTCTTCTTGTACTTAAGTCGGCATTGTGCCTTTTGTATTTAATTCCGATGCTATTTCTGTTTTTCATCGTCGATAAGGAGATCCAAGGGATACAGTAAACCTGATGTGAAGCATCGGAATCTATAACTAGTGTCACAGGAATTGTTCAAACCATAGAGAGTAAGAAGAGTCAGACTTCTTGTTTTTAAGTCGGCATTGTTCCTTTTGTTTTGAATTCCGATGCAAATTCTGTGCTTCATCGTCAATAAGAAGGTGCAATGGATACAGTAAACCTGAAGTGAAGCTTCGGAACCTATAACTAGTGTCACAGGAATGGTTCAAAGCATAGACAGTAAGAAGAAACAGTCTTCTTGTACTTAAGTCGGCATTGTGCCTTTTCTATTTAATTCCGATGCAGTTTCTGTGTTTCGTCGAAAGTAAGAAGGTCAGAGGGATACAGTAAACATGATGTGAAGCATCGGAATCTATAACTAGTGTCACAGGAATGGTTCAAACCATACACAGCAAGAAGGTCAGAGGGATACAGTAAACGAGAAGTGAAGCATCGGAATCTATAACTAGAGTCTCAGGAATGGTTCAAAACATAGACAGTAGGAAGAGTCACTCTTCTTGTACTTAAGTCGGCATTGTGCCTTTTCTATTTAATTCCGATGCAGTTTCTGTGTTTCGTCGAAAGTAAGAGCGTCAGAGGGATACAGTAAACCTGAAGTGAAGCATCGGAATCTATAACTAGTGTCACAGGAATGGTTCAAACCATACACAGCAAGAAGAGTCATTCTTCTTGTACTTAAGTCGGCATTTTGCCTTTTGTATTTAATTCCGATGCAATTTCTGTGTTTCACCGTCAATATGAAGGTCCAAGGGATACAGTAAACATATAGTGAAGCATCGGATTCTAAAACTGGTCTCACAGGAAATGTTCAAAGCATAGAGAGTAAGTAGAGCCAGTCATCTTGTATTTGAGTCGGCATTGTGCGTATTGTATTTAATTCCGATGCAATTTCTGTGTTTCATCGTCAATAAGAAGTTCAGAGGGATACAGTAAACCTGAAGTGAAGCATCGGAATCTATAAGTAGTATCACAGGAATGGTTCAAAGCATAGACAGTTGGAAGGGTCAGTCTTCTTGTACTTATGTCGGCATTGTGCCTTTTCTATTTAATTCCGATGCAATTTCTGTGTTTCGTCGTCCATAAGAAGGTCCAAGTGATACAGTAAATCAGAAGTGAAGCATCGGAATTTATATCTAGTGTCACAGGAATGGTTGAAAACATAGACACGGAAGAGTCAGTCTTCTTGTACTTAAGTCGGCATTGTGCTTTTTGTATTTAATTCCGATGCAATTTCTGTGTTTCGTCGTCAATAAGACGGTCCAAGGGATACAGTAAACCTGAAGTGAAGCATCGGAATCTATAACTAGTGTCACAGGAGTGGTTCAAAACACACACAGCAAGAAGAGTCAATCTTCTTGTACTTAAGTCGGCCTTGTGCCTTTTGTATTTAATTCCGATGCAATTTCTGTGTTTCATCGTCAATAAGAGAGTCCAAGGGATACAGTAAACATATAGTGAAGCATCGGAATCTAAAACTGGTCTCACAGGAAATGTTCAAATCATAGTCAGTAAGAAGAGTCAGTCTTCTTATACTTAAGTCGGCATTGTGCCTTTTCTACTTAATTCCGATGCAATATCTGTGTTTCGTCGTCAATAAGAAGGTCCACGGGATACGGTAATCCTGAAGTGAAGCATCGGAATCTAAAACCGGTCTCACAGGATAGGTTCAAAACATAGGGAGAAGAAGGGCCAGTCACCATATATTTGAGTCGGCATGGTGCCATTTGTATTTAATTCCGATGCAATTTCTGTGTTTCAAAGTCAATAAGAAGGTAAGAGGGATACAGTAAACCTGAAGTGAAGCATCGGAATTTATAACTAGTGTCACAAGAATGGTTCAAAACATAGACAATAGGAAGAGTCAGTCTTCTTGTACTTAAGTCGGCATTGTGCCTTTTGTATTTAATTCCGATGCAATTTTAGTGTTTCATCGTCAATAAGAAGGTCCAACAGATACAGTAAACCTAAGTGAAGCATCGGAATCTATAACTAGTGTCACAGGAATGGTTCAAAACATAGTCAGTAAGAAGAGTCAGTCTTCTTGTACTTAAGTCGGCATTGTGCCTTTTCTCTTTAATTCCGATGCAATTTCTGTGTTTCATCGTCAATAAGAAGGTCACAGGGATACAGTAAAACTGAAGTGAAGCATCGGAATCTATAACTAGTGTCACAGGAATGGTTCAAAAGTTAGACAATTGGAAGAGTCAGTCTTCTTGTACTTAAGTCGGCATTGTGCCTTTCCTATTTAATTCCGATGCAATTTCTGTGTTTCGTCGTCAATAAGAAGGCCAGAGGGATACAGTAAACCTGAAGTGAAGCATCGGAATCTAAAACTAGTGTCACAGGAATGGTTCAAAGCATACACAGCAAGAAGACTCAGTCGTCTTGTAGTTAAGTCGGCATTGTGCCTTTTGTATTTAATTCCGATGCAATATCTGTGTTTCATCGTCAGTACGAAGGTCCAGGGGATACAGTAAACCTGAAGTGATGCATCGGAATCTATAACTAGTGTCACAGGAATGGTTCAAAACATAGACTGACGGAAGAGTCAGTCTTCTTGTACTTAAGTCGGCATTGTTCCTTTTGTATTTAATTCCGACGCAATTACTGTGTTTCATCAACAATATGAAGGTCAGAGGGATACAGTAAATTTGAAGTGAAGCATCGGAATCTATAACTATTGTTACAGGAATTTTTCAAAACATAGACCTTAAGAAGAGTCAGTCTTCTTGTACTTAATAGGGCATTGTGCCTTTTCTATTTAATGCCGATACAATTTCTGTGTTTCGTCGTCAATAAGAAGGTCCAAGGGATACAGTAAACCTGAAGTGAAGCATCGGAAACTTAGAGCGGTCTCACAGGAAACGTTCAAAACATAGAAAGTAAGAAGAGCCAGTCATCTAGTATGTGAGTCGGCATGGTGCCTTTTGTATTTAATTCCGATGCAATTTCTGAGTTTCATCGTCAATAAGAAGGTCCAAGGGATACAGTAAACGTATAGTGAAGCATCGGAATCTAAAACTGGTCTCACAGGAAATGTTCAAAACATAGTCAGTAAGAAGAGTCAGTCTTCTTGTACTTAAGTCTTCACTGTGCCGTTTGCATTTAATTCCGATGCAATTTCTGTGTTTCATCGTCAGTAAGAATGTCAGAGGGTTACAGTAAACCAGAAGTGAAGCATCGGTATCTATAACTAGTGTCATAGGAATGGTTTAAAACATAGACAGTAAGAAGAGTCAGTCTTCTTGTACTTAAGTCGGCATTGTGCCTTTTGTATTTAGTTCCGATGCTATTTCTGTGTTTCATCGTCGATAAGAAGGTCCAAGGGATACAGTAAACCTGAAGTGGAGCATCGGAATCTATAACTAGTGTCACAGGAATATTTCAAAACATAGACAGTTGGAAGAGTCAGTCTTCCTGTACTTAAGTCGGCATTTTGCCTTTTCTATTTAATTCCGATGCTATTTCTGTTTCATCGTCGATTAGAAGGTCCAAGGGATACAGTAAACCTGAAGTGAAGCAACGTAATCTATAACTAGTGTCACAGGAATTGCTCAAAACATAGACAGTAAGAAGAGTCTTTCTTCTTGTACTTAAGTCGGCATTGTGCCTTTTGTTTTTAATTCCGATGTAATTTCTGTGTTTCATCGTCAATATGTGTGTCAGAGGGATGCAGTAAACGTGAAGTGAAGCATCGGAATCTATAACTAGAGTCATAGGAATGGTTCAAAACATAGACAGTAGGAAGAGTCAGTCTTCTTGTACTTAAGTCGGCATTGTGCCTTTTCTATTGGATTCCGATGCAATTTCTGTGTTTCGTCGTCAATAAGAAGGTCAGAGGGATACAGTAAACCTGAACTGAAGCACCGGAATCTATAACTAGTGCCACAGGAATGGATCAAAACATAGACAA
The DNA here is from genome assembly GCF_021461395.2 of Schistocerca americana. Lineage (NCBI taxonomy): Eukaryota > Metazoa > Arthropoda > Insecta > Orthoptera > Acrididae > Schistocerca > Schistocerca americana. The sequence continues at coordinate 766,689,505 of NC_060123.1, forward strand.
TAAGAAGATTCAGTCTTCTTGTACTTATGTCGGCATTGTGACTTTTGTATTTAATTCCGATGCAATTACTGTGTTTCATCGTCAATATGATGGTCAGAGGGATACAGTAAAATTGAGGTGAAGCATCGGAATCTATAACTATTGTTACAGGAATTTTTCAAAGCTTACACTGTAAGACGAGTCAGTCTTCTTGTACTTAATACGGCATTGTGCCTTTTCTATCTAATTCCGATGCAATTTCTGTATTTCATCGACAATAAGAATGTCAGAGGGATACAGTAAACCTGAAGTGAAGCATCGGAATCTACAACTAGTGTCACAGGAACGGCTCAAAACATAGAAACTAGGAAGTGTCAGTCTTCTCGTACTTATGTCGGCATTGTGCCTTTTGTATTTAATTCCGATGTTATTTCTGTTTTTCATCGTCGATAAGAAGGTCCAAGGGATACAGTAAACCTGAAGTGAAGCATAGGAATCTTTAACTAGTGTCACAGGAATGGATCAAAACATAGAGAGTAAGATGAGTCAGTCTTCTTGTACTTAAGTCGGCATTGTGCCTTTTGTATTTAATTCCGATGCTATTTCTGTTTTTCATCGTCGATAAGAAGATCCAAGGGATACAGTAAACCTGATGTGAAGCAGCGGAATCTATAACTAGTGTCACAGGAATCGTTCAAACCATAGAGAGTAAGAAGAGTCAGACTTCTTGTTTTTAAGTCGGCATTGTTCCTTTTGTTTTGAATTCCGATGCAAATTCTGTGCTTCATCGTCAATAAGAAGGTGCAATGGATACAGTAAACCTGAAGTGAAGCTTCGGAATCTATAACTAGTGTCACAGAAATGGTTCAAAACATAGACAGTAAGAAGAGTCAGTCTCCTTGTACTTAAGTCGGCATTGTGCATTTTGTATTTAATTCCGATGCAATTTCTGTGTTTCATCGTCAAAAAGAGTGTCAGAGGGATACCCTAAACCTGAAGTGAAGCATCGGAATCTATAACTAGTATCACAGGAATGGTTCAAATCATAGACAGTTGGAAGAGTCAGTCTTCTTGTACTTAAGTCGGCATTGTGCCTTTTCTATTTAATTCCGATGCAATTTCTGTGTTTCGTCGTCAATACGATGATCCAAGGGATACAGAAATACCTGAAGTGATGCATCGGAATTTATAACTAGTGTCACAGGAATGGTTGAAAACATAGACACGGAAGAGTTAGTCTTCTTGTGCTTAAGTCGGCATTGTGCATTTGTATTTAATTCCGATGCAATTTCTGTGTTTCGGCGTCAATATGAAGGTCCAAGAGATACAGTAAACCTGAAGTGAAGCATCGGAATCTATAACTAGTGTCACAGAAAAGGTTCAAAACATAGACAGTAAGTAGAGTCACTCTTCTTGTACTTAAGTCGGCATTGTGCCCTTTGTATTTAATTCCGATGCAATTTCTGTGTTTCATCGTCAATACGAAGGTCAGAGGGATACAGTAAACGTGAAGTGAAGCATCGGAATCTATAACTAGAGTCTCAGGAATGGTTCAAAACATAGACAGTAGGAAGAGTCACTCTTCTTGTACTTAAGTCGGCATTGTGCCTTTTCTATTTAATTCCGATGCAGTTTCTGTGTTTCGTCGAAAGTAAGAAGGTCAGAGGGATACAGTAAACATGATGTGAAGCTTCGGAATCTATAACTAGTGTCACAGGAATGGTTCAAACCATACACAGCAAGAAGGTCAGAGGGATACAGTAAACGTGAAGTGAAGCATCGGAATCTATAACTAGAGTCTCAGGAATGGTTCAAAACATAGACAGTAGGTAGAGTCACCCTTCTTGTACTTAAGTCGGCATTGTGCCTTTTCTATTTAATTCCGATGCAGTTTCTGTGTTTCGTCGAAAGTAAGAGGGTCAGAGGGATACAGTAAACCTGAAGTGAAGCAACGTAATCTATAACTAGTGTCACAGGAATTGCTCAAAACATACACAGCAAGAAGAGTCATTCTTCTTGTACTTAAGTCGGCATTTGCCTTTTGTATTTAATTCCGATACAATTTCTGTGTTTCACCGTCAATAAGAAGGTCCAAGGGATACAGTAAACATATAGTGAAGCATCGGATTCTAAAACTGGTCTCACAGGAAGTGTTCAAATCATAGTCAGTAAGAAGAGTCAGTCTTCTTCTACTTAAGTCGACATTGTGCCTTTTCTACTTAATTCCGCTGCAATTTCTGTGTTTCGTCGTCAATAACAAGGACCACGGGATACAGTAAACCTGAAGTGAATCATCGGAATCTAAAACCGGTCTCATAGGAAAGGTTCAAAGCATAGAGAGTAAGTAGAGCCAGTCATCTTGTATTTGAGTCGGCATTGTGCGTTTTGTATTTAATTCCGATGCAATTTCTGTGTTTCGTCGTCCATAAGAAGGTCCAAGGGATACAGTAAACCAGAAGTGAAGCATCGGAATTTATATCTAGTGTCACAGGAATGGTTGAAAACATAGACACGGAAGAGTCAGTCTTCTTGTACTTAAGTCTGCATTGTGCTTTTTGTATTTAATTCCGATGCAATTTCTGTGTTTCGTCGTCAATAAGACGGTCCAAGGGATACAGTAAACCTGAAGTGAAGCATCGGAATCTATAACTAGTGTCACAGGAGTGGTTCAAAACACACACAGCAAGAAGAGTCAATCTTCTTGTACTTAAGTCGGCCTTGTGCCTTTTGTATTTAATTCCGATGCAATTTCTGTGTTTCATCGTCAATAAGAGAGTCCAAGTGATACAGTAAACATATAGTGAAGCATCGGAATCTAAAACTGGTCTCACAGGAAATGTTCAAATCATAGTCAGTAAGAAGAGTCAGTCTTCTTATACTTAAGTCGGCATTGTGCCTTTTCTACTTAATTCCGATGCAATATCTGTGTTTCGTCGTCAATACGAACGTCCACGGGATACAGTAATCCTGAAGTGAAGCATCGGAATCTAAAACCGGTCTCACAGGATAGGTTTAAAACATAGGGAGTAAGAAGGGCCAGTCACCTTATATTTGAGTCGGCATGGTGCCATTTGTATTTAATTCCGATGCAATTTCTGTGTTTCATCGTCAATAAGAAGGTAAGAGGGATACAGTAAACCTGAAGTGAAGCATCGGAATTTATAACTAGTGTCACAAGAATGGTTCAAAACATAGACAATAGGAAGAGTCAGTCTTCTTGTACTTAAGTCGGCATTGTGCCTTTTGTATTTAATTCCGATGCAATTTCTGTGTTTCGTCGTCAATAAGAAGGCCAGAGGGATACAGTAAACCTGAAGTGAAGCATCGGAATCTAAAACTAGTGTCACAGGAATGGTTCAAAGCATACACAGCAAGAAGAGTCAGTCGTCTTGTACTTAAGTCGGCATTGTGCCTTTTGTATTTAATTCCGATGCAATATCTGTGTTTCATCGTCAGTACGAAGGTCCAGGGGATACAGTAAACCTGAAGTGATGCATCGGAATCTATAACTAGTGTCACAGGAATGGTTCAAAACATAGACTGACGGAAGAGTCAGTCTTCTTGTACTTAAGTCGGCATTGTGCCTTTTGTATTTAATTCCGACGCAATTACTGTGTTTCATCGTCAATATGAAGGTCAGAGGGATACAGTAAATTTGAAGTGTAGCATCGGAATCTATAACTATTGTTACAGGAATTTTTCAAAACATAGACCTTAAGAAGAGTCAGTCTTCTTGTACTTAATAGGGCATTGTGCCTTTTCTATTTAATGCCGATACAATTTCTGTGTTTCGTCGTCAATAAGAAGGTCCAAGGGATACAGTAAACCTGAAGTGAAGCATCGGAAACTTAGAGCGGTCTCACAGGAAACGTTCAAAACATAGAAAGTAAGAAGAGCCAGTCATCTAGTATGTGAGTCGGCATGGTGCCTTTTGTATTTAATTCCGATGCAATTTCTGAGTTTCATCGTCAATAAGAAGGTCCAAGGGATACAGTAAACGTATAGTGAAGCATCGGAATCTAAAACTGGTCTCACAGGAAATGTTCAAAACATAGTCAGTAAGAAGAGTCAGTCTTCTTGTACTTAAGTCTTCACTGTGCCGTTTGCATTTAATTCCGATGCAATTTCTGTGTTTCATCGTCAGTAAGAATGTCAGAGGGTTACAGTAAACCAGAAGTGAAGCATCGGTATCTATAACTAGTGTCATAGGAATGGTTTAAAACATAGACAGTAAGAAGAGTCAGTCTTCTTGTACTTAAGTCGGCATTGTGCCTTTTGTATTTAGTTCCGATGCTATTTCTGTGTTTCATCGTCGATAAGAAGGTCCAAGGGATACAGTAAACCTGAAGTGGAGCATCGGAATCTATAACTAGTGTCACAGGAATATTTCAAAACATAGACAGTTGGAAGAGTCAGTCTTCCTGTACTTAAGTCGGCATTTTGCCTTTTCTATTTAATTCCGATGCTATTTCTGTTTCATCGTCGACTAGAAGGTCCAAGGGATACAGTAAACCTGAAGTGAAGCAACGTAATCTATAACTAGTGTCACAGGAATTGCTCAAAACATAGACAGTAAGAAGAGTCTTTCTTCTTGTACTTAAGTCGGCATTGTGCCTTTTGTTTTTAATTCCGATGTAATTTCTGTGTTTCATCGTCAATATGTGTGTCAGAGGGATGCAGTAAACGTGAAGTGAAGCATCGGAATCTATAACTAGAGTCATAGGAATGGTTCAAAACATAGACAGTAGGAAGAGTCAGTCTTCTTGTACTTAAGTCGGCATTATGCCTTTTCTATTGGATTCCGATGCAATTTCTGTGTTTCGTCGTCAATAAGAAGGTCAGAGGGATACAGTAAACCTGAACTGAAGCACCGGAATCTATAACTAGTGCCACAGGAATGGATCAAAACATAGACAATAAGAAGAGTCAGTCTTCTTGTACTTATGTCGGCATTGTGACTTTTGTATTTAATTCCGATGCAATTACTGTGTTTCATCGTCAATATGATGGTCAGAGGGATACAGTAAAATTGAGGTGAAGCATCGGAATCTATAACTATTGTTACAGGAATTTTTCAAAGCATACACTGTAAGACGAGTCAGTCTTCTTGTACTTAATACGGCATTGTGCCTTTTCTATCTAATTCCGATGCAATTTCTGTATTTCATCGACAATAAGAATGTCAGAGGGATACAGTAAACCTGAAGTGAAGCATCGGAATCTACAACTAGTGTCACAGGAACGGCTCAAAACATAGAAACTAGGAAGTGTCAGTCTTCTCGTACTTATGTCGGCATTGTGCCTTTTGTATTTAATTCCGATGTTATTTCTGTTTTTCATCGTCGATAAGAAGGTCCAAGGGATACAGTAAACCTGAAGTGAAGCATCGGAATCTTTAACTAGTGTCACAGGAATGGATCAAAACATAGAGAGTAAGATGAGTCAGTCTTCTTGTACTTAAGTCGGCATTGTGCCTTTTGTATTTAATTCCGATGCTATTTCTGTTTTTCATCGTCGATAAGAAGATCCAAGGGATACAGTAAACCTGATGTGAAGCAGCGGAATCTATAACTAGTGTCACAGGAATCGTTCAAACCATAGAGAGTAAGAAGAGTCAGACTTCTTGTTTTTAAGTCGGCATTGTTCCTTTTGTTTTGAACTCCGATGCAAATTCTGTGCTTCATCGTCAATAAGAAGGTGCAATGGATACAGTAAACCTGAAGTGAAGCTTCGGAATCTATAACTAGTGTCACAGAAATGGTTCAAAACATAGACAGTAAGAAGAGTCAGTCTCCTTGCACTTAAGTCGGCATTGTGCATTTTGTATTTAATTCCGATGCAATTTCTGTGTTTCATCGTCAAAAAGAGTGTCAGAGGGATACCCTAAACCTGAAGTGAAGCATCGGAATCTATAACTAGTATCACAGGAATGGTTCAAAACATAGACAGTTGGAAGAGTCAGTCTTCTTGTACTTAAGTCGGCATTGTGCCTTTTCTATTTAATTCCGATGCAATTTCTGTGTTTCGTCGTCAATACGATGGTCCAAGGGATACAGAAATATCTGAAGTGATGCATCGGAATTTATAACTAGTGTCACAGGAATGGTTGAAAACATAGACACGGAAGAGTTAGTCTTCTTGTGCTTAAGTCGGCATTGTGCATTTGTATTTAATTCCGATGCAATTTCTGTGTTTCGGCGTCAATATGAAGGTCCAAGAGATACAGTAAACCTGAAGTGAAGCATCGGAATCTATAACTAGTGTCACAGAAAAGGTTCAAAACATAGACAGTAAGTAGAGTCACTCTTCTTGTACTTAAGTCGGCATTGTGCCCTTTGTATTTAATTCCGATGCAATTTCTGTGTTTCATCGTCAATAAGAAGGTCAGAGGGATACAGTAAACGTGAACTGAAGCATCGGAATCTATAACTAGAGTCTCAGGAATGGTTCAAAACATAGACAGTAGGAAGAGTCACTCTTCTTGTACTTAAGTCGGCATTGTGCCTTTTCTATTTAATTCCGATGCAGTTTCTGTGTTTCGTCGAAAGTAAGAAGGTCAGAGGGATACAGTAAACATGATGTGAAGCATCGGAATCTATAACTAGTGTCACAGGAATGGTTCAAACCATACACAGCAAGAAAGTCAGAGGGATACAGTAAACGTGAAGTGAAGCATCGGAATCTATAACTAGAGTCTCAGGAATGGTTCAAAACATAGACAGTAGGAAGAGTCACCCTTCTTGTACTTAAGTCGGCATTGTGCCTTTTCTATTTAATTCCGATGCAGTTTCTGTGTTTCGTCGAAAGTAAGAGGGTCAGAGGGATACAGTAAACCTGAAGTGAAGCATCGGAATCTATAACTAGTGTCACAGGAATGGTTCAAAACATACACAGCAAGAAGAGTCATTCTTCTTGTACTTAAGTCGGCATTTGCCTTTTGTATTTAATTCCGATACAATTTCTGTGTTTCACCGTCAATAAGAAGGTCCAAGGGATACAGTAAACATATAGTGAAGCATCGGATTCTAAAACTGGTCTCACAGGAAGTGTTCAAATCATAGTCAGTAAGAAGAGTCAGTCTTCTTATACTTAAGTCGACATTGTGCCTTTTCTACTTAATTCCGCTGCAATTTCTGTGTTTCGTCGTCAATAACAAGGACCACGGGATACAGTAAACCTGAAGTGAATCATCGGAATCTAAAACCGGTCTCATAGGAAAGGTTCAAAGCATAGAGAGTAAGTAGAGCCAGTCATCTTGTATTTGAGTCGGCATTGTGCGTTTTGCATTTAATTCCGATGCAATTTCTGTGTTTCGTCGTCCATAAGAAGGTCCAAGGGATACAGTAAACCAGAAGTGAAGCATCGGAATTTATATCTAGTGTCACAGGAATGGTTGAAAACATAGACACGGAAGAGTCAGTCTTCTTGTACTTAAGTCTGCATTGTGCTTTTTGTATTTAATTCTGATGCAATTTCTGTGTTTCGTCGTCAATAAGACGGTCCAAGGGATACAGTAAACCTGAAGTGAAGCATCGGAATCTATAACTAGTGTCACAGGAGTGGTTCAAAACACACACAGCAAGAAGAGTCAATCTTCTTGTACTTAAGTCGGCCTTGTGCCTTTTGTATTTAATTCCGATGCAATTTCTGTGTTTCATCGTCAATAAGAGAGTCCAAGTGATACAGTAAACATATAGTGAAGCATCGGAATCTAAAACTGGTCTCACAGGAAATGTTCAAATCATAGTCAGTAAGAAGAGTCAGTCTTCTTATACTTAAGTCGGCATTGTGCCTTTTCTACTTAATTCCGATGCAATATCTGTGTTTCGTCGTCAATACGAACGTCCACGGGATACAGTAATCCTGAAGTGAAGCATCGGAATCTAAAACCGGTCTCACAGGATAGGTTCAAAACATAGGGAGTAAGAAGGGCCAGTCACCTTATATTTGAGTCGGCATGGTGCCATTTGTATTTAATTCCGATGCAATTTCTGTGTTTCATCGTCAATAAGAAGGTAAGAGGGATACAGTAAACCTGAAGTGAAGCATCGGAATTTATAACTAGTGTCACAAGAATGGTTCAAAACATAGACAATAGGAAGAGTCAGTCTTCTTGTACTTAAGTCGGCATTGTGCCTTTTGTATTTAATTCCGATGCAATTTTAGTGTTTCATCGTCAATAAGAAGGTCCAACAGATACAGTAAACCTAAGTGAAGCATCGGAAACTATAACTAGTGTCACCGGAATGGTTCAAAACATAGACAGTAGGAAGAGTCAGTCTTCTTGTACTTAAGTCGGCATTGTGCCTTATGTATTTAATTCCAAAGCAATTTCTGTGTTTCATCGTCAATACGAAAGTCCAAGGGAAACAGTAAACCTGAAATGAAGCATCGGAATCTATAACTAGTGTCACAGGAATGGTTCAAAACATAGTCAGTAAGAAGAGTCAGTCTTCTTGTACTTAAGTCGGCATTGTGCCTTTTCTCTTTAATTCCGATGCAATTTCTGTGTTTCATCGTCAATAAGAAGGTCAGAGGGATACAGTAAAACTGAAGTGAAGCATCGGAATCTATAACTAGTGTCACAGGAATGGTTCAAAAGTTAGACAATTGGAAGAGTCAGTCTTCTTGTACTTAAGTCGGCATTGTGCCTTTCCTATTTAATTCCGATGCAATTTCTGTGTTTCGTCGTCAATAAGAAGGGTCATGGAATGCAGTAAACCTGAAGTGAAGCATCGGAATGTATAACTAGTGTCACAGGAATGGTTCAAAACATAGACAGTAGGAAGAGTCACTCTTTTTGTACTTAAGTCGGCATTCTGCCTTATGTATTTAATTCCAAAGCAATTTCTGTTTTTCATCGTCAATAAGAAGGACCAAGGGAAACAGTAAACCTGAAGTAAAGCATCGGAATCTATAACTAGTGTCACCGGAATGGTTCAAAACCTAGTTAGTAAGAAGAGTCAGTATTCTTGTACTTAAGTCGGCATTGTGCCTATTCTATTTAATTCCGATGCAATTTCTATGTTTCATCGTCAATAAGAAGGTCTGAGGGATACAGTAAACCTGAAGTGAAGCATCGGAATCTCTAACTAGTGTCACAGGGATGGTTCAAAACATAGACAGTAGGAAGAGTCAGTCTTCTTGTACTTAAGTCGTCATTGTGCCTTTTGTATTTAATCCCGATGCAATTTCTGTGTTTCATCATCAATAAGAAGGTCCAAGGGATACAGTACACCTGAAGTGAAGCATCGGAATCTGCAACAAGTGTCACAGGAATGGTTCAAATCATAGACAGTAAGAAGTGTCAGTCTTCTTGTACTTAAGTCGGCATTGTGCCTTTTCTATTTAGTTCCGATGCAATTTCTGTGTTTCATCATCAAGAAGAAGGTCGGAGGGATGCAGTAAACCTGAAGTGAAACATCGGAATCTGTAACTAGTGTCCCAGAAAAGGTTAAAACATAGGCAGTAAGAAGAGTCTGTCGTCTTGTACTTAAGTCGACATTGTGCCTATTCTATTTAATTCCGATGCAATTTCTGTGTTTCATCGTCAATAAGAATGTCCAAGGGATACAGTAAACCTGACGTGATGCATCGGAATCTATAACTAGGGTCACAGGAATTTTTCAAAACATAGACAGTAAGATGAGTCAGTCTTCTTGTACTTAAGTCGGCATTGTGCCTTTTCTATTTAATTCCGATGCAATTTCTGAGTTTCGTCGTCATTAAGAAGGTCCAAGGGATACCGCAAACCTGAAGTGAAGCATCGGAATCTAAAACCGGTCTCACAGTAAAGGTTCAAAACATAGAGAGTAAGAAGAGTGTGTCATCTTGTATTTGAGTCGGCATTGTGCCTTTTGTATTTAATTCCGATGCAATTTCTGTGTTTCATCGTCAATAAGAAGTTCAGAGGGATATAGTAAAACTGAAGTGAAGCATCGGAACCTATAACTAGTGTCACAGGAATGGTTAAAACACAGACAGTAGGAAGAGTCAGTCTTCTTGTACTTAAGTCGGCATTGTGCCTTTTCCACTTAATTCCGACGCAATTTCTGTGTTTCGTCGTTAATAAGAAGGTCCACGGGATACAGTAAACCTGAAGTGAAGCATCGGAATCTAAAACCGATCTCACAGGAAAGGTTCAAAACATAGAGAGTAAGAAGAGCCAGCCATCTTGTATTTGAGTCGGCATTGTGCTTTTTGTATTTAATTTCGATCAAATTCTGTGTTTCATCGTCAACAATAAGGTCAGAGGTATACAGTAAACCTGAAGTGAAGCATCGGAATCTATAACTAGTGTCACAGGAATGGTTAAAACATAGACAGTAGGAAGAGTCAGTCTTCTTGTACTTAAATCGGCATTGTGCCTTTTGTATTTAATTCCGATGCAATTTCTGTGTTTCATCGTTAATAAGAAGGTCCAAGGGATACAGTAAACATATAGTGAAGCATCGGAATCTAAAACTGGTCTCACAGGAAATGTTCATAACATAGTCAGTAAGAAGAGTCAGTCTTCTTGTACTTAAGTCTGCATTGTGCCTTTTGTATTTAATTCCGATGCTAATTCTGTGTTTCGTCGTCGATAAGATGGTCCAAGGGATACAGTAAACCTGAAGTGAAGCATCGGAATCTATAACTAGTGTCACAGGAATTGCTCAAAACATAGTCAGTAAGAAGAGTCAGTCTTCTTGTACTTATGTCGGCCTTGTGCCTTTTGTATTTAATTCCGATGCAATTTCTGTGTTTCACCGTCAATAAGAAGGTCCAAGGGATACAGTAAACATATAGTGAAGCATCGGATTCTAAAACTGGTCTCACAGGAAATGTTCAAATCATAGTCAGTAAGAAGAGTCAGTCTTCTTATACTTAAGTCGACATTGTGCCTTTTTTACTTAATTCCGCTGCAATTTCTGTGTTTCGTCGTCAATAACAAGGACCACGGGATACAGTAAACCTGAAGTGAATCATCGGAATCTAAAACCGGTCTCATAGGAAAGGTTCAAAGCATAGAGTGTAAGTAGAGCCAGTCATCTTGTATTTGAGTCGGCATTGTGCGTATTGTATTTAATTCCGATGCAATTTCTGTGTTTCATCGTCAACAAGAAGTTCAGAGGGATACAGTAAACCTGAAGTGAAGCATCGGAATCTATAAGTAGTATCACAGGAATGGTTCAAAACATAGACAGTTGGAAGAGTCAGTCTTCTTGTACTTATGTCGGCATTGTGCCTTTTCTGTTTAATTCTGATGCAATTTCTGTGTTTCGTCGTCCATAAGAAGGTCCAAGGGATACAGTAAACCAGAAGTGAAGCATCGGAATTTATATCTAGTGTCACAGGAATGGTTGAAAACATAGACACGGAAGAGTCAGTCTTCTTGTACTTAAGTCGGCATTGTGCTTTTTGTATTTAATTATGATGCAATTTCTGTGTTTCGTCGTCAATAAGACGGTCCAAGGGATACAGTAAACCTGAAGTGAAGCATCGGAATCTATAACTAGTGTCACAGGAGTGGTTCAAAACACACTCAGCAAGAAGAGTCAATCTTCTTGTACTTAAGTCGGCCTTGTGCCTTTTGTATTTAATTCCGATGCAATTTCTGTGTTTCATCGTCAATAAGAGAGTCCAAGGGATACAGTAAACATATAGTGAAGCATCGGAATCTAAAACTGGTCTCACAGGAAATGTTCAAATCATAGTCAGTAAGAAGAGTCAGTCTTCTTATACTTAAGTCGGCATTGTGCCTTTTCTACTTAATTCCGATGCAATATCTGTGTTTCGTCGTCAATAAGAAGGTCCACGGGATACAGTAATCCTGAAGTGAAGCATCGGAATCTAAAACCGGTCTCACAGGATAGGTTCAAAACATAGGGAGTAAGAAGGGCCAGTCACCTTATATTTGAGTCGGCATGGTGCCATTTGTATTTAATTCCGATGCAATTTCTGTGTTCCATCGTCAATAAGAAGGTAAGAGGGATACAGTAAACCTGAAGTGAAGCATCGGAATTTATAACTAGTGTCACAAGAATGGTTCAAAACATAGACAATAGGAAGAGTCAGTCTTCTTGTACTTAAGTCGGCATTGTGCCTTTTGTATTTAATTCCGATGCAATTTTAGTGTTTCATCGTCAATAAGAAGGACCAACAGATACAGTAAACCTAAGTGAAGCATCGGAAACTATAACTAGTGTCACCGGAATGGTTCAAAACATAGACAGTAGGAAGAGTCAGTCTTCTTGTACTTAAGTTGGCATTGTGCCTTACGTATTTAATTCCAAAGCAATTTCTGTGTTTCATCGTCAATACGAAAGTCCAAGGGAAACAGTAAACCTGAAATGAAGCTTCGGAATCTATAACTAGTGTCACAGGAATGGTTCAAAACATAGTCAGTAAGGAGAGTCAGTCTTCTTGTACTTAAGTCGGCATTGTGCCTTTTCTCTTTAATTCCGATGCAATTTCTGTGTTTCATCGTCAATAAGAAGGTCAGAGGGATACAGTAAAACTGAAGTGAAGCATCGGAATCTATAACTAGTGTCACAGGAATGGTTCAAAAGTTAGACAATTGGAAGAGTCAGTCTTCTTGTACTTAAGTCGGCATTGTGCCTTTCCTATTTAATTCCGATGCAATTTCTGTGTTTCGTCGTCAATAAGAAGGGTCATGGGATGCAGTAAACCTGAAGTGAAGCATCGAAATCCATAACTAGTGTCACAGGAATGGTTCAAAACATAGACAGTAAGAAGAGTCAGTCCTCTTGTACTTAAGTCGGCATTGTGCCTTTTGTATTTAATTCCGATGCAATATCTGTGTTTCATCGTCAATAAGAAGGTCAGAGGGATACAGTAAACCTGAGGTGAGGCATCGGAATGTATAACTAGGGTCACAGGAAAGGTTCGAAACATAGACAGTTGGAAGAGTCAGACTTCTTGTATTTGAGTCGGCATTATGCCTTTTGTATTTATTTCAGATGCAATTTCTGTGTTTCATCGTCAATAAGAAGGTCAGAAGGATACAGTAAACCTGAAGTGAAGCATCGGAATCTATAACTAGTGTCAGAAGAATGGTTCAAAACATAGACAGTAGGAAGAGTCATTCTTCTAGTACTTAAGTCGGCATTGTGCCTTTTCTATTTAATTCCGAAGCAATTTCAGTGTTTCATCCTCAATAAGAAGGTCAGAGGGATACAGTAAACCTGAAGTGAAGCATCAGAATGTATAACTAGTGTCACAGGAATGGTTCAAAACATAGACAGTAGGAAGAGTCACTCTTTTTGTACTTAAGTCGGCATTCTGCCTTATGTATTTAATTCCAAAGCAATTTCTGTTTTTCATCGTCAATAAGAAGGACCAAGGGAAACAGTAAACCTGAAGTAAAGCATCGGAATCTATAACTAGTGTCACCGGAATGGTTCAAACATAGTTAGTAAGAAGATTCAGTATTCTTGTACTTAAGTCGGCATTGTGCCTATTCTATTTAATTCCGATGCAATTTCTATGTTTCATCGTCAATAAGAAGGTCTGAGGGATACAGTAAACCTGAAGTGAAGCATCGGAATCTCTAACTAGTGTCACAGGGATGGTTCAAAACATAGACAGTAGGAAGAGTCAGTCTTCTTGTACTTAAGTCGTCATTGTGCCTTTTGTATTTAATCCCGATGCAATTTCTGTGTTTCATCGTCAATAAGAAGGTCCAAGGGATACAGTACACCTGAAGTGAAGCATCGGAATCTGCAACAAGTGTCACAGGAATGTTTCAAATCATAGACAGTAAGAAGTGTCAGTCTTCTTGTACTTAAGTCGGCATTGTGCCTTTTCTATTTAGTTCCGATGCATTTCTGTGTTTCATCATCAAGAAGAAGGTCGGAGGGATGCAGTAAACCTGAAGTGAAACATCGGAATCTGTAACTAGTGTCCCAGAAAAGGTTAAAACATAGGCAGTAAGAAGAGTCTGTCGTCTTGTACTTAAGTCGACATTGTGCCTATTCTATTTAATTCCGATGCAATTTCTGTGTTTCATCGTCAATAAGAAGGTCCAAGGGATACAGTAAACCTGAAGTGATGCATCGGAATCTATAACTAGGGTCACAGGAATTTTTCAAAACATAGACAGTTGGATGAGTCAGTCTTCTTGTACTTAAGTCGGCATTGTGCCTTTTCTATTTAATTCCGATGCAATTTCTGAGTTTCGTCGACATTAAGAAGGTCCAAGGGATACCATAAACCTGAAGTGAAGCATCGGAATCTAAAACCGGTCTCACAGTAAAGGTTCAAAACATAGAGAGTAAGAAGAGTCTGTCATCTTGTATTTGAGTCGGCATTGTGCCTTTTGTATTTAATTCCGATGCAATTTCTGTGTTTCATCGTCAATAACAAGTTCAGAGGGATACAGTAAAACTGAAGTGAAGCATCGGAACCTATAACTAGTGTCACAGGAATGGTTAAAACACAGACAGTAGGAAGAGTCAGTCTTCTTGTACTTAAGTCGGCATTGTGCCTTTTCCACTTAATTCCGATGCAATTTCTGTGTTTCGTCGTTAATAAGAAGGTCCACGGGATACAGTAAACATGAAGTGAAGCATCGGAATCTAAAACCGATCTCACAGGAAAGGTTCAAAACATAGAGAGTAAGAAGAGCCAGCCATCTTGTATTTGAGTCGGCATTGTGCCTTTTGTATTTAATTTCGATCAAATTCTGTGTTTCATCGTCAACAATAAGGTCAGAGGTATACAGTAAACCTGAAGTGAAGCATCGGAATCTATAACTAGTGTCACAGGAATGGTTAAAACATAGACAGTAGGAAGAGTCAGTCTTCTTGTACTTAAATCGGCATTGTGCCTTTTGTATTTAATTCCGATGCAATTTCTGTGTTTCATCGTTAATAAGAAGGTCCAAGGGATACAGTAAACATATAGTGAAGCATCGGAATCTAAAACTGGTCTCACAGGAAATGTTCATATTATAGTCAGTAAGAAGAGTCAGTCTTCTTGTACTTAAGTCGGCATTGGGCCTTTTGTATTTAATTCCTATGCTATTTCTGTGTTTCGTCGTCAATAAGAGGGTAAAAGGGATGCAGTAAACCTGAAGTGAAGCATCGGAATCTAAAACCGGTCTCACAGGAAAGGTTCAAAACATAGAGAGTAAGAAGAGAGAGCCATCTTGTAATAGACTCGGCATTGTGCATTTTGTATTTAATTCCGATGCAATTTCTGTGTTTCATCGTCAATAAGATGGTCAGAGGGATACAGTAAACCTGGAGTGAAGCATGGGAACCTACAACTAGTGTCACAGGAATGGTTCCATACATAGACAGTAAGAAGAGTCAGTCTTCTTGTACTTAAGTCGGCATTGTGCCTTTTGTATTTAATTCCGGTGCTAGTTCTGTGTTTCGTCGTCGATAAGATGATCCAAGGGATATAGTAAACCTGAAGTGAAGCATCGGAATCTATAACTAGTGTCACAGGAATGGTTCAAAACATAGACTGTAAGAAGAGTCAGTCTTCTTGTACTTAAGTCTGCATTGTGCCTTTTGTATTTAATTCCGATGCTAGTTCTGTGTTTCACCGTCAATAAGAAGGTCCAAGGGATACAGTAAACATATAGTGAAGCATCGGATTCTAAAACTGGTCTCACAGGAAATGTTCAAATCATAGTCAGTAAGAAGAGTCAGCCTTCTTATACTTAAGTCGGCATTGTGCCTTTTCTACTTAATTCCGATGCAATATCTGTGTTTCGTCGTCAATAAGAAGGCCCACGGGATACAGTTATCCTGAAGTGAAGCATCGGAATCTATAACCGGTCTCACAGGATAGGTTCAAAACATAGGGAGTAAGAAGGGCCAGTCACCTTATATTTGAGTCGGCATGGTGCCATTTGTATTTAATTCCGATGCAATTTCTGTGTTTCATCGTCAATAAGAAGGTAAGAGGGATACAGTAAACCTGAAGTGAAGCATCGGAAATTATAACTAGTGTCACAAGAATGGTTCAAAACATTGACAATAGGAAGAGTCTGTATTCTTGTACTTAAGTCGGCATTGTGCCTTTTGTATTTAATTCCGATGCAATTTTAGTGTTTCATCGTCAATAAGAAGGTCCAACAGATACAGTAAACCTAAGTGAAGCATCGGAAACTCTAACTAGTGTCACCGGAATGGTTCAAAACATAGACAGTAGGAAGAGTCAGTCTTCTTGTACTTAAGTCGGCATTGTGCCTTATGTATTTAATTACAAAGCAATTTCTGTGTTTCATCGTCAATACGAAAGTCCAAGGGAAACAGTAAACCTGAAATGAAGCATCGGAATCTATAACTAGTGTCACAGGAATGGTTCAAAACATAGACAGTAAGAAGAGTCAGTCCTCTTGTTCTTAAGTCGGCATTGTGCCTTTTGTATTTAATTCCGATGCAATATCTGTGTTTCATCGTCAATAAGAAGGTCAGAGGGATACAGTAAACCTGAGGTGAGGCATCGGAATGTATAACTAGGGTCACAGGAAAGGTTCGAAACATAGACAGTTGGAAGAGTCAGACTTCTTGTATTTGAGTCGGCATTGTGCCTTTTGTATTTATTTCAGATGCAATTTCTGTGTTTCATCGTCAATAAGAAGGTCAGAAGGATACAGTAAACCTGAAGTGAAGCATCGGAATCTATAACTAGTGTCAGAATAATGGTTCAAAACATAGACAGTAGGAAGAGTCATTCTTCTAGTACTTAAGTCGGCATTGTGCCTTTTCTATTTAATTCCGATGCAATTTCAGTGTTTCATCCTCAATAAGAAGGTCAGAGGGATACAGTAAACCTGAAGTGAAGCATCAGAATGTATAACTAGTGGCACAGGAATGGTTCAAAACATAGACAGTAGGAAGAGTCACTCTTTTTGTACTTAAGTCGGCATTGTGCCTTATGTATCTAATTCCAAAGCAATTTCTGTTTTTCATCGTCAATAAGAAGGTCCAAGGGAAACAGTAAACCTGAAGTAAAGCATCGGAATCTATAACTAGTGTCACAGGAATGGTTCAAAACATAGTTAGTAAGAAGAGTCAGTATTCTTGTACTTAAGTAGGCATTGTGCCTATTCTATTTAATTCCGATGCAATTTCTATGTTTCTTCGTCAATAAGAAGGTCTGAGGGATACAGTAAACCTGAAGTGAAGCATCGGAATCTCTAACTAGTGTCACAGGGATGGTTCAAAACATAGACAGTAGGAAGAGTCAGTCTTCTTGTACTTAAGTCGTCATTGTGCCTTTTGTATTTAATCCCGATGCAATGTCTGTGTTTCATCGTCAATAAGAAGGTCCAAGGGATACAGTACACCTGAAGTGAAGCATCGGAATCTGCAACAAGTGTCACAGGAATGGTTCAAATCATAGACAGTAAGAAGTGTCAGTCATCTTGTACTTAAGTCGGCATTGTGCCTTTTCTATTTAGTTCCGATGCAATTTCTGTGTTTCATCATCAAGAAGAAGGTCAGAGGGATGCAGTAAACCTGAAGTGAAACATCGGAATCTGTAACTAGTGTCCCAGAAAAGGTTAAAACATAGGCAGTAAGAAGAGTCTGTCGTCTTGTACTTAAGTCGACATTGTGCCTATTCTATTTAATTCCGATGCAATTTCTGTGTTTCATCGTCAATAAGAAGGTCCAAGGGATACAGTAAACCTGAAGTGATGCATCGGAATCTATAACTAGGGTCACAGGAATGGTTCAAAACGTAGGCAGTAAGAAGAGTCAGTCTTCCTGTACTTAAGTCAGCATTGTGTCTTTAGTATTTAATTTCGATGCAATTTCTGTAATTCATCGTCAATAAGAAGGTCCAAGGGATACAGTAAACACATAGTGAAGCATCGCAATCTTAAACTGGTATCACAGGAAGTGTCCAAATCATAGTCAGTAAGAAGAGTCAGTCTTCTTGTACTTAAGTCGCCATTGTGCCTTTTCTATTTAATTCCGATGCAGTTTCAGTGTTTCATCGTCAATAAGAAGGTCCAAGGGATACAGTAATCATATAGTGAAGCATCGGAATCTAAAAGTAATCTCACAGGAAATGTTCACAACATAGTCAGTAAGATGAGTCAGTCTTCTTGTACTTAAGTCGGCATTGTGCATTTTGTATTTAATTCAGATGCAATTTCTGTGTTTCATCATCAATAAGAATGTCAGAGGGCTACAGTAAACCTGAAGTGAAGCATCGGAATCTATAACTAGTGTCACAGGAGCGGTTCAAAACATAGTTAGTAAGAAGAGTCAGTCTTCTTGTACTTAAGTCGGCATTGTGCCTATTCTATTTAATTCCGATGCAATTTCTGTGTTTCATCGTCAATAAGAAGGTCAGAGAGATAAATTAAACCTGAATTGAAGCATCAGAATGTATAACTAGTGTCACAGGAATGGTTCAAAACATAGACAGTAGGAAGAGTCAGTCTTCTTGTACTTAAGTCGGCATTGTGCCTGATGTATTTAATTTCAAAGCAATTTCTGTGTTTCATCGTCAATAAGAAGGTCCAAGGCAATCAGTAAACCTGAAGTAAAGCATCGGAATCTATAACTAGTGTCACAGGAATGGTTCAAAACCTAGTTAGTAAGAAGAGTCAGTCTTCTTGTACTTAAGTCGGCATTGTGCCTATTCTATTTAATTCCGATGCAATTTCTGTGTTTCATCGTCAATAAGAAAGTCAGAGGGATACAGTAAACCTGAAGTGAAGCATCGGAATTTCTAACTAGTGTCACAGGGATGGTTCAAATCATAGACAGTAGGAAGAGTCAGTCTTGTTGGACTTAAGTCGGCATTGTGCCTTTTGTAATTAATTCCGATGCTATTTCTGTGTTTCATCGTCAATAAGAAGGTCAGAGGGATACAGTAAACCTGAAGTGAAGCATCGGAATCTATAACTAGTGTCACAGGAATGGTTCAAAGCATAGACAGTAGGAGGAGTCAGTCTTCCTGTACTTAAGTCGGCATTGTGTCTTTAGTATTTAATTACGATGCAATTTCTGTAATTCATCGTCAATAAGAAGGTCCAAGGGATACAGTAAACACATAGTGAAGCATCGCAATCTTAAACTGGTATCACAAGAAGTGTTCAAATCATAGTCAGTAAGAAGAGTCAGTCTTCTTGTACTTAAGTCGCCATTGTGCCTTTTCTATTTAATTCCGATGCAGTTTCAGTGTTTCATCGTCAATAAGAAGGTCCAAGGGATACAGTAATCATATAGTGAAGCATCGGAATCTAAAAGTGGTCTCACAGGAAATGTTCACAACATAGTCAGTAAGATGAGTCAGTCTTCTTGTACTTAAGTCGGCATTGTGCATTTTGTATTTACTTCAGATGCAATTTCTGTGTTTCATCATCAATAAGAATGTCAGAGGGATACAGTAAACCTGAAGTGAAGCATCGGAATCTATAACTAGTGTCACAGGAGCGGTTCAAAACATAGTTAGTAAGAAGAGTCAGTCTTCTTGTACTTAAGTCGCCATTGTGCCTATTCTATTTAATTCCGATGCAATTTCTGTGTTTCATCGTCAACAAGAAGGTCAGAGAGATACAGTAAACCTGAAGTGAAGCATCAGAATGTATAACTAGTGTCACAGGAATGGTTCAAAACATAGACAGTAGGAAGAGTCAGTCTTCTTGTACTTAAGTCGGCATTGTGCCTTATGTATTTAATGTCAAAGCAATTTCTGTGTTTCATCGTCAATAAGAAGGTCCCAGGGAAACAGTAAACCTGAAGTAAAGCATCCGAATCTATAACTAGTGTCGCAGGAATGGTTCAAAACATAGTTAGTAAGAAGAGTAAGTCTTCTTGTACTTAAGTCGGCATTGTGCCTATTCTATTTAATTCCGATGCAATTTCTGTGTTTCATCGTCAATAAGAAGGTCAGAGGGATACAGTAAACCTGAAGTGAAGCATCGGAATCTCTAACTAGTGTCACAGGGATGGTTCAAAACATAGACAGTAGGAAGAGTCAGTCTTGTTGGACTTAAGTCGGCATTGTGCCTTTTGTAATTAATTCCGATGCTATTTCTGTGTTTCATCGTCAATAAGAAGGTCAGAGGGATACAGTAAACCTGAAGTGAAGCATCGGAATCTATAACTAGTGTCACAGGAATGGTTCAAAGCATAGACAGTAGGAAGAGTCAGTCTTCTTGTACTTTTCTCGGCATTGTGCCTTTTCAATTTAATTCCGATGCAATTTCTGTGTTTCGCCATCAATAAGAAGGTCAGAGGGATACAGTAAGCCTGAAGTGAAGCATCGGAATCCATAACTAGTGTCACAGGAATGGTTCAAAACATACACAGCAAGAAGAGTCAGTCTTCTTGTACTTAATCGGCATTGTGCCTTTTGTATTTAATTCCGATGCAATTTCTGTGTTTCACGTCAATGAGAAGGTCCAAGGGATACAATTAACCTGAAGTGATGCATCGGAATCTATAACTAGGGTCACAGGAATGGTTCAAAACATAGACAGTAGGAAGAATCAGTCTTCTTGTACTTCAGTCGACATTGTGCCTTTTGTATTTAATTCCGATGCAATTTCTGTGTTTCGTCGTCAATAAGAAGGTCCAAGGGATATAGAAAACCTGAAGTGAGGCATCGGAATCTATAACTAGTGTCACAGGAGTGGTTCAAAACATAGACAGTAAGAAGAGTCAGTCTTCCTGTACTTAAGTCGGCATTGTTTCTTTAGTATTTAATTTCGATGCAATTTCTGTAATTCATCGTCAATAAGAAGGTCCAATCGATACAGTAAACACATAGTGAAGCATCGCAATCTTAAACTGGTCTCACAGGAAGTGTTCAAATCATAGTCAGTAAGAAGAGTCAGTCTTCTTGTACTTAAGTCGCCATTGTGCCTTTTCTATTTAATTCTGATGCAGTTTCAGTGTTTTGTCGTCAATAAGACGGTCCAAGTGATACAGAAAAACCTGAAGTGAAGCACCGGAATCTAAAACCGGTCTCTCAGGAATGGTTCAAAGTATAGAGCGTAAGAAGGACCAATCATCTTGTATTTGAGTTGGCATTGTGCCTTTTCTATTTAATTCCGATGCAGTTTCTGTTTTTCATCGTCAATACGAAGGTCAGAGGGAATCAATAAACCTGAAGTGAAGCATCGGAATCCATAACTAGTGTCACAGGAATGGTTAAAACATAGACAGTGGGAGGAGTCTGTCTTCTTGTACTTAAGTCGGCATTGTGCCTTTTCTATTTAATTACGATGCAATTTCTGTGTTTCATCGTCAATAAGAAGGTCCAAGGGATACAGTAATCATATAGTGAAGTATCGGAATCTAAAACTTGTCTCACAGGAAATGTTCACAACATAGTCAGTAAGATGAGTCAGTCTTCTTGCACTTAAGTCGGCATTGTGCATTTTGTATTTAATTCAGACGCACTTTCTGTGTTTCATCATCAACAGGAATGTCAGAGGGATACAGTAAACCTGAAGTGAAGCATCGGAATCTATAACTAGTGTCACAGGAATGGTTCAAAACATAGTTAGTAAGAAGAGTCAGTCTTCTTGTACTTAAGTCGGCATTGTGCCTATTCTATTTAATTCCGATGCAATTTCTGTGTTTCATCGTCAACAGGAAGGTCAGAGGGATACAGTAAACCTGAAGTGAAGCATCGGAATCTCTAACTAGTGTCACAGGGATGGTTCAAAACATAGACAGTAGGAAGAGTCAGTCTTGTTGGACTTATGTCGGCATTGTGCCTTTTGTAAATAATTCCGATGCAATTTCTGTGTTTCATCGTCAATAAGAAGGTCAGAGGGATACACTAAACCTGAAGTGAAGCATCGGAATCTATAACTAGGGTCACAGGAATGGTTCAAAGCATAGACAGTAGGAAGAGTCAGTCTTCTTGTACTTACGTCGGCATTGTGCCTTTTCTATTTACATCCAATGCAATTTCTGTGTTTTGTCATCAATAAGAAGGTCAGAGGGATACAGTAAACCTGAAGTGAAGCACCGGAATCCATAACTAGTGTCACAGGAATGGTTCAAAACACACGCAGCATGAAGTGTCAGTCTTCTTGTACTTAAGTCGGCATTGTGCCTTTTGTATTTACTTCCGATGCAATTTGTGTGTTTCATCGTCAATAAGAAAGTCCAAGGTATACAGTAAACCTGAAGTGATGCATCGGAATCTATAACTAGGGTCACAGGAATGATTCAAAACATAGACAGTAGGAAGATCAGTCTTCTTGTACTTAAGTCGGCATTGTGCCTTATGTATTTAAATCCCATGCAATTTCAGTGTTTCGTCGTCAATAAGACGGTCCAAGTGATACAGAAAAACCTGAAGTGAAGCACCGGAATCTAAAACCGGGCTCACAGGAAATGTTCACAACATAGTCAGTAAGATGAGTCAGTCTTCTTGTACTTAAGTCGGCATTGTGCATTTTGTATTTAATTCAGATGCAATTTCTGTGTTTCATCATCAATAAGAATGTCAGAGGGATACAGTAAACCTGAAGTGAAGCATCGGAATCTATAACTAGTGTCACAGGAATGGTTCAAAACATACACAGCAAGAAGAGTCAGTCTTCTTGTACTTAAGTCGGCATTGTGCCTTTTGTATTTAATTCCGATGCAATTTCTGTGTTTTACGTCAATAAGAAGGTCCAAGGGCTACAGATAACCTGAAGTGATGCATCGGAATCTATAACTAGGGTCACAGGAATGGTTCAAAACATAGACATTAGGAAGAATCAGTCTTCTTGTACTTCAGTCGACATTGTGCCTTTTGTATTTAATTCCGATGCAATTTCTGCGCTTCATCGTCAATAAGAATGTCCAAGGGATATAGTAAACCTGAAGTGAGGCATCGGAATCTATAACTAGTGTCACAGGAATGGTTCAAAGCATAGACAGTAAGAAGAGTGAGTCTTCCTGTACTTAAGTCGGCATTGTGCCTTTTCTATTTAATTCCGATGCAGTTTCAGTGTTTCGTCGTCAATAAGACGGTCCAAGTGATACAGAAAAACCTGAAGTGAAGCACCGGAATCTAAAACCGGACTCTCAGGAATGGTTCAAAATATAGAGAGTAACAAGGGCCAGTCATCTTGTATTTGAGTTGGCATTGTGCCTTTTGTAATTAATTCCGATGCAGTTTCTGTTTTTCATCGTCAATAAGAAGGTCAGAGGGAATCAGTAAACCTGAAGTGAAGCATCGGAATCTAAAACTAGTGTCACCAGAATGGTTAAAACATAGACAGTGGGAGGAGTCTGTCTTCTTGTACTTAAGTCGGCATTGTGCCTTTTCTATTTAATTACGATGCAATTTCTGTGTTTCATCGTCAACAAGAAGGTCCAAGGGATACAGTAATCATATAGTGAAGCATCGGAATCTAAAACTGGTCTCGCAGGAAATGTTCACAACATAGTCAGTAAGATGAGTCAGTCTTCTTGTACTTAAGTCGGCATTGTGCCTATTCTATTTAATTCCGATACAATTTCTGTGTTTCATCGTCAATACGAAGGTCAGAGGGATACAGTAAACCTTAAGTGAAACATCGGAATCTCTAACTAGTGTCACAGGGATGGTTCAAAACATAGACAGTAGGAAGAGTCAGTCTTCTTGTACTTCAGTCGGCATTGTGCCTTTTGTATTTAATTCCGATGCAATTTCTGTGTTTCATCGTCAATAAGAAGGTCAGAGGGATACATTAAAACTGAAGTCAAGCATCAGAATCTATAACTAGTGTCACATGAATGGTTCAAAACATAGACAGTAAGAAGAGTCAGTCTACTTGTACTTATGTCGGCATTGTGCCTTTTGTATATAATCCCGATGCAATTTCTGTGTTTCATCGTCAATAAGAAGGTCCACGGAATACAGTTAACCTGAAGTGAGGCATCGGAATCTATAACTAGTGTCACAGGAATGGTTCAAATGATAGACAGTAAGAAGAGTCAGTCGTCTTTTACTTAAGTCGGCATTGTGCCTTTTCTATTTAATTCCGATGCTATTTCTGTGATTCATCATCAAGAAGAAGGTCAGAGGGATGCAGTAAACCTGAAGTGAAGCATCGGAATCTATAACTAGTGTCACAGAAAAGGTTCAAAACATAGACAGTAAGAAGAGTCTGTCGTTTTGTACTTAAGTCGACATTGTGCCTTTTGTATTTAATTCCGATGCAATTTCTGTGTTTCATCGTCAATAAGAAGTTCTGAGGGATACAGTAAACCTGAAGTGAAGCATCGGAATCTATAACTAGTGTCACAGGAATGGTGCAATGCATAGACAGTAGGAAGAGTCAGTCTTCTTGTACTTCAGTCGGCATTGTGCCTTTTCTATTTAATACCGATGCAGTTTCTGCGTTCCGTCGTCAATACGAAGGTCAGAGGGATACAGTAAACCTTAAGTGAAGCATCAGAATCTATAACTAGTGTCACAGGAATGGTTCAAAACATACACAGCAAGAAGAGTCAGTCTTCCTGTACTTATGTCGGCATTGTGCCTTTTGTATTTATTTCCGATGCAATTTGTGTGCTTCATCGTCAATAAGGAGGTCCAAGGGATACAGTGAACCTGAAGTGACGCATCGGAATCTATAACTAGTGCCACAGGAATGGTTCAAAACATAGACCGTAGGAAGAGTCAGTCTTCTTGTACTTAAGTCGGCATTGTGCCTTATGTATTTAATTCCGATGCAATTTCTGTGTTTCATCGTCAATAAGAAGGTCCAAGGGATACAGTAAACCTGAAGTGAGGCATCGGAATCTAAAACTAGTGTGACAGGAATGGTTCAAAACATAGACAGTGAGAAGAGTCACTCTTCCTGTACTTAAGTCGGCATTGTGTCTTTCGTATTTAATTTCGAAGCAATTTCTGCGTTTCATCGTCAATAAGAAGGTCTAAGGGATACAGTAAACACATAGTAAAGCATCGCAATCTAAAACTGGTCTCACAGGAAGTGTTCAAATCATAGTCAGTAAGAAGAGTCAGTCTTCCTGTACTTTAGTCGCCATTGTGCCTTTTCTATTTAATTCCGATGCAATTTCAGTGTTTCGTCTGCAATAAGACGGTCCAAGTGTTACAGAAAAACCTGAAGTGAAGCACCGGAATCTAAAACCGGTCTCTCAGGAATGGTTCAAAATATAGAGAGTAAGAAGGGCCAGTCATCTTGTATTTGAGTCGGCATTGTGCCTTTTGTATTTAATTCCGATGCAGTTTCTGTGTTTCATCGTCAATAAGAAGGACAGAGGGAATCAGTAAACCTGAAGTGAAGCATCGGAATCTATAACTAGTGTAACCGGAATGGTTAAAACATAGTTAGTGGGAGGAGTCTGTCTTCTTGTACTTAAGTCGGCATTGTGCCTTTTCTATTTAATTCCGATGCAATTTCTGTGTTTCATCGTCAATAAGAAGGTCCAAGGGATACTGTACTCATATAGTGAAGCATCGGAATCTAAAACTGGTCTCACAGGAAATGTTCACAACATAGTCAGTAAGAAGAGTCAGTCTTCTTGTACTTAAGTCGGCATTGTGTATTTTGTATTTAATGCAGATGCAATTTTTGTGTTTCATCATCAATAAGAATGTCAGAGGGATACAGTAAACCTGAAGTGAAGCATCTGAATCTATAACTAGTGTCACAGGAGCGGTTCAAAGCATAGTTAGTAAGAAGAGTCAGTCTTCTTGTACTTAAGTCGGCAGTGTGCCTATTCTATTTAAGTCCGATGCAATTTCTGTGTTTCATCGTCAATATGAAGGTCAGAGGGGTACAGTAAACGTGAGGTGAAGCATCGGAATCTCTAACTAGTGTCACAGGGATGGTTCAAAACATAGACAGTAGGAAGAGTGAGTCTTCATGTAATTAAGTCGGCATTGTGCCTTTTCTATTTACTTCCAATGCAATTTCTGTGTTTCGTCATCAATAAGAACGTCAGAGGGATACAGTAAACCTGAAGTGAAGCATCGGAATCCATAACTAGTGTCACAGGATTGGTTAAAAACATACACAGCATGAAGCGTGAGTCTTCTTGTACTTAAGTCGGCATTGTGCCTTTTGTATTTACTTCCGATGCAATTTCTGTGTTTCATCGTCAATAAGAAGGTCCAAGGTATACAGTAAACCTGAAGTGATGCATCGGAATCTATAACTAGGGTCACAGGAATAGTTCAAAACGTAGACAGTAGGAAGAGTCAGTCTTCTTGTACTTAAGTCGGCATTGTGCCTTATGTATTTAATTCCGATGCAATTTCTGTGTTTCATCGTCAATAAGAATGTCCAAGGGATACAGTAAACCTGAAGTGAGGCATCGCAATCTATAACTAGTGTCACAGGTATGGTTCAAAACATAGACAGTAAGAAGAGTCAGTCTTCCTGTACTTAAGTCGGCATTGTGTCTTTCGTATTTAATTTCGATGCAATTTCTGTGTTTCATCGTCAATAAGAAGGTCTAAGGGATACAGTAAACCCATAGTAAAGCAACGCAATCTAAAACTGGTCTCACAGGAAGTGTTCAAATCATAGTCAGTAAGAAGAGTCAGTCTTCTTGTACTTAAGTCGCCATTTTGCCTTTTCTATTTAATTCCGATGCAATTTCAGTGTTTCGTCGTCAATAAGACGGTCCAAGTGATACAGAAAAACCTGAAGTGAAGCAACGGAATCTAAAACCGGTCTCTCAGGAATGGTTCAAAATATAGAGAGTAAGAAGGGCCAGTCATCTTGTATTTGAGTCGGCATTGTGCGTTTTGTATTTAATTCCGATGCAGTTTCTGTGTTTCTTCGTCAATAAGAAGGTCAGAGGGAATCAGTAAACCTGAAGTGAAGCATCGGAATCTATAACTAGTGTCACAGGAATGGTTAAAATATAGACAGTGGGAAGAGTCTGTCTTCTTGCACTTATGTCGGCATTGTGCCTATTCTATTTCATTCCGATGCAATTTCTGTGTTTCATCGTCAATAAGAAGGTCCAAGGGATACAGTAATCATATAGTGAAACATCGGAATCTAAAACTGGTCTCACAGGAAATTTTCACAACATAGTCAGTAAGAAGAGTCAGTCTTCTTGTACTTACGTCGCCATTTTGCCTTTTCTATTTAATTCCGATGCAATTTCAGTGTTTCGTCGTCAATAAGACGGTCCAAGTGATACAGAAAAACCTGAAGTGAAGCACCGGAATCTAAAACCGGTCTCACAGGAAATGTTCACAACATAGTCAGTAAGATGAGTCAGTCTTCTTGTACTTAAGTCGGCATTGTGCATTTTGTATTTAATTCAGATGCAATTTCTGTGTTTCATCATCAATAAGAATGTCAGAGGGATACAGTAAACCTGAAGTGAAGCATCGGAATCCATAACTAGTGTCACAGGAATGGTTCAAAGCATACACAGCAAGAAGAGTCAGTCTTCTTGTAGTTAAGTCGGCATTGTGCCTTTTGTATTTAATTCCGATCCAATTTCTGTGTTTTACGTCAATAAGAAGGTCCAAGGGCTACAGGTAACCTGAAGTGATGCATCGGAATCTATAACTAGGGTCACAGGAATGGTTCAAAACATAGACAGTAGGAAGAATCAGTCTTCTTGTACTTCAGTCGACATTGTGCCTTTTGTATTTAATTCCGATGCAATTTCTGCGTTTCATCGTCATTAAGAATGTCCAAGGGGTAATAGTAAACCTGAAGTGAGGCATCGGAATCTATAACTAGTGTCACAGGAATGGTTCAAAACATAGACAGTAAAAAGAGTGAGTCTTCCTGTACTTAAGTCGGCATTGTGCCTTTTCTATTTAATTCCGATGCAGTTTCAGTGTTTCGTCGTCAATAAGACGGTCCAAGTGATACAGAAAAACCTGAAGTGAAGCACCGGAATCTAAAACCGGTCTCTCAGGAATGGTTCAAAATATAGAGAGTAACAAGGGCCAGTCATCTTGTATTTGAGTTGGCATTGTGCCTTTTGTAATAATTTCCGATGCAGTTTCTGTTTTTCATCGTCAATAAGAAGGTCAGAGGGAATCAGTAAACCTGAAGTGAAGCATCGGAATCTATAAGTAGTGTCTCAGGAATGGTTAAAACATAGACAGTGGGAGGAGTCTGTCTTCTTGTACTTAAGTCGGCATTGTGCCTTTTCTATTTAATTACGATGCAATTTCTGTGTTTCATCGTCAATAAGAAGGTCCAAGGGATACAGAAATCATATAGTGAAGCATCGGAATCTAAAACTGGTCTCGCAGGAAATGTACACAACATAGTCAGTAAGATGAGTCAGTCTTCTTGTACTTAAGTCGGCATTGTGCATTTTGTAGTTAATTCAGATGCAATTTCTGTGTTTCATCAGCAATAAGAATGTCAGAGGGATACAGTAAACCTGAAGTGAAGCATCGGAATCTATAACTAGTGACACAGGAGCGGTTCAAAACATAGTTAGTAAGAAGAGTCAGTCTTCTTGTACTTAAGTCGGCATTGTGCCTATTCTATTTAATTCCGATACAATTTCTGTGTTTCATCGTCAATACGAAGGTCAGAGGGATACAGTAAACCTTAAGTGAAACATCGGAATCTCTAACTAGTGTCACAGGGATGGTTCAAAACATAGACAGTAGGAAGAGTCAGTCTTCTTGTACTTCAGTCGGCATTGTGCCTTTTGTATTTCATTCCGATGCAATTTCTGTGTTTCATCGTCAATAAGAAGGTCAGAGGGATACATTAAAACTGAAGTCAAGCATCAGAATCTATAACTAGTGTCACATGAATGGTTCAAAACATAGACAGTAAGAAGAGTCAGTCTACTTGTACTTATGTCGGCATTGTGCCTTTTGTATATAATCCCGATGCAATTTCTGTGTTTCATCGTCAATAAGAAGGTCCACGGAATACAGTACACCTGAAGTGAGGCATCGGAATCTATAACTAGTGTCACAGGAATGGTTCAAATGATAGACAGTAAGAAGAGTCAGTCGTCTTTTACTTAAGTCGGCATTGTGCCTTTTCTATTTAATTCCGATGCTATTTCTGTGATTCATCATCAAGAAGAAGGTCAGAGGGATGCAGTAAACCTGAAGTGAAGCATCGGAATCTATAACTAGTGTCACAGAAAAGGTTCAAAACATAGACAGTAAGAAGAGTCTGTCGTTTTGTACTTAAGTCGACATTGTGCCTTTTGTATTTAATTCCGATGCAATTTCTGTGTTTCATCGTCAATAAGAAGTTCTGAGGGATACAGTAAACCTGAAGTGAAGCATCAGAATCTATAACTAGTGTCACAGGAATGGTTCAAAACATACACAGCAAGAAGAGTCAGTCTTCCTGTACTTATGTCGGCATTGTGCCTTTTGTATTTATTTCCGATGCAATTTCTGTGTTTCATCGTCAATAAGAAGGTCCAAGGGATACAGTAAACCTGAAGTGATGCATCGGAATCTATAACTAGGGTCACAGGAATGGTTCAAAACATAGACCGTAGGAAGAGTCAGTCTTTTTGTACTTAAGTCGGCATTGTGCTTTATGTATTTAATTCCGATGCAATTTCTGTGTTTCATCGTCAATAAGAAGGTCCAAGGGATACAGTAAACCTGAAGTGAGGCATCGGAATCTAAAACTAGTGTCACAGGAATGGTTCAAAACATAGACAGTGAGAAGAGTCAGTCTTCCTGTACTTAAGTCGGCATTGTGTCTTTCGTATTTAATTTCGAAGCAATTTCTGTGTTTCATCGTCAATAAGAAGGTCTAAGGGATACAGTAAACACATAGTAAAGCATCGCAATCTAAAACTGGTCTCACAGGAAGTGTTTAAATAATAGTCAGTAAGAAGAGTCAGTCTTCCTGTACTTTAGTTGCCATTGTGCCTTTTCTATTTAATTCCGATGCAATTTCAGTGTTTCGTCTGCAATAAGACGGTCCAAGTGTTACAGAAAAACCTGAAGTGAAGCACCGGAATCTAAAACCGGTCTCTCAGGAATGGTTCAAAATATAGAGAGTAAGAAGGGCCAGTCATCTTGTATTTGAGTCGGCATTGTGCCTTTTGTATTTAATTCCGATGCAGTTTCTGTGTTTCATCGTCAATAAGAAGGTCAGAGGGACTCAGTAAACCTGAAGTGAAGCATCGGAATCTATAACTAGTGTAACAGGAATGGTTAAAACATAGTTAGTAGGAGGAGTCTGTCTTCTTGTACTTAAGTCGGCATTGTGCCTTTTCTATTTAATTCCGATGCAATTTCTGTGTTTCGTCGTCAATAAGAAGGTCCAAGGGATACAGTAATCATATAGTGAAGCATCGGAATCTAAAACTGGTCTCACAGGAAATGTTCACAACATAGTCAGTAAGAAGAGTCAGTCTTCTTGTACTTAAGTCGGCATTGTGTATTTTGTATTTAATGCAGATGCAATTTCTGTGTTTCATCATCAATAAGAATGTCAGAGGGATACAGTAAACCTGAAGTGAAGCATCTGAATCTATAACTAGTGTCACAGGAGCGGTTCAAAGCATAGTTAGTAAGAAGAGTCAGTCTTCTTGTACTTAAGTCGGCAGTGTGCCTATTCTATTTAAGTCCGATGCAATTTCTGTGTTTCATCGTCAATATGAAGGTCAGAGGGGTACAGTAAACCTGAGGTGAAGCATCGGAATCTCTAACTAGTGTCACAGGGATGGTTCAAAACATAGACAGTAGGAAGAGTCAGTCTTCATGTAATTAAGTCGGCATTGTGCCTTTTCTATTTACTTCCAATGCAATTTCTGTGTTTCGTCATCAATAAGAAGGTCAGAGGGATACAGTAAACCTGAAGTGAAGCATCGGAATCCATAACTAGTGTCACAGGATTGGTTAAAAACATACACAGCATGAAGTGTGAGTCTTCTTGTACTTAAGTCGGCATTGTGCCTTTTGTATTTACCTCCGATGCAATTTCTGTGTTTCATCGTCAATAAGAAGGTCCAAGGTATACAGTAAACCTGAAGTGATGCATCGGAATCTATAACTAGGGTCACAGGAATAGTTCAAAACGTAGACAGTAGGAAGAGTCAGTCTTCTTGTACTTAAGTCGGCATTGTGCCTTATGTATTTAATTCCGATGCAATTTCTGTGTTTCATCGTCAATAAGAAGGTCCAAGGGATACAGTAAACCTGAAGTGAGGCATCGGAATCTATAACTAGTGTCACAGGAATGGTTCAAAACATAGACAGTAAGAAGAGTCAGTCTTCCTGTACTTAAGTCGGCATTGTGTCTTTCGTATTTAATTTCGATGCAATTTCTATGTTTCATCGTCAATAAGAAGGTCTAAGGGATACATTAAACCCATAGTAAAGCAACGCAATCTAAAACTGGTCTCACAGGAAGTGTTCAAATCATAGTCAGTAAGAAGAGTCAGTCTTCTTGTACTTAAGTCGCCATTTTGCCTTTTCTATTTAATTCCGATGCAATTTCAGTGTTTCGTCGTCAATAAGACGGTCCAAGTGATACAGAAAAACCTGAAGTGAAGCACCGGAATCTAAAACCGGTCTCTCAGGAATGGTTCAAAATATAGAGAGTAAGAAGGGCCAGTCATCTTGTATTCGAGTCGGCATTGTGCATTTTGTATTTAATTCCGATGCAGTTCCTGTGTTTCATCGTCAATAAGAAGGTCAGAGGGAATCAGTAAACCTGAAGTGAAGCATCGGAATCTATAACTAGTGTAACAGGAATGGTTAAAACATAGTTAGTAGGAGGAGTCTGTCTTCTTGTACTTAAGTCGGCATTGTGCCTTTTCTATTTAATTCCGATGCAATTTCTGTGTTTCGTCGTCAATAAGAAGGTCCAAGGGATACAGTAATCATATAGTGAAGCATCGGAATCTAAAACTGGTCTCACAGGAAATGTTCACAACATAGTCAGTAAGAAGAGTCAGTCTTCTTGTACTTAAGTCGGCATTGTGTATTTTGTATTTAATGCAGATGCAATTTCTGTGTTTCATCATCAATAAGAATGTCAGAGGGATACAGTAAACCTGAAGTGAAGCATCTGAATCTATAACTAGTGTCACAGGAGCGGTTCAAAGCATAGTTAGTAAGAAGAGTCAGTCTTCTTGTACTTAAGTCGGCATTGTGCCTTTTCTATTTAATTCCGATGCAATTTCTGTGATTCATCATCAAGAAGAAGGTCAGAGGGATGCAGTAAACCTGAAGTGAAGCATCGGAATCTATAACTAGTGTCACAGAAAAGGTTCAAAACATAGACAGTAAGAAGAGTCTGTCGTCTTGTACTTAAGTCGACATTGTGCCTTTTGTATTCAATTTCGATGCAATTTCTGTGTTTCATCGTCAATAAGAAGGTCAGAGGGATACAGTAAAACTGAAGTCAAGCATCAGAATCTATAACTAGTGTCACAGGAATGGTTCAAAACATAGACAGTAAGAAGAGTCAGTCTACATGTACTTATGTCGGCATTGTGCCTTTTGTATATAATCCCGATGCAATTTCTGTGTTTCATCGTCAATAAGAAGTTCCAAGGAATACAGTACACCTGAAGTGAGGCATCGGAATCTATAACTAGTGTCACAGGAATGGTTCAAATCATAGACAGTAAGAAGAGTCAGTCTTCTTGTACTTAAGTCGGCATTGTGCCTTTTCTATTTAATTCCGATGCAATTTCTGTGATTCATCATCAAGAAGAAGGCCAGAGGGATGCAGTAAACCTGAAGTGAAGCATCGGAATCTATAACTAGTGTCACAGGAATAGTTCAAAACATAGACAGTGAGAAGAGTCAGTCTTCCTGTACTTAAGTCGGCATTGTGTCTTTCGTATTTAAATTCGATGCAATTTCTGTGTTTCATCGTCAATAAGAAGGTCCAAGGGATACAGTAAACCTGAAGTGATGCATCGGAATCTATAACTAGTGCCACAGGAATGATTCAAAACATGCACAGGTGGAAGTGTCAGTCTTCTTGTACTCAAGTCGGCATTGTGCCTTTTGTATTTAATTACGATGCAATTTCTGTGTTTCATCGTCAATAAGAAGGTCCAGGGGATACAGTAAACCTGAAGTGATGCATCGGAATCTATAACTAGGGTCACAGGAGTGCTTCAAAACATAGACACTAGGAAGAGTCAGTCTTCTTGTACTTAAGTCGGCATTGTGCCTTATGTATTTAATTCCGATGCAATTTCTGTGTCTCATCGTCAATAAGAAGGACCAACGGATACAGTAAACCTGAACTGAGGCATCGGAATCTATAACTAGTGTCACAGGAATAGTTCAAAACATAGACAGTGAGAAGAGTCAGTCTTCCTGTACTTAAGTCGGCATTGTGTCTTTCGTATTTAAATTCGATGCAATTTCTGTGTTTCATCGTCAATAAGAAGGTCCAAGGGATACAGTAATAATAGTGAAGCATCGGAACCTAAAACTGGTCTCACAGGAAATGTTCACAACATAGTCAGTAAGATGAGTCAGACTCCTTGTACTTAAGTCGGCATTGTGCCTTTTGTATATATTCCCGATGCAATTTCTGTGTTTCATCGTCAATAAGAAGGATCAAGGGATACAGTAAACACATAGTGAAGCATCGTAATCCAAAACCGGTCTCACAGGAAATGTTCAAATCATAGTCAGTAAGAAGAGTCAGTCTTCTTGTACTTAAGTCGGCATTGTGCCTTTTCTATGTAATTCCGATGCAATTTCTGTGTTTCGTCGTCAATAACAACGTCCAAGGGATTCAGTAAAGCTGAAGTGAAGCACCGGAATCCAAAATCGGTCTCTCAGGAAAGGTTCAAAACATAGAGAGTAAGAAGAGCCAGTCATCTTGTATTTGAGTTGGCATTGTGCCTTTTGAATTTAATTCCGATGCAGTTTCTGTGTTTCATCGTCAATAAGAAGGTCAGAGGGAATCAGTAAGCCTGAAGTGAAGCATCGGAATCTATAACTAGTGTCACAGGAATGGTTAATACATAGACAGTAGGAAGAGTCAGTCTTCTTGTACTTAAGTCGGCATTGTGCCTTTTGTAATTAATTCCGATGCAAGTTCTGTGTTTCATCGTCAATAAGAGGGTCCATGGGATGCAGTAAACATATAGTGAAGCATCGGAATCTAAAACTGGTCTCACAGGAAATGTTCACAACATAGTCAGTAAGAAGAGTCAGTCTTCTTGTACTTGTGTCGGCATTGTGCCTCTTGTATTTCATTCCGATGCAATTTCTGTGTTTCATCGTCGATAAGAAAGTCCAAGGGATACAGTAAACCTGAAGTGAAGCAGCGGAATCTATAACTAGTGTCACAGGAATTGTTCAAAACATAGACAGTAAGAAGAGTCATTCTACATGTACTTATGTCGGCATTGTGCCTTTTGTATATAATCCCGAAGCAATTTCTGTGTTTCATCGTCAATAAGAAGTTCCAAGGAATACAGTACACCTGAAGTGAGGCATCGGAATCTATAACTAGTGTCACAGGAATGGTTCAAATCATAGACAGTAAGAAGAGTCAGTCTTCTTGTACTTAAGTCGGCATTGTGCCTTTTCTATTTAATTCCGATGCAATTTCTGTGATTCATCATCAAGAAGAAGGTCAGAGGGATGCAGTAAACCTGAAGTGAAGCATCGGAATCTGTAACTAGTGTCACAGAAAAGGTTCAAAACATAGACAGTAAGTAGAGTCTGTCGTCTTGTACTTAAGTCGACATTGTGCATTTTGTATTTAATTCCGATGCAATTTCTTTGTTTCATCGTCAATAAGAAGTTCTGAGGGATACAGTAAACCTGAAGTGAAGCATCGGAATCTATAACTAGTGTCACAGGAATGGTGCAAAGCATAGACAGTAGGAAGAGTCAGTATTCTTGTACTTAAGTCGGCATTGTGCCTTTTCTATTTAATTCCGATGCCGATTCTGCGTTTCGTCGTCAAACGAAGGTCAGAGGGATACAGTAAACCTTAAGTGAAGCATCGGAATCTATAACTAGTGTCATAGGAATGGTTCAAAACATACACAGCAAGAAGAGTCAGTCTTCCTGTACTTATGTCGGCATTGTGCCTTTTGTATTTATTTTCGATGCAATTTGTGTGTTTCATCGTCAATAAGAAGGTCCAAGGGATACAGTGAACCTGAAGTGATGCATCGGAATCTATAACTAGTGCCACAGGAATGGTTCAAAACATAGACAGGTGGATGTGTCAGTCTTCTTGTACTTAAGTCGGCATTGTGCCTTTTGTATTTAATTCCGATGCAGTTTCTGTGTTTCGTCGTCAATACGAAGGTCAGAGGGATACAGTAAAATATAAGTGAAGCATCGGAATCTATAACTAGTATCACAGGAATGGTTGAAAACATACACAGCAAGAAGAGTCAGTCTTCTTGTTTTTATCTCGGCATTGTGCCTTTTGTATTTATTTCCGATGCAATATGTGTGTTTCATCGTCAATAAGAAGGTCCAAGGGATACAGTAAACCTGAAGTGATGCATCGGAATCTATAACTATTGCCACAGGAATGATTCAAAACATAGACAGGTGGAAGTGTCAGTCTTCTTGTACTTAAGTCGGCATTGTGCTTTTGTATTTAATTACGATGCAATTTCTGTGTTTCATCGTCAATAAGAAGGTCCAAGGGATACAGTAAACCTGAAGTGATGCATCGGAATCTATAACTAGGGTCACAGGAGTGGTTCAAAACATAGACAGTAGCAAGAGTCAGTCTTCTTGTACATAGTCCGGCATTGTGCCTTATGTATTTAATTCCGATGCAATTTCTGTGTTTCATCGTCAATAAGAAGGTCCAAGGGATACAGTAAACCTGAACTGAGGCATCGGAATCTATAACTAGTGCCACAGGAATAGTTCAAAACATAGACAGTGAGAAGAGTCAGTCTACCTGTACTTAAGTCAGCATTGTGTCTTTCGTATTTAAATTCGATGCAATTTCTGTGTTTCATCGTCAATAAGAAGGTCTAAGGGATACAGTAAACACATAGTAAAGCATCGCAATCTAAAACTGGTCTCACAGGAAGTGTTCAAATCATAGTCAGTAAGAAGAGTCAGTCTTCTTGTACTTAAGTCGCCATTGTGCCTTTTTTTTAAATTCCGATGCAATTTCAGTGTTTCGTCGTCAATAAGCCGGTCCAAGTGATACAGAAAAACCTGAAGTGAAGCACCGGAATCTAAAACCGGTCTCTCAGGAATGGTTCAAAATATAGAGAGTAAGAAGGGCCAGTCATCTTGTATTTGAGTCGGCATTGTGCCTTTTGTATTTAATACCGATGCAGTTTCTCTGTTTCATCGTCAATAAGAAGGTCCAAGGGATACAGTAATAATAGTGAAGCATCGGTACCTAAAACTGGTCTCACAGGAAATGTTCAAATCATAGTCAGTAAGAAGAGTCAGTCTTCTTGTACTTAAGTCGGCATTGTGCCTTTTCTATGTAATTCCGATGCAATTTCTGTGTTTCGTCGTCAATAACAACGTCCAAGGGATTCAGTAAACCTGAAGTGAAGCACCGGAATCCAAAATCGGTCTCTCAGGAAAGGTTCAAAACATAGAGAGTAAGAAGAGCCAGTCATCTTGTATTTGAGTCGGCATTGTGCCTTTTGAATTTAATTCCGATGCAGTTTCTGTGTTTCATCGTCAATAAGAAGGTCAGAGGGAATCAGTAAGCCTGAAGTGAAGCATCGGAATCTATAACTAGTGTCACAGGAATGGTTAATACATAGACAGTAGGAAGAGTCAGTCTTCTTGTACTTAAGTCGGCATTGTGCCTTTTGTAAATAATTCCGGTGCAAGTTCTGTGTTTTATCGTCAATAAGAAGGTCCATGGGATACAGTAAACATATAGTGAAGCATCGGAATCTAAAACTGGTCTCACAGGAAATGTTCACAACATAGTCAGTAAGAAGAGTCAGTCTTCTTGAACTTGTGT
Organism: Schistocerca americana; assembly: GCF_021461395.2. Classification (NCBI taxonomy): domain Eukaryota; kingdom Metazoa; phylum Arthropoda; class Insecta; order Orthoptera; family Acrididae; genus Schistocerca; species Schistocerca americana. The sequence goes on from NC_060123.1 coordinate 766,726,307, forward strand.
CGGCATTGTGCCTCTTGTATTTCATTCCGATGCAATTTCTGTGTTTCATCGTCGATAAGAAGGTCCAAGGGATACAGTAAACCTGAAGTGAAGCATCGGAATCTATAACTAGTGTCACAGGAATTGTTCAAAACATAGACAGTAAGATGAGTCAGTCTTCTTCTACTAAAGTCGGCATTGTGCCTTTTCTATTTAATTCCGATGCAATTTCTGTGTTTCGTCGTCAATAAGAAGGTCAAAAAGATACAGTAAACCTAAAATTAAGCATCAGAATCTGTAACTAGTGTCACAGGAATGGTTCAAAACATAGACAGTAATAAGAGTCAGTCTTCTTGTACTTGTGTCGGCATTGTGCCTCTTGTATTTCATTCCGATGCAATTTCTGTGTTTCATCGTCGATAAGAAGGTCCACGGGATACACTAAACCTCAAGTGAAGCATCGGAATCTATAACTAGTGTCACAGGAATTTTTCAAAACATAGACAGTAAGAAGAGTCAGTCTTCTTGTACTAAAGTCGGCATTGTACCTTTTGAATTTAATTCCGATGCAATTTCTGTGTTTCATCGGCAATAAGAAGGTCCAAGTGATACAGTAAACCTGAAGTGAAGCATCTGAAACTATAACTAGTGTCACCGGAATGGTTCAAAATATTGACAGTAAGAAGAGTCAGTCTTCTTGTACTTAAGTCGGCATAGTGCCTTTTGTATTTAATTCCGATGCAATTTCTGTGTTTCATCGTAAATAAGAAGGTCAGAGGGATACAGAAAACCTGAAGTGAAGCATCGGAATCTATAACCAGTGTCACAGGAATGGTTCTAAGCATAGACAGTAAGAAGAGTCAGTCTTCTTGTACTTAAGTCGGCATTGTGCCTTTTGTATTTAATTCCGATGCAATTTCTGTGTTTCGTCGTCAATAAGATGGTCCAAGGGATACAATAAACATATAGTGAAGCATCGGAATCTAAAACTGGTCTCACAGGAAATGTTCACAACATAGTCAGAAAGAAGTGACAGTCTTCTTGTACTTAAGTCGGCATTGTGCCTTTTGTATTTGATTCCGATACAATTACTGTGTTTCATCGTCAATAAGAAGGTCAGAGGAATACAGTAAACCTGAAGTGAGGCATCGGAATCTAAAACTAGTGTCACAGGAATGGTTCAAAACAGAGACAGTAGGAAGAGTCAGTCTTCTTGTACTTAAGTCGGCATAGTGCCTTTTCTATTTAATTCCGATGCAAATTCTGTGTTTCGACGTCAATAAGAAGGTCCAAGGGATACAGCAAACCTGAAGTGAAGCATCGGAATCTATAACTAGTGTCACAGGAATGATTCAAAACATAGACAGTATGAAGAGTCAGTCTTCTTGTACTTAAGTCGGCATTGTGCTTTTTCTATTTAATTCCGATGCAATTTCTGTGTTTCATCGTCAATAAGAGGGTCAGAAGGATACAGTAAACCTGAAGTGAAGCATCGGATTCTATAACTAGTGTCACAGGAATGGTCCAAAACATAGACAATAGGAAGGGTCAGTTTTCTTGTACTTAAGTCGGCATTGTGCCTTTCCTATTATTTACGATGCAATTTCTGTGTTTCGTCGTCAATAAGAAGGTCCAAGGGATGCAGTAAACTTGAAGTGAAGCATCGGAATCGGTAACTAGTGTCACAGGTATTGTTCAAAAAGATAGACAGTAAGAAGAGTCAGTCTTCTTGCACTTAAGTCGGCATTGTGCTTTTGGATTTAATTCCGATGCAATTTCTGTGTTTCATCGTCAATACGAAGTTCCAAGTGATACAGTAAACCTGAAGTGAATCATCGGAAACTATAACTAGTCTCACAGGAATCTTTCAAAACATAGACAGTAAGAAGAGTCAGTCTTCTTGTACTTAAGTCTGCATTGTGCCTTTTGTATTAAATTCCGATGCAATTTCTGTGTTTCATCGTAAATAAGAAGGTCAGAGGGATACAGTAAACCTAAAGTGAAGCATCGGAATCTATAACTAGTGTCACAGGAATGGTTCTAAACATAGACAGTAAGTAGAGTCAGTCTTCTTGTACTTATGTCGGCATTGTGCCTTTTGTATTTAATTCCGATGCAATTTCTGTTTTTCTTCGTCAATAAGAAGGTCCAAGGGATAGAATAAACATATAGTGAAGCATCGGAATCTAAAACTGGTCTCACAGGAAATGTTCACAACATAGTAGAAAGAAAAGACAGTCTTCTTGTACTTAAGTCGGCGTTGTGCCTTTTGTATTTAATTCCGAAGCAATTTCTGTGTTTCATCGTCAATAAGAAGGTCAGAGGGATACAGTAAACCTGAAGTGAAGCATCGGAATGTATAACTAGTGTCACAGGACTGGTTCAAATCATAGACAGTAGGAAGAGTCAGTTATCTTGTACTATAGTCGGCATTGTGCCTTTTCTATTTAATTCCGATGCAATTTCTGTGTTTCATCGTCAATAAGAGGGTCAGAGGGATACAGTAAACCTGAAGGGAAGCATCGGAATCTATAACTAGTGTCACAGGAATGGTTCAAAACATAGACAATAGGAAGGGTCAGTCTTCTTGTACTTAAGACGGCATTGTGCCTTTCCTATTTAATTCCGACGAACATTCTGTGTTTCTCCGTCAATAAGAAGGTCCAAGGGATCCAGTAAACCTGAAGTAAAGCATCTGAATCTATAACTAGTGTCACAGGAAAGGTTCAAACATAGACAGTAAGAAGAGTCAGTCCTCTTGTTCTTAAGTCGGCATTGTGCCTTTTGAATTTAATTCCGATGCAATTTCTATGTTTCATCGACAATACGAAGGTCAGAGGGATACAGTAAACCTGAAGTGAAGCATCGGAATCTATAACTAGTGTCACAGGAATGGTTCGAAACATAGACAGTTGGAAGAGTCAGTCTCCTTATACTTAAGTCTGCATTGTGCCTTTTCTATTTAATTCCGATGCAATTTCTGTGTTTCGTCGTCAATGAGAAGGTCCAAGGGATACAGTAAACCTGAAGTGAAGCCTCGGAATCTATAACTAGTGTCACAGGAATGGTTAAAAAAATAGACAGTATGATGAGTCAGTCTTCTTGTACGTAAGTCGGCATTGTGCCTTTTCTATTTAATTCCTAGGTAAATTCTGTGTTTCATCATCAAGAAGAAGGTCGGATGGATGCAGTAAACCTGAAGTAAAGCATCGGAATCTATAACTGGTGTCACAGAAAAGGTTCAAAACATAGACAGTAAGAAAAGTCTGTCGTCTTGTACTTAAGTCGACATTGTGCATTTTGTATTTAATTCCGATGCAATTTCTGTGTTTCATCGTCAATAAGAAGGTCTGAGGGATACAGTAAACCTGAAGTGAAGCATCGGAATCTATAACTAGTGTCACAGGAATGGTGCAAAGCATAGACAGTAGGAAGAGTCAGTCTTCTTGTGCTTAAGTCGGCATTGTGCCTTTTCAATTTAATTCCGATGCAGTTCCTGTTTTTCGTCGTCAATACGAAGGTGCGAGGGTTACAGTAAACCTTAAGTGAAGCATCGGAATCTATAACTAGTGTCACAGGAATGGTTCAAAACCTACACAGCAAGAAGAGTCAGTCTACTTGTACTTAAGTCGGCATTGTGCCTTTTCTATTTCATTCCGATGCAATGTATGTGTTTCATCGTCAATAAGAAGGTCCAAGGGATACAGTATACCTGAAGTGATGCATCGGAATCTATAAATAGTGTCACAGGAATGGTTTAAAAACATAGTCAGTAGGAAGTGTCAGTCTTCATGTACTTAAGTCAGCATTGTGAATTTTGTATTTAATTCCGATTCAATTTCTGTGTTTCATCGACAATAAGATGGTCCAAGGGATACAGTAAACCAGAAGTGAAACATCGGAAACTATATCTAGTATCACAGGAGTGGTTAAAAACAGAGACAGTAAGAAGAGTCAGTCTTCTTGTACTTAAATCGGCATTGTGCCTGTTGTATTTAATTTCGATGCAATTTCTGTGTTTCATCGTCAATAAGAAGGTCCAAGGGATACAGTAAACACATAGTGAAGCATCGAAATCTAAAACAGGTCTCACAGGAAATGTTCAAATGATAGTAAGTAATAGGAGTCAGTCTTCTTTTACATAAGTCGGCATTGTGGCTTTTCTATGTAATTTTGATGCAATTTCTGTGTTTCGTCGTCAATAAGAAGGTCCAAGTGATTCAGTAAACCTGAAGTGGAGCATCTGAAACTATAACTAGTGTCACCGGAATGGTTCAAAACATAGACAGTAAGAAGAGTCAGTCTTCTTGTACTTAAGTCGGCATTGTGCCTTTTGTATTTGATTCCGATGCAAATTTCTGAGTTTCGTCGTCAATATGAAGGTCCAAGTGATACAGTAAACCTGAAGTGAAGCATCGGAAACTATAACTAGTGTCACCGGAATGGGTCAAAACATAGACAGTAAGAAGTGTCAGTCTTCTTGTACTTAAGTCGGCATTGTGCCTTTTGTATTTAATTCCGATGCAATATCTGTGTTTCATCGTAAATAAGAAGGTCAGAGGGATACAGTAAACCTGAAGTGAAGCATCGGAATCTATAACTAGTGTCACAGGAACGGTTCTAAACATAGACAGTAAGTAGAGTCAGTCTTCTTGTACTTAAGTCGGCATTGTGCTTTTGTATTTAATTGCGATGCAATTTCTGTGATTCATCGTCAATAAGAAGGTCCAAGGGATACAATAAACATATAGTGAAGCATCGGAATCTAAAACTGGTCTCACAGGAAATGTTCACAACATAGTCAGAAAGAAGAGACAGTCTTCTTGTACTTAAGTGGGCATTGTGCCTTTTGTATTTAATTCCGATGCAATTTCTGTGTTTCATCGTCAATAAGAAGGTGAGAGGGATACAGTAAATCTGAAGTGAGGCATCGGAATATATAACTAGTGTCACAGGAATCGTTCAAGACATAGACAATAGGAAGGGTCAGTCTTCTTGTACTTAAGTCGGCATTGTGCCTTTCCTATTTTATTCCGATGCAATTTCTGTGTTTCGTCGTCAATAAGAAGGTCAAAGGGATGCAGTAAACCTGAAGTGAAGCATCGGAATCTATAACTAGTGTCACAGGAATGGCTCAAAAAATAGACAGTAAGATGAGTCAGTCTCCGTGTACGTAAGTCGGCATTGTGCCTTTTGTATTTAATTCTGATGCAATTTCTGTGTTTCATCGTCAATAAGGTCAGAGGCATACAGTAAACCTGAAGTGAGCATCGGAATCTGTAACTAGTGTCACAGGAATGGTTCAAATCATAGAGATTAGAAAGTGTCAGTCTTCTTATACTTAAGTCGGCACTGTGCCTTTTGTATTTAATTCCGTTGCAATTTCTGTGTTTCATCGTCAATAAGATGGTCAGAGGGATATAGAAAACCTTAAGTGAAGCATCGGAATGTATAACTAGTGTCACAGGAATGGTTCAAAGCATAGACAGTAGGAAGAGTCAGTCTTCTTGTACTTGAGTCGGCATTGTGCCTTTTGTATTTATTTCCGATGCCATTTCTGTGTTTCATCGTCAATAAGAAGGTCAGAGGGATACAGTAAACCTGAAGTGAAGATCGGAATCTATAACAAGTGTCACAGAAATGGTTCAAAACATAGACAGTAGGAAGAGTCATTCTTCTTGTACTTAAGTCGCCATAGTGCCTTTTCTATTTAATTCCGATGCAATTTCTGTGTTTCATCATCAAGAAGAAGGTCGGAGCGATACTGTAAACCAGAAGTGAAGCATCGTAATGAATAACTAGTGTCACAGGAATGTTTCAAACATAGACAGTTGGAAGAGTCAGTCTTCTTGTACTTGTGTCGCCATTGTGCCATTTGTATTTAATTCCGATGCAATTTCTGAGTTTCATCGTCAATAAGAAGGTCAGAGGGATGCAGTAAACCTGAAGTGAAGCATCGGAATCTATAACTAGTGTTACAGGAATGGTTCATAGCACAAACAGTAGGAAGAGTCAGTACTCTTGTACTTAATTCGGCATTGTGCTTTTTGTATTTGATTCCGATGCAATTTCTGTGTCTTATCGTCAAGAAGAAGTTCCATGTGATACAGTAAACCTAAAGTGAAGCATCGGAAACTATAACTAGTTTCACCGGAATGGTTCAAATCATAGACAGTAAGAAGTGCCAGTCTTCTTGTACTTAGGTCGGCATTGTGACTTTTGTATTTAATTCCGATGCAATTTCTGTGTTTCATCGTATATAAGAAGGTCAGAGGGATACAGTAAACCAGAAGTGAAGCATCAGAATCTATAACTAGTGTCACAGGAATGGTTCTAAACATAGACAGTAAGTAGAGTCAGTCTTCTTGTACTTAAGTCGGCATTGTGCCTTTTCTATTTAATTCCGATGCAATTTCTGTGTTTCGTCGTCAATGAGAAGGTCCAAGGGATACAGTAAACCTGAAGTGAAGCATCGGAATCTATAACTAGTGTCACAGAAATGGTTCAAAAAATAGACAGTAAGATGAGACAGTCATCTTGTACGTAAGTCGGCATTGTGCCTTTTGTATTTAATTCCGAAGCAATTGCTGTGTTTCATCGTCACTAAGGTCAGAGGGATACAGTAAACCTGAAGTGAAGCATCGGAATCTATAACTAGTGTCACAGGAATGGTTCAAATCATAGAGATTAGAAAGAGTCAGTATTCTTATACTTCAGTCGGCACTGTGCCCTTTGTATTTAATTCCGATGCAATTTCTGTGTTTCATCGTCAATACGAAGGTCAGAGGGATACAGTAAACCTTAAGTGAAGCATCGGAATGTATAACTAGTGACACAGGGATGGTTCAAAACATAGACAGTAGGAAGAGTCAGTCTTCTTGTACTTGTGTCGGCATTGTGCCTTTTGTTTTTATTTCCGATGCCTTTTCTGTGTTTCATCGTCAGTAAGAAGGTCAGAGGGATATTGTAAACCTGAAGTGAAGCATCTGAATCTATAACTAGTGGCACAAGAATTGTTCAAAACATAGACAGTAGGAAGAGTCATTCTTCTTGTACTTACATCGGCATTGTGCCTTTTCTATTTAATTCTGAAGGAAATTCAGTGTTTCATCGTCAATAAGAAGGTCAAAGGGATACAGTAAACGTAAAGTGAATCATCGGAATCTACAACTAGTGTCACAGGAATGGTTCAAAACATAGGCAGTAGAAAGAGTCAGTCTTCTTGTACTTGTGTCGGCATTGTGCCATTTGTATTTAATTCCGATGCAATTTCTGAGTTTCATCGTCAATAAGGAGGTCAGAGGGATGCAGTAAAACTGAAGCGAAGCATCGGAATCTATAACTAGTGTTACAGGAATGGTTCAAAACACAGACAAAAGGAAGAGTCAGTATTCTTGTACTTATGTCGGCGTTGTTCCTTTTGTATTTGATTCCGATGCAATTTCTGTGTCTTATCGTCAATAAGAAGGTCCAAGTGATACAGTAAACCTGAAGTGAAGCATCGGAAACTGTAACTAGTGTCACCGGAATGGTTCAATACATAGACAGTAAGAAGTGTCAGTCTTCTTGTACTTAAGTCGGCATTGCGCCTTTTGTATTTAATTCCGATGCAATTTCTGTGTTTCATCGTATATAAGAAGGTCAGAGGGATACAGTAAATCTGAAGTGAAGCATCAGAATCTATAACTAGTGTCACAGGAATGGTTCTAAATATAGACAGTAAGAAGAGTCAGTCTTCTTGTACTTAAGTCGGCATTGTGCTTTTGTATTTAATTGCGATGCAATTTCTGTGATTCATCGTCAATAAGAGGGTCCAAGGGATACAATAAACATATAGTGAAGCATCGGAATCTAAAACTGGTCTCTCAGGAAATGTTCACAACATAGTCAGAAAGAAGAGACAGTCTTCTTGTACTTAAGTCGGCATTGTGCCTTTTGTATTTAATTCCGATGCAACTTCTGTGTTTCATCGTCAATAAGAAGGTCAGAGGGATACAGTACACCTGAAGTGAAGCATCGGAATGTATAACAAGTGTCACAGGATGGTTCAAAACATAGACAGTAGGAAGAGTCAGTCTTCTTGTACTTGAGTCGGCATTGTGCATTTTGAATTTAATTCCGATGCAATTTTTGTTTTTCATCGTCAATAAGAAGGTCAAAGGGATACAGTAAACGTAAAGTGAATCATCGGAATCTATAACTAGTGTCACAGGAATGGTTCAAATCATAGACAGTAGGAAGAGTCAGTCCTCTTGTACTTAAGTCGGCATTGTGCCTTTTGTATTTAATTCCGATGCAATTTCTGTGTTTCATCGTCAACAAGAAGGTCCAAGGGATACAGTAAACCGGAAGTAAAGCATCGGAATCCATCACTAGTGTCACAGGGATGGTTCAAAGCATAGTCAGTAGGAAGAGTCAGTCTTGTTGTACTTACGTCGGCATTGTGCGTTTTGTATTTAATTCCGATGCTATTTCTGTGTTTCATCGTCAATGAGAAGGTCAGAGGGATACAGTGAAACTGATGTGAAGCATTAGAAACTATAACTAGTGTCACAGGAATGGTTCAAAACATAGACAGTAAGAAGAGTCAGTCTACCTTTACTTAAGTCGGCATTGTGCCTTTTGTATTTAATCCCGATGCAATTTCTGTGTTTCATCGTCAATAAGAAGGTCCAAGGGATACAGTACACCTGTAGTGAAGCATCAGAATCTATAACTAGTGTCACAAGAATGGTTCAAATCATAGACAGTCAGAAGAGTCAGACTTCTTGTACCTAAGTCGGCATAGTGCCTTTTCTATTTAATTCCGATGCAATTTCTGTGTTTCATCATCAAGAAGAAGGTCAGAGCGATACTGTAAACCTGATGTGAAGCATCGGAATGTATAACTAGTGTCACAGGAATGTTTCAAACATAGACAGTAGGATGTGTCAGTCTTCTTGAACTTGTGTCGGCATTGTGCCATTTGTATTTAATTCCGATGCAATTTCTGAGTTTCATCGTCAATAAGAAGGTCAGAGGGATGCAGTAAACCTGACGTGAAGCATCGGAATCTATAACTAGTGTCACAGGAATGGTTCAAAACACAGACAGTAGGAAGAGTCAGTATTCTTGTACTTAAGTCGGCATTCTGCCTTTTGTATTTAATTCCGATGCAATTTCTCTGTTTAATCGTCAATAAGAAAGTCAGACTGATACAGTGAACCTGAAGTGAAGCATCGGAATCTAAAACTGGTCTCACAGGAAAGGTTCAAAGCATAGAGAGTGAGAAGAGCCAGTCATCTATTATTTGAGTCGGAATTGTGCCCTTTGTATTTAATTCCGATGCAATTTCTAAGTCTCATCGTCAATAAGAAGGTCAGAGGGATACAGTAAACCTGAAGTGAAGCATCGGAATCTATAACTAGTGTCACAGGAATGGTTAAAACATTGACAGTAAGAAGAGTCAGTCTTCTTGTACTTAAGTCGGCATTGTGCCTTTTGTATTCAATTCCGATGCAATTCCTGTGTTTCACCGTCAATAAGAAGTTCCAAGTGATGCAGTAAACCCAAAGTGTAGCATCGGAATCTATAACTAGTGTCTCAGGAATAGTTCAAAACATAGTGAGTAAGAAGAGTCAGTCTGCTTGTACTCAAGTCAGCATTGTGCCTTTCTATTTAATTCCGATGCAATTTCTGTGTTTTAACGTCAATAAGAAGGTCAGAGGGATACAATAAACCTGAATTGAAGCATCGGAATCTATAACTAGTGTTACAGGAATGATTCAAAACATAGACAGTAGGAAGGGTCAGTGTTCTTGTACTTGAGTCGGCATTGTGTCTTTTCTATTTAATTCCGATGCAAATTCTGTGTTTCGTCGACAATAACAAGGTCCAAGGGATACAGTAAACCTGAAGTGAAGCATCAGAATGTAAAACTGGTCTCACAGGAAATGTTCACAACATAGTCAGAAAGAAGAGACAGTCTTCTTGTACTTAAGTCGGCATTGTGCCTTTTGTATTTAATTCCGTTGCAATTTCTGTGTTTCATCGTCAATAAGAAGGTCAGAGGGATACAGTAAACCTGAAGTGAAGCATCGGAATTTATAACTAGTGTCACAGGATGGTTCAACACATAGACAGTAGGAAGAGTCAGTCTTCTTGTACTTGAGTCGGCATTGTGCATTTTGTATTTAATTCCGATGCAATTTCTGTTTTTCATCGTCAATAAGAAGGTCCACGTGATACAGTAAACCTGAATTGAAGCATCGGAAACTATAACTAGTGTCACCGGAATGGTTCAAAACATAGACAGTAAGAAGAGTCAGTCTTCTTGTACTTAAGTCGGCATTGTGCCCTTTCTGTTTAATTCCGATGCAATTTCTGTGTATCATCGTGAATATGAATGTCAGAGGGATACAGTAAACCTGAAGTGAAGCATCGGAATCTATAACTAGTGTCACAGGAATGGTTTTAAACATAGACAGTAAGAAGAGTCAGTCTACTTGTACTAATGTCGGCATTGTGCCCTTTGTATTTAACTCCGAATCAATTTCTGTGTTTCATCGTCAATAAGAATGTCCAAGGGATACAATAAACACATAGTGAAGCATCGGAATGTAAAACTGGTCTCACAGGAAATGTTCACAACATAGTCAGAAAGAAGAGACAGTCTTCTTGTACTTAAGTGGGCATTGTGCCTTTTGTATTTAATTCCGATGCAATTTCTGTGTTTCATCGTCAATAAGAAGGTCAGAGGGATACAGTAAACCTGAAGTGAAAGATCGGAATCTATAACTAGTGTCACAGGAATGGTTCAAAAAATAGACAGTAAGATGAGTCAGTCTTCTTGTACGTAAGTCGGCATTGTGCCTTTTGTATTTAATTCCGATGCAATTTCTGTGTTTCATCGTCAATAATTTCAGAGGGATACAGTAAACCTGAAGTGAAGCATCGGAATCTATAACTAGTGTCACAGGAATGGTTCAAATCATAGAGATTAGAAAGAGTCAGTCTTCTTATACTTAAGTCGGCACTGTGCCCTTTGTATTTAATTCCGATGCAATATCTGTGCTTCATCGTCAATAAGAAGGTCAGAGGGATACAGTAAACCTTAAGTGAAGCATCGGAATGTATAACTAGTGACACAGGAATGGTTCAAAACATAGTCAGTAGGAAGAGTCAGTCTTCTTGTACTTGTGTCGGCATTGTGCCTTCTGTATTTATTTCCGATGCCATTTCTGTGTTTCATCGCCAATAAGAAGGTCAGAGGGATACAGCAAACCTGAAGTGAAGCATCGGAATCTATAACTAGTGTCACAAGAATTGTTCAAAACATAGACAGTAGGAAGAGTCATTCTTCTTGTACTTCAATCGGCAACGTTGCCTTTTCTATTTAATTCCGAAGCAAATTCTGTGTTTCATCGTCAATAAGAAGGTCAAAGGGATACAGTAAACGTAAAGTGAATCATCGGAATCTATAAGTAGTGTCACAGGAATGGTTCAAAACATAGACAGTAGGAAGAGTGAGTCCTGTTGTACTTAAGTCGGCATTGTGCCTTTTGTATTTAATTCCGATGCAATTTCTGTGTTTCATCGTCAACAAGAAGGTCCAAGGGATACAGTAAACCTGAAGTAAAGCATCGGAATCAGGGATGGTTCAAAGCATAGTCAGTAGGAAGAGTCAGTCTTGTTGTAATTATGTCGGCGTTGTGCGTTTTGTATTTAATTCGGATGCTATTTCTGTGTTTCATCGTCAATGAGAAGGTCAGAGGGATACAGTGAATCTGATGTGAAGCATCAGAATCTATAAGAATCACAAGAATGGTTCAAATCATAGACAGTAAGAAGAGTCAGTCTTCTTGTACTTAAGTCGGCATAGTGCCTTTTCTATTTAATTCCGATGCAATTTCTGTGTTTCATCATCAAGAAGAAGGTCAGAGCGATACTTTAAACCTGAAGTGAAGCATCGGAATGTATAACCAGTGTCACAGGAATGTTTCAAACATAGACAGTAGGTAGAGTCAGTCTTCTTGTACCTGTGTCGGCATTGTGCCATTTGTATTTAATTCCGATGCAATTTCTGAGTTTCATCGTCAATAAGAAGGTCAGAGGGATGCAGTAAACCTGAAGTGATGCATCGGAATCTATAACTAGTGTCACAGGAATGGTTCAAAACACAGACAGTAGGAAGAGTCAGTATTCTTGTACTTAAGTCGGCATTGTGCCTTTTGTATTTTGTTCCGATGCAATTTCTCTGTATCATCGTCAATAAGAAAGTCAGAGGGATACAGTAAACCTGAAGTGAAGCATCGGAATCTAAAACTTGTCTCACAGGAAAGGTTCAAAACATTGAGAGTAAGAAGAGATAGACATCTATTATTTGAGTCGGCATTGTGCCTTTTGTATTTAATTCCGATGCAATTTCTAAGTCTCATCGTCAACAAGAAGATCAGAGGGATACAGTAAACCTGAAGTGAAGCATCGGAATCTATAACTAGTGTCACAGGAATGGTTAAAAACATTGACAGTAAGAACAGTCAGTCTTCTTGTACTTAAGTCGCCATTGTGCCTTTTGTATTTAATTCCGATGCAATATCTGTGTTTTAACGTCAATAAGAAGGTCAGAGGGATACAATAAACCTGAATTGAAGCATCGGAATCCATAACTAGTGTTACAGGAATGATTCAAAGCATAGACAATAGGAAGAGTCAGTGTTCTTGTACTTGAGTCGTCATTGTTCCTTTTCTATTTAATTCCGATGCAAATTCTGTGTTTCGTCGACAATAAGAAGGTCCAAGGGATACAGTAAACCTGAAGTGAAGAATCGGAATCTATAACTAGTGTCACAGGAATGGTTCAAAACGTAGACAGTGGGAAGGGTCAGTCTCCTTGTACATAAGTCGGCATTGTGCCTTTTCTATATAATTACGATGCAATTTCTGTGTTTCATCGTCAATAAGAAGGTCAGAGGGATACAGTAATCCTGAAGTGAAGCATCGGAATCTATAACTAGTGTCACAGGAATGGTTCAAACATAGACAGTAAGAAGAGTCAGTCTTCTTGCACTTAAGTCGGCACTGTGCATTTTCTATTTAATTCCGATGCAATTTCTGTGTGTCATCGTCAACAATAAAGTCCAAAGGATATAGTAAACCTGAAGTGAAGAATCGGAATCTATAACTAGTGTCACTGGAATGGTTCAAAACATAGTCAGTAGGAAGAGTCAGTCTTCTTGTACTTGTGTCAGCATTGTGCCTTTTGTATTTATTTCCGATGCCATTTCTGTGTTTCATCGTCAATAAGAAGGTCAGAGGGATACAGTAAACCTGAAGTGAAGCATCGGAATCTATAACTAGTGTCACAGGAATGGTTAAAACATTGACAGTAAGAAGAGTCAGTCTTCTTGTACTTAAGTCGGCATTGTGCCTTTTGTATTCAATTCCGATGCAATTCCTGTGTTTCACCGTCAATAAGAAGTTCCAAGTGATGCAGTAAACCCAAAGTGTAGCATCGGAATCTATAACTAGTGTCTCAGGAATAGTTCAAAACATAGTGAGTAAGAAGAGTCAGTCTGCTTGTACTCAAGTCAGCATTGTGCCTTTCTATTTAATTCCGATGCAATTTCTGTGTTTTAACGTCAATAAGAAGGTCAGAGGGATACAATAAACCTGAATTGAAGCATCGGAATCTATAACTAGTGTTACAGGAATGATTCAAAACATAGACAGTAGGAAGGGTCAGTGTTCTTGTACTTGAGTCGGCATTGTGTCTTTTCTATTTAATTCCGATGCAAATTCTGTGTTTCGTCGACAATAACAAGGTCCAAGGGATACAGTAAACCTGAAGTGAAGCATCAGAATGTAAAACTGGTCTCACAGGAAATGTTCACAACATAGTCAGAAAGAAGAGACAGTCTTCTTGTACTTAAGTCGGCATTGTGCCTTTTGTATTTAATTCCGTTGCAATTTCTGTGTTTCATCGTCAATAAGAAGGTCAGAGGGATACAGTAAACCTGAAGTGAAGCATCGGAATTTATAACTAGTGTCACAGGATGGTTCAACACATAGACAGTAGGAAGAGTCAGTCTTCTTGTACTTGAGTCGGCATTGTGCATTTTGTATTTAATTCCGATGCAATTTCTGTTTTTCATCGTCAATAAGAAGGTCCACGTGATACAGTAAACCTGAATTGAAGCATCGGAAACTATAACTAGTGTCACCGGAATGGTTCAAAACATAGACAGTAAGAAGAGTCAGTCTTCTTGTACTTAAGTCGGCATTGTGCCCTTTCTGTTTAATTCCGATGCAATTTCTGTGTATCATCGTGAATATGAATGTCAGAGGGATACAGTAAACCTGAAGTGAAGCATCGGAATCTATAACTAGTGTCACAGGAATGGTTTTAAACATAGACAGTAAGAAGAGTCAGTCTACTTGTACTAATGTCGGCATTGTGCCCTTTGTATTTAACTCCGAATCAATTTCTGTGTTTCATCGTCAATAAGAATGTCCAAGGGATACAATAAACACATAGTGAAGCATCGGAATGTAAAACTGGTCTCACAGGAAATGTTCACAACATAGTCAGAAAGAAGAGACAGTCTTCTTGTACTTAAGTGGGCATTGTGCCTTTTGTATTTAATTCCGATGCAATTTCTGTGTTTCATCGTCAATAAGAAGGTCAGAGGGATACAGTAAACCTGAAGTGAAAGATCGGAATCTATAACTAGTGTCACAGGAATGGTTCAAAAAATAGACAGTAAGATGAGTCAGTCTTCTTGTACGTAAGTCGGCATTGTGCCTTTTGTATTTAATTCCGATGCAATTTCTGTGTTTCATCGTCAATAATTTCAGAGGGATACAGTAAACCTGAAGTGAAGCATCGGAATCTATAACTAGTGTCACAGGAATGGTTCAAATCATAGAGATTAGAAAGAGTCAGTCTTCTTATACTTAAGTCGGCACTGTGCCCTTTGTATTTAATTCCGATGCAATATCTGTGCTTCATCGTCAATAAGAAGGTCAGAGGGATACAGTAAACCTTAAGTGAAGCATCGGAATGTATAACTAGTGACACAGGAATGGTTCAAAACATAGTCAGTAGGAAGAGTCAGTCTTCTTGTACTTGTGTCGGCATTGTGCCTTCTGTATTTATTTCCGATGCCATTTCTGTGTTTCATCGCCAATAAGAAGGTCAGAGGGATACAGCAAACCTGAAGTGAAGCATCGGAATCTATAACTAGTGTCACAAGAATTGTTCAAAACATAGACAGTAGGAAGAGTCATTCTTCTTGTACTTCAATCGGCAACGTTGCCTTTTCTATTTAATTCCGAAGCAAATTCTGTGTTTCATCGTCAATAAGAAGGTCAAAGGGATACAGTAAACGTAAAGTGAATCATCGGAATCTATAAGTAGTGTCACAGGAATGGTTCAAAACATAGACAGTAGGAAGAGTGAGTCCTGTTGTACTTAAGTCGGCATTGTGCCTTTTGTATTTAATTCCGATGCAATTTCTGTGTTTCATCGTCAACAAGAAGGTCCAAGGGATACAGTAAACCTGAAGTAAAGCATCGGAATCAGGGATGGTTCAAAGCATAGTCAGTAGGAAGAGTCAGTCTTGTTGTAATTATGTCGGCGTTGTGCGTTTTGTATTTAATTCGGATGCTATTTCTGTGTTTCATCGTCAATGAGAAGGTCAGAGGGATACAGTGAATCTGATGTGAAGCATCAGAATCTATAAGAATCACAAGAATGGTTCAAATCATAGACAGTAAGAAGAGTCAGTCTTCTTGTACTTAAGTCGGCATAGTGCCTTTTCTATTTAATTCCGATGCAATTTCTGTGTTTCATCATCAAGAAGAAGGTCAGAGCGATACTTTAAACCTGAAGTGAAGCATCGGAATGTATAACCAGTGTCACAGGAATGTTTCAAACATAGACAGTAGGTAGAGTCAGTCTTCTTGTACCTGTGTCGGCATTGTGCCATTTGTATTTAATTCCGATGCAATTTCTGAGTTTCATCGTCAATAAGAAGGTCAGAGGGATGCAGTAAACCTGAAGTGATGCATCGGAATCTATAACTAGTGTCACAGGAATGGTTCAAAACACAGACAGTAGGAAGAGTCAGTATTCTTGTACTTAAGTCGGCATTGTGCCTTTTGTATTTTGTTCCGATGCAATTTCTCTGTATCATCGTCAATAAGAAAGTCAGAGGGATACAGTAAACCTGAAGTGAAGCATCGGAATCTAAAACTTGTCTCACAGGAAAGGTTCAAAACATTGAGAGTAAGAAGAGATAGACATCTATTATTTGAGTCGGCATTGTGCCTTTTGTATTTAATTCCGATGCAATTTCTAAGTCTCATCGTCAACAAGAAGATCAGAGGGATACAGTAAACCTGAAGTGAAGCATCGGAATCTATAACTAGTGTCACAGGAATGGTTAAAAACATTGACAGTAAGAACAGTCAGTCTTCTTGTACTTAAGTCGCCATTGTGCCTTTTGTATTTAATTCCGATGCAATATCTGTGTTTTAACGTCAATAAGAAGGTCAGAGGGATACAATAAACCTGAATTGAAGCATCGGAATCCATAACTAGTGTTACAGGAATGATTCAAAGCATAGACAATAGGAAGAGTCAGTGTTCTTGTACTTGAGTCGTCATTGTTCCTTTTCTATTTAATTCCGATGCAAATTCTGTGTTTCGTCGACAATAAGAAGGTCCAAGGGATACAGTAAACCTGAAGTGAAGAATCGGAATCTATAACTAGTGTCACAGGAATGGTTCAAAACGTAGACAGTGGGAAGGGTCAGTCTCCTTGTACATAAGTCGGCATTGTGCCTTTTCTATATAATTACGATGCAATTTCTGTGTTTCATCGTCAATAAGAAGGTCAGAGGGATACAGTAATCCTGAAGTGAAGCATCGGAATCTATAACTAGTGTCACAGGAATGGTTCAAACATAGACAGTAAGAAGAGTCAGTCTTCTTGCACTTAAGTCGGCACTGTGCATTTTCTATTTAATTCCGATGCAATTTCTGTGTGTCATCGTCAACAATAAAGTCCAAAGGATATAGTAAACCTGAAGTGAAGAATCGGAATCTATAACTAGTGTCACTGGAATGGTTCAAAACATAGTCAGTAGGAAGAGTCAGTCTTCTTGTACTTGTGTCAGCATTGTGCCTTTTGTATTTATTTCCGATGCCATTTCTGTGTTTCATCGTCAATAAGAAGGTCAGAGGGATACAGTAAACCTGAAGTGAAGCATCGGAATCTATAACTAGTGTCACAAGAATTGTTCAAAACATAGACAGTAGGAAGTGTCATTCTTCTTGTTCTTAAATCGGCATTGTTGCCTTTTCTATATAATTCCGAAGCAAATTCTGTGTTTCATCGTCAATAAGAAGGTCAAAGGGATACAGTAAACGTAAAGTGAATCATCGGAATCTATAACTAGTGTCACAGGAATGGTTCAAATCATAGACAGTAGGAAGAGTCAGTCCTCTTGTACTTAAGTCGGCATTGTGCCTCTTGTATTTAATTCCGATGCAATTTCTGTGTTTCATCGTCAACAAGAAGGTCCAAGGGATACAGTAATCCTGAAGTAAAGCATCGGAATCTATAACTAGTGTCACAGGGATGGTTCAAAGCACAGTCAGTAGGATGAGTCAGTCTTGTTGTACTTAAGTCGGCATTGTGCGTTTTGTATTTAATTCCGATGCTATTTCTGTGTTTCATCGTCAATGAGAAGGTCAGAGGGATACAGTGAAACTGATGTGAAGCATCAGAATCTATAACTAGTGTCACAAGAATGGTTCAAAACATAGACAGTAAGAAGAGTCAGTCCACCTGTACTTAAGTCGGCATTGTGCCTTTTGTATTTAATCCCGATGCAATTTCTGTGTTTCATCGTCAATAAGAAGTTCCAAGGGATACAGTACACCTGAAGTGAAGCATCGGAATCTATAACTAGTGTCACAAGAATGGTTCAAATCATAGACAGTGAGAAGAGTCAGTCTTCTTGTTCTTAAGTCGGCATAGTGCCTTTTCTATTTAATTCCGATGCAATTTCTGTGTTTCATCATCAAGAAGAAGGTCAGAGCGATACTGTAAACGTGAAGTGAAGCATCGGAATGTATAACTAGTGTCACAGGAATGTTTCAAACATAGACAGTAGGAAGAGTCAGTCTTCTTGTACTTGTGTCGGCATTGTGCCATTTGTATTTAATTCCGATGCAATTTCTGAGTTTCATCGTCAATAAGAAGGTCAGAGGGATGCAGTAAACCTGAAGTGAAGCATCGGAATCTATAACTAGTGTCACAGGAATGGTTCAAATCACAGACAGTAGGAAGAGTCAGTATTCTTGTACTTAAGTTGGCATTGTGCCTTTTGTATTTAATTCCGATGCAATTTCTCTGTTTCATCGTCAATAAGAAAGTCAGAAGGATACAGTAAACCTGAAGTGCAGCATCGGAATCTAAAACTGGTCTCACAGGAATGGTTCAAAGCATAGAGAGTGAGAAGAGATAGTCATCTATTATTTGAGTCGGCATTGTGCCTTTTGTATTTAATTCCGATGCAATTTCTAAGTTTCATCGTCAATAAGAAGGTCAGAGGGATACAGTAAACCTGAAGTGAAGCATCGGAATCTATAACTAGTGTCACAGGAATGGTTCAAATCATAGACAGTAAGAAGAGTCAGTCTTCTTGTACTTATGTCGGAATTGTGCCTTTTCTATTTAATTAAGATGCAACTTCTGTGTTTCATCGTCAATAAGAAGGTCCAAGATATACAGTACACTTGAAATGAAGCATCGGAATCTATAACTAGTGTCACAGGAATGGTTCAAAACATAGACAGTAAGAAGAGTCAGTCTTCTTGCACTTAAGTCAGCATTGTGCCGTTCCTATTTAGTTACGGTGCATTTTCTGTGTTTCGTCGTCAATAAGAGGGTCCAAGGAATGCAGTAAACCTGAAGAGAAGTATCGGAATCTATAACTAGTATCACAGGAATGGTTCAAATCATTGACAGTAAGAAGAGTCAGTCTACTTCTACCTAAGTCGGCATTGTGCCTTTTGTATTTAATCCCGATGCAATTTCTGTGTTTCATCGTAAATAAGAAGGTCCAAGGGATACAGTAAACCTGAAGTGAATCATCGGAATCCATAACTAGTGTCACAGGAATGGTTCACAACATAGACAGTAAGAAGAGTCAGTCCTCTTGTACTTAAGTCGGCATTGTTCCTTTTGTATTTAATTCCGATGCAATTTCTGTGTTTCATCGACAATAAGAAGGTCAGAGGCATACAGTAAACCTGAAGTCAAGCATCGGAATCTATAACTAGTGTCACAGGAATGGTTCACAACATAGACAGTAAAAAGAGTCAGTCTTCTTGTACTTAAGTCGGCATTGTGCCTTTTGAATTTAATTCCGATGCAATATCTGTGTTTCATCGTCAATAAGAAGGTCCAAGGGATACAATTAACATATTGTGAAGCATCGGAATCTAAAACTGGACTCACAGGAAATGTTAACAACATAGTCAGAAAGAAGAGACACTCTTCCTGTACTTAAGTCGGCATTGTTCCTTTTGTATTTAATTCCGATGCAATTTCTGTGTTTCGTCGTCAATATGAAGGTCAGAGGGCTACAGTAAACCTAAGTGAAGCTTCGGAATCTATAGCTAGTGTCACAGGAATGGTTCAAAACATAGTCAGTAAAAAGAGTCAGTCCTCTTGTACTTAAGTCGGCATTGCGCCTTTTGTATTTAAAACTGATGCAATTTCTGTGTTTCATCGACAACAAGAAGGTCAGAGGGATACAGTAAACCTGAAGTGAAGCATTGGAATCTATAACCAATGTCACAGGAATGGTTCAAAACATAGAAAGTTGGAAGAGTCAGTCTTCTTGTACTTAAGTCGGCATTGTGCCTTTTCTATTTAATTCCGATGCAGTTTTTGTGTTTCGTCGTCAATGAGAAGGTCCAAGGGATACAGAAACCTGAAGTGAAGCATCGGAATCTATAACTAGTGTCACAGGAATGGTTCAAAACATAGACAGAAGAATGAGTCAGTCTTCTTGTACATAAGTCGGCATTGTGCCTTTTGTATTTAATTCCGATGCAATTTCTGTGTTTCATCGTCAATAAGAAGGTCAGAGGGATACAGTAAACCTGAAGTGAAGCATCGGAATCTATAACTAGTATCACGGAAATGGTTCAAAACATAGAGATTAGGAAGAGTCAATCTTCTTATACTTAAGTCGGCACTGTGCCTTTTGTATTTAATTCCGATGCAACTTCTGTGTTTCATCGTCAATTAGAAGGCCAGAGGGATACAGTAAACCTGAAGTGAAGCATCGGAATGTATAACTAGTGTCACAGGAATGGTTCAAATCATAGACAGTAGGATGAGTCAGATTTCTTGTACTTGAGTCGTTATTGTGCCTTTTGTATTCAATTCCGATGCAATTTCTGTGTTTCATCGTCAATAAGAAGGACCAAGTGATACAGTAAACCTAAAGTGAAGCATCGGAAACTATAACTAGTGTCACCGGAATAATTCAAAACATAAACAGTAAGAAGAGTCAGTCTTCTTGTACTGAAGTCGGCATTGTGCTTTTTGTATTTAATTCCGATGCAATTTCTGTGTTTCATCGTAAATAAGAAGGTCAGAGGGATACAGTAAACCTGAAGTGAAGCATCGGAATCTGTAACTAGTGTCACAGGAATGGTTCTAAACATAGACAGTAAAAAGAGTCAGTCTTCTTGTACTTAAGTCGGCATTGTGCCTTTTGTATTTAATTCCGATGCAATATCTGTGTTTCATCGTCAATAAGAAGGTCCAAGGGATACAATAAACATATTGTGAAGCATCGGAATCTAAAACTGGACTCACAGGAAATGCTCACAACATAGTCAGAAAGAAGAGACAGTCTTCTTGTACTTAAGTCGGTATTGTGCCTTTTGTATTTAATTCCGATGCAATTTCTGTGTTTCGTCGTCAATAAGGAGGTCAGAGGGCTACAGTATACCTGAAGTGAAGCATCGGAATCTATAGCTAGTGACACAGGAATGGTTCAAAACATAGACAGTAAGAAAAGTCAGTCTTCCTGTACTTAAAACGGCATTGTGCCTTTTCTATCTAATTCCGATGCAATTTCTGTGTTTCATCATCAAGAAGAAGGTCAGAGGGATACAGTAAACCTGAAGTGAAGCATCGGAATGTATAACTAGTGTCACAGGAATGGATCAAAACATAGACAGTAGGTAGTGTCAGTTTTCTTGTACTTGAGTCGGCATTGTGCCTTTTGTATTTAATTCCGATGCAATTTCTGTGTTTCTTCGTCAATAAGAAGGTCAGAGGGATACACTAAACCTGAAGTGAAGCATCGGAATCTATAACAAGTGTCACAGGAATGGTTCAAAAAATAGACAGTGGGAAGAGTCAGTCTTCTTGTACTTAAGTCGGCATTGTGCCTTTTTTTATTTAATTCCGATGCAATTTCTGTGTTTCATCGTCAATAAGAAGGTCCAAGGGATACAGTAAACCTGAAGTGAGGCATCGGAATCTATAAGTAGTGTCACAGCAATGGTTCAAAACATAGACAGTAGGAAGAGTAAGTCTTCACGTACTTAAGTCGGCATTGTGCCTTTTGTATTTAATTCGGTTGCAATTTCTGTGTTTCATCATCAATAAGAAGGTCAGAGGGATACAGTAAACCTGAAGTGAGGCATCGGAAACTATAACTAGTGTCACAGGAATTGTTCAAAACATAGTCAGTAGGAAGAGTCAGTCTTCTTGTACTTAAGTCGGCATGGTACCTTTTGTATTTAATTCCGATGCAATTTCTGTGTTTCATCGTCAATAAGAAGGTCCAAGGGATACAGTAAACATATTGTGAAGCATCGGAATCTAAAACTGGTCTCACAGGAAATGTTCAAAACATAGCCAGTAAGAAGAGTCAGTCCTCTTGTACTTAAGTCGGCATTGTGCCTTTTCTATTTAATTCCGATGCAATTTCTGTGTTTCGTCATCAATAAGAAGGTCCAAGGGATACAGTAAACCTGAAGTGAAGCATCGGAATCTAATACCGGTCTCACAGGAAAGGTTCATAGCATAGAGAGTAAGAAGAGCCAGTCATCTTGTATTTGAGTCGGCATTGTGCCATTTGTATTTAATTCCGATCCAAGTTCTGTGTTTCATCGTCAATACGAATGTCAGAGGGCTAAAGTAAACCTGAAGTTAAGCATCGGAATCTATAGCTAGTGTCACAGGAATTGTTCAAAACATAGACAGTAGGAAGAGACAGTCTTCTTGTACTTAAGTCGGCATTGTGCCTTTTGTATTTTTATTCCGATGCAATTTCTGTGTTTCATCGTCAATAAGAAGGTCAGAGGGCTACAGTAAAACTGAAGTGAAGCATCAGGATCTATAACTAGTGTCACAGGAATGGTTCAAATCAGTGACAGTAAGAAAAGTCAGTCTACTTGTACTTAAGTCGGCATTGTGCCTTTTGTATTTAATCCCGATGCAATTTCTGTGTTTCATCGTAAATAAGAAAGACCAAGGGATACACTAAACCTGAAGTGAATCATCGGAATCCATAACTAGTGTCACAGGAAAGGTTCAAAACATAGTCAGTAAGAAGAGTCAGTCTTCTTGTACTTATGTCGACATTGTGCCTTTTCTATTTATTTCCGATGCAATTTCTGTGTTTCTTCGTCAATAACAAGGTCAAAGGGATACAGTAAACCTGGAGTGAACCATCGGAATCTATAACTAGTGTCAATGGAATGGTTCAAATCATAGACAGTAAGAAGAGTCAGTCTTCTTGTACTTAAGTCGGCATTGTGCCTTTTGTACTTAATTCCGATGCAATTTCTGTGTTTCATCGTCAGTAAGAAGGTCCAAGGGATACAGTAATTCTGAAGTGAAGCATCGGAATCTATAACAAGTGTCACAGGAATGGTTAAAAAAATAGACAGTAGGAAGAGTCAGTATTCTTGTACTTAAGTCAGCATTGTGCCTTTTGTATTTAATTCCGATGCAATTTCTGTCTTTCATCGCCTATAAGAAGGTCCAAGGGATACAGTAAACCTGACGTGAGGCATCGGAATCTATAACTAGCGTCACAGGAATGGTTCTAAACATAGACAGTAGGAAGAGTCAGTCTTCATGTACTTAAGTCGGCATTGTGCCTTTTGTATTTAATTCCGATGCAATTTCTGTGTTTCATCATCAATAAGAAGGTCCAAGGGAAACAGTAAACCTGAAGTGAGGCATCGGAATCTATAACTAGTGTCACAGGAATGGTTCAAAACATAGTCAGTAAGAGGAGTCAGTCTTCTTGTACTTAAGTCGGCATGGTGCCTTTTGTATCTAATTCTGATGCAATTTCTGTGTTTCATCGTCAATAAGAAAGTCCAAGGGATACAGTAAACATATAGCGAAGCATCGGAATCTAAAACTGGTCTCACAGGAAAAGTTCGAAGCATAGTCAGTAAGAAGATTCAGTCTTCTTGTACTTAAGTCGGCATTGTGCCCTTTCTATTTAATTCCGATGCAATTTCTGTGTTTCGTCGTCAATAAGAAGGTCCAAGGGATACAGTAAACCTGATGTGAAGCATCGGAATCTAAAACCGGTCTCACAGGAAAGGTTCAAAACATATAGAATAAGTAGAGCCAGTCATCTTGTATTTGAGTCGCATTGTGCCTTTTGTAGTTAATTCCGATGCAATTTCTAAGTTTCACCGTCAATAAGAAGGTCAGAGGGATACAGTAAACCTGAAGTGAAGCATCGGAATCTATAACTAGTGTCACACGAATGGTTAATAACATTGACAGTAAGAAGAGTCAGTCTTCTTGTACTTAAGTCGGCATTGTGCCTTTTGTATTTAATTCCGATGCAATATCTGTGTTTCATCGTCAATAAGAAGGTCCAAGGGATACATTTAACATATTGTGAAGCATCGCAATCTAAAACTGGACTCACAGGAAATGTTAACAACATAGTCAGAAAGAAGAGACACTCTTCCTGTACTTAAGTCGGCATTGTTCCTTTTGTATTTAATTCCGATGCAATTTCTGTGTTTCGTCGTCAATAAGAAGGTCAGAGGGCTACAGTAAACCTAAGTGAAGCTTCGGAATCTATAGCTAGTGTCACAGGAATGGTTCAAAACATAGTCAGTAAAAAGAGTCAGTCCCCTTGTACTTAAGTCGGCATTGCGCCTTTTGTATTTAAAACTGATGCAATTTCTGTGTTTCATCGACAATAAGAAGGTCAGAGGGATACAGTAAACCTGAAGTGAAGCATTGGAATCTATAACCAATGTCACAGGAATGGTTCAAAACATAGAAAGTTGGAAGAGTCAGTCTTCTTGTACTTAAGTCGGCATTGTGCCTTTTCTATTTAATTCCGATGCAGTTTTTGTGTTTCGTCGTCAATGAGAAGGTCCAAGGGATACAGAAACCTGAAGTGAAGCATCGGAATCTGTAACTAGTGTCACAGGAATGGTTCAAAACATAGACAGAAGAATGAGTCAGTCTTCTTGTACGTAAGTCGGCATTGTGCCTTTTGTATTTAATTCCGATGTAATTTCTGTGTTTCATCGTCAATAAGAAGGTCAGAGGGATACAGTAAACCTGAAGTGAAGCATCGGAATCTATAACTAGTATCACGGAAAAGGTTCAAAACATAGAGATTAGGAAGAGTCAATCTTCTTATACTTAAGTCGGCACTGTGCCTTTTGTATTTAATTCCGATGCAACTTCTGTGTTTCATCGTCAATTAGAAGGCCAGAGGGATACAGTAAACCTGAAGTGAAGCATTGGAATGTATAACTAGTGTCACGGGAATGGTTCAAATCATAGACAGTGGGAAGAGTCAGATTTCTTGTACTTGAGTCGTTATTGTGCCTTTTGTATTCAATTCCGATGCAATTACTGTGTTTCATCGTCAATAAGAAGGACCAAGTGATACAGTAAACCTAAAGTGAAGCATCGGAAACTATAACTAGTGTCACCGGAATAATTCAAAACATAAACAGTAAGAAGAGTCAGTCTTCTTGTACTGAAGTCGGCATTGTGCTTTTTGTATTTAATTCCGATGCAATTTCTGTGTTTCATCGTAAATAAGAAGGTCAGAGGGATACAGTAAACCTGAAGTGAAGCATCGGAATCTGTAACTAGTGTCACAGGAATGGTTCTAAACATAGACAGTAAAAAGAGTCAGTCTTCTTGTACTTAAGTCGGCATTGTGCCTTTTGTATTTAATTCCGATGCAATATCTGTGTTTCATCGTCAATAAGAAGGTCCAAGGGATACAATAAACATATTGTGAAGCATCGGAATCTAAAACTGGACTCACAGGAAATGTTCACAACATAGTCAGAAAGAAGAGACAGTCTTCTTGTACTTAAGTCGGTATTGTGCCTTTTGTATTTAATTCCGATGCAATTTCTGTGTTTCGTCGTCAATAAGAAGGTCAGAGGGCTACAGTATACCTGAAGTGAAGCATCGGAATCTATAGCTAGTGCCACAGGAATGGTTCAAAACATAGACAGTAAGAAAAACCAGTCTTCCTGTACTTAAAACGGCATTGTGCCTTTTCTATCTAATTCCGATGCAATTTCTGTGTTTCATCATCAAGAAGAAGGTCAGTGGGATACAGTAAACCTGAAGTGAAGCATCGGAATGTATAACTAGTGTCACAGGAATGGATCAAAACATAGACAGTAGGAAGTGTCAGTTTTCTTGTACTTGAGTCGGCATTGTGCCTTTTGTATTTAATTCCGATGCAATTTCTGTGTTTCTTCGTCAATAAGAAGGTCAGAGGGATACACTAAACCTGAAGTGAAGCATCGGAATCTATAACAAGTGTCACAGGAATGGTTCAAAAAATAGACAGTAGGAAGAGTCAGTCTTCTTGTACTTAAGTCGGCATTGTGCCTTTTTTTATTTAATTCCGATGCAATTTCTGTGTTTCATCGTCAATAAGAAGGTCCAAGGGATACAGTAAACCTGAAGTGAGGCATCGGAATCTATAAGTAGTGTCACAGCAATGGTTCAAAACATAGACAGTAGGAAGAGTAAGCCTTCATGTACTTAAGTCGGCATTGTGCCTTTTGTATTTAATTCGGTTGCAATTTCTGTGTTTCATCATCAATAAGAAGGTCAGAGGGATACAGTAAACCTGAAGTGAGGCATCGGAAACTATAACTAGTGTCACAGGAATTGTTCAAAACATAGTCAGTAGGAAGAGTCAGTCTTCTTGTACTTAAGTCGGCATGGTACCTTTTGTATTTAATTCCGATGCAATTTCTGTGTTTCATCGTCAATAAGAAGGTCCAGGGGATACAGTAAACATATTGTGAAGCATCGGAATCTAAAACTGGTCTCACAGGAAATGTTCAAAACATAGCCAGTAAGAAGAGTCAGTCCTCTTGTACTTAAGTCGGCATTGTGCCTTTTCTATTTAATTCCGATGCAATTTCTGTGTTTCGTCATCAATAAGAAGGTCCAAGGGATACAGTAAACCTGAAGTGAAGCATCGGAATCTAATACCGGTCTCACAGGAAAGGTTCATAGCATAGAGAGTAAGAAGAGCCAGTCATCTTGTATTTGAGTCGGCATTGTGCCATTTGTATTTAATTCCGATCCAAGTTCTGTGTTTCATCGTCAATACGAATGTCAGAGGGCTAAAGTAAACCTGAAGTGAAGCATCGGAATCTATAGCTAGTGTCACAGGAATTGTTCAAAACATAGACAGTAGGAAGAGACAGTCTTCTTGTACTTAAGTCGGCATTGTGCCTTTTGTATTTTTATTCCGATGCCATTTCTGTGTTTCATCGTCAATAAGAAGGTCAGAGGGATACAGTAAAACTGAAGTGAAGCATCAGGATCTATAACTAGTGTCACAGGAATGGTTCAAATCACTGACAGTAAGAAAAGTCAGTCTACTTGTACTTAAGTCGGCATTGTGCCTTTTGTATTTAATCCCGATGCAATTTCTGTGTTTCATCGTAAATAAGAAAGTCCAAGGGATACAGTAAACCTGAAGTGAATCATCGGAATTCATAACTAGTGTCACAGGAAAGGTTCAAAACATAGTCAGTAAGAAGGGTCAGTCTTCTTGTACTTATGTCGACATTGTGCCTTTTCTATTTATTTCCGATGCAATTTCTGTGTTTCTTCGTCAATAACAAGGTCAAAGGGATACAGTAAACCTGGAGTGAAACATCGGAATCTATAACTAGTGTCAATGGAATGGTTCAAATCATAGACAGTAAGAAGAGTCAGTCTTCTTGTACTTAAGTCGGCATTGTGCCTTTTGTATTTAATTCCGATGCAATTTCTGTGTTTCATCGTCAGTAAGAAGGTCCAAGGGATACAGTAATTCTGAAGTGAAGCATCGGAATCTATAACAAGTGTCACAGGAATGGTTAAAAAAATAGACAGTACGAAGAGTCAGTATTCTTGCACTTAAGTCAGCATTGTGCCTTTTGTATTTAATTCCGATGCAATTTCTGTGTTTCATCATCAATAAAAAGGTCCAAGGGAAACAGTAAACCTGAAGTGAGGCATCGGAATCTATAACTAGTGTCACAGGAATGGTTCAAAACATAGTCAGTAAGAGGAGTCAGTCTTCTTGTACTTAAGTCGGCATGGTGGCTTTTGTATTTAATTGTGATGCAATTTCTGTGTTTCATCGTCAATAAGAAGGTCCAAGGGATACAGTAAACATATAGCGAAGCATCGGAATCTAAAACTGGTCTCACAGAAAAAGTTCGAAGCATAGTCAGTAAGAAGAGTCAGTCTTCTTGTACTTAAGTTGGCATTGTGCCCTTTCTATTTAATTCCGATGCAATTTCTGTGTTTCGTCGTCAATAAGAAGGTCCAAGGGATACAGTAAACCTGATGTGAAGCATCGGAATCTAAAACCGGTCTCACAGGAAAGGTTCAAAACATATAGAATAAGTAGAGCCAGTCATCTTGTATTTGAGTCGGCATTGTGCCTTTTGTATTTAATTCCGATGCAATTTCTAAGTTTCACCGTCAATAAGAAGGTCAGAGGGATACAGTAAACCTGAAGTGAAGCATCGGAATCTATAACTAGTGTCACACGAATGGTTAATAACATTGACAGTAAGAAGAGTCAGTCTTCTTGTACTTAAGTCGGCATTGTGCAATTTGTATTTAATTCCGATGCAATTTCAGTGTTTCATCGTCAATAAGAAGGTCCACGTGATACAGTAAAACTAAAGTGAAGCATCGGAATCTATTACTAGTGTCACAAGAATGGTTCAAAACATAGACAGTATGAAGAGTCAGTCTTCTTGTACTTTAGTCGGCATTGTGCCTTTCCTATGTAATTCCGATGCAATTTCTGTGTTTCGTCGTCAATAAGAAGGTCCAAGGGATGCAGTAAACCTGAAGTGAAGCATCGGAATCTATAACTAGTGTCGCAGGAATGGCTCTAATTATAGTCAGTAAGAAGAGTCAGTCCGCTTGTACTTAAGTCGGCATTGTGCCTTTTGTATTTAATTCCGATGCAATTTCTGTGTTTCATCGACAATAAGAAGGTCAGAGGGATACAGTAAACCTGAAGTGAAGCATCGGAATCTATAACTAGTGTCACAGGAATGGTTCAAAACATAGACAGTTTGAAGAGTCAGTCTTCTTGTACTTAAGTCGGCATTGTGCCTTTTGTATTTAATTCCGATGCAATTTCTGTGTTTCATCGTCAATAAGAAGGTCAGAGCGATACAGTAAACCTGAAGTGAAGCATCGGAATATATAACTAGTGACACGGGAATGGCTCAAAACATAGAGATTAGGAAGAGTCAGTCTTCTTATACTTAAGTCGGCACTGTGCCTTTTGTATTTAATTTCGATGCAATTTCTATGTTTCATCGTCAATTAGAAGGTCAGAGGGATACAGTAAACCTGAAGTGAAGCATCGGGACGTATAACTAGTGTCACTGGAATGGTTCAAATCATAGACAGTAGGAAGAGTCAGATTTCTTGTACTTGAGTCGGCATTGTGCCTTTTGTATTTAATTCCAATGCAATTTCTGTGTTTCATCGTCAATAAGAAGTTCCAAGTGATACAGTAAACCTAAAGTGAAGCATCGGAAACTATAACTAGTGTAACCGGAATGGTTCAAAACATAGACAGTAAGAAGAGTCAGTCTTTTTGTACTTAAGTGGGCATTGTGCCTTTTGTATTTAATTCCGATGCATTTTCTGTGTTTCATCGTAAATAGGAAGGTCAGAGGTATACAGTAAACCTGAAGTGAAGCATCGGAATTTGTAACTAGTGTCACAGGAATGGTTCTAAACATAGACAGTAAGAAGAGTCAGTCTTCTTGTACTTAAGCCGGCATTGTGCCTTTTGTATTTAATTCCGATGCAACTTCTGTGTTTCATCGGCAATAAGAAGGTCCAAGGGATACAGTAAAACTAAAGCGAAGCATCGGAATCAATAACTAGTGTCACAGGGATGGTTCAAAACGTAGACAGTAGGAAGAATCTGTCATCTTCTACTTATGTCGGCATTGTGATTTTTGTATTTAATTCCGATGCAATTTCTGTGTTTCAACGTCAATAAGAAGGTCCAAGGGATACAGCAAACCTGAAGTGAGGCATCGGAATCTATAAGTAGTGTCACAGGAGTGGGTCAAAACATAGACAGTAGGAAGAGACAGTCTTCTTGTACTTATGTCGGCATTGTGCCTTTTGTATTTAATTCCGATGCAATTTCTGTGATTCATCGTCAATAAGAAGGTCAGAGGGATACAGTAAACCTGAAGTGAAGCATCGGAATCTAAAACAAGTGTCACAGGAATGGTTCAAATCATAGTGAGTAAGAAGAGTCTGTCTTCTTGTACTTAAGTCGGCATGGTGCCTTTTGCATTTAATTCCGATGTAATTTCTGTGTTTCATCGTCAATAAGAAGGGCCGAGGGATAGAGTAATCATATAGTGAAGCATCGGAATCTAAAACTGGTCTCACAGGAAATGTTCAAAATATAGTCAGTAAGAAGAGTCAGTCTTCTTGTACTTAAGTCGGCATTGTGCCTTTTCTATTTAATTCCGATGCAATTTCTGTGTGTCGTTGTCAATAAGTGGGTCCACGGGATACAGTAAACCTGAAGTGAAGCATCGGAGTCTAAAACGGGTCTCACTGGAAAGGTTCAAACCATAGAGAGTAAGAAGAGCCAGTCATCTTGTATTTGAGTCAGCATTGTGCCTTTTGTATTTAATTCCGAGGCAATTTCTAAGTTTCATCGTCAATAAGAAGGTCAGAGGTATACAGTAAACCTGTAGTTAAGCATCGTAATCCATAACTAGTGTCACAGGAATGGTTAAAAACATTGACAGTAAGAAGAGTCAGTCTTCTTGTACTTAAGTCGGCATTGTGCCTTTTGTATTTAATTCCGATGCAACTTCTGTGTTTCATCGTCAATAAGTAGGTCCAAGGGATACAGTAAACCTGAAGTGTGGCATCGGAATCTATAGCTAGTGACACAGCAATGGTTCAAAACATAGACAGTCTTCTTGTACTTAAGTCAGCATTGTGCCTTTTCTAATTAATTCCGATGCAATTTCTGTGTTTCATCGTCAACAAGATGGTCCAAGGGATACAGTAAATATATAGTGAAGCATCGGAATCTAAATCTGGTCTCACAGGAAATGTTCAAAACATAGTCAGTAAGAAGAGTCAGTCTTCTTGTACTTAAGTCGGCATTGTGCCTTTTCTATTTAATTCCGATGCAATTTCTCTGTTTTGTCGTCAATAAGAAGGTCCAAGGGATACAGTACACCTGAAGTGAAGCATCGGAATCTAATACCGGTCTCACAGGAACGGTTCAAAACATAGAGATTAAGAAGAGCCAGTCATCTTGTATTTGAGTCGGCATTGTCGCTCTTGTATTTAATTCCGATGCAATTTCTAAGATTCATGGTCAATAAGACGGTCAGAGGTATACAGCAAACCTGAAGTGACGCATCGGAATCTATAACTAGTGTCACAGGAATGGTTAAAAGCAATGACAGTAAGAAGAGTCAGTCATCTTGTACTTAAGTCGGCATTGTGCCTTTTGTATTTAATTACGATGCAATTTCTGTGTTTCATCGTCAATAAGAAGGTCCATGTGATACAGTAAACCTGAAGTGAAGCATCAGAATGTATAACTAGTGTCACAGGAATGGTTCGAAACATAGACAGTAGGGAGGGTCAGTCTTCTTGTACTTGAGTCGGCATTGTGCCTTTTGTATTTAATTCCGATGCAATTTCTGTGTTTCACCGTCAATAAGAAGGTCAGAGGGATACAGTAAACCTGAAGTGAAGCATCGGAATCTATAACAAGTGTCACAGGAATGGTTCAAAAAATAAACAGTAAGAGGAGTCAGTCTTCTTGTACTTAAGTCGGCATTGTGCCTTTTGTATTTAATTCCGATGCAATTTCTGTGTTTCATCGTCAATACGAAGGTCCAAGGGATACAGTAAACCTGAAGTGAGACATCGGAATCTAAAACTAGTGTCACAGGAATGGTTCAAAACATTGACAGTAGGAAGAGTCAGTCTTCTTGTACTTAAGTCGGCATTGCGCCTCTTGTATTTAATTCCGATGCAATTTCTAAGTTTCATCGTCAATAAGAAGGTCGGTGGGATACAGTAAACCTGAAGTGAAGCATCGGAATCTATAACTAGTGTCACAGGAATGGTTAAAAACTTTGACAGTAAGAAGAAGCAGTCTTCTTGCACTTAAGTCGGCATTGTGACCTTTCTATTTAATTCCGATGCAATTTCTGTGTCTCATCGTCAATAAGAAGGTCCAAGTTATACAGTAAACCTAAAGTGAAGCATCGGAATATCTAACTAGTGTCACAGGAATGGTTCAAAACATTGTCAGTAAGAAGAGTCAGTCTTCTTGTACTTATGTCAGCATTGTGCCTTTTCTATTTAATTCCGATGTAATTTCTTTGTTTTATCGTCAATTAGAAGGTCAGAGGGATACAGTAAACTTGAAGTGAAGCATCGGAATCTATAACTAGTGTCACAGGAATGGTTAAAAACTTTGACAGTAAGAAGAGTCAGTCTTCTTGCACTTAAGTCGGCATTGTTCCTTTTGTATTTAATTCCGATGCAACTTCTGTGTTTCATCGTCAATAAGTAGGTCCAAGGGATACAGTAAACCTGAAACGAGGCATCGGATTCTATAACTAGTGACACAGGAATGGTTCAAAACGTAGACAGTAAGTAGAGTCGGTCTTCTTGTACTTAAGTCAGCATTGTGCCTTTTCTAATTAATTCCGATGCAATTTCTCTGTTTCGTCGTCAATAAGAATGTCAGAGGGATACAGTAAACCTGAAGTGAAGCATCGGAATCTATAACAAGTGTCACAGGAATGGTTGAAAACATAGTCAGTAAGATGAGTCAGCCTTCTTGTACTTAAGTCGCCATGGTGCCTTTTGTATTTAATTCCGATGCAATTTCTGTGTTTCATCGTCAATAAGAAGGTCCAAGGGATACAGTAAATATATAGTGAAGCATCGGATTCTAAATCTGGTCTCACAGGAAATGTTCAAAACATAGTCTGTAAGAAGAGTCAGTCTTCTTGTACTTAAGTCGGCAATGTGCCTTTTCTATTTAATTCTGACGCAATATCTGTGTTTCGTCGTCAATTAGAAGGTCCAAGGGATACAGTAAACCTAAAGTGAAGCATCGGAATCTGAAACCGGTCTCACAGGAACGGTTCAAAACATAGAGATTAAGAAGAGCCAGTCATCTTGTATTTGAGTCGGCATTGTCCCTCTTGTATTTAATTTCGATGCAATTTCTAAGATTCATCGTCAATAAGACGGTCAGAGGTATACAGCAAACCTGAAGTGACGCATCGCAATCTATAACTAGTGTCACAGGAATGGTTAAAAACATTGACAGTAAGAAGAGTCAGTCAACTTGTACTTAAGTCGGCATTGTGCCTTTTGTATTTAATTCCGATGCAATTTCTGTGTTTCATCGTCAATAAGAAGGTACATGTGATACAGTAAACCTAAAGTGAAGCATCGGAATGTATAACTAGTGTCACAGGAATGGTTCGAAACATAGACAGTAGGAAGAGTCAGTCTTCTTACACTTGAGTCGGCATTGTGCCTTTTGTATTTAATTCCGATGCAATTTCTGTGTTTAATCGTCAATAAGAATGTCAGAGGGATACAGTAAACCTGAAGTGAAACAGCGGAATCTATAACAAGTGTCACAGGAATGGTTGAAAACATAGTCAGTAAGATGAGTCAGCCTTCTTGTACTTAAGTCGCCATGGTGCCTTTTGTATTTAATTCCGATGAAATTTCTGTGTTTCGTCGTAAATAAGAAGGTCCAAGGGATACAGTAAACCTGAAGTGAAGCATAGGAATCTAATACCGGTCTCACAGGAAAGGTTCAAAGCATAGTGAGTAAGAAGAGCCAGTCATCTTGTATTTGAGTCACCACTGTGCCTTTTGTATTTAATTCCGATGCAATTTCTGTCTTTCGTCATCAATAAGAAGGTCCAAGGGATACAGTAAACCTGAAGTGAAGCATCGGAATCTAAAACCGGTCTCACAGTTAAGGTTCAAAGCATAGAGAGTAAGAAGAGCCAGTCATCTTGTATTTGATTCGGCATTGTGACTTTTCTATTTAATTCCGATGCAATTTCTGTGTTTCGTCATCAATAAGAAGGTCCAAGGGATACAGTACACCTGCAGTGAAGCATCGGGATCTATACCAAGTGTCACAGGAATAGTTCAAATCATAGACAGCAAGAAGAGTCAGTCTTCTTGCACTTAAGTCGGCATTGTGCCTTTTCTATTTAATTCCGATGCAATTTCTGGGTTTCTACGTCAAGAAGAAGGTCAGAGGGATACAGTGAACCTGAAGTGAAGCATCGGAATGTATAACTACTCTCACAGGAATGGTTCAAACATAGACAGTAGGAAGAGTCAGTCGTCTTGTACTTGAGTCGGCAATGTGCCTTTTGTATTTAATTCCGATGCAATTTCTGTGTTTCATCATCAATAAGAAGGTCACAGGGATACAGTAAACCTGAAGTGAGGCATCGGAATCTATAACTAGTGTCACAGGAATGGTTCAAAACTTTGTCAGTAGGAAGAGTCAGTCTTCTTGTACTTAAGTTGCATTGTGCCTTTTGTATTTAATTCCGATGCAATTTCTAAGTTTCATCGTCAATAAGAAGGTCAGTGGGATACAGTAAACCTGAAGTGAAGCATCGGAATCTATAACTAGTGTCACAGGAATGGTTAAAAACTTTGACAGTAAGAAGAGTCAGTCTTCTTGCACTTAAGTCGGCATTGTGACTTCTCTATTTAATTCCGATGCAATTTCTGTGTCTCATCGTCAATAAGAAGGTCCAAGTGATACAGTAAACCTAAAGTGAAGCATCGGAATCTATAACTAGTGTCACAGGAATGGTTCAAAACATAGTCAGTAAGAAGAGTCAGTCTTCTTGTACTTAAGTCAGCATTGTGCCTTTTCTATTTAATTCCGATGCAATTTCTGTTTTCTATCGTCAATAAGAAGGTCAGAGGGATACGGTATACTTGAAGTGAAGCATCGGAATCAATAACTAGTGTCACAGGAATGGTTACAAACTTTGACAGCAAGAAGAGTCAGTCTTCTTGCACTTAAGTCGGCATTGTGACATTTCTATTTAATTCCGATGCAATATCTGTGTCTCATCGTCAATAAGAAGGTCCAAGTGATACACTAAACCTAAAGTGAAGCATCGGAATCTATAACTAGTGTCACAGGAATGGTTCGAAACATAGTCAGTAAGAAGAGTCTGTCTTCTTGTACTTAAGTCAGCATTGTGCGTTTTCTGTTTAATTCCGATGCAATTTCTTTGTTTTATCGTCAATAAGAAGGTCAGAGGGATACAGTAAACTTGAAGTGAAGCATCGGAATCTATAACTAGTGTGACAGGGATGGTTCAAATCATAGACAGTAAGAGGAGTCAGTCTTCTTTTAATTAAGTCGGCATTGTGCCTTTTCTATTTAATTCCGATGCAATTTCTGTGTTTCATCATCAATACGAAGGTCCAAGGGATACAGTAAACCTGAAGTGAGGCATCGGAATCTATAACTAGTGTCACAGGAATGGTTCAGAACATAGTCAGTAAGAAGAGTCAGTCATCTTGTACTTAAGTCGGCATGGTGCCTTTTGAATTTAATTCCGATGCAATTTCTGTGTTTCATCGTCAATAAGAAGGTCCAAGATATACAGTAAACATATAGTGAAGCATCAGAATCTAAAACTGGTCTCACAGGAAATGTTCAAAGCATAGTCAGTAAGAAGAGTCAGTCTTCTTGTACTTAAGTCGCCATTGTGCCTTTTCTATTGAATTCCGATGAAATTTCTGTGTTTCGTCGTCACTAAGAAGGTCCAAGGGATACAGTAATTCTGTAGTGAAGCATCGGAATCTAATACCGGTCTCACAGGAAAGGTTCAAAGCATTGTGAGTAAGATGAGATAGTCATCTTGTATTTGATTCGGCATTGTGCCTTTTGTATTTAATTCCGATGCAATTTCTAAGTTTCATCGTCAATAAGCAGGTCAGAGGGATACAGTAAACCTAAAGTGAAGCATCGGACTCTATAACTAGTGTCGCAGGAATGGTTCAAAACATAGTCAGTAAGAAGAGTCAGTCTTCTTGTACTTAAGTCAGCACTGTGCCTTTTCTATTTAATTCCGATGCAATTTCTGTGTTTTATCGTCAATAAGTAGGTCAGAGGGATACAGTAAACCTGAAGTGAAGCATCGGAATCTATAACTAGTGTCACAGGGGTGTTTCAAATCGTAGACAGTATGCAGAGTCAGTCTTCTTGTACTTAAGTCGACATTGTGCCTTTTGTATTTAATTCCAATGCAATTTCTGTGTTTCATCCTCAATAAGAGGGACAGAGGGATACAGTAAACCTGAAGTGAGGCATCAGAATCTATAACTAGTGTCACAGGAATGGCTCAAAACGTAGACAGTAAGAAGAGTCAGTCTTCTTGTACGTAAGTCGGCATTGTGATTTTTGTATTTATTTCCGATGCAGTTTCTGTGTTTTATCGTTAATTAGAGGGTCAGAGAGATACAGTAAACCTAAAGTGAAGCATCGGAATCTATAACTAGTGTCACAGGAATGGTTCAAAACATAGTCAGTAAGAAGAGTCAGTCTTCTTGTACTTAAGTCAGCATTGTGCCTTTTCTATTTAATTCCGATGCAATTTCTGTGTTTTATCGTCAATACGAAGGTCAGAGGGATACAGTAAACCTGAAGTGATGAATCGGAATCTATAACTAGTGTCACAGGAATGGTACAAATCATAGACTGTAAGAAGCGTCAGTCTTCTTGTAATTATGTCGGCATTGTGCCTTTTCTGTTTAATTCCGATGCAATTTCTGTGTTTCATCGTCAATAAGAAGGTTAGAGGGATACAGTAATCATGAAGTAAATCATCGGAAACTATAATTAGTGTCACAGGAATGGTTCTAAACATAGACAGTAGGGAGAGTCAGTCTTCTTGTGCTTAATTCCACATTGTGCTTTTTCTATTTAATTCCGATGCAATTTTGTATGTTTCATCGTCAATAAGAAGGTCAGAGGGATACAGTAAACCTGATGTGAAGCATAGGAATCTATAACTAGTGTCACAATAATGGTTCAAAACATAGACAGTAGGAAGAGTCTGTCTTCTTGTACTGAAGCCGGCATTGTGGCTTTTGTATTTAACTCCGATGCAACTTCTGTGTTTCATCGTCAATAAGAAGGTCCAAGGGATACAGTAAACCTGAAATGAGGCATCGGAATCTGTTACTACTGTCACAGGAATGGTTCAAAACATAGACGGTAAGAAGAGTCAGTCTTCTTGTACATAAGTCAGCATTGTGCCTTTTCTATTAATTTCCGATGCAATTTTTGTGTTTCATCGTCAATGAGAGGGTCATAGGGATACAGTAAACCTGAAGTGAGGCATCGGAATCTATAACTAGTGTCACAGGAATGCTTCAAAACATAGACAGTAAGAAGAGTCAGTCTACTTGTACTTAAGTCGGCATTGTGCCTTTTGTATTAAATTCCGATGCAATTTCTGTGTTTCATCATTAGGAAGAAGGTCAGAGGGATACAGTAAACCTGAAGTGAAGAATCGGAATGTGTAACTAGTGTCACAGGAATGGTTAAAAACATAGCCAGTAGGAAGAGTCAGTCTTCTTGTACTTGAGTCGGCATTGTGCCTTTTGTATTTATTTCCGATGCAATTTCTATGTTTCATCGTCAATAAGAAGGTCCAAGGGATACAGTAAACATACAGTGAAGCAACGGAATCTAAAACTGGTCTCACAGGAAATGTTCAAAACATAGTAAGTAAGAAGAGTCAGTCTTCTTGTACTTAAGTCGGCAATGTGCCTTTTCTATTTAATTCCGATGCAATTTCTGTGTTTCGTCGTCAATAAGAAGGTCCAAGGGATACAGTAAACTTGAAGTGAAGCATCGGAATCTAAAACCGGTCTCACAGGAAAAGTTCAAAACATAGAGAGTAAGAAGAGCCAGTCTTCTTGTACTTAAGTCGGCAATGTGCCTTTTCTATTTAATTCCGATGCAATTTCTGTGTTTTATCGTCAATAAGAACGTCAAAGGGATACAGTAAACTTAAAGTGAAGCATCGGAACCTATAACTAGTGTCACAGGAATGATTCAAAACATTGACAGTAGGAAGAGTCAAGCTTCTTGTACTTAAGTCGGCATTGTGAATTTGTATTTAATTCCGATGTAATTTCTAAGTTTCATCGTCAATAAGAAGGTCAGTGGGATAGAGTAAACATGAAGTGGAGCAACGGAATCTATAACTAGTGTCACAGGAATGGTTAAAAACATTTACAGTAAGAAGAGTCAGTCTTCTTGTACTTAAGTCATCATTGTGCCTTTTCTATTTAATTATGATGCAATTTCTGTGTTTCATCGTCAATAAGAAGGTCCAAGTGATACAGTAAACGTAAAGTGAAGCATCGGAATCTATAACTAGTGTCACAGGAATAGTTCAAAACATAGTCAGTAAGAAGAGTCAGTCTTCTTGTACTTAAGTCAGCATTGTGCCTTTTCTATTTAATTCCGATGCAATTTCTGTGTTTTATCGTCAATAAGAAGGTCAGAGGGATACAGTAAACTTGAAGTGAAGCATCGGAATCTATAACTAGTGTCACAGGGATGGTTCATAACGTAGACAGTAGGAAGAGTCAGTCTTCTTGTACGTAAGTCGGCATTGTGATTTTTGAATTTATTTCCGATCTAATTTCTGTGTTTCATCGTCAATTAGAGGGTCAGAGAGATACAGTAAACCTAAAGTGAAGCATCGGAATCTATAATTAGTGTCACAGGAATGGTTCTAAACATAGACAGCAGGAAGAGTCAGTCTTCTTGTACTTAATTCGGCATTGTGCCTTTTCTATTTAATTCCGATGCAATTTCTATGTTTCATCGTCAATAGGAAGGTCAGAGGGATACAGTGAACCTGATGTGAAGCATCGGAATCTATAACTAGTGTCACAGGAATGGTTCAAAACATAGACAGTAGGAAGAGTCAGTCTTCTTGTACTTAAGCCGGCATTGTGCCTTTTCTATCTAACTCCGATGCAACTTCTGTGTTTCATCGTCAATAAGAAGGTCCAAGGGATACAGTAAGCCTCAAGTGAGGCATCGGAATCTGTTACTACTGTCACAGGAATGGTTCAAAACATAGACAGTAAGAAGAGTCAGTCTTCTTGTACTTAAGTCAGCATTGTGCCTTTTATATTAATTTCCGATGCAATTTCTGTGTTTCTTCGTCAATAAGAGGGTCAGAGGGATGCAGTAAACCTGAAGTGAGGCATCGGAATCTATAACTAGTGTCACAGGAATGCTTCAAAACATAGACAGTAGGAAGAGTCAGTCTACTTGTACTTAAGTCCTCATTGTGCCTTTTGTATTAATTACCGATGCAATTTCTGTGTATCACCGTCAATAAGAAGGTCCAAGGGATACAGCACACCTGAAGTGAAGAATCAGAATGTGTAACTAGTGTCACAGGAATGGTTCAAAGCATAGACAGTAGGAAGAGTCAGTCTTCTTGTACTTGAGTCGGCATTGTGCCTTTTGTATTTTATTCCGATGCAATTTCTGGGTTTCATCGTCAATAAGAAGGTACAAGATATACAGTAAACATATAGTGTAGCATCGGAATCTAAATCTGGTATCACAGGAAAGGTTCAATACATAGACAGTAGGAAGAGACAGTCTTCTTGTACTTAGGTCAGCAATGTGCCTTTTGTATTTAATTCCGATGCAATTTCTGTTTATCATCGTCAATAAGAAGGTCAGAGGCATACTGTAAAACTGAAGTGTGGCATCAGAATCTATAACTAGTGTCACAGGAATGGTTCTAAATATAGACAGTAAGAAGAGTCAGTCTACTTGTACTTAAGACGGCATTGTGCCTTTTGTATTTAATCCCGATGCAATTTCTGTGTTCCATTGTCAATACGAAGGTCCAAGGGATACAGTACACCTGAAGTGAAGCATCGGAATCTATAACTAGTGTCACAGGAATGGTTCAAATCATAGACAGTAAGAAGAGTCAGTCTTCTTGTACTTAAGTCGGCATTGTGCCTTTTCTATTTAATTCCGATGCAATTTTTGTGTTTCATCATCAAGAAGAAGGTCAGAGGGATACAGTAAACCTGAAGTGAAGCATCGGAATGTATAACTAGTGTCACAGAAATGGTTCAAAACGTAGACAGTTGGAAGAGTCAGTCTTCTTCTACTTGATTCGGCATTGTGCCTTTTGTATTTAATTCCGATGCAATTTCTGTGTTTCATCGTCAATAAGAAGGTCCAAAGGATACAGTAAACCTGAAGTGAGGCATCGGAATCTATAACTAGTGTCACAGGAATGGTTCAAAACATAGTCAGTAAGAAGAGTCAGTCTTCTTGTACTTAAGTCGGCATGGTGCCTTTTGTATTTAATTCCGATGCAATTTCTGTGTTTCATCGTCAATAAGAAGGTACAAGATATACAGTAAACATATAGTCAAGCGTCGGAATCTAAATCTGGTATCACAGGAAATGATCAAAGCATACTCAGTAAGAAGAGTCAGTCTTCTTGTACGTAAGTCGGCATTGTGCCTTTTCTATTTAATTCCGATGAAATTTCTGTGTTTCGTCGTCAATAAGAAGGTACAAAGGGATACAGTAAACCAGAAGTGAAGCATCGGAATCTAATACCGGTCTCACAGGAAAGGTTCAAAGCATAGTGAGTAAGAAGAGCCAGTCATCTTGTAATTGAGTCGGCATTGTGCCTTTTGTATTTAATTCCGATGCAATTTCTAAGTTTCATCGTCAGTAAGAAGGTCAGGGGGATACAGTAAACCTGAAGTGAAGCATCGGAATCTATAACTAGTGTCACAGGAATGGTTCAATACATAGACAGTAGGAAGAGTCAGTCTTCTTGTACTTGAGTCGGCATTGTGCCTTTTGTATTTAATTCCGATGCAATTTCTGTGTTTCATCGTCAATAAGAAGGTCCAAAGGATACAGTAAACCTGAAGTGAGGCATCGGAATCTATAACTAGTGCCACAGGAATGGTTCAAAACATAGACAGTACGAAGAGTCAGTCTTCTTGTACTTTAGTCGGCATTGTGCCTTTTGTATTTAATTCCGATGCAATTTCTGTGTTTCATCGTCAATAAGAAGGTCAGAGGGATACAGTAAACCTGAAGTGAACCATCGGAATCTATAACTAGTGTAACAGGTATGGTTCAAAACATTGACAGTAGGAAGAGTCAGTCTTCTTGTACTTACGTCGGCATTGTGCCTTTTCTATTTAATTCCGATGCAATATCTCTGTTTCATCGTCAATAAGAAAGTCAGAGGGATACAGTAAACCTGATGCGAAGCATCGGAATGTATAACAAGTGTCACAGGAATGGTTCAAAACATAGTCAGTAAGAAGAGTCAGTCTTCTTGTACCTAAGTCGGCATGGTGCCTTTTGTATTTAATTCCGATGCAATTTCTGTGTTTCATAGTCAATAAGAAGGTCCAAGGGATACAGTAAACATATAGTGAAGCATCGGAATCTAAAACTGGTCTCACAGGAAATGTTCAAAGCATAGTAAGTAAGATGAGTCAGTCTTCTTGTACTTAAGTCGGCAATGTGCATTTCTATTTAATTCTGATGCAATATCTGTGTTTCGTCGTCAATTAGAAGGTCCAAGGGATACAGTAAACCTGAAGTGAAGCATCGGAATCTAAAACAGGTCTCACAGGAAAGGTTCAAATCATAG
Source organism: Schistocerca americana (assembly GCF_021461395.2). NCBI lineage: Eukaryota > Metazoa > Arthropoda > Insecta > Orthoptera > Acrididae > Schistocerca > Schistocerca americana. Next base: position 766,767,645 of record NC_060123.1, read on the forward strand.
AGAGTAAGAAGAGCCAGTCTTCTTGTACTTAAGTCGGCATTGTGCCTTTTCTATTTAATTCCGATGCAATTTCTGTCTTTCATCGTCAATAAGAAGGTCCAAGGGATACAGTAAACCTGAAGTGAGGCATCGGAATCTGTTACTACTGTCACAGGAATGGTTCACAACATAGACAGTAGGAAGAGTCAGTCTTCTTGTACTTGAGCCGGCATTGTGCCTTTTGTATTTAATTCCGATGCAACTTCTGTGTTTCATCGTCAATAAGAAGGTCCAAGGGATACAGTGAACCTGAAGTGAGGCATCGGAATCTGTTACTACTGTCACAGGAATGGTTCAAAACATAGACAGTAAGAAGAGTCAGTCATCTTGTACATAAGTAAGCATTGTGCCTTTTCTATTAATTTCCGATGCAATTTCTGTGTTTCATCGTCAATAAGAGGGTCAGAGGGATACAGTAAACCTGAAGTGAGGCATCGGAATCTATAAATAGTGTCACAGGAATGTTTCAAAACATAGAGAGTAAGAAGAGTCAGTCTACTTGTACTTAAGTCGGCATTGTGCCTTTTGTATTTAATTCCGATGCAATTTTTGTGTTTCATCGTCAATAGGAAGGTCCAAGGGATACAGCACACATGAAGTGAAGAATCGGAATCTATAACTAGTGTCACAGGAATGGTTCTAATCATAGACAGTGAGAAGAGTCAGTCTTCTTGTACTTATGTCGGCATTGTGCCTTTTGTATTTAAATCCGATTCAATTTCTGTGTTTCATAGTCAATAAGAAGGTCAGAGGGATACAGAAAACCTGAAGTGAAGCATAGGAATCTATTGCTAGTGTCACAGGGATGGTTCAAAACGTAGACAGTAGGAAGAGTCAGTCTTCTTGTACTGAAGTCGGCATTGTGCCTTTTGTATTTAATTCCGATTCAATTTCTGTGTTTCATCGTCAATAAGAAGGTACAAGATATACAGTAAACATATAGTGAGACATCGGAATCTAAATCTGGTCTCACAGGAAATGTTCAAAGCATAGTCAGTAAGAAGAGTCAGTCTTCTTGTACGCAAGTCGGCATTGTGCCTTTTCCATTTAATTCCGATGCAATTTCTGGGTTTCATCATCAAGAAGAAGGTCAGAGGGATACGGCAAACCTGAAGTGAAGCATCGGAATGTATAACTAGACTCACAGGAATGGTTCAAAACATAGACAGTATGAAAAGTCAGTCTTCTTGTACTTTAGTCGGCATTGTGCCTTTTGTATTTATTTTCGATGCAATTTCTGTCTTTCATCGTCAATAAGAAGGTCAGAGGGATACAGTAAACCTGAAGTGAACTATCGGCATCTATAACTAGTGTCACAGGTATGGTTCAAAACATTGACAGTAGGAAGAGTCAGTCTTCTTGTACTTAAGTCAGCATTGTGCCTTTTCTATTTAATTCCGATGCAATATCTCTGATTCATCGTCAATAAGAAAGTCAGAGGGATGCAGTAAACCTGACGTGAAGCATCGGAATCTATAACAAGTGTCACAGGAAATGTTCAAAGCATAGTTAGTAAGAAGAGGCAGTCTTCTTGTACTTAAGTCGGCAATGTGCCTTTTCTATTTAATTCCGATGCAATATCTGTGTTTCGTCGTCAATAAGAATGTCCAAGGGATACAGTTAACTTGAAGTGAAGCATCGGAATCTATAACTAGTGTCACAGGAATGGTTCAAATCATAGACAGTAAGAAGAGTCAGTCTTCTTGTACTTATGGCGGCATTGTGCCTTTTCTATTTAATTCCTATGCAATTTCTGTGTTTCATCGTCAATTAGAAGGTCAGAGGGATACAGTAAACCTGAAGTGAAGCATCGAAATCTGTAACTAGTGTCACAGGGAAGGTTCAAAACGTAGACAGAAATAAGAGTCAGTCTTCTTGTACTAAGGTCGGCATTGTGCCTTTTCTATTTAATTCCGATGCAATTTCTGTCTTTCATCCTCAATAAGAAGGTCCAAGGGATACAGTAAACCTGAAGTGAGGCATCGGAATCTATAACTAGTGTCACAGGAATGGTTCAAAACATAGACAGTAGGAAGAGACAGTCTTCTTGTACTTAAGTCGGCATTGTGCCATTTGTATTTTATTGCGATGCAATTTCTGTGTTTCATCGTCAATAAGAAGGTCAGAGGGATACAGTAAAACTGAAGTGAAGCATCAGAATCTATAACTAGTGTCACAGGAATGGTTCAAAACATAGACAGTAAGAAGAGTCAGTATACTTGTACTTTAGTCGGCATTGTGCCTTTTGTATTTAATTCCGATGCAATTTCTGTGTTTCATCGTCAATAAGAAGGTCAGAGGGATACAGTAAACCTGAAGTGAACCATCGGAATCTATAACTAGTGTAACAGGTATGGTTCAAAACATTGACAGTAGGAAGAGTCAGTCTTCTTGTACTTACGTCGGCATTGTGCCTTTTCTATTTAATTCCGATGCAATATCTCTGTTTCATCGTCAATAAGAAAGTCAGAGGGATACAGTAAACCTGATGTGAAGCATCGGAATGTATAACAAGTGTCACAGGAATGGTTCAAAACATAGTCAGTAAGAAGAGTCAGTCTTCTTGTACCTAAGTCGGCATGGTGCCTTTTGTATTTAATTCCGATGCAATTTCTGTGTTTCATTATCAATAAGAAGGTCCAAGGGATACAGTAAACATATAGTGAAGCATCGGAATCTAAAACTGGTCTCACAGGAAATGTTCAAAGCATAGTAAGTAAGATGAGTCAGTCTTCTTGTACTTAAGTCGGCAATGTGCCTTTTCTATTTAATTCTGATGCAATATCTATGTTTCGTCGTCACTTAGAAGGTCCAAGGGATACAGTAAACCTGAAGTGAAGCATCGGAATCTAAAACAGGTCTCACAGGAAAGGTTCAAATCATAGAGAGTAAGAAGAGCCAGTCTTCTTGTACTTAAGTCAGCATTGTGCCATTTCTATTTAATTCCGATGCAATTTCTGTGTTTTATCGTCAATAAGAAGGTCAGGGGGATACAGTAAACTTGAAGTGAAGCATCGGAATCTATAACTAGTGTCACAGGGATGGATCAAAACGTTGACAGTAGGAAGAGTCAGTCTTCTTGTACTGAAGTCGGCATTGTGCCTTTTCTATTTAATTCCGATGCAATTTCTGTCTTTCATCGTCAATAAGAAGGTCCAAGGGATACAGTAAACCTGAAGTGAGGCATCGGAATCTGTTACTACTGTCACAGGAATGGTTCACAACATAGACAGTAGGAAGAGTCAGTCTTCTTGTACTTGAGCCGGCATTGTGCCTTTTGTATTTAATTCCGATGCAACTTCTGTGTTTCATCGTCAATAAGAAGGTCCAAGGGATACAGTGAACCTGAAGTGAGGCATCGGAATCTGTTACTACTGTCACAGGAATGGTTCAAAACATAGACAGTAAGAAGAGTCAGTCATCTTGTACATAAGTAAGCATTGTGCCTTTTCTATTAATTTCCGATGCAATTTCTGTGTTTCATTGTCAATAAGAGGGTCAGAGGGATACAGTAAAACTGAAGTGAAGCATCAGAATCTATAACTAGTGTCACAGGAATGGTTCAAAACATAGACAGTAAGAAGAGTCAGTATACTTGTACTTAATTCGGCATTGTGCCTTTTGTATTTAATCCCGATGCAATTTCTGTGTTTCATAGTCAATAAGAAGGTCCAAGGGATAGAGTAAACCTGAAGTGAGGCATCGGAATCTATAACTAGTGTCACAGGAATGGTTCAAAACATAGTCAGTAAGAAGAGTCAGTCTTCTTGTACATAAGTCGGCATGATGCCTTTTTTATTTAATTCCGATGCAATTTCTGTGTTTCATCGTCAATAAGAAGGTCTAAGATATACAGTAAACATATAGTGAAGCATCGGAATCTAAATCTGGTCTCACAGGAAATGTTCAAAGCATAGTCAGTAAGAAGAGTCAGTCTTCTTGTACGTAAGTCGGAATTGTGCCTTTTGTATTTAATTCCGATGAAATTTCTGTGTTTCGTCGTCAATAAGAAGGTCCAAGGGATACAGTAAACCAGAAGTGAAGCATCGGAATCTAATACCGGTCTCACAGGGAAGGTTCAAAGCATAGTGAGTAAGAAGAGCCAGTTATCTTGTATTTGAGTCGGCATTGTGCCTTTTGTATTTAATTCCGATGCAATTTCTAAGTTTCATCGTCAATAAGAAGGCCAGGGGATACAGTAAACCTGAAGTGAAGCATCGGAATCTATCACTAGTGTCACAGGAATGGCTCAAATCATAGACAGTAAGAAGAGTCAGTCTTCTTGTACTTAAGTCGGCATTGTGCCTTTTCTATTTAATTCCGATGCAATTTCTGGGTTTCATCATCCAGAAGAAGGTCAGAGGGATACAGCAAACCTGAAGTGATGCATCGGAATGTATAACTAGTCTCACAGGAATGGTTCAAAACATAGACAGTAGGAAGAGTCAGTCTTCTTGTACTTTAGTCGGCATTGTGCCTTTTGTATTTATTTTCGATGCATCATCTGTGTTTCGTCGTCAATAAGAAGGTCCAAGGGACACAGTTAACTTGAAGTGAAGCATCGGAATCTATAACTAGTGTCACAGGAATGGTTCAAATCATAGACAGTAAGAAGAGTCAGTCTTCTTGTACTTATGTCGGCATTGTGCCTTTTCTATTTAATTCCTATGCAATTTCTGTGTTTCATCGTCAATAAGAAGGTCAGAGGGATACAGCAACCCTGAAGTGAAGCATCAGAATCTATAACTAGTGTCACAGGAATGGTTCAAATATATTCAGTAAGAAGAGTAAGTCTACTTGTACTTAATTCGGCATTGTGCCTTTTGTATTTAATCCCGATACAATTTCTGTGTTTCATAGTCAATACGAAGGTCCAAGGGATACAATACACTTGAAGTGAAGCATCGGAATCTATAACTAGTGTCACAGGAATGGTTCAAATCATCGACAGCAAGAAGAATCAGTCTTCTTGTACTTAAGTCGGCATTATGCCTTTTGTATTTTATTCCGATGCAATTTCTGTGTTTCATCATCAATACAAAGGGCCATGGGATACAGTAAACCTGAAGTGAGGCATCGGAATCTATAACTAGTGTCTCAGGAATGATTCAAAACATAGTCAGTAAGAAGAGTCAGTCTACTTGTACTTAAGTCGGCATGGTGCCTTTTGTATTTAATTCCGATGCAATTTCTGTGTTTCATCGTCAATAAGGAGGTCCAAGATATACAGTAAACATATAGTGAAGCATCGGAATCTAAATCTGGTCTCACAGGAAATGTTCAATGCATCGTCAGTAAGAAGAGTCAGTCTTCTTGTACGTAAGTCGGAATTGTGACTTTTCTATTTAATTCCGATGAAATTTCTGTGTTTCGTCGTCAATAAGAAGGTCCAAGGGATACAGTAAACCAGAAGTGAAGCATCGGAATCTAATACCGGTCCCACAGGGAAGGTTCAAAGCATAGTGAGTAAGAAGAGCCAGTCATCTTGTATTTGAGTCGGCATTGTGCCTTTTGTATTTAATTCCGATGCAATTTCTAAGTTTCATCGTCAATATGAAGGCCAGGGGATACAGTAAACCTGAGGTGAAGCATCGGAATCTATCACTAGTGTCACAGGAATGGTTCAATACTCAGATAGTAGGAAGAGACAGTCTTCTTGTACTTAAGTCGGCAATGTGCCTTTTGTATTTAATTCCGATGCAATGTCTGTGTTTCATCGTCAATAAGAAGGTCAGAGGCATACAGTAAAACTGAAGTGAAGCATCAGAATGTATAATTAGTGTCACAGGAATGGTTCAAAACATAGACAGTAGATGAGTCAGTCTACTTGTACTTAAGCCGGCATTGTGCCCTTTGTATTTAATCCCTATGCAATTTCTGTGTTTCATCGTCAATAAGAAGGTCCAAGGGCTACAGTACACCTGAAGTGAAGCATCGGAATCTATAACTAGTGTCACAGGAATGGCTCAACTCATAGACAGTAAGAAGAGTCAGTCTTCTTGTACTTAAGTCGGCATTGTGCCTTTTCTATTTAATTCCGATGCAATTTCTGTGTTTCATCGTCAATAAGAGGGTCAGAGGGATACAGTAAACCTGAAGTGAACCATCGGAATCTATAACTAGTGTCACAGGTATGGTTCAAAACATTGACAGTAGGAAGAGTCAGTCTTCTTGTACTTAAGTCGTCATTGTGCCTTTTCTATTTAATTCCGATGCAATATCTCTGTTTCATCGTCAATAAGAAAGTCAGAGGGATACAGTAAACCTGAAGTGAAGCATCGGAATCTATAACAAGTGTCACAGGAATGGTTCAAAACATAGTCAGTAAGAAGAGTCAGTCTTCTTGTACCTAAGTCGGCATGGTGCCTTTTGTATTTAATTCCGATGCAATTTCTGTGTTTCATCGTCAATAAGAAGGTCCAAGGTATACAGTAAACATACAGTGAAGCATCGGAATCTAAAACTGGTCTCACAGGAAAGGTTCAAAACGTAGAGAGTAAGAAGAGCCAGTCTTCTTGTACTTAAGTCAGCATTGTGCCTTTTCTATTTAATTCCGATGCAATTTCTGTGTTTTATCGTCAATAAAGTCAAAGGGATACAGTAAGCTTGAAGTGAAGCATCGGAATCTATAACTAGTGTCACAGGAATGGTTCAAATCATAGACAGTAAGAAGAGTCAGTCTTCTTGTACTTATGTCGGCATTGTGCCTTTTCTATTTAATTCCGATGCAATTTCTGTGTTTCATCGTCAATAAGAAAGTTAGAGGGATACACTAATCATGAAGTGAATTTTCGGAATCTATAATTAGTGTCACAGGAATGGTTCTAAACATAGACAGTAGGAAGAGTCAGTCTTCTTGTACTTAATTCGGCATTGTGCTTTTTCTATTTAATTCCGATGCAATTTCTATGTTTCATCGTCTATAAGAAGGTCAGCGGGATACAGTAAACCTGATGTGAAGCATCGGAATCTATAACTAGTGTCACAGGAATGGTTCAAAACATAGACAGTAGGAAGAGTCAGTCTTCTTGTACTTAAGCCGGCATTGTGCTTTTTCTATTTAATTCCGATGCAATTTCTATGTTTCATCGTCTATAAGAAGGTCAGCGGGATACAGTAAACCTGATGTGAAGCATCGGAATCCATAACTAGTGTCACAGGAATGGTTCAAAACACAGACAGTAGGAAGAGTCAGTCTTCTTGTACTTAAGCCGGCATTGTGCCTTTTGTATTTAATTCCGATGCAATTTCTGTGTTTCATCGTCAATAAGAAGGTCCAAGGGATACAGCACACCTGAAGTGAAGAATCGGAATCTATAACTAGTGTCACAGGAATGGTTCATATCATAGACAGTGAGAAGAGTCAGTGTTCTTGTAGTTATGTCGGCATTGTGCCTTTTCTATTTAAATCCGATGCAATTTCTGTGTTTCATCGTCAATAAGAAGGTCAGAGGGATACAGAAAACCTGACGTGAATCATCGGAATCAATAACTAGTGTCACAGGATTGGTTCAAATCATAGACAGTAGGAAGAGTCAGTCTTCTTGTACTTGAGTCGGCATTGTGATTTTTGTATTTAATTCCGATGCAATTTCTGTGTTACATCGTCAATAAGAGGGTCAGAGGGATACAGTGAACCTGAAGTGAGGCATCAGAATCTATAACTAGTGTCACAGGAATGGTTCAAAGCATAGACAGTAGGAAGAGTCAGTCTTCTTGTACTTAAGTCGGCATTGTGCCCTTTGTATTTAATTCCGATGTAACTTCTGTGTTTCATCTTCAACATGAAGGTCCAAGGGATACAGTAAAACTGAAGTGAGGCATCGGAATCTATAACTAGTGTCACAGGAATGGTTAAAATCATAGACAGTAAGAAGAGTCAGTCTTCTTGTACTTAAGTCAGCATTGTGCCTTTTCTACTTAATTCCGATGCAATTTCTGTGTTTCATCGTCAATAAGAAGGTCAGAGGGATACAGTAAACCTAAAGTGAAGCATCGGAATCTATAACTAGTGTCACAGGGATGGTTAAAAACGTAGACAGTAGGAACAGTCAGTCTTCTTGTACTGAAGTCCGCATTGTGCCTTTTCTACTTAATTCCGATGCAATTTCTGTCTTTCATCGTCAATAAGTAGGTCCAAGGGATACAGTAAACCTGAAGTGAGGCATCTGAATCTATAACTAGTGTCACAGGAATGGTTCAAAACATAGACAGTAGGAAGAGACAGTCTTCTTGCACTTAAGTCGGCATTGTGCCTTTTGTATTTTATTCCGATGCAATTTCTGTGTTTCATCGTCAATAAGAAGGTCAGAGGGATACAGTAAAACTGAAGTGAAGCATCAGAATCTATAACTAGTGTCACAGGAATGGTTCAAAACATAGACAGTAAGAAGAGTCAGTCTACTTGTACTTAAGTCGGCATTGTGCCTTTTGTATTTAATCCCGATGCAATTTCTGTGTTTCATAGTCAATACGAATGTCCAATTGATACAGTACATCTGAAGTGAAGCATCGGAATCTATAACTAGTGTCACAGGAATGGTTCAAATCATAGGCAGTAAGAAGAGTCAGTCTTCTTGTAATTAAGTCGGCATTGTGCCTTTTCTATTTAATTCCGATGCAATTTCTGTGTTTCATCATCAAGAAGAAGGTCAGAGGGATACAGTTAACCTGAAGTGAAGCATGGAAGAGTCAGTCTTCTTGTACATGAGTCGGCATTGTGCCTTTTGTATTTAATTCCGATACAATTTCTGTGTTTCATCGTCAATAAGAAGGTCGGAGGGATACAGTAAACCTGAAGTGAAGCATCGGAATCTATAACAAGTGTCACAGGAATGGTTCAAAAAATAAACAGTAGGAGGAGTCATTCTTCTTGTACTTAAGTCGGCATTGTGCCTTTTGTATTGAAATCCGATGCAATTTCAGTGTTTCATCGACAATAAGAAGGTCCAAAGGATACAGTAAACCTAAAGTGAGGCATCGGAATCTATAACTAGTGTCACAGGAACGGTTCAAACCATAGACAGTAAGAAGAGTCAGTCTCCTTGTACTTAAGTAGGCATTGTGCCTTTTGTATTTAATTACGATGCAATTTCTGTGTTTCATCGTCAGTAAGAAGGTCAGAGGGATACAGTATACCTGAAGTGAACCATCGGAATCTATAACTAGTGTCACAGGTATGGTTCAAAACATTGACAGTAGGAAGAGTCAGTCTTCTTGTACTTAAGTCGGCATTGTGCCTTCTCTATTTAATTCCGATGCAATATCTCTGTTTCATCGTCAATAAGAAAGTCAGAGGGATACAGTAAACCTGAAGTGAAGCATCGGAATCTATAACAAGTGTCACAGGAATGGTTCAAAACATAGTCAGTAAGAAGAGTCAGTCTTCTTGTACCTAAGTCGGCATGGTGCATTTTGTATTTAATTCCGATGCAATTTCTGTGTTTCATCGTCAATAAGAAGGTCCAAGGGATACAGTAAACATACAGTGAAGCATCGGAATCTAAAACTGGTCACACAGGAAAACTTCAAAGCATAGTAAGTAAGAAGAGTCAGTCTTCTTGTACTTAAATCGGCAATGTGCCTTTTCTATTTAATTCCGATGCAATATCTGTGTTTCGTCGTCAATAAGAAGGTCCAAGGGATACAGTAAACCTGAAGTGAAGCATCGGAATCTAAAACCGGTCTCACAGGAAAGGTTCAAAACGTAGAGAGTAAGAAGAGCCAGTCTTCTTGTACTTAAGTCAGCGTTGTGCCGTTTCTATTTAATTCCGATGCAATTTCTGTGTTTTATCGTCAATAAAGTCAAAGGGATACAGTAAGCTTGAAGTGAAGCATCGGAATCTATAACTAGTGTCACAGGAATGGTTCAAATCATAGACAGTAAGAAGAGTCAGTCTTCTTGTACTTATGTCGGCATTGTGCCTTTTCTATTTAATTCCGATGCAATTTCTGTGTTTCATCGTCAATAAGAAAGTTAGAGGGATACACTAATCATGAAGTGAATTTTCGGAATCTATAATTAGTGTCACAGGAATGGTTCTAAACATAGACAGTACTAAGAGTCAGTCTTCTTGTACTTAAATCGGCATTGTGCTTTTTCTATTTAATTCCGATGCAATTTCTATGTTTCATCGTCTATAAGAAGGTCAGAGGGATACAGTAAACCTGATGTGAAGCATCGGAATCTATAACTAGTGTCACAGGAATGGTTCAAAACATAGACAGTAGGAAGAGTCAGTCTTCTTGTACTTAAGCCGGCATTGTGCCTTTTGTATTTAATTCCGATGAAATTTCTGTGTTTCATCGTCAATAAGAAGGTCCAAGGGATACAGCACACCTGAAGTGAAGAATCGGAATCTATAACTAGTGTCACAGGAATGGTTCATATCATAGACAGTGAGAAGAGTCAGTGTTCTTGTACTTATGTCGGCATTGTGCCTTTTCTATTTAAATCCGATGCAATTTCTGTGTTTCAACGTCAATAAGAAGGTCAGAGGGATACAGAAAACCTGACGTGAATCATCGGAATCAATAACTAGTGTCACAGGATTGGTTCAAATCATAGACAGTAGGAAGAGTCAGTCTTCTTGTACTTGAGTCGGCATTGTGATTTTTGTATTTAATTCCGATGCAATTTCTGTGTTCCATCGTCAATAAGAGGGTCAGAGGGATACAGTGAACCTGAAGTGAGGCATCAGAATCTATAACTAGTGTCACAGGAATGGTTCAAAGCATAGACAGTAGGAAGAGTCAGTCTTCTTGTACTTAAGTCGGCATTGTGCTTTTTGTATTTAATTCCGATGTAATTTCTGTGTTTCATCTTCAATAAGAAGGTCCAAGGGATACAGTAAACCTGAAGTGAGGCATCGGAATCTATAACTAGTGTCACAGGAATGGTTCAAAACATAGACAGTAAGAAGAGTCAGTCTTCTTGTACTTAAGTCAGCATTGTGCCTTTTCTATTTAATTCCGATGCAATTTCTGTGTTTCATCGTCAATAAGAAGGTCAGAGGGATACAGTAAACCTAAAGTGAAGCATCGGAATCTATAACTAGTGTCACAGGGATGGTTCAAAACGTAGACAGTAGGAAGAGTCAGTCTTCTTGTACTGATGTCGGCATTGTGCCTTTTCTACTTAATTCCGATGCAATTTCTGTCTTTCATCGTCAATAAGTAGGTCCAAGGGATACAGTAAACCTGAAGTGAGGCATCTGAATCTATAACTAGTGTCACAGGAATGGTTTAAAACATAGACAGTGGGAAGAGACAGTCTTCTTGCACTTAAGTCGGCATTGTGCCTTTTGTATTTTATTCCGATGCAATTTCTGTGTTTCATCGTCAATAAGAAGGTCCAAGGGATACAGTAAAACTGAAGTGAAGCATCAGAATCTATAACTAGTGTCACAGGAATGGTTCAAAACATAGACAGTAAGAAGAGTCAGTCTACTTGTACCTAAGTCGGCATTGTGCCTTTTGTATTTAATCCCGATGCAATTTCTGTGTTTCATAGTCAATACGAAGGTCCAATTGATACAGTACACCTGAAGTGAAGCATCGGAATCTATAACTAGAGTCACAGGAATGGTTCAAATCATAGACAGTAAGAAGAGTCAGTCTTCTTGTAATTAAGTCGGCATTGTGCCTTTTCTATTTAATTCCGATGCAATTTCTGTGTTTCATCATCAAGAAGAAGGTCAGAGGGATACAGTAAACCTGAAGTGAAGCATCGGAATCTATAACAAGTGTCACAGGAATGGTTCAAAAAATAAACAGTAGGAGGAGTCATTCTTCTTGTACTTAAGTCGGCATTGTGCCTTTTGTATTGAATTCCGATGCAATTTCAGTGTTTCATCGACAATAAGAAGGTCCAAAGGATACAGTAAACCTAAAGTGAGGCATCGGAATCTATAACTAGTGTCACAGGAACGGTTCAAACCATAGACAGTAAGAAGAGTCAGTCTTCTTGTACTTAAGTAGGCATTGTGCCTTTTGTATTTAATTACGATGCAATTTCTGTGTTTCATCGTCAGTAAGAAGGTCAGAGGGATAAAGTAAACCTGAAGTGAACCATCGGAATCTATAACTAGTGTCACAGGTATGGTTCAAAACATTGACAGTAGGAAGAGTCAGTCTTCTTGTACTTAAGTCGGCATTGTGCCTTCTCTATTTAATTCCGATGCAATATCTCTGTTTCATCGTCGATAAGAAAGTCAGAGGGATACAGTAAACCTGAAGTGAAGCATCGGAATCTATAACAAGTGTCACAGGAATGGTTCAAACCATAGACAGTAAGAAGAGTCAGTCTTCTTGTACTTAAGTAGGCATTGTGCCTTTTGTATTTAATTCCGATGCAATTTCTATGTTTCATCATCAAGAAGTAGGTCAGAGGGATACAGTAAACCTGAAGTGAAGCATCAGAATGTATAACTAGTGTAACAGGAATAGTACAAAACATTGACAGTAGGAAGAGTCAGTCTTCATGTACTTGAGTCGGCATTGTGCCTTTCGTATTTAATTCCGATGCAATTTCTGTGTTTCATCGTCAATAAGAAGGTCCAAGAGATACAGCACACCTGAAGTGAAGAATCGGTATCTATAACTAGTGTCACCGGGGTGGTTCAAATCATAGACAGCGAGAAGAGTCAGTCTTCTTGTACTTATGTCGGCTTGTGCCTTTTCTATTTAAATCCGATGCAATTTCTGTGTTTCATCGTCAATACGAAGGTCAGAGGGATACAGTAAACCTGAAGTGAATCATCGGAATCTATAACTAGTGTCACAGGATTGGTTCAAAACATAGGCAGTAGGAAGAGTCAGTCTTCTTGTACTTGAGTCGGCATTGTGCCTTTTGTATTTAATTCCGACGCAATTGCTGTTTTTCATCGTCAATAAGAAGGTCAGAGGGAAACAGTAAACCTGAAGTGAAGCATCAGAATCTATAGCTAGTGTCACAGGAATTGTTCAAATCATGGACAGTAGGAGGAGTCAGTCTTCTTGTACTTAATTCGGCATTGTGCCTTTTCTATTTTATTCCGATGCAATTTCTATGTTTCATCGTCAATAAGAAGGTCAGAGGAATACAGTAAACCTGAAGTGAAGCATCGGAATCTATAACTAGTGTCACAGGTTCGGTTCAAAACATAGACGGTAAGAAGAGACAGTCTTCTTGTACTTAAGTCGGCATTGTGCCTTTCGTATTTAATTCCGATGCAATTTCTGTGTTTCATCGTCAATAAGAAGGTCCAAGAGATACAGCACACCTGAAGTGAGGCATCGGAATCTATAACTAGTGTCACAGGAATGGTTCAAAACACAAACAGTAATAAGAGTCAGTTTTCTCGTACTTAAGTCGGCATTGTGCCTTTTCTGTTTAATTCCGATGCAATTTCTGTCTTTCATCGCCAATATGAAGGTCCAAGGGATACAGTAAACCTGAAGTGTGGCATCGGAATCCATAACTAGCGTCACAGGAATGGTTCAAAACATAGACAGTAGGAAGAGACAGTCTTCTTGTACTTAACTCGGCATTGTGCCTTTTGTATTTAATCCCGATGCAATTTCTGTGTTTCATCGTCAATAAGAAGGTCCAAGGGATACAGTACACCTGAAGTGAAGCATCATAATCTATGACTAGTGCCACGGGAGTGGATCAAATCATAGACAGTAAGATAAGTCAGTCTTCTTGTACTTATGTCGGCATTGTGCCGTTTCTATTAAATTCCGATGCAATTTCTATGTTTCATCATCAAGAAGTAGGTCAGAGGGATACAGTAAACCTGAAGTGAAGCATCAGAATGTATAACTAGTGTAACAGGAATGGTTCAAAACATTGACAGTAGGAAGAGTCAGTCTTCATGTACTTGAGTCGGCATTGTGCCTTTTGTATTTAATTCCGATGCAATTTCTGTGTTTCATCGTCAATAAGAAGGTCAGAGGGATACAGTAAACCTGAAGTGAAGCATCGGAAACTATAACTAGTGTCACAGGAATGGTTCAAAACATAGATAGTAGGAAGAGTCTGTCTTCTTGTACTTATGTTGGCATTGTGCCTTTTCTATTTAATTCCGATGCAATTTCTCTGTATCATCGTCAATAAGAAAGTCAGAGGGATACAGTAAACCTGAAGTGAAGCATCGGAATCTATAACAAGTGTCACAGGAATGGTTCAAAAAATAGACAGTAGGAAGAGTCAGTCTTCTTGTACTTAAGTCGGCATTGTGCCTTTTGTATTTAATTCCGATGCAATTTCTGTGTTTCATCGTCAATAAGAAGGTCCAAGGGATGCAGTAAACCTGAAGTGAGGCATCGGAATCTATAACTAGTGTCACAGGAATGTTTCAAAACATAGACAGTAGGAAGAGTCAGTCTTCTTCTACTTACGTCGGCATTGTGACTTTCCTATTTAATTCCGATGCAATTTCTCTGTTTCATCGTCAATAAGAGAGTCAGAGGAATACAGTAAACCTGAAGTAAAGCATCGGAATCTATAACAAGTGTCACAGGAATGGTTCAAATAATAGGCAGTAGTAAGAGTCAGTCTTCTTGTACTTAAGTCGGCATTGTGCCTTTTGTACTTAATTCCGATTCAATTTCTGTGTTTCATCGTCTATAAGAAGGTCCAAGGGATACAGTAAACCTGAAGTGAGGCATCGGAATCTATAACTAGTGTCACAGGAATGGTTCAAAACATAGAGAAGAGGACGAGTCAGTCTTCTTGTACTTAAGTCGGCATTGTGCTTTTGTATTTAATTCCGATGCAATTTCTGTGTTTCGTCGTCAATAAGAAGGTCCAAGGGATACAGTAAACCTGAAGTGAAGAATCGGAATCTATAACTAGTGTCACCGGAGTGGTTCAAATCATAGACAGCAAGAAGAGTCAGTCTTCTTGTACTTATGTCGGCATTGTGCCTTTTCTATTTAAATCCGATGCAATTTCTGTGTTTCATCGTCAATACGAAGGTCAGAGGGATACAGTAAACCTGAAGTGAATCATCGGAATCTATAACTAGTGTCACAGGATTGGTTCAAAACATAGACAGTAGGAAGAGTCAGTCTTCTTGTACTTGAGTCGGCATTGTGCCTTTTGTATTTAACTCCGACGCAATTGCTGTTTTTCATCGTCAATAAGAAGGTCAGAGGGATACAGTAAACCTGAAGTGAAGCATCGGAATCTATAACTAGTGTCTCAGGAATTGTTCAAATCATAGACAGTAGGAGGAGTCAGTCTTCTTGCACTTAATTCGGCATTGTGCCTTTTCTATTTTATTCCGATGCACTTTCTATGTTTCATCGTCAATAAGAAGGTCAGAGGGATACAGTAAACCAGACGTGAAGCATCGGAATCTATAACTAGTGTCACAGGAATGGTTCAAATCATAGACAGTAGGAAGATTCAGTCTTCTTGTACTTATGTCGGCATTGTGCCTTTTTCATTTAATTCCGATGCAACTTCTGTGTTTCATCATCAAGAAGAAGGTCAGAGGGATACAGTTAACCTGAAGTGAAGCATGGAAGAGTCAGTCTTCTTGTACATGAGTCGGCATTGTGCCTTTTGTATTTAATTCCGATGCAATTTCTGTGTTTCATCGTCAATAAGAAGGTCGGAGGGATACAGTAAACCTGAAGTGAAGCATCGGAATCTATAACTAGTGTCACAGGATTGGTTCAAAACATAGACAGTAGGAAGAGTCAGTCTACTTGTACATAAGTCGGCATTGTGCCTTTTGTATTTAATCCCGATGCAATTTCTGTGTTTCATAGTCAATACGAATGTCCAATTGATACAGTACATCTGAAGTGAAGCATCGGAATCTATAACTAGTGTCACAGGAATGGTTCAAATCATAGGCAGTAAGAAGAGTCAGTCTTCTTGTAATTAAGTCGGCATTGTGCCTTTTCTATTTAATTCCGATGCAATTTCTGTGTTTCATCATCAAGAAGAAGGTCAGAGGGATACAGTTAACCTGAAGTGAAGCATGGAAGAGTCAGTCTTCTTGTACATGAGTCGGCATTGTGCCTTTTGTATTTAATTCCGATGCAATTTCTGTGTTTCATCGTCAATAAGAAGGTCGGAGGGATACAGTAAACCTGAAGTGAAGCATCGGAATCTATAACAAGTGTCACAGGAATGGTTCAAAAAATAAACAGTAGGAGGAGTCATTCTTCTTGTACTTAAGTCGGCATTGTGCCTTTTGTATTGAAATCCGATGCAATTTCAGTGTTTCATCGACAATAAGAAGGTCCAAAGGATACAGTAAACCTAAAGTGAGGCATCGGAATCTATAACTAGTGTCACAGGTTCGGTTCAAAACATAGACGGTAAGAAGAGACAGTCTTCTTGTACTTAAGTCGGCATTGTGCCTTTCGTATTTAATTCCGATGCAATTTCTGTGTTTCATCGTCAATAAGAAGGTCCAAGAGATACAGCACACCTGAAGTGAGGCATCGGAATCTATAACTAGTGTCACAGGAATGGTTCAAAACACAAACAGTAATAAGAGTCAGTTTTCTCGTACTTAAGTCGGCATTGTGCCTTTTCTGTTTAATTCCGATGCAATTTCTGTCTTTCATCGCCAATATGAAGGTCCAAGGGATACAGTAAACCTGAAGTGTGGCATCGGAATCCATAACTAGCGTCACAGGAATGGTTCAAAACATAGACAGTAGGAAGAGACAGTCTTCTTGTACTTAAGTCGGCATTGTGCCTTTTGTATTTAATCCCGATGCAATTTCTGTGTTTCATCGTCAATAAGAAGGTCCAAGGGATACAGTACACCTGAAGTGAAGCATCAAAATCTATGACTAGTGCCACGGGAGTGGATCAAATCATAGACAGTAAGATAAGTCAGTCTTCTTGTACTTATGTCGGCATTGTGCCGTTTCTATTAAATTCCGATGCAATTTCTATGTTTCATCATCAAGAAGTAGGTCAGAGGGATACAGTAAACCTGAAGTGAAGCATCAGAATGTATAACTAGTGTAACAGGAATGGTTCAAAACATTGACAGTAGGAAGAGTCAGTCTTCATGTACTTGAGTCGGCATTGTGCCTTTTGTATTTAATTCCGATGCAATTTCTGTGTTTCATCGTCAATAAGAAGGTCAGAGGGATACAGTAAACCTGAAGTGAAGCATCGGAAACTATAACTAGTGTCACAGGAATGGTTCAAAACATAGATAGTAGGAAGAGTCTGTCTTCTTGTACTTATGTTGGCATTGTGCCTTTTCTATTTAATTCCGATGCAATTTCTCTGTATCATCGTCAATAAGAAAGTCAGAGGGATACAGTAAACCTGAAGTGAAGCATCGGAATCTATAACAAGTGTCACAGGAATGGTTCAAAAAATAGACAGTAGGAAGAGTCAGTCTTCTTGTACTTAAGTCGGCATTGTGCCTTTTGTATTTAATTCCGATGCAATTTCTGTGTTTCATCGTCAATAAGAAGGTCCAAGGGATGCAGTAAACCTGAAGTGAGGCATCGGAATCTATAACTAGTGTCACAGGAATGTTTCAAAACATAGACAGTAGGAAGAGTCAGTCTTCTTCTACTTACGTCGGCATTGTGACTTTCCTATTTAATTCCGATGCAATTTCTCTGTTTCATCGTCAATAAGAGAGTCAGAGGAATACAGTAAACCTGAAGTAAAGCATCGGAATCTATAACAAGTGTCACAGGAATGGTTCAAATAATAGGCAGTAGTAAGAGTCAGTCTTCTTGTACTTAAGTCGGCATTGTGCCTTTTGTACTTAATTCCGATTCAATTTCTGTGTTTCATCGTCTATAAGAAGGTCCAAGGGATACAGTAAACCTGAAGTGAGGCATCGGAATCTATAACTAGTGTCACAGGAATGGTTCAAAACATAGAGAAGAGGACGAGTCAGTCTTCTTGTACTTAAGTCGGCATTGTGCTTTTGTATTTAATTCCGATGCAATTTCTGTGTTTCGTCGTCAATAAGAAGGTCCAAGGGATACAGTAAACCTGAAGTGAAGAATCGGAATCTATAACTAGTGTCACCGGAGTGGTTCAAATCATAGACAGCAAGAAGAGTCAGTCTTCTTGTACTTATGTCGGCATTGTGCCTTTTCTATTTAAATCCGATGCAATTTCTGTGTTTCATCGTCAATACGAAGGTCAGAGGGATACAGTAAACCTGAAGTGAATCATCGGAATCTATAACTAGTGTCACAGGATTGGTTCAAAACATAGACAGTAGGAAGAGTCAGTCTTCTTGTACTTGAGTCGGCATTGTGCCTTTTGTATTTAACTCCGACGCAATTGCTGTTTTTCATCGTCAATAAGAAGGTCAGAGGGATACAGTAAACCTGAAGTGAAGCATCGGAATCTATAACTAGTGTCTCAGGAATTGTTCAAATCATAGACAGTAGGAGGAGTCAGTCTTCTTGCACTTAATTCGGCATTGTGCCTTTTCTATTTTATTCCGATGCACTTTCTATGTTTCATCGTCAATAAGAAGGTCAGAGGGATACAGTAAACCAGACGTGAAGCATCGGAATCTATAACTAGTGTCACAGGAATGGTTCAAATCATAGACAGTAGGAAGATTCAGTCTTCTTGTACTTATGTCGGCATTGTGCCTTTTTCATTTAATTCCGATGCAACTTCTGTGTTTCATCATCAAGAAGAAGGTCAGAGGGATACAGTTAACCTGAAGTGAAGCATGGAAGAGTCAGTCTTCTTGTACATGAGTCGGCATTGTGCCTTTTGTATTTAATTCCGATGCAATTTCTGTGTTTCATCGTCAATAAGAAGGTCGGAGGGATACAGTAAACCTGAAGTGAAGCATCGGAATCTATAACTAGTGTCACAGGATTGGTTCAAAACATAGACAGTAGGAAGAGTCAGTCTACTTGTACTTAAGTCGGCATTGTGCCTTTTGTATTTAATCCCGATGCAATTTCTGTGTTTCATAGTCAATACGAATGTCCAATTGATACAGTACATCTGAAGTGAAGCATCGGAATCTATAACTAGTGTCACAGGAATGGTTCAAATCATAGGCAGTAAGAAGAGTCAGTCTTCTTGTAATTAAGTCGGCATTGTGCCTTTTCTATTTAATTCCGATGCAATTTCTGTGTTTCATCATCAAGAAGAAGGTCAGAGGGATACAGTTAACCTGAAGTGAAGCATGGAAGAGTCAGTCTTCTTGTACATGAGTCGGCATTGTGCCTTTTGTATTTAATTCCGATGCAATTTCTGTGTTTCATCGTCAATAAGAAGGTCGGAGGGATACAGTAAACCTGAAGTGAAGCATCGGAATCTATAACAAGTGTCACAGGAATGGTTCAAAAAATAAACAGTAGGAGGAGTCATTCTTCTTGTACTTAAGTCGGCATTGTGCCTTTTGTATTGAAATCCGATGCAATTTCAGTGTTTCATCGACAATAAGAAGGTCCAAAGGATACAGTAAACCTAAAGTGAGGCATCGGAATCTATAACTAGTGTCACAGGAACGGTTCAAACCATAAACAGTAAGAAGAGTCAGTCTCCTTGTACTTAAGTAGGCATTGTGCCTTTTGTATTTAATTACGATGCAATTTCTGTGTTTCATCGTCAGTAAGAAGGTCAGAGGGATACAGTATACCTGAAGTGAACCATCGGAATCTATAACTAGTGTCACAGGTATGGTTCAAAGCATTGACAGTAGGAAGAGTCAGTCTTCTTGTACTTAAGTCGGCATTGTGCCTTCTCTATTTAATTCCGATGCAATATCTCTGTTTCATCGTCAATAAGAAAGTCAGAGGGATACAGTAAACCTGAAGTGAAGCATCGGAATCTATAACAAGTGTCACAGGAATGGTTCAAAACATAGTCAGTAAGAAGAGTCAGTCTTCTTGTACCTAAGTCGGCATGGTGCATTTTGTATTTAATTCCGATGCAATTTCTGTGTTTCATCGTCAATAAGAAGGTCCAAGGGATACAGTAAACATACAGTGAAGCATCGGAATCTAAAACTGGTCACACAGGAAAACTTCAAAGCATAGTAAGTAAGAAGAGTCAGTCTTCTTGTACTTAAATCGGCAATGTGCCTTTTCTATTTAATTCCGATGCAATATCTGTGTTTCGTCGTCAATAAGAAGGTCCAAGGGATACAGTAAACCTGAAGTGAAGCATCGGAATCTAAAACCGGTCTCACAGGAAAGGTTCAAAACGTAGAGAGTAAGAAGAGCCAGTCTTCTTGTACTTAAGTCAGCGTTGTGCCTTTTCTATTTAATTCCGATGCAATTTCTGTGTTTTATCGTCAATAAAGTCAAAGGGATACAGTAAGCTTGAAGTGAAGCATCGGAATCTATAACTAGTGTCACAGGAATGGTTCAAATCATAGACAGTAAGAAGAGTCAGTCTTCTTGTACTTATGTCGGCATTGTGCCTTTTCTATTTAATTCCGATGCAATTTCTGTGTTTCATCGTCAATAAGAAAGTTAGAGGGATACACTAATCATGAAGTGAATTTTCGGAATCTATAATTAGTGTCACAGGAATGGTTCTAAACATAGACAGTACTAAGAGTCAGTCTTCTTGTACTTAAATCGGCATTGTGCTTTTTCTATTTAATTCCGATGCAATTTCTATGTTTCATCGTCTATAAGAAGGTCAGAGGGATACAGTAAACCTGATGTGAAGCATCGGAATCTATAACTAGTGTCACAGGAATGGTTCAAAACATAGACAGTAGGAAGAGTCAGTCTTCTTGTACTTAAGCCGGCATTGTGCCTTTTGTATTTAATTCCGATGAAATTTCTGTGTTTCATCGTCAATAAGAAGGTCCAAGGGATACAGCACACCTGAAGTGAAGAATCGGAATCTATAACTAGTGTCACAGGAATGGTTCATATCATAGACAGTGAGAAGAGTCAGTGTTCTTGTACTTATGTCGGCATTGTGCCTTTTCTATTTAAATCCGATGCAATTTCTGTGTTTCAACGTCAATAAGAAGGTCAGAGGGATACAGAAAACCTGACGTGAATCATCGGAATCAATAACTAGTGTCACAGGATTGGTTCAAATCATAGACAGTAGGAGGAGTCAGTCTTCTTGTACTTGAGTCGGCATTGTGATTTTTGTATTTAATTCCGATGCAATTTCTGTGTTCCATCGTCAATAAGAGGGTCAGAGGGATACAGTGAACCTGAAGTGAGGCATCAGAATCTATAACTAGTGTCACAGGAATGGTTCAAAGCATAGACAGTAGGAAGAGTCAGTCTTCTTGTACTTAAGTCGGCATTGTGCTTTTTGTATTTAATTCCGATGTAATTTCTGTGTTTCATCTTCAATAAGAAGGTCCAAGGGATACAGTAAACCTGAAGTGAGGCATCGGAATCTATAACTAGTGTCACAGGAATGGTTCAAAACATAGACAGTAAGAAGAGTCAGTCTTCTTGTACTTAAGTCAGCATTGTGCCTTTTCTATTTAATTCCGATGCAATTTCTGTGTTTCATCGTCAATAAGAAGGTCAGAGGGATACAGTAAACCTAAAGTGAAGCATCGGAATCTATAACTAGTGTCACAGGGATGGTTCAAAACGTAGACAGTAGGAAGAGTCAGTCTTCTTGTACTGATGTCGGCATTGTGCCTTTTCTACTTAATTCCGATGCAATTTCTGTCTTTCATCGTCAATAAGTAGGTCCAAGGGATACAGTAAACCTGAAGTGAGGCATCTGAATCTATAACTAGTGTCACAGGAATGGTTTAAAACATAGACAGTGGGAAGAGACAGTCTTCTTGCACTTAAGTCGGCATTGTGCCTTTTGTATTTTATTCCGATGCAATTTCTGTGTTTCATCGTCAATAAGAAGGTCCAAGGGATACAGTAAAACTGAAGTGAAGCATCAGAATCTATAACTAGTGTCACAGGAATGGTTCAAAACATAGACAGTAAGAAGAGTCAGTCTACTTGTACCTAAGTCGGCATTGTGCCTTTTGTATTTAATCCCGATGCAATTTCTGTGTTTCATAGTCAATACGAAGGTCCAATTGATACAGTACACCTGAAGTGAAGCATCGGAATCTATAACTAGTGTCACAGGAATGGTTCAAATCATAGACAGTAAGAAGAGTCAGTCTTCTTGTAATTAAGTCGGCATTGTGCCTTTTCTATTTAATTCCGATGCAATTTCTGTGTTTCATCATCAAGAAGAAGGTCAGAGGGATACAGTAAACCTGAAGTGAAGCATCGGAATCTATAACAAGTGTCACAGGAATGGTTCAAAAAATAAACAGTAGGAGGAGTCATTGTTCTTGTACTTAAGTCGGCATTGTGCCTTTTGTATTGAATTCCGATGCAATTTTAGTGTTTCATCGACAATAAGAAGGTCCAAAGGATACAGTAAACCTAAGTGAGGCATCGGAATCTATAACTAGTGTCACAGGAACGGTTCAAACCATAGACAGTAAGAAGAGTCAGTCTTCTTGTACTTAAGTAGGCATTGTGCCTTTTGTATTTAATTACGATGCAATTTCTGTGTTTCATCGTCAGTAAGAAGGTCAGAGGGATAAAGTAAACCTGAAGTGAACCATCGGAATCTATAACTAGTGTCACAGGTATGGTTCAAAACATTGACAGTAGGAAGAGTCAGTCTTCTTGTACTTAAGTCGGCATTGTGCCTTCTCTATTTAATTCCGATGCAATATCTCTGTTTCATCGTCGATAAGAAAGTCAGAGGGATACAGTAAACCTGAAGTGAAGCATCGGAATCTATAACAAGTGTCACAGGAATGGTTCAAACCATAGACAGTAAGAAGAGTCAGTCTTCTTGTACTTAAGTAGGCATTGTGCCTTTTGTATTTAATTCCGATGCAATTTCTATGTTTCATCATCAAGAAGTAGGTCAGAGGGATACAGTAAACCTGAAGTGAAGCATCAGAATGTATAACTAGTGTAACAGGAATAGTACAAAACATTGACAGTAGGAAGAGTCAGTCTTCATGTACTTGAGTCGGCATTGTGCCTTTCGTATTTAATTCCGATGCAATTTCTGTGTTTCATCGTCAATAAGAAGGTCCAAGAGATACAGCACACCTGAAGTGAAGAATCGGTATCTATAACTAGTGTCACCGGGGTGGTTCAAATCATAGACAGCGAGAAGAGTCAGTCTTCTTGTACTTATGTCGGCATTGTGCCTTTTCTATTTAAATCCGATGCAATTTCTGTGTTTCATCGTCAATACGAAGGTCAGAGGGATACAGTAAACCTGAAGTGAATCATCGGAATCTATAACTAGTGTCACAGGATTGGTTCAAAACATAGGCAGTAGGAAGAGTCAGTCTTCTTGTACTTGAGTCGGCATTGTGCCTTTTGTATTTAATTCCGACGCAATTGCTGTTTTTCATCGTCAATAAGAAGGTCAGAGGGAAACAGTAAACCTGAAGTGAAGCATCAGAATCTATAGCTAGTGTCACAGGAATTGTTCAAATCATGGACAGTAGGAGGAGTCAGTCTTCTTGTACTTAATTCGGCATTGTGCCTTTTCTATTTTATTCCGATGCAATTTCTATGTTTCATCGTCAATAAGAAGGTCAGAGGAATACAATAAACCTGAAGTGAAGCATCGGAATCTATAACTAGTGTCACAGGTTCGGTTCAAAACATAGACGGTAAGAAGAGACAGTCTTCTTGTACTTAAGTCGGCATTGTGCCTTTCGTATTTAATTCCGATGCAATTTCTGTGTTTCATCGTCAATAAGAAGGTCCAAGAGATACAGCACACCTGAAGTGAGGCATCGGAATCTATAACTAGTGTCACAGGAATGGTTCAAAACACAAACAGTAATAAGAGTCAGTTTTCTCGTACTTAAGTCGGCATTGTGCCTTTTCTGTTTAATTCCGATGCAATTTCTGTCTTTCATCGCCAATATGAAGGTCCAAGGGATACAGTAAACCTGAAGTGTGGCATCGGAATCCATAACTAGCGTCACAGGAATGGTTCAAAACATAGACAGTAGGAAGAGACAGTCTTCTTGTACTTAAGTCGGCATTGTGCCTTTTGTATTTAATCCCGATGCAATTTCTGTGTTTCATCGTCAATAAGAAGGTCCAAGGGATACAGTACACCTGAAGTGAAGCATCATAATCTATGACTAGTGCCACGGGAGTGGATCAAATCATAGACAGTAAGATAAGTCAGTCTTCTTGTACTTATGCCGGCATTGTGCCGTTTCTGTTAAATTCCGATGCAATTTCTATGTTTCATCATCAAGAAGTAGGTCAGAGGGATACAGTAAACCTGAAGTGAAGCATCAGAATGTATAACTAGTGTAACAGGAATGGTTCAAAACATTGACAGTAGGAAGAGTCAGTCTTCATGTACTTGAGTCGGCATTGTGCCTTTTGTATTTAATTCCGATGCAATTTCTGTGTTTCATCGTCAATAAGAAGGTCAGAGGGATACAGTAAACCTGAAGTGAAGCATCGGAAACTATAACAAGTGTCACAGGAATGGTTCAAAAAATAGACAGTAGGAAGAGTCAGTCTTCTTGTACTTAAGTCGGCATTGTGCCTTTTGTATTTAATTCCGATGCAATTTCTGTGTTTCATCGTCAATAAGAAGGTCCAAGGGATGCAGTAAACCTGAAGTGAGGCATCGGAATCTATAACTAGTGTCACAGGAATGTTTCAAAACATAGACAGTAGGAAGAGTCAGTCTTCTTCTACTTACGTCGGCATTGTGACTTTCCTATTTAATTCCGATGCAATTTCTCTGTTTCATCGTCAATAAGAGAGTCAGAGGAATACAGTAAACCTGAAGTAAAGCATCGGAATCTATAACAAGTGTCACAGGAATGGTTCAAATAATAGGCAGTAGTAAGAGTCAGTCTTCTTGTACTTAAGTCGGCATTGTGCCTTTTGTACTTAATTCCGATTCAATTTCTGTGTTTCATCGTCTATAAGAAGGTCCAAGGGATACAGTAAACCTGAAGTGAGGCATCGGAATCTATAACTAGTGTCACAGGAATGGTTCAAAACATAGAGAAGAGGACGAGTCAGTCTTCTTGTACTTAAGTCGGCATTGTGCTTTTGTATTTAATTCCGATGCAATTTCTGTGTTTCGTCGTCAATAAGAAGGTCCAAGGGATACAGTAAACCTGAAGTGAAGAATCGGAATCTATAACTAGTGTCACCGGAGTGGTTCAAATCATAGACAGCAAGAAGAGTCAGTCTTCTTGTACTTATGTCGGCATTGTGCCTTTTCTATTTAAATCCGATGCAATTTCTGTGTTTCATCGTCAATACGAAGGTCAGAGGGATACAGTAAACCTGAAGTGAATCATCGGAATCTATAACTAGTGTCACAGGATTGGTTCAAAACATAGACAGTAGGAAGAGTCAGTCTTCTTGTACTTGAGTCGGCATTGTGCCTTTTGTATTTAACTCCGACGCAATTGCTGTTTTTCATCGTCAATAAGAAGGTCAGAGGGATACAGTAAACCTGAAGTGAAGCATCGGAATCTATAACTAGTGTCTCAGGAATTGTTCAAATCATAGACAGTAGGAGGAGTCAGTCTTCTTGCACTTAATTCGGCATTGTGCCTTTTCTATTTTATTCCGATGCACTTTCTATGTTTCATCGTCAATAAGAAGGTCAGAGGGATACAGTAAACCAGACGTGAAGCATCGGAATCTATAACTAGTGTCACAGGAATGGTTCAAATCATAGACAGTAGGAAGATTCAGTCTTCTTGTACTTATGTCGGCATTGTGCCTTTTTCATTTAATTCCGATGCAACTTCTGTGTTTCATCGTCAATAAGAAGGGCCAAGGGATATAGTAAACCTGAAGTGAGGCATCGGAATCTATAACTAGTGTCACAGGAATGGTTCAAAACACAGACAGTAATAAGAGTCAGTTTTCTTGTACTTAAGTCGGCATTGTGCCTTTTCTGTTTAATTCCGATGCAATTTCTGTCTTTCATCGCCAATATGAAGGTCCAAGGGAAATAGTAAACCTGAAGTGTGGCATCGGAATCTATAACTATAGTCACAGGAATGGTTCAAAACATAGACAGTAGGAAGAGACAGTCTTCTTGTACTTAAGTCGGCATTGTGCCTTTTGTATTTAATCCCGATGCAATTTCTGTGTTTCATCGTCAATAAGAAGGTCCAAGGGATACAGTACACCTGAGGTGAAGCATCATAATCTATAACTAGTGTCACGGGAATGGTTCAAATCATAGACAGTAAGATGAGTCAGTCTTCTTGTACTTATGTCGGCATTGTGCCGTTTCTATTAAATTCCGATGCAATTTCTATGTTTCATCATCACGAAGTAGGTCAGAGGGATACAGTAAACCTGAAGTGAAGCATCAGAATGTATAACTAGTGTAACAGGAATGGTACAAAACATTGACAGTAGGATGAGTCAGTCTTCATGTACTTGAGTCGGCATTGTTCCTTTTGTATTTAATTCCGATGCAATTTCCGTGTTTCATCGTCAATAAGAAGGTCAGAGGGATACAGTAAACCTGAAGTGAAGCATCGGAAACTATAACTAGTGTCACAGGAATGGTTCAGAACATAGACAGTAGGAAGAGTCTGTCTTCTTGTACTTAAGTCGGCATTGTGCCTTTTCTCTTTAATTCCGATGCAATTTCTCTGTATCATCGTCAATAAGAAAGTCAGAGGGATACAGCAAACCTGAAGTGAAGCATCGGAATCTATAACGAGTGTCACAGGAATGGTTCAAAAAATAGACAGTAGGAAGAGTCAGTCTTCTTGTACTTAAGTCGGCATTGTGCCTTTTGTATTTAATTCCGATGCACTTTCTGTGTTTCATCGTCAATAAGAAGGTCCAAGGGATGCAGTAAACCTAAAGTGAGGCATCGGAATCTATAACTAGTGTCACAGGAATGGTTCAAAACATAGACAGTAGGAAGAGTCAGTCTTCTTGTACTTAAGTCGGCATTGTGCCTTTCCTATTTAATTCCGATGCAATTTCGCTGTTTCATCGTCAATAAGAAAGTCAGAGGGATAACGTAAACCTGAAGTAAAGCATCGGTATCTATAACAAGTGTCACAGGGTGGTTCAAAAAATAGGCAGTAGGAAGAGTCAGTCTTCTTGTACTTAAGTCGGCATTGTGCCTTTTGTATTTAATTCCGATTCAATTTCTGTGTTTCATCGTCTATAAGAAGGTCCAAGGGATACAGTAAACCTGAAAGGAGGCATCGGAATCTATAACTAGTGTCACAGGAATGGTTCAAAACATAGACAGTAGGAAGAGTCAGTCTTCTTGTACTTAAGTCGGCATTGTGCCTTTTGTATTTAATTCCGATGCAATTTCTGTGTTTCGTCGTCAATAAGAAGGTCCAAGCTATACATTAAACCTGAAGTGAAGCATCGGAATCTAAAACCGGTCTCTCAGGAAAGGTTCAAAACATAGAGAGTAAGAAGTGCCGTTCATCTTGTATTTGAGTCGGCATTGTGCCTTTTGTATTTAATTCCGATGCAATTTCTAAGTTTCATCGTCAAAAAGAAGGTCAGAGGGATACAGCAAACCTGAAGTGGAGCAACGGAATCTATAACTAGTGTCACAGGAATGGTTCAAAACATAGACAGTAGGAAAACTCAGTCTTCATGTACTTAAGTCGGCATTGTGCCTCGACTATATAATTCGGATGCAATTTCTGTGTTTCATTATTAATAAGAAGGTCCAAGAGATACAGTAAACCTGAAGTGAGGCATCGGAATCCGTAACAAGTGTCACAGGAATGGTTCAAAACATAGTCAGTAAGAAGAGTCAGTCTTCTTGTACTTAAGTCGGCATTGTGCCTTCTGTATTTAATTCCGATGCAATTTCTGTGTTTCATCATCAATAAGGTCAGAGAGATACAGTAAACCTGAAGGGAAGCATCGGAATCTATAACTACTGTCACAGGAATGGTTCAAAACATAGACAGTAGGAAAACTCAGTCTTCATGTACTTAAGTCGGCATTGTGCCTCGTCTATACAATTCCGATGCAATTTCTGTGTTTCATTATTAATAAGAAGGTCCAAGGGATACAGTAAACCTGAAGTGAGGCATCGGAATCCGTAACTAGTGTCACAGGAATGGTTCAAAACATAGTCAGTAAGAAGAGTCAGTCTTCTTGTACTTAAGTCGGCATTGTGCCTTCTGTATTTAATTCCGATGCAATTTCTGTGTTTCATCATCAATAAGGTCAGAGGGATACAGTAAACCTGAAGGGAAGCATCGGAATCTATAACTAGTGTCGCAGGAATGGTTAAAAGCATAGACAGTAAGAAGAATCAGTCTTCTTGTACTTAGGTAGGCATTGTGCCTTTCGTATTTATTTCCGATGCAATTTCTGTGTTTCATCGTCAATAAGAAGGTCCAAGGGATGCAGTACACCTGAAGTGAAGCATCGGAATCTATAACTAGTGTCACAGGTTCGGTTCAAAACATAGACGGTAAGAAGAGACAGTCTTCTTGTACTTAAGTCGGCATTGTGCCTTTCGTATTTAATTCCGATGCAATTTCTGTGTTTCATCGTCAATAAGAAGGTCCAAGAGATACAGCACACCTGAAGTGAAGAATCGGAATCTATAACTAGTGTCACCGGAGTGGTTCAAATCATAGACAGCGAGAAGAGTCAGTCTTCTTGTACTTTTGTCGGCATTGTGCCTTTTCTATTTAAATCCGATGCAATTTCTGTGTTTCATCGTCATTACGAAGGTCAGAGGGATACAGTAAACCTGAAGTGAATCATCGGAATCTATAACTAGTGTAACAGGGTTGATTCAAAACATAGACAGTAGGAAGAGTCAATCTTCTTGTACTTGAGTCGGCATTGTGCCTTTTGTATTTAATTCCGACGCAATTGCTGTTTTTCATCGTCAATAAGAAGGTCAGAGGGATACAGTAAACCTGAAGTGAAGCTTCGGAATCTATAACTAGTGTCACAGGAATTGTTCAAATCATAGACAGTAGGAAGATTCAGTCTTCTTGTACTTAAGTCGGCATTGTGCCTTTTGCATTTAATTCCGATGCAACTTCTGTGTTTCATCGTCAATAAGAAGGTCCAAGGGATATTGTAAACCTGAAGTGAGGCATCGGAATCTATAACTAGTGTCACGGGAATGGTTCAAAACACAAACAGTAATAAGAGTCAGTTTTCTTGTACTTAAGTCGGCATTGTGCCTTTTCTGTTTAATTCCGATGCAATTTCTGTCTTTCATCGCCAATATGAAGGTCCAAGGGATACAGTAAACCTGAAGTGTGGCATCGGATTCCATAACTAGTGTCACAGGAATGGTTCAAAACTTAGACAGTAGGAAGAGACAGTCTTCTTGTACTTAAGTCGGCATTGTGCCTTTTGTATTTAATCCCGATGCAATTTCTGTGTTTCATCGTCAATAAGAAGGTCCAAGGGATACAGTACACCTGAAGTGAAGCATCATAATCTATAACTAGTGCCACGGGAATGGATCAAATCACAGACAGTAAGATAAGTCAGTCTTCTTGTACTTATGTCGGCATTGTGCAGTTTCTATTAAATTCCGATGCAATTTCTATGTTTCATCATCAAGAAGTAGGTCCGAGGGATACAGTAAACCTGAAGTGAAGCATCAAAATGTATAACTAGTGTAACGGGAATGGTTCAAAACATTGACAGTAGGAAGAGTCAGTCTTCATGTACCTGAGTCGGCATTGTGCCTTTTGTATTTAATTCCGATGCAATTTCTGTGTTTCATCGTCAGTAAGAAGGTCAGAGGGATACAGTAAACCTGAAGTGAAGCATCGGAAACAATAACTAGTGTCACAGGAATGGTTCAAAACATAGACGGTAGGAAGAGTCTGTCTTCTTGTACTTAAGTCGGCAATGTGCCTTTTCTATTTAATTCCGATGCAATTTCTCTGTATCATCGTCAATAAGAAAGTCAGAGGGATACAGTAAACCTGAAGTGAAGCATCGGTATCTATAACAAGTGTCACAGGAATGGTTCAAAAAATAGACAGTAGGAAGAGTCAGTATTCTTGTATTTAAGTCGGCATTGTGCCTTTTGTATTTAATTCCGATGCAATTTCTGTGTTTCATCGTCAATAAGAAGGTCCAAGGGATGCAGTAAACCTGAAGTGAGGCATCATAATCTATAACTAGTGTCACAGGAATGGTTCAAAACATAGACAGTAGGAAGAGTCAGTCTTCTTGTACTTAAGTCGACATTGTGCCTTTCCTATTTAATTCCGATGCAATTTCTCTGTTTTATCGTCAATAAGAGAGTCAGAGGGATACAGCAAACCTGAAGTAAAGCATCGGAATCTATAACAAGTGTCACAGGAATGGTTCAAAAAATAGGCAGTAGGAAGAGTCAGTCTTCTCGTACTTAAGTCGGCATTGTGCCTTTTGTACTTAATTCCGATTCAATTTCTGTGTTTCATCGTCTATAAGAAAGTCCAAGGGATACAGTAAACCTGAAGTGAGGCATCGGAATCTATAACTAGTATCACAGGAATGGTTAAAAACATAGACAGTAGGAAGAGTCTGTCTTCTTCTACTTAAGTCGGCATTGTGCTTTTTCTATTTAATTCCGAGGCAATTTCTCTGTTTCATCGCCAATATGAAGGTCCAAGGGTTACAGCAAACCTAAAGTGAAGCATCGGAACCTAAAACTAGTGTCACAGGAATGGTTCAAAACATAGTCAGTAAGAAGAGTCAGTCTATAACTAGTGTCACAGGAATGGTTCAAAACATAGACAGTAGGAAGAGGCTGTCTTCTTCTACTTAAGTCGGCATTGTGCTTTTTCTATTTAATTCCGAGGCAATTTCTGTGTTTCATCATCAATAAGAAGGTCAGAGTGATACAGTAAACCTGAAGTGAAGCATCGGAGTCAATTACTAGTGTCACAGGAATGGTTCAAAACATAGTCAGTAAGAAGAGTCAGTCTTCTTTTACTTAAGTCGGCATTGTGCCTTTTCTATTTAATTCCGATGCAATATCTGTGATTCATCGTCAATAAGAAGGGCAGAGGGATACAGTAAACCTTAAGTGAGGCATCGGAATCTATAACTAGTGTCACAGTAATGGTTCAAACATTGTCAGTAAGATGAGTCAGTCTTCTTGTACTTAAGTCGGCATTGTGCCTTTTGTATTTAATTCCGATGATATTTCTGTGTTTCATCGTCAATAAGAGGGTCAGAGGGATACAGAAAACCTGAAGTGAATCATCATAATCTATAACTAGAGTCACAGGAATGGTTCAAATCATAGACAGTAAGAAGAGGCAGTCTACTTGTACTTCAGTCGGCATTGTGCATTTTGTATTTAATTCCGATGCAATTTCTGTGTTTCATCGACAATATGAAGGTCAGAGGGATACAGTAAACCTGAAGTGAAGCATCGGAATCTATAACTAGTGTCACAGGAATGGTTCAGAACATAGACAGTAGAAAGAGTGAGTCTTCTTGTACTTGAGCCGGCATTGTGCGTTTTGTTTTTAATTCCTATGCAATTTCTGTTTTTCATCGTCAATAAGAAGGTCAGAGGGATACAGTAAACCTGAAGTGAAGCATCGGAATCTATAACAAGTGTCACAGGAATGGATCAAAAAATAGACAGTAGGAAGAGTCAGTCTTCTTGCACTTATGTCGGCATTGTGCCTTTTGTATTTAATTCCGATGCAATTTCTGTGTTTCATCGTCAATAAGAGGGTCAGAGGGATACAGTAAACATGAAGTGAAGCATCATAATCTATAACTAGAGTCACAGGAATGGTTCAAAACATAGACAGTAAGAAGAGTCAGTCTACTTGTACTTAAGTCGGCATTGTGCCTTTTCTGTATAATTCCGAAGCAATTTCTGTGTTTCATCGTCAATAAGAAGGTCCAAGGGATACAGTAAATCTGAAGTGAGGCATCGGAATCTATAACTAGTGTCACAGGAATGGATCAAAACATAGTCAGTAAGAAGAGTCAGTCTTCTTGTACTTAAGTCGGCATTGTGCCTTTTCTATTTATTTCCGATGCAATTTCTGTGTTTCATCGTCAATAATAAGGTCCAAGGGATGCAGTACACCTGAAGTGAAACATTGGAATCAATAACTAGTGTCACAGGAATGGTTCAAAGCATAGGCACTAAGAAGAGTCAGTTTTCCTGTACTTAAGCCGGCATTGTGCCTTTTCTATTTATTTCCGATGCAATTTCAGTGTTTCATCGTCCATAAGAAGGTCAGAGGGATACAGTAAACCTGAAGTGAAGCATTGGAATCTATAAGTGGTGTCACAGGAATGGTTCAAAATATAGTCAGTAAGAAAAGACAGTCTTCTTGTACTTAAGTCGGCATTGTGCCTTTCCTATTTAATTCCGATACAATTTCTCTGTTTCATCGTCAATAAGAGAGTCAGAGGGATACAGTAAACCTAAAGTAAAGCATCGGAATCTATAACAAGTGTCACAGGAATGGTTCAAAAAATAATCAGTAGGAAGAGTCAGTCTTCTTGTACTTAAGTCGGCATTGTGCCTTTTGTACTTAATTCCGATTCAATTTCTGTGTTTCATCGTCTATAAGAAGGTCCAAGGGATACAGTAACCCTGTAGTGAGGCATCGGAATCTATAATTAGTGTCACAGGAATGGTTCAAAACATAGACAGTAGGAAGAGTCAGTCTTCTTGTACTTAAGTCGGCATTGTGCCTTTTGTACTTAATTCCGATTCAATTTCTGTGTTTCATCGTCTATAAGAAGGTCCAAGGGATACAGTAAACCTGTAGTGGGGCATCGGAATCTATAATTAGTGTCACAGGAATGGTTCAAAACATAGACAGTAGGAAGAGTCAGTCTTCTTGTACTTAGGTAGGCATTGTGCCTTTTGTATTTAATTCCGATCCAATTTCTGTGTTTCATCGTCAATAAGAAGGTCCAAGGGATGCAGTACACCTGAAGTGAAGCATCGGAATCTATAACTAGTGTCACAGGTTCGGTTCAAAACATAGACGGTAAGAAGAGACAGTCTTCTTGTACTTAAGTCGGCATTGTGCCTTTCGTATATAATTCCGATGCAATTTCTGTGTTTCATCGTCAATAAGAAGGTCCAAGAGATACAGCACACCTGAAGTGAAGAATCGGAATCTACAACTAGTGTCACCGGAGTGGTTCAAATCATAGACAGCGAGAAGAGTCAGTCTTCTTGTACTTATGTCGGCATTGTGCCTTTTCTATTTAAATCCGATGCAATTTCTGTGTTTCATCGTCAATACGAAGGTCAGAGGGATACAGTAAACCTGAAGTGAATCATCGGAATCTATAACTAGTGTCACAGGATTGGTTCAAAACATAGACAGAAGGAAGAGTCAGTCTTTTTGTACTTGAGTCGGCATTGTGCCTTTTGTATTTAATTCCGACGCAATTGCTGTTTTTCATCAACAATAAGAAGGTCAGAGGGATACAGTAAACCAGAAGTGAAGCATCGGAATCTAAAACTAGTGTCACAGGAATGGTTCAAATCATAGACAGTAGGAAGATTCAGTCTTCTTGTCTTAAGTCGGCATTGTGCCTTTTGCATTTCATTCCGATGCAACTTCTGTGTTTCATCGTCAATAAGAAGGTCCAAGGGATATAGAAAACCTGAAGTGAGGCATCGGAATCTATAACTAGTGTCACAGGAATGCTTCAAAACACAAACAGTAATAAGAGTCAGTTTTCTTGTACTTAAGTCGGCATTGTGCATTTTCTGTTTAATTCCGATGCAATTTCTGTCTTTCATCGCCAATATGATGGTCCAAGGGATACAGTAAACCTGAAGTGTGGCATCGGAATCTATAACTAGTGTCACAGGAAAGGTTCAAAACATAGACAGTAGGAAGAGACAGTCTTCTTGTACTTAAGTCGGCATTGTGCCTTTTGTATTTAATCCCGATGCAATTTCTGTGTTTCATCGTCAATAAGAAGGTCCAAGGGATACAGTACACCTGAAGTGAAGCATCATAATCTATACCTAGTGCCACGGGAACGGATCAAATCATAGACAGTAAGATAAGTCAGTCTTCTTGTACTTATGTCGGCATTGTGCCGTTTCTATTTAATTCCGATGCAATTTCTCTGTATCATCGTCAATAAGAAAGTCAGAGGGATACAGTAAACCTGAAGTGAAGCATCGGAATCTATAACAAGTGTCACAGGAATGGTTCAAAAAATAGACAGTAGGAAGAGTCAGTCTTCTTGTACTTAAGTCAGCATTGTGCCTTTTGTATTTAATTCCGATGCAATTTCTGTGTTTCATCGTCAATAAGAAGGTCCAAGGGATGCAGTAAACCTGAAGTGAGGCATCGGAATCTATAACTAGTGTCACAGGAATGGTTCAAAACATAGACAGTAGGAAGAGTCAGTCTTCTTGTACTTAGGTCGGCATTGTGCCTTTCCTATTTAATTCCGATGCAATTTCTCTGTTTCATCGTCAGTAAGAGAGTCAGAGGGATACAGTAAACCTGAAGTGAGGCATCGGAATCTATAACTAGTGTCACCGGAATGGTTCAAAACATAGACAGTAGGAAGAGTCAGTCTATAACTAGTGTCACAGGAATGGTTCAAAACATAGTCAGTAAGAAGAGTCAGTCTTCTTGTACTTAAGTCGGCATTGTGCCTTTTCTATTTAATTCCGATGCAATATCTGTGTTTCATCGTCAATAAGAAGGTCAGAGGGATACAGTAAACCTGAAGTGAGGCATCGGAATCTATAACTAGTGTCACAGTAATGGTTCAAAACATTGTCATTAAGATGAGTCAGTCTTCTTGTACTTAAGTCGGCATTGTGCCTTTTGCTTTTAACTCCGATGCAATTTCTGTGTTTCATCGTCAATAAGAGGGTCAGAGGGATACAGTGAACCTGAAGTGAATCATCATAATCTATAACTAGAGTCACAGGAATGGTTCAAATCATAGACAGTAAGAAGAGGCAGTCTACTTGTACTTCAGTCGGCATTGTGCCTTTTGTATTTAATTCCGATGCAATTTCTGTGTTTCATCGACAATATGAAGGTCAGAGGGATACAGTAAACCTGAAGTGAAGGATCGGAATCTATAACTAGTGTCACAGGAATGGTTCAGAACATAGACAGTAGAAAGAGTGAGTCTTCTTGTACTTGAGCCGGCATTGTGCGTTTTGTTTTTAATTCCGATGCAATTTCTGTTTTTCATCGCCAATAAGAAGGTCAGAGGGATAGAGTAAACCTGAAGTGAAGCATCATAATCTATAACTAGAGTCATAGGAATGGTTCAAAACATAGACAGTAAGAAGAGTCAGTCTACTTGTACTTAAGTCGGCATTGTGCCTTTTGTATTTAATTCCGATGCATTTTCTGTGTTTCATCGTCAATAAGAGGGTCAGAGGGATACAGTAAACATGAAGTGAAGCATCATAATCTATAACTAGAGTCACAGGAATGGTTCAAAACATAGACAGTAAGAAGAGTCAGTCTACTTGTACTTAAGTCGGCATTGTGCCTTTTGTATTTAATTCCGATGCAATTTCTGTGTTTCATCGTCAATATGAAGGTCAGAGGCATACAGTACACCTGAAGTGAAGCATCGGAGTCTATAACTAGTGTCACATGAATGGTTCAAATCATAGACAGTAAGAAGAGTAAGTCTTCTTGTACTTGAGCCGGCATTGTGCGTTTTGTATTTAATTCCGATCCAATTTCTGATTTTCATCGTCAATAAGAAGGTCAGAGGGATACAGTAAACCTGAAGTGAAGCATCGGAATCTATAACTAATGTCACAGGAATGGTTTAATACATAGACAGTAGGAAGAGCCAGTCTTCTTGTACTTAAGTCGGCATTGTGCCTTTTCTATTTAATTCCGATGCAATTTCTATGTTTCATCGTCAATAAGAAGGACAGAGGGATACAGTAAACCTGAAATGAAGCATCGGAATCTATAACTAGTGTCACAGGAATGGTTAAAAACATAGACAGTAGGAAGAGTCAGTCTTCTTGCACTTAAGTCGGCATTGTGCGTTTTTATTTAATTCCGATGCAATTTCTGTGTTTCATCGTCAATATGAAGGTCCAAGGGATACAGTAAACCTGAAGTGAGGCATCGGAATCTATAACTAGTGTCACAGGAATGGTTCAAAATCATAGACAGTAAGAAGCGTCAGTCTTCATGTACTTAAGTCGGCATTGTGCCTTTTCTGTTTAATTCCGATGCAATTTCTGTGTTTCATCGTCAATAAGAAGGTCAGAGGGATACAGTAAACCTGAAGTGAAGCATCGGAATCTATAACTAGTGTCACAGGAATGGTTCAAAACATAGCCAATAGGAAGACTCAGTCACCTTGTACTTAAGTCGGCATTGTGCCTTTTCTGTATAATTCCGAAGCAATTTCTGTGTTTCATCGTCAATAAGAAGGTCCAAGGGATACAGTAAATCTGAAGTGAGGCATCGGAATCTATAACTAGTGTCACAGGAATGGTTCAAAACATGGTCAGTAAGAAGAGTCAGTCTTCTTGTACTTAAGTCGGCATTGTGCCTTTTCTATTTATTTCCGATGCAATTTCTGTGTTTCATCGTCAATAATAAGGTCCAAGGGATGTAGTACACCTGAAGTGAAGCATTGGAATCAATAACTAGTGTCACAGGAATGGTTCAAAGCATAGGCACTAAGAAGAGTCAGTTTTCCTGTACTTAAGTCGGCATTGTGCCTTTTGTACTTCATTCCGATTCAATTTCTGTGTTTCATCGTCTATAAGAAAGTCCAAGGGATACAGTAAACCTGAAGTGAGGCATCGGAATCTATAACTAGTGTCACAGGAATGGTTCAAAACATAGACAGAAGGAAGAGTCAGTCTTCTTGTACTTAAGTCGGCATTGTGCTTTTGTATTTAATTCCGATGCAATTTCTGTGTTTCGTCGTCAATAAGAAGGTCCAAGGGATACAGTAAACCTGAAGTGAAGCATCGGAATCTAAAACCGGTCTCACAGGAAAGGTTCAAAACATAGAGAGTAAGAAAAGCCGTTCATCTTGTATTTGAGTCGGCATTGTGCCTTTTGTATTTAATTCCGATGCAATTTCTAAGTTTCATCGTCAAAAAGAAGGTCAGAGGGATACAGCAATCCTGAAGTGGAGCATCGGAATCTGTAACTAGTATCACAGGAATGGTTAAAAACATAGACAGTAAGAAGCGTCAGTCTTCTTGTACTTAAGTCGGCATTGTGCCATTTGTATTTAATTCCGATGCATTTTCTCTGTTTCATCGTCAATACGAAGGTCCAAGGGATACAGCAAACCTAAAGTGAAGCATCGAAACCTAAAACTAGTGTCACAGGAATGGTTCAAAACATAGTCAGTAAGAAGAGTCAGTCTATAACTAGTGTCACAGGAATGGTTCAAAACATAGACAGTAGGAAGAGTCTGTCTTCTTCTACTTAAGTCGGCATTGTGCTTTTTCTATTTAATTCCGAGGCAATTTCTGTGTTTCATCATCAATAAGAAGGTCAGAGTGATACAGTAATCCTGAAGTGAAGCATCGGAGTCAATTACTAGTGTCACAGGAATGGTTCAAAACATAGTCAGTAAGAAGAGTCAGTCTTCTTTTACTTAAGTCGGCATTGTGCCTTTTCTATTTAATTCCGATGCAATATCTGTGTTTCATCGTCAATAAGAAGGGCAGAGGGATACAGTAAACCTGAAGTGAGGCATCGGAATCTATAACTAGTGTCACAGTAATGGTTCAAAACATTGTCAGTAAGATGAGTCAGTCTTCTTGTACTTAAGTCGGCATTGTGCCTTTTGTATTTAATTCCGATGCAATCTCTGTGTTTCATCGTCAATAAGAGGGTCAGAGGGATACAGAAAACCTGAAGTGAATCATCATAATCTATAACTAGAGTCACAGGAATGGTTCAAATCATAGACAGTAAGAAGAGGCAGTCTACTTGTACTTCAGTCGGCATTGTACATTTTGTATTTAATTCCGATGCAATTTCTGTGTTTCATCGACAATATGAAGGTCAGAGGGATACAGTAAACCTGAAGTGAAGCATCGGAATCTATAACTAGTGTCACAGGAATGGTTCAGAACATAGACAGTAGAAAGAGTGAGTCTTCTTGTACTTGAGCCGGCATTGTGCGTTTTGTTTTTAATTCCGATGCAATTTCTGTCTTTCATCGTCAATAAGAAGGTCAGAGGGATACAGTAAACCTGAACTGAAGCATCGGAATCTATAACAAGTGTCACAGGAATGGATCAAAAAATAGACAGTAGGAAGAGTCAGTTTTCTTGCACTTAAGTCGGCATTGTGCCTTTTGTATTTAATTCCGATGCAATTTCTGTGTTTCATCGTCAATAAGAGGGTCAGAGGGATACAGTAAACATGAAGTGAAGCATCATAATCTATAACTAGAGTCACAGGAATGGTTCAAAACATAGACAGTAAGAAGAGTCAGTCTACTTGTACTTAAGTCGGCATTGTGCCTTTTGTATTTAATTCCGATGCAATTTCTGTGTTTCATCGTCAATATGAAGGTCAGAGGCATACAGTACACCTGAAGTGAAGCATCGGAATCTATAACTAGTGTCACAGGAATGGTTCAAATCATAGACAGTAAGAAGAGTCAGTCTTCTTGTACTTATGTCGGCATTGTGCCTTTTCTATTTAATTCCGATGCAATTTCGGTGTTTCATCGTCAATATGAAGGTCCAAGGGATACAGTAAACCTGAAGTGAGGCATCGGAATCCATAATGAGTGTCACAGGAATGGTTCAAAACATAGACAGTAAGAAGCGTCAGTCATCACGTACTTAAGTCGGCATTGTGCCTTTTCTGTTTAATTCCCATGCAATTTCTGTGTTTCATCGTCAATAAGAAGGTCAGAGGGATACAGTAAACCTGAAGTGATGCATCGGACTCTATAACTAGTGTGACTGGAATGGTTCAAAACATAGCCAGTAGGAAGAGTCAGTCACCTTGTACTTAAGTCGGCATTGTGCCTTTTCTGTATAATTCCGAAGCAATTTCTGTGTTTCATCGTCAATAAGAAGGTCCAAGGGATACAGTAAATCTGAAGTGAGGCATCGGAATCTATAACTAGTGTCACAGGAATGGATCAAAACATAGTCAGTAAGAAGAGTCAGTCTTCTTGTACTTAAGTCGGCATTGTGCCTTTTCTATTTATTTCCGATGCAATTTCTGTGTTTCATCGTCAATAATAAGGTCCAAGGGATGCAGTACACCTGAAGTGAAACATTGGAATCAATAACTAGTGTCACAGGAATGGTTCAAAGCATAGGCACTAAGAAGAGTCAGTTTTCCTGTACTTAAGCCGGCATTGTGCCTTTTCTATTTATTTCCGATGCAATTTCAGTGTTTCATCGTCCATAAGAAGGTCAGAGGGATACAGTAAACCTGAAGTGAAGCATTGGAATCTATAAGTGGTGTCACAGGAATGGTTCAAAATATAGTCAGTAAGAAGAGACAGTCTTCTTGTACTTAAGTCGGCATTGTGCCTTTCCTATTTAATTCCGATACAATTTCTCTGTTTCATCGTCAATAAGAGAGTCAGAGGGATACAGTAAACCTGAAGTAAAGCATCGGAATCTATAACAAGTGTCACAGGAATGGTTCAAAAAATAATCAGTAGGAAGAGTCAGTCTTCTTGTACTTAAGTCGGCATTGTGCCTTTTGTACTTAATTCCGATTCAATTTCTGTGTTTCATCGTCTATAAGAAGGTCCAAGGGATACAGTAAACCTGTAGTGAGGCATCGGAATCTATAATTAGTGTCACAGGAATGGTTCAAAACATAGACAGTAGGAAGAGTCAGTCTTCTTGTACTTAAGTCGGCATTGTGCCTTTTGTACTTAATTCCGATTCAATTTCTGTGTTTCATCGTCTATAAGAAGGTCCAAGGGATACAGTAAACCTGTAGTGAGGCATCGGAATCTATAATTAGTGTCACAGGAATGGTTCAAAACATAGACAGTAGGAAGAGTCAGTCTTCTTGTACTTAGGTAGGCATTGTGCCTTTTGTATTTAATTCCGATCCAATTTCTGTGTTTCATCGTCAATAAGAAGGTCCAAGGGATGCAGTACACCTTAAGTGAAGCATCGGAATCTATAACTAGTGTCACAGGCTCGGTTCAAAACATAGACGGTAAGAAGAGACAGTCTTCTTGTACTTAAGTCGGCATTGTGCCTTTCGTATATAATTCCGATGCAATTTCTGTGTTTCATCGTCAATAAGAAGGTCCAAGAGATACAGCACACCTGAAGTGAAGAATCGGAATCTATAACTAGTGTCACCGGAGTGGTTCAAATCATAGACAGCGAGAAGAGTCAGTCTTCTTGTACTTATGTCGGCATTGTGCCTTTTCTATTTAAATCCGATGCAATTTCTGTGTTTCATCGTCAATACGAAGGTCAGAGGGATACAGTAAACCTGAAGTGAATCATCGGAATCTATAACTAGTGTCACAGGATTGGTTCAAAACATAGACAGAAGGAAGAGTCAGTCTTTTTGTACTTGAGTCGGCATTGTGCCTTTTGTATTTAATTCCGACGCAATTGCTGTTTTTCATCAACAATAAGAAGGTCAGAGGGATACAGTAAACCTGAAGTGAAGCATCTGAAT
Organism: Schistocerca americana; assembly: GCF_021461395.2. Classification (NCBI taxonomy): domain Eukaryota; kingdom Metazoa; phylum Arthropoda; class Insecta; order Orthoptera; family Acrididae; genus Schistocerca; species Schistocerca americana. The sequence goes on from NC_060123.1 coordinate 766,808,267, forward strand.
CTATAACTAGTGTCACAGGAATTGTTCAAATCATAGACAGTAGGAGGAGTCAGTCTTCTTGCACTTAATTCGGCATTGTGCCTTTTCTATTTTATTCCGATGCAATTTCTATGTTTCATCGTCAATAAGAAGGTCAGAGGGATACAGTAAACCAGAAGTGAAGCATCGGAATCTATAACTAGTGTCACAGGAATGGTTCAAATCATAGACAGTAGGAAGATTCAGTCTTCTTGTACTTAAGTCGGCATTGTGCCTTTTGCATTTCATTCCGATGCAACTTCTGTGTTTCATCGTCAATAAGAAGGTCCAAGGGATATAGTAAACCTGAAGTGAGGCATCGGAATCTATAACTAGTGTCACAGGAATGGTTCAAAACACAAACAGTAATAAGAGTCAGTTTTCTTGTACTTAAGTCGGCATTGTGCCTTTTCTGTTTAATTCCGATGCAATTTCTGTCTTTCATCGCCAAAATGATGGTCCAAGGGATACAGTAAACCTGAAGTGTGGCATCAGAATCTATAACTAGTGTCACAGGAAAGGTTCAAAACATAGACAGTAGGAAGAGACAGTCTTCTTGTACTTAAGTCGGCATTGTGCATTTTGTATTTAATTCCGATGCAATTTCTGTGTTTCATCGTCAATAAGAAGGTCCAAGGGATGCAGTAAACCTGAAGTGAGGCATCGGAATCTATAACTATTGTCACAGGAATGGTTCAAAACATAGACAGTAGGAAGAGTCAGTCTTCTTGTACTTAAGTCGGCATTGTGCATTTTGTATTTAATTCCGATGCAATTTCTGTGTTTCATCGTCAATAAGAAGGTCCAAGGGATGCAGTAAACCTGAAGTGAGGCATCGGAATCTATAACTATTGTCACAGGAATGGTTCAAAACATAGACAGTAGGAAGAGTCAGTCTTCTTGTACTTAAGTCGGCATTGTGCCTTTCCTATTTAATTCCGATGCAATTTCTCTGTTTCATCGTCAGTAAGAGAGTCAGAGGGATACAGTAAACCTGAAGTGAGGCATCGGAATCTATAACTAGTGTCACCGGAATGGTTCAAAACATAGACAGTAGGAAGAGTCAGTCTTCTTGTACTTAAGTCGGCATTGTGCTTTTGTATTTAATTGCGATGCAATTTCTGTGTTTCGTCGTCAATAAGAAGGTCCAAGGGATACAGTAAACCTGAAGTGAAGCATCGGAATCTAAAACCGGTCTCACAGGAAAGGTTAAAAACATAGAGAGTAAGAAAAGCCGTTCATCTTGTATTTGAGTCCGCATTGTGCCTTTTGTATTTAATTCCGATGCAATTTCTAAGTTTCATCGTCAAACAGAAGGTCAGAGGGATACAGCAAACCTGAAGTGGAGCATCGGAATCTATAACTAGTATCACAGGAATTTTTAAAAACATAGACGGTAAGAAGCGTCAGTCTTCTTGTACTTAAGTCGGCATTGTGTCATTTGTATTTAATTCCGATGCATTTTCTCTGTTTCATCGTCAATATGAAGGTCCAAGGGCTACAGCAAACCTAAAGTGAAGCATCGGCACCTAAAACTAGTGTCACAGGAATGGTTCAAAACATAGTCAGTAAGAAGAGTCAGTCTATAACTAGTGTCACAGGAATGGTTCAAAACATAGTCAGTAAGAAGAGTCAGTCTTCTTGTACTTAAGTCGGCATTGTGCCTTTTCTATTTAATTCCGATGCAATATCTGTGTTTCATCGTCAATAAGAAGGTCAGAGGGATACAGTAAACCTGAAGTGAGGCATCGGAATCTATAACTAGTGTCACAGTAATGGTTCAAAACATTGTCATTAAGATGAGTCAGTCTTCTTGTACTTAAGTCGGCATTGTGCCTTTTGTTTTTAACTCCGATGCAATTTCTGTGTTTCATCGTCAATAAGAGGGTCAGAGGGATACAGTAAACCTGAAGTGAATCATCATAATCTATAACTAGAGTCACAGGAATGGTTCAAATCATAGACAGTAAGAAGAGGCAGTCTACTTGTACTTCAGTCGGCATTGTGCCTTTTGTATTTAATTCCGATGCAATTTCTGTGTTTCATCGACAATATGAAGGTCAGAGGGATACAGTAAACCTGAAGTGAAGCATCGGAATCTATAACTAGTGTCACAGGAATGGTTCAGAACATAGACAGTAGAAAGAGTGAGTCTTCTTGTACTTGCGCCGGCATTGTGCGTTTTGTTTTTAATTCCGATGCAATTTCTGTTTTTCATCGACAATAAGAAGGTCAGAGGGATAGAGTAAACCTGAAGTGAAGCATCATAATCTATAACTAGAGTCATAGGAATGGTTCAAAACATAGACAGTAAGAAGAGTCAGTCTACTTGTACTTAAGTCGGCATTGTGCCTTTTGTATTTAATTCCGATGCATTTTCTGTGTTTCATCGTCAATAAGAGGGTCAGAGGGATACAGTAAACATGAAGTGAAGCATCATAATCTGTAACTAGAGTCACAGGAATGGTTCAAAACATAGACAGTAAGAAGAGTCAGTCTACTTGTACTTAAATCGGCATTGTGCCTTTTGTATTTATTTCCGATGCAATTTCTGTGTTTCATCGTCAATATGAAGGTCAGAGGCATACAGTACACCTGAAGTGAAGCATCGGAATCTATAACTAGTGTCACAGGAATGGTTCAAATCATAGACAGTAAGAAGAGGCAGTCTACTTGTACTTCAGTCGGCATTGTGCCTTTTGTATTTAATTCCGATGCAATTTCTGTGTTTCATCGACAATATGAAGGTCAGAGGGATACAGTAAACCTGAAGTGAAGCATCGGAATCTATAACTAGTGTCACAGGAATGGTTCAGAACATAGACAGTAGGAAGAGTCAGTCTTCTTGCACTTAAGTCGGCATTGTGCGTTTTTATTTAATTCCGATGCAATTTCTGTGTTTCATCGTCAATATGAAGGTCCAAGGGATACAGTAAACCTGAAGTGAGGCATCGGAATCTATAACTAGTGTCACAGGAATGGTTCAAAATCATAGACAGTAAGAAGCGTCAGTCTTCATGTACTTAAGTCGGCATTGTGCCTTTTCTGTTTAATTCCGATGCAATTTCTGTGTTTCATCGTCAATAAGAAGGTCAGAGGGATACAGTAAACCTGAAGTGAAGCATCGGAATCTATAACTAGTGTCACAGGAATGGTTCAAAACATAGCCAATTGGAAGACTCAGTCACCTTGTACTTAAGTCGGCATTGTGCCTTTTCTGTATAATTCCGAAGCAATTTCTGTGTTTCATCGTCAATAAGAAGGTCCAAGGGATACAGTAAATCTGAAGTGAGGCATCGGAATCTATAACTAGTGTCACAGGAATGGTTCAAAACATAGTCAGTAAGAAGAGTCAGTCTTCTTGTACTTAAGTCGGCATTGTGCCTTTTCTATTTATTTCCGATGCAATTTCTGTGTTTCATCGTCAATAATAAGGTCCAAGGGATGCAGTACACCTGAAGTGAAGCATTGGAATCAATAACTAGTGTCACAGGAATGGTTCAAAGCATAGGCACTAAGAAGAGTCAGTTTTCCTGTACTTAAGCCGGCATTGTGCCTTTTCTATTTATTTCCGATGCAATTTCAGTGTTTCATCGTCCATAAGAAGGTCAGAGGGATACAGAAAACCTTAAGTGGAGCATCGGAATCTATAACTAGTATCACAGGAATGGTTAAAAACATAGACGGTAAGAAGCGTCAGTCTTCTTGTACTTAAGTCGGCATTGTGTCATTTGTATTTAATTCCGATGCATTTTCTCTGTTTCATCGTCAATATGAAGGTCCAAGGGATACAGCAAACCTAAAGTGAAGCATCGGAACCTAAAACTAGTGTCACAGGAATGGTTCAAAACATAGTCAGTAAGAAGAGTCAGTCTATAACTAGTGTCACAGGAATGGTTCAAAACATAGACAGTAGGAAGAGTCTGTCTTCTTCTACTTAAGTCGGCATTGTGCCTTTTCTATTTAATTCCGAAGCAATTTCTGTGTTTCATCATCAATAAGAAGGTCAGAGTGATACAGTAAACCTGAAGTGAAGCATCGGAGTCAATTACTAGTGTCACAGGAATGGTTCAAAACATAGTCAGTAAGAAGAGTCAGTCTTCTTGTACTTAAGTCGGCATTGTGCCTTTTCTATTTAATTCCGATGCAATATCTGTGTTTCATCGTCAATAAGAAGGTCAGAGGGATACAGTAAACCTAAAGTGAGGCATCGGAATCTATAACTAGTGTCACAGTAATGGTTCAAAACATTGTCATTAAGATGAGTCAGTCTTCTTGTACTTAAGTCGGCATTGTGCCTTTTGTTTTTAATTCCGATGCAATTTCTGTGTTTCATCGTCAATAAGAGGGTCAGAGGGATACAGTAAACATGAAGTGAATCATCATAATCTATAACTAGAGTCACAGGAATGGTTCAAATCATAGACAGTAAGAAGAGGCAGTCTACTTGTACTTCAGTCGGCATTGTGCCTTTTGTATTTAATTCCGATGCAATTTCTGTGTTTCATCGACAATATGAAGGTCAGAGGGATACAGTAAACCTGAAGTGAAGCATCGGAATCTATAACTAGTGTCACAGGAATGGTTCAGAACATAGACAGTAGAAAGAGTGAGTCTTCTTGTACTTGAGCCGGCATTGTGCGTTTTGTTTTTAATTCCGATGCAATTTCTGTTTTTCATCGTCAATAAGAAGGTCAGAGGGATAGAGTAAACCTGAAGTGAAGCATCATAATCTACAACTAGAGTCATAGGAATGGTTCAAAACATAGACAGTAAGAAGGGTCAGTCTACTTGAACTTAAGTCGGCATTGTGCCTTTTGTATTTAATTCCGATGCATTTTCTGTGTTTCATCGTCAATAAGAGGGTCAGAGGGATACAGTAAACATGAAGTGAAGCATCATAATCTATAACTAGAGTCACAGGAATGGTTAAAAACATACCAGTAGGAAGAGTCAGTCTTCTTGTACTTAAGTCGGCACTGTGCGTTTTTATTTAATTCCGATGCAATTTCTGTGTTTCATCGTCAATATGAAGGTCCAAGGGATACAGTAAACCTGAAGTGAGGCATCGGAATCTATAACTAGTGTCACAGGAATGGTTCAAAACATAGACAGTAAGAAGCGTCAGTCTTCATGTACTTAAGTCGGCATTGTGCCTTTTCTGTTTAATTCCGATGCAATTTCAGTGTTTCATCGTCAATAAGAAGGTCAGAGGGATACAGTAAACCTGAAGTGAAGCATCGGAATCTATAACTAGTGTCACAGGAATGGTTCAAAACATAGCCAATAGGAAGACTCAGTCACCTTGTACTTAAGTCGGCATTGTGCCTTTTCTGTATAATTCCGATGCAATTTCGGTGTTTCAACGTCAATAAGAAGGTCCAAGGGATACAGTAAATCTGAAGTGAGGCATCGGAATCTATAACTAGTGTCACAGGAATGGTTCAAAACATAGTCAGTAAGAAGAGTCAGTCTCCTTGTACTTAAGTCGGCGTTGTGCCTTTTCTATTTATTTCCGATGCAATTTCTGTGTTTCATTGTCAATAATAAGGTCCAAGGGATGCAGTACACCTGAAGTGAAGCATTGGAATCAATAACTAGTGTCACAGGAATGGTTCAAAGCATAGGCACTAAGAAGAGTCAGTTTTCCTGTACTTTAGCCGGCATTGTGCCTTTTCTATTTATTTCCGATGCAATTTCAGTGTTTCATCGTCCATAAGAAGGTAAGAGGGATACAGTAAACCTGAAGTGAAGCATTGGAATCTATAAGTGGTGTCATAGGAATGGTTCAAAATATAGTCAGTAAGAAGAGACAGTCTTCTTGTACTTAACTCGGCATTGTGCCTTTCGTATTTAATTCCGATGCAATTTCGGTGTTTCATCGTGAATAAGAAGGTCCAAGTGATACAGTAAACCTGAAGTGAAGCATTGGAGTCTATAACTAGTGTCACAGGAATGGTTCAAAACATAGTCAGTAAGAAGAGTCAGTCTTCTTATACATAAATCGGCATTGTGCCTTTTTTATTTAATTCCGATGCAATTTCTGTGTTTCGTCATCAATAAGAAGGTCAGAGGGATACAGTGAACCTGAAGTGAATCATCGGAGTCTATAACTAGTGTCACTGGAATGGTTCAAATCATAGTCAGTAAGAAGAGTCAGTCTTCTTGTACGTAAGTCGGCATTGTGCCTTTTCTATGTAATTCCGATGCAATATCTGTGTTTCGTCGTCGATACGAAGGTCAGAGGGATACGGTAAACCTGAAGTGAAGCATCGGAATCTATAACTAGTGTCACAGGAATGGTTCAAAACATAGACAGCAGGCAAACTCAGTCTTCATGTACTTAAGTCGGCATTGTGCCTCGTCTATATAATTCCGATGCAATTTCTGTGTTTCATTATTAATAAGAAGGTCCAAGGGATACAGTAAACCTGAAGTGAGGCATCGGAATCCGTAACTAGTGTCACAGGAATGGTTCAAAACATAGTCAGTAAGAAGAGTCAGTCTTCTTGTACTTAAGTCGGCATTGTGCCTTCTGTATTTAATTCCGATGCAATTTCGGTGTTTCATCGTCAATAAGAAGGTCCAAGTGACACAGTAAACCTGAAGTGAAGCATCGGAAACTATAACTAGTGTCACAGGTTCGGTTCAAAACATAGACGGTAAGTAGAGTCAGTCTTCTTGTACGTAAGTTGGCATTGTGCCATTTCTACTTAAGTCTGATGCAATTTCTGTGTTTCATCGTCAATATGAAGGTCAGAGGGATACAGTAAACCTTAAGTGAAGCATCGGAGTCTATAACTAGTGTCACAGGATTGGTTCAAAACATAGACAGTAGGAAGAGTCAGTCTTCTTGTACTTGAGTCGGCATTGTGCCTTTTGTATTTAATTCCGACGCAATTGCTGTTTTTCATCGTCAATAAGAAGGTCAGAGGGATACAGTAAACCTGAAGTGAAGCATCGGAATCTATAACTCGTGTCACAGGAATTGTTCAAATCATAGACAGTAGGAGGAGTCAGTCTTCTTGCACTTAATTCGGCATTGTGCCTTTTCTATTTTATTCCGATGCATTTTCTATGTTTCATCGTCAATAAGAAGGTCAGAGGGATACAGTAAACCAGAAGTGAAGCATCGGAATCTATAACTAGTGTCACAGGAATGGTTCAAATCATAGACAGTAGGAAGATTCAGTCTTCTTGCACTTAAGTCGGCATTGTGCCTTTTGCATTTAATTCCGATGCAACTTCTGTGTTTCATCGTCAATAAGAAGGTCCAAGGGATATAGTAAACCTGAAGTGAGGCATCGGAATCTGTAACTAGTGTCACAGGAATGGTTCAAAACACAGACAGTAATAAGAGTCAGTTCTCTTGTACTTAAGTCGGCATTGTGCCTTTTCTGTTTAATTCCAATGCAATTTCTGTCTTTCATCGCCAATATGAAGGTCCAATGGATACAGTAAACCTGAAGTGAAGCATCGGAATCTATAACTAGTGTCACAGGTTCGGTTCAAAACATAGACGGTAAGAAGAGACAGTCTTCTTGTACTTAAGTCGGCATTGTGCCTTTCGTATTTAATTCCGATGCAATTTCTGTGTTTCATCGTCAATAAGAAGGTCCAAGAGATTCAGCACACCTGAAGTGAAGAATCGGAATCAATAACTAGTGTCACCGGAGTGGTTCAAATCATAGACAGCGAGAAGAGTCAGTCTTCTTGTACTTATGTCGGCATTGTGCCTTTTCTATTTAAATCCGATGCAATTTCTGTGTTTCATCGTCAATACGAAGGTCAGAGGGATACAGTAAACCTGAAGTGAATCATCGGAAGCTATAACTAGTGTCACAGGATTGGTTCAAAACATAGACAGTAGGAAGAATCAGTCTTCTTGTACTTGAGTCACAATTGTGCCTTTTGTATTTAATTCCGATGCAATTTCTGTGTTTCATCGTCAATAAGAAGGTCCAATGGATACAGTAAACCGGAAGTGAAGCATCGGAAACTATAACTAGTGTCACAGGAATGGTTCAAAACATAGACAGTAGGAAGAGTCTGTCTTCTTGTACTTAACTCGGCATTGTGAATTTTCTATTTAATTCCGATGCAATTTCTCTGTATCATCGTCAATAAGAAAGTCAGAGGGATACAGTAAACCTGAAGTGAAGCATCGGAATCTATAGCAAGTGTCACAGGAATGGTTCAAAAAATAGACAGTAGGAAGAGTCAGTCTTCTTGTACTTAAGTCGGCATTGTGCCTTTTGTATTTAATTCCGATGCAATTTCTGTGTTTCATCGTCAATAAGAAGGTCCAAGAGATTCAGCACACCTGAAGTGTAGAATCGGAATCTATAACTAGTGTCACCGGAGTGGTTCAAATTATAGACAGCGAGAAGAGTCAGTCTTCTTGTACTTATGTCGGCATTGTGCCTTTTCTGTATAATTCCGAAGCAATTTCTGTGTTTCATCGTCAATAAGAAGGTCCAAGGGATACAGTAAATCTGAAGTGAGGCATCGGAATCTATAACTAGTGTCACAGGAATGGTTCAAAACATAGTCAGTAAGAAGAGTCAGTCTTCTTGTACTTAAGTCGGCATTGTGCCTTTTCTATTTATTTCCGATGCAATTTCTGTGTATCATCGTCAATAATAAGGTCCAAGGGATGCAGTACACCTGAAGTGAAGCATTGGAATCAATAACTAGTGTCACAGGAATGGTTCAAAGCATAGGCACTAAGAAGAGTCAGTTTTCCTGTACTTAAGCCGGCATTGTGCCTTTTCTATTTATTTCCGATGCAATTTCAGTGTTTCATCGTCCATAAGAAGGTCAGAGGAATACAGCAAACCTGAAGTGGAGCATCGGAATCTATAACTAGTATCACAGGAATGGTTAAAAACATAGACGGTAAGAAGCGTCAGTCTTCTTGTACTTAAGTCGGCATTGTGTCATTAGTATTTAATTCCGATGCATTTTCTCTGTTTCATCGTCAATATGAAGGTCCAAGGGATACAGCAAACCTAAAGTGAAGCATCGGAACCTAAAACTAGTGTTACAGGAATGGTTCAAAACATAGTCAGTAAGATGAGTCAGTCTATAACTAGTGTCACAGGAATGGTTCAAAACATAGGCAGTAGGAAGAGTCTGTCTTCTTCTACTTAAGTCGGCATTGTGCCTTTTCTATTTATTTCCGAAGCAATTTCTGTGTTTCATCATCAATAAGAAGGTCAGAGTGATACAGTAAACCTGAAGTGAAGCATCGGAGTCAATTACTAGTGTCACAGGAATGGTTCAAAACATAGTCAGTAAGAAGAGTCAGTCTTCTTGTACTTAAGTCGGCATTGTGCCTTTTCTATTTAATTCCGATGCAATATCTGTGTTTCATCGTCAATACGAAGGTCAGAGGGATACAGTAAACCTAAAGTGAGGCATCGGAATCTATAACTAGTGTCACAGTAATGGTTCAAAACATTGTCATTAAGATGAGTCAGTCTTCTTTTACTTAAGTCGGCATTGTGCCTTTTGTTTTTAATTCCGATGCAATTTCTGTGTTTCATCGTCAATAAGAGGGTCAGAGGGATACAGTAAACCTGAAGTGAATCATCATAATCTATAACTAGAGTCACAGGAATGGTTCAAATCATAGACAGTAAGAAGAGGCAGTCTACTTGTACTTCAGTCGGCATTGTGCCTTTTGTATTTAATTCCGATGCAATTTCTGTGTTTCATCGTCAATATGAAGGTCAGAGGCATACAGTACACCTGAAGTGAAGCATCGGAATCCATAACTAGTGTCACAGGAATGGTTCAAATCATAGACAGTAAGAAGAGTCAGTCTTCTTGTACTTATGTCGGCATTGTGCCTTTTCTATTTAATTCCGATGCAATTTCGGTGTTTCATCGTCAATATGAAGGTCAGAGGGATACAGTAAACCTGAAGTGAAGCATCGGAATCTATAACTAGTGTCACAGGAATGGTCCAAAGCATAGGCACTAAGAAGAGTCAGTTTTCCTATACTTAAGCCGGCATTGTGCCTTTTCTATTTATTTCCGATGCAATTCCAGTGTTTCATCGTCCATAAGAAGGTCAGAGGGATACAGTAAACCTGAAGTGAATCATCGGAGTCTATAACGTGTGTCACTGGAATGGTTCAAATCACAGTCAGTATGAAGAGTCAGTCTTCTTGTACTTAAGTCGGCATTGTGCCTTTTCTATTTAATTCCGATGCAATATCTGTGTTTCGTCGTCGATACGAAGGTCAGAGGGATACAGTAAACCTGAAGTGAAGCATCGGAATCTATAACTAGTGTCACAGGAATGGTTCAAAACATAGACAGTAGGGAAACTCAGTCTTCATGTACTTAAGTCGGCATTGTGCCTCGTCTATATAATTCCGATGCAATTTCTGTGTTTCATTATTAATAAGAAGGTCCAAGGGATACAGTAAACCTGAAGTGAGGCATCGGAATCCGTAACTAGTGTCACAGGAATGGTTCAAAACATAGTCAGTAAGAAGAGTCAGTCTTCTTGTACTTAAGTCGGCATTGTGCCTTCTGTATTTAATTCCGATGCAATTTCTGTGTTTCATCGTCAATAAGAAGGTCCAAGGGATGCAGTACACCTGAAGTGAAGCATCTGAATCTATAACTAGTGTCACAGGTTCGGTTCAAAACATAGACGGTAAGAAGAGACAGTCTTCTTGTACTTAAGTCGGCATTGTGCCTTGCGTATTTAATTCCGATGCAATTTCGGTGTTTCATCGTCAATAAGAAGGTCCAAGTGGCACAGTAAACCTGAAGTGAAGCATCGGAAACTATAACTAGTGCCACAGGTTCGGTTCAAAACATAGACGGTAAGTAGAGTCAGTCTTCTTGTACGTAAGTTGGCATTGTGCCATTTCTACTTAATTCTGATGCAATTTCTGTGTTTCATCGTCAATATGAAGGTCAGAGGGATACAGTAAACCTTAAGTGAAGCATCGGAGTCTATAACTAGTGTCACAGGATTGGTTCAAAGCATAGACAGTAGGAAGAGTCAGTCTTCTTGTACTTGAGTCGGCATTGTGCCTTTTGTATTTAATTCCGACGCAATTGCTGTTTTTCATCGTCAATAAGAAGGTCAGAGGGATACAGTAAACCTGAAGTGAAGCATCGGAATCTATAACTAGTGTCACAGGAATTGTTCAAACCATAGACAGTAGGAGGAGTCAGTCTTCTTGCACTTAATTCGGCATTGTGCCTTTTCTATTTTATTCCGATGCAATTTCTATGTTTCATCGTCAATAAGAAGGTCAGAGGGATACAGTAAACCAGAAGTGAAGCATCGGAATCTATAACTAGTGTCACAGGAATGGTTCAAACCATAGACAGTAGGAAGATTCAGTCTTCTTGCACTTAAGTCGGCATTGTGCCTTTTCTGTTTAATTCCAATGCAATTTCTGTCTTTCATCGCCAATATGAAGGTCCAAGGGATACAGTAAACCTGAAGTGTGGCATCGGAATCTATAACTAGTGTCACAGGAATGGTTCAAAACATAGACAGTAGGAAGAAATAGTCTTCTTGTACTTAAGTCGGCATGGTGCCTTTTGTATTTAATCCCGATGCAATTTCTGTGGTTCATCGTCAATAAGAAGGTCCAAGGGATACACTACACCTGAAATGAAGCATCATAATCTATAACTAGTGTCACGGGAATCGTTCAAATCATAGACAGTAAGATGAGTCAGTCTTCTTGTACTTATGTCGGCATTGTGCCGTTTCTATTAAATTCCGATGCAATTTCTATGTTTCATCATCAAGAAGTAGGTCAGAGGGATACAGTAGACCTGAAGTGAAGCATCAGACTGTATAACTAGTGTAACAGGAATGGTACAAAACATTGACAGTAGGAAGAGTCAGCCTTCATGTACTTGAGTCGGCATTGTGCCTTTTGTATTTAATTCCGATGCAATTTCTGTGTTTCACCGTCAATAAGAAGGTCAGAGGGATACAGTAAACCTGAAGTGAAGCATGGGAAACTATAACTAGTGTCACAGGAATGGTTCAAAAGATAGACAGTAGGAAGAGTCTGTCTTCTTGTACTTAAGTCGGCATTGTGCCTATTCTATTAAATTCCGATGCAATTTCTCTGTATCATCGTCAATAAGAAAGTCAGAGGGATACAGTAAACCTGAAGTGAAGCATCGGAATCTATAACAAGTGTCACAGGAATGGTTCAAAAAATAGACAGTAGGAAGAGTCAGTCTTCTTGTACATAAGTCGGCATTGTGCCTTTTGTATCTAATTCCGATGCAATTTCTGTGTTTCATCGCCAATAAGAAGGTCCAAGGGATGCAGTAAACCTGAAGTGAGGCATCGGAATCTATAACTAGTGTCACAGGAATGGTTAAAAACATAGACAGTAGGAAGAGTCAGTCTTCTTGTACTTAAGTTGGCATTGTGCCTTTCCTATATAATTCCGATGCAATTTCTCTGTTTCATCGTCAATAAGAAAGTCAGAGGGATACAGTAAACCTGAAGTAAAGCATCGGACTCTATAACAAGTGTCACATGAATAGTTCAAAAAATAGGCAGTAGGAAGAGTCAGTCTTCTAGTACTTAAGTCGGCATTGTGCCTTTTGTATTTAATTCCGATTCATTTTCTGTGTTTCATCGTCTATAAGAACGTCCAAGGGATACCGTAAACCTGAAGTGAGGCATCGGAATCTATAACTAGTGTCACAGGAATGGTTCAAAACATAGACAGTAGGAAGAGTCAGTCTTCTTGTACTTAAGTCGGCATTGTGCCTTTTGTATTTAATTCCGATGCAATTTCTGTGTTTCGTCGTCAATAAGAAGGTCCAAGGGATACAGTAAACCTGAAGTGAAGCATCGGAATCTATAACTATTGTCACAGGTTCGGTTCAAAACATAGACGGTAAGAAGAGACAGTCTTCTTGTACTTAAGTCGGCATTGTGCCTTTCGTATTTAATTCCGATGCAATTTCTGTGTTTCATCATCAATAAGGTCAGAGGGATACAGTAAACCTGAAGGGAAGCATCGGAACTATAACTAGTGTCACAGGAATGGTTAAAAGCATAGACAGTAAGAAGAGTCAGTCTTCTTGTACTTAAGTCGGCATTGTGCCTTTCGTATTTAGTTCCGATGCAATTTCTGTGTTTCATCGTCAATAAGAAGGTCCAAGAGATTCAGCACACCTGAAGTGAAGAATCGGAATCTATAACTAGTGTCACCGGAGTGGTTCAAATCATAGACAGCGAGAAGAGTCAGTCTTCTTGTACTTATGTCGGCATTGTGCCTTTTCTATTTAAATCCGATGCAATTTCTGTGTTTCATCGTCAATACGAAGGTCAGAGGGATACAGTAAACCTGAAGTGAATCATCGGAATCTATAACTAGTGTCACAGGATTGGTTCAAAACATAGACGCTAGGAAGAGTCAGTCTTCTTGTACTTGAGTCGGCATTGTGCCTTTTGTATTTAATTCCGATGCAATTTCTATGTTTCATCGTCAATAAGAAGGTCCGAGGGATACAGTAAACCGGAAGTGAAGCATCGGAAACTATAACTAGTGTCACAGGAATGGTTCAAAAATAGACAGTAGGAAGAGTCTGTCTTCTTGTACTTAACTCGGCATTGTGCCTTTTCTATTTAATTCCGATGCAATTTCTCTGTATCATCGTCAATAACAAAGTCAGAGGGATACAGTAAACCTGAAGTGAAGCATCAGGATCTATAGCAAGTGTCACAGGAATGGTTCAAAAAATAGACAGTAGGAAGAGTCAGTCTTCTTGTACTTAAGTCGGCATTGTGCCTTTTGTATTTAATTCCGATGCAATTTCTGTGTTTCATCGTCAATAAGAAGGTCCAAGGGATGCAGTAAACCTGAAGTAAGGCATCGGAATCTATAACTAGTGTCACAGGAATGGTTCAAAACATAGACAGTACGAAGAGTCAGTCTTCTTGTACTTAAGTTGGCATTGTGCTTTTGTAATTAATTCCGATGCAATTTCTGTGTTTCGTCGTCAATAAGAAGGTCCAAGGGATACAGTAAACCTGAAGTGAAGCATCGGAATCTAAAACCGGTCTCACAGGAAAGGTTCAAAACATAGAGAGTAAGAAAAGCCGTTCGTCATGTATTTGAGTCGGCATTGTGCCTTTTGTATTTAATTCCGATGCAATTTCTAAGTTTCATCGTCAAAAAGAAGGTCAGAGGGATACAGCAAACATGAAGTGGAGCATCGGAATCTATAACTAGTATCACAGGAATGGTTAAAAAGATAGACAGTAAGAAGCGTCAGTCTTCTTGTACTTAAGTCGGCATTGTGCCATTTGTATTTAATTCCGATGCATTTTCTCTGTTTCATCGTCAATATGAAGTTCCAAGGGATACAGCAAACCTAAAGTGAAGCATCGGAACCTAAAACTAGTGTCACAGGAATGGTTCAAAACATAGTCAGTAAGAAGAGTCAGTCTATAACTGCTGTCACAGGAATGGTTCAAATCATAGACAGTAGGAAGAGTCTGTCTTCTTCTACTTATGTCGGCATTGTGCCTTTTCTATTTAATTCCGAAGCAATTTCTGTGTTTCATCATCAATAAGAAGGTCAGAGTGATACAGTAAACCTGAAGTGAAGCATCGGAGTCAATTACTAGTGTCACAGGAATGGTTCAAAACATAGTCAGTAAGAAGAGTCAGTCTTCTTGTACTTAAGTCGGCATTGTGCCTTTTCTATGTAATTCCGATGCAATATCTGTGTTTCATCGTCAATACGAAGGGCAGAGGGATACAGTAAACCTGAAGTGAGGCATCGGAATCTATAACTAGTGTCACAGTAATGGTTCAAAACATTGTCAGTAAGATGAGTCAGTCTTCTTGTACTTAAGTCGGCATTGTGCATTTTGTATTTAATTCCGATGCAGTTTCTGTGTTTCATCGTCAATAAGAGGGTCAGAGGGATACAGTAAACCTGAAGTGAATCATCATAATCTATAACTAGAGTCACAGGAATGGTTCAAATCATAGACAGTAAGAAGAGGCAGTCTACTTGTACTTCAGTCGGCATTGTGCCTTTTGTATTTAATTCCGATGCAATTTCTGTGTTTCATCGACAATATGAAGGTCAGAGGGATACAGTAAACCTGAAGTGAAGCATCGGAATCTATAACTAGTGTCACAGGAATGGTTCAGAACATAGACAGTAGAAAGAGTGAGTCTTCTTGTACTTGAGCCGGCATTGTGCGATTTGTTTTTAATTCCGATGCATTTTCTGTTTTTCATCGTCAATAAGAAGGTCAGAGGGATAGAGTAAACCTGAAGTGAAGCATCATAATCTATAACTAGAGTCATAGGAATGGTTCAAATCATAGACAGTAAGAAGAGTCAGTCTACTTGTACTTAAGTCGGCATTGTGCCTTTTGTATTTAATTCCGATGCATTTTCTGTGTTTCATCGTCAATAAGAGGGTCAGAGGGATACAGTAAACCTGAAGTGAAGCATCATAATCTATAACTAGAGTCACAGGAATGGTTCAAAACACAGACAGTAAGAAGAGTCAGTCTACTTGTACTTAAGTAGGCATTGTGCCTTTTGTATTTAATTCCGATGCAATTTCTGTGTTTCATCGTCAATATGAAGGTCAGAGGCATACAGTACACCTGAAGTGAAGCATCGGAATCTATAACTAGTGTCACAGGAATGGTTCAAATCATAGACAGTAAGAAGAGTCAGTCTTCTTGTACTTATGTCGGCATTGTGCCTTTTCTATTTAATTCCGATGCAATTTCTGGGTTTCATCGTCAATATGAAGGTCAGAGGGATACAGTAAACCTGAAGTGAAGCATCGGAATCTATAACTAGTGTCACAGGAATGGTTCAAATCATAGACAGTAGAAAGAGTAAGTCTTCTTGTACTTGAGCCGGCATTGTGCGTTTTGTATTTAATTCCGATGCAATTTCTGAATTTCATCGTCAGTAAGAAGGTCAGAGGGATACAGTAAACCTGAAGTGAAGCATCGGAATCTATAACTAATGTCACAGGAATGGTTCAATACATAGACAGTAGGAAGAGCCAGTCTTCTTGTACTTAAGTCGGCATTGTGCCTTTTCTATTTAATTCCGATGCAATTTCTATGTTTCATCGTCAATAAGAAGGACAGACGGATACAGTAAACCTGAAATGAAGCATCGGAATCTATAACTAGTGTCACAGGAATGGTTAAAAACATAGACAGTAGGAAGAGTCAGTCTTCTTGTACTTAAGTCGGCATTGTGCGTTTTTATTTAATTCCGATGCAATTTCTGTGTTTCATCGTCAATATGAAGGTCCAAGGGATACAGTAAACCTGAAGTGAGGCATCGGAATCTATAACTAGTGTCACAGGAATGGTTCAGAACATAGACAGTAAGAAGCGTCAGTCTTCATGTACTTAAGTCGGCATTGTGCCTTTTCTGTTTAATTCCGATGCAATTTCTGTGTTTCATCGTCAATAAGAAGGTCAGAGGGATACAGTAAACCTGAAGTGAAGCATCGGAATCTATAACTAGTGTCACAGGAATGGTTCAAAACATAGCCAGTAGGAAGAGTCAGTCACCTTGTACTTAAGTCGGCATTGTGCCTTTTCTGTATAATTCCGAAGCAATTTCTGTGTTTCATCGTCAATAAGATGGTCCAAGGGATACAGTAAATCTGAAGTGAGGCATCGGAATTTATAACTAGTGTCACAGGAATGGTTCAAAACATAGTCAGTAGGAAGAGTCATTCTTCTTGGACTTAAGTCGGCACTGTGCCTTTTCTATTTATTTCCGATGCAATTTCTGTGTTTCATCGTCAATAATAAGGTCCAAGGGATGCAGTACACCTGAAGTGAAGCATTGGAATCAATAACTAGTGTCACAGGAATGGTTCAAAGCATAGGCACTAAGAAGAGTCAGTTTTCCTGTACTTAAGCCGGCATTGTGCCTTTTCTATTTATTTCCGATGCAATTTCAGTGTTTCATCGTCCATAAGGTCAGAGGGATACAGTAAACCTGAAGTGAAGCATTGGAATCTATAAGTGGTGTCACAGGAATGGTTCAAAATATAGTCAGTAAGAAGAGACAGTCTTCTTGTACTTAAGTCGGCATTGTGCCTTTCGTATTTAATTCCGATGCAATATCTGTGTTTCATCGTCGATACGAAGGTCAGAGGGATACAGTAAACCTGAAGTGAAGCATCGAAATCTATAACTAGTGTCACAGGAATGGTTCAAAACATAGACAGTAGGAAAACTCAGTCTTCATGCACTTAAGTCGGCATTGTGCCTCGTCTATATAATTCCGATGCAATTTCTGTGTTTCATTATTAATAAGAAGGTCCAAGGGATACAGTAAACCTGAAGTGAGGCATCGGAATCCGTAACTAGTGTCACAGGAATGGTTCAAAACATAGTCAGTAAGAAGAGTCAGTCTTCTTGTACTTAAGTCGGCATTGTGCCTTCTGTATTTAATTCCGATGCAATTTCTGTGTTTCATCGTCAATAAGAAGGTCCAAGTGACACAGTAAACCTGAAGTGAAGCATCGGAAACTATAACTAGTGTCACAGGTTCGGTTCAAAACATAGACGGTAAGTAGAGTCAGTCTTCTTGTACTTAAGTTGGCATTGTGCCATTTCTACTTAATGCTGATGCAATTTCTGTGTTTCATCGTCAATATGAAGGTCAGAGGGATACAGTAAACCTTAAGTGAAGCATTGGAGTCTATAACTAGTGTAACAGGAATGGTTCAAAACATAGTCAGTAAGAAGAGTCAGTCTTCTTGTACTTAAGTCGGCATTTTGCCTTTTCTATTTAATTCCGATGCAATATCTGTGTTTCATCGTCAATAAGAAGGTCAGAGGGATACAGTAAACCTGAAGGGTGGCATCGGAATCTATAACTAGTGTCACAGGAATGGGTCAAAACATAGTCAGTAAGAAGAGTCAGTCTTCCTGTACTTAAGTCGGCATTGTGCTTTTCTATTTAATTCCGATGCAATTTCTGTGTTTCAATATCAATAAGAAGGTCCTAGGGATGCAGTACATCTGAAGTGACACATCGGATTCCATAACTAGTGTCACAGGAATGGTTCATAACATAGACAGTAAGAAGAGTCAGTCTTCTTGTACTTACGTCGGCATTGTGTCTTTTCTATTTATTTTCGATGCAATTTCTGTGTTTCATCGTCCATAAGAAGGTCAGAGGTATACAGTAAAACTGAAGTGAAGCATCGGAATCTATAACTAATGTCACAGGAATGGTTCAATACATAGACAGTAGGAAGAGCCAGTCTTCTTGTACTTCAGTCGGCATTGTGCCTTTTCTATTTAATTCCGATGCAATTTCTGTGTTTCATCGTCAATAAGAAGGTCAGAGGGATACAGTAAACCTGAAGTGAAGCATCGGAATCTATAACTAGTGTCACAGGAATGGTTCAAAACATAGCCAGTAGGAAGAGTCAGTCACCTTGTACTTAAGTCGGCATTGTGCCTTTTCTGTATAATTCCGAAGCAATTTCTGTGTTTCATCGTCAATAAGAAGGTCCAAGGGATGCAGTACACCTGAAGTGAAGCATCGGAATCTATAACTAGTGTCACAGGGATGGTTCAAAACATAGCCAGTAGGAAGAGCCAGTCTTCTTGTACTTAAGTCGGCATTGTGCCTTTTCTATTTAATTCCGATGCAATTTCTATGTTTCATCGTCAATAAGAAGGACAGACGGATACAGTAAACCTGAAATGAAGCATCGGAATCTATAACTAGTGTCACAGGAATGGTTAAAAACATAGACAGTAGGAAGAGTCAGTCTTCTTGTACTTAAGTCGGCATTGTGCCTTTTCTGTATAATTCCGAAGCAATTTCTGTGTTTCATCGTCAATAAGAAGGTCCAAGGGATGCAGTACACCTGAAGTGAAGCATCGGAATCTATAACTAGTGTCACAGGGATGGTTCAAAACATAGCCAGTAGGAAGAGCCAGTCTTCTTGTACTTAAGTCGGCATTGTGCCTTTTCTATTTAATTCCGATGCAATTTCTATGTTTCATCGTCAATAAGAAGGACAGACGGATACAGTAAACCTGAAATGAAGCATCGGAATCTATAACTAGTGTCACAGGAATGGTTAAAAACATAGACAGTAGGAAGAGTCAGTCTTCTTGTACTTAAGTCGGCATTGTGCGTTTTTATTTAATTCCGATGCAATTTCTGTGTTTCATCGTCAATATGAAGGTCCAAGGGATACAGTAAACCTGAAGTGAGGCATCGGAATCTATAACTAGTGTCACAGGAATGGTTCAAAACATAGACAGTAAGAAGCGTCAGTCTTCATGTACTTAAGTCGGCATTGTGCCTTTTCTGTTTAATTCCGATGCAATTTCTGTGTTTCATCGTCAATAAGAAGGTCAGAGGGATACAGTAAACCTGAAGTGAAGCATCGGAATCTATAACTAGTGTCACAGGAATGGTTCAAAACATAGCCAGTAGGAAGAGTCAGTCACCTTGTACTTAAGTCGGCATTGTGCCTTTTCTGTATAATTCCGAAGCAATTTCTGTGTTTCATCGTCAATAAGAAGGTCCAAGGGATACAGTAAATCTGAAGTGAGGCATCGGAATTTATAACTAGTGTCACAGGAATGGTTCAAAACATAGTCAGTAGGAAGAGTCATTCTTCTTGGACTTAAGTCGGCATTGTGCCTTTTCTATTTATTTCCGATGCAATTTCTGTGTTTCATCGTCAATAATAAGGTCCAAGGGATGCAGTACACCTGAAGTGAAGCATTGGAATCAATAACTAGTGTCACAGGAATGGTTCAAAGCATAGGCACTAAGAAGAGTCAGTTTTCCTGTACTTTAGCCGGCATTGTGCCTTTTCTATTTATTTCCGATGCAATTTCAGTGTTTCATCGTCCATAAGGTCAGAGGGATACAGTAAACCTGATGTGAAGC
Source organism: Schistocerca americana (assembly GCF_021461395.2). Taxonomy (NCBI): domain Eukaryota; kingdom Metazoa; phylum Arthropoda; class Insecta; order Orthoptera; family Acrididae; genus Schistocerca; species Schistocerca americana. The sequence continues at coordinate 766,828,237 of NC_060123.1, forward strand.
ATTGGAATCTATAAGTGGTGTCACAGGAATGGTTCAAAATATAGTCAGTAAGAAGAGACAGTCTTCTTGTACTTAAGTCGGCATTGTGACTTTCGTATTTAATTCCGATGCAATATCTGTGTTTCATCGTCGATACGAAGGTCAGAGGGATACAGTAAACCTGAAGTGAAGCATCGAAATCTATAACTAGTGTCACAGGAATGGTTCAAAACATAGACAGTAGGAAAACTCAGTCTTCATGCACTTAAGTCGGCATTGTGCCTCGTCTATATAATTCCGATGCAATTTCTGTGTTTCATTATTAATAAGAAGGTCCAAGGGATACAGTAAACCTGAAGTGAGGCATCGGAATCCGTAACTAGTGTCACAGGAATGGTTCAAAACATAGTCAGTAAGAAGAGTCAGTCTTCTTGTACTTAAGTCGGCATTGTGCCTTCTGTATTTAATTCCGATGCAATTACTGTGTTTCATCATCAATAAGGTCAGAGGGATACAGTAAACCTGAAGGGAAGCATCGGAATCTATAACTAGTGTCACAGGAATGGTTAAAAGCATAGACAGTAAGAAGAGTCAGTCTTCTTGTACTTAGGTAGGCATTGTGCCTTTTGTATTTAATTCCGATGCAATGTCTGTGTATCATCGTCAATAAGAAGGTCCAAGGGATGCAGTACACCCGAAGTGAAGCATCGGAATCTATAACTAGTGTCACAGGTTCGGTTCAAAACATAGACGGTAAGAAGAGACAGTCTTCTTGCACTTAAGTCGGCATTGTGCTTTTCGTATTTAATTCCGATGCAATTTCGGTGTTTCATCGTCAATAAGAAGGTCCAAGTGACACAGTAAACCAGAAGTGAAGCATCGGAAACTATAACTAGTGTCACAGGTTCGGTTCAAAACATAGACGGTAAGTAGAGTCAGTCTTCTTGTACTTAAGTTGGCATTGTGCCATTTCTACTTAATGCTGATGCAATTTCTGTGTTTCATCGTCAATATGAAGGTCAGAGGGATACAGTAAACCTGAAGGGAAGCATCGGAATCTATAACTAGTGTCACAGGAATGGTTAAAAGCATAGACAGTAAGAAGAGTCAGTCTTCTTGTACTTACGTCGGCATTGTGTCTTTTCTATTTATTTTCGATGCAATTTCAGTGTTTCATCGTCCATAAGAAGGTCAGAGGTATACAGTAAAACTGAAGTGAAGCATCGGAATCTATTAGTGGTGTCACAGGAATGGTTCAAAACATAGTCAGTAAGAAGAGTCAGTCTTCTTGTACTTAAGTCGGCATTGTGCCTTTCGTATTTAATTCCGATGCAATTTCGGTGTTTCAACGTCAATAAGAAGGTCCAAGGGATACAGTAAACCTGAAGTGAAGTATCAGAATCTATAACTAGTGTCACAGGAATGGTTCAAACATAGACTGTAAGAAGAATCTGTCTACTTGTACTAAAGTTGGCATTGTGCCTTTTGTATTTAATTCCGATGCAATTTCTGTGTTTCATCGTCAATACGAAGGTCCAAGGGATACAGTACACCTGAAGTGAAGCATCGGAATCTACAACTAGTGTCACAGGAATGGTTCAAATCATAGACAGTAAGAAGAGTCAGTCTTCTTGTACTTGAGTCGGCATTGTGCGTTTTGTATTTAATTCCGATGCAATTTCTGTGTCTCATCGTCAATAAGAAGGTCAGAGGGATACGGTAAACCTGAAGTGAAGCATCAGAATCTATAACTAGTGTCACAGGAGTGGTTCAAAATATAGACAGTAGGAAGAGTCAGTCTTCTTGTACTTGAGTCGGCATTGTGCCTTTTGTATTTAATTCCGATGCAATTTCTGTGTCTCATCGTCAATAAGAAGGTCAGAGGGATACAGTAAACCTGAAGTGAAGCATCGGAATCTATAACTAGTGTCACAGGAATGGTTCAAAACATATTGAGTAGGAAGAGTCAGTCTTCATATACTTAAGTCGGCATTGTGCCTTTTCTATTTAATTCCGATGCAATTTCTGTGTTTCATCATCAATTAGAAGGTCACAGGGATACAGTAAACCTGAAGTGAAGCATCGGAGTTTATAACTAGTGTCACACGAATGGTTCAAAACATAGTCAAAAAGAAGAGTCAGTCTTCTTGTACTTAAGTCTGCATTGTGCCTTTTCTATTTATTTCCGATGCAATTTCTGTGTTTCATCATCAATAAGTAGGTCAGAGGGGTACAGTAAACCTGAAGTGAAGCATCAAAGTCTATTACTAGTGTTACAGGAATGGTTCAAAGCATAGTGAGTAAGAAGAGTCAGTCTTCTTGTACATAAGTCGGCATTGTGCCTTTTCTATTTAATTCTGATGCACTATCTGTGTTTCATCGTCAATAAGAAGGTCAGAGGAATACAGTAAAACTGAAGTGAAGCATCGGAATCTATAAGTAGTGACACAGGAATGGTTCAAAACATAGACATTAGGAAGAGTCCGTCTTCTTGTACTTAAGTCGGCATTGTGCCTTTTGTATTTACTTCCGATGCAATTTCTATGTTTCATCGTCAATAAGAAGGTCCAAGGGACACAGTAAACCTAAAGTGAATCATCGGAATCTATAACTAGTGACACAGGAATGGTTCAAAACATAGTCAGTAAGAAGAGTCAGTCTTCTTCTACTTAAGTCGGCATTGTGCCTTTTCTATTTAATTCCGATGCAATTTCTGTGTTTTGTCGACAATAAGAAGGTCAGAGAGATATAGTAAACCTGAAGTGAAGCATCGGAATCTATAACTAGTGTCACAGCAATATTTCAAATCATAGACAGTAAGAAGAGTCAGTCTTCTTGTATTTAAGTCGGCATTGTGCCTCTTCTATTTAATTCCGATGCAGTTTTTGTGTTTCATCGTCAATAAGAAGGTCAGAGTGATACAGTAAACCTGAAGTGAAGCATCAGAATCTATAACTAGTGTCACAGGAATGGTTCAAAGCATAGACAGTGGGAAGATTCAGTCTTCTTGTACTTGAGTCGGCATTGTGCCTTTTGTATTTAATTCCGATGCAATTTCTGTGTTTCATCGTCAATAAGAAGGTCAGAGGGATACAGTAAACCTGAAGTGAAGCATCAAAACCTATAACTAGTGTCACTAGAATGGTTCAAGACATAGACAGTAAGAAGAGTCAGTCTTCTTGTACTTAAGTCGGCATTGTGCCTTTTCTGTTTAATTCCGATGCAATTTCTATGTTTCATCGTCAACAAGAAGGTCAGAGGAATACAGTAAACCAGAAGTGAAGCATCGGTATCTATAACTAGTGTGACAGGAATGGTTCCAAACATAGACACTAGGAAGAGCCAGTCTTCTTGTACTGAAGTCGGCATTGTGCCTTTTGTATTTATTTCCGATGCAATTTCTGTGTTTCATCGTCAATAAGAAGGTCCAAGGGATACAGTAAATCTGAAGTGAGGCATCGGAATCTATAACTACTGTCACAGGAATGGTTCAAAACATAGTCAGTAAGAAGAGTCAGTCTTCTTGTACTTAAGTCGGCATTGTGCCTTATCTATTTAATTCCGATGCAATTTCTGTGTTTCATCGTCAATACGAAGTTCCGAGGGATGCAGTACACCTGAAGTGAAGCATTGGAATCTATAACTAGTGTCACAGGAATGGTTCAAAGCATAGGCACTAAGAAGAGTCAGTTTTCCTGTACTTAAGCCGGCATTGTGCCTTTTCTATTTATTTCCGATGCAATTACTGTGTTTCATCGTCCATAAGAAGGTCAGAGGGATACAGTAAACCTGAAGTGAAGCATCGGAATCTATAAGTGGTGGCACAGGAATGGTTCAATATATAGTCAGTAAGAAGAGACAGTCTTCTTGTACTTAAGTCGGCATTGTGCCTTTCGTATATAATTCCGATGCAATTTCGGTGTTTCATCGTCAATAAGAAGGTCCAAGTGATACAGTAAACCTGAAGTGAAGCCTCTGAGTGTATAACTAGTGTCACAGGAATGGTTCAAAACATAGTCAGTAATAAGAGTCAGTCTTCTTGTACTTAAATCGGCATTGTGCCTTTTCTATTTAATTCCGATGCAATTTCTCTGTTTCATCATCAATAAGAAGGTCAGAGGGATACAGTAAACCTGAAGTGAATCATCGGAGTCAATACCTAGTGTCACAGGAATGGTTCAAAACATAGACAGTAGGAAAACTCAGTCTTCATGCACTTAAGTCGGCATTGTGCCTCGTCTATATAATTCCGATGCAATTTCTGTGTTTCATTATTAATAAGAAGGTCCAAGGGATACAGTAAACCTGAAGTGAGGCATCGGAATCCGTAACTAGTGTCACAGGAATGGTTCAAAACATAGTCAGTAAGAAGAGTCAGTCTTCTTGTACTTAAGTCGGCATTGTGCCTTCTGTATTTAATTCCGATGCAATTTCTGTGTATCATCATCAATAAGAAGGTCCAAGGGATGCAGTACACCTGAAGTGAAGCATCGGAATCTATAACAAGTGTCACAGGTTCGGTTCAAGACGTAGACGGTAACAGGAGACAGTCTTCTTGTACTTAAGTCGGCATTGTGCCTCTCGTATTTAATTCCGATGCAATTTCGGTGTTTCATCGTCAATAAGAAGGTCCAAGTGACACAGTAAACCTGAAGTGAAGCATCGGAAACTATAACTAGTGTCACAGGTTCGGTTCAAAACATAGACGGTAAGTAGAGTCAGTCTTCTTGTACTTAAGTTGGCATTGTGCCATTTCTACTTAATTCTGATGCAATTTCTGTGTTTCATCGTCAATAAGAAGGTCAGAGGTATACAGTAAAACTGAAGTGAAGCATCGGAATCTATAAGTGGTGTCACAGGAATGGTTCAAAACATAGTAAGAAGAGCCAGTCTTCTTGTACTTAAGTCGGCATTGTGCCTTTCGTATTTAATTCCGATGCAATTTCGGTGTTTCAACGTCAATAAGAAGGTCCAAGGGATACAGTAAACCTGAGGTGAAGTATCAGAATCTATAACTAGTGTCACAGGAATGGTTCAAACATAGAGTGTAAGAAGAATCTGTCTACTTGTACTTAAGTTGGCATTGTGCCTTTTGTATTTAATTCCGATGCAATTTCTGTGTTTCATCGTCAATACGAAGGTCCAAGGGATACAGTACACCTGAAGTGAAGCATCGGAATCTAGAACTAGTGTCACAGGAATGGTTCAAATCATAGACAGTAAGAAGAGTAAAGTCTTCTTGTACTTAAGTCGGCATTGTGCCTCTTCTATTTAATTCCGATGCAATTTCTGTGTTTCATCGTCGTTAAGAAGGTCAGAGGGATACGGTAAACCTGAAGTGAAGCACCAGAGTCTATAACTAGTGTCACAGGAATGGTTCAAAACATAGACAGTAGGAAGAGTCAGTCTTCTTGTACTTGAGTCGGCATTGTGCCTTTTGTATTTAATTCCGATGCAATTTCTGTGTCTCATCGTCAATAAGAAGGTCAGAGGGATACGGTAAACCTGAAGTGAAGCATCAGAATCTATAACTAGTGTCACAGTAATGGTTCAAAACATAGACAGTAGAAAGAGTCAGTCTTCTTGTACTTGAGTCGGCATTGTGCCTTTTGTATTTAATTCCGATGCAATTTCTGTGTCTCATCGTCAATAAGAAGGTCAGAGGGATACAGTAAACCTGAAGTGAAGCATCGGAATCTATAACTAGTGTCACAGGAATGGTTCAAAACATATTGAGTAGGAAGAGTCAGTCTTCATATACTTAAGTCGGCATTGTGCCTTTTCTATTTAATTCCGTTGCAATTTCTGTGTTTCATCATCAATTAGAAGGTCACAGGGATACAGTAAACCTGAAGTGAAGCATCGGAGTTTATAACTAGTGTCACAGGAATGGTTCAAAACATAGTCAAAAAGAAGAGTCAGTCTTCTTGTACTTAAGTCTGCATTGTGCCTTTTCTATTTAATTCCGATGCAATTTCTGTGTTTCATCATCAATAAGTAGGTCAGAGGGGTACAGTAAACCTGAAGTGAAGCATCAAAGTCTATAACTAGTGTTACAGGAATGGTTCAAAGCATAGTGAGTAAGAAGAGTCAGTCTTCTTGTACATAAGTCGGCATTGTGCCTTTTCTATTTAATTCTGATGCACTATCTGTGTTTCATCGTCAATAAGAAGGTCAGAGGAATACAGTAAACCTGAAGTGAAGCATCGGAATCTATAACTAGTGACACAGGAACGGTTCAAAACATAGACATTAGGAAGAGTCCGTCTTCTTGTACTTAAGTCGGCATTATGCCTTTTCTATTTAATTCCGATGCAATTTCTGTGTTTCGTTATCAATAAAAAGATCCAAGGGATACAGCAAACCTGAAGTGAGGCATCGGAATCCATAACTACTGTCACAGGAATGGTTAAAAACATAGTCAGTAAGAAGAGTCAGTCTTCTTGTACTTAAGTCGTCATTGTGCCTTTTGTATTTACTTCCGATGCAATTTCTGTGTTTCATCGTCAATAAGAAGGTCCAAGGGACACAGTAAACCTAAAGTGAATCATCGGAATATATAACTAGTGACACAGGAATGGTTCAAAACATAGTCAGTAAGAAGAGTCAGTCTTCTTGCACTTAAGTCGGCATTGTGCCTTTTCTATTTAATTCTGATGCACTATCTGCGTTTCATCGTCAATAAGACGGTCAGAGGGATACAGTAAACCCGAAGTGAGGCATCGGAATCTTTAACTAATGACACAGGAATGGTTCAAAACACAGACATTAGGAAGAGTCCGTTTTCTTGTACTTAAGTCGGCATTGTGCCTTTTCTATTTAATTCCGATGCAATTTCTGTGTTTCGTTATCAATAAGAAGATCCAAGGAATACAGGAAACCTGAAGTGAGGCATCGGAATCCATAACTACTGTCACAGGAATGGTTAAAAACATAGTCAGTAAGAAGAGTCAATCTTCTTGTACTTAAGTCGTCATTGTGCCTTTTGTATTTACGTCCGATGCAATTTCTGTGTTTCATCGTCAATAAGAAGGTCCAAGGGATACAGTACACCTGAAGTGAAGCATCGGAATCTATAACTAGTGTCACAGGAATGGTTCAAATCATAGACAGTAAGAAGAGTCAGTCTTCTTGTATTTAAGTCGGCATTGTGACTCTTCTATTTAATTCCGATGCAATTTTTGTGTTTCATCGTCAATAAGAAGGTCAGAGGGATACAGTAAACCTGAAGTGAAGCATCAGAATCTATAACTAGTGTCACAGGAATGGTTCAAAACATAGACAGTGGGAAAAGTCAGTCCTCTTGTACTTGAGTCGGCATTGTGCCTTTTGTTTTTAATTTCAATGCAATTTCTATGTTTCATCGTCAATAAGAAGGTCAGAGGGATACAGTAAACCTGAAGTGAAGCATCAGAATCTATAACTAGTGTCACAGGAATGGTTCAAGACATAGCCAGTAGGAAGAGTCAGTCTTCTTGTACTTAAGTCGGCATTGTGCCTTTTCTATTTAATTCCGATGGAATTTCTGTGTTTCATCGTCAATAAGAAGGTACGAGGGATACAGTAAACCGGAAGTGAAGCATCGGAATCAATAAGTGGTGTCACAGGAATGGTTCAAAACATAGTCAGTAAGAACGGTCAGAATTCTTGTACTTAAGTCGGCATTGTGCATTTCGTATTCAATTCCGATGCAATTTCGGTGTCTCATCGGCAATAAAAAGGTGCAAGGGATACAGTAAACATGAAGTGAATCATCGGAATTTATAACTAGTGTCACAGGAATGGTTCAATACATAGACAGTAAGAAGAGTCAGTCTTCCTGGTCTTAAGTCGGCATTGTGCCTTTTCTATTTAATTCCGATGCGATTTCTGTGTTTCATCGTCAATAAGAAGGTCCAAGGGATGCAGTAAACCTATAGTGAAGCATCGGAATCTAAAACCTGTCTCACAGGAAATGTTCAAGGCATAGAGAGCAAAAAGAGCCAGTCAACTTGTATTTGAGTCGGCATTGTGCCTTTTGTATTTAATTCCGATGCAATTTATATGTTTCGTCGTCAATAAGGAGGCCAGAGGGATACAGTAAACCTGAAGTGAAGCAGCGGAATCAATAACTAGTGTCACAGGAATGGTTTAAAACGTAGACATTAGGAAGAGTCAGTCTTCTTGTACTTAAGTCGGCATTGTGCCTTTTCTATTTAATTCCATGCAATTTCTGTGTTTCGTCGTCAATAAGAAAGTCCAAGGGATACAGTAAACCTGAAGCGATAAATCGGAATCTATAAGTAGTGTCACAGGATTGGTTCAAAACATAGACAGTAAGAAGAGGCAGTCTACTTGTACTTAAGTCAACATTGTGCTTTTTCTATTTAATTCCGATGCAATTTCTGTGTTTCATCGTCAATAAGAAGGTCAGAGGGATACAGTAAACCTGAAGTGAAGCATCGGAATCTATAACTAGTGTCACAGGAATGGTTCAAAACATAGACAGTAGGAAGACTCAGTCTTCTTGTTCTTAAGTCGGCATTGTGACTTTTGTATTTAATTCCGATGCCATTTCTGTGTTTCATCGTCAATACGAAGGCCAGAGGGATACAGTAAACCTCAAGTGAGGCATCGGAATGTATAACTAGTGTCACAGGAATCGTTCAAAGCATAGCCAGTAGGAAGAGTCAGTTTTCTTCTACTTGATTCAGCATTGTGCCTTTTGTATTTATTTCCGATGCAATTCCTTGGTTTCATCGTCAATACGAAGGTCCAAGGGATACAGTAAACGTATAATGAAGCATCGGAATCTAAAACTGGTCTCACAGGAAATGATCACAACATAGTCAGTAAGAAGAGTCAGTCTTCTTGTACTTAAGTCAGCATTGTGCCTTTTGTATTTAATTCCGATGCAATTTCTGTGTTTCATCGTCAATGAGAAGGTCAGAGGGACACAGTAAACCTGAAGTGAAGCATCGGAATCTATAACTAGTGTCACAGGAATGGTTCAAAACATAGACCGTGGGAAAAGTCAGTCTTCTTGTACTTGAGTCGGCATTGTGCCTTTTGTATTTAATTCCGATGCAATTTCTGTGTTTCATCGTCAATAAGAAGGTCAGAGGGATACAGTAAACCTGTAGTGAAGCATCGGAATCTATAACTAGTGTCACAGGAATGGTTCAAAACATATTGAGTAGGAAGAGTCAGTCTTCATATACTTAAGTCGGCATTGTGCCTTTTCTATTTAATTCCGATGCAATTTCTGTGTTTCATCATCAATTAGAAGGTCACAGGGTTACAGTAAACCTGAAGTGAAGCATCGGAGTTTATAACTAGTGTCACAGGAATGGTTCAAAACATAGTCAAAAAGAAGAGTCAGTCTTCTTGTACTTAAGTCTGCATTGTGCCTTTTCTATTTAATTCCGATGCAATTTCTGTGTTTCATCATCAATAAGTAGGTCAGAGGGGTACAGTAAACCTGAAGTGAAGCATCAAAGTCTATTACTAGTGTTACAGGAATGGTTCAAAGCATAGTGAGTAAGAAGAGTCAGTCTTCTTGTACATAAGTCGGCATTGTGCCTTTTCTATTTAATTCTGATGCACTACATGTATTTCATCGTCAATAAGAAGGTCAGAGGAATACAGTAAAACTGAAGTGAAGCATCGGAATCTATAAGTAGTGACACAGGAATGGTTCAAAACATAGACATTAGGAAGAGTCCGTCTTCTTGTACTTAAGTCGGCATTGTGCCTTTTGTATTTACTTCCGATGCAATTTCTGTGTTTCATCGTCAATAAGAAGGTCCAAGGGACACAGTAAACCTAAAGTGAATCATCGGAATCTATAACTAGTGACACAGGAATGGTTCAAAACATAGTCAGTAAGAAGAGTCAGTCTTCTTCTACTTAAGTCGGCATTGTGCCTTTTCTATTTAATTCCGATGCAATTTCTGTGTTTTGTCGACAATAAGAAGGTCAGAGAGATATAGTAAACCTGAAGTGAAGCATCGGAATCTATAACTAGTGTCACAGCAATATTTCAAATCATAGACAGTAAGAAGAGTCAGTCTTCTTATATTTAAGTCGGCATTGTGCCTCTTCTATTTAATTCCGATGCAATTTTTGTGTTTCATCGTCAATAAGAAGGTCAGAGTGATACAGTAAACCTGAAGTGCAGCATCAGAATCTATAACTAGTGTCACAGGAATGGTTCAAAGCATAGACAGTGGGAAGAGTCAGTCTTCTTGTACTTGAGTCGGCATTGTGCCTTTTGTATTTAATTCCGATGCAATTTCTGTGTTTCATCGACAATAAGAAGGTCAGAGGGATACAGTAAACCTGAAGTGAAGCATCAATACCTATAACTAGTGTCACTAGAATGGTTCAAGACATAGACGGTAAGAAGAGTCAGTCTTCTTGTACTTAAGTCGGCATTGTGCCTTTTCTGTTTAATTCCGATGCAATTTCTATGTTTCATCGTCAATAAGAAGGTCAGAGGAATACAGTAAACCAGAAGTGAAGCATCGGTATCTATAACTAGTGTGACAGGAATGGTTCCAAACATAGACACTAGGAAGAGCCAGTCTTCTTGTACTGAAGTCGGCATTGTGCCTTTTGTATTTATTTCCGAAGCAATTTCTGTGTTTCATCGTCAATAAGAAGGTCCAAGGGATACAGTAAATCTGAAGTGAGGCATCGGAATCTATAACTAGTGTCACAGGAATGGTTCAAAACATAGTCAGTAAGAAGAGTCAGTCTTCTTGTACTTAAGTCGGCATTGTGCCTTATCTATTTAATTCCGATGCAATTTCTGTGTTTCATCGTCAATACGAAGTTCCGAGGGATGCAGTACACCTGAAGTGAAGCATTGGAATCTATAACTAGTGTCACAGGAATGGTTCAAAGCATAGGCACTAAGAAGAGTCAGTTTTCCTGTACTTAAGCCGGCATTGTGCCTTTTCTATTTATTTCCGATGCAATTACTGTGTTTCATCGTCCATAAGAAGGTCAGAGGGATACAGTAAACCTGAAGTGAAGCATCGGAATCTATAAGTGGTGGCACAGGAATGGTTCAATATATAGTCAGTAAGAAGAGACAGTCTTCTTGTACTTAAGTCGGCATTGTGCCTTTCGTATTTAATTCCGATGCAATTTCGGTGTTTCATCGTCAATAAGAAGGTCCAAGTGATACAGTAAACCTGAAGTGAAGCATCTGAGTGTATAACTAGTGTCACAGGAATGGTTCAAAACATAGTCAGTAAGAAGAGTCAGTCTTCTTGTACTTAAATCGGCATTGTGCCTTTTCTATTTAATTCCGATGCAATTTCTCTGTTTCATCATCAATAAGAAGGTCAGAGGGATACAGTAAACCTGAAGTGAATCATCGGAGTCAATACCTAGTGTCACAGGAATGGTTCAAAACATAGACAGTAGGAAAACTCAGTCTTCATGCACTTAAGTCGGCATTGTGCCTCGTCTATATAATTCCGATGCAATTTCTGTGTTTCATTATTAATAAGAAGGTCCAAGGGATACAGTAAACCTGAAGTGAGGCATCGGAATCCGTAACTAGTGTCACAGGAATGGTTCAAAACATAGTCAGTAAGAAGAGTCAGTCTTCTTGTACTTAAGTCGGCATTTTGCCTTTTCTATTTAATTCCGATGCAATATCTGTGTTTCATCGTCAATACGAAGGTCAGAGGGATACAGTAAACCTGAAGTGTGGCATCGGAATCTATAACTAGTGTCACAGGAATGGGTCAAAACATAGTCAGTAAGAAGAGTCAGTCTTCCTGTACTTAAGTCGGCATTGTGCTTTTCTATTTAATTCCGATGCAATTTCTGTGTTTCATCATCAATAAGAAGGTCCTAGGGATGCAGTACGTCTGAAGTGACACATCGGATTCCATAACTAGTGTCACAGGAATGGTTCATAACATAGACAGTAAGAAGAGTCAGTCTTCTTGTACTTACGTCGGCATTGTGCCTTTTCTATTTATTTTCGATGCAATTTCTGTGTTTCATCGTCCATAAGAAGGTCAGAGGTATACAGTAAAACTGAAGTGAAGCATCGGAATCTATAAGTGGTGTCACAGGAATGGTTCAAAACATAGTAAGAAAAGTCAGTCTTCTTGTACTTAAGTCGGCATTGTGCCTTTCGTATTTAATTCCGATGCAATTTCGGTGTTTCAACGTCAATAAGAAGGTCCAAGGGATACAGTAAACCTGAGGTGAAGTATCAGAATCTATAACTAGTGTCACAGGAATGGTTCAAACATAGACTGTAAGAAGAATCTGTCTACTTGTACTTAAGTTGGCATTGTGCCTTTTGTATTTAATTCAGATGCAATTTCTGTGTTTCATCGTCAATACGAAGGTCCAAGGGATACGGTACACCTGAAGTGAAGCATCGGAATCTACAACTAGTGTCACAGGAATGGTTCAAATCATAGACAGTAAGAAGAGTAAAGTCTTCTTGTACTTAAGTCGGCATTCTGCCTCTTCTATTTAATTCCGATGCCATTTCTGTGTTTCATCGTCGTTAAGAAGGTCAGAGGGATACGGTAAACCTGAAGTGAAGCATCAGAGTCTATAACTAGTGTCACAGGAATGGTTCAAAACATAGACAGTAGGAAGAGTCAGTCTTCTTGTACTTGAGTCGGCATTGTGCCTTTTGTATTTAATTCCGATGCAATTTCTGTGTCTCATCGTCAATAAGACGGTCAGAGGGATACGGTAAACCTGAAGTGAAGCATCAGAATCTATAACTAGTGTCACAGTAATGGTTCAAAACATAGACAGTAGGAAGAGTCAGTCTTCTTGTACTTGAGTCGGCATTGTGCCTTTTGTATTTAATTCCGATGCAATTTCTGTGTCTCATCGTCAATAAGAAGGTCAGAGGGATACAGTAAACCTGAAGTGAAGCATCGGAATCTATAACTAGTGTCACAGGAATGGTTCAAAACATATTGAGTAGGAAGAGTCAGTCTTCATATACTTCAGTCGGCATTGTGCCTTTTCTATTTAATTCCGATGCAATTTCTGTGTTTCATCATCAATTAGAAGGTCACAGGGATACAGTAAACCTGAAGTGAAGCATCGGAGTTTATAACTAGTGTCACAGGAATGGTTCAAAACATAGTAAAAAAGAAGAGTCAGTCTTCTTGTACTTAAGTCTGCATTGTGCCTTTTCTATTTAATTCCGATGCAATTTCTGTGTTTCATCATCAATAAGTAGGTCAGAGGGGTACAGTAAACCTGAAGTGAAGCATCAAAGTCTATAACTAGTGTTACAGGAATAGTTCAAAGCATAGTGAGTAAGAAGAGTCAGTCTTCTTGTACATAAGTCGGCATTGTGCCTTTTCTATTTAATTCTGATGCACTATCTGTGTTTCATCGTCAATAAGAAGGTCAGAGGAATACAGTAAACCTGAAGTGAAGCATCGGAATCTATAACTAGTGACACAGGAACGGTTCAAAACATAGACATTAGGAAGAGTCCGTCTTCTTGTACTTAAGTCGGCATTATGCCTTTTCTATTTAATTCCGATGCAATTTCTGTGTTTCGTTATCAATAAAAAGATCCAAGGGATACAGCAAACCTGAAGTGAGGCATCGGAATCCATAACTACTGTCACAGGAATGGTTAAAAACATAGTCAGTAAGAAGAGTCAGTCTTCTTGTACTTAAGTCGTCATTGTGCCTTTTGTATTTACTTCCGATGCAATTTCTGTGTTTCATCGTCAATAAGAAGGTCCAAGGGACACAGTAAACCTAAAGTGAATCATCGGAATCTATAACTAGTGACACAGGAATGGTTCAAAACATAGTCAGTAAGAAGAGTCAGTCTTCTTGTACTTAAGTCGGCATTGTGCCTTTTCTATTTAATTCTGATGCACTATCTGCGTTTCATCGTCAATACGACGGTCAGAGGGATACAGTAAACCCGAAGTGAGGCATCGGAATCTTTAACTAATGGCACAGGAATGGTTCAAGACACAGACATTAGGAAGAGTCCGTTTTCTTGTACTTAAGTCGGCATTGTGCCATTTCTATTTAATTCCGATGCAATTTCTGTGTTTCGTTATCAATAAGAAGATCCAAGGGATACAGAAAACCTGAAGTGAGGCATCGGAATACATAACTACTGTCACAGGAATGGTTAAAAACATAGTCAGTAAGAAGAGTCAATCTTCTTGTACTTAAGTCGTCATTGTGCCTTTTGTATTTACGTCCGATGCAATTTCTGTGTTTCATCGTCAATAAGAAGGTCCAAGGGATACAGTACACCTGAAGTGAAGCATCGGAATCTATAACTAGTGTCACAGGAATGGTTCAAATCATAGACAGTAAGAAGAGTCAGTCTTCTTGTATTTAAGTCGGCATTGTGACTCTTCTATTTAATTCCGATGCAATTTTTGTGTTTCATCGTCAATAAGAAGGTCAGAGGGATACAGTAAACCTGAAGTGAAGCATCAGAATCTATAACTAGTGTCACAGAAATGGTTCAAAACATAGACAGTGGGAAAAGTCAGTCCTCTTGTACTTGATTCGGCATGGTGCCTTTTGTTTTTAATTTCAATGGAATTTCTATGTTTCATCGTCAATAAGAAGGTCAGAGGGATACAGTAAACCTGAAGTGAAGCATCACAATCTATAACTAGTGTCACAGGAATGGTTCAAGACATAGCCAGTAGGAAGAGTCAGTCTTCTTGTACTTAAGTCGGCATTGTGCCTTTTCTATTTAATTCCGATGGAATTTCTGTGTTTCATCGTCAATAAGAAGGTACGAGGGATACAGTAAACCGGAAGTGAAGCATCGGAATCAATAAGTGGTGTCACAGGAATGGTTCAAAACATAGTCAGTAAGAACGGTCAGAATTCTTGTACTTAAGTCGGCATTGTGCATTTCGTATTCAATTCCGATGCAATTTCGGTGTCTCATCGGCAATAAGAAGGTGCAAGGGATACAGTAAACATGAAGTGAATCATCGGAATCTATAACTAGTGTCACAGGAATGGTTCAATACATAGACAGTAAGAAGAGTCAGTCTTCCTGTTCTTAAGTCGGCATTGTGCCTTTTCTATTTAATTCCGATGCGATTTCTGTGTTTCATCGTCAATAAGAAGGTCCAAGGGATGCAGTAAACCTATAGTGAAGCATCGGAATCTAAAACCTGTCTCACAGGAAATGTTCAAAACATAGAGAGCAAAAAGAGCCAGTCAACTTGTATTTGAGTCGGCATTGTGCCTTTTGTATTTAATTCCGATGCAATTTATATCTTTCATCGTCAATAAGAAGGTCAGAGGGATACAGTAAGCCTGAAGTGAAGCATCGGAATCTATAACTAAAGTCACAGGAATGGTTAAAAAATAGACAGTAAGAAGAGTCAGTCTTCTTGTACATAAGTCGGCATTGTGCTTTTTGTATTTAATTCCGATGCAATTTCTGTGTTTCATCGTCAATAAGAAGGTCCAAGGGATACAGTAAACCTGAAGTGAAGCATCGGAATCTATAACTAGTGTTACAGGAATGTTTCAAAACATAGACAGCAAGCAGAGTCAGTCCTGTTGTACTTAAGTGGGCATTGTGCTTTTTGTATCTAATTCCGATGCAATTTCTGTGTTTCGTCGTCAATAAGGAGGCCAGAGGGATACAGTAAACCTGAAGTGAAGCAGCGGAATCAATAACTAGTGTCACAGGAATGGTTTAAAACGTAGACATTAGTAAGAGTCAGCCTTCTTGTACTTAAGTCGGCATTGTGCCTTTTCTATTTAATTCATATGCAATTTCTGTGTTTCGTCGTCAATAAGAAAGTCCAAGGGATACAGTAAACCAGAAGCGAAAAATCGGAATCTATAAGTAGTGTCACAGGATTGGTTCAAAACATAGACAGTAAGAAGAGGCAGTCTACTTGTACTTAACTCAACATTGTGCCTTTTCTATTTAATTCCGATGCAATTTCTGTGTTTCATCGTCAATAAGAAGGTCAGAGGGATACAGTAAATCTGAAGTGAAGCATCGGAATCTATAACTAGTGTCACAGGAATGGTTAAAAAATAGACAGTAAGAAGAGTCAGTCTTCTTGTACTTAAGTAGGCACTGAGCCCTTAGTATTTAATTCCGATGCAATTTCTGTGTTTCATCGTCAATACGAAGGTCCAAGGGATACAGGAAACGTATAATGAAGCATCGGAATCTAAAACTGGTCTCACAGGAAATGATCACAACATAGTCAGTAAGAAGAGTCAGTCTTCTTGTACATAAGTCAGCATTGTGCCTTTTGTATTTAATTCCGATGCAATTTCTGTGTTTCATCGTCAATGAGAAGGTCAGAGGGATACAGTAAACCTGAAGTGAAGCATCGGAATCTATAACTAGTGTCACAGGAATCGTTCAAAACATAGACAGTAGGAAGAGTCAGTCTTCTTCTACTTGAGTGGCATTGTGCCTTTTGTATTTAATTCCGATGCAATTTCTGTGTTTCATCGTCAATACGAAGGTCCAAGGGATACAGTACACCTGAAGTGAAGCATCGGAATCTACAACTAGTGTCACAGGAATGGTTCAAATCATAGACAGTAAGAAGAGTAAAGTCTTCTTGTACTTAAGTCGGCATTGTGCCTCTTCTATTTAATTCCGATGCAATTTCTGTGTTTCATCGTCGTTGAGAAAGTCAGAGGGATACGGTAAACCTGAAGTGAAGCATCAGAGTCTATAACTAGTGTCACAGGAATGGTTCAAAACATAGACAGTAGGAAGAGTCAGTCTTCTTGTACTTGAGTCGGCATTGTGCCTTTTGTATTTAATTCCGATGCAATTTCTGTGTCTCATCGTCAATAAGAAGGTCAGAGGGATACGGTAAACCTGAAGTGAAGCATCAGAATCTATAACTAGTGTCACAGTAATGGTTCAAAACATAGACAGTAGGAAGAGTCAGTCTTCTTGTACTTGAGTCGGCATTGTGCCTTTTGTATTTAATTCCGATGCAATATCTGTGTCTCATCGTCAATAAGAAGGTCAGAGGGATACAGTAAACCTGAAGTGAAGCATCGGAATCTATAACTAGTGTCACAGGAATGGTTCAAAACATATTGAGTAGGAAGAGTCAGTCTTCATATACTTAAGTCGGCATTGTGCCTTTTCTATTTAATTCCGATGCAATTTCTGTGTTTCATCATCAATTAGAAGGTCACAGGGATACAGTAAACCTGAAGTGAAGCATCGGAGTTTATAACTAGTGTCACAGGAATGGTTCAAAACATAGTCAAAAAGAAGAGTCAGTCTTCTTGTACTTAAGTCTGCATTGTGCCTTTTCTATTTAATTCCGATGCAATTTCTGTGTTTCATCATCAATAAGTAGGTCAGAGGGGTACAGTAAACCTGAAGTGAAGCATCAAAGTCTATAACTAGTGTTACAGGAATGGTTCAAAGCATAGTGAGTAAGAAGAGTCGGTCTTCTTGTACATAATTCGGCATTGTGCCTTTTCTATTTAATTCTGATGCACTATCTGTGTTTCATCGTCAATAAGAAGGTCAGAGGAATACAGTAAACCTGAAGTGAAGCATCGGAATCTATAACTAGTGTCACAGGAACGGTTCAAAACATAGACATTAGGAAGAGTCCGTCTTCTTGTACTTAAGTCGGCATTATGCCTTTTCTATTTAATTCCGATGCAATTTCTGTGTTTCGTTATCAATAAAAAGATCCAAGGGATACAGCAAACCTGAAGTGAGGCATCGGAATCCATAACTACTGTCACAGGAATGGTTAAAAACATAGTCAGTAAGAAGAGTCAGTCTTCTTGTACTTAATTCGTCATTGTGCCTTTTGTATTTACTTCCGATGCAATTTCTGTGTTTCATCGTCAATAAGAAGGTCCAAGGGACACAGTAAACCTAAAGTGAATCATCGGAATCTATAACTAGTGACACAGGAATGGTTCAAAACATAGTCAGTAAGAAGAGTCAGTCTTCTTGTACTTAAGTCGGCATTGTGCCTTTTCTATTTAATTCTGTGCACTATCTGCGTTTCATCGTCAATAAGACGGTCAGAGGGATACAGTAAACCCGAAGTGAGGCATCGGAATCTTTAACTAATGACACAGGAATGGTTCAAAACACAGACATTAGGAAGAGTCCGTTTTCTTGTACTTAAGTCGGCATTGTGCCTTTTCTATTTGATTCCGATGCAATTTCTGTGTTTCGTTATCAATAAGAAGATCCAAGGGATACAGAAAACCTGAAGTGAGGCATCGGAATCCATAACTACTGTCACAGGAATGGTTAAAAACATAGTCAGTAAGAAGAGTCAATCTTCTTGTACTTAAGTCGTCATTGTGCCTTTTGTATTTACGTCCGATGCAATTTCTGTGTTTCATCGTCAATAAGAAGGTCCAAGGGATACAGTACACCTGAAGTGAAGCATCGGAATCTATAACTAGTGTCACAGGAATGGTTCAAATCATAGACAGTAAGAAGAGTCAGTCTTCTTGTATTTAAGTCGGCATTGTGACTCTTCTATTTAATTCCGATGCAATTTTTGTGTTTCATCGTCAATAAAAAGGTCAGAGGGATACAGTAAACCTGAAGTGAAGCATCAGAATCTATAACTAGTGTCACAGGAATGGTTCAAAACATAGACAGTGGGAAAAGTCAGTCCTCTTGTACTTGAGTCGGCATTGTGCCTTTTGTTTTTAATTTCAATGCAATTTCTATGTTTCATCGTCAATAAGAAGGTCAGAGGGATACAGTAAACCTGAAGTGAAGCATCAGAATCTATAACTAGTGTCACAGGAATGGTTCAAGACATAGCCAGTAGGAAGAGTCAGTCTTCTTGTACTTAAGTCGGCATTGTGCCTTTTCTATTTAATTCCGATGGAATTTCTGTGTTTCATCGTCAATAAGAAGGTACGAGGGATACAGTAAACCGGAAGTGAAGCATCGGAATCAATAAGTGGTGTCACAGGAATGGTTCAAAACATAGTCAGTAAGAACGGACAGAATTCTTGTACTTAAGTCGGCATTGTGCATTTCGTATTCAATTCCGATGCAATTTCGGTGTCTCATCGGCAATAAGAAGGTGCAAGGGATACAGTAAACATGAAGTGAATCATCGGAATCTATAACTAGTGTCACAGGAATGGTTCAATACATAGACAGTAAGAAGAGTCAGTCTTCCTGTTCTTAAGTCGGCATTGTGCCTTTTCTATTTAATTCCGATGCGATTTCTGTGTTTCATCGTCAATAAGAAGGTCCAAGGGATGCAGTAAACCTATAGTGAAGCATCGGAATCTAAAACCTGTCTCACAGGAAATGTTCAAAACATAGAGAGCAAAAAGAGCCAGTCAACTTGTATTTGAGTCGGCATTGTGCCTTTTGTATTTAATTCCGATGCAATTTATATGTTTCATCGTCAATAAGAAGGTCAGAGGGATACAGTAAGCCTGAAGTGAAGCATCGGAATCTATAACTAAAGTCACAGGATTGGTTAAAAAATAGACAGTAAGAAGAGTCAGTCTTCTTGTACATAAGTCGGCATTGTGCTTTTTGTATTTAATTCCGATGCAATTTCTGTGTTTCATCGTCAATAAGAAGGTCCAAGGGATACTGTAAACCTGAAGTGAAGCATCGGAATCTATAACTAGTGTTACAGGAATGTTTCAAAACATAGACAGCAAGCAGAGTCTGTCCTGTTGTACTTAAGTGGGCATTGTGCTTTTTGTATCTAATTCCGATGCAATTTCTGTGTTTCGCCGTCAATAAGGAGGCCAGAGGGATACAGTAAACCTGAAGTGAAGCAGCGGAATCAATAACTAGTGTCGCAGGAATGGTTTAAAACGTAGACATTAGGAAGAGTCAGTCTTCTTGTACTTAAGTCGGCATTGTGCCTTTTCTATTTAATTCCGATGCAATTTCTGTGTTTCGTCGTCAATAAGAAAGTCCAAGGGATACAGTAAACCTGAAGCGGAAAATCGGAATCTATAAGTAGTGTCACAGGATTGGTTCAAAACATAGACTGTAAGAAGTGGCAGTCTACTTGTACTTAAGACAACATTGTGCCTTTTCTATTTAATTCCGATGCAATTTCTGTGTTTCATCGTCAATAAGAAGGTCAGAGGGTTACAGTAAATCTGAAGTGAAGCATCGGAATCTATAACTAGTGTCACAGGAATGGTTAAAAAATAGACAGTAAGAAGAGTCAGTCTTCTTGTACATAAGTAGGCATTGAGCCCTTAGTATTTAATTCCGATGCAATTTCTGTGTTTCATCGTCAATACGAAGGTCCAAGGGATACAGTAAACGTATAATGAAGCATCGGAATCTAAAACTGGTCTCACAGGAAATGATCACAACATAGTCAGTAAGAAGAGTCAGTCTTCTTGTACTTAAGTTAGCATTGTGCCTTTTGTATTTAATTCCGATGCAATTTCGGTGTTTCATCGGCAATAAGAAGGTCCAAGGGATGCAGTAAACCTATAGTGAAGCATCGGAATCTAAAACCTGTCTCACAGGAAATGTTCAAAACATAGAAAGTAAGAAGGGCCAGTCATCTTGTATTTGAGTCGGCATTGTGCCTTTTGTATTTAATTCCGATGCAATTTATGTGTTTCATCGTCTATAGGAAGGTCAAAGGGATACAGTAAACCTGAAGTGAAGCATCGGAATCTATAACTAATGTCACAGGAATGGTTAAAAAATAGACAGTAAGAAGAGTCAGTCTACTTGTACATAAGTCGGCATTGTGCTTTTTGTATTTAATTCCGATGCAATTTCTGTGTTTCATCGTCAATAAGAAGGTCAAAGGGATACAGTAAACCTGAGGTGAAGCATCGGAATCTATAACTAGCGTCACAGGAATGATTCAAAACATAGACAGTAAGAAGAGTCAGTCTACTTGTACTTGAGTCGGCATTGTGCCTTTCGTATTTATTTCCGATGCAGTATCTGAGTTTCATCGTCAATAAGAAGGTCAGAGGGATACAGTAAACCTGAAGTGAAGCATCAGAATCTATAACTAGTGTCACAGGAATGGTCCAAAACATAGACAGAAGGAAGAGTCAGTCTTCTTGTACTTAAGTCGGCATTGTTCCTTTTGTATTTATTTCCGATGCAATTTCTGCGATTCATCATCAATATGAAGGTCAGAGGAATACAGTAAACCTGAAGTGAAGCATCGGAATCTATAACTAGTGTCACAGGAATGGTTCAAAACATAGACAGCAGTAAGAGTCATTCTTCTTGTACTTCAGTCGGCATTGTGCCTTTTCTATTTAATGCCGATGCAATTTCTATGTTTCATCGTCAATAAGAGGGTCAGAGGGATACAGTAAACCTGAAGTGAATCATCGGAATCTATAACTAGTGTCACAGGAAAGGTTCAAAACATAGACAGTAGGAAGAGTCAGTCTACATGTACTTATGTCGGCATTGTGCCTTTTGTATTCAATTCCGATGCAATTTCTGTGTTTCATCGTCAATAAGAATGTCAGAGGGATACACTAAATCTGAAGTGAAGCATCGGAATCTATAACTAGTGTCACAGGAATGATTCAAAACATAGACAGTAAGAAGAGTCCGTCTACTTGTACTTGAGTCGGCATTGTGAATTTCGTATTTATTTCCGATGCAGTATCTGAGTTTCATCGTCAATAAGAAGGTCAGAGGGATACAGTAAACCTGAAGTGAAGAATCAGAATCTATAACTAGTGTCACATTAATGGTTCAAAGCATAGACAGTAGGAAGAGTCATTCTTTGTGTACTTAAGTTGGCATTGTTGCTTTTCTATTTAATTCCGATGCAATTTCTGTATTTCATCGTCAATAAGAAGGTCAGAGGGATACAGTAAACCTGAAGTGAATCATCGGAATCTATAACTAGTGTCACAGGAATGGTTCAAAACATAGACAGTAGGAAGAGTCAGTCAACATGTACTTAAGTCGGCATTGTGCCTTTTGTATTTAATTCCGATGAAATTTCTGTGTTTCATCGTCAATAAGAAGGTCAGAGGGATACAGTAAACCTGAAGTGAAGCATCAGAATCTATAACTAGTGTCACAGGAATGGTTAAAAAATAGACAGTAAGAAGAGTCAGTCTTCTTGTACTTAAGGAGCATTGAGCCCTTAGTATTTAATTCCGATGCAATTTCTGTGTTTCATCGTCAATACGAAGGTCCAAGGGATACAGAAAACGTATAATGAAGTATCGGAATCTAAAACTGGTCTCACATGAAATGATCACAACATAGTCAGTAAGAAGAGTCAGTCTTCTTGTACTTAAGTCAGCATTGTGCCTTTTGTATTTAATTTCGATGCAATTTCTGTGTTTCATCGTCAATGAGAAGGTCAGAGGGATACAGTAAACCTGATGTGAAGCATTGGAATCTATAACTAGTGTCACAGGAATGGTTCAAAACATAGACCGTGGGAAAAGTCAGTCTTCTTGTACTTGAGTCGGCATTGTGCCATTTGTATTTAATTCCGATGCAATTTCTGTGTTTCATCGTCAATAAGAAGGTCAGAGGGATACAGTAAAACTGAAGTGAAGCATCAGAATCTATAACTAGTGTCACAAGAATGGTTCATGACATAGCCAGTAGGAAGAGTCAGTCTTCTTGTACTTAAGTCGGCATTGTGCCTTTTCTATTTAATTCCAATGGAATTTCTGTGTTTCATCGTCAATAAGAAGGTAAGCGGGATACAGTAAACATACCGTGAAGCATTGGAATCAATAAGTGGTGTCACAGGAATGGTTCAAAACATAGTCAGTAAGAACGGTAAGTCATCTTGTACTTAAGTCGGCATTGTGCATTTCGTATTCAATTCCGACGCAATTTCGGTGTTTCATCGGCAATAAGAAGGTCCACGGGATGCAGTAAACCTATAGTGAAGCATTGGAATCTAAAACCTGTCTCACAGGAAATGTTCAAAACATAGAAAGTAAGACGGGCCAGTCAACTTGTATTTGAGTCGGCATTGTGCCTTTTGTATTTAATTCCGATGCAATTTATGTATTTCATCGTCTATAGGAAGGTCAAAGGGATACAGTAAACCTGAAGTGAAGCATCGGAATCTATAACTAATGTCACAGGAATGGTTAAAAAATAGACAGTAAGAAGAGTCAGTCTTCTTGTACATAAGTCGGCATTGTGCTTTTTGTATTTAATTCCGATGCAATTTCTGTGTTTCATCGTCAATAAGAAGGTCAAAGGGATACAGTAAACCTGAGGTGAAGCATCGGAATCTATAACTAGTGTCACAGGAATGATTCAAAACATAGACAGTAAGAAGTGTCAGACTTCTTGTACTTAAGTCGGCATTGTGCCTTTTGTATTTAATTCCGATGCAATTTTTGTGTTTCATCGTTAATAAGAAGGCCAGAGGGATACAGTAAACCTGAAGTGAATCATCGGAACCTATAACTAGTGTCACAGGAAAGGTTCAAAACATAGACAGTAAGAAGAGGCAGTCTACTTGTACTTAAGTCAGCATTGTGCCCTTTCTATATAATTCCGATGCAATTTCTGTGTTTCATCGTCAATAAGAAGGTCAGAGGGATACAGTAAACCTGAAGTGAATCATCGGAACCTATAACTAGTGTCACAGGAAAGGTTCAAAACATAGACAATAGGAAGGGTTAGTCTTCTTTTACTTAAGTCGGCATTGTGCCTTTTCTGTTTAATTCTGATGCTATATCTGTGTTTCGTCGTCAATAAGAAGGTCCAAGGGATACAGTAAGTCTGACGTGAAGAATCGGAATCTATAACTAGTGTCACAGGAATGGTTAAAAAATAGACAGTAAGATGAGTCAGTCTTCTTGTACTTAAGTAGCATTGAGCCCTTAGTATTTAATTCCGATGCAATTTCTGTGTTTAATCGTCAATACGAAGGTCCAAGGGATACAGTAAACGTATAATGAAGCATCGGAATCTAAAACTGGTCTCACAGGAAATGATCACAACATAGTCAGTAAGAAGAGTCAGTCTTCTTGTACTTAAGTCAGCATTGTGCCTTTTGTATTTAATTCCGATGCAATTTCTGTGTTTCATCGTCAATGAGAAGGTCAGAGGGATACAGTAAACCTGAAGTGAAGCATCGGAATCTATAACTAGTGTCACAGGAATGGTTCATGACATAGCCAGTAGGAAGAGTCAGTCTTCTTGTACTTAAGTCGGCATTGTGCCTTTTCTATTTAATTCCGATGGAATTTCTGTGTTTCATCGTCAATAAGAAGGTAAGCGGGATACAGTAAACCTGAAGTGAAGCATTGGAATCAATAAGTGGTGTCACAGGAATGGTTCAAAACATAGTCAGTAAGAACGGTCAGTCATCTTGTACTTAAGTCGGCATTGTGCATTTCGTATTCAATTCCGATGCAAATTCGGTGTTTCATCGGCAACAAGAAGGTCCAAGGGATGCAGTAAACCTATAGTGAAGCATCGGAATCTAAAACCTGTCTCACAGGAAATGTTCAAAACATAGAAAGTAAAAAGGGCCTGTCAACTTGTATTTGAGTCGGCATTGTGCCTTTTGTATTTAATTCTGATGCAATTTATGTGTTTCATCGTCTATAGGAAGGTCAAAGGGATACAGTAAACCTGAAGTGAAGCATCGGAATCTATAACTAATGTCACAGGAATGGTTAAAAAATAGACAGTAAGAAGAGTCAGTCTTCTTGTACATAAGTCGGCATTGTGCTTTTTGTATTTAATTCCGATGCAATTTCTGTGTTTCATCGTCAATAAGAAGGTCAAAGGGATACAGTAAACCTGAGGTGAAGCATCGGAATCTATAACTAGTGTCACAGGAATGATTCAAAACATAGACAGTAAGAAGTGTCAGACTTCTTGTACCTAAGTCGGCATTGTGCCTATTGTATTTAATTCCGATGCAATTTTTGTGTTTCATCGTCAATAAGAAGGCCAGAGGAATACAGTAAACCTGAAGCGAAGCATCGGAATCTATAAGTGGTGTCACAGGAATGGTTCAAAACATAGACAGTAAGATGTGTCAGTCTTCTTGTACATAAGTCGGCATTGTGCCTTTTCTATTAAATTCCGATGCAATTTCTGTGATTGATCGTCAATAAGAAGGTTCAAGGGATACAGTAAACCTGAAGTGAATCATCGGAATCTATATTTAGTGTCACAGGAATGGTTCAAATCATAGACAGTAAGAAAAGTCAGTCTTCTTGTACCTAACGGCATTGTGCATTTTCTATTTAATTCCGATGCAATTTCTGGGTTTCATCGGCAATTAGAAGGTCAGAGGGATACAGTAAACCTGAAGTGAAGAATCGGAATCTATAACTAGTGTCACATCAATGGTTCACAACATAGCCAATAGGAAGGGTTAGTCTTCTTGAACTTAAGTCGGCATTGTGCCTTTTCAAGTATATTCCGATGCAATTTCTGTGTTTCGTCGTGTATAAGAAGGTCCAAGTGATACAGTAAATCTGAAGTGAAGCATCGGAATCTATAACTAGTGTTACAGGAATGTTTCAAAACATAGACAGCAAGCAGAGTCAGTCCTGTTGTACTTAAGTGGGCATTGTGCCTTTTGTATTTAATTCCGATGCAATTTCTGTGTTTCATCGTCAATAAGAAGGTCAGAGGGAGACAGTAAACCTGAAGTGAAGCATCGGAATCTATAACTAGTGTCACAGGAATGATTCAAAACATAGACAGTAAGAAGAGTCAGTCCTGTTGTACTTAAGTGGGCATTGTGCCTTTTGTATTTAATTCCGATGCAATTTCTGTGTTTCATCGTCAATAAGAAGGTCAGAGGGAGACAGTAAACCTGAAGTGAAGCATCGGAATCTATAACTAGTGTCACAGGAATGATTCAATACATAGACAGTAGGAAGAGTCAGTCTACATGTACTTAAGTCGGCATTGTGCCTTTTGTATTTAATTCCGATGAAATTTCTGTGTTTCATCGTCAATAAGAAGGTCAGAGGGATACAGTAAACCTGAACTGAAGCATCAGAACCTATAACTAGTGTCACAGGAAAGGTTCAAAACATAGACAATAGGAAGGGTTAGTCTTCTTGTACTTAAGTCGGCATTGTGCCTTTTCTATTTAATTCTGATGCTATGTCTGTGTTTCGTCGTCAATAAGAAGGTCCAAGGGATACAGTAAGTCTGACGTGAAGAATCGGAATCTATAACTAGTGACAAAGGAATGGTTCAAAACATAGACAGTAAGAAGAGTCAGTCTTCTTGAACTTAAGTCGGCATTCTGCCTTTTGTATTTAATTCCGATGCAATTTCTGTGTTTCATCGTCGATAAGAAGGTCCAAGGGATACAGTAAACCTGAAGTGAAGCATCGGAATCTATAACTAGTGTCACAGGAATGTTTCAAAACATTGACAGTAAGAAGGGTCATTCATCTTGTAATTACGTCGGCATTGTGCTTTTTGTATCTAATTCCGATTCAATATCTGTGTTTCATCGGCAATTAGAAGGTCAGAGGGATACAGTAAACCTGAAGTGAAGCATCGGAATCTATAACTAGTGTCACAGGAATGGTTCAAAACATAGACAGTAGGAAAAGGCAGTCTACATGTACTTAAATCGGCATTGTGCCTTTTGTATTTAATTCCGATGCAATTTCTGTGTTTCATCGTCGATAAGAAGGTCCAAGGGATACAGTAAACCTGAAGTGAAGCAACGGAATCTATCATTAGTGTCACAGGAATGTTTCAAAACACAGACAGTAAGAAGAGTCATTCCTCTTGTAATTAAGTCGGCATTGTGCATTTTGTATCTAATTACGATGCAATTTCTGTGTTTCATCGGCAATTAGAAGGTCAGAGGGATACAGTAAACCTGAAGTGAAGCATCGGAATCTATAACTAGGGTCACAGGAATGGTTCAAAACGTAGACAGTAAGAAGAGTCAGTCTACTTGTACTTAAGTCGGCATTGTGCCTTTTGTTTTTAATTCCGATGCAATTTCTGTGTTTCATCGTCAATACGAAGGTCCAAGGGATACAGTACACCTGAAGTGAAGCATCGGAATCTATAACTAGTGTCACAGGAAAGGTTCAAATCATAGACAGTAAGAAGAGTTTGTCTTCTTGAACTTACATCGGCATTGTGCCTTTTCTATTTAATTCCGATACAGTTTCTATGTTTCATCGTCAATAAGAATGTCAGAGGGATACAGTAAACCTGAAGTGCAGCATCGGAATCTATAACTAGTGTCACAGGAATGGTTAAAAAATAGACAGTAAAACGAGTCAGTCTTCTTGTACTTAAGACGGCACTGTGCCTTTTGTATTTAATTCCGATGCAATGTCTGTGTTTCATCGTCAATACGAAGGTCAGAGGGATACAGTGAACCTGAAGTGAAGCATCAGAATCTAAAACTAGTGTCACAGGAATGGCTCAAAGCATAGACATTAGGTAGAGTCAGTCTTCTTGTACTTAAGTCGGCATTGTGATTTTCTATTTAATTCCGATGCTATTTCTGTGTTTCATCGTCAATACGAAGGTCAGAGGGATACAGTAAATCTGAAGTGAAGCATCGGAATCTATAACTAGTGTCACAGGAATGGTTCAAAACAAAGACATTAAGAGGAGTAAGTCTTCTTGTACTTACGTCGGCATTGTGCCTTCTGTATTTAATTCCGATGCAATTTCTGTGTTTCATCGTCGATTAGAATGTCCAAGGGATACAGTAAACCTGAAGTGAAGCATCGGAATCTATAACTAGTGTCATAGGAATTGTTCAAACATAGAAAGTAAGAAGAGTCAGTCTTCTTGTACTTAAGTCGGCATTGCGCCTTTTGTATTAAATTCCGATGAAGTTTCTTTGTTTCATCGTAATAAGAAGGTCCAAGGGATACAGTAAACCTGAAGTGAAGCATCGGAATCTATAACTAGTGTCACAGGAATGGTTCAAAACATAGACAGGAAGAAGAGTCAGTCTTCTTGTACTTAAGTCGGCATTGTCCCCTTTGTATTTAATTCCGATGCAATTTCTGTGTTTCATCGTCAATAAGAAGGTTAGAGGGATACAGTAAACCTGATGTGAAGCAGCGGAATCAATAACTAGTGTCACAGGAATGGTTTAAAACGTAGACATTAGGAAGACTCAGTCTTCTTGTACTTAAGTCGGCATTGTGCCTTTTCTATTTAATTCCGATGCAATTTCTGTGTTTCATCGTCAATAAGAAGGTCAGAGGGATACAGTAAACCTGAAGTGAATCATCGGAATCTATAACTAGTGTCACAGGAAAGGTTCAAAACATAGACAGTAGGAAGAGTGGATCTACATGTACTTAAGTTGGCATTGTGCTTTTTGTATTTAAATCCGATACAATTTCTGTGTTTCATCGTCAATAAGAAGGTCAGAGGGATACAGTAAACCTGAAGTGAAGCATCGGAATCTATAACTAGTGTCACCGGAATGATTCAAATCATAGACAGTAAGAAGAGTCAGTCTACTTGTACTTGAGTCGGCATTGTGCCTTTTGTATTTATTTCCGATGCAATATCTGTGTTTCATCGTCAATAAGAAGGTCAGAGGGATACAGTAAACCTGAAGTGAAGAATGGGAATCTATAACTAGTGTCACATTAATGGTTCCAAACATTGACAGTAGGAAGAGTCATTCTTCTTGTACTTAAGTTGGCATTGTTGCTTTTCTATTTAATTCCGATGCATTTTTTGTGTTTCATCGTCAATAAGAAGGTCAGAGGGATACAGTAAACCTGAAGTGAATCATCGGAATCTATAACTAGTGTCACAGGAATGGTTCAAACATAGACAGTAGGAAAAGTCAGTCTACATGTACTTAAATCGGCATTGTGCCTTTTGTATTTAATTCCGATGAAATTTCTGTGTTTCATCGTCAATAAGAAGGTCAGAGGGATACAGTAAACCTGAAGTGAAGCATCAGAATCTATAACTAGTGTCACAGGAATGGTTCAAAACATAGACAGTAAGAAGAGGCAGTCTACTTGTACTTAAGTCAGCATTGTGCATTTTGTATTTAATTCCGATGCAATTTCTGTGTTTCATCGTCAATAAGAAGGTCAGACGGTTACAGAAAAATCTGAAGTGAAGCATCGGAATCTATAACTAGTGTCACAGGAATGGTTAAATAATAGACAGTAAGAAGAGTCAGTCTTCTTGTACTTAAGTCGGCATTGTGCCTTTTCTATATAATTCCGATGCTATTTCTGTGTTTCGTCGTCAATAAGAAGCTCCAAGGGATACAGTAAGTCTGACGTGAAGAATCGGAATCTATAACTAGAGACAAAGGAATGGTACAAAAGATAGACAGTAAGATGAGTCAGTCTTCTTGAACTTAAGTCGGCATTCTGCCTTTTGTATTTAATTCCGATGCAATTTCTGTGTTTCATCGTCGATAAGAAGGTCCAAGGGATACAGTAAACCTGAAGTGAAGCATCGGAATCTATAACTAGTGTCACAGGAATGTTTCAAAACATAGACAGTAAGAAGAGTCATTCATCTTGTAATTAAGTCGGCATCGTGGTTTTTGTATCTAATTCCGATGCAATATCTGTGTTTCAACGGCAATTAGAAGGTCAGAGGGATACAGTAAATCTGAAGTGAAGCATCGGAATCTATAACTAGTGTCACAGGAATGGTTCAAAACATAGACAGTAGGAAAAGGCAGTCTACATGTACTTAAATCGGCATTGTGCCTTTTGTATTTAATTCCGATGCAATTTCTGTGTTTCATCGTCGATAAGAAGGTCCAAGGGATACAGTAAACCTGAAGTGAAGCATCGGAATCTATAACTAGTGTCACAGGAATGTTTCAAAACATAGACAGTAAGAAGAGTCATTCATCTTGTAATTAAGTCAGCATTGTGCTTTTTGTATCTAATTCCGATGCAATATCTGTGTTTCATCGGCAATTAGAAGGTCAGAGGGATACAGTGAACCTGAATTGAAGCATCGGAATCTATAACTAGTGTCACAGGAATGGTTCAAAACATAGACAGTAGGAAAAGGCAGTCTACATGTACCTAAAGCGGCATTGTGCCTTTTGTATTTAATTCCGATGCAATTTCTGTGTTTCATCGTCGATAAGAAGGTCCAAGGGATACAGTAAACCTGAAGTGAAGCAACGGAATCTATAGCTAGTGTCACAGGAATGTTTCAAAACATAGACAGATAGAAGAGTCATTCCTCTTGTAATTAAGTCGGCATTGTGCATTTTGTATCTAATTCCGATGCAATTTCTGTGTTTCATCGGCAATTAGAAGGTCAGAGGGCAACAGTAAACCTGTAGTGAAGCATCGGAATCTATAACTAGTGTCACAGGAATGGTTCAAAACGTAGACAGTAAGAAGAGTCAGTCTACTTGTACCTAAGTCGGCATTGTGCCTTTTGTTTTTAATTCCGATGCAATTTCTGTGTTTCACCGTCAATAAGAAGGTCCAAGGGATACAGTACACCTGAAGTGAAGCATCGGAATCTATAACTAGTGTCACAGGAATGGTACAAATCATAGACAGTGAGAAGAGTCTGTCTTCTTGAACTTACATCAGCATTGTGGCTTTTCTATTTAATTCCGATGCAATTTCTATGTTTCATCGTCAATAAGAAAGTCAGAGGTATACAGTAAACCTGAAGTGAAGCATTGGAATCTATAACTAGTGTCACGGGAATGGTTAAAAAATAGACAGTAAGAAGAGTCAGTCTTCTTGTACTTAAGACGGCACTGTGCCTTTTGTATTTAATTCCGATGCAATTTCTGTGTTTCATCGTCAATAAGAAATTCCAAGGGATACAGTAAACATATAGTGAAGCATGGGGATCTAAAACTGGTCTCACAGGAAATGTTCACAACATAGTCAGTAAGAAGAGTAAGTCTTCTTGTACTTAAGTCAGCATTGTGCCTTTTGTATTTAATTCCGATGCAATGTCTGTGTTTCATCGTCAATAAGAAGGTCAGAGGGATACAGTAAATTTTGAAGTGAAGCATCGGAATCTATTACTAGTGTCACAGGAATGGTTCAAAACATAGACACTAGGTAGAGTCAGTCTTCTTGTACTTAAGTCGGCATTGTGCCTTTTCTATTTAATTTCGATGCTATTTCTGTGTTTCATCGTCAATATGAAGTTCAGAGGGATACAGTGAACCTGAAAAGAAGCATCGGTATCTATAACTAGTGTCACAGGAATGGTTCAAAACATAGACATTAGGTAGAGTCAGTCTTCTTGTACCTAAGTCGGCATTGTGCCTATTCTATTTAATTCCGATGCAATTTCTGTGTTTCGTCGTCCTTAAGATGGTCCTAGGGATACAGTAAATCTGAAGTGAAGCATCGGAATCTATTACTAGTGTCACAGGAATGGTTCAAAACAAAGACATTAAGAAGAGTTAGTCTTCTTGTACTTACGTCGGCATTGTGCCTTTTGTATTTTATTCCGATGCAATTTCTGTGTTTCATCGTCGATAAGAAGGTCCAAGGGATACAGTAAACCTGAAGTGAAGCTTCGGAATCTATAACTAGTGTCATAGGAATTGTTCAAACATAGACAGTAAGAAGAGTCAGTCTTCTTGTACTTCAGTCGGCATTGCGCCTTTTATATTAAATTGCGATGAAATTTCTTTGTTTCATCGTAATAAGAAGGTCCAAGGGATACAGTAAACCTGAAGCGAAGCATCGGAATCTATAACTAGTGTCACAGGAATGGTTCAAAACATAGACAGGAAGAAGAGTCAGTCTTCTTGTACTTAAGTCGGCATTGTGCTCTTTGTATTTAATTCCGATGCAATTTCTGTGTTTCATCGTCAATAAGATGGTTAGAGGGATACAGTAAACCTGAAGTGAAGCAGCGGAATCAATAACTAGTGTCACAGGAATGGTTTGAAACGTAGACATTAGGAAGAGTCAGTCTTCTTGTACTTAAGTCGGCATTGTGCCTTTTCTATTTAATTCCGATGCAATTTCTGTGTTTCATCGTCAATAAGAAGGTCAGAGGGATACAGTAAACCTGAAGTAAAGCATCGGAATCTATAACTAATGTCACAGGAATGATTCAAAACATAGACAGTAAGAAGAGTCAGTCTACTTGTACTTGAGTCGGCATTGTGCCTTTTGTATTTATTTCCGATGCAGTATCTGTGTTTCATCGTGAATAAGAAGGTCAGAGGGATACAGTAAACCTGAAGTGAAGAATCGGAATCTATAACTAGTGTCACATTAATGGTTCAAAACATAGACAGTAGGAAGAGTCATTCTTCTTGTACTTAAGCTGGCATTGTTGCTTTTCTATTTAAGTCCGATGCAATTTCTGTGTTTCATCGTCAATAAGAAGGTCAGAGGGATACAGTAAAGCTGAAGTGAATCATCGGAATCTATAACTTGTGTCACAGGAATGGGTCAAAACATAGACAGTAGGAAGAGTCAGTCTACATGTACTTAAGACGGCATTGTGCCCTTTGTATTTACTTCCGATGAAATTTCTGTGTTTCAACGTCAATAAGAAGGTCAGAGGGATACAGTATACCTGAAGTGAAGCATCAGAATCTATAACTAGTGTCACAGGAATGGTTCAAATCATAGACAGTAGGAAAAGGCAGTCTACATGTACTTAAATCGGCATTGTGCCTTTTGTATTTAATTCCGATGCAATTGATGTGTTTCATCGTCAATAAGAAGGTCCAAGGGATACAGTAAACCTGAAGTGAAGCATCGGAATCTATAACTAGTGTCACAGGAATGTTTCAAAACACAGACAGTAAGAAGAGTCATTCATCGTGTAATTAAGTCGGCATTGTGCTTTTTGTATAACTAATTCCGATGCAATATCTGTGTTTCATTGGCAATTAGAAGGTCAGAGGGATACAGTAAACCTGAAGTAAAGCATCGGAATCTATAACTAATGTCACAGGAATGCTTCAAAACATAGACAGTAAGAAGAGTCAGTCTTCTTGTACTTAGGTCGTCATTGCGCCTTTTGTATTAAATTCCGATGAAATTTCTTTGTTTCATCGTAATAAGAAGGTCCAAGGGATACAGTAAGTCTGACGTGAAGAATCGGAATCTATAACTAGTGACAAAGGAACGGTTCAAAACATAGACAGTAAGAAGAGTCAGTCTTCTTGAACTTAAGTCGGCATTCTGCCTTTTGTATTTAATTCCGTGGCAATTTCTGTGTTTCATCGTCGATAAGAAGGTCCAAGGGATACAGTAAACCTGAAGTGAAGCATCGGAATCTATTACTAGTGTCACAGGAATGGTTCAAAACATAGACATTAGGTAGAGTCAGTCTTCTTGTACTTAAGTCGGCATTGTGCCTTTTCTATTTAATTCCGATGCTATTTCTGTGTTTCATCGTCAATAAGAAGGTCAGAGGGATACAGTAAATCTGAAGTAAAGCATCGGAATCTATAACTAGTGTCACAGGAATGGTTCAAAACAAAGACATTACGAAGAGTCAGTCTTCTTGTACTTACGTCCGCATTGTGCCTTTTGTATTTAATTCCGATGCAATTTCTGTGCTTCATCGTCGATAAGGAGGTCAGAGGGATACAGTAAACCTGAAGTGAAGCATCGGAATCTATAACTAGTGTCACAGGAATTGTTCAAACATAGACAGTAAGAAGAGTCAGTCTTCTTGTACTTAGGTCGTGATTGCGCCTTTTGCATTAAATTCCGATGAAATTTCTTTGTTTCATCGTAATAAGAAGGTCCAAGGGATACAGTAAGTCTGACGTGAAGAATCGGAATCTATAACTAGTGACAAAGGAACGGTTCAAAACATAGACAGTAAGAAGAGTCAGTCTTCTTGAACTTAAATCGGCATTCTGCCTTTTGTATTTAATTCCGTGGCAATTTCTGTTATTCATCGTCGATAAGAAGGTCCAAGGGATACAGTAAATCTGAAGTGAAGCATCGGAATCTATAACTAGTGTCACAGGAATGTTTCAAAACATAGACAGTAAGAAGAGTCATTCATCTTGTAATTAAGTCAGCATTGTGCTTTTTGTATCTGATTCCGATGCAATATCTGTGTTTCATCGGCAATTAGAAGGTCAGAGGGATACAGTGAACCTGAATTGAAGCATCGGAATCTATAACTAGTGTCACAGGAATGGTTCAGAACATAGACAGTAGGAAAAGGCAGTCTACATGTACTTAAAGCGGCATTGTGCCTTTTGTATTTAATTCCGATGCAATTTCTGTGTTTCATCGTCGATAAGAAGGTCCAAGGGATACAGTAAACCTGAAGTGAAGCAACGGAATCTATAGCTAGTGTCACAGGAATGTTTCAAAACATAGACAGAAAGAAGAGTCATTCCTCTTGTAATTAAATCGGCATTGTGCATTTTGTATCTAATTCCGATGCAATTTCTGTGTTTCAGCGTCAATAAGAAGGTCCAAGGGATACAGTACACCTGAAGTGAAGCATCGGAATCTATAACTAGTGTCACAGGAATGGTACAAATCATAGACAGTGAGAAGAGTCTGTCTTCTTGAACTTACATCAGCATTGTGGCTTTTCTATTTCATTCCGATGCAATTTCTATGTTTCATCGTCAATAAGAAGGTCAGAGGTATACAGTAAACCTGAAGTGAAGCATTGGAATCTATAACTAGTGTCACAGGAATGGTTCAAAACGTAGACAGTAAGAAGAGTCAGTCTTCTTGTACTTAAGACGGCACTGTGCCTTTTGTATTTAATTCCGATGCAATTTCTGTGTTTCATCGTCAATAAGAAATTCCAAGGGATACAGTAAACATATAGTGAAGCATGGGGATCTAAAACTGGTCTCACAGGAAATGTTCACAACATAGTCAGTAAGAAGAGTAAGTCTTCTTGTACTTAAGTCAGCATTGTGCCTTTTGTATTTAATTCCGATGCAATGTCTGTGTTTCATCGTCAATAAGAAGGTCAGAGGGATACAATAAATTTTGAAGTGAAGCATCGGAATCTATTACTAGTGTCACAGGAATGGTTCAAAACATAGACACTAGTTAGAGTCAGTCTTCTTGTACTTAAGTCGGCATTGTGCCTTTTCTATTTAATTTCGATGCTATTTCTGTGTTTCATCGTCAATATGAAGTTCAGAGGGATACAGTGAACCTGAAGTGAAGCATCGGTATCTATAACTAGTGTCACAGGAATGGTTCAAAACATAGACATTAGGTAGAGTCAGTCTTCTTGTACCTATGTCGGCATTGTGCCTATTCTATTTAATTCCGATGCAATTTCTGTGTTTCGTCGTCCTTAAGATGGTCCTAGGGATACAGTAAATCTGAAGTGAAGCATCGGAATCTATAACTAGTGTCACAGGAATGGTTCAAAACAAAGACATTAAGAAGATTCAGTCTTCTTGTACTTACGTCGGCATTGTGCCTTTTGTATTTTATACCGATGCAATTTCTGTGTTTCATCGTCGATAAGAAGGTCCAAGGGATACAGTAAACCTGAAGTGAAGCTTCGGAATCTATAACTAGTGTCATAGGAATTGTTCAAACATAGACAGTAAGAAGAGTCAGTCTTCTTGTACTTTAGTCGGCATTGCGGCTTTTGTATTAAATTCCGATGAAATATCTTTGTTTCATCGTAATAAGAAGGTCCAAGGGATACAGTAAACCTGAAGTGAAGCATCGGAATCTATAACTAGTGTCACAGGAATGATTCAATACATAGACAGGAAGAAGAGTCAGTCTTCTTGTACTTAAGTCGGCATTGTGCTCTTTGTATTTAATTCCGATGCAATTTCTGTCTTTCATCGTCAATAAGAAGGTTAGAGGGATATAGTAAACCTGAAGTGAATCAGCGGAATCAATAACTAGTGTCACAGGAATGGTTTGAAACGTAGACATTAGGAAGAGTCAGTCTTCTTGTACTTAAGTCGGCATTGTGCCTTTTCTATTTAATTCCGATGCAATTTCTGTGTTTCATCGTCAATAAGAAGGTCAGAGGGATACAGTAAACCTGAAGTAAAGCATCGGAATCTATAACTAATGTCACAGGAATGATTCAAAACATAGACAGTAAGAAGAGTCAGTCTACTTGTACTTGAGTCGGCATTGTGCCTTTTGTATTTATTTCCGATGCAGTATCTGTGTTTCATCGTGAATAAGAAGGTCAGAGGGATACAGTAAACCTGAAGTGAAGAATCGGAATCTATAACTAGTGTCACATTAATGGTTCAAAACATAGACAGTAGGAAGAGTCATTCTTCTTGTACTTAAGCTGGCATTGTTGCTTTTCTATTTAAGTCCGATGCAATTTCTGTGTTTCATCGTCGATAAGAAGGTCAGAGGGATACAGTAAACCTGAAGTGAATCATCGGAATCTATAACTAGTGTCACAGGAATGGTTCAAAACATAGACAGTAGGAAAAGGCAGTCTACATGTACTTAAATCGGCATTATGCCTTTTGTATTTAATTCCGATGCAATTGATGTGTTTCATCGTCGATACGAAGGTCCAAGGGATACAGTAAACCTGAAGTGAAGCATCGGAATCTATAACTAGTGTCACAGGAATGTTTCAAAACATAGACAGTAAGAAGAGTCATTCATCGTGTAATTAAGTCGGCATTGTGCTTTTTGTATCTAATTCCGATGCAATATCTGTGTTTCATTGGCAATTAGAAGGTCAGAGGGATACAGTAAACCTGAAGTAAAGCATCGGAATCTATAACTAATGTCACAGGAATGATTCAAAACATAGACAGTAAGAAGAGTCAGTCTTCTTGTACTTAGGTCGTCATTGCGCCTTTTGTATTAAATTCCGATGAAATTTCTTTGTTTTATCGTAATAAGAAGGTCCAAGGGATACAGTAAGTCTGACGTGAAGAATCGGAATCTATAACTAGTGACAAAGGAACGGTTCAAAACATAGACAGTAAGAAGAGTCAGTCTTCTTGAACTTAAGTCGGCATTCTGCCTTTTGTATTTAATTCCGTGGCAATTTCTGTGTTTCATCGTCGATAAGAAGGTCCAAGGGATACAGTAAACCTGAAGTGAAGCATCGGAATCTATTACTAGTGTCACAGGAATGGTTCAAAACATAGACATTAGGTAGAGTCAGTCTTCTTGTACTTAAGTCGGCATTGTGCCTTTTCTATTTAATTCCGATGCTATTTCTGTGTTTCATCGTCAATAAGAAGGTCAGAGGGATACAGTAAATCTGAAGTAAAGCATCGGAATCTATAACTAGTGTCACAGGAATGGTTCAAAACAAAGACATTACGAAGAGTCAGTCTCCTTGTACTTACGTCGGCATTGTGCCTTTTGTATTTAATTCCGATGCAATTTCTGTGCTTCTTCGTCGATAAGGAGGTCCAAGGGATACAGTAAACCTGAAGTGAAGCATCGGAATTTATAACTAGTGTCACAGGAATTGTTCAAACATAGACAGTAAGAAGAGTCAGTCTTCTTGTACTTAGGTCGTCATTGCGCCTTTTGTATTAAATTCCGATGAAATTTCTTTGTTTCATCGTAATAAGAAGGTCCAAGGGATACCGTAAGTCTGACGTGAAGAATCGGAATCTATAACTAGTGACAAAGGAACGGTTCAAAACATAGACAGTAAGAAGAGTCATTCATCTTGTAATTAAGTCGGCATCGTGCTTTTTGTATCTAATTCCGATACAATATCTGTGTTTCATCGGCAATTAGAAGGTCAGAGGGATACAGTAAACCTGAAGTGAAGCATCGGAATCTATAACTAGTGTCACATTAATGGTTCAAAACATAGACAGTAGGAAGAGTCATTCTTCTTGTACTTAAGCTGGCATTGTTGCTTTTCTATTTAAGTCCGATGCAATTTCTGTGTTTCATCGTCGATAAGAAGGTCAGAGGGATACAGTAAACCTGAAGTGAATCATCGGAATCTATAACTAGTGTCACAGGAATGGTTCAAAACATAGACAGTAGGAAAAGGCAGTCTACATGTACTTAAATCGGCATTATGCCTTTTGTATTTAATTCCGATGCAATTGATGTGTTTCATCGTCGATACGAAGGTCCAAGGGATACAGTAAACCTGAAGTGAAGCATCGGAATCTATAACTAGTGTCACAGGAATGTTTCAAAACATAGACAGTAAGAAGAGTCATTCATCGTGTAATTAAGTCGGCATTGTGCTTTTTGTATCTAATTCCGATGCAATATCTGTGTTTCATTGGCAATTAGAAGGTCAGAGGGATACAGTAAACCTGAAGTAAAGCATCGGAATCTATAACTAATGTCACAGGAATGATTCAAAACATAGACAGTAAGAAGAGTCAGTCTTCTTGTACTTAGGTCGTCATTGCGCCTTTTGTATTAAATTCCGATGAAATTTCTTTGTTTCATCGTAATAAGAAGGTCCAAGGGATACAGTAAGTCTGACGTGAAGAATCGGAATCTATAACTAGTGACAAAGGAACGGTTCAAAACATAGACAGCAAGAAGAGTCAGTCTTCTTGAACTTAAGTCGGCATTCTGCCTTTTGTATTTAATTCCGTGGCAATTTCTGTGTTTCATCGTCGATAAGAAGGTCCAAGGGATACAGTAAACCTGAAGTGAAGCATCGGAATCTATTACTAGTGTCACAGGAATGGTTCAAAACATAGACATTAGGTAGAGTCAGTCTTCTTGTACTTAAGTCGGCATTGTGCCTTTTCTATTTAATTCCGATGCTATTTCTGTGTTTCATCGTCAATAAGAAGGTCAGAGGGATACAGTAAATCTGAAGTAAAGCATCGGAATCTATAACTAGTGTCACAGGAATGGTTCAAAACAAAGACATTACGAAGAGTCAGTCTTCTTGTACTTACGTCGGCATTGTGCCTTTTGTATTTAATTCCGATGCAATTTCTGTGCTTCTTCGTCGATAAGGAGGTCCAAGGGATACAGTAAACCTGAAGTGAAGCATCGGAATTTATAACTAGTGTCACAGGAATTGTTCAAACATAGACAGTAAGAAGAGTCAGTCTTCTTGTACTTAGGTCGTCATTGCGCCTTTTGTATTAAATTCCGATGAAATTTCTTTGTTTCATCGTAATAAGAAGGTCCAAGGGATACCGTAAGTCTGACGTGAAGAATCGGAATCTATAACTAGTGACAAAGGAACGGTTCAAAACATAGACAGTAAGAAGAGTCATTCATCTTGTAATTAAGTCGGCATCGTGCTTTTTGTATCTAATTCCGATACAATATCTGTGTTTCATCGGCAATTAGAAGGTCAGAGGGATACAGTAAACCTGAAGTGAAGCATCGGAATCTATAACTAGTGTCACAGGAAAGGTTCAAAACATAGAGAGTAGGAAAAGGCAGTCTACATGTACTTAAATCGGCATTGTGCCTTTTGTATTTAATTCCGATGCAATTTCTGTGTTTCATCGTCGATAAGAAGGTCCAAGGGATACAGTAAACCTGAAGTGAAGCATCGGAATCTATAACTAGTGTCACAGGAATGTTTCAAAACATAGACAGTAAGAAGAGTCATTCATCTTGTAATTAAGTCGGCATTGTGCTTTTTGTATCTAATTCCGATGCAATATCTGTGTTTCATCGGCAATTAGAAGGTCAGAGGGATACAGTAAACCTGAAGTGAAGCATCGGAATCTATAACTAGTGTCACAGGAATGGTTCAAAACATAGACAGTAGGAAAAGGCAGTCTACATGTACTTAAAGGGGCATTGTGCCTTTTGTATTTAATTCCGATGCAATTTCTGTGTTTCATCGTCGATAAGAAGGTCCAAGGGATACAGTAAACCTGAAGTGAAGCAACGGAATCTATAACTAGTGTCACAGGAATGTTTCAAAACATAGACAGTAAGAAGAGTCATTCCTCTTGTAATTACGTCGGCATTGTGCATTTTGTATCTAATTCCGATGCAATTTCTGTGTTTTATCGGCAATTAGAACGTCAGAGGGATACAGTAAACCTGAAGTGAAGCATCGGAATCTGTAACTAGTGTCACAGGAATGGTTCAAAACGTAGACAGTAGGAAGAGTCAGTCTACTTGTACTTAAATCGGCATTGTGCCTTTTGTTTTTAATTCCGATGCAATTTCTGTGTTTCATCGTCAATAAGAAGGTCCAAGGGATACAGTACACCTGAAGTGAAGCATCGGAATCTATAACTAGTGTCACAGGAATGGTTCAAATCATAGGCAGTAAGAAGAGTCTGTCTTCTTGAACTTACATCAGCATTGTGCCCTTTCTATTTAATTCCGATGCAATTTCTATGTTTCATCGTCAATAAAAAGGTCAGAGGAATACAGTAAACCTGAAGTGAAGCATCGGAATCTATAACTAGTGTCACAGGAATGGTTAAAAAATAGACAGTAAGAAGAGTCAGTCTTCTTGTACTTAAGACGGCACTGTGCCTTTTGTATTTAATTCCGATGCAATTTCTGTGTTTCATCGTCAATAAGAAATTCCGATGGATACAGTAAACATATAGTGAAGCATCGGAATCTAAAACTGGTCTCACAGGAAATGTTCACAACATAAGTAGTAAGAAGAGTCAGTCTTCTTGTACTGAAGTCAGCATTGTGCCTTTTGTAATTAATTCCGACGCAATGTCTGTGTTTCATCGTCAATATGAAGGTCAGAGGGATACAGTAAACCTGAAGTGAAGCATCGGAATCTATTACTAGTGTCACAGGAATGGTTCAAAACATAGACATTAGGTAGAGTCAGTCTTCTTGTACTTAAGTCGGCATTGTGCCTTTTCTATTTAATTCCGATGCAATTTCTGTGTTTCATCGTCAATAAGAAGGTCAGAGGGATACAGTGAACCTGAAGTGAAGCATCGGAATCTATAACTAGTGTCATAGGAATTGTTCAAACATAGACAGTAAGAAGAGTCAGTCTTCTTGTACTTAGGTCGTCATTGCGCCTTTTGTATTAAATTCCGATGAAATTTCTTTGTTTCATCGTAATAAGAAGGTCCAAGGGATACAGTAAACTTGAAGTGAAGCATCGGAAACTATAACTAGAGTCACAGGAATGGTTCAAAACATAGAAAGTAAGAAGAGTCAGTCTACTTGTACTTGAGTCGGCATTGTGCCTTTTGTATTTATTTCCGATGCAATATCTGTGTTTCATCGTCAATAAGATGGTCAGAGGGATACAGTAAAACTGAAGTGAAGAATCGGAATCTATAACTAGTGTCACATTAATGGTTCAAAACATAGATAGTAGGAAGAGTCATTCTTCTTGTACTTAAGTTGGCATTGTTGCTTTTCTATTTAATTCCGATGCAATTTCTGTGTTTCATCGTCAATAAGAAGGTCAGAGGGAAACAGTAAACCTGAAGTGAATCATCGGAAACTATAACTAGTGTCACAGGAATGGTTCAAATCATAGACAGTAGGAAGAGTCAGTTTACATGTACTTAAGTCTGCATTGTGCCTTTTGTATTTAATTCCGATGAAATTTCTGTGTTTCATCGTCAATAAGAAGGTCAGAGTGATACAGTAAACCTGAAGTGAAGCATCAGAATCTATAACTAGTGTCACAGGAATGGTTCAAAACATAGACATTAGGTGGAGTCAGTCTTCTTGTACTTAAGTCAGAATTGTGCCTTTTCTATTTAATTCCGATCCAATTTCTGTGTTTCATCGTCAATAAGAAGGTCAGAGGGTTACAGTAAATCTGAAGTGAATCATCGGAATCTATAACTAGTGTCACAGGAATGGTTCAAAACATAGACAGTAGGAAGAATCAGTCTTCTTGAACTTAAGTCGGCATTCTGCCTTTTGTATTTAATTCCGATGCAATTTCTGTGTTTCATCGTCGATAAGAAGGTCCAAGGGATACAGTAAACCTGAAGTGAAGCATCGGAATCTATAACTAGTGTCACGGGAATGTTTCAAAACATAGACAGTAAGAAGAGTCATTCATCTTGTAATTAAGTCGGCATCATGCTTTTTGTATCTAATTCCTATGCAATATCTGTGTTCCATCGGCAATTAGAAGGTCAGAGGGATACAGTAAACCTGAAGTGAAGCATCGGAATCTATAACTAGTGTCACAGGAATGGTTCAATACATAGACAGTAGGAAAAGGCAGTCTACATGTACTTAAATCGGCATTGTGCCTTTTGTATTTAATTCCGATGCAATTTCTGTGTTTCATCGTCGATAAGAAGGTCCAAGGGATACAGTAAACCTGAAGTGAAGCAACGGAATCTATAACTAGTGTCACGGGAATGTTTCAAAACATACACAGTAAGAAGAGTCATTCCTCTTGTAATTAAGTCGGCATTGTGCATTTTGTATCTAATTCCGATGCAATTTCTGTGTTTCATCGGCAATTAGAAGGTCAGCGGGCAACAGTAAACCTGAAGTGAAGCATCGGAATCTATAACTAGTTTCACAGGAATGGTTCAAAACGTAGACAGTAAGAAGAGTCAGTCTACTTGTACTTAAGTCGGCATTGTGCCTTTTGTTTTTAATTCCGATGCAATTTCTGTGTTTCATCATCAATAAGAAGGTCCAAGGGATACAGTACACCTGAAGTGAAGCATCGGAATCTATAACTAGTGTCACTGGAATGGTTCAAATCATAGACAGTAAGAAGAGTCTGTCTTCTTGAATTTACATCAGCATTGTGCCTTTTCTATTTAATTCCGATGCAATTTCTATGTTTCATCGTCAATAAGAGGCTCAGAGGGATACAGTAAACCTGAAGCGAAGCATCGGAATCTATAACTAGTGTCACAGGAATGGTTAAAAAATAGACAGTAAGAAGAGTCAGTCTTCTTGTACTTAAGACGGCACTGTGCCTTTTGTATTTAATTCCGAGGCAGTTTCTGTGTTTCATCGTCAATAAGAAATTCCAAGGGATACAGTAAACATATAGTGAAGCATCGGAATCTAAAACTGGTCTCACAGGAAATGTTCACAACATAGTCAGTAAGAAGAGTCAGTCTTCTTGTACTTAAGTCAGCATTGTGCCTTTTGTATTTAATTCCGATGCAATGTCTGTGTTTCATCGTCAATAAGAAGGTCAGAGGGATACAGTAAACCTGAAGTGAAGTATCGGAATCTATAACTAGTGTCACAGGAATGGTTCAAAACATAGACAGTAGGAAAAGGCAGTCTACATGTACTTAAATCAGCATTGTGCCTTTTGTATTTAATTCCGATGCAATTTCTGTGTTTCATCGTCGATAAGAAGGTCCAAGGGATACAGTAAACCTGAAGTGAAGCAACGGAATCTATAACTAGTGTCACAGAAATGTTTCAAAACATAGACAGTAAGAAGAGTCATTCCTCTTGTAATTAAGTCGGCATTGTGCATGTTGTATCTAATTGTGATGCA
Organism: Schistocerca americana; assembly: GCF_021461395.2. NCBI lineage: Eukaryota > Metazoa > Arthropoda > Insecta > Orthoptera > Acrididae > Schistocerca > Schistocerca americana. The sequence continues at coordinate 766,871,474 of NC_060123.1, forward strand.
ATTTCAGTGTTTCATAGGCAATTAGAAGCCAGAGGGCAACAGTAAACCTGAAGTGAAGCATCGGAATCTATAACTAGTGTCACACGAATGGTTCAAAACGTAGACAGTAAGAAGAGTCAGTCTACGTGTACTTAAGTCGGCATTGTGCCTTTTGTTTTTAATTCCGATCCAATTTCTGTGTTTCATCGTCAATAAGAAGGTCCAAGGAATACAGTACACCTGAAGTGAAGCATCGGAATCTATAACTAGTGTCACTGGAACGGTTCAAATCATAGACAGTAAGAAGAGTCTGTCTTCTTGAACTTACATCAGCATTGTGCCTTTTCTATTTAATTCCGATGCAATTTCTATGTTTCATCGTCAATAAGAAGGTCAGAGATATACAGTAAACCTGAAGTGAAGCATCGGAATCTATAACTAGTGTCACAGGAATGGTTAAAAAATAGACAGTAAGAAGTGTCAGTCTTCTTGTACTTAAGTCAGCATTGTGCCTTTTGTATGTAATTCCGATGCAATGTCTGTGTCCATCGTCAATAAGAAGTTCAGAGGGATACAGTAAACCTGAAGTGAAGCATCGGAATCTATAACTAGTGTCACAGGAATGGTTCAAAACATAGACATTAGGTAGAGTCAGTCTTCTTGTACTTAAGTCGGCATTGTGCCTTTTCTGTTTAATTCCGATGCTATTTCTGTGTTTCATCGTCAGTAAGAAGGTCAGAGGGATACAGTGAACCTGAGGTGAAGCATCGGAATCTATAACTAGTGTCACAGGAATGGTTCAAAACACAAACATTAGGTAGAGTCAGTCTTCTTGTACCTAAGTCGGCATTGTGCCTATTCTATTTAATTCCGATGCAATTTCTGTGTTTCGTCGTCCTTAAGATGGTCCTAGGGATACAGTAAATCTGAAGTGAAGCATCGGAATCTATAACTAGTGTCACAGGAATGGTTCAAAACAAAGACATTAAGAAGAGTCAGTCTTCTTGTACTTACGTCGGCATTGTGCCTTTTGTATTTAATTCCGATGCAATTTCTGTGTTTCATCGTCGATAAGAAGGTCCAAGGGATACAGTAAACCTGAAGTGAAGCATCGGAATCTATAACTAGTGTCATAGGAATTGTTCAAACATAGACAGTAAGAAGAGTCAGTCTTCTTGTATTTAAGTCGGCATTGTGCCCTTTGTATTTAATTCCGATGCAATTTCTGTGTTTCATCGTCAATAAGAAGGTTAGAGGGATACAGTAAACCTGAAGTGAAGAATCAGAATCTATAACTAGTGTCACAGGAATGGTTAAAAAATAGACAGTAAGAAGAGTCAGGCTTCTTGTACTTAAAACGGAACTGTGCCTTTTGTATTTAATTCCGATGCAATTTCTGTGTTTCATCGTCAATAAGAAGGTCCAAGGAATACAGTAAACAAATAGTGAATCATCGGAATCTAAAACTGTTCTCACAGGAAATGTTCAAAACATAGTCAGTAAGAAGAGTCAGTCTTCTTGTACTTAAGTCGGCATTGTGCCTTTTGTTATTATTTCCGATGCAATTTCTGTGTTTCTTCGTCAATAAGAAGGTCCAAGGGATACAGTAAACATATAGTGAAGCATCGGAATCTAAAACTGGTCTCACAGGAAATGTTCAAAACATAGTCAGTAAGAAGAGTCAGTCTTCTTGTACTTATGTCGGCATTGTGCCTTTTGTATTTAATTCCGATGCAATTTCTGTGTCTCATCGTCAATAAGGTCACAGAGATACAGTAAACCTAAAGTGAAGCATCGGAATCTATAACTAGTGTCACAGGAATGGTTAAAACATAGACAGTAAGAAGAGTCAGTCTCCTTGTACTTAAGTCGGCATTGTGCATTTTCTATTTAATTCCGATGCAATTTCTGTGTTTCACCGTCAATAAGAGGGTCCAAGGGATACAGTAAACATATAGTGAAGCATCGGAATCTAAAACTGGTCTCACAGGAAATGTTCACAACATTGTCAGTAAGAAGAGTCAGTCTTCTTGTACTTAAGTCAGCATTGTGCCTTTTGTATTTCATTCCGATGCAATTTCTGTGTTTCATCGTCAATAAGAAGGTCAGAGGGATACAGTAAACCTGAAGTGAAGCATCGGAATCTATAACTAGTGTCACAGGAATGGTTCAAAACATAGACATTAGGTAGAGTCAGTCTTCTAGTACTTAAGTCGGCATTGTGCCTTTTCTATTTAATTCCGATGCTATTTCTGTGTTTCATCGTCAATAAGAAGGTCAGAGGGATACAGTGAACCTGAAGTGAAGCATCGGAATCTATAACTAGTGTCACAGGAATTGTTCAAAACATAGACATTAGGTAGAGTCAGTCTTCTTGTACCTAAGTCGGCATTGTGCCAATTCTATTTAATTCCGATGCAATTTCTGTGTTTCGTCGTCCTTAAGATGGTCCTAGGGATACAGTAAATCTGAAGTGAAGCATCGGAATCTATAACTAGTGTCACAGGAATGGTTCAAAACAAAGACATTAAGAAGAGTCAGTCTTCTTGTACTTACGTCGGCATTGTGCCTTTTGTATTTAATTCCGAAGCAATTTCTGTGTTTCATCGTCGATAAGAAGGTCCAAGGGATACGGTAAACCTGAAGTGAAGCATCGGAATCTATAACTAGTGTCATAGGAATTGTTCAAACATAGACAGTAAGAAGAGTCAGTCTTCTTGTACTTAAGTCGGCATTGCACCCTTTGTATTCAATTCCGATGAAATTTCTTTGATTCATCGTAATAAGAAGGTCCAGGGGATACAGTAAACCTGAAGTGAAGCATCGGAAACTATAACTAGTGTCACAGGAATGGTTCAAAACATAGACAGGAAGAAGAGTCAGTCTTCTTGTACTTAAGTCGGCATTGTGCCCTTTGTATTTAATCCCGATGCAATTTCTGTGTTTCATCGTCAATAAGAAGGTTAGAGGGATACAGTAAACCTGAAGTGAAGCATCGGAATCTATAACTAGTGTCACAGGAATGGTTCAAAACATAGACACTAGGTAGAATCAGTCGACTTGTAAATAATTCTTCATTGTGCCTTTTCTATTTAATTCCGATGCAACTTCTGTGTTTCGTCGTCAATAACATAGTTCAAGACATACAGTACATCTGAAGTGAAGCATCGGAATCTATAACTAGTGTCACAGGAATGGTTCAAAGCATAGACATTAAGTAGAGTCAGTCTTCTTGTACTTAAGTCGGCATTGTGCCTTTTGTTATTATTTCCGATGCAATTTCTGTGTTTCTTCGTCAATAAGAAGGTCCAAGGGATACAGTAAACATATAGTGAAGCATCGGAATCTAAAACTGGTCTCACAGGAAATGTTCAAAACATAGTCAGTAAGAAGAGTCAGTCTTCTTGTACTTATGTCGGCATTGTGCCTTTTGTATTTAATTCCGATGCAATTTCTGTGTCTCATCGTCAATAAGGTCACAGAGATACAGTAAACCTAAAGTGAAGCATCGGAATCTATAACTAGTGTCACAGGAATGGTTAAAACATAGACAGTAAGAAGAGTCAGTCTCCTTGTACTTAAGTCGGCATTGTGCATTTTCTATTTAATTCCGATGCAATTTCTGTGTTTCACCGTCAATAAGAGGGTCCAAGGGATACAGTAAACATATAGTGAAGCATCGGAATCTAAAACTGGTCTCACAGGAAATGTTCACAACATTGTCAGTAAGAAGAGTCAGTCTTCTTGTACTTAAGTCAGCATTGTGCCTTTTGTATTTCATTCCGATGCAATTTCTGTGTTTCATCGTCAATAAGAAGGTCAGAGGGATACAGTAAACCTGAAGTGAAGCATCGGAATCTATAACTAGTGTCACAGGAATGGTTCAAAACATAGACATTAGGTAGAGTCAGTCTTCTAGTACTTAAGTCGGCATTGTGCCTTTTCTATTTAATTCCGATGCTATTTCTGTGTTTCATCGTCAATAAGAAGGTCAGAGGGATACAGTGAACCTGAAGTGAAGCATCGGAATCTATAACTAGTGTCACAGGAATTGTTCAAAACATAGACATTAGGTAGAGTCAGTCTTCTTGTACCTAAGTCGGCATTGTGCCAATTCTATTTAATTCCGATGCAATTTCTGTGTTTCGTCGTCCTTAAGATGGTCCTAGGGATACAGTAAATCTGAAGTGAAGCATCGGAATCTATAACTAGTGTCACAGGAATGGTTCAAAACAAAGACATTAAGAAGAGTCAGTCTTCTTGTACTTACGTCGGCATTGTGCCTTTTGTATTTAATTCCGAAGCAATTTCTGTGTTTCATCGTCGATAAGAAGGTCCAAGGGATACGGTAAACCTGAAGTGAAGCATCGGAATTTATAACTAGTGTCATAGGAATTGTTCAAACATAGACAGTAAGAAGAGTCAGTCTTCTTGTACTTAAGTCGGCATTGCACCCTTTGTATTCAATTCCGATGAAATTTCTTTGATTCATCGTAATAAGAAGGTCCAGGGGATACAGTAAACCTGAAGTGAAGCATCGGAAACTATAACTAGTGTCACAGGAATGGTTCAAAACATAGACAGGAAGAAGAGTCAGTCTTCTTGTACTTAAGTCGGCATTGTGCCCTTTGTATTTAATCCCGATGCAATTTCTGTGTTTCATCGTCAATAAGAAGGTTAGAGGGATACAGTAAACCTGAAGTGAAGCATCGGAATCTATAACTAGTGTCACAGGAATGGTTCAAAACATAGACACTAGGTAGAATCAGTCGACTTGTAAATAATTCTTCATTGTGCCTTTTCTATTTAATTCCGATGCAACTTCTGTGTTTCGTCGTCAATAACATAGTTCAAGACATACAGTACATCTGAAGTGAAGCATCGGAATCTATAACTAGTGTCACAGGAATGGTTCAAAGCATAGACATTAAGTAGAGTCAGTCTTCTTGTACTTAAGTCGGCACTGTGCCTTATGTATTTAATTCTGATGCAATTTCTGTGTTTCATCGTCAATAAGAAGGTCCAAGTGATACAGTAAACATATAGTGAAGCATCGGAATCTAAAACTGGTCTCACAGGAAAAGTTCAAAACATAGTCAGTAAGAAGAGTCAGTCTTCTTGTACTTAAGTCGGCATTGTGCCTTTTGTATTTAATTCCGATGCAATTTCTGCGTCTCATCGTCAATAAGAAGGTCACAGGGATACAGTAAACCTGAAGTGAAGCTTCGGAATCTATAAATAGTGTCATATGATTGGTTCAAAACATAGACAGTAAGAAGAGTCAGTCTTCTTGTACTTAAGTTGGCATTGTGCCTTTTCTATTTAATTCCGATGCTATTTCTGTGTTTCATCTTCAATGGGAAGGTCAGAGGGATACAGTAAACCTGAAGTGAAGCATCGGAATCTATAAATAGTGTCACGTGGATGGTTCTAAACATAGACAGTAAGAAGAGTCAGTCTTCTTGTACTAAAGTCGCTATTGTGCCTTTTCTATTTAATTCCGATGCAATTTCTGTGTTTCGTCGTCAATAAGAAGGTCCAAGGTATACAGTAAACCTGAAGTGGACTATCGGAATCTATAACTAGTGTCACAGGAATGTCTCAAAACATAGACAGTGAGAAGAGTCAGCCCTCTTGTACTCAAGTCAGCATTATGCTTTTTGTATTTGATTCCGATGCAGATTCTGTGTTTCTTCGGCAATTAGAAGGTCAGAGGGATACAGAAAACCTGAAGTGAAGCATCGGAATCTATAACTAGTGTCACAGGAATTGTTCAAACATAGACAGTAGGAAAAATCAGTCTACATGTACTTAAGTCGGCATTGTGGCTTTTGTATTTAATTCCGATGCAATTTCTGTGTTTCATCGTCAATAAGAAGGTTAGAGGGATACAGTAAACCTGAAGTGAAGCATCAGAATCTATAACTAGTGTCACAGGAATGGTTCAAAGTATAGACTGTAAGAAGAGTCAGTCTACTTGTACTTAAGACGGCATTGTGCCTTTTGTATTTCATTCCGATGCAATATCTGTGTTACATCGTCAATAAGAAGGTCCAAGGAATACAGTACACCCGAAGTGAAGCATCGGAATCTATAACTAGTGTCACAGGAATGGTTCAAATCATAGACAGTAAGAAGAGTCTGTCTTCTTGTACTTAAGTCAGCTTTGTGCCTTTTCTATTTAATTCCGATGCAATTTCTATGTTTCATCGTCAATAAGGAGGTCAGAGGGATACAGTAAACCTGAAGTGAAGCATCGGAATCTATAACTACTGTCACAGGAATGGTTAAAAGATAGACAGTAAGAAGAGTCAGTCTTCTTGTACTTAAGTCGGCACTGTGCCTTTTGTATTTAATTCCGATGCAATTTCTGTGTTTCATCGTCAATAAGAAGGTCCAAGGGATACAGTAAACATATAGTGAAGCAGCGGAATCTAAAACTGGTCTCACAGGAAATGTTCACAACATAGTCAGTAAGAAGAGTCAGTCTTCTTGTACTTAAGTCTGCATTGAGAGTTTTGAATTTAATTCCGATGCAATTTCTGTGTTTCATCGTCAATAAGAAGGTCAGAGGGATACAGTAAACCTGAAGGGAAGCATCGGAATCTAGAACTAGTGTCACAGGAATGGTTCAAATCATAGACATTAGGTAGAGTCAGTCTTCTTGTACCTAAGTCGGCATTGTGCCTTTTCTATTTAATTGCGATGCAATTTCTGTGTTTCGTCGTCAATAAGATGGTCCAAGAGATACAGTAAATCTGAAGTGAAGCATCGGAATCTATAACTAGTGTCACAGGAATGGTTTAAAACATATACAGTAAAAAGAGTCAGTCTTCTTGTACTTAAGTCGGCATTGTGCCTATTGTATTTAATTCCGATGCAATTTCTGTGTTTCATCGTCGATAAGAAGGTCCAAGGGATACAGTAAACCTGAAGTGAAGCATCGGAATCTATAACTAGTGTCACAGGAATTGTTCAAACATAGACAGTAACAACAGTCAGTCTTCTTGTACTTAAGTCGGCTTTGTGCCTTTTGTATTTAATTCCGATGCAATTTCTGTGTCTCATCGTCAATAAGAAGGTCCAAGGGATACAGTAAACCTGAAGTGAAGCATCGGAATCTATAACTAGTGTCACAGGAATGGTTTAAATCATTGGCAGTAAGATGAGTCAGTCTTCTTGTACATAAGTCGGCATTGTGCCTTTTCTATTTAATTCCGATGCAATTTCTGTGATTCATCGTCAAAAAGATGGTCCAAGGGATACAATAAACCTGAAGTAAAGCATCGGAATCTATAACTAGTGTCACAGGAATGGTTCAATACACAGACAGTAAGAAGATTCAGTCTTCTTGTACTTAAGTCGGCATTGCGCCTTTTCTATTTAATTCCGAAGCAATTTCTGTGTTTCATCGTCAATAGGAAGGTCCAAGGGATACAGTAAACATATAGTGAAGCATCGGAATATAAAACTTGTCTCACAGGAAAAGTTCAAAACATAGTCAGTAAGAAGAGTCAGTCTTCTTGTACTTAAGTCGGCATTGTGCCTTTTGTATTTAATTCCGATGCAATTTCTGCGTCTCATCGTCAATAAGAAGGTCACAGGGATACAGTAAACCTGAAGTGAAGCTTCGGAATCTATAACTAGTGACATAGGAATGGTATAAATCATAGACAGTAAGATGAGTCAGTCTTCTTGTACATAAGTCGGCATTGTGCCTTTTCTATTTAATTCCGATGCAATTTCTGTGATTCATCGTCAAAAAGATGGTCCAAGGGATACAATAAACCTGAAGTAAAGCATCGGAATCTATAACTAGTGTCACAGGAATGGTTCAATACACAGACAGTAAGAAGATTCAGTCTTCTTGTACTTAAGTCGGCATTGCGCCTTTTCTATTTAATTCCGAAGCAATTTCTGTGTTTCATCGTCAATAGGAAGGTCCAAGGAATACAGTAAACAAATAGTGAATCATCGGAATCTAAAACTGTTCTCACAGGAAATGTTCAAAACATAGTCAGTAAGAAGAGTCAGTCTTCTTGTACTTAAGTCGGCATTGTGCCTTTTGTTATTATTTCCGATGCAATTTCTGTGTTTCTTCGTCAATAAGAAGGTCCAAGGGATACAGTAAACATATAGTGAAGCATCGGAATCTAAAACTGGTCTCACAGGAAATGTTCAAAACATAGTCAGTAAGAAGAGTCAGTCTTCTTGTACTTATGTCGGCATTGTGCCTTTTGTATTTAATTCCGATGCAATTTCTGTGTCTCATCGTCAATAAGGTCACAGAGATACAGTAAACCTAAAGTGAAGCATCGGAATCTATAACTAGTGTCACAGGAATGGTTAAAACATAGACAGTAAGAAGAGTCAGTCTCCTTGTACTTAAGTCGGCATTGTGCATTTTCTATTTAATTCCGATGCAATTTCTGTGTTTCACCGTCAATAAGAGGGTCCAAGGGATACAGTAAACATATAGTGAAGCATCGGAATCTAAAACTGGTCTCACAGGAAATGTTCACAACATTGTCAGTAAGAAGAGTCAGTCTTCTTGTACTTAAGTCAGCATTGTGCCTTTTGTATTTCATTCCGATGCAATTTCTGTGTTTCATCGTCAATAAGAAGGTCAGAGGGATACAGTAAACCTGAAGTGAAGCATCGGAATCTATAACTAGTGTCACAGGAATGGTTCAAAACATAGACATTAGGTAGAGTCAGTCTTCTAGTACTTAAGTCGGCATTGTGCCTTTTCTATTTAATTCCGATGCTATTTCTGTGTTTCATCGTCAATAAGAAGGTCAGAGGGATACAGTGAACCTGAAGTGAAGCATCGGAATCTATAACTAGTTTCACAGGAATTGTTCAAAACATAGACATTAGGTAGAGTCAGTCTTCTTGTACCTAAGTCGGCATTGTGCCAATTCTATTTAATTCCGATGCAATTTCTGTGTTTCGTCGTCCTTAAGATGGTCCTAGGGATACAGTAAATCTGAAGTGAAGCATCGGAATCTATAACTAGTGTCACAGGAATGGTTCAAAACAAAGACATTAAGAAGAGTCAGTCTTCTTGTACTTACGTCGGCATTGTGCCTTTTGTATTTAATTCCGAAGCAATTTCTGTGTTTCATCGTCGATAAGAAGGTCCAAGGGATACGGTAAACCTGAAGTGAAGCATCGGAATCTATAACTAGTGTCATAGGAATTGTTCAAACATAGACAGTAAGAAGAGTCAGTCTTCTTGTACTTAAGTCGGCATTGCACCCTTTGTATTCAATTCCGATGAAATTTCTTTGATTCATCGTAATAAGAAGGTCCAGGGGATACAGTAAACCTGAAGTGAAGCATCGGAAACTATAACTAGTGTCACAGGAATGGTTCAAAACATAGACAGGAAGAAGAGTCAGTCTTCTTGTACTTAAGTCGGCATTGTGCCCTTTGTATTTAATCCCGATGCAATTTCTGTGTTTCATCGTCAATAAGAAGGTTAGAGGGATACAGTAAACCTGAAGTGAAGCATCGGAATCTATAACTAGTGTCACAGGAATGGTTCAAAACATAGACACTAGGTAGAATCAGTCGACTTGTAAATAATTCTTCATTGTGCCTTTTCTATTTAATTCCGATGCAACTTCTGTGTTTCGTCGTCAATAACATAGTTCAAGACATACAGTACATCTGAAGTGAAGCATCGGAATCTATAACTAGTGTCACAGGAATGGTTCAAAGCATAGACATTAAGTAGAGTCAGTCTTCTTGTACTTAAGTCGGCACTGTGCCTTATGTATTTAATTCTGATGCAATTTCTGTGTTTCATCGTCAATAAGAAGGTCCAAGTGATACAGTAAACATATAGTGAAGCATCGGAATCTAAAACTGGTCTCACAGGAAAAGTTCAAAACATAGTCAGTAAGAAGAGTCAGTCTTCTTGTACTTAAGTCGGCATTGTGCCTTTTGTATTTAATTCCGATGCAATTTCTGCGTCTCATCGTCAATAAGAAGGTCACAGGGATACAGTAAACCTGAAGTGAAGCTTCGGAATCTATAAATAGTGTCATATGATTGGTTCAAAACATAGACAGTAAGAAGAGTCAGTCTTCTTGTACTTAAGTTGGCATTGTGCCTTTTCTATTTAATTCCGATGCTATTTCTGTGTTTCATCTTCAATGGGAAGGTCAGAGGGATACAGTAAACCTGAAGTGAAGCATCGGAATCTATAAATAGTGTCACGTGGATGGTTCTAAACATAGACAGTAAGAAGAGTCAGTCTTCTTGTACTAAAGTCGCTATTGTGCCTTTTCTATTTAATTCCGATGCAATTTCTGTGTTTCGTCGTCAATAAGAAGGTCCAAGGTATACAGTAAACCTGAAGTGGACTATCGGAATCTATAACTAGTGTCACAGGAATGTCTCAAAACATAGACAGTGAGAAGAGTCAGCCCTCTTGTACTCAAGTCAGCATTATGCTTTTTGTATTTGATTCCGATGCAGATTCTGTGTTTCTTCGGCAATTAGAAGGTCAGAGGGATACAGAAAACCTGAAGTGAAGCATCGGAATCTATAACTAGTGTCACAGGAATTGTTCAAACATAGACAGTAGGAAAAATCAGTCTACATGTACTTAAGTCGGCATTGTGGCTTTTGTATTTAATTCCGATGCAATTTCTGTGTTTCATCGTCAATAAGAAGGTTAGAGGGATACAGTAAACCTGAAGTGAAGCATCAGAATCTATAACTAGTGTCACAGGAATGGTTCAAAGTATAGACTGTAAGAAGAGTCAGTCTACTTGTACTTAAGACGGCATTGTGCCTTTTGTATTTCATTCCGATGCAATATCTGTGTTACATCGTCAATAAGAAGGTCCAAGGAATACAGTACACCCGAAGTGAAGCATCGGAATCTATAACTAGTGTCACAGGAATGGTTCAAATCATAGACAGTAAGAAGAGTCTGTCTTCTTGTACTTAAGTCAGCTTTGTGCCTTTTCTATTTAATTCCGATGCAATTTCTATGTTTCATCGTCAATAAGGAGGTCAGAGGGATACAGTAAACCTGAAGTGAAGCATCGGAATCTATAACTACTGTCACAGGAATGGTTAAAAGATAGACAGTAAGAAGAGTCAGTCTTCTTGTACTTAAGTCGGCACTGTGCCATTTGTATTTAATTCCGATGCAATTTCTGTGTTTCATCGTCAATAAGAAGGTCCAAGGGATACAGTAAACATATAGTGAAGCAGCGGAATCTAAAACTGGTCTCACAGGAAATGTTCACAACATAGTCAGTAAGAAGAGTCAGTCTTCTTGTACTTAAGTCTGCATTGAGAGTTTTGAATTTAATTCCGATGCAATTTCTGTGTTTCATCGTCAATAAGAAGGTCAGAGGGATACAGTAAACCTGAAGGGAAGCATCGGAATCTAGAACTAGTGTCACAGGAATGGTTCAAATCATAGACATTAGGTAGAGTCAGTCTTCTTGTACCTAAGTCGGCATTGTGCCTTTTCTATTTAATTGCGATGCAATTTCTGTGTTTCGTCGTCAATAAGATGGTCCAAGAGATACAGTAAATCTGAAGTGAAGCATCGGAATCTATAACTAGTGTCACAGGAATGGTTTAAAACATATACAGTAAAAAGAGTCAGTCTTCTTGTACTTAAGTCGGCATTGTGCCTATTGTATTTAATTCCGATGCAATTTCTGTGTTTCATCGTCGATAAGAAGGTCCAAGGGATACAGTAAACCTGAAGTGAAGCATCGGAATCTATAACTAGTGTCACAGGAATTGTTCAAACATAGACAGTAACAACAGTCAGTCTTCTTGTACTTAAGTCGGCTTTGTGCCTTTTGTATTTAATTCCGATGCAATTTCTGTGTCTCATCGTCAATAAGAAGGTCCAAGGGATACAGTAAACCTGAAGTGAAGCATCGGAATCTATAACTAGTGTCACAGGAATGGTTTAAATCATTGGCAGTAAGATGAGTCAGTCTTCTTGTACATAAGTCGGCATTGTGCCTTTTCTATTTAATTCCGATGCAATTTCTGTGATTCATCGTCAAAAAGATGGTCCAAGGGATACAATAAACCTGAAGTAAAGCATCGGAATCTATAACTAGTGTCACAGGAATGGTTCAATACACAGACAGTAAGAAGATTCAGTCTTCTTGTACTTAAGTCGGCATTGCGCCTTTTCTATTTAATTCCGAAGCAATTTCTGTGTTTCATCGTCAATAGGAAGGTCCAAGGGATACAGTAAACATATAGTGAAGCATCGGAATATAAAACTTGTCTCACAGGAAAAGTTCAAAACATAGTCAGTAAGAAGAGTCAGTCTTCTTGTACTTAAGTCGGCATTGTGCCTTTTGTATTTAATTCCGATGCAATTTCTGCGTCTCATCGTCAATAAGAAGGTCACAGGGATACAGTAAACCTGAAGTGAAGCTTCGGAATCTATAACTAGTGACATAGGAATGGTATAAATCATAGACAGTAAGATGAGTCAGTCTTCTTGTACATAAGTCGGCATTGTGCCTTTCCTATTTAATTCCGATGCAATTTCTGTGATTCATCGTCAAAAAGAAGGTCCAAGGGATACAGTAAACCTGAAGTGAAGCATCGTAATCTATAACTAGTGTCACAGGAATGGTTCAAAACATAGACAGTAAGAAGAGTCAGTCTTATTGTACTTAAGTCGGCATTGTGCCTTTTCTATTTAATTCCGATGCTATTTCTGTGTTTCATCTTCAATAGGAAGGTCAGAGGGGTACAGAAAACCTGAAGTGACGCATCGGAATCTATAACTAGTGTCACAGGAATGCTTAAAACATAGACAGTAAGAAGAGTCAGTCCTCTTGAACTTAAGTCGGCATTGTGCTTTTTGTATCTAATTCCGATGCAATTTCTGTGTTTCATCGGCTATTAGAAGGTCAGAGGGTTACAGTAAACCTGAAGTGAAGCATCGGAATCCACAACTAGTGTCACAGGAATGGTTCAAAACATAGACAGTGGGAAAAGTCAGTCTACATGTACTTAAGTCGGCATTGTGGCTTTTGTATTTAATTCCGATGCAATTTCTGTGTTTCATCGTCAATAAGAAGGTTAGAGGGATACAGTAAACCTGAAGTAAAGCATCAGAATCTATAACTAGTGTCACAGGAATGGTTCAAAACATAGACAGTAAGAAAAGTCAGTCTACTTGTACTTTAGACGGCATTGTGCCTTTTGTATTTCATTCCGATGCAATATCTGTGTTACATCGTCAATAAGAAGGTCCAAGGAATACAGTACACCTGAAGTGAAGCATCGGAATCTATAACTAGTGTCACAGGAATGGTTCAAATCATAGACAGTAAGAAGAGTCTGTCTTCTTGTACTTAAGTCAGCATTGTGCCTTTTCTATTTAATTCCGATGCGATTTCTATGTTTCATCGTCAATAAGGAGGTCAGAGGGATACAGTAAACCTGAAGTGAAGCATCGGAATCTATAACTAGTGTCACAGGAATGGTTAAAAAATAGACAGTAAGAAGAGTCAGTCTTCTTGTACTTAAGTCAGCACTGTGCCTTTTGTATTTAATTCCGATGCAATTTCTGTGTTTTATCGTCAATAAGAAGGTCCAAGGGATACAGTAAACATATAATGAAGCAGCGGGATCTAAAACTGGTCTCACAGGAAATGTTCACAACATAGTCAGTAAGAAGAGTCAGTATTCTTGTACTTAAGTCTGCATTGTGAATTTTGAATTTAATTCCGATGCAATTTCTGTGTTTCATCGTCAATAAGAAGGTCAGAGGGATACAGTAAACCTGAAGGGAAGCATCGGAATCTAGAACTAGTGTCACAGGAATGGTTCAAATCATAGACATTAGGTAGAGTCAGTCTTCTTGTACCTAAGTCGGCATTGTGCCTTTTCTATTTAATTGCGATGCAATTTCTGTGTCTCATCATCAATAAGAAGGTCCAAGGGATACAGTAAACCTGAAGTGAAGCATCGGAATCTATAACTAGTGTCACAGGAATGGTTCAAAACATATACAGTAAAAAGAGTCAGTCTTCTTGTACTTAAGTCGGCATTGTGCCTTTTGTATTTAATTCCGATGCAATTTCTGTGTCTCATCATCAATAAGAAGGTCCAAGGGATACAGTAAACCTGAAGTGAAGCATCGGAATCTATAACTAGTGTCACAGGAATGGTTTAAATCATAGGCAGTAAGATGAGTCAGTCTTCTTGTACATAAGTCGGCATTGTGCCTTTTCTATTTAATTCCGATGCAATTTCTGTGATTCATCGTCAAAAAGATGGTCCAAGGGATACAGTAAACCTGAAGTGAAGCATCGGAATCTATAACTAGTGTCACAGGAATGGTTCAATACATAGACAGTAAGAAGAGTCAGTCTTCTTGTACTTAAGTCGGCATTGTGCCTTTTCTATTTAATTCATTTGCTATTTCTGTGTTTCATCTTCAATAGGAAGGTCAGAGGGATACAGTGAACCTGAAGTGAAGCATCGGAATCTATAACTAGTGTCACGGGGATGGTTCAAAGCATAGACAGTAGAAGAGTCAGTCCTCTTGTACTTAAGTCGGCATTGTGCCTTTTCTATTTAATTCCGATGCTATCTCTGTGTTTCATCGTCAATAAGAAGGGCAGAGGGATACAGTAAACCTGAAGTGAAGCATCGGAATCTATAACTAGTGTCACAGGATTGGTTCAAAACATAGACAATAGAAAGGGTCAGTCTTCTTGTACTTAAGTCGGCATTGTGCCTTTTCTATTTAATTCCAATGCAATTTCTGTGTTTCGTCGTCAATAAGAAGGTCCAAGATATACAGTAAACCAGAAGTGGAGCATCGGAATCTAAAACTAGTGTCACAAGAATGTCTCAAAACATAGACAGTAAGAAGAGTCAGCCCTCTTATACTCAAGTCAGCATTGTGCTTTTTGTATCTAATTCCCATGCAATTTCTGTGTTTCTTCGGCAATTAGAAGGTCAGAGGGATACAGTAAACCAGAAGTTAAGCATCGGAATCTATAGCTAGTATCACAGAAATGGCTCGAAACATAGACAGTAGGACGAGGCAGTCTTCTTGTACTTAAGTCGGCATTGTGCCTTTTCTATTTAATTCCGATGCAATGTCTGTGTTTCATCGTCAATAAGAAGGTCCAAGGTATACAGTAAACCTGAAGTGAAGTTTCGGAATCTATAACTAGTGTCACAGGAATGGTTCAAAACATAGACAATAGGAAGGGTCAGTCTTCTTGTACTTAAGTCGGCATTGTGCCTTTTGTATTTAATTCCGATGCAATTTCTGTGTTTCATCGTCAATAAGAAGGTCAGAGGGATACAGTAAACCTGAAGTGAAGCATCGGAATCTATAACTAGTGTCACAGGAATGGTTTAAAACATAGACAGTAAGATGAGTCAGTCTTCTTGTACATAAGTCCGCATTGTGCCTTTTCTATTTAATTCCGATGCAATGTCTGTGTTTCATCGTCAATAAGAAGGTCCAAGGTATACAGTAAACCTGAAGTGAAGTTTCGGAATCTATAACTAGTGTCACAGGAATTGTTCAAACATAGCCAATAAGAAGAGTCAGTCTTCTTGTACTTAAGTCGGCATTGCGCCTTTTGTGTTAAATTCCGATGAAATTTCTTTGTTTCATCGTAATAAGAAGGTCCAAGGGATACAGTAAACCTGAAGTGAAGCAACGGAATCTATAACTAGTGTCACAGAAATCGTTCAAAACATAGACAGGAAGAAGAGTCAGTCTTCTTGTATTTAAGTCGGCATTGTGCCCTTTGTATTTAATTCCGATGCAATTTCTGTGTTTCATCGTCAATAAGAAGGTTAGAGGGATACAGTAAACCTGAAGTGAAGCATCAGAATCTATAACTAGTGTCACAGAAATGGTTAAAAAATAGACAGTAAGAAGAGTCAGGCTTCTTGTACTTAAAACGGAACTGTGCCTTTTGTATTTAATTCCGATGCAATTTCTGTGTTTCATCGTCAATAAGAAGGTCCAAGGAATACAGTAAACAAATAGTGAATCATCGGAATCTAAAACTGTTCTCACAGGAAATGTTCAAAACATAGTCAGTAAGATGAGTCAGTCTTCTTGTACTTAAGTCGGCATTGTGCCTTTTGTTATTATTTCCGATGCAATTTCTGTGTTTCTTCGTCAATAAGAAGGTCCAAGGGATACAGTAAACATATAGTGAAGCATCGGAATCTAAAACTGGTCTCACAGGAAATGTTCAAAACATAGTCAGTAAGAAGAGTCAGTCTTCTTGTACTTATGTCGGCATTGTGCCTTTTGTATTTCATTCCGATGCAATTTCTGTGTTTCATCGTCAATAAGAAGGTCAGAGGGATACAGTAAACCTGAAGTGAAGCATCGGAATCTATAACTAGTGTCACAGGAATGGTTCAAAACATAGACATTAGGTAGAGTCAGTCCTCTTGTACTTAAGTCGGCATTGTGCCTTTTCTATTTAATTCCGATGCTATCTCTGTGTTTCATCGTCAATAAGAAGGGCAGAGGGATACAGTAAACCTGAAGTGAAGCATCGGAATCTATAACTAGTGTCACAGGATTGGTTCAAAACATAGACAATAGAAAGGGTCAGTCTTCTTGTACTTAAGTCGGCATTGTGCCTTTTCTATTTAATTCCAATGCAATTTCTGTGTTTCGTCGTCAATAAGAAGGTCCAAGATATACAGTAAACCAGAAGTGGAGCATCGGAATCTAAAACTAGTGTCACAAGAATGTCTCAAAACATAGACAGTAAGAAGAGTCAGCCCTCTTATACTCAAGTCAGCATTGTGCTTTTTGTATCTAATTCCCATGCAATTTCTGTGTTTCTTCGGCAATTAGAAGGTCAGAGGGATACAGTAAACCAGAAGTTAAGCATCGGAATCTATAGCTAGTATCACAGAAATGGCTCGTAACATAGACAGTAGGACGAGGCAGTCTTCTTGTACTTAAGTCGGCATTGTGCCTTTTCTATTTAATTCCGATGCAATGTCTGTGTTTCATCGTCAATAAGAAGGTCCAAGGTATACAGTAAACCTGAAGTGAAGTTTCGGAATCTATAACTAGTGTCACAGGAATGGTTCAAAACATAGACAATAGGAAGGGTCAGTCTTCTTGTACTTAAGTCGGCATTGTGCCTTTTGTATTTAATTCCGATGCAATTTCTGTGTTTCATCGTCAATAAGAAGGTCAGAGGGATACAGTAAACCTGAAGTGAAGCATCGGAATCTATAACTAGTGTCACAGGAATGGTTTAAAACATAGACAGTAAGATGAGTCAGTCTTCTTGTACATAAGTCCGCATTGTGCCTTTTCTATTTAATTCCGATGCAACGTCTGTGTTTCATCGTCAATAAGAAGGTCCAAGGTATACAGTAAACCTGAAGTGAAGTTTCGGAATCTATAACTAGTGTCACAGGAATTGTTCAAACATAGCCAGTAAGAAGAGTCAGTCTTCTTGTACTTAAGTCGGCATTGCGCCTTTTGTGTTAAATTCCGATGAAATTTCTTTGTTTCATCGTCAATAAGAAGGTCCAAGGTATACAGTAAACCTGAAGTGAAGTTTCGGAATCTATAACTAGTGTCACAGGAATGGTTCAAAACATAGACAATAGGAAGGGTCAGTCTTCTTGTACTTAAGTCGGCATTGTGCCTTTTGTATTTAATTCCGATGCAATTTCTGTGTTTCATCGTCAATAAGAAGGTCAGAGGGATACAGTAAACCTGAAGTGAAGCATCAGAATCTATAACTAGTGTCACAGGAATGGTTAAAAAATAGACAGTAAGAAGAGTCAGGCTTCTTGTACTTAAAACGGAACTGTGCCTTTTGTATTTAATTCCGATGCAATTTCTGTGTTTCATCGTCAATAAGAAGGTCCAAGGAATACAGTAAACAAATAGTGAATCATCGGAATCTAAAACTGTTCTCACAGGAAATGTTCAAAACATAGTCAGTAAGAAGAGTCAGTCTTCTTGTACTTAAGTCGGCATTGTGCCTTTTGTTATTATTTCCGATGCAATTTCTGTGTTTCTTCGTCAATAAGAAGGTCCAAGGGATACAGTAAACATATAGTGAAGCATCGGAATCTAAAACTGGTCTCACAGGAAATGTTCAAAACATAGTCAGTAAGAAGAGTCAGTCTTCTTGTACTTATGTCGGCATTGTGCCTTTTGTATTTCATTCCGATGCAATTTCTGTGTTTCATCGTCAATAAGAAGGTCAGAGGGATACAGTAAACCTGAAGTGAAGCATCGGAATCTATAACTAGTGTCACAGGAATGGTTCAAAACATAGACATTAGGTAGAGTCAGTCTTCTAGTACTTAAGTCGGCATTGTGCCTTTTCTATTTAATTCCGATGCTATTTCTGTGTTTCATCGTCAATAAGAAGGTCAGAGGGATACAGTGAACCTGAAGTGAAGCATCGGAATCTATAACTAGTGTCACAGGAATTGTTCAAAACATAGACATTAGGTAGAGTCAGTCTTCTTGTACCTAAGTCGGCATTGTGCCAATTCTATTTAATTCCGATGCAATTTCTGTGTTTCGTCGTCCTTAAGATGGTCCTAGGGATACAGTAAATCTGAAGTGAAGCATCGGAATCTATAACTAGTGTCACAGGAATGGTTCAAAACAAAGACATTAAGAAGAGTCAGTCTTCTTGTACTTACGTCGGCATTGTGCCTTTTGTATTTAATTCCGAAGCAATTTCTGTGTTTCATCGTCGATAAGAAGGTCCAAGGGATACGGTAAACCTGAAGTGAAGCATCGGAATCTATAACTAGTGTCATAGGAATTGTTCAAACATAGACAGTAAGAAGAGTCAGTCTTCTTGTACTTAAGTCGGCATTGCGCCTTTTGTATTCAATTCCGATGAAATTTCTTTGATTCATCGTAATAAGAAGGTCCAGGGGATACAGTAAACCTGAAGTGAAGCATCGGAAACTATAACTAGTGTCACAGGAATGGTTCAAAACATAGACAGGAAGAAGAGTCAGTCTTCTTGTACTTAAGTCGGCATTGTGCCCTTTGTATTTAATTCCGATGCAATTTCTGTGTTTCATCGTCAATAAGAAGGTTAGAGGGATACAGTAAACCTGAAGTGAAGCATCGGAATCTATAACTAGTGTCACAGGAATGGTTCAAAACATAGACACTAGGTAGAATCAGTCGACTTGTAAATAATTCGGCATTGTGCCTTTTCTATTTAATTCCGATGCAACTTCTGTGTTTCGTCGTCAATAACATAGTTCAAGACATACAGTACATCTGAAGTGAAGCATCGGAATCTATAACTAGTGTCACAGGAATGGTTCAAAGCATAGACATTAAGTAGAGTCAGTCTTCTTGTACTTAAGTCGGCACTGTGCCTTATGTATTTAATTCCGATGCAATTTCTGTGTTTCATCGTCAATAAGAAGGTCCAAGTGATACAGTAAACATATAGTGAAGCATCGGAATCTAAAACTGGTCTCACAGGAAAAGTTCAAAACATAGTCAGTAAGAAGAGTCAGTCTTCTTGTACTTAAGTCGGCATTGTGCCTTTTGTATTTAATTCCGATGCAATTTCTGCGTCTCATCGTCAATAAGAAGGTCACAGGGATACAGTAAACCTGAAGTGAAGCTTCGGAATCTATAACTAGTGTCATAGGATTGGTTCAAAACATAGACAGTAAGAAGAGTCAGTCTTCTTGTACTTAAGTTGGCATTGTGCCTTTTCTATTTAATTCCGATGCTATTTCTGTGTTTCATCTTCAATGGGAAGGTCAGAGGGATACAGTAAACCTGAAGTGAAGCATCGGAATCTATAAATAGTGTCACGTGGATGGTTCTAAACATAGACAGTAAGAAGAGTCAGTCTTCTTGTACTAAAGTCGCTATTGTGCCTTTTCTATTTAATTCCGATGCAATTTCTGTGTTTCGTCGTCAATAAGAAGGTCCAAGGTATACAGTAAACCTGAAGTGGACTATCGGAATCTATAACTAGTGTCACAGGAATGTCTCAAAACATAGACAGTGAGAAGAGTCAGCCCTCTTGTACTCAAGTCAGCATTATGCTTTTTGTATTTGATTCCGATGCAGATTCTGTGTTTCTTCGGCAATTAGAAGGTCAGAGGGATACAGAAAACCTGAAGTGAAGCATCGGAATCTATAACTAGTGTCACAGGAATTGTTCAAACATAGACAGTAGGAAAAATCAGTCTACATGTACTTAATTCGGCATTGTGGCTTTTGTATTTAATTCCGATGCAATTTCTGTGTTTCATCGTCAATAAGAAGGTTAGAGGGATACAGTAAACCTGAAGTGAAGCATCAGAATCTATAACTAGTGTCACAGGAATGGTTCAAAGTATAGACTGTAAGAAGAGTCAGTCTACTTGTACTTAAGACGGCATTGTGCCTTTTGTATTTCATTCCGATTCAATATCTGTGTTACATCGTCAATAAGAAGGTCCAAGGAATACAGTACACCCGAAGTGAAGCATCGGAATCTATAACTAGTGTCACAGGAATGGTTCAAATCATAGACAGTAAGAAGAGTCTGTCTTCTTTTACTTAAGTCAGCATTGTGCCTTTTCTATTTAATTCCGATGCAATTTCTATGTTTCATCGTCAATAAGGAGGTCAGAGGGATACAGTAAACCTGAAGTGAAGCATCGGAATCTATAACTACTGTCACAGGAATGGTTAAAAGATAGACAGTAAGAAGAGTCAGTCTTCTTGTACTTAAGTCGGCACTGTGCCTTTTGTATTTAATTACGATGCAATTTCTGTGTTTCATCGTCAATAAGAAGGTCCAAGGGATACAGTAAACATATAGTGAAGCAGCGGAATCTAAAACTGGTCTCACATGAAATGTTCACAACATAGTCAGTAAGAAGAGTCAGTCTTCTTGTACTTAAGTCTGCATTGTGAATTTTGAATTTAATTCCGATGGAATTTCTGTGTTTCATCGTCAATAAGAAGGTCAGAGGGATACAGTAAACCTGAAGGGAAGCATCGGAATCTAGAACTAGTGTCACAGGAATGGTTCAAATCATAGACATTAGGTAGAGTCAGTCTTCTTGTACCTAAGTCGGCATTGTGCCTTTTCTATTTAATTGCGATGCAATTTCTGTGTTTCGTCGTCCATAAGATGGTCCAAGAGATACAGTAAATCTGAAGTGAAGCATCGGAATCTATAACTAGTGTCACAGGAATTGTTCAAACATAGACAGTAAGAACAGTCAGTCTTCTTGTACTTAAGTCGGCTTTGTGCCTTTTGTATTTAATTCCGATGCAATTTCTGTGTCTCATCGTCAATAAGAAGGTCCAAGGGATACAGTAAACCTGAAGTGAAGCATCGGAATCTATAACTAGTGTCACAGGAATGGTTTAAATCATTGGCAGTAAGATGAGTCAGTCTTCTTGTACATAAGTCGGCATTGTGCCTTTTCTATTTAATTCCGATGCAATTTCTGTGATTCATCGTCAAAAAGATGGTCCAAGGGATACAATAAACCTGAAGTAAAGCATCGGAATCTATAACTAGTGTCACAGGAATGGTTCAATACACAGACAGTAAGAAGAGTCAGTCTTCTTGTACTTAAGTCGGCATTGTGCCTTTTCTATTTAATTCCGAAGCAATTTCTGTGTTTCATCGTCAATAAGAAGGTCCAAGGGATACAGTAAACATATAGTGAAGCATCGGAATATAAAACTTGTCTCACAGGAAAAGTTCAAAACATAGTCAGTAAGAAGAGTCAGTCTTCTTGTACTTAAGTCGGCATTGTGCCTTTTGTATTTAATTCCGATGCAATTTCTGCGTCTCATCGTCAATAAGAAGGTCACAGGGATACAGTAAACCTGAAGTGAAGCTTCGGAATCTATAACTAGTGACATAGGAATGGTATAAATCATAGACAGTAAGATGAGTCAGTCTTCTTGTACATAAGTCGGCATTGTGCCTTTCCTATTTAATTCCGATGCAATTTC
Organism: Schistocerca americana; assembly: GCF_021461395.2. Lineage (NCBI taxonomy): Eukaryota > Metazoa > Arthropoda > Insecta > Orthoptera > Acrididae > Schistocerca > Schistocerca americana. The sequence continues at coordinate 766,893,453 of NC_060123.1, forward strand.
TGTGATTCATCGTCAAAAAGAAGGTCCAAGGGATACAGTAAACCTGAAGTGAAGCATCGTAATCTATAACTAGTGTCACAGGAATGGTTCAAAACATAGACAGTAAGAAGAGTCAGTCTTCTTGTACTTAAGTCGGCATTGTGCCTTTTCTATTTAATTCCGATGCTATTTCTGTGTTTCATCTTCAATAGGAAGGTCAGAGGGGTACAGAAAACCTGAAGTGACGCATCGGAATCTATAACTAGTGTCACAGGAATGCTTAAAACATAGACAGTAAGAAGAGTCAGTCCTCTTGAACTTAAGTCGGCATTGTGCTTTTTGTATCTAATTCCGATGCAATTTCTGTGTTTCATCGGCTATTAGAAGGTCAGAGTGTTACAGTAAACCTGAAGTGAAGCATCGGAATCCACAACTAGTGTCACAGGAATGGTTCAAAACATAGACAGTGGGAAAAGTCAGTCTACATGTACTTAAGTCGGCATTGTGGCTTTTGTATTTAATTCCGATGCAATTTCTGTGTTTCATCGTCAATAAGAAGGTTAGAGGGATACAGTAAACCTGAAGTAAAGCATCAGAATCTATAACTAGTGTCACAGGAATGGTTCAAAACATAGACAGTAAGAAAAGTCAGTCTACTTGTACTTAAGACGGCATTGTGCCTTTTGTATTTCATTCCGATGCAATTTCTGTGTTACATCGTCAATAAGAAGGTCCAAGGAATACAGTACACCTGAAGTGAAGCATCGGAATCTATAACTAGTGTCACAGGAATGGTTCAAATCATAGACAGTAAGAAGAGTCTGTCTTCTTGTACTTAAGTCAGCATTGTGCCTTTTCTATTTAATTCCGATGCGATTTCTATGTTTCATCGTCAATAAGGAGGTCAGAGGGATACAGTAAACCTGAAGTGAAGCATCGGAATCTATAACTAGTGTCACAGGAATGGTTAAAAAATAGACAGTAAGAAGAGTCAGTCTTCTTGTACTTAAGTCGGCATTGTGCCTTTTCTATTTAATTCCAATGCAATTTCTGTGTTTCGTCGTCAATAAGAAGGCCCAAGATATACAGTAAACCAGAAGTGGAGCATCGGAATCTAAAACTAGTGTCACAAGAATGTCTCAAAACATAGACAGTAAGAAGAGTCAGCCCTCTTATACTCAAGTCAGCATTGTGCTTTTTGTATCTAATTCCCATGCAATTTCTGTGTTTCTTCGGCAATTAGAAGGTCAGAGGGATACAGTAAACCAGAAGTTAAGCATCGGAATCTATAGCTAGTATCACAGAAATGGCTCGAAACATAGACAGTAGGACGAGCCAGTCTTCTTGTACTTAAGTCGGCATTGTGCCTTTTCTATTTAATTCCGATGCAATGTCTGTGTTTCATCGTCAATAAGAAGGTCCAAGGTATACAGTAAACCTGAAGTGAAGTTTCGGAATCTATAACTAGTGTCACAGGAATGGTTCAAAACATAGAAAATAGGAAGGGTCAGTCTTCTTGTACTTAAGTCGGCATTGTGCCTTTTGTATTTAATTCCGATGCAATTTCTGTGTTTCATCGTCAATAAGAAGGTCAGAGGGATACAGTAAACCTGAAGTGAAGCATCGGAATCTATAACTAGTGTCACAGGAATGGTGTAAAACATAGACAGTAAGATGAGTCAGTCTTCTTGTACATAAGTCCGCATTGTGCCTTTTCTATTTAATTCCGATGCAATTTGTGTGATTCATCGTCAAAAAGAAGGTCCAAGGGATACAGTATACCTGAAGTGAAGCATCGGAATCTATAACTAGTGTCACAGGATTGTTTCAAAACATAGATAGTAAGAAGAGTCAGTCTTCTTGTACTTAAGTCGGCATTGTGCCTTTTCTATTTAATTCCGATGCTATTTCTGTGTTTCATCTTCAATCGGAAGATCAGAGGGATTCAGTAAACCTGAAGTGAAGCATCGGAATCAATAACTAGTGTCACAGAAATGGTTCAAAGCATAGACAGTAAGAAGAGTCAGTCTTCTTGTACCTAAGTCGGCATTGTGCCTTTTCTAATTAATTCCGATGCAATTTCTGTGTTTCATCGTCAATAAGAAGGGCAGAGGGATACAGTAAACCCGAAGTGAAGCATCGAAATCTATAACTAGAGTCACAGGAATGTTTCAAAACATAGACAGTAAGAAGAGTCAGTCCTCTTGTACTTAAGTCGGCATTGTGCTTTTTGTATCTAATTCCGATGCAATTTCTGTGTTTCATCGGCAATTAAAAGTTCAGAGGGATACAGTAAACCTGTAGTGAAGCATCGGAATCTATAACTAGGGTCACAGGAATGGTTCAAAACATAGACATTAAGAAGAGTCAGTGTTTTTGTACTTAAGTCGGCATTGTGCATTTTGTATTTAATTCCGCTGTAATTTCTGTGTTTCATCGTCGATAAGAAGGTCCAAGGGATACGGTAAACCTGAAGTGAAGCATCGGAATCTATAACTAGTGTCACAGGAATGGTTCAATTCATAGACAGCAAGAAGAGTCTGTCTTCTTGTACTAAAGTCAGCATTGTGCCTTTTCTATTTAATTCCGATGCAATTTCTATGTTTCATCGACAATAAGAAGGTCAGAGGGATACAGTAAACCTGAAGGGAAGCATCGGAATCTATAACTAGTGTCACAGGAATGGTTAAAAGATAGACATTAAGAAGAGTCAGTGTTCTTGTACTTAAGTCGGCATTGTGCCTTTTCAATTTAATTCTGATGCAATTTCTGTGATTCATCGTCAAAAAGATGGTTCAAGGGATACAGTAAACCTGAAGTGAAGCATCGGAATCTATAACTAGTGTCACAGGAATGGTTCAAAACGTAGACAGTGAGAGGAGTCAGTCTTCTTGTACTTAAGTCGGGATTGTGCCTTTTCAATTTAAATCCGACGCTATTTCTGTTTTTCATCTTCAATTGGAAGGTCAGAGGGATACAGTAAACCTGAAGTGAAGCATCGGAATCTGTAACTAGTGTCACAGGAATGGTTCAAAGCATAGACAGTAAGAAGAGTCAGTCTTCTTGTACTTAAGTCGGCATTGTGCTTTTTCGATTTAATTCGATGCAATTTCTGTGTTCATCGTCAATAAGTTGGGCAGAGGGATACAGTAAACCTGAAGTGAAGCATCGGAATCTATAACTAGTGTCACAGGAATGGTTCAAAACATAGACAATAGGAAGGGTCAGTCATCTTGTACTTAAGTCGGCATTGTGCCTTTTCTATTTAATTCCAATGCAAATTTCTGTGTTTCATCGTCAATAAGAAGGTCCAAGGCATACAGTAAACCTGAAGTGAAGCATCGAAATCTATAACTAGTGTCACAGGAATGGTACAAAACACAGACAGTAATATGAGTCAGTGTTCTTGTACTTAAGTCGGCATTGTGCCTTTTGTATTTAATTCCGATACAATTTCTGTGTTTCATCGTCAATAAGAAGGTCAGAGGGATACAGTAAACCTGAAGTGAAGCATCGGAATCTATAACTAGTGTCACAGGAATGGTTCAAAACATAGAGAGTAGGAAGAATCAGTCTTCTTGTACTTAAGTCGGCATTGTGCCTTCTGTATTTAATTCCGATGCAATTTCTGTGTTTCATCGTCAATAAGAAGGTTAGAGGGATACATTAAACCTGAAGTGAAGCATCGAAATCTATAACTAGTGTCAGGGGAATGGTACAAAGCATAGACAGTAATAAGAGTCAGTCTTCTTGTACTTAAGTCAGCATTGTGCCTTTTGTATTTAATTCCGATACAATTTCTGTGTTTCATCGTCAATATGAAGGTAAGAGGGATACAGTAAACCTGAAGTGAAGCATCGGAATCTATAACTAGTGTCACAGGAATGGTTCAAAACATAGAGAGTAGGAAGAGTCAGTCTTCTTGTACTTAAGTCGGCATTGTGCCTTCTGTATTTAATTCCGATGCAATTTCTGTGTTTCATCGTCAATAAGAAGGTCAGAGGTATACTATAAACCTGAATTGAAGCATCGGAATGTATGACTAGTTTCACAGGAATCGTTCAATACATAGACAGTAGGAAGATTCAGTCCTCTTCTACTTGAGTCGGCATTGTGCCTTTTGTATTTATGTCCGATGCAATTTCTGTGTTTCATCGTCAATAAGAAGGTCAGAGGGATACAGTAAACCTGAAGTGAAGCATCGGAAACTGTAACTAGTGTCACAGGAATGGTTCAAGGCATAGACAGTAGGAAGAGGCAGTCTTCTTGTACTTAAGTCGGCATTGTGCCTTTTTTATTTAATTCCGATGCAATTTCTGTGTTTCATCGTCAATAAGAAGGTCAGAGGGATACAGTAAACCTGAAGTGAAGCATCAGAATCTATAACTAGTGTCACAGGAATGGTTCAAATCATAGACAGTAAGAAGAGTCAGTCTTCTTGTACTTAAGTCGGCATTGTGCCTTTTGTATTTATTTCCGATGCAATTTCTGTGTTTCATCGTCAATAAGAAGGTCAGAGGGATACAGTAAACCTGAAGTGAAGCATCGGAATCTATAACTAGTGTCACAGGAATGTTTCAAATCATTGACAGTAAGGAGAGTCAGTCCTCTTGTACTTAAGTCGGCATTGTGCTTTTTGTATCTAATTCCGATGCAATTTCTGTGTCTCATCGTCAATAAGGTCACAGAGATACAGTAAACCTAAAGTGAAGCATCGGAATCTATAACTAGTGTCACAGGAATGGTTAAAACATAGACAGTAAGAAGAGTCAGTCTCCTTGTACTTAAGTCGGCATTGTGCATTTTCTATTTAATTCCGATGCAATTTCTGTGTTTCACCGTCAATAAGAGGGTCCAAGGGATACAGTAAACATATAGTGAAGCATCGGAATCTAAAACTGGTCTCACAGGAAATGTTCACAACATTGTCAGTAAGAAGAGTCAGTCTTCTTGTACTTAAGTCAGCATTGTGCCTTTTGTATTTCATTCCGATGCAATTTCTGTGTTTCATCGTCAATAAGAAGGTCAGAGGGATACAGTAAACCTGAAGTGAAGCATCGGAATCTATAACTAGTGTCACAGGAATGGTTCAAAACATAGACATTAGGTAGAGTCAGTCTTCTAGTACTTAAGTCGGCATTGTGCCTTTTCTATTTAATTCCGATGCTATTTCTGTGTTTCATCGTCAATAAGAAGGTCAGAGGGATACAGTGAACCTGAAGTGAAGCATCGGAATCTATAACTAGTGTCACAGGAATTGTTCAAAACATAGACATTAGGTAGAGTCAGTCTTCTTGTACCTAAGTCGGCATTGTGCCAATTCTATTTAATTCCGATGCAATTTCTGTGTTTCGTCGTCCTTAAGATGGTCCTAGGGATACAGTAAATCTGAAGTGAAGCATCGGAATCTATAACTAGTGTCACAGGAATGGTTCAAAACAAAGACATTAAGAAGAGTCAGTCTTCTTGTACTTACGTCGGCATTGTGCCTTTTGTATTTAATTCCGAAGCAATTTCTGTGTTTCATCGTCGATAAGAAGGTCCAAGGGATACGGTAAACCTGAAGTGAAGCATCGGAATCTATAACTAGTGTCATAGGAATTGTTCAAACATAGACAGTAAGAAGAGTCAGTCTTCTTGTACTTAAGTCGGCATTGCACCCTTTGTATTCAATTCCGATGAAATTTCTTTGATTCATCGTAATAAGAAGGTCCAGGGGATACAGTAAACCTGAAGTGAAGCATCGGAAACTATAACTAGTGTCACAGGAATGGTTCAAAACATAGACAGGAAGAAGAGTCAGTCTTCTTGTACTTAAGTCGGCATTGTGCCCTTTGTATTTAATCCCGATGCAATTTCTGTGTTTCATCGTCAATAAGAAGGTTAGAGGGATACAGTAAACCTGAAGTGAAGCATCGGAATCTATAACTAGTGTCACAGGAATGGTTCAAAACATAGACACTAGGTAGAATCAGTCGACTTGTAAATAATTCGGCATTGTGCCTTTTCTATTTAATTCCGATGCAACTTCTGTGTTTCGTCGTCAATAACATAGTTCAAGACATACAGTACATCTGAAGTGAAGCATCGGAATCTATAACTAGTGTCACAGGAATGGTTCAAAGCATAGACATTAAGTAGAGTCAGTCTTCTTGTACTTAAGTCGGCACTGTGCCTTATGTATTTAATTCCGATGCAATTTCTGTGTTTCATCGTCAATAAGAAGGTCCAAGTGATACAGTAAACATATAGTGAAGCATCGGAATCTAAAACTGGTCTCACAGGAAAAGTTCAAAACATAGTCAGTAAGAAGAGTCAGTCTTCTTGTACTTAAGTCGGCATTGTGCCTTTTGTATTTAATTCCGATGCAATTTCTGCGTCTCATCGTCAATAAGAAGGTCACAGGGATACAGTAAACCTGAAGTGAAGCTTCGGAATCTATAAATAGTGTCATATGATTGGTTCAAAACATAGACAGTAAGAAGAGTCAGTCTTCTTGTACTTAAGTTGGCATTGTGCCTTTTCTATTTAATTCCGATGCTATTTCTGTGTTTCATCTTCAATGGGAAGGTCAGGGGGATACAGTAAACCTGAAGTGAAGCATCGGAATCTATAAATAGTGTCACGTGGATGGTTCTAAACATAGACAGTAAGAAGAGTCAGTCTTCTTGTACTAAAGTCGCTATTGTGCCTTTTCTATTTAATTCCGATGCAATTTCTGTGTTTCGTCGTCAATAAGAAGGTCCAAGGTATACAGTAAACCTGAAGTGGACTATCGGAATCTATAACTAGTGTCACAGGAATGTCTCAAAACATAGACAGTGAGAAGAGTCAGCCCTCTTGTACTCAAGTCAGCATTATGCTTTATGTATTTGATTCCGATGCAGATTCTGTGTTTCTTCGGCAATTAGAAGGTCAGAGGGATACAGAAAACCTGAAGTGAAGCATCGGAATCTATAACTAGTGTCACAGGAATTGTTCAAACATAGACAGTAGGAAAAATCAGTCTACATGTACTTAAGTCGGCATTGTGGCTTTTGTATTTAATTCCGATGCAATTTCTGTGTTTCATCGTCAATAAGAAGGTTAGAGGGATACAGTAAACCTGAAGTGAAGCATCAGAATCTATAACTAGTGTCACAGGAATGGTTCAAAGTATAGACTGTAAGAAGAGTCAGTCTACTTGTACTAAAGACGGCATTGTGCCTTTTGTATTTCATTCCGATGCAATATCTGTCTTACATCGTCAATAAGAAGGTCCAAGGAATACAGTACACCCGAAGTGAAGCATCGGAATCTATAACTAGTGTCACAGGAATGGTTCAAATCATAGACAGTAAGAAGAGTCTGTCTTCTTGTACTTAAGTCAGCTTTGTGCCTTTTCTATTTAATTCCGATGCAATTTCTATGTTTCATCGTCAATAAGGAGGTCAGAGGGATACAGTAAACCTGAAGTGAAGCATCGGAATCTATAACTACTGTCACAGGAATGGTTAAAAGATAGACAGTAAGAAGAGTCAGTCTTCTTGTACTTAAGTCGGCACTGTGCCTTTTGTATTTAATTCCGATGCAATTTCTGTGTTTCATCGTCAATAAGAAGGTCCAAGGGATACAGTAAACATATAGTGAAGCAGCGGAATCTAAAACTGGTCTCACAGGAAATGTTCACAACATAGTCAGTAAGAAGAGTCAGTCTTCTTGTACTTAAGTCTGCATTGAGAGTTTTGAATTTAATTCCGATGCAATTTCTGTGTTTCATCGTCAATAAGAAGGTCAGAGGGATACAGTAAACCTGAAGGGAAGCATCGGAATCTAGAACTAGTGTCACAGGAATGGTTCAAATCATAGACATTAGGTAGAGTCAGTCTTCTTGTACCTAAGTCGGCATTGTGCCTTTTCTATTTAATTGCGATGCAATTTCTGTGTTTCGTCGTCAATAAGATGGTCCAAGAGATACAGTAAATCTGAAGTGAAGCATCGGAATCTATAACTAGTGTCACAGGAATGGTTTAAAACATATACAGTAAAAAGAGTCAGTCTTCTTGCACTTAAGTCGGCATTGTGCCTATTGTATTTAATTCCGATGCAATTTCTGTGTTTCATCGTCGATAAGAAGGTCCAAGGGATACAGTAAACCTGAAGTGAAGCATCGGAATCTATAACTAGTGTCACAGGAATTGTTCAAACATAGACAGTAACAACAGTCAGTCTTCTTGTACTTAAGTCGGCTTTGTGCCTTTTGTATTTAATTCCGATGCAATTTCTGTGTCTCATCGTCAATAAGAAGGTCCAAGGGATACAGTAAACCTGAAGTGAAGCATCGGAATCTATAACTAGTGTCACAGGAATGGTTTAAATCATTGGCAGTAAGATGAGTCAGTCTTCTTGTACATAAGTCGGCATTGTGCCTTTTCTATTTAATTCCGATGCAATTTCTGTGATTCATCGTCAAAAAGATGGTCCAAGGGATACAATAAACCTGAAGTAAAGCATCGGAATCTATAACTAGTGTCACAGGAATGGTTCAATACACAGACAGTAAGAAGATTCAGTCTTCTTGTACTTAAGTCGGCATTGCGCCTTTTCTATTTAATTCCGAAGCAATTTCTGTGTTTCATCGTCAATAGGAAGGTCCAAGGGATACAGTAAACATATAGTGAAGCATCGGAATATAAAACTTGTCTCACAGGAAAAGTTCAAAACATAGTCAGTAAGAAGAGTCAGTCTTCTTGTACTTAAGTCGGCATTGTGCCTTTTGTATTTAATTCCGATGCAATTTCTGCGTCTCATCGTCAATAAGAAGGTCACAGGGATACAGTAAACCTGAAGTGAAGCTTCGGAATCTATAACTAGTGACATAGGAATGGTATAAATCATAGACAGTAAGATGAGTCAGTCTTCTTGTACATAAGTCGGCATTGTGCCTTTCCTATTTAATTCCGATGCAATTTCTGTGATTCATCGTCAAAAAGAAGGTCCAAGGGATACAGTAAACCTGAAGTGAAGCATCGTAATCTATAACTAGTGTCACAGGAATGGTTCAAAACATAGACAGTAAGAAGAGTCAGTCTTCTTGTACTTAAGTCGGCATTGTGCCTTTTCTATTTAATTCCGATGCTATTTCTGTGTTTCATCTTCAATAGGAAGGTCAGAGGGGTACAGAAAACCTGAAGTGACGCATCGGAATCTATAACTAGTGTCACAGGAATGCTTAAAACATAGACAGTAAGAAGAGTCAGTCCTCTTGAACTTAAGTCGGCATTGTGCTTTTTGTATCTAATTCCGATGCAATTTCTGTGTTTCATCGGCTATTAGAAGGTCAGAGGGTTACAGTAAACCTGAAGTGAAGCATCGGAATCCACAACTAGTGTCACAGGAATGGTTCAAAACATAGACAGTGGGAAAAGTCAGTCTACATGTACTTAAGTCGGCATTGTGGCTTTTGTATTTAATTCCGATGCAATTTCTGTGTTTCATCGTCAATAAGAAGGTTAGAGGGATACAGTAAACCTGAAGTAAAGCATCAGAATCTATAACTAGTGTCACAGGAATGGTTCAAAACATAGACAGTAAGAAAAGTCAGTCTACTTGTACTTTAGACGGCATTGTGCCTTTTGTATTTCATTCCGATGCAATATCTGTGTTACATCGTCAATAAGAAGGTCCAAGGAATACAGTACACCTGAAGTGAAGCATCGGTATCTATAACTAGTGTCACAGGAATGGTTCAAATCATAGACAGTAAGAAGAGTCTGTCTTCTTGTACTTAAGTCAGCATTGTGCCTTTTCTATTTAATTCCGATGCGATTTCTATGTTTCATCGTCAATAAGGAGGTCAGAGGGATACAGTAAACCTGAAGTGAAGCATCGGAATCTATAACTAGTGTCACAGGAATGGTTAAAAAATAGACAGTAAGAAGAGTCAGTCTTCTTGTACTTAAGTCAGCACTGTGCCTTTTGTATTTAATTCCGATGCAATTTCTGTGTTTTATCGTCAATAAGAAGGTCCAAGGGATACAGTAAACATATAATGAAGCAGCGGGATCTAAAACTGGTCTCACAGGAAATGTTCACAACATAGTCAGTAAGAAGAGTCAGTATTCTTGTACTTAAGTCTGCATTGTGAATTTTGAATTTAATTCCGATGCAATTTCTGTGTTTCATCGTCAATAAGAAGGTCAGAGGGATACAGTAAACCTGAAGGGAAGCATCGGAATCTAGAACTAGTGTCACAGGAATGGTTCAAATCATAGACATTAGGTAGAGTCAGTCTTCTTGTACCTAAGTCGGCATTGTGCCTTTTCTATTTAATTGCGATGCAATTTCTGTGTCTCATCATCAATAAGAAGGTCCAAGGGATACAGTAAACCTGAAGTGAAGCATCGGAATCTATAACTAGTGTCACAGGAATGGTTCAAAACATATACAGTAAAAAGAGTCAGTCTTCTTGTACTTAAGTCGGCATTGTGCCTTTTGTATTTAATTCCGATGCAATTTCTGTGTCTCATCATCAATAAGAAGGTCCAAGGGATACAGTAAACCTGAAGTGAAGCATCGGAATCTATAACTAGTGTCACAGGAATGGTTTAAATCATAGGCAGTAAGATGAGTCAGTCTTCTTGTACATAAGTCGGCATTGTGCCTTTTCTATTTAATTCCGATGCAATTTCTGTGATTCATCGTCAAAAAGATGGTCCAAGGGATACAGTAAACCTGAAGTGAAGCATCGGAATCTATAACTAGTGTCACAGGAATGGTTCAATACATAGACAGTAAGAAGAGTCAGTCTTCTTGTACTTAAGTCGGCATTGTGCCTTTTCTATTTAATTCATTTGCTATTTCTGTGTTTCATCTTCAATAGGAAGGTCAGAGGGATACAGTGAACCTGAAGTGAAGCATCGGAATCTATAACTAGTGTCACGGGGATGGTTCAAAGCATAGACAGTAGAAGAGTCAGTCCTCTTGTACTTAAGTCGGCATTGTGCCTTTTCTATTTAATTCCGATGCTATCTCTGTGTTTCATCGTCAATAAGAAGGGCAGAGGGATACAGTAAACCTGAAGTGAAGCATCGGAATCTATAACTAGTGTCACAGGATTGGTTCAAAACATAGACAATAGAAAGGGTCAGTCTTCTTGTACTTAAGTCGGCATTGTGCCTTTTCTATTTAATTCCAATGCAATTTCTGTGTTTCGTCGTCAATAAGAAGGTCCAAGATATACAGTAAACCAGAAGTGGAGCATCGGAATCTAAAACTAGTGTCACAAGAATGTCTCAAAACATAGACAGTAAGAAGAGTCAGCCCTCTTATACTCAAGTCAGCATTGTGCTTTTTGTATCTAATTCCCATGCAATTTCTGTGTTTCTTCGGCAATTAGAAGGTCAGAGGGATACAGTAAACCAGAAGTTAAGCATCGGAATCTATAGCTAGTATCACAGAAATGGCTCGAAACATAGACAGTAGGACGAGCCAGTCTTCTTGTACTTAAGTCGGCATTGTGCCTTTTCTATTTAATTCCGATGCAATGTCTGTGTTTCATCGTCAATAAGAAGGTCCAAGGTATACAGTAAACCTGAAGTGAAGTTTCGGAATCTATAACTAGTGTCACAGGAATGGTTCAAAACATAGACAATAGGAAGGGTCAGTCTTCTTGTACTTAAGTCGGCATTGTGCCTTTTGTATTTAATTCCGATGCAATTTCTGTGTTTCATCGTCAATAAGAAGGTCAGAGGGATACAGTAAACCTGAAGTGAAGCATCGGAATCTATAACTAGTGTCACAGGAATGGTTTAAAACATAGACAGTAAGATGAGTCAGTCTTCTTGTACATAAGTCCGCATTGTGCCTTTTCTATTTAATTCCGATGCAATGTCTGTGTTTCATCGTCAATAAGAAGGTCCAAGGTATACAGTAAACCTGAAGTGAAGTTTCGGAATCTATAACTAGTGTCACAGGAATTGTTCAAACATAGACAGTAAGAAGAGTCAGTCTTCTTGTACTTAAGTCGGCATTGCGCCTTTTGTGTTAAATTCCGATGAAATTTCTTTGTTTCATCGTAATAAGAAGGTCCAAGGGATACAGTAAACCTGAAGTGAAGCAACGGAATCTATAACTAGAGTCACAGGAATGGTTCAAAACATAGACAGGAAGAAGAGTCAGTCTTCTTGTATTTAAGTCGGCATTGTGCCCTTTGTATTTAATTCCGATGCAATTTCTGTGTTTCATCGTCAATAAGAAGGTTAGAGGGATACAGTAAACCTGAAGTGAAGCATCAGAATCTATAACTAGTGTCACAGGAATGGTTAAAAAATAGACAGTAAGAAGAGTCAGGCTTCTTGTACTTAAAACGGAACTGTGCCTTTTGTATTTAATTCCGATGCAATTTCTGTGTTTCATCGTCAATAAGAAGGTCCAAGGAATACAGTAAACAAATAGTGAATCATCGGAATCTAAAACTGTTCTCACAGGAAATGTTCAAAACATAGTCAGTAAGATGAGTCAGTCTTCTTGTACTTAAGTCGGCATTGTGCCTTTTGTTATTATTTCCGATGCAATTTCTGTGTTTCTTCGTCAATAAGAAGGTCCAAGGGATACAGTAAACATATAGTGAAGCATCGGAATCTAAAACTGGTCTCACAGGAAATGTTCAAAACATAGTCAGTAAGAAGAGTCAGTCTTCTTGTACTTATGTCGGCATTGTGCCTTTTGTATTTCATTCCGATGCAATTTCTGTGTTTCATCGTCAATAAGAAGGTCAGAGGGATACAGTAAACCTGAAGTGAAGCATCGGAATCTATAACTAGTGTCACAGGAATGGTTCAAAACATAGACATTAGGTAGAGTCAGTCCTCTTGTACTTAAGTCGGCATTGTGCCTTTTCTATTTAATTCCGATGCTATCTCTGTGTTTCATCGTCAATAAGAAGGGCAGAGGGATACAGTAAACCTGAAGTGAAGCATCGGAATCTATAACTAGTGTCACAGGATTGGTTCAAAACATAGACAATAGAAAGGGTCAGTCTTCTTGTACTTAAGTCGGCATTGTGCCTTTTCTATTTAATTCCAATGCAATTTCTGTGTTTCGTCGTCAATAAGAAGGTCCAAGATATACAGTAAACCAGAAGTGGAGCATCGGAATCTAAAACTAGTGTCACAAGAATGTCTCAAAACATAGACAGTAAGAAGAGTCAGCCCTCTTATACTCAAGTCAGCATTGTGCTTTTTGTATCTAATTCCCATGCAATTTCTGTGTTTCTTCGGCAATTAGAAGGTCAGAGGGATACAGTAAACCAGAAGTTAAGCATCGGAATCTATAGCTAGTATCACAGAAATGGCTCGAAACATAGACAGTAGGACGAGGCAGTCTTCTTGTACTTAAGTCGGCATTGTGCCTTTTCTATTTAATTCCGATGCAATGTCTGTGTTTCATCGTCAATAAGAAGGTCCAAGGTATACAGTAAACCTGAAGTGAAGTTTCGGAATCTATAACTAGTGTCACAGGAATGGTTCAAAACATAGACAATAGGAAGGGTCAGTCTTCTTGTACTTAAGTCGGCATTGTGCCTTTTGTATTTAATTCCGATGCAATTTCTGTGTTTCATCGTCAATAAGAAGGTCAGAGGGATACAGTAAACCTGAAGTGAAGCATCGGAATCTATAACTAGTGTCACAGGAATGGTTTAAAACATAGACAGTAAGATGAGTCAGTCTTCTTGTACATAAGTCCGCATTGTGCCTTTTCTATTTAATTCCGATGCAATGTCTGTGTTTCATCGTCAATAAGAAGGTCCAAGGTATACAGTAAACCTGAAGTGAAGTTTCGGAATCTATAACTAGTGTCACAGGAATTGTTCAAACATAGCCAGTAAGAAGAGTCAGTCTTCTTGTACTTAAGTCGGCATTGCGCCTTTTGTGTTAAATTCCGATGAAATTTCTTTGTTTCATCGTAATAAGAAGGTCCAAGGGATACAGTAAACCTGAAGTGAAGCAACGGAATCTATAACTAGTGTCACAGGAATGGTTCAAAACATAGACAGGAAGAAGAGTCAGTCTTCTTGTATTTAAGTCGGCATTGTGCCCTTTGTATTTAATTCCGATGCAATTTCTGTGTTTCATCGTCAATAAGAAGGTTAGAGGGATACAGTAAACCTGAAGTGAAGCATCAGAATCTATAACTAGTGTCACAGGAATGGTTAAAAAATAGACAGTAAGAAGAGTCAGGCTTCTTGTACTTAAAACGGAACTGTGCCTTTTGTATTTAATTCCGATGCAATTTCTGTGTTTCATCGTCAATAAGAAGGTCCAAGGAATACAGTAAACAAATAGTGAATCATCGGAATCTAAAACTGTTCTCACAGGAAATGTTCAAAACATAGTCAGTAAGAAGAGTCAGTCTTCTTGTACTTAAGTCGGCATTGTGCCTTTTGTTATTATTTCCGATGCAATTTCTGTGTTTCTTCGTCAATAAGAAGGTCCAAGGGATACAGTAAACATATAGTGAAGCATCGGAATCTAAAACTGGTCTCACAGGAAATGTTCAAAACATAGTCAGTAAGAAGAGTCAGTCTTCTTGTACTTATGTCGGCATTGTGCCTTTTGTATTTCATTCCGATGCAATTTCTGTGTTTCATCGTGAATAAGAAGGTCAGAGGGATACAGTAAACCTGAAGTGAAGCATCGGAATCTATAACTAGTGTCACAGGAATGGTTCAAAACATAGACATTAGGTAGAGTCAGTCTTCTAGTACTTAAGTCGGCATTGTGCCTTTTCTATTTAATTCCGATGCTATTTCTGTGTTTCATCGTCAATAAGAAGGTCAGAGGGATACAGTGAACCTGAAGTGAAGCATCGGAATCTATAACTAGTGTCACAGGAATTGTTCAAAACATAGACATTAGGTAGAGTCAGTCTTCTTGTACCTAAGTCGGCATTGTGCCAATTCTATTTAATTCCGATGCAATTTCTGTGTTTCGTCGTCCTTAAGATGGTCCTAGGGATACAGTAAATCTGAAGTGAAGCATCGGAATCTATAACTAGTGTCACAGGAATGGTTCAAAACAAAGACATTAAGAAGAGTCAGTCTTCTTGTACTTACGTCGGCATTGTGCCTTTTGTATTTAATTCCGAAGCAATTTCTGTGTTTCATCGTCGA
This sequence comes from Schistocerca americana, assembly GCF_021461395.2. NCBI lineage: Eukaryota > Metazoa > Arthropoda > Insecta > Orthoptera > Acrididae > Schistocerca > Schistocerca americana. The sequence continues at coordinate 766,908,583 of NC_060123.1, forward strand.
TAAGAAGGTCCAAGGGATACGGTAAACCTGAAGTGAAGCATCGGAATCTATAACTAGTGTCATAGGAATTGTTCAAACATAGGCAGTAAGAAGAGTCAGTCTTCTTGTACTTAAGTCGGCATTGCGCCTTTTGTATTCAATTCCGATGAAATTTCTTTGATTCATCGTAATAAGAAGGTCCAGGGGATACAGTAAACCTGAAGTGAAGCATCGGAAACTATAACTAGTGTCACAGGAATGGTTCAAAACATAGACAGGAAGAAGAGTCAGTCTTCTTGTACTTAAGTCGGCATTGTGCCCTTTGTATTTAATTCCGATGCAATTTCTGTGTTTCATCGTCAATAAGAAGGTTAGAGGGATACAGTAAACCTGAAGTGAAGCATCGGAATCTATAACTAGTGTCACAGGAATGGTTCAAAACATAGACACTAGGTAGAATCAGTCGACTTGTAAATAATTCGGCATTGTGCCTTTTCTATTTAATTCCGATGCAACTTCTGTGTTTCATCGTCAATAAGAAGGTCCAAGTGATACAGTAAACATATAGTGAAGCATCGGAATCTAAAACTGGTCTCACAGGAAAAGTTCAAAACATAGTCAGTAAGAAGAGTCAGTCTTCTTGTACTTAAGTCGGCATTGTGCCTTTTGTATTTAATTCCGATGCAATTTCTGCGTCTCATCGTCAATAAGAAGGTCACAGGGATACAGTAAACCTGAAGTGAAGCTTCGGAATCTATAACTAGTGTCATAGGATTGGTTCAAAACATAGACAGTAAGAAGAGTCAGTCTTCTTGTACTTAAGTTGGCATTGTGCCTTTTCTATTTAATTCCGATGCTATTTCTGTGTTTCATCTTCAATGGGAAGGTCAGAGGGATACAGTAAACCTGAAGTGAAGCATCGGAATCTATAAATAGTGTCACGTGGATGGTTCTAAACATAGACAGTAAGAAGAGTCAGTCTTCTTGTACTAAAGTCGCTATTGTGCCTTTTCTATTTAATTCCGATGCAATTTCTGTGTTTCGTCGTCAATAAGAAGGTCCAAGGTATACAGTAAACCTGAAGTGGACTATCGGAATCTATAACTAGTGTCACAGGAATGTCTCAAAACATAGACAGTGAGAAGAGTCAGCCCTCTTGTACTCAAGTCAGCATTATGCTTTTTGTATTTGATTCCGATGCAGATTCTGTGTTTCTTCGGCAATTAGAAGGTCAGAGGGATACAGAAAACCTGAAGTGAAGCATCGGAATCTATAACTAGTGTCACAGGAATTGTTCAAACATAGACAGTAGGAAAAATCAGTCTACATGTACTTAAGTCGGCATTGTGGCTTTTGTATTTAATTCCGATGCAATTTCTGTGTTTCATCGTCAATAAGAAGGTTAGAGGGATACAGTAAACCTGAAGTGAAGCATCAGAATCTATAACTAGTGTCACAGGAATGGTTCAAAGTATAGACTGTAAGAAGAGTCAGTCTACTTGTACTTAAGACGGCATTGTGCCTTTTGTATTTCATTCCGATGCAATATCTGTGTTACATCGTCAATAAGAAGGTCCAAGGAATACAGTACACCCGAAGTGAAGCATCGGAATCTATAACTAGTGTCACAGGAATGGTTCAAATCATAGACAGTAAGAAGAGTCTGTCTTCTTTTACTTAAGTCAGCATTGTGCCTTTTCTATTTAATTCCGATGCAATTTCTATGTTTCATCGTCAATAAGGAGGTCAGAGGGATACAGTAAACCTGAAGTGAAGCATCGGAATCTATAACTACTGTCACAGGAATGGTTAAAAGATAGACAGTAAGAAGAGTCAGTCTTCTTGTACTTAAGTCGGCACTGTGCCTTTTGTATTTAATTACGATGCAATTTCTGTGTTTCATCGTCAATAAGAAGGTCCAAGGGATACAGTAAACATATAGTGAAGCAGCGGAATCTAAAACTGGTCTCACATGAAATGTTCACAACATAGTCAGTAAGAAGAGTCAGTCTTCTTGTACTTAAGTCTGCATTGTGAATTTTGAATTTAATTCCGATGGAATTTCTGTGTTTCATCGTCAATAAGAAGGTCAGAGGGATACAGTAAACCTGAAGGGAAGCATCGGAATCTAGAACTAGTGTCACAGGAATGGTTCAAATCACAGACATTAGGTAGAGTCAGTCTTCTTGTACCTAAGTCGGCATTGTGCCTTTTCTATTTAATTGCGATGCAATTTCTGTGTTTCGTCGTCAATAAGATGGTCCAAGAGATACAGTAAATCTGAAGTGAAGCATCGGAATCTATAACTAGTGTCACAGGAATGGTTTAAAACATATACAGTAAAAAGAGTCAGTCTTCTTGTACTTAAGTCGGCATTGTGCCTATTGTATTTAATTCCGATGCAATTTCTGTGTTTCATCGTCGATAAGAAGGTCCAAGGGATACAGTAAACCTGAAGTGAAGCATCGGAATCTATAACTAGTGTCACAGGAATTGTTCAAACATAGACAGTAAGAACAGTCAGTCTTCTTGTACTTAAGTCGGCTTTGTGCCTTTTGTATTTAATTCCGATGCAATTTCTGTGTCTCATCGTCAATAAGAAGGTCCAAGGGATACAGTAAACCTGAAGTGAAGCATCGGAATCTATAACTAGTGTCACAGGAATGGTTTAAATCATTGGCAGTAAGATGAGTCAGTCTTCTTGTACATAAGTCGGCATTGTGCCTTTTCTATTTAATTCCGATGCAATTTCTGTGATTCATCGTCAAAAAGATGGTCCAAGGGATACAATAAACCTGAAGTAAAGCATCGGAATCTATAACTAGTGTCACAGGAATGGTTCAATACACAGACAGTAAGAAGAGTCAGTCTTCTTGTACTTAAGTCGGCATTGTGCCTTTTCTATTTAATTCCGAAGCAATTTCTGTGTTTCATCGTCAATAAGAAGGTCCAAGGGATACAGTAAACATATAGTGAAGCATCGGAATATAAAACTTGTCTCACAGGAAAAGTTCAAAACATAGTCAGTAAGAAGAGTCAGTCTTCTTGTACTTAAGTCGGCATTGTGCCTTTTGTATTTAATTCCGATGCAATTTCTGCGTCTCATCGTCAATAAGAAGGTCACAGGGATACAGTAAACCTGAAGTGAAGCTTCGGAATCTATAACTAGTGACATAGGAATGGTATAAATCATAGACAGTAAGATGAGTCAGTCTTCTTGTACATAAGTCGGCATTGTGCCTTTCCTATTTAATTCCGATGCAATTTCTGTGATTCATCGTCAAAAAGAAGGTCCAAGGGATACAGTAAACCTGAAGTGAAGCATCGTAATCTATAACTAGTGTCACAGGAATGGTTCAAAACATAGACAGTAAGAAGAGTCAGTCTTCTTGTACTTAAGTCGGCATTGTGCCTTTTCTATTTAATTCCGATGCTATTTCTGTGTTTCATCTTCAATAGGAAGGTCAGAGGGGTACAGAAAACCTGAAGTGACGCATCGGAATCTATAACTAGTGTCACAGGAATGCTTAAAACATAGACAGTAAGAAGAGTCAGTCCTCTTGAACTTAAGTCGGCATTGTGCTTTTTGTATCTAATTCCGATGCAATTTCTGTGTTTCATCGGCTATTAGAAGGTCAGAGTGTTACAGTAAACCTGAAGTGAAGCATCGGAATCCACAACTAGTGTCACAGGAATGGTTCAAAACATAGACAGTGGGAAAAGTCAGTCTACATGTACTTAAGTCGGCATTGTGGCTTTTGTATTTAATTCCGATGCAATTTCTGTGTTTCATCGTCAATAAGAAGGTTAGAGGGATACAGTAAACCTGAAGTAAAGCATCAGAATCTATAACTAGTGTCACAGGAATGGTTCAAAACATAGACAGTAAGAAAAGTCAGTCTACTTGTACTTAAGACGGCATTGTGCCTTTTGTATTTCATTCCGATGCAATTTCTGTGTTACATCGTCAATAAGAAGGTCCAAGGAATACAGTACACCTGAAGTGAAGCATCGGAATCTATAACTAGTGTCACAGGAATGGTTCAAATCATAGACAGTAAGAAGAGTCTGTCTTCTTGTACTTAAGTCAGCATTGTGCCTTTTCTATTTAATTCCGATGCGATTTCTATGTTTCATCGTCAATAAGGAGGTCAGAGGGATACAGTAAACCTGAAGTGAAGCATCGGAATCTATAACTAGTGTCACAGGAATGGTTAAAAAATAGACAGTAAGAAGAGTCAGTCTTCTTGTACTTAAGTCGGCATTGTGCCTTTTCTATTTAATTCCAATGCAATTTCTGTGTTTCGTCGTCAATAAGAAGGCCCAAGATATACAGTAAACCAGAAGTGGAGCATCGGAATCTAAAACTAGTGTCACAAGAATGTCTCAAAACATAGACAGTAAGAAGAGTCAGCCCTCTTATACTCAAGTCAGCATTGTGCTTTTTGTATCTAATTCCCATGCAATTTCTGTGTTTCTTCGGCAATTAGAAGGTCAGAGGGATACAGTAAACCAGAAGTTAAGCATCGGAATCTATAGCTAGTATCACAGAAATGGCTCGAAACATAGACAGTAGGACGAGCCAGTCTTCTTGTACTTAAGTCGGCATTGTGCCTTTTCTATTTAATTCCGATGCAATGTCTGTGTTTCATCGTCAATAAGAAGGTCCAAGGTATACAGTAAACCTGAAGTGAAGTTTCGGAATCTATAACTAGTGTCACAGGAATGGTTCAAAACATAGAAAATAGGAAGGGTCAGTCTTCTTGTACTTAAGTCGGCATTGTGCCTTTTGTATTTAATTCCGATGCAATTTCTGTGTTTCATCGTCAATAAGAAGGTCAGAGGGATACAGTAAACCTGAAGTGAAGCATCGGAATCTATAACTAGTGTCACAGGAATGGTGTAAAACATAGACAGTAAGATGAGTCAGTCTTCTTGTACATAAGTCCGCATTGTGCCTTTTCTATTTAATTCCGATGCAATTTGTGTGATTCATCGTCAAAAAGAAGGTCCAAGGGATACAGTATACCTGAAGTGAAGCATCGGAATCTATAACTAGTGTCACAGGAATGTTTCAAAACATAGATAGTAAGAAGAGTCAGTCTTCTTGTACTTAAGTCGGCATTGTGCCTTTTCTATTTAATTCCGATGCTATTTCTGTGTTTCATCTTCAATAGGAAGATCAGAGGGATTCAGTAAACCTGAAGTGAAGCATCGGAATCAATAACTAGTGTCACAGAAATGGTTCAAAGCATAGACAGTAAGAAGAGTCAGTCTTCTTGTACCTAAGTCGGCATTGTGCCTTTTCTAATTAATTCCGATGCAATTTCTGTGTTTCATCGTCAATAAGAAGGGCAGAGGGATACAGTAAACCCGAAGTGAAGCATCGAAATCTATAACTAGAGTCACAGGAATGTTTCAAAACATAGACAGTAAGAAGAGTCAGTCCTCTTGTACTTAAGTCGGCATTGTGCTTTTTGTATCTAATTCCGATGCAATTTCTGTGTTTCATCGGCAATTAAAAGTTCAGAGGGATACAGTAAACCTGTAGTGAAGCATCGGAATCTATAACTAGGGTCACAGGAATGGTTCAAAACATAGACATTAAGAAGAGTCAGTGTTTTTGTACTTAAGTCGGCATTGTGCATTTTGTATTTAATTCCGCTGTAACTTCTGTGTTTCATCGTCGATAAGAAGGTCCAAGGGATACGGTAAACCTGAAGTGAAGCATCGGAATCTATAACTAGTGTCACAGGAATGGTTCAATTCATAGACAGCAAGAAGAGTCTGTCTTCTTGTACTAAAGTCAGCATTGTGCCTTTTCTATTTAATTCCGATGCAATTTCTATGTTTCATCGACAATAAGAAGGTCAGAGGGATACAGTAAACCTGAAGGGAAGCATCGGAATCTATAACTAGTGTCACAGGAATGGTTAAAAGATAGACATTAAGAAGAGTCAGTGTTCTTGTACTTAAGTCGGCATTGTGCCTTTTCAATTTAATTCTGATGCAATTTCTGTGATTCATCGTCAAAAAGATGGTTCAAGGGATACAGTAAACCTGAAGTGAAGCATCGGAATCTATAACTAGTGTCACAGGAATGGTTCAAAACGTAGACAGTGAGAGGAGTCAGTCTTCTTGTACTTAAGTCGGGATTGTGCCTTTTCAATTTAAATCCGACGCTATTTCTGTTTTTCATCTTCAATTGGAAGGTCAGAGGGATACAGTAAACCTGAAGTGAAGCATCGGAATCTGTAACTAGTGTCACAGGAATGGTTCAAAGCATAGACAGTAAGAAGAGTCAGTCTTCTTGTACTTAAGTCGGCATTGTGCTTTTTCGATTTAATTCGATGCAATTTCTGTGTTCATCGTCAATAAGTTGGGCAGAGGGATACAGTAAACCTGAAGTGAAGCATCGGAATCTATAACTAGTGTCACAGGAATGGTTCAAAACATAGACAATAGGAAGGGTCAGTCATCTTGTACTTAAGTCGGCATTGTGCCTTTTCTATTTAATTCCAATGCAAATTTCTGTGTTTCATCGTCAATAAGAAGGTCCAAGGCATACAGTAAACCTGAAGTGAAGCATCGAAATCTATAACTAGTGTCACAGGAATGGTACAAAGCACCGACAGTAATATGAGTCAGTGTTCTTGTACTTAAGTCGGCATTGTGCCTTTTGTATTTAATTCCGATACAATTTCTGTGTTTCATCGTCAATAAGAAGGTCAGAGGGATACAGTAAACCTGAAGTGAAGCATCGGAATCTATAACTAGTGTCACAGGAATGGTTCAAAACATAGAGAGTAGGAAGAATCAGTCTTCTTGTACTTAAGTCGGCATTGTGCCTTCTGTATTTAATTCCGATGCAATTTCTGTGTTTCATCGTCAATAAGAAGGTTAGAGGGATACATTAAACCTGAAGTGAAGCATCGAAATCTATAACTAGTGTCAGGGGAATGGTACAAAGCATAGACAGTAATAAGAGTCAGTCTTCTTGTACTTAAGTCAGCATTGTGCCTTTTGTATTTAATTCCGATACAATTTCTGTGTTTCATCGTCAATATGAAGGTAAGAGGGATACAGTAAACCTGAAGTGAAGCATCGGAATCTATAACTAGTGTCACAGGAATGGTTCAAAACATAGAGAGTAGGAAGAGTCAGTCTTCTTGTACTTAAGTCGGCATTGTGCCTTCTGTATTTAATTCCGATGCAATTTCTGTGTTTCATCGTCAATAAGAAGGTCAGAGGTATACTATAAACCTGAATTGAAGCATCGGAATGTATGACTAGTTTCACAGGAATCGTTCAATACATAGACAGTAGGAAGATTCAGTCCTCTTCTACTTGAGTCGGCATTGTGCCTTTTGTATTTATGTCCGATGCAATTTCTGTGTTTCATCGTCAATAAGAAGGTCAGAGGGATACAGTAAACCTGAAGTGAAGCATCGGAAACTGTAACTAGTGTCACAGGAATGGTTCAAGGCATAGACAGTAGGAAGAGGCAGTCTTCTTGTACTTAAGTCGGCATTGTGCCTTTTTTATTTAATTCCGATGCAATTTCTGTGTTTCATCGTCAATAAGAAGGTCAGAGGGATACAGTAAACCTGAAGTGAAGCATCAGAATCTATAACTAGTGTCACAGGAATGGTTCAAATCATAGACAGTAAGAAGAGTCAGTCTTCTTGTACTTAAGTCGGCATTGTGCCTTTTGTATTTATTTCCGATGCAATTTCTGTGTTTCATCGTCAATAAGAAGGTCAGAGGGATACAGTAAACCTGAAGTGAAGCATCGGAATCTATAACTAGTGTCACAGGAATGTTTCAAATCATTGACAGTAAGGAGAGTCAGTCCTCTTGTACTTAAGTCGGCATTGTGCTTTTTGTATCTAATTCCGATGCAATTTCTGTGTTTCATCGGCAATTAGACGGTCAGAGGGATACAGTAAACCTGAAGTGAAGCATCGGAATCTATAACTAGTGTCACAGGAATGGTTCAAAACATAGACAATAGGAAGGGTTAGTCTTCTTGTACTTAAGTCGGCATTGTGCCTTTTCCTATTTAATTCCGATGCAATTTCTGTGTTTCGTCGTCAATAAGAAGGTCCAAGGGATACAGTAAACCTGAAGTGAAGCATCGGAATCTATAACTAGTGTCACAGGAATGTTTCAAATCATTGTCAGTAAGAAGAGTCAGTCCTCTTGTACTTATGTCGGCATTGTGCTTTTTGTATATAATTCCGATGCAATTTCTGTGTTTCATCGGCAATTAGAAGGTCAGAGGGATACAGTAAATCTGAAGTGAAGCATCGGAATCCATAACTAGTGTCAGAGGAATGGTTCAAAACATAGACAGTAAGATGAGTCAGTCTTCTTGTACATAAGTCGGCATTGTGCCTTTTGTATTTAATTCCGATGCAATTTCTGTGTTTCATCGTCAATAAGAAGGTCCAAGGGATACAGTAAATGTGATGTGAAGCATCGAAATGTATAACTAGTGACACAGGTATGGTTCAAAACATAGACAGTAATAAGAGTCAGTCTTCTTGTACTTAAGTCGGCATTGTGCCTTTTGTATTTAACTCCGATGCAATTTCTGTGTTTCATCGTCAATAAGAAGGTCCAAAGGTTACAGTAAACCTGAAGTGAAGCATCGGAATCTATAACTAGTGTAACAGGAATGGTTCAAAACATAGACAGTAAGAAGAGTCAGTCTTCTTGTACTTAAGTCGGCATTGTGCCCCTTCTATTTAATTCCGATGCAATTTCTGTGTATCATCGACATTAAGAAGTTCAGAGGGATACAGTAAACCTGAAGTGAAGCATCGGAATCTATAACTAGTGTCACAGGAATGGTTCAAAACATAGAGAGTAGGAAGAATCAGTCTTCTTGTACTTAAGTCGGCATTGTGCCTTCTGTATTTAATACCGATGCAATTTCTGTGTTTCATCGTCAATAAGAAGGTTAGAGGGATACATTAAACCTGAAGTGAAGCATCGAAATCTATAAATAGTGTCACAGGAATGGTACAAAGCATAGACTGTAATAAGAGTCAGTCTTCTTGTACTTAAGTCGGCATTGTGCCTTTTGTATTTAATTCCGATACAATTTCTGTGTTTCATCGTCAATATGAAGGTAAGAGGGATACAGTAAACCTGAAGTGAAGCATCGGAATCTATAACTAGTGTCACAGGAATGGTTCAAAACATTGAGAGTAGGAAGAGTCTGTCTTCTTGTACTTAAGTCGGCATTGTGCCTTCTGTATTTAATTCCGATGCAATTTCTGTGTTTCATCGTCAATAAGAAGGTCAGAGGTATACTATAAACCTGAATTGAAGCATCGGAATGTATGACTAGTTTCACAGGAATCGTTCAAAACATAGACAGTAGGAAGATTCAGTCCTCTTCTACTTGAGTCGGCATTGTGCCTTTTGTAATTATGTCCGATGCAATTTCTGTGTTTCATCGTCAATAAGAAGGTCAGAGGGATACAGTAAACCTGAAGTGAAGCATCGGAAACTATAACTAGTGTCACAGGAATGGTTCAAGTCATAGACAGTAGGAAGAGGCAGTCTTCTTGTACTTAAGTCGGCATTGTGCCTTTTTTATTTAATTCCGATGTAATTTCTGTGTTTCATCGTCAATAAGATGGTCAGAGGGATAAAGTAAACCTGAAGTGAAGCATCAGAATCTATAACTAGTGTCACAGGAATAGTTCAAAACATAGACAGTAAGAAGAGTCAGTCTACTTGTACTTAAGTCGGCATTGTGCCTTTTGTATTTAATTCCGATGCATTTTCTGTGTTTCATCGTCAACAAGAAGGTCCAAGGATACAGTACACCCGACGTGAAGCATCGGAATCTATAACTAGTGTCACAGGAATGGTTCAAATCATAGACAGTAAGCAGAGTCAGTCTTCTTGTACTTAAGTCGGCATTGTGCCTTTTGTATTTAATTCCGATGCAATTTCTGTGTTTCATCGTCAATAAGAAGGTCAGAGGGATACAGTAAACCTGAAGTGAAGCATCGGAATCCATAACTAGTGTCACAGGAATGTTTCAAATCATTGACAGTAAGAAGAGTCAGTCCTCTTGTACTTAAGTCGGCATTGTGCTTTTTGTATCTAATTCCGATGCAATTTCTGTGTTTCATCGGCAATTAGACGGTCAGAGGGATACAGTAAACCTGAAGTGAAGCATCGGAATCTATAACTAGTGTCACAGGAATGGTTCAAAACATAGACAATAGGAAGGGTTAGTCTTCTTGTACTTAAGTCGGCATTGTGCCTTTTCCTATTTAATTCCGATGCAATTTCTGTGTTTCGTCGTCAATAAGAAGGTCCAAGGGATACAGTAAACCTGAAGTGAAGCATCGGAATCTATAACTAGTGTCACAGGAATGTTTCAAATCATTGTCAGTAAGAAGAGTCAGTCCTCTTGTACTTAAGTCGGCATTGTGCTTTTTGTATCTAATTCCGACGCATTTTCTGTGTTTCATCGGAAATTAGAAGGTCAGAGGGATACAGTAAACCTGAAGTGAAGCATCGGAATCCACAACTAGTGTCAGAGGAATGGTTCAAAACATAGACAGTAAGATGAGTCAGTCTTCTTGTACATAAGTCGGCATTGTGCCTTTTGTATTTAATTCCGATGCAATTTCTGTGTTTCATCGTCAATAAGAAGGTCCAAGGGATACAGTAAACGTGATGTGAAGCATCGAAATCTATAACTAGTGACACAGGTATGGTTCAAAACATAGACAGTAATAAGAGTCAGTCTTCTTGTACTTAAGTCGGCATTGTGCCTTTTGTATTTAACTCCGATGCAATTTCTGTGTTTCATCGTCAATAAGAAGGTCCAAGGGATACAGTAAACCTGAAGTGAAGCATCGGAATCTATAACTAGTGTCACAGGAATGGTTCGAAACATAGTCAGTAAGAAGAGTAAGTCTTCTTGTACTTAAGTCGGCATTGTGCCTTTTCTATTTAATTCCGATGCAATTTCTGTGTTTCATCGTCAATAAGAAGGTCCAAGGGATGCTGTACACCTGAGACGAAGCATCGGAATCTATAACTAGTGTAACAGGAATGGTTCAAAACATAGACAGTAAGAAGAGTCAGTCTTTTTCTACTTAAGTCGACATTGTGCCCTTTCTATTTAATTCCGATGCAATTTCTGTGTATCATCGACAATAAGAAGGTCAGAGGGATACAGTAAACCTGAAGTGAATCATCGGAATCTATAACTAGTGTCACAGGAATGGTTGAAAACATAGACAGTAGGAAGAGTCAGTCTACATGTACTCAAGTCGGCATTGTGCCTTTTGTATTTAATTCTGATGTAATTTCTGTGTTTCATCGTCAATAAGAAGGTCAGAGGGATACAGTAAAGCTGAAGTGAAGCATCGGAATCTGTAACTAGTGTCACAGGAATGTTTCAAATCATTGTCAGTAAAAAGAGTCAGTCCTCTTGTACTTACGTCGGCATTGTGCTTTTTGTATCTAATTCCGATGCAATTTCTGTGTTTCATCGGCAATTAGAAGGTCAGAGGGATACAGTAAACCTGAAGTGAAGCATCGTAATCTATAACTAGTGTCACAGGAATGTTTCAAATCATAGACAGTAAGAAGACTCAGTCCTCTTGTACTTAAGTCGGCATTGTGCTATTCATATCTAATTCCGATGCAATTTCTGTGTTTCATCGTCAATAAGAAGGTCAGAGGGATGCAGTAAACCTGAAGTGAAGCATCGGAACGTATAACTAGTGTCACAGGAATGGTTCAAAACATAGAGAGTAGGAAGAGTCAGTCTTCTTGTACTTAAGTCGGCATTGTGCCTTTTGTATTTAATTCCGATGCAATTTCTGTGTTTCATCGTTAATATGAAGGTCAGAGGGATACATTAAACGTGAAGTGAAGCATCAGAATCTATAACTAGTGTCACAGGAATGGTTCAAAACATGGTCAGTAAGAAGAGTCAGTCTTCTTGTACTTAATCGGCATTGTGCTTTTTTATTTAATTCCGATGCAATTTCTGTGCTTCATCGTCAATGCGAATGTCAGAGGGATAAAGTTAACCTGAAGTGAAGCATCGGAATCTATAACTAGTGACACAGAAATGGTTCAAAGCATAGTCAGTAAGAAGAGTCAGTCTTCTTGTACCTAAGTCGGCATTGTGCCTTTTCTATTAAACCCGATGCAATTTCTGTGTTTCATCGGCAATAAGAAGGTCAGAGGGATACAGTAGACCCGAATAGAAGCATCGGAATGTATGACTAGTGTCACAGGAATGGTTCAAAGCATAGACAATAGGAAGGGTCAGTCTTCTTGTACTTAAGTCGGCATTGTGCCTTTTCTATTTAATTCCGATGCAATTTCTGTGTTTCGTCGTCTATAAGAAGGTCCACGGGATACAGTAAACCTGAAGTGAAGCATCGGAATCTATAACTAGTGTCACAGGAATGTTTCAAATCATTGTCAGTAAGAAGAGTCAGTCCTCTTGTACTTAAGTCGGCATTGTGCTTTTTGTATCTAATTCCGATGCAATTTCTGTGTTTCATCGGCAATTAGAAGGTCAGAGGGATACAGTAAACCTAAAGTGATGCATCGGAATCTATAACTAGTGTCACAGGAATGGTTCAAAACATAGACAGTAATAAGAGTCAGTCCTCTTGTACTTCAGTCGGCATTGTGCCTTTTGTATTTAATTCCGATGAAATTTCTGTGTTTCATCGTCAATAAGAAGGTCAGAGGGATACAGTAAACCTGAAGTGAAGCATCGGAATCTATAACTAGTGTCACTGGAATGGATCAAATCATAGACAGTAAGAAGAGTCAGTCTTCTTGTACTTAAGTCGGCATTGTGCCTCTTGTATTTAATTCCGGTGCAATTTCTGTGTTTCATCGTCAATAAGAAGGTCCAAGGGATACAGTAAACCTGAAGTGAAGCATCGGAATCTATAACTAGTGTCACAGGAATGGTCCAAAACATAGTCAGTAAGAAGAGTCAGTCTTCTTGTACTTAAGTCGGCATTGTGCCGTTTCTATTTAATTCCGATGCAATTTCTGTGTTTCATCGTCAATAAGAAGGTCCAAGGGATGCAGTACACCTGAAACGAAGCATCGGAATCAATAACTAGTGTAACAGAAATGGTTCAAAGCATAGACAGTAAGAAGAGTCAGTCTTCTTGTACTTATGTCGGCATTGTGCCTTTTCTATTTAATTCCGATGCAATTTCTGTGTTTCATCGTCAATAAGAAGGTCAGAGGGATACACTACACCTGAAGTGAAGCATCGGAATCTATAACTAGTGTAACAGGAATGGTTCAAAACATAGACAGTAGGAAGAGTTAGTCTTCTTGTACTTAAGTCGGCATTGTGCCTTTTGTATTTAATTCCGATGCATTTTCTGTGTATCATCGTCAATAAGAAGGTCCAAGGGATACGGTAAACCTGAAGTGAGGCATCGGAATCTATAACTAGTGTCACAGGAATGTTTCAAATCATAGACAGTAAGAAGACTCAGTCCTCTTGTACTTAAGTGGGCATTGTGCTTTTCGTATCTAATTCCGATGCAATTTCTGTGTTTCATCGTCAATAAGAAGGTCACAGGGATACAGTAAAAGTGAAGTGAAGCATCGGAATCTATAACTAGTGTCACAAGAATGGTTCAAAACATGGTCAGTAAGAAGAGTCAGTCCTCTTGTACTTAAGTCGGCATTGTGCTTTTTGTATCTAATTCCGATGCAATTTCTGTGTTTCATCGGCAATTAGAAGGTCAGAGGGATACAGTAAACCTAAAGTGATGCATCGGAATCTATAACTAGTGTCACAGGAATGGTTCAAAACATAGACAGTAATAAGAGTCAGTCCTCTTGTACTTAAGTCGGCATTGTGCCTTTTGTATTTAATTCCGATGAAATTTCTGTGTTTCATCGTCAATAAGAAGGTCAGAGGGATACAGTAAACCTGAAGTGAAGCATCGGAATCTATAACTAGTGTCACTGGAATGGATCAAATCATAGACAGTAAGAAGAGTCAGTCTTCTTGTACTTAAGTCGGCATTGTGCCTCTTGTATTTAATTCCGGTGCAATTTCTGTGTTTCATCGTCAATAAGAAGGTCCAAGGGATACAGTAAACCTGAAGTGAAGCATCGGAATCTATAACTAGTGTCACAGGAATGGTCCAAAACATAGTCAGTAAGAAGAGTCAGTCTTCTTGTACTTAAGTCGGCATTGTGCCGTTTCTATTTAATTCCGATGCAATTTCTGTGTTTCATCGTCAATAAGAAGGTCCAAGGGATGCAGTACACCTGAAACGAAGCATCGGAATCAATAACTAGTGTAACAGAAATGGTTCAAAGCATAGACAGTAAGAAGAGTCAGTCTTCTTGTACTTATGTCGGCATTGTGCCTTTTCTATTTAATTCCGATGCAATTTCTGTGTTTCATCGTCAATAAGAAGGTCAGAGGGATACACTACACCTGAAGTGAAGCATCGGAATCTATAACTAGTGTAACAGGAATGGTTCAAAACATAGACAGTAGGAAGAGTTAGTCTTCTTGTACTTAAGTCGGCATTGTGCCTTTTGTATTTAATTCCGATGCATTTTCTGTGTATCATCGTCAATAAGAAGGTCCAAGGGATACAGTAAACCTGAAGTGAAGCATCGGAATCTATAACTAGTGTCACAGGAATGGTCCAAAACATAGTCAGTAAGAAGAGTCAGTCTTCTTGTACCTAAGTCGGCATTGTGCCTTTTCTATTAAACCCGATGCAATTTCTGTGTTTCATCGGCAATAAGAAGGTCAGAGAGATACAGTAAACCTGAATTGAAGCATCGGAATGTACGACTAGTGTCACAGGAATCGTTCAAAACATAGACAGTAGGAAGAGTCAGTCCTCTTCTACTTGAGTCGGCATTGTGCCTTTTGTATCTATTTCCGATGCAATTTCTGTGTTTCATCGGCAATAAGAAGGTCAGAGGGATACAGTAATCCTGAAGTGAAGATCGGAATGTATGACTAGTGTCACAGGAATCGTTCAAATCATAGACAGTAGGAAGAGTCAGTCTACTTGTACTTAAGTCGGCATTGTGCCTTTTGTATTTAATTCCGATGCATTTACTGTGTTTCATCGTCAATAAGAAGGTCCAAGGATACCGTACACCTGAAGTGAAGCATCGGAATCTATAACTAGTGTCTAAGGAATGTTTCAAATCATTGTCAGTAAGAAGAGTCAGTCCTCTTGTACTTAAGTCGGCATTGTGCTTTTTGTATCTAATTCCGATGCAATTTCAGTGTTTCATCGGCAATTAGAAGGTCAGAGGGATACAGTAAACCTGAGGTGAAGCATCGGAATGTATGACTAGTGTCACAGGAATGATTCAAAACATAGACAGTAGGACGAGTCAATCTTCATGAACTTAAGTCGGCATTGTGCCTTTTCGCTTTAATTCCGATGCAATTTCTGTGTTTCATCGTCAATAACACGATCCAAGGGATGCAGTACACCTGAAACGAAGCATCGGAATCTATAACTAGTGTAACATTAATGGTTCAAAACATATACAGTAAGAAGAGTCAGTCTTCATGTACTTAAGTCGGCATTGTGCCTTTTCTATTTAATTCCGATGCAATTTCTGTGTTTCATCGTCAATAAGAAGGTCCAAGGGATACAGAAATCCTTAAGTGAATCATCGGAATCTATAACTAGTGTCACAGGAATGGTCCAAAACATATACAGTAAGAAAAGTCAGTCTTCTTGTACTTAAGTCGGCATTGTGCCTTTTGTATTTAATTCCGATGAAATTTCTTTGTTTCATCGTCAATAAGAAGATCCAAGGGATACAGTAAACCTGAAGTGAAGCATCGGAATCTATAACTAGTGTCACAGGAATGGTTCAAAACATACACAGTAAGAAGAATCAGTCCTCTTGTACTTAAGTCGGCACCGTGCCTTTTGTACTTAATTCCGATGCAATTTCTGTGTTTCATCGTCAATAAGAAGGTCTGAAGGATACAGTACACCAGAAGTGAAGAATCGGAATCTATAACTAGTGTCACAGGAATGCTTCAAAACACAGACAGTAAGATGAGTCAGTCTTCTTGTACATAAGTCGGCATTGTGCCTTTTCTATTTAATTCCGATTCAATTTCTGTGATTAATCGTCAATTAGAAGGTCCAAGGGATACAGTAAACCTGAAGTGAAGCATCGGAATCTATAACTAGTGTCACAGGAATGGTTCAACACATAGACAGTAAGAAGAGTCAGTCGTCTTGTACTTATGTCGGCATTGTGCCTTTTCTATTTAATTCCGATGCAATTTCTGTGTTTCGTCGTCAATAAGTAAGTCCAAGGGATACAGTATACCTGAAGTGAAGCATCGGAATCTATAACTAGTGTCACAGGAATGTTTCAAAACATAGACAGTACGAAGAGTCAGTCCTCTTTTACTTAAGTCGGCATTGTGCTTTTTGTATCTAATTCCGATGCAATATCTGAGTTTCATCGTCAATTAGAAGGTCAGAGGGATACAGTAAACCTGAAGTGAAGCATCGGAATCTATAACTAGTGTCACAGGTATGGTTCAACACATAGACAGTAAGAAGAGTCAGTCTTCTTGTACTTAAGTCGGCATTGTGCCTTTTCTATTTAATTCCGATGCAATTTCTGTTTTTCATCGTCAATAAGAAGGTCAGAGGGATACAGTGAACCTGAAGTGAAGCATCGGAATCTATAACTAGCGTCACAGGAATGGTTCAAAACATAGACAATAGGAAGGGTCAGTCTTCTTGTATTTAAGTCGGCATTGTGCCATTTCTGTTTAATTCCGATGCAATTTCAGTGTTTCGTCGTCAATAAGAAGGTCCAAGGGATACAGTGAACCTGAAGTGAAGCATCGGAATCTATAACTAGTGTCACAGGAATGTTTCAAAACATAGACAGTAAGAAGGGTCAGTCCTCTTTTACTTAAGTCGGCATTGTGCTTTTTGTATCTAATTGCGATGCAATTTCTGAGTTTCATCGTCAATTAGAAGGTCAGACGGATACAGTAATCCTGAAGTGAAGCATCGGAATGTATAACTAGTGTCACAGGAATGGTTCAAAACATAGACAGTAAGAAGAGTCAGTCTTCTTGTACTTAAGTCGGCATTGTGCCATTTCTATTTAACTCCGACGCAATTTCTGTGTTTCATCGTCAATAAGATGCTGAGAGGGATACAGTGACCCCGAAGTGAAGCATCGGAATCTATAACTAGCGTCACAGGAATGGTTCAAAACATAGACAATAGGAAGGGTCAGTCTTCTTGTATTTAAGTCGGCATTGTGCCTTTTCTATTTAATTCCGATGCAATTTCTGTGTTTTGTCGTCAATAAGAAGGTCCAAGGGATACAGTAAACCTGAAGTGAAGCACCGGAATCTATAACTAGTGTCACAGGAATGTTTCAAAACATAGACAGTAAGAAGAGTCAGACCTGTTGTACTTAAGTCGGCATTGTCCTTTTTGTATCTAATTCCGATGCAATTTCTGAGTTTCATCGTCAATTAGAAGGTCAGAGGGATACAGTAATCCTGAAGAGAAGCATCGGAATCTATAACTAGTGTCACAGGAATGGTTCAAACATAGACTGTAAGAAGAGTCCGTCTTCTTGTACTGAAGTCGGCATTGTACCATTTCTATTTAATTCCGACGCAATTTCTGTGTTTCATCGTCAATAAGAAGGTGAGAGGGGTACAGTAAACCTGAAGTGAAGCATCGGAATCTATAACTAGTGTCACAGGAATGGTTTAAAACATAGACAGTAGGAAGAGTCAGTCTTTTTGTACTTAAGTCGGCATTGTGCCTTTTGTATTTACTTCCGATGCTATTTCTGTGTTTCATCGCCAATAAGAAGGTCAGAGGGATACAGTAAACCAGATGTGAGGCATCGGAATCTATAACTAGTGTTACAGGAATGATTCAAAACGTAGACAGTAGGATGAGTCAGTCTTCTTGTATTTAAGTCGGCATTGTGCCTTTTCTATTTAATTCCGATGCAATTTCTGTGTTTCATCGTCAATAAGAAGGTCAGATGGATACAGTAAACCTGAAGTGAACCATCGGAATCTATAACTAGTGTCACAGAAATGGTTCAAAACATAGTCAGTAAGAAGAGTCAGTCTTTTTGTACTTATGTCGGCATTGTCCCTTTTCTATTTAATTCCGATGCAATTTCTGTGTTTCATCGTCAAGAAGAAGGTCAGAGGGATACAGTAAACCAGAAGTGAAGCATCGGAATGTATTACTAGTGTCACAGGAATCGTTCAAAACATAGACAGTAGGAAGAGTCAGTATTATTCTACTTGATTCGGCATTGTGCCTTTTGTATTTATTTCCGATGCAATTTCTGTGTTTCATCGTCAATAACAAGGTCAGAGGGATACAGTAAACCTGAAGTGAAGCATCGTAATCTGTAACTAGTGTCACAGGAATGGTTCAATTCATAGTCAGTAAGAAGAGTCAGTCTTTTTGTACTTATGTCGGCATTGTCCCTTTTCTATTTAATTCCGATGCAATTTCTGTGTTTCATCGTCAATAAGAAGGTCAGAGGGATACAGTAAACCAGAAGTGAAGCATCGGAATGTATAACTAGTGTCACAGGTATCGTTCAAAACATAGACAGTAGGAAGAGTCAGTCTTATTCTACTTGATTCATCATTGTGCCTTTTGTATTTATTTCCGATGCAATTTCTGTGTTTCATCGTCAATAACAAGGTCAGAGGGATACAGTAAACCTGAAGTGAAGCATCGTAATCTGTAACTAGTGTCACAGGAATGGTTCAATTCATAGTCAGTAAGAAGAGTCAGTCTTTTTGTACTTATGTCGGCATTGTCCCTTTTCTATTTAATTCCGATGCAATTTCTGTGTTTCATCGTCAATAAGAAGGTCAGAGGGATACAGTAAACCTGAAGTGAAGCATCGGAATCTATAACTAGTGTCACAGGAATAGTTCAAACATAGATAGTACGAAGAGTCAGTCTTCTTGTACTTAAGTCGGCATTGTGCCTTTTGTATTTAATTCCGATGAAATTTCTTTGTTTCATCGTCAATAAGAAGATCCAAGGGATACAGTAAACCTGAAGTGAATCATCGGAATCTATAACTAGTGTCACAGGAATGATTCAACACATAGACAGTAAGAAGAGTCAGTCTTCTTGTACTTAAGTCGGCACTGTGCCTTTTGTATCTAATTCCGATGCAATTTCTGTGTTTCATCGTCAATAAGAAGGTCCAAGGGATACAGTAAACATATAGTGAAACATCGGAATCTAAAACTGGTCTCACATTACATGTTCACAACATAGTCAGTAAGAAGAGTCAGTCTTCTTGTACTTAAGTAGGCATTGTGCATTTTGTATTTAATTCCGATGCAATTTCTGTGTTTCATCGTCAATAAGTAGGTCAGAGGGTTACAGTAAACCTGAAGTGAAGCATCGAAATCTATATCTAGTGTCACAGGAATGGTTCAAAACATAGACATTAGGTAGAGTCAGTCTTCTTGTACTTTAGTCGGCATTGTGCCGTCTCTATTTAATTCCGATGCAATTTCTGTGTTTCGTCGTCAATAAGAAGGCCGGAGGGATACAGTAAACCTCAAGTGAAGCATCGGAATCTATAACTAGTGTCACAGGAATGTTTCAAAACATAGACAGTGAGAAGAGTCAGTCCTCTTGTACTTAAGTCGGCATTGTGCTTTTTGTATCTAATTCCGATGCAATTTCTGAGTTTCAACGTCAATTAGAAGGTCAGAGGGATACAGTAATCCTGAAGTGAAGCATCGGAATCTATAACTAGCGTCACAGGAATGGTTCAAAACATAGTCAGTAAGAAGAGTCAGTCTTCTTGTACTTAAGTCGGCATTGTGCCTTTTTTATTTAATTCCGATGCAATTTCTGAGTTTCATCGTCAATTAGAAGGTCAGAGGGATACAGTAATCCTGAAGTGAAGCATCGGAATCTATAACTAGTGTCACAGGAATGGTTTAAAACATAGACAGTAGGAAGAGTCAGTCTTTTTGTACTTAAGTCGGCATTGTGCCTTTTGTATTTACTTCCGATGCAATTTCTGTGTTTCATCGCCAATAAGAAGGTCAGAGGGATACAGTAAACCAGATGTGAGGCATCGGAATCTATAACTAGTGTTACAGGAATGATTCAAAACGTAGACAGTAGGAAGAGTCAGTCTTCTTGTACTTAAGTCGGCATTGTGCCTTTTGTATTTAATTCCGATGCAATTTCTGTGTTTCATCGTCAATAAGAAGGTCCAAGGAATACAATAAACCTGAAGTGAGGCATCGGAACCTATAACTAGAGTCACAGGACGGGTTCAAAACATAGTCAATAGGAAGAGACAGTCTTCTTGCACTTAAGACGGCATTGTGCCCTTTGTATTTAATTCCGATGAAATTCCTTTGTTTCATAGTCAATAAGAAGATCCAAGGGATACAGTAAACCTGAAGTGAAGCATCGGAATCTATAACTAGTGTCACAGGAATGGTTCAAAACATACACAGTAAGAAGAATCAGTCCTCTTGTACTTAAGTCGGCACTGTGCCTTTTGTACTTAATTCCGATGCAATTTCTGTGTTTCATCGTCAATAAGAAGGTCTGAAGGATACAGTAAACCTGAAGTGAAGAATCGGAATCTATAACTAGTGTCACAGGAATGGTTCAAAGCACAGACAGTAAGATGAGTCAGTCTTCTTGTACATAAGTCGGCATTGTGCCTTTTCTATTTAATTCCGATTCAATTTCTGTGATTAATCGTCAATAAGAAGGTCCAAGGGATACAGCAAACCTGAAGTGAAGCATCGGAATCTATAACTAGTGTCACAGGAATGGTTCAACACATAGACAGTAAGAAGAGTCAGTCTTCTTGTACTTATATCGGCATTGTGCCTTTTCTATTTAATTCCGATGCAATTTCTGTGTTTCGTCGTCAATAAGAAGGTCCAAAGGATACAGTATACCTGAAGTAAAGCATCGGAATCTATAACTAGTGTCACAGGAATGTTTCAAAACATAGACAGTAAGAAGAGTCAGTCCCCTTTTACTTAAGTCTGCATTGTGCTTTTTGTATCTAATTCCGATGCAATTTCTGAGTTTCATCGTCAATTAGAAGGTCAGAGGGATACAGTAAACCTGAAGTGAAGCATCGGAATCTATAACTAGTGTCACAGGAATGGTTCAACACATAGACAGTAAGAAGAGTCAGTCTTCTTGTTCTTAAGTCGGCATTGTGCCTTTTCTATTTAATTCCGATGCAATTTCTGTTTTTCATCGTCAATAAGAAGGTCAGAGGGATACAGTGAACCTGAAGTGAAGCATCGGAATCTATAACTAGCGTCACAGGAATCGTTCAAAACATAGACAATAGGAAGGGTCAGTCTTCTTGTATTTAAGTCGGCATTGTGCCTTTTGTATTTAATTCCGATGCAATTTCTCGTTGTATCATCGTCAATAAGTAGGTCCAAGGAATACAGTACACCAGAAGTGAAGCATCGGAATCCATAACTAGTGTCACAGGAATGTTTCAAAACATAGACAGTATGAAGAGTCAGTCCTCTTTTACTTAAGTCGGCATTGTGCTTTTTGTATCTAATTCCGATGCAATTTCTGAGTTTCATCGTCAATTAGAAGGTCAGACGGATACAGTAATCCTGAAGTGAAGCATCGGAATCTATAACTAGTGTCACAGGAATGGTTCAAAACATAGACAGTAAGAAGAGTCAGTCTTCTTGTACTTAAGTCGGCATTGTGCCATTTCTATTTAACTCCGACGCAATTTCTGTGTTTCATCGTCAATAAGATGCTGAGAGGGATACAGTGACCCTGAAGTGAAGCATCGGAATCTATAACTAGCGTCACAGGAATGGTTCAAAACATAGACAATAGGAAGGGTAAGTCTTCTTGTATTTAAGTCGGCATTGTGCCTCTTCTATTTAATTCCGATGCAATTTCTGTGTTTTGTCGTCAATAAGAAGGTCCAAGGGATACAGTAAACCTGAAGTGAAGCACCGTAATCTATAACTAGTGTAACAGGAATGTTTCAAAACACAGACAGTAAGAAGAGTCAGACCTGTTGTACTTAAGTCGGCATTGTCCTTTTTGTATCTAATTCCGATGCAATTTCTGAGTTTCATCGTCAATTAGAAGGTCAGAGGGATACAGTAATCCTGAAGTGAAGCATCGGAATCTATAACTAGTGTCACAGGAATGGTTCAAACGTAGACTGTAAGAAGAGTCAGTCTTCTTGTACTTAAGTCGGCATTGTGCCATTTCTATTTAATTCCGCCGCAATTTCTGTGTTTCATCGCCAATAAGAAAGTCAGAGGGATACAGTAAACCAGATGTGAGGCATCGGAATCCATAAATAGTGTTACAGGAATGATTCAAAACGTAGACAGTAGGATGAGTCAGTCTTCTTGTATTTATGTCGGCATTTTGCCTTTTCTATTTAATTCCGATGCAATTTCTGTGTTTCATCGGCAATAAGAAGGTCAGATGGATACAGTAAACCTGAAGTGAACCATCGGAATCTATAACTAGTGTCACAGAAATGGTTCAAAACATAGACAGTAAGAAGAGTCAGTCTTTTTGTACTTATGTCGGCATTGTCCCTTTTCTATTTAATTCCGATACAATTTCTGTGTTTCATCGTCAATAAGAAGGTCATAGGGATACAGTAAACCAGAAGTGAAGCATCGGAATGTATAACTAGTGTCACAGGAATCGTTCAAAACATAGACAGTAGGAAGAGTCAGTCTTATTCTACTTGATTCGGCATTGTGCCTTTGGTATTTATTTCCGATGCGATTTCTGTGTTTCATCGTCAATAACAAGGTCAGAGGGATACAGTAAACCTGAAGTGAAGCATCGTAATCTATAACTAGTGTCACAGGAATGGTTCAATTCATAGACAGTAGGAAGAGTCAGTCGTCTTGTACTTAAGTCGGCATTGTGCCTTTTGTATTTAATTCCGATGCAATTTCTGTGTTTCATCGTCAATAAGAAGGTCCAAGGAATACAGTACACCTGAAGTGAAGCATCCGAATCTATAACTAGTGTCACAGGAATGGTTCAAAACATAGACAGTAAGAAGAGTCAGTCTTTTTGTACTTAAGTCGGCATTGTGCCTTTTGTATTTACTTCCGATGCAATTTCTGTGTTTCATCGCCAATAAGAAGGTCAGAGGGATACAGTAAACCAGATGTGAGGCATCGGAATCTATAACTAGAGTCACAGGACGGGTTCAAAACATAGTCAGTAGGAAGAGTCAGTCTTCTTGTACTTAAGACGGCATTGTGCCCTTTGTATTTAATTCCGATGAAATTCCTTTGTTTCATCGTCAATAAGAAGATCCAAGGGATACAGTAAACCTGAAGTGAAGCATCGGAATCTATAACTAGTGTCACAGGAATGGTTCAAAACATACACAGTAAGAAGAATCAGTCCTCTTGTACTTAAGTCGCCACTGTGCCTTTTGTACTTAATTCCGATGCAATTTCTGTGTTTCATCGTCAATAAGAAGGTCTGATGGATACAGTAAACCTGAAGTGAAGAATCGGAATCTATAACTAGTGTCACAGGAATGGTTCAAAGCACAGACAGTAAGATGAGTCAGTCTTCTTGTACATAAGTCGGCATTGTGAATTTTCTATTTAATTCCGTTTCAATTTCTGTGATTAATCGTCAATAAGAAGGTCCAAGGGATACAGCAAACCTGAAGTGAAGCATCTAAATCTATAACTAGTGTCACAGGAATGGTTCAACACATAGACAGTAAGAAGAGTCAGTCTTCTTGTACTTATATCGGCATTGTGCCTTTTCTATTTAATTCCGATGCAATTTCTGTGTTTCATCGTCAATAAGTAGGTCCAAGGAATACAGTACACCAGAAGTGAAGCATCGGAATCTATAACTAGTGTCACAGGAATGTTTCAAAACATAGACAGTATGAAGAGTCAGTCCTCTTTTACTTAAGTCGGCATTGTGCTTTTTGTATCTAATTCCGATGCAATTTCTGAGTTTCATCGTCAATTAGAAGGTCAGACGGATACAGTAATCCTGAAGTGAAGCATCGGAATCTATAACTAGTGTCACAGGAATGGTTCAAAACATAGACAGTAAGAAGAGTCAGTCTTCTTGTACTTAAGTCGGCATTGTGCCATTTCTATTTAACTCCGACGCAATTTCTGTGCTTCATCGTCAATAAGATGCTGAGAGGGATACAGTGACCCTGAAGTGAAGCATCGGAATCTATAACTAGCGTCACAGGAATGGTTCAAAACATAGACAATAGGAAGGGTCAGTCTTCTTGTATTTAAGTCGGCATTGTGCCTTTTCTATTTAATTCCGATGCAATTTCTGTGTTTTGTCGTCAATAAGAAGGTCCAAGGGATACAGTAAACCTGAAGTGAAGCACCGTAATCTGTAACTAGTGTCACAGGAATTTTTCAAAACACAGACAGTAAGAAGAGTCAGACCTGTTGTACTTAAGTCGGCATTGTCCTTTTTGTATCTAATTCCGATGCAATTTCTGAGTTTCATCGTCAATTAGAAGGTCAGACGGATACAGTAATCCTGAAGTGAAGCATCGGAATCTATAACTAGTGTCACAGGAATGGTTCAAAACATAGACAGTAAGAAGAGTCAGTCTTCTTGTACTTAAGTCGGCATTGTGCCATTTCTATTTAATTCCGACGCAATTTCTGTGTTTCATCGCCAATAAGAAAGTCAGAGGGATACAGTAAACCAGATGTGAGGCATCGGAATCTATAACTAGTGTTACAGGAATGATTCAAAACGTAGACAGTAGGATGAGTCAGTCTTCTTGTATTTATGTCGGCATTGTGCCTTTTCTATTTAATTCCGATGCAATTTCTGTGTTTCATCGGCAATAAGAAGGTCAGATGGATACAGTAAACCTGAAGTGAACCATCGGAATCTATAACTAGTGTCACAGAAATGGTTCAAAACATAGTCAGTAAGAAGAGTCAGTCTTTTTGTACTTATGTCGGCATTGGACCTTTTCTATTTAATTCCGATGCAATTTCTGTGTTTCATCGTCAATAAGAAGGTCATAGGGATACAGTAAACCAGAAGTGAAGCATCGGAATGTATAACTAGTGTCACAGGAATCGTTCAAAACATAGACAGTAGGAAGAGTCAGTCTTATTCTACTTGATTCGGCATTGTGCCTTTTGTATTTATTTCCGATGCAATTTCTGTGTTTCATCGTCAATAACAAGGTCAGAGGGATACAGTAAACCTGAAGTGAAGCATCGTAATCTATAACTAGTGTCACAGGAATGGTTCAATTCATAGACAGTAGGAAGAGTCAGTCGTCTTGTACTTAAGTCGGCATTGTGCCTTTTGTATTTAATTCCGATGCAATTTCTGCGTTTCATCGTCAATAAGAAGGTCCAAGGAATACAGTACACCTGAAGTGAAGCATCCGAATCTATAACTAGTGTCACAGGAATGGTTCAAAACATAGACAGTAAGAAGAGTCAGTCTTCATGTACTTAAGTCGTCATTGTGCCTTTTGTATTTAATTCTGATGCCATTTCTGTGTCTCATCGTCAATAAGAAGGTCAGAGGGATACAGTAAACCTGAAGTGATGCATCGGAATGTCTAACTAGTGTCACAGGAATGATTCTAAACATAGAGAGTAGGAAGAATCAGTCTTCATGTACTTAAGTCGGCATTGTGCCATTTCTATTTAATTCCGATGCAATTTCTGTGTTTCATCGTCAATAAGAGGGTCAGATGGATACAGTAAACCTGAAGTGTAGCATCGGAATCTATAACTAGTGTCACAGGAATGGTTCAAACATAGACAGTAGGAAGAGTCAGTCTTCCTGTACTTAAGTCATCATTGTGCCTTTTGTATTTAATTCCGATGGAATTTCTGTGTTCCAACGTCGATAAGAAGGACCAAGGTGTACAGTAAACCTTAAGTAAAGCATCGGAATCTATAACTAGTGTCACAGGAATATTTCAAACATAGATAGTACGAAGAGTCAGTCTTCTTGTACTTAAGTCGCCATTGTGCCTTTTGTATTTAATTCCGATGAAATTTCTTTGTTTCATCGTCAATAAGAAGATCCAAGGGATACAGTAAACCTGAAGTGAAGCATCGGAATCTATAACTAGTGTCACAGGAATGATTCAACACATAGACAGTAAGAAGAGTCAGTCTTCTTGTACTTAAGTCGGCACTGTGCCTTTTGTATCTAATTCCGATGCAATTTCTTTGTTTCATCGTCAATAAGAAGGTCCAAGGGATACAGTAAACATATAGTGAAACATCGGAATCTAAAACTGGTCTCACAGGACATGTTCACAACATAGTCAGTAAGGAGAGTCAGTCTTCGTGTACTTAAGTAGGCATTGTGCATTTTGTATTTAATTCCGATGCAAATTCTGTGTTTCATCGTCAATAAGTAGGTCAGAGGGTTACAGTAAACCTGAAGTGAAGCATCGAAATCTATAACTAGTGTCACAGGAATGGTTCAAAACATAGACATTAGGTAGAGTCAGTCTTCTTGTACTTTAGTCGGCATTGTGCCTTCTCTATTTAATTCCGATGCAATTTCTGTATTTCGTCGTCAATAAGAAAGTCAGATGGATACAGTAAACCTGAAGTGAACCATCGGAATCTATAACTAGTGTCACAGAAATGGTTCAAAACATAGTCAGTAAGAAGAGTCAGTCTTTTTGTACTTATGTCGGCATTGTCCCTTTTCTATTTAATTCCGATGCAATTTCTGTGTTTCATCGTCAATAAGAAGGTCAGAGGGATACAGTAAACCAGTAGTGAAGCATCGGAATGTATAACTAGTGTCACAGGAATCGTTCAAAACATAGACAGTAGGAAGAGTCAGTCTTATTCTACTTGATTCGGCATTGTGCCTTTTGTATTTATTTCCGATGCAATTTCTGTGTTTCATCGTCAATAACAAGGTCAGAGGGATACTGTAAACCTGAAGTGAAGCATCGTAATCTATAACTAGTGTCACAGGAATGGTTCAATTCATAGACAGTAGGAAGAGTCAGTCGTCTTGTACTTAAGTCGGCATTGTGCCTTTTGTATTTAGTTCAGATGCAATTTCTGTGGTTCATCGTCAATTAGAAGGTCCAAGGAATACAGTACACCTGAAGTGAAGCATCCGAATCTATAACTAGTGTCACAGGAATGGTTCAAACATAGACAGTAAGAAGAGTTAGTCTTCATGTACTTAAGTCGTCATTGTGCCTTTTATATTTAATTCTGATTAGATTTCTGTGTTTCATCGTCAATAACAAGGTCAGAGGGATACAGTAAACCTGAAGTGAAGCATCGGAATGTCTAACTAGTGTCACAGGAATGATTCTAAACATAGACAGTAGGAAGAATCAGTCTTCATGTACTTAAGTCGGCATTGTGACTTTTCTATTTAATTCCGATGTAATTTCTGTGTTTCATCGTCAATAAGAAGGCCAGATGGATACAGTAAACCTGAAGTGTAGCATCGGAATCTATAACTAGTGTCACAGGAATGTTTCAAACATAGACAGTAGGAAGAGTCAGTCTTCTTGTACTTAAGTCGGCATTGTGCCTTTTGTATTTAATTCCGATGCAATTTCTGTTTTTCATCGTCAATAAGAAGGTCAGAGGGATACAGTGAACCTGAAGTGAAGCATCGGAATCTATAACTAGCGTCACAGGAATCGTTCAAAACATAGACAATAGGAAGGGTCAGTCTTCTTGTATTTAAGTCGGCATTGTGCCTTTTGTATTTAATTCCGATGCAATTTCTCGTTGTATCATCGTCAATAAGTAGGTCCAAGGAATACAGTACACCAGAAGTGAAGCATCGGAATCTATAACTAGTGTCACAGGAATGTTTCAAATCATAGACAGTATGAAGAGTCAGTCCTCTTTTACTTAAGTCGGCATTGTGCTTTTTGTATCTAATTCCGATGCAATTTCTGAGTTTCATCGTCAATTAGAAGGTCAGACGGATACAGTAATCCTGAAGTGAAGCATCGGAATCTATAACTAGTGTCACAGGAATGGTTCAAAACATAGACAGTAAGAAGAGTCAGTCTTCTTGTACTTAAGTCGGCATTGTGCCATTTCTATTTAACTCCGACGCAATTTCTGTGTTTCATCGTCAATAAGATGCTGAGAGGGATACAGTGACCCTGAAGTGAAGCATCGGAATCTATAACTAGCGTCACAGGAATGGTTCAAAACATAGACAATAGGAAGGGTAAGTCTTCTTGTATTTAAGTCGGCATTGTGCCTCTTCTATTTAATTCCGATGCAATTTCTGTGTTTTGTCGTCAATAAGAAGGTCCAAGGGATACAGTAAACCTGAAGTGAAGCACCGTAATCTATAACTAGTGTAACAGGAATGTTTCAAAACACAGACAGTAAGAAGAGTCAGACCTGTTGTACTTAAGTCGGCATTGTCCTTTTTGTATCTAATTCCGATGCAATTTCTGAGTTTCATCGTCAATTAGAAGGTCAGAGGGATACAGTAATCCTGAAGTGAAGCATCGGAATCTATAACTAGTGTCACAGGAATGGTTCAAACGTAGACTGTAAGAAGAGTCAGTCTTCTTGTACTTAAGTCGGCATTGTGCCATTTCTATTTAATTCCGCCGCAATTTCTGTGTTTCATCGCCAATAAGAAAGTCAGAGGGATACAGTAAACCAGATGTGAGGCATCGGAATCCATAAATAGTGTTACAGGAATGATTCAAAACGTAGACAGTAGGATGAGTCAGTCTTCTTGTATTTATGTCGGCATTTTGCCTTTTCTATTTAATTCCGATGCAATTTCTGTGTTTCATCGGCAATAAGAAGGTCAGATGGATACAGTAAACCTGAAGTGAACCATCGGAATCTATAACTAGTGTCACAGAAATGGTTCAAAACATAGACAGTAAGAAGAGTCAGTCTTTTTGTACTTATGTCGGCATTGTCCCTTTTCTATTTAATTCCGATACAATTTCTGTGTTTCATCGTCAATAAGAAGGTCATAGGGATACAGTAAACCAGAAGTGAAGCATCGGAATGTATAACTAGTGTCACAGGAATCGTTCAAAACATAGACAGTAGGAAGAGTCAGTCTTATTCTACTTGATTCGGCATTGTGCCTTTGGTATTTATTTCCGATGCGATTTCTGTGTTTTATCGTCAATAACAAGGTCAGAGGGATACAGTAAACCTGAAGTGAAGCATCGTAATCTATAACTAGTGTCACAGGAATGGTTCAATTCATAGACAGTAGGAAGAGTCAGTCGTCTTGTACTTAAGTCGGCATTGTGCCTTTTGTATTTAAATCCGATGCAATTTCTGTGTTTCATCGTCAATAAGAAGGTCCAAGGAATACAGTACACCTGAAGTGAAGCATCCGAATCTATAACTAGTGTCACAGGAATGGTTCAAAACATAGACAGTAAGAAGAGTCAGTCTTTTTGTACTTAAGTCGGCATTGTGCCTTTTGTATTTACTTCCGATGCAATTTCTGTGTTTCATCGCCAATAAGAAGGTCAGAGGGATACAGAAAACCAGATGTGAGGCATCGGAATCTATAACTAGAGTCACAGGACGGGTTCAAAACATAGTCAGTAGGAAGAGTCAGTCTTCTTGTACTTAAGACGGCATTGTGCCCTTTGTATTTAATTCCGATGAAATTCCTTTGTTTCATCGTCAATAAGAAGATCCAAGGGATACAGTAAACCTGAAGTGAAGCATCGGAATCTATAACTAGTGTCACAGGAATGGTTCAAAACATACACAGTAAGAAGAATCAGTCCTCTTGTACTTAAGTCGCCACTGTGCCTTTTGTACTTAATTCCGATGCAATTTCTGTGTTTCATCGTCAATAAGAAGGTCTGATGGATACAGTAAACCTGAAGTGAAGAATCGGAATCTATAACTAGTGTCACAGGAATGGTTCAAAGCACAGACAGTAAGATGAGTCAGTCTTCTTGTACATAAGTCGGCATTGTGAATTTTCTATTTAATTCCGTTTCAATTTCTGTGATTAATCGTCAATAAGAAGGTCCAAGGGATACAGCAAACCTGAAGTGAAGCATCTAAATCTATAACTAGTGTCACAGGAATGGTTCAACACATAGACAGTAAGAAGAGTCAGTCTTCTTGTACTTATATCGGCATTGTGCCTTTTCTATTTAATTCCGATGCAATTTCTGTGTTTCATCGTCAATAAGTAGGTCCAAGGAATACAGTACACCAGAAGTGAAGCATCGGAATCTATAACTAGTGTCACAGGAATGTTTCAAAACATAGACAGTATGAAGAGTCAGTCCTCTTTTACTTAAGTCGGCATTGTGCTTTTTGTATCTAATTCCGATGCAATTTCTGAGTTTCATCGTCAATTAGAAGGTCAGACGGATACAGTAATCCTGAAGTGAAGCATCGGAATCTATAACTAGTGTCACAGGAATGGTTCAAAACATAGACAGTAAGAACAGTCAGTCTTCTTGTACTTAAGTCGGCATTGTGCCATTTCTATTTAACTCCGACGCAATTTCTGTGCTTCATCGTCAATAAGATGCTGAGAGGGATACAGTGACCCTGAAGTGAAGCATCGGAATCTATAACTAGCGTCACAGGAATGGTTCAAAACATAGACAATAGGAAGGGTCAGTCTTCTTGTATTTAAGTCGGCATTGTGCCTTTTCTATTTAATTCCGATGCAATTTCTGTGTTTTGTCGTCAATAAGAAGGTCCAAGGGATACAGTAAACCTGAAGTGAAGCACCGTAATCTGTAACTAGTGTCACAGGAATTTTTCAAAACACAGACAGTAAGAAGAGTCAGACCTGTTGTACTTAAGTCGGCATTGTCCTTTTTGTATCTAATTCCGATGCAATTTCTGAGTTTCATCGTCAATTAGAAGGTCAGAGGGATACAGTAATCCTGAAGTGAAGCATCGGAATCTATAACTAGTGTCACAGGAATGGTTCAAACATAGACTGTAAGAAGAGTCAGTCTTCTTGTACTTAAGTCGGCATTGTGCCATTTCTATTTAATTCCGACGCAATTTCTGTGTTTCATCGCCAATAAGAAAGTCAGAGGGATACAGTAAACCAGATGTGAGGCATCGGAATCTATAACTAGTGTTACAGGAATGATTCAAAACGTAGACAGTAGGATGAGTCAGTCTTCTTGTATTTATGTCGGCATTGTGCCTTTTCTATTTAATTCCGATGCAATTTCTGTGTTTCATCGGCAATAAGAAGGTCAGATGGATACAGTAAACCTGAAGTGAACCATCGGAATCTATAACTAGTGTCACAGAAATGGTTCAAAACATAGTCAGTAAGAAGAGTCAGTCTTTTTGTACTTATGTCGGCATTGGCCCTTTTCTATTTAATTCCGATGCAATTTCTGTGTTTCATCGTCAATAAGAAGGTCATAGGGATACAGTAAACCAGAAGTGAAGCATCGGAATGTATAACTAGTGTCACAGGAATCGTTCAAAACATAGACAGTAGGAAGAGTCAGTCTTATTCTACTTGATTCGGCATTGTGCCTTTTGTATTTATTTCCGATGCAATTTCTGTGTTTCATCGTCAATAACAAGGTCAGAGGGATACAGTAAACCTGAAGTGAAGCATCGTAATCTATAACTAGCGTCACAGGAATGGTTCAATTCATAGACAGTAGGAAGAGTCAGTCGTCTTGTACTTAAGTCGGCATTGTGCCTTTTGTATTTAATTCCGATGCAATTTCTGTGTTTCATCGTCAATAAGAAGGTCCAAGGAATACAGTACACCTGAAGTGAAGCATCCGAATCTATAACTAGTGTCACAGGAATGGTTCAAAACATAGACAGTAAGAAGAGTCAGTCTTCATGTACTTAAGTCGTCATTGTGCCTTTTGTATTTAATTCTGATGCCATTTCTGTGTCTCATCGTCAATAAGAAGGTCAGAGGGATACAGTAAACCTGAAGTGATGCATCGGAATGTCTAACTAGTGTCACAGGAATGATTCTAAACATAGAGAGTAGGAAGAATCAGTCTTCATGTACTTAAGTCGGCATTGTGCCATTTCTATTTAATTCCGATGCAATTTCTGTGTTTCATCGTCAATAAGAGGGTCAGATGGATACAGTAAACCTGAAGTGTAGCATCGGAATCTATAACTAGTGTCACAGGAATGGTTCAAACATAGACAGTAGGAAGAGTCAGTCTTCCTGTACTTAAGTCATCATTGTGCCTTTTGTATTTAATTCCGATGGAATTTCTGTGTTCCAACGTCGATAAGAAGGACCAAGGTGTACAGTAAACCTTAAGTAAAGCATCGGAATCTATAACTAGTGTCACAGGAATATTTCAAACATAGATAGTACGAAGAGTCAGTCTTCTTGTACTTAAGTCGCCATTGTGCCTTTTGTATTTAATTCCGATGAAATTTCTTTGTTTCATCGTCAATAAGAAGATCCAAGGGATACAGTAAACCTGAAGTGAAGCATCGGAATCTATAACTAGTGTCACAGGAATGATTCAACACATAGACAGTAAGAAGAGTCAGTCTTCTTGTACTTAAGTCGGCACTGTGCCTTTTGTATCTAATTCCGATGCAATTTCTTTGTTTCATCGTCAATAAGAAGGTCCAAGGGATACAGTAAACATATAGTGAAACATCGGAATCTAAAACTGGTCTCACAGGACATGTTCACAACATAGTCAGTAAGGAGAGTCAGTCTTCTTGTACTTAAGTAGGCATTGTGCATTTTGTATTTAATTCCGATGCAATTTCTGTGTTTCATCGTCAATAAGTAGGTCAGAGGGTTACAGTAAACCTGAAGTGAAGCATCGAAATCTATAACTAGTGTCACAGGAATGGTTCAAAACATAGACATTAGGTAGAGTCAGTCTTCTTGTACTTTAGTCGGCATTGTGCCTTCTCTATTTAATTCCGATGCAATTTCTGTATTTCGTCGTCAATAAGAAGGACCAAGGGATACAGTAAATCTGAAGTGAAACATCGGAATCTATAACTAGTGTCACAAGATTGGTTCAAAACATAGACAGTAAGAAGAGTCAGTCTTCTTATACTTAAGTCGGCATTGTGCCTTTTGTATTTAATTCCGATGCAATTTCTGTGTTTCATCGTCGATAAGAAGGACCAAGGTATACAGTAAACCTGACGTGATGCATCGGAATCTATAACTAGCGTCACAGGAATGGTTCAAAACGTAGACAATAGGAAGGGTCAGTCTTCATGTATTTCAGTCGGCATTGTGCCTTTTCTATTTAATTCCGATGCAATTTC
Source organism: Schistocerca americana (assembly GCF_021461395.2). Classification (NCBI taxonomy): domain Eukaryota; kingdom Metazoa; phylum Arthropoda; class Insecta; order Orthoptera; family Acrididae; genus Schistocerca; species Schistocerca americana. The sequence goes on from NC_060123.1 coordinate 766,941,914, forward strand.
TGTGTTTCGTCGTCAATAAGAAGGCCGATGGGATACAGTAAACCTGAAGTGAAGCATCGGAATCTATAACTAGTGTCACAGGAATGTTTCAAAACATAGACAGTGAGAAGAGTCAGTCCTCTTGTACTTAAGTCGGCACTGTGCTTTTTGTATCTAATTCCGATGCGATTTCTGAGTTTCATCGTCAATTAGAAGGTCAGAGGGATACAGTAATCCTGAAGTGAAGCATCGGAATCTATAACTAGCGTCACAGGAATGGTTCGAAACATAGTCAGTAAGAAGAGTCAGTCTTCTTGTACTTAAGTCGGCATTGTGCCTTTTTTATTTTATTCCGATGCAATTTTTGTGTTTCATCGTCAATAAGAACGGCCAAGGGATACAGTAAACCTGAAGTGAAGGATCGGAATCTATAACTAGTGTCACAGGAATGGTTCAAAACATAGACAGTAAGAAGAGTCAGTCTTCTTGTACTTACGTCGGCATTGTGCCATTTCTATTTAATTCCGACGCAATTTCTGTGTTTCATCGTCAATAAGAAGGTGAGAGGGATACAGTGAACCTGAAGTGAAGCATCGGAAACTATAACTAGCGTCACAGGAATGGTTCAAAACATAGTCAGTAAGAAGAGTCAGTCTTCTTGTACTTAAGTCGGCATTGTGCCTTTTTTATTTAATTTCGATTCAATTTCTGAGTTTCATCGTCAATAAGAAGGCCGAAGGGAAACAGTAAACCTGAAGTGAAGCATCGGAATCTATAACTAGTGTCAGAGGAATGTTTAAAACATAGACAGTGAGAAGAGTCAGTCCTCTTGTACTTAAGTCGGCATTGTGCTTTTTGTATCTAATTCCGATGCAATTTCTGAGTTTTATCGTCAATTAGAAGGTCAGAGGGATTCAGTAACCCTGAAGTGAAGCATCGGAATCTATAACTAGCGTCACAGGAATGGTTCAAAACATAGTCAGTAAGAAGAGTCAGTCTTCTTGTACTTAAGTCGGCATTGTGCCTTTTTTATTTAATTCCGATGCAATTTCTGAGTTTCATCGTCAATTAGAAGGTCAGAGGGATACAGTAATCCTGAAGTGAAGCATCGGAATCTATAACTAGTGTTACAGGATTGATTCAAAACGTAGACAGTAGGATGAGTCAGTCTTCTTGTAAATAAGTCGGCATTGTGCCTTTTCTATTTAATTACGATGCAATTTCTGTGTTTCATCGTCAATAAGAAAGTCAGATGGATACAGTAAACCTGAAGTGAACCATCGGAATCTATAACTAGTGTCACAGAAATGGTTCAAAACATAGTCAGTAAGAAGAGTCAGTCTTTTTGTACTTATGTCGGCATTGTCCCTTTTCTATTTAATTCCGATGCAATTTCTGTGTTTCATCGTCAATAAGAAGGTCAGAGGGATACAGTAAACCAGTAGTGAAGCATCGGAATGTATAACTAGTGTCACAGGAATCGTTCAAAACATAGACAGTAGGAAGAGTCAGTCTTATTCTACTTGATTCGGCATTGTGCCTTTTGTATTTATTTCCGATGCAATTTCTGTGTTTCATCGTCAATAACAAGGTCAGAGGGATACTGTAAACCTGAAGTGAAGCATCGTAATCTATAACTAGTGTCACAGGAATGGTTCAATTCATAGACAGTAGGAAGAGTCAGTCGTCTTGTACTTAAGTCGGCATTGTGCCTTTTGTATTTAGTTCAGATGCAATTTCTGTGGTTCATCGTCAATTAGAAGGTCCAAGGAATACAGTACACCTGAAGTGAAGCATCCGAATCTATAACTAGTGTCACAGGAATGGTTCAAACATAGACAGTAAGAAGAGTTAGTCTTCATGTACTTAAGTCGTCATTGTGCCTTTTATATTTAATTCTGATGAGATTTCTGTGTTTCATCGTCAATAAGAAGGTCAGAGGGATACAGTAAACCTGAAGTGAAGCATCGGAATGTCTAACTAGTGTCACAGGAATGATTCTAAACATAGACAGTAGGAAGAATCAGTCTTCATGTACTTAAGTCGGCATTGTGACTTTTCTATTTAATTCCGATGTAATTTCTGTGTTTCATCGTCAATAAGAAGGCCAGATGGATACAGTAAACCTGAAGTGTAGCATCGGAATCTATAACTAGTGTCACAGGAATGTTTCAAACATAGACAGTAGGAAGAGTCAGTCTTCTTGTACTTAAGTCGGCATTGTGCCTTTTGTACTTAATTCCGATGCAATTTCTGTGTTTTATCGTCAATAAGAAGGTCAGAAGGATACAGTAAACCTGAAGTGAAGCATCGGAATCTATAACTAGTGTCACAGGAATGGTTCAAAACACAGACAGTAAGTTGAGTCAGTCTTCTTGTACATAAGTCGGCATTGTGCCTTTTCTATTTAATTCCGATTCAATTTCTGTGATTAATCGTCAATAAGAAGGTCCAAGGGATACAGTAAACCTGAAGTGAAGCATCGGAATCTATAACTAGCGTCACAGGAATGGTTCAAAACGTAGACAATAGGAAGGGTCAGTCTTCATGTATTTAAGTCGGCATTGTGCCTTTTCTATTTTATTCCGATGCAATTTCTGTGTTTCGTCGTCAATAAGAAGGCCGAAGTGATACAGTAAACCTGAAGTGAAGCATCGGAATCTATAACTAGTGTCACAGGAATGTTTCAAAACATAGACAGTGAGAAGAGTCAGTCCTCTTGTACTTAAGTCGGCATTGTGCTTTTTGTATCTAATTCCGATGCAATTTCTGAGTTTCATCGTCAATTAGAAGGTCAGTGGGATACAGTAATCCTGAAGTGAAGCATCGGAATCTATAACTAGCGTCACAGGAATGGTTCAAAACATAGTCAGTAAGAAGAGTCAGTCTTCTTGTACTTAAGTCGGCATTGTGGCTTTTTTATTTAATTCCGATGCAATTTTTGTGTTTCATCGTCAATAAAAACGGCCAAGGGATACAGTAAACCTGAAGTGAAGGATCGGAATTTATAACTAGTGTCACAGGAATGGTTCAAAACATAGACAGTAAGAAGAGTCGGTCTTCTTGTACTTAAGTCGGCATTGTGCCATTTCTATTTAATTCCGACGCAATTTCTGTGTTTCATCGTCAATAAGAAGGTGAGAGGGATACAGTGAACCTGAAGTGAAGCATCGGAAACTATAACTAGCGTCACAGAAATGGTTCAAATCATAGTCAGTAAGAAGAGTCAGTCTTCTTGTACTTAAGTCGGCATTGTGCCTTTCTTATTTAATTCCGATGCAATTTCTGAGTTTCATCGTCAATAGGAAGGCCGAAGGGATACAGTAAACCTGAAGTGAAGCATCTGAATCTATAACTAGCGTCACAGGAATGTTTCAAAACATAGACAGTGAGAAGAGTCAGTCCTCTTGTACTTAAGTCGGCATTGTGCTTTTTGTATCTAATTCCGATGCAATTTCTGAGTGTCATCGTCAATTAGAAGGTCAGAGGGATACAGTAATCCTGAAGTGAAGCATCGGCATCTATAACTAGCGTCACAGGAATGGTTCAAACATAGTCAGTAAGAAGAGTCAGTCTTCTTGTACTTAAGTCGGCATTGTGCCTTTTTTATTTAATTCCGATGCAATTTCTGAGTTTCATCGTCAATTAGAAGGTCAGAGGGATACAGTAATCCTGAAGTGAAGCATCGGAATGTATAACTAGTGTCACAGGAATCGTTCAAACATAGACAGTAGGAAGAGTCAGCCTTCCTCTACTTGATTCGGCATTGTGGGTTTTGTATTTATTTCCGATGCAATTTCTGAGTTTTATCGTCAATTAGAAGGTCAGAGGGATTCAGTAAACCTGAAGTGAAGCATCGTAATCTATAACTAGTGTCACAGGAATGGTTCAGTTCATACACAGTGGGATGAGTCAGTCGTCTTGTACTTACGTCGGCATTGTGCCTTTTGTATTTAATTCCGATGCAATTTCTGTGTTTCATCGTCAATAAGAAGGTCCAAGGAATACAGTACACCTGAAGTGAAGCATCCGAATCTATAACTAGTGTCACAGGAATATTTCAAAACATAGACAGTAAGAAGAGTCAGTCTTCATGTACTTAAGTCGTCATTGTGCCTTTTGTATTTAATTCTGATGCCATTTCTGTGTCTCATCGTCAATAAGAAGGTCAGAGGGATACAGTAAACCTGAAGTGAAGCATCGGAATGTCTAACTAGTGTCACAGGAATGATTCTAAACTTAGAGAGTAGGAAGAATCAGTCTTCATGTACTTAAGTCGGCATTGTGCCATTTCTATTTAATTCCGATGCAATTTCTGTGTTTCATCGTCAATAAGAGGGTCAGATGGATACAGTAAACCTGAAGTGTAGCATCGGAATCTATAACTAGTGTCACAGGAATGGTTCAAACATAGACAGTAGGAAGAGTCAGTCTTCCTGTACTTAAGTCATCATTGTGCCTTTTGTATTTAATTCCGATGGAATTTCTGTGTTCCAACGTCGATAAGAAGGACCAAGGTGTACAGTAAACCTTAAGTAAAGCATCGGAATCTATAACTAGTGTCACAGGAATATTTCAAACATAGATAGTACGAAGAGTCAGTCTTCTTGTACTTAAGTCGGCACTGTGCCTTTTGTATCTAATTCCGATGCAATTTCTGTGTTTCATCGTCAATAAGAAAGTCCAAGGGATACAGTAAACATATAGTGAAACATCGGAATCTAAAACTGGTCTCACAGGACATGTTCACAACATAGTCAGTAAGAAGAGTCAGTCTTCTTGTACTTAAGTAGGCATTGTGCATTTTGTATTTAATTCCGATGCAATTTCTGTGTTTCATCGTCAATAAGTAGGTCAGAGGGTTACAGTAAACCAGAAGTGAAGCATCGAAATCTATAACTAGTGTCACAGGAATGGTTCAAAACATAGACATTAGGTAGAGTCAGTCTTCTTGTACTTTAGTCGGCATTGTGCCTTCTCTATTTAATTCCGATGCAATTTCTGTATTTTTCGTCAATAAGAAGGACCAAGGGATACAGTAAATCGGAAGTGAAACATCGGAATCTATAACTAGTGTCACAAGATTGGTTCAAAACATAGACAGTAAGAAGAGTCAGTCTTCTTATACTTAAGTCGGCATTGTGCCTTTTGTATTTAATTCCCATGCAATTTCTGTCTTTCATCGTCGATAAGAAGGACCAAGGTATACAGTAAACCTGAAGTGACGCATCGGAATCTATAACTAGCGTCACAGGAATGGTTCAAAACGTAGACAATAGGAAGGGTCAGTCTTCATGTATTAAAGTCGGCATTGTGCCTTTTCTATTTAATTCCGATGCAATTTCTGTGTTTCGTCGTCAATAAGAAGGCCGATGGGATACAGTAAACCTGAAGTGAAGCATCGGAATCTATAACTAGTGTCACAGGAATGTTTCAAAACATAGACAGTGAGAAGAGTCAGTCCTCTTGTACTTAAGTCGGCATTGTGCTTTTTGTATCTAATTCCGATGCGATTTCTGAGTTTCATCGTCAATAAGAAGGTCCAAGGAATACAGTACACCTGAAGTGAAGCATCCGAATCTATAACTAGTGTCACAGGAATGGTTCAAAACATAGACAGTAAGAAGAGTCAGTCTTCTTGTACTTAAGACGGCATTGTGCCCTTTGTATTTAATTCCGATGAAATTCCTTTGTTTCATCGTCAATAAGAAGATCCAAGGGATACAGTAAACCTGAAGTGAAGCATCGGAATCTATAACTAGTGTCACAGGAATGGTTCAAAACATACACAGTAAGAAGAATCAGTCCTCTTGTACTTAAGTCGCCACTGTGCCTTTTGTACTTAATTCCGATGCAATTTCTGTGTTTCATCGTCAATAAGAAGGTCTGATGGATACAGTAAACCTGAAGTGAAGAATCGGAATCTATAACTAGTGTCACAGGAATGGTTCAAAGCACAGACAGTAAGATGAGTCAGTCTTCTTGTACATAAGTCGGCATTGTGCCTTTTCTATTTAATTCCGATGCAATTTCTGTGTTTCATCGTCAATAAGTAGGTCCAAGGAATACAGTACACCAGAAGTGAAGCATCGGAATCTATAACTAGTGTCACAGGAATGTTTCAAAACATAGACAGTATGAAGAGTCAGTCCTCTTTTACTTAAGTCGGCATTGTGCTTTTTGTATCTAATTCCGATGCAATTTCTGAGTTTCATCGTCAATTAGAAGGTCAGACGGATACAGTAATCCTGAAGTGAAGCATCGGAATCTATAACTAGTGTCACAGGAATGGTTCAAAACATAGACAGTAAGAAGAGTCAGTCTTCTTGTACTTAAGTCGGCATTGTGCCATTTCTATTTAACTCCGACGCAATTTCTGTGCTTCATCGTCAATAAGATGCTGAGAGGGATACAGTGACCCTGAAGTGAAGCATCGGAATCTATAACTAGCGTCACAGGAATGGTTCAAAACATAGACAATAGGAAGGGTCAGTCTTCTTGTATTTAAGTCGGCATTGTGCCGTTTCTATTTAATTCCGATGCAATTTCTGTGTTTTGTCGTCAATAAGAAGGTCCAAGGGATACAGTAAACCTGAAGTGAAGCACCGTAATCTGTAACTAGTGTCACAGGAATTTTTCAAAACACAGACAGTAAGAAGAGTCAGACCTGTTGTACTTAAGTCGGCATTGTCCTTTTTGTATCTAATTCCGATGCAATTTCTGAGTTTCATCGTCAATTAGAAGGTCAGAGGGATACAGTAATCCTGAAGTGAAGCATCGGAATCTATAACTAGTGTCACAGGAATGGTTCAAACATAGACTGTAAGAAGAGTCAGTCTTCTTGTACTTAAGTCGGCATTGTGCCATTTCTATTTAATTCCGACGCAATTTCTGTGTTTCATCGCCAATAAGAAAGTCAGAGGGATACAGTAAACCAGATGTGAGGCATCGGAATCTATAACTAGTGTTACAGGAATGATTCAAAACGTAGACAGTAGGATGAGTCAGTCTTCTTGTATTTATGTCGGCATTGTGCCTTTTCTATTTAATTCCGATGCAATTTCTGTGTTTCATCGGCAATAAGAAGGTCAGATGGATACAGTAAACCTGAAGTGAACCATCGGAATCTATAACTAGTGTCACAGAAATGGTTCAAAACATAGTCAGTAAGAAGAGTCAGTCTTTTTGTACTTATGTCGGCATTGGCCCTTTTCTATTTAATTCCGATGCAATTTCTGTGTTTCATCGTCAATAAGAAGGTCATAGGGATACAGTAAACCAGAAGTGAAGCATCGGAATGTATAACTAGTGTCACAGGAATCGTTCAAAACATAGACAGTAGGAAGAGTCAGTCTTATTCTACTTGATTCGGCATTGTGCCTTTTGTATTTATTTCCGATGCAATTTCTGTGTTTCATCGTCAATAACAAGGTCAGAGGGATACAGTAAACCTGAAGTGAAGCATCGTAATCTATAACTAGTGTCACAGGAATGGTTCAATTCATAGACAGTAGGAAGAGTCAGTCGTCTTGTACTTAAGTCGGCATTGTGCCTTTTGTATTTAATTCCGATGCAATTTCTGTGTTTCATCGTCAATAAGAAGGTCCAAGGAATACAGTACACCTGAAGTGAAGCATCCGAATCTATAACTAGTGTCACAGGAATGGTTCAAAACATAGACAGTAAGAAGAGTCAGTCTTCATGTACTTAAGTCGTCATTGTGCCTTTTGTATTTAATTCTGATGCCATTTCTGTGTCTCATCGTCAATAAGAAGGTCAGAGGGATACAGTAAACCTGAAGTGATGCATCGGAATGTCTAACTAGTGTCACAGGAATGATTCTAAACATAGAGAGTAGGAAGAATCAGTCTTCATGTACTTAAGTCGGCATTGTGCCATTTCTATTTAATTCCGATGCAATTTCTGTGTTTCATCGTCAATAAGAGGGTCAGATGGATACAGTAAACCTGAAGTGTAGCATCGGAATCTATAACTAGTGTCACAGGAATGGTTCAAACATAGACAGTAGGAAGAGTCAGTCTTCCTGTACTTAAGTCATCATTGTGCCTTTTGTATTTAATTCCGATGGAATTTCTGTGTCCCAACGTCGATAAGAAGGACCAAGGTGTACAGTAAACCTTAAGTAAAGCATCGGAATCTATAACTAGTGTCACAGGAATATTTCAAACATAGATAGTACGAAGAGTCAGTCTTCTTGTACTTAAGTCGCCATTGTGCCTTTTGTATTTAATTCCGATGAAATTTCTTTGTTTCATCGTCAATAAGAAGATCCAAGGGATACAGTAAACCTGAAGTGAAGCATCGGAATCTGTAACTAGTGTCACAGGAATGATTCAACACATAGACAGTAAGAAGAGTCAGTCTTCTTGTACTTAAGTCGGCACTGTGCCTTTTGTATCTAATTCCGATGCAATTTCTGTGTTTCATCGTCAATAAGAAGGTCCAAGGGATACAGTAAACATATAGTGAAACATCGGAATCTAAAACTGGTCTCACAGGACATGTTCACAACATAGTCAGTAAGGAGAGTCAGTCTTCTTGTACTTAAGTAGGCATTGTGCATTTTGTATTTAATTCCGATGCAATTTCTGTGTTTCATCGTCAATAAGTAGGTCAGAGGGTTACAGTAAACCTGAAGTGAAGCATCGAAATCTATAACTAGTGTCACAGGAATGGTTCAAAACATAGACATTAGGTAGAGTCAGTCTTCTTGTACTTTAGTCGGCATTGTGCCTTCTCTATTTAATTCCGATGCAATTTCTGTATTTCGTCGTCAATAAGAAGGACCAAGGGATACAGTAAATCTGAAGTGAAACATCGGAATCTATAACTAGTGTCACAAGATTGGTTCAAAACATAGACAGTAAGAAGAGTCAGTCTTCTTATACTTAAGTCGGCATTGTGCCTTTTGTATTTAATTCCGATGCAATTTCTGTGTTTCATCGTCGATAAGAAGGACCAAGGTATACAGTAAACCTGACGTGATGCATCGGAATCTATAACTAGCGTCACAGGAATGGTTCAAAACGTAGACAATAGGAAGGGTCAGTCTTCATGTATTTCAGTCGGCATTGTGCCTTTTCTATTTAATTCCGATGCAATTTCTGTGTTTCGTCGTCAATAAGAAGGCCGATGGGGTACAGTAAACCTGAAGTGAAGCATCGGAATCTATAACTAGTGTCACAGGAATGTTTCAAAACATAGACAGTGAGAAGAGTCAGTCCTCTTGTACTTAAGTCGGCACTGTGCTTTTTGTATCTAATTCCGATGCGATTTCTGAGTTTCATCGTCAATTAGAAGGTCAGAGGGATACAGTAATCCTGAAGTGAAGCATCGGAATCTATAACTAGCGTCACAGGAATGGTTCGAAACATAGTCAGTAAGAAGAGTTAGTCTTCTTGTACTTAAGTCGGCATTGTGCCTTTTTTATTTAATTCCGATGCAATTTTTGTGTTTCATCGTCAATAAGAACGGCCAAGGGATACAGTAAACCTGAAGTGAAGGATCGGAATCTATAACTAGTGTCACAGGAATGGTTCAAAACATAGACAGTAAGAAGAGTCAGTCTTCTTGTACTTACGTCGGCATTGTGCCATTTCTATTTAATTCCGACGCAATTTCTGTGTTTCATCGTCAATAAGAAGGTGAGAGGGATACAGTGAACCTGAAGTGAAGCATCGGAAACTATAACTAGCGTCACAGGAATGGTTCAAAACATAGTCAGTAAGAAGAGTCAGTCTTCTTGTACTTAAGTCGGCATTGTGCCTTTTTTATTTAATTCCGATTCAATTTCTGAGTTTCATCGTCAATAAGAAGGCCGAAGGGAAACAATAAACCTGAAGTGAAGCATCGGAATCTATAACTAGTGTCAGAGGAATGTTTAAAACATAGACAGTGAGAAGAGTCAGTCCTCTTGTACTTAAGTCGGCATTGTGCTTTTTGTATCTAATTCCGATGCAATTTCTGAGTTTTATCGTCAATTAGAAGGTCAGAGGGATTCAGTAATCCTGAAGTGAAGCATCGGAATCTATAACTAGCGTCACAGGAATGGTTCAAAACATAGTCAGTAAGAAGAGTCAGTCTTCTTGTTTTTAAGTCGGCATTGTGCCATTTCTATTTAATTCCGACGCAATTTCTGTGTTTCATCGTCAATAAGAAGGTGAGAGGGATACAGTAAACCTGAAGTGAAGCATCGGAATCTATAACTAGTGTCACAGGAATGGTTTAAAACATAGACAGTAGGAAGAGTCAGTCTTTTTGTACTTAAGTCGGCATTGTGCCTTTTGTATTTACTTCCGATGCAATTTCTGTGTTTCATCGCCAATAAGAAGGTCAGAGAGATACAGTAAACCAGATGTGAGGCATCGGAATCTATAACTAGTGTTACAGGATAGATTCAAAACGTAGACAGTAGGATGAGTCAGTCTTCTTGTAAATAAGTCGGCATTGTGCCTTTTCTATTTAATTACGATGCAATTTCTGTGTTTCATCGTCAATAAGAAAGTCAGATGGATACAGTAAACCTGAAGTGAACCATCGGAATCTATAACTAGTGTCACAGAAATGGTTCAAAACATAGTCAGTAAGAAGAGTCAGTCTTTTTGTACTTATGTCGGCATTGTCCCTTTTCTATTTAATTCCGATGCAATTTCTGTGCTTCATCGTCAATAAGAAGGTCAGAGGGATACAGTAAACCAGTAGTGAAGCATCGGAATGTATAACTAGTGTCACAGGAATCGTTCAAAACATAGACAGTAGGAAGAGTCAGTCTTATTCTACTTGATTCGGCATTGTGCCTTTTGTATTTATTTCCGATGCAATTTCTGTGTTTCATCGTCAATAACAAGGTCAGACGGATACTGTAAACCTGAAGTGAAGCATCGTAATCTATAACTAGTGTCACAGGAATGGTTCAATTCATAGACAGTAGGAAGAGTCAGTCGTCTTGTACTTAAGTCGGCATTGTGCCTTTTGTATTTAGTTCAGATGCAATTTCTGTGGTTCATCGTCAATTAGAAGGTCCAAGGAATACAGTACACCTGAAGTGAAGCATCCGAATCTATAACTAGTGTCACAGGAATGGTTCAAACATAGACAGTAAGAAGAGTTAGTCTTCATGTACTTAAGTCGTCATTGTGCCTTTTATATTTAATTCTGATGAGATTTCTGTGTTTCATCGTCAATAAGAAGGTCAGAGGGATACAGTAAACCTGAAGTGAAGCATCGGAATGTCTAACTAGTGTCACAGGAATGATTCTAAACATAGACAGTAGGAAGAATCAGTCTTCATGTACTTAAGTCGGCATTGTGACTTTTCTATTTAATTCCGATGTAATTTCTGTGTTTCATCGTCAATAAGAAGGCCAGATGGATACAGTAAACCTGAAGTGTAGCATCGGAATCTATAACTAGTGTCACAGGAATGTTTCAAACATAGACAGTAGGAAGAGTCAGTCTTCTTGTACTTAAGTCGGCATTGTGCCTTTTGTGCTTAATTCCGATGCAATTTCTGTGTTTTATCGTCAATAAGAAGGTCAGAAGGATACAGTAAACCTGAAGTGAAGCATCGGAATCTATAACTAGTGTCACAGGAATGGTTCAAAACACAGACAGTAAGTTGAGTCAGTCTTCTTGTACATAAGTCGGCATTGTGCCTTTTCTATTTAATTCCGATTCAATTTCTGTGATTAATCGTCAATAAGAAGGTCCAAGGGATACAGTAAACCGGAAGTGAAGCATCGGAATCTATAACTAGCGTCACAGGAATGGTTCAAAACGTAGACAATAGGAAGGGTCAGTCTTCATGTATTTAAGTCGGCATTGTGCCTTTTCTATTTAATTCCGATGCAATTTCTGTGTTTCGTCGTCAATAAGAAGGCGGAAGGGATACAGTAAACCTGAAGTGAAGCATCGGAATCTATAACTAGTGTCACAGGAATGTTTCAAAACATAGACAGTGAGAAGAGTCAGTCCTCTTGTACTTAAGTCGGCATTGTGCTTTTTGTATCTAATTCCGATGCAATTTCTGAGTTTCATCGACAATTAGAAGGTCAGTGGGATACAGTAATCCTGAAGTGAAGCATCGGAATCTATAACTAGCGTCACAGGAATGGTTCAAAACATAGTCAGTAAGAAGAGTCAGTCTTCTTGTACTTAAGTCGGCATTGTGGCTTTTTTATTTAATTCCGATGCAATTTTTGTGTTTCATCGTCAATAAAAACGGCCAAGGGATACAGTAAACCTGAAGTGAAGGATCGGAATTTATAACTAGTGTCACAGGAATGGTTCAAAACATAGACAGTAAGAAGAGTCGGTCTTCTTGTACTTAAGTCGGCATTGTGCCATTTCTATTTAATTCCGACGCAATTTCTGTGTTTCATCGTCAATAAGAAGGTGAGAGGGATACAGTGAACCTGAAGTGAAGCATCGGAAACTATAACTAGCGTCACAGAAATGGTTCAAATCATAGTCAGTAAGAAGAGTCAGTCTTCTTGTACTTAAGTCGGCATTGTGCCTTTCTTATTTAATTCCGATGCAATTTCTGAGTTTCATCGTCAATAGGAAGGCCGAAGGGATACAGTAAACCTGAAGTGAAGCATCTGAATCTATAACTAGCGTCACAGGAATGTTTCAAAACATAGACAGTGAGAAGAGTCAGTCCTCTTGTACTTAAGTCGGCATTGTGCTTTTTGTATCTAATTCCGATGCAATTTCTGAGTTTCATCGTCAATTAGAAGGTCAGAGGGATACAGTAATCCTGAAGTGAAGCATCGGCATCTATAACTAGCGTCACAGGAATGGTTCAAAACATAGTCAGTAAGAAGAGTCAGTCTTCTTGTACTTAAGTCGGCATTGTGCCTTTTTTATTTAATTCCGATGCAATTTCTGAGTTTCATCGTCAATTAGAAGGTCAGAGGGATACAGTAATCCTGAAGTGAAGCATCGGAATGTATAACTAGTGTCACAGGAATCGTTCAAACATAGACAGTAGGAAGAGTCAGCCTTCCTCTACTTGATTCGGCATTGTGGGTTTTGTATTTATTTCCGATGCAATTTCTGAGTTTTATCGTCAATTAGAAGGTCAGAGGGATTCAGTAAACCTGAAGTGAAGCATCGTAATCTATAACTAGTGTCACAGGAATGGTTCAGTTCATACACAGTGGGAAGAGTCAGTCGTCTTGTACTTACGTCGGCATTGTGCCTTTTGTATTTAATTCCGATGCAATTTCTGTGTTTCATCGTCAATAAGAAGGTCCAAGGAATACAGTACACCTGAAGTGAAGCATCCGAATCAATAACTAGTGTCACAGGAATATTTCAAAACATAGACAGTAAGAAGAGTCAGTCTTCATGTACTTAAGTCGTCATTGTGCCTTTTGTATTTAATTCTGATGCCATTTCTGTGTCTCATCGTCAATAAGAAGGTCAGAGGGATACAGTAAACCTGAAGTGAAGCATCGGAATGTCTAACTAGTGTCACAGGAATGATTCTAAACTTAGAGAGTAGGAAGAATCAGTCTTCATGTACTTAAGTCGGCATTGTGCCATTTCTATTTAATTCCGATGCAATTTCTGTGTTTCATCGTCAATAAGAGGGTCAGATGGATACAGTAAATCTGAAGTGTAGCATCGGAATCTATAACTAGTGTCACAGGAATGGTTCAAACATAGACAGTAGGAAGAGTCAGTCTTCCTGTACTTAAGTCATCATTGTGCCTTTTGTATTTAATTCCGATGGAATTTCTGTGTTCCAACGTCGATAAGAAGGACCAAGGTGTACAGTAAACCTTAAGTAAAGCATCGGAATCTATAACTAGTGTCACAGGAATATTTCAAACATAGATAGTACGAAGAGTCAGTCTTCTTGTACTTAAGTCGGCATTGTGCCTTTTGTATTTAATTCCGATGAAATTTCTTTGTTTCATCGTCAATAAGAAGATCCAAGGGATACAGTAAACCTGAAGTGAAGCATCGGAATCTATAACTAGTGTCACAGGAATGATTCAACACATAGACAGTAAGAAGAGTCAGTCTCCTTGTACTTAAGTCGGAACTGTGCCTTTTGTATCTAATTCCGATGCAATTTCTGTGTTTCATCGTCAATAAGAAAGTCCAAGGGATACAGTAAACATATAGTGAAACATCGGAATCTAAAACTGGTCTCACAGGACATGTTCACAACATAGTCAGTAAGAAGAGTCAGTCTTCTTGTACTTAAGTAGGCATTGTGCATTTTGTATTTAATTCCGATGCAATTTCTGTGTTTCATCGTCAATAAGTAGGTCAGAGGGTTACAGTAAACCAGAAGTGAAGCATCGAAATCTATAACTAGTGTCACAGGAATGGTTCAAAACATAGACATTAGGTAGAGTCAGTCTTCTTGTACTTTAGTCGGCATTGTGCCTTCTCTATTTAATTCCGATGCAATTTCTGTATTTTTCGTCAATAAGAAGGACCAAGGGATACAGTAAATCTGAAGTGAAACATCGGAATCTATAACTAGTGTCACAAGATTGGTTCAAAACATAGACAGTAAGAAGAGTCAGTCTTCTTATACTTAAGTCTGCATTGTGCCTTTTGTATTTAATTCCCATGCAATTTCTGTGTTTCATCGTCGATAAGAAGGACCAAGGTATACAGTAAACCTGAAGTGACGCATCGGAATCTATAACTAGCGTCACAGGAATGGTTCAAAACGTAGACAATAGGAAGGGTCAGTCTTCATGTATTAAAGTCGGCATTGTGCCTTTTCTATTTAATTCCGATGCAATTTCTGTGTTTCGTCGTCAATAAGAAGGCCGATGGGATACAGTAAACCTGAAGTGAAGCATCGGAATCTATAACTAGTGTCACAGGAATGTTTCAAAACATAGACAGTGAGAAGAGTCAGTCCTCTTGTACTTAAGTCGGCATTGTGCTTTTTGTATCTAATTCCGATGCGATTTCTGAGTTTCATCGTCAATTAGAAGGTCAGAGGGATACAGTAATCCTGAAGTGAAGCATCGGAATCTATAACTAGCGTCACAGGAATGGTTCGAAACATAGTCAGTAAGAAGAGTCAGTCTTCTTGTACTTAAGTCGGCATTGTGCCTTTTTTATTTAATTCCGATTCAATTTCTGAGTTTCATCGTCAATAAGAAGGCCGAAGGGAAACAGTAAACCTGAAGTGAAGCATCGGAATCTATAACTAGTGTCAGAGGAATGTTTCAAAACATAGACAGTGAGAAGAGTCAGTCCTCTTGTACTTAAGTCGGCATTGTGCTTTTTGTATCTAATTCCGATGCAATTTCTGAGTTTAATCGTCAATTAGAAGGTCAGAGGGATTCAGTAATCCTGAAGTGAAGCATCGGAATCTATAACTAGCGTCACCGGAATGGTTCAAAACATAGTCAGTAAGAAGAGTCAGTCTTCTTGTATTTAAGTCGGCATTGTGCCTTCTTTATTTAATTCCGATGCAATTTCTGAGTTTCATCGTCAATTAGAAGGTCAGAGGGATACAGTAATCCTGAAGTGAAGCATCGGAATCTATAACTAGTGTCACAGGAATGGTTCAAACATAGACTGTAAGAAGAGACAGTCTTCTTGTACTTAAGTCGGCATTGTGCCATTTCTATTTAATTCCGACGCAATTTCTGTGTTTCATCGTCAATAAGAAGGTGAGAGGGATACAGTAAACCTGAAGTGAAGCATCGGAATCTATAACTAGTGTCACAGGAATGGTTTAAAACATAGACAGTAGGAAGAGTCAGTCTTTTTGTACTTAAGTCGGCATTGTGCCTTTTGTATTTACTTCCGATGCAATTTCTGTGTTTCATCGCCAATAAGAAGGTCAGAGGGATACAGTAAACCAGATGTGAGGCATCGAAATCTATAACAAGTGTTACAGGAATGATTCAAAACGTAGACAGTAGGATCAGTCAGTCTTCTTGTATTTAAGTCGGCATTGTGCCTTTTCTATTTAATTCCGATGCAATTTCTGTGTTTCATCGTCAATAAGAAGGTCAGATGGATACAGTAAACCTGAAGTGAACCATCGGAATCTATAACTAGTGTCACAGAAATGGTTCAAAACATAGTCAGTAAGAAGAGTCAGTCTTTTTGTACTTATGTCGGCATTGTCCCTTTTCTATTTAATTCCGATGCAATTTCTGTGTTTCATCGTCAATAAGAAGGTCAGAGGGATACAGTAAACCAGTAGTGAAGCATCGGAATGTATAACTAGTGTCACAGGAATCGTTCAAAACATAGACAGTAGGAAGAGTCAGTCTTATTCTACTTGATTCGGCATTGTGCCTTTTGTATTTATTTCCGATGCAATTTCTGTGTTTCATCGTCAATAACAAGGTCAGAGGGATACAGTAAACCTGAAGTGAAGCATCGTAATCTATAACTAGTGTCACAGGAATGGTTCAATTCATAGACAGTAGGGAGAGTCAGTCGTCTTGTACTTAAGTCGGCATTGTGCCTTTTGTATTTAGTTCAGATGCAATTTCTGTGTTTCATCGTCAATTAGATGGTCCAAGGAATACAGTACACCTGAAGTGAAGCATCCGAATCTATAACTAGTGTCACAGGAAAGGTTCAAACATAGACAGTAAGAAGAGTCAGTCTTCATGTACTTAAGTCGTCATTGTGCCTTTTGTATTTAATTCTGATGAGATTTCAGTGTTTCATCGTCAATAAGAACGTCAGAGGGATACAGTAAACCTGAAGTGAAGCATCGGAATGTCTAACTAGTGTCACAGGAATGATTCTAAACATAGACAGTAGGAAGAATCAGTCTTCATGTACTTAAGTCGGCATTGTGCCTTTTCTATTTAATTCCGATGCAATTTCTGTGTTTCATCGTCAATAAGAAGGCCAGATGGATACAGTAAACCTGAAGTGTAGCATCGGAATCTATAACTAGTGTCACAGGAATGGTTCAAACATAGACAGTAGGAAGAGTCAGTCTTCTTTTACGTAAGTCGGCATTGTGCCTTTTGTACTTAATTCCGATGCAATTTCTGTGTTTTATCGTCAATAAGAAGGTCAGAAGGATACAGTAAACCTGAAGTGAACCATCGGAATCTATAACTAGTGTCACAGGAATGGTTCAAAACACAGACAGTAAGATGAGTCAGTCTTCTTGTACATAAGTCGGCATTGTGCCTTTTCTATATAATTCCGATTCAATTTCTGTGATTAATCGTCAATAAGAAGGTCCAAGGGATACAGTAAACCTGAAGTGAAGCATCGGAATCTATAACTAGCGTCACAGGAATGGTTCAAAACGTAGACAATAGGAAGGGTCAGTCTTCATGTATTTAAGTCGGCATTGTGCCTTTTCTATTTAATTCCGATGCAATTTCTGTGTTTCGTCGTCAATAAGAAGGCCGAAGGGATACAGGAAACCTGAAGTGAAGCATCGGAATCTATAACTAGTGTCACAGGAATGTTTCAAAACATAGACAGTGAGAAGAGTCAGTCCTCTTGTACATAAGTCGGCATTGTGCTTTTTGTATCTAATTCCGATGCAATTTCTGAGTTTCATCGTCAATTAGAAGGTCAGAGGGATACAGTAATCCTGAAGTGAAGCATCGGAATCTATAACTAGCGTCACAGGAATGGTTCAAAACACAGTCAGTAAGAAGAGTCAGTCTTCTTGTACTTAAGTCGGCATTGTGGCTTTTTTATTTAATTCCGATGCAATTTTTGTGTTTCATCGTCAATAAAAACGGCCAAGGGATACAGTAAACCTGAAGTGAAGGATCGGAATCTATAACTAGTGTCACAGGAATGGTTCAAAACATAGACAGTAAGAAGAGTCAGTCTTCTTGTACTTAAGTCGGCATTGTGCCATTTCTATTTAATTCCGACGCAATTTCTGTGTTTCATCGTCAATAAGAAGGTGAGAGGGATACAGTGAACCTGAAGTGAAGCATCGGAAACTATAACTAGCCTCACAGAAATGATTCAAATCATAGTCAGTAAGAAGAGTCAGTCTTCTTGTACTTAAGTCGGCATTGTGCCTTTTTTATTTAATTCCGATGCAATTTCTGAGTTTCATCGTCAATAAGAAGGCCGAAGGGATACAGTAAACCTGAAGTGAAGCATCGGAATCTTTAACTAGTGTCACAGGAATGTTTCAAAACATAGACAGTGAGAAGAGTCAGTCCTCTTGTACTTAAGTCGGCATTGTGCTTTTTGTATCTAATTCCGATGCAATTTCTGAGTTTCATCGTCAATTAGAAGGTCAGAGGGATACAGTAATCCTGAAGTGAAGCATCGGCATCTATAACTAGCGTCACAGGAATGGTTCAAAACATAGTCAGTAAGAAGAGTCAGTCTTCTTGTACTTAAGTCGGCATTGTGCCTTTTTTATTTAATTCCGATGCAATTTCTGAGTTTCATCGTCAATTAGAAGGTCAGAGGGATACAGTAATCCTGAAGTGAAGCATCGGAATGTATAACTAGTGTCACAGGAATCGTTCAAACATAGACAGTAGGAAGAGTCAGCCTTTTTCTACTTGATTCGGCATTGTGCCTTTTGTATTTATTTCCGATGCAATTTCTGTGTTTCATCGTCAATAAGAAGGTCAGAGGGATACAGTAAACCTGAAGTGAAGCATCGGAATCTATAACTAGCGTCACAGGAATGGTTCAAAACATAGTCAGTAAGAAGAGTCAGTCTTCTTGTACTTATGTCGGCATTGTGCCTTTTTTATTTAATTCCGATGCAATTTCTGTGTATCGTCGTCAACATAAAGGTCAGAGGGATACAGTAAACCTTAAGTGAAGCATCAGAATCTATAACTAGTGTCACAGGAATGGTTCCAAACATAGACAGTGGGAAGAGTCAGACTACTTGTACTTAAGTCGGCATTGTGAATTTTGTATTTAATTCCGATGTAATTTCTGTGTTTCACCGTCAATAAGAAGGTCCAGGGAATACAGTTCACCTGAAGTGAAGCATCGGAATCTATAACTAGTGTCACAGGAATGGTTCAAATCATAGACAGTAAGAAGAGTCAGTCTTCATGTACTTAAGTCGGCATTGTGCCTTTTGTATTTAATTCCGATGCCATTTCTGTGTTTCATCGTCAATAAGAAGGTCAGAGGGATACATTAAACCTGAAGTGAAGCATCGGAATGTATAACTAGTGTCACAGGAATGATTCATAACATAGACAGTAGGAAGAATCAGTCTTCATGTACTTAAGTCGGCATTGTGCCTTTTGTATTTAACTCCGATGCCATTTCTGTGTTTCATCGTCAATAAGAAGGTCAGAGGGATACATTAAACCTGAAGTGAAGCACCGGAATGTATAACTAGTGTCACAGGAATGGTTCAAACATAGACAGTGGGAAGAGTCAGTCTTCTTGTACTTAAGTCGGCATTGTGCCTTTTCTATTTAATTCCGATGCAATTTCTGTGTTTCATCGTCAATAAGAAGATCCAAGGGATACAGTAAACCTGAAGTGCAGCATCGGAATCTATAACTAGTGTTACAGGAATGGTTCAAAACATAGACAGTAAGAAGAGTCAGTCTTCTTGTACTTAAGTCGGCATTGTGCCTTTTGTACTTAATTCCGATGCAATTTCTGTGTTTCATCGTCAATAAGAAGGTCAGAAGGATACAGTAAACCTGAAGTGAAGCATCGGAATCTATAACTAGTGTCACAGGAATGGTTCAAAACACAGACAGTAAGATGAGTCAGTCTTCTTGTACATAAGTCGGCATTGTGCCTTTTCTATTGAATTCCGATTCAATTTCTGAGATTAATCGTCAATAAGAAGGTCGAAGGGATACAGTAAACCTGAGGTGAAGCATCGGAATCTATTACTAGTGTCACAGGAATGGTTCAACACATAGACAGTAAGAAGAGTCAGTCTTCTTGTACTTAAGTCGCATTGTGCCTTTTCTATTTAATTCCGATGCAATTTCTGTTTTTCATCGTCAATAAGAAGGTCAGAGGGATACAGTGAACCTGAAGTGAAGCATTGGAATCTATAACTAGCGTCACACGAACGGTTCAAAACATAGACAAAAGGAAGGGTCAGTCTTCTTGTATTTAAGTCGGCATTGTGCCTTTTCTATTTAATTCCGATGCAATTTCTGTGTTTCGTCGTCAATAAGAAGGTCCAAGGGATACAGTAAACCTGAAGTGAAGCATCGGAATCTATAACTAGTGTCACAGGAATGTTTCGAAACATAGACAGTAAGAAGAGTCAGTCCTCTTGTACTTAAGTCGGCATTGTGCTTTTTTTTATCTAATTCCGAAGCAATTTCTGTGTTTCATCGTAAATTAGAAGGTCAGAGGGATACAGTAATCCTGAAGTGAAGCATCGGAATCTATAACTAGTGTCACAGGAATGGTTTAAAACATTGACAGTGAGATGAGTCAGTCTTCTTGTACTTAAGTCGGCATCGTGCCATTTCTATTTGATTCAGACGCAATTTCTGTGTTTCATCGTCAATAAGAAGGTGAGAGGGATACAGTAAACCTGAAGTGAAGCATCGACATCTATAACTAGTGTCACAGGAATATTTCAAAACATAGACAGTAGGAAGAGTCAGTCTTTTTGTACTTAAGACGGCATTGTGCCTTTTGTATTTACTTCCGATGCAATTTCTGTGTTTCATCGTCAATAAGAAGGTCAGAGGGATACAGTAAGCCTGATGTGAGGCATCGGAATCCATAACTAGTGTTACAGGAATGATTCAAAATCGTAGACAGTAGGATGAGTCAGTCTTCTTGTACTTAAGACGGCATTGTGCCTTTTGTATTTACTTCCGATGCAATTTCTGTGTTTCATCGTCAATAAGAAGGTCAGAGGGATACAGTAAGCCTGATGTGAGGCATCGGAATCTATAACTAGTGTTACAGGAATGATTCAAAATCGTAGACATTAGGATGAGTCAGTCTTCTTGTGTTTAAGTCGGCATTGTGGCTTTTCTATTTAATTCCGATGCAATTTCTGTGTTTCATCGTCAATAAGAAGGTCAGATGGATACAGTAAGCCTGAAGTGAAACATCGGAATCTATAACTAGTGTCACTGAAATGGTTCAAAACATAGTCAGTAAGAAGAGTTAGTCTTTTTGTACTTATGTCGGCATTGTCCATTTTCTATTTAATTCCGATGCAATTTCTGTGTTTCATCGTCAATAAGAAGGTCCAAGGGATACCGTAAACCTGAAAAGAAAACCTACGAATCTGAGGCTGATCTAACAGGAATGGTTCAAATCATAGACAGTAAGAAGAGTCAGACTCATTGTACTTATGTCGGCATTGTGGCGTTTGTATTTAATTCCGATGTAATTTTCGTGTTTCACGTCACTAAGAAGGTCCAAGGGATACAGCAAACCTGACGTGAAGCACCGGAATCAAAACTGGTCTCACAGAAGAGCTTCAAAACATAGACAGTAAAAAGAGTATGCTTTCTTGTACTTAAGTCGGCATTGTGCATTTTGTATTTAATTCCGATGCAATTTCTGTGTTTCATCATCAATAAGAAGGTCCAAGGGATACAGTAAACCTGAAGTAAAGCATCGGAATCAAAAACTGGTCTCACAGGAATGGTGCAGAACATTGACAGAAAGAAGAGTCAACCTTCTTGTACTTAAGTCGGCATTGTGCCTTTTGTATTTAATTCGGATGCAATTACTGTGTTTCATCGTCAATAAGAAGGTCCAAAGGATACAGTAAACTTGAAGTGAAACTTCGGAATCTAAACCAGGTCTCACAGGAAAGGTTCAATTCATAGAATGTAAGAAGAGTCAGTCCTCTTGTACTTAAGTCGGCATTGTGCCTTTTGTATTTAATTCCGATGCCATTTCTGTGTTTCATCGTGAATAAGAAGGTCCAAGGGATAGAGTAAGAATGAAGTACAGCATCGGAATGTAAAACTGGTCTGACAGGAAAGGTTCAAAGCATAGACAGTAAGAAGAGTCAGTCTTCTAGTACTTAAGTCGGCATCGTGCCTTTTGTATTTAATTCCGATAGAATTTCTGTGTTTCATCGTCAATAAGAAGGTCCAAGGGATACACTAAACCTGAAGTGAAGCACCGGAATCTAAAACTGGTCTCACGGGAAGGTTTAAATTATAGACAGTATGAAGAGTCAGTCTTCTTGTACTTAAATCGGAATTTTGACTTTTGTATTTAATTCCGATGTAATTTCTGTGTTTCATCGTCATTATGAAAGTCCAAGGGATACAGTAAACCTGAAGTGAAGCATCGGAATCTATAACTGGTCTCACAGGAAAGGTTCAAAATATAGACACTAAGAAGAGTCAGTCTTCTTGTACTTAAGTCGGCATTGTGCCTTTTGTAATTATTTATGATGCAATTTCTGTGTTTCATCTTCAATAGGAAGGTACAAGGGATACAGTAAACCTGAAGTGAAACACCGGAATCAAAACTGGTCTCACAGGAACCATTCAAAACAAAGACATTAAGAAGCGGCAGACTTCTTGTTCTTAAGTCGGAATTGTGCGTTTTGTACTTAATACCGATGCAATTTCTGTGTTTCATCGTCAATAAGAAGGTCCAAGGGATAAGGTAAACCACAAATGAAGCATCGGAATCTGAAACTGGTCTCACAAGAAAGGTTCAAAACATAGACTGTAAGAAGAGTCAGTCATCTTGTACTTACGTCGGCATAGTGCTTTTTGTATCTAATTCGGATGCTGTTTCTGTGTTTCATCGTCAAAAAGCAATTCCAAGGGATACAGTAAACCTGTAGTGAAGCATCGGATTCTTAAAACTGGTCTCACAGGAAAGGTTCAAATCATAGAATGTAAGATGAGTCAGTCCTCTTGTACTTAAGTCAGCATTGTGCCTTTTGTATTTAATTCCGATGCTATTTCTGTGTTTCATCGTCAATAAGAAGATCCAAGGGATACAGAATACCTGAAATGAAGCATAAGAATCTAAAACTGGTCTCAGAGGAAAGCTTCAAATCATAGACAGTAGGAAGACTCAGTCATCTTGTACTTAAGTCGGCATTGTGCCTTTTGTATTTAGTTCCGATGCAATATGTGTGTTTTATCGTCAACATGAAGGTCCAAGGGATACAGTAAACCTGAAGTGAAGCATCGGAATCTAAAACTTGTCTCACAAGAAAGGTTCAAATTATAGACAGTGAGAAGAGTGAGTCTTCTTGTTCTGGGTCGGCATAGTGCCATTTTTATTTAATTCCAATTCAATTTCTGTGTTTCAACGTCAACAAGAAGGTCCAAGGGATACAGTAAACCTGATGTGAAACACCGGAATCAAAACTGGTCTCACAGGAAACATTCAAAACAAAGACAGTAAGAAGAGGCAGACTTCTTGTACTTAAGTCGGAATTGTGCGTTTTGTACTTAATTCCGATGCTATTTCTGTGTTTCATCGTCAATAAGAAGATCCAAGGGATACAGTATACCCGAAATGAAGCATAAGAATCTAAAACTGGTCTCACAGGAAAGGTTAAAAGCACAGACAGTAAGAAGAAACAGTCTACTTGTACTGAAGTCGGCATTTTGAATTTTGTATTTAATTCCGGTGCAATTTCTGCGTTTCATCGTCAATAAGAAGGTCCAAGGGATACAGTAAACCTGAAATGAAGCATCGGAATCTAAAACTGGTCTCACATGAAAGGTTCAAATCATAGAATGTAAGATGAGTCAGTCGTCTTGTACGAAAGTCGGCATTGTGCCTTTTGCATTTAATTCCGATGCAATTTCTGTGTCTCATCGTAAATAAGAAGGTCCAAGGGATATAGTAAACCTGAAGTAAAGCATCGGAATCTAAAACTGGTCTCACAGGAAAGGTTCAAATCATAGACAGTAAGAAGAGTCAGTCTTCTTGTACTCAGGTAGTCATTGCGCCTTTTGTATTTAATTCCGATGTAATTTCTGTGTTTCATCGTCAATAAGAATGTCCAAGGGGTACAGTAAACCTGAAGTGAAGCACCGGAATCAAAACTGGTCTCACAGGAATGCTTCAAAATATAGACAGTAATAAGATTCAGTCTTCTTGTACTTAGGTCGGCATTCTTCATTCAGTATTTATTCCAATGCAATTTTTGTTCTTCGTCGTCAATAAGAAGGTCCAAGATATACAGTAAACCTGAAGTAAAGCATCGGAATCTAAAACTGGTCTCACAGGAAACGTTCAAAACATAGACAGTAAGAAGAGACAGTCTTCATGTACTTAAGTCGGAATTGTGCCTTTTGTATTTCATTCCGATGCAATATCTGTGTTTCATCGTCAATAAGAAGGTCCAAGGGATACAGTAAACCTGAAAAGAAAACCTACGAATCTGAGGCTGATCTAACAGGAATGGTTCAAATCATAGACAGTAAGAGGAGTCAGACTCATTGTACTTATGTCGGCATTGTGGCGTTTGTATTTAATTCCGATGTAATTTTTGTGTTTCACGTCACTAAGAAGGTCCAAGGGATACAGCAAACCTGACGTGAAGCACCGGAATCAAAACTGGTCTCACAGAAGAGCTTCAAAACATAGACAGTAAAAAGAGTATGCCTTCTTGTACTTAAGTCGGCATTGTGCATTTTGCATTTAATTCCAATGCAATTTCTGTGTTTCATCATCAATAAGAAGGTCCAAGGGATACAGTAAACCTGAAGTAAAGCATCGGAATCAAAAACTGGTCTCACAGGAATGGTGCAGAACATTGACAGAAAGAAGAGTCAATCTTCTTGTACTTAAGTCGGCATTGTGCCTTTTGTATTTAATTCGGATGCAATTACTGTGTTTCATCGTCAATAAGAAGGTCCAAAGGATACAGTAAACTTGAAGTGAAACTTCGGAATCTAAACCAGGTCTCACAGGAAAGGTTCAATTCATAGAATGTAAGAAGAGTCAGTCCTCTTGTACTTAAGTCGGCATTGTGCCTTTTGTATTTAATTCCGATGCCATTTCTGTGTTTCATCGTGAATAAGAAGGTCCAAGGGATAGAGTAAAAATGAAGTACAGCATCGGAATGTAAAACTGGTCTGACAGGAAAGGTTCAAAGCATAGACAGTAAGAAGAGTCAGTCTTCTAGTACTTAAGTCGGCATCGTGCCTTTTGTATTTAATTCCGATGCCATTTCTGTGCTTCATCGTCAATAAGAAGGTCCAAGGGATACAGTAAACCTGAAATGAAGCATAGGAATCTAAAAATGGTCTCACAGGAAAGGTTCAAATCATAGACAGTAAGAAGACTCAGTCATCTTGTACTTAAGTCGGCATTGTGCCTTTTGTATTTAATGCCGACGCCATTTCTGTGTTTCATCGTGAATAAGAACGTCCAAGGGATACAGTAAACCCGAAGTAAAGCATCGGAATGTAAAACAGGTTTCACAGGATAGGTTCAAAGCATAGAAGACAAGAAGAGTCAGTCCTCTTCTATTTAAGTCGGCATTGTGCCGTTTGTGTTTAATTCCGATGCAATTTCTGTGTTTCATCGTCAATAAGATGGTCCAAGGGATACAGTAAACCTGAAATGAAGCATCGGAATCTAAAACTGGTCTCACAGGAAAGGTTCAAATCATAGATTGTAAGAAGAGTCAGTCCTCTTGTACTTAAGTCGGCATTGTGCCTTTTGCACTTAATTCCGATGCAATTTCTGTGTTTAATCTTCAATAAGAAGGTCCAAGGGATACAGTAAACCTGAAGTAAAGCATCGGAATCTAAAATTGGTCTCACCCTAAAGGTTCAAAACATAGACAGTAAGAAGAGTCAGTCTTCATGTACTTAGGTCGGCATTGTGCCTTTTGTATTTAATTCCGATGCAATATCTGTGTTTCATCGTAAATAAGAAGGTCCAAGGGATACAGTAAACCTGAAATGAAGCATTGGAATCTGAAACCGGTCTCACAGGAAAGGTTAATATCATAGACAGTAAGAAGAGTCAGACTTCTTGTACTTAAGTCCGCATTGTGCCTTTTGTATTTAATTCCGATGCAATTTCTGTGTTTCATCGTCAATTAGAAGGTCCAAGGGATACAGTAAACCTGATGAGAGCCATCGGAATCTAAAACTGGTCTCACAGGAAAGGTTCAAAACATAGACAGTAAGAAGAGTCAGTCTACTTGTACTTAAGTCGGCATTGAGCCTTTTGTATTTAATTCCGATCCCATTTCTGTGTTTCATCGAGAATAAGAAGGTCCAAGGGATACAGCAAACCTGATGTGAAGCACCGGAATCTAAAACTGGTCTCACAGGAAAGGTTAAAATCATAGACAGTAAGAAGAGTCAGTCTTCTTGTACTTAAGTCGGCATTGTGCCTTTTGTATTTTATTCCGATGTAATTTCTGTGTTTCATCGTCAATAAGAAGGTCCAAGGGATACAGTAAATCTGAAGTGTAGCATCGGAATCAAAACTGGTCTCACAGGAAAGCTGTAAAACATAGACAGTAACAAGACTCAGTCTTCTTGTACTTAAGTTGGCATTGTGCCTTTTGTATGTAATTCCGATGCAATTTCTGTGTTTCATCGTCAATAAGCAGGTCCAAGGGATACAGTAAACCTGAAGTGAAGCATTGGAATCTAAAACTGGTCTCACGGGAAAGGTTCATATCATGGAATGTAAGAAGAGTCAGCCCTCTTGTACATATGTCTGCATTGTGCCTTTTGTATTAAATTCCGATGCAATTTCTTTGTTTCGTCGTCAACAAGAAGGTCCAAGGGATACAGTAAACCTGAAGTGAAGCATCGGAATTAACACTGGTCTGACAGGAAAGCTTCAAAACATAGACAGTAAGAAGGGTCAGTCTTCTCGTACATATGTCGGCATTATGCCTTTTGTATTTAATTCCGATGCAATTTCTGTGTTTCATCGTCAATAAGAAGGTCCAAGGGACACAGTAAACCTGAAGTGAAGCACCGGAATCAAAACGGGTCTCACAGGAATGCTTCAAAACATAGACAGTAAGAAGAGTCAGTCATCTTGTACTTAAGTCGGCATTGTACCTTTTGTATTACATTCCGCTGCATTATCTGTGTTTCATTGTTAATAAGAAGATCCAAGGGATACAGTAAACATGAAATGAAGCATCGGAATCTAAAACTGGTCTCAAATGAAAGGTTCAAATCATAGAATGTAAGAAGAGACAGTCGTCTTGTACGAAAGTCGGCATTGTGCCTTATGTATTTAATTCCGATGCAATTTCTGTGTTTCATCGTCAATAAGAAGGTCAAAGGGATACAGTAAACCTGAAGTAAAGCAACGGAATCTAAAACTGGTTACACGGGGAAGGTTCAGAACATAGACAGTAAGAAGAGTCAGTCTTCATGTACTGAAGTCGGCATTGTGCCTACTGCATTTAATTCCGATGCAATTTCTTTGTTTCATCGTCAATAAGAAGGTCCAAGGGATACAGTAAACCTGAAATGAAGCATAGGAATCTAAAAATGGTCTCACAGGAAAGGTTCAAATCATAGACAGTAAGAAGAATCAGTCATCTTGTACTTAAGTCGGCATTGTGCCTTTTGTATTTAATTCCGATAGAATTTCTGTGTTTCATCGTCAATATGAAGGTGCAAGGGATACACTAAACCTGAAGTGAGGCACCGGAATCAAAACTGGTCTCACAGCAAAGCTTCAAAGCATAGACAGTAAGAAGAGTCAGTCTGCTTGTACTTAAGTCGGCATTGTGCCTTTTGTATTTAATTCCGATGCAATTTCTGTGTTTCATCGTCAATAAGAAGGTCCAAGGGATACAGTAAAACTGAAATGAAGCATCGGAATCTAAAACTGGTCTCACAGGAAAGGTTCAAATCATACCATGTAAGAGGAGCCGGTCCTCTTGTACTAAAGTCGGCATTGTGCCTTGTGCATTGAATTCCGTTGCAATTTCTGTGTTTCATCGTCAGTAAGAAGGTCCAAGGGATACAGTACACCTGAAGTAAAGCATCGGAATGTAAAACTGATCTCACAGGAATGGTTCAAAGCATAGGCAGTAAGAAGAGTCAGTCTTCTTGTACTTAAGTCGGCATTGTGCCTTTTGTATTTTATTCCGATGCAAATTCTGTGTTTCATCGTCAATAAGAAGGTCCAAGGAATACAGTAAACCTGAAATGAAGAATCGGAATCTAAAACTTCTCCCACAGGAAAGGTTCAAATCATAGCATGTAAGAGGAGTCGGTCCTCTTGTACTAAAGTCGGCATTGTGCCTTGTGCATTGAATTCCGTTGCAATTTCTGTGTTTCATCGTCAATAAGAAGGTCCAAAAGATACATTAAACCTGAAATGAAGCATCGGAATTTATAACTGGTCTCACAGGAAAGGTTCAAACCATAGACAGTAAGAAGTGTCAGTCTTCTTGTACTTAAGTCGGCAATGTACCTTTTGTATTTAATTCCGGTGCAAATTCTGTGTTTCATCGTCAATAAGAAGGTCCAAGGAATACAGTAAACCTGAAATGAAGCATCGGAATCTAAAACTTCTCCCACAGGAAAGGTTCAAATCATAGCATGTAAGAGGAGTCGGTCCTCTTGTACTAAAGTCGGCATTGTGCCTTGTGCATTGAATTACGTTGCAATTTCTGTGTTTCATCGTCAATATGAAGGTGAAAGGGATACACTAAACCTGAAGTGAGGCACCGGAATCAAAACTGGTCTCACAGCAAAGCTTCAAAACATAGACAGTAAGAAGAGTCAGTCTTCTTGTACTTAAGTCGGCATTGTTCATTTACTATTTATTTCCGATGCGATTTCTGTGTTTGATTGTCAATAAGAACGTCCAAGGGATACAGTAAACCTGAAGTAAAGCATCGGAATCCAAAACAGCTCTCACAGGACACGTTCAAAATATAGACAGTAAGAAGAGTCAGTCTTCTTGTACTTAAGTCGGCATTGTGCCTTTTGTATTTCATTCCGATGCAATATCTGTGTTTCATCGTCAATGAGAAGGTCCAAGGGATACAGTAAACCTGAAAGGAAACATAGGAATCTGAAGCTGGTCTCACAGGAAAGGTTCAAATCGTAGGCAGTAAGAGGAGTCAGTGTCCTTGTACCTAAGTCGGCATTGTGGGTTTTGTATTTAATTCCGATGTAATTTTTGTGATTCACATCAATAAGAAGGTCCAAGGGATACAGTAAACCTGAAGTGTAGCACCGGAATCAAGACTGGTCTCACATGAAAGCTTCAAAACATAGACAATAAGAAGAGTCAGTCTTCTTGTACTTAAGTCGGCATTGTGCATTTTGTATTTAATTGCGATGCAATTTCTGTGTTTCATCGTCAATAAGGAGGTCCAAGGGATAAAGTAAACCTGAAAGGAACCATAGGAATCTGAAACTGGTCTCACAGGAATGGTTCTAGTCATAGACAGTAAGAAGAGTCAGTCTTCTTGTACTTAAGTCGGCATTGCGCCTTTTGTATTTAATTCCGATGTAATTTCTGTGTTTCATCGTCAATAAGAAGGTCCAAGGGATAGAGTAAACCTGAAGTAAAGCATCGGAATGTAAAACTGGTCTCACAGGAAAGGTTCAAAGCATAGACAGTAAGAAGAGTCAGTCTTCTTGTACTTAAGTCGGCATTGCGCCTTTTGTATTTATTTCCGATGCAATTTCTGTGTTTCATCGTCAATAAGAAGGTCCAAGGGATACAGTAAACCTGAAATGAAGCATCGGAATCTAAAACTGGTCTCACAGGAAAGGTTCAAATCATAGCATGTAAGAGGAGTCGGTCCTCTTGTACTAAAGTCGGCATTGTGCCTTGTGCATTGAATTCCGTTGCAATTTCTGTGTTTCATCGTCAGTAAGAAGGTCCAAGGGATACAGTACATCTGAAGTAAAGCATCGGAATGTAAAACTGATCTCACAGGAATGGTTCAAAGCATAGGCAGTAAGAAGAGTCAGTCTTCTTGTACTTAAGTCGGCATTGTGCCTTTTGTATTTAATTCCGATGCAAATTCTGTGTTTCATCGTCAATACGAAGGTCCAAGGAATACAGTAAACCTGAAATGAAGCATCGGAATCTAAAACTCTTCCCACAGGAAAGGTTCAAATCATAGAATGTAAGAGGAGCCAGTCCTCTTGTACTTAAGTCGGCATTGTGCATTTTGTATTTAATTGCGACGCAATTTCTGTGCTTCATCGTCAATAAGGAGGTCCAAGGGATACATTAAACCTGAAATGAAGCATCGGAATTTATAACTGGTCTCACAGGAAAGGTTCAAACCATAGACAGTAAGAAGTGTCAGTCTTCTTGTACTTAAGTCGGCAATGTGCCTTTTGTATTTAATTCCGGTGCAATTTCTGTGTTTCATCGTCAATAAGCAGGTCCAAGGAATACAGTAAATCTGAAGTGAAGCATCGGAATCTAAAACTGGTCTCACAGAAAAGGTTCAATTCATAGAATGTAAGAAGAGTCATGCCTCTTGTACTTAAGTCGGCATTTTGCCTTTTGAATTTAATTCCGTTTCCATTTCTATGTTTGTTCGTGAATAAAAAGGTCCAAGGGATACAGTAAACCTGAAGTAAAGCATCGGAATGTAAAACTGGTCTCAGAGGAAAGGTTCAAAACATAGAGAGTAAGAATAGTCAGTCCTCTTGTACTTGAGTCGGCATTGTGCCTTTTGTATTTAGTTCCGATGTAATATCTGTGTTTCATCGTTAATAAGAAGGTCCAAGGGATACAGTAAACCTGAAATGAAGCATAGGAATCTAAAACTGGTCCCACATGAAAGGTTCAAATCATAGAATGTAAGAAGAGTCAGTCGTCTTGTACGAAAGTCGGCATTGTGCCTTTTGCATTCAATTTCGATGCAATTTCTGTGTCTCATCGTAAGTAAGAATGTCCAAGGGATATAGTAAACCTGAAGTAAAGCATCGGAATCTAAAACTGGTCTCACAGGAAAGGTTCAAAACCTAGACAGTAAGAAGAGTCAGTCTTCTTGTACTTAGGTCGTCATTGCGCCTATTTTATTTAATTCCGATGTGATTTCTGTGTTTCATCGTCAATAAGAAGGTCCAAGGGATACAGTAAACCTGAAGTGAAGCACCGGAATCAAAACTGGTCTCACAGGAATGCTTCAAAACATAGACAGTAAGAGGACTCAGTCTTCAAGTACTTAAGTCGGCATTGTTCATTTAGTATTTAATTCCGATGTAATTTTTGTTCTTCATCGTCAAAAAGAAGGTCAAAGATATACAGTAAACCTGAAGTAAAGCATCGGAATCTAAAACTGGTCTCAAATGAAAGGTTCAAATCATAGAATGTAAGAAGAGACAGTCGTCTTGTACGAAAGTCGGCATTGTGCCTTATGTATTTAATTCCGATGCAATTTCTGTGTTTGATCGTCAATAAGATGGTCCAAGGGATAAAGTAAACCTGAAAGGAACCATAGGAATCTGAAACTGGTCTCACAGGAATGGTTCTAGTCATAGACAGTAAGTAGAGTCAGTCTTCTTGTACTTAAGTCGTCATTGCGCCTTTTGTACTTAATTCCGATGTAATTTCTGTGTTTCATCGTCAGTAAGAAGGTCCAAGGGATACAGTACACCTGAAGTAAAGCATCGGAATGTAAAACTGATCTCACAGGAATGGTTCAAAGCATAGGCAGTAAGAAGAGTCAGTCTTCGTGTACTTAAGTCGGCATTGTGCCTTTTGTATTTAATTCCGATGCAAATTCTGTGTTTCATCGTCAATAAGAAGGTCAAAGGGATACAGGAAACCTGAAGTAAAGCAACGGAATCTAAAACTGGTTACACGGGGAAGGTTCAAAACATAGACAGTAAGAAGAGTCAGTCTTCATGTACTGAAGTCGGCATTGTGCCTTTTGTATTTGATTCCGATGCAATATCTGTGTTTTAACTTCAATAAGAAGGTCCAAGCGATACAGTAAACCTGAAGGGTAACATAGGAATCTGATACTGGTCTCACAGGAATAGTTCAAATCATAGACAGTAAGAAGATTCAGTCTTCTTGTACTTAAGTCGTCATTGTGCCTTTTGCATTTAATTTCGATGCAATTTCTTTTTTCATCGTCAATAAGAAGGTCCAAGGGATACAGTAAATCTGAAATGAAGCATAGGAATCTAAAAATGGTCTCAGAGGAAAGGTTCAAATCATAGACAGTATGAAGAATCAGTCATCTTGTACTTAAGTCGGCATTGTACCTTTTGTATTTAATTCCGATAGAATTTCTGTGTTTCATCGTCAATATGAAGGTGCAAGGGATACACTAAACCTGAAGTGAGGCACCGGAATCAAAACTGGTCTCACAGCAAAGCTTCAAAACATAGAGAGTATGAAGAGTCAGTCTTCTTGTACTTAAGTCAACATAGTTCATTCATTATTTATTTCCGATGCGATTTCTGTGTTTGATTGTCAATAAGAACGTCCAAGGGATACAGTAAACCTGAAGTGAAGCATCGGAATCTAAAACAGGTCTCACAGGACACGTTCAAAATATAGACAGTAAGAAGAGTCAGTCTTCTTGTACTTAAGTCGACATTGTGCCTTTTGTATTACATTCCGATGCAATATCTGTGTTTCATCGTCAATGAGAAGGTCCAAGTGATACAGTAAACCTGAAAGGAAACATAGGAATCTGAAGCTGGTCTCACAGGAAAGGTTCAAATCGTAGGCAGTAAGAAGAGTCAGTGTCCTTGTACCTAAGTCGGCATTGTGGGTTTTGTATTTAATTCCGATGTAATTTTTGTGATTCACATCAATAAGAAGGTCCAAGGGATACAGTAAACCTGAAGTGTAGCACCGGCATCAAGACTGGTCTCTCACGAAAGCTTTAAAACATAGACAATAAGAAGAGTCAGTCTTCTTGTACTTAAGTCGGCATTGTGCATTTTGTATTTAATTACGATGCAATTTCTGTGTTTCATCGTCAATAAGGAGGTCCAAGGGATACATTAAACCTGAAATGAAGCATCGGAATTTATAACTGGTCTCACAGGAAAGGTTCAAACCACAGACAGTAAGAAGTGTCAGTCTTCTTGTACTTAAGTCGGCAATGTGCCTTTTGTAATTAATTCCGGTGCAATTTCTGTGTTTCATCGTCAATAAGCAGGTCCAAGGAATACAGTAAACCTGAAGTGAAGCATCGGAATCTAAAACTGGTCTCACAGGAAAGGTTCAAATCACGGAATGTAAGAAGAGTCAGTCTTCTTGTACTTATTTCCGCATTGTGCCCTTTGTAATTAATTCCGATGCAGTTTCTGTGTTTCATCGTCAATAAGAACGTCCAAGGGATACAGTAAACCTGAAGTAAAGCATCGGAATCTTAAACTGGTCTCACAGGAAAGGTTCAAACCACAGACAGTACGAAGAGTCAGTCTTCTTGTTTTTAAGTTGGCATTGTGCCGTTTGTATTTAATTCCGGACAAATTTCTGTGTTTCATCGTCAACAAGAAAGTCCAAGGGATACAGTCAACCTGAAGTGAAGCATCGGTATCAAATCTGGTCTCACAGGAATGGTTCAAAACATAGACAGTAAGATTAGTCAGTCTTTTTGTACTTAAGCCGGCATTGTGCCATTAGTATTTAATTCCGATGCAATTTCTTTGTTTCATCGTCAATAAGAAGGTCCAAGGGATACAGTAAACCTGAAATGAAGCATAGGAATCTAAAAATGGTCTCACAGGAAAGGTTCAATTCATAGACAGTAAGAAGACTCAGTTATCTTGTACTTAAGTCGGCAATGTGCCTTTTGTATTTAATTCCGATAGAATTTCTGTGTTTCATCGTCAATATGAGGGTCCAAGGGATACACTAAACCTGAAGTGAAGCACCGGAATCTAAAACTGGTCTCACGGGAAGGTTTAAATTATAGACAGTATGAAGAGTCAGTCTTCTTGTACTTAAATCGGCATTTTGACTTTTGTATTTAATTCCGATGTAATTTCTGTCTTTCATCGTCATTATGAAGTCCAAGGAATACAGTAAACCTGAAGTGAAGCATCGGAATCTATAACTGGTCTCACAGGAAAGGTTCAAAATATAGACACTAAGAAGAGTCAGTCTTCTTGTACGTAAGTCGGCATTGTGCCTTTTGTAATTATTTATGATGCAATTTCTGTGTTTCATCTTCAATAAGAAGGTACAAGGGATACAGTAAACCTGAAGTGAAACACCGGAATCAAAACTGGTCTCACAGGAACCATTCAAAACAAAGACATTAAGAAGCGGCAGACTTCTTGTACTTAAGTCGGAATTGTGCGTTTTGTACTTAATTCCGATGCTATTTCTGTGTTTCATCGTCAATAAGAAGATCCAAGGGATACAGTATACCTGAAATGAAGCATAAGAATCTAAAACTGGTCTCACAGGAAAGGTTAAAAGCACAGACAGTAAGAAGAAACAGTCTACTTGTACTGAAGTCGGCATTTTGAATTTTGTATTTAATTCCGGTGCAATTTCTGCGTTTCATCGTCAATAACAAGGTCCAAGGGATACAGTAAACCTGAAATGAAGCATCGGAATCTAAAACTGGTCTCACATGAAAGGTTCAAATCATAGAATGTAAGATGAGTCAGTCGTCTTGTACGAAAGTCGGCATTGTGCCTTTTGCATTTAATTCCGATGCAATTTCTGTGTCTCATCGTAAATAAGAAGGTCCAAGGGATATAGTAAACCTGAAGTAAAGCATCGGAATCTAAAACTGGTCTCACAGGAAAGGTTCAAATCATAGACAGTAAGAAGAGTCAGTCTTCTTGTACTCAGGTAGTCATTGCGCCTATCGTATTTAATTCCGATGTAATTTCTGTGTTTCATCGTCAATAAGAATGTCCAAGGGGTACAGTAAACCTGAAGTGAAGCACCGGAATCAAAACTGGTCTCACAGGAATGCTTCAAAATATAGACAGTAAGAAGATTCAGTCTTCTTGTACTTAAGTCGGCATTCTTCATTCAGTATTTATTCCAATGCAATTTTTGTTCTTCGTCGTCAATAAGAAGGTCCAAGATATACAGTAAACCTGAAGTAAAGCATCGGAATCTAAAACTGGTCTCACAGCAAACGTTCAAAACATAGACAGTAAGAAGAGACAGTCTTCATGTACTTAAGTCGGAATTGTGCCTTTTGTATTTCATTCCGATGCAATATCTGTGTTTCATCGTCAATAAGAAGGTCCAAGGGATACCGTAAACCTGAAAAGAAAACCTACGAATCTGAGGCTGATCTAACAGGAATGGTTCAAATCATAGACAGTAAGAAGAGTCAGACTCATTGTACTTATGTCGGCATTGTGGCGTTTGTATTTAATTCCGATGTAATTTTCGTGTTTCACGTCACTAAGAAGGTCCAAGGGATACAGCAAACCTGACGTGAAGCACCGGAATCAAAACTGGTCTCACAGAAGAGCTTCAAAACATAGACAGTAAAAAGAGTATGCTTTCTTGTACTTAAGTCGGCATTGTGCATTTTGTATTTAATTCCGATGCAATTTCTGTGTTTCATCATCAATAAGAAGGTCCAAGGGATACAGTAAACCTGAAGTAAAGCATCGGAATCAAAAACTGGTCTCACAGGAATGGTGCAGAACATTGACAGAAAGAAGAGTCAACCTTCTTGTACTTAAGTCGGCATTGTGCCTTTTGTATTTAATTCGGATGCAATTACTGTGTTTCATCGTCAATAAGAAGGTCCAAAGGATACAGTAAACTTGAAGTGAAACTTCGGAATCTAAACCAGGTCTCACAGGAAAGGTTCAATTCATAGAATGTAAGAAGAGTCAGTCCTCTTGTACTTAAGTCGGCATTGTGCCTTTTGTATTTAATTCCGATGCCATTTCTGTGTTTCATCGTGAATAAGAAGGTCCAAGGGATAGAGTAAAAATGAAGTACAGCATCGGAATGTAAAACTGGTCTGACAGGAAAGGTTCAAAGCATAGACAGTAAGAAGAGTCAGTCTTCTAGTACTTAAGTCGGCATCGTGCCTTTTGTATTTAATTCCGATAGAATTTCTGTGTTTCATCGTCAATAAGAAGGTCCAAGGGATACACTAAACCTGAAGTGAAGCACCGGAATCTAAAACTGGTCTCACGGGAAGGTTTAAATTATAGACAGTATGAAGAGTCAGTCTTCTTGTACTTAAATCGGCATTTTGACTTTTGTATTTAATTCCGATGTAATTTCTGTGTTTCATCGTCATTATGAAAGTCCAAGGGATACAGTAAACCTGAAGTGAAGCATCGGAATCTATAACTGGTCTCACAGGAAAGGTTCAAAATATAGACACTAAGTAGAGTCAGTCTTCTTGTACTTAAGTCGGCATTGTGCCTTTTGTAATTATTTATGATGCAATTTCTGTGTTTCATCTTCAATAAGAAGGTACAAGGGATACAGTAAACCTGAAGTGAAACACCGGAATCAAAACTGGTCTCACAGGAACCATTCAAAACAAAGACATTAAGAAGCGGCAGACTTCTTGTACTTAAGTCGGAATTGTGCGTTTTGTACTTAATACCGATGCAATTTCTGTGTTTCATCGTCAATAAGAAGGTCCAAGGGATAAGGTAAACCACAAATGAAGCATCGGAATCTGAAACTGGTCTCACAAGAAAGGTTCAAAACATAGACTGTAAGAAGAGTCAGTCATCTTGTACTTACGTCGGCATAGTGCTTTTTGTATCTAATTCGGATGCTGTTTCTGTGTTTCATCGTCAAAAAGCAATTCCAAGGGATACAGTAAACCTGTAGTGAAGCATCGGAATCTTAAAACTGGTCTCACAGGAAAGGTTCAAATCATAGAATGTAAGATGAGTCAGTCCTCTTGTACTTAAGTCAGCATTGTGCCTTTTGTATTTAATTCCGATGCTATTTCTGTGTTTCATCGTCAATAAGAAGATCCAAGGGATACAGAATACCTGAAATGAAGCATAAGAATCTAAAACTGGTCTCAGAGGAAAGCTTCAAATCATAGACAGTAGGAAGACTCAGTCATCTTGTACTTAAGTCGGCATTGTGCCTTTTGTATTTAGTTCCGATGCAATATGTGTGTTTTATCGTCAACATGAAGGTCCAAGGGATACAGTAAACCTGAAGTGAAGCATCGGAATCTAAAACTTGTCTCACAAGAAAGGTTCAAATTATAGACAGTGAGCCGGCCGAAGTGGCCGTGCGGTTAAAGGCGCTGCAGTCTGGAACCGCACGACCGCTACGGTCGCAGGTTCGAATCCTGCCTCGGGCATGGATGTTTGTGATGTCCTTAGGTTAGTTAGGTTTACCTAGTTCTAAGTTCTAGGGGACTAATGACCTCAGCAGTTGAGTCCCATAGTGCTCAGAGCCATTTTATAGACAGTGAGAAGAGTGAGTCTTCTTGTTCTGGGTCGGCATAGTGCCATTTTTATTTAATTCCAATTCAATTTCTGTGTTTCAACGTCAACAAGAAGGTCCAAGGGATACAGTAAACCTGATGTGAAACACCGGAATCAAAACTGGTCTCACAGGAAACATTCAAAACAAAGACAGTAAGAAGAGGCAGACTTCTTGTACTTAAGTCGGAATTGTGCGTTTTGTACTTAATTCCGATGCTATTTCTGTGTTTCATCGTCAATAAGAAGATCCAAGGGATACAGTATACCCGAAATGAAGCATAAGAATCTAAAACTGGTCTCACAGGAAAGGTTAAAAGCACAGACAGTAAGAAGAAACAGTCTACTTGTACTGAAGTCGGCATTTTGAATTTTGTATTTAATTCCGGTGCAATTTCTGCGTTTCATCGTCAATAAGAAGGTCCAAGGGATACAGTAAACCTGAAATGAAGCATCGGAATCTAAAACTGGTCTCACATGAAAGGTTCAAATCATAGAATGTAAGATGAGTCAGTCGTCTTGTACGAAAGTCGGCATTGTGCCTTTTGCATTTAATTCCGATGCAATTTCTGTGTCTCATCGTAAATAAGAAGGTCCAAGGGATATAGTAAACCTGAAGTAAAGCATCGGAATCTAAAACTGGTCTCACAGGAAAGGTTCAAATCATAGACAGTAAGAAGAGTCAGTCTTCTTGTACTCAGGTAGTCATTGCGCCTTTTGTATTTAATTCCGATGTAATTTCTGTGTTTCATCGTCAATAAGAATGTCCAAGGGGTACAGTAAACCTGAAGTGAAGCACCGGAATCAAAACTGGTCTCACAGGAATGCTTCAAAATATAGACAGTAAGAAGATTCAGTCTTCTTGTACTTAAGTCGGCATTCTTCATTCAGTATTTATTCCAATGCAATTTTTGTTCTTCGTCGTCAATAAGAAGGTCCAAGATATACAGTAAACCTGAAGTAAAGCATCGGAATCTAAAACTGGTCTCACAGGAAACGTTCAAAACATAGACAGTAAGAAGAGACAGTCTTCATGTACTTAAGTCGGAATTGTGCCTTTTGTATTTCATTCCGATGCAATATCTGTGTTTCATCGTCAATAAGAAGGTCCAAGGGATACAGTAAACCTGAAAAGAAAACCTACGAATCTGAGGCTGATCTAACAGGAATGGTTCAAATCATAGACAGTAAGAGGAGTCAGACTCATTGTACTTATGTCGGCATTGTGGCGTTTGTATTTAATTCCGATGTAATTTTTGTGTTTCACGTCACTAAGAAGGTCCAAGGGATACAGCAAACCTGACGTGAAGCACCGGAATCAAAACTGGTCTCACAGAAGAGCTTCAAAACATAGACAGTAAAAAGAGTATGCCTTCTTGTACTTAAGTCGGCATTGTGCATTTTGCATTTAATTCCAATGCAATTTCTGTGTTTCATCATCAATAAGAAGGTCCAAGGGATACAGTAAACCTGAAGTAAAGCATCGGAATCAAAAACTGGTCTCACAGGAATGGTGCAGAACATTGACAGAAAGAAGAGTCAATCTTCTTGTACTTAAGTCGGCATTGTGCCTTTTGTATTTAATTCGGATGCAATTACTGTGTTTCATCGTCAATAAGAAGGTCCAAAGGATACAGTAAACTTGAAGTGAAACTTCGGAATCTAAACCAGGTCTCACAGGAAAGGTTCAATTCATAGAATGTAAGAAGAGTCAGTCCTCTTGTACTTAAGTCGGCATTGTGCCTTTTGTATTTAATTCCGATGCCATTTCTGTGTTTCATCGTGAATAAGAAGGTCCAAGGGATAGAGTAAAAATGAAGTACAGCATCGGAATGTAAAACTGGTCTGACAGGAAAGGTTCAAAGCATAGACAGTAAGAAGAGTCAGTCTTCTAGTACTTAAGTCGGCATCGTGCCTTTTGTATTTAATTCCGATGCCATTTCTGTGCTTCATCGTCAATAAGAAGGTCCAAGGGATACAGTAAACCTGAAATGAAGCATAGGAATCTAAAAATGGTCTCACAGGAAAGGTTCAAATCATAGACAGTAAGAAGACTCAGT
The DNA here is from genome assembly GCF_021461395.2 of Schistocerca americana. NCBI lineage: Eukaryota > Metazoa > Arthropoda > Insecta > Orthoptera > Acrididae > Schistocerca > Schistocerca americana. The sequence continues at coordinate 766,981,224 of NC_060123.1, forward strand.
CATCTTGTACTTAAGTCGGCATTGTGCCTTTTGTATTTAATTCCGATCGAATTTCTGTGTTTCATTGTCAATATGAAGGTCCAAGGGATACACTAACCCTGAAGTGAAGCACCGGAATCTAAAACTGGACTCTCAGGAAAGGTTTAAATTATAGACAAAAAGAAGAGTCGGTCTTCTTGTACTTAAATCGGCATTTTGACTTTTGTATTTAATTCCGATGCAATTTCTGTGTTTCATCGTCATTATGAAAGTCCAAGGGATACAGTAAACCTGAAGTGAAGCATCGGAATCTATAACTGGTCTCACAGGAAAGGTTCAAAATATAGACACAAAGAAGAGTCAGTCTACTTGTACTTAAGTCGGCATTGTGCCTTTTGTATATAATTTTGATGCAATTTCTGTGTTCCATCTTCAATAAGAAGGTCCAAGGGATACAGTAAACCTGAAGTGAAACACCGGAATCAAAACTGGTCTCACAGGAAACCTTCAAAACATAGACTGTAAGAAAAGTCAGTCTTCTTGTACTTAAGTCGGAATTGTGCGTTTTGTACTTAATTCCGATGAAATTTCTGTGTTTCATCGTCAATAAGCAATTCCAAGGGATACAGTAAACCTGAGGTGAAGCATCGGAATCTTAAAACTGGTCTCACAGGAAAGGTTCAAATCATGGAATGTAAGAAGAGTCAGTCCTCTTGTACTTAAGTCCGCATTGTGCCTTTTGTATTTAGTTCCGATGCAATTTGTGTGTTTCATCGTCAACATGAAAGTCTAAGGGATACAGTAAACCTGAAGTGAAGCATCGGAATCTAAAAGTGGTCTCAGAGGAAAAGTTCAAATTATAGACAGTGCGAAGGGTCAGTCTTCTTGTACTTATGTCGGCATTTTGACTTTTGTATTTAATTCCGATGCAATTTCTGTGTTTCATCGTCAATATGAAGGTCCAAGGGATACAGCAAACCTGAAGTGAAGCATCGGAATCTATAACTGGTCGAACAGGAAAGGTTCAAAATATAGACAGCAAGAAGAGTCAGTCTTCTTGTTCTGAAGTCGGCATAGTGCCACTTGTATTTAATTCCAATTCAATTTCTGTGCTTCATCGTCAATAAGAAGGTCCAAGGGATACAGTAAACCTAAAGTGAAGCATCGTAATCTAAAAATGGTCTCACAGGAAAGGTTCAGATCATAGAATGTAAGAAGAGTTAGTCGTCTTGTACGAAAGCCGGCATTGTGCCTTTTGCATTTAATTCCGATGCAATCTCTGTGTTTCATCGTCAATAAGAAGGTCCAAGGGATACAGTAAATCTGAAACTAAACATAGGAATCTGAAACTCGTCTCACAGGAATCGTTGAAATCGTCGACAGTAAGGAGAGTCAGTCTTCTTGTACTTAAGTCGGTATTGTTCATTTAGTATTTAATTCCGATGCAATTTTTTTTGTTTGATCGTCAATAAGAAGGTCCAAGGGATACAGCAAACCTGAAGTGAAGCATCGGAATCTATAACTGGTCTCACAGGAAAGGTTTTTAAAAATGGACGGCAAGAAGAGTCAGTCTTCTTGTTCTGAAGCCGGCATAGTGCCTTTTGTATTTAATTCCGATGCAATATCTGTGTTTCATCGTCGATAAGAAGGTCCAAGGGATACAGTAAACCTGAAATGAAGCATCGGAATCTAAAACTGGTCTCACATGAAAGGTTCAAATCATAGAATGTAAGAAGAGTTAGTCGTCTTGTACGAAAGTCGGCATTGTGCCTTTTGCATTTAATTCCGATGCAATTTCTGTGTCTCATCGCAAATAAGAAGGTCCAATAGATACAGTAAACCTGAAGTAAAGCATCGGAATCTAAAACTGGTCTCACAGGAAAGGTTCAAAACATAGACATTAAGAAGTGTCAGTCTTCATGTACTGAAGTCGGCATTGTGCCTTTTGTATTTAATTCCGATGCAATATCTGTGTTTCATCGTCATTACGAGGGTCCATGGGATATAGTAAACCTGAAGTGAAGCTTCGGAATCTAGAACTGGTCTCACAGGAAAGGTTCAAATCATAGAATGTAAAAAGAGTCAGTCCTATTGTACTTAAGTCGGCATTGTGACTTTTGTATTTGATTCCGATGCCATTTCTGTGTTTCATCGTGAATAAGAAGGTCCAAGGGAAACAGTAAACCTGAAGAAAAGCATCGGAATGTAAAACTGCTCTCACAGGAAAGGTTCAACGCATAGACAGTAAGAAGAGTCAGTCTTCTTGTAGTTGAGTCGGCATTGTGCCTTTTGTATTTAATTCCGATGCAATATCTGTGTTTCATCGACAATAAGAAGGTCCAAGGGATACAGTAAACCTGAAATAAAGCATCGGAATCTAGAACTGGTCTCACATGAAAGGTTCAAATCATAGAATGTAAGATGAGTCAGTCGTCTTGTACGAAAGTCGGCATTGTGCCTTTTGCATTTAATTCCGATGCAATTTCTGTGTCTCATCGTAAATAAGAAGGTCCAAGGGATATAGTAAACCTGAAGTAAAGCATCGGAATCTAAAACTGGTCTCACAGGAAAGGTTCAAATCATAGACAGTAAGAAGAGTCAGTCTTCTTGTACTCAGGTAGTCATTGCGCCTATCGTATTTAATTCCGATGTAATTTCTGTGTTTCATCGTCAATAAGAATGTCCAAGGGGTACAGTAAACCTGAAGTGAAGCACCGGAATCAAAACTGGTCTCACAGGAATGCTTCAAAATATAGACAGTAAGAAGATTCAGTCTTCTTGTACTTAAGTCGGCATTCTTCATTCAGTATTTATTCCAATGCAATTTTTGTTCTTCGTCGTCAATAAGAAGGTCCAAGATATACAGTAAACCTGAAGTAAAGCATCGGAATCTAAAACTGGTCTCACAGGAAACGTTCAAAACATAGACAGTAAGAAGAGACAGTCTTCATGTACTTAAGTCGGAATTGTGCCTTTTGTATTTCATTCCGATGCAATATCTGTGTTTCATCGTCAATAAGAAGGTCCAAGGGATACCGTAAACCTGAAAAGAAAACCTACGAATCTGAGGCTGATCTAACAGGAATGGTTCAAATCATAGACAGTAAGAAGAGTCAGACTCATTGTACTTATGTCGGCATTGTGGCGTTTGTATTTAATTCCGATGTAATTTTCGTGTTTCACGTCACTAAGAAGGTCCAAGGGATACAGCAAACCTCACGTGAAGCACCGGAATCAAAACTGGTCTCACAGAAGAGCTTCAAAACATAGACAGTAAAAAGAGTATGCTTTCTTGTACTTAAGTCGGCATTGTGCATTTTGTATTTAATTCCGATGCAATTTCTGTGTTTCATCATCAATAAGAAGGTCCAAGGGATACAGTAAACCTGAAGTAAAGCATCGGAATCAAAAACTGGTCTCACAGGAATGGTGCAGAACATTGACAGAAAGAAGAGTCAACCTTCTTGTACTTAAGTCGGCATTGTGCCTTTTGTATTTAATTCGGATGCAATTACTGTGTTTCATCGTCAATAAGAAGGTCCAAAGGATACAGTAAACTTGAAGTGAAACTTCGGAATCTAAACCAGGTCTCACAGGAAAGGTTCAATTCATAGAATGTAAGAAGAGTCAGTCCTCTTGTACTTAAGTCGGCATTGTGCCTTTTGTATTTAATTCCGATGCCATTTCTGTGTTTCATCGTGAATAAGAAGGTCCAAGGGATAGAGTAAAAATGAAGTACAGCATCGGAATGTAAAACTGGTCTGACAGGAAAGGTTCAAAGCATAGACAGTAAGAAGAGTCAGTCTTCTAGTACTTAAGTCGGCATCGTGCCTTTTGTATTTAATTCCGATAGAATTTCTGTGTTTCATCGTCAATAAGAAGGTCCAAGGGATACACTAAACCTGAAGTGAAACACCGGAATCTAAAACTGGTCTCACGGGAAGGTTTAAATTATAGACAGTATGAAGAGTCAGTCTTCTTGTACTTAAATCGGCATTTTGACTTTTGTATTTAATTCCGATGTAATTTCTGTGTTTCATCGTCATTATGAAAGTCCAAGGGATACAGTAAACCTGAAGTGAAGCATCGGAATCTATAACTGGTCTCACAGGAAAGGTTCAAAATATAGACACTAAGAAGAGTCAGTCTTCTTGTACTTAAGTCGGCATTGTGCCTTTTGTAATTATTTATGATGCAATTTCTGTGTTTCATCTTCAATAAGAAGGTACAAGGGATACAGTAAACCTGAAGTGAAACACCGGAATCAAAACTGGTCTCACAGGAACCATTCAAAACAAAGACATTAAGAAGCGGCAGACTTCTTGTACTTAAGTCGGAATTGTGCGTTTTGTACTTAATACCGATGCAATTTCTGTGTTTCATCGTCAATAAGAAGGTCCAAGGGATAAGGTAAACCACAAATGAAGCATCGGAATCTGAAACTGGTCTCACAAGAAAGGTTCAAAACATAGACTGTAAGAAGAGTCAGTCATCTTGTACTTACGTCGGCATAGTGCTTTTTGTATCTAATTCGGATGCTGTTTCTGTGTTTCATCGTCAAAAAGCAATTCCAAGGGATACAGTAAACCTGTAGTGAAGCATCGGAATCTTAAAACTGGTCTCACAGGAAAGGTTCAAATCATAGAATGTAAGATGAGTCAGTCCTCTTGTACTTAAGTCAGCATTGTGCCTTTTGTATTTAATTCCGATGCTATTTCTGTGTTTCATCGTCAATAAGAAGATCCAAGGGATACAGAATACCTGAAATGAAGCATAAGAATCTAAAACTGGTCTCAGAGGAAAGCTTCAAATCATAGACAGTAGGAAGACTCAGTCATCTTGTACTTAAGTCGGCATTGTGCCTTTTGTATTTAGTTCCGATGCAATATGTGTGTTTTATCGTCAACATGAAGGTCCAAGGGATACAGTAAACCTGAAGTGAAGCATCGGAATCTAAAACTTGTCTCACAAGAAAGGTTCAAATTATAGACAGTGAGCCGGCCGAAGTGGCCGTGCGGTTAAAGGCGCTGCAGTCTGGAACCGCACGACCGCTACGGTCGCAGGTTCGAATCCTGCCTCGGGCATGGATGTTTGTGATGTCCTTAGGTTAGTTAGGTTTACCTAGTTCTAAGTTCTAGGGGACTAATGACCTCAGCAGTTGAGTCCCATAGTGCTCAGAGCCATTTTATAGACAGTGAGAAGAGTGAGTCTTCTTGTTCTGGGTCGGCATACTGCCATTTTTATTTAATTCCAATTCAATTTCTGTGTTTCAACGTCAACAAGAAGGTCCAAGGGATACAGTAAACCTGATGTGAAACACCGGAATCAAAACTGGTCTCACAGGAAACATTCAAAACAAAGACAGTAAGAAGAGGCAGACTTCTTGTACTTAAGTCGGAATTGTGCGTTTTGTACTTAATTCCGATGCTATTTCTGTGTTTCATCGTCAATAAGAAGATCCAAGGGATACAGTATACCCGAAATGAAGCATAAGAATCTAAAACTGGTCTCACAGGAAAGGTTAAAAGCACAGACAGTAAGAAGAAACAGTCTACTTGTACTGAAGTCGGCATTTTGAATTTTGTATTTAATTCCGGTGCAATTTCTGCGTTTCATCGTCAATAAGAAGGTCCAAGGGATACAGTAAACCTGAAATGAAGCATCGGAATCTAAAACTGGTCTCACATGAAAGGTTCAAATCATAGAATGTAAGATGAGTCAGTCGTCTTGTACGAAAGTCGGCATTGTGCCTTTTGCATTTAATTCCGATGCAATTTCTGTGTCTCATCGTAAATAAGAAGGTCCAAGGGATATAGTAAACCTGAAGTAAAGCATCGGAATCTAAAACTGGTCTCACAGGAAAGGTTCAAATCATAGACAGTAAGAAGAGTCAGTCTTCTTGTACTCAGGTAGTCATTGCGCCTTTTGTATTTAATTCCGATGTAATTTCTGTGTTTCATCGTCAATAAGAATGTCCAAGGGGTACAGTAAACCTGAAGTGAAGCACCGGAATCAAAACTGGTCTCACAGGAATGCTTCAAAATATAGACAGTAAGAAGATTCAGTCTTCTTGTACTTAAGTCGGCATTCTTCATTCAGTATTTATTCCAATGCAATTTTTGTTCTTCGTCGTCAATAAGAAGGTCCAAGATATACAGTAAACCTGAAGTAAAGCATCGGAATCTAAAACTGGTCTCACAGGAAACGTTCAAAACATAGACAGTAAGAAGAGACAGTCTTCATGTACTTAAGTCGGAATTGTGCCTTTTGTATTTCATTCCGATGCAATATCTGTGTTTCATCGTCAATAAGAAGGTCCAAGGGATACAGTAAACCTGAAAAGAAAACCTACGAATCTGAGGCTGATCTAACAGGAATGGTTCAAATCATAGACAGTAAGAGGAGTCAGACTCATTGTACTTATGTCGGCATTGTGGCGTTTGTATTTAATTCCGATGTAATTTTTGTGTTTCACGTCACTAAGAAGGTCCAAGGGATACAGCAAACCTGACGTGAAGCACCGGAATCAAAACTGGTCTCACAGAAGAGCTTCAAAACATAGACAGTAAAAAGAGTATGCCTTCTTGTACTTAAGTCGGCATTGTGCATTTTGCATTTAATTCCAATGCAATTTCTGTGTTTCATCATCAATAAGAAGGTCCAAGGGATACAGTAAACCTGAAGTAAAGCATCGGAATCAAAAACTGGTCTCACAGGAATGGTGCAGAACATTGACAGAAAGAAGAGTCAATCTTCTTGTACTTAAGTCGGCATTGTGCCTTTTGTATTTAATTCGGATGCAATTACTGTGTTTCATCGTCAATAAGAAGGTCCAAAGGATACAGTAAACTTGAAGTGAAACTTCGGAATCTAAACCAGGTCTCACAGGAAAGGTTCAATTCATAGAATGTAAGAAGAGTCAGTCCTCTTGTACTTAAGTCGGCATTGTGCCTTTTGTATTTAATTCCGATGCCATTTCTGTGTTTCATCGTGAATAAGAAGGTCCAAGGGATAGAGTAAAAATGAAGTACAGCATCGGAATGTAAAACTGGTCTGACAGGAAAGGTTCAAAGCATAGACAGTAAGAAGAGTCAGTCTTCTAGTACTTAAGTCGGCATCGTGCCTTTTGTATTTAATTCCGATGCCATTTCTGTGCTTCATCGTCAATAAGAAGGTCCAAGGGATACAGTAAACCTGAAATGAAGCATAGGAATCTAAAAATGGTCTCACAGGAAAGGTTCAAATCATAGACAGTAAGAAGACTCAGTCATCTTGTACTTAAGTCGGCATTGTGCCTTTTGTATTTAATTCCGATCGAATTTCTGTGTTTCATTGTCAATATGAAGGTCCAAGGGATACACTAACCCTGAAGTGAAGCACCGGAATCTAAAACTGGACTCTCAGGAAAGGTTTAAATTATAGACAAAAAGAAGAGTCGGTCTTCTTGTACTTAAATCGGCATTTTGACTTTTGTATTTAATTCCGATGCAATTTCTGTGTTTCATCGTCATTATGAAAGTCCAAGGGATACAGTAAACCTGAAGTGAAGCATCGGAATCTATAACTGGTCTCACAGGAAAGGTTCAAAATATAGACACAAAGAAGAGTCAGTCTACTTGTACTTAAGTCGGCATTGTGCCTTTTGTATATAATTTTGATGCAATTTCTGTGTTCCATCTTCAATAAGAAGGTCCAAGGGATACAGTAAACCTGAAGTGAAACACCGGAATCAAAACTGGTCTCACAGGAAACCTTCAAAACATAGACTGTAAGAAAAGTCAGTCTTCTTGTACTTAAGTCGGAATTGTGCGTTTTGTACTTAATTCCGATGAAATTTCTGTGTTTCATCGTCAATAAGCAATTCCAAGGGATACAGTAAACCTGAGGTGAAGCATCGGAATCTTAAAACTGGTCTCACAGGAAAGGTTCAAATCATGGAATGTAAGAAGAGTCAGTCCTCTTGTACTTAAGTCCGCATTGTGCCTTTTGTATTTAGTTCCGATGCAATTTGTGTGTTTCATCGTCAACATGAAAGTCTAAGGGATACAGTAAACCTGAAGTGAAGCATCGGAATCTAAAAGTGGTCTCAGAGGAAAAGTTCAAATTATAGACAGTGCGAAGGGTCAGTCTTCTTGTACTTATGTCGGCATTTTGACTTTTGTATTTAATTCCGATGCAATTTCTGTGTTTCATCGTCAATATGAAGGTCCAAGGGATACAGCAAACCTGAAGTGAAGCATCGGAATCTATAACTGGTCGAACAGGAAAGGTTCAAAATATAGACAGCAAGAAGAGTCAGTCTTCTTGTTCTGAAGTCGGCATAGTGCCACTTGTATTTAATTCCAATTCAATTTCTGTGCTTCATCGTCAATAAGAAGGTCCAAGGGATACAGTAAACCTAAAGTGAAGCATCGTAATCTAAAAATGGTCTCACAGGAAAGGTTCAGATCATAGAATGTAAGAAGAGTTAGTCGTCTTGTACGAAAGCCGGCATTGTGCCTTTTGCATTTAATTCCGATGCAATCTCTGTGTTTCATCGTCAATAAGAAGGTCCAAGGGATACAGTAAATCTGAAACTAAACATAGGAATCTGAAACTCGTCTCACAGGAATCGTTGAAATCGTCGACAGTAAGGAGAGTCAGTCTTCTTGTACTTAAGTCGGTATTGTTCAGTTAGTATTTAATTCCGATGCAATTTTTTTTGTTTGATCGTCAATAAGAAGGTCCAAGGGATACAGCAAACCTGAAGTGAAGCATCGGAATCTATAACTGGTCTCACAGGAAAGGTTTTTAAAAATGGACGGCAAGAAGAGTCAGTCTTCTTGTTCTGAAGCCGGCATAGTGCCTTTTGTATTTAATTCCGATGCAATATCTGTGTTTCATCGTCGATAAGAAGGTCCAAGGGATACAGTAAACCTGAAATGAAGCATCGGAATCTAAAACTGGTCTCACATGAAAGGTTCAAATCATAGAATGTAAGAAGAGTTAGTCGTCTTGTACGAAAGTCGGCATTGTGCCTTTTGCATTTAATTCCGATGCAATTTCTGTGTCTCATCGCAAATAAGAAGGTCCAATAGATACAGTAAACCTGAAGTAAAGCATCGGAATCTAAAACTGGTCTCACAGGAAAGGTTCAAAACATAGACATTAAGAAGTGTCAGTCTTCATGTACTGAAGTCGGCATTGTGCCTTTTGTATTTAATTCCGATGCAATATCTGTGTTTCATCGTCATTACGAGGGTCCATGGGATATAGTAAACCTGAAGTGAAGCTTCGGAATCTAGAACTGGTCTCACAGGAAAGGTTCAAATCATAGAATGTAAAAAGAGTCAGTCCTATTGTACTTAAGTCGGCATTGTGACTTTTGTATTTGATTCCGATGCCATTTCTGTGTTTCATCGTGAATAAGAAGGTCCAAGGGAAACAGTAAACCTGAAGAAAAGCATCGGAATGTAAAACTGCTCTCACAGGAAAGGTTCAACGCATAGACAGTAAGAAGAGTCAGTCTTCTTGTAGTTGAGTCGGCATTGTGCCTTTTGTATTTAATTCCGATGCAATATCTGTGTTTCATCGACAATAAGAAGGTCCAAGGGATACAGTAAACCTGAAATAAAGCATCGGAATCTAGAACTGGTCTCACATGAAAGGTTCAAATCATAGAATGTAAGGAGAGTCAGTCGTCTTGTACGAAAGTCGGCATTGTGCCTTTTGCATTTAATTCCGATGCAATTTCTGTGTCTCATCGTAAATAAGAAGGTCCAAGGGATACAGCAAACCTGAAGTAAGGCATCGGAAACTAGAACTGGTCTCACAGGAAAGGTTCAAATCATAGAATGTAAGAAGAGTCAGTCCTCTTGTACTTAAGTCGGCATTGTGCCTTTTGTATTTAATTCCGATGCCATTTCTGTGTTTTGTCGTGAATAAGAATGTCCAAGGGATACAGTAAAAATGAAGTAAAGCATCGGAATGTAAAACTGGTCTCACAGGAAAGATTCAAAGCATAGACAGTAAGAAGACTCAGTCTTCTTGTACTTAAGTCGGCATTGTGCATTTTGTATTTAATTCCGATGCAATTCCTGTGTTTCATCGTCAATAAGAAGGTCCAAGGGATACAGTAAACCTGAAATGAAGCATCGGAATCTAAAACTGGTCTCACAGGAAAGGTTCAAAACATAGACAGTAAAAAGAGTCAGTCTTCATGTACTGAAGTCGGCATTCTGCCTTTTGTATTTAATTCCGATGCAAAATCTGTGTTTCATCGTCAATAAGAAGGTCCAAGGGATACAGTAAACATGAAAGGAAACCTAGGAATCTGAGGCTGGTCTCACAGGAAAGGTTAAAATAATTGACAGTAAGAAGAGTCAGTCTCCTTGTACTTAAGTCGGCATTGTGGCTTTTGTATTTAATTCCGATGTAATGTTTGTGTTTCACGTCAATAAGAAGGTCCAAGAGATACAGTAAACTTGACGTGAAGCACCGGAATCGAAACTGGTCTCACAGGAAATCTTCAAAACATAGACAGTAAGAGGAGTCAGTCTTCTTGTACTTAAGTCGGAATTGTGCATTTTGTATTTCATTCCGATGCTATTTCAGTGTTTCAACGTCAATAAAAAGGTCCAAGGGATACAGTAAACCTGAAGTGAAGCATCGGAATCTAAAACTGGTCTCACTTAAAGATTCAAAACATAGACAGTAAGAAGAGTCAGTCTTCTTGTACTTAAGTCGGCTTTTTGACTTTTGTATTTAATTCCGATGCAATTTCTGTGTTTCATCGTCAATAAGAAGGTCCAAGGGATACAGTAAACCTGAAGTGAAGCATCGAAAACTAAAACTGGTCTCACAGGAAAGGGTCAAAACATAGACAGTAAGAAGAGACAGTCTTCTTGTACTAAAGTCAGCATTGTGCCTTTTGTATTTAATTCCGACACAATTTCTGTGTTTCATCGTCAATGAGAAGGTCCAAGGGATACAGCAAACCTGAACTGAAGCATCGGAATCTAAAACTGGTGTCACAGGAAAGGTTCAAATCATGGAATGTAAGAAGAGTCAGTCCTCTTGTACTTAAGTCGGCATTGTGCCATTTGCATTTAATTCCGATGCACTCTCTTTGTTTTATCGTCAATAAGATGGTCCAAGGCATACAGTAAACCTGAAGTAAAGCATCGGAATTTAAAACTGTTCACACAGGAAAGGTTCATAACATAGACAGTAAGGAGAGTCGGTCTTCTTGTCTTTAAGTCGGCATTGTGCCTTTTGTATTTAATTTCGATGCAAGTTCTGTGTTTCATCGTCAATAAGTAAGTCTGTGGGATTCAGTAAACCTGAAGTGAAGCATCGGAATCAAAAATGGTTTCACAGGAAAGTTCAAATCACAGACAGTAAGAACAGTCAGTATTCTTGTTTTTATGTTTTCATTGTGCATTTTGTATTTAATTCCGATGCTATTTCTGTGTTTCATCGTCAGTAAGAGGGTCGGAGGGATACAGTAACCCTGACGTGAAGCATCGGAAACTAAAACGGGTCTCACAGTAAAGATTGAAAACATAGACGGTAAGAAGAGTCAGTCTTCTTGTACTTAAGTCGGCATTGTGCCTTTTGTATTTAATTCCGATGCACTTTCTGTGTTTCAACGTCAATAAGAAGGTCCAAGGCATACAGTAAACCTGAAGTAAAGCGTCGGAATCTAAAACTGGTCACACAGGAAAGGTTCAAAACAATGACAGTGAGAAGAGTCAGTGTTCTTGTCTTTAAGTCGGCATTGTGCCCTTTGTATTTATTTCCGATGCAATTTCTGTGTTTCATGGCCAATTAGAAGGTGCAAGGGATACAGTAAACCTGAAGTGAACCATAGGAATCTAAAACCGGTCTCACAGGAAAGGATCAAAACATAGACAGTAAGAAGAGTCGGTATTAATGTCTTTAAGTCGGCATTTTGACTTTTGTATTTAATTCCGATGCAATTTCTGTGTTTCATCGTCAATAAGAAGGTCCAACGGATACAGTAAACCTGAAGTGAAGCATCGGAATCTAAAACTGGTCTCACAGTAAAGGTTCAAAACATAGACGGTAAGAAGAGTCAGTCTGCTTGTACTTAAGTCGGCATTGTGCCTTTTTTTTAAATTCCGATGCAATTTCTATGTTTCATCGTCAATACGAAAGTCCAAGGGATACAGTAAACCTTAAATGAAGCACAGGATCTAAAACAGGTCTCATAGGGAAGGTTCAAAACATAGACAGTAAGATGAGTCAGACATCATGTACTTAATTCGGCATGGTGCCTTTTGTATTTAGTTCCGATCGAAATTCTATGTTTCATCGTCAATATGAAGCTCCAAGGGATACAGTATACCTGAAGTGAAGCATCGGATTCTTAAATTGGTCTCAGAGGAACGGTTCAAAGTATAGACCGTAAGAAGAGTCAGTCCTCTTGTAATTAAGTAGGCATTGTGCGTTTAGTAATTAATTCCGATGCAATTTCTGTGTTTCATCGTCAATAAGAAGGTCCAAAGGATACAGTAAATCTGAAGTGAAGCATCGGATCAAAACTGGTCTCACAGGAAAGGTTTAAAACATAGACAGTAAGAGGAGTCAGTCTTCTTGTACTCAAGTCGGCATTGTGCCTCTTGTATTTAATTCCGATGCAATTTCTGTGTATCATCGTCAATAAGAAGGTACAAGGGATACAGTAAACCTGAAATGAATCATAGGAATCTAAAACTGGTCTCACAAAAAAGGTTCAAAACATAGACTGTAAGAAGAGTCAGTCTTCTTGTACTTAAGTCGGCATTGTGCGTTTTTTTTTTTTTTATGTCCGATGCTATTTCTGTGTATCATCGTCAATAAGCAGGTCTAAGCGATACAGTAAACGTGAAGTGAAGCATCGGAATCTAAAACTGGTCTCACACGAAAGGTTCAAAGCATAGACAGTAAGAAGAGTCAGTCTTCTTGTTTTTAAGTCGGCATTGTGCCTTTTGTGTTTAATTCCGATGCAATTTCTGTGTTTCATCGTCAATAAGAAGGTCCTAGGCATACAGTAAACCTGAAGTAAAGCATCGGAATCTAAAACTAGTGTAACAGGAAAGGTTCCAAGCATAGACAGTAAGAAGAATCAGTCTTCTTGTACTTAAGTGGCTTTGTGCCTTTTGTATTTAATTCCGATGCAGTTTATGTGTTTCATCGTCAATAAGCAGGTCCGACGGATACAGTAAACCTGAAGTGAAGCATCGGAATCTAAAACTGGTCTAACAGGAAAGGTTCAAAACATAGACAGTAAGAAGAGTCAGTCTTCTTGTTTTTAAGTGGGCATTGTGCCAGTTGTATTTCATTCCGACGCAATTTCTGTGTTTCATCGTCAATAAGAAAGTCCAAGGGATCCAGTAAACCTGCAGTGAAGCATCGGAATCTAAACTGGTCTCACAGGAATGGTTCAAAACAGAGACAGTAAGAGGAGTTAGTCATCTTGCACTTAAGTCGGCATTGTGCCTTTTGTATTTAATTCCGATGCAATTTCTGTGTTTCATCGTCATTAAGAAGGTCCTAGGCATACAGTAAACCTGAAGTAAAGCATCGGAATCTAAAACTAGTGTAACAGGAAAGGTTCCAAGCATAGACAGTAAGAAGAATCAGTCTTCTTGTACTTAAGTCGGCATTGTGCCTGTTGTATTTAATTCCGATGCAATTTCTGTGTATCATCGTCAATAAGCAGGTCCAAGGGATACAGTGAACCTGAAGTGAAGCATCGGAATCTAAAACTGGTCTCACAGGAAAGGTTTAAATCATGGTATGTAAGAAGAGTCAATCCTCTTGTACTTAAGTCGGCATTGTGCCTTTTGTAATTAATTCCGATGCAATTTCTGTGTTCCATCGTCTATAAGAAGGTCCAAGGGATACAGCAAAACCTGAAATGAAACATCGGATTCTAAAACTGGTCTCACAGGAAAGGTTTAAATCATAGACTGTAAGAAGAATCAGTCCTCTTGTACTTAGGTCGCAATGTGCATTTGTATTTAATTCCGATGCAATTTCTGTGTTTCATCGTCAATAAGAAGGTCCAAGGGATACAGTAAACCTGAAATGAAACGTCGGATTCTAAAACTGGTCACACAATAAAGGTTTAAATCATAGACAGTAAGAATAATCAGTCCTCTTGTACTTAGGTCGCAATGTGCATTTTATATTTAATTCTGATGCAATTTCTGTGTTTCATCGTCAATAAGAAGGTCCACGGGATACAGTAAACCTAAAATGAAACATCCGATTCTAAAACTGGTCACACAGGAAAGGTTTAAAACATACACAGTAAGAAGAGTCAGTGTTCTTGTACTTAAGTCGGCATTCTGCCATTTGTATTTATTTCCGATGCAATTTCTGTGCTTCATCGTCAATAAGAAGGTACAAGGGATACAGTAAACCTGAAATGAAACATCGGATTCTAAAACTGGTCACACAGGAAAGGTTTAAAACATACACAGTAAGAAGAGTCAGTGTTCTTGTACTTAAGTCGGCATTCTGCCTTTTGTATTTAATTCCGATGCAATTTCTGTGTTTCATCGTCAATAAGAAGGTACAAGGGATACAGTAAACCTGAAATGAAGCATAGGATTCTGAAACTGGTCTCACAGGAAAGGTTTAAATCATAGACAGTAAGAAGACTTAGTCTTCTTGTACGTAAGTCGGCATTGTGCCTTTTGTATGTAATTCCGATGCAATTTCTGTGTTTCATCGACAATATGAAGGTCCAAGGGATACAGTAAACCAAAGTGAAGCATCGGAATCTAAAACGGGTCTCACAGGAAAGGATCAAAATAAAGACAGTAGGATCGGTCAGTCTTCTTGTACTTAAGTTGCCATTTTGGCTTTTGTATTTAATTCCGATGTAATTTCTGTGTTTCATCGTCAATTAGAAGTGCCAAGGGATACAGTAAACCTTAAGTGAGGCATCGGAAACTAAAACTGGTCTCACAGGAAACTTCAAGTCATAGAATGTAAGAAGAGCCAGTCCTCTTGTACTTAAGTCGGCATTGTGCATTTTCTATTTAAATCCGATGCAATTTCTGTTTTTCATCGTCAATAAGAATGTCCAAGGGATACAGTAAACCTGAACTGAAGCATCGGAATCTAAAACTGGTGTCACAGGAAAGGTTCAAATCATGGAATGTAAGAAGAGTCAGTCCTCTTGTACTTAAGTCGGCATTGTGCCGATGCACTCTCTGTGTTTTATCGTCAATAAGATGGTCCAAGGCATACAGTAAACCTGAAGTAAAGCATCGGAATTTAAAACTGTTCACACAGGAAAGGTTCATAACTTAGACAGTAAGGAGAGTCGGTCTTCTTGTCTTTAAGTCGGCATTGTGCCTTTTGTATTTAATTTCGATGCAAATTCTGTGTTTCATCGTCAATAAGTAAGTCTGTGGGATTCAGTAAACCTGAAGTGAAGCATCGGAATCAAAAATGGTTTCACAGGAAAGTTCAAATCACAGACAGTAAGAACAGTCAGTATTCTTGTTTTTATGTTTTCATTGTGCATTTTGTATTTAATTCCGATGCTATTTCTGTGTTTCATCGTCAGTAAGAGGGTCGGAGGGATACAGTAACCCTGACGTGAAGCATCGGAAACTAAAACGGGTCTCACAGTAAAGATTGAAAACATAGACGGTAAGAAGAGTCAGTCTTCTTGTACTTAAGTCGGCATTGTGCCTTTTGTATTTAATTCCGATGCACTTTCTGTGTTTCAACGTCAATAAGAAGGTCCAAGGCATACAGTAAACCTGAAGTAAAGCGTCGGAATCTAAAACTGGTCACACAGGAAAGGTTCAAAACAATGACAGTGAGAAGAGTCAGTGTTCTTGTCTTAAAGTCGGCATTGTGCCCTTTGTAGTTATTTCCGATGCAATTTCTGTGTTTCATCGCCAATTAGAAGGTGCAAGGGATACAGTAAACCTGAAGTGAACCATAGGAATCTAAAACCGGTCTCACAGGAAAGGATCAAAACATAGACAGTAAGAAGAGTCGGTATTAATGTCTTTAAGTCGGCATTTTGACTTTTGTATTTAATTCCGATGCAATTTCTGTGTTTCATCGTCAATAAGAAGGTCCAACGGATACAGTAAACCTGAAGTGAAGCATCGGAATCTAAAACTGGCCTCACAGTAAAGGTTCAAAACATAGACGGTAAGAAGAGTCAGTCTGCTTGTACTTAAGTCGGCATTGTGCCTTTTTTTTTAATTCCGATGCAATTTCTATGTTTCATCGTCAATACGAAAGTCCAAGGGATACAGTAAACCTTAAATGAAGCATAGGATCTAAAACAGGTCTCATAGGGAAGGTTCAAAACATAGACAGTAAGATGAGTCAGACATCATGTACTTAATTCGGCATGGTGCCTTTTGTATTTAGTTCCGATCGAAATTCTGTGTTTCATCGTCAATATGAAGCTCCAAGGGATACAGTATACCTGAAGTGAAGCATCGGATTCTTAAATTGGTCTCAGAGGAACGGTTCAAAGTATAGACCGTAAGAAGAGTCAGTCCTCTTGTACTTAAGTAGGCATTGTGCGTTTAGTAATTAATTCCGATGCAATTTCTGTGTTTCATCGTCAATAAGAAGGTCCAACGGACACAGTAAACCTGAAGTGAAGCATAGGAATCTGAAACTGGTCTCACAGGAAAGGTTCAAGTCATAGACAGTAAGAAGAGCCAGTCTTCTTGTACTTATGTCGGCATTGTACCCTTTGTATATATTCCCGATGCAATTTCTGTGTTTCATCGTCAATAAGAAGGTCCAAGGGATACAGTAAACCTGAAGTAAAGCATCGGAATCTAAAACTGATCTCACAGGAAAGGTTCAAAACATAGACAGTAAGTGGAGTCAGTCTTCTTGTTTTTGAGTCAGCATTGTGCATTTTGTATTTAATACCGACGCAATTTCTGTGTTTCATCGTCAATAAGAAAGTCCAAGGGATACAGTAAACCTGAAGTGAAGCATCAGAATCTAAACTGGTCCCACAAGAAATGTTCAAAATATAGACAGTAAGAAGAGTCAGTCTTCTTGTAATTAAGTCGGCATTGTGCCTTTTGTATTCAATTCCGATGCAATTTCTGTGTTTCACCGTCAATAAGAAGGTCTAAGGCATACATTAAACCTGAAATGAAACTTCGGAATCTAAAACTGGTCTCACAGGAAAGGTTCAAAGATAGACCGTAAGAAGAGTCAGTCTTCTTGTACTTATGTCGGCATTGTGCCTTTTTTATATAACTACGATGCTATTTCTGAGTTTCATCGTCAATGTGAAGGTCCAAGGGACACAGCAAACATGAAGTTAAGCATCGGAATCTAAACTGGTCTCACAGGAAAGGTTTAAAACATAGACAGTAAGAAGAGTCAGTGTTCTTGTACTTAAATCGGCATTGTGCCTCTTGTATTTAATTCCGATGCAATTTCTGTGTATCATAGTCAATAAGAAGGTCCAAGAGATACAGTAAACCTGAAATGAAGCATAGGAATCTAAAACTGGTCTCACAGGAAAGGTTCAAAACATAGACAGTAAGAAGAGTCAGTCTTCTTGTACTTAAGTCGGCATTGTGCGTTTTGTATTTATGTCCGATGCAATTTCTGTGTATCATCGTCAATAAGCAGGTCTAAGGGATACAGTAAACCTGAAGTGATGCATCGGAATCTAAAACTGGTCTCACAGGAAAGGTTCAAATCATGGAATGTAAGAAGAGTCAGTCCTCTTGTACTTAAGTCGGCATTGTGCGTATTGTATTTAATTCCTATGCAATTTCTGTGTTTCATCGTCAATAAGAAGGTCCAAAGGATACAGTAAATCTGAAGTGAAGCATCGGATCAAAACTGGTCTCACAGGAAAGGTTTAAAACATAGACAGTAAGAGGAGTCAGTCTTCTTGTACTCAAGTCGGCATTGTGCCTCTTGTATTTAATTCCGATGCAATTTCTGTGTATCATCGTCAATAAGAAGGTACAAGGGATACAGTAAACCTGAAATGAATCATAGGAATCTAAAACTGGTCTCACAAAAAAGGGTCAAAACATAGACTGTAAGAAGAGTCAGTCTTCTTGCACTTAAGTCGGCATTGTGCGTTTTTTTTTTATGTCCGATGCTATTTCTGTGAATCATCGTCAATAAGCAGGTCTAAGCGATACAGTAAACGTGAAGTGAAGCATCGGAATCTAAAACTGGTCTCACAGGAAAGGTTTAAATCATGGTATGTAAGAAGAGTCAGTCCTCTTGTACTTAAGTCGGCATTGTGCCTTTTGTAATTAATTCCGATGCAATTTCTGTGTTCCATCGTCTATAACAAGGTCCAAGGGATACAGCAAAACCTGAAATGAAACATCGGATTCTAAAACTGGTCTCACAGGAAAGGTTTAAATCATAGACAGTAAGAAGAATCAGTCCTCTTGTACTTAGGTCGCAATGTGCATTTGTATTTAATTCCGATGCAATTTCTGTGTTTCATCGTCAATAAGAAGGTCCAAGGGATACAGTAAACCTGAAATGAAACGTCGGATTCTAAAACTGGTCACACAATAAAGGTTTAAATCATAGACAGTAAGAAGAATCAGTCCTCTTGTACTTAGGTCGCAATGTGCATTTTATATTTAATTCCGATGCAATTTCTGTGTTTCATCGTCAATAAGAAGGTCCACGGGATACAGTAAACCTAAAATGAAACATCCGATTCTAAAACTGGTCACACAGGAAAGGTTTAAAACATACACAGTAAGAAGAGTCAGTGTTCTTGTACTTAAGTCGGCATTCTGCCTTTTGTATTTAATTCCGATGCAATTTCTGTGTTTCATCGTCAATAAGAAGATACAAGGGATACAGTAAACCTGAAATGAAGCATAGGATTCTGAAACTGGTCTCACAGGAAAGGTTTAAATCATAGACAGTAAGAAGACTTAGTCTTCTTGTACGTAAGTCGGCATTGTGCCTTTTGTATGTAATTCCGATGCAATTTCTGTGTTTCATCGACAATATGAAGGTCCAAGGGATACAGTAAACCAAAGTGAAGCATCGGAATCTAAAACGGGTCTCACAGGAAAGGATCAAAATAAAGACAGTAGGATCGGTCAGTCTTCTTGTACTTAAGTTGCCATTTTGGCTTTTGTATTTAATTCCGATGTAATTTCTGTGTTTCATCGTCAATAAGAAGTGCCAAGGGATACAGTAAACCTTAAGTGAGGCATCGGAAACTAAAACTGGTCTCACAGGAAACTTCACGTCATAGAATGTAAGAAGAGCCAGTCCTCTTGTACTTAAGTCGGCATTGTGCATTTTCTATTTAAATCCGATGCAATTTCTGTTTTTCATCGTCAATAAGAATGTCCAAGGGATACAGTAAACCTGAACTAAAGCATCGGAATCTAAAACTGATCACACAGGAAAGATTCAAACATAGACAGTAAGAGGAGTCAGTCTTCATGTTTTTAAGTCGACGTTGTGCTTTTTGTATTTAATACCGACGCAATATCTGTGTTTCATCGTCAATATGAAGATCCAAGGGATACAGTAAACCTGAAGTGAAGCATCGGAATCAAAACTGGTCTCACAGGAAGGGTTCAAAACAAAGACAGTAAACTGAGTCAGTCTTCTTGTAGTTAAGTCGGCATTGCGCATATTGTGTTTAATTCCGGTGCAATTTCTGTGTTTCATCGTCAATAAGAAGGTCCAAGGGATACAGTAAACCTGAAGTGAAGATTCGGAATCAAAACTGGTCTCACAGGAAAGGTTCAAATCATGGAATGTAAGAAGAGTCAATCCTCTTGTACTTAAGTCGGCATTGTGCCTTTTGTATTTAATTCCGATGCAATTTCTGTATTTCATCGTCAATAAGAAGGTACAAGGGATACAGTAAACCTGAAATGAAGCATATTATTCTAAAACTGGTCTCACAGGAAAGGTTTACATCATAGACAGTAAGAAGACTCAGTCTTCTTGTATTTAGGTCGGCAATGTGCCTTTTGTATTTATTTCCGATGCAATTTCTGTGTTTCATCGTCAATAAGAAGGTACAAGGGAGACAGTAAATCTGTTGTGAAGCATCGGAATCTAAACTGGGCTCACAGGGAAGGTTTAAATCATAGACAGTAAGAAGACTTAGTCTCCTTGTACATAAGTCGGCATTGTGCCTTTTCTATGTAATTCCGATGCAATTTCTGTGTTTCATCGACAATATGAATGTCCAAGGGATACAGTAAACCAAAGTGAAGCATCGGAATCTAAAACGGGTCTCACAGGAAAGGATCAAAATAAAGACAGTAGGATCGGTCAGTCTTCTTGTACTTAAGTTGCCATTTTGGCTTTTGTATTCAATTCCGATGCAATTTCTGTGTTTCATCGTCAATAAGAAGGGCCAAGGGATACAGTAAACCTTAAGTGAGGCATCGGAAACTAAAACTGGTCTCACAGGAAACTTCAAGTCATAGAATGTAAGAAGAGCCAGTCCTCTTGTACTTAAGTCGGCATTGTGCATTTTGTATTTAAATCCGATGCAATTTCTGTTTTTCATCGTCAATAAGAATGTCCAAGGGATACAGTAAACCTGAACTAAAGCATCGGAATCTAAAACTGATCACACAGGAAAGCATCAAACATAGACAGTAAGAGGAGTCAGTCTTCATGTTTTTAAGTCGACATTGTGCCTTTTGTATTTAATACCGACGCAATATCTGTGTTTCATCGTCAATATGAAGATCCAAGGGATACAGTAAACCTGAAGTGAAGCATCGGAATCAAAACTGGTCTCACAGGAAAGGTTCAAATCGTAGAAAATAAGAAGAGTCAGTCCTCTTGTACTTAGGTCGGCATTGTGCCTTTTGAATTTAATTCCGATGCAATTTCTGTGTTTCATCGTCAATAAGAATGTCCAAGGGATACGGTAAACCTGAAGTAAAGCATCAGCATCTAAAACTGGTCTCACGGGCGAGGATCAAAACATAGACAGTAAGAAGAGTCCGTCTTCTTGTTTTTAAGTGGGCACTGTGCCTTTTGTATTTAATTCCGATGCAATTTCTGTGTTTCACCGTCAATAAGAAAGTCTGATGGATACAGTAAACCTGAAGTGAAGCATCGGAATCAAAACTGGTCTCACAGGAAGAGTTCAAAACAAAGACAGTAAACTGAGTCAGTCTTCTTGTACTTATGTCGGCATTGTGCATATTGTGTTTAATTCCGATGCAATTTCTATGTTTCACCGTCAATAAGAAAGTCTGATGGATACAGTAAACCTGAAGTGAAGCATCGGAATCAAAACTGGTCTCACAGGAAGGGTTCAAAACAAAGACAGTAAACTGAGTCAGTCTTCTTGTACTTAAGTCGGCATTGTGCATATTGTGTTTAATTCCGATGCAATTTCTGTGTTTCATCGTCAATAAGAAGGTCCAAGGGATACAGTAAACCTGAAGTGAAGAATCGGAATCAAAACTGGTCTCACAGGAAAGGTTCAAAACATAGACAGTAAGAGGAATCTGTCTTCTTGTACATAAGTCGGCATTGTGCCTCTTGTATTTAATTCCGATCCAATTGCTGTGTTTCATTGCCAACAGGAAGGTACAAGGGATACAGTAAACCTGAAATGAAGCATAGGAATCTAAAACTGGTCTCACAGGAAAGGTTCAAAACATAGACAGTAAAAAGAGTCAGTCTTCTTGTACTTAAGTCGGCATTGTGCCTTTTGTATTTTATTCCGATGATGTTTCTGTGTTTCATTGACAATATAAAGGTCCGAGGGATACAGTAAACCAAAGTGACGCATCGGAATCTAAAACTGGTCTCACAGGAAAGGTTCAAAATATAGACAGTAAGATGAGTCACTCTTCCTGTACTTAAGTCGGCATTTTGATTTTTGTATGTAATTCCGTTGCAATTTCCGTGTTTCATCGACAATAAGAAGGTCCAAGGGATACAGTAAACCTGAAGTGAAGCATCGGAATCTAAAACTGGTCTCACAGTAAAGATTCAAATATAGACATTAAGAAGAGTCAGTCTTCTTGTACTCAAGTCGGCATTGTTCCTTTTGTATTTAATTCCAATGCAATTTCTGTGATTCATCGTCAGTCAGAAGGTCCAAGGGATACAGTAAACCTGAAGTGAAGCATCGGAAACTAAAACTGGTCTCACAGGAAGGTTCAAATCATAGAATGTAACAAGAGGCAGTCCTCTTGTACTTAAATCGGCATTGTGCCTTATGTATTTAAATCCGATGCAATTTCTTGTTTCATCGTCAATAAGAAGGTCCAAGGGATACAGTAAACCTGAACTAAAGCATCGGAATCTAAAAATGATCACACAGGAAAGGTAGAAAGCATAGACAGTAAGAGTAGTCAGTCTTCATGTTTTTAAGTCGACATTGTGCCTTTTGTATTTAATACCGACGCAATTTCTGTGTTTCATCGTCAATAAAAAGGTCCAAGGGATACAGTAAACCTGAAGTTAAGCATCGGTATCTAAACTGGTCTCACAGGAATGGTTCAAAACATAGACAGTAAGAAGAACAGTCTTCTTGTTCTTAAGTCGGCATTGTGCCTTTTGTATTTAATTCCGATGCAATTTATGTGTTTCAACGTCAATATGAGGGTCCAAGGGATACAGTAAACCAAAGTGAAGCATCGGAATCTAAAACTGGTCTCACGGGAGAGGTTCAAAATATAGACAGTAAGATGAGCCAGTCTTCTTGTACTTAAGTCGGCATTTTGATTTTTGTATTTAATTCCGTTGCAATTTCTGTGTTTCCTTGTTAATAAGAAGGTCCAAAGGATACAGTAAACCTGAAGTGAAGCATCTGAATCTAAAACTGGTTTCACAGTAAAGATTCAAAACATAGACAGTAAGAAGAGGCAGTCTTCTTGCACTTAAGTCGGAATTGTACCTTTTGTATTTAATTCCAATGCAACTTCTGTGGTTCATCGTCAGTCAGGAGGTCCATGGGATACAGTAAACCTGAAGCGAAGCATCGTAATTTAAATCAGGTCTCGCAGGAAAGGTTCAAAACATAGACAGTAAGAAGAGTCAGTCTTCTTTCACTTAAGTCGGCATTGTGCCTTTTGTATTTAATTACGATGCAATTTCTGTGTTTCATCGTCAATAAGAAGGTCCAAGGGATACAGTAAACCTGAACTAAGCATCGGAATCTTAAACTGATCACACAGTAAATGTTCAAAACATAGACAGTAAGAGGAGTCAGTCTTCATGTTTTTAAGTCGGCATTGGGCCTTTTGTATTTAATACCGATGCAATTTCTGTGTTTCATCGTCAAGAAGAAGGTCCAATTGATACAGTAAACTTGAACTAAAGCATCGGAATCTAAAACTGGTCTCACGGGAGAGGTTCAAAACATAGACAGTAAGAAGAGTCGGTCTTCTTGTTTTTGAGTCGGCACTGTGCCTTTTGTATTTAATTCCGATGCAATTTCTGTGTTTCATCGTCAATAAGAAAGTCTGAGGGATACAGTAAACCTGAAGTGAAGCATCGGAATCAAAACTGGTCTCACAGGAAGGGTTCAAAACATAGACAGTAAGAAGAGTCAATTTTTATGTACTTAAGTCGGCATTCTGCCTATTGTATTTAATTCCGATGCAATTTATGTGTTTCATCGTCAATAAGAAGGTCCAAGGGATAAAGTAAACCTGAAGTGAAGCATCGGAATAAAAACTGGTCTCACAGGAAAGGTCAAAACATAGACAGTAAGAGGAGTCAGTCTTCTTGTACTAAACTCGGCATTGTGCCTCTTGTATTTAATTCCGATGCAATTTCTGTGTTTCATCATCAATAAGAAGGTACAAGGGATACAGTAAACCTGAAATGAAGCATAGGAATCTAAAACTGGTCTCACAGGAAAGGTTCGAAACATAGACAGTAAAAAGAGTCAGTCTTCCTTACTTAAGTCGGCATTGTGCCTTTTGTATTTTATTCCGATGATGTTTCTGTGTTTCATTGACAATATAAAGGTCCAAGGGATACAGTAAACCAAAGTGACGCATCGGAATCTAAAACTGGTCTTACAGGTAAGGTTCTAAATATAGACAGTAAGATGAGTCACTCTTCTTGTACTTAAGTCGGAATTTTGATTTTTGTATGTAATTCCGTTGCAATTTCCGTGTTCCATCGTCAATAAGAAGGTCCAAGGGATACAGTTAACCTGAAGTGAAGCATCGGAATCTAAAACTGGTCTCACAGTAAAGATTCAAATATAGACATTAAGAAGAGTCAGTCTTCTTGTACTCAAGTCGGCAATGTTCCTTTTGTATTTAATTCCAATGCAACTTCTGTGGTTCATCGTCAATAAGAAGGTGCAAGGAATACAGTAAACCTGAACTAAAGCATCGGAATCTAAAAATGATCACACAGGAAAGGTTCAAAACATAGACAGTAAGAGGAGTCAGTCTTCATGTTTTTAAGTCGACATTGTGCCTTTTGTATTTAATACCGACGCAATTTCTGTGTTTCATCGTCAATAAAAAGGTCCAAGGGATACAGTAAGCCTGAAGTTAAGCATTGGTATCTAAACTGGTCTCACAGGAATGGTTCAAAACATAGACAGTAAGAAGAACAGTCTTCTTGTACTTAAGTCGGCATAGTGCCTTTTCTATTTAATTCCGATGCAAATTCTGTGTTTCGTCGTCAATAAGAAGGTCCAAGGGATACAGTAAACCTGAAGTGAAGCATCGGAATCTAAAACTGGTCTCACAGGAAAGGTTCAAATGATAGATTGTAAGAAGAGTCAGTTCTCTTGTACTTAAGTCGGCATTGTGCCTTTTGTATTTAGTTCCGATGCAATTTCTATGTTCCATCGTCAATAAGAAGGTCCAAGGGATACAGTAAATTTGAAGTAAAGCATCGGCATCTAAAACTGGTCTCACAGGATAGGTTCAAAACATAGACAGTAAGAAGAGTCAGTCTTCTTGTCTTTAAGTGGACATTATGGCATTTGTATTTAATTCCGACGCATTTTCTGTGTTTCATCGTCAATAAGAAAGTCCAAGGGAAACAGTAAACCTGAAGTGAAGCATCGGAATCAAAACTGGTCTCACAGGAATGGTTCAAAACATAGACAGTAAGAGGAGTTAGTTTTCTTGTACTTAAGTCGGCATTTGTCCCTTTGTATTTAATTCCAATGCAACTTCTGTGGTTCATCGTCAGTCAGAAGGTCCAAGGGATACAGTAAACATTAAGTGAAGCAACGTAATCTAAAACAGGTCTCACAGGAAAGGTTCAAATCATAGACAGTAAGAAGAGTCAGTCTTCTTGTACTTAAGGCGGCATTGTGCCTTTTGTTTTTAATTCCAATGCAACATCTGTGGTTCTTCGTCAGTCAAAAGGTCCAAGGGGCACAGTAAACCTGACGTGAATCATCGGAATCTAAAACTGGTCTCACAGGAAGGGTTCAAATCATAGAATGTAAGAAGAGTCAGTCCTCTTGTACTTAAGTCGGCGTTGTACCTTTTGTATTTAATTCCGATGCAATTTCTGTGATTCATCGTCAATATGAAGATCCAAGGGATACAGTAAACCTGAAGTGAAACATCGGAATCAAAACTGGTCTCACAGGAAAGGTTCAAATCGTAAAACGTAAGAAGAGTCTCTTGTACTTAAGTCGGCATTGTGCCTTTTATATTTTTTTCCGATGCAATTTCTGTGTTTCATCGTCAATATGGAGGTCCAAGGGATACAGTAAACCTGAAAATATGGATACGACTCTAAAACTGGTCTCACAGGAAAGGTTTAAATCATAGACAGTAAGAAGACTCAGTCTTCTTGTACTTGGGTCTGCAATGTGCCTTTTGTATTTCTTTCCGATGCAATTTCTCTGTTTCATCGTCAATATGAAGGTCCAAGGGATACAGTAATACCAAAGTGACGCATTGGAATCTGAAACTGGTCTCACAGGAAATGTTCAAAACATAGCCAGTAAGAAGAGTCAGTGTTCTTGTACGTAAGTCGGCATTTTGACTTTTGTATTTAATTCCGATGCAATTTCTGTGTTTCATCGTCAATAAGAAGGTCCAAGGGATACATTAACCCTGAAGTGAAGCATCGGAAACTAAAACTGGTCTCACAGGAAAGGTTCAATTCATAGAATGTAAGAAGAGTCAGTTTTCTTGTACTTAAGTCGGCATTGTGCCTTTTGTATTTAGTTCCGATGCAATTGCTATGTTCCATCGTCAATAAGATGGTCCAAGGGATACAGTAAACGTGAAGTAAAGCATCGGCATCTAAATCTGGTCTCACAGGATAGGTTCAAAACATAGACAGTAAGAAGAGTCAGTCTTCTTGTTTTTATGTATGCATTGTGGCTTTGTATTTAATTCCGACGCAATTTCTGTGTTTCATCGTCAATAAGTAAGTCCAAGGGAAACAGTAAACCTGAAGTGAAGCATCGGAATCAAAACTGGTCTCACAGAAATGGTTCAAAACATAGACAGTAAGAGGAGTTAGTTTTCTTGTACTTAAGTCGGCATTGTTCCTTTTGTATTTAATTCCAATGCAACTTCTGTGGTTCATCGTCAGCCAGAAGGTCCAAGGAATACAGTAAACCTGAAGTAAAGCATCGTAATCTAAAACAGGTCTCGCAGGAAAAGTTCAAAACATAGACAGTAAGAAGAGTCAGTCTTCTTGTACTTAAGTCGGCATTGTGCCTTTTGTATTTAATTCCGATGCAATTTCTGTGATTGATCGTCATTTAGAAGTTCCAAGGTTCAAATGGTTCAAATGGCTCTGAGCACTATGGGACTCAACTGCTGAGGTCATTAGTCCCCTAGAACATAGAACTAGTTAAACCTAACTAACCTAAGGACAATACAAACAACCATGCCTAAGGCTGGATTCGAACCTGCGACCGTAGCGGTCTAGCGGTTCCAGACTGCAGCACCTATAACCGCACGGCCACTTCGGCTGGCCAAGGTCCAAGGGATACAGTAAACCTGAAGTGAAGCATCTGTATCAAAACTGGTCTCACAGCAAAGGTTCAAAACATAGACAGTAAGAGGAGTCAGTCTTCTTGTACTTAAGTCGGCATTGTGCCTTTTGTATTTAATTCCGATGCGATTTCTGTGTTTCATCGTCAATAAGATGGTCCAAGGGATACAGTAAACCTGAAGTGAAGCATCGGAATCTAAAACTGGTCTCACAGTAAAGATTCAAAACATAGACAGTAAGAAGAGTCAATCTTCTTGTACTTAAGGCGGAATTGTGCCTTTTGTTTTTAATTCCAATGCAACTTCTGTGGTTCCTCGTCAGTCAGAAGGTCCAAGGGATACAGCAAACCTGAAGTGCAGCATCGTAAACTAAAACAGGTCTCGCAGGAAAGGTTCAAAACATAGACAGTAAGAAGAGTCAGTCTTCTTGTACTTATACCGGCATTGTGCATTTTGTATTTAATCCCGTTGCAATTTCTGTCATTCATCGTCAATAAGAATGTCCAAGGGATACAGTAAACCTGAAGTGAAGCATCGGAAACTAAAACTGGTCTCACAGGAATGGTTCAAAACATAGACAGTAAGAAGAGTCAGTCTTCTTGTACTTAAGTCGGCATTGTGCCTTTTGTATTTAATTCCGAAGCAATTTCTGTGTTTCATCATCAATAAAATGGTCCAACTGATACAGTAACCTGAAGTGAAGCTTCGGAATCTAAAACTGGTCTCACAGGAAAGGTTCAAATCATAGAATATAAGAAGAGTCAGTCCTCTTGTACTTAAGTCGGCGTTGGGCCTTTTGTATTTAAATCCGATGCAATTTCTGTGATTCATCGTCAATATGAAGATCCAAGGGATACAGTAAACCTGAAGTGAAACATCGGAATCAAAACTGGTCTCACTGGAAAGATTCAAATCGTAGAACGTAAGAAGAGTCTCTTGTACTTAAGTCAGCATTGTGCCTTTTGTATTTAACTCCGATGCAATTTCTGTGTTTCATCGTCAATAAGAAGGTACCAGGGATACAGTAAACCTGAAATGAAGCATAGGAATCTAAAACTGGTCTCACAGGTAAGTTCAAATCATAGACAGTAAGGAGACTCAGTCTTCTTGTACTTAAGTCGGCATTGTGCCTTTTGTATTTAATTCCGATGCAATTTCTGTGTTTCATCGTCAATATGAAGGTCCAAGGGATACAGTAAACCAAAGTGAAGCATCAGAATATAAAACGGGTCTCACAGGAAAGGTTCAAAATAAAGACAGTAAGATGAGCCAGCCTTCTTGTACTTAAGTCGCCATTTTGACTTTTCTATTTAATTCCGATGCAATATCTGTGTTTCATCGTCAATAAGAAGGTCCAAGGGATACAGTAAACCTGAAGTGAAGCATTGGAATCTAAAACTGGTCTCACAGTAAAGATTCAAAACATAGAACGTAAGAAGAGTCAGTCTTCCTGTACTTAAGTCGACATTGTGCCTTTTGTATTTAATTCCAATGCAACTCCTCTGGTTCATCGTCAGTCAGAAGGTCCAAGGGATACAGCAAACCTGGAGTGCATCATCGTAATCTAAAAGAGGTCTCGCAGGAAAGGTTCAAAACATAGACAGTAAGAAGAGTCAGTCATTTTGTACTTAAATCGGCATTGTGCCTTTTGTATTTATTCCCGATGCAATTTCTGTGTTTCTTCGTCAATAAGAAGATCCAAGGGATACAGTAAACCTGAAGTGAAGCTTCGGAATCTAAAACTGGCCTTACAGGAAAGTTTCAAATCATAGAATGTAAGAAGAGTCAGTCCTCTGGTTCTTAAGTCGGCATTGTGCCTTTTTAATTAATTCCGAAACAATTTCTGTGTTTCATCGTCGATACGAAGATCCAAGGGCTACAGGAAACCTTAAGTAACGCATCGGAATGTGAAACTGGTCTCACAGAAAAGGTTCAAATCATTGGCAGTGAGAAGAGTCAGTCTTCTTGAATTTAAGTCGGTATTTTGCCTTTTGTTTTTAATTCCGACGTAATTTCGGTGGTTCATCGTCAATAAGAAGGTCCAAGGGATACAGTAAATCTGTTGTGAAGCATCGGAATCAAAACTGGGCTCACAGGAAAGGTCCAAAACATAGAGAGAAAGAAGAGTCAGTCGTCTTTTTCTTCGGTCGGCATTGTGACTTTTGTATTTAATTCCAATAAAATTTCTGTGTTTCATCGTCAATAAGAAGTTCCAAGGGATACAGAAAACCTGAAATGAATCATCGGAATCTAAAATTGGTCTCACAGGAAAGGATCAAAATATAGTCAGTAAGAAGAGTCAGTCTTCTTGTACTTAAGTCGGCATTGTAACTTTTGTATTTAATTCCGATGCAATTTCTGTGTATCATCGTCAATAAGCGGGTCCAAGGGATACAGTAAACCTGAAGTGAGGCATCGGAATCTAAAACTGATCTCACAGGAAAGGTTCAAATCATGGAATGTAAGAAGAGACAGTCCTCTTGTACTTAAGTCGGCATTGTGCCTTTTGTATTTAATTCCGATGCAGCTTCTGTGTTCCATCGTCAATAAGAAGGTCCAAGGGATAAAGTAAACCTGAAATGAAGCATAGGAATCTAAAACTGGTTTCACAGGAAAGGTTTAAATCATAGACAGTAAGAAGACTCAGTCTTCTTGTACTTAGGTCGGCAATGTTCCTTTTGTATTTATTTCCGATGCAATTTCTGTGTTTCATCATCAATATGAAGGTGCAAGGGATACAGTAAACCAAAGTGAAGCATCGGAATCTAAAACTGGTCTCACAGGAAAGGTTCAAAGGATAGACTGTAAGAAGAGTAAGTCTTCTTGTAGTTAGGTCGGCATTTTGGCTTTTGTATTTAATTCCGATGCAATTTCTGTGTTTCATAGTCAATAAGAAGGTCCAAGGGATACATTAACACTGAAGTGAAGCATCGGAATCTAAAACTGGTCTCACAGTAAAGGTTCAAAAGCATAGACATCATGAAGAGTCAGTCTTCTTGTACTTAAGTCGGCACTGTGCCTTTTGTATTTAATACCAATTCAATTTCTGTGTTTCATCGTCAATAAGAAGGTTCAAGGGATACAGTAAACCTGAAGTGAAGCACCATAATCTTAAACAGGTCTCACAGGAAAGGTTCAAATCATAGACAGTAAGAAGAGTTAGTCTTCTTGACTTAAATCGGCATTGTTCATTTTGTATTTAATGCCGATGCAATTTCTGTGTTTCTTCGTCAATAAGAAGGTCCAAGGGATACAGTAAACCTGAAGTGAAGCATCGTAATCAAAACTGGTCCCACAGGAAAGGTTCAAAACATAGAGAGTAAGACGAGTCAGTCGTCTTGTACTTAGGTCGGCATTGTGACTTTTATATTAATTTCCAATAAAATTTCTGTGTTTCATCGTCAATAAGAAGTTCGAAGGGATACAGTAAACCTGAAATGAAGCATAGGAATCTAAAATTGGTCTCACAGGAAAGGTTCAAAATATAGACAGTAAGAAGAGTCAGTCTTCTTGTACCTATGTCGGCATTGTGCGTCTTGTATTTAATTCCGATGCAATTTCTGTGTATCATCGTCAATAAGCAGGTCCAACGGATACAGTGAGCCTGAATTGAAGCATCGGAATCTAAAACTGATCTCACACGAATGGTTCAATTCATGGAATGTAAGAAGAGTCAGTCCTCTTGTACTTAAGTCGGCATTGTGATTTTTGTATTCAATCCCGATGCTATTTCTGTGTTTCATGGTCAATGTGAAGGTCGAAGGAATACAGTAAACCCTCACTGGTGCATCGGAATCTAATACTGGTCTCCCAGGAGCAGCTCAATGGACAAACTCTTAGAAGTTTAACTCTTCTTGTCCTTAAGTCGGCATTGTGCCTTTTGCATTCAATCCCAATGCGATTTCTGTGTTTCATGGTCATTGCGAAGATCCAAGGGATACATTAAACCTGCCTGGTGGATCGGAATCTAATATTGGTCTCCCAGGAGCCGCACAAAGCACAAATTCTTAGAAGATTCTTTCTTCTAGTACTAAAGTCAGCATTGTGCCTTTGGTATTCAATCCCGATGCAGTTTTTGAATTTAATGGTAATTGTGAAGGTCCAAGAGATACAGGAAACCTGCACTGGTGTATTGGAATCTAATACTGGACTCCCAGTAGCCGCTGTAAGCACAAATTCTTCGAAGATTCACTCTTCTTGTACTTAAGACGGCATTGTGCCTTTTGTATTCAATCCCGATGCAATTTCTGTGTCTCATGGTCAATTTGAGTGTCCAAGGGATTTACTAAACCTGTGCTGATGCATCGGAATCTAGTACTGGTCTCCCAGGAGCCGGTCAAAGCACAAGCTCTTAGAAGATTCACTCTTCTTGTACTTAAGTTGGCATTGTCCCTTTTGTATTCAATCCCGATGGAATTTCTGTGTTTCATGGTCAATGTGAAGGTCCAAGGGATACAGTAAACCTGTACTGGTGCATCTTAATCTAATACTGGTTTCACAGGAGCCGCCCAAAGCAGAAACTCTGAGATGATTCTTTCTTCTTGTACTTAAGTCGGCATTGTGCCTTTTGTATTCAATCACAGTGCAATTTTTGTGTTTCATGGTCAATGTGAAAGTCCATGGGATACAGTAAACCTGCACTGGTGCATCGATATCTAATACTGGTCTCCCAGGTGCCGCTGAAATCAGAAACTCTTAGAAGATTCGTTCTTCTTGTACTTAATTAATTAATTTATTTATTTATTTATTTATTTAACCTTGCAAGATTAGGGCCATCAGGCCCTCTCTTACATCTAACCAGGCATCCCACTTATATTACATTCATATGTTTAAGTAGGCATGTTAAACTACATTTCTACAAAAAGTGAAATAAACAATTAAAAAGGTACACCTGGAAAAATATATACATATAGAGTTTATATTCGTAGATCATAGGTACTGTTATAATTAGACATTATTGAAGAGACAAATTTTAGATAGGAGTGCTGGCAGCAGGGAGTATGAGGGACACTCATTGTGAACGGAGGAGAAGAATACACATGATGAAACATAATTAAGGAAATATAAAGGAAAAGAAGATTGCCTGGCTAATAGAGATAGATGAATGGGAAGGCATCTCAGGAGCAAGATGGGAGACGCTAGCTTTGCTATTTGACAGATGAGAGGTTTGGCCTGGTACATTAATTTTGTGGAGAACTTTATGAGGATGATAGTACGAAATGCTTCAACTTCTTCTTAAAAGCAGCAGGAGATTGAATTTTGCGCAAGGTAAGGGGCAGTTTGTTCCGGATGCTGACAGCGGCAACTGAGAAGGAGTTTGCAAAAGTTTTTGTTTTGTGAGAGGGCACAGTTAGGATACCAAATAAGAGTGACCTCGTGTTTCGATTCTGATGGCACGACAGGTTTTTAATCTCTGAAGCAAGGTACTGGGGTGCTTGCACGACGAAGAGTTTGTGAAGTAGACATAGAGTGTGGTAGTCACGCAATTTGTCCGGCCGCAGCCACTTTAGCTCGGAGTATGAAGCACTAACATGATCATATCGGCGAATGTTGCAGGTGTAATGCACACAGGCATTCATGGTTATCTCTAGCCGTATTTTCTTTTCACTACCCGTGCCTTGTTGAATCACATCACAATAGTGGAGGTTCGGTAGAAAGAGTGCTTGCACGAGCTGGCGTTTCAAGTCCAGTGGAAATATGTTCTGAAACTTTTTGAGAGCATAGAGACAAGCAGACGTCTTTCGCCACACTGCGACTGTATTCTCCGCCCAGTTGAGATGCTCATCCAAAGTTACACCCAATTTTTCACTGTTTTCTGATATGGTATTGGAGTACCATCGAGCAGAATAGAAGGTAGCCATTCGCGGAGATCTGAACTTATTAATTTCTGATGGGCTATTAAGATTACTTGCGTCTTCTTTGCATTTAGTTTAACCCCCAGGCTTTTCGCCCATGTCACTACCGAAGACAGATCATCATTCATCTGAGCGTTTGCAGTGTTTACGTCTTCAGGTCTGACGCTTAGGTAGAGCTGGAGGTCGTCGGAATAGAAATGATATTTACAGGACAGAACCGACGAAATATAGTTGACATATAAAGAAAACAAAAGTGGTCCTAAGACTGATCCTTGTGGCAGTCCCGAGGAAAGATGTTTCCAGGAAGATTTTTCATTTACGCAGACAACACATTGCTGTCTGTCTTTTAAGTAGCTTTCAAACCATCTCACTGCACTAACAGAGAAATTAAGCTGTTGCATTTTTTTGAGCAATATGTCAAAGTTACCAGTGTCAAAAGCTTTGCTGAAGTCCAGTAGCGTCAATATTGCTGCCTTTAGATTGTCAATGGCACATTTCAGGTCATCTAATACTTTAATTAGAGCAGTGTTTGTGCTGTGATGTTTACGGAAACCGGATTGAAATTTGGGATATAGGCTGAATTCGTGCAAGTGTTCAGTGATTTGGTCATGAACAATATATTCGAGTGCTTTGGAAACAGCAGGCAGTATGCTAATTGGTTGGTGCCTTTTGTATCCAATCCCAATGCAATTTCTGTGTTTCATGGTCAATGTGAAGGTCCATGGGATACAGTAAACTTGCACTGCTGCATCGGACTCTAATACTGGTGTCCCAGGAGCCGCTCAAATTACAAACTCATAAAATTCACTCTTCTTGTACTTAAGTCGGCATTGTGCCTTTTGTATTCAACCGCGGTGCAATTTCTGTGTTTCATGGTCACTATGAAGGTCAAAGGGATACAGTAAACCTGAACTGGTGCATCGGAATCTAATACTGGTCTCCCAGGAGCCGCTCAAAACACAAATTCTTAGAAGATTCACTCTTGTTGTACTTAAGTCGGGATTGTGCATGTTGTGTTCAATCCCGATGCATTTTCAGTGCTTCATGGTCAATGTGGAGGTCCAAGATATACAGTAACCTGCACTGGTGCATCGGAATCTAATACTTGACCCACAGGGGCCGCTCAAAGCACAAACTCTTAGAAGATTAACTCTAATTGCAGTTATGTAGGCATTGTGCCTTTGGTATTCAATCGCGATGCAATTTCTGTGTTTCATGCACAATGTGAAGGTCCGAGGGATACAGTAACCCTGCACTGGTGCATCGGAATCTAATACTGGTCTCCCAGGAGCCGCTCTAAGCACAACCTCTTAGGAGATTCACTCCTCTTGTACTTCAGTCGGCATTCTGACTTTTGTATTCAATCCCGATGAAATTTCTGTGTTTCATGGTCAATGTTAAGGTCCAAGGGATACAGTAAAACTGCACTGGTGCATCGGAATCCAATACTGGTCACCCAGGAGCCGCTCAAAGATCAAATTCTTAGATGATTCACTATTCTTGTACTTAGGTCGGCATTGTGCCTTTTGTATTCAATCCCGGTGCATTTTCTGTGTTTCATGGTCAATGTGAAAGTCCATGGGATACAGTAAACCTGCACTGGTGCATCGATATCTAATACTGGTGTCCCAGGTGCCGCTGAAATCAGAAACTCTTAGAAGATTCACTCTTCTTGTACTTAATTTATTTATTTATTTATTTATTAAACCTTGCAAGATTAGGGCCATCAGGCCCTCTCTTACATCTAACCAGGCATCCTACTTATATTACATTCATATGTTTAAGTAGGCATGTTAAACTACATTTCTACAAAAAGTGAAATAAACAATTAGAAAGGTACACCTGGAAAAATATATACATATAGAGTTTATAATCGTAGATCATAGGTACTGTTATAACTAGACATTATTGAAGAGAGAAATTTTAGATAGGAGTGCTGGCAGCAGGGAGTATGAGGGACACTCATTGTGAACGGAGGAGAAGAATACACATGATGAAACATAATTAAGGAAATATAAAGGAAAAGAAGATTGCCTGGCTAATAGAGATAGATGAATGGGAAGGCATCTCAGGAGCAAGATGGGAGACGCTAGCTTTGCTATTTGACAGATGAGAGGATTGGCCTGGTACATTAATTTTGTGGAGAACTTTATGAGGATGATAGTACGAAATGCTTCAACTTCTTCTTAAAAGCAGCAGGAGATTGAATTTTGCGCAAGGTAAGGGGCAGTTTGTTCCGGATGCTGACAGCGGCAACTGAGAAGGAGTTTGCAAAAGTTTTTGTTTTGTGAGAGGGCACAGTTAGGATACCAAATAAGAGTGACCTCGTGTTTCGATTCTGATGGCACGACAGGTTTTTAATCTCTGAAGCAAGGTACTGGGGTGCTTGCACGACGAAGAGTTTGTGAAGTAGACATAGAGTGTGGTAGTCACGCAATTTGTCCGGCCGCAGCCACTTTAGCTCGGAGTATGAAGCACTAACATGATCATATCGGCGAATGTTGCAGGTGTAATGCACACAGGCATTCATGGTTATCTCTAGCCGTATTTTCTTTTCACTACCCGTGCCTTGTTGAATCACATCACAATAGTGGAGGTTCGGTAGAAAGAGTGCTTGCACGAGCTGGCGTTTCAAGTCCAGTGGAAATATGTTCTGAAACTTTTTGAGAGCATAGAGACAAGCAGACGTCTTTCGCCACACTGCGACTGTATTCTCCGCCCAGTTGAGATGCTCATCCAAAGTTACACCCAATTTTTCACTGTTTTCTGATATGGTATTGGGGTACCATCGAGCAGAATAGAAGGTAGCCATTCGCGGAGATCTGAACTTATTAATTTCTGATGGGCTATTAAGATTACTTGCGTCTTTTTTGCATTTAGTTTAAGCCCCAGGCTTTTCGCCCATGTCACTACCGAAGACAGATCATCATTCATCTGAGCGTTTGCAGTGTTTACGTCTTCAGGTCGGACGCTTAGGTAGAGCTGGAGGTCGTCGGAATAGAAATGATATTTACAGGACAGAACCGACGAAATATAGTTGACATATAAAGAAAACAAAAGTGGTCCTAAGACTGATCCTTGTGGCAGTCCCGAGGAAAGATGTTTCCAGGAAGATTTTTCATTTACGCAGACAACACATTGCTGTCTGTCTTTTAAGTAGCTTTCAAACCATCTCACTGCACTAACAGAGAAATTAAGCTGTTGCATTTTTTTGAGCAATATGTCAAAGTTACCAGTGTCAAAAGCTTTGCTGAAGTCCAGTAGCGTCAATATTGCTGCCTTTCGATTGTCGATGGCACATTTCAGGTCATCTAAAACTTTAATTAGAGCAGTGTTTGTGCTGTGATGTTTACGGAAACCAGATTGAAATTTGTGATATAGGCTGAATTCATGCAAGTGTTCAGTGATTTGGTCATGAACAATATATTCGAGTGCTTTGGAAACAGCAGGCAGTATGCTAATTGGTTGGTGCCTTTTGTATCCAATCCCGATGCAATTTCTGTGTTTCATGGTCAATGGGAAGGTTCATGGGAAACAGTAAACTTGCACTGCTGCATCGGACTCTAATACTGGTGACCCAGGAGCCGCTCAAATTACGAACTCTTATAAAATTCACTCTTCTTGTACTTAAGTCGGCATTGTGCCTTTTGTATTCAGCCGCGGTGCAATTTCTGTGTTTCATGGTCAATATGAAGGTCAAAGGGATACAGTAAACCTGAACTGGTGCATCGGAATCTAATACTGGTCTCCCAGGAGCCGCTCAAAGCAGAAACTTTTAGAAGTTTCACTCTTCTTGTACTTAAGTCGGCACTGTGCCTTTTACATTCAATCCCAATGCATTTTCTGTGTTTCATGGGCACTGTGAAGGTCCAAGTGATACAGTAAATCTGCACTGGTGCATTGGAATCTAATTCTGGTCTGCAAGGAGCCGCTCAAAGCACAAACTCTTAGAAGATTCACACTTCTTGTACTTAAGACGGCATTGTGCATATTGTATTCAATCCCGATTCAATTTCTGTGTTTCATGGTCAATGTGAATGTCCAACGAATGCTTTAAACCAGCACTTGTGCTTCGGAATTTAGATCGGGTCTCCCAGTAGCAGCTCAAACCACAAACTCTGAGAAGATTCACTCTTCTTGTACTTAAGTCGGCATTGTGCCTTTTGTATTCAATCCCGATGCATTTTCAGTGCTTCATGGTTAATGTGAAGGTCCAAGGTATACAGTAACATGCACTGGTGAATTGGAATCTAATACTTGCCCCCCAGGGGCCGCTCAAAGCACAAACACTTAGAAGATTAACTACAATTGTAGATAAGTCGGCATTGTGCCATTGGTATTCAATCGCGATGCAATTTCTGTGTTTCATGCCCAATGTGAAGGTCCAAGACATTCAGTAATCCTGCACTGGTGCATCGGAATCTAATACTGGTCTACCAGGACAAACTCAAAGCACAAACTCTTAGACAATTCACTCTTCATGTACTTAAGTCGGCATTGTGCCTTTTGTATTCAATCCTGATACATTTTCTGTGTTTCATGGTCAATGTGAAGGTCCAACGTGTACTGTATAGCTGCACAGGTGCATCGGAACCTAATACTTTACCCATCAGGAATTGCTCAAAGCACAAATTCTTAGAAGATTCACTCATCTTGTACACAAGGCGGCATAGAGCCTATTGTATTCAATCCCGATGAAATTTCTGTGTTTCATGGTCAATGTGAAAGTCAAAGGGATACAGTAAACCTGCACTGGTGCATCGGAATTTAATACTGGTCTCCCAGGAGTCGCTTAAAGTAGAAACTCTTTCAAGATTCACTCTTCTTGTACATAAGTCGGCATTGTGCATTTTGTATTCAATCCCGATGTAGTTTCTGTGTCTCATGGTCAATGTGAAGGTCAAAGAGTTACAGTAACCTGCACTAGTGCATCGGAATCTTATACCTGACCCCCAGGGTCCGCTCAAAGCACAAACTCTTAGAAGATTATCTCTAATTGTACTAAAGTCGGCATTGTGCCTTTGGTATTCAATCGCGATGCAATTTCTGTGTTTCATGCACAATGTGAAGGTCCGAGGGATACAGTAAACCTGCATTGGTGCATCGGAATCAAAAACTGGTCTCCCAGGAGCCGCTCAAACCACAAACTCTTAGAAGATTCAATCTTCTTGTACTTACGTCGGCATTGTGCCTTTTGAATTTAATTGCGATGCAATCTCTGTGTTTCATGGTCAATAGGAAGGTCCAACGTATACCGTAAACCTGAACTGGTGCATCGGAATCTAATACTGGTCTCCCAGGAGTTGCTAAAAGCGCAAAATCTTAGAAGATTCACTCTTCTTGTAGTTATGTTGGCATTGTGCCTTTTGTATTCAATCCCGATGCAATTTCTGTGCTTCATGGTCAATGTGAATGTCCAAGGGTTACTGTAAACCTGCACTGGTGCATCAGAATCTAATACTGGTGCCCCAGGAGCCGCTCAAACCACAAACTCTTAGAAGATTCACTCCTCTTGTACTTAAGTCGGCATTGTGCCTTTTGTATTCAATCCAGATGCATTTTCTGTGTTTCATGGTCAATGTGAAGGTCCAAGGGATTCAGTAAACCTGCACTGGTGCATCGGAATCTAATCCTGGTCTCCCAGGAGACGCTCAAAGCACAAACTCATAGCAGATTCACTCTTCTTGTACTTAAGTCGGCATTGTGTCTTTGTATGCAATCCCGATTCCATTTCTGTGTTTCATGGTCATTGTGAAGGTCCAAAGGATACAGTAAACCTACACTGGTGCATCGGAATGTAATACTGGTATCCCAGGAGCCGCACAAAGCTGAAACTCTTACAAGCTTCACACTTCTTGTACTTGAGTCGGCATTGTGCGTTTTGTTTTCAATCCCGATGTAATTTATGTCTCTCAAGGTCAATGTCAAGGTCCCAGGGATTCAGTAAACCTGCACTGGTGCATCGGAATCTAATACTGGTCTCCCAGGAGCCGCTCAAATCACAAACTCTTAGATGATTCACTCTTATTGTAATTAATGCGGCATTGTGTATTTTGTATTCAATCGCGGTGCAATTTCTGTGTTTCATGGTCAATGTGAAAG